>NC_087517.1:10527595-12943147 GCF_963921805.1 Phalacrocorax carbo
TGTTGGTCATCGGCCATCCTTCAGCACAGTTCACAAGCAGGCTTCTTCACAACTCCTGCTAAAGCGATCCCGTAGGTATTCAGCATCTTCATGGATATTCACAGATATTCACAGGATCTTCTGTGCTTGTACAGACCTACTGATGTTCATTCATACACCTAACAAAGCAAACTCGGCCTAATCTCTGAGAACAAGACTCCTATCCAAATGGTCGTCTTATACTGAATGTACTCTGTGGTTGCCCCACTGCTCCATGCAGTAAAGGCGTGCTTAGGGAAAGAACAATAACCTTGGCCTGACACTGTCCTTATCTGTATAATCTCTGGAAGTCCTACCAGGAATCAGCTTCAGACTTCTACAGACGGCTTCTTCCTGGTAATTTTATCTTGTATCACCACAGAAAGACACACGTTATGTTTTTTTACCTACTCTCTTACTGTTTCTCTCTCTTTCTCATCCATGCATCCATCCATCGTCTTCTCATTCTTCCTTTATTGTCGTGCTATGGACACACCTTCTGCCAGGCAGAGTGTCCTGGGCTCATGCAACCAGTGTACCAGGCAGCTGTAGCTGTACGCTTCTACGGGAGAACTTATCTTGGGCCGCATACCTCCGGGACACAGGGCTCTACCCACCCTGGGGACAGTGATGCACAGACACCAATATGATGGATACAAAATGTCCGTCTATTTGGCTGCGTCACACGCTTATATAGCTCTTGCGCTTCCTGTTCCTGCCACTCCTATGGGGAGGAGTCTATCTTTCCGTCACATCCCGTAATCTTCCGGTCGCCGATCCCTGTCTATTCCCCTACAGGCAGCTATGAAGGCCTTTACAAAATCAAACTTTTAAAAAGCCACTGTTCTGGACATGACAGCAATTCCACTCCTTCTGTCAGTATGTGGCTGCCCATGGCTCCTCTGCTTTGTATGAACTCTGCTGAGTTTTTCATTGCCAGTTTTATCATATCCAGAGCAATATTTATTTCCAAAAACTAATTCCAGAATATTCTGTATTGACTTGTTCTGCAGCCAGTGCAATGAAACAACTCGGCGTTGCTTTCCAAAAAAGATGCTTCTCCCATGACATTTTATAGCAATTCCAGCCAAAGTCAGAGCAAGTGACATTTCTCTGGAGGTCATATGTCTGTCTCCTTTGTCTGCAAAACTATTTGCTGATGTATTTAATTTGGCAATCTCCAATTCAGATACATTTTCATATGCTTCTCCCTCATGCTCCTCCCATTTCTGTGCAACAGGACACTGTACCCTCTAGGACAACCGGACCAAGTCTTCAGCTGGTGTAAAGTGGCAATGCCAATATAGTCCTTGGAGTTGCACTGATTTACACCAATACTGATTATTTATCTTCTCACATATTAGCCTTACTACCCCTCTAATAATATAGCTAATATTTCTAATTTGATTAGTTTATTTTTTGTAGGAATTAAGCTTTTGTAATTTTATAGTACCAAACACAGTAGTAGACCTGACTATAATTAATCTGAATTTATTTATAGACTATATAAATTTATAGACAATATAAACCTGACTATATATACATGTCTAGAGAAGGAAAGACCCAGCAATCATTTGCAGTCTCCATCTACCTATGCCATGCTTTCCTCTCTAATGCACACACTTCACGTTCACAAAATTTCTGCTTTCAGGCTTTCTGATGGTTCTGGTCTTAAAGGCACAAAGAGAAAGGGTGCTTTGCTCTGCCTCAGGCATGTGGCTGGTGAAAGGTGTTTATCTGATGTTAGGGAAAGCTATTTTATTGTATTAAAAAACCCTTTTGTCTTTCTCAATCCAAAATTTGGAGATCAAGTACAGCAAAGTAGCTATCTAAACTGCAGACAGGGCAAGCACCGCGGTTGGGAACACTGAGAATAAAAATATTTTGTTTCTGTGTGACCAAAACCAAAGTTGAATGACTTAAAAATTCATTTATTGCTCATCAAAACCACAATGGGTTTCTGCTGCTGTAAATCTCTCCCTTTTCCATTCTTACTATGTGTATTATAGACCTATATACTCTCCTCTGAGTTGATACATGTCTGGTGAAACTGTTGTTCACAACATACCAGCACAAAGAAACCAGTTGTCACTGAAGATGCCACTATGGCAAGTAGTTACAAATCCCATCCTATCCAGTCATTATTCTGGGCACTGTAACGGGATCTGCACTGAATCACTGCAGACCCTGTAATACAGAAAGCGCTATCAAAGTCTTTGCAATGAAATACTAAGCTTAAGGGAATGCAATGTGCAAATATTTTTAATAAATTGTATTCATTATTAGTGCAAAGGCAAAGAAGAAAGTTCATTAACAGAAGATTAATAATTAATATGTTAAATGAATATGATATATAAATGAATAAACTGCATTATTCTCTTATACCCCTCCTCGCATATATACTATAAATGGTATTTTTATATTGTGATGCCCTTACTACTCGTTAGGACAGGTTAAAGCAAGTTGTTTTCTGCTTCACATTGTACGCTCTCCCCAGGAGGCCCCAGACTGATGATGAAAATGTGGTTTCTGGAGTAACGAGCTGTGTCATTTTTTGCCCCAATCAATAATGTTACACAGATGTGAAAGCCCTTGCAGAATGAGGTGCTCGGGAGAGCCGGGCCAGGCCAGCAGTTTCAGCTGAGAAACAAGCATTTCATCTGTCCGTTTTCGGCGACCGAAACGCGTGACGGGGGTATGTCACAGCCCTGCCTCGCTAAGCCCAGCTCAGCTGGAAGCATAAGCGTGGCAGAAAAAGGCTAACGGCGTATGTCTTTATTTGGGTCGGAAACCCCCTTTCCAAAGAGGAGCAGCGCCGTGCAGATCAGACAGACCCCTTCTGAAGTTTCTGTGAGCTGCTCCGCACGCACGCTGCCCGGGGCCGCCGGCCCTCAGCGCTAAGCCCGCGCCGGGCTCGGCTGGGCTCGGCCTACGGGGACGCCGCCGGTGCCCCTGGGCCCAGGTCCAGGCCCCGCTCGGCCGCCCGCCCCCGTCAGCGGCTCGGCGGGGCGCTGCGGAGGCTGCGCGGGGCGGGGACTGGCGCGGAGAAGATGGCGGAAGCCCAGTGAGTCCCGGGGCTGCGGCGGCTCCCGCGGGGAGGGGGCGGGATGGGGCTGTGGGAGGCGCGGGGGGACGCGCCGGGCCGAGCCGAGCCGAGCCGAGCCGAGCCGGGCGGGCAGTGGCGCCCCCCGGCCCCGTCCTCCCCGCGGGCGGCCGAGCCCCCGGCAGCCCCGGCGCCCTGCCTCGGGGCGGGGGTGGCGCCGGGCCCCGCCGCGGCCGGGCTGCTGGGGCGCGGCGCTGCGGCGGGGGGCCCGGCCGCCTGTCCCGGGGCGGGGGCTGCGGCGGAGCGAGGGGAGGGACGGGACGGGACGGGACGGCGGGCGCCGTTCCCACCCTGGGCAGCCGTTGAACCTTCCGCCTGGCGGGGCCGGGCCGGGCCGGCTGCCTGGGGGCTGGGCCCTGCGCTGCCGGGCCTGCGGCCCCTCCGCGGGCGCTGCTTAGTGGGCCCGGCCTAGGCTGGAGGCGCCAAGCCCGGCCTGAAGTGACTGCCTTGATGCCCGGGCGGGCGGGAGGGACTCCTCGGGCCCGGGTCACCCGGAGCGGACCGGCCGGGAGGGCCGCGCCGCCTCTACTAGTGCCCGGAGAAAGGGGGGGTTGGGTTTTGGCGTTGCCTCGCCAAAGACAGATGGTTTCTTGTTTCACCATTTTTGCCATCTCCTGTGCGGTGTTGCTTAAATAAACCTTCTCTTTCTTGGCCCCTGTTACACTGCGTTGCTCTTAATGTGCCTGTGTCATGTCAGAAGTTGTGAATCGCGTGCAGCAGAAGGCTCTTCGTGAGCAGGGAGAGCGCTGGGGAGCGCTTGCAGGATGCATCTCCTAATTAGAAGACAGTTAGGTGACTTAAGTGTTTCGACAATATCTAGGGTGATAATTTACTTGTTAACTTTTCTGCGCGATGCCAGACATTGCGTGGTTGCCTTACGAATCATATATAATGCTCTCACATGGTATGTTAAAAAGCTTGGGTTGGAGCCGTGTGCCACCGAGGAGGGAAACTGCAGCTGAGACTTTGTGGTGGTGCCAAGCCTGTAGCTTCCAGTGTGGTTACAGTTTTGAATATGCATTCCTGAGAGATGAAGTCTCAGTAGTAGTGTTGGTTCAATATGTGAACTATTCCCATCTGAGTGGAAACCCTCAGTAATAACACAAGGCTTAAAAGGAGAGAGCGAGCGACACGGTCTCCTCTGCAGGCACACTAGCCTCCCAGTCCAGAAGAAGGTGATGTCTTCTTTGGAGATTTTAACTTCCATTTACACAAAAGGCGGTAGTAGTAAATACCTTTGCTGTGCCTGAGCATCGTGAACCCAGGCTGCCCAAGGCACTGAAGAATCTTTACATGGGTGTTGGTCACCTTGCTCCCTTCCCCCATTGCTCTGTTTGTGGCATGCCAGAAGGTCTCGAAGCCCATGAGCGGAGAAAATTTGGAAACTGGGGTAAAACTTATAGGAAAAATACGTATAGGGTGAGCAACCAGGATGGAAAATACTGTGTCATGATAATTTGGGACCTTGCATTACTACTAATAAACATTCACTGATGTGTACCCGCCCAAGTGCCCTTGCTGTGGACGGGCTCTTCACCTCATAGTAAAAATCTGTTGCTGGTGCCTTGAATGACTTGCAGCTGCAGTGGTTGTATAAAATCAGTAAGTGATTTCCTTGCATAGCGAAGTCTTGTTGCATTTTGATAAGCCTTCATAATTAAATATCATACATTTGCCGAATGACGATTTAAATAAATGGAAATCGGGTAAATGCAGGTTTTAGATTCTGAAACTGGTTTATACCAGAATAAAATTGTTCTGTTATTTGATCATCAGCATTTCTAGGAAAAAAAAAAAGTATTGCCATGTGGGACAGTTGATGATTCTTAATTAAATTGGAGATTATTGTATTTGAAGAATGACAAGAAGCAGAGTCTTGTTAGAGGGAGATATCAGGAGATAGTATAAAATGGAGAAATGATGACCAAGGGGAAATTATTAATAGATTTCATCAAAGACAGGGACTTGGGCTAGTCTCGCTCAGTATTTTAGTTGATGACCTTAGTGCACAAAAGAGGATGCAGTAATGATGTTTGCTGATGACCCAAAGCTGGGAACCATTTGCAGGGCCAAAGAGGACTGAGATATTCTACAAGAAATATGGGGTGATGTTGAGTGTCAGGGTAAATAATACCTGTAGGCTGAAATTTGGCGTGCCAGGTTTGGGGCTGCTACCAAGGAACAAGGAGTTCAGTAACAGGAAAGAAGAGAGACTTGCATGTAGTAGTAGGTCACAGGATGTGAGCAGCTGCTTTATGACACTGAAAAAAGAAATTGTGATCCTCAGTGTGCAGCCGAACAGCTCTTTTTAGAGACACACAAAACTGTCAACTTTCTTGTACAAGGCTATGAAGCCAAACCAGGGGCTGTGATACATCAGCTCTGGTCATGCATTAAAAACAAAGGGATGTGTAGACTTCAGGAAGTGCTCAGAACTGTGAGGATGCTGAAGTAAGTGGGGAGTCAAGAGTTTAGCTTGTTTTCCTAGGCAAGCTAAAGCGAAGAAGGGATGTAACAGTTTAAAAGCCCCCATTAGTTACAGTATTCATGGGGAGTTTGTGATTGGGACCTACAGTCTCCACTGCCATGTATTGACAACGCTCCTCTAAGTTCTGGGAATTTCTGTCATCACATGGTGGGCGAAGCACCCAGGGACAGGGGAGACTCTCAGCTGAAATAGAGATGTGTTTGTGACTCCATGCTTTTTTTCCTGGAGGCTAAATGTATTATCCAAGCTCTGCTGCCATGCCATGCAGAGGAGGGAAAAAAAAAATCTGGAGCACTCCTTTTTGCTTGAGGGAAGTGTGTTGCAGTGCCAGTGCCAGTGCCAGCCTTGATGTAGACATCTATTCAGTGTGAGTCAGGAAGCTGACTAAGAAGCCAGGCACCATGGTTGCCCTCTTTCCCCCCCAAGATGTGTTCATGATTACACATAACGCAGAGAATTGGTCGCGTGGAAGAGATTGTGTATTCTTAGGAGGACTCCACTGCCTCCTCAAACTGCCAGTGGGAAGTTACATGTGATCTGAACTTTTTTTTTTTCCTCTTTTGTTTTGCCCTTTGGAACTTTTTCTGAGTGATGGAGGATGCCACGGCATGGCATTGCATCTTCTGTGCAGTTACCTGTAGTATCTTAACTAGCCTGGATGTATTTAACTTCCCTTTTGGCTTTCAATCAGCAAAAGTGAATGCTGCATCCTCTGCACCGCTGCTGCATCTTCAGAGAGCTTCCTCAGGATCTGCTGAAGCCGGAGAGGAAGGGGAACGGATGTGCCAGCTTGGCTCCCCTTGTGCCCGCTGTGGCCATAAGTAAGAGTTGACAAAAGCTGCCACCAGTTGGCAGTTTGAAATTTAAAAACAATGTCAGGGCTTTTTTTCTTAAGTTCCAGGTGACTAAGCTGTCGATCAAAATCATTGTTATACACGAACGTGGCACTGAATCCATGTGTAACAAGACTCCTGATGGACAGGTTTTTTTAAAGAGAGTGTTTGGGATGGGAACTCTGCCATTCCTGTAGTGTGGACAGAGTTACTCATGTAGGACGCTACCTAGTGCACGGGCAAGGGGAGCTCCTTTCCAGTTGAGAAGTGTTTTCTGGTGTCTTCGAGGAGAGAGATCTGTGAACCTCTGTGGCTGATTTGAAACTAAGGGCTGTGTTTTCTTGCTTCTGAATTACATAATCTCCAGTTGTTGTTTAAAGGAGGGGAGAAAAACAGTTTGTTGTTGCTGCAAAGCAAGCCTTTCTTACTTCCTCACCTCTTCTCTGTGGTTCACATTCCTAGTTGTCCCATCCCACGTGTTTCTTCCTCCTCTGTCTCCTAGTAGGCAATGCTGTTTGTAAAACCTGTTTTCTTTGTAAGGCATTTTTGCAGCTGTGGTTGGTTCTGCTCTCAGATGACTCAGAAAATTCAGAAAAATATAATAGCCATATTTTTTTAACTCAATATCCAATTTCTTTAAGATAAATATATTTGATGTTTCTTATACCTGTATTTTTCACCTTTTTAAAATTATTTTTCAGGGTTTGGGTATCTCCTAATTGAGGAGAGTCAAAATACTGATTGCAAGTGAATCCTCCTCAGTGAGCCTGCTGGATGTCTCAGAGAACATAAGAAGTCATGGCAGAAAATGATGCAATGCCAACCTTACCAAAAAAGTGTGGCCCATACATTTCATCTGTAACCAGTCGTGGCATGAATTTGGTAATTCGTGGCATAGTGCTGTTTTTTATTGGCGTATTTCTTGCATTAGTATTAAACTTGCTTCAGATCCAGAGAAACGTTACTCTCTTCCCCCCTGATGTGATCACAAGCATCTTCTCCTCAGCTTGGTGGGTACCACCTTGTTGTGGCACAGCTTCAGGTAAGTTCAGTTGTGTAAGTATGCCTGGCATGGAGATGAAAGGGTGGATAAGTAGTGTTATAGTTACAAAAAACTGAGAGGTGTGGAAGATAAAAATTTCCCTGCCAGCATCACTGCCCTTTTTGAGCTAGTACGATCTTTCTGATCCCCCTGTTTACACACAAATATGCATGCATGTGGCCAGAAATTGTTGTTCTGCGAACTTGTTATACTGTAATATTTTTAGCAGAGCATAACCTTTGCTTTTTCTGCTGGGTTCAAGTGCAAGTTCAACAGACTTTAGAAGGTGGTGCCACTTGTAACCTTGAGGCTGGATTACAGGAGTGTTCTCTACAGGCAGCCCTTGCAAATACCCTGGACGTGCCAGATGGTGAAGCCCACAGTACCTTGTTTTGAGTGCAGCAAACCACCCTGAGTTATGCTCCCTTTTGTGGTCCAGCTTTCCATTTGTTACTCATTCCAGTTCGAGGTATTGCTTTAGCTCCGTAAAGCAGGGGGTCCTAACTGTGTCTCAGGGAGCTGAGGCCAGGCATGCGCTTTGCAGCTGTTGAGGCACGTTGCAGAACAGAGCACCTTCGTTAGGCTCATGTATCAAGTCAGATGATGTGAACATGCCCCATTTCTCACGTGACCACGTAGGGAGTTGAGACTTTTGCATGTTTAGCTGGTTTAAGTGAGATGTCTGCTCTAAGTAGTAAGAAATATCCCTTTTCCCTCTTCTTTCATCTTCAAGTATCAAGGCTTATTCCATGTTACAAGCCTGATGGAACGTGGCTTTTTACTTGGCTCTGAAGATCACTGATCCCATGGGTCAGTTTTATGCTTTACTAAGGGAATATTCTTAGCAGCCAGTACTGGAGGATTCTGTTTTAGCGAATCTTTACAGTAAAGGTGGTATTTCCCTAGAGATCAGTTTTAATAAGATTGAGAAGCTCATGTTTCTGGGTATTAATATGAGTCAATAACCTAACTTTTGAGTTGGCATCACTGTTTTGCTAATGATAATATCTAAGTCTGTTTTCCCTAGTCATCGAATTGCTTTCTTTTTGATACATTGTTGAAATACTAGACCCCAGATATCATAGAGTAGCTCAATTTGAAAGGAAATGCTCCAAATATCTCTCTGAACCTGCCAGTTTTGTTCTACTGGGGAGATGCATTTGGTGTATTATGGCAGCAGTTACACACCTGCTTTATCTGCTAGTTGTCTTAGTCCTCCTTCTGTTATCCTGCTGAGACTGTGGATTAGTTATTGGATTATATACTGCATTTCCTGTATTTTTCTTCTACGCTTTAAACTGATTGTCTTAAACATATCTGGTAAAGGTTTGATCTTTTATATGTGGAGTAGTGGGGGCTGAAATGATGGAATCCCAACTTGCAGCAGCAACACGTAAGGTCTGCAATGTTCACTGTAATGTTTGCACTGCAGCTGTTTGCATCAGGCTGTACCGTATGGGGAAGTTGTGAAGGCTAGGTCTTGCCATTCTCAGAAGAAACTTGTGAGCCTTTCTGGTTCTAATGGATTGGTGGTTTTGGTGGAAAGACTGGATACGGCTTGTAGAATGTAGCCAGTTACCTGCTAGGTATTTACACCGCTTAAAATTAAGCCACCTGATTTAAAGATATTGCTGCTTTAATTGGCTTTTCCCAGCAGGAGTGACCCCTGTTGAGGTGTGAGAGTTCTTTCTTTTTCATTATCAGTCTTCTCAATTTTCTTTCCTTAGATAATCTCTGCTAGCATACATACAGGGAACCTCTGTGGTGAATGCTGATAATTCACCCATTTTCTTACCATTCATATTTGCACAGCCTTCCTGGAATTGACACGAATGTCTCTCTGCAGTATGGTTTATTATTATGAACAGAATAAAGGTATTTTGCATATTTATAATCGGTGGTGATCAAGGCTGCTTTCAGAGAAGTCCTTTCATCCGTCACTGTTATTAGTCATCAGTTTGGCCCAATGCCTTTGGCAAGAAAATTGCACGGGGAGGTTTTTCATTTTTTCCTCTCCAGCTTTACTGGTGATTTATTTTCTTGAATCCTGGGGATCAGTTTCCTCTCCAGCAGAATAAACAGCATTTGGCGTAACATACCTCCAACAGCATGCCAGGCTGAGGGCACTGGTGTCTGTACTCGTGACTCAGGCTCTGCCCTGCTCCTACAGCACCAGTTTAACATTAAGCACCAGTGTTATTCCTCAGCTGTGTTGGTAACAGTCTTTTCAGCTGCAGTAGTAGTAGAGAATGCATTTATGAAGAAATGTTCAAAGAGCAGAGCAGTTCCCTGGGGTTGAAAGTCCTGTTTGCTTTTTGTATTCAACAGCTGCCGTAGGTTCTTGGCTTCCCCTCTCTGTGTGAGCCTTTATAGTAGCACTGAAGAAGAGAAAAACATTATCCAAATAAAAATTGCTTATAACAACAACAAAAGACAACACACAATGTTGACATTATAAACCGCACTCTGCTCTTACTGTGATGTTTGTTTTGCAGTTTTGCATCAAATACATATGTTTGATATGTGTGATTTTTCAGAAGTGCCAGTGTGCAAGTTATTACTGCTCTTTATGAACTACAGTGCAAGACTGCAGGTTGTGGTAGGGTGCAGAGCTCTTTCATCCTCTGCCCCTAGTTCAAATTGTTTCTGTTTTACTACTTCTGCTGGGTCACTGCTGCAGCAGTTGAAGATGCTGAACAAGTTTTATGGGGCTTTCTTAAAGAATGAAATTGTTTGAAATTCCTCTTCTTTTACAATGTATGTTTTGTACTATTTATCCTTAAAATATCTGTTTTGGTAGTCACAATAATTGCCAAAGTCTAGATAGCCTTTATTTTAGTTAAATATTGCCAGTGCTTTAACTTCTGGGCCTTTTTTCTTCCCTGTCTCCACAGCTGTGATTGGGTTATTGTATCCATGCATGGACAGGCACCTGGGAGAGCCACATAAATTTAAGAGAGAATGGTCCAGTGTAATGCGATGTGTAGCTGTCTTTGTGGGAATAAATCATGCCAGCGCTGTATCCTATATTCTAAAGAAATTGGTGACAACAAATGTGTTTCCACTAAAACAAAGCTCACATATTCACTTATGGTGAACTGTTGTTAAAGATGTAATGAGCAGCATTTTTGCAAGGGAAATGCAGAGTATGTGTCAGTTTTAAACTGTCATAGCAGTATTGGAGGTGATAAGTCTCACGTCTTTATGTTCTGAAAAACCTTTTTATTAGAAATGTCTCATTATTGGCCTTGTCTTACTTACAGTGTGTATTTTCTTTGAATAATTAAACTAAGTGCAGGGAAATATTTATGTGGTAGGTATTACAGAAAAGTGCTTTAAGACGTTCCAAGGGTTGATGTCCTTTTAACACTGTAGTGAGAGGTTGAAGCCCAGTCTTGAGGTCATCAGTGAAGCACGTGCACTTTGCAAAGAATGGGGAAAGCTCAGGAGCACGTAATACTGAGGGCTACACAAAGCACGTAAGCGTTGTTACCCCATTCTGCAAATGATGCCTTCATGCTGAGAGAGTAGTTACCATTGCTGTGGTCAATAAGTAAAAGCAAAGAGAAGTCAGTCAGCATGTTGCAGTACATTATCCTCTTTCTATCTGAATAGCTACACAGTTAGGTTCTTGCACAAGAGTGCTCAAAACCGGCGTCCGTTCCCTCTGAAGCAGCTGGGGACATGCTGGGTGACAGGGTGTTTTTCACGTGGACTGACACACCTTACTGGCAGTGCTGTGAGTCTTAGCGGTTTTGTGTAGTCATGTCTAGTGCCTCCTCTGTCAGGTAGCTGGTCCTCTCTGGAACTCTCATCTCCCTCAGTGTCAGCTCCAACGCGGTTTGCAGAAACTGTGCTAAGAAATTCCTATTGCGTGTTACTGAATCTCCTCATTTCCAGGAAAAGATGGCAAATTAAGTGTAAGATGTGAGAGCTGGCTGAATTCTTACTGAGGTGGCTTGGCCCTTAGATGGGTTTTGTTGTTTGGTTTTGTTCCCACCAGCTAACCTATCCAGTATGGCTGGGTGAGCTGGAGCTGCCAAGGTTCAGAGTCATTCTCACTGTCCCTCGCAAACCTTGCTCTGCTTGCCGAAGAGGCACTAATGCGGTCCTATGGTTCTTGCCAGCCTGGACTGTACCTGTCGTGTAAGCACGTGCAACTTCACTGCTTCTTAAGAAATACATGAAAATTGACAGCTTCTTTCTGCATGGGTCAGATTATTTATAGCAAACCTTCTTGCAGTCTTCTAACAGCTGTTGCGCATATTCCAGGACATCATTCATGTACTGTCTGTATTTCCTTCTTGACAGCTCTCCAGACTGCTTTCTTTTCAGCTTATTACCAGTTCTGCACATGACCATATTTGGTGTGGTTTTGGGTCATGTTTGACATTTTTTCTGATGCTATTGATTTTCATCCTGCAATTATTTATTTCAGTTAGTTGAACTTCTTTCTCATTTTCCTCTAGGTCTCTCTCCAGGCATTTATGAGAAAATAGGGCAGTGTTTTTGTGTTGTCATACCATAGATTTGCTTTCAGGCTTATGGAACTTGACAGACTCCTTTTTAATAATCTGTTTTGGACAGGAGTAGTGAGAATGAGTTTGTATTTCCAAAGCATTTTGAAGAATGTGAAACACTACAAAGATACCTGGAGTGACTTCACACTTCTACCAGAGAGTTGACAAAACTGATTTTCAATGTTGATTTACGTGAATACCTTCACAGTGATATTATTTACATTTTGTTTTTTAGATAACATTATTTCTAATGTTTAGCTGAATGTAAACTAGCATTTAAATAAAACAAAAGAGCAATTAAGTGTTACAGCTGATGCTGCTAGTACTGTATTTTTTGAGTTTTATTTTTTGTTGTTTTGTCAAAATATAATAAACAGAATGAAGAAAACTGCTTTACACTTGTATATGATATTTCCAAGCTTATCCTTAACAATCAGCACAGAAAGTGGATTTTGCCAACAATATCCAGTTGTCTCTCACATTGGCAGCCCTGTCAATTGGACTGTGGTGGACTTTTGATAGATCACGAAGTGGCTTTGGTCTTGGAGTAGGAATCGCTTTCCTGGCCACACTGGTGTCACAACTTCTGGTCTACAATGGAGTTTATCAGTAAGTATTTACTCCTTTAGGGTTAAATGATAGTCTCCTGAAGCTATAACATAAAATCAGAATAACTGAAAGGGTAGAATTTGACTTGATTTCCAAAGTTGCCAGCGCTTGATTTTGAGTGTAACATAAATTGGACTCCTCATGTAAGCTTTTATGTGTAAGTGAGATTTCTAATTGGAGGTTGCTTATTTCAATAAAATTGCTACCTTACCAACAAAGTAACATGCTTTTTTAGTTGAAGAAATGGGATTATAATCAATAAGAAGCTTTCTTTGTTATTTGCTGCAAGTAATTAAATTTCAATAATACGTCTTTTCTAGTTGAAATGTCCTAGTAGTTAAATTTGTGGATTTTCATGTGATTGGAGGACTTTATGTATTGTACAATGCTGAGCTCAAAAACATGTGTTCTTTTATAGATACACATCTCCAGATTTCCTTTATGTCCGTTCCTGGTTGCCATGTATATTTTTTGCTGGTGGAATAACTATGGGCAATATCGGCAGGCAGCTGGCAATGGTAGGTTTGGAAGGAGGGTCAATTGCCTTCTAGTCAAAGTTATAATTTACATGCTATTCCTTCCTTCATCTATACCAACCAGCTATTTGACTTGTGGATGTGCAATAAGGTAGAAATCAGTAATCGTTGCTTTTTGATGTAGTTAGTGAGCCGTTAGTACTGTTATTCAGAGCACAGCCCATGACTCTGCTGTGTACACTCTCAGCTGCATACTTCTAGTCCTTTCAGGACCAGGAGCTAAATAAGAGCTCCTGTGTATGGGGAGAAGTCAGACCACCCCCTAAGTCTGAACTGCTCTTTCTGCTGCTCAAGGAGACAGAAACTGCAGCCAGCAGTTTGTGTGCAAAACTTAGAGAGACCAAACTTACCTGGGTGAAGTGTAAGCTAAGCTATTTTATCACATGTTCTGTAGAAAAATCCCCTTCATAGCAGTCTTTTTCATTAGTTATGTAAATTAATATTAGCAATTTTGTTAATTTCTGTTTTTCAGTATGAATGCAAAGTCATTGCTGAGAAGTCTCATGAGGACTGAGGAGAAACAATATGCACCTTTTAAAGAGGAAAATATCTGACAAAGGATTGTTGGAGGAGCATAAGGAACACTTGACTATGAAATTGCCAAAATGCAATTTTTTTTCCCTTGAGTGGTATAATTTACTGCAATCTGTGATTGCTGCTTCTATAGAAACCTTGATGTCTGATTTTGATTACTGTGAAGTTAAAATAGTATGCAATACACTTGACGATACTGGTTCAATCATAGGATTCTTTTTTCCAAATCTAAACTGAGTTTACCGTAAGTTCTTGTCTGTCCATAATGTTGCAGTGCCAAACAGTATCTTTGCACTACGTTTCTGTAGCTGAAAGTTCTGCTTCACTTTATTTTGAAAGTTTTGAGGGATTTGTTCTTCATAGCGCAGTGAAAGATGGGATTCAAATATAGGAATGAAGATCATGTCTTTCCATGATGATAGCCTGTAATATCTTTATGAAAGTCATGGATTACAGGTGAGCTTTGATGCAATAAGTAACTGATTTCTGCCTATTAACACACTGTATTATTCTTCTTGCTCACATTACCAGTGAAGAAACTTAATACAGATTCTATGTGTTATTGCTGTAGCATTTCATTTGTCTGTGGTACATGCCCAGTATCACAGAGTACAGAAATGGAAACTGAGGCTGGAATTTATTTGCTGCTTTCCCCTGGTACAACCAGTATACATGTTTGTATAGGAATTTAAGTGGATCATCATCAGAAGTGGACGGATTCTGAAACTACTTGTTGAGTTGAGTAACAGGATACAATTTGGGTCATTCTTGTATAATCTCTTAAGCTGACTTGTGTTGATCCTTTAAAAAAAAACAACATAGGGAGTTTTTGTTGCAAAACTTAATTCTGCTGAACTAAATCAGCCACTGCCATATAGTGTCATAAAACCCTCTGTTACCAATGTTACTCTTGCTAGTTCTTGTCTACTACCTGCTCTGTTCTCAGGGATTGGCAGGAGGAGGCAAGGCTGTATTTTAGGTACTGATGTAGCCTTTATTGCTGTGATTATGGTCCAGGCAACCATAAATGCATTTGTTTTCATAGCAATTTTCTGTGGTAGAGATGCTGTTACCCCTATTTTACAGGTATCTGTGTACAGAAAGTCTGATAGAACAGAGAGCTGAAGTAGGCTGTGTACTAATCAGTTCCCTCTTAAGAAGAAGGATTTTAGTGTGTGACCCATATTTGGGTCATACCTGGAATTTAGTCTTGGCTTTGCAGCTCCCTTTTAAGACCATGAGATAAAAGAACTTGTGCAAGCAGGCAGAAAGCAGCCTTCAAGAGGACACTGCTAACCTGTGCCAGCACTGAATTTGGCATGGGATGTCTCTGCTTCGTTTTCCCCTTTCTGTCTCTGTGCTGACGATGTTTTAATGTATTCATTTTCCTTTTTTGTCTTGAAGTACTATTTTCTAAATCTGCCGTGAAAAGTTTATAAGACATGTTACAGTCACCTAGGGAGGCTGGAGTTGGTCCAAAGAACAAATAGATGTTTAGACAAGTTTTTATTAATAAATGTGTGTATGCATTGTACACAAAGCTTGAAATAGGCAACTTTTTCAGTCTTATATGCTTATCTCTAAGTCTGAAAAGCATGCAATGGAGTGCTTCCAAAAGCGTTGTAACAAAAGAGGTGTTCAGAAAAGGAAAATTTCTTGAATGGGGAAGTGTAAAAATAATAAATAAGCAAATGATGTATAAAGAGCTTGGTTCTGCAGCTCCACAAAGTTTCATCAGCTTATTATGGTTCCATGATGACTCAACACCTGAAGCGCACCTTCATCGGGTAATGTTTCAGGAAAGCACTTACAGATGCGCTTTGCTTTAAGCAGAGGTAGAACATGTTTAACTAGATCGCTGACTAGAGATTTTCTTTTAATTAAACCATATGGCAATATGAAGCATTTGATTAATAAAACCAAGAAACTGTTGGGGCATGAACTAAGGGTAAGTTTCCTTAGGCAGGCTCGGGCATTTCACTGAAGAAGCTGTTGGGTCCCTTTCCGTACAGTATTTGGCCTCATCCGCCTTCTTTACTTAAACAAATGGCTTCAGCTTGGTGGGCAGCGTGATGAGTCCCTCTTGAATTACCAGGGCATGAATGGCATAAAAACTCAGATGTTCCTTACCCTAAATGTAGGAAATAACATGGTACCTCAATAGCCAGTGTGCTGACTTGGTAAACCATTTACTTTCATTGTGACCAATAAGTGTATGCAACTGGAGATGAGTAGTTTTTATTATGCACTTGGTGGTAGAACTGCCTTTACCTGCCAGCCTAAATATTCACACAGAAGAAGCCTTGTGTATGTTAAAATGTGTGGTATGTGAGAAGTGGTTGTTGTGCATCTGTGGCGCCCACTTTACAGCACTTTGCATTCAGATTCATCTAAACCTGATTAGACTGTGCTGTCCACTAACTTTTTTTAAATTTCATTTTGGAAATTTTGAGCATGTTATGCAAAGGCAGCAATCATCCAAAATAAATTTGGGTGGAGTCCTTTATTATATGTGTTTTCATTTTTTTTTTTTTATTATTTGACTGAAGTCGATACAAGGTTCACATCTTGGATGCTGTATTTTTTTCAAACTGCATTGTAATTTTATGGCTGATGTGTTCAAACCCTGAAAAAGGTTCATGATGAAAATGCTGACACAGCCTTAACTGTAGTGGTGCAAATATGCTGCTACTGTATAGCATGTAATTCTACCATTAGATTGTCTTAAAAATGTAGTTCAATAGAGAATGAATAGGTATATTTTAGATACAACTTTATAAGCACTATAACCTCTTCACTAATTAAGCATTGTAAGGTCTATGCTGTTTAAACTGGCAAATTGCTGTTAAAAGCAAAATGTGCATTAAATACAATTGCAACCTTGTTTGATAGGTTTCTTCTTTCTTTAAGAAATTATACTGGTTTTTAAAGTACACTGAGTTGCCCTCTATCAGCAATCTCGTAATAATTTTGACCATTGAGCTTGCATATTGGTTGCACAAAACATCTGTCTAGAAATACTAAAAAAGAAGCAGGCAATATCAAATCGGCAGCGATTCTATCATAATTAGCATGCTGAGCAGCATTTGAAATTTGCCCTTTTGAATCTGCAATGGGGGTATTTGAGCTGGGGGAAAATAAGCCTGATAACTTCAGTTGCAATACAGAAAATAGAGATTTAGATACAAATAGTCTGTATGAATATGAACCCCACCCCGAATGGCAGGGAATCCCTTAATATATTTTTATTTATTAATGTTCCGGTCTGGATATGAACTGCAGGTTATTCTGGTATTCACAGACCGTCCATTCGCAGTGCCCTGTCTCAAAAAAGATATAACAAATAGAGGTTTAGAAATGTGTAATGAAAAAGCCTCCAGGCAGAGGTGAAGAAAGGGCGGGAAGAGAGGTTTCATCACTATTTGAGATGCAGTGCCCACAGCAGGGTGGCAACACACATGAAAGTTGGAAAGAGCCCGGGGCTGAATGGAGACGACCTGTCTTTGTGCTGGATGGGGCAACGTGTGACCCAAAAACCTGAGCTCTGCAGTCAAAATGCAGAGCTCTGGGCCTGCTAAGCATCTGACCGGGGGAATTTCAGCCAAGGTAGAAATAACCATCATTTTACCCAGTCGTGACACTAACATCAGTCAAAAACACGCCGGCAAACGTGCTTTGCTGGAGACTTAACCTTTCCCTTTCATCTGTAGTCTCTCCATGAGAGCGTCGTCCCGGGGAATGGAAACTCCAGGTCCTCCCTGCCCAAGTTCAGCCTGAGGGTGTCAAATGGAAAGTTGCCCGTTTTCGAGAGAATATTCCAAGAGCTGGGCTGCCGGGCACTCATGAAATGCATCTCATGCATCTCGTGCCTCCCTTATAACGTGGCTGCTGTCAGCAGCTAGGAGGAGAGAAAACAAAGAAACGTTGCCTCCGTAGCTTCTGTACCTCTGCCATCTGGCTAGGAGCTGCTGCAGGGACCTGTGGGCATATGCCAGCCTTCCCTTTTTATCTCTCCCAGCATGTAAGGAGGGGACACGATTTTACCAGCTGTGTCACCCTGGACATTTTGCATATGCTTTTTACATTTTGGAGCAGTGCTACCAATCGTTCTTAATGCTAATGGACGAATGTAACCTATGGAAGTGATGTTAAATACAACAACTAAAAGTACATGCACAGCTGGGCAGAGGGAACGTGTGTCTCGCCGTGGGAATAGCTATCTAATGCTGTTAGTTTTGGTGCCAGTACTAAATGCAAAGCATGAGTAATTTTGCAGCTTAATGTTCAGTACTAAACAGTAAATGAAAGGTCAGTCCAACTTGTTAACTGTCATGGAATAGTAAACACTACTTTAATTGCTGCATGCAGCCAGCTCGGGTTTTTGGTGTGTCTGTCGTCACGTTTTGAGCAGCGCGGTCTGGAGCCTCGTCCTCATTACCTGCCCCTGGTCAAATGACAAAGCCTCAAGTTAATGGATAAACTTTATGCTTGGGCTTCTCGGGCAGCATACTGGGAGTTTGTGCTTTGAATGATTAAAAGCCACAGCAGGGAAAAGGAAGGGGTTACTTCCTGATCTGACTGGGGCTGAAAACCAGGTTGAGGTGTCATTTTGCATTTTCTTGAGGTTTTCCTTTCTTGCTCTTCGTTTCTGAAGCACAGAAGATTAGCAGCTCTTGTTGCACTTTCACGCTTACTTTGGTTTTTAGCCTGCCCAGCACTATAGCAGATGGGAAACAAACCATACAAATAAGAAAGTGTATAAAGGGAAAGGGCTGCTACAAAGTTTTCCTGGGCCACGCCGGTGGGAGCCCAGTGGTGCCCAGTGCGCCACGTACATCACCGCCAGGCGCGCAACCTACAACATCCCCGGATCGAAGGTGATAGGATTCGCTTTCTGCGCTGGCAGCAGTTCTGCCTTGACTTTTGCACTTAAAAATATCTATGCAGGGAGTGACATGTTGCCCCGTAGTTATTCAGGGATATGTGTACACATTGCAGAGTGCTCACAATGGCAAAGTCCACAGCTACAGCCCGAAGCTCTGCTTTTATGAGTTTTGCTGGTTGAAATACTGAAATTGTGCCTTTTAAGCAAATATGGCAAAATACTTGTTCAAAGAAAATTCTGAGTTATAAATATGTTGCTGTCCAAATTCACAGTGTAATTCTGCTATTTCTGTTCTCCGATTAGTTCAGTGTATGCCTTGTCTTAAATGAGGTAAACCTACATTTCAGATATTTAATACTTTTTTTGGTAATCGAACCTCAAAGCAAGATTTGTTTCATGCAATTATTCAGGGAAAACATGTGAATTAAAAAAAAAGCTGGGAGGAATAGGGTTGCAACTTAATTTACCAGATAGAAATTACGCAAGGAGAAGCTCCAACATTTTGCGTAATATTGCAAGAAAGAAAAGGACAGCCAGCGATCGTTCCGATTTCGTCCTGGGTTTCAAAACGAGGGGAAGGGGAGCCTTACAGATGCAGTATATTTGTATTGACTTGTTCTCGAAAGGCATCACCTTCCTGGCCATGATCACCAGAACATGTTTTGGCTCATCTGTTTTCCTTTAACCCAGCTGTGCCAGTTTTTTCTTCAGTGACCAGAGGTGCCTGGGGTAAGCCTGGCCATGCCACCAGAGAATGTGTAGGAAAATGGCTTCAGCAACTTCTAGCTGAGATTGACACAGTCCTCCTGAACTTTGTGAGAAACTGGTGATCCGGCCCTGGGCGCTTTGGTTGGTTACGGTGAGGTAAAGGCGAGGGATGTGACTGCATGGCGTTCAGGTGGGGGTGAAAGTCCCTGTAAGGAGGTTATGTGCATGTATCAGTTATAGGTTCTAACGAAAAGCAAAGTTACCCTGCTCTACAGACCAGACATTTCTTGGCTCGAGTGGTGAAACTTGCCATCAGTGTGCCAAAGAGGGAAGAATATGCTTTTTTCCTCCTCCTTACTCTTCCTTTGCACAAATACATAGGAACCTGAGCTAAGGACAGTTAATCCCGTTCTTGGAACCAGGACTATTTATAGGCTGGGTTAGTACTGAAAGACTCCACTGTTTTCTTTTTAAAAACAAATGCTTGTTCTGTGCTGCATGTCAAGTGCAATCATTGCTGAATGAACTGACATGCAAAGCCAAGTTCTCAGCTGAGCTGGCGCTGATCCATCGACCTCAGTGGATATGCAGCAGTTCATGCTGGTCGGGAATTTGGCCCGCTGTGTTTGAAAGGGGTGAAATTGTTTAGACCTCACTTCTAATGTGCTACAGGTCAAAAAATTCCTACGTTGTGCAACATGTAAGAGCAGCACACTGCAGAATCTGCTGTGCCCTCTTCTTTTCCATCACTGATCATCATTTTCTGTGATTTACAATGTGTGCTTTTTTTATGGTATATCAGCTCTTCAGGAGGACTGACTTATAAGAATCAGATCTGGCAGATGAGATTAATAGTGATGCAAATGCAAAATGTTGGCTGCTGATGAGCTTGTTGTCATAAATGCTTGCCACAATCTTGCCTTTTTTTTTTTTTCTGTCCGGTATTTCTCTTGTAGGAAATTCAGCTGAGGATTTGTTTTGGACCTGTGCCTGTTCTGATTAAACTGCAGAGAGTGAAATAATACTGCTTTGTGTGGTTTCAGGCCCCACTTACCCACCAGTTTCCTCAGATCAGTGTAACAAGCGAAAATGCAGCTGGAGTAGTGACTTGAAGAAGATGAATTGGAAGATCCTGAAGACTGATGTTTCGAGGACATGGATCGATGTAGCGATGTATCCACTATGGTGATAAGTAGTATAAGAATCTATAGACATGTAGTGTTATGTAAGTAATAAATGTAGAAAGGCAGCGTTAAAAATAACGAAGCTGGTAGAAAGTCAGTTCCCATTCCTGGAAACGCTTTTTTCGGGTTTGTTCTGCAGACTTTGGTCGTTGCACTGGGCCAGGGGATGAACTCTGGGATAGTGAAGAGCAGTGAGAAGAGGGGTTACTTGATAAGCTGGGTAGATACAAGGGGGAGCTCGCTTTAGATGTCAGGTGAAAATACCCAGCACGAAGACAAATACCTTTGGTGTTTGTGCAGTCCACACACACTGGCTTTTTGATTTTTTTCTTTTTTAAATGTAAATTTATGAAGGAGAATCACCTTTAAGTACCAAGGGACTGACAGAGACATCACAAGTTTCATTTGCATTCAAACCTTAACCTCCGTGGGAGTATACTTAAAGGCGAGAGGAAGAGTTGGTTTTTCAGAGCCATGTGTGCCACTTTAAGGTGCTCTTTTGAACCCCAAGTCCCTGGATTTGGAGTGCTGCTTGGGACTTGAAAACCACTGGGTTTCACCATTCTGGATCAGCTCACTGGTAAATGAGGATGGTTGTGTTGCTCCTGCAACCTGTGGCTTGACAAATGTGGTCCCTTAATCTGCCCCCAGGAAATAAAATAAGCTTAGTTGAAGCAGGAGCGATTCCCCAGTCCCTTCCTTTCCATCGCAGCAGCAATGCACAGGTCAATGCAAAGGGAAGACCTCTTCCTGTCAGCAGTATTGGCTCCTCCTGCCTTCCACTGGTGGTAAAAGCGAGGGACCAGAGATGCTGTGCAACAAGAAAGGGACCCAGTTGCTACGAGAAACCCCCAAGCTCGCTCATCAGGGAAGTTTCAAAGCTATGGGGGACAGTATGTGCTTTCTGGCATCATCTGAATCAACTTTTAATGGAGTACTTGTGCTTTGACAAACTGTCAGACTTCGATAGTTTGTGATTTCTGAGGACACAGTAACTAATGAAACCCAGAAAGAGATGTGGTGAGGTTGGTCGTGTAGCTGCTGCGTGGCAGATTACTAAGGAATGCGACCTCGAAAAGGGACCATGCAGCACATCTGATGTCTCTCTTGCACAGCTGCTGTGAGGCGCATGCCAAGATTCCGCTGAGGAAGGACATAAAGAGACAACTGACACTTGTATCGACAAATCTTTATGGGATTTGATACCCTACCTAATGCTGACTGATGTTAAAGGGACTTAACGTGTAGGAAAAGCTGCTAGAAAATTGTTCTACTTGAGCTCAGATAAATGGTGCTGAGTATCTGGTGTGCGCAATGAAGATGAACATGTGTTCATCACTTTGGCATCTCTTAAATTGTTAAGGCCTATTTGTTCTGCTATCTAAAATTCTTGAAAACAATATCGCCCGTTGCACTGCTTCCCTGAGATGGTTCACAGTATTGTTTATCGTAAGCACTGTTGCATCTTACCATTGATTAAAACGGTAACTTCCAACTTAATCTTCCTGTGGGAAAGAAAGTATTTTAGATATTAGTTTTCCTGCACTACTTCAATATCAGGCTTCTCTTCCTCACAATACTATTTTTAATTAAATCCTCCAACCCTTTGTTATGGATTCTAATGTAAAAAAAAGCTGATTAATGCCCGGGCACAATACCTACATTTAAAAAAACACCTGCATTTTATTCTGACAGCCAGTTAACATCTAAAACATATACCTCTAAACATTTACATATGTCCTTAGTTTTTGCAATGTCTTCATCGAGCTGATGTGCCTGAGGCCTGGCACGAGTTGTTAGATGATGCCGTCTCCATTCCTGGGAGCGGAGCGTGGGTTTGTTTGAAGCATGGAGGGTCTGGCCCGTGGCTGGGGCTCGAAAGCGGCTGCGAGCAGAAGGTGGAGGCCCAACTGCTCCCTTTCATCCCCACCAGTTCAAAGGGACCGACCAAAGCCGTACGTGGAGCCGAGTGACAATTGTACAGTCTTGCTTTACAGTTAACCGAGTGTTAGAAAAAAAACCCAGTGGTTTCTTTTCAACGCCGTCTTGTCAAAATGCCAGATGCCGCTTGTTTTTGACATTTTCAGCTACTGTTAAATAATAGTCTTGCTTCTGTCACAGCTAATGTTGACTTGAAGGCAGTTGTGCATTTCTCAACTCAAATGCTAAGCAGACAGACTTGGGTCTTGACAAATATTTTCTGGGCTTGCCCAAGGCAAGTAAAAATGAGCTTCTAGTTAATCGTTTGTTTTAAAATTCAAATTGGTGAAATAGGCAATTAAAAAAATGACAATTTTCATCAAAATTTGCAAATGAAATGTCTCTGCAGTCAGAGCGGGTTCAAGAAACTGCAGTAGATAATTGCTATTTGAAATCAGTGAAGTATCCAGCATTTTAGGGCCATGAGGACTGTGGCTGTTCTGCCTTAGTAAACCTTGATTGATTTGGTAAATAAGCATTTCAACTTCTCTCTTTAAAATAAATAAGCAATTTTATTGCTTTATTGCTTACCCCTGTATGGGAGGTAAACAAGCTCTTGAGCAGTAACCCTGTAATATCATGAGCCCAAGTGCCATCTGTCACCGAGAATTTTGTCCCTTTATACACAATAGCTTCTTATGGCATTGGGTCCGTTGTAGGTTAATTGATTAGCAGAGATCCTCCTTTCAGTTGTTCCTGCTTTTCTTCGCTAAAGGACCATATCTCTCATCTCCATTTCCTTTCCTCTCTCCCGTATTAGCATACTAATCACACTGAACTCCCACTGCTAAAAAACTCTATCCATTTTATGCTGGGGGAGGAATAAACGAGCATTTCCTGAGGGATTTACAGATGCTGTTTTATGATGGTTAGAAGGGAGGAAAAGAAAAGAAGAAGTGGTAGCAGAGGCGAATAATACACTGCGCGGGCTCTAGTGTACCAGTGAAAGCTGAGACTATAGCCGCATAAATATTAAACACATTTGAGAAGTACTATTAAAATAAATATCAAAGACAAAGTTGCTCACACATCTGTTTCTCCTCAAATTTTGCCACAGCGCTCTACATTTGTTTTCTCTCCAGCTGTTAACACCTGTCTTTCTGTCAGGGGTAATAATGCAATTTTAGGTGGGCTATGGAGTTGACAGTAACATGAAAGAATTCTCTATTTTTGATATAAGAAACTCCTTTTTTCAAAACTAAAAAGGGCTCTCTGAACAAAGATATATCCTTGTGCTAATCCATCAGAGCAGTGTATGGGTTTTTTGTTGTTCTTTTAGGGGTTTTTTAAATCAAACTACAGAGAGTTAGACTTATATTGGACAGCTGAACTTGAACTAGATGAGACATCCTACAGTGGGCAGCTACTGCTTGCCTTTGTAGTTCTCATTTTATTGCTGACACATATTCAGAAGGTTGTGTGTGCATGATACTCCCCTCTCCATGTGATGCTTGTTATCTAACCTCATCAAAAGTGTATGCTGTGCATTGATTGCTACCAGAGGACTCACACCCAGCGGTGATGTCTTCTTTACTTACCTCTTAAATGAGCACAATATTAACAGGGCTGCCTGAAGAAAGCGTTTTGTGTCTTTGCTGTAGCCATCTCAATAGAAGGATGATAGGAAGTGTTCAGCTTTCTTAGCACTGAAGATGATGGGACAGATCCTAAACTAAAGTAAACTGGGAGAGTCCATTTACTGTGGTTTTTTACCTAATGCAGAAGAAAAAGCTATTCCTTTTGGCCTACAGAAACACATCCTGAGACTCAGAGCAAAACATTGGTGAAGCACACCAGAAACATCCCAGATAAGGAAGAAATAATGATCCAGAAGTGTGCGTTCGCAGCAACTTAACACTTCATCCATTACGAGCTTAGTATTCTGGCTGGGGTTGCTATAGACGTAGGCTCAAGGCTGTTGAGCCCACATTTAGTCCTCCATGCCTCCTTCTCCTGTAAGCTAGCTCATGGGTGAAGCAGCTCCCACCCACTGCCTGAATGTATGTTTCCATCCATAATCCCTGCCTGTGAGTCCCAAGGGGAAAACCATGGGTGAACTCTGCAAGTCTTTCAGCGCAGATTGTCTTCAATGCCTGAGTGAAGCTGAGCTGGGTCTCAGGTTTTGTCACCAAATTACTCGGTGTGGCTGGTGTGGCAACTAGAACACCCGGTCACCCCAGTCTTATCTCCAAGTTTAGTTTGTCTTTGATAAGTACAGTCTTGTCAGCTATTTCAAGCCAACAGAAAAGTCACCTTCTCCTCCTGAAAGTCCTACATAATGATTTGGGGTCATGTTATTCTTTCATTAATGAATGAAATGGGTTGATTTTAAAAAATATTAACTTGCATCAAAATTTGCAACCAGGGGACCAAAACTGATCTTACAATAAATAGCCCTCAAATTCAGAAATTACCATCTTTGTCAGCTGTAGGGGGATATGCAAGTATGAACCACGCCGCGGCCAGCCTGGTCCCATCAGCCACCGCTAGCTGAGCTTACAGACGTCACTCCAACAACCTGCAAAGGGGATGCAGGCTCCCCCAGGAGGGCAGCAGCATTCCCAGGAATGATCCTGGTCCGTGAGCAGTTAACGCAGAGCGATTGCAGTGTTAGTGCCTGCTATGGGCACAGCAGCTTCGCTTCCCCGCCACGCTTCCTTGTGCAATGCCTGTTTATTCAGGCTTCACGCAGCGATGAAGCATTTGACCCATTGTGCAGGACCGGGCATGAGGGGAGGGGTTTCCCGAAGTGCTCTCTGCTGGCTGTGCGCTTCTGCCGTTAAAGCAGGGGGGGGTCGGGGGGCTCATTGTTTCCAACGAGAGAGGATTTAGGCCAAGGCTGGATGCTTAAAAAAAAAAACAAACCCACCACAAAGATCTGCAATAACAGAAAATTGAACCCAACTGTAGCTCTGAAAGAAGGAGATAATGTTATTGCACGAGACACCCCCTCATGCTTTCTGTTTGCCATAGGGGCAGCACGTGCTTCAGGGAAACCCTTTTACGTGTTTAGTTCATGCTGGAACATTTTCTACTGCCTGGGGAAAAATCCCGAGGTGCCAAAATGCACTGTCACCCCCAAGTCAGCTCTCCCTTTTATGTGCTGTTAGCGCTGATGGGTATCCACACCATATTAGAGCTCGCGGTAACTCTCAAAAACTCAAATATTGTGCAAATTACAGCCAGGATGTTCAGGGAGCAGAATGTCCCTCTCTCAGCAGATGGCTGCAGCCCACAATGTCCTATAATCACAACATAAAATATTACTACTTTTGCACGCTGTGTTTGGGAAAACATGCCAAAGTGTAGTTAGGTTTCATAGGATCAGAAAAGTTTCTTCAGTAGGAAATAATTTGTTGGGAGAGTTTGGCTTTGGGATTCTTTTTTTTTTTCTTTCCTTTTTTTTTTTTAATCTATTACCAAATAGATCTATCTTCAATCTGCAAGTACAATAGGCCTCTGAATATGGCACTGTCACAGAGGTAGCCTGGAAAAGACCATACTTCACTACAGCAGTGGCTGAGAGTTCAAAAAGTCTTCTAAACCTATTTGGGCTGACTGATTTGGCATCGCTTTGGAGGCCTTTGCCCTGGGAAAGCCGTAGGGTTTGGCTGCTATCAGGACAGGAGCCTCTAAGAAGATGGTTGGCCTGATGTGACTTCAGCTGAGTGTTGTTCTGCTGCCCCCGGGTGATTCTCTCAGATGATAAAAGATGCTGTACACGGGGTGTCCAGAAAAGAGTATCCTTCCTCCTGCAGACAAATTATTTTCTAGTTTCTGCAGGCTGCACATTGTGATTTTTTCTCCCCAATTTAATCTGTACTGGGTGTAACGTTACGCATTTCCTGTGCCCCTGCTCTGGGTGTGCCTGCTCAGGCAGGGGGGTTGGACAAGGTGATCTCCAGAGGTCCCTTCCAGCCCCTGCCAGTCTGTGACTCTGTGATTACATAATAAGCGATTAAAGGCCAGTGATGACTAAGAAGGTAAGCTATCAAATATTTAACCTGAGACACATGTACCCATCATTTATCTCACATTTCTCACAGAAGTTGTTAATCCGGTTTACTTAGCTGTTAGTCCAAGGCAAATGAAATCCTGGATTTGATTAAACATTGATCCTTCTGCCTCACGTTCTCCTGGAGATTTTATTCAGATGTTGGGACAATAGAGGGAGATCGGCCCTTTGAATGGCTCTCATCAAATCCCAGTCATACGGTTTCTCTTGTGGAGCAAAGAAGTCAAAGCAGTTGGGTTATTCTAGAGATTGTAACGTCATGGCAGGGAATTTTTCATATTTGATGGAGAGTTTTACTGGCCAAAATATTCTGTCCTAGATGTGAATGAGAAAAATCCTGTTTTATAACATGTCAGCACCTATCATTTTTATCCAAGTCACAGCTCTGTTAACACTCCCATTCCTATGAATACCTAAGTCCCAAACCATCTGCTGATACAACCGATAAGCCATAATAACTGGATGAAATGAGAAAAACATCAGGAGAGATGCCCTGGATTAGAGAAAACAAAACCTTTAGCATAAACTGGCTATACAATTCACATCTGTCCATGGGTAGGGATGAGGATACTCCAGTCTAATCTGCATTCCCTGCCCTCTCCTGGTACTACTCAACTGTTGCTTGAGTTGCTTGGGAAAGTGCAAATCTGCATGAAATCAGCTTAATTAATCATCAGGACCTCCATCTGAAGAGTTCCTCCTTGATGGAACATTCCCAAGGTTGGCCAGATACTCAGAAGTTTCCTTCTTTCCATACTTTGTCAAAGTCTTTGTAAATTTAGCCTTAAATCCAGCAATTTCCCAAAATGATGACAGCAGCACAGCTGCCATCCCAGCTCCTCCATGCTCCCAGGCCATGCAGGAACTTCTTCACACAGATGTAGGAGAAATCTGTGCCAAGCAGCGGGGCATTTAAAAGGAGCGTTCACATCTGATATTGTTCAGGTTTTTTTTTTTAATGTGCAATGAATTATATGTTTCCAGCCAAACCCAGAGCATTCAGTTAGCTCATCACAAAAGCCACCAACACAGCCAGCAACTGTCACCCTGCCTCGTATGATGGAGAGGGCTGTAAATACCCACTGCAGCCGAATTTTGGGTGAACGGTGTGTGCATAAGGCTCTGCAATCCAACTGTAAAACACCAGTGTGCAAAGGCGAGAGCTCAACATGGAAGACAAACAGGACAGGACATTTAATGTAACAAGTGCATTAGAAGTAGAGTCAGGCCATGGATGCTGAATAGGAATTGAAAAGTTTCCAAAATTTTGGATATTTCTATTAGTTTGAGGTTTCAAAGCTTTCCGAAACATTAATGTCCAAATTTTTTTGGACTTCTCTAGCACGTATTAGAAGAGGATGTGCAATGATATATTTTTTCCAGGCTTTGCAACACGCACCCTCACAAAACTGTCCTATGACTTTCCTCTTCAACATTGACCTTGGGACCGTGGCGTGCCTACAGTGTTCGGTAAGCAGACAGCCCTCAGGCTGCAGAAGTGCTCAACTGCCATGTTTTTGCTCCACTAAAATTTCATTCTGCTTGGGCTGAAATATGAAGTGTTAAAAACTGCCATTTCCCTCCTTTCAGTTGCATTCCTGAGGGAAATTTTGGAAGGTGGCCAAAACCAATTGAACGCAAAAATCCCGTAGCAGAGCAGTGCAGAGGAGGCAGCGGGAACAGACTGTGCTGGGAACGCCTGGGGCTGCAGAGCAAGCACGGCGCTGGCCGGCCGTGGGGAGAGGAGCAGCAGCACCGTTTCCTCTGCCTTCATCACCCGCTCCTAGGGTTCAGTTTTTTTCCCTCTGTCATCCAGAGTCAAATCACAGGGTCACAGTGCTCAGGCTCTTGGGGAGAATGTGCCAACATCTGTGGCCCAGCACTGGGGAGTGGCAGGGAAGGGCAGCAGGAGGGAAAATTTGTCCTTCCTGCCTTGACCATGTGCATCCAGAGCACAGATCTGCTCTCCCTGTGCGCAGCATCCCCTCTCTTCCACTAGAAATCTTGACCATTAGTGCAGTGGTAGCACACTCTGCTTCAGGGCTTAAATGCTCATGGAAGGGAGAAGTGATGCCCTTAGTACACTAAGAAAATGTGTTGGGGGAGAACCGTAATTTTTAAAAAATTGCATGTAAGAAGAGCAGGAATCAGTAAGTAGCAGCAGTGGAAGGCTGAAATGCACAGGCTTGATTGTTCAGAGACAACGGTACACAAAAAAGTGCACTTCGGTGATTATGCCTTTGACAAGCTTGCACTGTATGTTAAAAACCAGAAAAGGTCACAGAGACATTCAAGCAAAAGGTATTAGTCAAACAAGCATCCTTATGAGAAGGTGGCAGAGGCTGCAGGGTGTCAGGGTCAGACAAGCAATGTCCATCTCTCCTGCAAAGGATGCTGTTCTCATTCCTCATTTTGAGGGTCTGTCAACGCCAAAGGTACTTTGGGGCAGATGAAGACCATGACCGAGGTCCGTGTCCAGCTCCTGCCCTGGAAGGCTGCTGCAGAGCAGCTCATGCTGTATAATTAGTTCTCATACCAGAGGAGAGCTCGGGGAAGTTTTAATCACTTCTAAGGGGATTCAGTTGCCATAACACACGTGCCTCCCACTCCTTTGGACTCACTCAGCTGCCAGCCCTGGCCTCCACTACAGAAGGTGGGCTCTCATGCAGGTCATTTCTCCTACCTGCCAGCCCCATACCAATGTCGCAGGTCCCCCAGAGCATCCCACCTGTCACTAGACACTTATGTTTCAGTCACTGAGCTTCATCCTCCACATACACACTGGGAAACTGCCTTGTTCGTAGAGCTTCTGGGAGGGGTAATTCAGTAACAGTGAGGAAAGGCTTTATGACCTCTGGTGCAAATTACCACCCTTAGAAGAAGACAACACGCCCAGATACTAAGATAAGGGGCTGTCTTGCTAATCAGAAAATGGCAGTATTGAGTCCAGATGTAATTATGTTCCGTTGGTACTATCTGGAATAACACATAATGTTACTGCCTGGAAGGACATTGCTAGGGCTGTTCCAGAAAAAGGCTTAGCACAGATTCAGACAAAATTTAATCTAAATATCTTAGGCTCAAGAGTCATGTTGCTCTGTTTTCTTTCTCATCCATGTTTTAATAGAGCCATTTCTTCCTGGGACTTGGCCATCAGTTCTGCCTCCCGAGGCCACGCTGAGAGCCAGGTTCTGCTTGAGGAACACGCGAAAAGCCGTGAAAAACCCTGCTCCAGCCACTGCGCTTTGTACCGTGGAGGCACAATGCTCCTTTCAGCTGCAGCTCCGAGGAAAAATTCTTAGAAAGGTTTATCCTTTTTTCCACACGGGAGTGTTTTCACTGTACCATCTCCAAGAAAGCTCTGCTCTGGCTCCGTTTAGCTCTACCTTTCCTCAAATATGCGATACATCATCCGCTTCATGGTGTCTTGTTCACAAAATGGGCAGTTTTCTCTGTTTTTCCTGGCAGAAATGTCTACCTGGATCTGATGAACAGGGACAAGGTCTTCAGAGCTGAGCACTTCAATGCTGCAGAGCCAGTGTGTGCATTCTTGGAGGCAAGAAGTCATGAACTGTCCATGGGCAAAATTGGTCCAATTCAGGATGATCATTGTGCAAAAGGAGAGGGCATGGTTTTTTTAGGAAACCAAAGTGTGTCTGACTGTCACCCTCCAACGGGGTCTCACTGTTGGGATGAGATGTCCTAGGGGTCCTGAAATGGGCTGGGAGCAAATAATGAACTTTTGAGGACTTTCAAACTTCCAAAAATAATTGTGCAGGCAATCCATCGTGAGAGTTTGTGACAAGTCTCTGTATCCTGAGCTCTTTTCAGAAGTTCAAGTTGCTTCCTCAGTCTAGATGTCAAAATCCAAGGATTATGGAATTTAAACAACTTTCATCTCATTGATGCGGTGTGTCATTTTATGTATCTGAATTATTGCAAGATAACAGTAAGCTTAGGTTTTACTATAGCTTGTCGTAGTAACAAATGCAATTTTAAACAAGTTTATTTCTTTAAAAAAGTGTATTTAATTTAAATGAAAATTATCTTTACAATCCAATAGGAGATACTCATTCCTTTCTACCCTGATTTAGTCTGCTGTTGAGGGCTATGGAGTCCAACTCATTTCTAAAGCAAGGAAGTCCTGGGGATTAGTTTTTTTCATCACTAATAAATTTCAGCTTATTTCTAGTCCAAATGTGTTTAGCGTCAGCTTGCAACTACCAGATACTTCTATACCTCAGCCTCTTAGCTTAAAGAGCCCTCTACCGTCAGAAATTTCCTCCCCCTATAATATGTGTAGACAATAACTAAACTATTGCTGAATTTTCATTTTACTAAATTACATGGACTGAATTTTGCACTAAAAAGCAGGCTTTTCCAAACACTGAATCATTTCCATGGCTGTTTTGGGGAATTGATTTCAGGCTACCCATGTGGGTTTGCTGTGTTTGGCGGGCAGGGAGACCCAGCCCCTCTCTGGGAAGGCACAGCAGGAAGAGGAGGGTGGTGGTGGGACAGCAGCTCCGACACTGCTGGGCTTCTCTGCCTCGGTTGCCCAGAGATGTTTTGGTGCTGAAGCGCTGGTGGTGAGCACCAGTTTGGGACAGGCAAGGGAAAACACCAACCCATCTCAAGCATCAAGTGGCCATACTCCACCAGTCTCAGCTCTGGGTTTGAGGTCAGCTTGAACAACACCCACCTCTGTCCTTGCCTCGTTTTACGGAGCCCATGTGTGATTGCCCGTGTGTTGTGAGGCTGGAGCACCCCCAAACAGTTGGCTGTATTAAAGGGACCTTCTTTGGAAACACATTATTTCTGAGCCAAATGAGCTGATTCAGCAGCATAATGTGCTGAATCCAATGGCAATACAGGAGGGATCTCAACTGGCTGGCACAGCTCAGCACAGCGCAGAGTGCTGCTGGTGGGGTGTCCCCCAGCCCGCCCGCCAGCTGGGCTCATTGTGTTCTGGGGAAGTAAAAACTGAAGGGTGGAAAATATTTGAGACTTGCAATTTCGTCAAGTGTTATTTGTATTTATTATGCATTTTGCCTAAAGAAACAGTTGAAAAACTTTCAGTTGTGGCAATTTCCCTGCAGCCTAAAATTTCCCCATCTCTCCTCCTTTGTGTAACCACAGCTGTTACCTAGGCTGTCCGAACCACTTTCTAGCAGGGCTGCATTTAATGAAACCTTTTAATTTGAAAATGAGCGATGGAGGGAAAAAAGGCATTCTGAAGCACCAGGCATTTTCTCAGATTAAAACCTCCATTCTCCTTTCTAACAGAAGTATGGAAATTGGTGGCACATGAATTCATGGCATGTGTTTCCTATCATATAATCACTTGGAAAAGTATACAATAAATGGAGGGGAAGTAATTTATTGTGAGGCCTTAAAAAGCTGGTCTGAAGCTCTTTTCATATATCCTTTAGTAATTACATATGAAAACATCATGCACATAGTATATAATCTGTCAAGCAATCGTATGCTTTAATGCCCACCTGGCTTTGGGGGACTGCTGGCAGGCTGAAGGGCAGCCATGGGGGTTTGAGGTGTAGAGGCCAACCTCTACAGGAGTTTGAGGGACCCGTCTCTATCAGGAAGGGTCTCAACTTCAGTGGTCTGAAACCAGCTCCTGTAAGTACAGTAAAGGAAAATTTGCCAGGAAACTGCTCTGTGAGTCATATGTACCAACGTGAGGTGAGCAGATTATTTAGAATGAATTTTAATAGAGTTGAAAGTAGTTTCACCCCATGTGTGACATCTAACAATTAGGGTACTCTCTATGCTTGTATGAATCATTAACTCCCAAACCTGCTAGTTCAGCCTCTGACACAGAGCCATGCATCACCGCTAACTGTTCTTCACCTCAACGCAGGCACCTGAGCTGTTCAGGTAAAAGTTACAATTCATCTCACTCGGGCAGCCCATGCTCAAATCCATCTGGAATGACACTAACAAACTCCAAAGATTAGAAAATGCTGGGAGCGAGCTAAAAGCTCGATAAATTTTAGAAAGTTTTCTTTCTATAGGATTTTTTTTTCACACTCATGAAAGTTTTCCATTCATGTTAGGGTTAGTCTAGGCATATCTGAACTGTAAAACTTTAATATTTTCATGTCAAAAATGATTTTGCTAAAGTTAACTTTCCCCACACTTTGACTTATCAGTTTCAGTTGTGGTGGTGTGCATTTCAGTTGAAGTTTTATTACATTATGTTGGCAGCACATTATGTTTTTTACACATGGATTTGATTGAGAAATGAAACTGGAATAAGAATGAGGTAGCAGCAGCATCTGCTGGGAGATGCAGCTAGTGCTGGTGTCAATCAATCTGATTGATTAAATATGGTGGCACACATTTTATTAAAACAAAATGCTCTCCCTGAAGAAGACTATTATGCCAATATAATACACAGATTTCCTAAAGAACTTTAGAAAAGAGGTGGTCTGTTTGTAAAATACAATACTTGTAAATAACTGGAAAGAACTGAAGAGTTCAAATTACATTTGGCTGCTCGTGGAAACAGCTATTTTATTGTTTTGGCATGCAGTAGCTGGTATTGTTATATTCGCAAGGTGAGCAGCACTAATGGAAGTTTAATTATTCTGCAAGATCACAAAAAGGTTTTATGCACTCGCTGATGTTATTAAACAGGTCCGAGACTTGAAAGTGCTCGGTGGCTTGTGACCAGCGTATAGCACAGACTGGCTCAAGGCTTGAGATGGAGGCAGTGCCTGCCCACCACATGCCTCGGGCATGCTGGGATTAATTTCCAGGCATCTTCCTGGCTCTCTCTGTGCAGGGACGGGTGTTTGTGGGGCCGACCTGAGCCTGGGAGGCAAACTGCTATGGGGATGGACGGTCATCAAAGGCACAATTACCTGCCCTTCCAGGTATGGGGCGCAGACATCTTCGACTTGCCTTCTCTCTCAGAGAAACGAATAGGACGTGCATCAACTCCACCCCGAAATACAGCTGGTTTGCAAAAGAAACCATTTCATGGTGCATTCTCTGCTCTCCCTGGGGGAAAGTCAAGAGAAACAATGAGTCATTATTTGAGAAGTGCTTAGAGGCTACAGTGATGGAGAATTTAGGATATAATAAATCTTTGCAGTGTTTCCTATCCACCTAAAATTATGGCTTCTGCTGTGTATCTTAAGGAGTCAGTAGTAGTTTTGCACTGACTTCACTAGGGCTGAGGTTTTACCCACTTCCATTTATATTCTGCACAATAAAAAGAATGATGAAAATTCTTAACCAATGGTGATATTTTACTCACTCTCCTCCTAATGTAGACATCCATAATTTAACACAGGTTTCTCCTTGCTTCCTTCATCCCCACTAAATGTAGCCAAATAAAATTTGCTTCAATAAATGATATAAATAAACATCTGCCCCACAGAAGAGTGCTGCATCCTACTCTGTATCAGTGTGATGACTGGGAATCAACGAAATCTATGCTCCAGTTGGACATGGCACTGCAGGAACAGATTAAGGGGGTGTTTCTACCATCGGGGCTCCTACCGCCTGCCATTGTCCAAGCACACAAATTACAGTAGAAAGATGCTATGTAATACAGCAATAGTCTACAAAACATGCTAGCTGGTGCTATTCCTGTTTTCAAGAGGAGGGTGCTCTTTATCGAGCTCTTTGGGTTCTTCAGATCCTGCAAGGTGAGAAGCAGCAGGTCCGGGGGAGGGGAATGGAGCAGTAGAGGCCTTTGGTGAGATTGGCAGTGAAAAAGGAAAACAGCAAGGGGAGGAAGATTAGATAGGGAGAAAACAAATTTGTATGGGGAACACCAAGTTTCCAGAGGGAAAAAGATGAAAGGAGAAATAGTACATGGCAGAAACTATTAATGTGATTTCAGAAAAGGACGACGTACAACAGTGACAGTCACAGTATAGCAACATACCAATCATAGCATAGGGGAGAAATGCTAGGTTTCAGTCTACTCCCTTTTCGGTTTTATTGCTGGGGTTTCTCATGGTAACCCCTCTGGGTTGCTTCTTCTGGTTTCAGTGCAATTCCTTGTCCTCGTGGTAACTCCTATGGATCACCTCTTCTAGTTTCAGTGCAACTCCTCATCCTGTTTTGGTTCATTAGGAGGACACAGCCTGTTGGCTGCACTGTGATGTCAGAGCATCTTCAAACCCATGTAGCTGCTCCCCAAGCACCGTGCTACTCTCTGGCCACCTAATTCAGTGAAATATTTAAGCGGGTGCTTACAATTAAAAACAAGCTCAGCAGAGAATCTCAGCATATTTACCGTGATGGCATCAAAATGACATGAGTACAGATGGCTTAGACAATATCTGTGTTGAATTTTTAATGGCAGATTTGGAACTATTTTTAAGATCCTACCGTTATTTCTCCTGAGAGATCTTTTCTTAGCAATCTAAGTAGAAAATAATAATGAGGGAAAAAAACCCAAAACTGCTAGGCAACCTCTTCAACATGCAGATGGTTTCTGCAGTGACACTTCTGATGAGGCTAATCTTTCAGGATTGAGATATTTTCAGAAACATCCATTTGTGGTTTATTTTTTTATTTACTCACAAAGACACAGCTTTGTATACAAATCTTTCCTCCATCCCCATCTGCTTATTTGGTGGTTTGAGGCTCGCTAACAGTTTTTTGCATGAACAGACATCTCTCTTGTATTTTTCAGACCTCAGAAATTTAGCTAATGATGGTATTTGTACAGATGCATACTTCATCTGCCTCCAGCTTTCATTCCTTCATGGAGCCTTTCAAGGCTTTTTCAAAGATTCACCGCCACCTGCATTACCTTAACCTGCAAACTTATCCCAGTGCAGAATTGGTGTGAAGAGCATCAGAGCCCCGATCTTACTGTTTCACAGTGGGGGATGGTGTATTTTCTAATATCGTCTCAAAAAGTCACTGAGACCATTCTGAGCACGTCGGTCTCCGGTAGGTGACTCTCCCATTTTTTCTTCTAAGTTTGTCTCCTTTCATCCCCATTAATCTTCTGTACTTCCCACCTTTGCAGGAACTTCTCCATTTAGTTTCCTTGCTGCTTGGATGCCCCTGGGCTGGGAAACTTTCTAGTTTGTTGTGCTTATATTGTCACCCTTTCCTGATGGAGAAACCCAAAGGCAACATAGTCTCTGGTTTTATGGTTAATGTGCAAAGACAGGAAAGTGGTGTGGCCTTGGGGGAAAAGCCTCAGGTTTGTTTTACAAGCAGAGTTAAAGGATAATCACTTCAGATCCTGGTAGGCATCTGAATAAAAGCAACTGCAGTGACACCACCCCGCTTGACATTCGCTGACACTACAAAACCTAAGGTTCACATGCTAAGATGCCAGACTGCACAGCAATTCAGGAGCACTGTGTATCCTGTGCAAGGTTACTTGCAGAAAGCCCCAGGAGTGGCCTGGGCAGGAGAAATCACTTCAGCCATAATGGTTCAATAGCTGATAAACATGCATCAATATTTAAGAAGCATAGAGTGAAATATAACCTCTAAAACATTCAAGAACAGACTAAAGATTGCTGAAGGGGTGAAAATAGCCTGACTGCACAAGACATTTTCAAGCATTTTTCTTTAAATCTTCATGAATCTGCCAGTTTTACTACCAGAGATTCATATTTACAAATGTTAACTCAAAATTCTCATTAATAACAACTGAAGTGCACGATGGTACTTTGATCCGTATTTCGACACATATTTTGACAAATGCTGGTGTGGAAAGGACTTTAACTTGCTGCTAGGTATGATTGGCCCTAAGAGGAATATTTTGTAGAGTGTCTCCATGGGAATTTAAAATCTTGATAGCTAGTGAAGGTTAATTAACATCTGTTAAAACATAACTACAATACAGTACTTAGGCTTTCACACAGGACAAGATGCTGACCTATGTTTGCTAAAGTAGGTAACATCTGCTCTGGGGATACTGACCTGAGACATGGCATGAAACTGGGACCTACTGATTTCTGCACAGTCAGGATTTTGCATATTATGATCTGAATAAAACCCACACTTAGGTGTAAGCATTTATAAGACCGTTAAGCAATTGTGTACAGGTTCACCACAACATCAGAAGTGCTTTTGCTGGGCACAATAGACGTCAATTTATCTTTCCTATCTTTTGATAAGGAAAATGCCCTTGGACAATGCTGGAACACCAGCTGGAGCTTTGCTTTGTGGTTAGTTATGTTTTGGAATCCTAAGTAGCTGTTTGCCTAGGTCTATATTCATTAGGCAGGGATTTAAAGTAAAAAGTACACCATTCATTGTTGTTACTGCAGCACAGACCTCTACATCTAGCCCTATCAAATAATGCAAACCAAGTGAACAAACAACCAACATCATTTACTGTCAACTTCTGAAAAAAACTGGGGAAAAAATCCCCACAGCCCAAAATATTGTGAGTGGTTTTAACAACATTGTCCGCAGTGCATGAAATGCAATATTTTGGGGGTAGTAATTGCCGTTATTTAAACCTCAGAAAGCTGCAGATTTATATTTGTTCTGTTTCCCTTTAAGCTGGATAATAAATCTGTACAGCTTCTTCTGGACTTTTTTTTTTGTGTCTTTTTTTTTTTTCTTTTTTTTTTAAGAAAGACTCCTGAGAAGATAATATCTGCCTATACTGTTCTATTTTTTGGCTTTTTAAAAATCACAGAAAAGGTTTTAACTGCTGAGTTGCTCTGTATGGAGCAAATTGTGTCTTTAGACATACTGTACTATAATTACTGAAGATAGCAGCACAGATACATATGCAGAAACCGGCAGTCAATTTTGACTCAGAAGATAATACACCGAGTGTATTAAGTTTAATGTAGATTAATGTGAGTTGCTTTCCTTTGCATGTATGTACACAGGTACAAATAATTAAGATTAATTCCACTGGATATAATGGCCTTCACTGTTCATGACGCCATAAAATTCTTCTTTAATAGCTGTTAATTGGATGTATTTGCTTTGATGGTGAAGTCCTGATTAGTCTTGTTACCCTACAGCCCCTTCCCCCTCCCATTGCTCACTTTTGTGCTTAGGAAAAGATTTATAATAAGGGAATCACAGCTATGCAGTTTATTAGCAAAAAATCAATACATGTCTCTGTTTACGTGTATTAGAGGTTCAGCTAAACAGGGGGTGCTCTGCATAATATTTGAAGGGTAGAGGTGATGCACACGTTCATCTTACCTTCTTTTCCCCGTGCAATGCTTTCACAGATAATAACTCAGGATTCTTGCCAGATTTCTTTTTTTTAATCTTTGTTTTCTTTCTTTGGCTTCTGCATTGAACCTGCAGAGTTGCTCAGTGGTAACAGGAGAACCACAGTACCTTCGGCATGCTCCAGCGCCAGAATGTCAGGCGTATGGCTGAAGTTAGGAACTGCTTTCATACTACGTTTCAATGTGTTTTTTCTGGAATATAGTCAGTAACTATTTTGCCATTTCTGTTCTCTGAAGCACAGTAAGCCTAAACATAAAGGACAGGGACTTCCATGTGTGCAAATCAGCACGTCTTCACCAAAATCTAGGTGGATATTTGGTTTGTGCTGAAGTTCTGGCCCTATTTTTTTAAGTAGCTCATTTTTAGCAATAACACTTTACATTTGTTATCTCCCAGGAGCACAGCTCTTTTTATGGAAATAATGAATGGTGGCTATATAAAGGAAGAAATTAAAGGTACAGCTACAGCCTAAGCCAATAGCTTGAAGCTGGGTTCCTGGGCACAGCTCCCCCACTCTCGCCCAAGCACCACCGTGTGTGGAACTGCAGGCAGTTTTCCTGGGACGTCAGCCCAGCAGCCTGTGGAGCTGGGGCATTTTTTCCTGTTCTGAGCAGTTTTAAGTACCTGAGCCCAGCCATCCAGGAGCTGTGACAAAGCCAGGCCTGACCCCAGGAATTCTTTACTATGGATTTCCACTCCAGCAACTCAGCCTTACTAACACAAATCATCTGTACCATTTTTTATTAATATGCTGGCCCAATGCCTTTTCTTGTATGAGTATGAACTTATAAGCTTACTGCGTTTCCTGTTCCCTGTGATCTCCACAAACCCCAGTGAAGAGGACAGGGTTCTTCCCTTCTCCTCCTGCCTCTTCCCATCTGTCTCAAGCCACTGGGTGCTGCTGGGACACAGCCACATACAGAAGGGGGAACCCTGGTTTGAGGTGGTTTGCACTCTAGCGAGTAGGTTCTCCCTCAAGAAATACTTGAATTAAATGTCTGTGGCATCTGGTCTACTGTCAGGGAGGTTTTGGTGGGACCTCATCCAGCCGAGGATGGGCTTCTGCCTTCCTCCTCCTCTGCCGCTGTGTTTTGTAAGTCAGTGCACTCCAGGAGCCAAACAGGGTCCTTAAAAATGTATGGGTTATAAACAATCAACCTGATTAAAAGTTACTGCATAAAGCACTCCACGGAACACAGACTAGCACTGCTAGTTGCATGAATCGCTGCTATTGATGTCCTTTAATTAGGAAAGTTGCTGTACAATGTGTGTTTTAGAAGATGTCTTCTGTCATATCTTCAGTGCCCCCTCTGTCTTTATCTCTGCATCCAAATCTGCTGTTTATATTATTTGGATCTCTTACTGCAGCCAGGGAAAGTCTGGACAGGGCCAATTCCTAAAGTGTTTAAATCTGAGAAGCCTCATTGTGATCCCCAATTATAATGTCATCTGAGGATCTGACTGAATGATTTGGGGACTGAAATAATAAGTCTTTTATGAGATTAATAATCTACGGAACATTAATATGTAATTCTTCACCTTCCTCCAAAAAGGAAGAAGTCTGCATAATAATGGCAATTATAAGGAAAGTTTAAAAAAAAAGAAGGCCATTTATTTGTGACCATTTAAACATGCTTAGCAGTTATATGTTTATTGTCAGTATAAAACGAACAATTCAGAAAAAGCTGGGTGAATACCAGGAGAAGCAATTAAGAAAGGTGTTTATTTTACTGAGGCCTCCCCATTTTAATTACAGAAGTAAAGCTCAGTCACTGAGTTTGCAGTTGTTTTATTCACGTTTTTAATCACAGCCCATTTCCAAACTTGACTGTATTTACATGCACTTCTGCGTAAAGACCACTCTAGCAAGGGGAGGGTTAAAACCAATATTTGTAGATAAAGAGGTAAACATATTTACATTCAGTTTTTCACACTTTATGCATATGTCATGCAGTGAATAGTTTTAGAGGTATGTTTGTACTATCTCTCCAGAATTTTTACAGTCTGCAGGACACAAAATCTCTATAAAGTGACTTATTGAAATAGAAGCAGATTGGTAAAACCGTTTCTCTCTTATGAACTGTGAAGAATGATCCTCTAAATGAAATCAGGAAGGAACTGGACAGAATCTTGTTTAATGGTGTGACAAAATGAATCACAACTATTCCAAGCATCCATCACTGCTAAAAGGGGACCACAAATGATCTGTGAACTACTATATATTGATTACTCATGTACTACAAGTGTCGGATTTAATGTTCACACACCATGGAAAGGCGGCAGGGACAGATGGTGCCTTAACTCTTCTTTGATAGATTTTAATGGTGAAATATTGATTTCTATCTGGCCAAGGCCTGTTGTTAGGGGCCAAAGTCATTTGTTGGGTATAGCCGGACACCCAGTCTGCTAGGGGTAATCAATCATTTTTGGCAAGGCAGGTGAAATTCTGAAGAGAAGCACCTTGGGTTCCCAAACTGTATCGAGATGAGGCTGAGACCAACATTTGCGCATGCACGCCCCCTCCTCCCCCGCGCACACATACAAAAAGGCTCCATGAAATTGTGCTTGTAAAGAATTATTAATGATAAGACATGTTTACTGAGGAGAGTCACAGCGAATCACAGCTGACATGAAATAGTCTGGGAGCCTCGGAGAGAAAATGAGCTTCTCGCTAAAAGGGACTATATTTTATTTAAACATCCGTCTAGGGCTGAAAACTCAGGTAATCTGTTGTGTTACAAGCCACTGGCTGTTCTTGCCATCCAGAGAGATAACAGTGAGGAGCTAATAGGAACACATCAATCACAATCAGGCTGCAATTCCACCGGTGTCTCCTCTTCCCAGCTCCTTTTTAAGCTCCTTAATAACGATGATAACATAGTTCTGGGCTTGTGAGAGGGTTTCTTCCCTTTGAGGGTCATATTCATAAAGCGAACGGCTTGCAAAGTCAGCATCTCACTCCTACGACAGGGAGGTGGGGGGGAAGGGTGAGCGGAGGGGTTTGCAGGTGGGAGGGGTGGGGGACAGGGGGAGGTGGATCTCCCCCAGCAATAAATCCATGGACGCCCCTCTTTCCCCTGACACCCTTCCCAGGAGGGGATTCCTGTTCGGAAGCAGGCGGGAAAGGGTAGCCTCTGCCCAGATGTGCCCCAGATGTGGGAAGCCAGTTGAGGCTGATTTTTCGTTTAGATTATCTTGCTTACCTAATGATTTTTGCTTCACTGCTCAGCTCGATTGTGTTCACTAGGACGGCAGGCTATTAAAATGTCAAGGCGCATTGAATTGTTGTTATCAAGGAAAGAGACCTTTCCAATCAACCCATGTTCCCTGAGTTGCATAAAGGTGAATAAGGGACTGGAGGAGGAAGAAGAGCTTCTTCATACTGGGGACGGGGGAGAGGTGCAACGGGGGATGTGTGTGCGCGTGTGTTTATGTGACTGTGGGTCTGTACACGCAGATGTGTGCGTGTGCCGGCTGTTGTGCAGTGCAGTAATTAAAATGCCATCTTTTATAACAGGTATTAGACATTTCCCTCATTCGTATTTACAGGGGGAGATGAAACTTCTCCCCATTGTGCTTTTCACTGCAATCCTTGTAAAGAAAACACTGGGAGGAGGAAACTTGTGTGGCTGAATCACTGGCCCCGCATACTAAGGAGCTGCTGGGCTGGGCTGAAGGAGAAAAACAAAGGCAAATGCCTTCCTCATGTCTGCACCTGCCTTAAGGCTTGATAAGAAAATAAGTTCACTGACCTACTGGGAAAAACACTGGAGATTGTCCGGTATCACAATATTGAACAACCGGTGACAGGATGATACAAACCCAGCACATTTAGAGACACAAAAATCCCCTACCTCTCGTCAACACCACCACCTTGTTCATATAATTGCAGAGCAGTTTATTACACAGAGGCACATCAGATATTGCCACGGATTGATTTTTTTCTTTCTTCTCTCGTAAACTATACAGTACATCATATTGGTTGGGAAAAAATATATTCTTTGGATTTACTTCCCTTTGTTTAAATCATTTCACAAATATTTTGCTTTTGCCCTGTCATTTCTCTTTCATTTTCATTTTAAAAAGATGGCTTTGGTTTTGCTTGTATACGGTTTTGTAGAATAATGACATCTATCCCGTCCCCCATGCATCAAACATCATTGATTGGCCAGAACATCATTGTCACTACTGGGTGTTCATCTTCACACTTGCCGCTGGCAGGTCCCTCATCTACTTTCTCTCTCTGTCTCGCACATGCCCCTTTCCACAGCCACACATTCACTCACAACAGGCATGCCCGCTTTCTCTTTTTGCCTAATACGCATTTCTCTCAGCATGCTTTTACTCTGCGTCTCCTCCTCACACGCCTTCGCTTTCTCTCCCTCCGACCTTGTGGTGCTGTGCGAGTCCGCGGGCACAAACCGCAGCCAACTGCTCAATTCTGTAGCAATCTTCAGCTTGGTCTGCATTAAGAAGCCAGGAGAAAACAAATCCTTCCATCTTTTTCCACGTTGTCAACACTGATTCATGAAAGTTTCTCTCACAATATTTGATTCCCTGACGTATTCAGGCACAGGGAGGAGAGAGCACAGAAGGGACTGCAGGAGTCCTTGCTAGTCCTGCACATGGCAATGGAGAAGGGGTACACAATCCTCCTTTCCCTTATGTTGTTGCTCCAGCTGGCCCTAATTTTTACTCTGCCTTACATTTCCACTCTCACATCTGTCTTGGGGCTTGTCTCCATGGAAAAATTATTGCACACGGGGCTGGGATGTGAATTAATAGCACACCCCTGCAGGGAACATTGCAGGTACAGTGAGGACTTGTGTGCACAAGGACATTACTGTGGAGCCAGCCAAGGTGTAAATCTCCCACGTTGAGGCACCAGCTCCCCCACACACACTGCCAGTGCACGTGGAGTCTGAGTGGCCCCCTGGGCCCAGCCAGGCTCCACACACCCACTGCCCATATGCACTTATGGCACGTGTGCTTCTCAACCAAGAAAAACCCAGAGGTATTTGCTAATTTGCATCATCCCATACCTGTGCTCCCGATACTCCTTGATATATTTATTCTTGCAAGTTGCTTGAGGGGTAAGAAAGTTGTGTTATTCCCTGTTACAGAAGGGAAACTGAGGAGAGAAGGCTCATGAAATGCCTAAATACTTCAGGTGGTGGGATCCAAAGTGACTTGCCCCAGGACAGAAGAAAGTGGATGGCAGATAGTAGGAACTGCCACCCAGTTGCTGAATAGTGTACTGTGGTTATTAGTACTCTAGTTATTAGGCTAGCTTTCATTTCTTCTATTAACATTTTTTCTCAACTCCTCACTGCTCCTCTCAACATGTAGCAGTTCCCATATTTTTCTTGCAAATCATAGCTTCCTCAAGCAGCTGCATTTGGCAAGACCAACAACAGCTGTGAACCAGACATCCAGACCAGACCAGGAAGAAGTGAGGCTCCTCCACTTTCTTGCCAAGTCAAACAGAGTGACCTTCATCGTGGCCCAGGTGTGGGACCCACTCGTAGCAGCACACAGGCCTTCAGCCTGCCTCTGTGTCTGGCCATGGTGAATTGCCAGATTGGATGGGGAAAGAAACTACTACCTTCGAGGCCAAAGCAAGCATGTAGCAGAGGATGCCTGAGACCTTTTTGCGCTGACAACCAATGTGCGTATTGCTTCCTGCCTAGACCTATATCTAAGACTAGGGCCCGTGGACCTGGACCATTTCCAGGTTACTTGGCCTCAGTTGTGCTGCCCTTCCTACCCTTCTTTGCCATTCTGGGCCCATGTATGTCCTCTGAGCAGAATACTCCTGCCTGTGATAATTTCTTGAATCTATTGTTAGGATATGTCTTTTTTTCTTCAATGGATTTTGAACTTCCTACCAGTGCTAGAACTTTTCTCCTGCAGGCTAAGTGTCAGCAGGCAGTTTTTATTACCTAATGAACTTGACTAACATCACTGCAGAGTCTAACAAAGTGTTGAATCTAATCCTCTCCCACCTCCTCCACAAACTGTGGGAAAAAGCAGCACCCATTCTGAAATCAATGGATTCAGCCTAAGAAATTTTCCAAACAGGTAGTTTTGAATTACTGACATTTAAGAAATAATGGGCAATTTTTGAATAATCATTGTCAGCATTACCGTCATAATAGATTAACTGATCTTATAGTTGGTAAAGGACCATTAGATCATCTTCTTCAAGTCCTGATCAGCACTGGCCATCTGAACACTGTCATTTTCAGCCCAGGCTGACATAATTTGGAAGAAAAAAAGCAAAAATTCTTCACTGCATACTTCTGTGCACAGGTAAACAGAGTGACTTTCTGAAAGAGGAACCAGCACAGCCTCCTGCAAAGCATAGAAAGGCCTTAAAGTCTGGGCAGTGCAGGAGGAGCTGGGAAGACACCCACTGACCTGTGTCTTTGCCAAGACACCTTCTTGCTGTTTGCTGTATTTCAGAAATATTTTGGAAACCTGAATTAGCTTCCTTGATTCCTCAACACATCCTCAAGGAGATCATGTCATTGACACATTCCATGGGGGCTTGTTCTCCTGGATTTGGGCACATCAGCACTTCTGAGAGGGACAGAAAACCATACATATTCAAAGTGGAGCAGATTATATAAACTACTCTTTCCTTATCAATTTAGGGGCTGAGGAAAAAGAAAACCTTTAGTGCTGTAATCCACAGGGTCCTGGACAGTTAACAGGATGATAAATTAAAAGCAGAAAGCTAACCTAGCTTTTCTTTCAAGGATGGTCAAAGTCAAAAGGCTCAACAGAGCTAAAACTCAACAGGCAGAATACTTCACCAGAGAGAGACCACCAACTGAAGAAGTCACAGACCAACAGGGAGAATGATTCATAGCACAAGATAACGCTGTACTGCTTCATGCCAATGGGTATGACACTCACACTGTCGGCTGGTCCATGAGCACCCAGAGCATGCCTGGTTTGTGAAAACCTGTGCACTTGTGCCTGTGGTCAGGTAAAGGCTGGATTTTTGTGCTCAGCACAGTGGGGTCTTGGCTTACAGCTGTGATGTCTAGGTACTAACATCTAGGAAAAGAGCTACATAAAGGGGCACAAGAAGTGCCCTTTCCAGGAAAAGTGCAACATGTGTCCCTCCATGCCCTATATGTAGCAATTTCTCTCACTGAATTCTCCACACACTGAGCTTGTTATGGTCAGTAGAGTCAATACTGTGCCTCAGCTGAACTCACATAAGGAAATTCCTTATGCTTTAGCAGTGTCTCAGAACATGAATAGTAGTGCCTATTTTCTTATGGTTCAGTCTATACCCTGATGCTAATGCCAGAGTGTGCCCTCCCAGGGCTGGCTGGGGTAAAAGGCCTGTCTTCCTTTCTGAGAGACAAAAAGCCTTGTCTGGATATGGCGGGATGAAATGGATGGCAGCAGAGATGGGAGAAATTCACAGCATCTTGTGGAAGAAGTGCCACTACTGGGCCTACCTGCCACCTGAGTCCCACAGTCTGTCTGACACAGCAGCGATTTGCTGCTCCTGCTGCTCCCCCATCTCTCATCCCATGACCTTCACAGGCTTTGCCAAATGATCAAGAGGATCTAAGTTTCAGTGCCAAAATCTAATTGCAGACATCTAAGACCTGCTTCTGCATCTGGTCCTTCGTGTGGGAAAAACCCCTTAGTATTGGCTGTTACATTTAAATGTAAATTGAGTGGGACCAGGAGAATTGGTTCCTGAACAGCACCAAACCCCCTGCATTAAGAAGGTAAGGCTTATATATATATCTATATCTGTCAATCATGCCAGCATAAAACACATCAAAAGGTTGTAATTGTCCCACAATAGAACCTTATAGTTCACAGAAAACTCAGCTAAAGTTAGCTCGGTTAAAATAAGTCTGAAGAGAAAGACACTGGAAAGTTTCCCATGATCTCTTGCGATGTCACGCGATAACCTAATAATTATGATTAAAGCTTTATTTTCTTTGGCTTCAGAACTTGTGTTCTTCCCTGGCTGCATCTCTTACCTCCCCAGGCGACCCCCATGGGGCAGCGGAGCGGTCACTGACGCTTGGGTTTGGAGAGGGTCAGCCCTTTCTGACGTGCTTGGCCACAGTGCACCCTCTGTTTGAATTCAGCCCTTTCTCTGGGGACTTCCACAACCTTAGAATGAATCCCTGGGCTGACACCACCAAAGATGTGAGGGAGAGAGCAGAAACATAGGAGGTGTATTGAAATAGCTGGTACAGCCAAACCATTTTTGGGGCAAATGTGACCTAGAGTGAGCCCTGTTGTGTTTGAGGCTGGGCAGCAGCTGCCTAAGCCTGTGGGCAGACTCATTCCTGTGGCAGCGATGGGTTACAGCCACAAAGCAGCTGCCAGATATGCCAGTGCTATCGTTGCTTTGCAGTCCTGGCTCCTAGGCCTTCAGCACCCATTAGAAACACAACGTCAACCAGGGCTGACCGAGTACATGCAGGGTGAGGGTAAGGGTGATAAGTCTCTGCTTGCAAAGAGCTGGATGCCAGACCCCTGTTCCAGCCAGCCTTGCCTCTGGTTTTTCAAGAGCCCTGCTAGAATTCCCAGTCCATACCCTCCATCACCCCTCAATGTGTTAAGGCAAAAATACCCTGGGGAACTCTTCAGACATAGTCCAAGCTGTTATAGCTCTGGAATCCTCAAAGCAAGCACTGGAAGTAAGGCCAAATCACAACTAAGCCATGTCCATTTCTTTGCATACCACAGATTTATTTGCTAGCAAAGTAGCTGTGTAGGGAATGGGAGCAGAGGGTACGGTTGTTGTTTGCAATGGACCACCTTGGAGAAACTAAACTAGCGCTCAAAGCAGAATAATTGGTGTAGCAGGAGGCTGTGCCCATGCTAATAGTTTTTACTGAAATGAAGCTTATTAACATGTGCACTGGTGCATCTGTATTGCCTCTGGGACTCAAACTCAGCATGGTTCGCTGCCGTGCTGCATGGAGGTTTTACCTTCCTCTGACCTTGTTCAGGCTCCTTTGTCCTGTTCTTCTGTGCTCTGAGTTAACCTCTTGTTTGCTTAGGCTTATATCCTATGTTTTAAATCCAGGCCAACTTTTTCAAGTTTCTCATATGTTAAAGATTTCAGTTGTGCTAAAAGTATTTTGTGTCCCATTGTTAGGATGCTTTAGGTTTGTGGAAAGTTTGTTGTGCAGTGCACACTTCAAATAATCAGCCCAGCTCTAAGCTGAAGTTTTAAGCTATTAGAAGTGATCAAAGAACCTGATTCTGTGCTTGCCCTAATGCTGTACCTTGGGGAAGGAGGTGTATGTTTACTCCACATGAGCTCACAGACTGTTTGAGAGAGAGAAAATAAAAACTAAATCTTGCTTGGAGTATCCAGGATGTGCCCTTATTTCATCTATTAATATAGAGGAATAGAACTGTAACTTTTGGGAACCAATATGAAATAGGTCAGGAGGGAAATATGGTCTCTGCATCTGATTTGTGCTGTGAATTACAAGGCAAACCAGAACTCTACCTTCTGAGTTACTGCTGCTAGCACAGTTTCAGTGGAGTGTTTGCCAGAGTGTTACCTCTTATGGATTGTGAAGACCATAACAAAGTCCAAATAAGGTATGTGACAACCATAACTTATCTCACGCAGAGTTCAACCCTAAACTATTCAATTCCCAGAAGGCATTGACCTTTTTAACACATATTACACAGAGAGTTTCCAGAGCGGAGGAAAAAAGAAAGATGATACATCAGGATGCTGGGCTACCACCAGTCCTACAGTGCCAGATACAGGCTGTTTATAATCACACAGGCGCTGTGTCCAAAACAGTGCTCCACCTTGCTGCATGAACTACTTTGCTTACATAGTCGAGGTTATAACCCTTCCAGTGCTTCCTCCCTCCTTACAGACAATTCAACGAGGGCAAGAACAAGCCCCAGCAAACATAAACAGTTAGGTTTTGGTAGCATTTTGCCAACAGTGCCAACCACCCCAAGCTGCAAGTTTTGTCTCGAAATGCCCTCTGCTTAGCTGTAGTTAGAGGTTCTCCCAGCCCAAGGCCTCTTTTCAACAATGTTCTGCACTAAAACTGAACACCTGCTAATTAAGTAGGTGTATTTTGGCCCCAGACAGCTTTAAGGCATCATTTGAAGACTCATAGTTTGATAGTTTCCGCTCACTGTTGCACTGTTGAAATCATCTCAGCGTAACCCTGTAAGCTTTCTACGGACAGAGTCGCCACACTGCGGATTAGCAGATTTTGCTAGTTCATTTCTTTTGTGAAATCCAGTTGTTTTGGACTGAATGCGGCACATCCCCGGCATATGTGATTCAGATCAGGCAATCATCCTACACAGTGTAAATCAACGAGGTGAAATGTAGCCATTGACAGCACTTACAATTTTGCCCATTACTATGAAATCCTCTTTCTTTAAATGGAAGGTGCTTTTATGAATCCATTGAAGCATAGCTGACAAAGCCTTCAATTCTGACTATTGCCTAAATACTGCAAAACGTAACAGTTATAAAAGGTACATGTGGTGCATATTTATAAGGATTAGAATAAGCACTTTGTTGAATTGCTGCAGCACATTTGTCCCTTTTTCAGGATACTTACAAACCTTGGATATTTTCATCTTCCCATGAGTCAAATAAACACTTGTCTGCAGGCTCTGCCTTTCCATGTGCTGACAGTGCAAAATACGTACTTCTACAGCTGTGTTAAAAAAAATAATCCATGCAGTGTAATTATTCTTTATGCTAATATAATAGACTAGTAAACGTTCCTACACTTCTTGTAGGACTAATTACATTTCAGTAATGTGAATGATCCCTGGAGCCGTTGCTGTTAAATATTTTTGGAGTGGCAGCAAGGGAGTTTGTTATTTGTACACACTAGAGAAGTGTGGATTTGCGAAACAGAATAGCAGAGCTCTACGGCAGTAACGCTCCTTCTGATGTAACCGTACATGATGTGACCAGGGTAGATGTAACAAGGGGAACCCGTTAGCCGGAGGATTTGCTGCTTCCCGTGTGAGACAACAAGTCCTCACATTCAGAACCCAGCTTTTGCAGTAGCTGAAATAAGTTTCACTTCAGACACCAATTACAAGCAGCTCGTTAGGAGCTGCTGAATAAAGTGTGAATTTTACAGATTTTGTGTGTCTAAAAAAATGTAGGGGATTCCAAAACCACATCTTTTTAAACTGGCTAAAATTAATTATTTACTATAATATGCAGATCAGCAATTAAAGCCAAAAAGGAGTTAAAGCAAGCAAACAGAGTAATTTCAGATAAAGCAGTGATTCCTTGTAAGTATCCTGTAACAATCTGAAAGGCAGCCCTGCCTAGCTATTGACTTCTGAAAAATACTTTGGTTTCAGACAAGGAGCTGACATGGGGACAGTCATGTCATTAACTGGCTGAAGCTGTCACTGAAGCTCTAGCCTTCCTGCTGTAGCTACCAGCTCAGTGTGTGGTGGTTAGATGCGTCTTGTCTTCACCACCTCTACTCTGCATGATAGTGATGACTACAACTCAAGCTAATGCACAGCCTGCTATGTTTAATAAGCGCTACTCACCAAATGCATCAGTCAGCCTTTCTACTCCAGGGCTAGTTTTGCATGTTCTTGAACAAGGTTTGTGCCAGTCATAGCTTCAACTGTCACAGACCTACTGGAGGAGCTGGAAATGGAGGCTATCACTATCTACATGTTTTATAGTGGTTCTGTGAAGCGGAATGAAGCTCAGCAACTGAAGGCTATCTGCCAGGCCTTGTCCTGTTTCACCCAGTGTTTTAGCTTGAACAGGACTTGAGGTTCTTGTTGCTCTTCTGACCAGGATGCTGGAAATCTTGGACAGACAGATGATGCATGTGCAGTTACTCTGATGCAAATGGGATATACCAGCCCTGCTGCTTGGGTGCTAAACAGATAGCCTGCAGCAGCACATTAAATCTGAGCATGCACAAATCAGCAAATATAGACTTCTTTGGATCCAAAAGAAAAGCTAAACAAAATTATTTGGATTTTTTGGTGGTTTAGGTTGGATTCACTAAATGAATCTGCATAGTTGAAAGATCAAAGGACGTACTGTTATGGAAGTATATCCACTGTACATGTGAAATCCATAACCGGATGAAAGACTGACTGCTGTATCACAACAAATTGAACCGTGACCATCCCAGGAAAAGAGCTTCTTTGTCCAGTTTCCTTGAGCTTCTAGCTTTTCTACAAAGTCACTTGTAATAGTTTGCAGATCTGCTTTCCTACCCTGTTACTGCCCCTTCTCAAACATCACAGGAAACTTCTTGCAGCCCTGATCCAGGTGGAGCCATTCCCATTCTGCACTTGGGTAGATCAGTCTGGCTTCATTAGCCACGTCTGTGAGCAGCTCCTGGTGTAGCCTGTTAGGGCTGTTTATTCTGAATTGGCCCTGCACCAGAACTGTGATGCTGCAAAATAGGTAGTTTGGGTTTGGTTTAGGAATAGCAGTATAATAAAGTGTGCTGCTGCAGGGAGATAATGAAGGGTTGGGGGTAGAGTGAGATTCATTAGGGAAGGGCTACTGAAGGAGCTGGTTGTGACAGAAAAGAGCTAAGGGAGCTGTGGAAAGAGACCTCCTTGGCAGGAAAAGAGAGACTGAAAAGAGATAAAAAAGAGGAACAAACATGAAATTTGAAGAGAGAGTATAGGTGAAAATTTTTGAAGAAATTAGTAACTGCCAGAAGGAACTGGGCATTTAGGGACAAACCGGGAGAATTTGGAATACCTATCTTCCATCTATTCCTTTTCCCTACTAAAAGTTTTCAGTTTTTACCTTTAATGTGGTCATTGAAGGTGCTTGGAAGAAGGACAAAGAACTTTTTTAAGTAACCCTATGCTGCTTGTAACATCCCATTGAAATCTCTCTGATCTGCAAGAAAACCAGCTCTTTGGGTTTTGAGTTTCCCAGTGCAACACCAGGTTGCCCCCAAGTCAGTAGCTGTTTGAACCTCATACCTTTGTCTTGCTGGTGGGAAAAGAACAAGCCATATTCAGAATGTGTGGCCTCCTTCCTGGAAACCTAGGATGAAATGACTCCCCTTGCAGTCAGAAAGCCTTTCCCAAAGCAGGTTAATGTTTCTGAAGTGAAAACAAGGAAAAGAATAATAATTTTAAAACCTTCTCAATGGAGTGTTTACCTGTTTCCATAGCGATGGAGGGCAGCTCTCCAGAATGTTTGCTAAATGACTACTCAACCACCCATAACCAGGACATGTGAAGGGACAAGGGACGTGGCAAAGAGAATCGGTAAGTGTCTCTGCGGTCTGTCCCACGCAGAATCAGTCTGTAATGTTACGAAATCAAATACAGACATTTGCTCAGGCTTTGTTTCAGCCAAAGAAGCTGTGAAATAGGATTTTGAGCTGTGCTCAAGACCTCTCTTATGGAAGCTGCCAATGCACGTCTGAGATGGCGTATTTTTCCTGTCCCCACACCCCCTTTGTCCTTGTGTTCCCTCTCTCCTCTTTAAATTCTTCTTTCTGATAGAAAGGCATCCAAGCCAAAAGTTCCCTAATTGTGGAAAATGCTTGTGTCTGAGGTTTTGACTTAATTTATCTTTACCTAGTGATGTGAGTGAACTACAACCCTGTTGACTTCGGTAGTGTTATCCAAGGCTAAATCAGGATATACCTGATCCACAAAGGAACCATTGTACAGCATGTTGGCATTTGATCATGCTGGAGAATGAAAGCCATATTTGAGTGAGGCCTATAAGTGCCTCATTACTGCACTGTAAACAACTGGATATTACAGTAATGGACAAGGCTTTGAGTGCTATGAACGGCTTCACATTCACTTTATTGATTTGCAATGTGCACTGTGATGGTCTGCTGTAATAAATACAAATGCCATAGTGTAGAAATGTCAGAACAACTTATTAAAAATGTGTCTCTTCCTTGCTCGTGCAGTACAGCGTGTATGTCTGCACAGCTGCAGGATTGTGGTGAGGTGGGGATGAAGCTGTGACTCAAAATTCAGTGTTGCAAGAATATAAATTGAGCATATAAGCAGAACCTGTACTGGCCAGCCCTTTCCTTTTGCATTGTGCTTCTTTGTAATAGACAAGATTTCTCCTGTGCCTCAGAACATATTTCACATTGCAGAAGAGAATAATCATTTCTCACACCTCAGGAGGGTTGAGGTGGTACCAGGTCTCAGCCCGCGTACCGCAAGAAGTTCTCTGCCCACCATCCACCACTTAGAGAAGCAGGAAGTGCCACTGGAGCTAACATTTCTCTTAACAGTACAACTGTTTTATCTAAGCAAGGATATGGAAAACCTTCAGCTTTTACCAGAGCTATAGCACTATCAAGAGACTTGTGGCAGATGACATGTGTGCTTTTGCTGGGCACACCTAAAATATGTGTGTGTGCCGTTATACGCATGTATATCTGTCTCAGGATATAAATATATAGATTAATATTCCTTGACCAGATCAACAGTTCCAATAACATCCTCTTGGTCGCTTGGTCCACTAGAGGGTAAGAGGCAACTTTCTGAAGACAATGGCTTGTGTTCATCTACCTGCCTGTTGAGGTACTCTTTCCCAAGCCATTCTTCTCTGTAACAACTGAGTTGGTCTGCACATCCTGGCTGGACTCTGTCACTTCTGGGCAAATTAATGCAGTGACTGGCAGTTACTTGCTAGCGTATCCCCACATGTTGTCCTGACTTCCCCTTTAGCTCATTGTGTAACAGGATGTCACAGTGAAAAACCTGTCCATGCCTACTACCTCTAGGTAGGATTTACTGTTGGAACCCTCTCAGTCCCACCTGCCCAAAATCTTAACTAGTGGAGGAAAGTGAGAATAGAACTGGGAAAACTGCTCTGATTGCTGCGTAGGAGGAATGATAGGCTATTCATTGTAACCAAAATAAATGTGAGTTTTTGAATGAGTGTGGAGTGTGCTGGGGGCTACGGAAAGGCTGGGAGGAGAAGTGGATGGAAATCTCTTGCTGGAAACTCCAGTCTGTTTCCACAATCATGAATATAAATAGTGCCTGTAGTTCAAGAATATACACTTTGTACAAACATTCAGTTAGGTATTTCCAAGATATTCATCAGCTGTAGTGCTTTGCAGATGACAACTGAATTAAACACCATCATATATTATTTAAAGGATAATTACTGTGCTCATCATGCAGACTGAAAGATGGAAAGGTTAAATGAATTTGCCCAAATACAGGGCCCGCGGCAAACCCAAATCTGTAAACTCTGATTCCATGAGAATATTCTTTGACCTTGTATTTATGGAAAAAGTCCTTCTGAGGTTAGTAACAGAAGGGATCTATGGAATTTCACAGAAGTCTGTAGATGTAACTACAGAAACAGCCAGGACCCTTTATTTTTTAGCATTGTTCTTTTTGTTGTTCAGGTAGTCCTATGGATTTAGAGATTCCCTATAATGTTCTGCTATGGATACCATAGGAAATGGGAGAGTCTTGAACAGGATAAAGAAGGTGCAATGCTTTGCTCCCCAAAGTCCCCCATTTGGTAGGCATGTCAGGAGAGGGGAGGAGAGCCTGCTGTTAACCTCATCTGATGGATAGTCCCTGAGGCACCACTGCCATCTGGTGAAAGCTAGAGCAGCCCATGGGGATCTGTTAGGGAGCCATAACTGACAGCCTTACCACTGCACTAAGCTCAGCAGAAAGTGAGCACAGTCTGGCCCACAGAATTTTGTTGAGAGTTTTTCGTCAGAATTTTTCTTTCTAAGCCTGTTTTAGATTTCTACAGTAAATCCATATCCTTTAAAAAGTCTTTGCACACTCATCAAAAATTATAGTTGTTAAACTCTGAGAACCATCTCTGTGAGGAAGTTATGATGATGTTCACTCAGACTAGGGAAGGTTTTTGTAGGTTTGCCACTTTTGTCTGAGCGAACTCATTTTCTGAAGCATGTGAGAAGAAGATGTCCTGTTTGTGTTGTGTACATGCCCTGTTGAGGAGCAGTCAGTAGCGATTACTTCTGCAACATCGAACACACTTCATGGTCAGATCTGTCAAAAAAGAAAGCAAAATGCTTGTCTTAAGTATGAAAGCAGCTATGGTCTGTTCAGTCCCCTGGGCTTTGGAAGATAACCTGGATCATATCAGAGATGCTCAAAACTTGTCTTGGCCAGACTGACTATCCATACTTGGAGGAGGAGGGGAAGAAAGCCACTGGCATGAGCAAGCTGGTACAGGTATATATGCTTTGTGTGGAGCCAATCTGATGGAAGTAGAAATTATTCCAAGAGCCAGTGGCTGTTTTTTTTTGTTACTGGCCTGATATCACGCATGGAATAGAGGAAGCCAACAAGCCTGGTGTCTCCTGGGGGTTGATCTAATTCCACCTGTAGGCTGAAATGAGTAGAAAACTGCTGACTAAATAGACCTTGGATCAAGCACTAACCTCCCGTTATCAGAGTTCTGTGTAAATCATGTGAGGGTGAACAAAATCTCACCAGCAGAACTTTGCTTTTAGTTTAAATGTTGTAGTTGGTTGCAGTGATGGATATATACTAACATTTGCTTTCTCCTTCCACTCTTACTTTTAAAATCAAAGATGGTTGTATGGGTTTATGCGCCTTGGAAATATATTTTTAAAGTGTTTACAGTGGTTTGTTATTTTACTTTAAATATCAGAATCATATTTATAAATAGTATCAATTGTTATTTCAACAAGGAGAGATTGCATTACAATCAATATTGTATATTATATCCTGGGGTCTGCTGTGAGGAGATAGTATTAAGCCATACATAATTTATTAATGATCTCAGCAGCAGCCCAGTCTTTAGTGAGGATCAGGTCAAGTTTTGATCAATCTTTGGTCAAGCTTTTAATGACTTTGTAGCTGCTAGGTTAACTTCACCGTTGTGTAAACCCATTAACTTCAATGGAGTTAAATAGCCAGCTGTTTAAGGGAAGTGCAAAATGCAGAGACTTAACAACTAATTAATAGGTTTTTCAACACAACAAAAACAAAGGAAACGAAGAGATTTCTATTTCGGATAATCAATTTTGCATCCTGAAGAACATACCTAGTAAAGGACTGGAAGCTATGAGTAGCCAATTCTTTATACCTCCAGCCAGAACCTAGCTAGAGGCCTGAATACAGCATGTCATTATGATTAATTATGGGTAATGAGTGTTTTATGAATGCAAGAAAGAAAAGCATTTATTTTTCTAGTATTATAGTGGTAGTGACTTGTTTTGTTTTAAAGCTGGGAGTGTGAAGCCAAACAGGTGATGAAACCCCTTTATTAGGTCTTTTGTTTTGCTCTAGACGATTGTTACTAGACTTATGGGGCCAAATCCCCATCACACAGTGGTTCTGTCAGTGCAAGAGGCAAGAATTCAGTTCAGCTCTGGGATTTTGTATTTTTTCCTTTTATTCTGTTGAATTCATTTTCTGTGGCAGAAACCCCACAGACCTATGTAGGATGCTGTTCAACAAGCGTAACATGAGGCAGGACTAGCCTCTCCCAGGAAAGGTCTGCTGCCAGGAGTTTTTTAGCTCTGGGCCTGAGCCAAAACCCACTAGGACCCCCAGGAATATTTCTCTTCATTTCTGCAAACCCTCTGACCAGACCATTGCGGGGTCATATAGAAATCTGCAGCTCAGGATGATGAAAGCTTGAAATCAGCTATGGTGAGGGGTCAGGGCTGTGACAAAGACCTGCTCAAACAATCCTGCCTAGAATTGTCACCCAGTGGCAATGCCACCCAGCCCCACCAGTCCAGAGCGCACCTCTTAGTGCAAACTCCGAGAGTTTCCATCCCTCCAGGGTGTCTGTGCTTTCCAGACCAGGGTCCGTGTTAAATCAGCAATGTGCATACTGTTCGATTTATCCGCAGAGGTATTCTTGCAGAGGGGCAGCAAGAGGGCAGATGCAAAGACCCTTTGCACTATCCGTGTGTTTTAGGGGACTGGGGACAGCAAGGCAGGATAAGGGCTTTTGGCGCTATTAGGCCCTAAGTTTTAAAGAGGGGTTTAAAAAAGATGGGGGGAAAAAGAGAAAAACAGAGAAAAGGGCTCAGTCAGCGAGAGCCCTAGTCTCTGGCTGTTCCCCAGTGCACCAGGAGGTGGTGCAAAGCCCCTGCTCATCCCACAGAAGAGAGACAGATTTCATTCTTCCAGGGACTACTCTCCAACTTGTACTACCCAGGAAAAATACTAGAGGTTTAACCCTCCCAGCATGCTTCTATAACTCTGGTATTTTGGTATGTATTTAAGGCTGATAATATTAACTATGCATAAGGAAGAAAATGCAGAGGAACTTTATGCCACTAACTGCTATTATCATGCTGCAATAATGGTAATAAATAAAATAGGGGTACTACCAAATGAACTCTAAAATATTATATTTATACGACAAATGATTCTTGTTGTGCAGAATGCAGACAAAAACGTGATCAGATTTTAGTTTCTTTGTGCCTGGTTTTTCCATTTTGTACAATTGCTTTATTTTTTAAACTTTTAAATAAAATAATACTAAAAATAAATTAATAAGAGTAAAAATAAATAGATTTTCATAAACCATTGTTTCCATGTGTATCAATTAAAAATAAATTAAAAGCTATGTCATGAAATTGTGTTGTCAGTTATCTCTTACTTAAAACAGGAACTGCTAAATGTTTTCCCTTTCTCCTTACTGAAATATTGTACATTAGTAATAAGTAGTTTGTAAATACATTATATGGCCTTTGGTGGTAATTTAACAAAATAACTGATTTGTCTTTGTGACAAAACATGGCTTGATTGCTGAATTACTGAAACATTAGCAAAATAAATACATCAGTTTCAGATAAACTGAAGTTTTTATTTCATTTTTAAAATCTCAGTGTATGATTACAAGGCTGCCATATGAAAATTTATTTTACACTGTAATAAAAAAGTTGCATGTGCATGAGTTCAGCTTACACAGAAAATAAATAAATAGCCTCAGTTTATTGTTCCTCATATTACAGAAGTTCTGTTTTGTTTTTTAAAGAAGAACAAGGGTCTCTCAAAGAAGCATTCATTTCAGCTTCTCAATTGGCAATGATTAGCGTTGCCTGTTGTGGGACAGTTTAGACTGCCAGTACACCAAAAGCAGTATATTTCAGCATGCTTTCTCTGAAACAAAATGAAATATAATCTTTTAAGAATTTATTTTTTGACACCTTTACCTTTTTTCCTTTCCTGGCTAACAAATATTTTTCGGGCAGATTGTACATATGTTCCAGGTACAAAAACTTGCATTGCTTGTACAAATGCAGGCTTCATCAGGCAGTATGTATATATGTTGTAATAAGTGTATCTCCATTCAACATGTTATTAAACAATCTTTTTTCTAAGGTATGTGGGAAATTAATTTGTATAAATGTTAAAAGAAAATATAGTATTAAAATTGTGTTAATTTCCTTGCTTTTTTAAATTCTGAGAAATGTTGGATCAATTTTTTTCAATCCCTATCTTAATAATTACACATATACATATTTATTGTACATTTTTCTTTGGAGGTGGCTGTCACTCTGGAAATTAGTAGTTAAGGAGGAATAATGGAGGAGAGCTGTAAATGTAAACATCCAAAGCAACATCCAACAGCATGTTGTTCTAAATTTAAGGTCTAAAACCTTTTAGAAGGTTGGGTCAGAATTTCTGCTGCTTTAAAACGCTGTAACTTCACTGAAGTCAATGGAGTTACATTGGCTTATATCAGCTAAGAATCTGTGCTGTTGTTTTAAATCTTATTTTAAGTGCAAGTGCTTTTCAACAAAGCTTTAAAAGTTCAGCTTTGCTTATTCAAGAAAATTAATGTGACTTAGAGTATTAAAAAGTCATTTCAGAATATGGCCAGATTTTCTGTTCTTGTTAATTTAACTTTCCCTTATTATGTTTAGAGAATGTCATTTTTTGAGCATGCTAATACAGCAAAGTTTTATACCATCATTAAGGATCATGGTTTATTGGATTTCATCTGACTACTCAAGCAAACATTTGTTTAGTGACACTCTTAAACACAAGATTGTACTACAAATGTCAGAAATGCTGTTTGAAAGTTTATGAGTAAAAAGCTTGTTGCTTTTAAGACAATCCATAAAGAAATGAAAATAGAAAAGTTTTACATTAACTTTCTCTGTGGTGCTATGAGAAAGCTATTTGGCTCTTGGGTTTTTTTCAATATTATTATGTGATAGTAACAAAATTTATAATTAAGTTTGGGGAAAACATGCATAATGTACAGATGTAGCTCAAGCATTGTGGATGCAGATGTACATCTATCACCCTTAAGCAATCATTTTCTTTGACAGCTCTTGATAGCAATAATTGAATGTACAATATGCTAACATCGCAATGACTTTATCTGTCTCTTCATGTTGTTAAGCTAATGGGAAGTTTCCTATTTTATTCCCTTTCTTTTGATCTTTTTTCTTTTGTTTAGCTGGTCACAAAAAAAAAAAAAAGGTAGAGAAACTGCATTTTGCACTTTGTTATAACCATTGCTGAAAATCTGTCACAGCTACCAAGGAAAGCTAAAGAAAACCAGAAACAGAAAGACTATAATTTATAGCTAGTGAGATACAGTATGGCACCATATGGTAGAATTTATCAAATTCTTTCCTTTCTCATGCAGGGTAAATAGGGGCCATAGACAGTTCCCTCTTGCAGTCCTTCCTTTGCTAGCCACTCATTCATTTACACCATGGGCTAAATCCTGCTTGACCTAGTGCTTTTACACCCATAAGCCTACTTAAGAGGGCAGGGCAAGCAGGGTTTGGCTCTCTGTGTTTATTTCTTCTTTCTACAGTTGCAGTTTTGCTAGGAATGCTGTTTGCATTTCAATCGACTAAAACAAGAGGATGGATAAATTAATGCCTGACTTAGCTCTTTGCATTTGATACTGAAACGTAACAGTAGTCTTTGAGGGTTTAAGTTTGCGGGGTGACACTTACCAGGTGTAAGGTGCTGTAAGGTTAAGAAGCATCAAACCTATAATAAGAGTCTGACTTCCTCTTCATTTTGTCTCCTTTTGTGTTACATACTAGGGCAAGGAAGGTCTGCCAATCACTATCATTTCTTTTTCTTGTTCTGTAAAGACTGGGTCGTCACAGCAACAGGCTTGTGACAGGCTGGTATCCATTTAGAGCTCCAGGGGGGTCCTAATAGGATTGAACCAAAAGATCAAGTGAATAGCTTCCTATTTTAGATTTGTAATAACTCTGAACTGCTTGCATATACATGGACCTTACAGTGTTATGAGGAGACTTTTTACCAGAGAAAAGATCTGTCTGTCTCTAAGAGCACTGTGCTTTCGAAAGGATGTCCCTTAGCCTACTCCATCCTTGGAATAGGGAAAAAAACCCAAACACAAATTAAGCTCACTTCCTTTTCTCCTGCACACATAAAATTGGGAGGTGTAATTTCCTTTCATTAATTCATTTTACCAGATCAAAGTAAATAGTCTATTTATGGAGAACAAAGAAGCCCCTTTTTGGTATTCTATTGAGGTCGCTATCAGATTCAGAAGTTTACTCATCTTTCTGAAATCTGGCAAGGCTGCATGCTGCCAAGATTACGGCCAAACAGCTCATCCAAAACGGGCAAATAAATTCCATGCAAAACAAATTCTAACAGTGAAAGAATTAGGAGGGGGCATTTTGTTCTTTTGGGAGACCCTCAAGAGGCTAGGGCTCTCATTCAGCTTGCAGAGGGGGCTACGGTAAACCCACAATACTCGGCATGCAGAAGAAGAACTGCTGGGGGAGGGGGGACCTGTATTTTGTTAAAGTTATTTTCACTGCTTAGGGAATCCATTAGGAAATAGATGTTTCATACATTTCATTCCCAGCCACATTCTTATTTCTATTTTTCATTAGGAACAGCATTTTATGTGGAACTCCTTGTAGGTAAGATCCCAGGAGTAAACATGTCAAGATCTTACTCCAGGAATTATAAAACATGTTTTAAAAAAAGGCTAAATTCTGGCAGCTAGTTTGCTTTCCTAAAGCAAGGCTTTGGAAGTGTCTTATTCAGAGAAGGATAGAAGGTAGGACTGTCATGTAGGCTGCATTGTCAGAAAGTTTTAGAATCTTGTCTCAAGACATAGAGAGCTAACTCCAACCCACCTTGCAAAGGCAATTGTGTCGTCCTAGTTGAAGATCCCTAATGCTGTCTTGACAGGATGTCCTGCTCTGGAGCTGTGTGCTTTGGTATCTCAACTTCAATAATGTTATGTCTAGTTATGACACCTGAAGCCTTGTCCTGGAGAGGCTGCTTTTTGGGTACTATCCTTGTTCTAATTTTTTTTTGTACTTAGATGATAATTTCTATACCATTTGAATCTCTTTTTCAGCAATCAGAATTTTTAGTCATTGCCTTCTCCACCCTTCCCAAGCAAATATTTTGGTTTTAGCCACAACATGCCTTCATCATCTTAAAACCAATACTAGACTCTATCAGGAGGGTCTTTCACAATTTATTTTCAAATAACCTGCAGTTTCTATACTAAAAGTGAAAGATTCACACATGTCAAGAAATACAAGAACTGTGTTTGGATAAGTAAATTCTTGTATTTTCCATGTAGGATTTTGGCACATACACACATTCCTGGCACTTTTATTGGTACGAATTTTGAAAAGGATTTTGCATAGATTAGGGACCTAAAGGCACTCAGTTAATCAGAATCAGGGGCGTCTCTCTGTGAGAAAGGATTAGGCAGGTAAAAGACTAGGACTGTGATCCATCAACCTACAGGAGCAATGATGAAACTGCAGTTCATTGGTTTGGACCCTGTGTGCAGAATCGAGCTACATGAAAAAGAGCACCAAGGTGAAGGGAGTGCTGGGGCAGGGACCATACAGCAAAACCCAAGGGCCTCTCTAATGGGCTTTGAATGAAACTTCCTGGCCAGGTTTGCTCTAAACCCAAATTTCTCAAATTTTGCATTCAGCCAAATCAAGAGATAGGCATGCCAGTAACTTTTTATGAAGGTTTTTACAAGGGTTTCTGTTAGTTTTACTCAGATTTCTTAGTGAATACAGTGTAACATGATCTGAAAAACTGGAACAGATTTTGAAGTTATATGCATATTTTATTATGAATTTTACTTTTATTTTGATGGAGGCTTTTGGCGTGATTTCTATGATTCAAAAAAGAGGATCTTTTTTCTTTGCTATAGCTCACCTTTGAAAGACCTTTGTTATGAGGACTTTCATTCTGGCAAAGCAAGTCTTAAAGGATCTTCTTAACAGAATACAAAGAATATCCTCATTTTCCTGTAAGGTCTGATGTTTTGATTAAATTATCTTAGAGGTTTTGAATGTTGCCTTCCAGTTTTGTAGGAGGCAGAAAGTTTTTATGAGAAAGAAAGTAAAAATCAAGTTCCAGTCCCACACTTTGTTGCTAATCATGTTGAATCTCCACTGTAATTTTAAACTTCAAAATCTGAAATTTGCATGCACAAGAAAAAAAGAAAGGTCAAGCAAAATCTCTAAATGTTTTCCCTGTTTCATCTCTTCCATTCAGGCACGTCTACCAGCTTGATGTTGGTGTCACTGTCAAGTCCCTGAAGAGACAGGTTTGGTTTCCTGATATCATTTATCCCAGGTTAACTTCCCATCCACGCCTGAAGCAGTATCCTATTTCACAGAAACCTCCTGCCCATAAAAATAACTAATCATTCCCTTTTTTTTTTCTCTTGTTTTGCTCTTGTTTAAATTTAGATCTAACTTGTTCTGTGATACTTTGCAGTCATTTTGAATCTGCTTACTTCCTGGCTGCTGCAGATGGTGAGGCCATAGTCACTGCTGTAAGGACACTAGATAAATTACAGTTTTGACTTTAAAAAGCAGCTCTAAACCTAATATGTTGATCTGGGATTCTTTTTTCCCCCCTAATTTTCAGGCCTCAGAAAAAAAGCTGTAAGTCTAACATGATGAAACCGCCTTTCTTTAAAGGATTATTTGGTCCATTTCCACGGAGAAGCTAGCTGGCAGTGCTGAGGCCTGACCTAACACACAAGTGCAGCCAGAACCAGGCTGTCTGCTGGGTGACACGTTCTTCCATCTTCACCTGCAGAAGAAACAACTTTATTGGGTTTTTAAGATATATTTATAATGTTTTCTTGTCAGTGTTTGAGCTAGGCAGTGCTTTCCATATGTGTTTGAAGATGAAGAATTTACTCAGAGAAAAATGCTGGTGTTTAACTGGGCTGACACTCATGGCTATTTCTACCATTTGCAGGACTATACATTGCACAACTAGTTTCTAAGTCAGGCTCTTCAGGAATTTGATGTCTCTGATTAAATGTTTCAAAAAGGACCCTGAATAAACATGGTGTGATAAAGGTGTCTCTTCTCACCTTACTTTCTCTCTCCAAGTGTCGTAATCCTGACTCCTGTTAGACAAAGACCCTTTCTGTGAGGAAAACAAATATTTTATTTCACCGTGACATCTGATGCATGTTCTCTTTTGTCCTGATCTAGACTAAGCTGTCCAGGTCAGGAGTGGTCACCTTTGCTATTATTCTGTAACCTGTCCACAGGACAGAATTACTTTTTGTTTTATGTTGTACAGCACATGGCTCCTGGCATGGTGCTAGTACAAATAATCATAATGTACAGTACCTGGCACAGCAACACCTCTCTGTATGTGGCACTGCCATAAATGTGATAGTGCAGTACCTCCAGTCAACACGGAGAATTACCTCTTACTGAACTAAATGGATGTGGGTGTTCTTGATGATAAATCTGCCCACCCTGGTCTATGCTTTTTTTTATGCAATTAGCTGGAGTGAGGGATAGGATTTTTCTCTGACAAACTACCTGCTTTTAAGCTGCAAGCACAAGAAGATACTTCCCAAGGGTTTGTTTGATCATGACATGGCAAAGAGCTGCACTATTGCCCTGCGTGATGGATCCCCTGGAGCTCCCTTGACCCTGGGTCTGGCTGCAGCACTTTATGTCAGCCCAGCTTGGAGCAAAGTCTCCATGTTCGCCACCCATTTTTACTTCCCCCCTCATGAAGGCTCCACTTTCTGTCCTGTGATGGCTCTCCTTCTCTGAGGCTCAAACAAGAAAGCAGGATGGCTCAGGTAGAAATTCAAGAGGTGGCTCCAGAGGATAGAGAAATCTTAGAGCTGGTGGCCCAGGACATCACTGCAGCCCAGGCTGGGCCCTTGTCCCTGCCCCAGCGAGGCCAGGGGTTGCCAGTTTGCAATGCCGCTTGACGTCCCAGCCTGGCCTTGGCCCCATTTCATCTCCATGAACCCTCCAGAGGGCCTGGGCTTGGGCCACCCCAGCCGCCATCCTGGGGCCTGCCCTGCTGCCTCACTCAGTACAGTGGGGCTGTGCCCAGCAGGGCCCGCTTGGCTCCTGGTTCCCCTCTTGTGTGACGTGAACTGCTGGATGGGGACATTAGTCCAAAAATAAGTGCTGAGGGAACAGGAGTCATGGGGATGTCCAAGTCTGAGGCATTTCATGCGTGCTGGGCTGGCTCATACGCCTGAGAGACTGCTTGCCTGAAGAGCAGGTACCAGCTCCCTTTCACTTTGCACTGCTCTCAGTTCTCTTTTCTTGACACACTTAATTTATATCATATTGATGACTCTCCCAAGTATGGTATTATTTGTTTTATTTATATTTATATTATACCAGTGTGGCAGAGATGAGTGAGCCCATTATTCTGGAGAAACTGCATTTTTCCAGTGGAAACAGTCCTATCGGAGTTTTGGGAATCACTCTCCTCTTTCCCTTGTAGGCCCAAAGTATTTTAGCTCTGTTAACCTGGTGTGGAATATTGCCTTTATTTTTTTCTTTGTTTTGTCTGAACACAGACCACAGCAGTAAGCCTCAGGTGTGCCAGTTTTCTGAAGCAGTAATACCTAGGAAAAGTCTCGAGCTTTCAGAGGGAGAAGGGAAGAACAAGGAAAAGGAAGGCTGGGTCTTCTGCACCATTGTTTTTTCTCTCATCTAGTTTTATCAGAGTTTGTTTACATTTACTTTCACCAGGAACATCAGTCTGTGGTGTGGGAGGCTGTGAATTTTACATAACTTCTTTACGCCAATTTCCAACCATATATTCTTTCAGACTGCCTAAAAAAAAAAAAAATAAAAAAAAAAAATAAAAGGAACAATACTAGGCCCTAAAAGCATGCATTGGGAGCATTACTGTGGAAAAACACGTCTGCTGAAAATCTGTGGCTTGGCTTACTGCACACCAAATTTCCCACGTAGACAAGCCCTCCATCTGAGAGAAGGAGGACAATTGGGGCATAAATCTTTTAAATGAGTAAAATGATAGCTGTCTTGGCAATGGCAGATCTGATAAAGTGTATTCCACCTGTTGTGGAAAGGCAGCATATGGCCACAGTAATCTGCAGTTCAATCAGAAATGCAAGGATTTAAGCTCTAGCCTGGAAAGATTTCTTGTCACAGTCTCTCCTCAGCCCTGTCTACAAATAAGTCTGTTCATGTGGCATGAGGCATAGAAAGGGGATGTTGTTTGGGGGTTGTGCTCTGGGTATAAGGAGTGCTGGGCTTGGCTGAACTTTACAGAAATTTCCTTCCAGATCTTCCATGCTGCAGGGAAACCTGTGCATGGTTTTCCATCTACAGCCCATCTCTTAGGACTCAGGCATCTCCAAATGGGCATGCAAAAGCTTTCCTCGCTAGAACCCACAACACTTATAACACTTTTAATTACTGTTAATTGCTCAAAGTTGTAATTTTCTATATTGCTAAATCCAAGAATAGATATAAGAGGGCCTCCTCCGGCCTTCCTCCTCCTCCTGGGAGGAACAGAACCTTGAACTGAGAAGGGTTCTGCAGGAATGATCCACTCTATTTTATTTCATGTAGTTATAAACCTTTTCCATTTTGTCTTTGTGTAATTTTCCTTTTGATTAAACAAAGCATACTGAGCAATCCACAAGTTAGTATTAGACTGGAACATTTGTATAGGAGATTGGGGAATTTCCCTTTTCGTAACCATATTGAAAGGGTCTACCTAAGCTTCCATGTAAACCAGACATAGGCTGTGATTAAGTTCTGCTGAGCAAGACTGAATGTTCCTGCGGAGAATCTGAAAAGGTAATTTTGATGGAGTGAGGAGAATCTCTCTGAAATCTATACAGGAAAGAGAAGCTTACAGTTTTATTATTTATTATCTTCTACCTAAAGAGCCATTTAAGAGTATTCCAAATGCTTCCTAAAATTTGGGAGAGCTATTGATAAAGTTTATGCTTGATGTTTATGTTTAGTGAAACTTAAGATAGTTTTATATTACTGTTTCTCAAAACAGAGGTAAGCTTCAGCAAAATGCTACATGCAGGATGAGGCTGTGTATGTGCACACTTTAACCCAGGCCCCAGGTGCAGACACTTCACAGCTTAAAGCCTGTACTACTCTGTGTCTCATTGTGCTTTCTCCCAGGACTGCTGTAGAGCTTAATTCATTGATTTTAGAGGGGTCTTGAATGGACTATAGGTATGTCTCCACATCTGCTGCTTTTAATTCAGGGTTTCATAAAGGTCCTATTACTGCAGGAATCAGAGCTGAAAGACTGACCAAGTTCTCCACACCTTCACTGGAGCAAAACCATGACAGCTCCAGCACATCTGTGGTACGTATATACTTGAAAGGCATTGCTCCCATGTCACTTTCCTTTCTTTTGCAAGGAAAAAAAGAAATAATATGTTAATGGAAATGGTGGCATTCCAGTGCAATCTTCCCTCTGCTGAAATGAGGTGTGGGAGAAACTGTTGTTCTCCCAAGTCACTCCTCGCCTGGTGACGTGGTGGGTGCACGTCTGTGTGATAAAGCACAGAGTCTGGGGGCTCTGTGCAGTTGAACAAGGAGGGTTACTAATTCTCCCCTCCTCCTGTTTGCATGCAGGGTCTCAGTGCCAGTCTACATGTGTCCATTTCTTTATTTGTTGTAATGCCTTAGAGCACAGGGGCATACAGTACTTCTGTGAGAACTACTCCAACAAGAAATGAGTCTTATGGGAGTGGACAAATCCATACACCTCCTCTAAACTAAATAAAACAAACTAACAACATCAATAAAGGCCACTTTTGGCTGCAGTTAAAAGCCAACTGGAGGCATTCTCCATGAAACCAGCTTCTGCATTTTTAAACAGTATTAGGCCAAAGATAATCTTCTGTCATTACTACTTAATCTTAACCCTCCAAAGGTCATTCAATGGTACCGCTAGGTTTTCGGCATGCCATTAAAAATGGAGAGAAAATGTTCTTATATGGTGATAGTGTAATGAAACACAACCTTCCACTGGCCAGTGGGACTCTTGAGGCAGAGATATGTGGGGGTTTTATAGTGTTTGTGAAGGATACTTTATGTTCTGTAACATATGGTATTGTTGTTACTCTTTTGATTTGTAGTTTTGGGCAGACACATTCTCATAACCTCTGTACGCCTTCGGCTTTGGAGGTCCTAAAGCTGCTATTGTTCCGTCAGTTTCCGAGCTCAAGAAGAATGTTTTCTTCATAAAGAACATGTTAAATATTACCAGAATTTCAGCATCAGTTTTATATTTCAGGCATATGATTTGGCATGTTTGGTAGATGATGAAACATAGCTTTTAAGTTATGATTTAATTTAGATTTTTTAAATTAAAAAAGCAGCTGTTTCTCTACATATGAAATGTGAGTCCACTGTAACTTTACTTACACAAGCATTGTTTTCAAGGTATAATATATTGTATGACCCAAGAGCAGAATAAGGGCTGGATTCAGTATAAGATCTGTCTAGCTGCTTCCTACCACTGAGTGAGTGCAAGGCTCGGGTAAGCTTGACAAATCATTGTCAGCGGCTTGGGTAAAGTTTATTTCTCTCTTTTCAGTTTTCATTCTTTTGCCAGACATACCTGCCTTCTTAGCTGAGTTGAGTCTGAACATCGGTAATTAGATTTATGGGAATTATGGTGGTGGAACAAGTTTCAGTAATGGGTAAATGGGAAGATCGCAAAGGGGAAGGCACATCCTTTAGATTATATGCCAGAAAACACCTATGCTGGGTGAAATGCTTCTATGCAGAGAGATAATGCAGGATAATGTATCATTTAGGGTCTGTTGTAAGAATGTAAGGAGTCAGCATGTGGTGTTGTGGTAAAGAGGGTAAAATTTCCCTCAGGTTTAGATGTGTTGCTGATAGCATGGTAAACCATGCACAACATAGGCTGAAGGATGCTATATGGAGATCTTTACTAGGGCCTTGATTTTTCAAATGACATAAAGTCCTTCTGTCTTTGCACAGTATTTGACGTTAGATATTTTCCCCTAAGATTTGTTGTGTATTTTCCCCTTTTTCATTTATGCTTTCATGAACTGAAAAAAAAAAGAATTATTTATCTGGATAATATTCAGAGAAGAATACAGGACATCCAAATTTGTGCTAATAGCTATGTGTTGTGGACAGTACAGAGCCTTTGCAGTCACAAGAAGTCACTTTTCTAGGAGTGTGACAAAAGAAATAATTTAGGACTAAGTTTTTAAATTCCTTCCATGTGCTCATTAGAGCTTCACACACTTTTCCAGCCTCGGATAGATCACGGCCATTATTGCTGTGCCAGTACAAATTGTGGTGGTGACCTACCCTTGCCTGCATGGTACAGTATGAAGGGGAGGTCTGTGGTAATAGCTTCTCCTCATCCCCACCTCCTGTTACGTCACCAAATCAAAATATTGAGGGGATCATGATCCATAATGTCTGCCTCCAATATCTTTAAAAAGCTTTCTTTTGTGGAATTGCTTAAAATGATTTTTTGAAGTAGACAGCTTTAATATAAAATAATTTAATTTTTTTGGTTTTACCCTTAAAATGTCTTTCTTTAAAATGTTTCTTCAAAAAGGTAGCTAATTTCATGAGATAAGGCAATAATTTGACATCAGCAGTTGGAATATTTCATTTAGCAAGTATTTAAATAAAATGTTTAGACACTATTTTTCTGTTCCACTTTGCTATTTTCAAATTAATTGCTGAATTTGACCTGAATTTTCAAACATTTCTACATATTGTCACAGCATGACATTTTCTGATAACTATATTATTTGCTTGAAAAATTTTACCCTGCTGTGTTGGAAATACCTTTTCTGACTGTAAAACACTGGCAGAAAGTGGATTTTGAAATAAGAGCCCGATTAATACTTCACGTAAGGAATCTCCACGAAAACATTCTGCTAAGAAAAGTGGAGTTGTTAATGCAAAGTCTTTCACTGGGAAAAGTTCAGGATAGAATGAAAGTGATAAATCATTGATTTAAATCAAAACTAGAAGTCCATAAATTCCTTTTTCAGCAGTAGGTTAAACTGTCAGGTTTAACAAAAGCTTACAACGCTCGCCTGCTCTCTGGTTCTGATTCTGCAAGTGCTATTGCTACCAGGTGTCACGCTCACTTCTGAGACCTGCCACACCGAGGAAACAGGCCTATTTGGGACTATCTAGGACCTTATTTAGGTGGGGCAATGCATCAAAAGTTATTCATATATAGGTTTCCAGTGCTGCTGTGCAAGCCCTTTGATAATAAATACTAAGCCTGACAGATTTTCCATGATCATGTGCAAGGGACTCACTAAAATAAGTATCATTCTGCAACTACCATTCAGATGTCTTTTTCTGAATGATCTGACTAAAAAGTCACATAATTATAAATGTATAAAAATACATATTATATAAATTTTATAGGTAAATATTTTTTCTCAGTATTTTATTTGTTTTTGATTTAGAACCAGGTCACTGAGATGTAAAGTGATTAAATACATTTTTCCTTGTCAGGAGAATTGTTTGAATTGTTTTATTTCTTCAATCTTTCAGTACCACTGTTATCACACCAGCTGCTGCTGTGGTGTCCTCGTTAATAGTCTCTCAGCATATCCTATGCAAATCCTTCTTTTCAAGTTTTATAGTTCAGTCATCAAATTAAATTTGGGCCATAACTGTTTCTTGGGACAGAAGCAGCTCTGCGGAAAGCATGCTGACAAACCAGCTGCTCCTTAAAAAAGACAAGAAAGATCGTAGGAACTGCAGGGGACTTGTGGGCTTCATCAAAGTGTGTTTGTGTGAGGTTTGGAAGGACCTACAATGGGCTGGTGCTGAGAAATCAAAGATCAGAGTGGACTAACACAGTTCATAACTCTTCTGAGTGGACTGCATCCACAGCACCTCCCTGGCAGCCATTTTGCATGATGGGGCTTGCACCCTGTTTTTAAAATGAGTCACTCTCTAGGCTGTATCTGCCATTCTTCCTGATTGTGGTGACTATTGAATATGGTGTATGTATTGAAACTCTACCATCAAGGGTAAATAAAATTAGCAGCAGAACTGAAAGCTGGACAAAGTTTTATGGGCTGCTCAGTCCCTTGAAAAGGAACGTTAAGTTAATTTTAAGTGTTGCAAATGCCTTCTGCGGGGTATTTGCTCAGCAGAAATTTCCTCTGCACTTCTCAAAGTCTGGTTTAGACAGGTTAATAAATCTCTGCCTCTCTCTGGCTGCAGAGGGTTGGCATTTTATAGCTGGAGAATGTGAAGAAAAGTTACATTTTGTACAGAAAGATAATTCTAGGGCAGCAACAATGAGTACACAGACTACTTCACTCTTAGTGCTTGCTGCTAAGTAGCTCAGTGTCTTGTTTTAATAGAAAACCAAGGCTCAGAGTGCAGAAAGGCTGAGAACTGAGAAGGTTGAGTGGACAGAAAGGAAACAGATTTGTTTGCAGAGGAGACTTGGGAGCTATAAGGAAATCTGTATGTGTGTACATGATTTGTGGTTGTCACTGAAGCTACAGAGTGGCCTAAATCAGATTCTAGAAACTGTAATTTATTCTATACCACTGATAAATGAATTAAAATAATATTGATTCAAGATATTTTAATTGTTTTTGTGTACACCCAGTTTGAAATGCTCAACAAAGTTATAAAAATGTCCTATCAAGTTTATGTACTTCTACATTGTGATTAATTTTATTTCAAAAGGCAAAGTCTAAAAAGAATGGGAACATTCATAACCCAGTGATTTAGTGTAAAACATAAAATTACTGGCAAAATAATAAAGTTATGCATTTAAAAATGTAAGGAATAAGTTCCAGTGATGCCATAAATTCCAGGAAAATATTTTAGGAACTACAACATAGAAATTTATTATGGCTTGGCTGGAATAATGGTTTCCCCCTGGCCAACCAAACACTTTATAGCTTTAAATCTATGGATGAGTATCAAAGCTGGTTTTATTAGAGGGGCTTCTTTTAGATTTATGTGTAATTTCCTAAATTTAAAATACTAAAATAGCAGGTAAAATGAGGTCAGTTACTAATTATTTTATCCGTAAAATGTAATAATTTAAATTAACAATTAGACATTCTCTATTGTACATGATACTTGCAAGATACATAAGCTCAGCTGTTCTCTTTTTTCCCCCATGGGATGGTGTCAGGAGCACTGTTAGCAACGTTCTGTTCAGTTCTCTATGCAAAGCTGACAGAAACTAGTGTGGGTTTGATAGTCACTATCTTGTCTGATAGTTTGGAGGCTTGCAATTCATCCTTTAATGTAAAGCATGCTTCTCCAAGCAATATAGCTATGCACGCAAAATTAATGCTATCACTAATTTCCGTGAGCTGGTGCAGAGGGAGGTTCTGTTACACTGTCTTCTGGCTCCCTGTCGCCTTATGCAGCACAGAGATGGTCCCCTTAACCCCTTCTTCTTAGCAGGGCAAAGATAAGGTTGTGGAAGATCTGACCAGTTTTATTGGCCTCTCTGTAATGCTGCAAGTCCTTTTCCTTCTGTAGCGGCTTGGGCTTTTTTTTTTGCTGTGGTGCCTGGGATCTATTAATATGGCCAAGTTTTGACTCTGGTGAACATTTAATTCAGCTGAGCCATGGCCAGAGATAGTGGTGTTCGAAGGCAGAGTACTGCACTGCTGAGATCTTCACACTAATCATTTCTATAGTGCTCTAAGTGAAAGTGGATGGAGGTTTAAGTGACTGCCAGGATAATAAAAGCTTGATGTTCCTGCCCTAAGGATTTTACTGACCAAAGTTCAGTTGCACATTATGGCCCAGATTCAAGGACTTTTGAAGTCAATTAAAATACTCCTATTCATGTCACAGTTGCTGAAAAACATTAGAACTGTGCATTGCAGAGCCATGACTGAGAGTAGGCCAAGGAGTGTCAGAGGTGTCATTGTCCCCTTCATCCTCCAAACAGATGACCCCTGAATATACCCCAATAAATAAACCTTTCAGGAAGTTCCAGAGACCTTGTGGCTCACCCCCTTCTTGGCTGAAGCCTGGTCTTCTGCATGAATTTGTGAAGTCATTCAGTGTAGAGAGTGGATATTTCATGTCTGTCATGGGTCTGTCAAACCCTGCTCTCTGCGTTATTTGTGGTGACATGGAAAGATATAGGCTGCATCATGTTAAGGTTCTTGCAGCTCATGCAATCTGGAGGGCTCTGTCCTTTGCTTCCTTCCCAAAGAAGTCATGGTAAAAAAGGTGGGAACGGCACACGAGCATTGAAGTGCAGCATAGGTACATCCACACTGGCATTAAACTGTCTGGCCTGTGTATGTGTTTCAGTCCCACTGGAGCAGGATGGGGCTCAGGGCAAATATAAGAATCTGCTAAAGGAGAGGAATAAGTGTTTGAGTCTTGACCCTCTGGGTATAATGCTAACAGTACTCTGTCCAGCTCCTTCAAAACTAGATATGCCTACACTGTGCACCTCAGGCACAGTAGTGACTTGAAGATGTATACAATTAATGCTAAGGACTATGCAGGTAGTTGTGGCTGTTGTGCAGTACACAGCCTGCAGGAGCTGCAAAATAAAGCAGTTAGCGTCTGGGCTGGTTGCCTTCTCATTTAATGTTTCAGTTTTCTCATAGGATAATTCAGATTGGAAGGGACCCACAGACTTAAGAATAAGATTTATCTCATTTGGTAGTGATAGTGTTGATCTGGGACCTGCTTTTATCTGTCCAACCTCTCTACTCTTCAATAGGGATTGTTCATATGTGGCCAAGGACCAAAGTGGTTTCTCTGTGGCTATGTGAGAGAGGAAGGATAAATCAAATGGCCTAATTCTGGAGGAAGCAGCCTGTTCTCATGTGAGAGGTCTTCTCTTTTGTGTAGAGGATCATCCTAGAGTTCTGGCAGTCTAAGTGAGGTTCTTCTGGGTTATTTACTGGGGAAAAGTCCAATAATGCAATTTAAACCTGCACAGAGTCCAAACCTTATTTTTTCCTAAATTTCCCAAATGTGTTGTTTTTTGCATTCATATCACTTAATAATTCAGTCCTGATCTTCCAGTCTGTCTTCATTTGCTGTCCCATTTTGGGGTTTCAAATACACTCCCCTTTCCCCAAACATCCTGTCACATACCAGAGGTGTAACCATATCCACCTTCTTAAATCCAGGTGGCTGGAAGCTGATTCTGCATAAATTAGAGAGAAAAGCTACATTCTTCTCTTCCTTCCCAGAAAATTGTCCAAAATTAAACTTATAGACCATAAATCTAGCCAGAATAAAGCTGTGTTCACCTCTAGTTTAACAGTTCTCCATACATAGTATTCACACCAAAAAAAAATCACTTCCAACCATTGCTGAATCTTATTCATTCACCTTCCTCTGTAGTTTTCAAAGCCCAGATTCTAGCATAACCTGTACATGCAAGAGAAGTGAACAACCCCACACTCATGAATAACCTGATTAAAAAGGCAACGCCGTAGATTTCAGTTATAGAAATAGAATCTAAGAAAAGGTCAGACTTTACTCCCATTACCACACAAAAATTATTTTACTCCCATTACCACAAAAAAAAAAAGAAAATGTTGCTCATTAAATCCAGCTTTCGCTAAAGTATACTCAAAAATGCCTGGACTATTGTAGCAGAGGCAACTGCTCCAGCAGCTAGATACTCCTGCACATGGGTAAGGTTGTTGAGGATGGAGACTGTACTGATGTGACAGCCCTCTGAACCCTTTGGTTTACAGTAGATGAGAATCAGTATCATTTTGTTAACATCAGTGAAACTTTGAGGTTCTGACCCTTTACTATTGTAATTCCAATTATTTCATGCAAAGTACACAGTCAGAGATAAGACCAAACTTCCAGAAGTTTGGGCTGTAATGTTTCTATAAAACCCCAACCTTTATGGACAAAAGAGGACACGTCATAGATTCAACTGACAGTTCATGTGCATTTTGTTCTTACAACCGTTTTTGGCTCTAGATAGAAATGTAGTGAGATCAGATCACATAAATGACTGCTATCATTAGTCTTGTGAGAATTTCTCCATTTTGGTACTGAAACTTTTCAGCTGATACTTACAAATTTGCACGCCTGAATCCTGAATGAAATCTTAAACCAGCTTCACCATCAGACCTTTAGGCTGAAATCAATGTGCTCCAAACTCATACAAAAGCCACAGAAGAGGTCAGCCCACACAATTCTGCTTTTCTGTTTCCAGCCAGAAAAACTACCTGCGTTTTATTCACACTCATATATTATTCCCGTAGTACTGAAGACACTTGTTTGCAAGGAAAGAAAATCACTGGATGATTTCCAGTATATCTAGTTCTGGGATACAGCAACTGAGCAAAGTGAAAGGGTTGGCTGTGTCCAGGGCTTTTACTACCTTTTGGAGAAACCAGCATGAAAGTCCACCTGATTAGTGGGTTAATCTGAGAAAACTACAGCAGCCATCATCGTTGTGGAATATTGCTGTCATTAAATATACCAGGAAATATATTTACCTTCAAAATTTATTCTCTCTTTCACAAGTGTTTATTCTTTGCTATGAAATCAGCACTGCTAGATAAATCCAGCACAACTTCTTTAAAATCAAGTGACAAATTTCTGGGTTTCTGTTTTTCTCCATTGCAAGTCCAGATAGTCTTTGATTTAATAAGAGTATCCATCATTAGCCAAAAAGAAAAGGCTGTAGGAGTATTGTCTTGAAACTTTATTATTTTCCAAAAATGCATTACAAGTTTGATATCTACTGTCAGGGATGAGATAAACAAGAAATGAGCGCTGTATGCCTTTGCCCTGGGTGAGCTTGCTGCAATACTCGTCAATTATAAGACTTTTTCATGGCTCCTACACTCCTTTCTGAAATGTTAAAGGTCTCACTAATCTTATAAGGTTGTTGATTACCACCTGCTGAGCACAACAAAGAGCCAAAGAATGTGAATTACCTTCAATACATATCAGTGTTTTTACTCTTTCCCCATACTCCAAAATCATTCTGTTTCTTTAAATGACATGAATATTGAAACTACCTTGTTGAAAACGTATGCCATATGCCTGTGCTAGTCAGCATCTGTTTAAACATTGAGCCAGGGGATGCAGCACACTGTGATACAATTGCAACAATGGGAGTTTTAATGCCAGGGATGCAGATCTCACCCATGCTGATGACAATGGCCAGCAAAGGGAAGTTTCCATGGAGCCTCATCCCCTTCCCTTAGCTCTCAATCTCCTGACACAAAGATGTAAAGAGGGTATCAGTTGCTGGGAAAGATGTGGAGAACTTTTTCCTCAGCAATGGAGTGAGTAGCACCACAGAAGATCCCCTCATTAATATAATAAACAAGGTGAGAATTAGGAAAAGATGCCATTTTTCAGTGCTGAAAATTGAACTGTGTGAGATACTCCAGAATCTCTTAGTATAAATTTTCCTTATACAGACATCAAAGCGGCAGGACTGCAAGAAGCTCTAGGGGGTTTATGGAGCTGAGTTTTGACTAAAGATGGGTATAACCAATATGGGTCAAAGCTTGCATTCAGTGGATAAGCATTCAAAGTTGGTTGCCTTGTTCCTATTTACTGGACTGCCAAAATTTGGCAGGCGATATCAAGAAGATAATGTCTATTATGATGTTTTTAGAATTTCCTGCTTTGGTTCAGCCTGGAAATACTCCAAGATCAGCTTTCTTTTGATATTTTGTCAATTTTTTTTTTATTATTATTATTTTTCAATTACTTGTACTTTGACATTCCTTTTTCACTAGGTGAAGCCTGAACTAAAACCTCTGTAGAGATGGCAAGATGAGGCTGGCTAAATTGGACACTGAGGTTAGAGAAGAGCTTGAGAAGTGAGAGTTAAAGAAATTTACTGCTCTTATCAGAGCGGCATCAGCTGAGGAAATGGGACTGGGGTAGTTTCACAGCCAGCAGCCAAGATCTTGGAGGAAAGCATAGCCTTGGTGTATGCTTTTGTATCCAAAACAGTGATGGAAATATAACCACATGGCGTTCAGTTAGGGCCTGAGCATCTCCGAGTAAGCAGATGAGTATCTCTGCACTCCCAACTGCTGGAGACAATCAGTTTCAACATGATACATGGTGCTTAGGCACCCTTTAAATGCCCATGTATTTGCCTTCCACCGCTCTGTGATGACATGTGTGTGTGTGCTTCTCTGTAGATCCTGCTGTCTGGAACAACCTTCCCATGTCTCCACCTCCCCGATTCTCCATTTATCTTCAAACCTTGTTTGAAAACATTTTCTTTTTCCCCAGCCTGCGCCCCTGAGTTCTCTTTTGCTCTCCCTGTGGCTAGTACTGAGTGCTCTCTAAAATATCCCTTATACAACTGGCTTTTGCTCTATTTTGGCTTGAACTTACACCTTGGCTGGGTCTGTGCTGTATGCAGTAAAGCGTTGTGGGGTTCACAGTCTGTATCTTATGCAGTACAGACTAAAAGTTGGGTTGAATTCACAGAAGCTAAAGTACTGCTGTAAGGCATTTTTTCTCTAAGAATGGCCTATTGGTGCCAAGGATTCCAGCACTGTGTCTTGTTAGTAGTGTAATATTGAGCCAAACCCTCAGTGAAACAGATAGCAAAAATGAACCCAATCAGGCTTTTTTTATTATCCCCATGTGGACATTCCTCAGTGTCCAAGGACCTTCTCCAGTTAAGAACAAATAAGAAGACTAGAGTTAGCTATGTGATGTGTTTCAGCAGGCATGCCTACATGCATGCACTTTGCCTCAGTGCTCCATACAAATGAAGTGTTGATTACTGGCTAACTGACAGATGATCAAAACTCTTCCAGATGCTGCTAGCTAGTGTCACAAGTGGCACTTCAGTTGTGTGGTGAAGTTTTTGTGAAGTAGCTGCCAAATCACAAACATCTTTCATGATAAGTCTTAAGCTGGTGGAAAAATCCATATTGAACTTTGTTTTAAGGGTGAGGTTAGTGAAAGGGGCAGGTTTTTTTTGATCTGGTGAATATATTAATGCATTAGGGGCACTTAGAAAATGTAAATCTGTCTTTGTCCAGAGATGTCTAGCCCCCTGACATCTACTGAAAGTTGTGAGAGGCCACCATGAATCTAGATATTTTAAAACCACATACCCATTTATGCCCGTGGCTTTTCACAGGCTTTAGGATTCCATCTTTGGATTCCACCAGGAAATTCATATACTGATCCTGCTTTTGGCACCATTAAATGTGAGCTGTTTACTGCATTGATTTGGCCAGATAGGAGTGGTAAAAGGATTTAGCAGAAGCAGCTGTTAACATAAGCAGTATTTTATCTATTTAAATTTAATGAAGGATGTCAATCAAAACAACATCTTAGCGCAAAGTTTTGCTTCTGTAACAGATTAAAAAAATGTAGGTTTTAATGATGTTGACCAAGCACAGTTCTTAGGACTTGATCCATTGCTCACTGAAGGTACTGGAAAGACTCTCACTGACTTTAATGGGTATTAGATCAGTCCCAAAGTGATGAGGGAAGTGTTTTGTGAGGATTAATTCCTCTACTTAGAAGCCTTCCCCTCAGCAAGAATTCCTTCTGAACACAGAGGTAATGGACCATTTTCTTCACTCTATAGCTTTAAGAAAGTAAAAGAAAAGATTAATTTGGTAATACTTGTGGAGTTATCTGCAATTCTAACATATCAATGGACAACTGCAACTCCACTCTGTATTATCTCCTCTTCCTCATGTACAGATATATTTATACTTGTTTAAAAAGATCTGTAATTTGTGATAGACAAAAAGTTTACTAATTTCAACACCCTTTTAAAAATTATGCATTAGAGCTTTTTTAGTCATTAAAGTTTTCCTGTCCTGTTTTTCTTATTTCAATTAAATGACAAACAGTGACATAAGAACAAAATAACAGTCCGATCTTTGTGTTTTGTAATGAATAATAAAGTGTTTTAACCTCTTTAGGGACTTAACACCACGTTAATCCTTTAATCCCCAGAAAAACCAATTTTGTTGACATGAAAAGGGGATATTTAACTTCATCCAATTAATTTTCTACCTTGGAGATACCATGATTATGAAGATTAGATTGACTAGATTCATTAGAATAACCTTATTGTATACGAAGTAATAGTTTTGCCAGTAGATAATTGTATCAGAACAGAAAATTTTATATCAAAATTATACTTAATTTTCCCTAATTTAAGAAAAGAAATGCCAAAGTTTTGAAACCCAGAAGACCCTACAACCTCTGTAATAGTCAGATATTAGGGACTGAACCTTCTTTTCAACCATGGTTGACAAACAGAAATGGAAGAGAGCAGAGTACTCACTACTTTGCCTATGCCTTTGCTCTATGACTTTGTAAATTTTGGTTGTCTTCAAAGTTTTACCTAAGCAATGAAGCAATAAAGCTACTATTCTGTGTTGATTTTCCAAATGCATGGCATATGTAAATGGAGATGGATTTTTCACTTTTCACTTAAGCATTTGCAGAAAGGTCAGATTTTTTAACATGTTTTGTGGTACTTCAAAAGGATAAGGCTTTTTTGAAAAATCCTGCCTTATAGTTTGCTGTCTCTGGAATGAAAAGGATATGCATAAGAGTGAGGGAGGGTGGTTTTATGGTTAAGACATCAAAGTGAGATTTGGAAGATCCACATTAAACTCCCCACTCAGCTGTAGACTTGACGTGCAGTCTTGGTCAGGTCACTTGACCTTACATCTTCCACTGAAAGTGGAGAGATAATACATCCTTTCTTCTAGCCTTTTTTATTTGCCTTTTCAAACTGGAATTACTTTGGGGTACAGACTGAGGCCGTAGTTCAATGATATAATAAATTTGCTTTCTACTACTGTATCAAAACATTTTGTGACTGAATGTTGCAAAACACCAAGCCTGGATAGGCTTTCTCTGTTAGGCCAAAGCTGTCACTTCTGATGACTTTGTACCAGTGATCTTTATGCTGGATGAGATATCACTCCCTGTACTGCTCAAAGAGTGTGATTTATGAAGCACTTTAAGCCAAAGTAAGCCCACGGTCCTGCTGTGTGTACCCTCTCCTTCTCTGTGTTAGCATTAACAGGGGACAGCTGTGCAGTCGGCTGGATCAGTGAGCTGACCCAGCTCAAAAGAAACCTTACCACCTTACCTCCCTCCCCCTCCCCCCGCCACCCTAAATAGTAATTTTTTGCTCACAGTGAAATGTGTGATCACTAATGCTGTCACAAGGGAGAAGATGGGAACACAAAGCTTGGGGAGGAAAGGTGGAACTACACTGCAGATGCACAGATCTTCATCAGGTTGGTTAACAGCTTTGCGATGTGCAGTTTATGACCAATATAAACACGCTGGCAAAATATCCTGACACAAGCACAGCTGTAGTGGCAAAACAGCAGTACAGTATGGACGTACCAGAACAGCTGTGCTGAAGGAGCTCCCTAAGCATGTGCTTCTACTTGAATGCTGGAACTGTCTCAGAAAAGTGATGTTGAAGATAAATATCTGCATCTCAATCACAATCACAGGCACTTGCTCCACGTACCATGGTGTTGGTAACCAACTACTCCTTATCTCATTTTGAGAAGTGCTGGGCATTTAAGCACCACTTTGCTCAGGGACTTTGGGGATGAAGCACTTACATCTCAAACACAGGAACTATTAGACTGAGACTTTTTTACAGATTCCACACTTGATAGGAACCCAATACACACTGATCTTTCCTTTGGTGTTATTATTTTGTTTTCATTACACAGGCAGATGAAACTGTACAGAGCGTGAATTATTGCAATCTATTGGTAGATATTTTGCTGCCTATAGTATTGATTTTGAAGTTATGGTACTGCAGTCCTGCAGTATTTCTTAGTATTATCTGCAGAACTCTTACTCATCATTAAAGCATGGAACTGCACAGAGTATCACTTGGGTAGGCAGGAAAACTTGCCCTGACACAATACAACATAATGGTTTCCAAGGAGCCTTTACTTTCTGTCATGTCAATAATTGGCAGATTAAAGCTCCTTAAATAGACACTAACAACACTGAGTGTAACAAATCCAAAGGAGCCGTTACCTCCTGTGGTGTCAATAATCCATCAATTAAGGATCCCTACTAGTATGCATTGACATAAAAGATTAGAATGACTCTGAAGGAGCCAATTGCAGGCGGTTGTTTGCTTTTGGTTGTTTGGGTTTTTTTTTACACCCTCTATTCACATCTTTTTTGCTCCCTTTCCTTATTCCTTCTCCTGAAAGTCTGGACGAGTGCTATATCTAAATAACACAGAAATGTATTTTAATGTTACATTTTGATTCAGAAGGAATCAAGAGTATTGAGCCAATTTTTCTGTTGCTTTCTCCCCACAGCAGTGTGCACCTCTGCTCTCACACAATGAGCACAAATGCTGTTCAAAAAATTGAAGGTTATGCACATGAGAATGCCATTTGAATTAAGACTCCACTGAATCCAAAATGCATCTTTAACTTAGCTTCTGTACAGAAGTCCTCAATGAAAATAAAAAATGTGTCTCCAGGCCAGCAGCACAACAGCAAACCTTATGTGGCTGATATTTTGTTAGAAACTCAGTTTTGGTGACAATATTAGAATAGAATAGAATAGAATAGAATAGAATAGAATAGAATAGAATAGAATAGAATAGAATAGAACTGAACTATTTCACTTGGAAGGGACCTACAACAATCACCTAGTCCCACTGCCTGACCAATTCAGGGCTGACCAAAAGTTAAAACATGTTATTAAGGGCATGGTTCAAATGCCTCTTAAACACTGACAGGCCTGGGGCATTGACCACCTCTCTAGGAAGCCTGTTCCAGTGTTTGACCACCTTCTTGATAAAGAAATGCTTCCTAATGTCCAGTCTAAACCTCCCCTGGTGCACCTTTGAACCACTCCCACATGTCCTATCACTTGGTGCCAGGGAGAAGAGCTCAGCACCTCCCTCTCCACGTCCCCTCCTCAGGAAGCTGCAGAGAGCAATGAAGTCGCCCCTCAGCCTCCTTTACTCCACACTAGACAAACCCAGAGTCTGCAGCCACTCCTCACAGGACATGCCTTCCAGCCCTGCCGCCAGCTTTGGTGCCCTCCTCTGGACACATTCAAGGACCTTCACACCCTTCTTAAGTTGTGGGGCCCGGAACTGCACACCGTACCTGAGGTGAAGCTGCACCAACACTGAACAGAGCGGGATGTTCACCTCTTTTGACTGGCTGGTTGTGCTGTGTTTGATGCTCCCCAGGATGTGGTTTTCCCTCTTGGCTGCCAGGGCACACTGCTGACTCCTGTTGAGCCTGCTGCTGACCAGCACCCCCAGATCCCTTTGTACAGGGCTGATCTCCAGATCTCCAGCCACTCCTCTCCCAGTTTTTACTTGTGCCCCACATTACTCTGCCCTAGGTGCAGAAGCCAGCATTTGGACTTGCTGAATTTCATCCCGTTAATCATTGCCCAATGCTCCAATCTATTTAGATCCCTCTGCAGGCCTCTTGTCCCTCAAGAGAGTCAACAGCACCTCCCAGTTTGGTATCATCAGCAAACTTGTCTTCATCCCCATAAGTAAGACTCAATGAGTTGTTTTTAAATTAAGAGGGAAATGATGACATTTAAGGAAGAAGAACTTCAGAAACTTGTGACTTCCAGTCAGGCTCAGACATACTTCAAGCTGTAGTTTGAGTACAGTACTGTTACTCCGAGGTTCATTCATCAAAGCACAGTAGCACATGCTAAGAACTGAGTTCAGTGAATTGTAATGATATTCTAACCAGTCTTCCCTGAAATGTATCCATGGCAAGGTTTCATTCTAGATGAGCAAAGAAATGAGCACCCAATCCTCCATATTTTACTTTTTCTGCAGAGTTCAGTGCTTGCCTTGGCTGGCCAATGTCTGTTCAATGGCTTTAGGAGTTTTTTTCAAGTCCCCAGCTGTCAACAGTTCAGGAGAAATAGTAAAAGTTCTATTGTCTGAATCCTCCTGCTGACCTTGGGTGGAGTCAGTGTGGTTTTGCATGATGGAAGTGTGGAGAAAGATGAAGGAGGAGATAATTTTATTTTTTAATTCTGAATTCCATCCAGAAAGTATATTAAAAAAGGAATGTTGATATTGAAAAGTCAAGGCTTCAACATGTTGTGCTTATATGGTATTAACAGGGCTGCATGCATTGCAAAGTCTTTAATTACATGAGCACATACTGTACAGTGGAATGCCATTCTTCCAGAGCTCACTAATCCAAATTACTCAATTAGCAGAGCACTAACTAAGTGGTCCTGTCATCACAAGATTTTTGGGGTTTGTTGCACAGAGTTTAAAAATCATTATTTCATTCTAAGTCTGAATATTCATTTTCAGTGGCAAAACAAACAAGATTTAGCATCCTTAAGGAATACATATACTCAGTAAAGAACGCTCTATTGCAGTAATATGAAGTTTCACTCATCTGTATAGTGATACTGTCCTCAAAATATGTCAGACTATGAGATTTTCACCGTCCTTCTCCAGAATCCTGCTTTATTGAGCGTACTGAGCAGGTAGTGTCCTGGGAGTGAGTTAGTACTGTGCAATCAATGAAGCTCTCCTTTGTACAGAACCTCACTCCATTTTTTCCAGTGCTGGAAGGCATGTGACAGAGGCAATGGGGCAATAGTGGGAGAGGCCACATCCTGTGGTTAAGGATCTGGATTCCATCCCCGCTGCTGTCTGATGCTGTCTGCGCTGTAAAACTGGGCAGATCTTCAGTCTCAGCACAGCTGGGCCTTTAGGATGAGCTTCTTATTTTCTGGGTGCCCAGTTCAGTTAATCTGTGGCCAAATTTAGAGAGATGTTGAGTTCTTACAGCTGTAACAGAAGTCAACTTGGGCTATGATTTGAATGTAGAATGTGCTATAACAATGCCAGATACTAAAAAAACAAAACACAACACAACAACAAAACCAAAACACACAAAAAAAAAACCACCCAAACCAAAAAACCCCCCAAGAACAAAAACCCAAACAAACTGATTTCAGATATCTGGGATTAGTGGACACCTTTTGACAGTTATGATCCTAGCTGCTCTATGCCTCTGTTCCGCAGCTGTAAAATGGGGATAATAGAATCTGTTCTGCAGAGTGCTGCGAAGTGCAATGGGCTGCATGTCTGTGAAGTTACTGGTTATTCTAGAGTGCAACACAGAAACAGAGTGGAAAGAAAAAAACCAATTCTTTGCTGGATGGATAGGCAATATTAGTGTGGGGCCGTATCAAATATGGAAGTAAAAAGATTTATTGAATCAAAATGAAGCCAGTCCCTGCTTACTGATGCTGTTACAGTCCATGTACATGCTCATGCTGAATCAACTGATATTCTCAACATTTTTAGACCTTGATTTTATAACCACAATATCCTTTTAGTGTTAGTTGATGGTGGTTTCAGTGCATCTGTCTGTATGCAGCTTTGCTCTGATGAAGCCAAGAGTCTTTTTTTCACAGACTGTTGTATGAGGCTAAAACCTGAGCTGTAGTGGGGATCAAGAAGTTGTGGTGCAAGTGGAATCAGTGAAACCTGCTCCCCTATGGACCTGCGCGCTGCAGTTGTACTCGCTGATGTGAGACCTATTCAATGGTTTTCTAGCCCTGGTACTCATAATGTCTGTACGTATATGGCTTCTCCCCTATCTAATAGAAAATAAGTTCAAGCTGTAGTCTTACCCTCCATAGGGGCACTAATACAATCTCTCACCCTTCTCAGCTGCTATATTTAGAAGTGAATAGAAGAGAAATTGTAGAAATTTGTAGAGACTCAATACCTACCCTTCTGTTGAATTTGGCTGACATTGCCTGGTAGGCTCAAAAATCATTTGTGAAACATGAGGGTGAGGGAACATCAGAGATGACATGACTGCATAAGCTTCACTCCCTTAAAAGGGAAAAAGCAACATGCAAAAAGCAACATGCAGAAAGCAGAGACTCCCTCTCCAGCCTGCCAAGCCATTCACCAGACAACTTGTGGTCTTAAAGCAGGAATGGATCTTGCCACCAGCCCTACACCAATATGGTTTCCCAATTGCAACTTTTACAACAGTGTGACGAAGGGAAAAAAGATCAGCTCCACACATCCAGGCTGATGTAGTTTATTAAATATCCATAAATTCAAAACATGGGGCAGAAGCCCGTGTACATCTGGCAGACTGTCTAAACTGCTTCTCCGTGGGCATGTTGGTATAAATATTTCCTTTTTAGAACTACTGCTGTGTAATAGCCTTTCCTCATTTTAATCTTCTAAATTTGTCTCAGGAGGCAGATAGGAAAAAAGTATTACAGGATTGTGTGACCCTTGAAATTTGCTTCTTCCTATCCCCCCCCAAGATATTCACACTTATATTCTAGGAGACAGAAGTCTATTGTCCCAATTCATTCAAGTGGTGTATATGTTTCATGCTCTAAAAATGAACACTATGCACATTCAAAATGATATTTGCATCAAAATAGAAGAAATGCCTTGAGCTTTTATTTAATATCTAATGATGAGTGCCCAAAATTTCTAAGTGAAAACCTGACCCCCAGGACTCCTTTAGTGTGGAATGTATTGTTCATTAAGAAGGTGCTGTGTACGAGGAAACAGAGCAGAAAGAGTACTCTCCATCTATTCATATTTTGAAGAGCTTTAAACAGTTTCCAGAAATAAAAGTAGCACCTGCTAAGGGCAGAAGTATAATTATTTGCATGCCCTCAAACATTGCTTTACTGCACCACTTTTCAGGATTAGAGTGGTGCAAGTTTAGAAGCAGAGATCAGAGCAGGCCAGGCAGACAAGAGTAAGGCAAAGTGATTATTTGCAACACAGTACTTTGTATCTCCGATTGCCGCTGAATTCTGTGGCTGTGTTTGCTTGCATGGCAAATGAAAGTAGATTGGAGCTTTCTTTAGTGCCCTTCTGATCTAATGGCTCTGGTCAAGTATTGCCAACTTCTCATTTGGCACTGTACAGAATCGCACTGTAGACAAAGGGCTGTAGGGCTACAGCTATGGACCGAGTGCTGTTGGGACCATGGGGCTAGCACCAAGTGTTAAGTTCAGTCTCTGTTGGAGCAAATGGAGCAAATCTGTCTCTGGTTTGGTCCAGTAAAAATTCTGAAGCAGAGAACGAGAGGAGCAAGCCACTTGAGGATGACAAATTGGTTTTTGGTGACTTTGTCTTGACTTTGTGTATATTCTTAATGTACAAAGTCCAGAAAAGTGGAGCATTGCTGGCTTAGAGACCTGATCATGTCATCACAGGGATAGGATTTTAAGTTGCCTGAAAGTAGTGGTGAGCTAGAATAAGTATCTGGAGCAGAAACAGGTTGGTAGAAATAGCTTACAGGATAAAAAACTTTTTATTCTTAGAGCCTGCATTTTCAGAAGTGTCTTTATATCATATATAAAAGGACACAATATTTTCTGTTATATGATAATCAAGCTCTCTAGGAAGTCTTAAGCTGGACATAAACCTGTTGACTATAGAGGACAGTCACTCAGGCTTACAGCATGAATGGATGGAGGCTGCTGCCTTCATCTCTCCCTTTGTACATGCAGCACACCCCTTCACCTGTTTAATTCCAGATTTCTGTGGCATGCTTCACAGTTATTATTATTTTTTAAAAATAGAAAAATTAAAAAAAAAAAGATCAGAAGATTTAACTAGATTGGAATTAGAGAACTGAAATGGGAATGTGTGTGGGGTCACAAAATACCCCAAGTACAGCTTGTAGAAAAATTTCTTTTCTGTCTAGGGGATGGTCTGATCAATAACAGGTTTTTTTTGGGTAGAAGTATCTGGTTCAGTTATGGATTAGCTTTGGGAAAACCAAAATGAGTAGCTGAAAGTGGGAACTTTGCAAAAATGAAAGACACAATCTCAGCCGAAGACAGTGACACGGTGCGGTTACTGTCAGGGCACAGGTTGGAACGGACACAATCAGCTCATTCTCTGCTGGTCCCACATGACTGTGGAAGGTGGCACAGAGAAGCTAAGACTTCCAAAACCCACACAATGCTTATTTTGGGAATACTTATAAGACATCCTTTTCTTATGTTTTAACTCTGTATCCTCCTGTACAATCACACATATATATATATGGTGTTGACAGTAATGGAAGGGTTACAGCTTTAGCAGCCAGAAAGGAAGGAAAGAAGTAAAGGTAAATCCCCTGTGCAGTGATGCCAGATAATACACTGCAAACTTTCATCAAAGAACACCCACAGCTAGGTCCATTTGTGTCCTTTGACTTAGAAGTGCTAGTGAACCTGTTTATTTATTTTTTTTTTTAATTAAATAAGTTTCTTTAAAGGACGAAATATCTTTCTCTACCAGTTTATTTCCTTTGCATGTATGTTTTATTGGGAAGAAATAACAAATCTGTTACCCTGTAATTAAATTGGATTACAGAATAATTACAGCCTTGTTTGCTTTCTGCAGATTACATGGTAATTATACTTGGTATTACCATGAAAAAACAAGAATTTCTAACTATGTCATTACATGGTTATTTCTACCATACAATACAACTGCTTAATTATACATGCAGTTTCTTTATTTCAATGGAAAAATTATTAAAATAATTCCAAAGCCTCAAAGTTTTGAACCAGTGACAGCATATTATATATCACTTATAATATTGGTAAGCATTTGTGTGTGTATTTGCAAGTACGTATTTACATATAAACGATTCTCATTCATTCTTGCAGTCTTTCCTTTGTATCTATGGTACACAAGTCAAGTTTTGTAATAGGTACTAATATTCCATTGGCTACAGGGCAGTTAAGTGCATATTGATCTTCAGTATGCCCACAAAGACTTGGTCGAGAAGCTGTGAGTCCTTTCCCTACTTCTAAAGTCTGTTTAGAAATAGCCATGACAAAGATAAAAACAAAGGATAAGTGTATGATAGATACTTCAGGCTGCATGAGCTTAGTTTTGACAAGGTTTCTTTACTTGTCAGATTATTTGTTGGCATAAAATCCAGCTGCTGAAGGATCGAGCTCTTCTGAGATTCTTTCCTGAATTACCAGCTGCTGTTAAATAAGCTTCTTTAGTGAGCCATTATTGGAAACAATAAGACCATCAATGCCATATGTTCATTGTAATGAGAGGATAGAGTCAACTGGTTCTAATAAAGTCTATCTTTTCTAGCCACACAGAAAAGCCACGTATGATAAAGCCTACTCTTTTAATGTTTGGGTCTAGCAGAGTCCTGCTTTGTAACAGAAGTGTGAGTGGCTAGCAAGTCTTTTCTCATTGCCATTTCACACCTCACTGATGTCTGATAAAAGAAGTAAAACAAAACCATGAAAGAAGTAATAAGAGAGGTAGTAAGAGCAAATATCTTTTTTTAAATGTATTGGCCTCTACATCAAAGTAGAAGTAGGTGAACTTCCTACAACCATAGTTTCAATCCCTTTTATCACTGACTCAATCATAGATCCTTCCAAAGTAGTACATTAATTACTGAATGAGTCACGTGGTGAGCTGTGGACCCATGTGAACCACAGGTCTTTGGAAGAGGCATTACTGATGCAAGTTCTTCCTCTGCAGGAAGAGAAAGAAAAAAACCCAACAAACAAAGGAACAACAAAAAAGCCCCAAACTTTTGCGTTTTTTTTCCAGGATTGGCAAAACATACTATGTTTCCTGCAATACATTTCTCTCTCCCACACAGCATCAGGCATGAGGAAAGCTCCTTCCATCAGTGAAGCCGTACATCCACCAGCATAACGTACATCTAGCTATTAGAACCGTATGGAATAACACAGAATTTAGAAGCCTCAGAGCGACTACCAACATAATCATCTAGGTGATGATAAAGTGCCAAGTTCTTTCTTTCAACAAAGCTGTAGAGATTTTTTTAATGTCTATTATCTGGGAATGAAATAAAAAGGAAAAAATATTAGGGCATTGAAATTTTGTTAAAGACAGTGTTAAATCTCCCAGAAGAATCAGCTAGGGTAGGACAAAGTCAGATCTAACACTATTTTTATTTCCCAGGTAGACAAAACACTTGATTTGAGAAGGAAGAATAATACTTTTTGTTTTCTGTATGTTTATCTTCTGTGCATTATTTGCTTTAATTGACCATGGAGCATTGCTTACAGACTATTGTCATGTTGGCCAAGTTGCAGTAGAAGAAGAGAACTAAGAGATACTTCTGATCTCTTCATATGACAACAAGATCTTGGAGGAATACAGACATCTGGAAGAGACAGAAGTTGACATTTAGGCTGTGACTGGGAAACGGAAGGTAAAATAAGGTAAGTTGAGAAGACCCTTGAAAGTAAATATTTCTGTTAGATACAGCTGTGACAGATGAATCAAAGGATGGCCATACAGTGATGGTCAGAGAGGCTTTTAGGATGATAACAGAATTACTGCTGTTCTCTCTCTTTATCCATTTTGGATCTGGTCATGCGAATCATTCGTGCCTTTTAAATCAAGGGAAATCAATGGGAGTTCAGTCTCCAGGGGTCTTGCAAGACTGTGTCCTGAGGAGAGGTATATTTTATACTCCAACCAAATTAGTTTGAATCTGTTTTGTCTGGCAGTAGATAGCAATAGCTGCCAATGCGATCAGCATCACTTGCTGCTGAAGACACACCATGAAAACTCTGTCATTGGACAAGACATTTTGCAACTTGTTCCTATTGCAAAAAACTGGTTTCAACACTAGCAAATTCAGCAAATCAATTTCCCTAGGTTTAATTGCAAGTTTTCTCAGTGTGAGTATAGAGCAAGCCAGCCTGATAACCTTATTCACAACCTTGAAACCCAAAGGGATAATTCAATGTTACCAAAGGGTACTTGGATCCTGGAGCTGGATATCAAAGTGCTTATATTAAAATGCAGTTCTGCCATCAGGTTTCTCTAGATGGTTGTTCTGGGATTCATACATGGATAGTGAAACTCATAAAAGAAAGAAGCACACCACAAATTAAGGTTGTATATTAGTCATCGCACAGGGAAGATGAAGTGAATTATTAAATTTTGCTACATCACATTTCTTTCCTGAGTTGCTGTCGCAGAGGTTTCCGCACAATAAGAGCTGCAAAAGCCTCCATGCTCAGCTCAAAAGCTGTTTTGCGTTAGGATCAATATGCTGTAGTTAACCATTTTGTTAACTTTGATATTGACAGACAAAACATTTTTCAGGTAAGTACAACTGGTAAATACAACACAGCTTTAAGACTGTAGGAAAATACAGTCATTAAGTAATCTTAATAGGGGGAAAAGAACCATTATGTGCTGTCATTATGCACTGTTTGCTAATTATGCTCATCAGGTGATAAAAATGAATAAGTTAATTTAGTTTTTTATTTTTCTGTCTGAAATCCTCAGAGATTCTTAGGGAAGTAATTCTTCTCCCTTTTGTTCCTTCCCTTTCACTACCCACAGCTTTGTACACTAAGGACCAAAATATGAAATTGATAGCAAGTGCTAATTGGTTTTAATGGATACTGTGTTTATTTCTGTCCTAAATCTGCAAACATCAAGGCCATAGGTATTCCTGGGAATCAGGAAAGTCTTCATGCAGCAGTGCTCTAGCTACCCATGCCTTAACTGAAAGCTTCATATACAACCCATCTTTAAACAAGAAACAGTTTTGATGGTTTTGCTGCTGCTGCAGTGCATTCATGTTAGATAGCATCTGGCATCTGGGGGTCCAGGCTACTGGCTTCACATTGTCACTTTCTGAAGACGAGACCAAAGGTTTTGGATGCTGGATATTTTGTGTTCCCAGCTCAGTGAATGGAGGACATTTTAAAGTCATTATCTTCTCAGTTTTTCCTATTTCTTCATCCATAAAATACTTCTCCAACTTCACATGAAATGCTGTATGTAATGGCCCCAGTTGCCAATGACATCTGAAGATATTGTTACTGAAGGTAGGTCACTGTAACCTATGTGCCCCTGGTTTGATTCATAGATAGGGCACCTATGCATTAACCTACCTCTTTCTGTATTAATTTCCCTGTGAATGAAATGAGGAGGAGAATTACGTGTTCATCTCCTAGAAGGGGAGATATGAGAGTTCGTTACTATGTTGGGGTTGCTCTGAGAGCCTCTAAGAAGGGAAGAAGTTCAAGCCCAGGCTGTCATGAAATCCAACGGCAGAAGGCCATCTCCTCAGATGGTTTAAATCATTGTGCAGCAGAACTGTATCAGTAGTTTTCTGGCATGTTCTATCCCCTTTTTGGAGAAATATGTTTTAAATACTCCACTATTACTGTGGTTTGATTAATGAAATTCCAATTGAAATGAAACACACATTTATTTACAGAATATGGCTTGTGCATTACCACGAAAGGTAGTATGGTAGTAGTACAACTTAAAGAAAGCTACAAAAATGTTTTTAGATCTTCTCATGTTTTGATTCAATCAACTGTAGAAGTACAAAGGGTGTTTACGGACGTGTAACAGAAAAAGCTATATACACATGGATGAGTGGTAAATTCTGGTGAGCTTTTTTGGTTCTGTTATTTAAAGTATTTATAGAACCCATTTGCATTTAGCTGGATGATTCTAGGAATTTTCTTTGTGTATTGAAATGCCAATTCTAAATCACGAATACATATTGGAGTAATAATACACGGTGCTTTTTTCTTAATGATTTTTCATTTTGTGGTTGAGCCAAGTACCTATACGGGTTAAAATCTATAATTCCCAGAACTGATAGACAATTCAAAAGGCTTAACAGACGTCATGCATCGCTTGCTATTGAAACTGTATATCTAGAGGAAAACTAATATATTGACCTTAGAAGTCTATTTACAGTTATTTGAAATAAACCCATTGCTTATAGGTCTATGGAGTGTTTATTTGGATGGTTAAAAGGGAAACACGAATCCTGTGAGCATTTGGGTTTTTTGGGAAGCCCATTTTCAGACCCCAGAATAGCCCCTGAGTTTGATCTAGAGCTAAGTGTTAGTTCCAGTGGAAGCTCTGAAAAAATATCTATTGTTCCTGTGGTTATATTTTTTCCCTCTAGGATGCTGTTACCTAGCCATTTCAGAGGTTTTCTTTTATTTTGATCTGTGTGTGTGTAGCACAACTTTTGAAAGGAACAATGGAACTTCTTTGTGTTTCCCACAGTTATAAAAAGTTATTTATTCAGGACTGAATTTTAAATTACTTACGTACTTTAAAAGTAATTATTCCATTTGTCTAAAGTGACTGGGCACCTTGGGGCAAAGAATAGGAGGGCAATGATGCATTTTTGCATTTTTATATCTCTAAGACACTTCAGGATATAAAACAGTCACTTCTCTTGGAGGTGAGATATTTAAACTCCACGTAAGAGTTGCACATCACAAGGAGAACTTTAAAAGCATTGAGAGCTCCAAAAGCTACAGTAAATATTAAAGGATCAAGTGTAATCTCAGACTTGGGAATCTTAAATATGTTATGATTATTTGATCAAATATTATTGGGTTAGCTTTAACCATCAAAATAAATTAGGAGTTAGTGGTCCTATGTACAACATAACTAGGGGTAATAGAATAAAAATAGGCACATGCAAATGCTGGAAAATACCTTCTAAGCATAAGCTTCAATAAATAAGAAAATAGCATCCTAGGAAATTTTGGAAGCTTTCTTCTTTGACACTTTAAAGTGTACTAGATTAATAAATTTGACCCCTTGCTGACAACCCAAATGCGCTTTCCTTCCTCTAGCTTGTTTGGTTGTATGAAAATTTGTTTTTATTCTGAAAGAATAAACCTAATTAGAAGAATATTTCCTTAAGACAGCCAAGATTTCGATATAGCTTGTATTCAGAGAACTGTGCTTAAAATCACTGTTCAACAGCAAGCAAAAATAGTGGTAGAAGACAGAAGATAAAGAAATGTAATTTCCCCAGATCTGTATGTGATGACCTACAGTAGACATGTCAGGTACCACCCTGGGACATCTCTGGGTGGGGGAAAAAAAGATTTTTCAAGGTAAAGCCTATTTTCCAAGAACCACCGCTAAAAATCTGGCTCAAAAACATCCTTGCTATCAATATCAAAATCAAAGGCTCGTACTATGACTGAAAGAACTAAGTAACCTCCTAGTAATAGGCTTAAATGCATTTCCATGCATCCTCTGGCTGATGGTGAGCCTGAAATATGAGAATCTGGAGAGCCTAGAAGACACCAGCATTGCCCTGTTTTAACCTTCACAGCTCTGAAAGGGAATAAGAGATACAATCATTAGTAAGATATCCAAGCACAGGAGAGAATTTCTAATGACTGCTTACTTGACGGAAGCTTGTGCTGTAGTGAAGTACGTGTTAGACAATAGCAGATGTTGGCCAGTTTTTGAAGCCAAATATCAGAGAAGCATTAGAACACATTCTTACCTTTAAGCAAACACTGATGTGGTTGCCTGAACAAGACATTTTTCACAACTGAAAAAAATCCTTACCTGATGTCTAAGAAAATATCAGAACATATTCACTGGTTCATTTACAGACACAACAAAAAACATTTGACCCATAGGGGACACTTAAGGTCACCTATATCCTGTCATAGACAGTAGGTGGGTCCTATTAATTCTTCAGTAAATCTCCTCATCATAAAATGTCTATTTGCATCAGTTCACTAGCACAGTGAGTGGCTTTCTTTGCCACCATCCACAGGAAATTTTCATTAATTTATGTACACTGATTTCCCACTGAAGTGTAACTTAATCTTATTAATTCCTGAAGGGCGTTATGTTTAGTTTCCATATGGACAATACAGCTTATGCATCCCATTTTTGTGTTCAGAGGGATCTCTGAAAGAGGGAGAGAAGAGAGAGGAATGATTTTAAGGGAAATGTTAAAAAAAGGAGGATTTGGTTTTGTGTTTTGGTGGTCTGTGTTGTTTTTTTTTTCCTGGTTTGATATATTTTCATATGTGGTGGTTTTTATTTCTGTTGATACTTATAATTATCCTCTTGGTGGGCAAGGAAAACCTTCAAGAATTAAAACCACTGATGCTGTAATATATACTCTCTGAAGGAACTTTCTCAACTGCATTAATAAGAATTAGGTGGTGGAAGGCAAGCTATTAGAAGAAGAATAAATATACGTCCTAAAATATTGCTCTCTATTTATCTTTCTGATGTCCATGGTTAAATCACACAGACAGGCAAACCTGCTGTGGGACATGTTAATGGAGAGAACAAACAGTATGTGCAGAGGTAAAAGCAGAATATGCTCGTCTTGGGTCAGAGGATGAGTCAGTGGTGGTCAGAAGTCAGGCCTCCCCATCCTTACTTCCAAGCCCAGTTTGTCGTGTGTGAGATGATCACACGAACAACTTATGGTGTGTGAAACCTCATTCAGAGTGGTATGGCCTTTCATCTGGAGAATACAGAGAGATGATTTGGAAGAGCATATTTGGCAGTGAGTCATGGTACGTGCAATTGATGCAGTGGTGAGGATGTGATTGTTTTGCCCTTCCCCAAACAGTCTAAAAAATTATGCTTCTGAGAAAGAGTGTGGCCTGAGTGTATTTGATTAGAGGAGTTATTATGGTGGTAAATAACAGCATAAGCTTATTTTTCACATTACTTGTTTTGTGAGACTTCTGGCTATTGAGTTTAAGCAGCACAAAGATATTTCCTGGAGTTGTTTAGAGTGTTAAATATGTATGACCCTAAATCTCAATTGCCTTGCAATGTGCACATTTACAAACACACAAAACTGGAACTGAAAAAAATGGTATGTCTCTGTGTTTGATCCAAGGTGTCAAGCAGCATAAAAAACGTCTCAGATTGACACATCAGCTATGTATGATGCTGTGTGGGTTGAGGAGGTCAGCTGTAAATATCAGTGCAGAAACATTTTTGAAAATGACTTTTGACAGAGCTGATGTAAATGTACACATTGCTTGGCAATTTGTTGGTCGTAAATTGCTTGCAAATGTAATTCCATTTTGTGTTTGGGAATTATCTGCAAGCAGACTCTGAATTGTATATGTGTTCTCATTCGTCAGCGCTAGGATGTGATCTCCTTTTGCCAGTCTGTTTCAGAAACTGTCCTTGCATATGCGGAGTTCATTAACTGTTAATTCTCAGTATGCAGTCAGCCATGGAGGCCACGTGATGGTGCAGATAATGTTTATCCTCCCTTATTGGAGCACTAAGATTTTGCCAAGCCACAGTGGAGACCTTCAAAGAGATTTCAGGCAGACAGAGAGAAAAATATTAACCTTCAGACTTTTGCAAAAATATCTCAACACATTCAGCATCAGGGTGGGCAAATACAACTTGTATGCACGATATTTTGAGAAAACTAGAAAGAATAGCCTTAAAAAGCATAACTAAATCAAGTTAAAAGCTTTTATTCAGTTCCCTGTGAATAGATTTAGCTATATTTTTCTACCTATGTTGTACCAGTTTTATCCTTTATATTCCATAGAAGATGCATGGAGTTCTAACAGATTTGTGTGTACATGTGTTTTGATAAATTCATATGTTTCTTCAGAAGAATGAAAAAATGTAAGATATATATTTTTATTTTATTTTTGACACTTTTTGACAAAAACAGTCATAAAATATAAAACATGTTACAAGCCTCAAAAGTGTTGTAATAATGTATTTTAGCTGCTGAAGGAAAACATAAATTTGATCCAAACGCTTTCTCTTTTTCCCATGTCTGTGAAGTTTATTTTCAGTGTATATTGAAAAACAAAACAACAAACAAAACACACACACAAAAAAAAACCACTCCAAAACATTACTAGGGAGGCCAGAGCTGTGGTGGGTGTCAATAGGTGGGCAAAGAGGGCAAAATCCTGGCCCCTTTGGAGTCATAGCCGTACTCCCATTGGCTTTATAGGATCAGGCTTTCATTTGAGACTGGTTATATCAACATTGATAGAATTACTTATTCCATGAAACAATAAATATGCCCTTGTAGGACTGGGACCTAAACCAACAACCTAAATTTAGGATCAAATTATAAGAATGCTGGCCAAGATTTTTAAAATTCTGTTTAACATAGTAAACTTGAGTGAGATAGGCCTGAATTCTGACTGGCATTTAGATCAGGTACTTAAGTTTTGTGTTTCGTTATCAAACAAAGGTATTTATTTGTGATATAGCTATACTAATTTCTTTCTAAATTCAATTTCTTTTTAAAGAATCACAACGCTCAAGGTGCCCTAATAGACTGCAACAATTAGATTTTCTAAAATAAGAAGCTGGTTTTGATTTGGGAGGAGTGCAAACCTGTCTCATGCTACTAACTTTTAATTTACTGGTATTCTTAGCAGTAAAAAATGATTGAAGAAGGCTTGGTTAGAGAAAAATGAAAAACTAATTTGTTTTATCCTAAATTTTTTCTGAGAGAATTTAGCTTTTCGCAGAGAAGACACACAATCCATTGCCATTGAAAGAATGAATAATACATTTTATGATATAATTTGCAAATCAGCTGTTTTATTTACCCTATGGAATTACAAAACCCTGAAGAACTCAGTGAAAGCTAAACAGAGCATGTGTTTGTGTGTGTGTGCATGTGTAAGGGAAAAAAACATGAAAAGGGGAGAGTCCAAGCAGAGAAGTAGAAAACATTCTGATGGATCTAATTTAAATTTATGTTGTGTTTTTATATTGAAGTTCATTTACAAGTGCTGACACTTTACTGTGAAAAGTCATGAATGTGGGATCTGCCACAAATGAGAAGAATATTTTTAAACTAGCTTTAGCTGTTGGATTATAATATGTTAAAACAAACAATAGCTTACCGCATTACAGCTGAATGCAAAGATATTACACTACTCAGCTAAAATCAAATAATCTTTTAGTTTCTATTCTCTCCAAACTAAGCTAAACAGTGGTGTCATAAAATGACAAATTACAGGATGAGCATAAGAGCAGTGCCGTCAAAAATACAATAGTTATACAAGCCATCTATTGTTAATAAAGAATATAATGCAATTTGTCTGTCTGTAATACAATTATGCAAATCAAAGATGGAACTATCCTGAAATCTCTCTACTTTCAAAGTGATTAAAATGAGATAATTTATCAAAAAGAATATTACTGATCATGTTTATGTGTTGCACATTAATCCTATTACAATAATGTATCTTTCCACTAATGTAATGGATTTGTGCAATCTAACAGAAAATGACTTTTATACGACCCACAATTACAAAAATATTCAAAGCATATCCATCGCTGCATCATAGCATATGCCTAAGACTGTACAATAAACCTATTAAAACAAACAAAGCTTATGAATGTAACCTTCATACCAATAAAGACAATGCTAAATTCAATTTTATTGCCCTCATTATTTCAACAACTTCATATATAATAAACATGGCGAGTAAATTACCTTAACCTTCATTATAAAAAAGGAAAATCTTATAAAAAAGTGTAATACAAAATTTAAGAACTAGTCAGAATGATGCCAGGCATGTAGAACATGCGATGAAGTCTTCTAAACCAACATATAAGTGGCAATCCGCGCACTCAGACCAAAGGTCTCTCTAAATCTCGGCAATCTGGCAGATAGAATCTTCATATATACGACAAGTCAATCCTTAAAGTAACAGCATCTTCTGAAAGAGTTTTTATTATATGCAGCGAGGCATGTGGCGTTGTCATTAGTACGTATGGACGCTCTTCCATGTGCATGGAAATATAATAGAAGGCTTAAAAATTCCCCAGACAGAGCTGTATTCAGAAGCCATGGTACTACTTTCAAAAACTAAAAGATGCAAAGGAAAAGACAGCATATTCTACTGTAAAACTAACATTGTACCTCTGTGTTATAATGCAGTCACTAGGTGAATGATCACATGCTGAAGAAACATCATAATATTACATATTTTCTGCACCTGAATCTGCACAAATGGATTGCTGTATAGTATTTTTCCTATTATTGTATATTTACACTAATTTCCTTTCTAGAGTCCAGCCCATCTTTATTGACCTAGGCTTGCTGCATTCTTTTTCATCTGTAAGAGGCTTCATTAGCTTCCTCAGTACACAGTTGCAATGCACTGTATTTTTTCCCCTCTGGCAGGTAGGCTTTTCTTAGATGCAGCTTAGAGACTGAGTTAGTTGGCTGCAGAACTAATGTAGCTGCATACACACCTCCTGCTAACCCTCTTGTTGACCTTTCCCAACATGTAAATCAGATTACATACCCAGTTAACACCCATTTATTCTTCTTTCTCTGAAAGAATTCTTCTCATTCCTCTCCTTAAGTCAGTATATTCTGCATATTAAAACAAGAACATATGTTAAAAGAAGAAGGATTAAAGAAGAGAAAAAAGTGATGATGCTCAGGTACAATGTTTTTTCAGAGCTGTTCAGTGGTTTCCATAGTTGATACCAGCCTTGAAGGACAGCACATCCCAGCTGAGCTCACATTCATACCCAGCCTGTGATTTTTTCCCTTTCTGCCTTAGCTGCTTTCCTTCAGTCTTGGAGGAGAAAGGTTTGAGGTCTGGAAGCACCTGACTTCAACTCAGCAGTTGTCAGGAGCTGCTGTTAGTGTCAGATGATCTTCACCAGGACAAATAAAATGGATTTCATGCTGCATTTTACTAACGGTGTGATAAAACCAGACCATTCCATACTGGAGAAGTTGACCTAATGTACAAGACATGACCCTTTGCTAAACACAGGAGTGTATTAACCACGCTACAAATCTATAAATCTGCCCCTCCTCTTGTAGCTACAGTATCATGTTCGAAAGGATTTGAATTCCCAAACCTTCCCTCTATTCTGTACTGTGAATGGGATAACATGACCTCATGGGTAGAAATTATCCTTTTGAGACTTGCTGGCACAGGTCTCTGCTTCCAGCTCCTGAGAGCCCTCATTTTTGTATGGCATTGTAATATACATGTTTCTTCATCATATGTCTAGGAAGCTTAAAATATTTTTGAGCAACTGTTTGTCAAAGCTCCCTAATACAAACTTAACAAACCTCCTGCACTTTGCAGAACAGAACACAATAAGGAGAGGCCTGGCTTTGGCTAAAGCTTGGCAGGGGCAGAACCTTCCCTGTCACACAATTTAATATTTGTCCATACAGAGTTACTTGAAAACAAATTGAGACACCGCTGCAGCTTTTTTGGATCCATCTCTGTCTTCTCTTCTGTCTCTCTTTAAAACATACATGTACCCTAAGACAACTGATGGATGACAAATATACAGGCTTCTAGTTCTGATATCAGTAAGAGCAAAGCCGTCCTTTACTGGATGAGAACTGATTCAGAGATAGTCACATCTGGCACTTAATATTTCTGGAGCTTAATATTTCTGTATGTTCTGGCCAACTATTAATTCAACCAGCCCTGTATGACATGTGCAGACATAAATTTCAAGTACCTTCAAGCACCTAGCCCAAAGAAACCCCATCAGACTCAGAGACTTTACACCTCCATAAAACCCATGCAAGGTGGGGTGACAGCTGGCCCTAAGGATCTCATGTGCATTGGTACAACCCCATCAACTTTGTCCTTCAGTGTTCACTGTGACAGTGCCAACCATTTGGACTGCTGCATGGCAAAGACTTTCCTTACATTTCTCGTTTCTTTCTAAATAAACTGAAGCTTGCCAAGGTTTTGGACCAAGCTGTTCACCAAACTGAATATTCAATGGGCTTTAGCCTTGCAGATCTCTGCAGAAATCCTTTCCTCACTGAGCTGCTCACGGAGGTTCTGCTCAGTCTTATCAACAGTAACACAGCACATTGACTGGGGTGCTTCATTGGGCATAAGGGCTACTGCTTGCTAATATCTCTTTAAAAACTGATGAAAAATACTTAAATGGCAAAAATATAATGGCTGTGTCCCCTGGGATATTTACATCCCAGTCTAAGCAGATCAGCTGAGTCCTGAGAAAAGGAAAGGGGAAAAGTCAGCAAAGGAGGCTTATTAACTTAGACTTATTACTGACTTCTCTGCATTTTTTATCACCTTGACTACATTTAAACCTTCCTTTATCTCTTTCTGTGGCTCACTTCCTAGAAAATGAAGATTAATGCTGCCTTACTTGATAGATTTGTTGTGACGCTAACCACAGTGTAAGTGGGATGCTCAGATAGCACAGCAAAGGATGTCCGTACGCTGTGCTAGTGTGCGAACACGTGTTCTGGAGAAAAGCAACACCAATTTTCCATACCATGTAAGGAACTCAATTGGCAGAACTGTGTGACAAATCAGGGCAGATTAAAGTCAAGCTGGTCAAATTCTGCCATACTGACATTTGCACAAAAATACTGTGGCATTGCTGGGCCCAAAAAAAGACAGAAGTTGGATCATAGTCACAACACTCAGATGCAAGAAGGAAGAACTCCCTGGTGTTAAAAGACAAGGGAAGACTCATTTTTGAGCAGAATGAGGCAGGCTGGCTGGCTGCTGGGGCTTTTCTGCTCTGTTGAGGTTGTAATTACAGCTTCTCAAAGCTTGCGTGACATTGCTAATTTGAGAGAAAATGGGACACTGATATCTGTAAGAACACTCAGGGTTGGGGTTTTGATTATAGACTCCATATATCAGCAAATCAAACCTGTAAGTATTAAAATAATTTAGTATCTTTATAGAAGTAATTATAGAAATCATTCAAAAACAAGAGATGGGAGGATGTAAATGTCAGCTCTTAAAAATTTGAGGAGGTTAGTCAGAATTTAAGATACCTGAAAGTCAAATTGACCATCAAACTGTGGCATGAAATTGGAATTATTTAACACGTTTCAAAACACAACTTTCTTTGCTAAACATCTCCTGTCTACTGAGGAGCCTTTGCATGTTAAATGGTGCCCTCCACTTAGGATGCAGATTCTGTGATTTGATACACCCCATTTTATTTTGTTTACTTTGTATCATGAAAAAACTCACTTCTTTGCCTTACAGGTTTGGTCACTGGGTGATTCCCCTGCCTTTTGAGAAGCTGTATGTGACATATATCAGCATAAAAGAGAGGCAGAGATGTTATAAATGACCACCATAAATAGTTATTTGCTTATGATTTGTGGCAACTTAATTTTGTGGAAAGAATCTTGCTACTTGGCATAGAATAAGTGTCAAAGTATGTACTTACCCTACCCACATCAACCCAGAAGGTGTCTTTCACCTTGTAGTACCACAGTATTAGTTCCCAGTGAGAACTGTCCCAGTGCCATCTGTGTGCAGGAAAATAAAGCCACGTTCTAGGCAGACTTGTCTAAATCTATCTCAGATGGCTCTCCTGGCACCCTGTGGTTTTGGGGTATCTGGGCTCATACAATGGGTTTAGCACTGCAGGCTGCTGAGCATCTTCCATAAAGTGCCCTTTTATGCCAGGGTCTTTGGATGTCCATTTGACTGAATTAGCTAATAGTATGTGTTACCAAGTATTCTTATAGGAATGAAGAACACCTGCCTTAACCTTTAGCAGTGTCCTCCTTCCCTCCCAGGAGATTAATGCCAGCCCTTTCTCAGCATCAGTGGCAGATAAGGGTGCCTACCACCTTGCTACACCAGGTCTTAAGACTTCAGTTCTTTGTAGTGCTGAGTTTTATTAATAGTTTAAAAGAGAGTAGCAGAGGTTTCTTTCACCTTGCATGTGGTAATACCCTGCAGCAAGACCCACAGGGGAGAGCTAAGTACTTTGATGTGATGAAAGGATCTCAGTTTTGGGGGACTTCTGAAATTGTCTCTTGTTATGGATAAGCACTCCCTTGTTGACATGCCTAGCATCCCTTGGCATCACCTGTATTCAGTCTGGGTCTGTGGATAGAAATGAAGATGTTGGTGCATATCTATCTGTGTCTAATTTACAGAAAGCTTGTTGTCAAACTTTCCATGCCCAATACATGGTATTGCAGGTATTTGGTGTCCAAATGGGGGTGGAGACAGGGAGAGAAGACAGGAGACTTAAAAAAGGGTTTATCTGATATGGATCAAAATCGAACAGATCTCCTTTATTTATTTCCATGTGAGACTCTCTTAGCAGCAAGATGTAAGCATTAAATATACAGGAGATAGCAAGCAGAGGGAAAAAAGTAAAAGAGTTAAATGATAGCAGGGATCAGTATTTTAGTGTATTCCTTCTACAGCCTAATAAATACAAATAGAAAAAGCTAGGCACAACATAAATATTTCTTATTATGGATAAACTAAAGTCACAATGGAATCTGTCATGCTTGTGATGTGAGAGATGGACAATATTCCCAAGCTGTTGCCATGCTGGCACTTGAATGCAGTTTATATTTTGTTTATGGAGCCGAAACAGAAACCCTTTTCCCCCTCCCCTCTCTCTCTCTTTTTTTTTTTTTTTTTGGCCCAGCATGTGTAATTCTTCTTCATGGAAGCTCGAAATGGCTGTGGAGCAGCTCAATATTCCATTTATTTTATTTATAAAAGAAATTCAAAGCCTGAAAAGATGAAGTAATTGACTTACTGGGATGACAGTTAAACCCACTAAATTTAATCTTATCCTCTCAAGTACAACATATCGCGCTTACAAATTATCACCCTGCACCAGACAGGCCTGCTCTCTTCACCTAATCCAAATGGAAATGAAGGCCTCTGTTATTGTATTATCTGACTTTACTATCAGCATTAATCCGGCTTAACTCACTTAATGATGCCACTTGTGGCACTATGAAGGCAGCAAAGAAGTCTATAAACTACTTCCATTAAAATGCAAATCTGGCCCACAGAGAAAATAAGTGACACAAAAGTAGGAGAATTCGGCCATACACTGTATTAGCCTCTTGCCGCACAGAACTGATACAAGTATAATAACTGATGCTGTGATTATTATTCTAGCTGTGGATTTCCAATGAAAGGAAGCCAGTCTACCACAGAACGTCACAAAAGTGCTTCAACAAGCCAGGGTATTTAATTTCTGAAGAGATTTATATTTTTTTGTTGTCAGGAAATGAACAAATACTTATCAATGTAAAAACTGCTATCTTAAATCTTCCTGCCAGGTTTTTCATACTGATATTATTTGCACCCTATAACACAGGAAATGAAAATCTTCTGTGCCTTTCACATCTCCACTGTATCTTAAAATCCTTTAGTAACAGACTTGCTTCTTTTTTTTTAACCCCCTTCTGTAAACATAAAAGAAAACTTTTATGGATTAAGTATAGGGAATTACTAATGCCAAAATCCCAACCCCAAATTCCTTCTCCTGAACATTTCTGTTCGCTGTTAATTTAATTATTTTTTAAATGGAACAATAACATCTGTTTTATGGAAAAGCCTGATTTAATTTTAGCGTAAAGCTACTCACATTTACCTCTACCCCTCTCCTCCCTCACACACACACACGCACACTTATGTATCCTGACTGTCCACCCCTTTGTGTGAAAAATCATTAATGCAAAAGCCTTCATTACTATGAAAGAAATCCCAGTAAAAACATTAGGATTCAAGTTTCTTCCAATTCCTCTTGAGTTCAATAGCTTCCTCTTCCTCAGTAACCCTAAGACTTCATTTCTGGCTTTGGCACAGAGACCACATGCGTACCTACAGGGAGACATAGGCACAGAGCCCCTACAGCTTAAATCAACATTTTTCTGTAGGCTTCGATAGCAAAATGTATATGTGACCATTTGGTCCAGCATGTTTTATGTACGAGGTGACAGATGTGTGATGCCCCTTCACTTTTCCTTGGAAAGCTTATTACTGACAATATTACAAATTAGAGATGGGGCCAAGCTATGCAACTGAGATTCGTGTTCAGTCTCGTGCATGGGAACTTGATTTCACTCAGTGTGCTGAGAGGAGTAGCAATGAGACTCAGATTTGCATCGAAGTTTGGGTGGTGAATCCCCTCTGAGGCTGAAGAGTGTTTTGAACTGGAGCCCTGGCACAATGTCTGACAAAGACCTCTTCTCTCTCGTTCCCACCCACACTCTTACCCCACCCCAAACATGACTTGTTATTGAGATGGCCGTTCAGCTCTGATGTTACACTGCTGAAACACTGTTAAATTGGCTTTTTTCTTACCTTAGGCCCACACAAGTGTGATCTGATTGGAGCAGGCGCTGGATCTACTGTAGCAATTCCGTCTGGGATATTCATCTCTTACCTTAGTGTCACCAGTGTTTCTGGAGTGGGCTGTTCAGTGCAAATGAAAACACCCAGTTTCAGCCTAAAGACATGCTCTGTCCACTTACAGGAAAGGGAGTTTTTACTTAAAAGAGGCCGACTGCTCTGCAGACTTCAGCAGTTTCTCTTTGTAGTTGTTCATGGATGCTGGGAATTTTTGCCACTTACAGGGTGAAGTTAACCCCTAGGCACAGCATATCTGGAAGTCATGTTATGGCCAAAGAGACGTGCAACGTTCTATTTAGATACATACTGCTCATCCAATGGACTTTGGGCCATTCCTAAAATGTAGAGCATGGGCGGATGCTAGAAGAGAGCCCAGAAACTGCTGGTGGGAGCTCTGCCCTCCACCTGCACACAGCCATGCAATCCATCCGTACCAAATCCCTAGCTGGTGTCAGGCAGTGTCAGCTAATGATTTACTGAGCTTTACTCAGGGCTCGTTAGGAGGAAATTAATTGCCTGATTTACTGGAGAAGTGCCTCTTCTCCTGCACAACTTTGGTCTGAGGCCTTTACCTTCTGAGATGCGCAATGTTCTGTGTAAAAGCTAGGTATCACCTAGGTATTTTTTCTTACTGTTACACAAGAAACTTCACTGGTTTAGCTTGATATATAATTTTAAAACTATGGAACTACTGAATTACATCTCAAAATGAATACTGTCATTCAAATTGGGATAGTTTCCATTTAGCTGAATATGCTAAGAATTGTTTTTAACCTAAACAAAGGAACAGTAACTTCCAAAGGCACAGGGATCTTTAGTGATATAGAGCACAGAAACCTACGAAACTTAAACTATCAGGAATTCTTTTATTTATTTAAACACTGTAAATGTCACAGGACTGGATTCTCACATTCTGCATTTTTTTTCCCCTTGCATCATCCATGCATCTGCAACATCTTCATGTCAATGTCCTACAGTTACATACATTATATTCTTCCAGAAAATGGTAGGGTGTTGGACTGGATGACCTTCCAGCCAAGTTATTCTGTGGTTCTACCTGCTCTAGTAAATCAAGCCAAATACCTAGATATCTAATAAAATATTGTCTTGTATCATGATGTATGTATGATGATACTAAATATTTAACATTTAGTCTTCCAGGAAAACTGTCTGTATACATTGAATAAGTAGCACGCTGACATATTCTTCACACGCAACAATATTCTTCAGACACAGCAATGTGGTATGCAGCAAATATTATTAGTTATTGTACTCACAGGAGACGTGAATTTGGGTGTATATACAAACCAATGTCCATGTGGATCAAATCATCCCTGATTTGTACATGCAATTATCAAGTTTCCATATGACTTATGATAATTACAGATGAAGAATCATCAAACCGGTACCTTGGGATTTTTGTTGTTTTATTGGCACTGATAAAGGTGTGATGATCTAGCGATATATTTTTATAGACTTGCTAATATATTTGTGGGACATAATGGACATATGTGAGGTCTTTCTGAGGTCTGAAACAGAAGCACCAAACTTGAACTAAATATCAGGTGATAATGACGTAGAATAATTACGGCTTAGTGGGGATTGAGAAATGAGAGAAAGAGTAGTATACCATAAAAGCAGCCTCTCTGGTGAGGTTGTTTCTTGTACCTCTTAGTATTATGAATCTTAATGTCTGAGGCTGTATTTTGTAGGTACCAGTGTGCTGGTTTTGATAATCAGAAACAAGAGAACCAAGATAAAACACCTATTTTTAAGTAATCTCTGGATGCTTCTGTTCTCTGGCAATTCATTCAGTGTCAACGTGGGGTTTTGGGGGCTTTTAAATTAATTTTATTTCATTGGCTGGAGCAGATTGTGGCTTATCGTCATAGAATTATACAATCGTTAAGGTTGGGAAAGACCCTTAAGATCATTGAGTCCAACCGCTAACCTATCACTGCCAAGTCCACCACTAAACCATATCCTCAAGCACCACGCTTACCCTTCTTTTAAATACCTCCAGGGATGGAGACTCAACGACCTCCCTGGGCAGCCTGTTCCTGTGCCTGACAACCCTTTCGGTGAAGAAGTTTTTTCTAATGTCCAACCTAAACTTCCCCTGGCGCAGCTTGAGGCCATTTCGTCCTATCGCTTGTTACCTGGGAGAAGAGACCAACACCCACCTCACTACAACCTCCTTTCAGGTAGTTGTAGAGAGTGATGTGTCCCCTCAGCCTCCTCTTCTCCAGGCTAAACAACCCCAGCTCCCTCAGCCACTCCTCATAAGACTTGTTCTCTTGATTATGATTCATAAGGACCTTCTTGTGCCTGCTCTCATGGGTATTTATTACTGAAGTGTGAACAGTTTTTGTATTTGTCCCTTTGGTGTTAGCTCATTCCTCTCCATGTCGACTGGCTATGGGCAGTCTTACTCTGGTGATGACCAGGCATAGTTCAAAGGCAGCAGTTGGGGTAGTGGCATGAGAACATTTACATTTATTTCAGAGTAGCACTGCCTTCCTCTATGGGTAATAATTGCTGACTGATTTCCAGAGTACATTCCGATAGGGGATGGTATTTGATGACCACATATATAGAGTCAGAGGAGGCTTTCTCTTGATCTGGAAGCGTGTAGTACTCAAATGGCCAATTATTGGCAAGCCATCTTGCTAAAGGAGCATCTTTATGAATAGAAGCTATCCCTATGTGGATGGGGTAGAGGCTTTGGAAGATATAAAGTGGCTTTCTATGGGAAATTCCCAGAACTGCCTGTACTACCCTGCTGGGGTGTCTCTGGCAGGTCTCTGCAGCATGCTCTAAGAGCACTAAGAACATGCACAGGGACAGGTCCGACTTGCTGATGGTTGTCCATGGTGGCGTACGAAAAGCACCCTGTAAATGGAAAGGTTGTTTTCAGCTGCAGCTTCAAGGTAACAGATGCATTTGTTTATTAGAGTACAATTTAATCCTTGACCTGATGAAAGAGTATAAACAGTAAAATTTAATTTCTTTTGGAAAGTTCTACATCAGGCTAAATTATGTAGATATTTTTGTGGGGTGGGAAGCAGGAGACTGAATAAAAAGCAAAAGGTAAAACTTGCAGCTAGAAATGCCAGCTAGGTCAGCTCCTGCAGTCCTGGCTCAGTTTTGACTCTGCCCACACTTCCCTTTTAAAGTTGGTACCTAGTAGAGCAGCTCAGAATGCTTTTAATGGGAAAAATAAAACAAGAAGTTTTAAACAAAATGAAATATCTTGCCTGAGCATTCTTCTGTATGGCTTTATTGCTTTCTTTTCTAACATCCTTAATTTAAGATCATATTCAGCTATTTTTGTGAGTGTGTATGTGTGCGTATATATGTAGCTTATGATTTTCTGTTTTTATTACAGTGTTCAGTATAAGAAAATAAGTGTTTCTTAGACACAGTATTGAACTTTATTGATCTCTTAAAATTTTATTTCATAATGTTGGGGGTTTCTTCAAAGGACGGGAATTCCTATTTCTTCTAAACCTATTGTGGACAGAAAGTACTGAGCAAGTCCAGCAGAAATCTGACTCAGTGTGGGATCAGTAAAATATATCTCTACCCAGAAGGAATGGGCTGGATGGCGCTGGCTTCCTCAAATCTCCCTGCCAGCATAACTCAGACGTGTCACCCTCTTTTGTGCCTATAAAGAAACTTTGGCTCTACCCTTGTGTAGTTATGTTCTTTCTTCTGTTATTCTCCCCTTTTGGCAGATAACTTTTGGGTAGACAGCTCTTCACTGTGTGAAAGTTGCTCATTTTTTCAGAGGCTGCTGGACAAAAGTCAGCAGGTAACAACTCACTGACCTGCAGACCTACCCGTGCTCAGATAAATGAGCTGGGTGTGAAAGGCTAAAAATCCCATTACCAGACCTTGAGCCATCCTGTCCTTAAGCAATTTTGCAATATTTCTAGGGAAGAAATAAATACAAGTTGTGGATTAAGGGGCAATTCAGATAAGCAAGCAGTGAACCACTCTTCTGAAATAAAATCTTTCCTGTGTTTTTGCTTAGCTGCGCTCCTAAGGCTATGAGATGATAGCCTTGAGGGATGCATGGCATTGTGTGCTAGAATGAAATCAAACCATTAGATTGAGGCCATAAACCTTGTTTTACTACCTCAACAATGATATCTATCCTAAAGTGTTAAAATGCTTTAATAATTCTTCTTCGTAAAGTAGATGGCAGGAATTCAGATGACTCCAAATTTCTTTGAAAGATGATCCCACCTCTAGCAGGTCTGTACTTTGCTCACCACTTCTAAAATTAGCCAAACTGTGTTTTCCAAGAAGTCCAGGTCCAGAAGGTATTTGGGTATCTATATCTTCATGTAACACCTACACCCTTGGGGGTTCTGGACTCTCAGTTCTATGTCACTTCTGAAAACTCTTATGGAGACTCTTAAAACTTTACCCATAGCCCAGTTTTTAAGGGCACTAAGAGTGAGGCAGGACAATGTCTCCATCTCTGCACACCTAGGAGAATTAATTTTCAAAGTCTACTTATTTGTAAAAAACCCCAGTTAGCTGGTTGGTGTTGAGAGTAGCCTGTATTTCTGTCCTCTCCTGAAATGCAGTGCTTTGTGTACAAATCCTGAATCCACCTGAGCCCATTGGAATTCAAGCCACCTGCAAGCCATTTCTCCTCTGCGCTATTAGGGCCTTTCTGAAAAAGGACTTTGAGCTGTCTTTTAGCTGTCTGTTGTTGCTCAGGTGATATTGCTGCAGGAGTAGATGGGACAGATAAAAGCTGCCAGAGCAAGAGCTGAGGGTGCCTTTTCAATTAAGCAGTGTGAACGGGCAAGAAGCCTGGCTATGAGTTCAGCCTTGGAGCCTCTTACGCAGAAATGAGTCAATGGGAGCATAGCTCTGGGGAAAAAAAAAATCAAGTATATATTTACAACTGGGTGAAGTTCAATTGAAAACACATTTTCTGGTTTCCTCCTTCATGGGGAGAACTACAATATCATTTTATTTAGCTCACAGATTATTATCCTCTCTTATAATAATGTAAGCATTTTTTATGAAACAAACAAAACAGGAAAAAGTTTATCTTTTGGAAATGGCAATGATGAAATGGTTTTTGTTTTTTTTTCGTTAGCTGAAGTCACTTGGCTGAATGCACCATGAATTGAATAGTGAATAAATCCTGCTGATTAACCAAAAATTTAATTAACTGAAGAAAAAAAATCACCCCACTCTCTTAAACATTTAACTTCCTCATTATATGACTACATTTTTTTTTCTAATACTATGGGTTTTTTTAAACCCTCTTTTTGCATCTTTTGGAGCTAGGCTTTTAAAGGTATTCAGTCCCCTAATTCAATCACACTGATTTCAATAGGATTTAAATCTCTAGGCACTTCTAAAAACCCCACTAGGCACTTATACATCTTTAAGCACCTAACTACCTCTAAAAGTCTGGCCCTTGATAATTTTAGAAAATGGTCCTTTCTATCATGCAGTTTTCTGCTAGCAAACTGGAAAAGTAATTAGCATATAGATGCATCCCTCAGTCGGTAGACTGGGTTAAACTGGATTTTTCTACCTTTTAATAACCATTGGAAAACAACAAGGAATTAATTGGTTTGGAAATGTGAACTGATGGAAAAAGTCAAGCTACAGAAAAGTTATTAACTATGCAACACTGAGAGTCCTTAAAACCATCAGTTAATGAAACAAAAGAATACATTCAGTGAGAATTGATTTAGAAGTGAAGAAGACAGATGAAAAAGGAATTGCACTATAATATGGTGAAGAAAAGATTTCTCTCTTGGAGACTCCAATAGTCACCACCGTAGCTGTAATAGAGTGAGAATAGTGGTCCAGGGAGCATCTCTGCAATAAAAAGAGCCCGTTTCTGTGGTGCTGTGATGCTCCAGCATGCCCTCTGCTTGGGGCAGCTTTACCGCAGCCCAGCCATCATGGTGCCATGTGCTCTGGCATGTGACAGTCAAAGGTCCTTCCTGGCACCTTCTCTGATCATGTCCAGTCATGCAAACCTCCCCATGCCCCACTGGGCATTCAGGAGTCCCAGCAAGCAAGGAGAGAAAACTTTTCCATATGGCTCTGGGGTGCCCTAGTAGTGAGACAAGAAATGTCTTGGAAATCCGTGGGTGAAAAATGCTGTGTAAGAATAAGGATTTTTTTTACTATCCTCAAGGGCAGAATTTGAAATAGTGCTAGGCAGTGTTGCCTGTTCCCAGTTTACATGAGATATCTTTAATCGTATTCTAGCCAGAGAAAGAAAGGACTGCAAGAGGCACTATAAAACCTTTTTCTTGCTTTCATCTTTGCTTTTCCACTCAGCCTTACATTAGAGAGAGAGGAATCCACAGCCAGACTGATTCTGGACTGATTAGGATTGTTCTAACACAAGGGGATAACTATAAAAGACACATTTCTACTGCAAATACCCCCAGGTTAAATTTTTGGATTTGAACAGAGCTCTGCTTTCACAGTGTAAAGTAAATATTTTTATATGTTGTGTGCAGGGGAAAAAAAAAATCTTTATTTTGGCTTTATGGTGAACATACTCTAATGACGTAATTGAAAAAAAGGCAGGAAAAAGCTTTTGATAGAAGTACAATATTTTACATGCTGGAGCTTTGCGTTAAACTTCCATGTAAATAGAAATTAAAATAACACTGAATAAAGTGTAATGTTTTGGTAATTGTTCTTTGTTTTTCAGAGTTTATAAGGCTCTTGTGGAACCAAGGGGGAGCCAAACTGAGGGTGCATCACTCCACAGTGCACAGCGTGGGATACTTTAGAGAGGCACGGTAATTTCTTATAGTAGCCCTTTAAAATGTTTCGGTACACCAAACAGATCCATGAAATGAAAGGAAATAAATTTTAACAGTATATAGCCAAAAGTTTTCTTGGAAATCTATACTGCAGGTTGTATTTAGGTGCATGTAACACAGGGCAAAAAATGGGAGGAAAGCAACTGCAAAGTGAAGCAAGTGAGTGGTCTTATGACTGGGTGAGGAGAGGGACAGGCTCATACCATGCTTGCCTGCTCCCTTGACCTGCGAGTTGAACACAGCCCCTGTGCAGGCAGGTTGCTGATCTGATCAGAAATCACAGAAGTCAAATGGATGTTCCAGCAGGACATGTGTGCCAAGATCACCTTTATGAACTTGATTGCAACACTGGAGCCGTCTGTATCATGAAACCAACAAAAATGTAGTCACACAGGATCGAACACAAATCCCATCCGTGTATGTGAAATTGAGCTCCCCTACATCAAGGTGCAAGAGCTGGAAGAGAACAGAATGACGTTGGGTTGAAAATCTAAATTCTTCTCTCAGACTTGCATGAAAGAAGAATGAAGACTTCTGATCCTTGACTTCTCCTCAACTTACAGAGGTAAGAAAAAAGCCCAACTGGAGTGATCTCCTTGCACTTTTTAGTGTAACTATTCCTTGTGCTGCCAGGGGGAGAAGAGACCAGCCTGCCCATGGTGCCATTGGGAGAGGGGAGCCAGCTTGCCCCACTGCAGTGCATCTTGCCTGTTACTGCAGGCTCCCTGAAGCACCTCCACACCTGTACACTGCTGCAGCAGAAATATAGTTCACTGAGGTGCTTTGCATCATTCAGAAATGAGATCAGATTTTATTGTCCAGCAGAGAACTGATGTTTGGGTGGAATGGCAGTTATCTTAATTTATAAGTTATGGCTTACTGCTGTCATCTACACTATCGAGCAATGCAGTGCAAAAGAACACCTATAGAGAGAAGTTGGTGGTGCTGAGGATGAGATGTTCACACTCTGAAGGTTTTTCCTCTAGACTAAGTCCAGGTGTAGCACATTATTGCCTGAGCTGGCATGAGCTGACCTCTGGAGTGCATCTTCCCCACTAGCTTCATTCAAAAAGGAGCCTGTCTGTGCCCTCTGAGTTTGCTCTGTGTTGTGAACCAAGGTGTGGTACGTACAATTAGGAAACTTCCTTGTGAAGTTCCTAGTCCCAACTAAAATACTTACATAGACTCACCCATGGCCTATGGAAAGCAACGTAATAAAGACGAGCTACTGCCCTTATGGAAATCCAACTCCTATTGCAAGGTTGTGCCTGATACCTTCAGGCAGAGGAGCATGAACTTCCATATTTCTGAGTTAAGACAACCAGGAGGTGAACCCAAATGAGTTTGAAACCGATGAAAAGTATTTGCTAGTAAGGTCAGCTCTATAATTTAGTCTATACTTGGCTTCCAAATGAGACAGAGGTGCTTTTCTCAAATCTTTAATGAAACATGAGCGCTTGCTTGTTTTTATCCTGTAGGAAGAAAGAGCCAAAGGGACTATTTCAGTAGCACTGGAAAGCTTTGTTGTGCAAAGTCTCTCCTTGTGCCTACCTAGACTGAATACAGTTTTTCAATATGAGCTGAATACCATTGACTTTCCTTTATTTCTGAAATAGCTTCTCCTGGCCTATATTTAAAAACTTAGTGGTTAATTTCAAGGATGTCAAAGCTGCTGAAAGGAACGGTCACGTAACACCCGCCCTTATGGAAGCTGGTAAATTAAACAGCTTTGCTTGTGGACTACAGAAAATATAGTTGGGATGATAAACAGAGAGATTATAGGTAGACCTATTGGGAGAAAAATGTAATTGGAATCCTGTGTACCTTAATGGTTGTGGCACTTTCCTTCCTGCCCCATGGCAAGAAGGCCCCAATACAGTGAAGCACTTAAGGCTGAGTAGTGCCTCAGTGATCGATGGCGCTACTTACAGTGTGTAAAACTAGGCACACGTCTAAGTGCTTTATTGGGTTAGAGCCAAAATGAGTAACACATACATAACACTATATTTGGATTCACTATATTCAGTTCTCAGGTCTGTATTGATCTGTATTTTGAAGCCTTCGCTGAAGTAACTTTTAAGTTTCTTTTTTATAAACACAAAATGAATTTGATATAGTTGCCCCTTTCACTCAGAGATTTGAAAATACTTTAAAAATATGAATGTATTGATCTTTCAGTATGGGGAGAGTAAGTAGTAGCAACCCATAAAACAGATGAAGAATCTGAAAGTAGGAGAGTGGAGAAAAAAATCCACAACAACTGAATGGAATTGGAAAACAAATTTGTCTTGATTGTATTCCCATCTGCTTTGGGTTCAGTTTCATTAGCTTTCTTGAAAGGGAGCTTCTGTCAGGAAAGTTTATGAAAGTACTGTTTTTAGTAGACATTCAAGAACAGTTGCAGAAATTTTATTTTGACTTTGTAACCTGGCTTCTCATTCGTGGCCTTAGGAATGCCTGTTCTTCTTTACATACTATGGAAATACCTCAAGTTAGCTGTGTTTCTTAGCCAGATTAAAAGCTTCTCAATAAAACACTGAGCATATATTAGTTACTGAAATCTCTAACAGAAATAAATTCAAATAAATTGTGATCTGTTCATACCTAACACAACAATGTATAGAGAGGCAGAAGTCTCCAAGTATATAACTCATTTTTTATTTACTATCTTTATTGCTACTGAATCAGTTTGAATTTAGAGAGTAAAACACTGAGGGAGGCATAAGAAAAATCCTCAGATTAGTGCATGACAGATACTTTCTTTTGTTCATGAATGACATCAAAGGAAATTGTTTTAAAAAGGGGCAGAAAACCATTGAAATACTATTTGCACGTATGTTAACTTGTGGAACTCATTACACATGGGTAAAACTGGAATAACAACAAAGGCTGCAAGACACACTGGTTATATGTGGAAAGAGCAGCTGCATCCACTTTAAATAGGATGATAGTGTATAGGAAGAACAACAGTAATGCTAACCATTAAGCACTGGGTTTAGGAAGAAGATTCTCTCATAAACAAGTTATTGCATAATTCTCTGTTATGGGAGTTTCACACCTTCCTCTGAAACATTTGCTGCTAGGAATGCAATAAAACACTAAATGAATTTCTGACCTGATGTGGCATGACAATCAATAAAATTCTTTTATTAGCTAGCTCTAGTTTTAAGAACTTGTCATAGTAACAGCACACAGCTTTGCAGAATGCTAACTTGTGATCAAACATTCAATTTATTTTAAAAACTGAACCCGTCCTGCCTTATTGCACATTTCCTCGAGTCTGGGGAGATTAGCCCAGCATGCTGCACCATCTACCACTAGAGAAAACATGAGCACTTGCGGTCAATTGTTTCATACCTGATGTACCACTACAGTTTTCCTACACAGCATACAAAGCAGCTGAGATACAACCAAGATTGCTTTAGACCAAGTAGCTGACCTATGGTTCAGGTACAGGGTCTTCAGCCATGCCTCTTTCCCCTAAACAATACTCCACTGCAGTGTCTTCTCTGCCACCCTACAGCATCACGGTCCCTTCTAGCATTAGATGTCAAAATGTAATAATTCCTGGTCTTCTGATGGATATTCCAGTAAATCCAGTCTGGGAATACAGTGTGCATCAGGTCGCAAAGTCAAAAACTACTACATGTATATCAGACTTGCATCCAATGTCTACTAGGTAATGCCTGAATTTTTGGTGCAGGACTGATTGCATGGTGCAGAAGGTTTGTAGCTCCTTAAGCTGCTTTGTGCCCCCACCCTACCAGAAACACTGGACTCCGCTGGTGGGGGCATGCTCAAGGGAGGTTGATGCTGCTGGAGAAAAGGCCGAGGCATTCTGAAATGACTTTGTGTCTCAGCGACAGTTCAGGATAGGAATTCAAGGGCTCTTTCACAAGCACTGTATCACAGCAAGGTCCCATTAAAGTCAAGCACAAGCTACCTGTTCATTTCAGTGAGGTTAAAATGATACCAGTCCTGGGTGCTTGAAAATGCCTAACTCTGAAATGATGCCCCTGGTGAGAAACCCTGAGGAGTGCAGCTCTGCAAAAGATTCCCACACTCCCTCAAAATGAAGCCATGCTGTAAAGCAATGCATTTTGATAGCATAGCTTACATCTCTCAGAGCAGCCTGAATGATTTTTTGCAAAGAGTGCAGCAAAGTGTTAATACTATAGCTCTGTGGTTTTGAATAATAAACATGTTTTAAGCCACACCAAGAGTATTGAATCAAATGTAAATAGCTATATGACTAAAGGAAACATGCTTATGTATCAGAAGGGTTTATTTTGTGCTGGGTAACACAAAAACTCAACACAATTTTAACAGCCATATTTTCATGCAAATGGACTGTAGCCAGTCTGAAGATATTCCAGGAATCCCAAACTTTATGCACCACCTCTGAAGTTGCTTCATATTGAACACTATTTAATTTGTCATTAATTAGTAAATTGCTGTGTGAAAGCCAGCAAACTGTCTTGGCTGAATTGACCGGCACAAAGATTATTCTTCTGGAAATGAGTTGAAATTCTTACTGCTGGGCAATTTCCATGAAAATAGAACAGCCTTTTGTAGCTTTTATTTTAAAATAAGAATAAAATTATGCCAAAAGATAGCAAAATGGGTGAAAAATCCTAGCTAAGAGACACACATAAGAAAATCCCAACTTCTATGTCTGTCCCAGCAGGACAAAAAGACTTATTTCTTGCATGGAACTTCTTGAAACTTGAATTTCTTTGGAACTATTTAGAAGACACAACTAAGTGTAAATCCCTTCTTGTTGCATCTCCTGGAATTCAGGGTAGATTTTTTTTGTATGAAATCTTTTCCGCTTTGAAAGTCAATGACTGGGAGGGGGGTAATGGGGAGGGGGAGACTTGGCAGACTGCCACTACCTCCTTTCATTATTTCATATGTTACATGTGCCATATAAATCTGCATTTGATTGGTTTGCCACCCTGTATGTCAGTGCAGGACTGATTGTCATTTTATTATTATAAACAATATATGTGCATTCAGAGATATTTCAAATATTTAGCTTTCTTGAATTTTTACTTTTGCATACTTTCCCCTCCCCATACTCACCCCCTGCCTTCACATCTGCTACCAAGTCAAAATAAAAGTCTCCCCATCTCTGTCTTCCATTGTTTTTTCCATGGTTGGTTGAATGGTGTGCTAGGTTCAGTGAACTTGGTCTTGGCTGGTGCTCCACCCAGAAACAACCTTCTCTTCTATACAAATTATCATATGAAAGCTGTTAATGTCGTTTTACAGCAGCTTTGCTTCATGTTTCAGAATTGTAAGTGGTATCGTGCAGTCCACATTTGCCCAGTTTCAGGGAATAACCCTTTCCCCTCTTCTCCCTACATTCTTTTTGCCCTACATTTCAGTGGAAAATATTGCCTCCTTCCTTTTATTTGCTAGATCAGTGCCTTCCCTTCAGTAAATCTTTGCTACTTCAGATCTGAAAACAACTTTCAATCCAGGATTCTGATGCTGCTAGAAACATTATCATGTGGGACTTGTCCTCTGAGGATGAAATTGGTTATTGCAGGCTGATTTACAGCAGTGGAAGGAGCTGGTCTCTTGCAACTTCAGAATGGCAGGAGACTCTTCAAACAGAGTTTCAAACAGAAAATTTTAAATCTCAGCACAGCTCAACAGTAAAGGAGAAAGTCTAATGTGATATAAATTTTAAATGGCGTTGACTGATGTCACTAGCTAATGGTCTGCCCTCCAACCTGCCTATGTATAAATGTATAATATTTTTATATATTGAATATACATACCAGCATATATGAATATGCTGTGATTTTGAGATGTTAGTATCAACGAAACTGAATTTGTTCTTTACAATAGCGTTTGAGTGTAAAGAGAGATTCTTTGTTGTCATTACAAGTTCAATATCCAGATAACATAGGTACAATATCTCACTCTGTGCCACTACTCAATGCTATTCACGTGCATATTAAAGAGTAAACCATTTTTCTGATGTTGAAACAATAGCTTCACAAGAACAGGCATGATTTAATCTAGGAAGAGCATTTACCCACACAGTCAGGTATCAGTGATTTTTTCTTGGTTTTAGCCAGAAAAGACAACATATATAAAAACTTTAAAGGTTCTTATTTTTTTTAGCAAGTTTATTCAAAATAAATCTTTACAAGAAACTACAGATGTTAACGGCTGGTATTGTTCAGCTCAACAGCAGGAAATGCAACATGACTGCTTTTACTGGGTGCGTGGGAGAGAGGACACTTCGCTTCCTAAAAGAAATATTGTTTTTTCATTATTTTCATGTTTGTTGTTCCCACAAAAATGGACCCAAGTGTTTTGAAAGGATTATAAATATGGTTGCAATTTGGCACTGTGAGCTGGTTGCAGCCGCTGTATGTGTCTCTCTCTGTGCTTGTGTGTGGAATTTGGCCAATTCGAACTCTGGTCACAAGCAGCCAAATGGCTTTCAGTTTTCTTTTGTTGTAGCTGCATTCCCTTTCAGGCTCTACTTCAAGGTACGATATGCTTCTCTAAAAGATAAATTATTAAAATGCAGTGTCTGCTTGTGAAAACTCAAACTGCAAAGTTACGCTCATTTGGTCTCCAAGAATTGTTATATTCCATCCTTCCAGGTCTCGGTTAAACCAAGACACATGCTCATTTTCTTTTAACTTTGGAGTTCTGACGGCCTTAAAGAAATATGTGTTTCAGAGAAAAATGGAATCTGCTGCACTGAGGAGTCAAAGTGTCTGGTGTGATTAATCTGGAAAGGTCTTCTTCACCAGCATTTAGAGTGGAGTGATTAGGTGTGAGGGCACAGTCTAGTATTTGTTTTATGCATCATCGCAGGTTATTTTCAATATTATGAGACAGCTGGAATAGGCAAACTATCTATCGTTTATCACAGAACGGCATCTTTTATTACTTGGCTGTCTAAATATCTGAGATGTGATAGGCGCAGTTGTAAGAGGGGTGGTCACCTTCCACAGCAAACCGAGCACTGTCCGTTCTTGCTGGTGTCAGGCAGAGTTGAGGTTACAAAGCCAAACAAATTCCTAAGACAACAAACAAAACTGTCAGACTATACTGAGATCCTGATGGAGCTTGAAGGCCAGTACAAACTGCAGGTTTACATACGAAGCTGCCTCTACTATTTTCCAAATCTTTAATAATGTGCTCTTTGCCAGGTTATCTGGGCGTTCATCTTTCTGTTATATTCTGGCTTGTTGCAGTTACCAAAGAAAATGTACATTATCGCTTGGAATGAAATATATATACACATACAGAATGAATATATGGAGTGAAATATTTGTATGTGTATATAGCACATACAGAAACAAACAAGCTAAAAGGAATGTTTTGAGACATTTGACGGTGTTAATATTGATTACCAAATAGATTAAGAGACAGCCACAAGGGGTTTTGTCAGGAGATCAAACTTTACCTGTGTGACAGCGTTAATAGTATGAGACGTGAACATTTATCAACAAAACAGTTTCAGCTGCTTGGCAAAAAGCATTGCATCTCTGAAGTGTTTTGTCATACAGTTTCTTCCATCTAACAAATCATGGTGTACACTTAAACTTGGTCATGGCAAGGAGAAGAATGTTTCCAGCAGAAGGCTGTATCAGTGAGGTTCTTGATTAACGAATTCTTCAAAGATATTTTTTATTTAGTGTGCATAATGATCATATTATTGGTAGAAATGTGGCAACAAGAGTGTTAGAATGAGCTGGGTTGGATCAGTGGTGCATCTGGCCTGTCTTGCTCAAGCAGTAAGTGACTGTACTAGACTTCAGATGAGAATATAAAACCTCAGTGTAGAAGATTTCTTCTCATACATATTCTTCCAAATTTAAGTGCTCAGTGACTTCTCCAGGCAGGGTATGAATTTGAGACCTGAAGAAAATTGCTGCTAACATAAAACAAAACCCCATACAACTGGTAAGACTAACATATGCAGAATAGCCGTTCCATGTACATCACAAGTTAGCTCAGGTGTATGTCAAAATCAATGCTGAACATCTTCAGGTCTGATTAATGTGAGGATTAGTTGAAGCTTTTGCCCTAACTTTCTGCCTCAGTCCACAGATTTACTTTTCAGTCTAGAATGTAACATCTGTGTTAATAATGAAAAATTTCTTAATTTTTCAAAAATCTTGATGTCACTCAATGGAGATTCCAGTGGAATAAAATAAAATTCAACATCTGCAAAGTAATTAGTATATTACCCTTAGTAGGGGAGCACTTAGAAAGCAGTACATCTGCATTCTGGCCCAGATCCAGAAGGTCTCATTCCAAGTATAAAGAGCACAAGGAACTTTCCCCTTACTGATAGCTCTTGATTCAAGGGTGAGAAAAAACGATTACTCCCAGAAAGCATTGTAAATACAACATAAAAAGGGAAGCAGCATCTCAGCAAAGGCATAACGTGAACATGGAAAAGGATCAATAAAGATGCAGATAATTTCAATATGTAGCTGGCTGATGGTCACAACCAAACTGCCAAACCCTTAGAGCTGTATCATGAAAGTCATGATTGTTGCTTTTGCCAAAATACAACTTCTAATTCTTATCTAGTCTCTAGCTCAAGACTTAGGAGCTGAAAGCCAGACTGTGACTGACTTTCTCACCACTAGTGTTACTGAGTTGGGGACCAGTTGCTCAGAACCCTTTCTCTAACATAAGGTCATATGTTTCATCTCTATTCAGTCAGAGGAAGGGCAGCTTGTTTGCACTCTGAGCACCAAATACTTTAAGGAATCTGGAAAAACTGAAGGTTCCAAAAATACATTAAATGTGCCTTTTGAAATAGCATGCAATATTTTGCACACCAGAGTTTTTATATGATCTGGATCTGTACAGACTATTCAAGTAGATAATAAAAAAGCAACCCAGAATATAATTTATCTTGGTATAAGTACTACTGTTTGAAGATGGTGTCTTACTCATAAACTTCATCATTTGGGAGATTCTCAAGCCGGTGACATTTGGGGAATATTACAAAGAGGTCCCTGTCTCCCTGATATTACCCAAACAGAAAAAGCGGGAGCAAGCTTGGATTTTGAACTATCAAAACTGTTGGCTTTTTGAAGTGCCATTTTTGTCCTGATAAAAAGGTCAGCTTTTTCTTATTTATTCTAACATTGTCAAAACATTATTTTTTAGAACTTTATGGCAAAATTCTCATAGTATGTCTTTCTGCCCAAAATTGGATTTCAAAAGATTTTGAAATATTTTTGTTTTCTACATGACAGATATCCTACTTTTGAGCAGTACTGGTCTGTACATTTTACTTTACAGTTTAACTGATCTGTATCCTACAGAAGGGCTCTCCACTGAAAATTAATGCCGGGTCCATTGGCTATATAATAAACACCAACAGCTGTCAAAAGCAGAGTGAAGAAAAACGTGGGGAAAAAGACAGTAATTGTCTTATAAAAGCGCCTCATGGTAATTCAAGAAACATTCTGCAAATTCCACCTCAGTGGGGTATGAAATAATACCCACATTATGACAGACTGGGAAAAACCTGGGGTGGCCCAAAGCTACTTTCTCTAGGATGATTTCTTCCTCTTTATTTTCTGATAGCTTCTCTAACTCTAACAAGAGTAAAAAAAAAACTGGAGACAGGAAAATATATGACCATTGTAAGGAAAAAAAGAAGGGGAAAAAGTCTTTTGCAATATTAGATAATCTTGAAATACAATAATATATCTTGCAAACCTGTGAGATCTATAGCAGGCTTATAACTGATCAATTTTCCACCCAGGTTTACCAGAAAAATAAAGACCACTGTAGTTCATAAATCAACATTTCTTAAGGTACTTGTATGTTTTCTCTGTCCTGAAGGTTAGTGATTTTAAAAGGAAGCTATAAAAATCAACACATTCGATGAAACTGAGACATACTAGCAAAGAAGTATTTGCAGGGGCATGTATATCTAAACAGACAATATATGGGCACTGTATACTAGGTGACCATAATTAGGTTGTGAATTTCATTATATAACAAAGGGCCGTTGATGTCTATAAAAGCAGCAAAGTTTGAGACCATGTTTTTTGACACTTGCTTCGACAGTTTTATTTTTATAGAGTCCTAGATGTACCTAAGCCTTAGAGATCAGGTTTACTTTTATGTTTTGAACAGGCCACCATGGAGAGCTGAGCTTTCTCTGACTTTACACTGAAGTCAAAACGTTGGAGGGACGTAGATATCTGTGGGGATTCCATAAGCAGCAACAGTGACTTTGCAGTACTAGGTGTATGTATTTCTGAATCAGGTGTTACAAATCACTGGGTCAAGTGAATGGTTTCTTCTCTCTTTGGGAGAACTTAACACCCCAAGTCTTTAACCACATAACTAGGAGCATTCCCCAACAATTTCCCTGTCTTTTTAATGGGGCTGCCAGGAGAATTCGGAAGCTCCATGGCGTTACTGGGGCAATATGAAACACAGTCCTATAACTCTACATGAAACACCCTCAGGCGTGCAGCAATCCCAAGTGTACCTTTTTCACCTCTCTCCTTACAGAAGACTGGGGCTATATCTGTCAGCTATGGCCCACCCTGCTACCGGGTGGGCCTCTTTGGGATTCAAAGTTTAGTGAGAAATACTCCATCCTCAGTCTGGGGGTGAAGGTGAGACTGCAACATCTGTCTGTCTGGTTATTGTGCAGCGTTCTTTCCTGAAGGTCAATGCTGAAGCTCCTAGTTTGCAGTAGTTGCAGGGGTGTCTGGTTTCACAGCAGGCCAAAAATTCCTCTCTGAGGTCCTCAATGCTCACCACCCAGCTTAGCTGGGGATCTAAAGCAGCAGGAGCTTGATTTGCCATCATTCAGCAAGGCAGAGCTGTGTGTAAACCCATATCTGTCAATCATCAATTCTTTTTCTAATCCACTTGCTCATATTGCCTCTTCCATTTGGCTTTGCATTTTTGTTCCCTTCATTGTATAGAAGTGTTAACAGTTGTAGAGACACCAGCCAGTTGTGGGCATGTGTGTTGCACACACAAAGAGGTTTTACGAAAAAATTTAAGAAGTAAAATGGACTTGTAAGGTTGGGCTCCATATTGTTCTGTGTGAATTTTAGGTTCCAGGCACTACAATATGTGGCTCTTGAATCTCTGTATTTGTCTTTTCTATATAATTTAGGCACTTAAGTGACACCTGAGCTAAATTTTTGTCTTTCAGCCCCCCAAACCAATGCCCTCTCAGGATCAGCACTCAGTCATCCTGAGCCTGTTTCTGTCCTCCTTTCTTATAATCCTACTTCCTCTGTTTTTTTTTTTTTTTCACACTGTAAAACCCCCCCTGCACGTCTGTTCAGCTAATTTCCTAAGCTCTTCTCCTGTTTTCCCTGGGAGCTCACCTCCCATTCATACTCAGCAAGCTCTGAGCCCCTAACTCCATTATAGACCCTAAACTGAAAAAAATATAAAATTGCTCTTCAGCTTGCTGACAGTCTGCCACAAACACTAGATGCACTCTTTCCCCCCTGCAGAAAGGGCCAGATCACTAATATCTTTGTGATGGTCCAGATGCCCCGTACCATCCCCGCAGTGAGTGCTGGAAGCCACGATGAGCTGCCAAATCTTTAAGGGGGACAAACCTCTGGTTTCCCAAGGAGCTCACTGCCTGGGTTGGTTGCTCTTTATGTTGCACCTGAAGTTTGAAGAGAAAATTGTGTTTTCACATGAGAAGAAAATATACCTGACAGTTTTGAATACTGAAAGATATCTGCAGCTGAGAATTGCAGCTAAGGTAGCTTGGTAAAGTTGCTTTGCAATATTGACAGCCAGTCAGTCTTGTTGTTTAATCCAAATACTTTTACAGTTAGAATACACTGCCAGAAAAAAGGAAATCAGCTCTTGAGGTGCATTATCTTCTTTCAAGATTGTCCTGGGGGCACTTCCACATTATCCTGGAATAAAAGAAATGAAAGATTTCTTTAAAAACATATAGTTCAATCCATTTAGAATCCCTGGAGCTGAGTATTTTACATTTTTGTGACTTGATAAAATAAAACCAGCAATTAGTTTACATGTATTTTTCGTTTATAGTTCTTTCCTTCTCGTTGCAGCTCATTTTGAATACTATAATCCTGACAGATTAACTTTCCTACTACAAAAATTATTATTATTTCCTGGAACTATGAATGAAATAGGAACACATGTGTTCACTATGACCGATGGAGGGAAATCTCATTCTGCTAGATAGTATTTTAAGCTGATTCCCTCACCAGAAAAAAAAAAAAAAAAAAGCTGTAGACAAATATTCATGTGTGTATTTGCTTGTGTGTATGTATGCCACTTCTTCACCAACAGGTTTTGAATCTGACCCATTTTAACTAAATCTGAGGGGGGTTAAATCTTCCATGAAGGTCAGTGAAAACATGTAGCATGATAAGGAAAAAGTACCCCACGAGGCACTGGTAGGGAGAATGGCTGCGGGGGGGCTGCAGCACACCAGATAAGTCAAGCAGAGCAGAGACTTAAAAAACCTCATCCAGGGAGGAGAAGTGCCATCAGACCTTATGACAAACCAGGAGACAGAAAATCTGTACCATTTGCTTCATCTAAAGCTTATGGGACTCCTTGCTTTGGAGCATATAAGCGGCTGGTTAAAAATCAGATTATAGTAGATGATGCCGATTTGCACTTTCTCCATTTGAAAGTTTTCCTTAGTCCTGATCCCAGCCCATGAAAGGATTGCTGGTACGGCTAGTGACTGTCTGCATAGCCAGATATGACACACAGAAACACTGAATGACATGAAGAAGAATAAATGAAAAGCTTTTTTTTCCCCTCCAATCAGTGCAGGAAAATAGTATTAGAAATTTTACCTTCTGTTTTAAAATGACAGAATTTTTTTGCCTCCTGAGCATTTCACTCTTCTTTGTATCTCTGCTTTATACATGTGGGATGGTGTTCAGTGAAAGCATCACAAAGCCCAGGGTATAAAGTCTGTGTAGTGCTGAACTTTCTTTTTGACTAGGTAAGGTATCCATGCCTGCTATACAGAGTTCTTACAGGCTTATTTCAGGCATAGTGTCTCATGACATAGGTTATAAAGCTATTTTAAAATGTAGTTGCTAAAAATTGAGACCTTTGGTGGAAACTCAACCGTTTGACCCACTTTGGCTGAAATTTTTGTTTCTGCAGAGTTTTGGTGTTTCTTCCAGCATGGGTAACAATTTTCCCTTTAAAAATATCACTCCAACAAAAACCCTTCTCATCTTGATAGAAATTGTCAGTGAACACACAAAATTAATTTGTAATTCTTACAGACTGTTTTGACTGGGAAATTTTCTTCTATAATCAGAGATTTTAAGGCCAGAAAATACTGTTATGGCAGTCCTTTTAGGTAACACAGGTGACAGAACCTGAGATAGTTCCCGTTCTGTAGGCTGGATTTTCACTTTGCATGCGTTTTTTCTGTGCTTAATAAGAGAACAGAATAATCTTGAAACCTAAAATGCCTGTTGCATCTTTCTGATATTACACCTGCTCTTAAGCTTTTCTATAATGTAATCTTTGATCTGTTCTGCTTTTGCTAAGCAGTTCATGTCCTGAACCTATCCTACTTGTAAACCTTTTAATTTGCAAAAAATTAGCTAATTTTAACCTTTTTTTCAGAACAATATTCTATAAACCTTGCTGTAAATCATTCTCTTGCTGTTAGTGATAATTTCTGTTTATCTGAATGTCACTGAATCTTCTATATTTTGTCCTTTTCATACAAATAATTTTCATCTGAGACAAAAGACCAGCTACTTCTGGAAAACAGTGTAGCTGTGGAGGTGCTGTGGAGATTGTGTGAGCAGATGCAGGGCACTCTCCTTTCTAGCTCTTGTGGGCAGTCACAGTAGGTTTGCAGTTGTAGCATTTTCCTTCAGGACTTGCCCATTGCACTTGCTACTTTGCTTTATGTCAAGTTTCAGGAGGAGAAAAGGAAAGAGCACACATGCGTTGGGTGAGCCAGTGCATATGCAGCACTCCAGTTTGCATGTGAAGCAAACTGGAAAGAACGTTGCCCTCCGCTGAACGGAGCGGTGGGCTGCCGTGGCACGCAGCTGCAAGCAGGTTGTGTGATGTGGGAGCCTGCACACGCCATGTGGAGCTGTGCTTGGAGACTTTCAGCCTTCCTCCCGTGGTAAAACTGCAGCTGATGCAGAGCCAGGATACAAAAACTGCTTGAGCTGATAGTTCTGGGCCTTCCTGATTAGTAAAATTTACATTCCCTTCTTGGACAGCATAGTACCTAACTTTCCCATTGAATATGCCTGCACTATTTTCATTTTGTAATTGCCATCCTTACAAATTTACTATTTGTCGTTTTGTTTGCACTAGCAAATCTGACCATAAAATATCCAAAGCCTTTGTAGCTCGTTTTACAGAGGATTATTTCAGGCATAGATATAATATTTGGGATCTGCAGCGAGAGATATGGCTTTCAAGAGGCATCCTGACACTGACTTGGCATTTGTGTCCCACCTGCTGAATGCCAGTGGGATCCTGTCCATTGCTTTCACAGGCTTTGGATCCCACCCAGAGTGTTCTCAAAGACAGGTGAGAACTGGGAGCATGGGCTGGGATAGGAAATCACATTTGAGAGAAGGGTTTCTCTGCACCAAAATTAAATTTTTGTCAACATTTTCTGAACAGCTCAAACAAGAACTGTCCTGGAAATTAGAGGGTTTATCAGCTTGTACAGTAATGTGTGCTATACTGTCAGATTTAATTTTTATACAGTAATGTCTTCTAAATAATTTTAAACCATCATAAACCTGATGAATCATCAGAAAACTAAAGAAGAGTTTTCTTTAAAAGTTTACTTTGTATTACACTAATTTCCTTTAAAATCTAGGATACATGTTTCTAAGACCTTTATACTATTTCATACCACTGTGATGGTTGTATCTGTTGCTGTTTTATCCTACTTTGATGTTGGAGTTTTGTAGAAGTTTTTTAATGTTTTTCTTCCTCTTCGAGGAGAATCAAAACATCAGTGACTATTTTCCTTTGCCCGTGTTTTTTTGTTTCCAAATTGTAGCAAACCAGCTTTATCTTTTCCTTCTCATGCACTGTATATATTCAAAGACTGTTGTGGTGTTAGCTAAACATTCCTAGTGAACTAGAACACAGGTATTTTTTCCCCATTTTGACCATTCATGTTCTTAATCTGCTGCTGCTTGTTTCCACTAGTAGCACTGGCCTTTTCTCTAACAAAGCATATATTCACATGCATTCTACTTACTCTACTGATCACCTTGGGTGTTTACCAACACTTGCTCCTGCTGTCATTTCCTTGCTGACATAACCAGGAACAAATCCCTCTGCCAGGTCCCTCATGGCTCCGTGGGCTGTGTGCGGCTCTGCAAGGTGTACTTTCTAAGTACCAAAAATATTAAAATCATCATCTGCTACTTAAAGCGTCTTGTATTCCTGTTGAAGGTTTTACCCTGGTGAGTAGTCCAAGTCAAACAATACTGTGGTTGTGAATTGTTGTCTCGCTTGCAGCCTTATTTCTCATTCTTGGCTTGTGTCCTAGAATGGGATCCAGAGCAGTTACTGACTACAGTGATACAAAAGAAAACACTACAAAAGAAAACAGTTGCACAATCCGCTTGCAAGCACACTGCTCCTGTTGTGTGTTTCTACTGAACTGGTCCCCGAAATACAGGCAGTTTACATCCCCCAGTATTAAAACTAAAAATCAAACAAGCAAAAATTTGAACTCCTTATAATCCTTCCTTTTTGGAGAAAGAGGAAACACAAAGGAAAAATCCTTTAGGTATTCACTTTAAGTGCTTTTGAGACTAAGAACAGTGACTGAGAAGCATTTAAAAATCCTCATAGCCCTTAGTGTCCACCTAAACTGCAGTGTTAATAAAACTCTGCCCAGCACTCTTCTTTCTTTCTTACCTCCTCTCAGGAGGACACCAGACATCTGTGCAAAGGAGATTACTGCTTGCAAGCAAGGCAACATTCTCCAAAATTTGTGCCTGAAATGCCCTTGAGGATTTGGTTGCAAACCCCATTTCTGGTACTCTTTACTGAACCTCAATAACCACAGCAGCGACCTGGACAGGCGCCTTTTTCTAGGACTAGTAATGTATATCCTGAATTAGAAATTATATACTGGACTTCCAAGTAAAAGAAATCTAACTGGGTTTCCTAGAAATCGGGGTGGTTCCCCATGGAAGTACAGAAAGGTTCATCAGCTCCGCAGACAAGGGACAGTGTGTCCCCTTCTGTCTTACCACTGCAGGAGGAAAACAAGAAAGCATAGGCCCACTGAAGACAAGTGGAGTTTTGTTTAGAAATGGTCTTCAGGAGATGGCAAAGGGAAATAACAGTCTTATCTAATTATCAACAGAAAATGGAAGAAGAGAAGAAACATATCTATATTATTATTATTATACTAAAAATAGAAATAATTTGAGATAAAAAAATGAGATAATTGAAAGGCTGAAAGACTTGGGTTTGTTCACCACCTGGTCTAGTGGAAGGTGTCCCTGCCCATGGCAGCAGGGGGGTTGGGACTAGATGATCTTTAAGGTCCCTTCCAACCCAAACCATTCTGTGATTCTATGCTTCTATGAAATACAGACGCTGAAATATACCAAGAGAAAAGGCAGTCAGTGAAACAAGGTAGAAAGCATAACCAGAAGGAAAAGTATGGACTAAAAGGAGATGCGATACAGATTGAATGGCTGACTATCCTAACACTCAGATGAAGTTTAATGGCACCTTTTTTTTTTGTCTCAAGTGTAAATACACTGGCTTTCACTTATACATACATTTCTGGATATATATTCGCAGATGACATTTAACACTGGCCAATTCAGCATGTGAGGATTTTCTGAATGAGGAAGAAGGGTATCTCAAGTTTAAGCTACTCCCGCTTACCTCTCTGCTTAGGTCATGTGTGGTGCACAAGATATATTTCTGCAATGTAATTATTTTTGCTACTCCAAATGGAATAGATGATACAAATCTTAATCAGAATGTAAAAGAGAGATTATGGTACTTTCAAGTTTCCTCCCTGACCCCTAGAACTCCTGTGTCAAACAGAGGCCAAAGTGGGTCAGCCAGTAATAAAAACAGATATAGGATATACTAGGATTCAGGAATTATGCTGTGTTTTCCCTGTGCAGCTGATTGCTTCTCTGCCATCAGCCCTTGCCTCATCACTGAGGGTTTGGTGAATAAATGCAAGCCTGTTTTCTCTGTTTCCAGCCCCAGTCCTGTGCTTGGGGGGACACTGTGCTGCTTAAAACATTTGCCCGGGGTCAGCAGCAATTCCCTGCTCTGCTGTCAACTATCCATGCAACCGCAGGCAAATCCCTTTGCCTCTCTGGGTCTCAGGTCTGAGGCAGCACATCCAACCGGCTACTATGGGAGCAAATGTGTTAAAACTTCTTGAATACAGGGCTAAGAGGGAGTCAAGTGCATTAAGCTTCAGCCTGGCTAAAACCTCTCAGCTCCCAGTGGCACCTGAAGGTGTTGAGGCAAGTGAAAAAGTAGCAGCAAAGCCTGGCTTCTAGCTACTGAAATGTCAGGGGGAAGGACTTGGGGCTAGAGGAGCCCACTTGGATGGGCAGCTGTGCAAACCACTTCACTGACCTTTTCAATGTCCCTCAATGTGCACTTGCCTTTCCCCAGCTCAGCCGCATCTCTTGTTCCAGCAACGCCTCTACTTAATGCCGAGCTGGGCCCGGGGCTTTGTTAGGTCTCTCCTTGGCACCGACACTGGAGACACTTTGCTTCCCTCTTATCTGGCCTCTTTGCTTCACCTTTTCTCTATCGCCTGCTTTATTATACCACAGATATATTACCTTGGGATCAAAACAGTCCCTCTCCACACATATGTAAATTCTAAATTACCTCATCGTTAATCTAGGAAACAGGCAGCTTTCCATATTAGCTGGCAATCTGTTCCTCTACAGCATTGCGGTTCAAAAAGGAGCCCACTGCTCTTGGCCCCCATGGTCGGGAGCCCCGAACTGTGTCAGATGCCCAGCTCCCAGTGACCATCCCAACCCTGGTGTACAGGGGTGCCGGTGCTCCCACACATTCACAAGTGACCAACTCAGGTTGCTGCCATTTAGAGAGGTGTGATGGGGAAACTATAAAATCACCCCCTCTGGGCACAGCAGTTTTACCTGGTTACCCTGGTTATCTGCTTTCAGATGTCTTCTTGCACTGGAAGTTTTAGTACAACTAAACTGGGTGCGCTGCCATGGTATGGTCATTAAGTTCATCCTATTTGTGTGCTCCTGTTACAACAGACTGTCAATTAAACTGATTGTTCACATGCATTTTCATGTGCTGCGTGCTTATATATTAGTGCACCTAACAGGAGAACACAAGAAGCATGTGCTCAGTGACAAATTGAAATGCAGGGGAATAAATTAGCATCTTCCTTTAAAAAAAGCTTACTTTATTAACATGTGTTTTGTTCAAAACTGAATGGAGAAAATCAGGCATTCATGTAAAATGTAAGCAATTGAATTATCTTTAATATTCCTCGATAGCAATTGAGGAACTGGTGTTGTTTTCAATGTATTTCACAACTGGTTGCCTTGAAAAACTGCTTACTGGTATATAATGTTTACCATTAACTGAGAAAATGTTCTGGTGCCTGAGTATGGAATTATCGAAAGGGTGTTTATTGTCTTCTTGCTGTCTTCCCTACGATTTAAAAAGGCATGAACAAAACAGTCTGAGCAATGGCCTGTTAAGGTGCTATTTTAATTTTCAGCCACTAGTGAGTGCTCTTGAATAGTTTTTCAAGGCAGAGAGCCCTTGGACCCCTCTGAACTGCAAAGTCTGAATCTCTGGTTTGAATTTGTTGGTAGCAGGAGAAAGAAAGAGATTTATAAGAGGGTAAATGTGGTGCCACTGGTGTGGAGGCAACTTCCCTGAATGGGGCGAAAAACAGGGCCACGGCAGCAGATGGCTGGCGGGGACTTGGCTTTATTAGTGAGTGGGATTAAAAATAAAATAACAGTGCTGACGATCTCTGCAGCTTTCAGTCACTTTTATTTCTGTCTGCTGGTATTCCTGCTTTAAAATATCTGCAGCTTCGTCAGGAGTTTCTATTTCAGCCTACTTGTACCTGCTGTTACTTGTTTTGTCTTGTGTGTGTGTGCATGCTAGCTTGCAGATTTAGACATTTACGCAGGCAGGGTAAAGAGCAAATGCTGGGTGTTAGCCGGAGCTGAAGTCTGAGCCTTGTACAAACAAACGTAGTTATAGCTGGCTGAAAAGGTAATGATTTATTTAGACTTGGAAGAAAGAAGTTGTAAATTATGGACACATGCAACTAAAGTTATAGATGTGTAACTTCACCAAGTGAATATTTTGATGGTGACTGAGGCTTGATACTGTCCTAATAACAAAATTAAGACTTTGTATTTACATGCTTGGACAGAGGTTGAGATATTAATTAATTGAAGAGAGACAATAGAAACATCTAGCTGCATGTGATAACGTTTGTGCACCCAGCAATACCAGTTTAGAAGACGGAAGAAGCATCACTAAATGTGCTAAGCTGTTCCTTCTCTTAAGGTATAGAAAAAAAGTCTGTAAAACTGAGTGGTTCAGATATCCAAGTTACTTTAAAAAAATCTCCTTAAAGAAAACAAGATCTTTTGCCTTTGATTCTTAGTTAGTCATTACCAGTTAACTCCACCACTCATTTTCCCCCACCCCCTCACCCTGCACAATTCGTACTCATTGTAATTAATTTTATGGCCTTTTTAGCAAAGGGAGACCTCTACATTTTATGCTACATTGCACAAGCAATTGAAAGTTGCAGATGAAAAAAACCCAAGCACCAAATGTTTAGCAGGTTTTTATTCTATTTTAAATGAGCAACCTATTTAAATCAATTATCAGCTTAAAATGAGCAGCCTGATCTAATTAGTGTTAGCCCCTGGTGGGTTAATGAATGAAAGGGAGGTGCTGGGCAGATGTGCTTTCCCCCAGGATATTCTTCTACTGACCACATTGACACAGAAACCTTTTAGGTGGGAGAATTTTATCAAACAAAATTGCTGAAAACAAGACTTATAAGATGTAGAGTTATTAATTCTATTAGCAGAACAATGTGTTATGTGGCCTGGGGATCTTTGCTTTAGTGGTGTGTGGGTTTTTGCCAGACTTTTTACGACAGGATTTGTTAGTGTGAGATAAGTCATTACAAATCCCAAATAAATTACTTTTAGAATTAGCATGCAAATTCATTTCTGTAAGACACAGGAATTAAACACACTTACGGAAAATGCCAACTAAAATCTTCAAAAAACTTGGTGAATAAGCACAGATCAGCTCATACCCACCCTTCCTGTTCCTCTCCCCCAATTCTCAGTTCCCCAGTTACTTAAATGAAATGTCCTTTGAGCTTTATTATGTAGCCAATTAGTAAGTTTAATATAGTACATGCAAGTAGAAAATATGATAAGTACCATTAAGTGTGGCAAAGGGAGAAAATGATGCTGTTAATGAATGGTCTTATTTTCTTATCCCTTTGAAGCATTTGCTGACTGCTCCACTGTGAGCGCACAGATGTTTGCATTTTTGGAAGATGACATTTCTGGAACCAAATACTAAGTTGCTGGTAAACATTACAATTTGTTACTGTGCAGGACTTCTGGGTTTCTTATTCTGGGTGTGACTTTTAAAGCTGCTTTCGCTTCTCTCTCTCTGTTTCCTTCTGTCCGCGTGGGTCTGTAAAGACAAGCGAGGTACCCCCAGGAGCCTGTCTGCTGCTCTTTCCACCAGGGCCTGTATCCTCTTCCAACTGGTGGGTTGCCTTTCACTTTTACAGATGTAATACTGGTTTTACAGATTCCCATAAGTCTGCTCAGAAATGCATTTATATAGATATGAGAGACTAGAAAATTTACAAATATTCTCAAATGGCAACAAAAATATATTGACTTGTTGACACTTATGTGTTATACCTGGATCCTTCCTCTGCTAGACGAATAATCAAGGTTTCCTAAATTTCTCTGTTTAACTGAGACAAATAAAGAGATGTTGATGAATTATAACACTGTTGAACAAACTCTGGAGTATTTGATGGTAGAGTCTCTTTAAATGTAGAAAAACTCCCTTGTTGCTGTTTCAAAACATTCTGAATGTTTTTAAATAGTCCACACAGTATATGAAGTGCAATGGTCTGACGGTTATGGGACACTGAGGCTTCAGCAAAAATAACTGGTTGACTACAGAACTTTTTTCATCGCTTTGCTCAGTGGTATGCACACATGTCTGTCGGAAAAGGTCAAAAGGATTTTTAAAAGATGGGTGTGAAGGTGTCCTTTTAAAATCTCCAAATAAGTGCATCAGCAGATGTATAAAAAAGCAACTGCATAGAAGCAGCTGCTGACCCACTTGCTCTTCCCAGGTTTTCTGTTTCTTTTTTACTACCATATTACAGGTGCTTTTCTGAAATTTCAAATCTTATGCTTCATAATTTTAAGGTGAACATTTTCATTACTGCAGAAAGGTTTGTAAACAGACTGAATACACATAATTACACAATATTTATCTGGTTGTTTTGATGTGGAAGGCTTAAAGCACTTGCTAAGTGACACTGGCATGCTTTGAAAAGGCTAAATAAACCATAGGGTGTTCATTTTAAAAGTACATGAGAAGTATGTTTTGGGTTTTTTAAATTAAACACTAGCTTCAAGTTTTTTGAGGAGAATATCTACTGCCTTTTGGGGAGAGAAACCAAGAAAAATAACTTCTGAGGGTTTTTTCTCCTTTTGAAAGTGAAATTAGAACCCGATAGATAATCATAGTTTCACCATGAGTTATTACAATGATTTATTCAATTAAACTCATGAATATAAACCCTATCATTAAATAAGATAAATTTGAGTGCAACAATTACAACTTTTGCCAACTGGAAGCAGTGTAAGTATTAAGTGTTTAAATACACCAATATTGGAGCATGATAATTTTTAAACATAATTACCTCTTTTATTCTATTTTGATTAGATTAAAATTAATGCATTATTAAGCCATGATATGTTCTACCATCTAGACCTCTGTATAGACAAAGATAGGAGTTCCCCCCCGCACACACCCTTTTCTCAGGTCTAAATTAATTAAATTCCCTTTAATTATAATTTACTAAAAAGCTCCACTTTTACCAGTATTATGTCTTTTGAACTTTGAAACTCAAAAAAAAAGAAAAAAAGGAAACCAAACCCTTAAAATGGTCTTTTGCGGGAGAACTGAACTGTCAGCGAATTCAGGCAAAATTAATTATTTCAGCTTGATAAACCTTTTCATCTATTTGACTCCTTATACAGAAAAGCCAATTAATAATGTCAAACATGCTTTGCCTCCAGGGACCAGCGGGTTGTAATGAGTGTGTTTACTGCGGAGTGGCTATAGCAGAAAGAGCCGCTTGTAGCGGCGCTCTAATCGCGCCACACCTGTCAAGCTGAGTCTCATTATCTGTGTACCAAGGGCAAACCTCATTTTGTCAGGAGTGGTTTTCGAAGAACTAACAACTGCCTGGGGAAGCATACAGGACTGTCGGCCAGTAGACGAGTCACTTAATTACCAATCACAGCAGCAGAAGTGAATTCCTGATGTTCTTTAGTACTGACCCAGCTAATCACCAGGATGTGCGTCTCACCTTATCGGGGTGCCCGGACCAACCATTCATTTTCAGCATGAAGCTAATTCACTGCTTTTCTCTATGCTCTAATAGGCAAGGATGGATGATGTTGCTCAGTACAGAGCTCTTCATCACATGCGCGTTATCGCACCGGTGTAACCAATCTGATTGCCTCTTCCCTTTCCGATTATTAGCAGATAATGGGATGGCTCTCGGCAAGGGGACGGCCACCTCTGGGGTGACCTCGGAGCTCCCTCTGAAACGTGTGTGCACACATGCAAATGCAGCTCCATAAGATGAATGAAGGGCTGACCTTGGAGTGGATTATATTTCGAAAGCCATGTATACACATTACCTAAGCCCTCAGAACTTCCCCGTGGGACAAATAGTATTATCCTTACTTTACATATTGGGAATGGAGACAAACTTCTGGCCTGTGACAAACAGATTTAGCTCTCCGTGGAGCAGTGGAGGAGTGCAGTGTCCTTGGGGGAGCTCCTGAAGGACTCTGTGCTGCTGTGGTATCTCCTGTAACTCCAGAGCTGCAGTGTCTCCACATACTCTGGACCCTGAGAACATCTCTTCAGCACTGCAGCTTAGCCTCTTTGTAGCTAAAACAAGCAGGAATTAGGAAATGCAAAAGGCCTATATTTTTCTCCCCAGGAGCTAAGCACATTGGGCTCTCCCCAAGCACGCTCAGAGCAGTATCAGTTCAAATGCACAATGTCCTGGGGTGCAAGCAGGTGCCAGTTCCCAGTTTAGGTGAGCTTCCTCACGGCTTTCACTGAGTTTCTTGCATCACCAAGAGTGGCAGGAAAGTGCTGGTGAAGGCAGCGTTAGAATTGGAGACATCCCAGCCCAAACTACCAGACTATACTGTATTTCCTTACTGCCATGTATTTTTAGAAGTACTGCTCTCTCTACATATACATATAAATGCTGGTTTTAGGCAGTTGATTTTTTATTATTCTATTTGCAGATGACAAATGATAGGCAAAAAATGCAATGCTGTTAAGTTTTGCTTAGCATATGCTAAACTAACTGGTGTAAGAATATTCTGAAATTCTGGAGTGCTAATAGATATCGAAAAATCCAAAGTGACTGCTTGCCAAGAGAGATTTTGCACTTTAATTATTGCAGAATAGCTGCAGAAGTCAAAAGGTCGGTTTATCAGCCATGTAGAAAGAGCAAAAAGCTCCATAAACACTGAAAAATAAAATAAGCAGAATTTCCCCCCCCCCCCCCCCCCCGCCGTCCCAGCAAAGCCACCAACAAAAAATGATAGAACAGATTTATGGAACAGTTCTGTTGGATGACATCTCAGCTATTTTGTGCCTGATGGTTGGAACTGGGGGGGCGCATTTGACAGCAAATACCCACAGAGTATTATCTGGACTTCATGTATGGGACCACACCTCGGGTGATGGTGGGTAGTTTTGGGTTTGGTTTTTTTTTTAATCTTTATTTTGTATTGTAGGAATAAATTGCCATGTTCTTAAATGTCAGCTGCAGTCACCTGCCACCAGTGTTAAGCCACATGTTCTATGCAGTTAAGCAAAGTGAGCCCTGTAATTCTAGCCAAATTAATGCAAGGTTACAAAATAAGGGGGAGATGATAGGAGGAAGAGGAACGGTGGAGGGAACCTCAACTACTCAAGCATCTGTGTCTTGGTGTCAAACAGCCATATGTAGGAAAAATTCATTTCCCTTGTGCCATATCTTATCCACTGGGGAATAGATTATGGCAGTCAAATGAAAACAAGTACAGACACTGTCAGTGTAAAAATGTCCCCAGAGCAGGATGTGAGCAGGAGGAGTTGGGACCAGGTCAGTAAGATTATATCCATGTGGATTCCTCTTCCTAACTGAACTAGCACAGTCTCAACAAGCCAGCACAGCACTGGGAACTTGCTGCCTGGCCGGAAGAGCTGTGCAGCCACGTGGCTTTTCTCAGTATTTGGCTCTGGGGACACACATCACACCAAGTGGATGTTTATCGCGGAAGCTACTGGGGAATGGTGGATCCAGGGGCTACAGATCACTGTTAAAATACTCCTGTCTTGCTCTGCATTTCCTTTCTTAGGGTGCGGTCTAGCAAAGCAGTTAAACATGCTGAAGTTGAACTTACTATTAGTATGTCTGTGCATGGAGTAAGATGTAGTATTTCACCTCAGTTTAAGGCAACCTTTGCTAAATTGCTGATAGGGCTTTGCACAGCCAAAAGTAGTGGAAAGAGCAGAAGGAACAAAAGGAATGAGCTGGGAAAAAGAGGACCTGGGATAGCCAGCAAAACAGAAATGAGCCTTGTAGCAGAGGAAAAACAGATGCTTTGTATTGATTGTTCATCCTCAGTCTTCTCATCACGACTTTCAAGCTGTGATGTTGCTTCAGCTTTATTGTTTTTGTTTTCTTCTCCTGACTTGCAATGCAGATGAAAGTCTAGACTGTCCTGATTGCTCTATTCTCAGGCCAAGTACAGCCTGACCTCTCTCTTTAAGTGGCATTCATCTTCCCCTTACTCAGGCAAAGGGTGAAGAAGAGGTCAGCAGCCCTAATAATTGCATCTTGGACCTCTTTTTTGGTACGGTCATATGATCTTTTGTTTTCTGTTTTATAACTGAAAAGTCCTCAAAAACCTTCTGGCAACACCCAACTTTGCAAAACTGATAATTTTAGCTGGGGGAAAACTTTCAGTATTGCTAGTCTTTTAAATTGTCAGTGGGGGAAATCTTACAAAATGTATCATTTCTAATCCAGTTGACCCACATCTAAATCTCTACATGCGTTGAATTGAAATACTGAGTTGGAAGTAGTTGGATACAGTCAAGCATATGTGTATGCCATAGTAGAATTTTGAGGCAGATGTGGTTTGGATGCTTCATGCCCCTGTGCTCTTTATGGGCCATTACTATCAATATTTTTTCTTTTGACCTAACACTTGATAGGCACTGTGGGGTCTCTGGGGAAAGTGACTTACTGAGGAGAGAGAGGTGGGAGGGACACCAAGCTGTGACACTCGGGAAGAAATGGGCAGCTCTGGCTCAGCTTGTATTGCAATATTGCAATGTTTTGTTTCAAAAGCATGATCCCCAACTCCTTCCTTTTTCCCTCCTCTCCTTGCTCCAAGAAAAATATTTCAGGTGTTTCAGGAGAAAAAATTTCATTTTTTCTTTTTTTTAATTTGTGCTGGAGGTAGACTTTGTGCCTCTATAACAGCAGCTGAATCTAGAGATGGTGGTTGAAGTTTCTAGGTTGAACTCAGCCTCCCTTTCAAAGTTATCAGTTGTTAATGCCTCTTTTACTTTTGAGGGCTTAGAGAATTGAGACATAGGCAATTTCTAAGTCCCACATCTTAAATTCTCTCACAACTTGTGATCTCTGTGATTGGTGATGGCCATACTAAAAGGACCTAGCACAAAAAATTGTTAAGAGCCAAAGGAAGGGCAGAGGAGGAGTAAGAAAAGAGGTAAGATTTGACCAAACTGCCTTAAATTTCAAACACTTGGACTTATTTTTCTCATCCTTTCAAGACCTTGAGGGAAGTAGTTCTTGAGGTTTAACATAAAGAAGTGACAGATCGTTCTCTCCATAGCAGGCAGGCCTCAAGTCATACACAATATCCTTCACCCATGTATAAGAAAAAGAGCGGCTGCCTTTGTCATGCAGCCCAGAATTGTGTTTGGTATTCTTTTCGGTTGCTGCATTTTTGCTTAACCACAGACTTAATCTGATGTGCATTATCAATCCCTGATCTCATCACCTCCTTCCTTGAACTTGCATGTTGCTCAGACTGACTTAGAGGGAAGTATGCCATTAAATGAGTCAGTAATTCAATTCCAGCAATAACTTTATGTATTTGTCCAGGTTTTCTGAGCATCCTTATGACAGCTTAGACAGTCCTGTGCTCATGTTACCTGTTGAGAGTGCCCTGGAGTGGGAGGGTTCTGTTTTGTTTTGTTTTGTTGGTTTTTTTTTTCCACAAGAGCTCATTCATACATGGATTTCAAGCCAAGGACTGTGCTACTCTGAGCAGTGCCTTGGTGGTACACGGCCAGCGCTTTCAGGGAAGACCAGACTTCCCACCCACATTGCTGCGCCTGTGCACAGTAAACCTGAAACCTCTTGGAAGCACTGGGCTTTGCAGGTGCTGCCTGCTTGCTTTGCATACAGTCACTTGGCCTGATCCTTCCCCAAAGCACTGGTTTTGCCATGCCTAAACTGCCTAACTGTGGTTGTGCTATATTGCATGTACAAAGTAGGGATGCTGGAAAGTATGTAGCTCTACTCTGACATGGCTGCTTTTGAACACACTTCCAAATATGGAGAAAAATAAGGTGTTTCAAAAAAAATGCTATGGTCTGTAATGCTAAACATAGGCAGAATCGTAACAGAAAGAAGGTTCTAAAAGTTTTGCCAAGCTTGCTGGCTTAAATAGTTTTTTTTTCTTTTATACTTAATGATCACCAGGCATGCTTCATGATATAAAAAGTAATTCTGAAGAAGAGACTTTTAAATTCAAATTTTTTTCATCCAGATATCAACAGAATATACAAACATGCACAGTATGTTATTCTTTCAAATGTGTAACACAGTCCTATAATTTTTTTGATTCCAGAGATGCCACTGTGACATCCAGGTGCATTGTGACTGAAAAAAAAAAGCTTGAGTCCTTGTGAACTGGTGGAATTAAGGATAGCTGCTAATTTGTGGGCACTCTGAAAAAGAGCTGTAACCCTGGAACAATAACAGTTTTAATGTCAGAGGCAGAAGGGCACATCTCAGATGTATAAATAAACACTGACCCATTTGGATCCCTGTTGCTTGAAAACAGATCAACCTATTAAAATACATATGGAGAAAAGGGAAGTTGGCTCCTAGGCATAACAGTGCACATTCCAAGTTCCAAGGCAAAGTGAATTTTCATTATGAAGTTGTTCTTTGTTAAATGATGCCAAAGCTAGAGGTTTATCTAATGGAAACAGTACTGGACTTGAATAAATTCAGGAGTGGGTGCCATCCTAGCAGAAAGCCAGGTTTTTCTATAGCTCTTTATGCGCAGAGCATAAATCACTCCTTTTAAGGACCATGTGTCCTCTTGTCCCAGAGGAAAGTGTAGGATGCTCTGTGAAAAATGGCTTGCTTGCTCCTGAGGCAGCATGGTTAAAGCATCTTGCAAGTGTCCCAGAGATGTGTGCTTCAGCCTTGAGACAGCCCCTGGCAGGGGGCCAGCACTCCTTGTAAATGGGTCTCTGTCCAGTGTCAGGAGTCAGCAGCAGGCAGACACTTAGGCGAGACACAATACTCTCTTGTGTGCCACCAGGAACAGAAGCTACTGTGCTTTAATCGCCCCTTGGGCCTGCTAGCCTTCCGTCAACCACAGTTATGCTCTCCATTAAAGAACAAAAGTTTGTGAAGTCTCTCAATGGCATTGTGTTTCCAGAAGCACAAAGAATACCCGCAAGGCGTTTCCAGAGATCCTAAAGTGTGGTTATAGCTCCAGATGGCTCCTCCCGTGGAACCCAAACCCTGCTGGAATCAGAGCAGTTTTAATGTAGAAGAACGGTTGAAATGAGCTTTTGGTCTTGTGTAGCCTCCTTCTATCTGTTCTGAATACAGTCAGTTGTGCAGGGAGCCACCTACTCTGTATTCAGTTTAATCCAACAAGCTTTTAGGAAGTTCACCTAATAAGCTGGTAGTATGAGCTGTACACGTTGTGACCTACAAGGCGAAGAGCTACATCATTGTTTTAGTGTAAGAAAACCACCACTTAAACCTATAAGCTCAATCCTACTTTTCCTCTTTTGAAAAAGGCTCCATAGCCTGACTATACATGGGACATTTTTGCTGCAGAAAGAGAAATTATTTTCTTTCAGGTGCATTTCCTTTTCCTTTTTTAGAAGCAGAAGGCCAAGCATGTCAAACCTACCTAAATGTATCTGTCCAGTGCAGGGAGGGAAGAGAAACCAAAAATCCAGGGTGCATCAGGGATGAACTGTGTCCTGTGGGCAAGATTAAATGATTGTGAATTACGAAGATTGTTTCTGTTTACTATGTGTTCCATCATAAAGCTTTATGGAAAACATTCCAGGAGAGGGATAGGTGAACAAGATATTCCTAACATGAGCACTTCAGGTTCAAAAGTTCAGCTTTAATATGAACATTGCAGATTTTTTTCACGCACAAAGAGCAAACAGATACTTCTTTCTTATTGCATGCAAAATGTGTTCAGCAGCCTGTGTGCATGGGTTCTTGGTCTGTCCTTACTTCTGCTCAGAGGACAGACATCTGCTAATCTCCAAACACAGGAAAGTTGTTGAAATATAAATGTACTCATAGGCCACAGAAAAAAACCTTTCTGAGGTGCAGAATGGCTACACTTTATCCGCCTCTGCTAACTTTAATGAGCCACATCAAGAAAGCGGCAGAAAAAACATCCATTTCTCTTTTGGATTAGGGCAATTATGGGGCAGCACCAGTTTAAAAAGACATTTGAGCACTTAAAAATGAAATTAGGTTCTCTGTCTAGAAGCTGTATTAAATTCCCATGATCACATATCTGTGTCTCTAAGAGTTAACATTCCTTCATTAACCTGGTCCCAAGCACTAGCCAGCACAATGCTCTTGAAAGGCAATGTTTCTGATGTTGCGTATTGGTGTTATTCCTAGTTTATCTAAAGAGACATTTTCCACTTACTTGATAAATGTATCGGTTCAAGGACAGACTGAAGAACTAATCTAAATATAAATTTTCAAGATTATTAGAAATTTTTTGCATACTTCCGCTATTTCCAGCCTACCTTGAGGCTCAGGGAAGTTGGATTTTTTGAGAAAGTATCAAATTTCTGTGAGCTTTCTCTTTTTCTCTCTGTTGGTGACCTGAGGGCCTAAAGACGGCAGCCGGAATGGTAAGCCACTTGTGGAGATGCCACTTTGGTACAGTCAAACAGCAGCCACCTGTTCCAGTGTAATATTCTCTCTCTTCTACATGCTAAAGTCTTTCCTGGAGCTGGGTATGAGCAAGATGAGAAAGGAGCAAAAACGTGTTTTGTTTTTGTTTTTTAAATGATCCTTAGGGAATGCAGGTAAAAATCTGATTTCAAATTACAGGGAAAAGTTGACATGCTTAAAACAAATTCTTCCAGGATGAGTAAATCCACAAAATACACAAAAAAGTCTTATACTGGCCAGAAATATGAGAGAAGGGGAGCACTTAATGAATGACCGGGAATTGCACTTTTAAGTATCTTTTGCATGTTTCCTATTATGTAAGAAACATATGGGAACAAGACTAAAATTTCTTATGAATCTGGCCCATAAAATCTAATCCTGGTAATCATTTATCAAGAGACATTTTTTATGGAACAACACTGCAGATCTGGATGAACTGTCCTTCCAGAGCTTCATGCTCTGTGCTTTCATGTTAACAAAGAAAAGGATTATGTTACAAAATAAACAAGTCTCCTAATGAATACAAACTATTCTCAACTGTGCTGATAACAAATAGGCCAAGGTTAAAGAGCTAAATAAAGCATGTTGCCCTGAAACGCAGTAATGACAATTGTGACTTATCATGATCCGTTAAACAGAGCAGCTCTTTTCTCTTCGGGGAATTTGGCAAAAAGATCAGTTTTGCACTCTCAGAGCTGTACCATCGCCTCAGTCACTTCTGTTCTTGCTGGCATGACGGATTAGCTCATGTAGCCAAGGGATCATTTTTGGCATTCATTAAATCACTATTACAGGTACACTCCTTCTGCTTCTTGCTCTGGGGTATGCCACCCACTTTTTCTGCTGAAGAATCCAAAAGAAGAGAGTGCAATATCTTTTGTGGAGAGTAATAGGTGGGAGGCATGCAAGAATGAAACGTACTGTTAGAGTGTCTTCAAGTTTGTCATTATTTGATATATACTTTTGGGGGATGTTATTCTTGAAGGACAGAGCCTTGTGTGTATATGTGTGTGTAGAGTATGTTTTCGGGATGCTTTAAAACCCATTTTTTACAGTGAAAAGAAATGAGTAGTTAGTCCCACTGAGGGCAATTCTGTTCAGGAACCATTCAAAGCGCATGGTCCTAGTCCTGCATCCTGACGGCATATTCTGCTGACTTCACTGGGACTCTGAGCAGGAAACAAGGCTGTACAGGAAGGCCCACCATTCCTCACAGGTTTGGGAAGAACTGGAGGAGCAATAATGATGTTACTGCAGTCACAAGTGGTGTATTTTTCTCCAGAGTTAGTGTTTGTCTTCTGTAGCAGCTAAAGGCATAGTGAATATTTGTTATAAGAGGAGCTGGATCATACAAACAGGGGACTTTTTTTCTTTTTCTGTGGTTCTGTTCATTACTTTGGGCTTGGAAGATGGATTATTTTCTCAGATCTGCCACAGACTCACTCTGTATAGTGGGCAGAGATGGGTATCTCCTATGGGGCATCACTATGTGTGACACAGGAGCACGTGGCACACAAGCAGAGCTAAAATACCCCTAATCTTCTTCCAGTGATAAGCGTGAGCCTGACTGCACATAATCTGTAGGTGCTTCAAATCCTTATCTTTGACTGGATATGATAATTTTCCTCCTTTCCTCCTCTCTGACTGTCATGTCTATTTAGACTGGAAATTCCTTAGGACAGCCTGTGTCCCTTGAGGTATCTGTATCTCATATAGTTATCCCTGAGATTAGCAAGGGTGTTTGGGTGCTTTTAAAAGAAGATGACAGTAAATTTCTCTCTCCCTATCAATATCTCCTATCCATACTGGGCCTGAGGTAATCAAGCATTAACACTAGACAGCCCTGTCCTGACTATTTTGTGTTCATTTCCTTTACTTTGTTTCACAAGTTGTTCTTCATTCTGGTCAGTTTACATGAAACCAAATAGGTGGTTTCAGCACTATGACCCTTCTGCTGTTGTTGTGAACTGGCAGCATGCTTGACTATGTCACTTTTTAACTTACAAAGTGCTCTAGGAATTTCAGAGAAAATATGCCATAGAAGGGGATATCATAATTATGATAAGGTGATTATAAAAATGTGGTTTGTGAATTGCTGTTAACAAGTTACAGGACAAAAGGGAAATGACTTTGAAATGGCATGAAATTTAAGACAAGAAATTTTAGTTCTACTAGAAAGCTGTATTGTCCTGTGGTGGATGCCATTCAATCAACTTTTAGAAGGAAGAAAAGTCATATTAACCTGTTTCAGTTTTTGGATATAGTATATCATTTTAGATTAATACTTTTAACATTTCAAGGTGCCATTCTGGAATACAATGATATATAGCATTCATCAATTTCAACCTCTCTTGTTATAAATTAAGACTTGTACCCCCCAAAAGCTCTCAAATCAAACTTGCCATTTGAAATAATAAAAGTAAAGTGTGTCATTCTGACTGACCATATTTTATGTCACCTTTTCTGATTCTCCCAGCTGTGATACTGCTGTCATCGTTATTAAAAGAGATGGCATGAAAACAAAGCAAAAATAGGGAAGTTGTAAAGGTGTGTATAACAATAGAACACTCATGTATTTTCTACTTTGTCTGCAGGGTTCACCTGTAAAAAGTAATCAAGACCAGCACATTATCCTGCAAATATTTTCCAGACCTGTCGTACTGTTTGGTGACTTCAGGTATCCCAGAATACGACTGCACAGCATGTATGCCCAGGTCTTCCTTGCTGATGACTAGTCAGAGCGTTTCTTTGTGCACTGTGCTTAACTCTGTTTATCAAAATTTTTGCTCTGCTCTGGCATATGCACTGTAAGCCCTTTGTGGCCAATTTCTAATATATATTTCTATAGTCTTTCAGGGATTTTTTCCTTTGAACTGTTAAGCAGGAGCAAGGAATATCTTTCTATTGTGTTGTAGGCATCTGCCCTCAATGGGTCTTGACCTTTGGGTAGTATTTCTGCTGTTTCTGACAATTTCAATTTACAGTTGTGGATATTTACCCTGGTATCATTCTACTTTTTTCTAAAAAGTTCTTCCACACTAGGATTTCACCCCTGTTGTTTGCTCGCTGCTCACAGGGAGGGTAATCCAACCCCCACTAACATATGAGCAAACCTGGCTGGGGTCCTGTTCTTCCAGCTGGATAACATAACCTTTGGTAGTAAAGGGTAGTAAAGTACCAAAGAATGCCATCTTTGGTAGACAATGCCTGATTCTCTCCACTTGCCATTCCATGTCCTGGAACGAGTTTGAAGCCTTTCAGAAAACAGCAGGAGAATAGCTTTCTCCAGTGGCCATGGCATCTAACCCCAGAAGACTCAAGTCCAAGTTGAGCCATCCCTATAGCAGAGCATTTCTCTTCCCTTTTGCTGCTCAGTTGGGGGCACACCAGGAATGAACACAAATCTCTTTTTAACTTTCTGGAAAAGCTCTAGTTGTGACCCCATGTCTGTGTTTCCCGGAAAAATCCATTGATTGCTTGAAATCATTATAATCTGTATTCACTCAGTGTCCTCTGTGGTGTTTGGATAATTGGGACTGAACTCTGAAATGCATTTCTTATTAGCCCTTTCATTTTAATGGAGTGTGGAGGCAGAAATGTAGCATGAAACTCCAGTTTTAACCCTGTAATTTAGACAAGGTTGTGTTTTTTCTACCATCTTATTCTCTTTGTAGTGACTGTCATGAAGCTGGGTTAATATTGTGCTGCTTCTATTCTCATCTGGCATGTGAATGAGGTGTAACAACTTCATTGCCTTGTGTACTGTGTTCCCATATCTATAGAAATATCTGCATTTTACATGCATCTCAGAAAAAATAAAGATACAGGCACGGAATTCAAAGTATCTTAGACTCTCCCAGCTTTCTGAAGTCTGTTCAGATGAAATTGTTGCCTCTGGCTTTTTGCTTAAACTCTTGTAATACAACCTGAAAACTAGAGCTGATTTGCAAAGAACTCACTCAGCATTCTTATACTGTCAAATTTAAATAAACATTTTAGTCCGATTACTGGTAGAAAAAAATTCCAGTTGAACATAGTTATCTGTATTTTAAATGAGACTGTCATATTATACCTTTATGCTTTTATTGTTTAATAGAGATATCCACATGTGCCTATGGCCCTCATCACCATCGTATGGAAGTGCCTCCAAAGTACTTAAGAGAAATTACAACAACAACCTCTTTTTCAGTGATGAACTGAAGCTCTGCAAATCATACTCTTTTCCTGGGTTCTTCTACAGGAAGGTCAGCAACCTTCATTTCCTTCTTACGCCTCTCCTCACCTGCCCTTGGGAGTAGCCATCTCCTTTTTGGCTTTCATTACTCTAGCCAAGGTAAATAATAGAGAGACCTTGTTATTAATGTTCTCATTTTAAAATCTATTATGGTATTTAGAATGATGAGGTCTGACTCTAAGTCAAGGGAAGATTAATTACATGACACTAGTGAAAACGGAATGTGACAATCTTTGGACTGATATGACTAACCATCCCAATAAATCTGAGCTTGCACCATTGCCATAGTAAAGTGTGTGCCATGTGCCAGCATTCAAAATCTTCCTCTGTACTCATAAGCAGTTACCAGGATGTCACTTAATTATCTCACTGAGGCATGCACTATAGCAAGCGGAAAAGCATTTCTTAATATAACTTCCCAGGGAGAGAGGTGCAAGGAACATCTCCATGAAAAAAAAAGATACCATTGACCCAACCATCTCTTTTTCATCCTCTTCCTTTTCATTTTTGGTACCAAGAGGAAAATGTGGGAATGATACTGGTTTGTGATCCTAATTGGCAAGGAAGTTATGCCACTTTCTAGCCATGTACTGCCCTTACTGTGCTGTCTTCTCTTCTTTTAGCACCTGTTACTCCAAAAGCTCTGTCCTAAGCGTCTGTGGTTTTCTCATGCTGGGTTTTAGCCTTCAAAGACCTACATAGCCTAGGATCTGCCTTTGGAAAAAGTTGCCACTTCCTCCTTTAGCAGTCATTGATGGCCCAGTGTAAGCCCACTGTTTATATTGCTATAACTAAACTCTTGGTTTATGCAGGCTGTGAAGAGCTATCCGCTGGGTCAGCACATAGCAGCATGTGGAGCAGCAACAGCAACTTTCATGCAGCTAATGCCAGAGGACTTCACCCCCAAACTCCTCTGGCAATCTGCTAAAAAGCCTGTTAAAAATCACTCCAAGTAAGCTTCTTGTCCTTATTTAGCTGCCAGGTGAGACACAATTTGGGTGGCCGAGCAGGCAAGCACTTATGATAGGGACAAAGGACAATGGGAAGGGAGGCATGCATCTGCTGCCTGTGGAGGGGAAGCGTTCTTCACAGCCACCAGACCTGTCTGTGTGTGCTTCCTAGTGTGCTCCCCACTACCCACACTGCGTTCCTCAGACCCCTCACTCTGCAGATGTTGACTTCTTTCCTTTCTGTTGTGCTGGATGTCAGATTAATTTGTGCATGGCCATATTCTGACTCGAGGGGCAGAAACCTTCATCATGGGGACAGGAGCAAACAGTTTGCATGCATTTATTTCTCTCCAAGAGGATGGCGTAATGGTAAAGCAAATCACCCCGAGACAAAACGAAAATTAGCATTAGTTTTGTTTTAACAACCTCAGGCAACTCTAGCTCTGGGGCCTTGTCTTTGAGACCTGGCTCCAGCCTGCTCCCAGCTGTGCTGAAGGGGCTTTCCAGGGCCCCAAGTTCTGCAGTGCCAACATTGCTCCAGTGTGGCCTCTAATCTGGTGCCCAGCACCAGCAATGCACTAAGATGTGGAGATGTTTTGTTTTGCTCTACTACATTTTCCTTATTGTGGCAAAAAGAAACTAACATAAACAAGATGACTTGAATGAAAATGTCTATCTTTTTGAAACCAGAAGTGCGTTGCTGATGACAGTGGGGAAAGTTGTTGATACATATAAATCTCAATTAACAGCTTCTGTTAGAAGATGTTTGTTGAGCCAGATCTTGAAAGCTGAGAAAGATAAAGAATTTCAGCAGATTACTTCTAAAATAATTTTGAATGCACACATGTTGGTAAAGTAAGAATTCACTCAGTGAACATTATCTTAATTCAGCAGCCATCCCCTTACTTTCTTCTAGAAGTATTCTGTTTATGAATAGTATATGCACAAAGTTAAAACCAAAGGAGAAAAATCAGCTACATGGAAACTTTGCCATTGAATGACAGGGGGTTTCACTTCAGGTTCCTCCTTTGAAGAATTGCCCTCAGCTTTTTGTCCAACTTGGATGTTATGAGAGCAGAAGGATATCATCACCTGAAGGAAGGGAGGGTGGGAGATCCCTGTCCTGCACAGTTCTAAAACTCATGCATTAGGTACCGGTTTTCCTGATTTATTGAGGTGCACTGACCTAAGAGTTTCACAGAATATTTACGTTTAAGAAGAAGTGAACTTTCTGGTCATCACCAATGAATGAGACAACATTAAGTGAGCATGAGATTGCTCAATGGTAATCAAACTAGAATTTAGGGATCTCTTGACAAAATTAGCTGGAAAGAACGAAATTTTCAAGAAGTTTTTAAAGTAGCGTATCAAACCCAGAAGTTTCTCTCATTATTTTTTTTTCCAGATCTTTCTTGGACCTTTTTTTGAGCAAATCTCAAAAAAAAGCAGTCATGATTTTACCATAGATATTCAGGGTGTCTGAATACTGCAAGGCTCCTTGATGGTGGATGTCATCCCCCTTGGCCCCATCCCTTCCTTCTCCTTCCCAGGTCTGTCTGTATTTAGTCTAGGTTTACCACATTAAATTTCTCTCTTTGTGGACCCAGTTCCTACCTCACAGTAGATGTTTGGATGGGCAGTGGGAGAGGACTATGACAGTCAAGAGGAGGATGAAGATTCAGGGAGCCTTGCAGGACGTGCAGGGATGTAACACTTCCTGGTGGAGATGATGTTTCAGCTCAGTTGGGAACCAAGACCAAACTTGGCAGTGTAATGAGGGCTAGAGTTCAGGTTCAGCTTCAATGGCATCCGAACTGCACTTGTATATTCGTACAAATTACAAAGCAGAAGGAAACATTCTCCCTTCTACTGACCCCCCAAAACCTGAAAATGTGCCTATATTCTTTAGCTCCATCTGCTGGCACTTTGCACAAACTAGCCTTTATGTATGTATAAATTAAAGTATTCCTGTACGAAAAGCAACAAATAGCTTCCTACAAATTGCCCATCTGGTAGATATGATTATCTTACTTTTTAACAATAATGAATTATTATTATTTTTGTAATCTCTGTAGGGTGGGGTCTATCATTTCTCAGAGGATAAGACTACACTGAATGTGTTACTAGACTACAAATGAATAATTGTGTGTGTGGCAATATGCAGTTATCGTTCCATGCAAGTATAATTGAAGCATCATAAAAAAACCCATAATTAAGTCTTTAGCAATACCCAGGGGATGCAAGTTGTTTCTATTCCCATTTCAAAAATGAATGAACAAAATCTGACCAAAGAATCCTGTCTCCTATTTGCCTCCTCTGCTTGTTATACTTCTTTCCCTCTTCGCATGTTGAAAGAGGCTATTGGGTTGCTCTTTCCTGTGGTAGGTTTGGGAATAGTACTGGAGGTGACTTTCTTCTTGCTCTGCAATTCCACTGCTATAATATTAAGTTTCTTTAAAGTCTTTGCATGAAAATGGAGTAATACTAATAATTTTTATGAGTAGGTAAAAGTGTAAAAAAATGCCTAAAGCTTAGATTTTTAAAATAATTTTTAAATAAGGGAAAATGTATATTACATGCATGAAAATTTTAAGATGTTCTTCTCTGGTATGCATTTTTCAAGGGCTAGCATTCAAAAAGAATGCTGCTTTGCATTCATCACTTACAGCAATTGTAGTTTTGTATCCAGACTCCTATGGAGAATTCTTTTTCTTCAAATGCTGCTTCTGCCAGATTTAATTTTTCATATTGCTCATATATCACTATTAAGTGTAATGGGAAAACTGAAGGAAAAATCCTTAGTTTAAAAATAAATAAATAAAACATCCAAACCAAAATGGACTTGCCCCTATTCAGAAGGGATCATTATTTGGGAATATACTCATTTCTATAAATATACATTTAATCAAACTTTTTCCACAAGACTTCAGAAATAATTACCTCCTTTAAAATAATAATGAAAAAGGAAACAAAGCATATCACTGTAAGCAATCTCTTATTGTGGAGTGACTGCAAGACACCGAGTTCTGGCATAACTTTCCATAATCATTCTCCGATGGTTACAATTTATTTACTCAGTTTTAAATGAAGGGGTTTTGCATTTCTCAAGAGCAAAGTAGGTAGGAAATATTTGTTGGATAAGAAATAAAAAAAGATTTGAAGGTGTTCCACACATTGTCAGCTAACATGATTTATACATGTTTCTGTTTTTAATGTTGAGGGAAGTGGGATTCCATAAACCATTTGTTTTCCATGGGGAAATCCTGGTTACAGCAGCGCTTCAGTAATGCTACTTTCTGTACAATGAATGCACAGCTTGCCTGTAGGAGGTAGAGCAGAATGGACTTCTGGCCTAAGCAAAGCCAATGGCAAAACCCTCACTGTCTTCACCGGGATCTTCATTTTAGGCGGAATGGTTAATATATTGAAGTTTCCCACATGGGCAAGGCACGCTGGCCTTGTGAGTCTGGGAGACACTGATCCAAACTCTAGTGGAGACCATGGTGTATCTCTCATTGATTTCAGTAGGCTTTGGTCATAGCCTAATTGGAGGTCAGCCAACATGCAGGGTCAACAGCTAAAAGAAAATAAAAATTTATCTCACCACCTAACAGAACGAAAGTGGCAGTGGCAGGTACCTGGGGTAAGAGGAATGCTTGGGAGGCTGGGGTAGATTTGGGAGTCCAGACAGATGGTTGCAGGGGCTGCAAGGAGCACTGATGGAGACAAGGTGAGTTGAATCAGGAAAACATCAACATCTGAAGGGCAAAAGGGCTGCTGAGTGAAGCACAAGCAGGTGAAAGAAACTGTGTATACATGCCCTTCCGTTTCAGTCAATTTTACTAATTAGTGGGTGGTTTTTTGCAGAGGAGTCAATGTTGAGAGAGTGTATTAATATGGTAATAGTATTTTGCAGGAATTGTACCTGGCTTTGACTTTGGGGGAAGGGAGACTGAAATGTCAATTTGTGCTTGAAGGTGAACGTAGCAGATTTATACCTTTGAATGAGATACACCCAAAAAACAGTAAGCAGAGGGGGTTTTTTCCCCTCTTAGTTAGTTTTGCATATCATTTGGCTGATGATGTGCTATAATATGAAGGTAAAATCCCTCTTGTTTGTGGAATCAGGCAAAAAAGGTCACATTGCTCCAAATGTGTCCTGCTAGCCTAGAGCAGCCAAGCAGGAGAGTGAAGCCCTTCAGCAGCCAAGTGGGGCGATGGAGATGATGATCTCAAACAGAAGAGGGCTTTTCTCAGGACTGGTAGTTATTTTGTTTAAATGCTGCAGGGAAATGACAATTGCATGTGTACCATGAGCTCTCTACTAGCTAATTCTGAGTCAAAATTGACCTTTTTATAGCTTTCCCTTATTGTTTATCTGATTTTCTTTATTTTAGGTCTCCTGAGTACTAGCATTACTGACATCTGCCAGGAAGGACACATTGGCAAAGGCACATGTTAACCACTGATTTCTGCCCATCAAGATCTGCTCCAGGTCACCTGTGCAGGCTAGTGACAGGAGCATGGGATGACACACGCTGTTGTCCTCTTGCTCAAGGACAACCATTCTTCCTCTCTGAGATTACCAACCCCCAGCCCAGTACAATCAATATCAGGAAATACGCTGTAATCTCTCCATGAATATAAGCGCCCTTTGGGATGTGAGCTGGTCAATGCATTTTGATGTATTCCTAGAAAAGCAAAAGCTTTAGAACCAGAGTGTATTGTCTGGTTCCCAGCTCACAGGCAATTTCCGACATTTAAGGGGTATTTTATACACGTTAATCTACTTGACTCTTGGATCTGTGGAAAAATTGAAAGCGAGGGAAGATTTAAAGAGATTTTTATTATTTGCCCACAGACCCAAAAGCTGAGTAGATTAGCTAAATCTACTAAAGGCAGTGAATTAAAATATGCCAATTGTGTCTTGCTGGGAAGACCTGTTTTTCTTTAACTGAACATGTACTTGCTATCACTTTTTCATTTCAGTTTCCAAAATTAGCAAAAAATACAGCTCTCATTTTTCTCTTTTTTCTTCTATAGCATTACTTGAGGTATAGAAGTAACTCTCATCTCTGCTTGCCATAGGACAAAACCTAGTTTTACAACGTTGTCCTAGAGGCGGCAGCAGAGTACATAAGAAACAAAAAAGCTAACACACAAATGGGCAAAGTTGTGTTTGGTTAGTAGTTAATCTATATAAAATCTCACTAAAGCGCTTTACTGGAATATAGCGCTAACGTAAAACCCAAGAGAGAATATTGGCATGGCTTTGAAATAGGTAACAGGGTGGAAATAATACTAATGTTATTGCATGTTCTGGATCCGAGTCAAATAATTTGACCTAAAAATCTCTGCTTGTTGGAGAGCACTTGCTGAAGCAAACTGTTTTCTGTGTCATGGATTTAGAGTAAACTTAAACTATTTACATAGAGCTAAAGAGTCAGTTGAGTCAGCAAATTTAAAAACAAATGTGATGAACCGTGACACATTAATTGAAATGTACTTTCCAGTGCAACCATTTAGCAATTTATATAAATATCAAAGCTTTTGGTTTTTACTGTCAGTCTTTGTTTCTGAATGAGAAATTTATAAAAAACATATGTTTCTAACTGCCACTGAGTGCCTGTTCAGAAGGATATGGCCACTGAACTATATCAAACTTTCCTCAGTACAATAATTTGATGAACCCACTCAGAAGATTCTTCTGTTAAGGATGCCTCTTTTCAGTAATAACCAAAAGTTGTTACTGTAATTGGCAAAAGTGTTATTGTATTGAGATGGGAGGAGCAAAGCCTTAATGTATGGTCCCACTGAAGTCATGGGAGATTTGCCATTGGCTTCAGCGGGACCAGAATTTTGCCAAAAATATCAAATGCTTTTTGAAGTCTTTCCATGAATTAATCTGCAATTAAAAATAAATCATCTTGTATAAGTAAGTTGTGTACAGAATCCACACGGTCATAAACTTCAGATCTGACTCCTGATTCTCCATCTTTTGAGACTGCTCAGCTCCAGGATTTTGGTTTTCTTCTTCTGATGCCTAGCTCAGGTGTTAACATGACAAAATTTTCATGTAATTTCCAATGTTTATATTTGAAGCCTGGGTGTGTCTCAGTTTATCTGACCATTTGTATTACAGCAGCACCCAGAAGCCTCCAGCCACAGTGAGAACATCCTTATGAAGGGTACCTTGGCTCGGTCTACTCTGCTTGAAAATAAGGTCCCTGGAACTCAGCCGACCACCTTTAGGCCTGCCCACAGTCTATCTGCTGGTGGGATGTGCTCAGGCATGGTGGTCTGTTTGCAGACTGGTGCCTGAAAGCTGCACTGGAGACCAAGTCCATACCCCGTGTGCCAGGCTGGCTTCAGCAGTGGGTGTAGACACCACTGGTAGACCTCTAATGCAGTCTGCAGTGGCTGGCCCCAAGGATTTGTTGGGTAAGTAAAAGGATGCACAAAGTTTTGGGAAGAAGGAGAGGCTCAGGCTGACTGGGGCCCTGCTGACTCCATGACCTTGGCTGCATAAAGGGCGTCACAGGCTTTTCAGAGAGTTACTTTCCTAGCATCAGAGAGGGCAATTAAGTCTTTTTCACCTAGTACACAATTTTTAGGAAACCTTGTTTTACTAATGTTCTTTATGTCTGGAAAAGTTTTACTGGTTTATAAAATGACCTGTGATGAAACTGTGTACACTGAAATGTTCCTATTAAAATGCCTCAGCTTCCCCTGCAGTTGATGCGGAAAGGAGTATCTAGCTGCACTGCTAAATCCTGCAGGCTTTATCTTGGCCAGAGCTCCACCTTGGTAAGAAGGGTAGGGGCAGCTGGCTCTGGTGCAATCCTCTGCTATTCTCTGTGCTATGGAAAAGCAATATTCCTCTCCATTCACCTAGACTGGCATAGTAAGGGGCAATAGGTGCCTGTGCAGTGTCGTGTACATGCTGTTTGTCTACAACAAAGGATGCTAGTGATGGTCCCTCCTTATGAACAGAAGTTCCTGGGAATTTGTAAACATACACCCATACGTGTGTTTTCTGAATGCAGACTTCATTTGGGGTAATAATATCTGTGACCAACTTACAGAAGGATAGTTTACATTCATTTAACACCTAATTGTTACCCACAGATCCCTGGAAAGCAAGCCTCTGCAATACACAAGAAAATGTTTCTAATAATTCATATATAGATAGCATTTTTCTTTGTTTTCAAGGCTGCTTAGTTAACCTGTAGAAAAATATTTGCAGCCCCTCCTTCTCCAGAAAGCTTCAGCTGATGAGCCAAACTCTCAACATTTCATTCCTGTGTAGATAGTTTGTTAAATTTTTTCCCAAGGCTTTATGGTTTTCAACAATATATCTTTCATCACTGTATTGCCAAAAAGAAGTGGCTGCCTTGAAGCCTCCCTTAGGATTTGGACTGGATATCGAGGATTAGTTTATAACTGGTAACTTATGAACTGCATAGTGTTCTACAAACAACTTATTTTTCTTAATGTAATGGTGAAACTATGAAACCCCATCCGAGAACTTATTTCTTAAGGATATTTTGAATAAAGCTTTAAACAATACTTTATATTCCTATATCAAAACTGGTACTTTTTAAAGGAGCGCATTTTTGTCTTCATACAATAAGCATTAATTGACTGCAAATCTTGAAGATATTCATCTCTGGTGGAATTTGTATGTATTTGGTTTGGATTTGGGGGGGTTGTTTTTAGTTTTTTTTAAATCTCTAAGAACGAGTTTTGAGTTTGGCTTTTGTGCAGCTGGGATCTGACAATATAACACAAGAAACCCATTATTTATAGGAATGGAATCACAGCAGGTATTGGCAGAATATAGCAATGGGAAACTTCTGAAGAATATTCCTTGCTTTTACCTGTATTGGTGCAAGTCATATGTGTTGGTAATAAGGGCAAGGAAAAAATAACAAGTAAGCACAGAATTTTTTATTTAAGCACATCTGTTTTATTTCAGTTCAGTGTGATGGCTGGAGGGAGAAAGGGATTTCTTCAGAAGGCATGTGTTTAGTTCCAATTCTTGGTAAACTTAGAACAGAAAAGGACATCTAATTTTTTAAATGGATTTCCTCCAAGTTGGTTATAACAGGAGTATATCCAGTTTTTCTAGTGTCCATGGTGCTCTTAGACCAGTATAAATACTTCTAGATAGAAGATTTTCCTATAATTGCTCTGCGTAGAATATATTCAGAGTAATCACCCCTTTGTCTGCATTGCAATTGCATCTGGAAACTCCTTTCGAGACCAGGGACCACACTGGGAAGCCTTGCAGGAACAATAACAGAAAGCCAGTCACCACCCCAAAGTCCTTACAGCTATCTAGATGAAACTGGGAAAGAGGGAAAGAAGAAAATGGATTTGCTAGGAAGAAAAGTGATTTGCCCAAGGACACATTTTAAACTAGTGGTACTGCAGGATGTAATAGGAGTATATTACCTTCTCAATATTTTACTAATGTGCATATATGTCTGGAAAATTGTAACTTATTTAGCAGATGTGTGTTTAGTCGTGTTATAAAAAACTCAGTTTTCCTCCTAATATAGACAGGAGCATGTGAACTAGATTATATTTTTGGCATTAGACTGTACTATTTGTTAACTTGTATTATAGTGATTATAATAATTTATTAAATAACGTATTGTTAAAAGTTTGGGGGAAGGAGCTGGGAAAGGAGCACTCTTAACATGCTCCATTATTATGTTTGTGTCTAAACTTTCTTGGCCAGACACAGCTAGAAGCAGAATAGCGGTCAAGGTGGACTCTTGCTCCTGTCCCAGCCTGACATCATCCTAGAGGACTCAATCGAGACTCAAGCTTCATTAGACCAGACACCGTAGTGTCCCTGTGTAGCAGTGTCTCTCCATGCTGAAGAATTTCAGTTTTAAAGAACTTGATCGCTAAGAAGGGTTAATACTACTAAATGGAAGGAAATGAGGAAGGAAGACACTTAAGTCTGACCCATCTCTCTTCCCATTAATGTAAATTTCTGTTTCCATTTAAATCTGAGGAAGCAGAGTTGGGCCAAAGTTGAGTGTTTTTGAGAATCACTCCCTTAGGAACTTGCCGAAGGTCAGTGGTGGGTGTTTGTGGCAGAAACAGGAGTAAATACTAGTCCATTGTCCTAACCACAAGACCATGCTTCCTCTCCTAATCCCAGGTTGATTTTAGAGGGCTGTAGCTTATGAAAAAAAAATCCAAATTTTAAAATATTAGACTTGGCACTGATGATAAAGAAATGATTGAGAGTCAAAAAAGGAAAGGCACAACTGCATTGACAGAGACAGTCTTCAGAGTAGAACCACATTTTCATCTAAACAGGTTTTATTGCAGCTCTCCTGATGCATACATTTGACTGCATTCTGCTTTTTTGTTTTGGCAGGCACCACAGAAGGCCTGATCCAATTCCTGAGGAAATCAATGGGAGTTTGATTGAAGCCATAGAAAGCCATGAAGGGAATTTCAAGAGATAAAATTGTGAGGCCAGACATTCAAAAACAGCTTTTAAAATATGTGTCACTGACCTTTCTTATGGCTTGCAAATGCAGTCTGATTACCCTAAGTGAAGTTACTTTACGAGGAAGGCATGAAATTTGGACCAGATACACTGACACTCAGAAGAAAACAGTGAACTTTCTTGGGAGCATGAGTGTGAGCTGGGCTATGAAAGTGAGCTTGGATTTAGCTCTCACCTGCATCTGGATTTCTCCCCATTCACGGGAGCAAACATGGAAAGGGATAGGAAAAGGACCAGGCTGGGGAGCCAACCTACCACTTACCTGTGTAAGGTAGCTTGGGAACTCAGTTGACCAAAGGAAAACAGTGATTCAGGTGTTGGGCTGAGTGATCTGAGTGCAAGCTCTTATCGTCGTGGTTGTCTTAGCATGAAGTCTCTGAGCCAAGGAGAAGGAAATCAACCAACTGCCTGGTCTTTCATTCCTAGTCAAAGAAGAAAACTTAATGAGGATTGAGTGAGTTGACTGTCCAGTTAGGGGTTGACTGTGGCTCAGGGACATAGGATAACCCTTGAGGTCAATGTCTCTGAAGACACAAAGACAAAGGTACAGTCATGTTGAGCAGATCTTGTTCTCTACCTGATACTGGAGTAAAGCCCTTTAATCAGAAAACCTCCAAAAAAAGAGGGAGTCAGCAGCTTAAGATTTCTCTTTTGGACCCATACACAAGAGTCATGGTATGTTCCTGCAGTTGTGTCTGATCACTGGATTCCTGGCTTCTAACCACTGCTGTCTTTGGCTGCTGTGGTGGTAAACACTGTTCAAGATTCTCGTTCTGCTGTAGATATGACAAAAGTCCTCCTGGGAGGTTAAAAAATCTAGGTACTGAAATCTGGTGGTCACTCTGGTTCTTGGTGGAATCCTCTGACTTTCTCCAGAGTGAAAATAAATAGGGCAAGGGGAATATTTTATGATCCAGATCTGTGGTGCAACAGCTGTGTAACAGCTTCCTGGAAAATTCTACCCAGTGACAAACACAGCAACCTCCAGGTCATGTGCCAGGGAACTCAGTTTACATCTCCTCTATTATGTGGAAATAGTTTCCTGTGTCTCTCAGATGTCAGAGCACCAAGCAAATCATAGGTAATGAAAGAAAATTGTCCACACATTTGTTTTTATGGGTTCATCTCATTGTCTCAGTTCAGACAGTGGCAGAAAAAAAGCCTTTAAAAATACGCTTGGCACTGTGGATAGTAAGGGTCGTCTTATTGGCTAAAGCCGCAGCGATATGACTCCGTTATCATTTTCCAGCAGCTTCAACCCTATTTTCTTCCCCACACCAACTGAATCTCCAGTCTCAATTTAGGCAGAAAAAACCCACATTTCTAAAATGCTAATGACACTTCTCTGAAAAGGCCTCCGATGTCATCTTCAGATGTTAACCTAGGTCTTGATGGACTCAAGTCTGCATTTCTACCGACACCAATGAAATTCCCTGCACAGATGAGGAATGTGGGTGAATGGAAAAGCTGGCAGGAAACTCTACATCATAACTTCTCCAATGCAGAGAAGGATATTTCAAAAACAACTTTTTTGTTGCTATTGTGGAGAATGCTTGCCTCAAATATTCTTTCTTTTCTCTTTTAAATGGAAGAACAAAAAGCTTTTCAGAGAAATGCTGAAACTTTACTGCCTTTAGCATATTTTGGTCCAGAAATATATTGTTGGGTTTTTGTTTTTTTTTAATCTAATTCCAGCCTACTTTGAAGATGTGAACTTAAACATTGGATAAGGTTGATAATAAAAACATTCCAAATTAGTGCTGTGATAATTACCAGCTGGTACAAAAATCAAGTGTCCATATACAATCATGTAGGAGTCCTCCTCCCAAATACAAAGGGGAAAGTGTGCCCCTGAGATAGATTTAACCTTGTCTGTGTGCAGGGATATTCAGATGTGTTGTATAGGTAGTTATTATGAGAAGGTCCTGGGCCCTGGCAATAATTACGTTTAAACACTTTCTGAATTTTAATTATGTACCAATATCAGCAGCTTTTCAGCCACAATTTTTTTTCAGCTTAATAGTCCCTTTATTTTGAGATCATAAACACTTAATGCTCAAAGTGTTGGGTTTTTTTTCCCCTTTATCCTAAGCAGATGTTTTCTCTCCTCACCCTTCCTTCTCTGTTCTTTCCTCATTGGAAGGAATGATAAGTGTGTGCCAAAAGAAAATTGAAAACGATGTGAAAAACACAGAAAAATTATTTTGTTAGGGAAAAATAAGTTAATGAAGAACTGTTCTGTTTTGAACCTACTGGTCCAAATTTAATTTCCAAATTTATTTAAAAGTACACCAGCTTCTGACAAGTTACATTAGCTTCTGAACATTTTTGTGTGATTATTTTATGAGATAGCAATTCAAAATAGTTAGAAGGATAAATTTTAATGCCAAGAAGATGGGAGGTCTCTTCCACAGCTGTCTCCAGATCTTGCCTTTCATTTATGGAGGTGAATGCTTTTCTGTACCTCATGGTAGAGGGAGTGTACAAAAGTAAGGAGGAGCCCTGGATGCAGGTAGGCAGTTATCCATGTGGTATTTTTTGCGAAGTGGTCCTTTAGTTGCCATCATTGCTGGAAGATGATGGCTTCCTTAAATCCATAGCTCCAGACTTGTGGTTTCTGCCTACCTCACGTTCTCTCTGAACCTTTCGTTCAGCAATCACAACCACTGCCTCCAAGGGGGCTGCAGGATTTGACCATATGATTTGATTAGAGCCTTAATGAACGGCAGTGAAAGGAAACCAGCACCCAATCAATAATCTGGGGTGTGCACACATTTATCAGAAGGAACCCAGAATGCTTTGCATTTATTCCTCCACTAACTACTTCTGACAGTTACATCTGCATCCATCCATTTTCTTCAGTCTGAGAATCATTAGACACGCAAGACATTTATTTATGTAAAAAGGAAACCTCTATGGCTACCTAGCTTAGGCTGAGTATTATTTTAAATGATTTATCATTATTTGTCCTGGATCTAAGTTAACACTTTTCCTTTCTTTCTTTTCCATAATTTCAGTGATTCTAACTTCCAGGCTAATATGTACCTGCTCTTATTAAATAACATATGATATTTGGTTCTGTTAAGCATGTGTGTGTGAATATCTTCATAAAACATACGGAGAGCACTAACTACTCAGACCTGTGGGACAAAAATCAAGACAACATCTGAGAAAAGATTTTTTTTTTTCCTACAGAGCCTGCTGTGGTTGCTATTTCAGCTGTTCATTAAAGTTACATTGCTTCCTTTATCTCTTGTGCTCATGGAATACAAGCACCTCCATAATGAGCTTGAATTACCACGAGCTAAGAATAGAAAACTCGATTTCAGTTCTTGGGAGGCTGAAGTTGTGGTGGTGCATGGATAATCAAGCAATATCAGCTGTATAATGGTGCTAGAATCCCAGGGCAGGGCTGCTGGAATGTTTATGACAGGGAAACACACTAAATAACTGTTTTCTGGGCTTTCTGGGTTTCTTCCCCCCTCACCGCTCCTGCCTGCTTATACATTTTTAAATAAACACTGTTTCTTGCTCTATATTAATATCTTATACATGTGGTTGGCCAGCCATGTCTGTCTTTGGAGAGCAGAGCCCCCTGTGTTCTCATTTTCTCATATATACAGCTACACACGGAGAAGTCTCAGTCACCCGAGTTATCAGTATCAGAAAAACACAGGGTAAATTCAATGAAAATGGCAGAACTTAGACTAAAGGGGTTGTGTGCAAGAAACCCCTCTATTTTCAGGTGTTTTGGATGCTGTGGATTTCATTTAATTAAATAGCAAGCGGCAGTAAAACTCTTTGCACACCTGATCATTGGCAAAGCAAAAGTGGGGTTCCCTTGTCTAGAGGGATCAAACTTACTCTCTTGTTAATTTAAGTTTAACAGATGTTTTAAGCAGTGTCTGCTCCAGGATGTCTCTCCCCTTGGATACACAAAACTCTGGAGGCTGATGTTGCTGAAAGTAGGCACAGGGAATGGTGGTGTGTGCACATCTACCCAGGTATTAACAGACTGTTGTTGATTTTAGTTTACTGCAATGATTACACTGCAGACAGCATCAGCTCGGGGCTCTGCTGGATGGACTCTGCTGAATTTGGCTGTGATGGTTCCAGAGGTAATAACCTCCCAGGCACCTTGCACTGCTCCAAGATCACCCACAGTCATAGGTTAAACCTACCAGAGATATAATGACTCAGGAGCCAAAGGACAGGATATTTAACAAGACGTATCCTGAAACTCACCTGGATTGGGAAGAAATGTACTTTATTGTGGTAGTATCACAGAGCCTTTGGGTAGTTTTTCTATTTGATTGTAATATATTGGCTTTTCCCCAACTTTCCACTCACTTTCAATCTCTTACTATAAATTCTCTTTCTAATAATTAAAAAACTCAATCACCATAGCTTGTAAGGGTTCTCTTTAGCATACTAAATACTAACAAAACACTGCTCCACCAGAACAATTTTCCACCATCTTAGAAGTTCCACGTTTCCTTTGTTATATATTTTGGCTGAGATTCATTACTGATTGTATCTAATGTCCATAAAATAACACATACTTTTTTTGACAATATATTATCCTCAGTTAGAGAATCTAAGTTGATGCAAAGAGGGGCTTCAGGCATTTGTGATAGAGCACAGACCCAGCGGAGGTCTCTCATACCCTGGGTTAATCAGGGGATCATCTTTTCCTTGTGAGGGAAGATACCTCTTGAAAGCACCACAGGTGGGAAAAGCTAAGCCTCTGTTTACCCTACAGGTGACACTTCTGCCACCTTCTTATGTAAAGTGCTTTTCTTCTGCAAGTAGTCCTGCTAATACCAGGGAGAGCAGATAGACCGAGGCTCTACCTAAGGGCAGTAAAGTTAGTGGACTTTGGCCTTTAATGAGCAGAAGGTGCAGTTCAATTGCAGTTTGTTAGTAGATATCATTAGCTTGTATCTCCAGGGCCCATTGGCAGATATCATTAGTAGGGGGTCATTAGCAGGTTTAAGCTAGAGCCACTTCTGCAGTGTGGAGAAGGTGAGAGCAGATGATGCTTTATTAATGGCTAATTCAGATGAGGCTGGGTCTCTGCCAGGGGCTGTCAGAGCTGTTGTGATGATCCAGGAGGGAGCCCTGGTATTTCTGATGATGAAAGATCTGGATAAATGAAAGGAGGCCTACTTACTTTTAGCGCTTCACTCACATAACTTTAAAACATAATTATGTGACTAGCTTGAGAATACTAAGGCAGCCATCAGTCTGACCAGTGGATGGACAGGTCTAGCACCGTACTGACCTGCATATGAGGTGAGGAGGTGGCATCTGGCATAAGCTACTAGACTGGTATCTATGATCTGTGGCATTTCCTCTCCCATGGTCTATGGCTGCTGGTACTGCTGTGACCCCCTTTCCTCAATGAGTCTTGAAGGGATTCAGTGGCCCTGGTTGCACAGCTGTGGTTGGAGAGGGGGTGATGCAGGAGATGCTGCTGAAGACTACAGAGGTGATCCTGTAGGTTTTTGGGAGGTGACTGATCAGGCTGGTGGGACCTGTGCAGGAGCTATGGGGTACAGGGAATGGTTTTAGGATGATCTGGATTATATCTCTCTTGAAAAGCAAATGCTTCCTTAGTTTTGGGTCAGCATGATATCTATTGGGTGGCTTCAATGTGAAAAAAACACCTGCTTTCTTCTAATTAAGCTTTATTTGTTAATGAACTGCCAAATAGCCAGCATATCTGGGTAGTCTACTGGCGACCTTGAAGTTATTCACCTGATTTCTTTTGCTTTTGCCTGGGGCTGTCTACTCCCAGCTCCCCCGGGGCTCAAATGTGCACGGGAGCGATGCATCCTGTTCTCATCATGTCTCATTGTGCCCCAGTCCTGTCCTGTAAATCCTTAGCAATCACGTTAGGTCACTGAGGGTGTTCCTTAGGAAATTAGTAACTGGTGTCCATGGTGATGATGATCAGTTTGGTCCATTCCGAAAAGCATCTGTATTTCAGGCAGGTTGTTTTCCCATTGGAAGCTTCTGATTTGCTGAAGGTTAAATCAATCTGTGGCTTCAGGATCTAAATTAAAAAAGCCTAAAAGTGAATATTTCACTATAGATGAATGATTTGCAACAGAAATGCTCCATTTTATTAAAGTTACTCTTTTCACTTAGGTATTTGATCACTAGTAGGAGTGAAAGGAACAAATGAAAACTTTGCTTAACCTAAAAGAGCTATGTGCATATGATGTAATTTACTTTTTAAACTTGACATTTATTCTGCTTCTCTTTGTTTTGTTTTTTCTCCCACCTCAAAGCAGAAGAAATATCAAATTCACATCCTCAAAATGAAAAATGTAGTACATCTTCTTTGCGTAGCAACTTGTAGAAGAACATAAATGGTAAGTGATAGTGGTGCTAAACAGCTCTGATGCCGTAACTTGTATCTGATTGCAAATGTTTGATAGATTTGCCTCTACTTAAGTACAGCTAAGAGCTCTGTTAATGCTTGTTATGGAGATTTACATAAGTGCATAAGGAGTTTGCACGTTCAGTAATATCTCCTGAACTTTTTGATGGAAGATTGGTAGTTTTATAGTTATCGTGGCTCAATAAGGATGTAAGAATCACCAAAGGCATATCAGAAAGATGGTGTAAGTTAACATGTCATAAGTAAATAAATACCAGTTACAGGATGTTAATCCATATACAGGCCTGGGATATTTCTAGTTAAGCACAGGAATGCTTCCTACTTCCATAGTGTGTGGGTGTTTCACCTGTATTTCAGAGGAAGATGAATGATTTCCAGTGTGCTCCCTTTTCACCAGCAAAATAGGCTACTTTATTGAATGAAATATTGATATAATTATGAAATTATAAATACTATAAATACTACAAAATAATACAATTTTTAAAGGAATACTTTGAAAATGAAAGCAAACGTTCTTTTAGCATTTGTGTTCGTAAGTTGGAAACAAGCTGAAAGAGCACTTCTAAAACAGAGATCCTGAAGTGTTATCTTCTCTTCCCAGAAAAGTGCAAAATTCCTCCTTCTCCCCAAATGTAGAAGTTCTTCACAAGCCTTAGTCTTCAGCCAGCTCTGGTGTTTAACATATCAAAATTACGGGTAATTGCCAAGTAGTATTTGATGAGTAGAATTAGTAATTTCCGTTCCAGAAAATTTGCCCAAGTCTATACACAGTATCTGCAGCACTGAACCTGGGCCTCCCAAATCAGTCATACACTTTCTTTCATTTTTTTTAAAGGAAGATAGAAAACGAGACTTGTCTCACCTAGTTGACTGACAAAAATATGACCGTCCCATCTGAGACAGTATTTTTTAGCTCAGCTCCCACAGAAAACACAGAAGTGGTGATCAGTTGTCATTTTTCTGTTATCTACAAAGGGTATTTAGATGAAATGCCCAAATTTTAGGTTATTACAGGTAGATGAGATGAATAATTAATTAGAATAGAGGTGAAGGAGGGTGATCTCAGACTAAGCCTGTCAATTGATTTCTAAGCCATATATGAAGGTTATATGAAGTCATCATTGCAACTCATTGTTTCCCAAAAATTTCCTTAACCAATGCCTCACTCAAAAAAAAAAAACAAAACCCAAAACAACCCAAACAATAAAAACAACCAACCAAACAAAAAAAACCCCAACCCCTCTAAAAAGCTTGAACCTTTAAACACTCTAATTATTTATCTTTCTTGTAGATGATAGCTGCTTAAAGCAATGCAATTTAAATTGTTTCCTTCTACTTTGATATTTTTTTAAAATGTTGAACACATAACTGTACATGGTTAGATCATACAGAGAGTTCACTGATTTCTACTTCCTTCATTTAGAGATCTCCCTTCATAGGGGTGCAGAGAGAAATTAATGTGATAGACCTTTTCAAACGATTTCTAAATTAAATACAGTAAATTCCTCTGTAATATGACTCATGAGACCTGAAGATCAAAGCCTTATGAGAGATTTATCAAAACCAAATAATTTTTACATAGAATATATGGTAACATCAGGTAATGTCATGTTGATGTTCCACTTATCATGTGAAAGTGATGAAGAGTGGCGCTGCTTTATTTTCTGGATCCTTCCCTAGATTAAGAGGAAAAGATGGCATCAGGAAGCAATTTGTTCTTTTTTTTTTTTTTTTTTGAGGTTTGCCTTACACTTTCAATGCTCTTTCTCCTAACAGCCCCATATGGCTGGCTATTCCGTGCTTATGAGTGTACATGTACTTCTGTTCTGAATGCCAAAATCCAAGTCCTCTGCAGTATAAATCTGGGAAAGCTCAGTGAAGTGTGAACCTGATCACTCTGATTAGTGTTGATTAGTTGCAAGCTAGAGTGTGAATGACCAGTCTGACATGTACAGCATTTTGTTATATGTGGCTAAAGAAATTGCATTCGCATGGTGAAGTATTTATGGTCATATTTGTGACTTGCCTCATTCACATATGGTCCATGGTTGCCCTCTGGGAATGGCAGGAGAGAGAACAGGAGGGACATGTGAAATGGTTCAGCAGAAACCAAAGAACAAAGACAGGATATTTCCTTCCCCGCGACCCCAGTCTGAATAAGAGAGAGTTTGTGGCCCCAGGGGACACGAGACCATAGTGGAAATATATATGTACTGCAAGTGTGTTTACATTTCAATTTATTCTTTTCTGTGCCTCTTCTGCCATAAAGCCATCGCAACAACAGTCAGGTTTTCAGGATCTCAAGGAGATGATAAGTGGTTGCATAGATTAAAAACATTTTTTAATTTCTTTTTTGTTTGTGTCTCGCTACTCTGATTCTTCTGCTGCTTCTCTTTTCCTTTGAATTCTGTTAGACCAGAGAAACTACTTAGGAAGAAGTGCATGAAGAATAAGTTGGATGGAAAGTCATAGACATAATAATTATTTTTGTGTTGAAATAATACTTAATGATGCTAGCGCACTATTAATTTCATAGAGAAATTTTCTGCTCAGGTATATATGTTCAATCAATCACAAATTTTTTTTAAGCCCACATAACAATCTAATCTTTGACCAATATCAATTAGTAGGTATAAAAATATTGCAAGAATCACTTGTGGCCCAATATGGACATTTACTACACATAGTCTGCCTGGAAGAGTGCGTGTGTGTATACAAATATAAATACTATCTTCCTTTTAGTCTGCTCTTGTATATCAGTGTAGCCTCTACTTTGGACAGAGATGCTCTGAGGTAAAAATCAGCTCTTCTGAAGACCAGCCCCATGTATCTAAAAAGTAGGCAGACATTTAGGGTAGCAGACAGGTAAAGGAGTCACGGCAAGAGAAAGCAATGAAATGGGTCTTCTTCCTACTGCATCTCTTGGGAGCCCGGGGGGTGCCAGGACAGAAGGAGTTGGGGAGGAGGGGAGGGATGCAGCAAGGGGCTGCTGTTTCGTGGCAGGATCCATCACCTCTGCTCTCCTAAGGCTCTGAATCCAAGGGCTGGTAGGAGCTGGTGGCTGATTCTTCTTCCCTCCACACCCCACTCTAAGCTAACCTCGGCTTTTTAAAAACACTTTTTTCCTGATGCAGGACCAGCCTAGCTCTGCCATGACCTCAGCTGTGACCTCACCATGTCCTTTGTGGTGTGGCAACATGCTGAGAAGCCAGCATGGATATTTGTCATATTTTAAGGAAGGAACCACAGATATGGTCTGCACAACTAAATACCGTCTTATGGGTGGATGTGGATTTAGTTTCTTCATTGTTTCTACAAGTCACTCTCATGTCGAAACTTGTAATTTAAAATGAGTCACAAAGCAGCAATATCTGCATTGAAAGGAAGAGATGAGGGTAAAGGAACAGTAAATTAATTTCAGCAAATGCATACCTCAGACAGTTTACAGTGTTTGAAGGCTTACTGATAGGTTTAACCACCCCGAAACTCAGCTTGTCCTAGTCGTCTTTTTTTATTTATTAATTTATTTTGCCAAAATTTAGTTTTGTTCCATACCCTGTTTTACTGTAAACAACCTTCACATGCTTGGTCTTCCTTGTGATATGAAAGTCAATGCTTTAGATTTCTAGTCAAGACTGTCATAAAATTAAACGCAATGTTGAGATATTCAAGCTATGGAGTTCCATGATATACATCAGTGAAGAAAACACACAGGTCACACGAGCTATTGGAGAATACAGAAGTGGCCACTGTTATTGGGGTGGAAAATTACATAGCAGAGCAAATCTGAGCAATACCTGTGTTGTGGCCATTCAAGGGCAAGGAGGGTGTGCAAGATCAGCGAGGCTGATCTGCTTCCCACATGGTGATTACCAAATGCTCCAGCTACCAGAGCAGGTGACTTTAGATCCTGCTAAACAATTTATTTCTTCACTGAAAACACCTTAACTAGCTATAAACTTGCTTTCATATGGTTCCTAACTTCTTGGTATGGCCAAAAGGACCAATGATGAGCAGGTCTGATGAGGGTCAGCTGTTGACTATAAGGGACCCAATATCTTCGTATTTAACTTCAGTTAATCATTATTTTTATTATCTGTTAATCTTGTTTTATTTTAAGGAACAACCTGGTTCTGTATCAGAAATAATAGCCATGTAATTTATAAGTAGATAATGGGCAAATCTAATTCATATCAATATTATAGCTATTATTTCTTTGTTCTACAGAAGGACCACACAAAGCATACCTGTGTTGTCTTATAAAAGAGCTCTATTTTCCATTCTGAAAGGCTGTAACCTAAGCGGTGGTCATGAAAAAGAAGGGGAAAAGGATAAGATGTAGCCACAAATAATGATAATGTGATGAAATCAAGTCTGAAAGTCTTAGTTAATTCTGTGTTTGGGACTGCCAGGTGTGCAGGGTGAGTCATATATCTTCAGAAATGTTTCACTTTCTAGGACAAATTGTCATTTCATATCCAAGTCTGAGCTGATCAAGACCTGAGGCTAAGCATTTGCATTTACTCACTCTTCTGTTGGTAACATTTTCATATTAAATGATTGGGCTGGGGGACAGGCAGGAGGTTTCCTTTGTCATTTGCTGCCAGTTTGTTAGAACTGAACTTTTCTGCAGAGAACTTCTAAGGTCACAAAAGGAATTTTTTGCTTGAAAGGTATTTATTTACCCCTCATTCCACTACAAAAAAATTGGTGGTCAATTGGTTCAGGTGAGACATAGCTGTGCCTGCCTCAGATGTCTATTCTGAATAGGGCAAAGCCTGAGCTTAAACTCTGAGTTACGCAAGTGTCCAAAGCCCCTTTGGGCAAACTGATGTTGAATTACGTATGCAGAACGTATCTCCTACCGGATAAGTCTTCAGATATTCTAAACAGTTCTTGTTGGCTTTGGGAAACTTTCAGCAAAATGGACTTCTGAGTTTCCAGCAATCTGTTCTTTCTATTCTGTCTTTACAAAGTGCAGATGTGTACTTCAGAAATTCATTGCTGCTGGAAAAGATTTCCCTTAGGGGTTCAGCTCAGATTCAGTAGTAAAGGCAAGCTCCTAAGAGCTCCTTCCTTGAAAGTTACTTTTAGCTGTTCATTGTAGGTGTCATCATTAGAGACTATTTATAATATTCATTTTGTTCTGCTTTCTTATACTGATATCTTAACCTTGCAAAATCCAGCTTCTAGATCACATGACATGAACTATCAGATTACACAACCCATTAAACAATGTCTTATCTTTCAGTGCCTCTTTCCCATTGTTCTTGGTACACGTCTTAATTCATATGCACTGTATTCTTTACGTGCCTTGAAACATTTCCTTTATTTAAAGAAGTCAGCTGAAACGTGCTTATATCTACCTGTTTCCTGACAATAAGGTCCATATTTGTTTCTTTTGCTGGTGTAAATTGGTTGCTCTTCAGAAAAGCAACGAAACTTTTTTATTTTTGAAAAAGAAAAAAAAGTATATGAACAATAATACTATTCTTATGCTGTTGCTACACAAAACACTGCTCATTTTCAACTTTCTCCCATCTCACATCATGAGCAAAACTCTCTCTTCTCTCAGTATATGCATTCATACATATTGTCTTGTATCAGTATCTATGGATGTGATTCTTAGAAGAAAACTTTTAAATTGCTTTTTCAAATAATTGCGTTTTGCTGTTTAAATAGCCTCTAAATGAAGGCTAGCACCCCTGTTAGGGTGTGTAGGCTATTTCTGCTCCTTGTGTAGTATGAGGCACATTGTGTGAAAGGTTAGCCCAAACATGGCTTTGAATTGCACTCTATTCTCAGAATTTACTTTGCAAATTTTCTTCATATAGGCAGTTAATCTTTGTTTCCTCTCTGATGGACTCAGTTTAAAAAAACACAACATAAAACTACTACTGCTTCAACCACTTTATTTTCATTTCAAATCCTAATGAAAGCATAAACGGTGTAATGTTTAAATACTTGAAAGCAAGGTATTATTTTTGAAATTTTATTTATATATCTCAAATAGAAATTGTATCTGGAATTGTATTTGTGGAGGAGATACTCCTGCATGAACCATTATGAAAACTGGGAACTGGGGGCTCAGCGCCACTTTGTGCAGCCCAGGAAACAATTTGTACGGACACTTTCTGCAGACCTGGCTCTTGCCTCTGAGATAGCTTAAGAAATATCCACCAGGAGTTACCATAACCTCGCCCAGACATGGCTGCAATGCCATATTATTGTCTCTGTCTGCTTGAGAGCTTTGAAAGAACATCTGAAACCCCAACCGTACAGAGGGAACTGAAAAAAAAAAGGGATTGTAATGTGGTTCTTCTGCAAAATATTTTTTAATCTGAAAATTTAATTAAATTAGAATGTTCATCATTTAGAACTTGTTCTGTGACTGTTATTTCAACATGCTTTAATAACTACTTATAATATAAACCATGGTGTAGTCTAAAAAAAAAAAAATTTATTGAACAACTGATTCATTGTAACATTAACATGCAAGACACTCAGGTGAAGCCAATAAATGTATAACAGATTAATTAAGTTAAGAAAAATCAATAATAAAAACACAGAGTACCTACATGAAAACCATACCAATGCTGTGCTTCTCCAAAAATACATTGTCTAGGGAAAGCAGTTTGCTTTATCATCGTTCCAGCATATGTGAAACTGTACACTAAGGATAAAGGAATTATTTTGTTGAGTGTTTGAAAGATAGTGTCTTAAAAGGCTGTATAGGTTAGTTTCCCCAAAGCGTGTAAAGAAAAGCAAGTTATCGAAACCTTGGTAGTATTTGAAGTAATGGAAAACAGCAGAACTCCCGCATGCAACCTGCACACCAAAGAGCAAAATAATTAAACTGAGCAATCTGTGTTACCACAGATACCAAACTGAGCAACCAGTTACAACTTGAATGCAGTTTTTGGTTAAGCAGCACACACATCAAGACTTGCAGCTTCTTAGTCTGAAAGCTTCCAGGTATTTACCATGTTTTCTCTGCCGGGGCTCCTGGAATAGCTTATGGTGCAGTGGCTGATTGATGGGGTCTGATCAGCACTTGAATACAGTGGCAGTAGGAGGGGGATTGGAAAGGAGAAAATATATTAACAGAAGTGAGAATAGGAAGTTGTAGAGCCCTGCAAGAGAGGAGAGGTTGTCTAAAGGCAATAAGTATGCTTCTGTTCTGTAATACATCTCCTGAGCAAGTAGGCGCTCTCTCTGGAAATCACTTGCCTCAGCAAAAGATGGGCCTAAAACCTGTCGTCTTTGCCTGATACAGAAAAAGAAATATGGATTAGGGTTCTGAACCCACTTTTGTGCATTGGGACTGTATCCAGGGTCGGCAAATGCATGCAACAGCTGACCTTTCCGCTGCTTTTATGAAGATTGTTGCTGGTGGACTCCTGCCACAGGAAAATAGAGAAGTGGGTTGTAAAAGAGCTTGCTTAGACTTGACAAGTTTGCTGTGCGTTTCTTCCCCAAATTAGAATGAAAGAAGTCAAAGGTAGACTTCAGCTTTCTCAGCTGACACATCTTTGGCTTCAGAGTTGAAAATGTTTCAACATCTCTGTGAATTTCAGCAGATATTTGGGTTCACTTTTAATGTGCCTGATGTCAGTTCGGTGTAGCTGAAAGCCAAAACTCCCTGCCAAGAAAGAAATGTGTCCAATATCAATCATCATGTACTTAACAGCCTGAGTCCTGTCTGGACCAATGACTTTACTAACTTTATTCACATATCTGGGTTACTTCTTTCTGATCCCATAAATAGGGTGATTGCAAGGCATAGCCTAAAATATCTAAATTGATCAAAAATAGAACTACATGGAAACTATCCTTTTAGATGGGTGTATTTTTCCTTGGCTTTACAAGAATGTGCATATTTCTCCATAGTAAAATTCCAATCTGGAACAAATTATGAAGGGACAACTCTCAATGGGTGTAAATCAGCATAGCAATGTCAATTTACAAGGACTTGAACTCTTGGATTTTTTTGCTCCACCTGAAAATTTACCACTTTCACAGAAAAATATACTTCTAACTAGGAACTATTTTCATACATGCTGTGACCAAGAGGTTGGGGTTTGGGTTTTTTTCCCCTCTCCTTTCATTGTTACCACAAAAAAAAGCTGATCTTGTAAATAGGTTTACACAGCTCTAATATAGAATGACCTGATCTCTGCAAGGGTACACGTGAGGCTTTGTTGTTCCATAGTTTCCACTGAGCATGATGTGTCTGGAATGCTTTATGATGACTGCATCATCAAAGTACTAGGGGGTAAAAAAAAATTGGAGAAGTCTCTGAGCCTGCGTATTGACTTGCTTTACCATTTTATTGGGTTAGTCATCATTATAAATCAAATTCTGACTCTCAGAGTTTGATGATGTTAAATTACCTAGGTGCCACCTTTGAGTACTGCCAGTGCTTCACATCTTGGGTGCTTTGTAATAAAGTGAGGGGGATGTTTTACTTCTAAGGTAAAGTTGGCCATGGAACAAGACAAGGACTTCTTGAGGTTTTGCAGCTACAACTCACGATTCAGCTTTGTGCTCACAGACCAACTCCACGCTGCCTCCTCCAAGTCCTGTGCCTCCCCTTCCTCATCTCTGCGTGTCATGCCGTCCCGCCGGGGAAGAAGGAAAAAGAGCTTATCTGACAATGATTAGCACAAAACTACTAAACTACCTTTACAAAAACAAGGTGGTTTTCCTTCGAGTATTGTAAGTGAAAACCTTCTCTATTTTAAGGGAGGTGAAAATGCTGCAAAGGTTCCAGTACTTGTGGTAAACTGTTGGACGCAGCCAGAGCTGTTCATTCATGTGTCATGAAGTCTGTGTTGCCTAAAGGAAAGTCTACTTCAGTTTAAATTATAGATAAGCCATACTTCTGGAACAGGTACTTCTGAATACTTTCCAGATAATCACAGATGCATTACAGCATAGGAACAGGGCCTTTTTCAGAAAAGGTGTGTTTTTATAAGCACAATATGCTCAACAATGTGTGTATATTAGCATATACTTCTGTAATTTATCCATCTGTAAGTTTTTCTGTCCAGACTGAAGAACACTCACCAGTGTCCCTTAAGTCTTTTAACCTGAATCAGATGTGGGGAAATAAATGATCTATCTCTTGATATTGAATCTTTAACTCATTACCTAGCACTGAATTTAGTCCTTTGCAGTAACACTGTATTTGATATAAATAAAAGTGGCAGCCAGGTGACGCTCAGATATAGTTCAGGGCAAATTTGCCCATGACAAATGAGCTTCAGAGAACATCCCCATTTAGAGATTTCTATGGCTGATGGTTTCAATGTAAGTGTTAGAAGAAAGGCAACATTCCTCCAGCCCCTGAATGAGAGGTATCAGACGGGGAAGAACCTGTTGGCACTGTCATAGCAGCTGTGACCTGCATGCAGTCAAACAGGGCAACTTCTGTGTCCTTGGACACAGTTCAGCAAACTGAAGGTTCTACTGGAGGTGTCAAACATTTGCTTCAAACCAGAAGCAGCCACTGAAGTTTTTGAGCTCCAGACCTCCTCTGCAGGTGATGCCAAGACTTGCTGCAGATGCAGAGTTCAGAAACGGGGAAGGTGTTTCTTCTCTTCATTCACGGAGACTTGGCTTTTATGCTTTCTGTGGAAAAAACAAGAAAGGGACCATGAGTATCGTGGGCTGCTAATGAATTTTTGAATTGAAATTTCCAGTAGTTGTTATTCTCATAGATTTTACCTGTAAGAAAAATTGCTCAGAGCCAAATTGTTTCAAAATTTCTTTTTTTAATAGGAGAAGCCTAGACTTGGTCAGGTCTCATGTCAGTGTGACTTAGTGTAGCTCTGTTCAAGCTAAAGGCACTGTATGAATTCATACATGCTGAGAAACCAACTTACAGTTCAGAAGTTGTGGAACAATTTCTCTTCTAGAAACACTTCTTACTCCTCCATCCATCCAAGACAATGTGCAACTATGTGTGGGGAAAGAGAGGAAAAAAATAGATATTTCTGTTGACTTGAATAGTACATCATCTATTTTTAGACCTCCAAGGGTGCATGTTTTGTGAACAGAGATTTTTGTTAGGTATAATTAAATTAACTTGCAAGGAAGTTACTAATTTCATTGAAAGCTAGAGATCCTCCCAATGCATGATTCATTATAACTCCACCTCAGCCCTGGCCTGCAGGGAAAACTAACTCCTTTGGTGAGAAGATAATTTTATTTTAATTCTCATGCAATCATTGGACAACTTCAAGACAAATGCCAGCTATCAATCTTTATGAGTGAATTATTGTTCTCATTATTAGGGTGTGGTGGAGTAAAGGATGTCGTACTTTAGTACCTATAAAGCTTTTTGGATATAATTTTGTGTGTAAACCATAATAAACATAAAAATCATACTTTATGACTTATGTGAAAAATACATTAAGACAATGAAAATTAAAGACTTTGAATAGCATGGGGGATTTATTTTTTTTATATAAAGGACATAAAGATTTATTTTCCCCAGCAATTCTATTCAAATTAATAACAGGGATTTTATTTTTTTTTCCTGTAATGATTTTCCCGTATTAGTAAATTATTATTTTTGGTCCCTCAACTCCTATATGCCTAGAAGCAATCATGAAAAAAAGATCAGTTTTCATTATTTGCCTCTAGTGTTGTATCAGAGATAGCTGAGCTTCAGAAATACTGGAGAATGCAGGGGGAGTGTTGACTGTGAAAGACATGAAGGGACCAGGCTTTGAAGACCCCTTCAGACTAACTACATACTGAAATGCAAAGCCCTCATATTATTGCTAGCATACTTGGTGGATTTTGCTAGCATATAAAATGTACTAGACACTCCTAATGACGATAATTATAGTTCTAATCTTGCCAGTGATTTACCTAGGCAGACATATACACCTATATGGAGCTCCATAAATTTTAATAGGGCTCCATGTGGGTTTGGAGGAAGAGATGGGGGGTGGGGGGTGGCATAGGTTACTGTTTGTGGTATGACCCTCACTCTGAGTGGAACTTGGCTGCTCAGATATGTACCGTTGAGTGCGTTAGACACACACATGCATGCATGGCTCCAGAGTGCATTATTTTGAACAGTGTTACTACATTTGGGTAAAGTTGGGGATAAATTAATTCTGTTGTAATACTAGTTGGCTGTGGTTTAGTTTCTCACTTTTCCTCTTCAAAAACCTGAAGATGAGAAGCATCACATTTTTCTTGGTTAATTATTTTAGATATCTGAGACACCGGTTATTTGGATTTAGCTTCCAATTACTTTTAATTTTGTTCAGGGTTTTTTTTGAAGTGTGACATGAACAACTCATCTAGGGACTGCATTTATGTCTTTTAACAAAGTACTTGATATGGGAAATACATTCTCATCCCTTTAATTCTGGATTCCCAGAAATAGCATTACTTATGAAATGGTAGTGCTGAACTCAGACAACATATATATATGAGGATTCTTTGAGTCCTCTCTGAATTTTTGGAGTTTCTTGTTGTCTTTCAGAATCCCAAAGTCCTACTGATTGTGTTTCTGAACTGTAGACTGGCTTTGCACTATGACATTTCTGAATTGCAATGTAGAAATGTCTACGGGTGTGATTTTGGGGGATGTCTATTTTTAATTGTTGTAAAGCAATAAAACTGTATATTGTTTTCTTTATTCATATTGATTGTTCATTTCTAAAAAACATCGGTGAGCTATTGTTTGAATTGCATAAATAGAGGAATAAATCATGTGAAAATAACTGAATAATTTCCAGGTATATGCTTTAGTTGTCTTTTGAACCACTACTTATTCATGAGATCTCATTTTTTAGTAGAATATCATATAAAAGTATTTTTTATTGAAAATTTAGACTGAATTTCTTTTGAAACATATAAACCACAAACAATGCTAAGCATGAACTGATGCTGAAATTCACTTCGCTATTAATCATATCTGGAAATCTGCTATCCAGGAAACATAGTGTTGCCTGCTTCTGCTACATTACATGACTAACAAATGCCGTGTTCTTCTTGTATTAGTATTAGGGTAAATTGAAGAGAAATGAGGAAGCCACAGCTCAAACTAAGTTCCTTTGATGAATATGTGTAAAGTTATTTTTCTCACAACTTGTTTTTGGTTAATTTATAAATAAAAGACAAGTAATTTTTTACATGCCTGGTCCTAGTATGGAGGTAGTACTGGGTGTTTCTTGATTCTCAGCTTATTAAAGCGTGGAAACTCTGCAGAATTACTTACTTCCTTGTCGTCTGGGGTCTAATGTAATTCATTGTGCAGCTTGACCAATTTATTTTTTATTTCTTTTAACAAAGAGGAATCAGGTCAAAGGAATTCAAGCTGTTTGCCTCAAAGCTTACAGACTACAAACCAAATAGTTCTGAAAACAGTGGTCTTATACTTCATTTCCCATTCATATTGTAAACATGCTGAAGTAGATCAGATCAGGCAAGGGGATGGTTTTGTGTTTTAAACTCTGTAGTTGGGAGGCATTATTGCCTTGCAGTCTATATAAGAATCCAGGGCATGGAAGTTGTGGCTTTAAGCCCCATTTGTTAGTTTGCTCTTCCTTTTCTAACTCTTACAATAGCAGTGGTTTGAAGACCAGACTTCAGCACTCAGGAGTACTAGGATTTATTATAAGCAATCACAAAGGCTTTTAGGGATGTCAGGTAGCACATACATGTTAAATGGTAGTAATTCTGTTGAAAAAAACCTGCCATGAAATTATTTTGTATCTTTCCACCATTTTTTTTTTAATTCAGAAGAATTAATAATATTCTTTCTGTTTCCCAAAACTACCTTTGTGATTAAATACTTCATAGTATATAAATAGTTTCTTCAAATACGGCTTTGAAACAGAATCTTTGAAACCATCCACCATCCCTCACCTAGAAAATTAACAGAGCCCTAGAAATAGCTAACACTTCTTGATGCTTGTAATTAGTGTGTCTTAGCTATCATTTTGTTTCACAACTCTGTAGTATGTACAACTACTGATGTATGAATATGTATGTATGTTGATGGGCCAGTATTTCAGCAAACCAAATAGAGAGCTTTAGGATCTTCAGACCTAATGAGTCCTGCTTTCCTATGAATTTATGGTTGCCAACTTTGTTTTTAATTTCTTCTCACAATTCAGGCATTTCTGAAGTTTCTCTCCACTATGAACTCTCAGAAGCACTTGCTTCAACTTTCCCGTGAGTTGAGTAACTTAAGCATCTCTGCCCTCTATGGAGTGATTTATTCTAATGATATATGTAGGAACCTGATTAGGAAGTTTGGGATTACTGTGCATTTGTCAAATACACTGAGAATTGGCATTGGGTTCAAAATTACAAGAAGGGGTAAAGGCACATAGATGATCCAGTCACATAAACCTCAGTTCTTTAGGAAATCAAGCTAAAAATATCCAGAAAGATAGAAGAAATACTATGTGAGCTTTTTGGCCCCTTTATTTGCATTAAAGAATATTTTCTCCTACATTTGATCCCTCTGATTACAGAAGGGCTGTTTCAGCTCTGCGCTGGTGCTCTGAGTATGCATATCTGTTGGAAAGTAGCTCCAAAGGACCCAAACATTCATTTTAGTTTACAAAATGTGATTTGATTGCTTTTACTTTTGCTTAATTAAGAAAATGTTTTGATAAAATGGACCCACAAAGGTAGGCATAAATACTGTGAAAAATTTGAGGCAGATCTCAAATGTGTGCAATGAAGCACTCTTCATAATTCACATTAAACACTCTGCAGTTTTTTAAAAAGAAAAGTAATATTTCAGAAGTACTAAGCATTATGCTTAAACCACAGATTCTGTAAAAAATGAACTGCATAAGCTATTAGCAACTGAATGCGTCATAAACACCTTAGGCAAGAAAATCAGATCCTAATGCCAAATGCAGCTCAGCTCCATCAGTCTACATGGAGCTACACTTCTGCAATTTTATAAGATAAATGTCTGTGCTGTTTTATATGATGAAACTACAGCTTGGGTGAATCCTCTTATTTTTCACCAGTGATTTTAATAAAGGCAAGCTCAATATAAATATTGAAAGACTGCTAGTATTGAAAATACTCTTTTCCCTAGTAGCTGAAATATGTGAAAGCTTTGTCTTTTCATATTGATTGTGACCCAAAAAAACCCCATAAGATTTGTCTATACCAAAACGTGGGTATATTTACTAACTAGAGGGCTCTAAACATTGTCTATAACATACTTTGCTTTATATTGCGTATGCAGAGAAAAGCTTTGTTGAGCCATGTCTTATCCCAGGTACTGGGACCTTCAAAACCCATTTTAATCTCAGCTGAGACAGCTAGTGCATGCTTGTCTCCCACCACTTGGTAGAGATTACGGAGTTAAAGAGGAGAAATGTTGCAAACTATATTCCCCTGCACCTATGTCTTTGACACACATCACTGTGGTAACACAATAAAAGAGCTGCATTTAATTATTTTTCCAGAACTCATAAGTTTAAAAGAGATAGGGTATTTATGAGCCCCATTTGTGCTCTCTAATCCACAAGATGCCAAAAGATACAGAACATAAAATGGTGTCTATTGGAAGTGACCCATTGTGCGGCTGGAAATGTTTGACTTGTTCTGCATCCCTCTCCAAATAAAATAGCGAGTATTAATTTAATAATTTAAAGAATAATGAAAATAAGGAGTGATGAAAATGTAATCAAGATAGACAATTAATAGTCACAGAAGTGTCATTTTAAAAACAGTTTAAAATATCTCCTGTGCTGCTCTGCTGTGTTTGTGGAATAAACCTACTTTAATTATTTCCTGTTCAGGCTTTCTTCTGTTTCCTTGGTTTTAGGAGGAGTTTACCTAGCAAAAACCAATGCTGCTCATTTCCTCAGTGGATTAACTGGGCAATGATGAAACAGAAGCTTCTGTCTGCTTCATTCTTTACACAACCTGGTGTTAAAGAGTGACCTTTCACCCTCAGAGATTTTAAGGATTAAGGATGCTTTTAAGTCTCGGTCTGGTTACTAATCCACCACTTTCACTTGATGTTAAATAAGCACTTCCTGATTTACCCTTTAAATCCTGTAAACATAATAAAACTGAGTTTAACCTTTACCTTAGGATTTTACCACTATCTTATGCTCTGTCAAATAAACCTTTATAAGAAGCAGGGAAGAGAAAACTAATAAGTCATGGCCTGATTTTTTTTCTTTTTTTTTTTTTTTTACCTTGGGATATGTAACAAAACATTACAATATTTTTAATATATTCAGGTCAAACAGTTGTTAGGGTGCATTGGGGTCCTTACACTGTGCAAATAATGGAATTTTTAAAAAGCATTTATAAGCCATTTGAGATAATGAAATAGATGTTTCTTCTGCATTCAGACTGCTGTGAGCAAACGATACTAGAAGGAGTTGAAATGGAAATATATTGAGAGAGATTTCATAATCCAAGGCTTTGCAACTTTCAAGAATAGCATTTAGCCTCCAGCCATTGCTTTGTAAGCTCAGGCTCCCATCTGGTGTAAATTGCATGTAAACTCCATTTGCAGTCCACGGACTATCTTGACTTACACCAGCCATGGATTTGACTGGGTTTTTTTCTGTGTTTTTCTCTTTAGGCAAGTGGCATCTGTGCTGAGGAAATATTCATTCATGGCTATTTCCAGTGGCTGTATTTAATAGTACAAAGTTATCACTACTCTCCGCCAGAATATTTCTGTCTGTGTCACAGCTGCAAAGGGTGCCTCCTTACCATTTATTTACATAAAGAACTTCTTACCTATGTAAGTAACTTCAACACAATGATTCCAGCCTGGGTCCTGGTCTGGAGACCAAGGAGGTGGTGGGACCAGCTGGGAGGCCCTGCCTGCACATCTCCAAGGGCTGGAAACTGGGGGCAATGGTACCCAGAGAAAGTGTTGGAAATGCCGCCTTTAAATCATTACAGTCACCACCCATCAAGTATTTTTAGTAAGGTTTGTTTTCAGCAAACACCCAAAATACCTTATTTCAAAAATTCTGATATCTGTCACCTTAGAGAGTTTCTGTTTTTATATTTCATAGCTGATAACAGTAAGTAGAGAAAAATTATCCTATGATAAGAAGTTAATTCCCTCTTCTGAGGCCCTAAATCATGGACCTTATTAACAAAGGAATACAGTTATCTATCTGAATGGGGACCTTGCTTGGCTTTTGATATCTTTTTGGGAATATTTATTTTAATTAAATTGAATATCTGCTTTGTATCTTGCAAATATCTGATTGTCTCTGCATCAGCTATTGCCTAAGAGGAAATAGAGATGAAGTAACTGCTTATACACGCATTTCTTTTCTTTCTATGATCAACAATCCCTTTGTCTTCTGCCTTAATAATGCAAAATATCCTGTTTCCTCCATGTATGCTAATGCTGCTCACAGTGGTGTGAATGATTCAAGTGCAATGGCTCCTCAACAAGTTTGAGGGACCTGTTACCTGAGCTGGAGAGGAGCCCTTGTCAAAACAAATTCTGATGTTTTAAAGGCTCTGAAAAACACCAGAATGTAATGCTGGGGCAGCCAACTTTCCTGGTGTCTGCTGGGGATAAGTAGATGATAGCTGGAGTTCACAAATGTTTTGAATTCATGGAACAAAGATCATTTGCAGCCTCCTTGGAAAATTACTGAGTTTACTGGGTAGGGCTGCGTTTGAGAGTTTTATGGTTCCCAGAATGGCTTGCTGTCTTAAGAGACACTTATAATATTGAACCTTTTTCTGCAGTCTGTTTGGAGATAAAATTCCTGTTAAAGGCAATAGGAACTGTGGCAGTGTATGCAAACAAGAAATAGGACAAAGGAGAAATTGTTAAACAAAGGAAATCTGATTTCTGGTTTTCACTGAAATTTGGGAAAGAAGGTGGGCAGGAGAAAATGTTTTTGTTTTATAGGTTTTTCCATCCACCACAGACACTGGCAATGCCTTGTTCATGGGTCTGTGCCAGAGTGGTCCTGTGAGCCACTGCCAGTGGGAATAAAACCAGCATGAAAAGAAGGCTGAGAACATCTTAAAAAAAGAATAGCTTTCCCTTTGAAATAGCCTCCCACAGACACTGCAGACCTGAATAGTTCACAGCAATGTGAATAACATTCCTCCCCATAAAGCAGAATTTGATCAAACTGAGCAAGAGCAAACCAGCCCTTGGCATGACCCCATAAGTTTCATGGGTGCTAAACCAGTGGAGAATTTGGTCTATTTGGTAAATATGGGTGGATATCTTTCTACATGACAGAGGTAAGTGTAAGAAAGCATCCCCCTTTATTCACCTATAGGACACGCCTTTAATAAGGGATCCTACATGCAGAGATCAGATGGAACTGAGTAAGAAGGGCTGAAAGAAGCTTCTTGTCACTGACTCCAGTAAAGCCTAACTTCAACTAGAGAGCTGGCCAAACTGCTAGCATGACAAGTCTGGTGGTAGAATACAGTAGAGAGTGGCCTTGCACTTTGTGGTGCATGTGTCTATGCTGAACTGACTCTGCAGTACTGGCAGGCTGTTTGTGAGACCTTCCTTCTACAAGTCAAGGCAACTTTTTGCTCAGACCCTGTTTGTCCGAGTCAGCGCTGCCTCAAGGTTATGGTCACTGTCTGTAGGTATGTTGGTGAAAGTAGGGTATATCTTGCTCTTTGATGGTTAGCTGGCTCTTCTAGACAAGCAATGCAGATATCTTTCATTTTGTTTTTAAATAAAAACTCCTTCCCAGAAGAGCCTTGGAAAGCCTGACAAGATAGTATTGCAACACCCAGCATGAAAGGAAGCCACTACATTTTTGTTGAAAGTCTGAACTCTTCCTCACTCCCCTAAAATTACCTAAAACCTTTTCCTTACTTTAAAATCTCTGACAACATATAACTTAGCTGTGGTCTGCAGTCTACCAGGAAAAGAACCATCTTCACATCAAACTGTAATTATTGACACTAGTTTTCAGCATGAATGCTAACTTGGACTTCTGGTCCTATATGAAAAGAAATTTGAATTATTTCTGCTCTTCTACCGAGAGCTGAGACTTCCTTTCCAAATCCTTAATCTGATTTCAAAAAGGCTTCATTCGGGACACCCATACACTTTGTGTAACACAGGCTATTGCCCTATACCCTGGAGTTTCTTCAAGTGAAGGAAACCCATAACAGTTAAAAAGCGGGGAATGGATTTATAGTATTGAACCGACAAGGTGGTTTGGTGGTTTTTTTTCTTCTTTGTTCTGCTACTACAACTTTCTTTTCTTGTGCTATTGCTTTTGTACTTCCTAATGTCTTGAAAATGGCTTATATGTGACTCACAGTAATTTATGACTTCGGTGTGTTTCATTATTGTCTTTTCTTGCTCAACTCTCCTGAATGAAAATTATTTAAAAATAGATTTTTCTGGATTCTGGTATAATATATAGGAGAGCTCACACCTGTATCTGTAATGCATTACTTGCTAAAGCTTTACATACCAGTTAAAGTTCCCTACCTCTTGGGTTCCTGTTATAATTAACAACATATAGAGCTTTTCATTGTAACTTTTAGTGACTTATACAAGGAGTTTATGTAAATCCTGTCTTCATGTTGGGAAACTGGGCCACTGGAAGGTGAGGTGACTTGCCTGAAGTCAGCCAGTGTGGTAGTTTGGGATGAAACACTGACTCCTTTGTCCTGTTCTCTGTTCATAAAGACACATTGCCTCAATTAACCGCTGATAAGCAAACCTGATTCCTCTATTCAGCTGATCAACTGCTGCTGTAGCACCTACAATTCCTGTTCTGTTGCTGAGGTTGCCTGAAGGAGAAGGTCCGCAGAACAAGGTCTGAAGGATTCTCCAAAGGGGACACTGGCGGCAAGACTAAAGATACTGGAGGAGAATGGGGAAGAGTAGTCACAGTGGCTGATTCAAGCCAGCTGACTGTAGCCACCTTCTGAACCTGATCTGAACCACTAACAGGAAAAGGGCCAAGGTTCGAGGGATAGCGTCTTGCTTCTGGGCTCACAGGGTATACCACAAAACTAACTTGGGGCCAGGCAGTCTGGGTTCATCTGGAGGGAAGAGCTTCTGCAGAAGTGTTGGGCACCCAAGCTACCATCTGCTCTATGGTACCAACATCAACCACTTTCAGCACATTTAGTGAGTTTATAAATGAAAGGAAGATGAAGCAATGGCTGAAAAAGCATTGTTTTGCATTTCTCTGCAACTCTGCAGTAGGGTAACATGGAGCCAAACACATTTCCAGTGTATGTATGCAAAGTACGCAACTGGGCCAGATACATGTCAGAAAAGATCTTAATCAAAGGAGTTACACAGATTGTGTGTAGTTAACACTCTTTTGGTATTCCAACAGGTCACTGTATTGTCATTAAAATCAGCAAGAGGCCCAATGGTCCTCTCACACCACAGTTTCCACAGAGTTATGCTCAATTTACATCCAAATAAACAGTAGAGAAAGCTCAGAGTTTGGAGAAAATCATGGGAAGGTTTTACTTTCTAATGTAATTGATCTCCTCAGCCAACAACAACAGAAAGAAAGAAGTGAATACGATATATTTAAATTCTGTAATATATTGGCCTGACATATGTAGTATTGCGCTGCATTACTTAGCATTTCTTAAACAAAACAAAACCTTTTATTGAGCAGTTACCATTCAGGCAGGTTATGGCATTTGTAGAGTAATTAGCAACTGTAAAATATGACTAACCAAATCATTATTTTTAACAAAAAAAAAAAATAGGCGCCTACATTCTTATGTATAAAGCTTTTTTTATAAGCTATACATGACCAGGGAATATTTTACAACAGAGCTTAAGATAGAGAAAATACTAATCAGGATTTAAAATGTCTGTAGTTATAGTCCTGTAAATGTTCTTGAAAATGAAATTAGTAGTTTCCAGAGAGGTGCATAACCAGGGAGGTGATGCAATGGTGCCAGTGGGAAGGAGTGGGCTGGTGGGAGAGCTACTAGAAGGCCTCAGGTGATGTGCAAGTCATCCAACACGCAGGAGACAGGCCAGCCCATTACTAAGACCCTGGGTCTGATATTGCTATGTGTCAAGGACAACGGCTACAAGTGCTGTGAAGGAGGGGAAGTTACATTCAGCTTTACATTGATGTAAAATAAGTACCAATTAAATAAGGCTAAGGTTTTTCATAGAATTAAAGGATTCTTCTCAATGAGAGTGCACTACCGATTTTGCTAGCACCTTACCAACTCCAAGACCACAGGGGTTTCGATATCTAGGAGGAGGTTTTTCCCAAGAATCACTCACTGCGCTTCTTAACGAAGCGCTCCAGATTGCTCACCTGGCTTCCCTTTAAATTTATGCATCTTAAAAATGACTTCAGCGCCAACCCACTGGAGTTGATCTAGGTTCCCTCAAGTCTCATGAAACTTAGCTCGTGTTCATCAAGAGCTTCTCTGAGTTGCAAGTCAGTGAGGTGTGAAATGCTTGTGGTTTGATGAGTCACAGAACTCTCACCATGAGCCTTAATTAATCAATCTTTGCAAAGAATTTGAAATCCTTAGATGAAAGGCTCTGTAACTGTAAAACACTTATTACAATGGCCACCATTTGTATTCATGGGGACCTCACTTTTACCATTCTTTTTTGTACCATCGCAATAGCTTCCCTTTCATGTTGAAAGGGGAAGAGCTGTGTAAACACGTTCACCAGCAAACATTTCTCGTGCTGGTGGTTTAAAAGAAACTATACTTGGAAAGCAACACAACAGTCCTTACAGCCATGTCTCCATGAGCTGTGAACTTCTCAGGCTGCAAACATTAAACAAGGCTGGGCTGGGTCAGGACTAGGATGGGAAAACAGGCAATGATGCTAAAGATTAAGAAAATTAAGTATCTGAATCCAGATTCTTCCACCGTGGTGCCCTCACAAAGCACTGGGAGCCCATGAACTGTCTTCATGTACCTTTGCATCGTGAATTAAAGCAAAAAGCTTTGTTCACTGTCAGTAAACTACCTCTTAATTCTTTGCAGAGTAGAATTACTGATTTAGCGTGCCACCAAAGCACAGGATGCTGCTTCACTGAAGGCGAAGAAATCTATCCCAGGCAGTGTACAATCTGCATCCTAAGCACAGGTATGCCAGTGGATGTGGCTGAAGAACAGGAGGAAAGGGAGGGGTGTGAAGGATGATGTTAGAATTATTTTCTGTTTCTGTCAGATATGTTTTTTATTTTCCCCACACATAAGATACTTTCCTTGGCTTGCAGATTGACAGCTCTCAATTTCACAGGTAGACCCATTTCTCCTAGTACGTGGACCAAAGTGGCTTTCAATCATCGTGTGCATTCCTATTCCAGTGGGAATAATTTAGAGAAAATAACTTGCACAAGTACTTAGAATTATGCACTGGAATCTCATCTCCAGGTTTGTCTTTGATTTTTCAATATATAAATTTTGTATTCGTGTTACAGATTAGATATTAAGGGAACTAGGTCGGGAGATAACTGACATCCACCAAATAGATTATCACATCTAGTACATGAAGTCTCTGAGGTGGAGGAATTTTTCTTGCTCGCTTTGTAGAACTATGTAGGAAAATTATGGGTGGAATTTGAAGTTGCTATTGTGTTCGTGTTACACAGATAACCATGTTTTCTGCCCAGATAGCCAGTGTGCAAAGGTAATACCAGAGCAAAGAATATATGCTATGTTGAGCTGCTGAATTCCCAAACCTGTTGGAATTTGAGGTTGGTTTTGGAGTTGATACCCAAGCCCAGGATACAAGGCTTGTCCTTTACAATCTGTATTTAAAAGTAGCTGGTGAACGTCATGAGAAATTTTAAGACATTGAAGCAGGTCTGGGTCCTGCAGTTGGCAAACAGAGACTACTGATCACATTAAAAACGTAAACATTAATTGGACAGGAGAAGGATAGTGATTGCTGCAATTCTCTATGCACCAACTGAAATCCTAGTTCAAGGACATGCTATTGCACTCAGTGTTGGAAACCAATATTCTGAAATCTGTTGTAAAATATCACAAGGAAAGGTCACTGTATAGATCTCACAGTAGGTGCGAACCTCTGTCTTCAGCAGTATACCCATGTAAAGGAAGTCTTGTCCATACAACACGAACATAATAATCTTTCTTTTCTGCTTATGCTATCTTCTGATCTTTTCAACTTGGCCTCTGTCCCACCTAGGTTTATCACTCACTTCTGGTGATGCCTGAAAGGTTTTTGTAAACATAATTTTGGCATGTCATAGGTGATCTAAGATCAGCTTAGTTAAATTGTAATTTGGTATTTCGGGTACTTGTGTAACTGGTTGTGCAAAACCTGCTCATCTAATCTGGTAATGTGTGTCTAAAATATCAGATGCAATAGGAAAATGCTTCTTGGCTGATCCCGGTGCTTAGGATAGAGCAGAAGAAGGAGGACCACCCATGCAACTTCCATATTGAGCCAGTGAAGAGCTTGGAAAGTCCGAAGCCACAGTTGCTCCAATTTCAGTGTTCTATACCCAAGTTTTAAGTGATCAGGTCATGTCCTATCTCTTTCACAGCTCACACTTGTATGCTACTAACAGAGAATAAAACTGGAGAAAAAATCTATTTGTACCTAGGGAACGCCACCATATGGAAATCACTGTCTGTTTCCACGCCTATAAGTTTCTTTCACCGGCTTAAAGAACTTCAGTGTCTTAGAAAAAAAGGGGAAAAATAAAGTCTTGTCTATGAGACAGCATCCATGATCAAGGTGGTTTGAGGAGGAACAAGGCCCTCTTGGGCTGCCACATTCAACAACCCCTAACATAACCAACCATGCCTGGGCTTTCCTACCTAAGTTTTTGCTGAAGAAAGTAGTAGAATTACATTTTTTTTAAAAAGTGTTTCTCAAATCCAAAGAGTCATCTGGATTTTCATGGTAGTGCAAGAGAAAACTGTAAATGGGAACGTCAAGATAGAAAATTAAAGAAAAATAGATTTGAAAGGTCTAGTTATGAGCTCATGGGGTCTAATGAAAACTTTTGAATTCCTTTAAAAATATTTGATTCTGATCATTAACCAGCCATAAGGCCTCTACCAATACCTTGCACAGATCCAAGACTTTCTTTCTGTCATATTCATAAAATTATTTTACTTGTTTATGTGTTTCTTGTGCATTTAACTTCCATTGTGAATTGGCTGCACTTTTAACGATCAGTTAATTTAGACTGGTAATATTTATTATAACTCTTGATACTTGGTTTCTAAACAGTAGTTTTTCTTATTTTTACATAGAATTACAATGTCTGAACAGTGCATTTACTAAGACTTCCTAGATGTAACAGAAGAGACATCAGGATTGTATCTCTCATAACTTTTGCTTCCATCTAGTGCATTTATGAATTATTACCTGAGTTTCTCAAAGTTCAGTAAAAAATTAAACTTGATTAATTTAATTAAACAACATTGTCCCAAGGCCAAGTAGCTCAAATGTTCTTTTTTTATTAAACAGTAGTTTCATTCACACTTTCAAATTACACTTTGTTCAAAGGTCTCATGAAAAGACATTTCTTTTTTTTTTTCCCTGTCCTTCTAAAATAAATGTTGAGAGGATTCAGCCTTCAAAGAGCGCATAGAATTTGAGATAGAAATAATCCAAAAGGATTTCCATGGTGATAGGAATATGGTCCAGGCTACACTTTAAGGAAATGGCATAAAAGCAAATGTTAGAGAAGTTAGATTAATAAGTAATCATTTTCACTGACAATAAAATCAAGTGGTATAGGCTAGACATGAGTGGAATGCATAAGTCTGCTTTAAAAATGGGCTGGGGCAAGCAGCATTTGGTCAGGTGTGCACAGGAGCCACACTTCAGTTTTGGGTCAACCTCTTAAAAAAATCAAGTTAATTATTGTTTGGAAAGGGAACAAAATGTATTAGTCTGGAAATGGAGACGCTACAAGAAAATATGCAAATGGTTAAGAGATGGAAAGTAGGAGCCTGCAAGACCACAAAGCTTCTAGCATGAAAGAAAAATAGTGGTTTGTTTGGGGTTTTTTACTGATATTGAATTTTGTTTAGTTGTATGAATTAAGTCACACGCAAATATTTTTATGGCTGCATTTATTCTCCATAACAATATGAATGAGCCACTGAATAATAACAAAGTCCCTTGTGACTGCAGAAGAAAGGTGATTAAATTATAATCACATTGGATTAATTAATCTATAATATTTGTTCTTTATATAAAAGAGGAAAATCAGCCTTCAACATAAAGGTTATGTACTCATGAGGTCTGTGTCTTAATAAAGAAAAGGCTTTGGGAAAAAAGCTTGACAAGCCCCCCAGATATGATATGTTGTAAATGTAGACAGAAGGTTATTACTGATATAAAATACATTCAATGTAATTATCAGCCACAACAAATAATCAGAGAGATGATAATGAATAATTAACATTTTTATTTTTCTGTAGTAATGTGTCTAATAGATAAGTGCACAACATTGAATTAATTTATTATGCTATAGCATTTTAGTAATGAAAACTGTATCACCAAAATATCTCTTCAGTGGTAGTGCAAGATATCAGCTTAAATAACTGATAAGGCTTATTCCTTTGTTTTCCCCAACCAATAGTACTGAAGATGCCCTGAAAGCAACCAACTAGCAAAAGGAACTGTAATAATCTCGAAAGAAAACCATAATAAAAATATAAAACTTATGACCTGATTCAGCAGTCCCAGTAAATTAAAAAATGCACATTATTTACAAAGAGGACCCTTAATGTATTATATTAAATTTATACACATTTTATTTTAATTTCTTTTGCTGGTTTTGTTACTAAAAAATACTGTTTTTCCAAATAAAATACTAGTTGCAAACTTATAAGGAATCAGTTACTGTGTCAAAATCATCTGTGTTCTGAATGAAAGAGAAAACTTATGCCTGAAGGATAATGTAAGTGTAGATTTTAATTACTTAAACCCAACCATTTTTGTATTGGAAGGATATTCTTAAAGTTTTAAAGACTGACGATAAACCTCATTTTATACACAGTGGGCTTATACATATTACTTTTAAATAACAAAAAATATTGTTTATTTTTAAATGGAATTTTTTCACCTGTGAAAAAAATATTAATTTTATTATATTGCATACAAAAGAGTAATCTGTACAAGCATCATTTCTGAAACCCTGGAGCTCTGAGCAGGCACGGCCCGTGCTTTTGAAACTCAGAGTGTGATTATTTCTTTTAATGGTCTAATAAAGCCAGTACTGTAATCAGACACCTAAAAGCCCTTGGACCTCAGCTTAGTTCAGTCTCATAGTCTGCAGCTTAGGCTTATTTCTAGCTAATACCGGTGATTAATTATGGTGTGTTTTACAGAGTATTGCTCATGCTGATAATATTGTACCAAGTAAAGCTTTTCATGTGTTTCAAAACAGATTATTTTTTTTCTTCTGCAGCACCTGGGGACCACAGGTAGAGAGAGGCAGTCTGTGCCCTGAGAGTGTAGAGTACAAATTAAAAGTGAAACTTCAGGGGTTAAAAATGAATGTTTGGGCTTCTACGGTTCAATCAACAAGAAGCCACAAAACAGAACAAAATACTTTCTATGACAGGCACCAACCCCTGAGCCTGCAGAGTTCGTGGCTGAAGTGAAACAGAGGCTAAAAATCTGAGCAGCGCTGTCCTGTCCTCCGGCAGCCAGCTAATATATCCCAGGCAAGGACAGCAATTCTTGCACTGTGTTGGTAAGTCAAATCTGAAGTGTCTGTCAACACCATCATATGTCTTGTTTTTATGTGATTCCTGCTTAACCTGCTGCAATGTGGTCCCGAGGATGTCTGTGAGAATGAAAGGTGGCTGCATGAACAAACAAAATAGTGGTGGTGCATATTTCAGCAAAAACAGAGGAAGACAGGGAGAGTATCTGCTGATTAGAAAGCCTTCTGTTGATATGGTTTGTAGGCCTGGAGATGCAACAGTCTGGTTAATTCTGCATGCTGTAAATTACACTAATGGGCCTCACCAAGACCAGCAGTTATACTTTTTCAGGATACTATATTGGCAAAAATGCATTGCAAGCACTCTGCTGCAGAGTCGGTGTCACCAACACACAGACCTGCTTCTGGGATTCGAGGGCACGCTTGTTTAGATATGTCTGAAACCAACACCTTAGTGGTCATGTTCTTGGTCAAAAAAGCCGTGTACAGTGGAGATAAGTGCAGAAAGCTTTTCCTGCCATATATTTAAGCAAGAATTTCCATCAGATATGGGTTCCAGCTGCAATGATGACTTCCTCTGGTGTGACATCAGAATGACCCTAGGGATTCATGTCTCAGGGATTCACTTTAATCCACAGAGTTGTCAGTTGTAAGGCCCACTGAGGAAAATCTTTGGATTCCAAAAATATGTCCCTTAACTGGGTAAATTTAAGAACCCCTATTTTAGGGGATCATCACCTGTTTGGGGAGTCTGCTCAGGTAGTATTCAGAAGCTCTATTGTCTTCAGTCCGTATCGCTCCTCAGAGCTCCCAGGCTGATATTTTTTATGAACAGCTCCATCAGTTTCTCCTTCTGAGCAATATTTTAGCATTTCTCTTTCTTCTTTTTTTCTTGCTCTCCAAGGTCTGCTTATTAAATTATTATGCAACAGTGATACTAAATCTTATCTTTTGACTATAGTGCACAGAAGAGGCAGATAAGACTTGAAGGGAGGGACGAACCATTTGTCTATCAGTAGACTATAAGAAGCAAGAGAAAGTGAAGAGAGGATGAATATTTGTAGCTGAGCAAGACAGTGCACTAAATGGCTTTTCTATTTTCAGTATGGGAGCGTAGTTGCATTTCTAAAAGCAAAAGACTTTTACAAGACTCTAAATCAAATCTGAAGTGAAAAAAAAAAAAAGGGAAAAAATATTTCTAACTCTGCCTCCAGCAACTTACTATTCCCTGCTAGCCAAATTCATCTCCTGTTTACTGAGTAAGGTATAGTCCTCACTTAAGAAAATTTTTGGTCATCTTATTAGGCCACATCATCAGCAATAGCCTGAGGTAGTTTGCAGGAAGTGATTTTTGGGTCTGTCTTCTACCCTGCATGTATGCCTGCATCTGGGAGGGGAAGTTATAAAGCACTATCCCCCAGGTGCAGAGGGTGAAAATAGACATGAGAGATTAAAAAAAAGTTTACTTTAAAATGGGAAGTTAAATGAATAAACTTTCGTGCTTACTTTTAATACAACTTCAGCAGTGGCTAGAGTTTACCTGATATAATGGCAGTGATTTGCTAATTGATTTGGTCATTGAAAAGGCTAATGACCCATTGGAAAGCAAAGCAATTCCTAATTCAGAAGGCCAGAGGATGGAGTGGGCCCATGTGGGCAATTTCTGCCAAGCAAAGGGAGCCCCTGTTTACATCCCTGTGAGCACAAAAAGGCCCTGGACTAGGATGTCCTCACTGGGGGCTGCAGGGCTTGAGCATTGGTGTTGCTGTCATTGCTCACAGCAGGTGCAAGTCCTCTCTGCGCTGAAGGGGACCCTCCTGGGGGTTCAAAGTACAATTTAATTTTTGTTCTTACTGGCAATGGTGTTTTTCCTTTCTTTTTCTAATTCATGTTCATGTAGAGCAAGGATTTCAAAAGAAGAGTTGACATTTAGTTCTTGTTAAAAAGTGGTTGTTTAAGCCAGATTGATGCTGAAGAATGACTCAATTCCCTGTTTAAAAAAGGTCTTTAAAAAAAGTATGCAGATTTATGTTTTGGAACATCTTGACTATCTTTCTATCTTTTCTCAAAGACAAATTAAAAAAAAACTAAACCACTTCTGTCATCAGGCTAATGGCATAGTGTCCCATACCCCCTCTAAATCTAGTTATTATTGATCAGCTAATGCAATATTTAATTATACTCGTAGGGGAGAGGGACTTCTTCAGTGTGTGATTCATTATCCCTTATGAATGGAAACTTCTCAATCTTGGTAGATAACCAATAAGCAAATGTTATTGATTGTTCTCCAACATCAAATAAGGATAATAAATATCACAATTTGGGGCTTGAATGTCACATTCAAGACAAGCTTCATAACCGTCCATTAATGAGTTTCTAATCTTTGACCCCCTTGCTAATGCCAGCTGTGGTCTCTTCTCGATCATTACAACTTCCCTGTCATCACAAAATGACTCTGCCTTAGATTATCTACATTAACGCAGGCTGACTACAGGAAAATCTTAACAGTATTGAATGAACTGTACTAAAGCCACTATATAAAGAAGACAAATTTATTTAAAAGAAAATTTTAGTAGAAATTAAAGAAATGGCAAGAATAAAGGGCAGCAAAATTATGAACAGGTATAAGAAATGCTTGTGTGAGAATACAAAAGAGAATTTGTCCTATTACTGAATAAACTTCTCTTGGTTAATCTCAAGGGAGAAAAACTAGTAGCTGGTGGCTCACTCCAAATAAAGGAGTTGACATTTGCATGAGAGGCTTTGGCAAGTTACCCACAAGAGTGCTCAAACATAACATAGATTAATCAATAATAGTGCACTATCTCATCTGTGGCTACTGCCTGAGATGCACTTGCATCTTATGACAGTGGTGGACACCGACTCAGCAGAGCCTTCTTCCCCCTCTTCAAACAAGGCCAAGCTCATTTGATTGCATTTGCATTTACAGTGGGCTAAGAAGTCAGTTGTGTAAAACAGCTCCAAAGCTTGTTTTAGTGCTTTGCCTGTGTCTGAATATACCTGAGCCCTAAATCCAAAGCTGTAATCCTGAATCCTCCTGCTAAGCAACCACCTAACTCTACAAGGTCTGCAGCTCTTCCACTTGATTTAAGTTCTTAGCAGCAGTTATAGGTTCACTTCCCCAGTCTATTCACTAGTGCATGCTCTGTCTCTGATCAAATCAATCCCAAATTTGTTTTTAAAAAGTTTCTTCCTTTCCTGGCAGTTTGTTAAAATTCGGTGGCTGGGGCAGAAATATTGGTCTGAAACCTCTTGGGCAGAGGAGGGATTTTCCTCTTTCATATCTCACTTCTTGGACAAAAGCTTAGAATCTTCCCTGGATGCTCTTTCAAGGTGTGAGCTCTCTCATCATTTTGCATACTTGATGGTTTAAAGCCAATCTCTCCCCATGCAAAATGTATTTACCTCTTTGATATGAAGTCCCACGCAGATGGAGGCTGATGGAGGTAGATGCCTAAAAGCATATTTTCAGATGCCAATCTGTTTGCACTGAAGTCTTTGATAATGCCTGGTGCTTTTCAGGAGTATCAAAATTTCATTTTGATAATGTCAAGTGCTTTTTCGCTTACCCAGCTATAGAGGAAATATAAAATTAAGGTGCTCAGCTTAAACTGGGAGAAAATAGAAAAGGAGTCAGCTACTGTCCTGAAAGTCACATCTACACAGAATAAGACTTTTGGACACATACTTGGAGGTCAAATGCTCACAGTCAAGATGCAGTCATCTTGACTTTTGACTACCTCAGACTGTTCAATTTGCTTTACAGCTAATAGGATGTGTTGCAGCTTTTAGGCCAAGGAAGTGTGAGTTCAAAATAAAACCAGATGACCTCTTCAGAATGAAACTTGCCATTAATTGCCTAAGTAACAAAATTCCTCCAATTCCCCCCAGCCCAAAGCAGTCCAAAACCCTTTCCAAAACAGCTTTCACCGAATTGTTTTCCGCATGTTTTCGGTCTGAGAATGAATAATTTGTCTGCAGCGTGCTTTCTTGGATGAATGATGGACTTTCTAGCCCAAGCACTGAATCTAGTTATCTTCAGTGAACTCAATGTCTTGTACTTTCATTAAAAGTCTGCAGCAAGTAGTTTGTGTAGATTTACACCCTCATCCTTTTATTGCTGGAAATCTAATTTTAAAAGCTGTCTTGGGACTCTGCTAAAGTGTTTGTGGAGTTAGATCCTTGGCAGGGTTTTTTGTGTGTGTCATAGAAAACCACCCCACTATCTCACACAAACAGCAGATGATGTACAGGGGATGCCCAGCAGTGGCAGAGTAGGAGAAATACAGCAGGGCAGGGCTGGCAGAGCTGCTGCATGGACTCCAGGCACCAGTTTTTCAGCATATGCCTGGGACTAACCCATGCCACTTTCTTTTTATCTTCACTGAAAAGTACAAAAATTTAACTGTCCGTTTCCACCCGTAATGCTTCCTTAATTACATCTTGCTTTTATATCTGTACTGTTTCAATGTGGGTTTCACCATGTGCCCATCATTATGGTTTCTGAGCTCTCAGTCCCTTGTCATATATCCAAGTGAAACCAAGGCTGGACTGACCTGCAGCAATGTCCTTCATACAAATTCTTACTCTTCTCTCAGTATCAGCCACAGCATATGAAAAGGAACCACTAATACAGTTTTTCCACAGCAAAAGAGCAAGTAGAATGTGAAAAGCTATTAGAGAGAGAACAGAGAATAAACCACAAAGTATCTTCCTACTCTTGTGTAGATCTGTGCTCCCGTATCATGAATGCTGTATTTGAGAGCAGAAACTGGAAAAGGTCAGAGAAGGAAAATGAGCAACAGAGAATAAAAGGAATGTTTACAGTGTATGGAAAATGGGACTGGCCACCTGGGAGGAATACAGGAGCTTTGTCAGGGTATGCAGAGATGCAACGAGGAAGGCCAAGGCCCACTTGGAACTAAATCTGTCAAGGGATGTCAAGGACAACAAGAAGGGCTTCTTCAAATACACCAGTAGTAAAAAAAAAAAGACTGGGGAAGCTGTGGTCCTGCTGCTGTAGGAGGTGGGTGTCCTGGAGACACAGGATGCAGAGAAGGCAGAGTTACAGAATGCCTTCTTTGCCTCAGTCTTTACTGCTAAGGCTGGCCCTCAGGCATCCCGGCCCCAGAGGTGAGAGAGAAAATCTGGAGAAAAGAGGAATTCCCCTTGGAGGATGGGGTTAGAAATCATTTAGGCAAACTGGATCCTCGCAAATCCATGGGCCCCAATGGGATGCATCTGTGAGTGCTGAGGGAGCTGATGGATGTTCTTGCTGAGCCACTCTGCGTCATCTTTGAAAGGTCATGGAGGACAAGAGAGGTGCCCGAGGACTGGAGGGTAGCCAATGTCACTCTGCCTTCAAAAAGGGCAAAAAGGAGGACCTGGGAAACTAAAGGCCAGTCAGCCTCACCTCCATCCCTGGAAAGGTGATGGGACAGTTCATTATGGAGGTCATCTCCAGGCATGTAGCAAAAAAGGTTATCAGAAGTAGTCAACATGGATTCACCAAGGGGAGATCATGCTTGACCAACCTGATAGCCTTCTATGGCGTGACCGGCTGGATAGGTGACGGAAGAGCAGTTTACTTCAGCAAGGCTTTTGACACTGTCTCCCATAACATCCTCATGGACAAGCTTAGGAAGTGTGAGTTAGATGCATGGATGGTGAGGTGGATTGAGAACTGGCTGAACAGTAAAGCTCAGAGGACAGTGATCAGTGATGTGGAGTCTGGTTGGAGGCCTGTGGCCAGAGCTTTTCCCCAGGGGTCTGTGCTGGGTCCAGTCCTGTTCGACATATTCATCAATACCTGCATGAAGGGTTTGCTGGTGATACAAAACCAGGAGGAGTGGCTGATACACCGGAAGGCTGTGCTGCCATTCAGCAAGACCTGGACAGGCTGGAGAGCTGGGCCAAGGGGAACTTCATGAAATTCAGCAAGAGCAAGTGCAAGGTCCTGCCCCTGGGGAGGAACAACCCCAGGCACCAGTACAGGCTGGGGACTGAACTACTGGAAAGCAGGTCTGTTGAGAAGGACCTGGGAGTGCTGGAGGACAGCAAGCTGACCCTGAGCCAGCAACAAGCCTTTGTGGCCAAGAAGGCCAACAGTATCCTGGGCTGCATTCAGAGGATGCTAGTGTGGCCACCAGGTTGACAGAGGTTATCCTCCCCCTCTACTCCACCCTCATGAGGCCACATCTGGAGTACTGTGTCCAGTTCTGGGCTCCCCTATTCAAGAAACACAAGGAACTACTGGAGAGAGTCCAGCGGAGAGCTACCAAGATGATCAGGGGACTGGAGCATCTCCCTTACGAGGAAAGGCTGAGAGACTTGGGTTTGTTCAGCCTGGAGAAGAGAAGACTGAAGGGGGATCTTACCAATACTTATAAATATCTAAAGGGTGGGTGTCAGGACCATGGGACTGGACTCTTTCCAGTGGTGCCCAATGACAGGACAAGGGGCAATGGGTGCAAATTGGAACACGGGAATTTCCACCTGAATATGAGAAAAAACTTCTTTCCTGTGAGGGTGACATAGCAGTGGAACAGGCTGGCCAGAGAGGGTGTGGAGTCCCTTCCCTGGAAATATTCAAAACCTGCCTAGATACAGTCCTGTGCCCCCTGGTCTAGGTGCACCTGCTTAAGCGGGGCGTTGGACAAGATGATCTCCAGAGGTCTTTTCTAACCCCTGCCATTCTGTGATTCTGTGCAGATGTTACATAGACTAGGGAACTTCTGGCTGGGATGTTGGAAAGGATATAAGATGAGGATAGAAAGTTTTGCAGGCTCTATCTACCCTTACCAATTCAGTTTAGAGTGGAGAGATTTTGCAATGGATCCTCCAGTTGTCTCCATTTACCACCTGCTAAGCAGGTTGTCAAAGCAGTTTTGGTACAAGTACTTAATACTTAACGTTGAAGTTTGTTTACAAACCAATATGTAAACCTCACCACAGCACATTTCCCTACTCTGCACCTAATAGAAAAATCACCCCAAGTGTTTACTATAAGGAAATTAAATATTGATAAGGATTGAATAGAGGTGGTGGTTTCACTTCCTATCATTAGAAATGCCAATCCCGCTCCTCCTCACCAAGTTATTTCCTTTAGAGACAAGAGCAGCTTGCAGAAGTGACTCTGCGGCTCTAGGACTTCTCCTGTTTGACTCCAAAGCTTGAGCAGGAAAGGAAACCCTGCTTTCCTGCTCAAAGGACCTAGTCCACACATTACTGCTGCTACTAGAAACAGTCTCTAACAATGAGCAGCTTTAAGCTGAAAAAACCAGCTATTGCCCCGCAATCTCCGATCTCTTCTGTGTTATTAACTGTAAGGTACTAAATTATGTGGGTATGCAGTCACAGTGATAAATATAGAGAAAAGCCAGCTGTATAGACAGTTCTACCCTTTCTGCTAGCAGAGCACACCAAGAATGGAAATGAGGTACAGCATGGAGCCTGAAGTGATCCCATCTGCAGAGAAGGCAGGCCCAGAGCAGTGCTCCCTGGAGCTGGGGGCAGAAGCAGAAGGCAATAATGTGGGGAGGGAGAAGATGATGGTGGAGATATCCCTAAAATTAATGTTTGGTCCGCCTTCGGTGTGGATCGGACTGTATGTTGGGACATGTATAACTGGTGATTTTGTGCCACAAAATGCTGAAGCCTAAAGCCTGGTCTGTGAGGCACTGAGCAAAGCCTTACATAAATGTAGACTACAGAGTGCATTGTTATAAGTCATTTCTCTACAGAAGTTACATTAAGCAAACATTTCATTCATTCTCATATCCTTTGCCATAAAGCACTGGCATTAAAAATTTATGCTTTTCAGTGGTGAGATGATTCTGTTATTTAACTGTACCTGGGTACTTGAAGGACCCAGTGAGATCAGGGACTCATCACCTGGGTGCTATACAAACATTCATTTATTTATTTTACTTTTAAATATTAGTCACGTTCACTCATCGGGCCAACAATTTAAAGTAGCAAAAATATGTTCTTTTGTACCATGTGCTTTCTGACCTTTTAAAAATCTCAACAAATATTCGTACAGATTAATATTATCACAGTGTCTAAAGATCTTTTTGCCTTGAGGCTGCATGAGTGCAAAAGTAAGAAGCAGACATTGCCTGAAGATCTTATGCTACAGCTATGCAGTAAGAGACAGCAAGTGGATGCAGTCAAAAAGGGAGTAAAAATAAGTAATGAAACACATTTTGTACAAATGATCAAGCAGTTTGACCACTGTAATTTTTTTTCTTTTTTCAACAAAAATAAGTTTTATAAAGATAATGAGATACGTCTCTGCATTTATGGTGAGCACTTTCCAATTTTGCAGAAGCAAAAGAACAAAAAAGGCTTGATGAAGAGTTTATAAAGGGACTGAGATGTGGGCTACTATTTCAATAGTGAGGAAGAGGCAGTAGAGGCACTGTTAGGAGTCTGTGAGGGGCTTGGAACGTGAAGAAGTGTAGTTCATGTGTGTCTCAGGAAGGAAAAGGCATAGTTGAAGCAACAGACTAGAAAAACATTCTTTTTGGTAGCATTCTCACTGGATATGAGTGGAGTAAGTCTGAAATCTTTTGGGGCATGAGAAAATGATATTGCATTAATTGAGAGGTAAGATGATGAGAACCTGAGTCACTTGGAGGGGCCCTGTATTTCAGAGATGCTAGACCAGCCAGATTTAGGCAAACCAGCTATCCAAAGATCTAGGGAATGACATGAGTCGAAGTCAACACAAGCGCTATGGTTTGAATCAGCTAAAATGGTCATATTGCTCATATCATTAAAAAAGTGAGAGAGAGATCTTAGAAGGAAAGGGTAAGAATTATGTTTTTGCCATGCTGAACTTTATGTGATAGTTAAAGACCAGAGGATGTTAAAGAGGCAAACCAGGACCTTAATTTGGACACAAAGGTAGGTCTAGAGAGATGTAGATCAGTGAATTATTAGCACAGAGATGCCAGATGATAACTGAAAAAGTCATCTTCGAACAGGCTGTATGGGGATGGGTAAGATTGGAATAGCAGAAGCAGCAAAGAAAAGAGTGATTCAGCAAGGGTGAAACATTCAGAGGGCTGGGGTTGTAAAAGGCTTTAATTAAAGTCATGATACAAAGTCCATTCATTTAAATTCACACTGGCTCAAATGAGTTTTGGATCAGGTCCAAAGAAGAAAAAAAAATCATTTCACAACAGGGAACAAATAGTAGAATTCAAAGCCGATTGAGAGCAGGTAAGAGTGATATTGAAACTCCACCTATATGTTATGTTATCCTTTTGGGATTTATTTTACCCAGCAGAAACAGACATTTCATATGGTTTTGCTATGTTAAATGATGCCCAGGCAGCACTAATTCTTGTGTCTTTAAGAACTCTGACCAAAAAAGTCAGATTAGACCCAAGATTGTGGCTGGGAAACCTTTCAGAATATATTTCCCTATCTTTGGTGGCACTCAGATAAACAGGGCCAGATTATTGCCCTTCTTTTCATGCTGAACAATAGATAGTAGATAAAGTCTGGCAGCTCCTCAGACTATTTTCTGCTAAAATAAACTCAAAGAAGTTGAGGTAAAAGACATGGCTCCACTGAAATCAATGGGAATTTTGTCACTAAATGTATCTAGGGTATCACTGTGGGGCTTAAATAAAGTCTTTGATATCAGTTATAGGATTTTCTTTCTCTACAGTGTGTGAGCATAAGACAAGTTGTCTGTTTGTGAATACTCAGAAAAGATAAGGCAAATAAAGAAAACTTACGATGTCAATGTGTGTAGGCTAAAGTGCTTAATCTGGGTATGAAGACTTCATCTGATCTAAAGCCCCTTTAGTTGAGAGTGTTTACATGGGGATTTGACATGCTTTAACTTATGTTGTATTGACTTCATACCATAAATGGATTTGCTTTACCTTTCCCAAATGCCTCAATGAGACAAGCCATTGGTTATAATTGGCAGAACAAGATAGTTGCACCCGTGGAAGTAGGCAAGTAAATACCATGTTGATCCAAACAATATGAATCCCTTGAAGGTACAGAAAACACTAAATTTATTTAAACATCTCTTACGTTTTCAGTTTGATCGGTGTTATAAGGAATTAGCTCAGTGATCTAAAATAAACCAGTTATAACTGTGTTTAATTTTATTTTGTAAATGGCAGCCTTGTTGAATCCACATGAGTTTCGTTCAATTTTTTTTCTATCAGTGAGGTAGCATGTGAAGCTGTGATAATATTTTTCCCCTCCCACTCCTTGTTAGTTTGCTGAAAGGACATATTTACAACACACTGAAGGGCAAGACCCTTGTTACAGGTTCTTCCTGTACAGAGATTGAATTAATCGTGAGGAAAGATGATCCTAAACATTGGACCGAGCGTCAAGAAACATGACTTCTCTCCCAAGCTACAAGACAAATTTTCCATTTGGGATTTTGCGTAAATAGCTAGGGTCAAGGTTTTCATGCTCTTGTGCCTACCTGGGGAGTCTGAGTTTGTGTTTGGGCGCATAAATCAGTGTACTGATTGTTTCAAGAGAGCTAGTGGAATAAGGTCTAGGACACTGCCCAGCATGACAAATCTGGGACTTGATTGCAGACACCCAATGTACAGTTCCTAAAATCAATTTGGTTTCAAGCATCTCACCTTAAGAAAAAAAAAAAGTAAAAAAAAAGTATTTTAATTAGTTTTCCAGCTTTCATTTTTCTGGAGAAAAACTACATTCCAGTACAGGTTCAGATATGTTTTCCAAGTTGGACACGCGTGTTGCATGACTACCAGTGGAGCTTTGCTGTCACAGGTATGGCTGGATGATCCCAATCAGCACTTGTGGGAAGATGGGAATGGCGAGGAACCAATGGGGCTGGTGGGTCTTGTATCAAACTGGTACGCAGCCAGGCTCTGCCTGCAGTGGCGGAGTTCACACCCATGAACTTGCTTCCAGACCTCCACCACTACCATTCCCTTCAGCTTGCCTGAGCATGTGGTATGTGTCTTGTCATCCATGCTTCCCTGTAGAGTTTGATATATACATCCCAGATTAAGGAAGCTGATTTAATGGATAAGATAAAAAGATAGAAAACACGTTTAAAAGACTTTTCCCAGTATCTGCACCAGTCCCAGCTCTGTGTCACCTGACTCATAAGTCTGCATTCTTTGTGGTAGGAACACAGGAAAATTTTTATATTGGATTTGAGCTGTTCTGGCAGGTCAAATAGGGAATGCAGGTGGTAATTTCATCCCCACTGTGTTGTGATCAGGTGGGAGGAAGTCATGATTATAAGAAAAGAAAGTTTAGTAGTTCACCTTAAAAGGCTAAAATACACATTACAAAGTTGAGTTATATATCCTAATGCTTTCTTTGGAACTTCCAAAGCATTCTGTAATACCTTGCTATTCAACAGGGGAAGATTTCTATGACTCATTACTGACTGCTACCATGTTTAGAAGTTAGCCTGGCTTGAAATTCAATGCCAAAATGCTTGCATGATTTTTTTTTTTTGCTGGTAATATTTCATAACCTCTGGGTTTTGGTTCACAAAAGGAGATAAATGACAAAACATATATCTATATATACTTACCATTCATGTTTATAGCTATAAAAGTCTTGGCCAAAAATAGAAAATAAAATGCTGTGTGTTAAGAGTATTTGAAAAATTAATATCTAATAACTTGTGTGCATGAACTTTGTCTTCATTTGTGTAAGTGGTTAAAAAATAGACACTTGAAAGTGCAAGGATAATTCATAAGAGACAATTGACATCCTTGAAAAAGTTAATATCAAGAAATAATTTCACCAGCTATACTTATCCTAATAGAAAGTTCTTTGATAGGGAAGATCCTTCATAGTCTATAAACTGGAATTAAAAAAGGAATATTCAGAGGAAGGAATGACCCCATAATGTGTTCTGGCAAAATACTGCTGTATTCATATGATGTGTGTTTTACCTGCTAGGGCTGGTGCTTATTGGTCCTCTAAGGCTACAGCATAATCTGGAGCATAATTTTGCATAAGAACTTATGGATTCAGGCATAGCATTAAAGTACTAGGATAATTTGTATGGGTAGGATGCTTTCCAGTATTTTTCCCTTTGCTTTAATTGCCATGTCTGAGGGAGAAATGAACTGAGAAGTCTGCTTATTGGGATTAAATGAATTACAATTCTTGTGAATGGAGGTGCTTCTTCCCTTCCGCTGTGGTGGTACCTACATGTTAGAAGAGATGCCAGTTCACATCCATTCAAAAAAAAGAAAAATGAGGAAGCAAAAAAGCAAAGTTAAAGGAAGCGAATGACAGTGGGGCATCCACGGGAGACTTACCAAGAGTTAAGGGAGGCACAACATGCACTTTTCCCTTTACTCCGTTGAAGATCTGGATCCCACCACTCACTGCAGTGAGATTATGTTGATTTGCACCGGTGAACAGTCTGGCCAAAAACTAAGGCACAAAACATCACCACCATCTTTCTAATCCCACTTTCCATCAGTTAGCCAAAACAAAAGCCTCCAGATGGTATATATGTCACCCCACCCCACCCAGCCACGGCCTCAGTCAGCAATGTGACAAGCTGCTGTGGTGTTGGAAAGAGGTGCATCTTTATTTTGACTTCTGTTCTTTATTACAGAAAGTAAAATCAGTCATCACTAGTGGCACCTCTTTCCACACCATCCTGAAAGCAGTTGACCAATGCAGTATGAAAAAAAGGATGAGGCCAGAAGTCCCATTTCCTTTTAAAAAAGTGGTGGATTTAACTAGTGTCCACACATCTTGTACAACACCACCAACCTAGGTTCTACAAATAGGAAACACCCTAAGCAGTAGATGACTTGGGTGCACCACCAAGCAGCACTTGTCCTTAGAGGTGGCAGTTCTTTTTGGAAAAGACTGAAAAAGCATACAAGCCCTAGCTCATACCATCTTAGATGTTAATAAAACAGTAATAATTGTCTCCTTTTTATATATATCTGGATAATGCCTTCACAGTTACAGTTAAATGTCAGTATTTGTTACTATTTGTTGCTATTAACCAAGTATTGCTTATTCAAATACTACATAAAAATTTTGGAAACTCTCATTCAAGTTTGATGGCAATAACAATATAGAAACTATGGAATGTCTTCCAGAAAATATATTAGCAACATTTCCCATTTTGCTTTAAAAGGCTGGGCTTTGAGATATTAATATTGACTATTTTATAATACTATGTTTTATAAATAACTACATGTTAAATTTTAGATGTCAGCTTTTAATCTTTAGGAAATCAATTCAGTTTTGTGATACTGAACTTCCTATATTTTTATATAAAAATATACATACCTAAAACAGGAGGGGGGGGAATATACATGTAATTGTATATGCACTTTTCAGTGCAATATTAATAGTATCAAATCATTTCCGTTTTCCTGTCCTTTGTTTTATAAAGTACATAAAGTTATTGCAGACTAAAGCAACAGACTAAAAATTACATTTCTTTTTACAAAGACCTTCCTACAATAATTCATAAACCTTCATAATTAATGAAGATAACACACTGGGAAATATCTTTAGTCATTGAAATACTGCCGCTCTGAAGTTTATACCCATTAAAAATTTGTGGGTTTGATTCCACTTTGCAAAGCATACCCAAGTTTCTAAGTAAGTTCTGTTGATTTGACTTTCACTTTCTGTTCCACCCATTTTCCTCCCCCATCCTGCCTTTCATTTGCCAGAAAGCCCCGTCTAGCTTATTTACATGTGAAAAAACTTGGAGCATCATGTGGTGAGGTTCCAGGGCAACACTGAATCCCATTCAATTCTCATTTCCTCCCTGACAGTCACCATTGAATCAATCATGTTTTCCATGCCCTCTTCATGACCACCTAGGAGATCCCAAATCACTTTTCATCTGCTGTGTCAATCACACTCAGACCATGTCCACTTTTCATTACTAACACACTGTCATGTGACCAGCTAATCTGTCACTTTCTGACAGCGGTTAGTGTGCCAATTGATTTAATTAGCAATCAATTAGCTTGTTACTATTGGAAGTAATTACCTTTTATAGAGAAAAGAGTGCAGCTGGCCATAGCAATAAAACTGCACTAATAAAACTGCATTTACCTCCCCTTCTCTACATTCAAAGTCACTAGCACTCAAGGGTTAGCAGAATTATTGGTGACATACACACGCTTGAAGAGTCCTAGGGGATTTCTTCGCTCTCCTGATTATGCTGGCAGACTCCTTCATTAGTATAGTATTTATATCTTAGGAAATAGGTCTGATTAAGGTTAACGTTAACATTTACATTGTTTACTTCGGCAAAGGTTTCCATATCAAATGTTTGTTAATGAAAGCATTCTTTAAGATGGTTATAGATTAATGCTTCTGCATTTGCGGTGGAAAACTTATTTTTTAAAAAAACACTGTGCACCTTTAAAAAGCATGTGTGTCACACTTAACTGTGCTGGTAATACTTCTTTCTATTTTTGTCCACTCTGTAAAACATACACAGAAATTTACCTTATTGAGGAATTAAGTGCACTCATAAACCTTGGAAATTCTGCAGTAAAAAAGAAGTGAAGTACTTTCTAGCTGTTTTCTGTTTAAAAATTGGCATAAAGTTATTTTCTGTTTGAAGAGTAAACTGTCCAACACACATATATTTCTAACCTATGATTGTGCCATTCCAAACACCAGGACTGAAGTACATATCACACACTTGTGCCATTAAATTCAACCTGCAAAATACTCCCAAGGCAGACAATGACTCGCTACATTAGCTCTGTGGTGAACAGAAGAGTCAGTAATGAAATGAGTAAGTAGACTTGTGCTCCATTCATCATCCTGTTTGCTTCAATATAAGTGTTCTTTTATCAGCAGTATTGGTACTGATGTCATCACAGTAGGCATAAATCACAGCACAAGTGACAGTGTCCTATTAAGGGTCATGGTCTAAAATCATTATTGACAAATTAAAGACCACAGTTAGCCATTTTCCTGGTATACCCTCATTTGTGATATAGTTTGAATCTTTTTAGCTGGCTGCAGGATAAATAGGCATTTATAGTTCTGAATAGCTGTGTATATTAACTCACCAACCACACTACATTTAAAAAAATGGCAAGAAGCCCAGCAAAGACAAGGATGTTAAATCTTAGGCTGATCCTTGTCATCAACTCACATTTTATGGGACCTAGTTGTAAGGATTAGAGAGAAGACACCATCACACTCCAGTCTGTAATAAACACTCCTTAGTAATGTCTGCAGCAGATAGGACAAATTCATCACAGGTGCAATTAGGTAGAGCTTCTACTACAGTTGATGAAAAGCAATACAGGGCAACACCAGGAGCAACCCTGGGCTGCTCCTTCCAGTGACTTTATTCCTCACATAGGTCAGGGTGGAGCAAACTCAGCCCCTCTGCACTCAACCCATTTAAAAGCATCTCTGCTATCACATGTTGTTTTTCAGAGAAAGCAACAATTCTTTTGTGTATTGTCCAGTGTAGCCCCTTATAGAACTGCTGAACAAAAGGGCGTTGACCCAGAAGAGGTATTTTACTGTCCTTTTTCAGGAAAGGGTAACGGGAACTCCAGATTCCCAAAAGTCCTGTTTGCCCTTAGGTAAGATGGTGGCTGTAGCTCCTTCTGTCTGAGGAAACTATGATACCTGCTGCAGTCATTAGTTACACTGGCGTTTATTGCTGTTGGAGTTCTAGCGTTGCTCCTATGCCATTGTTTTGCGGTACAGACATCTCTTCCCCGTATCATTTTATGGAGGCCACTGGAGCAGTCAATGGATGAACCAAATAAATTCACCAAACATCTGACTGTATCTACACTGTTGGCAAGAGGCATCAGGAGATTGGATTAAATTAGACATTCACTTCCAGCTGCCGTTGGCAGTTACAGGGAAACTGTTTCTGTGTCTTCTTACTGCAACACCTACCTGAAGCACTGATTTTCATATTGTTATTAATGGGTTCTGGTGGTTGAGCCTGGAACTTCCCACAAGGTTGTGAAGATTAAAGTAAAACTCAAGCTGACTCCTGAAGCTTTAAGCACTGATAAATCCCATCTTGCTTCTCTCATTTTATCTGTATACTGAGAGTAAAATAAAAAAAGGAAAATGCGCTTAAACAATCTTTGTCAAAGGACCTGAAAAAGAACAGTATTTGGGAATTTTCAGGAGTGGTTTTGAGAACCCATTCTAGTGCCATTCCTTTCAAGAAGAGATCTCAGCGTGGGATGAGATTCTACCCCTCCAGTATATTGAAATATCAAAGACATCTTATCTCCATTTAAGTAAGGTCAAACTAATATTTTAACTGGAGTTACACTTATTTCTGCCAGCGTGGATTCTGGCTCTCTCCTTGCAGATGTGAGGATGGGGCATGTGAAGAAGGAGCAGGCGCTGCTGGGGTGCCGGCTGTCCGGCCGTGAGGCAGCACCCGCCCCCTTGGGTGCGGCAGGAAAGGGAGGTGAGGGTTAATGACAGGGTCTGCGTTATTCGCTCTGTTAGGCCAGTCTTGGCTTCCAAATCCATTCAGCTCTATAATCTCGTTCATTATACAGTATGACTCTTTATAATGCTTAAAATGTTGCCAAGTACAGTGTTATAGCAGAGACGGAACGAACACTGTTATTAACATACACGAATTTAAACAAAGCTTACTCATATGTCTCCTATTACCTTACTATCTGAGCACCTCATTATCTTTAATGTATTTATCCTCACGACATCCCTCTGAGCTAGTGTAGTGCTATTATCTCCATTTTACAGATGGGCAGAGCAATAATAAGGGTACGTCTAGCAGCACAGTCAGGGATTTCAGCAGGGCAGGCTCCTGTAAGAAAAAGACATGCCTTTGGTGCAACGTCATGGCTGGGGCTGGTGGGCGATCCATGCTGCAGCCGCATGCAGACCTCTCCGAAATTATTTTGAGCTATGCTGTAAGCCTGCAGTAGAAGAGTGGGCTTCAGCACCCAGCCTAAGGGTGGGTCTATGTAACTCTGAACAGTGTCTGCCCAATGTTTGTGGTCTGGTTTGGTTTTCTACTTTAAAAGTGCCGGTTCTACCTATGTAGCCTGCAAGCCTATGTGATGACTGGCTGCTTTCTTCAAGTGATAACAAAGCAGTTAAAGAAAAGAGACTGGATTTTCAGACCAGCTGATATTTCTTTCTGACAGATGTTTACCTTCACTAAATGTCTATAAAGTTTGTTAGGGGTGTTTATCCATCATTGGAGAATACACGTAAAGGGACCAAACCCAACCAAGTGTATCAAAAGCCGCATCTTCTGTTACTCGGTGCTAAAGGAGCACTAACATAAGTTGTAAACACATTTTTGAACCCAAGGTCCAGACTTGTTCTTATATCTCATCTTCAAATACCGCAGTACTTGGAAGACCAGCTAATTTGAGGGCACCCCCATCAGGCTGGGACCAACAGGTGGGTTCTCCTCATGGGGCACCGCACTGCGTAAGCAAAGCAATTATGGACTTTAGCTCCACAGTTCAGCCCTGAACATTAGCAACATTGAGACCTGGGAACCCTGGCTCCTGCAAAAATAAAACTGAGATGTTTTGGGACAATGTTTCAATTTTATGTCATTTCCAAAATATATATCAGGCTTTTGGTGTTCTGAATTTGCATTCTTTACCCTAAAGATAGCTGAGGATGTCAAGCACAAATTCCCTTCAACAGTGCAATGATTAGCCTCAGATGACCCCAGACTCTGGTTTTCCTTATGGATGTAACATTCCTAATACAGAAATATTTTAGATAAGAAACTTCTGATTTAAAGTGAATCCTAAAATAATGTAAATTCATATTCCAGGCAATTTTAGTGCATCCATTTATGCCAAGAACTGATAGGGATTTTTTTTTACTACAAATTTTTATGGGGTTTGGCTGAAAAACAACATTTTATTGTAATTATAACTTACATGGGGTTGTAGCAGTTTAAATAGCTTTTTTATAAGGTGCATCATATCCAAGGAAGCATCTCAGGTCAAAAATGAGCACATAATGTATTATCTAAGAGCAGCTCATGACTTAGGACATTTATAAGAAGTGTTTAAACCCAGGTTCAAGCACCTGAGCTATCTGTTTCATGTCCTACGTGAGTTTCTTAACTATAAACATGTTGAATTTCCAGTTCCAAGAATATCTTCAAAGAGAGACTAATGAGAAAGTCCAATAGCTAAATTCCATAACTGACTTGTGGAAAACTTGGGCTGATTGTAGAATTTTGCCCTGACATGAAACAGAGGCCTTTTCTAAAATACTGATCATTTCACAGGATGGAGAAATTGTTTTCTGCTCACTCTCCTTATTATTGTACGTCTGTATTTATTATTTCACATTTCTATTACACTCTGTTAGAATTAATTCAAACATAGGGTGTTTTTAACTTTGAGCAATTTGCAAGGCTCTCTGATTTTGAAGTTATGGGTATAATATTTTTTACTGAAGGTGCTTTAAAAATAAGTCTTTTGTTTAATATTTTCCGCAGATAATTTTTAAATTTTTTTAAAGGACTACGTGTTACAGTAATCAAGAGTTCGACACTAAAAGTAATTGGTAGAGAATGCAGAAAAAGAAGTATACAGGGTTACTAATATACACCAGGGCTTAAGCTGACATGAATTTTTATCTTAATTATCGGACAAATTTGTACTCCCACTATTTAATTCAATTTGCATGCATCGGTAGACACTTATTAAAGGTAATATTACATCTGTCATTTTAAGACTGGTGAGAATTTTATCATAGGAGCTGTACGAAACAGCCACTCTATTATGTAAAGAACTCTTTTGTAGAGCTTAAAATAACCAGTATTGCATCCCAATTAACTATTTGGAGGAAAATTCTTCTTTGTGGTACAATCACACATAACACGTAATAATGTGTAGGCCTTCTCCTATGCGAGGCTGTATATGGGCATAATGAGTTCTTTCAAACACCTCCTGTCCTTAACATCAGACCAACAAAAAGAAAAGGCAATTGTAAGCTGATCTCAAATCAAGTTATTGAAGAAGGATGTGTGTGCGCTATGGTAGGTTTTGCAGACCTTTTTTATATGAACTGCACTTGGTGTATCGACAAAACATAGCCATCAAGTCAGCACATGCTAACAGCTCCTAATTCATTGCTTTTCCTTAGGACAGAGCCTTGGTAGATTGTAGAAAACAGGGAAGTAGGTAGCTATTCTCACTACTGAAAGTCAGCTGCTCAATTAAAAAGCCAACACAGTAGTTACCATGGCACCAGCCCTATTATGCTGTGTATCAGTACAGAGCTTTAAATACTTAATACAAACAAACACATTTTATTTTTAATATAAAAGCCTTTTAAGGAAGTCTCTTTATAGTTCTAATAAATATGTTGCCAGGCAATTTGATTTGATAGGCAGTTTGTTAGGAATGAGATGTTTGGCATTTCCCTGGGAAAAAAAAATTCACTTAAAGAAGAGCTGTGGAAAAAAGGATTTTAAAATTATCCTGGTAAGAAAAGAAATATTAAGAACAGGAACAGCTGAACTGTGCATTACTTCTTCCCTCCTGCACCTTTGCTCTTCAGCTGGTTTTAGACTAAAATAACGTCCTACTAACTCGATTACTTATTTGTGAGTTGCAGCCATTGACCTTCTGATCAGTTGTCATTAAAAAGTCTGCTTTCCCGGCCAATGTTTACTGTGGGATGCCCTAGCAAGATAATATAAGCAATGGCTTTTAATGGAAAGTGTAATTTCTCAGCTGTGAAGAATGAGGGTTTCCCAAAGTATTCACAAATCAAGACATATTGTCAGATATAAACCAGTATAATTGCCTTGGATTTTTAAAGACTGCAGAATTGGCTTAATGGAAGTTGAGATATTTTTAGTATTAGATTATTTTCTATTGCAGAATTAATCAGAGCATTACTTATTACTCTGGGAACAGAATAAAAGGATGATCTCAGCCTCAAAAATGTGCTTTAGAGCTGAGCTGAGCCCTCTACTTTCAGAAGTGCACCGCCACTGTGGGTGACACTGGGAAGACGAAGATCATCAGCTGGTATGTTAGGTCTCTGCCTTGTATCCTCAACTTCACTGTGTTTTCACTAACAGGACTTGCAGGACACAGCCGTGACCAGACACGCCAACTGATGCATATCCTAGCATTGAGGTTTTTTAATCGGATTAAGCAGTTTGGTATTAAGAACTATTGTTACCTGCTTTGCCTTTTTGATGGGAATTTTATGAAATATTACTTCATATTTTGCACTGATTATTTTCTAAAAGGCAGGCATTTGGCGTCGGGTGTTGTTCTGCAAGCAGTTGGGTACTCATGCTGCTCCAGACAAAGCTGTATTTTATTTTGCTGAAGAAAGTGAGGAAAAGACTGAGTAATTTGTCTCCACTAACATGAAGTTCTCTGTGACTTTCGATTGTAGCTATTGTCAAAGAAGCCCAAAGGGTAGAAAAAATCTGGGACTTGAAATTGTTGCTGGATGCTGTGTCAAAAAACAGCCCATCAATCTCGGAAGAAATTTTAAGGGAACAGGTTTTTCATGCCTGTGCACTGGTAGGAAGCCAAGTGCGTGTTGCCATTTGATGGTAAAATCAGTGTACAGCTGTTCCAACCAGCTGGCGACATAACCTATGTCAGAGGGATATGTCACTGCCGTACCAGCCCAAACTGCTGGCGGTGGCTGCATGACAGTCAAGGAAGACAGCAAAAGGAACTTGGGGACCAAAATAGGAGGAGTTTACAGTGCCATTTCAGGGACACAGATGTGTGAAGAGTGTGATAAAAGAAGGAAACATCGGAGGGAATAAGCTCAAACAAAAAAGCAAATGTCATTTGCATGATGTAATTATGGACAACCATTGACTGCTTCGTAATAACACTCAGTAGGGCAATGTTAAACCTACTGTGAGTGCTAAAAAGGCCTCAGCTTGAAAAAAGGTCAGTGTGAATTAGTATATATTTGCAGATTAATTCTGAGTGTTATATCATAAATTTTATAGCCTAGCAGTTACTGGTGTATAGTGAAGATGACACTAATGCGATTCAGACAGGATTAATTCAGAAAGGACTAACATCTAGCTTGTCACTTTAATTTGTGGACAACGAAGAAAATGGAGATATGTTAATATATGTGTGTATTGTGTGTATGTAACACGTGCATATGTGTGTTAGACATAATTGTTATATCTCCCTCTGTGTTGCATCAAATTCACAACCAAGATCAGAAGCCACTTTAAAAGCAGAAACACTGTGAAGTCTGCTGTTTTTAAACTAACTGGATTACAAGTTCAGCTGCAGTTTCTTTCTTAGAAAAAACAAATCCTGCTAACCCTTCACTGGTGTAAATGGTTATGCCAATGTACACCAGCTGAGGATGGTGTTGCTTAATCTATTGAATAGATGTGTCTTTCTGCTCCTCCTGTACCCTTATATATATATATTTTAAGTTAATGGATTCTGGACATCCTACCCTAAATTTCGAGACCCAAAGGTAAATTTTGATGATGCATCTGCAGCATGTCCCCAGTAAGAGAAGGAGGCAGTACGGGATCGTGAGTGCAGAGCTGAGGTGCTTACATTTAGTTGCAAATTATACTATGGACTCTCTGAGCGCCTGTGAGATTATCACCAAGGATTGCTTTATTTTTCTTTGTTGGGGTTGACAGGGAATGTGGTCTAGATCCTTAATGTGGCATTTAGGTGTAATCTGGAGGAAATGTACAGTTTTAAACCTGAAAACCCTTTCCCAACTGCTGCCTAACTCTGTAGGCACCCGGGTGCATCAGCACTTTGTTCTGAGCTGGGTGTCTCTTGCCGTGGGCATGATGTAGAGAAGGATTCATGACAGTGGTCTGTTTCAACACAACATTATTTGATAATGGACAAAACCAAGCCTGAGCCTCTCTTTTCTTGAGGAAGAAATCCAGCCAACACCCTAAAGGACAGGGAGGTGAGGGGCTTCAGCAGCCTGGGAGTTTTAATCCCCTCTCAAATTCTGGTGCAATGGGCACATGTGTCCGTGTTTGGAAGAAATCTCAGCTTGAGGCCAAGGGGACAAAACCCCTTCCAGCAGGTTGGAGTGAATTTCTACTTTTAATGCAGCAGCTCAGCATGCTCTATGTCCCTTGGGTCTCCAAAGGACCAACTTCTCAGCACACAGGCTCGCTTGCCTTTACTGCAAAGAGCCAATTTTTTCTCCAGATATTTTACAGGGAGTCAAGCTGCTTTTTCCTGCGTCTGAAATTTTAACACCTAGCTTCATCCTTTATTAAATAGAGCTTTAGTCTAATTCCTAATTCACATTTTTATAAAACGGACAAATTATATAAAATTTTACAAGTATGTACACATAAAATACAATTATATTAAAATGTAATTTCTTCTTTCTTACTCACTGGATCCAGGGATATCTTACTACAAAAATTTGTAGTATCTAGCCCAATATACTTTTAATGACATAGGAGTAAGTTATCTTAATTACCTGTGCATCTTTTCCCTTTTTAATTTTGCTAGGTAGTTACAAGTTCTGAACTAAAGATTCCTAAAATAATTACAGAGATTCCTTTAAGGATTTTTTCTAGCAATGAATATATGCTGTCTTCAACAGGCTGGAGGAGGTCTGAGAAATGGACTAGACAGCAAAGACACCTAGTCCAGACTGTTATAGGGGGCAAACAAAAGATGTCAGTATGCTTGGGACTACTGATAGAGTTATATTCTTGATCCAAACAGATTTTTCCATCTTTTTTTTTTTTTTTTTTTTCATTCTTATCACTATTTTCTTGGTTTTGGAGGAGAAATTAGATTTTCATGAAGATAGGAATTTGCATTCATCTGCATTTCTTTAGTTTTTTTTAAAAAAAGGTTAAATTAAAATTCAGTCTCTTACAACTAAAAACTAGCACAATTCAACCTGGAAATAAAGAATCAAACCAAAACAAGTTAAGTGTTTCTGAGGGAGGAGGAGGAAGATGTCTTTTCTGACCTTTTCTCCAGACCCCATATTTCCAGGTCAAGGGTCTCTGGCTAGAGCCGGCATACCTTCATCACAAGGTTGTCATAAAAGGAAAGACCAGCAAATCAGGACGTTGGGCTGTAAGAAATGAGAGTTTCAGCCCATGTGCTGTTTTTTGCCAAACCAGGGATGACCACCCAGGTTATAATATAACTTTAAAAGTCATCCTTGATCAGCAAGACCATTTCAACATTAGGGGTCTTTAGGGTAGCCTCTGACTTAATTTTGGGTTGTACAGCAGTTATCCTGGGACCATGTAAACACCTGATATACTACATCCATAAGCCAGCAGACTGAGAAATGGCCTTGATGTTAGACCACAGTCTGGACTTGGTTGGAAGACCCTGTTGCCAGTATCCTGTAGTTTGGTCTTTAAGAGGAAACTGTGATATAAGGCATCTTGGTCATCCAGGGCACCAATAAAAACAGAAGAAACACCAAGTCCTATGGACATGAGCTGCATCTCTTCCTTGCAGTGCATCAGTACGGTGGGAAATAGTGTTCACTTGGGGTAGTCAGTGATAACAGAAATTCATGCTTCAGGAGCTGGAGGAGAGGAGAGGACAGGAGAGGACAGGACAGGACAGGAGGAGATTAATCACTGGCATGCCTAAGCTGCCGTCGTTGTTAGGCCTACAAGAAAGTGTAGGTGTTTGTCTCATGCAATGGAAAACAGGTTGTAGAATCTGGAGATACAATAATGCACCTTATAAAACAAAGATTTATAAAGGACTTGTATAGTGCTCGGAGAAGACATAATCACTAGGACTGCTCTCAGACTGGTGAGGAGACCTCTGCTCACATGGAGGACCTCAGTGCTCCAGGCATGAGCAGGGTGAGCTGTGGCTCCTACGCCAACATTGGCTGGGTTCTAACTGAAGGTGTTTGGGTTTTTCTCTAGAAAACCACAACACTTTAAAACCTGGCAATTTCTGAGCTGCTTATATAAGTTAATGTAAGCTGTTAACTGATACAGCTCTGCTCTTACTGTGTGTGAAAGGGTTTGTGTTTATCATCTGAGTCACGTGTCTGCATGTTGCCTAATGAGAGCATTCATATTTTCTTACACTTGCAATATATTTATGCATTCGTAGACCTATATCAGCAGCACTTGTGCTGTGCTGTATGTTCTGTTATGAAAAGGGAAGCTTTTCCTATTTCTTTTTTCTGCAATCATATGAAATAAACATTTTTGACATGTAAGGGAAAAGAGCTCCTTTCTTCCTTTATTCCAGGACAGACAATAACTGTCTAATGCCTAGTTAGCTGCCTGTCTTATGTTACTTTCCCATCAAACTCTCATTTCTTTCATTCAGTACTTAAAGGTGCAAGTAACCTGGTTTGGCCTCAATTTTGCACTATTTATCCTGCAGGCAGCAGAATTTTCTAAGAAATCCTGAAAAATTCCGGAGACATGAAAATAAAATAAAAACCCTACTTTGGATGAGAGGCAAAAAGAAAAAACAGCACTTCTGCGACGTTGATCAGATATCATAATGATGTCTGATATTAGCCAGAACCAGTGAGGAAACTGGAGCACTCTGAATGTGAAGTATTTAAAAATAGTTTCATGACTACATAAATACCTTTGGAGTCAGAATTTAATTGAAACTTAAATTCTTTGAGAGTTATTAGTCATTAAAAAGAATGACCCTCTATTTAATTTTTAGATTTTAATCTCGTATTCTTTTCTCTCCCATTAGCTCAGAAACCAGCTTGTTATTGCCCCTTAAGGCTTTCTATATAATTAAATATTCCTGAAACTCTAAATGCCAGCTATACTGGAAGAACCTGAATCAGAATAAAGCAAGGTTATTTACAAAAATTTTTTGCTGAGGATTTAGCACTTGAATATGCTTTTATTCCTGTCAGGGTATGGGTCGTACTTTTCTTGCATAGAAAGGGAATTTTGGTCACCAACCTCAGTGTGATCATGAGTAGGTACCATGTGTCCACAAAGACGCACAGCTCTTTTTGCTTAGGAAGACAGATATTTCAAGAGGGGACTGTTAATGACAGCCAAGAGGTAAAACCCCCCAGGTCTGGAAACAAGGCACCAGAGCTTACACTTGGTAAAATGTGTGGCCATGTGCATGTGTATTGTTTTATGGGCAATGTAAGATTTATGAAGTCCTTACTTTTAAGTGCTGGATATTTTCTTGTAAATGGGGTGTTAGATAAGTAGACCATGTGGTGGATATGGAGTAACTATTTAATAATCTAGGAATATGGGGTATAATTTAGCCAACAGTGCATGTGATTGACGGTGAAGCATCGTTCCAGCATATCAATATCAATTTTACATTTTTATATGTCTAGGTATTGAAGAAAACAGCAGGAGAGCAACACAATGACTATATAAATAAATGCAAGACCAAGGTCCACAAGGACACAGGGAAAGACTATACAGCACTTTTTTTTTAGCAGAACTGAGCGCTTAAAAGGTCTGTGAGAAATTAGACATTGAAAAGGAGTCTCTGGAGAGAAAAGAAAGCTGTGATAAAGCAATTCATAGCAGACGAGGTGGAAGAGACTCAAGTTGTCCAGGCTGTCTGAAGCCACCCTCCTGGCTTCTAGGGAAAGGTAAACCCAAGCTGTGGCCAGCCAAACCTGACCATGAGATTGCTGCACGACAGGATTTTCTCTGGAAAGCTGGGGTTGCTACAACAGGGTAGGCCCAGCCTGGACATCATACGTTTCTCCAGATGGAGGGGAACAGGATGTGATCACACTGCTCTGTGCGCAGCGTGTCTTTGGGAGCAATAGGTCTGTGCCATGCATGGGGTCCCCATGCATGTGTGTCCCTTCCCTCTTGTGATACCATGTGGAGGGCCTCAATGGGACCTCAAGGATTGGATGCTCCTCCTTGGATGCAAACCCTACAAGAAGAGAGTGTTTCTGACCAGCTTCAATTCTCATACAAATTACCTTCAAGGATAAGCAGGCTTGAAATTACCCCCAGGACTAATTGGGTCCTAGGCTTAAGTACAGAAATAAGCAAGGAAATAAAACTCATAGAAGGGCAGATTCTAGATGAAAGATAAGCATGAATGAGAAACTACTGTTAGCAAATATAGCTCTCCTTTTAAATGGAGCCTGAGGACTGTTCTGAGTTACTCCTGTATAAAGTGTGCACAATGAACGGAAAAGAGAGTTACTGGGGAGGGTGGTGGGAATAGAGGTCAGTTCCTAAGCTTTGCTAGACACTTCCTTGGCCAGTCTCTTGGTCTGTAAGAATTTAATTAAATGGAGCTCTGGTCTTTCTTTGAAACCTCCACATACTATGCTGATGCAAGAAATAGCAGTAACAGTAATATACCTGTTTTTTGCGGTGTGTGGGGTGGTTTTTTTTTCAACTTCAATCATTTACCACTTTCCCTGCCTCTCTGTTTTACTTTGGCACAAAAGGCAAGGAAGATAATTACTTAGGAAAGTGCGGGTGGCAGTAACTACCAACCTGATCCCAGGCAGTTTGAGTTTTACTGTTTGCGTTTGAAAATAAGTCTCTACTTTGTCACTGTATGTCTGAACTCTTTTATTAATTGCATCTTATTTCTTTTTTAAGCATCACATCTTTAGTTTTATTTAATTCAATACTATAGAAAACTTCTTAGCCATGATGAGAACAAAGTAATACTCTTTCTCAGTATAAGAAAACTATGTTATGGTGGGAATACGTTTAAATATTTATGTAAGGAAAAATGTTTACTGTGTAGAATGGTATGTTCAAAGACCCAAAAGATTTCCTTTGAAACTTAAAATGTCCATATGCTTATTTCAGATGTGACTGCATACTTCTGCTGTCCTTTCTTTGATCCTCTTTCTTTCCCACATCAGTGGCATTTATCTGATTCTCATTATTATATCATCAGGGCTCTTCAGATTGCCTTCTATTTTTTCTGGCAAAATCCATGTAAAGTAGTTAAGTGCTGGTGCTTTTACTTTACAGACTGGGAACCGAGGAGAAGGAATTAAGTGACATGCCGAGGACATTTGCAGAAAGACCATGGCCAGGCAGAGACTTGGAAATAAGCCTTCCAGCTCCCAGATAAGAACCAACATCAGATGGCAAGGCTCCCTTACCTTTTCTTGTCATACTACATCACCTGACTGCTCTTAGCTCTTTTTTACAGCCCTGAAGGCAGGGAATCAATATTAGAGCTCCTGTATCTCAGTGCCAAGGACATCTAAGCATATATCTAAATGAAAGTTGTAACAAGTAGGTTCCAGATGTGGGAGTTTCTCATTTAACTCAAGAAGTCTGTGCTGTAGGTGACTACATCTGAGTTAACTGTATTGCTGCCTCTTCAGTCCAGAAAAAGGTGCTTCAAGGGTGCTTTTTGTCTAAGGTCAGCAAGGTAAATCATGCTTCTGAAATACCTCTTTCACCCCATAGACGGTATCTGGATGCTTAGTTCAGTGCGGAAGTTAGGTAGGAGGAATCCCAGCTTTCATTATTGTTTCCAAGTCAGCACATGTGCTTGCTCTAACATTTCTTACCCATCCATATGCCCACTATCAGCACTTTCAGACTCTTTAAAAGGACAAAGATGCTGTTGGAAGGCCATGCAAGTCATGACTGAATGATCATGTAGCATGGGATAGGTCGCTTAAACTCTAACCATTGCTCAATTCTCTAACCATTTACACAGCAAAGGTTTTAGTACATTATAATCATGGATCTGAAAGCGCATTGAGTAGATCACTGAGGGACATGGGCCAGACTTTAGCCAACAGCACAGACTGCTGTTTCTATCAGATGGACAGGGCTATGTTTTGTAGCAGATCACAAGAGTAAAAATCAGCATAAGCTAATTTTTATTCAACTTATGTAGTGCATTTTGCCACACCTTATAGCTGTAAAGAAAGTCCACATCCCAAATTGCGCTGCCACAATGATTTTCATTTGCAAACAATTACAATTGAGCTAAACTTTGAATATGTTACTTTAATTTACCTCTGTCTTGTTTCCTTCTTTGTAACACACATAGATTAATACATTTGTTTTTGGGGGAGTGTCTTAGGCTTTCTTCTAATGCATCATGAGCTAAATAGTTCTACTGATCACTGTTTAAGGAAGGCTAACCTAATGAATTAAACATTGACTTGAGAGCATGGCTTTCAAAGAGGACTTTCTATGTAGGGTTGCCATGCTGCTGTCCATGATTTCCCAGGCATAAATATGCATGCATGCATTATGGAGTTGGATTCCCAGTGTGCAGTAAGCCAGGCATATCAGGTTTATTGTGCATGTGTCGACATTTTTGGCACATTCATGAACGCATCCAACTCATTTTGCCTGCACCGTGCAATTGATATGTAGAAGATGTTCTTCTGTCCAGGACTTGCTGATGTCCACAGGCCAAGAAGAGGTACTGTTACAGTGCCAAACTGCCAGATATCCAGGAATGGCTACTGTCCTCAAATCCCATAAAACCAAGATTTCTAGGAGGAGAAAGAGGACATGTTTAAGCTTCCTGGAAAAGTGGTTATCCTTATTCTATGATCTTAGATAAATCATTTCATCTGATTCCTTACACATCCACGTTTAAGGTGAGGCAATTACAATGCTAAGTTGCACTAAGCAATAATATGAGATGAAACAGTGTTGGTAAAGAGCTAAAATTCTTCTAGATGTAAATTTTCAGGAGCTGTAATCCATGAAAACGCATTTCAAATCATGCAGCCATCTCTACATTTCAATAGAAGTTGATGGACTCTGAGATATCCCCAAAGGAAAGCCACAAGACATACTTTTCACTCCTTACAGATAACCAGTTATTTCCACCTTGTATTGTGCTAAAGACTAGTCGGGCTTTTGTCTCTTCCCTTTCAAAAATCTGAAGAGCGTTCCCAACTCCAGTTATATTTATAATTACATGAAGGGATGTGACACTAGAGGAAAATTGTGTGGGTTTTGTTTTATGTGATTTGTTTATAACTTAACATGGCACTTAATAAAAAAAGCTGTATAAATCAACTGGTACAAACAATCATTCCTTTATCAGGAAATTACACGTGCAAAGTATTGGTTGGTGGAATGAGTCTTAATGAAATTCAGTCAAAAGCTGCAGATCTGAGAATGAACAAGGGCCTCTTAATAGAAGAAGGTTCTATTTTTCCTGTAAGGTTCAGAGATTCAAACAATAAAATAGTGATTTAATAGACTTTAAGTCAATCAAGATGATACAATAGTGTTAATTAGCCTTTTGTGCCTAATTCACAACTAATTCTGTTGTCTACTTATTTATGCTCCAAAGTGGCCCTGATGAAATTTTTAATATTTCACCTAAGCTGAAGATTCATTTTTAAGCTGGCTGGTAATTTTCTCATATATCGCTTGAAATTGTACTCTAGATAATTTTGCATAGTAGTATATCTACATGTCAGGATCATTGGCTGCTGTGTTGAATGGCTCTTCAGAGCTGACAACTGGATAATAGCTTTACTTTCAGCCAGCAGAGGAAGTCAAGAGCAAAAGTGTAGAGATAATGTGAATATAATTCATTATTCAAATATGCAAGTGATGAACTGAAAACAAAGAGGGAAGAGTAATAATGGTGTCATTATTTTTATTACTCTTGTTTTGCAAACGTAGCGTGAAACATTAAAATAGATCTTTGAGAGATTCGCAACTGTACAGTGACAAATTTACTTTCTTGGCAATATTGATAAAAGGAAAGTAAAGCAGACAGGTTTCTGCAGAAGGTATGCTGCACTGTTAGTTGTACTATTAAATATCTTCTTGTTGTCTTTTGCTCTTTAAGATTCACGTTATTAGTTACTCTTTAGAAGCCTGGTCAGTGACTGGAAGAAAGTGCATTGTTGTTCTTGTGGCTCTTTCTAGTTAAGAAAATCTTCAAACATTTTGAATCTTTGTAGCATGACTAACAAAGGCCAAATAGACAGGTTATGTAAAGCTTTCTTTGCAAATGAGGAATTTGCATGTGATAGCAAACCATCCTCCATGAAAGCAGCACAGATACAAGTTTTAATGGAATAAGGACCTAAAGAGCATCCATTTGGTAACTGAAGTGTTTTCCCCTTACTATGCTGTTTAATGCTCTACCTTTCAGTTTGTCTGTTTTACTTCTTCAGTGCTTAGGCGAAGGTTTATTTAAAAAAAATTGTTTAGTGCTTTTAATTTTTTAAGTGTATGTACAGTAATATATACAGACTTTGGAACTAAAGATTAAAGACATTTTCTGCTAATCTTACGGCAGGGTTAATGAAAGTCCTCTGCAAAGATTATGTCCCTTTTGTGTGGGGCAGTGTGGCAAACATCCTTTTCTCCAGGCAGCTTAGGCACCCGAGAAGAGAAATAAAGCATGGAGGAGGCATGGAGTTCTCACCTCGGCATGCGTCAGTAACAGAGAGCAAGGCAGCACATCTGGAAGTGCCCGGGTATAAACTATGGCGTTCCCTATCTCAGTTTAAAATCTCTTTGTAGCTGCATAGGAAGGCTTTGTGGATTATTTTTATAGTACCTGAAATGTGTGCATTGGTTGTTTATCATACTGCGAGACACTATACGGCACGCTTTTATGAAAGCTGTCCCGAATTTACTGGTAGATTTGACATGCAGCTGTTATGAGGTTACAGTTCTGCATAATGCTTTCTGTGAGAGCTTGAATAGGTGCCGTGCTGCAAGGAGTTAATCTGAGATAAGGAAGAAGGGGACTGGGGTAGTTAAAAGCAGCATTACCTTTGTGTTTCTAAAGGTAAGTTGAAGTAGGTAAGGCGGGCAAAGCCTGGGAAGAAGAGAGGTTTGTTTTCCTGAACACACAACTGGGAGACTGAGGCACAGGGGAATTAAGGATCTTGCCCAAGGTCAAAGGAGTTGTTGTGGGAGACCTCTCCCCACTTTCAGTCCAGTGTCATTCCCCCAAAACTGTCTTTCTCAGCTTCACAAGCAGTATTTTGCCTTCTAAGCCAATGATATATTGAAGAACTGATAGAGATTTAGTATTCAGCTCTGAGCATTTTTTCATTTTTATGGTAAACCGATGAAGGTATGAAATGCTAAAATGAGTAGAAGCACCACAAAGTTTTGCACAACGTTGTAACCAGTGACTGATCTGATTCTCTTTTGACTTACATTATAAACACAAGTAAATAATATTCTTTTCTTATTTACAGCAGCTTAACCTGTAGGAGACTTGAAATTTAATTCTATTAATTGCTATTTCTATTTTTCTCACCTTTACCTGATTTTACAACTGCAACTTGTACCCAAACTTGAAGTAACCATCTCAGTAACACTGAGATTTGGCTGCCAGCCTCCAGTCGGAGAGCCTAGGAGGCTATCAGAGATCTCCAGAGCTATGGTTTTGGAAATGGACTGCGTGAAGAAAGACCAAGGCTGTGATGTGAATTGGGAGTTTCAGGGGTAGCTCGTTCCACTGCTTTTATGACCCTGAAAGAGTCAGTTAGACCATGAGTCAGAAAACTATTTAAGAGTATGCTCAGCTTCACTGGGACAGAAGCCTGTGCTTGCAGAAGCACGTGTTTAAGCACTGTCTTGAAAAAATATGGCTTCCTGTATCAGGGCTTTTAATCTCTCCATTCTCCAGTTCTCCGTCTGTTAAAAAGAATTAACAGGTGGCAGAAAGGAAATGTTGTTATCTGTCTTCTGTTAGCTCTTTAAAGCCTCTGACTCTGGGTGTGTGGAGCCACTCTCTCAGTGAGCCCTCAGCCTCTCTTGAAGCATCTGTGTCATGCTACAATGAAAAGGAATAATTTATGCAGTTACTTAACAAGTATATTATGCAACATTGAGCTTCCCAGAAGAAAGATTCTGAGGAATGGGGAGGGGCTGTTGGCCTTCCTAGAAGAAGCTGTAACAGTGCAGAGGACGTCATGCATTGTCCTTCAGCACCAGAAGTGCAGTGGCTTCACTGTTCTCCTGGACTCAACAGGTATCAGTGATGTTGAGATCAGACAGACAAACCTTTTCTTGGACAGCCTTAGAAAGGAGAGGAAAGGTTCTTCTAAAGATAAAGATAACAGCTAATGCTGCCTAATGCAACACAGTCCCTTCAGCAAATACCAAAGAGGATTAACCTGCAGGGAATAGTTGCTTTGAGGCGATGGTCTTGGGTCTGAGAACAGTGGCCTAGAGCTTGAGGAAGCTGGCCTGACACAGGAGGAGTAGAAATATCCAAGTCTGCAAAGTCTTGAGCTCTGTTCTTCTATCATTGATAAAGCCAAGCCCAGAAACCAGTTACACTTGGATGCTACACCCATGCTGGGCTCCCTGGCTTGGAAAGACACAGTGCAAAAGAAAGTTCTTCATTAATTATTATTAGTAGTAGTTATTTGCATCGTATTACGAAGAACCATTTGCAATACAGAGTAAAATATAATTCCTGTGGTAAATAGTTACAATCTAATTAGATGAGACAATTAAGAATCGGGAAAAGATATAAAAGAGTGAACAAAAGGATAATGAACCAACATTTCATTAGCTCCAATATTTTTCCTTTTGTTTGGCTCTTTGAAGTTTCTTCCTTGTTTATTTTTAAAATAATTTATTTTTAAATTAGCAAAATAATTTCAATTTTCACTTTGGCTCTGTGTAAACTGAAGAAACAGCTTCTCATTACAAATGTATTAATTAACATGATAATAAGCATGATTCTGCCTCATGGATAAAGGCAGCCCTTTCTTATTAAAGGGGTGAGAAGGACATTATACACTAGCTGCTTCAGATGCTATATAACAGTGTAACTGATCAAAGCCAGCCCCAGCCCATCACAGGGACGCACTGGGCAGTTGCCCACATTACCAAAACCAGAGGGGTAGGTTTTCTTTCAGTGCAATTTCTTACTGTTCAATTATCAGCTGTGTAATTCTGGTGGATGCGATAGGTAGATTTATTTTGCCCGGGAAGTGGGGCCGACCCGAGCACGGCAGCAGAGAGCTCAGTGCTGCCTGTTCGGGGGGAGTTTGCAACCTGCGCTGAGCTCGGCGCAGCAGCAGCAGCTGCTTTGCTTCCAGTCTGCAAAGCAGGCAATTAGAGTGAGCCTGGGTACGTCTGCAAAAGCTGAGGTCAAAACTTTGACTGAAGGTTCACATACTTAGCCTAGCCTGTGCTTAACACCGTGTTATTTATTCCCATAGCTTTCACAGTCAGCTTGGTTGTTTATCTTGTTGGTTTGCTTACTGTATTCCTGGGAATCTTCTGTTCCTCTAAAGGTCGGTGGGGGTTTTGACAAGGGCTGCAGCACAGGTGCCGTTTCAGCCCCTCTCCAGCCCTGTATAACCATCTGTTGTTGTGCTCGAGAGCATCTTCCCCTTAGACGAAGGGCAGAAATGGCAGGGAGAGGTAGGAGCGGCAGGGGCTGGGTTTCACTGGCTGGCATTTCCATGAACCCCGCGAGCCTGATAGAGTTGCCATAAGACGATATCTTAAATGGTCACTGTCTGTCTCCTGGATCCCTGTCCAGCTTCAATGCTTTTGCACCAGCTCCACAGGTAGGAATAGTAGGAAGCGTGGAGATGGGGAGATGATATGTGAGTTATTTTCACAAGTTAGAGATGACCCCATAACTCATAAGTGGTGGAGCGGTGCCTGCAGAAAGGAATTTCTGTCCACCACTGACTGTGCTCACTTAATTTATTGCTTAGCACGTACCTCTCATCATCAACAATGGGAAAACTAGTTTTCTGTGTGAAGCTAATGTTTTTGCTCCCTTGATCCTGGGGCTGGGGCTGTCTCCTTCCCTCTCATCCATATGAGTGCAAGATATTTCTTTGGGTAACACATTTTCAGGTGGATTCTGAATGTGCTGGGCTGTCAGCTCCATGCAACATCATAGACAACTTTTTAGTGATAAAACAAATTGACAAGTATGTGTGTGACATGGCATCTGACTATCAGATGTTAGAGGAATGCAAAAGGCATACCATCGTGAGGCATATAATTCAGTGTGTGTGTGTGTCTGTATATATAGAACTAACAATTTATATTCTAATCATCACAAAGCAATCATACTGTGAGTGCATTTTTGTTATTAATACTTACCCTTTGATGCATAAACAATCCCATTTGAAATTCCTGGTACCAACTATGCTAATCTTTCACTGGAAAAAACTTATTTGCAGAGGAGGAAGAATGAAGGGTAGGTAAGCGAAATGTATTTCATCTGTTTGAAATAACTGCAAAACTATCAGCATTAACGGTAAAAATATTTAATGAGTATTGCACTAGCCAGCACCAAAAGTAGTGAGATACAGAATTGCATTTGTTCTGTCACAGGCATGACTGACATTTAATTATTGTCTATTTTTGTGCCGATAATCTCATTCTTATCATTCGTTGTTAAATCCTTTAGAACCCCAAGAAAAATGAGATCAAGTGACAAAAATAAGATAATGAAATCATATGAAATAGAATAAAATTATATCTTGTAGGTAAGACGTGATTCAGGAGACTAGGTTATTTTATGGGGTTGTATAATCTCTATAAGTGATTGTGAATTAAATGTGTTGAGCTCACAGAAAACCTTTGGAAAAGAATGGCTGGTTGCAAGCTAGGCTGACTTCTTCGTTACCGTTGTGCAGCGCATGCCATCTGCAATGATATAAGATCATTGTAAACCTCAAAAGATCATGAATTTAAGTCTTGTTGGAGAAAAATATATATCTTTCCAGCTCACTTCCCTTTTGCTAGTTTGTTCCCTTTGTGCTGTTGTGAAGATTTTGGAAGCCAGTTTGTCACAGTGACTGTAAAATCAGGATCTATTTTTATCATTCTTAGCTTTCAGCCAGAAAAAAAAGGCTTCCCAGTCTTTTGCCAAAAACTATTTTGACTACACAATCAGATCCAAGTGTTTGAGTCACTGTATATGTCTGTTTGCAATATGTAACAGGAAAATGCTTCTAGCTGAAGTTTTAAATGAGGTAGGAAATCTGTTGCAAGAATTAGAAGAACAATGAGTTCTGCTAAGGGGAAGTCAAAGGCAACACTCACCATTTATTAGTCTTTTCCAAGATAACCTGTTAAATTCATTGAAAAATGACTTTGCAAGTTGTATGATGATGAAAACACTGAGGGTTTAATTTTGTTTCCTGCTAACCTCTGAATGATGTAGTGGAAATCTGGTCTATGCACGCGAAGAAAAAATGCTGACAAACAAAAGTATATATCTCATGAATGTGCTAATTTGCTGAACAGGAATATTATTTATCTGAGTGCACTAGGTAGTGACCACTTCAGTGTTTGCATTTCTGCCAGCTATCGTGTAAGTGGTCTTTGTAACTATTTGATGACAAAAAGTGTAGCTGATGAAGAAACACGGGAATCCTTCTCCTCCCTTCACAGGGTTATCTGTGACCTTCTCAAACAAGCCTAAGTTGTGACATGGGGCCTCTTCCCAATTCTGTTATTGATTGTCTATGCAACTATAGGCATAGGTCTTGAATATTCTGTCCATTAGTTTCTGCTTTGTAAAATAATGTAAGTCATGATGATAAAGTGCTTTGGAGTCCCTGGATGAACAACAGTATGTGAATTCAAAAGCTCTTGCCATAAGAACTTGTTTGCAAAGTATTATTACAGGTACCTCTATCTGTACCAAAGGTGATTATTTGGCATGGAAGAGGATACGTATCATTGATATGCACCCAACATCTTTTTCCAAAAGTAGAACTGTGCATTTTATGAAAATCATGTCTACAGGTGGTCTACTGCCTAAGATTTGCATCTTAGGGGATTAGCAAGGGAAGTGGATCTAGTAGCTGCTTTTCAAATGATGAAGATTCACCATTTGAGATAGTCTTTCTGCTTCATGTTCTAGCTCAGATAACCTTCCTCATACAGGAACTTCTGCAGTGAAACTGCATCTCTCTGCCTGGCTCCTTCACCATGGAAATTCAAAATGAAAACCAGTCACGGTGTTTCGTGCAGGCAATCTGCCATGCTGCACAGCCACCAGAAAAAAGGACATCATCCCTCCCAAGGGTGATCAACAGCTCCTAAATGAGATGTCTAAAGTAGGCAATACAAGCATCTCTGTCTCTGAATCCACATGCTATTTTGGAAGTGGCTGACTTCGACATTTCTGTACTCAAGCTCAGACCAAGCCCAAACACATTTAGATTCCCACATTCTGGCAGCCTGAAAACTCAAGAAGAGGGCTTCAGTTCACCGATTACGAGAACAGCTTCTGCAACCAAGCTTCTACTCAAGCAATGGTCTGTGATTGCTCCTCTAGGTTCATGCCCTCCGTTTCCATCTTACCTACTTGGCCTAAAATGCCTAGGTACTGGCTGTAATGAGTAGCCATAATGAATGCAAAGGAATAACACATTTTATAGGATTCTGGAGGATGCTGGTTCTCTGAAGAGAAAGCAAGAGCCAGGACTGGCACCGTGCTGAGGATAAAACTTTTCCAGGCCCTGGTTCCATTCACGCTATTGGGGAGAACAGGTTGTTCCTCAGCTTCCTCCAGTGACAGAGCAGAAGTCTTCAGAAATCCATAACAGAGCTTAGCTAATATTTCAAAACTTTGTTGCTTTACTAAATCAATCTGTCAAAGATTTAGATTTATTAAGCTTATTTGGGAATCAACAGACATTTGCATTCAACAGAACCTGTGCTATTTTTTATTCTCATTTGTTCCTAAAACAGGGGTTTAGGCTTAATTTAGGTTTTCGTTTAAACTTTTAGAAAAGTTTAGCCAGACGTAGGCTAATGAATCAACAGAGCAGAGCACACCACATCAGTGGCTGCGTAGATGTACACATAATCCTTTCTTCAACCTTCAGAGAGCTAGCAAACTAGTTTTTACCTTGAGTTTTATGTTGAATTGGTCTTGCTTCAGTGAGCTCCATAGCAGTGGCATTGAATGTCTGTAACGGCCCGAGGAACAAGGGAATGAAATGATCCCATTTTATCAAGCAATTGCTGGTGCTCCTTGTAGTCTTGCCCAGTTGTCGCAGCTCAGTGCTTAAGCCCTAGAGACCTCAGCACAGCTGCACTTCCTGGATGTGGATGCAAAAATTACACCCTCCCGCATGTCTTTCTTATTCCCTGTACTCACAAGCATGACAGGAACAGCAGACACACCATGACAATTTCAGTAAAGTGCATGTAAAGGCTCAGTGCCTTGGAGTGGTCAATGAGCTCTGCAAATCCCAGGTAAGGACTCCAGTGTTTGAAGGGCCCTCTCAGGTGGTGTGCTGTCTTTGTCCTGCTCTGGAAAACTTCTGTCTACAAAAAAAAGTTGGCTTTGTAAAGCATTTATTTTAGAAAAGCATGCACAGTGTCAAATATATATTGATTTATTTTGGACTAGTTAAGTCTATATTACTAACATACCACCCTCAGGTGGAATTTAGATATGTCATTCAGTAACCTATTGACATTTACATGTCCATAGGTGTTAATATGACCTATATCAGCTACATATTTCAACAAAGGCTTCCTGTACTCTCCCCATTTCATACATAAAGACCTAAATCTCTTTAAATTATTTCTAACTTTCTGAATTGGAAAATAACACAGAAATAGCATTTAAACAGTGGCTTGGTCTTACATATCTTTTGGTTGAGTTTCCTTCTAGTCATTCTATAAGCCTCACTGTTGGTGGCAGAAAGAATTAAATCTGCCTCCTTTCTGCCTGGCAAACCTAAATAAATAGTTGCAGCTGAGCCTGTTTATATCCTTTGCTACACTAGTAGTCATGCATTATACCAGTATATCACTCATGGTGAGAGGGAAGAGCAAGCCCGTTAGCTTGTTTACACTTACTAGTTGGAGATATTCCTGAATAGTAGAGTTCAGGAGGTTTAAAATAATTCAAGTATTTCCAACTACAGTGTTACTAATCTTCGCAGTGTTTCTGGACTGAATTAACCATGTTCTTTTCAAAATGTAATGCAAACAGAGGCTGCAAAACTCTCTAACTGATTTGGGAACCTTTAAACATCTGGCTGCAGGCTCCACAGTCACTGACAAGATTATGAAGATGCGATCACTGCTCGGTGAAAAAAGATCTGTCCCTTTGTTATCCAGTGGCAAATGAGTAATGTAGGAACTCTGTCAACCTAAATTCATATGCATAAAAATTAGTGCTAATGTAGATCATGACTTGGATGGAGAATCTATTCACCTCATGCAGTGCCCACGGGAATCTTTCTGTTGATACCAGGGCACTTTGAAGCAGTTATCTAACCAGTGTCAAAGCAAGTATTGTTATAATATTTATAGTTAATGGCCACTTGTGAATTTTAGTATATAAAGTCAGGTAATATATAAATCTATATTCTATTCTTAGTTATAGGATAACGGATGTATTTCATAGATACAGTAAAAACAATTTACCAAGGATGAAATGCTCATTTTGAAAAGCAAAGTCTATCACACACCATCTGCAGACAGTAAAGTGTCATGAAGACAGATTTAGTGGCTTGGTGGTTGTTCCCAGGGAGCTCCTTCTGCACTGAAATGGTAATATGAGAAAAAGTGCTAAGATAATTGCTGAAAGATTGAAAAAATATCATTTGTATCACTATCAGAGAGGTGGGAGAAGCAGATGTTTCGGAGTAAGCGAGGCAATGACTAAGCTGCAGAGAACTTGGACAGTGAAGAGGACACGTTGCTCAGCAGTCGTCAGAGCCCAGGAGACTGGGTTTGCTTTACTAAACATCAGTGTAGAAAATGAGCCACAGCGATGGGTTACAGCTTTCTCCTGTGAGAACCTTTCATGCAGATGGTTCCCTACAACAAGCGATTTCTGTTTGCTGTAACATAGAAGTGGGAAAATATTAATATAAGTGAGCAGAATAAATAGTTCCCAAACTCTAGATAAGGGCTGCAGGCAAAACTCTTTACCGTGTTTTTAGGCATCTTCAGTCTCACAGATGGTGAGACAGAGGCTTGACACCCACCACCTGGGCCCAAAGCTGGTCCTAAGGTCCAGTTATGGTGATTGATAGCTATGTACACACCCCACAGGCAACTCATTTCAACGGCTAGGTTTCTTGTCTTCTTACTCCTGCCCCCTGCAGTTGGTAGCTCAGTGGTGCTGCTTTTCTCAGCTTGTCCTGTTGAATATTCCTGGATTATTATTCTTTCTTTGATTATCAAGGTCTGCTAAGCAATATCATGTGGGCTGACCTGTAAGTTAGGTAAGTCATGACTCAGGGAAGAGCCATGGCAAGTGGCAAATGAAAAGGGAAGACTATCTTTCAAGTGTTATATGGCTGCCTTTTTAAAAAGAGTTCCCATCCTTTCACTTCTCCTATATTTTATTAACATACATCATTTTTGAGGTTAGCATAAAGAAGGAGTCTCTGGAGTTTGGTTAGATCCATAATTACACACACAAAGAAAGAAAAAATTCAATGCATACTATTTGCTACTCACTTTTACACTAGCTATTACAAAAACATAGAGTCTATATATCTTTGCACTGCCAGGCAGCTAAGTTCAACCTCAGGGGGAGGGCAGCAACAGCACTGCAAGTGCAGGTGGAAATACGTCTGTTTGGTAGAACTGTTACGTGTGTGCAAGATGTTTCTTCCGAGGAACATATTCTACATATGTTATGTTTTAGCAAAAGGTTTCCAAGCTGGAGGCTTTGAAGCACTGATGTCTTAGATTGTAGACCAAAGAGCATCTAATCTGACCTAAGAAATGTTGAGGGGAGCCTTCTGGAGTAGGCATGGAATGACCCCTGAAAACAGGTATCGTCAGATATGGCTGTACGGAAGATCAGCGCTACATTCACTGGAGTGATGATCGAAACTGAAATCAGAGCTTTTGGGTCAGGCCTGGAAAGAACCCCCATAATCATATTTTAGTGTGTGTTTCGAAAAGTAGGAGAGGGGTGTAAACACAAAAGGAAGTTCAAGGTTCAAATGACCTTCCATTCTATTCTTATAAATAAGGGACAGATTTTTCTCATTCAGTCGGGGCTTATGAGAATATCACCCACACTAAAAGAGACAGGCATATTATTTCATTCGCTATTGTTCCATATTCCACTGAATATGCAAAATGAAAAACAGGTGATTGCAGTGCATGTGTGTGCTTTTTTTTTTTCCTTTTGGGGGCAAAAAAACTTTTGATCTTCAGTCTGTACAGAAGCATCTCAACTTTAAAAAAGAGCACTGTCAGATTTATTATAGCACTGAAAAGTACAGATATTATGCTCACCATTACTCAGTGACCTCTTTAGGCTTGCCATCATGGTCCAAGATTTATTGCCTTCTGTGTTTAAAATGCAAAAGGATATGTCCTGTTAATATTTCTGGGTTTGCTGTGAAGCAATGACTTCCTGTTTGCTAGTACCACAGGTAAAGAAGACACAAACCACAAGTGCCAACACTATGTAATTTTTTTGGTCCTGAGTCCCTAATTTCTCAGTCATCCAATGTGTTCTGTCAAAATGCAGCCTGAAAGTCTAGACCAAGAGATATCTATGATAGAAAGTGTACATCAGTATTTCAAGCCCTCTAAATTTATTCTAGCCATTTGACAGTTGCTTGGAGATACAATCTCAATTTTTTTGCAGTAGCCCCTTCAAGTGGATATTTATGGCAGATACAACTGTAATTATTTACCTGTAACAAAGTCCAGGTCTGCCTGCTCCAGGTGATACAGACAACAGAAGGACACAGAGAAAATATTAATCTTCTTTCTGTCTAGATTTTGACCTTTTGCACCCAGCTTCTTAGCTAGTTATGGAAATGGGGCTGTGTTTATTTTTTTTGTTTACAGTTTTTGTTTCCTTACTCCATGACTAGATCAGTTACCAGTATCAGTGACTAAATGACAGTTGAGGGTCTGAGCATGCTTCCCTGACTTACAGTTGGTATTCTTACTTACTTACATTAAAAATGCTGAAGTAAAACGGGATTATTCATGCAAGTTAAGGTGACTCCTGAATGAGAAAGCTGCACATTTTGGGACAGAGGTTTTATTAGCATAACTGCTGTTTTACATAGAAATAGTTTATTTGGAAAAAAACAAGTGAAAGAGAAGGATGGCAGAGAAAATAACTGAGCCACAAAAAATGGGAATCAGTATCTCATCTTGGTAAAGATACTAAACCTGTGACTGCTTTTAAAAGGATAAACAATCCTATTGATTCAGTTGGGACTATTTATGCCGTCAGACATGGGCTGAAGACGCTGAATGATTCAGAGCCACAGTGAGTGATAGTATGTATATATATTTCAAATGCAACAGCAACAAAACAAAATACTTTGTCCGCTGTATAGTGTGGAGCAATGAGAGAGAATAATAGGAGCAACAAATTCTCGTTTGCTTTTATTCCTTCAGCAGAAACACAGCATGTTTGAATTGGCCGCATTCCCATCATGTTCATGCCGCTTGGTACACAGAAAAGCCTTAGCTGGGCTCGGTGCCATTTTGACGTGCCTCCATTTGGCTTGACAGAACGAGTCTCTTAACACCGCTCTCAAAAGTGTGCTTCCCGTGGTTTCTAGGACTGCTTGCTGAATGCACCACTCAAAATTTCTTGAATGAACGATTTCAGAATATGGGAACTACAGAAGAAGGATCTTTTACTTGCAAAAAACATTACTAAGAAGAGGGTTTAATTATGTGCACTATTTTTCCTTAATACACGTCAACTGAAAATGTATTTGCCATTGCTGGTGTTTTGGTTTGGTTTGGTTCTTTACATGAAATTATTTCATTTTTGGCTTGCATACTGTTAATTTAAGTTTTAATGTGCTTTTCTACATTATCTGTAATTTGATCAGCCCCCTTTACATAAATCCTAATAATTTGCATTCTCACGTTTTTGTACAAAAGCTCAGGGATATTCAGAATCAGAATAAATCATATGAGAGCAAACAACACTGGAACAGGCACATCATCACTAGCAGCACTTAGATCAGTAATCCAAGTACTGTTGAATGCTCAAGTTACATTTGAAAAATATTCATGTAAGCAATAAGTAATAATACTGTCCAAAATCACTATTCAGACTTATCTTTGGTTTTTATCTCTGTGTAGCTACTACATCTTGCTTTAGTTGTGTTTTTCAAATGTATTCCACCTTTACAGACCTTCTTGCATCCAGCTATTTTGTGAAGCAAGAAAACAAACTGAATTCTGTGTTACTCCAAAGAAGGCAACACAGTTACATGATGGATGAATTGAGTCCATACACCACATCCTTTCAAAGCAATCACCACTAACTTATTTACAGCAGAATTTTTCAAAGTTGTTGAAAATTCATTCAATTTATTATACATTTGCCATCCACTAGATAGTGTGCCAGATTACTAAGAGCTGACTCCTCTGCTTCTCAGTTGACTGAAAATGTCATTTAAAGCAAAAAGTAGTTGTTTTATATTAAAGACTTTTTCACCACACAGTAGTCCTAATGATAAGGAATAGATCCCAGAAAGCATACAGGCATTTTTATTTTCCAGTGAAAGGTCCTACGTGGGCTGGATGTGGAATTTACAGGAATTACCTATACTGCCTTGCAATCAAGTCACCAAACCAAACTGCTTTGCAGAAGTCATCCTAGTCTGCAAAGAGGTTTTAGGAAATCTCAGTGCCTTTCCCACTGTCCTCACAAGCAACCAGTCTGCATGCCTCCCACGTCCTTGGGTATGACATAGACTCTTTAGTGCACCTCTAAGAATAAGCCTATTTATTCTGAGTGCCTTGGGTACCAAACACAATAGCCCTCCTGAGCACAGAGGATCTGGATCCAGTACAGGCAGTGTTTCTACACTGTTATCACCCCTACGTTACCAGCTGGAAAGTGATATGGTACGTTTCTGGTATGCAGCTTCAACTCTTGAAAGCTATGATGAGATGTTCATCTTTACTGAACTTATTTCAGCAATGTGTCCACTGCTTTGAACAATTTGACACACAGAGATGCTTTTTACAAGTCGATTTTTGTTGCTTTCTTTTTGTTGACATGATTCACTTGTCAGGCTATGTACTTGGGTTTTCATCACCTCTTCCCTAGTGGAGATTGCATATCTTCATTTTGGCAGTTTCTGGATTCCATCTCAAAAAGTAACTACTGTACTTTGTTGCATTCAGTGCTGGAATCTCTAGAGATTATTTTTTATTGCTGTTCTGGAGGGGGAGGAGGTTAGTCATTTGGCAACAGCCTTGCAGCTGTGACCCAAAACTTCCTATTTTGCTCTTTATTTTTATAGTAGTGTGCATTATTATAGTATCCAGAAGCCCAGCTTCCAGCCTTAAGACATGATGACAGCAGATACAATTAAAAGCAGCACTTTGAAAATTGCACATACTAAAACTTGACAGATTCCAGTTTGTTTGCAAGCTTCCATAAAGTTTGTTAAAATTGCCTGAAATTTAAAAAAAATTAAAAAAAAAAAAAAAGAGAGCTGGTTTACATCTGAGTCTAACGGTTTTGGATGGCATTGGGAAACCAGGGTAAACTTGGTGATTCATTTAGCTCAGATTTTTTAAATTAGTGCACAGGAAATATGTGAACATAGCTCAAAGACAAAGCAAAAGCAGAGTTTCACTGAATTTTCCTGATCCTGATTTGTATGAATATTCATGGAGTTATGGGCAGAAGTACCATTAAATGATCTGGTTTATTCTTCTGAGAATCACATTCAACTGAATTTCATCCAGTTACTCTTCCATTGAGACCAATAACTTGAGCCTGATGAAAGCTTTTTTTTGACAAAGCGTAACTTTCAGGGTGGAATGTAGTTTTATTTTGTAGACATCAAGAAGTGAAGAATCCCTCAGTTCTCATGGCTCTCACTGCCAAGTTTTGTTTGTTTAGTTTGGAGGGTTTTTTAAATTATTATTAGTTTTGTCTGATGCAATTTTTAAATCATCAGCCTTTCATACTCCTTTGTTAGGTAAATTAAAAATCAGGAGCTTCCCAAGAAAGTTTTTTTTATATTATTATCAAATGATAAGGTAATCAAACTGATCACTAAGTCTGTCACTCTGAGCATTTTGGATAGATTTTTCCACTCCTCCTTTTATAATCAGTTTATTTTTTAACATCCTTGGAAAAATATGGAGACCAGATTTTTGGATCTAAAGGCACAGGGCAATATTTTGTAGGTGATATAGCAATGTCTTTCTAGTAAAAGAGTTTGACTGCTGCATATAGATCTAATTACTGTAAAGAAGCACACCCTTCCCCTCACTATGCGTTAGCTTGCTCTAAGTGCTGTAGCCCTCTCTGCCACAGGATTGAGCTGGGAGCTCAGGTTCGGTTGCTCATGTGTTATTGGAGAAATTTTTCAGAATCACTGCTTCCCAGGATACAGGTCCTTATTTCTGCAAGCGTGGCCTCCATTTCTTGTTCCTGAATGTCTGCCTTTGCATTTGGATCTGTCAATGTCTGCTTTGTTTGGATTTGCCAAGTTTATCTGATCCTTCTCTTCTCCTTGCTAATATTTACTATTCCACCAACCTTTGCATAATCTATGCGCTTTATCAGCAAACATTTTTTATTTATCTTCACAACCTCAATGAAAGGGAAATATAATTTTTGGTAGAATTGATTCCTGTAAAACCCATATAAAATACTCTTAGTTGGTGATGGCTAAATATTATTTTTTAATTAGCTTTGAATACATTTCTTGTTATGTCAGAGCTCCTGATTTGCCATGCCCAGCCTCCAGTAATTTCAGCTGATGTCACTGAGACGACCGTCTCAGTAATTTAAGCCAACCTAGCAGAAAAGCATACAACATACTTTTGTTGCCTATCAAATGTTTATTTTGTGATTTCAGACCAACTCAGTAATCCCCAGTTGCCGTGAGTTCCCTGGAACAATTATGCATCATGCCAGAAGGTATTTGTTTGTACGAGTCATGCATTTCTTCCAGACTGAATTTGCACTGTAAGCTCTGGTGCTCAGAGGATGAGCAAATTTTACAGCTGTAGAAGGAATTTGGCTTTTACATTTCAGACTTGATGTAATGAACTTGCTTCAGTATATCCTGGCAGATTGCATCATCTAATCATCTAGTAACAGCAGCTACCCTAAACAAAATGTCCCATTATCTATGTCAGTCAACTGACAATCATCCTGCAAAAGGTTATAATAGAGTGTTTTAATCAGAGAAGGTGCCTCTACCAAATGAATCACAGCACTGAACCTCACAGTCATGGCACACGCACATTCAGGTCTGGAAAGTGTCAGGGAGGATGCTAAGCCACAGATACAGAAATTCTGGGATGTTAAAGGCCCAGAGGTTTGATACAGACCTATCTCTAATGTTAATCTTACAGTGGGGTCAATTACCTGTATATCACAAGAGTTTTATATTATCTCCTATCAGTGCAGTGTCTGCCCAACTTCTGTTTAAAATCCATAGCAACAAAAAGTCTCCGGTAGAATTAATGAAATCTCATTAATTTAAAAATCTACTTACTGCAAGACTTTATTTGATTATGATTATTATTATTATTATTACCATGCTGATTTGGGAATTTATTTCTTTGTGGGTATTTACTGGCTCATTTCCTTCAACTCTTTTGTGGGCAGTTAGGTGCGGGAAGAAACGGAGGGATTGACTTGTGGACCATAGAAATGCAGCCTACTGAAATAGTGAGACTGTCTTCAAGCAGATCATACTGATGGAACCAGGAAAAGGATCTCAGTGAAAGAGTTTTATCTCAAATCCTGGAGCTATGATGAGAAAGGCCTGCTACAGCTGGAGTTAGCAGACATGGCTTGTTGGGTTTTTGTCTAAAAGATTCCAAGGCATTTTATCCAAACAGCTGAATTTTAGCTGGCCATAGAATGCCAGCACATGAAACACTTATGCAAACTTACGCACACTTATGCAAGTGTGGTGAGTCGCAGGTGTAAAATATAAGTGGGTAGCAGCAAGTAGTATTTACACAGAGGCTTGCCTTCTGGAAAGGGGTACAACCCAGCCTGAAAAAAAAATAATAGTTTGGTGTCTGTTTCAGAAGCTACAGATTATTACAAAAAAAACCTGAAGGAAATGAAAGGCTTAGGCAAATGAGCTGAAAATGGGGAGGTAGTACATTAACTATCATAAGAGAAGCCCGGTCTTCTCTGTGCAATGTTTAACCACATAAAATGCTGTAGAGAGGGCTTTAGACTTTTTCATGTTTGAACTGTAATATTACAAAAAAGCTGAGCCTAGTTTACTTATATATTACCACTTTTCTTGTTTAACACTCACAGTGTGCTTCTTTTCAGAGGCATGTGACATTTCTCTGGTAAAAATCAACTATGCTGTGATGTGTAGGTTCATATTCAAAATCAGAATTAGGCCTGAAATTGCTCCTCAATAATAAAATAGCAGGGTCAGGATTAAGATGGTTTTAGTTGCTTTTTGTTCCCTTGAAGATTTTTGTTCTTTGTGATGAAAACAATGCGAAAGAGTCTGAGGCTGTTATTTTTCTAGCATTAATTACTTAGACAAGTGAGAAAAAGTATCAGCTCGAGGCCTACACTTTAGTCTAGATGTGAAGGTTTGAATCAGGTTCTAAAGAATATTTTAAACCCTTGGCTAAAAGCCCCTGGCTAAAAACCACTGGAATCAAGCATGTTTCCTTAAGGAAGACTTAGCTGCTCAACACCTTTTCTGAGTTTTAGTCCTTCAAGTACCGAGTACTTTCCAGCAAGACACGTAGGCACGTAGTTAAACTGAAGCAGGGAACATGCATTAGTGTCACAATATGCCACAAGTATCTTTTATACCACTTTTATACCTTCCAAGAAGGGCAAAAATAATTGTTCACATGTTAATAATTAAAGATGTTCTTGATTTTTTTTTCTAGGCCAATCTTTATGCAGAAATTTATGCTTTGCCATCTTTATGCAGAACTGATAGCAGAATTTGGACCACTATATTCAGATGTTTCTTACAAACAGCTCCTTCCATTTCCTCCTCTTTTTTCCAACTCAGCGCGGAACCACCCCTGAAGTTAAATAAATGGATCCTATTTCTATAGTTTAGACTGGCATTGAACATTTACTGCACACAAATCAACATCTCTGTTGAGATGTTGTAGTCATCTCTGTTGAGAAAACTCTTTAGGTTTTTTTGCCATGGATAACTGGAGGGGAAAAAAGAAAAAAGTCAGTGTTACTGGCCTAGAATTGTCAACAAACTGGACGAAAAAGGTATTAACAGACCCGTCTCTGTTGTTACATATTGTCATGGTTCAGCCCCAGATGGCAACTAAACACCACGCAGCTGCTCGCTCACTGCCTCCACCCCTGTGGGATGGGGGAGAGAATCAGAAGAGCAAAAGCAAAAAAAAAAACAAAAAAAAAAATTTGTGGGTTGAGATAAGAACAGTATAATAATTAAAATAAAATAATAATTATAATAATTATGATGATGAGAATAATAACAATAATGATAATATAATAAAAAGGAAAAGGGAAAAAAACTGAAACACAAACGATACAGCCACTCACCGCCCGCCGACCGACGCTGCCCAGCCCCGAGCCGCGATTGCTGCCTGCCTCCCAGGGCCAGCCCCTCCCAGGTAACACACTGGGCACGGCGTTACATGATATGGAATATCCCTTTGGCCAGTTTGGATCCGCTCTCTTAGGTGTGCGCCCTCCCCTCCCGGCTTCTTGTGCCCCTGGCAGAGCATGGGAAGCTAAAGAAGTCCTTGACTAGTACAAGCACTACCCAGCAACAACCAGAACATCGGTGTGTTATCAACATTAATTTCATACTAAGTCCAAAGCACAGCACTGTGCCAGCTGCAGTGAAGAAAATTAACTCTATCCCAGCTAAAACCATAACGCATATGCAAGGGAGTAACAGAATTGCTCTTCCATTAACAACTAGGAAATGGGCTCAAGTGTGTTTCTATGCTAAAAGGCCGCTCTGAAGAATGGCATTGTAGGGTGCTCCTTTGACTCCAGATCAAATTTGCTCATTTAAATGGTGAAATTATTATTTTTCTATCCAGCAACCCTGCCAGCTAATCCTGCACGTGAAAGTTGAGCTGTGGTCTGTCTGATTCACACTTCATCACCTGTAGTAAGGATTGAGCAGCTGGAGCAGACTTTTGTTGATGATGGAAGAGAGTCTTTTTCCCTTTCGATTAGCTGGGCTGGGCTGTGTTATGCTAAGTACAGTAGTAAAAATGTATTTTTATCAGGAAATTCAGTAGATATGGCACAATTTAAATGAGTCCCCACATTTAATGGATCTGTTGAGTCAGTGTTTTACTAACTAGAGCTGCATATTCATGCAAAGGCAAAGTGCAATGCCAGTGTTGAGTTTAACTCAGTGAACTTAAACTCAACTATCTTCTGACAGAAGGACAGAAAAAGGCAGTAAAAGTAGTGGGAACCATCTTGGGTTCTCATTCACGAATCAGAGATGAGATGGCATCCAGACAATCACCTCCTGAGACCAGTGAAATCCAGAATTAATTTCCACTGGAAAGAGTCCCACTGAGCTCACTCCACCTGAGTCAGACCCCAAGTGGAAGCAATTCATCTTCTGACTGCGGGTCAGCTTTGCAGCTATGCTACATTTCACTTGCGCTTTACTGTTCAGGTTTCCAGTGTTTACCTTGTGCTGAGCTGGCAGCAAAGGACTGGGTTTTTATTCAGGCTCAAGCACATTTCTTTCATCACTTAGGCAAAAGTCCCTTTCAGCACTTGGGCACAAATCATACAGCGATAGGAACCTGATCGTCAGGAGACAGAATAAGCTACTCAGTGCTTGGACCGACGATCCCAAAACTACACATACACAACCCATGCAGATTTGGGTTAAAGAAAATGAAGTTGAAACTGATGAAAACAGCTCTGAAGACAGGCCAAACTCTTCAAGTTGCAGCTGGTTAGCAGAGGAAATGGATGTGATCAAGGACTTCATGTGTAGGCATGGATAAGGATCACAAAATAGATGACAGATGGATAACTGTTCTTTAATATAAAGCTTAGATGGTTAGACTGATCTCAGTTTAGAGTTTGTTTCATAGCTTGTTTTTTAAAGAGACCCTGCAGAGCAGTTATGGGCTCCAACTTTGTTTTGATTTGCTGTTAAATATGTATTTTGTTGTGCCTCTTTCTAAATATTCCCAAGCATCACAGAAAAAAAAAAAAAAACAAACCAACAAACCAAAAGAAGAAAACACCAAACTTAGAAATAGGTGCTTTATATTTTCATTGAAAGACAACTCAATTTTGTAACATTTTATAGTAACACATATGGACACTAACCGCAAATGGACACTTCTTGTGCTAGAAGCTGTTCAAATTTCTGTGAGAATCCCATTAATTTTTAACAACTTCCACAACTTTGCTCATATGAATAAACCCATGTACTGGTAGAATGATACAATTAACATGTGTGAAGTTACAGAAGGATTTAAGAGTTTGCAGAATGAAATCTCCAGTTTAAAAAGAAGTAAAGCAAACGAGAAAAGAAAGTGAGGTGGAAGAAGACTATGCACTTCTTACTTACCATTATGTGCTGGGATATGTCCTTGTTTTGTGGCTCTAGGGAATTTCCCCACTGAAGGAAGGGGGCCCCAGCTTGGTGGGTCTACTTCAGCAACACATTTAATGCATGTCTCAAGTATAAGGGTTTATCCTAACGGCCTTTCTTGCTGCTTGTTTAAGCATTTTCCTGTGCCAGTGTTTGGATGAACTAGTTTTTCTGCAGACTGGACACTATGTTACATTTTAGGTAAACAAAGCAAAAGGTGTCCTTGAAAAATGGACTTGATTCACAATATGGTTGTAGTTCGTTCTACCTAATGTGTTCTTAAAACACCAGGTTGAGGAATTTTTCTTTTCAAAATGTTGTATAAGATTTTTATCTCAGCTATGTTCCTTATAATCAAAGCCCTTGATTAGAGACTCCCTTCATGAAAGACCAGTAGCTGCTGCAATTAAATATGTAATGCTTCTGCTACTGTTACAATTTAGGCTTTTTTCCTTAGGAGACATCCTTATCTGATATTGAGTTTGAAGGACAGCAACTTATCTTTCTTCTTCCCTCCTCCCTTTTCCTCAGTCTTACTGTCCATTCATTGAAGGAATTTTGATAATACTTTATACCAGTTGCTGGCCAACTATTTGGAAAAACCTTCAAAACATGTTAGCGCTTGTTTTACAGTTAAAGGCACCAAAAGATAATCATCAAGAGGAAATGTCAAAGAATCACTGACTTTGAACTATTATGTAAAAAATATGAGTGAAGGTGGTCTCAGGAGTAAAGTGAACCTTTTTGGTACGGCTCAGTGGGCAGGCGACGTTGTATGAATCTGCATTATCTGCACAAGGGTATCTCAGTACATATGGGATTAGTCCTTATAGGTGAGACTGAATTTAGGCTGTATACAAAAGCTCTACTAACTCCAGATCTAGTAAGTCTTATGCACTTAGAAACACCCACAAGAGCAGCTAACTGAGATATAAGGCATGTAGAGCCCATGTGAGTTTGTTGGGATGGGGACTGGCCCTCCCTGCACTGATCCCTGCAGCAGCTTCCTAACAAGAGAGCCATATCTGCTTGAGAATCTGGCAGCAAAGCCCAAAGCTTAGCTATAGTCATAGCTGACGTCCAGTTTAAGTTCATTCCTACTTGAAATGATGCGCAGACATTTATTTAACTTGGCTTATTTACGTGAGATAAGGAGGACACCTAATCCTAGAATTTTTGTGGGAGTTAAACATGACTAATCCAGCAGAATTTTTATTTTATTTGATAGAGAAATTGGACAGTGGAAGGAGAGATACTTTCCTTTTTCTGAAGTTCATTTTTTTGGTTGTAGGACAGAAAATGGAAGTTTTGATATTGTGGCAGTAAAAGCTGGCCATTATCCTGGAACCAGAGAGCACATCTTCATTGATGTCAGAGCTACGGACATAAAGGTGGGGGGGAAATGACTCATTTAATTATTTTGTTTATAAAAAAAAGCAACAAACAGAATAAAGTGATTGGAAAACTATGGGATGCCTTTTTAATCCCTTAAAATATTCACATCTGTCTGCTAAAGTCACGATCTCAAACTTACAGGTAACCCTAATTATAGCCCACATGCAGTTCCAGATGGAAAACATGTACTCTGTGGAGGTATCATGTCCTTTAAAAAAGAAAAAGACGTGTCATTTGGATTCAGACCATAAGAACAGAAAGAAAGAGAGAGAGAAAAGAGTGAAGGAGAGAAGAAGAAAGGAAGAGGAGGGAGAGGAGAGGACTAATTTTGCATATAACTGACTCAATCATTTTGTTACAAATGTTGATTGATGTTGTCTGAGAATGGGACCAACATTGTTGTTGTCCTATCAGGCTTTGCAGTCACAAATTCTTTGATTTCCCATAAGACCAGGATGATGCCAGCATTTGGAGTGCTACTTCTGAATCTCCAGTTGTCCTTGGAACTGCAGGCAGCTTTCTGAAATACAGACAATTATGCATATGCATACATGGATATTGGTGCATATGTGTATATCTATGTATATGTGTGTATATATGTATAAAAGTACATATATACTGTACATATAAGTGTGTAGATATATAGACCCAGTCCCCACTGGAAAATTGTTCAATGGTCTTAGTGATACAGGGGCAGAGAGGTAACTTGTGAAGCAAAGTCTGTACTTCTCTTTGCCTTTGGGGAAACTCAGAGGTTTTGATATTTATCTGTAAATTTTAGCTCTTAGGTGTCAGAGAATCCACTTCTGCCTTTGACCCACAGTAGTCTGGGTTGGTTGAGGCACCTGGAGCTGATGGTGCCTCAGTTTATATGACTGACAAGTACTGAAAACACTTTGTCAGCGAACCCCCTTAGTGCTGTATTTTGCTTTTCAATTTCTCTCAGTGAACCTTGCTGTGAGCATCTTACCATGCTGCAAAGCCATTAATGGGTGATGCATCCAGGTGGTATGCTAACAGTTAAGTTTATAAAACTGCAAAGCAAAGCTGAATTATGTGGGTGGCTGGACTGTGGATTCTTTGAATTAACAGCCACATTTCCATTGACTCAGTGGAGTCAGATTTACACTGCAATGCAAAGTTGGTACTTTAATTATGTTGATTACCGTAAACCAGATTTTTACTTGCACACAGATCCCTGCAGCCACACAAAGCTTTCTGTTTACAGAGAGACAGCACAGGGCTCTGCCTGTGCAGTGTTCACAGCAGGAGCTGGCCCAAAATTTCTGTGCATATGCTTAATGCAAGGTAACCAGCCTGGAGCCACTGATCACACGTGGGCCATGGGATGCGTCTGCCTGGTCCGCTGCTTTGCGTTAGTGTGGCTGCCACAACTACAGGCTCTAGTGGAAGGAAAAGAGTAGTGCTCATACCCGGGCAGGTGAGGCTGCCCTTGCTGCTCCCACGTGGCCCAGGAATGCAGGTTCAAAACTTGCATCAAGCTTCAGGCATGATAATAATTTAAAATATCAGCTAATGATTTTCACACAGAACAATAAAGGAATATGTCTATATTTGTGAAATGGTAGTCAGTGTCTGAAACCTAGATTTCTCTGTGACAGAGAGGAAATGACAGCAGATGCAAAAGAAAATCTGTTTGGTTATCACACCTGATAAAACCCTTTGGTTCATCATGTCCAGCATCTGCACCACTAAAACATAATGATCATGAGTGAAACCTTCCTCCCTGACCCATAATAAATTGTACTTGAAAGGTGATGAATTACTTTCTGTCTTTTGCATCTTGGACAAAAGGATTATATCACCCTTTTTGCAGAAGCCCTACAAAGGAACCAGTCCATTTTATATTTTAAAAAAGAAAAGAAAAAACTACATGGACTATCTGCTTCTTGCTCTTTGGGGAAAAATCAGTCTAAAGAGATACAGTAAATTTCTGCCAGTTAAAGTGAGGGGTTTTTTTTAAGAACACCTTTTGCTAATCTCTGTTTCATTGGTTGCCTTTTACATGATTTGCAAAATATGACTTCCAGTTTCAAGGCTGTTGTGCCAGTGACTCTTCAGTGGCCAGTGTGGATACCTCTTCCTTACACCAGTAACTTGCTACTCACAGGAGTAGTTTTACTGAAGGCATACAAGTGCCTGCCTATCATGGCTGTTTGGGACCCATGATCAGCCCCAGGACAGAGTAGTCCATCTGAGAACAAATGAGGGAATTTAGCAAAATGCATAAGTCCTTCCCATGCTACCTACTGAAACAAGCAGATCTATAGTCAATTTATTGAGCATAAATTACTGCCAACCTTCGCTAGAATAATTTATACTCCTGAGCCACTTCAGACAGGAAGGCAATAGGGAACTGTCAGGATACATGAGGTTTTATATAGAGATGAATGAATAGCTCATTATTCAAAGTCAAATGATATTCATATTTAGGGGTCAGAGAATTTGGGAAATGTTTAGACCCTCACCTGAGATTACAGTATGAATCCTCTTTCCCCATAAGGTCTTCTCAAAATAAGTGCTGGCTTTCCCAGCCCTACTGCTTAACCAGAATAGTTAACCCAGGCAACAGTTGGGTGGGGAGAATTAATAACAGTAAAAGAGCAGAAAAATGAACAGGGGGACTCAGTGGCATAGGATTAAGGAAATGAGTGAAACAAAGATGGGGAAAGACAAATGAAAAGATAAGAAGATGAGATTTAAAAAGTGGTGAGAAGAAACAGGAATAAATAGCCACTCAAAAAGAAAATTATAGCACAATGTTAGTTTTTGAAAAGGCATTGTCCTTTTTCTAGTTGTTTTTGATTATCGGAAAATCTCTGAGCAATACAGTACAAACAGCAGAATATGTTCCTCTGCACTGCTTTCTGTATTAAGCCTAGGAAGCTCAGGCTTTATGAAATAGACTGACATCTTTGCCATCTCTTTTTCAGTTTATCTTAATATCATGAAGATTAGCTTCTCAACCAGGTACAAATCAACTTCCTTTTTAACTAAGTAAATCCAGCTTCACTTTAAATCAATTAGAATTATACAATCGTTAAGGTTAGAAAAGACACTTAAGATCATCGAGTCCAACCGCTAACCTATCACTGCCAAGTCCACCACTAAACCATATCCTCAAGCACCACATCTACCCTTCTTTTGAATACCTCCAGGGATGGAGACTCTACCACCTCCCTGGGCAGCCTGTTCCAATGTTTGACAACTCTTTAGGTGAAGAAGTTTTTCCTAATATCCAACATAAACTTCCCCTGGCGCAGCTTGAGGCCATTTCCTCTCATCCTATCGCTTGTTACTAGGGAGAAGAGTCCGACCCCCACCTCGCTACAGCCTCCTTTCAAGTAGTTGTAGAGAGCGATAATGTTTCCCCTCAGCCTCCTCCTCTCCAGGCTAAACAACCCCAGCTCCCTCAGCCGCTCCTCATAAGACTTGTTCTCTAGACCCTTCACCAACTTCATTGCCCTTCTCTGGACACTCTTCAGCACCTCCATGTCCTTCTTGTAGTGAGGGGCCCAAAACCGAACACAGTACTCGAGGTGCGGCCTGGCCTCACCAGTGCCGAGTACAGGGGCACGATCACCTCCCTGCTCCTGCTGGCCACACTATTCCTGATACAAGCCAGGATGCCGTTGGCCTTCTTGGCCGCCTGAGCAGACTGCTGGCTCATGTTCAGCTGGCTGTTAACCAGCACCCCCAGGTCCTTTTCCTCCAGGCAGCTCTCCAGCCACTCCTCCCCAAGCCTGTAGTGTTGCTTGGGGTTGTTGTGACCCAAGTGCAGGACCCGGCACTTGGCCTTGTTGACGCTCATACCATTGGCCCCAGCCCAACGATCCAGCCTGTCGAGGTCCCTCTGTAGGGCCTTCCTGCCCTCAAGCAGGTCAACACTCCCACCCAGCTTGGTGTCATCTGCAAACATACTGAGGGTGCACTCAATCCCCTCATCCAGATCATCAATGAAGACATTGAACAGGACCGGCCCCAACACTAAGCCCTGGGGAACCCCACTCGTGACTGGCCACCAATTGGATTTGACTCCATTCACCACCACTCTCTGGGCTTGGCCGTCCAGCCAGTTTTTAACCCAGCGCAGAGTGCACTTGTCCAAGCTGTGAGCAGCCAGCTTCTCCCAGAGAATGTTGTGAGAGACAGTGTCAAAGGCCTTACTAATGTCCAAGTAGACAATGTCTACAGCCTTCCCCTCATCCACCAAGCGGGTCACCATATCATAGAAGGAGACCAGGTTAGTGAAGCAGGACCTCCCTTTCATAAACCCATGCTGGCTGAGTCCGATCCCCTGGCTGTCCCGCAAGTGCCGTGTAATGGCAGTCAAGATGATCTGACAGGACCTGTTCTTCTCTGAACCTGACTCACAGTAGAAAAGGAACCTGTTCCTGTGTTTCAGGCTCTGGCTTTCCAAGCTGTCCCAGGTTTTGTTGAGCATTGCTTACCTTGTGCCAACCCTCCACTAAGGCAGACTGAATTTCAGTGGAGAAGGGAGAGGCCGGCTCTTTCTTTGCCCCTTTCCCACCCCCACCGCGCCACACTTGCATATGGGGCACTGTGCAAACGCTCAGCCAGCACAACTCTCAGTTCACCCAAAGCTGGAGGGAAGCAAGAGGGAAGGAGCTCTGCAAGTGATGGTAAAAACAACAAAATGCAACAGATAATTTTCTCTACAGTATCTCCATTAATTCTAAGGAAATACATTCAGCAAACTCAAGTGGCATAGTCACAAAGAAAGTTCAGGGTATGTTTCACTCCAGATTTCCCCAGTGCTGCTAATTCCCCAATCAGCCATTATGTTCGTTTACTAAGTCATCTGTACTCACCTACAGATCCTTCACTTCATTACTCCCCGGCCAAAATCTCTTCCGAAGGCTCCTCTGACAGATTTATATTCTGAGCATCAGACAGGAATGTGGTTCTCTGTTTTTCCTTTACCTATACTACATAAACATGTCCAGGTTACTGCTCATAGAGCTCGTCTGAAACAGCTAACACAGAAGATCTCAGGCTGAGCAATACAGCTACCTAAGAAATATGCCTGAGGTCCCGAGCTCCCTGCAACTGTTTCAGCACATGTGACTTCTTAAGGTTTCAGTTCAAGTGTCACCCTCCTTTCTGGACCCATTTCTTGTCTGCAAGGGCGATGGTCAAGGGAAGCCACAACAGGGAAACATTTCATAGTGATGTTATGGTCAATATGACTTTGAAAGTTTACTACAATGCAGCACCAATTCAACTAGGTGGAGTACTTACAGCTATTCAGGGTATTTCATTTGTTCTATAAAACAATGGGAATTTTATGGGTACACATTTTACAAACTCGTTTCTTATATCACACAGGAATGACTGCACAAAACCCAACCCTCCAACTATGTTCTGGCAATAGTGGCTTTTCACAGCCTACCTTATAGGCCTTTTTCCCCAAGAAGATAGAGCATACAAAAGTATTGCTAAGGATAAGAGATTTTTCCTTTCATAGAACAGTCCTCCTGTCTCTTGAGAACTTCAGCCATGAGAATTTATATTAAATGAAACTAATTAGCTAAAGGTTGCATCAAAACTCTCACAAAGACCTACTGAGATCAGATTCCTTTTCTGCTAGTTATCTCCCCTGCAGATCCCCAAACAACAGAAGGCATTGTAGAGACAATTGTACAGATGCAGGTATGAGACCTGCTCCAGTGATGAGGGCTGTTTCAGTGGTAGAAGTGTTAGAATTAAAAGGAAGGGAAAAAAGGCATTCTCCTCAGCCATTTTCTGAAAATACCTCCAACATCCTTTTGCAAAACTCTATTAATAAGGTATTGAGGCTCCACAGTTCTGTGAAGGGCTGAAAATGGTAAAATCATCACCTTAAGCTTTGTCCAGCCACGTTGCTCTAACCTTTAATACATCATTCTCCTGGAAGCATCATTTTGATCCAAAAGTGCCTTGAAGTAGGCAAAAAATTCAGGCAGAGAAAAGCAGCCTCACCTGGCGGTTTTGTTCCTCCAGATACTCCCAAAGAAGGGACCCACGCACCAGTCTACACACATATTGCCCTTGGTCTTCTGCATGGGGTGAAACAGGTTGTCCACAAATACATAGTGCCAGGATGGGTGCCAAGCACAGTGCCAAGCTGTGGTTTGGACAGCAGGGGCTGGCAAGGGCTGTACAAAAAGTTGCCTGTCTGGCACACTGAAGCCTGGCCAGAGTCTGTTCAAAGCAAAGCCCAGGCTGTGTCATACTCAAAGCAAGCTAGGGAGACACTGGATATAACTATCTGGCTAACTGGTAGTGAATTGAGATTATTGAATTTCATACTGGTCGCTAAAAACAACTGTTTCCACCCAGTTTCATTGTGTTTATAAATAGGTGTGATGCTATTGAAAGTGTCAGCTTATGCCTGCTGAACTCGACTCATCTCAAACTAGCTAACCAGGCTCTGAGTCGGAGAACGAGGAATGATATTGTGTTACCCCAACCTGTCTCTGTGATGGACGTAAATCACACTGGTAGGCTCCTGAAGTATTTAGTCAGGAAAATGAACCTGTAATACACACGCATACAGATCCGCAAAATTCTTGTCTCAGCTATTCCAATATAATATTTTTCTTACTTCATTTACACTCTCCCAAGGAGTGAAGCACCTTAAAAATACATTCTTTATGCAAAGATTGATGCCAAGAGCAGTAATTTGAAGATCATAGGAAAGATTTTGTTTTCTAAGCCCAAACATGGAGCATTTTTAGTTGCAAATCCTTAAAGAAAACTAGAGGGGGAAAAGGGACAGGGGAAGGGGAGGATTTCTGTGTATTAAGCATTGAAACTGGGTTTGTTAGCTTGCTATTTTGAAGAAATATAGGTGAGCAAGGCAAGATAAATCACAGCAATTTGAGATGTCATTTTGCTCTCCTATAGCGTTTGAATTTCTTCCATATAACAATAGATCTTCTCTCCTTGTGCCAGCTAAATTGAATTCCTCTTTTTGGGTTGTTTCTTTGAAGGGCTTTGGATAAAATGTCTCATGCAGTTCAGTTTGGAAGCTTCCCAAATCAAAACCCCAAACCCTACATTTTGTTTCAGTTGTGGGGAATGGGAATTCAGATTGTTTTTTACCTGTTCATAAGACATCTGCTTTCACTATTTGGCATAGCGTGGGGCTGAGGTTAGTGGGGGAAGGAGGGCTGATTAGCCTCCGAGGATTTATTACATTTGATACATTGAATGTCTGATTTTGCCTCCCTTGTTCTCATTCGTTCACAGCCTGTACATCGAGATACACAGCAGATTTTTTTTTAAACCATTTAGATTTAATTTTCATCTCTTATTTAGCATTGAAATATCCAGAATAAGTCATTGGTATCTGTTGTTCTTGGAAGTTTTGCCTGGACTAAACTTCTGGACTCAGCAATGGAAGTCACAGAATGGGAAGTTGATTTACAAACTGTCTTTAAATCCACTGACATAGGCTAGAGTGCACTGAATATTCACAAGCTCTATATTAGCAGCCTCTACTATTTTGTGCTCCCCACGGCTCTGGTTCAGCTGAGGAACACCCAAAGTGATCCCAGATTTTAAAGTCCAGCTGATCCTAAACAGAGCAAATTTCAAATTAAACCAGAAGGTTTTCATATGCCTCCTATATGCAGTTAGCACTTGACTACATATGCTAAAATTTGTGCTATTTTCTATATATGTTTTATACAAATATACATGAAAATTAGACTGTTTGTAAAATACGATGTTTTGTTGGAAAAGTTTTTATGCAAAGTATATTTGAAGATGCTGCTGTGTCTTTCTGTAGGAGCAAAGAGATTTGGGCAAAAGAACTTAAACTGCTGAGAAAAACAGCCAAAGCTAGTCAGATTAGGAGTTTGGCTGTAAAAAAGGCTGGTTGGAAACCTGATGACACAAAGTTTCAGCAGAAATGGTGAAATTGAATGGAAATGGTGAAGTTCGTGATGCCTGTTAGGTCCAAAGAAATATTGCCCAAACCAAGGCAGAATTTGACTCAGAGCCCATGCCCTGATCACCAAATAAAAAATATCTTTGCAGCTTCAGGACCCAAGAAATGCTGAGAATTTCACGTGGAGTCAGATTTTCTCCCAGCTCTGCTGCAGAGCAGGATTCAGATCTGATCTCAGAGAGGATCCAGGTTCAGGGCACAGCGAGGCTGGAGCCTGATGTTGCTTTGTGCAGGTGACGCTACTGACAGTTTTTCTGAGCATCTGAAGGATGCAGGGAGAATGGACTGTTTAGAAAACATGGGAGGTTTGAGCTACTGAAATGAAATTTTAGCAGCCTTTTTCCAAGTAGGGGATTTTTGCTTTGGTATAATTCAGCATGAATCCAAACTGTGGAAGAAAATAATGAACCCTTGGCTGAATTCACAGTTCTGTCTTTCAGGTCCAGTTGTGCTTAATATGCTCATTGCAAAGGTTTTCCTGTAAACAAACACACATATGCACACCCAGGCACGTACCCACACCAGAATGTTATTCCCAAGTTGCATTTTGACATCAGCATATTATTTGCGCTATTACCCTCTGGGTGGCCAATAAAATATCAAACAGCAATTCAAGAAGGCAACATATAACTACCCATAAGCACGTACTCTGAGCTTTCTGAAAGCTGAGCCCAGGATAAGCAGACAGATTTAAACACTTCAATTTGGGGTTAAGTGAAATAATAACAATCAATAACTGGGCGGGTTTTGTATCCCGAGCAATAGTTGCGCAGAATTTACCTGAGGTATGCAATAACCATCTTGATTTTAAGATGAGGGCTTGGATTCTCACCTGGTGAATATCAGCCCGGCTCCATCACTGAGAGCAGAGATCACTCAATCATGAATACTATGCCTCAAGCAGAAGGCACCTGGCCAGCTCCTTCCCTGTGTTAATGATTTTTGTACATTGTGCAGATTTACATCAGCCAAAGATCTGGCTGAATGCCTCTTATTTTTGCCGAGACTGTAATTACAGTCCTGGTCTCTATATTCTTCAGATATTATTTTCACAACTGTAGTCTTCAAAACTTTGCCTCGCTTTGTTCTCTTTCTCCCTGCTTTGAGTCCCATTCCCTCCGTTTATAGAACAGATAAAAGATTTATAATTGTCAGTTCCTCTGTGGTTAAGCTGATGTACTGGTGGTGTATGCAAATGATGAGCAGACTACTAGGATGCCTCATCAATACATTTTCATTCCTGTGAAGACAATGACAGAAGAATAATTGGGAGGTGCTGTTAGCAGAAAGTAGGAGCACTCTACCAGGTTATGCATCTTACCATGCCTATAGACACACATTATTAGGTTCAATAACACCCCAAATGAAGAACAAAGATGGAGAGGGAGATAAAACATGCCCTACCTAGAAAAACAAATGCTGCCATGCAGCAAATGGAAAGGAAAAACACAGCATTACAAATAAGAGGAGACCGGGGCTTATAAAACTGCTGATAATGTTAGATCGACAGAGGGGGTGAGCCAAAGGGGGCTTGAAGAAGCAGGCAAGGTTTCAGCTAATGAAAGAATATCTACCTCTGGGCTTGGACTTTAAAGATTCAAAATCTGGATTTAAAGCTGAATTTTTAAATTTAACCCAGTCCTTGAAAATAAAAATAAATAAATAAAGTTCATTTTGTGTAGCCTAGTCCTTGTGAAGGGAAAAAGAGTTATAAAAGATGTAAGTCAAAATCCCAGTGAAGATAGTTTTCATGTAGATTTGCAGGTCAAGATGTGTCCTAGGTTCTCACATTGTCTTTATTTGGACCTGCTGACAGTTGTGCCTAGGAAATGGCTTATCTTTATTAAGGCTTTTTATACTAATGCGAGTAAGATGTGCACCTTTTATCCTCTAACTAGAGAATTCATTTCTCCTTAAAGCCAGAGGAATTACAACTCTCTGAAAAATTAGCTTTGTGTTTTGCCAACAGTTTTACAGAATCAAAAAAAGTGTTTCACACTGAAAAAATCCTTCCAAATTTAAGAAGTTTTTTAAATCATCTTTACTTTTTAAGTGTATTAAAGGAAATTTCAACACAAAAAGTCGTTTAGATTTCAAGCATTCTGTTTTTAAAATGATGAAATAAAACATTACAGCATTTTCAACATTATGTTCTTGTTCCAGACAATTTGGCAAAGCTACAATGAATTTAGAAAGCACTTCAGTATTGCTAAATCTGCATTTTTGTCAAAGAAAACAAAAAATGGTCAGAGTTAATGTGAACCCTTCGTTATGAATTAAATGAATCTGTGTTATGCTTTGAGCAAGCTTACTTTTACCATATTAATCCGAGTAGAGATTTAGTTTCGTTTCAAACCACCTAACACAATACAGTTTTGTAAGCAAAACTTGTTTGCATGTTCATTAACATTTTAGACTCCAGGGGTTTAAGCCAGTGTGAACTAAAGCCTTCTTTCTCTCAACTCCAAAAGAAAGAGTATAATAAATCACAAATTCATTGCAGAACAATATGGCAATAATTTCATATGCTTTCATGTATTTAACTGAGAGAGAGTTTGCCTTTTCCCTTCTTTAGGAGCTAATGGTTGACTTAATCCAATGTTGAAATTGTCAGACCTTCAGTCAGGTTTTGTTTTAACAATGTGCCTCTCATAAATAAGCTTCCAGACTGAACGTCCCAGTCTAACATGAGCTGCTATTTGCGAGGTGCTAAACAGTGGCAAAAATATTTGATTCAGGGTAATGGAACTATGTACTAACAAAGGACAAAACTGTGGCTCCCATCAAAGAATTAAAAAGGATGTTAGTTGATGACTGATCTTTAAATATGCATAAAATCCCTGTGTGGTACATTGTGGTTGCATACCATCTCCCTTTATAAATATTGAGACAATTTTTTAATCATTCTTTAAGTAAGGTTTCCAGATCTTTTCTGTGGGGACCTAGGACCTTAGTTTGTGTCTTTCTTTCTCTGGCTTCAGTTATCAATGTTGTCTTATTTTTTCCTATTCATTTGCATTGGGTTTTTTTCTTCATCTGAAACCAGGCACTTTTATTGTGCTAGCTGCTGTAGAGTCATCAAAAGGCAAGAAAAGGAATACCAGACCCAGAAAGATTAAAAATTTGAGTAATATTCTCTAACCAGCAGTCTCAGAATCATGGGGAGAAATTTGAAAGCTGCTTTATGAAAATATTCCCAGAAAAAAGCAAAGTTTATTCTTTTATTCAAAAAATCATATAACTAACACATTTTCTAACTATCTCTTTCCCCAGATCCCAGTACAGAGGCTGTTGCCCTCGTCCCTTTCTCCATGCCTAGGAAAGCATTCAGGGAAGAGCAAGGGATAGTTCCTCCTCACTTAGGGAACAGCTTCATGAGACACATAGACAGGCAGGTGCTGCAAAGCTCAACAACAGCTTAATCAAGCCAGCTCGTCGAATTTCCTGCTGTTTGCCCATCCTGTCATTTTTCCACACGTGCAACTCCAACTGCAGTCAGTGGAGGGGTCCGCATTAACTAAAAACAAACAAAAAAAGAACCTTAAAGAATTGTTACAACACAGCTCACAGAAAAAATGACATCTGCCCTATGTGTTATCTGCAACTTTCTCCTCCCTGACAAGAAAAACTCAAATGCTACGTTTTGCTTTCTGCTGAACCTTGGTGTATTTTCTAGCTGCTCAGGGGAGCAGTAGCTTCCTTTTTCCCCGTTTCTGTGCCATATGTACAACATATTAAGTACATCTAAGCAGCACCGTTAAAACAGCTTGAGATCTCCCATTCTAAAAAGACAATGGAAAAAGTAGCTCAGAGGGTCTGACTGCAAAAATGCAGAAATAATTAGTTTAGATGCTGGTTTTGCAGAGTAGAAATGAAATTGCTGATTGGACTGTGGTTATAACACTCAGTTCCCGTCTTGCAACCAAATTTCTGGGACAAACACTTGCACTTTAGCAAGAAAGGGCACTGAGAGGTCCTCTGTAGTGCAAGGACAACATTAGACATCCTTGGAGCTTGGTGTAGTCCCTCTGGATATGGGGGGAGTAGCTGTGCACATGTACCCTTGATTTTGGAGACCCACCTACAGAGGACTGCAGCCCTCCACCTTGCAGAAGCAGAGCATTGGAAGATTTCCTCCCACCAACAGGTTTTGAGGCTATTTACCGTATATTCACATTTCATTTCCAGAGCAGTCAAAATGAGTTTGGCCACTGGCTTTTCACAGTGAGTAGGGTTAAACACAAACCTGCCTTGGACTGCTAGGAAGGAAAAAAACCTCACCATTTTGGTGCCTGTTTGTAACAGATATTCCCCTGTATTCCTCTCCAGCGCTGAGTGACAGCAGCTGGAATTTATGAAGCATGGTTGTGCTTTGCAAGTTCCCTGTTTTTACATTCAGGACAGAGAGAAAATGTCTCTGCTTTGTTCAGTTTGTCAGGCTGCTTCCTCCTTTGTGCCCAAATATGCACCGTGTCTTACAAAAAGTCCCTTCTTAAATTACATCCCAAAAGGTGAACGGGATATGTGCAAAAGTAATTTCTCCTTCAAACAGTATGCCACACCTGTATGGGATATGTGACCTTCTGATGGAGAAAAATGACCAAAGGTGCCTGTGCAATTCCCACCTGAGTTCCTGCACTCAGGAATTTAAGGTGGCTGCTTATTGCACATGTATGGGCTGAGCCCTTTCTCACGCCAGAGTTGACAGAAGGTTTCATTTTGATGGCTATTGCAGTGGGCAATACAACTGAAACTGGACAGAAAATAAGTTAAAAATATAAATATTGTATTTTCATTGTCTGAACCCACAGGAAATATGTCTAATACTCTTTTTTCCCTCCTTGATGTCATTCCTCATTTCTAAGCACATGCACGCACGCACACACATATTTCTACAACTGCAAATGACTGAAAGCCATCAGGCTTTCATGATGGGAAGGGAGGAGAGAAGGGAATCCATAGCTCAGCAGTATTATTTCCCCTACTTCCTTGCAAAACCTCTCTCACTGGAGTTTCATAGGCTCTCTCCTCCAAATTATTTATGGGAGAGGGGCAACCCACTAGACACTGTATGTGCCATTATCCCCAGCTATTATCCAACAAGTAGTTAATGTTGTTTGAAGCAAGCATGATTCCTTCTGAGCTCCTCTGTGGCTGCTACTGCATGCCTAGGGCCTGGTTGTACTCCCTTAAAGTCGATGCTAAAACTTCCCAGCCTCACAAGGTGGTTGTGAGGATAAGTTCATTAACGTTTGCAAGGCCCCCAGATATCATAGTGCTGGGAGTAATATAAGTGTCTAGATAGCTACTTCTCAAAGACAGCATCTCTGAGGGTCAGATTCTGCACTAGAAATTCCCTTATGCCCATCAATTAACATTTGCTCTTGAATATGTATGTAACATGATGTTTTCCTATTATACATATTTAATTATGACTTGTTCTCCAATAGCTATATAGGCTATGGAAAGAAACATCACAGAAGCTAGAGTTTTGCTGACTCTCCCAAGAAAAATAGGTTCTGAAAATCTGGAAGACTCTTGGCTTTTTATTTTTGTCTGAATAGCTCCATCTGAGTTGCCTCTTCTCCGAAGCAAAGTGTGGCTCGTCCCCATTGTGACTGTAAACTTTTAAATATCCCTTATTCCCTTATGGTTTCCATTATTATTTATTTCTGTTGCAAGCAGAAAGATGTCTGGGTCATCCTTTCAGCCAAAATGAAACATGCAAAACAGGACAAAGAAAATGAACAGTAGTATTCCAGAGAAGTTTGCTTAGGGGCGTATGTTGGGCAATCTTTTGACTGAGTTGGAAAGTCTTGAATCTTCTTGAATTCTTAAAAGCTTTTCTCACCGTTTTTCAATGTAGTGGGTCAAATTCATTGCTGATGAAATTCCATTGGCCCTGTTGTCAGTACTAAAATCATAGAGTGTTATAAAGCTTAAGAGTTTCCTTATTTTGAAACACAGAAATGGAAGTCAATAGAAGCAATTGTATGCGTAAAATTAAATACACACTTCAGTATATTTCATTGGATTGATGTTTAATCTGGTTTTATGACTTTAGTAGCTAAACAGAATCATTTTGCCAAATTAAATTTAAATAGAATTGTTGAGACTGCAAATTATTGCCAGATACAGTATCCGTAACTGGCATGAGGAACACACATACAATACAGCTGACTGTGAAGACTCAACTTCTTAATTAATTTTCCTGAGGCCTAGCCTTTCATTTAAAATACAGCTGTTCCAGTTCCAGGGAAAGAAAAAAAAAAACCACCCTTGGAGACATGGCCCAAATGTAACCATCTCAGCAATGTTGGTTTGAGTTTGCAGAGAGCCTGAAACCACATCCTTGACACATGAATTTCTCTAGCAAGTTCTGTGTATCCTGAAGCCAATAAGCCTGTTGTTTCAAACAGAAACATAGCTAACTAATTTGTCATACATTACAGCGTGTAAGAAATGCAAGTGTATTACGAAGGGCTCAGCATTTTCAAAGACTAGATGGGGCATTGCTGGAGGGCAGTGCATGCAGGGTAGAACTGAAGACAGAAGGTGAAACTGGAGACATTACGTGGAACACGTTGAGCAGCTCGTTATTTCTTTGTAGCTAGCTGTAACTCGCTGCTTTGTATCTTGTACTTGGTCTCTAAGTTCTTTCTGAGAAGGGCTTTTTGTTCTGTGCTTGTACAACTCATGGCAAAATATCCCTTACTGAGCCTAGAAGGCCCAAATCTAATACAAACAATAAATAAAAGGCGTTATTTTCCCAAGGGAATGGGCTTAGCTTTCAAAAGCTTAAAAACTGCCCCATTTCAGCAAATACATAAATCTCTGTTGTAAAAACATTATACCCATTTATATTTTTTTAAATTAATTCATTCCATTTGATCACTTTCAAATAGTTCGGCTGTTAATTGGATGCAGGCAGGACACACAGACAGAGCACTCTGCATTTCCATGTGGATGTTTTGAGAGACAGGCATTGTCTGTTAAACAGGAGTTGTGAAACACCACTACACTGGTCAGTTTTAAAACTTTTCAGTTGCCTTAGGTAACTAGATGATGTTCCCTAGTTTCTCTGTAATATTCCCTAGGTATTTGCTGCACTGTATGCCATGGAAGAAAGCCCTGGAGGGAATATTAAGGTCAGGAGAAGGTGGAACTGATATATAGAATATTTCGACTGCACATAGCCGTCAGTACAGCGTTCGACCTCAACTTCCCTGGTGTGCCTTAGTTACCATTGTTTCAGTATTCCCTGGGTATCTCTTGTGTTACGAAAGTTCCCTCTCTGCTTTGGGGAGGGGAAGAGCAGAATAGAAAATAGAATAACAATGGGAGGAGAGGAACAAAAACTAGACAGTTATTCATGAAACTGGGTTCATAAATCAGGAAAACGTTTCCCTTAGCCATGCTGCACCACATAGCGTATATGCTTTACGGTTTATGCTATGTATATAACCTATGTGGCCAGAGGATCCCCAGCACTTACCCAAGCCATAGCTTTGTGTAGTTGCAGGAATGACATGGAAAGATTCGTTTTAAAGTGGATTTTTGTGTTTCATGTGACCATCTGTGCAGTGGAAGCTGTCCCATCTTTGCAAAAACCCTGCAGCCGCTGCCGTGCTAGCTGAGCAGGTTGTTGTTAGGTGGACTTCTTTGTGCAGCTCATCTTTTAAATGTCCCCATCATTTAATGCCTTATAGCTTTCATATGGTGTAAATGTTTTTGTATCAGTTGAACTGTGAACGCTATTTTCAGTTTGGTACAAAGGTTTGTGTCTGACTGTAGTAACTCTGCTTCTTATTTCAATAACCCAGCACAGTAGGGACAACATTCTGCCATTATACAATAAAAAGCTTTTTCCAGCCAGGACTGACACACTCTGAAAAGCAGAACGGATAGTGCAGTTTCATCCTGATGAAATTAGCAGGGGAGAAATATGAAATTTCCACCTTCCATTACACACATTCATGGACATTTGGAATCCGATCCAAGTTCAAATCTGTATTTTTTTTTCTTTCCCCTCATCTTAAATCATGGATATTTACTATATAAAGCACAGTATTTTCTAAGACAAAACAAGTGTTGTATTAGGAAGCAGAGAATGCAATAAACATTTTAGTCTCAGGCCAATAATCATATAACAAAAAAACTTGATGAAGTGCCCTCTACTCCTTTTTTTATATGTCAGCAGGAATAAAAACTGTTTTACTTTTTACCTCAGCTTCACTACTTTAACCCAAGCTGATGGCAAGAAGCCTAGACAATATTGCTAGCAGCCTGTTCTCTTATGACACCCACCCTTCATCTGGATGTAATATCTCAATATTGCTCCAGAAGATTGGATTTTATTTAGTCTTTTAGCATGATATGAAAAAGCGAACCAAATTCTTAGATGGCAGGGGCTTTGTCAATTAAAGGAGTCTAGTTTATTGGGAGCCAGCTGAACAGTTGACTTTATCATATGCTGCAGATTAATGAATGCTACTGCTAGTCAAAAGAAACAAGAGGTCATCCAAAGACTACTTTGTTTGCTCTTTTGGTACTTTTAAAAAATGTTTCTTAAAATACTTTTAATGAAGGCCTGTTCAGAGCTATAAGGAACACACTTGCCAGTTAATCTGTGATATACACCAGCATCAAGTAGCTCTCCTAGTTTTCAGGTGTGGGTCTACAGAAGTTTTTGTGACACCCTAGCTGGCCAGGGCCGTAACAGTTTTGACACAACTCCTTTTAGGAGAGCAGGGAAAGAGAGATGTTTTCTGCTCCTTTCCACTACCCTCCTGTTATTAGACACCCGACAGTTTTGTGGTTTGGCACCCACCTTTACGCAGAAGAAACTGCAAATTAAGTCCTTAGAGCAAGGTTTTGAATGAAGGTCACTTACTATACCAAAGTAGTGCAAAAACCGTCTGTTTTGTTTTTCTTATACTGAAAATTTCTAAAGGTCTTGGGTTCATTCTGCATCACAGTGAAAACAAGACCTGGAACCTCAAATATTTCAACAAACTGCAAAATGCATTTTTTTTTTTCTGGGCAGCCTTCAGCTTGAGGAATAAGCATACCATGTTTGCACAGTGCCCCCTGCAATCAAGCAGTCCCACGCTGCCAATGGTACAACAGGTCACCAGGGTTTGGGAGCGATGGATGCCTGCCAGGATGAGCTCTCTGGAAAGCTCCAGGTACCTGAATCCCTGCTCCCTCTTATGGGAGCAGTGTTGTTTTTTAGACTTTTACCTCATGCTCAGTGGAGGGCAAATTCCTGCCTCTCCCAGGGCAGGAGGAGCTTCTCCCCACTTTGTGGCTGAAATCCTCCCTCGAAGGCCCATGGATTTACAGTAGAGCTACTGTGAAGGCATCATTGCAGCCATGAGGTAGCAAATGAAAAAGCATAAAACCACAACTGGATGTATAAAACAGCAGTTCTGCAGCTCTGACTGCAGTGACACAGAAAGGATCCTGAAGTTGCTCATCTCTAAAAGTCGCTCAGGTCCCTTCAGCTGTTTTCTTTATTTCCTTGCCACTCAACAGAGCAGAATCCCACAGGCTTGACTCCCTCAGGTGTGCCCTCCTCTCCTGTCCCATCTTCATATTAAAGTAATAAAAGGACTTAACTCTTTGTAGCTAAAAATAATCTAGAATCCCCTATCCTTCTTACAGCCAGCAATAGATGTTTTGCTAAAAAGACGCTGACTATAAAGATGCAAGGGTTTCATTTAATTCTCCAAATACAAGAACAAATCTTGGCTGCAGTGGAACAATTCTTTTCCCATCTGGATGCGTGAGAAGTAAGAGGCAAGTTTCTTTGCACTTCCAAATGAGAATTTACCTCTTAACTGGCCAGATACTTATGGAAATAGCCTGTGAAAGGAGAGAACAGTAGGCTCACTTTGCTCCTTTCCCACTATTACTAAAGGAATAGCTAAAAAAAATAAAACTATATTTTATCATTATTTTTACCTCCCAGTGTACATCACTAAAAGGGTTTATATGCAATTCTCTTAATTGGCACAGCCCCTGCTGGAAATAGAAACATGCGGATGAATTGCTCATTCAGATTAGGCTCCCAGGAATATATTGTGCTGAGAGACATTCACTTTTATTTCCTGAATTGCTTTAACGATGAGCACTGAGCAACACTTCCTCTGCTCCCTCCCCCCCAAGTACCCTGAGCTGCAAGACAAGGCAGCAGCCAGAAGCTAACAGCAGACCCCACAGCAAGAAATATCTGCACATAAATACCAAGGCACACCTGCAAACAACTGTGAGTGGGCCTTCAGATATCACGTTTGCCAGCTAAACACACAATTCTCAATTAAGTGAGCAATTAGCCACTATTGTTTAGGCCCTTGAAATGCGTTGTGCTGGATCTATTCCCTGGCAAAGATCCCAGTGAAAAAGAAAGTCATCTCTTTACGGTACAGATTTATGTTGATCAGTAGTAGGGTCACTAATAACACTTTGAAACAGGAGTCACAGGTAAACTCAGAAGGCTTCAAAAGGCTTTGGACACCTTCAGCACCTTCTGTAGAAAGCATATCTTTCCAGAAATCATGGTTTTCCTTTTCTTCTAGCTACCTACTCATTAAAGAAGGTCTTCTACGAAGCAATATGGCTATTTTTGCTATTGTGAAGAGAGAGAGATGACAGTATAAAAAGTAGCCAGTCTAGACTCTAGAATAGGGAAAAAATTGCAGTGCTCCTAAGAAACAAACTTCTAAATAGTTATTGTGAAAATGAGCGTGATTGCCAGGGAAACCGGGACAAGTTCGTCTTGCAAGGCTTGTTCAATAGGCTTTAATTGCAGGAAAGATAAGGACTTGTTTTCTTAAAGAACTGTAGTCATCGAGATTTTAACTGAAGATCAAAGATCCTTAATTGATAGCCCTGGACAAAGATTTCCTGGCTTTCAGAACATGAAAAACAGGGTTTTTTTCAGCTGAAAATGAAAAGCTTGCTACCAGACCTGCTTAAGTTCAGAATAACTAGTAGAAATGTTTGAGGTGATTCTTTCTTGGGCTTTGTGGACACTTCCTAAAATATTAAGAAGAAGAACATCCAGCAGAACTTGAATTAAGTCTAAACCCCAATTTGCTACCAAAAAAACTATTGACAGGAGATTTTCAAGCAGCTGCAAAGCAGGCCTGTGAGCATTTATGTGCAGACCACAGCTGTTTAAAACTGTATACGTGGGACAGACAAAAGGTTGACTTCAATCTAATGGTATTTTAACCTGGAGTTTCTGGAAACCAGATATTTAGGTTGGTAGGTTGCTTCTTTGCCTCATAAGAGGAGACTGAATTTCAACAAAGTGAATTTCTTAGAGCTTTTTAGCCCCTCAGTCCCGCAGAGGGAGGAGGAAGGCAGTCCCCTGCGCGCAGGTGGACTGAGAGTGGCAAGGTTTGTCAGGCTTTAGCAGCTCTTCGAGAGTGGGAAACAGTCACATTTCGAAAACTGGAAAGATACAAAGAAGGGAAGTATTTTAAGCTTTGCTCAAAGTTAACTTACATGTTGGGTTAGGATTTAGTCAGTTCTATCTTCAGCAGCACCCAATTTGGGCAATACAAATCTGATGCCATTCGTGATGGATTGCACATAGGACCAATTGGAGCCCTACTAGCTTTAAAATTGATAGTACATAGACCAACGGCGGTGGTGCAGTTTTTCATTAAATGAAATGGAAAAGTGATTTAATAATTCTTTCTGTCTTAAATTGCTTAAAAGAATTTTAGACAGTTAAAAATTGCATGGATTTTAAACCATATGTGTGAGAGTGGAAAAAAATAAGGGTTTTGTTTTTCCTATTTTTAATATGAGCCAGATGAAACAAAAAGATTGTTTCCTTGCAAACTATAGGTCAAGTACCTATGTAGGCTTTGAGATGGCTCTGTAAGTTATCATGTTATCTTTCTTTCTTGACAGTATACCATTATGTGGTGTATCATTTCAGCATTTACTATCTTTCATGTCCTTTTATCTTCACACTAGGATTTCTTTCTAAATTCCAGGCCGTGCATTTGGTTTCATTATATAACACTGGCTTTTACAAAACATTGGCTCTTCATATTCTTTGGTTTCATATTTGTCGGCATCAGGTTGAAATAGTAAACCCACTACGTCTATTTTATCTTGTTAAAGATAAAAACAATATGGCAAATGAACTATTTGGGGAACACTACTTTCAAATTAAAGGAGAGGAAAAAGTATTAAGTGTCACCACTGAGTTGAACTATATTGAAATCTTGAACTGAAGTGACTTTTTTAAAAAAAAAAAAGAATAAAAAGGCGACCCAAAAGTTACAACTGTCATGCAGGACTGTGTTATCTTAAATTATTTATTTAACATCTGGTAAATATTATCCAAGCTATAGTACAGATAAATTGAATAAAAGAATACCAATGCCAGGGGAAAAGAAGAATTGCTTAATACTGTAAGTATATAGAACTGTTCCACAAAGCAGTTCATTCTCCTTCTGCAAGGGGAGATGAGAAGCATGGTATTGGGGTAAAATGCATCTGCTTCGTTTCACCCTAAGTATGAAGCTATCAAAGCAGTTTTAGGGATTTAATTTAATCTCAAACACAAATTCTATGAAAACAGTCTGACAGCGACATGAAATTTTACATAACTTCTTTTACCCCTCCCCCTTTATAATGCAGCTTCCCAGCTGATTCATTTTATTTTATACTATGCGTATTTGGGATCAGATTGAATTTTCTTTGAGAAAAGAAAATAATTAAGCCATCTATAAAGGTTTGGCTAGGCATGAACATCGCAGCACGGGATAGAGTTACTTGGAGAGGGGAATGAGGTCAAAGAAAAGTACTGCAGGGGAAAAAAAAAAGCAGCATCAAGTTCTGCTACTTGGGGAACAAAATAAAAAGGGGATGGAGTCTGAGAAGGGGGAAGGGACCTAGATTCCTTGTCAGTTTGTGGGTTACAAATGGAACAAAAGGCTTATCTTAAATATATGCAGGTTTAGATATTTTTTCTGGAAGCTATTGAGAGCTAATTGAATTATGGTTGAGTACTGAGCATTTCTCTGGTGCTTCTATGGTCAGTTTCTGCTGAGCTCTTCTTGGTTACTTGATACTGCTTATGAAATAAAGAAGATTGATTCCTAAATATTTGTTCCTATTCCCTCTTTGTGGATTACATTATACCACTTTTCATTCTTACAGTCTTTGCTTAAGCTGCAGGATATAAGGGCCCTATTCAGACTGCCAACTACAGCATCCAAGATTAAAAGCCTGCTATCACACCTAAGTTCAAGAGGGTAATGAGCAATTCAGACCACCTAGTGTCTACAGCTGCCAGATCCCGGCTCCTGCACTGTCATCAGTGAGGCGTCATGACACCCCAACTGTACGTGCATAACTTAAGTACCATGATTATTTCTTCCCACCCCTCTGCTCTCTCATTGTACTGAGAGACAAAAATTGGCAGCCTGGGCGTAAGGCACCTGGGCACGTTTAGCAATGCCTTCCTCCACAGACAGCCATGATAGTTGACGTAGATAGCCCTAAGGGCCTCTGATCCCGCTCCAAAGGACACTGAAGTCAACAGGCAAACTATGATTAACTATATTAGCATGAGAATCAGGCTATTATAATCTGGAAAAGATTTCCAGTTTCATACTGGTTTTAAAACCTGGGTCTTACAGGACTGAACTTTAGGTAATAGCACCCACCATCTGCTAGTCCCTCCTCCAACCCCAGTTTCTAGCACTGCTAGCCAGCCTTCACCTCCTCTGACATGGGCGGAGAGGGCTCAAAGATGGTATCCACCCATGAGTTGAAGGAGAAGGGGTGGATAGACAGGCGGGAGAGACACAAAAGAGTGCCCCTACCAGAGGGACATCTTGTGGTATGGACACAGAAGCTTTATCAGACACTGGAGGAGGCACAAGGGAGGACCCACAGGGAACCAGGGTCCACAAACTCCGCTGCTCGCACATCTGCTGTGCATATTTGAAGCCAATACTCTGGTCCTCAAATCCAGCCAGAGCGCGCATACTCAGCTCTTGAGACCAGGGTTTAGATGTGAGTGGGAGTCTTTCCACAGCCTCTTCCTGATGGCCTTCCAGCTTAATTAATTGGTGGAGCGGCCAGATCACATGGTTTGGACACGTGGAACCCATGACACCTTTCTTTTGCCCGTGCTGTAGCCATATTCCCTCCTAAGCAAACAACCATCACAGGTCTGGTTTTGACTGCATGGTGTCTTGGCCTCTTTATGTACAATGCAGCTTTCTGCTGCAGTTACATTTACCTCTGGGAAAGCGCAGGATCCAGACATCTTAAAGAATAATCAAAACTTCATCCCTGTGTAAACTGCAGATGCAAGGCTGAATTTTATCTCCGTAAAGATCCTGCTAGCACCAGTTTCCATATCTCCCAGTCTATCAGTTTTTTATAGAGGCACAGGGTATTGTGACCTCTGCCCCAAAGCCAGTGGCTGGAATGGGTACCCAGGCACTTGGTAAGCACTCAGGCTAGTGACTTTTGTTTCAAGACCCCAGGCTGTGGACATTAAACTGGTGTTCCAGAGAGCCTGGTCTCTTGGGCCCTGCCACCACCAGTGAGCAGGCAGCAACCACCACCCTGTACTGGGCTGCCCCTCAACCTGGGGAGAAATATCTGACCACATGAGAAGAACCTGGTGCCTAATTGTTACATGAAAGCACTTGAAGGAAAACCAAAGGCCAAAACACAAACCATGAGAAGTTCACCTGGTTAGTTCGTGGGCAGTGTGGAAAGTTTAAACCCACTCACAGTTTTTGCAAATGGATCATCATAAAGATTAAGTGAAATGCCATTGAAGTCTATAATTCGCAGAGCCAAAAGCCTTTCTCTATAGTTGTTCCAAGGTAAAGCATTGCTTGAAAGAAATAATTTTCTACCATACCTGGATTTTTCTTGGAAACATGGTTAGTAGCAAATCTGAATCTGTCAGCACAGTAGTATAATTTAAATAGTACAATTCACAGCTGACAGGGGATTTCCACCGACTTCACTTGGAAAATATGTCATTTGCTAACTCTTGTTAACAAGTAGTAAGGAATCTGTTGCTTGCCCAGGGTCACATGAACCAGCAAGAGATGTTACTGAGGAGAGAGAGAAGAGAGAGGGGTCGACAGCAGCAAGTTGGATGCAGAAATGAAGCTTATAAATTTCCGTAAAACTCAGAGGAAAGGCCTGTTAGTAAGTTGCTGACACCCCAGTTTATCTGAAATGGCTATTGCAATGTCTGTAGTGGAGGTTCTTATTCCAAATGCAGACCAAGGAAAAACCAGAAGATCTTGTGATGACTCTCAGGCTCATCTGACTCACATTAGAAGTGAAGTCTTCAAAAGACTCCTAGTAAAACTCAATCTGGGCAAGCACAGTCAATGCCTTCTTAAGGGGGAAAGGCAGCAGAAAAGTTTGGCACGTGAAACTTTATACCAACACTCTTATCTGGTGTATTGTACCTACCATAATCTTAAGGAATGGCACATCCTGCCTCTGCAGTTTTCAGATTAGCTTTCCATGACCTGGCATCAGTGCAACCAGATAACAGGATTCCTTGCTTCTCTGTGGTCTCAGTCACAAAACAATGGCTTGAGAGAAAGTGGATGGAAAGTTCTCTGTAACATCATTTTCCTCCCAGTGGATTGCTACAGAAATGAATAAGCAGGATTCTTCCCTTGCAAATAATGAAGAAAACCCACCCTTCTTTACAAGGTTAGTATCAAAATCTTGTCTTCTTAAATGCAAAAGAACCACCAGTGGAAGGCAATTTGCTTGATCAGAAGCCTGTAAACCAACCTTTCTATTTAATTCAGTTTCCAAGGAACTCTGTCTCCCTGCTCATTCCCCAGACAATCCTTGCACCTACTTCTCTTGCTGACTATTTCTTGCTCTCTTTCCCCAACACGTTCAGCTAATTGCAGTTAAAAAGAATTAATTCACCAGTCTCCTCATCAGTCTGTAAGATTTTTTCAGAGGATTAGATATGTGTCTTTATCATGCAACCCAACACCATAAGTTTTGTTTGAACTATTGACATACAAGAGAGCACATAGCTGTTTCTTCAGTTGGCTTTGAAAGAAGAGTGTTTCTCATGATTTTTTCAGTAAACCTGTAATTGTTTATAGATCAAAGTCCCATTTGGTAACAGCTATACACATCTTTCAATATAACACTGTTAATATTCTAGCATTTTGGGTTTTTTCCAGGGGAATTAGACCAAAATTTCCATAAATCTAATCAAAACATTCTCTTTAGTCCAGGAGTTTGTCATGATAAACTTTTTCAGCAATGCTTTTGATAGGTGATGCCTAATGTGTCCAAAGTCATGCAACATTAATGATGAACAAGAATCCTTAATAACTTTCATAGACCTTTCCATGATCTAACAGATCTAGGAGAGAGTTTTTCACTGATTATCACCACTAGCTGTACCCCATCTTTCACCTTCATTTGTAAATGGGATAGGTCTATTCTTTATGGTGATGAGTACTGAGACTGAGAGGGTCTATTTACTATATACCATATACTGGAAGGTCTGTATACAATTTACTGGGAAGGCGGGGTTTCATCCAAAAAGCGAAATAGGTTTCAGATAACTTATTTCAAAAGGTTGGTTTTGTCATTATGGACAGGTTTTCTTTATTGTTGTGCAACTGCATTGTAAAAAAACACACTACAAGGTCTGATTTGTAAGGTTAGAAATGTGGTCTAGAATTAAGACCACTTCCCAATTTATACCTTTTTAGATCCAAACTGAGTATCTTTCTTAAAAAATACACAACTGGAAAAAGCAGATATGAAGTCAAATGAAGGACTAGGAGTCCTTATTTGGTATTTCTCTCAAAACCAGAGGAAATTATTAGTACAATCCCGTCTGGCCTTAATCCTTCTGGGCCAAGATAGGAGTCTGTGTGCTTGGGAATGCTGCAATACCTGCAAGGTAGGATTTTCTAAGTGGTCCAATTGAATTAGGTTATACAGAAAATATGTTTTGCTGGTTACATAGGCAAATTTTCAGTTGGTACAATTTGTTTCCATTTTTATGTTAATTAAAGAAACAAATAGACGAAAGTAGCAGCTGGCCTGTTGTTACTGACCTCAAAGCCCTTTCCTTTACAATTGCTTGTGAATATACTTAACCTTAGCGTAGCAGCAACTGTGGTGTAAACCACCTGAAGATAATTTCTCCCCATATTTAGTCTTGAATAGTTGGTAATATTAGGGACTTTTTAATGTTACACATAACTCCTTAAAGCAAAACATCATACCTGTAACTGGGTTCAGCTTCACTCACAGGGATCACATTTTTCCTCCAAAATCATGGTTATTAAGAAATCAAAGGTCTCCCTAGTTGTTTGTGAAATTTATCAGACTGGTATTACATTGCAGCCAAGTAAATCACATAGCTCAGGTTGCCCGAGCAACTGTTGCAATTCTCAAGGCAAAAAACCAAGCATGCAAAATACCCCAGGACTAACCAGGGTTACTAATAGGTGATTATGGAACAAAATTGCAAATTTTGCAGGAAGACGCATTCCTATTGCCATAGACTCTATCTTACTGAATCTGTTAGATAGTGTTGTCTAGTGCTCAATATTTTCACTAGAGAGCTTTCATTCCTTGGATCTGTTCATGAGTTTGTCTCTTTATTTGCCTTCAGGTGAAGTATTTAATCTGCTTACCCATCTTATTAAAGGACATACTTGTTTTGGAGGAGGATGCCATGACATTTAAATCACAGATTATTTTTTTATTAGGTAAGCTTAGAAGAAAGTTGGAGCAGTGCATAGAAATGACAGACTTTATAAATAAGTCTGTCAAACATATTTGAGTCTGAAATCAGTTAGAATTGTCTCCTGTTCTCCCCGATAATTTACATCCTTAGGTGGATTATCATCATAAGTCATTACAAAAAGCTTATCTTGGAACAGAGGCTGGAAAGATTTTTCAAGTGTTTTGTAAGACAAAAGACAAACAGATGATGAAACATCATGACGGTGATTGGATTCTGGATATTACCAAAGACATAAAACTTGTTTCACTTCTTTAAAATATATTCCTTATTTAGCATCTCTTAACTGATGAGAATTTTGATCTTCTGGTAGTCTTACCTTCTCTTCTGTGGAGAGCTGTGTTGTGGTGGTATCCCCCTACATCTTATGGAAATGTCTCTTAAACAAAAACCTGAAAACATTCATAACTCTGTCTCCAGATGCTGAAAAGGACTCCAGGTTGATGTTTCACAATTCCCAAGCAGTACTTTATTATTTGTACCCCAAGTAAGAATATATTTGCTGTACAGAGGTGACAGTTATACCTTAGAAGGTTTTAAATCAAGAATGTTCATTATGACACATACCTCATGTATAGATGTAGCACTGATATAACTGCAAGTTTGTTTATCTTGCTCAAAAACCCTGTAATCACTTCTGCATCTTTTAATGTACCAGCATGTTCATGGTGACATTAGCCAAATACTTGTGCTTTTAGTCGTGGTGGCGTAAGGGGATTTTAGCGGTGGGCTAGCAGGTTCAGAGATGAAAATATCCATTAATATAAATATGTAGAGTAGGAAATGAAGACAGACATTTCAGCTTTGGAAAAGGAAAGTAAAAAAATGACTTTGCTTATTTTTTTTCCTGTTCAGCCAGTCAAAATCCAAATACCATGTCTTGTGAGAAGAAGAGGGCTTTAGAAAAAAAATCATGCTCTGTTTTGGCAGATCCCCACAGGGAAAAGGCATGTACCAGGTTAGATCTGCACGAGGTGGTGGCTGGCAGTGATGCAGGAGTGTGCTGTTCTTGCCAGTACAGTTCCCTAGCTTCCCTGCAAAAACATCATGGCATGCACAGTGCAAATATCTTACTACAAGCAAAATACATGACAAAACAGCTTCTCAGCTGCTGAGAGCCCCTTCCTCAAAAAGGAAGGGACGGGGGGGGGGGGGAGGGTGTTATAGACCAGCCAAATTAACAAGAATTCCTGGAATAATGCTAGAACAAAGAGTCAAACAAAATCTTAGTTCAAGCAGATTTTCCAGGTAAGCACTTGAAATATAGCAAAGAGATCAATAGGATCCTAGGTAGCAGATAGCATATGTCGTATGACATACCACAAGTATGCCAACCCAAGCCAACTTCTTTCTGTGATGGGGCAACAGTCTTTGCAGATAGGCAAGAGGTTGTTATTGTCAAGTATTTCAATCTAGTGAGAGTTTTTTATATGGTTCCTATGATACTCTTGTAAGAAAATAAAATAGAAGTGGTATTCACATAACTCCTAATGACGCCTTAAAAAGTATAGTTTGGAAAGGGCTGAGGTGGTTCAGCCTAAAAGGAGGACTGAACAAGTGAACAAGAGTACAGTCCTCAAGTTTTTGTTGTGCAAAGTAGTAGAATAATCTCTTCTCCATGCACAAGATGAGAAATAATGGGCTCATATTTTAATTATATAGTTGGATGTTAGCAAAAGCTTTGCAATACTAAGGATAATGAGGTGCCGGAAGACTGGATTGTCCTTTGTGTGAGGTTGCTAAAACTAGGCTAGACAAACATCATCAAGAATTGCAAAAGGGTCACTGATTTTGCCTTGGGGTGGGAAAGATTCAGAAAACCTCTCAGTGTCCCTTCTGTCTTATGACAAAAGAATGTTCTTTCCCAGACCAAAGGCGTTTGCAGACCAGGAACTACAGAGCAGGGTCTCCCTCCTCTTCCCGTTCAGATGATCTCTGACATTTGCCCACCAATTAATCAGTTATGCTCTAAAAAGTGAGCATATTGCCAGAAAAGGACTCCTGGGTAAGCAACAGTAATAGAGTATATGAAATAGACACTCAGACACACATACACACACAGATGCAGAAGAGATCTACATCCAGGTACTCCCTTTTGAAGTATTTGCAGAGTTTTTCCCACTCACAAGTAGCAGCAATAAAGTTTCCTGTAGGATTTCTCACTGTTAACATGCTTAGAGGCTCAGCAAATAACTCTGCATCTGCAGCCTGCCCACTTCATATACCTAGGTGGACCGTAGCTAATATGGACTGCACAGACCATGTGTGAAACACGTGTTCTGTCCCAAGACTATGGGAGATGCATAAATTACACATGTGAAATATGTCAAGCACATGTAGACATGCCCTGAATCCTCATGCTTTTTTGGTAAGAAGTGACTCCAAGAGTGTTTATTTCAACTATTTATTTATGAGGAGGGGCTGTGGGGCAATCTGTGTAATATTCAATTTGCAGAAAATAGAAGATTTTATATATCACTGTGCTGTCCACATTGTAAAGGTGGATGCCAATATTTCCTTCCCTTCTGTGAATTTTACTCCTGCACGTTTATTGCTGTGTAGGACTGGAAACTATTGCTGCAAAATGTAAATTAAGACACCACAGTGGGAGCTTCTGGAGATAACGCAACCCTTTAGTCATCTGAATGTTGCTTTGGGCTGTATCTTTACTTATCAGCACTATTTACTAGCAGACATTTAAAGCAAATGGGAAGTGAAGTATCTTTAATCTTTCTTGCAATGTATCAGTTCAGTTTCTTCAACATATCAGTAGGAAAGGAAACAAATTGGAAGAACCAAGGTTGAATTAGTACATTAAATCCAACCCCCAGTTCTGCAGGACTCAAAATCTGAAGCCACTGCTTATACTTGATGAAGTAGGACACCAAATACAAATTCTGAAAAGATGAGTTTCGCATTTGATACTGGATTTGGAAGTCACTGAAATTGTCACTTCAACAGGCACAGGTTTTTAACTGCCAGATTTTTCTGTGCATTGCCCTCATAATGGAAGACATGCTGGCTTCTTTTCAAGTCCGTACTTCTTCTTGTTGAGTAATTACCCTATAACAGGATAACTGGTTTTTTTCCCACGAGAGGAGAAACAGGATGAAAGAACATGTAGGGCAAAGAGACCACTGTGTGTAAAAGAGTGATAACATTTGGAAAATTGCAAGTTTTATTTTCTTTCTTTTTTCCTTACTTTTTTTTACTCAGATTTCCACCAACTCTGGTAACATAACTTTAGCCAGAATGAACCAGGAACTTGATATTTTGGCCTTTTTAAGCCGAATTTTTTTATAAACCTGAGATTAAATACAGGATATCTGAAATGTCCTTGCAGGGTAGAAGAAAGTCAATTGAGACATGGAGCCAGCATAATCCCCAAAAGCAAAGAGCAGTCCTGCTCCAGGAGTTCTTCAAATTCATTAAAAATGGCTGCTGTTACAGAAAGAGTTACAAGCACAGCACTTTGTCTTCTTATTCTTTGTTTCTTTCACTTAAAATAAAAGTTATCCGTTCTGTATTGACCTTGTAGTACAGGACTTCCAGTGTCCCCTTGCAGAGTTTGGGCTAATACAAAGAACAGCTGATACCACTAATACTAATGGATTTCCTGGTTTTAGTTCAAATACAGTAAACTTTTAGTTTAGTTCACACTAAATCTGAAGATAGGTTTTTCATATTTGTTTTTCTCCACTGAGAATCATAGGCTTTAAATGTACTTTTAGAGATAAAAATGAAAAAAGGGAGAAAGAGAGTACCTTTAATATGCTGGCAAAAACGGTGCACCATTTTCTTTCCTCCCTGCATTTTAGTCCACTCCCATGAAAGAACCTAATCAGAACCCCAGAAACGACCAGATGATTTGTGAGACCCCAGTGAAAACATGTACTGCAACAAAAGAATTTAAAACTTAATTATATACATTCCAGAAAATATCAGTTGAAACTGTTTCAAACTTTTAATTAACTATATACGGAGTGTGAAGGGGTCAAACCGGTATTAGCACAGCACTGTATGAAGTTTCATTCCACTGTAAAATGGAAGACTGCAGAGGAGTGGGCAGACACCTAGGGCCAAATCCTGCTGGGGCTTAGTGACAACCTGAGACCAGTGAGAACTGGGGGCCCGTGGTACGTTAGGGAGAGGACCAGCCCTTTGCAGGACACAGAGCTGTCAGGAGAAGGCTTTGGAAGTTGTTTAGCACGTCAGAGATTCAAGCAGGTAGGAGGCAGAGAGGTGTTTTAAAATTCAGTGGAGACATTTAGGTTTTACCTTGCTTATAATTCATTGCGTTTAATGACCTATATCTAATTTAAAGGAAGGAAGGGGAGACAAGGTCTCTCTTTCTACTTATGGAGGGCAACAATATTTATTTATTCCTTCCCTCCATTCAGAAAAAGGCTGCTGACACTTTTGATTTACAGAACAAGAAAGAGCAGCAAGAGCATGTTTGTGTAGGAACACATCCCCACGCTGCTCGCCGGTGAGTGTCCTCCCAGCAGCACAAACTGGCTGGCAGCACCTGTGGTGGGCAGGGTGCTCCCAGCATTCAAAATGCACAAATGTGTAAGTCAAGTGCAATCTGCTTTGAATTAGCTGTCCATTTCAGAGCTAAACAACTCTTTTCTAGCACTTTACCCCAGCATCTTTTCCATCCCATTTTGGATTAATTCAGAGATGGGCATTCAGCTGAACAAAACAACAAAGTTCTGAATCTGGTAGGCTTTGGCAGGGGGGAAGCCTCGTGTCTCCCTGTGGTTCTCCATGCTCAAAGCTTTGAAACCTTTGTTTGACATAATGAGCATGCAAGAGGTTTTTGCAGCTTTATTCTGTAGGTCCCTCCCCTGCAGTGGCTATCCCCCAAATCCTGCCCAAGCTTCTGGTCATTCCACCAAGGCTCAGGAGAATATTATACCAAGCACAAAATTTTTGTAAATACACAATGATTGGTCTAGCAAACCTGGGACACTAATTCTATGTGTTTATTTTTCATGCACAAGGTTCTTTTCAAACTCACCAATCTCTGCAGGTATTTCTACCACCATTTGCATAGTTTTGTGATGGTCTCCCTCCCAAACACAGTAGGCTTCACCTCTGGCCAAAGGCACACATGCTAACATGATGAAGATTAATTTCAAGGCTAAAAGAGAAAAATACCCAAATGGAAAGTCAATAAAAACAAATATGTTCTTTATAGGATTGAAACTGTTGAGGAAAATTTTAGCACCTGGAAAGCAATTCTTTATGTAGTCAATAAACTGAATATAAAAAAGATATAGTGGTCTCAAAGCATAAGGTTGGTCACAATAAGTGTGTTCAAGGTAAGTTTTACTAAAGGATCTTCAGGGAACACTTTTTAGCAGGGCATTGCTGAAACTGAACCAAACAATCCTTACTCCATATGCACATTGTATTCCTGCCATAATGCCCTTATGGATAACAGTCCCTCAACAGCTTTAAGGAACTGGTTTACTTAATGTGAATTGTTCTCGTTGGAACAAACCTGATGATCGTTTCACAGGCTCGCTGGCTCAGAGTGGAATGTGGTTTGGGATGCAATATAAAAGTTTTTGTATGCCTCTTCTGTCTGTGTAGAAGATCCCCACACTAGTAGGTAGCAAAGAAGTTTTTACGGTGGTTTTTGCTGCTGCTTTAGTAGAGGCAAGAGCAGTGTAGTCAGTCATCCGCTGCTGGTCTGGTGGGTTTTTCTCACAGCAAGCTTCATTTCCACATGATTTGAACCTTTGCGCCAGTGAGAACAGTTTGTCGTTTACCTGATCTCCCAGAGAAGACCCCTCTTGCAATTTTCCTCTGATATTTCTTCTTATTATTTCCTTCTTATTCTGCTGTTTTGCACCAATAAGAGAAACGCAAAATGATAAACATCTGCCTAACATGAACTTGAACTGTAGCCAACTTTGATTCTCGTCAACATTGATTTTAGTGCTCTGATTATAGCCCCATTCCACAGCTTGCTTTTGATCTTCTTTCTGAGTATTTCTCTACCTTGATACACTGATGATGAGACAGTATTTTTCTTAAGCACTAGCAAACATTTCATTTGGGTTTCTGGCATCAGGCATCCTGCCGACATGCATTAAAGGTATCGAATGTCTCTGCTTCCCAATTGTCATTTCACATTTTGGTGTTTATTTGCAGAGACTGGTAAATGTGGTTTTCAATTCTCAGTCACCCACATTTTGGTATCAAAACACTGCTTGGCCTGGGTGTTTATTAGTACCTGCTGTTCATTAACACAAAAAATGAAGTAAGTGTGGTACGTGATTAAAACCTAAGAAATGCAGTTCTAAAAAAATGATACACGGGTGTGCTAGACTCAGCTGTCTAATAGTGACTGCCTGTGAAATATTTTTGTTCTGGAGATAGATTAATAGACCTTTAATCTATTTACTGCCAGTACACTCTCATATTTTACTACATCTTTTAGTAAGCCACTATTAAACTCATATCTGTGCACATGTTGACTATTTAGGTAGTTGATCCTTGAAAATGCCATAACTCTTGTTTATACACAGTCATATCACTTTTCCTCTGCTTTGTAGGCATGGAGACACTGTAAATATCAAATTTGTATGCATTATCTTTGATCTGTATTGTTGCTGTTTAATATTAAGCAGGAATTAGGAAACGTTCCAACTTGTGTGAATGCTGCAGTATGATTGTATAATGAGAAACTTATTTATAGTTCACTCATTGCTAAAAAATAGCATCTGCTAAGTTAAACCAGAGAAATGTGATGTTCCACTCTTTACCCCAATACACTTAGCAAAGAAATGAGCTACGGTCACTGTGTAGTGTCTGGGAAACGCTGGCTTTTCCAACAGCAGCAGTTGCATCTGTGTCATGTTAGTGTACACACACACAAAATGTTGTGGGTTTTTTAAAGTTTAATGATCTTTAAGATCTCTTTGGAAAAAAAAATCTTAGGAAACTTTAGGCATTTCAAAAATTCTGGGGCCAAGTTTTGCAACACAGCAGCCTTTTAAATCCAGACAAGCTCTGTCTTCACCAAATAACCTTCTGGAATTGAAGTAGCTGGAGATTTTGCAGATAGAAAAAAGCAGTTCAGAACATGTGGATTCGGGATTGAGCTGCAAATTGTGTTTTCTTTACCTCCATGATTTTTGTCCTCAAAACACCATCTGTAGATCTGTTGCTAAAGGTTCTCTTTATGGACCCACTTTTGCAGTTTATTGCCAATATTTAGGAGTCCCTAAGTGTTCAGCGGTTTGGGAGACACAGTACCAGGAAGCAGAGGAGGAATCGTCCTACTCAGGCTGGAAAGGAGCTGCTGAACTGCTCTCGAAAACTGGCTCCATCCCAGAGGATGAAAACTGATGTGATGATGCATTTATTTGAGTGTTTAAGGGAAAGATGAACATGGATTCTCCATACAGCTGGACAGAATCACTTGTAAGCTGCAGAGATTTACCCAGCAGCGCTTTAGGAGGTTAACCTATAGGAGGTTAATGCACTGGGGTTTTTATGGGCTTTCTGCACTGGAGCAATTTCTCTCATAGAAGTATCCCCAGAAGAGAAAACACAATAACACTAGCTCCTAGGCTTCCATAGCTGCCTGCCATCAGGAACAAGCAAGAGAAACTGCAGGATGCAGTGATGATGGAGTAGTGAATTAGAAACATGTCAGACCCTGCGTGGGAATTCTCTACACTTCTCACTACCTGCGGTCTGGGCAAACTGGATATAATTTGAGAGTCTCCTCTGCATATTTTGGAATAGTCTTCCCAGGATTCCTACTCTTTCAGGATCTTTTTCTTTATTTTCCATGCATTTCAATGGTTTAACAGTGAAATAATTGTGAAAGCAAACATACTTAGCAAAGATTTTACAACCAGTGGTAACTGTACTTAAAAGACTAAAGCACATCTTAAGAACCTCATAAATCCAAATAGTACCTCAGAAAAATATATTTTTTATCTACAACTTTAGGGGGTTTTTTTGCATTTCAATTTATTCCTGCCTATATATATTATAGAAGTGGATTTTTAAACATATAGAAAAGCCTACATATTTTATTTACATTTTCCCTTCGGTTTTTTTTCTTTTAGCATGTTACTTTTAAATTTTTTCCAGGCGTAGTATCACTTAGTATTGAACATCTGTGTATGTACCTCATACATGTTCTTAAGGCTTATAAGTGCTCTGAATCTGGGCTTTTATCCTTCTTGTTAACAAAATTCGCATGGCAAACCGACTGTTCAATTAAGCTGCATATATAATATTCCTTGAATGCACTTCTGTAAAGAAATACATAATTTTTTATTTCTGTGGCGGGAAACATGGCTTCAAAAATAGTCTAAAGCCAAAGGGAGTTTCAAACAAGCATGTTTTAAGAAGTAATTATTTTCTTTTTAATTCATTTTTAAAATGATCACACAGGATTCAAAACTGAAAACATAGTCCAACTTAGCTGAGGAGAGAGTAATAAATGCCAGATTTATAAATGAAGCATGCTATTAAAAGCATAACTTTAAAAAAAATAGATCGACAGAAATGTCCAGAGACTAAGTCTGCAGAATAGATTCAAAATATCCAGAGTACTTATAAAATACAGGATCATCACCAGTATTGCTTTCAAGTCATACAAGCAAAGAAGGTGAACTGGTGCTCTTCTGTCTTATCAAGTGACAACACAGGAAAAATGGTTGAGAATTTCTATAGTGGTGTGACTATGTCATATCACAAATTTAACAGTTCATAAGGGAGATCACCTTTGTGCACCAGTTTGTATTGTCTTTCAGTGTAGAACGTCATGAGCTGTTCAATATTTCAATGCAATTATTTCACTTAAGATTGTCAGGCCTTTCAAGAGTTATTTTTTGAACAACTGACGTGCAAGACTGACCTTGGAGAGAGCACCCGACATCCAGGAAGAAGAGGTATGCTTACAATGATCATATAACAATGTTGGACTGGACTGAACAGTGCAAGAAATCTTTCAAACTTGTGTTTCTTAAAATCAATAAGAAGTTTGTTGGCCTCAGGTTTGCATGTGTAGCTCTTCAGATTGTACCATTTTGACCAAATGACTGAAAAACACATCCAGAATACTAGTTGGATAATCCTCGTAATTTAACGTTAAATTTCCATCCCGTTCTGCAAGAACTTAAACTGAACATCTCTAAACTCATAAGCCTTTACAAGTTTAGGGTTTTAATTAAGTAATTTATATTTTAGATATATGTGATTTTCATTGAGATATATATATTATTTTAGATAAAAATTTTATAGCAAATAGCATTAATTTTATTGTAATTAATAATCACATCTTTTAGCACAGTACCTAAACATCTGCACAAGAGTAGGACTGCATTGTGCCAGGCTTTATATAAATACACAACAATAACCCATCACTCACAACCTAAACAGACAATGAAGTAGAAAGAGAAACAGAGAATGACCAGTACAAGCATCATAAACATCTTTTAAAACAAAATACTTTTAAAGGCCTGAAAAGAAGGTAGTTTTATGGAGCTGGGTCACTGGCTGACTTCCAAAGAAAGAAATAGAATATATGGGGAAGATGAAATAAAAATCAAATGTAGACAGAGTGCTTAATCTTTTCTTTTCTAGAAAAAATCAGAAGTCTTTCTCCCTAGCAACAGCTAAAATTACATAAATACATTCCTAATATTAGTGGCAAAGTACTTATAGGAATTACTGCTTTGTCACAAGGGTAATATATTTCGTTGTTTCTTTAGTTTATTCATTACAGTAGAGTCTAGAGAACCCAACTAATGGGCTCCACAATATTTGGGCTGTTTATAAGTAAACTGAACCAACTTATTCTGTGTAGGCAAGAGGGAAGAAATGAGTAAATTAAAAACAGAAACTCAAAATTTACAGTGGGCACTTCTGCTGTGTTAAGATGTTTTTCCACTAAAATTAATTACTCAGTGAAGAAAATCTTTTGTACATAAGCCACGGAGAAGAGCTCCTGCATGGAACACGGAGATGAAGGTTCATTTAGGGGTGGATAGTGAAGGTGTAACAGAGAAATACTCAAGTAGTGCGTCAATAAAGAGAAGGGTGATAAATGGAGAAGGAACTTATGATATTGAGTGACTGGCTGATGTAAATCAGTGTATTACGTTCATTGTAAATAAGTGTGAAGTGATGTGTGTTTGGAAAAAATAATCTTGGCTATGCAAAATCAGTGGTGGACTCTCACTGATCATTATGAATCAGGAGCCAAGGAACGATAGACAGCTCTATGAAAATATCAGCTCACCACTCAGGGGCCAAAAAGCAAATCAAACGCTAGGAATTATTAGGAAAGAAAAAGGTAATGAAATGTGCTTCATCATTATGCCTCTGTGTATCCACTGTGCTCCCACATCTTAAATATTTTATGTAGCTCTGGCCTCTTATTCCCAGTCACTCCATTTAAAGAAAGCTTATCCTAGAACTGGAGAAGGTTCAGAGGACATTAACAACCATCAGAATTATGGAATGACTAGAGAAAGGATTGTTAATCTGAAAGAAAGATGACTGAGGAGGTCTATAAACTCATGGAGAACTGGACAGGATGAGTAGAAGACAGCTGCACACAGTTGTTTCTAAGGCAGCTTAGGAAGTCAGCAAGTAGCAGCTTCAAAACAGAAGAAAGTGGTTTATAAAATGCACACGGAAGCTGTGGGAACTCCTTGCCTCAGTTAAACCAGATGCTGAAAGTTTATTTACACAGTTTGACCCAGTGCGGTCATTCTCGTGTTCTTACATGCCAACACTGTGTAGGTGCACACACGTTCTTTGTTTGACCAACAATAAGAAAAGGAGTAGGGAATCAAACTGTCATAAATCCTGAGATAAATATTGAATTTGCACTGAAAACTAAAAGCCAAACTTTCTATTTAATTGAAAATCCAATCTCTGCTGAAATTAGAGCCTGTTCCAGCTACAGGTCTTGAATCTTCCTTTGCATTTTGTGGTGCATTACCACTACATTATATATCCCTTATACTCAACAAGCAGCGACTAGAGTGTTGACTACCATACAGAAGACAGTGACCAGGCTTTAATGCATTTCATCACAACCTCCCATGCCTGTGTACCATTAAAGGAACACCCAGGGCTTAGATCTTAATTCAGCACACTCCTAACTTTCTTGAGTAATGTCTCCACTTTCTCTGTACTAATGCACCAGCTGCTTCTCCACTATAGCTGGAATCAGAACATGCATTTCGTCTATGGGAAGGCCTGAAGGCAATAATATTTAAAACAAAGGCTTAACTGCTTAACTAATTGCACATTCTGTGTGAATACTTTCCACAGAGTAGCAACAAGATCAAACCAATGCTATTAAAGACCTGGTAAGTGTTAACGGAAGAAAGCAACAACACAACAAAAGCTCAAATGAACACTCACAGCCTTGCTATCCATTCACTGGAACATTAAAAATCTTTTAGTCTTGCAAAACTATGTCGCCCAGGAACCACAAAGTACTTAGTAGTAAAATGAGCAATAACTAGTCATACATGAAAAGGGAGATCTGCAATGCGTTAAAAATACCTCCAAACTATCAAGAAAAATTATATATATTAAAAAAAAAAAAAAGCCTGGTGAAAATCTTACTTATAGGAATATTATTACTGAAGTAAGTAAAACTAACTTCCATGAGTAACTGTGACATAAATGAGTAACCTTATTCTACAGTTTGGAACATAGGTGCTGAAAGTCAGACTCCTAAATTATTAGATAGCATATAAACTGCCAAACATCCTCTACTGTTCCAGTTACAAGGTTTAGAAAAAACACAGATCTCTTCCTTAGCTACATCAGCATGTACTTAGGTCCTGATGTAGAACCTACTTGTCAAGAATATACACTATTAAAAAACAGATAGGGCACTGCTACTGTGTATTTCTTAGTTCTCCACAGACTGAAGGATACATGGTCTCACCCTAAAATACAGAAGGCTTTAGGAATGATTTCTCATCACACCATGGTCTCGGTAAGTCAACAAATCATGAAAGGTACCTAAAATACACATAAATTAAAAACATGGAAATAATTACCTATAGTGGGGCCATCATAGCCCAGTGAGTCTTGCCCCTAAGACTATTTCAGAGCTGAGGAGGGAATTCTGTCTCCTCTACCCAGCCCTTGTCCCTCCCTAATGAGACTCATACCTATTCAACCTAGGAGAGCTTTCACCTTGGGAACATGACATTTTAGAAATGGGAAAACTGCTCTGGGACAATTTGCCTTCCATGACATCCCAGTCAAAAATAGAGCACTGTAGTTAGATAAATAGGCAGACAGGCTGGAAAAAAGCAAGATACAATCTCAAAACATACCTAAAAGAGGGAGGACGAGAAAATTATAAAACTTAGAATTTTATGTACTTGCTGTATTTCAGGTTTTCTGGCATATATAAGTCACTTTTTAGAGTGACAAATGGATGCACGTTAAATTGAAGGCCAGCTGGAGCAAGGTAAGGGTACTTTATCCAGCCTGGGATTTCCATGTGGTCTGCATATTGCCATGTAGCTGTCTCTGTAAAGAAAAAGTGTTGCATAGATCCCAAATTTCAAAACTAGCTTTCCATATTGTACTCATCTCAAGAAAGCACCTACCCATCACTTACAGTTAGCTGTAGACACAGTACTGTGGGCACAAGATGGATTCCCAAAAATTTGGGCAACTGTAAGCATCATGGAAGAATACATGTTCTTTGTTTTATTTCCTTCCATAGAAAAGAATATACAGTATAAGAACTTCTGCTCAGAAAGCATAGAGTATTTTTCATACTGTGGATTAAGTCAAATTTTCCATAGACAGGTTCTGAGTCAAATTCTAATTCTAATTTTAATTCACTCTAATATGACTCTTGCAGTTTTTAGGTGACTTGTCATATAAGCCAATTACTTCAGGCGGTCCATATACTTAAAACTGTCCCTCAGGGACAGTGGAAAATGTTTCTTTTTCCCCTTTCCTCTCCTACAACAAACTTATTTCAAATTTCATTGTGAAAACAAGTCTAAAGTGGATGTAACTTTGATTTGGAGATCTGGTTGGGGAATTCAAAGTTAAAAACTTTGGGGAGGAAAATACTGATTTTTTTAAAACTGACTCTTAACTTGTGGCGGTTAACGTTGATGAAGGTTTTGCATGGACAGCTTCATGGAATCCAAATTTCTAGGACACATGAAAACCAAATCTCTCCTCAGGAGTTCATGAAATATCAGAAACTCAGGTTCAAGATTCCTCTTCAGTTAGTTAAAGGAGTACATATCAGGGGTGAAAGACAAACACCTTGAAATAGATAAATAGCACTACAATAGTGAAATATTACTTAAAGGCATAGTTTTAGATGTGAGATTGACAAAGCAGGATGTCCGATCTGCCCTTTCCTCCTGTAAGTGGCTTATGCACAATAATTTCCCTCTTCTCAGATGGGTTTGGACTCGGTCACGTGATCTAGTAGTCATGGCGAAAACTCTCCTGCTTTCTGTCCTATCGTGGCTGGAAACTGGAAATGTAATCTCACATGGCTTTATAGAGTGGGAAAATCACATCTTGGTTGGATCTAGTATTTTATCTTTGGAGTCCTGGAGTCCGTGAGAAAAAAGTTCTGAGAATGGGAGTATTTCTAGATTATTTTTTAAGTTTTTAAAAAACTAAGCAAAGTGATTCAGTTGAGTTAAGTCAGGAATGGCTATAGCCTCATTACAAAAAATGAGGGTTCTGTGGAAAGGATAACTACAAAAGAGAAAATAAATAATTTTGTTTTAATTACTGGCTAGTAAACATATTATTCTTTTATACTCTTTTGAAAAGGTTTCTAGCAAATATATAGCAATAGACTTTTCATTATTCCTGAAGGAAATTTTGAAGCAGCTAAGTGGTAATGTTAGTGCACAATACATTCTGTGAACTGCTTTTGCTGAAATCTGAACATTTTAAGCCTTTTCCCATGCTGGGTAGTGAGACAGATCTCTTTATATTAATTCGGACTTCATAGATGTCACATGATAGGAATACATTCCAGAACCTAAGATACAAGATTACTCTTTAACCATAGAACAAACCAACAGGAATTTTAATCAAGACAATATCCAATAATGACTGAATGTTTTTGGAAGGGATCCAGAATACACATTTGGGAATTTTAATCTTGACCGCCTTTGAATTTTGTAAAAAATATTTTAAAGTTTGGGGAATATGCCACTCTGGCTGATTCCAGAAATGAGCCATCTAAGGTATTACAGTGTTTCATCTGTTCAGACATTGAATATTGCAAATCTGTTTCAGTAATTCATACCAGATAAGTTCACAATGAATGAGCCTAAGTGAAGAAACTTGTTTCCCTTAAAGTAGGACAGCAAGTCAAAAATAGAAGAAAATATAACTAAGCCAAACATTTTTTTAAAACTTCTTCATATTTCACAAAACATTAAGGCAGCTGCTTTTCTTTACTTCTCATCAGTTAATTTAAAATCACTGAAACTCTTCTGTTTGCAGCACTGTGACGAACTGACATTTCTTACACTCTGTATGTGTTTCTCCATGTATAGATGCATCTGAGTGTCTGCATATTTATTATGATTGAAGTGTTCAGAAAATTTCAATCATTGTTTTATGTAAGGATCATGTTAGCTTCAAAATTTATGTGTTAATATATCTTTAATGCTTCGCATGAACATGTATTTTTTCCTTACTGGAAGCAGATTACAATGGGCTTTACTGAGTTCTCTAAAATGCTATTGTATGACTGGAAATTTTGACAGCACTAAACTACATATATTATCATAAAAGTCTTGGCTTCCCCCTGCCATTCAGAGTAATTTTAAATGCAGCCAATTTAAAACAATTTAAGAGAATGCAACACTTGAAATTACTTATTTTAAGCTAGCTTGATGTCTCAGTTGAAATATCAATATCAATGAGAGATTATATTCTACGTAGAAAGAGACTTAGGCTTCTTAGGAAGAACAAGAATGGGCATTTTAGGGAGGCACTAATAACCTCTTTCTAGAACTAACCAGCTTCCTGCTATTTTGGGACCCGGTTATGATGGTGACTAATATTTTAGTAGAAAAGTGGCAAGAGTCTACAAAGTGGGAAAAGCATTCATACCTTTGTTTCTTTTTTGTATTGATATAAATTCTCATTCCTTTGTTTTCTTCTTGTAGCAAATCACACAACTTAATCTCCTCTGTGCAGTGAAAGTTTAAAAGCCTAATTCTGTAAGCTATAAAACAAACTAAGCACAGAAAGGAATTTACAGTATGTTAAAAGAATAGGAGAAGAGGCTAATAGAGTTGTATACATTTCAAGGATAGATATAATCAAGTGTGTACAATATAAAGCAGAAGGTTCATAATGATTGAAAAAGGAGAAGGGAAAAAAAAGCTATTTTGTAGTAGCTGCATGAACTCTGGCTGAACCTTGCTATTTGGCAGCCTCCAGTACGGACAGCCTAAGATGAGGCATTAGAGTTTGAATCTGAGAAGCTGACATCAAGCAGACAGCAAGACATGATATCTTATTTTCCTGAGCTATGCTGACACAAATTGAACTCCACTTATTATTTTCTTATGCCAGTAAAGTTACATTTGGCATTTAAGCATTTTGCTTGCAGATGTTGGAGTGCTGGTTGTCTTAATTTAAATAATTTGCAGATTGTTTGGTAGTATTAAAAGATAGAAATTCATTCTTCATATGAGTCCAATTTTATAAGCTTTATTTTTTTTCTGACCTTGTGCAAGGTAAGAATTTGATATTAAATCCAAGTAGCCCAAGGGTACAAAGCCAGTCTTCTGTGTTATTCAAAACTAGGAGTGAAGAAAACTTGCCTTTGAGCTGTTTAACTGATTCAAATAAGAAGAAAAGATGAAAATTCTTCACAATTATTTGAGCTAAGGAAAATGAAAGTGTTATTTCTTTGTCAGGCAATATGAATCATGACAGTAATACACATCATATATGAATAGCAAGTAGTTAATGCTTCTAGCATATTCCTCATTCTTTAAGGTAGTTATACATCAACAATAACATCCAGATACCCCTTTTCAAAGAACTAAATAGGAAGGAGGACAGTCATCATTACTTCTGTACATGTGACGCTTGAACTTTTTCAGTCACTGCTGTACAGATGTTATATTTTTCCTTTTCTTAAAAAGAGAGTCTCCTTTCTCTTACACATTGCATTGCTTTCATTTGCTTGTTTGTATTCCTGGGCAAAACGTTCTAAGAGAACACTAGTGATTTTTTTGAGAAGAGAATAAGATGTCAGTTTACATTACAACCCCCCAGGGTAAATGGAGAGAATTCATAAAGGGTTAGAAAAAAATGTAGTGCTTCGTAATGAAATGTACTTCGTGTAATTTATGACTACACAGTTAGAGCATAGTCTTTCTTTTCCATTTTCCCATGCTGTCTACAAATCCTTAATAATTGTCTAGGGGAAAAAATATTTTACCACTTATTAAGAAACAATGCAACTTGTTTTCATTTTGTGAAAAGAGTTATCTTTGAGAAATACATGGCCGTGTTGTCAGATTATGCTAACGATCTAAGAAAGTGTGGCTGAGACTGAGGGCTAGGAAATCGGATGAAACCATAAGTCTAGTGAAGGCAGTGGGAGCTTTACTGGTGGTATCAACAGGACAAGGGTTTGTGGGTGTCTTCTCTCCCAAACCAGGGTCTTCTGCATATCACTCATTTTCCTATCTGTAAAACTGGAAATAATAATGTCAATCCACGTCCATAAAAATCTTTGAAGTCACCAAATGGAAAATGTTAGGCATCAGTAGTAGCAGGAAGATCTCGAAGTATTTGTGACAAGAGACGATTGGGCCTGCTCTGCTTTCAGACCAAGTTAAATATTACATATAGACTGTCTATGCAAAATGATTTACCTAGATTGCAGTGAGTTATCTGTGAAAAATGTGAAAACATATATCAAATCGAAATGTGTATGTTACCTAAAGCAATATTTTAGTGTGATTTGATAGATTTCCCAGAAAGTCATTGAAAAAATTTGTGTCTGTTGGACTACCAGGGATTAATGGGAGCAATTAAGGAATATACAGACATTGCAGATAAAATAAATTATTTTGTTGCCTTTGTCTTCACCACAGAGGATGCTGGGTGACATAACTTCTCTTTTCTGGAAATAGAGATACTGTCAGAGGCTGCAGTATCAACAGAGGACATACTGGAACAGAAGGAAAAAAATTAAAGAACCACCAGTTATTAAAATAAGAGAGTATATTTCAGGAGTTCCAAAGGAGCTTAAGAATGAAATGGTTGAACTGCTAAAAACCCTAAAATTCAGACTCATTAAAATCAACTACTGTGCCTGATCACCAGTGACTATCTTTAATAAGAGAGCTACAGACGATCCTGGGAATTGAACACCAATTTCTTTTCTTAATATCAAGGGTATTGTGAAACAAAAATAAATAAATGAGAATCATAATAGAATAAAGGCAGTGTCTACCTCACAAAAAAAAAAACATGCTTCCCTAATCTATTACAGTTTTTCAGGCACATTGCTCACAAAGAAAAAAAATAATTTAAAACACCTTTGACAATGTTCTGAAAGGGACTACTGAGAAGTGGCCAAAGAAAAAGAGGCAAAATTATTTCAAAGATCAGACGTTAGTGTGTCACCTACACAAGGTCTGTAAGCATTACACTGTGGGCTACTTCTTAACTTCTTTTGTGGGTGCTGCTAATGAGCGGTTTGGAAACGGGTTAAGCAATGTTTCACCAGTGCAGACCTGCGTGGGGAAGGAAGTGCTAAGCAATCTGTTCAATAAAGTAATCAGTGATTTCCAGAAGCCTGGAGAAGTTATAGCAAGGAAAGATTGGTTTATGTACTATAGATTTATGTAATTATGTAATAATTAAGACCTTGGATTTAAAGCACCAATACCAATTTAAATGTAGACTGAGGAAGCAGAGATTTATACTCTCCCAGATTGGAACCAACATAAACCCACCTAGGACATATCATGGCTTTTATAGATCTTATCTTCTAGAAGGACTTTCTCCGTGCTATTAATAGTCAAAAGGAGCTACAGCTAAACCCAAAACAGAAGCATAGAAAACAGATATGTTTTCTGCATCAGAGATGAGCTTAACTGAAAAGAAGTATACTAGACAGAGAGAGTTTATCAGGACAACATATAAGAAAAGTAAACATGGTATAAAATACATTTCTTCCAGAAAGCCAAGGTGCATTGTCAATGCTAGAATGTCGCTGTTCCACTTCTTCCTCTTGCATTACTTAAAGTCACACCAAAATATATTAAGTTGCAAATCTATTATTAAACTCAAGTCAAATTAGCTATGGGCTTTCCTAAATTTTATTCTTCTACTTTTTTTTTAAGCCTGCATATGCTGTACTTTGCAGTCATCTCTGGTCAAGATTTCATATACAGCATGGAGCTAATGAATTACTTCTGTATTCAGTCACTTAGACTTCATGAATCAGTCATCTCCTCCTGAAAACTGCTCTGGTCTCAATCTTTAACTAGTGTAAATTAGCACTGTGCCAAGAAAAAACTGAGGTGATACAATACTGTACAAAAGTCAAGAACCCAGCACTGTATTTCTGTGGCACTATTACTTTTGTGTCTTTTGTAAGTGTTACAGACCTTAAGGGCTATATAAAAGTAGATCATCTACAAAAAGAAATTTAAAATTTTCTTCTTATTTATGAAAGCTTTCCCCTTTGTTCACAAATCTCTCTCTTGACCTAAAATAGTGCCCTGTGAATAGTACAGTTTGGGTAATACTGGTTTCTTTTAAGTGATTTGTGTTTGTACTTTAGGAAATAATAGGAAAAATATACAAACTGAAACACTTTTTTTTTCTCTAACATAATCTATGTTTCTATAACTTTGTAATCAACCTCTTTTCTCCTTTCCAATAGCAAGACTCTACTTAAAGCCACAGGCTTTTATGCCTTGGAAACCTTTTTCAGTAGTTTGCAATTCTCCAAGCAATGAATTTGGGCTGTGCCTTTGTTATACCTCTCAGGTGTAACATGCCAAGCACAAAACCATGACAATACTAGCAGAGCTAGCCAGGAAAAACAGAAATACAGAGTGAAGGAACCAAAAAGAGAGCCCCCGTGTATCCTGTTCTTGCCTTTAGGCAAAAAAACTGTAAGCTGCTCTGATACCTCCATAACACTATGTATGAAAACTCTGATGTAGGGCTGTGTTCGAGTCTAGTCTCTGTTTGTTTAGATTTCTAAATATCATAAAAAATCAAAGAAATTTAATTGTTGGGGTACCTAAGAGAGTAGTTGCACATTATAGTTTCTTTGGTAGCACAGCCGAGTTGCTGCCCTCTGAAGCCCCCACTTTCCCCCTGCGTCCAGGAGGATGCTGCAGGCAGGAGGACAACAGCCCTTTTCTCCTGTCCCATCCCCAGGTCATGCCCCCCCTCCCCACTGCCCATTTTGCCTATGTTACAGCCTGCAAGTGATCCAATACAGAAAATAATGTCTGACATCTTGTTGTACTTTTCCATGAGGGTCATCATCTCCAAAACCAATATTATTCGAGAATCCACTTTCCCTGTGTGTTAGTGGTGATCTGCTGCAGCTTCAGCATTAACCTGAATGCCAGACATCTTTGTGGTAGGGGGGAATGTGAGGGTGGGATAGAAAAGGAGCAGACCTTTGCTAGAGAGGTGTTTGTTTGTTTGGAGAATTAGGGAAACTGAATACTGGGATCACATTCTTCCCAAGTTTCTACATGCAGGGAATAAGCTGCAGGGAAATATTAATATTCAGTAAAAAGCATTGCTTCAGGGAGCGAGCTGGAAATGTTAATAGCTATTGGTCCAAATTCTCTCTCACTGGACTCCACAGACATTACTAAACTTAATCCAGGGAGGAATTTGGTCCACTGGGTTTAATTTAAGTATGTAATATGATGCAGTGTTGGGAGAAAAAAAAAGCCACATCTATTTAGTGAAGGTATTTTTGGGATGTCTCTTATAAGTTCAGAGAGGTTGAAGTTCATTTTTGTTCAGCATTAGTGTGACCACAGCTAGAATGTCATACTCTGTTTTGGTCCCTACAATCACAGAAAGGGCAGGATGTTGCTAGAGAATAAAGAGAAGGGACACAAGCAGATGATGTGAGAGCTGAGGATCTATCCCATAAGGAGAGCCTCAGAGAATCTGAGGAATTGAATCTGTATCATTTACAGGAGAGGTGGCAAAGAGAGGACACATCCACACTCTGTAAACACAAGTGTTATGCTGATATTAAAGTGAAACAATTTAGAGTGCCTAAAGGCATCAAGACAAGGAATTAGGGGATGGCTAAAACTTTAATTTTAGAGAAAAACTTTATGGAGGTTGAGTCCCGTAAGCCTCAGTTACAGTGAGAGTCCCCTGATACTGGAGCCAGACCTAAGCAAAGGTGAATCTGATGGGCACTGTTATGTAGTGTGTAGTACTTTCAAGTGAAATTTAGCAGGTGTTTCTTTTTTCCCTACCGGACTATATCCCATCAACCTTATTCAGTCAAATAATCTCCCGCAAATCAGTGGCACAACCTTTGTGAAAAGGCAGAACTATTTATTCTACTGGTGGCATAGACCTTTCCTGACACATAATGGCAAAGAAACAGAGGATTTATGACTGTAATATCATCTGACTTCTGTATCCAAAATTTAAAACATGAAGGATAAAATATGCTTTCTCTGTTGGAGAAAAAAGGCAAAGGAATTACATTCTTGGCATATACGTTAGAAATGGCAGCACTGATGAGATTATATATGTTATCTTCAAAATTGCTTTAAACCAGAAGCTTGGGTAACAAAGGACAGAAGTTACTTTCATATTAGCATATATGTCATGTTTAATCAATCAAAAGAGAACTGTAATTACTTTACTCTCTTCTTTGCTAACTTTAAAGAAAGGAAGTCATGAACCTATAAAGTAAATGTCATCCTGTTTAGATAGTTATAGTTTTATAGGTAATTTGTTGCAGATTTTATGCAGATAATTTATAATTATTTCCTTTCATGATCATCTTTTAGCCTGAAGTCCAGTTTTAACACAAACATAAGGATTACAGATGCAGGGAAAGTATCAATGAAACTATCTGATTTTTTTCCCCCAAATTTGGTGCACACATTTACAAGTTTATCAGCCACTGCACGGCTACTGAACGTGGCAGTAGTTTGAACAGCATATGCAATATCAAAGTGAAAAAACAAGTGGTGTTAATAGTAAGTGGGCTTGGTTCAATGACCTATGACTTTCAGGAGGTATTTGCATGAGAAGGAATTAATTTCTTCTCCCAGCCTGAGTCTTTGGTATCACTTTGTTTTGGATACTGTGTAATAAGTGGTTTCCAGTACATTGTGCTGCTGCTCTGAAGGAGACAAATTGCATAGGCGGTTGAGCAGGGAACTTTAAATTGTCAAATGTGTTGAACTGCACATACAGCAGCAAGATGACTGTGTTTGAAAATAGTCTTAAATTGCCACAGCTGCTTGCCTTTAGCATGTTTCCCACCACAAAATAGTCCGTATTTTCTGCTTCATGGATAAAACATCTATGTTGGAAAAACTCTGAAGTAGTCCTGGGCAAGACAGAAAGAGTGCATTTATGCAAGACAAGATTTGTTACAACGGTTTGATGGCATTATAACATCATTTAGTTTTCTCTTGCTCTTTAGAAACCTCTTATAGAGTTAAGAGGTGGAAAACTAGTATTCGTAAATATTTTAAAATGTTAAGCCAAAATGTGGATTTGATTTGTTACGAGTATTGGCAGTCTGACTATCGACCGTCATTTCTCTTACAACCTGCAATAAATTCTACAAAAATATATTATTTCACCACTCACCAAACTGGACTGATTAAAATATGCAGCAGGGAAACACTCCCTCATCCTGAGAGATGTTGATTAGACTCTAAAGCATGGTATGTCCTTCATGTTACTACGGCATCCTTATGCATAAGCATAGCACTCCCATAGAGGTCTGACCAATGGCACTGATGCTCCAGAGCTGGTTTTCTCTTTTCAGTTGAGGGCCAAATATCAACACAAACCCATCAGACCTCTAAGTCAGCTTTCTGTCAACAGTAACAGACAAGCAGTGATATACCTAGCACTCTGTCCACTTGCCTCTGGCTTCCTGGTCTGAAGCACTGAACAGCCATTTACATCCGGGTTGATTAGAGAAACCTTTGACATGAGTCTGCAGTGAGGCTTAAACTTCTCTTTCTGGATCCATAGGGAAAAATGCTTAACCAGCTTTAACCTCTCTGCCATGGCTCCCTTCAGGCTGTTATGAAACATGAATTCATCTGACCTCTTCAAGGTCTGTTTATATCTTCCTGTCTAGGAGACCCAGTCATTCCTTCCTTCAGCCTGCTGCAGACAAATGAATATCTCATGGTACTGTCATATAAAAAGCTACTTAAAACATTTCAAAGCCAAAAGGGCTGCTAGTTTATACTCTTTGAAAAACCAACACAGTGTCTAAACAGCTCCATAATACACAAGACTTCTGCTGCTTGAATTAATTTTTTTCCAGCTCTGGGGTTTCTTTTTACTTTTTGACCAATATGTTATCTCAGTCAACAGTATTTTTCATTTCTATAGTAGTAAGGATTAACTTGTTCAGCCAGAAGATGCTTCAGCTGCATGTCCAATTCATTACATGATGGGTCTGATTTGTCAAAAATGTTAAAGTCCAAGAGCAGCACACACTTCCAGGGAGTCCGACATGCATGTGCCATAGGTCTGGTGGCCAAACGCAAGAAACCAGCATTGGCAACACAGAAGATAGTAGCCCTATCGGCCAGTTACCAAACAACAGATTATTGCCAGAATCAGGGCTGGAAGGTGAAAGAAATTATTGACTTTTGCTGTTATTGTGCTTTGACCTTGACAGTAGGACCCAGGAGAGGTGAATCCTGTGCCTGACCTTGCTACTGACCATCTTTTGTTGTTCCAGTCCAGTCTTCTGCATCACCTTGACATCAGGCCCAAGCTGTGAGTGCTCAGCAATTCTGCAAGCTGGGCATAAGCTGTTTCAGTTGGTGTTACATTTGTTGGATAGAGGTAATAGAGGTTGATGCCTATTCATGTATTGATATGCTGGATGGGAGAGGAGAAATTTTGAATCTATGTTGCCTTAACATGATGACAGCAAAACAGGCGTAAAGGCAAGGGGTAGGATAATGATAAAAGATAGGAGTACCGTGTGCTTCTGGTACGGGAGGGTAAGAGTGCTGAATGTGAAGGGAGGTCCTTCCTTCCCTACCTTTGAGGTTAATTCTGTCATTCTTTACCAGCTCTGGCTGGTCCAGTCTAGGCTGGTTAACTGCAGAATGCTAACAAAAATAATTTAAGAACTGATGGGAGGGTGTAATGAATAATTCCACACATTGGTGAGAAGACAGGAATGTTAAATTAGAAACAGTCCAAATTCCAAATCTGAGAAGGCTGGAAGAGAGGAGCTGAGAGAGGATTACCATAGTGTGAGGAGATGGGAGCAGTTACGGAGAAGCCACGAGAAGGTTTGAGGTAAAAACAGATTAGAAAGGAAATTATAAAGTTAAGAAGGAGCAAAGAAAGTGAAGGAAGGAAAAGAGAAGTTATCAAAAGAAAACACAGAGTCGTGGGAGAAAAGCAGAGGGGAGCAGAGTGAAAGCTCCAGATGATGAGGAAGGAAGAGGTACTAGTAAAACAATAAATACCTGATGGAGTCATCTCCTGGGGTCTCCTGACTGCTCCCAGACCTCTCAGCCACCCCAAGTGCCAGTGGTCTATCTCTACAGAACTGTCTTAATCTTTTTATCCCCATTCTACCAACAGTGTATCACCAGTGCTGAAAAGCACTCAGCATCAGTAAAAATCTATAAAATTCAAGTCAAATTAAAAAAAAAAAAAGGAGTTAAAAGGAGCTAATCAAATTAGTAGCAAAAAAATACTAAATAATCAAGGATTCTGAAGTCATACAAACACTTGAAAGCCCAGAATGTAAAGAAAGCCCATATTGTTTAATTACGTATTCAATATAACCCCACATATAGATTTAATTCAGGTACAATGACATCATTTTCACCTTAAATCTTATTTATATATGCTAACAGTGTCTTCTCAAAATCTAAGTTGTACTACCTTAAAACAAGCTTATTGACTCTAACTGGTGGATTATTAAATATGAATAGCGCAGTTCCTAGCAATAAAAGAAGCATTAACTGAGTACAGGAAGTGCTTCAAATATTTTTTTAAAATGTCTTTTTTTTTTTTTCAGGTTGTGCTATTTTGACTAGGATAGCTTATTGAATTATTCTACGATTTTACCTCTTTCCCCCTATAAATCTATACATTTTTATATTTTCTATAATTTCTTTGGGGGCTGTTTCCTTTGTAACATATGAGAATATTTTAATTTGGTTTTCTCTCCATTCCAATCATTTGGGGTTAAATTTTCTCTAATAGCCTAATCCCAGTCCAAATAAGTTTAATGAGAAAACTCCAATGTGATAAAATGGAACCACATTTTCCCTCTTAAGCCTGCACAGCAGACTTTTCTGGCATAATTGTGTCGTTCAAGGGTAGAATGAGGTGTGATCTGTGACTGGCATAAGCAAAAGCTTTCAATGTCGTTGCAGGTAAACTGGCAAAAATACCCTGTTGCTGTTTCCACTCCACTTTGTTTGGCAAGCCTGAGGAAAGTTATAGCATCAACAGTGGAGTGTTGTTGCTACAAGTTGCTTTTTCAGTATAACGGGAGAATATTTCAATTCCAGCAAGGCCGTCCAAGCATGGGCCTGGACTGAGTTACACTCGTGTAAATTGAGACTAATTCCACTGCAATCTTGCAGCAAAGGTCATGTTCACTCTTGGTGTACACCGGTGAGCTGGAAGGTTGGCCAGAAGAAAGGCTGCTGCAACTCTGTGTGCTCTTGGAGCAAAAATAGGTCTCGCCCTCTGGCCAGGCTGCTGAAGCTCTCGCTCGAGAAGATGCAGTGTTCACCAGGCAGCCATATTCCCAAAATACAGAGCCAAGGCACTCCGTGTGACAACCTCTTACAGGCATGCCTGTCTCACGTGCTTTCTGTTATGCCTCTTTTCTTTGATCTCCTCTGCCTGCAACAGAGAGGGAGATCAAAGAAAAGCTGAGCTCTGCCTCTTATCTCTGCGCTCCTGCATCTTTTCTTTCCTTTTTTCCTCTTTATTTCTGACAATTGTAGGGAAAGTAAGACACAGAGGGAGTTCCTCTGTACCAACCCCAGCCTCCGACCCCAGCCCAGAGTGCTGCAAGGAGGCTCTTGCACTATTGCTTGAAGCAGCTGACTGCTGAAAAATACTAGACGTGGTAAAAGCTAAGTTTTGTGGTTTAGCTTCACAGGAGCAATATCTCGGTTCTTATCAAGGACACAAGGGTGCAAGAAAGCACTTAATAATGCTGTAGACGGTTCCTTCTGAAGAGGCACCTGTAGCCCTAAAAAGTCCCAGTGATTTAGTTAACGAGTGTGAAACCAGCACTTTTCTAGAATAATAAAAGGACTTCCGAGCTAATGGTATTGCACTTATAAAAAAGCAGAAAATACAGTCATGCTGAATAGCAGCCATTCTGTGACAGCTGGAGGAGGCCTAACCAAAGCCAAATCAGTTCAGATTTATCAATGTCAACAGTGTTTTGCCCTTAACTCTTATGGTTTACACGTCTTTTCATATGTCTTTTCTCATTAGCCACATGGAAGAAACATTATTATAACATTCCTACCTAGGCAGTCTTGATCTTTTCATTTCTCCATTATCCATAAATTCCAAATGAAAGAAATTAAACTGAAATTAAAAAAAAAAAAAAAAGAAAAGCTTACAAAGTTTGTTTTCTGTTTTGTGGCTCTGCATGCTCACAGGACTTATCTCTACTTCAGTTTTCCCAGGACTGAGGCTGTTTGAACTTTATCTAGCCCCCTGAAGCCCACTGACTTGAACAGTGTGTGTCTGGACTTCCCTCCAAGTGTGCCTATGCTGGCATCTTAGTTCCAGTCTGGAGCACACTTTGGAAGCAAATCTGGCTGCCCTTACCTACTGTGTTTCTGTTCGTAGCACGGAGCAGCCCCAAGGACGCACACTGGATTTCTGTTGGCAGGAGCTAAGCTGGAGGATGCGATCCAGGACACCGAGCACACCCCAGCCACTAATTGCTGTTACACCCCAGCGCTGGTGGGTGTTCAGTTTACAGAGGTGGTACAAAGCAAAACCTCTCAGACACCTGGTGTGGACTGATGACCCACTGTTTCTCTCTGCAGATCTGCTTCTATTGCACCACAGTGCTTGCAATGATGGCTCAGAGCCCCGGCGCACTTTCTCTGAGAGGCCCAGTTCCTCCTCAGTGGCAGAGCATCATTTCTGAGTATGCCAGCTTCCCTCTGAATTTGCTGGACCCTGCATTTTAATATTAATGACTGATCTCACTTTGGGTTTCTGTAATACTTCTGGGTTCATTAGGTCAAATTCAGGATCAAGAGATGCATAAAAATACACTTTTTTGAGGAATAAATGAACAAGCACATTAAAATATAAACAAAACCCCAACACATTACACTAGTGAAGGATTCAAAATAAAACTTCACCTTTCCATCCACACGAATAAGCTTTTAAAAGAAGCCTGCTTGTTGGAGAGCTGGGATATACATATTAGCAGAGCTTTTCTCTCCAGTGTACTGCTTTCATATTTTCAGTAGCAAATGAACTGAGACCTAAAATGAATGAGCTGTTTAAGAGTAATACGTCTCCCCTTGCACCTGCATATGTTGATGGCTATCAGTGGAGCTCCGCAGCCAGTTTCAGTGGCACTGATTCTTGTACCATGATTATTTTCTTTAGTAATGCATTTAAAAAGCACTAGCAGGCTACCAATGCTGCCACTCAGTACAGCAATTCGTGTAAGCCTGACACATCCTCGTTTATCTACTTTACTGTTCTTCAGAGCAAACAAGCATCATGTGTAATTCTACCAACCTTATTTATCTTGATTTATGTGATTATGCATATGGTGCTAATTCTCGCCTTCAGCTGTGTTTGTTCAAATTACACACCCTTCCCTTAAAAATGCTATTGTACTTCTGGAGATTGATCTTTTTAATTCCATGTTTACATCCATTTTCATGCTGTTCAGCTGACTTCTTTTTATATTTCTAGAGCAGGAGCACTTACTATAGTAGGCGTGAGGTATATACACAAGCCTTGAATCTATCTTGCTACCTCTGTCTGTCATTTAATACTCTTTCTGAATTTTTTAATCTGAAATATGAATAACAATTTAACATCTTCTGGAGGGGGAGAAGGGCTTCCATAAAAAAGTATCATATTATACGAGTTGCATGGCAAAAGGATTTGTGATTTGAATTATTACTGAACCTTGCTGAGTATCCCTTCACAATCATTTGCATTTATAGTGCTATAGGAATAGGGTCTTTATGTAACAGCTATGGCATCAGAACCCTGCGGTTTTGGCTGTGGGCTTCCACAGCTGAGCTGCTTGTGGAAGTCAAAATGCTGAACTAGTTCAGCCTGAGCACATTAAGGATGGTTCCTCAAAAGCATGCTGACAGCCCCCATCAGCCTATTTTTTTTCTTTTAAAGATAAATGCATCTTTCTTCTTCAAGTCTGCCAGCAGTTTGCTAACCAGTATGTATAAATGTTAGCCCTATCCTTCAGCCAGTTTTGTTTCTCTATCTAAGCTTATAAACAGCTAGAATGGCTGTGTGTGTAAGACTTGAGTTTCAGTCTCTTGGGCAGTAAAATATTTGTAGTCTAAATGCAAGAAAAGCTGGGATGACGAGTCCTTTGCTTCTCTTCTAACTTCTCCATGGCCCTGTGTGTTCACCCTGCACTTAATTCAGCTCCTGAGGGGCTCAGTGACAAAACTGTTGAAGCTCATGCAGGTAGACATCCACAATAACATCACTGTTTCAAGTGGAGGTAGGTCCTCTGATAATTGCCCTGTGGAGTAATTCCCACTCCACATCTCCTCATCCTCCCTCTCTCCATCCAATAACCATGCTGACATCTTAGCTATGGGTTTGCACTTGCAGCTTACATTCAGTGAATTATTTTCCATTTCTCAGAAGACTCTTTCAGTGTCACTGCATTCTTTTACATATTCTGTAAGAGTGATGTAGGCCTTATGTTCCTGTGCGCACAGCCTGTGATGGATTTTAGTGAAGTGTGTGTCATTTAAGGAACCCAGATCAGCCCCATATAGCATATCCTTATGTTCTCTGTCATGAACCAGACAGCTTGCCATTTACACCTTTCCTAATGAAAACATCAGGAAAGAGCTCCCAGTTCCTCACCTGGAAGGTGCTGGCATGCACATTGATGGTATTTGGTGGTAGACCATTAGAGGAAAGGAAAACCAGGGGAGGGAACCATGGGTTTGTTAAAGGACATCTGAACCAATAGTTAGATTTGTTTGGATGAAAAATAAAAACTGAAAACTTTTGACTCAGTTTCTGTTTCCAGCAGTCATTTCTTCTCATATTTCTTTTTACTTTTTTGATAGAATAGTTCTGGTGAAGGCCAAATTTTTAATGCAAATGAGATAAATTGGAAAGTTTTTAGTAATCCAGACAATTAATAGCATTGCTTAAGAAAGGGCTAATTATACATTTACAGTTGCTTTTAGAAGACCTGCCCGTTAACTGATCCTTACCCTGTTTAATATGGGCACCTGAGTACAGGCTGTGCAAGTGGACAATTTTTTTTTAATTAGAATGGGAATGTAAGAGAGGACTACATCAATTTAGTCTCAGCAAAATAGGTATTACTTTCATTTTAACGTTTCTTGTGCTGTCTCGTGGATCCATCATGCCAGATGTTGCACATCTACAATAAGAGATATTTTCCTTGCAGAAAGTCTTGGAGGTAGCTTCACTCCTGGGGCCAAGGTAGGAGGGAGAATATTTGATGCGTTTATCTCCTGCACAGCTGACAGTCTGATCCCCAGGAAAGACACGAACCATTTGGGGAGTTACTTTAATTCTTCTCCTACCCTCGATTTTAGGCAATAGCAAGCTTGAACGCTGCAAGAGGGAGAATCCATCTTCCATCTCTGCTCTTTCTCACATTTTCTTCTTCTTCCCTCTACCCTGTCTCCAAAAAGCCTGTATTCTAGGAGAAGCATCTCTTGTACTGATGTTCTAGAAGGAAGAGGTATTGTTCTGTAGGGGTTTTTGGCAGAGACAGATTTCTTCTGCCTCTGTTCTTTCTGCACCAACCTAATCACAGGGCAGGTCTCCCTCAAGGAAACAATCAAAGGGCTCTGTGTTGTGAGCATCGCATTTGCAGCGTTACTCTCATGAGTAGTCTAGCTAAAGTCAACTCAGGCAGAACTTGCACACACACACATAAATGTTCACAGGATCAAGAAGGATAAAGACAAAAAGCAGACAAAGCAAAGGGGGGCGAGTTAGACATACAAGCGCAGTGGTCAGGGTGATGATAGACACACATGTTGTTAGTTCCTTTCCCCCTCCCTCCTGCCAACCACTAAAACAAGCAACAGGCAATGGGAGGAGGAGGGGAGTGAAAATCCAAATCTGTACTGGAAACAAAGCCACCCATCATATTTCATAGGTCTTGTTTAGGCTTTGTTTATGCTCTCGGAGTTAATTCCTCCCTGTTACAGAGCCCTGTGGACCACTCCTGCTCCATTTCAGCGCAGTGGATGGAAGCGGCAATAGTCTGAACTGCAGTGCCCTGCAGTCTCCTCATTTAGGGAGGGAGAAATATTTCTTTTGGCAAGCAGAAGTATGTCTGTGCTCCAAGGTCTTCAGTGTGCTTACTAAGGATGGATAAGTAACGAAGCCTAAATTTTAATTTCATGAGATGACTTGACTTTCTGGTAGGTGTTTCTCAGAATTGGAATAAAAACAAGTGTGTTTTCAATTTCCAGTGAAAATGAATTCTGAAAAAGATAAGTTTTAGTCAATTTTCATTTCACAATTTTGCTTTAACAATTTTATTTTGCTTCCTACATCATCTGTAAAGCTTTCAAGAAACATATTACTGACATACTACACCTCACATAATATCATTGAAATCTTCCATTTTTAACATCTTAGTTATTCCTAAAGGATATTCCTATTCACTACTGATAAAAAACCTCTTCATCTGCTTTCCTAGATCAAACTCTCTGTTGTTTTGTAATAAGACAGTATAAGAACATGTACTTGAGTTCACAAATAAGTGAAGTTTCTCTTTACACTTACAGAGTATACAACTTTGTGAAGTGAGAGAACGTTTAAATTTTAATAGGTTTATTCTGAAACAAGGCTTCAAGCACAGATGTAAATAATTCAGCACTCTAAGGCCTCCAATATGCTGTACTAGTTTGTTGTGTGCCTAGAATCTGTATAGGTAGACATGAAAGCAGATATTAAGCAGCTCTACCCACGGCAGTGTCACCGTAAGGCCGAACGGTTGTAGGTGAGTCACAGAAATTCCCTGCCGCATAGTCTGTAAAATGGGGATAAGCTATTCATTTCCCTGGAATGCTGTGATCCTCAAATAACAGATGATGTGAACATCTCTGTTGAAATACTGCATCATTAATTCTCCATTGCTCTTTTGCCAACGTTTGAAGACACTTAGATCTATGATGGTTCAGACTTTAAAGCTACTAGCAGTACTGCAATAACTGTTTTCAATTTTAAAAAATAAAAAATCTGCTTTCCTACCTTCTTTCATAACATTTGCAACTTAAGCCTCAAAAGCATTCTTACAGAAATAATTGATTACGTTTCCTACACTTCACCTCTAAAAATAATTTCATACACTAGTCAATAATTAATTTAGACACTAGAAGAGGATTCTGTCCAGTTTATATTTTGGAAGTGGGTTCCTGGATGTTGTTGCACTGTGACATGTTGGCCCTGAGTCTCCACTGCTCTGTAACCCACCCAGGCAATAACACCTTTGATCCCCTTGGGAAAAAAATAGCAGAATTCGGAACTGGAAGCCTTTGAAAATCATTTTGCACAAAAATAAGGGAGTATATGGTGAACAAAGTTGAATTGCTGGGTTTCTGCAGTCTTTGCTTCAGATTTTAGGCATTCATAAGTGTCCCTTTCAATCTGAAATGACATTAAAAGTGATTGTTAAAGAGTTGGTGGAATTTTTCTAGACCTTTTTCTCCTATCAATAGCGTGTAAAATTCAGCTGAGCAGAGAATGCTTATAAAAATTAAAATAGATGTATGCATATTTTTAAATGGGTATGTTAAGGCATCCGTAGTTTATCTACTTTTCCAACAGGTATCACTCTAATAAGCTGTAAGGTTTACTTTGAGCAAAGCTCTTCACACACTCTAGCAGTGGGCAAATATTAATGAAACACATCATCCTAGGAATGTCCATATTATCACTTTTGTTTTAAAAGCTGTCCACAGTAATGAGCTCAACATAACCTTCTGCCCCTCAGACTTCTACAGAGCGATCCACCTGGCAAAGGGTTAAGTGCAGACCTCAACTACACAATACAGCCTGTAAGTGTCAGCATCTTTTCCTTGCAAACTGTGTGTGCATGCGTGTGCGTGTGCGTGTGCGTGTGTGTGTGTGTCTGAGTGCAGGTTTTAAAGACCTTGCCTAATCACACCTCACTTATTTTTAAGTAGAACATGTGGTTTAACTTTGCACCCACTTTTCTACTAGAAGACTAAATGTTAACACCCAGGGGCACCTGTCTTAGATTAGTGAATAGTTTACTACAAATGATGGAACTAAACTGATGGGATTATACTTGGTTCAGAAACACAAAATTGAGTCAAATAGGCTTTTGCCTTTTCTTTATTTATTTATTTATTTATTTATTTATTTCAAAGTACAGAAGATGACACTAAAAGGAAAATGTGTCTATAATGCTGTAGTTAAAAAATATCTGACAAGTTTTGCTGACATGTTTTCTGTGTGGAAGGACTTGAAAATCTGATGTCCACTTGACAAGAGCATTTTTGTCATTCCACACTGGCAAAACAAGTGCAAAATGTGAAGTGCTCTGCACATATGGCCTTAGAGGGCACTGAGGTTTGGTGAGGGTCAACTTTTTTTGGATCTGGGTAAATTTCATGGTCCCAGCTGTCCAGATGATTTGCAGAGGACACCAATATACTGAAGCAACCTGCTGTGAATCTTCATCCAAACAGGTTAATGCATGGCAGGCACTCTGTATGGTCCTCAACAGCTTCACAAAAATAAAACTTTCACCAACACTAGCTACCTTGAGATTTCCTCTCCTGGTCTTCTCATTGACTGGATATAAATTACATGATTCTCCCATGACCATCTAAAACTCTCTCCTTCCATATATATCTACTAATTCTCAACAGTGCTAACAAGGAAAGAACTACTTTTTTATGGATAGCGTGCTCTTTTGATGCTGAATTAGCAATCCAAGTACTGAGGTACTGGCATGATCGCATTTGATTTCTCTTACAAATGTAATAGTAAAGAGGCAACAACAGATTTCTTTCTCACTGCTTTCAGCCACTGCCCAAATACAGACATGTATGGCTATATACTTACGCGTGCGTTCATACTAACGCATACATGGACACACATGTACACACATTATTACTTCATGCTTGGACTGTTAATTCCCTTTTTTCTCTATATGTGTCTCAAATTATTTTTCACTTTTCTGTCATCCACCTCTGTTTATCAACATCCCTCTTTGTCTCATAGTGTCATGTGCAGCTTCGGAGTAAATATATGGAGGGGGAGAAACAATTTTAATTAATACAGGTCAATTGGTTGCTTTTCTTGATTCCTTCATATTGCCTGTTGCTTTGCCCACTGAACCTTTCTCCTTTCCCAGGGTATTTTTGTGGTGTCAAATACTGCAGCAAGGTTTTGTCATTTCTTTGGAATGTGCACTGCATTGCTGCTGTAATATTGTTGCTGTCATATTTTCAAACCTCCATTTTAGATGTCTTTGCTAGCACAAATTGGAGGAATTTAAAAGACAACTTACAAATAACTTATTTTCTGTATTTTATTATTATTGCTTAACTGCCAATTTACAGATAGGAACAGAGCAGCACCATCAAACTCCTGTCCTTTTTAACCCCTGAGCCTCAGGGGACTCGTGGTGTTTCACTTCATGCTAAAAAATGGTACTGTGAGTTTTCATATTCTATTATCCACACAGACTATTTCTCTAACATGGGAGAGGTCAATGTTTGATTGCAGGCACACAGAAAATTAAGATACAAAATATCAGCAGAAAATTGGGCATTTTGAACCACAGTGCTGCACCTTATACAATTTGTAATAATATAGTAATCCTGGGAGATATTAAAATATTCTGCCCTGTGTCTCGGCACAGAACATCGCAGGTCTCTCAGTGACAAGCTGGCAGACACCGTCCCACCAGTGACTGGGAAGGGATGGAGGCTTCTGCCAGTGAAATTTGTTTCCCAGAAATTCCTGCCATCCACCTCTCACTGCCGCTCCTCCAGCTGTCCCGCTCCTCCATCACATCGCAGCAAATCCTCCACAAAGGCACCAGTGGAGAAGTAACCTTTTATCTGAACTCCTTGTGCTGCTTTGCCATACCTCTCTGTGCATGGCTGCAGTGCCCCTTGGGGAGAAGTTAGTGTGAAGCCATTCCTTGCACACACTCCAGGCTTTCTTGCACTGATGAAAAATACTGCATTAAGCTGCTTAAGCAACGCACCAGTCACGGTTTGCATCTCCAGACACAACCCTTGTCAAAAGCATATGACTGAAATGGTGCTTTATTGATTGCAGCTCTTTGATAGAAAAAAAGTCACAAATAGACTATGAATGTCAATAAATACAGTATGCAAATTGTGAATTATTAGGGACATCAGGTTTCCAACAGATGTTTTTGTCCTGTAACAGAAGCTGATTTAAGAAGTCTGCTTACAGCTGGCCTTGGAGACCTACGGAGCTGAGTCAGCAAGCCAAGCTTTGTGGGGCTGAATCTTCTCTTACCCTTCACCATCAGCCATATGAGTAAGCTTTAATGATTTGAGAGAGAGCCTGAGTTTGTGCTCCACACAATAACAGAGAGTATGTGGTGTTATCATGAAGCAGATGCTGAGAAGAGTTGTTATGTTGGTAAATTTAAGATGCTGATTTCATCTTTCTGGGGAAAGGCTCCCATTTCTTCGTGAAAACAACCTGTATGGTGAATATAGCTGAAGCTGCATTTGCAATAAGGTGCCTGCCCTGCAGCTGTGAAACCTGCAGGTGCATAAATTGCTAGCATTTATGACAAAGTCTGTGTTGTGGATGTTTTCTTATCAGAGCAGATCAGGGAGAGGAGAAGGAGGAAAAGCTGAGGAAAGGCTGCTGACAGATTCAAGCTGCTTGGGAACACTGGCCACTATTTAAAGAAGGCACCCGAGTCCTGCTCTCCCTGGAGCTGGTGATAATTGTGCCTTTCGCTTCCATGGGAATAGGCTCAGGCCTTTGGCTGGCAAATGTTTGCATATAGCCCAAATCAAGCCATTAGTTGCCATGTGTCCAACCTGTACTTTAAGGCCCTCCAGCTGAAAAGTCCATTTGCATATTTATCCCAGGCAGGAACATGGTAATTAAGTCTGTGGCATTGTACACAACCCTGAGGAAAGTCTGCAATTCAATAGTTCAGAAAGACTCCTGCTGATTTCAATGGGGTTTGGAGCAGTCACAAACTCGGAGCATGTTTACTGGATCCCCAACAATCCCAGTATTTGCAAGAATCATTAAATTAACACTTCAAATTTTCAGCACCTCTGTGATATGAAAATACCAGCTCCCCCTTTTAGAGCAGAGAAAAAGCATTACAAAAGGGATGAAGTTTGCTCTTTGATATGGTCTACTCCATATCGCTATACATCGTACAAGTACACCCAGCACTTGTGTTTGTCTTGGCTCCCAGCAATGCAGATCATCCCTGTCCACAGAGGGGTGGGAGAGCAACGAGGCAGGCTTGGACCTGAATAATGTACAAGTTTGCCAGCACAGCAGGTAGGGAAAAATGATTCCGCTGGAGTTTAACACAAAGGCTTTCGGTTGCCATTAAAAGGCAATCTTGTTGAAAACAAACAAACAGCTATAGGGGCAGGATATTTGAAAAGTAGATAGGTCTTCCATGCAGGGGGAAAACTCTATGGAAGGAAAGAAGACATTTAGCAGAAGTGAAAATCCTTAACCGTGTTTTATGGAGATAAGCCAAAACCAGTTCCTGCATCTGGAGTTTTACTTTGCTAAAAGAGATATAACAATCCTTTGCGTAATTCAGAAAAAAATCCCAGTATGAGCTGAAATTTTAACTGCACCCATGGCTGCAACTGGCATTTTTTTTTTTTCAAAGGTCTGACTCACATTAATTAATGGGGGTTTTTTTGTATTTTCAGGGACAAATATCTGCTGTAAATCTCCAAAGTCCCTTTGATTTCAGTAGAGGTGTACATTGTCCAAGGGTCTGGCTGTCCCCTTCCACAGCATACTTGTGAAACTCCCATCCTTCAGCAGCAGCCTAATGTACCACCAGACCTTCAGCTTGTCTGGTCTGCTTTAACCCCAACATCTTCTATGTAGCTGATAATTGTTTCATTTACATAAAATTACAGCAAAACTAAGAAATATTGCCAAATGTGATAGCCAACTTAAAAGTAAATTGAAAATATTAAGCCTTTTGAAAGGTGGTTCTGCCTTCAGCCAAGTTTTAGGTGGTTCTACCTTCAGCAAAGGTTTGTGCACAGCCTTCGCCCAGCTCCTCTTGCTCGCTGGCTCTCAGATCCGCTTCACCACCTTGGATGGGCTGCGCAGAGGAGAGGAGGTTTCATGGCATATTGCATCACTGAATGAAAAGGGGAGGGAAAAAGAGACCTTGCAGAAAGAGAAGAAAGGCTGACCTAGAGGCAGCTAAGGACGCCTGGAAGAGACAAAGATGTTGGGCCTGATTCAAAGCCCATTGAAGTCGATGGAAGCATTTCAATGGGCCTTGGATCAGACCTCTGCGGTGAAATGAAATGGAGAAATAATGAACGGTTTTGGAGACAAATGAACTGGGAGGTGGTGGAAGTAGATGGCACGGCTGTATAGAAAAAAGTGGTCTGGCAGGAAGAAGAGGACCTGGGCAGCTGAAAACTCGTATAGGGGTTGGCAGCTAGCAGCGCTGGAGCTTGGCAAATGACCTGAAAATACCGAGTGAGAGATTTGTTTGTTTTTTGAAGCGTGTGGTAGCAAACAAGGCCCAGAAATGCAAAAGAGAAAAGAGCGGCTGGCTGGCTGACTGGAAAGCAGAGTTAATGATTCCAGCCAAGGGGACCCACCCCAGGGGATTTCCCTTCCCCCTGTCCACTTCTTGCTGCTTTTAGCTGGGAGTTCATTTTCAGCTTGTGAATAACTTTTGCTAAAAATAATACATTCCAAGCAGGTCCTCATGTAGCAAACTGTGAATGTGACCTAATAAATTCTCAACTGCTCGGCAAAACATCTAGGGCATTATTTTTTTTCCAAAAAATAAAATTGCGTAATGATTCACCATGTAACTGTTAAATCCAGATTGAATTCCAGACCTAAACCAAACCAGCCTCAGATCCTGCTTCCTCATCCCGGTAGAAAATCCTTTGCCTAAGGTTTCTGGGAAAAGAGAACATACAGGAAAAAAAACACAACAAACAGAAGTATGAATTTAATTACCAATACTATGCTCCAACCTCAAAGGGGAATGAGAAAGATAATTGCTTAGGGTCTCTGGGTGGAATCCTGTCCCCATGGCCAAGACAACAACCAATCTAGCCAGCATCTCAATGACAGGAGAGCAATGTGCAGCGTGTTTTCTAGTGTCAGTGATTCTGCGTAGAGTCATAACAGGTAAGTGAAATGGTAATTAAAAATGGAAGGAAGCACTGGCCGGAGGTGAGAACAGGTGGCACGGGGGGTGGGGGGGACCTGCATTTTGTTTGGTATAAAATGGCAAGTTAAAAATATACAGCAGCAGTAAAAGTGATGTCCTCATGGGGAATTTTTTGCAGAATGCTCCAGATAGAGAAATAAGAATCTGAAAGGGAAAGGTGGAGGGCTTTTCTTCCCCAGGCTGCATAAAAAAGCCTGGACAATCAAGGAAATGCAAACAGGTTGTTACGATAAAGCAAAAACGTCCCATGGGGAAACAGATTTGAAGTGGCAAATGTGCTTGCAAGGGATAAGTGTGAGCTTTTGAGAAGGAACCGCTGCAACAAAGAGTGAAGGGTATGGTGCTTTCTGATAGAGGAGGGCTGCCGGGGATTCCCGGTGCCAGGAGCCTGTGTGCACTGCCGCTGCCGACGGCCGTGCCGGGATGATATCGAGCCACTGTCGGTGACAGCCACAGGGGCATCCTGCTTGCTGTCAGTGCAATGGGTTGTTAATCTCAGGCATGTGAAAGGGGAGAAAAAAATCTCGCTCTGGCTCAGGAACCCCTCCATCAGTGGAGGTTAGAGGCAAACTCTCCCAGAAGCTGAGGGGAAAGAGGCTTGAGGGTGACCTTAGCTGCGAAGAGAAAACTAATTTGGACAGAAAAATCTTTCAGAGAGAGCAGAGCCTGTGTGGTCCTGTGCTTGTTTGGTTTTGGTAAATGGACATGCAGCACCTCTGAAATATTTCATCAGTGTTGCAGATGGCTGTCTTGACAGAAACGCATCCTCCTTTTAGCTTGGAAAGCCAAGGTTGATTTGGGCTTGAAATTTACCTAGCGGATTTACCTTTTCCTTATTAAAAAAGACAAAGACAAGAAGCATCTTAACTTATTTAGAAAGCAGAGAGACTTGAAGTGCTAATACATCAGGTGATATTTCTCTTTGATGAGGGGAGGAGAGACTCCCTTCTCCTGAGGTTACAATTCCTTGCTGCCAGCCCACAAGTGATTTTTCCTTCGTGCAAATCAGACAAAACAGAGATATACCTGACGACTCTGCTCCTGAGTGCTTTAAGCTATTCCTCCTTTCTTAGACATGTTTGTTTTGGAGTTTTTGCCTGGTTTCCTAATAAATTTTGAACTTATTGTCTTATTTCATTCAGATAGAATTATCAAAGGCTACTGAATGTTTCTTTGCCCCATAAAATGTTTTCTAGCAGAATAGTGTTTTGTCATGTGGTGATAGCTCAGATCTTTTGAACCTCTTCACTGATTATTTCTGTAACAGTTTATGAATTAGAATTCCTATGTTTGCTTGTTGCTGCTAAATTACTCTGCAAGTCAAAGATTGTAAGAAGGTGCATTTTATAGACACATAAACTGAAAATAGACTATTTTAGTTTCATTCTATTAAAAATGAAAGCAACCAAGAGGCAGAAATCTGTAGGAATCATTCCTCTCACAAATCATTTTCAGACTAGTTTTAAACTGTAAGACACCAGGGGAGAAAAACGGCTCTCTGTATGTTTGCAAAATACCTACTTCAGTGCAAACCATGTTTTGACAGAAGTCTTTGATCTCTATCAGAGTGCAAATGACTAAAAATTAAACATGAGGAAGAGCATAGGGGAGAAGTATTCAACACAAGCTAGACAAGGGGGATCTTTTTCTTCTTCATTTGAAATGTCATTTTAAATTCTCCCTCATAGACTGATATTAGGATACACCATGTTGGTCCTGATCCTGCTTTGTCCCCCTCCTCCTCAGTCACCTGTAAGAGGACACAGGCAGTAGAAATTAGATTAATTGATGTCAAGGGGGGCTGAATCCCCTGACTCTTGAGCACCCACCCACACACGCATGGCAGCAATCGTGGGTGTCTGTGTGGGGCTATTCTTGACCCTATAGCCCTTGCGTTGCAGGCAGGAATCAGTGTCCACGGAGGGCTCCAGCAATTCATCAATGTGTAAATAAGGGACATTACAGACATTACAGAGAAAAGCAAGAAAGGACCTTTGGTATCTAGGAAATAAATTGGGCTTAATCCACAACAGATTTAACACTTGGTGGTCATAAACTGTTCGTTGCTATAGCTATGCACGTACCTTAGCTTATCATGTGTAAATATTCCTTTTGATAGTGAGCTAATGAAAATAGTGGTTGAATATTTTAATAACCCATTCCTCCCTGCTCATGTGAAGGCTCTGATGAGAATGAAACCAGTGTTATATAGGTGAAAGGCAGCGGGTGAACGCTTTATTCCCTGTCAATGCCAGCCTCTAGCCAGCATTTCAAAAGTACAGCAATGCCCTAATATCCTGATTTACATTTAAATCTTTCAGACATTTTTATATATTCTCAACTTGGAACAGTGCACACGATTCAAGCTTAGCACATTTACATGTTTTGGCAGACTTCTAGTGTTAAAGAGTAATTCTAAACCATTCAATTAACACGTTTCTCCATTTTCTGTTCTAAGAAATACAAACAAATGAGAGGTCCCATGAAGAACAGAAGTCCATGTTTACACTGAGAGCTTTCATCTTCTAAACCTGCTTTATGGGTCCATTAAAATGTCACCATATAATACATACAAATTTAGTGAGATTCACATATTTAGTATTAAGCACACACTTAATTTCTTTACTGAATATAGCTTCTCAGCTCCTTGCCAGCTGGAGGTCTTGGGGATCATGCTTTTTGGCTTCTCCATGTGCAAGGCCATGTAGGGAAGGCAGAAAAATCGACACAGTCCCATTAGCACAGGCTGCGTGCCCTTGCAGAGGAACAGGACACGCGGGCATGGCAGCACGCCGCACGGATGCACGGCAGCTAACCCAGCATACCGGCTTGCTTTGAGTATCTCTGAATGTCCATGGACAGGAGCATGGAGACAGTCCCTTAGCTTCAGGTGATATAATTTGCCATATTCCTTCGTTGGCAAAGTACTGGTCACAATATTTTTGAAAATGCTGTAGAAAATTAAGATCTCATTTAAAAAGGCATATAACAATAACTTGTTGGGATACCATCTACCTATTCATTATTATAGGTCTATCTTTACAGATTCAGCACTTTCAGTGTTTTCATTTCTAGTGGAATATAAAAAATAATAATAGCTTTTAGGTGTTAAATGCTGTTATTAGTCCCTGGCTCACAATGAAAGCTTTGCAGGAGGATTTGTTCCATTCTTCTTCAAATTGCTGCAACGTTTCATATTGCACAGCAGATTTAAACCAAATCAAAGTAACGGGGGCTAATGGGAGGATTCAGACCTCTTGGTCTCGATAGGAAATAGCTGTAGCAAGGGGCTGGTTTGTGCCCTACATTCTGGTGTTACTGTTCTCAACTCTGCTGCAATGGTTAAACTTTCTGGTGCACAACAGCGCAGGTAACCTCGCACAAAGCACAGGGTGTAAAACAAACTCTCTTGCTGATAGCCATCTGGAGATCACAGACTTCAGCTCACTCTGACTTATTTTTAGGCACCAAGCTTCATAGTCTTTAAGGGCAAAGAGAGGGGAGCAAAAATAGGCCAATTAGTATAATTTCTAAAAAAAAAATCCTTAAAGATCTTGAGCAATTGCTAAGGTGACTTTAAAATTTAAGAGGAATGAAAAACAAATGGACTGGGTAGGAAATTTGGGGCCTCTAAGAAGATCGCTTAGCCAATAAATTGCCTTTTTTTATTTGAGTATCTTTGAAGTATCCTCCCTGGAGGGACTATCTTAAAGCTAGCTTTAGTTAGTAGCATTGCATTGTTAATGGCTTCCGAATGTACCTTCCCTATTTTCTGATCTTACCGTAGCCTCTTACCTTCCCTGCTCCTTTTGTTATATTTTCATCCTTTGTTTGAAGAGCAAACTTAAAACTGTGGACAGTTTTTTTGTGCAATCATAAGGTGATATGTGACATTACTTCAGACTTGCCATGGTCTGTTCCCAGTTTGTCACACAGATTCACGTTAGTTCGTCTGCAGCAACGTGAATTTTAGGAAAAGATTTCAGTCCTGCTTGGAAATCAATGTGTCGTCAACTCATTGGACATCTGGTTTCAATTTACAATGTATCTGCCTGAGGGTACATATCACCCCCAGAGTAAATAATAATAATAATGTTAATAATAATAACAATATCTATAATATAGTAATAATAGATGTAAATGAAGTACACGTTCTTGAGTTTCCAATGTGGGAGAAAACAAATTAGAAAATGAATTGCCTGGAGGTTTACATTTACATTGCACGGATGGTTTACATTTTAAGCAACACGAAAACAGACTGCCTTCAAGGAAGACCATGAACATTTTGGAAAGATTTATTTAAACCAAAGACTTGGGGAAATGTTAAAACCAGATGAACTCTATGCACAATAAAAGTGCTAGAACAAGTAATTTGGTTCAGCACCAACTGTGGGTCTAATTGTATGAGTAAAATCTATATTTAAAATCAGGGATGAGTAAATGTCTGCAATCCAATGGGGAAGCAAAATCTCTTCTGAAGCTGAGTGCAGATATTTAATAATGAAGGTTAAAAGAAAATGGCTGGGTGGAATTGCATGTTTGGGGGATTTTTAGACTGTCTGGTGTTCCCACTTGAACCTGTTTTGTAGAAAGCAAAATCTTTCCTGGAAAAATACCAATTTGAATGAAGCTTTTACGAGGAAGTGAGAGAGAGAGAGAGATAAATTAGTGAAGACACCAGTGATCATTAACCTACTCATGTTTTATACTAATGAATCTTTACTTTTATTCCAAAAAAGATAAGCAGGGACAGCTCTACTACAGCCTCCACAACAGTCTGTTGACTGCAGCTTTCACCCAGCTGTCAGAAGTGCAGGTTCAAGCTGCTTCTCCAGAGCAGACTCAATTGCAATTTCAACCTCTGGGTCTCATCTCCTGGGCCCTGACTATGTGACTGTTAAATATTCAAGCATGTGTTTTCCTTCCTCTTGTTTTTCACAGAGAACTTCAAGAGGTCTCAAGGTCCCCTTCATGCAGACCATGACGTAGAAACCACACAGGTAAAATTCTCAATTCACAGCAAGACAGAGAGCAGCAGCAGAAACTGCAATAGCAGCTCTTCTGTCGCTGCAGGTCGCTGGGAGTCACTGGGGCTTGGACAACCCAAAGGCTGGTAAAGAACAAATGCTTTTGGGTGTCCCGGCCTAGGGTGGTTGAGTATTGCCTTAGAGGGTGGTCAGGAAAAATAATAACTGGGTAGCATGAGGTGCTGCTTCTCAGAGAAGCTCCTCTGCTGTGGGACACAAGTTGGTTCATGAAGTGAGACCCTAAGTAGCACTGTGGTCATAGTATGAATAAGCATGACTCAGTTTTTATGCAGTTTATATCTAGATGTGTACACATGTAAAGGGAAAAAAAAAAAGATAAAATGTTTATTTCCATAGACATATACTAAAGGGAAAATTTAGGAAAGGAAATCAACTCAGAATATGTTTAAAGAAATGCTGACAGAACCATGGATAGTGTTCATGTTTCACTGCCAAGTAAAATTACAGAGCAGGAAAGCTACCAGGGAAAAAACAGTCAAAATCCAAGTTGCAAAAATCTATTCAAGCTAAAGAAAATATAACTTGAAAATTAAACTTATCCCAAGTCAGGCCAAGAAGGAAAGGATTCTGTAAGGTGGCATTTAAGGTCATTTTCCATCAAACGGAAAGATCAATACCTACATTGCCACTTTCCTGTACACGTCATGAAGTTTAGACGTCATCAGAGACCAAATACCTGAAAACAGAATACATGAGCAACGATACAAATAGGAAATGCCCTTGATCCAGTCAAATATTTAGCTGGCTTTTGGGAATTTAAGATCAAACATTAATTCTCCAATAAATTATGCAAATGTCTTCTGGAAATGAAACATGAAGCAGATGTGCTCTAAGTGAATGTAGTGCTTTGCCAAATAGCTAGTTATAATGGCTAGTTTATGCATACAAAAAAACTACTAAGACACCTATAAATCTGGATTACAATTTTGCGTGTAACTGGGAACTGTGGAGGAGGCAGGACCATGGAGGAAGTTTAAACATCCCAGTTCTGGAATGGGACCATAGTTGTGTGGAAGGGCTGGTGTTATTCATGTGAAGAAAACAAAAATTAGGCAGCCAGCCCTGGCGGGGAAGTGTATGAGTGCCTCTGGGTGGATCTCCCAAAATGAGGAAATTGGACAGTATTCTGTTGGATTAGATGACACTTATTTACAAATTCATTTACTCTAGAAAGTACAAATTAAACTATGTATCTACTCTCCCAGAATCTGAATTTCTTGTGAATTTCTGAGGAAAATTATTTACGCATCGCTGTGGACAGCTCAGTGTCCTGGTTCTGTCCGGGATAGAGTTAATTTTCTTCCTAATAGCTGGTATGCTGCTGTGTTTGAATTTAGGATGAGAATAATGCTGATAACACACTGATGTTTTAGTTGTTGCTAAGTAGCTCTTACACTAAGTCAAGGGCTTTTCAGCTTCCTATGCTTTGCCAAGTGCACAAGAAGCTGGGAGGGGGCACAGCCAGGACAGCTGATCCAAAGTGGCTAAAGGGATATTCTGTACCATGTACTGCCATGCTCAGGATATAAACTGGGGGCGGGGTGGCCAAGGGGAGCGACCGCTGCTCAGGGACAGGCTGGGCATCAGTCAGCAGGTGGTGAGCAATTGCATTGTGTGTTGCTTGCTTTGTATATTATTATTATTACTATTACTACTACTACTACTACTACTACTACTACTACTACTACTACTACTACTATTTTACTTTATTTCAATTATTAAACTGTCTTTATCTCAACCCACAGTTTTCTCACTTTTACTCTTCCAATTCTTTCCCCCATCCCACTGGCAGGGAGGGAGAGAGCGGCTGTGTGGTGTTTAGTACCTGGCTGGGGTTAAACCACAACGTTCAGTAAAGACATCTGCTCGAATTCAATATCTAGCAGCAGTCAAAATTGTAAATTAGATGTTAGGCTGCATTAAGAAGGGAATGGCTATAACACAGAAAATATGGTACCATTTATAAATCTGTGAAACAGACCTGGAGACTGAAAGCTTTCAGTTTGTTCTCTTGATCTCAAAAAGAAAAAGAAAAAAAGAAAAACCTGAAGTCTCAGGTGGCAACAAGGGATCAGAGGAGTTACAAGAGGAAACATTTAAAATTGGAGTCCTTAGGAAAGAGGCTTTAATTTCTAAAGAGGAAAAAACAAGCATGCAGGTAAAGGTAGAAACATATGCCGTAGTGGAAGCTGAAATGGAAATCAGATATTCTAACATTGCCCTTTTCCACAGAAGCATTTCTATGGTATTTCAAAGCAAGGCATTTCCAGTTAACAAATGCAAGCCTCAATAATTCCACTTTATAACGGAGATCAGCTAGAGCTGCTGACATGAGGTCTGGTATTTCAAACATTTTTAGTCATTCAGTGTTTGTAACGGGAGGTAATGTTTCAGGAAAACTTTGATTCTTCTCACTTTTAACACTTTTCACGTTTCTAGGGCCATTTGAAAAAGGCTGATTTGTATAAGTTCAAAAAATGTCTTTAATTAAAAAGCCATCTTTGTGAATGCAAATGAATACATCAAAAACTCTCAGAAGTCCACACAACTAATAATTAATCTAGATTTCAAGGACTCTCTAACACTATTACATCATGAATACTTCCCTCATTCAAGAATGGGCATCCTTCTAGCAATTAAAATAAAAATTTAGAAGATAATTAGACACAATTCTCATCACAATATTTTACACAGGTATATGATTTTGAAATTAGGTCGAGTGAGGGAGGGAAAATGGTGACTCATTACAGAGGCTCCAAGAAGCAGAATTACCTCATCATAACTTCCAAGTAATCTGTTTTTCTAAGTTGTCATTGTAACGAACCACCATAGTTAATAAATTAGGAAGACAGGGAACACCTTACAGTGTATGGATAAACTTCGTGTAGTCTGACATCTGTCTTTATCAAAAAGGTGCCAATAAAATTAAGTTCATGCGGTACAAAATATGCAGACTATACATTGTCCATACACTGTGGTGATGGGTCATATAGAAAAAAGCTGATTGCTCCTTAAATGTCTCATTTGCACAACAGCAATTACAGAATAAACCTTGGATACCAAAGCAATTATGCCAAAATATATCAAGGTCCTAGCACTCCCTGAAATAATAGAGGAAGGGATAGAAGTAATTTATTTTAATGGACCAGCAGAGGTAATAAAGAATTGCTTAACGTCTTCCTTCACAGATTTAGATCTTTATGATAAGGTTTTTATGAAATGGAATATATAACCCAAATAAAGGGAAAACAGATTTAATGAAATTGCCTGTCAATAGCACTTTCACAAGTTTGGTTTTTTTCCTTCAGTCTGAGTTTATCCATTCTCAAAACCATTTGCTGAAGTTCACGCAGCCTTATAGTGGCAGTAATAATAGCTACTGTACCTGCATTGCTCTCTGAGCAATCAAGTTATTTTCTACAACTGATAGTATGGAAGATAATATCCAACAGCTCAGGCAGATCTCAGGAGTACTGGTAGCACAATTCTGTTACTGATTTTGCTACTGTTTTGCTGTTTGACCTTAGAGGTGGCATGTGAGCTAGTATTAAATTGGTGTAAGTAGTACCAAGAACTCAGTGTTTCTCACAGTTTTAATTAATGTCTACAAAGAGCTTGAAAAAAACTCTGATGAAGCCTGCTAGGATTTCTAGAAGTCCAAATTATTATTGTTTGAATAGTCTGAAGATTTGACAACATTCCAAGCAAAGGTGAATACACATAGATAACAAAATTTTATTTATATTTGGGGTATGTTTTTGATTTTAATATTCAGAATTTTTAAATAAAAATGTTCTGAGACAAATATTTTAATAAGTACACGATACACATAATGTGTATATAAACATATATTTACTGCATTCTGCCATTTTATCAACAAACATTGCATCAAAATTTTGGGGGAAATGTTAATTTCCTGTTCTGAAGGAAAGTTTTAAAACTCTTCTGTATATGCCACTGTATGGTCATCCTGCTGAGCATTTAAAAGATTCCAGCAGGAGCTTGATAGGGAACTTTTTGTATGAACAGCTCAAAGATCAGAAAGGCAACCTAGCATGTGACAAAAGGAATATTAAATCTGTTAGTGCCGAGTGTCTCATTTCCCAGGGCTGAAGCAAAACTGTTTCTGATACTTTACTGAAAAATCTTTTTAAATCCCTGTTGTGATCTGGTCTAGACTGCAGTGAGGTCAACAGGAGGATTCCCAAGCGACTTACTGGGGCTGAATCCTTGGTAGCGAAAAGCTAAAACCTCCAAAACCGCAAGGAGACCTGAAGAATCATTCTACATGGCTTCATTTTCAGAGCTGCATTTGCTGGCAAGCAGCTGCATTTATCAATCTGGAATTTTACTACAAGATCCAGGCACATATGTGGGTTGTTTTTAAGAAGCCTTGCAAAGCAAAGACATACTGCAGATCAAGGGTTTCTAAAGAAATGTGGGCAAACCACATTGATACTAATAACTACTGAATTTCAGTGCAGCCTGGGTCCTCATACAACAACCTCTGTCTCTGCTCATGCTCCCGGAGGCACCACTGCTCCTGTGCCCCTCACCAGACCAAAAGGCTGTTTGTGCAGCCATGCAAGGGTATGTGAGGTCCGTGCAAGGGCTTGTGTTGGAGTGGTTACCATGTGCAAAAGTCCACACTGTCACACCTGCCACCAGGTCTCCCTAAGACAGCTAAAGGGATGCCAGAAGTATTCCTGCCGCCCGTGCAATACCTCAAGCGCACAGACACCAATGATGGCAATGTCTCCCTAACTCTCTCCTGTCTGTCAGACCACACCCTCCACAGACTTCCCAGGGTGCTTCTAGAACACACTTCGCCTTACGTATTTCCAAACACTTGGCAAAGAATGGCTAATTAACTCTCTCAAACACTTGTAAGCAAAGTAAACGTCATTTCTTTTAAGAACTGTGCTATTCCCCAGAAGATTCTGCACAGTTGGAATTCTAGTACTATTTTCCCTACTTCTTATACTTCTTTCCTTTTTCTCTGCTTTCTCTGATGTGCCCTCCAACAGCTCCCTGTCAAGTCAGAGACAAAAAGCTCAACCAACTGCTGTTCCTGAGCTTCTGCTCCTAACGGGGCAGCACATGTAGGCAAGCCACCCTACAGACATGCAAAGATGAAGCTAGATGGACCAAACATACATGATTTCTGATGGGTGCTTATTTTGCCTGCTTTTGTTTTAGATATTCTGTACTGAAGACGGTTAATGTGAGGGGAATAACTTTAGAGAAAGCACTGGGTGTCACATGGGACAGGTTGGTGAAACCTCTTGCTCAGGACCCAGCAGGCATCCAAGCTGTTAGGCTGTATGAGCAAAGAGATTGAAAAAGATTCAAGTTTCTGGGAGTAATAATTGTCCTATACTTAAAACAGTTAATATAAGTAGCAGCAAAGCTCCTTTATGGAACCAAACAGCTGAAACAACAGCAATCTCCAGCCCAAACACAGTCACGTTTTTACGACCCGAAGGAAAGGCAAGCACTGGAGAGTATTTCACTGACGTTGTTCACGAGCACTTTTGTGTGAGATGAAGGAAATACCAGAGCAGCTGGAGAAGAGGAAAACAGCAGACTGAGAGGCATGTTAGTGTCCAGAGAACAAGCCAACAGAGAGAGTGTTTAGGACCAGCCCTGGCTCAATGAGGTGATGAAGAAGTTGTTGTTGGCTAGACAAAATGTTATTGAAGCCTGAGGTGTAACAGCTGTCCTTCATTTCAGATAGCCGTAAAGAAGTAGTTACAGTCACTTATGAAACTATAGCAGTCTCCAAATCAAACCCAAGAAACATGTCATCACCCAAAAAGCAAAGGCAAGTCCCTGGCAATTCAGGAATGTGAATTGTGTAGACACAAAGGCTTGGTAGGGTGAGGAGGGGGAAGCAGAGGACATACAGAGATGGAGCAGAAGTCAAGCACAAAGTCCAGAAAAAGTGAGCGAGATTTGCCAGAGTTTGAGGTGTTGGCTCAAGGCATCAGCTAAGGAAGTATGTCATACTGTTTGATTTCTCTGTGTTCAGGAAAATTAGACTTTATCAGCTTTCAAAAGTAAGCAAATTTGTATGGAAGACACTCCCAGTGCATTCAGTTTTTCCTTCTCTAGAAAAAATCTCTTTTTTTTCGGCCAGCTGCTTGAAACCAAAGGAGGAACCGTGTGCATTATTCAAAGAAAGCTGGCTGTGTGCTCATCTTTTCTTCTGCTGTTGATCCTAATAAGGCACCACTCCATGACACGGAACACAGAAAATGCAGAAATATAAATCAGTATGATATCCCGCTCTGGGATATTATAGAAGAACTGCAGAGACCCACAGTAAACTTAGAGACCCACAAATAGTTATTTCACATCTTCAAAGACTTCCCTCTGCTTGAAAAACACAAACCTGAGGAATCTGTAGAAAGATTCCAGTGAAACCAGTTGCTCATTAACAGCAAGAACCAGTATGCTCCAAAAGAAAACAAAATAAGTCCATATCTAGGTCTTCCCCAAGAGATTATCTTCCTGCCGGTACAGAGACAGGGGAAAAACCTGTACACAGGTAAAACATGTAAACATGTAAACATGTAAACACTGCGGGAATGAAAATTTCAGCTCCCCATTGCTCCCACGTGCTCCACTTCAGCATCTCAAACAGTGGCATGACCAAAAACTTTGGATAACTTCCTTTATTTTCACCTAGGGGCCTGAGTAAGTGTGCCAGGAAACGCTGAATGGAGTTCTGTGGGATTTGGATCGGGCACTCACAGGAAGGGCTGAGGAAAGGGTCTTGGTTTCAGTGTGTAAGCACTAGGATGGTAGTCAGAACAGCCAGGAAATGAAATGGGGTAATGATGCACCTAATAACTTACTGAAAATTCTGCAATAGGGAATAGAGCCAAAATCTCAGTAGAGATGTGAGTCTTTATTTCAAAACAGAGCAAGAAGCCTCTTGGCAAACTTCCCAAATGCAAGGTGTGCAGCTGAAAGCATTATTTCCAAACAATTCCATTCCAGAAGTACAGATTGAATGGAGATTATCACAGCTACCCCCAGGGCATGACTAACCAGGACTGGTGAGGTAGATCAAGGTGGTGAATTGCTTTAAAGACTGACATTTCAATAGCATATTGTGTGATAAGGGCCAGATCCTCAGCTGGTGTTGGCAAGGGCAGCTCCAGGGACATCAATGGAGTTGTATCATTTTATGCCAGGGGAGAATCCGGCCTGTGGTATGCATGCAGAGATGATTCATAGTTTAATACCAGGTAACACAAGGCACTGTCAGAAAGACTTTAAACTAATATACTGCGATAATCTAATCTTGTTGTCTCAAATACAAACCACTTCATCAACCTCAGATTAAGTCAGTATGGGCTACGTCTTCCCAGCCCTTTAAGAGGAAAAATGCAGTAATTTACCATCTGGTTATAATGTGAAGGTCACACGGAAAGAACAAAAGTCTCCCAATACATGTAATATTTTCTATTCTAGAAGTTTTTGGGAAATTACTGTGCTGTCAAGAACTATTTGTAAGAAAGGTATAATGAGAGGATATGAAGAAACAGTCATTCTCAGTTCAGTAAGCTTACACAGCTCACAAAATAGGGTAAAAGTTTTGCTGGAATATTGCTGTTGTTTGGCCTCTGATGCATTGCTATCTCTAACATTGCTTCATTCTCGCTTTCATTTTACGTTTTTTATGCAAGCTTGGAAGTCAATGCCACAAGCCAGTCTGTAGTTATTTGGGTCAAACCAGAATCCCCCGAAATTTGGCCTCTTCCTTTTGTGCAATCCTATACTGCACAAGAATCCCTGTTCTCCCAACTTCAGTTTCTAAACTTTTGGGGTGACTTTCATATCTTAATAGCTTTCTCAGATTATAGTCAGATAGTGGAAGGCTATTTTTCTTTGTCAAGGGGAGATTCTTTTTTCTGAAGCCAATGCTAACTCCGTTGTGCTGGAGAGATTTCTGTTTTGAAGACATCTAGAACAGACTATAGCAATATATTATTTCAAACTCTTTCTGATAAGCCCCTAAATGAGATAATAGCCATAAAATTAATAAAAGATAGGTGGGCTGAGGAGGAAAATAAGCTATTCTTCAGGTGGTTAACACAAAGTAATGGAGTTGCAGGGAAACATGTAGGTTTTGCTTAGACAGTGGGGAGAGCTTTCTTAATATTTATCTAAGTTTATTATAACTTTAAAATCACTCCTCTGTTACTTTGGACTTATCTATAACAAAATTTGCGAAAATTCAGAGCAACCATGTATGACAATGGCTGTTGATAAGACTTTTAGGCAGATGCCGTATTCCACTGAAGCTAATGTGTGCCCTTCGCTTGATCTCATTTGGCTTTGGGATGCTCCACTTACCTTTTAATCAAAATCTTGTAGTCATAATTGAGCTGTCTTGGTATTGGAAGCATTAAAGGTGTGTCAAGACACTCTCTTACTAATCCAGGAAGGGACAGTTTTTTCTGAATCCCAGAGACACTTAATGGTTTATGGGACATGACTTTACTCTAGGTGTCATCTTTTAAATAGCAAGTAAAATTAAGGTCTGGCCATTTGTGATTATAAAAGATCATTAATTTCATTAAGAATTGAGGTGCTCAATTCCCTTGCATCTAATTGAATTGTGCTTAAGTTACATTTCTTTGTTTTTCTATTATTTCCCACAAAAGAGTGACTTAGGCTGATATTTAAACTGGAGATTAAACGATGGGGCATAGTAGCCATAAAACGGACAAAGCCTTAAACCCATGTACACATCTTATACAGCCCTTGATTTGTAAGTGTTTCTTTGAAATCCCTTATTTTATCCCTTATTATGTTTCTCTGTGATTATACTGGCTTAATCGTATATCACAGGATATAGGATATATTATGTATGTGCACATACATCCCTTTATAGGTAACATATAAGTCATCATACATTCATCATTCATCAACAATAAGACAAGATGTCTAGAGTGGGTCCAGTCTTTGCTAGGTGCATCCTTTTTGTTATTTGAAACACCCAGGTAATGAACACCTAAACTGAAACAGATAGATCCTAAGGGAAGAGCTATCAAAATATTTCTCTGAAAATGTCCGTGAACCTCTAAGAAAGAACTAAAAGCCTTAATAAGTAAATAGTGATTATAAATAATTTTTACATAATATTTCAGCTTTTTCAGTCACAAGAAAAAGCATTTTTAGGCACAAGAGAAAAACACTGAAGGATTTTTTAAAATAATAGACTACTACTTATAGGAAGCAGCGCTTACTCACATTTGTTCCATTTCTGAACTTGTAACCTTTGTAGCGATGAATGCAGTGATACATAACAGACCGATCCGGCAACCCTAACTCATGAGAGTCAAAGGGACTACTTGCATGAGTCAAGACTGCTTGTTCAGGCCCTTAGTGGCTCAATTTAGTAACCTGAGGAGAATGTCCTTTATATTCCATCTAGGGAAATGTAGAGTATGTGCAGGTGTGCTTGTCCAGGATGAAAAAAGCAGTGAATAATTCTGACAGTATAAAGCTATAGATAAAATTGTGAGTTCTTTTCTGATTTCTGTAGTCATTAGATATCTTAATTTTACTATGGAAGGAGTTGAATATGTAAGTATATGCTGTTTTTAATTGCAGATTAACTGATTGTACTGCCTCTGACTTTGGCATTTAAAAAATGGAAGACAAATGTATACAATTATCTGCAGAATTAGTGAAAAGATTTAGACTGGAGGTTGAATTCTGGTTTGCTATGTGTTGAGTTAATTTTTTTCTAGAGTTACCAAGAACTTTTCTGCATTTAGAGTGACTAAATCACTCACAATCAATTTGTCATCCAAATTTTGAACTCCTTCCTCAGTACAGACTCTAAGGAATCAAGATGAGTTTTGATTTAATGATAACGGAATAAAGGCAGCATACAAAGGATTTGTCATAGGATTTGTTCCCGTTTGGAAAAATACCTGTGATAACAGCCTTTAATACCTTTAATATACAGGTACATCGGATTTCATGTAAATCAAGGTGAAATGTGCCAATTTACTTATGTAGAGGGATAAAATTGCATTTATTATCAGATAGTTGAGCAGGATATACCCAGCCTTCCACTGTGACAGTCTTAAGAACATTCATTACTGTAGCCTTTTCTACACATGGAGAAACTTGATTCCTTCAGTTATTTCCATGCAATGAGCACTCTACTACACCATATTTCAAGAAGACAGTTTAGGATCTGGCAGCTGGCATGGTGCTCAAAGCAAATCTGGCACGTAATAGCACTGAGATCATTACTGTGAGTAAATCTCTCCATTGAAACTGGAAGTTGGAGAAGCTTTGGACAGGTAACACAAGCTGAGTAAGGAGCAGGGAGGACTCAATCACAGGAAGGTGACATGGGTGATCATAAACAAATATCTATTTTACTTCAAATACCTGCAACCAAGACTGGAGATGGTTACTGTAAAAAATAGATCTTAGAAAGTGAACTGCAACATGCCTGTTTATAGTATTTATAACAGATTTGATTTCACCTTGCTCATTTTCCTAGGCTTTATCATGAACTGCTTAACTGCCTGTGATGATAACTGCCTGATTGCAGCAAGTCTAATACTTAGTGCAATTCACTCTGCCAGCATGTACTGGTCACGCAACTGGTTCTCTAGCGTATGACTTGACTGCCATGAGGTTGCAATATCTCTCCTAACCATTTTGTTTTTCTCAAAACAATTAATAATGTATTTCTAGGTATCTCACTAACTGCACTTCTGTAAGGTTACAGGATCAGATTCCTGTTAAACTTCACGTGAAACTTCGTATTTTTCAAATATTCCACTACCATGCCTGTTTGGATTGTGTTAGTACTCTGGTAATATTGATAAGCAAATATGATTGTAATTTAGGCTTTCTCTCATCATTGATGCATGAGAGATTTACAAGCATTAATAGGAGTTAGGATGTAAATCCCTTGCTTGACAACAGCAGAGAATAACCCCCTTCATATAGATTCTGATGACCTATGAACTAAGGGTCAAGTGGGCCGCACTACAAATTATCTGACAGCAACAGATGCCAAAGTCTTGGGAGGCAAAAAAAAACCCAAAAACTAGGGACTACAAAATGCTCAGTGCATTTTCACAAAGAAAAAGCAATGGCAGCTTTTCCTATAACTTCATGCATCAGCCAGTGACATAGCCACAAATTATAAAGAAGCAAAACAAAGATTCTTTCTTGCCTGGCAGCAAACTTCCTTCTTCCTCCAAAAATATACAAAAGCATCTCCAAAATAAATAGTCATCACAATTAATTACCTACCCAAACTGAGGGCTGTGCAATAAATCTTCAAAGTTTTCAAGTGCGTTTTCAGTATAAGGGAACATTTGGCGAGTCAAGCAGCAGAAACCACAAAGCATGTCAATTCTACAAACAAATGATGTTTTCATAACACTGAGATAATCAGATTAGCTCTCCACTCTTTTGCCTCAAGTTTTATACCTGTCTAACTCCATTGATTTCAATAGGGCTTTAATCTACACCACATCAGGTCTATATCAGTCCTACATCAGTTGTAAATTGAGCTACACCAGTTGTAAGTTAAAGGAGGATCACACCCAGTGTAATAGTTCACAGGCCTCGTGGTCTGTTTTCACATCTGCCTTCGTATTTTATTTTGAAATCTCGTGTTATTACTTCTGGCTGTTGCAGGTTTTTTCTGTCACGCCACAGGTGTGCAAGGCCCTGTGCATGCAGGGAAGAGAAACAGCTCTGAACCATAGGACTGCAGACTTGGGCTTTTATTTTCTAACCTAATTAAAAGCATTTTCATTTTTTGATCTGGATGCTGGTTTTGCCCAGAGAATGATGAAAGTCCCAAATCCTGCAAAGATTTTCACACTTGTGAAATGTTGCCGATGAGCTGTCTGTGGGCAGAACACCTGACATTAAAGGAAGCCCAAACAAAAGTCCTGGGGGATTTTAGGCTGTGTTGGGACAAGGGTGGAAAGGAAGAGAAGAAAAGCATAGGCATCATTTCCAAAACAGAGATTTTACATATGAGCACCCTCACTGGGGTGAGGAATGTCCCCAGAATCTGCATTTTACCCAACATAACAAGAGCCGTTTCAAATTTTAATTCAGTGAAATGACTTTATGTAAGCTGGTTGGACCAGGCCCATCATTACCAGATGCATTGATTCACAGTAATGATGCCTCAAAACAGAGCATAAGGAACTGCAGCATTTGTATCTGTTCCATAATTTGTTGAAAAATTGAACATTAATGAAGCTAAGGGCAGTGTGATAGGATATTGAAAAGATGCAAGGGATCGCTGGTTCTCATTTATTTGAAGACGATTCCTTTGGCAGAAACTTTCTGTGAAATTGCAGATGGCAAAGGAGGGTCTAGTTCCCGAGCCATCAGCTGAGCGGTTTGTTATTGGTATAGTAGCATTTGTTATTGGTATCTAAACCCTTGTCTTTGTGCTCGCAAACCCCTGTGGAAGGAGTTTAAACAATATGACCCTACTAGATGTCCGTCCTCTCAAACTCCAAGTCTGCAATTCTGTTAATTCAGGTTTGGTTTTAAGACTGTTTTGTCAAACCCAAAACAAACACCTTTGTTTCATGCTATGTTAAATGCAATGTTAATTAAAAGATCATAATCATTGCTCCCCTTTCCCATGGAATCCTTAGACAAGAAGAGATGATCTGTGCCTGCCCTTTGTGTAATTTATGCAGGTAACCGCGGGGATACCTATCTTGCCTGGGTATTCCTTAGAATCACAGTTCATTGGCTTGTATTACAAGCACAGCAGAGATGCCAGTCTGGGATGGGGCAGAGGCATAAACTGATTGGCAGAATTCACCATAAGGGATAACGGGGGGGAAAAACAATGAGGATACAGGAGAAAACACTGCATGACAGAAAAGAGAAGACGAGCGCATCTCATTAAATCTGTTTGCAGACATTTATACAACAACTGAAGATGTCATCTTCCATTTCATTTTAGCTTTTTTGTTCTCAAGGCCACCATCAGCCTTGTTTTCCCTGCAGGCGCTCTTGAAAACAAGCTGCCAGATCTCAAGGGGCATTCTGTTTTAAAACAAAATTTACAGATAAATGAAGGACTGTAAAGTATTTCAGTGGAAGGGGAATTAATAAATTATGATAGCTCTGACCTGCTACTGTTTTTTGTTTGTATTTGTTCAGAGATTAGTGGCAGGGGAATCTGGAAATGATTCCGTTCAGCCATAGTATTTCACGTGAGATAACACACATTTAAAATTATGCCATCATCTTTCTTGTACTAATGTGAGATTAATTGAAAGGCCTATTTTTTCTTGTTTTTAAAAGGAATTTATAAAGATCTGCACTGGGATCACAGTGTTGCTGGAAACTTGAATGGCAGATTTCACTTTTTAGATTTTCTAACTCCTGTGGTTGCCCTGGAAAATATGCTGGTAGTCCATGTTGCATCTGAATCAACAGTGGACTTTTATGTGGCATTAGAAGGTCTTCAAGCTGGAATAGTCTTTACAAAGGTGTTTCATATGTTGTGCATATTTACAGATACTGTGGAGAACGCAGCAGGAGTAGCTAGTGAATCACCATCAGTTTTGTATGCAATAACATAGAAGTTCAAAAACTGCTGACCATGTTCGCTTCGCCAATTTCGGTACATCCTGAAACAATATTGCTTGCATATAGTTTGGCAGAAACAACCACTTCATTGTGCAAACGTAATGTATTTGACTCTTCCGAGGTTTTATGGAATGAAGGGTGTGAACATGACTTTGGTTCTTTCTTTATTTTCAAGGAAGGAAACCAATTTCAGGTCATTAAAACTCTATAGAAGTCCCTCTCCAAAGCAAACTCATTGATTTTTGAAGTGATGAGTAAAAAAATCCCTATTCTGAGTAATTGAAAGAGTTCCAGGAATTACATGTATGTCTCATCTGACACAAACACATGTTTTCCATGGAATAATATCCAATGACTTTTCTAGAATTTGAACTAAACCTTGTATTCAGTACATGGTAAATAGCATCATACATCGGGACCCTACTCATTTTCAGTGACCTGTGAAATTTATATTGGCAGGGGAGACTAAAAAAGTGGATAGGAGAGAATATACCGGTCAGTACCAGTCTATTGGAGTTAGAAATAAGCCAGCCTGGAGTTATCATCTAAATACCTGTGCATATGCATGAATACAAATATATATGAATGTATATTTATGTCTTGACTACATAAACACAGATATGAATGCAGATATATAAATACATAACTGTATTTATATGAAAGCAGATGTATGTGTTGCATCTGTTTCAATATATTGAAAGGGAAATCAAAGTAACCTGTGTGTTATTTGGAATTAAAGAGAATCTAGGAAAAAGAAAGCTGGTATGTCCAAGGAAGAAATAAAAAGAACAGGAGAAATGGCTCCCTGTGTGCACTAACAGAAAAAAAAAAAAAGCCATAAATTGATTTTAAAAAGAAAATAGAATGTTTGAAGTGGAAGCCATGCCAAATTCAATTAATTTGGTTCTTTCATGGAAGTCCAGAGCAACTACCTTAAGTCTGGCTAAGAAAAAAATTGAGTGCTTTAATAGTAGTTCAAGCCAGGAATGGAAACAATGCCTTTACAAAAAAAAAACCAAAGAAAAAAAAGATGGTAGAGGCAAAATTACTAGAACATCAAGTCACATATTGGAATGAATCTATAGGAGGTTTGGTTCTCATTATCCCTGAAAACCAAAGAGGTAGAGTGTACTTGCTGACTTACAATTAGTCCTTTTCTGGCCGAAGGTCCTCCACGGTGAAGAGCACAGTGTGTGCCAAGGTCAGGAGCCAAAAATATCCTTCTTTGCAGAGACAGGTAAGATGCAGAGCACATTTAACTGAGCAAGACTCCATCGTTGCCTCACACAGAGCTGTTTCCTTTCCCTGCAGAGGAGCCAAGCAGTGCTGGAAAGCAGGACTGAGAAGATAACCCAAGGCTGCAGCCTGACTTGGCTGCGTACAGCACTGACAGGCAATCAGGGCTTGCCTTAAAAGTATGCTGGTCTACCTTCTTGTGTTCCTTAACGCATCTGTGCATGACTAAAGAGTTAAGGCAGATAATATTAATGCACTCCTGGGACTATTTGCTGTCCTTTGCATACAGGTGAATATCAACTGCGACTTGGCAAGCAAATGCTAATATCCTAAGGTTCATCAAACTGAAAATCTGACCCAGTTCTCTCATCTGATGTTAGTGAGAGCCTGATTTAGCTCTCATTTAACACACCCAAATATTGCCTTTTTAAAAGTATTGTGCACATCAGTTGAAGAACAGCAGACCTTGTACGGATATCCTTTTCCATCTATTACAAATGAATTTAAGAAATATTTTAAAGGTTGAAAATGTATTTTAAATAATCTCTCAGACATCCTGTTGCCATAATTATATGCACATAGCTTCCAATAACAGTAACTAGTGCACGTACCTAAGTGTGTGACCAGCTTAGAACACTTCAAGTGATGATTAATTTTGCTCATATTTGTAACATTTCTCTTCACAACTTTGACATTTTGTAAGATAAAGTGGAAGGTGTTTATTGTTTAGTGAGTCTTGTTAAACTTAAATAGATTAAAATGTGAAGTAAGGGCTTAAGTCCTTTCATGTAGCATAGACTCAGTTTAGACTGTTTTAGATCCTGTACACTTAAATCTGCTATACATACAGGAAAATACATATGTTTATAGAGAAGCAAAACTTTCTGACAGTGAAAAGCCTGCCAGAAACAAGTCAGTTCAGGCAAAGATACATGTGCATACTTTGCCTAGGAGAAATATTCTTGTCACATAAAAATCCCACCATTAATCAAAAATCACATTATAGCTTCTGGAATGAAGTTTCCTTTACTACTCTTTAATAATAAGTCCAAGATAAGATAAAATTGGTAATTGTACCTTCTCTTCTGATAGAAGATAATACTAAAGTGGTATAGAAATTTGAGTTACAAGAATATATTCAGCCTGCTAATAGGCTTCCTTTATGTAGTCTTTACTGATTTATTCCTTACACATTTTCTCCACATGTAAAAAAATTTAATTGAAAGTTACTTATTACATGGTTACAAAATGTTAACTAGAAAGTTTTCTTTAATCAAATGATCATTAATGCTAGGAGAGCTAGTTTGTTTCAATAGTGCATTTATCAGGAGCAAGAATAACACAGGCACTACCAACAATAGCTTTAAAGTGCTGTTTATTATATGAACACTTTCAGACACTAAACATATGCCGTTGCAGCTTTCTAGGATAGCATAATACTTTATTTATATTTATTACTTTTCTTAATCAAGGTTTTAATGACATACAAAATGCAGGCAAGGTATCTAATGCGGTGTCTTATCAGAGGAATGACATTACCAAGGATGGTAAAGGTGTAAATCAGATTCTGCCATGTGCATGTCCCACAGAAATAGGCTGAATACAAGTATTCACATGGTCTGCAGCAGAAAAGCAACTTGGCATCACATTCTTCAGTGAAGAAAGGAAGAGAGGGGAAGTATACTTGAAGTCATAGCTGTATCTAAGTCACTTTTGCAGATTTTGCATTCCTGGAAGGTGAGTTTTGATACCTCTGGATCCCCTACCAATAGCATCACACATACCCTTGGGAGGATGAGGGCTATTCTTCTAGCTGGACCGGTATCCCATTCTTTCAGGACCTATACAAACAGAAATCGAAAATAAATCTTTTACCCTGAAGAGGTATAGGACATGGCACAACAGACACACTCACAGGTGAACACATTAAGCAAAGTAAAATTTCTAGGCAGGCAAAGGCGTTAGTGCACACAGCAGAGATTCCAATCCTGAAGCCTTTTTGAATGAGTTTTAGCTTTTAACTGGATATTGAACTTATCAAAAAGCTTGTAGGATAGTCCCGTTGCACACCAGACTGGCACACACCAGTCCACCACCCAACGGCTTCCAGTGCTGCCACTGAACACCCAAAGAAGTTAAGTACAGACCTGCACTCTTGTGTAGTTGCTACAGACTGACAGAAACAGCCCATCTATGGAGTAGATACAGGCACCTTCGAGTTTTTAAGGCACGTTTGCTAATATTTGCTGTGTTTAACAATAACCATAACTATGCTGTAAACACCTCTCTTATTTCTGATGGAACACTGCTCAAGAACTGCAGAAAACTGAGTCATTAGGTACATTCATAAAGTCTGTGGCTGGCAGAACGTAAAACTGACTCAGACTCAACTGTCAGTGTTTGCTTCCACAGGAAATTTGGTGAAAATCACAGAACCATGGAGCAGCTGGGAGCAGCTATGGGAAGAAGTCTGGAGAAATACCATGGCCAATTAAAGCACATGAATAAATGAGAAAAATATTCACTCTGAGTTTGGGGACATTGACCTACATGTTAATTTAAAATAAAGGTAGACCTCATGCCCTTTGTTACTTCTTATCAACCTCGAGATGAAGACACTGCTTCCTTTTAGTCACTGTTAACCATTCTGGGACCACAAAAACAGTGATGTGAGATATTTTTATAGTATAATGATACGGACATGTATGTTGAAATCCCCAAGAAATTGCCCATGGCCTATGAAACAGCCACTCTGGGTCACTTCCAGTTCGAGCTGCAGCTGAGTGGATGTTGCACTGGTGGTGCAAAAGTCCCATGCAAGCCTTACAAAATGGTCTTTCACTAACTGTTATGTGAGCATGGTGGTACCCAGTGCCTTTCATCACCGTGGTGTGGTGCCGTCCCCAGCATCAGCTGCAGCCATATGGAGGCGTTACCCTCTGACAATTTCAGTCTTGACCCCCCATTTCTCAATGTGTTTTACAACATTTCCAGTGCACCCTGAGATGGGCAGACTAGTATGATGGCAACACAGAAATGCAGCATAGAAGACCCCAGGCAATGCAAGATTCAGTAGCTGCATTAACCTGCCCCCACGCCCTCTTCCTAACCCCACGGAAATGTGAGCAACCTTAGGAAGGATTTATAAAAACTACACTAACATGAACTGGTTGGTTACTTCGTTTTCCTTAATTTGATGGTTTCCATCTTAAGTTCTTTGCAGTAAACAAACCTGAATGGTGGTTATTTCTGAAGCTGCTGGTACTCTTTGTGACTTGGCCTCTAGCCTGGAGCTCCACTTTGCAACCAGCCCAAGGAATTACATAAGAAAACCACATATGCTCAGTGATGTTACTCAATAGCTGTGGAGGGTTATAATCATTTAAAGGAGCCAAATTCAGAATTGATGAGTAGGCATCGTTTAGGAGGCAAAGCCTTGCTCTGAGTTACACCCATCGGAAGCCAGCGAGTCGAGTTGCTTGCAAGTCATGTTTATAATGGTGCCCCTTCAGAGCAGAAGTTAGCCCAGGGAAGCTACGCCGGCATAATTTAAAACTCTTTCCAACCCCTTAAAGCCAAATTCTTCCTTGCCTTAGACCTCCACTGATGTCAATAGACATGTTGAGACTGTAAATCAGGCCAGAAGTTGGCCCTTGCTTGGTCCAATTACCCCATAATAAACTCCCTGAGGACTATTTTACTGATGTGTAATTTGCATCCTTTCTGCTCTGAAATGGTATATTTATGTTTATAGATTGAGTTAGCAGTTCTAAGGGAGGGGAAAGGCTGCCTGAATCATTTACAAATGGGAAAATCCATATATTTGAAACTTGGTATGAAATACTTGCTTTTGGGCTGTAACATTGTATACGAAGCTGCTGTCTAGAGTAAATATTTACAGCCAAGTTGCAACAAGTTCTAAGAGTATGTGATTTTCTGAGTAGAAACACTGACACATAAGGGTGCGACTTTCTACCAGTAAAACACTGAGTTAATTGTAGGGTTTGTAAACATTACCAAGTATAATCTTGAAATTAATTTTTAAATGTTCAATAATGGTTTTTAACCACCTATCGAGCAGCTGGTTTTGTGTCTGATTCCCAAGTTCTTGAACAGACAACTGTTTCGCTTTTAGTGACTTTGTCAGGCTTAACTTGGGATTAATTTGACTGCAGGTGTCAGATAAGCACAGTATTTTAGCAGCACTACCGAGAACCATGTGGACAAAATGCAGAAGCATGCAGGCACATTGGTCAAAACTTTGAAAGATTGATGGAAGTGAATTATGCTGCTTAAATATCTTTGTCTGCCCAGAAGAGCTAAACTTGCAAGTGAGGTGCAAGGTATGCTGCAGTTATTGTTTTGCCATGTTCCCTGTTAACATAGGTAACTGGTCAGACTTTTTTTAATCGCAATTTTTCTGTCGACATAAAATCTGGCAAGCAACCTTCATAAATCAAGCAGTGACAGCTTGTGTGGTTGGCCAGTGCTAAACACAACTGGACTCTTCTTTTTAAGCCTTCGCTTCTTAGGTCGCCTGCGTCAGCAGTGCTGTTCAACAAACATCTGCAGTTCATCTTATCGTTTGAAGAAATATGAGTTTCTCCATTGGCGTGTTTTTTTTAGCTTCAGCTTCTTGATTTGTTTGAACACCATCTGCTACATATAAAATTCAGAGAATTTGTGAAATGTGCATGCAGTGAGAAAATTTTAATTGTATTAACCTTTCTTTTTTGATCAAGATAACTTTTTGTATTCATCATTGCCTGGCAGTGTTCAGGAAAGCAAATAGACATGTCTAATGTACTACTCAGCTTTTTCTTTTAGGTCCTCCATCTCAATAATACATTAATAGTTCAGGGACAAAAACAGAGTTTATTCGTTGGAGCATTTGAGAGGTATTTTAATATAGTCTGAGTTGCACATGCAAAAATAGCTTAGCAGTAGGAATCTGTTTTTACAGCAGATTTGCTCTCATCACTCTGCACCTGTGTGCATTATTTACATCATAAGAAACAAACAAAAAAATGTTCCTAGAATTAATCGCAGGAAGACAAATAACCTCGCAAACGCCTCCAGCTCGCTGCCAGAAGCCCAGGCTGAGCTGAACGTATGTCATGGCAGGACATTGCCACAGGGTGGTAGAAGTAGTGCGGTTCCACATCCACACCAGCACAGAGAGAGGGGAAAAAAAACTTGTGAAAGAACGAAGGGAGAACGACTTTCCAGTTAGTCTAAACAGAGGTATCAAAAATAAGGTTTAACTCATGGTAAATCCAGATGGTTAAACATTTGACCCATATCTAATCCCTCTGCCAAGCGTGCACCACCACCATCACCGCTGTCATAACACAGCACAGGCAGTTAAAATCGCTTCGGTTCCAAGAAGCAGCACACGTTTTGGAGAAAATTAAATTTTAAAGCATGTTGCAGAAATAGAAAACACAGCCCTGACAACATGTTACAACTCCAGTTTTGAGAGGAGAGGTGTTAAATATACTAAAAGAATTGCTTGGGACTGCGGCTTGCTGCTGTTCTGTGCATTTTGGTATGATAATATCACACAAAACATCAAGCAGTACTTTGATCTTAAAGGAGTATTTAGCTGAGACCTATTTATCATTTAATAAAAGGGGGGGGGGGGCTTTTTTCACAAGAGGAGAAACGAATCAGGAATAGAAATTCTGCCTCTCTTGTAAATCCAATGCATTGTACTGATGAGACCTACAGCATATTGATTATTGGTGGTGAAATATAAAGGGGAAGATTCAAGTGACACCGGCAAACTAAATCTTGGTTTGTGGCAATTACATTAATGCCAGTGATGTTCAGATTTACCTTCAGGGGAGGCTTACCTGAGGACTCCTCATTTATAGTAGAGAGAATATCAGAGACATCGTAATAAAAAAAGGAAGATAAAATATTAAAGTAGGAAACATAGTGTGTTTTATATAAATATAATATATAACCTCCAAACACCTTCATGTTTTACGTTGGGATGAATGTAGTTACGTCTAACTAACAGGCAAGGATGTGAGAGGAATATTGGGCTCAAGAACTTCAGGGTATGGAACAAACTACATATTCAAAAAATGGGCAAGGTTTATGTAGTATAGTATCATGTTTTAAGCAGTTCATAAAAGAAGCCAAGTGACAACAGAACAGTGTGGATGATATAAAATAATGTAAACCTTCCTTCAAATATCAAGCAATTTTTTTTCTGCCTCAACTCACTTTCCACAATAGAGTGAGTGAAAAATCCATAGAGAATAAAACCAGTGATCCCTTTGAGCAAGGATACAAATTTACCTAGATATGTCAACCACACAGATTTGTGGGACAAGGAGTTTTTCACCCTGAAGAAAGAAGCTTTCTTGTCAGTCATCTATAAAAAAGCTGAAAATAAAGCGCTCAGAGTTATTTTTATGTTTTAGGATTTGCAAGAAATTTCTGTTAGGGTTTGTTGGGGGGTTTTGTGGCTTTTTTTCTTTAAGCTTTCCCATAGCCATGGAATAGTTCTCTTCATGGATGTATAAGAAACACTTGTGTTGTGCTATTAATGGTATGATTTGTTAGTGTACTTTTATGTATGGAGTGTCTGCATCTGGTAAGGTCTACAACTGTACCTCCTTGACAGTGCCAGATGTTGTGAAGATAAAATACCTCCTGTGTGAGGAACTGCTGGAATCAGGCTCCATGATAGGTGTTCTTAATACAGTTTAAAAAGGCATCTGTCTTAAAATAATTTCAACATCTTACTTTTCTATTTATTGTTTTGTCAGATCTTTCTTGTTACTGGGGAAATATTTTAGTGCCCCTACTAACTCGATTTTAAACTTGCGGCTTCAGTTTCTCCCAAGTTTTTTTTTTTAAATTCTGAAGCCACTGCCCTAATTAAAGAGAGAAAAGGGAGAAAAAGAAGAAAGAGTTTGTTGTGGGACTCAGCTGAGGTTAATCATATCGGTCCAACCAAGCAAAAAAAAAATTGGTCAGCAGGTATTTTTAAACCAGGTTAGCCACAAAACAGCATGCAACATAATGAGTCCAAATTTAGCCAAGATTTGTTCAAAACATTGCAGTGGGGAGACAAGAAGGCTGATAGAAGGCAGGAGAAGAGCCCCATTTCACTATCATACCCCATAACTCACTGCATTGTCGACCCCTTAAAATAGTAATGATACTTGACCCTTATTAGTATTTCTGGGCAATATATGAGCTTGAGTTTCCTTGGGTGAAAGCTAATGCCTTAGACCACCCTTTAGACCACCATTCTATCTAGTTATAGAACATATTAATGTTATTCTTGGGTCATTTAACTTACTCTCAGTGAAGAGTGGAGAATGGTGCTAAGCTGTAAATCAGCTCTGTCCTGCAATGGATTCGTGCCATAACAGATCATCTCAAAAATTCCAGCCTTGCCTGACCATGGTAAAGAGATTACGGTATGTAAAAACTCTGCTAAACATAGCTTGTTTCATTTTTGTACTTCTCTGCTTGTCCGTCTAGTGAGGAAGGGTTAAGACCCGTTATGGTGGACAGTGCATTGAAAAGGAATATTGTTATAATAAAACCCCCAGGGCTAAAACTTTAACCATATGTGGTTAAACTCTCCATCCTTTCTAAAGGTGAGCTGCAGCAGTGAGGAAATTATTAAAGAGGACCACTGACATTGTGCATAAAAATTATTTTTTCAATCCTTAGGGGAAAAAAAAAAGAGTTCATAAATGTATTGTGCTTAAAAGGTATCCTCTAAGTGCCAGTGTTCACACCCCAAATGACAGTCTGAAACATTCAGTGGCATTAGTCCATTTAACAAATCCTGATCACCTGAGATTAATTAATTTAAAAAGAAAATGTAATACTCCCTCAGCAAATGTTTCACTAACTGTTTCTCCAAATCATAAATATTTTTTCCACACTGTTCTGGCAAACCAATAATGTTTACCTTTAGCTTCCTAGAAAAGATTTACAGATAAGTCCCTAGTCTGTTTTGCAGATGTGCCTTGGTGAATTTAACAGTAATATATACTGTCATCACGGTTGTCTTCAAATCTTTGAAATCACTTTTGCCTTTTACAATACATATTTAATTGAATGTCTAGCTAGTAGATATGTATATGTATCTCACATTTGTGGGTGGGCATGTGTGTGCCTAATACATATATTTAGCACTTAAACATGGTACGATGAGTGATTGAGAAATGCCTAAGAGAGAGATATTTTATACATGCACATACAGTTTGTAAATGTGTAATCTCCTGAAACAGCCAGAGACAGAGAGGAAAGTGGAGAGACATCTGCAAATTAACAAATCATCTATCTTTGAGGTCATTTACAAATTAGTTTTGCAGAATAAGATAGAACAAAAACGTAATTCTGACGAGCATTTGTTCTGGCTATTTATCACAGAAAATTGTGTAACAATATTAGACACAGGAATTTTTGCTCAGCTTATTCCTTATAGTATTACCATGATTTCACAACTTGGTGCAGATGTTTCATGCTGAATAATGCCCTTTGGTTGACATTTATGCTCTTACTGTCGAACTTTTAAGTAGCTGTGATGCATATATTCCGTAGGAACGCTATGGGATAGAAGAAGGGAAGATAAATAAAAAACAAAACCTGGTTTAGAAACGGAAACTTTAAAACCTGTTCCCCTCACGCCTAAATGGAGGATTCTTCACATTTCATTTGCTATTTTTAATAGCTACTTGTAGTTTAAATTATTGCTCAGTAACACAGGCTTTTGAGGAAACTGGAATATTCTTGGGATTTAGTTAGTCTTTGAAAGCGTAAGCATATTCCTGCAGCAGCGAGGACAGCATGTCCCTCGGTTGAGATATATACTACAATCTATTTCACATTGCACATTTATTGCTAATTTTATTGCTTGAATGAAGCAAGCGGTTGTATTTATACCTCAGAAGGCTATTGTTGTTAAATTAATTGAAGTGTTTCAAAGCTCCTTTTTCTCTGTTAATTATTTAAAAACAAAATCAAAAGTCTTAAAAGAGCGATTTACTTCTGAATTTAGGCTGAAGACAATTTTTTGTTAAGTAAAACACAAATTAATCTGCCACCACAAAATGAACCTTGTTCAAAAAAATCATGCAATCAGTATATTGATTCCCTCAACGCATATTTTTCATTTATTGGTATTATAAGATTATGCTTGAGCCTGCAGCAAAAAAAAAAAAAAAAGAGAGAGAGAGAATATTTGAAACTGTGCACAAATATGGAACCTTAGCTTAGTTTTATCCTGGCAAAACACTTTTTAAAAATATGCCTTAATTTGGAATTAGTCACATTAATTCTAGGTTTTTAATTAATTTCTTTTCATGCTTGAAGCAGTATTACATTCTTATTTCTATGCCTTTAGACAATTAACAAAGAATTTCCAAGAATTTATACTAAATTCTTTATAAAATATATTAAAAGATATCTACTGAAAGCATAGTATATAAGCATTTCAATCAAATTAATAAATTTTGCATTTGTAAGGTGTGCTAGGAGTTTGTAAATATGTTCCAGCATGAAACTTCAGTAGGCTTTGAAGAAGTTTGTTAAGCATCAAATTCCCTGCTGGCCTAACTTAACTGAAATCAGTGGAATTATTTCAATGGAGAATTTGAATCTTCATTATTGTGTGCATTTCTCAAATGTGCAATAGCGTTACGCATGCCCCTCAGTTCCTGAAATAGACAGAATCGATTGCAAAATTATATTTAACTCTGCTGCAAAAAAGGGAAAAAAAAGAAAAGAAAAATCTTGTTTCTACTGTTTTCTGAGGTTTTGGGGCCAGTTCATGTAAGACAAAATCCCCAGGAGGCTCAGTGCATATTCACTCTTAGGCCAGCATATCCAATACACACTTTAGTCTTAGATTAAGGAATTAAAGCACTGCAAATGAATTTCACATCCAAAATCATTCAATTTGTCCCCTTTGTCTTGTAGAATCCTAAGCATATGGGACCATACTAAGTATAGCAAAAATAGCTGCTGCTATAATCATAATTAGTACCTATTAGCCCTTCCTAGGTGCAAAACCCCAGTGATGAGAGCACAGCACAAGAACCTAGATAGAAGAGGATTTGAAATCTCTGTAGTACAGGATTGTTATTGCTGCCCTTGCAGGTTCACCAAATGCACAGTGAGTGAGAGGGAATTGCTGGGCTTGGGAACCAGATCCTATGTGCCTTTCCCATATGCACAAAGATGTACAGACTGAGATCTTTTTTACCTCCTTGCTGAGGCATTTCTTCTTGTCCAAATATGCTTTCTCTAAAAACCTGCTTATATGCTCCTAAATATTTTTAAAGGGTAAAGTTATTAATTTTTAATAGCTTAGGTATTAAAATCTATATATCATGGTGCTGAAAGGATTACTTTTTCTTGGTCATAGAGTAGACGGCAGCTGTTTTATATAGGCTGGAAAAGCTATTCAGTGACCAGCTTAATGTCTGAACTTTTTGCTGAATTATTTTGGCTGGCTCATCTCTCATAATACAGGCAGCTGAGATGCAGATTTCAGCCTCCTTTCCATAATATGTATAAGTTATAGGCAATTACAGATCCAAAGGACATTGTCAATAAAAAAAGAAAAACAAGCAAACCAACATCTGACATGCAAATCTGACATGAAGCTTTTCTGCCCGATGCTATTTTGGAAGTGTCTGCTTTTAGATCCAGAGTGAAAAAATATGTATATTTACATTAATGAGCTGCAAGTCACGTTTTCAGAAGCAAAGATTTTAAATTGTGTATGAAAAATCAGCTTGGACTTATATTTCTGCATGGAAAAATATGCCTCTTTACATAGGCAGCTTTGTATCGAGTGTAATTCACTTCGGCAGCACGTGGGCTGCCTGGGCAACAGCAATACAATCTTGTTTAGATGGGACTGTTTGCATGATCAGGCGTTGAGCAGGGGAAATGAATTAGACCCCAGCCTAACGGGGTCGTGCAGCCCAGCAATACAGCACAAGCATTTTGCATAGGGCAGCGGTCACCCAAGCCCCAGAAACAAAGATCCCATAAGCCCCTGTACGCAGGGGCACAAGGACCCTGTCCCCCCCACACAACGTTGCACCATGTAACACGGGGCAGCACTGACACAGAACAGGGATCTTCCAGCTCCCCCCGCTACCCGGCTGCGTTTCAGTCACCGTGCGTCAAAAAATTTCCCATCTCCCTCCCCAGGCTCAAACATTTGACCACTGCAAGTAGTTATCATGTTATCCCTATTGACTTCAAGCATAAAATCAGGTGAGAGCCAAAGACAGCTCATAAAAGTGAAGTCGCATGCAATAAGAGTATAGATATCATAACTTATGTGTGAAGGAAAAGGAAACGAGGTTACGATCACTGTCTGAGGACATCTGTTCAAACAATGTAATAGAAAGATGCCCCCTTTAAATAAACATTAAACTTTTGCTAGAGGGTTACAATTTACAGTTCCAGCAAGATCTTTCGAGATGGTGTGAATACATTTAATATAAAGATGTCTATACAGCCTCCCAAACGCAAGGCATATCTTGCACCACAAGCTTTGCAACTACTTTTTTTTAATCGATAGCTCATAAGTATTCATTGAAAGATATGTTGGTATTCTACCCACAAAACTTATGGGAGAATCACCACAACCATATTAAAATCAACAGTTACCTTTGAGCTTTTTCTTGAAAATTACAAAATAATGGGAGTTTTAAAGGAATTCTTAGTTTATTGCAAGACAAGAGTTTGGATATATGCTATATACGCTGCTACCAAATTTTCCACATAATTGACCCAGTGAAATCTGTTAAGAAAGCAAAGAAAAACGGTGATTCAACACCAGGTCCAGCACATGCATATGCAAAGGAGACAAGGGAAGCTCTACCTCTGAGTCTTCCCTTTGCAAAGAGCTGCCCAGCCTCAACCCTCACCCACAGCCTGCTTCTCCCACAGGCAGCCCCTGCCTCTGCTGCTCATTTTCCATCAATTATCTGAGGGTGCAGGTTAGCTGGTCACCTATTTTTCAAAGAAAAATATTTTTTAAAAGGTGCAGCTTTTCTTTCTGCAATTTGAAATATTTAGATTATCGTTAAAGAAACTACTACCCAAAGCCTAGATATAATTAAAAGATTGGGTGTAGTTTTAGATACACTGACTGGTCTACATGCCTGAATATGAAAATATGTCATCTTCATTGGGATTTATTTTGCAGTTAAAATAATGTGCAACATTTTCTCCAGAGTCATCTCTGTTTAATGTATTGCCTGCAAAATATATAATATTCATTCCCAATATTTAATAATATATTGCACAAGCCAAAAAAAAAAAAAAGTAGATACTGAAAGGGCAAAACAACTGCCGTGTTGCATACAGACATGGATACCAAGTTCTGAAAACATGGACAGACTTAGGCGATCATGCTATATTAAACCCAGTAAGTCACAATTCATACATATCTCTCAAGCTACAAAAGTTATCACAGTGCCTATTTTTTAATAAAAAGATATGAAGGTAAATGGAGATGGAAGGCCAAAATTGTTAAAGGAATTATAGGAATTGATTGATCCTTTCCTGGCAGTGTCAGCTGAGGGAGACAACTGTCATCCACCCAAAATGAAATCCTCAAGACTGATATCCCACTACTTGGGGATTTTTCCCCCCTAGTACTAAGCATTGGCTCAGTATCCCATGCAAATAAAAAAAGCCTCGTCAACAAAGTGAAAGCCCCATCTTAGACTAACCTAGACAGTCTGCATGAGACCCCATTCAGCTCCCTCCATCCAGAGATGTTTAATTACTCATGCAAAACAGACCCTCATGGGAAGGAGTCAGTGGGAGCAGCCCTGTCTCAGCCTTTGGGCTCAGGAGCTCCCCCAGGAGCAAAGTCCAGAAGTCCACATCCCCCCCACGGAGAGGAGGGAATTGAGATCTCCTTCCCTGGCTCTGCATTTGGGCTAGTGAGTAGAAAAACCCAACTTGACAAGCCATCACTTGCTTCCCTATTTATTTCTTCTTTTTTTCTCTCCCAACTCCCTCAAAAATCTCCTACCAGGCTATTCAAAATAATTCAGTCTTACTTCTGAAGTCATTGCAAGATAACCAAAATGCATTTTTTGGCTAATTTCCTCCTTCCAAAACCAGTTCACCCTGATCTGTTCAAGGCTGCCTCAAAACCAGTTCACCTTGATCTATTCAAGGCTGCCTAGTACATGTTCCTGGGCAGCTCTTCTAGTATTGAACACAATAATTTGGAGGTGGTTTTCAGCCTTGCCCTATACTTTCCCAAGCAGCTCCTCCTCCCAGGTGCTAAGCTTTCTGCTGCCCAACTCAATTTGGCTGGTGTGATGGATTTTTTCCCCCTCTTCAGAGCAGCGTTACTACAAAAAAAAAAGTTAACAGTGTCTCCTGTAACCTCAAACATCAGAAGCAATCTCTGAAGATGACTTATGCCAGCCAGCGTGTTCTAGAAAGACACTCATCTGGCAGCACTGTATCACCAATTAGACCAGGAAATTTTGCCTCAGTTTCATACTGTTTTCCATATCACCCTGTGTGCAGTTTATTGCAAAGCAGCGTCTTCATACATTGGATATTTTCCATGTAGCTGCATTGTCTAAATGATTTGTTACTTGAATGATATGTTTCCCCAATGGAATGAAATGAAAATATACGGTACCACAGTAATTGACATAGCCCAGGATTTTGCTGCAGTGTCATTATTACAACTGTATATTCCTATTCTGCCCATGCAACTTATTCTAACATTAGGGTTTCTAAAAAGGAAGGAAGAACAGAATAGAGGAAAGAATCATGTGTAGTAACCATTTTCCTGTTTCTTCCTCCTCCCCCCTGGACCTAGGAGCCTCAATACCATGGTGCACATGCAGGACAGGTCACTGCAGGGTAGTGAGGAGGGGCTTGGGGACTTCAAGGGCTGGCTATGTGCTATGTTGATCTGTTCTTGTGGCATATTTTGGTTTGGTGCACCTGGTGACTACCATCTGCTTTATTTAACTACATAGTAAGAATTCCATTAAACAGAAGAAAACAATCCTGATGTGCGTCATGGGTTATGCCTTTGGTTGGTTTCTTTACAGTTTGAACCAAACTTGTGGGAATTTATTATGTTTTAATAGATAGATTTTTGGAGTAGGTTTTGGAGGGATTTTCAGCAATCTTTTAAGTGTGAATGTAATGTTGGCTACAAAAGTCAAGCATGGCTCTGGATTTAAATTTTCCCAAAAGACGGGAGGTAGGCTATTGGTTCGGGTCTGGTTCTCATTCAAGCTGAGCACAATTCAAGCTCCTTGTAACAGATAACTCCTGGCTCCTGAATTTAAGCAGCAGGCTTTAGTACATCTACCCTGGGTCTCCTGAACCATGGTTTAATAACGACAAATGTCCTCTAATAGCCATCAAGTTCTGTTGTGTATTTGCACAACATTAGCACTGGATATCTGACTTCATGACCAACGTATTGACCCAACACATTCTTTTCCTTCATGTAAAGTGAGGTCTTCCATTTTCTCCAGAACCTGTGAGACTGTATGTTGTATATACCAGAGCTGCCTGGGAACCTATGGTCATCTACACAATGATTGTAATGTTTCCTTCCTTTTATTCATTCCTACCTCTTTTTTTAAAACAGAATCTTTGAGATTCTTTTTTTCAGACTGAAAAAGCTCTTATATCTGCAAAAATAGAGCTCTTTATTCCTGACCACTTAATGTAAGGATACACTAACCTGTTTTACATTCTTTTAGTATTTTTTTTCTTTTTCAAGTATATTGCTCAGAAACTATCAGGTTAGCAGAAACATAAAGACTAATATTTACTCACAAACAAATCTACCAGGAGTACACAACATTGAAAAACTCCCTCCAGGGTGCGTGGAGGAACCGCTGCTGGGATCATGCCATCCCTAACCCCATCCACTCTTCAGCTCCCTGCCTGAAGTGGCTGCTGCCTGATGTGCCAATTGCTTTGTGTTTTGTTTTGGGGTGTTTTAACTTGTCTGCTAAAAGCTGGGCACAGGTGCCTGACCTCGCGTGGGCCACAGACGATTCATGGCAGGGGAATGGCACCCTCTGCCTGGCACGGGCTCAGACTAGCAGCACAGAAGTAAACATCTCCATTGGCACATTAACTGCCCTATGAGTCAGGTAGTCCAGCCAGCAGCCTCTTCCCATAAATGTTTGTCCTCTGCAATTAATTAAAGATAAACTGGCAAATAAACCCCGCACTCTCAAGTTTTTAATGTGTTCAGCATCCAAAGCTGGCAACTCTTCTCCACCAGCTCCCTAATAAATACCATCCATAGGAGTTTTGTGTGTAATTTCTGTGCAGATTCAGCTCAGGCTGTACTTCCAATACAGTTTCCAGCTGTTCAGCTCCAATTTGTGTGACTAGCAAAAACTATGAAGCTTCAGCAGCAGTTTATAAATAGTCACATGATAAAGAGTGGGTTGTGCTGTGTGCAAGAAATTCAGCAGAGATGTCGCCACAGAGTATATCATTGCCTATTAGGAGGTAAAAGGGGTCTCAGAAATGTTTCCCAGCATGGCAGCTTTCTGCAGATCGGTACCCTCCTGCGCGGGGAGCACCACAGCGGATCTCCCTGCTGGGCTTCCCAGCACCTGGGGTGGTACTGGGGCTGGCATGGCATGACGAGCGAGGGGGAAAACCCACATCCCATGGCCATGGAGTGCAAGTCACTATGGCCACAGAGCGAGCCCCAGCATGCCTGCAGAGCATCTCCAAGCCCCTGCTACCCAGGCCCACCCCCGGACCTGGAGGGGCCACCTCCATCTTGGCCCACTTGAGGAGCACACCACCCATCCCACACTGAGCTCGTCCTGAGGGTGCTGGGAGGTTTCCTTCCTGTGCAGCACCAGCTGTGTGAGGGACACTGAATTTATACCACAACATTTTTTCTTTTTTTGCATAGGCCAGCAAACAGCCATCATCTGGGAACAATGAGAGCTGTCAGGACAGGGGAAGGAAGCCGGCCAAACTGTGAACACAGTCTCGAGAGCCAATGGAAAGAAAAGAAATGCTCCTCAGAAAAATTTTGCCCTGGAAAAAAACACACTTCATTAGCTGAAAATTAATGCTCAGTGTATTGAGATGTGCCCTGTGCCCTGTGTGCAGAAAGCAGCGTAGCAGGGACAGGTGACCTATTTTCCTTGGAGAGGAGGGAGAGGTTGCTCTCTATCGATCCCACCCTTCCTCTATCAATTTATCTATTAGCTTCTACAGCCTGTGGAGGACGCAGCCAGCAATAGAGTGAATCACTCACAATGAATAAATCATCTGACTAATTTAGCTTGTTTTTCTGCTTGTGGCTCTTCCATGAACAGATCACCATTTCAGCAGATTTATTCGTTACTGCAGCTTTGGGGTCTTTTTTTAAATTTCTATTTTTTACTGCTGCAAGTTAGCAAAAAAAAGCTATTAAATTAGTTATGACCGGTCAGAGGAGTTGCATGAGTCTGCCCCTAGCCCTGTAACTGGATGAGTTCAGCATGGCCATTGCAGAAATTTGCATCAATAGACAGGGAGAAAAATCAAATTCTGTAAACTGCTAAAGCCAGCAGAGTCCAAAGTTCAGTTTCTACAGGCACACATGCCCTTCAGGGCAGAGCCTCCCGCCATCTCTGTAACACAGACACCCATGGTGCCATCACAACTGAATGAAAAATGTACGATTGTCAAGATTAGTGTAAGCATTTTTTCTTGCATGTGTGGATTTTAAAGCCAGAAGTAACCACTATGACATCTGGTCCCACCTCCAGCACAAGTCAGGCCATAAAATTTCATCCAGTCTCTCCTGTATTGAGGTTGATGACTTGTATTTACCCAAAGCATATCTAAATCAATCTATACCATATTCTGGCTTGCAACCACCTCAATGAGCAGCATATGTGGGGTGATGTCACCTAGAGGATCGCTTGGCTTTAGCTCTTGCTAAAGGAATGGTAAAAACAATGGAGAAAGCTCCAGTGCTGGATTCAGATGAGGTCTGTAGAATTCAGACCCCATGTCCAGTGTTGGACCGGATTTAGGAAGCCTAGCGTGTGCTGTGGCAGCTGCCTGCTGACATGGATCGAGGGGGCAGAAGGGGAGGGAGCCACAGGGCTGAGGGCTGTGGTAGGACTGGGGAGGTCTTCTCTCTCTGGAGATGCCTCTTCCCCCAGGAGAACAAACCAGAAGAGCAAAATCCTGGTGGCTTCAGGCCTCAGTACATGCCCGTATTTCTTTCAACTTGTATGTATATGTTTATGTTTCTTTTGCTTGCTCTACCTGAGAGCACTGCACCCTTTCATGGAGATTTGACGTACACAAAAGAACAAGCCAGGAAACAAACAGGCGCCAAACACCGCCCAAACTGAAGCACCTGCAGCACAAAAATACCAGGCAACTCCCACACGCATCTCCCCCCACCCACCACATCAATGGGGAGGCTCAGTGGCAGAGCACAGTGCTCTGTCCATTAGCAAGCCCCAACACTCAGGTGTCAGCAGAGAAAATTCCTGACTCCATAGAAAATAGGGAAAAGCTCCCATCCTTCCACCACAGGAGCTCTGGCTCAAGCACTGCCCAAGCAGTCTCTGTAAAGAGGACTAAGAAACAGTATCCTGCCATGCCAGATCTCAAGCCAAGCAGTATTGATGAGTCAAATTTTACATGCAAGCTAATTGCAAGTTGATGCAAGCTGCAAAGCTGCAACAGTGGTGTAACACTTCTCTGTGTGAAGAGCTACCTGAGATACCTGTGGCCTCCTGCAGACACTGCTCATGGAACAAGTGCAACCTTCCTAAAAGCTCTCTATTTCGCTGCTGATCTGGGCTTAGAATGCAATTGGTGTGAGAAATGGCTGCAAGATTCAACCGATCAGAGGCTGGGCTCCTCCTGCCAAGCTCTAACTTGGCCTGGTATTACTCAAAAGTAGACATGATCCTTCCTACTCTCTCTTCAAACTACCAACAAACCAAGTGTCCAAGTGTACTCACTTGACCAGGAGGTTTAATATTGTTGCAGCAAGGCCATTCAGTCTTCTGGGGAGTACTCTTCTTCCAAGCCCTCATCCCAGTCCATAGACCAAGGTTGCGACCCTACTGCTGACATTTCCTAAATGTCAATCAGGGCTCAAGGGTACAACTTAGATGGAACAAAGACACAAGAGGAGATTAAAAGCTACTCTAATTTACACTACTAATTGCAGCAGCATCTTAGGTGAGGTAGTAGAAACCATGTGTAGCCACTTACAGTGTGACCAGCCACTGCTGCACCGGCTGCAGAACAGATTTACCTCTGTGCAACTGAGGGTACAAATGGAGAAATTTTGGAAAAGTAGCATGCCATTTGTCCTGGGCTAAAATGAGATGGCTTTTTCCCCAGGTTATACCCTATCCTGAAGAAAAAAGAGATTTTTACTCCAGAAAGGGATGATATGTATGTCTGTGTGTATATATATACATATATATATATATATGCAGTGAATCCCAAATAACTCTTCAGCTCTTTAGTTAGACCTTTTCTTAATCTCAAACTGTCTTGTGTAGACAAGCCCTGAGAGTAAACCCAACAAATTCCAGAGATCAAACCCCATTCCTGACTCAGTCTTTTCTTGCATCATTTGACCGATCTGTTCACCTGGTTGCTCCTCTGTTCCTCCAGTTACAATCACGTAAAACGTGCTATTTAACCACCCTTTATCTTTTCCTATTTAAATGCTGGGTTTTTTTCCTAACAAATTTATGCACTTGTTTACTTGTTTTGCCTATTGCCATCTAGTTTTTTCCTTTGTTGCTTCTGGGAACCACTCTGGTATGGGAGAATAACCAATAAACATTGCACAGGACAAGATGTGTGCCTTCAGCACTAGGGGCATGGATGGGCGTACGAACAAGCCACCATTGCAGCACAGCAGCAAGCCACAGGAACAGTCTGGCTACATGCTCTTATTCCTCATAAAATACTGGGTTATTGGAAGCGGCTTAACCTCCAAAGAAAGGAGTAGATTTAAGATGAGTACAGGGGTCCACATGACTTATTACTTGCTTCTCTGTCTATTTTCTCAGAGCACTGACAGGAAGCAAACGGGAGGGGGAAATCCTGAAGATTCTGAATTAAAATATTTTTTTTAAGATTTTTTTCATCACACTTCAATTTTTAATTTTTTATTTTGGAAGAAGCAGCTGAAAACTGCTATGCAACTGTTTAGCCATGTCTAATTTGGTAGTACATTAGAAAGACTTTCAGCCTAATACTCTTGAGTCTTTTGTAAATACTCAAACATTCCAGTCAACCAGACTGATAAAAACAATTTAACGGGGCTATTGGCAAGAGTGATCTCAGATTTGCTAAAAGTCATGTCTATGTTCATGCATGCAAAGCAGCACATTTTCACTTACCAGTCTGGTTGACTGGTTAAAATCTTAATGCAAAATATAGCTACTGACATACGCTGAGAGTGTGAGACTGTTCTTGGCTGGGTCTTGTAGGCACAAAGAGCATCTAAAAAGTCTGAAGACATTTTTTAAGTGCTCTCAGAAGTTTTTCTTATGACATAATTGAAAAAAGGGTCAGTCATGGTTACAAAATTAATGCTTCAAAGCATCTTTGGCAGTTTTGGAAGATAAAAACAAGCTCAGATTTTAGGGTGCTTTATGGTGGAAATAAAATTATGTGCTATTTGGGATATGCTGGAAATTAATGAAAGCCAAAGAAGCATTTAAGGCTGCAGTAGCCTTTTAAAAAGTTATATAGAAATGTTTACGGTCAGGTTAGTAGCAAGATCTGAGACATTTGGAGGTAGGGGAGGCTGTCAGTCTTCTCTCTGATCTATTCATAATACTTCCTATATTTTTTCCCTTTTCTATACTCTTTTAGTGAGATAGAGAGAACTCGTACTCGTACTGTGTTGTATAAATTAATGTTTCTGGTAATGTTTCTGTTCTGTTCTGGTAATGGTGTGGATGGCATGAAATTATTAGAGAAAAGGTCATGAATTTGTGAGCTTTATGCAAAGAATACAAAATTTTAGAAAATAATCGCACAAAGACTGATTCATGAGCATTTTTCCCAAGACCAAGCTGCCTGTTTGTTCAGTTAAAATATAGGTCATAAGGTTATTTACAATACACCATTCTTGCAAAACCTCCTCATTACTAACACATCTTACACATTAACTTACTAACGCATTAACTTTCTTAGCAAACTTAAGGTCATGCAATGCATAGTTCATTATCCCTGGAAGCCTACGACTATTTTAATTAGATGTATTTTCCATAAGTCTAACTGATACTGACCTGGACACTGCTGTTGGAGCTGGGCAGTTGTCTGTAGCAGGTTTCTAACCAGTAATTCTGGCAAAACTTTATCAAGATAGCCAGGGTTACACACCTACAAAAGAAAGTTAAATTATCCAGTTCACCATTAATGTCAGTTTAGGATGTCCTGGATATTCAGTATTCGATACCAACCAGATATCTGCCTCAAAGCTGGCTGTAATACAAAATGTCAGAGAATTGTTTTTTGAGTTCAGAGGAAGGACAGATTTCATTACAAATGTCAAGACTCAGCTTACTGTTTTGCAACATGATTAACTTGGATAAATTAAGGGCTTGAAATAGAGTGTACTTTGGTGGCTATAAACTGTCTGAAAACAAACTCCAAGTGTGGTCAATGATACTATGAATATTCCTGGTGACCAAAGTCTTCTGGTGGCTTGGGCCCCCTCCACCCTCACTTTCACTAGCAGGCGTTTCACTAGCTGTTCTTCTGTTTATTTGCATTCGTAAATCTCATCGTGATGGTGAATGGTGGCATGAAAAAAGCCATAGCTATGTACTGTTACTTTGTTGTTCGCTGCCTGGTCTTGCTATGTGTGACAAAGATGATGCTGTGTTTGTGAAATGGTCTAGAAGTTTTTGTACTTCTTTCAGTCTCTCCATCTTAAACTGATTTTGTTCAAGTCCTACTACACAAACATTGTTCTTATCAATAAAAATGCTGCTAAATAGTAGATAACAAAGATGTGTTGGATTCTTAGTATTTCAGAAATTATACCATAAGTAATTTATGTATTACAGAAATTATCAGATGTATCTCATGTCCTCTGGCTTATCTTGCCCTGTGCTTGTCTTTATTCCCATGTGTCCCATTGAAAGATTTCAGCTAGTATGACTGAAGTCCAATACGTCTTTTGCCTCTCCAAATCAGAAGGACAGTACCAGATAGATTCCCATGGGACCTCCTGAGAGCTGACATGATTGTTTCTCCCAAGACAGCAAGCATCCATGGAGATCTCCTGCACCCACAACTCCTACCTCTGCCAGTGACCAAGGCAGACTGGATGTGATTAAAGGAGATTATGCCTCAGCTGATTCTCCTGCATTGCCGTGCTCTACCAGATATAAACCATATGCAACAGCAGCACAAGAAGCAGCCCTTGGCGAGACATCAGTCACAAAACTGTAACTACAGCATGCCCACTTCAGTCATTACCTTTTTATGTAAGGCCATATGAGATCAGTTAATATGCCTGAGTTTTTCTTAAGGAGAGCTCTTTCCACTGCTGAGACTTCTACTTATTCTGAATATTTTTAGCCCAGCATGATTTCTTGGTAGCTTTGCATTTGGGATGGTTACTGCTTTTGCAAAGGTGAAGATGATATTCCCAGCTGATTCTAACCAAAATAGTTCAATAGCAGATATGAAGCATTCATGCAGCTTTTACTTCGCCTCTGGCCATAGTGCTTTATGGTGGTTTAACTGCAACCCCAGAGATCCCACCATAGGTTTCACCTCCTTCCTTTTGTGAGGCACATCTTGAGGCAGTGAATAGGCTTAGGGATTGACTGGACACCTCCTCCATTGTGGCCCATTAATACAGATCAGTACTATCTCTTCTTTGATCTGCTGTATCTTGCAGCAACCAGATGTAGGCTCCAAAACAGTGAAAAAATGAGCATCAGCCTATTTACTTATTTCACCAGGACGTGTTGGCTTTGGGCAAACCTTTGATTTGCCCATAGGTTCTGAGTCTGGCAATAGGTTCAGTTCTGGGAATAGGATTTCTGTGTTCTCACCTTACTCTTCATCCTTTGTAATTATGTTTTCACTGTCTGTAAATTCTGAAGACCCAAAGTCTTTTTTTTCCAGTTGACATGGGTGTTTTCTTACACTTTTCTTTGCTAATTGTTTTACAGAATCATATGACCTATTCTAGTATCTACTTAGATATCTCTCAAGAAATTAGCTTAGTCAATGAAATTAGTGTTCTTAATTAGGCCATCTAGTTTGGAAGGCATTAGTGACATTGGAACAGTGTTTCTGACTTATTACATTAGTTATATCAATTTAGAAAGCAAAAGCAATGTGACACCAAACTCTGCTGGTAGAAGGAAACCGAGAAGTGAGGGAGCATCTACTTTTGCCTGGTAACGTTTCCATTGCTGGGCATGCCGACACACTCTGCTGCATGTCTCGCACACTAGCGGTGGCTCTGCTCTGTGAAGAAACGTCTGTGATGACTTTAGAGATGCATGATTGATAAAGCACTTTGGGGAATCTATCACCACATGGAAAGAGTCTGGTAATAGCTCTTCCTTCAACTTGTTAGCTGCAAAAGAACAGTTGCTTTGTTCTTTCTTTCCACTGGCATTACAAGATCAGATATATTGTACTTGGGCTGTCACCTTCCCCAGTGTATTATCTTGGATTTCTCAATAGTGCTGTAATGCTTTTTGATGTTTCCGATACTGCTGTTATTTTGCTTGATACACAGGCTCCTCCCTCCATCTTATTGCATGCACACCCTCTCTTTCTGTACTTGGATTGTGTCTCTATGTCTTTTTATGCCAAAGACAGCCAGCACACTAAATGCAGGAATGTCATGGTCTCCAGATCATCTGTTTAAATACATTTCAGCCATGCTCTCCTCTTTAAACACTGAATTTAGCCAAGCTTCTTCCTAATTTTAGTAAACATGAACTACTTTGTTCCAAAATAGTTCAGCTTCCTGATTTGTAAACTGTTCTCAGTGGCATCAAATCTGTCCAAAGAACCGGTTCCATATTATTCCATCCTCCCTGCTCAATATAGTCTTTTAGCCAACAGTTCCTCTGAACACATGTTTTGGGGATTTAGGTCTGTATTGCCCAGCACACATCTCCATGAACTTCACCACAGCTCACAGTGCAGCCATCCCTTGAACTCACACCCCACCCAGCCCTGTGTGGGAAGTGTTGGAGATATAAAGGCATCACCTCCTGCTGGCCTCAGGGGATGGCTCACTAGGAGGAGGCAGGGACTGTCTTCTCCATGCCACCAATGAATTCATACAACATTGCTGAGTCTCTTCATACAACCTAAGGATGTGCAAAGAGAGGACTGAGCTCAGAAGTCCTTGCCTTCCCACTTGGGAGGTGGATCTTCCCCACCTGCCTGTCTCCTCATTCATGACACCCATGGCTGGACAAGCTCAGTAGCAGCTCAGCTGGTGGTCACATCTCAGACACTCACAATGGCAGGAGCAACAGCACACGTCTGGAGCATGGTGCCCAAACTGCCCAGAGGATCTGGGGAGCAGAAGCCAAGGTATCCTGCACCCTTGTACCACTTTCCCACACCAAATGCAACAAGCTGGCACAGTCTTTTTGACAAAACATCTGCTGTGACTGCATCCATGTAAATCAGGCTAAAAACATATTTTGAGATCACTCAACACACAGGGAAGTGAAAAAACAAACTCAGGCAGTTTTTTTACTGTAAATATACCTAGCAGACAAAAGCTAGGCATTGGCTTTTTAAAGAGGGCAGAAGCAATACACTACATGTTATTGTACCAGGGAGGCTCACAAGTGTTTATAAATTCTCAAACAACCTGGCATGGTTTATTTTGAAGACTGAAAGCTCCTCTATCCAGAGATCACTATTCTCCCTTCTCTAAGAGGATTTCTGGGAGAAAAAAAAAAAAAAAAAGAAAAAACACAAACGTGCCGAAAGCAGCTGTCGGCTAATGTAACACACAGCACCACTGTAAGAATGGATCTCTGAGCCCTGGCAAAACCGCAGTCCTTGTCAGTACCCATGAATGAAACTGTCCCGTGGAATCTGCAGAGCAAGGCTGCGTATTTAGGAAGCTCAAAGGAGAGTCAAAACAAAACCGAGTGGAGCAGGAAAAGCAACGCAGACTTGTCAAAGGGCTGCCCACATGGCTCAACCAGAGGCTGACCTAAAGCCACCGCCACACAATTGCTTGTGAAGCTTACAAAGGAACCAGATGCTCCTGTCAAAATTATACCTTCCACAAATCAACATGGGAAACCTGCCACCATCCTCCCTAAAAGGAGGAGAATTGATACCATTTTCTTGACTAAAATATCTTTCAGTGAATTAGCTGAAGAAAGAACAAGGGCTGTTTGCTTTGGACAAGTATATTTCCAAGCATGTCATCCCCACAAAAGATCTTTCTTTTGCTCTACTTTCATGCAACCCTGAAAGCAAATATCTGGTGGATATGATCAGGCTGGCTCCACATCTCCAAACAAGGCAAGGGAGCTGGTGGCAAGTGGGATTCTTCCGTTGCTCTGAGCTAATAGATATTAGGAAGAAAAATGCAATTCTTGTCTTGGCTGGCTTTGAAACGTACTTAACTTTTCATTCACAACATGCTTCTTATATCCACACAGCTCAACAAGGCAGTGAATATCATTGGCCTGTTTCAGAGACAAGAGGAAAAAGCTTTGCCCGAGGTCTCACCGCACGTCACAGCAACAGGGGTATGGATTGCAAACCTGAATCTCAGCTGCCGGGCCACATTGCCCCAGTCCTTTCCAGTCCTTTCCATGGTGTTTTAAACATTGATCAAAATTTAAGTTAGGAGAGGGCGTGCCTGGATCAGCTCACAGTCTCACAGCTTGTCCTCGTTCTCAGATTAATTGTTCTAATTAGCTACTCCACAGGCAAACATACATAGAATCTTTCTTCATCTCAGACCTGGTGCCAAGCATGACTCAGAAAAATCAGAAAATCAGCTGTGACTTCCTCCCAAAATTTGCCATCCATCTAAATTGCAAACATTGCAGCTCAACTCCCAGCTCATAACACGGGAAAGCAAGCTCACTTAGTGTTATTGGGTGGTTTCCTTCTCTTTTTTTTAATTTAAGAAGAGGGCCACCTTAATAAAGCATATAAAATCCCATATATTAGGGCATGCAGAACTGCATTTCTGCAGCCATGTTGAGTCTGTTCAAATCTTGGTACGAGAATAGGAGGAGACATTGCCAGCCTTTCCACTCTAATTCACAGCGTAGGAAATTGCATTTTTGGCACAACCTCATCTCAACTCTTCTTTATATTTTTAATGATTTTTCAAGACGAAAATGTTTACTGTAGGAAGACTTAGCAGTCAGTAAGTACAATATCTCCCACACAGTGTGTGCTTTGTGGATGCATTAACTGCAGATTAGATTGCATGGGCAGTGCACCTACCTCATGTCTGTTAATAAAGTACATATAGTTTAATAGGTAATGACAGAGTCATTTTCCTAGCTTTGCTACGTCCTTTAACAATTCTTGTCACTCAGTCATGTTTATAACCTCTTGTGCTGCTACAAGGCTGCAACTTGCCTTCCAGTGGCTTTTGCACTTGCCAGAACCTTCGTAAATTCTCTAAATGGGAATGAGGCATCAACTGCCAAGTCCAGAAACAGCTACGTGAAATGTTGGTCGTCTATCTTAATGAAATTATAAATGTTTGAATAAACAATAAGAGTTTGATGATAAACATAGATCACGTGAAAAAATATAAAAACATGAAACAGCAAAATAAATCATCTATGTCAATTCACCATTGATATTAATGTGTAGCTGACATTGGGCTTTTTTTATAGGTCCTTTTTATTGTGGCATAGTGTTTTCTCGTGATGGCAATAGACAATCTGATATTTTAGAAGCTAAATAAATACTAAAATTTAAACTTGAGTAGAAATGTATTTGAGCTATCAAATTTGACCTCAAATGGTCATTATCTTGTAAATTACAAGCACCTGAAAAAAACCCTCTCCTAAATTTAGATTGAAAGTTAGGGGGGAAATCTCATATCTTTTCATTCAATGTCTCTGAACTAGTAACCTTCTAATAATTTCAAAGACTATCACTGGAGCTCTTACGGACTGAAATTGCCCACTCTTGGGTGATAATTTAATTTTTTTAAGATTTTATTTTTCCAAGAGCAGTGGAGAGATAGACTTGGAAAGGTATTGTGTAGTGAAAACAGTGTGCGGGTATTTGTAAGAACAAAAAGATTTCCGTCAAGCTTCATATGTGTTGGGAAGGACCTCTGTTAATTAAAAACAAATCCAGAAAATTACAGCTGAACTGAAGAGACTCTTGCAAATGCTTTTCATTTCAAAATCTGTGGATAATTACAACACAACTGCAATTCAGTTTAATCTTGTAAGGGAAGGACAGACAAACAAAATAACTGTTAGATGGTGAATAGATAGGTAGATAGACACCTAGAAATGAGAAAGATATTCCCAGCATTGGTAAACAGGACCGGATTAGAACTGAAATATTTCAGCAGAAGCTAAGCATGTCCCTGCCAAATACATTTTTCTAATATTAACTCTGTACTGCCCAAACATAGTCTATCAAATCCTACACAATTTATTTGCTGCAATAAGGTCTTGCAAGCAACTTGTACAAGATAGACGTATAGTAAAACTGAGCAAACTGAGCAAAAGTGCACCACTGAGCAAAAGTGTACCACTACTTCAATTTAACTTTTATCCACAGATCCCATGTATGTTACTTCTGTCTTATTTAGTAACTGCAAATTATTTCTATAGAAAAATCACATGACCTCTCCATTTATTAAGTGGCCCTGTACACATAAAGCAAAGAAAGGATGTTATAGATAGGCTTTTTAATTGTATTTTCCTGCTCAGTCCTTTTTTCTAGCTGCTGTAGCAGTGTGTGTGTGCCTGTGCACATGCCTGTTTGCACGCATGGCAGTGCGTGTGCGACATAAGGAGAAGTCCCAAGGGCAGCTGGGAAAGGAGCCGACGGCAGGAGCAGCACCAGTACCACTGCCCGCTTTCCCCAGTGTGGCACTGCTCTCTTCTTCTGCTCCCACAGATGTTATTTACCTACATCCCACACAGTAATGCAAGTTTATGCACACTCATAGACTCCTTTGCATGTTCTGTATTAACTTAGCATTTTATTGATCATTTAGGAGCAGAATGAATGCTAGTCATTAAGTTTTATACAAATGTTCCTATTACGTGAAGCCTTATAGCACATGTGCTGAGTTAAGGTATGTTGCCTATGTAAATGAAAGATAATTCCACATTAAAAAGACATTTTCTGGAGCATCTTTACTTTCAGCTGATCTAAAGGGCTGCTATCAGCACTAACACAGAGGGGTAAGGCTTAGGAATGTAAGTGTAGATAATAGTTTTCTAGGCCAGGATACTGTTTCTCTGCCACGGATTTCAAAAAGACTTACTGTACATACTGGTTCTGGCATTTGAAACTCCAGGCTTAGTTGGGGGATGGGGGGAGATGGAGAGAAAAAAGCGTTTAATATGAACAAAACATTTTTTGTGAAAGGCAGATTCCTTTTTGTTTCCATGTGCCATACAGTCAGCGTTTTTTGAGTCTTTACTGATGCTCTCACACAAGCAAAGTGACTCTTGAAAATGCACCATTACAACTTAATATATCCACTATGTAATTTGTACTTAACAGAAAGATATTTAGGACCATTTGCCTCAGCCATAAGACTTTCAGCTGCACAGTGGGAGGTAGTGCTTCAATGAAACCTTTGTTTTTAATCTTCTGATACAGCCACTAAGGCAGTTGGCTGGCTTTAAAATTACATCAGTCTTCTGTTTAATCTAGGGTTTGCAAGCAGTGGTTAGTTTGGGGCATCCACCAAAACATATAATTTCACGGGCAGAACTACCACCCTTTTTTCCTCTGTTGTGTAGGACGCACCAAAATCCGTGTCTAAAAAAGAAGGAGGAAAATTAAGAAGAAAGTTGCCCTTCGAGCACGCATATTCCCGGAGATGCCGTCCCAGCCAGCGTGTACAGTGCAGCGCAGTTCAGTCACGTTTACTCTGTTTCCTTCTCTTCCTAAAATTAGATTACGATTCCCCGAGCGAGCACAATGATGCTGAAGCCGGACAACCCTGGATTTGAATCACTTCAAAGCAGCCCAGTTTTCACTGAACGTCACCCGTCTGCCACAGCCCTGCAGAAAGCACATTGCTCTGCATAGCAAGTTGGGTGGCAGCGGGTCCATAATATAAAACTGTTGCCTAGTGTTCCTCTAAGCTCTGCCCTCCTCTGAAAAAAAAAATCCCTCATAATTCAGGCAACAGCTGGAAAGCTTAGCTTAATGGTCTGTGCTTAAATGTGGAAGGTCACAGGGTGCTGATCTAAGGAGCGGAGAAGTCTTGCTCAGCCGACTGTTGACACTTAGTAAACGGAGGAGGAGGGGACTGTGTGTGCATCTGAGAAAGCCATACCCCGGCCGGCGAAGAATAGGAAGCAACTTCTATTCAAGATTTGCAGGGGTCCTGGACCCAGTAGGGAAAAGCAACAAGGCCCTTCACTGCCTCTAAGTTACCTTGTATTATAACAGGATTAAAGTACATTTAGCTTCTCTATTAGCATACTTTAGCCCCATTTAGGCTTACTTGATGTTTCCGATGGCCTTTGATCAGCCTTGCGTGGTGCTGGTCAGCTTCAGGACACAGCAGTCAAAAAGCGAGACTGTGAAATTATCCTGATGTTGAATCTCACAGGAGATATTTCTGGCTGTTTTCATTCACTCATCCCCAATATTCGAGATTCTTTCGCTCTCTCCCCCCCCCCCCCCCCCCCAATAAAATAATTTACACTCTTTTAAAAGAGGGAGAGGGTGGGAGAGAGAATGAGAGAGATATTAAAAGAAAAAGGTAGCTTAGTGACCAGTAATAATTAGCTCCTTGTTTGAAATCAGTGGTGGCTTGTGTGCCAGTGCTGAAGCATCTATGAAAAATACTATAATTTCTACAGTGTCTGGCTTTTTATTGCTTACATTTGCATATAAATTAAATCCATATTGTAGCTTTAAGGCAAGCTAGGCTTAGAATGTCGTACAGCTCAGGGTCCTATTGTTTTACATCTACTTTCTATACTGTGGTTAAATGAAAAGGGAGGAGAAAGTAAAGGAGGGAGAAAGTCAGCTTGGTAGCATTTTTAATTGCTTCTCTGCCAATTATGGCCAAATTAATATTTAAACTTTGTAGTGCTTTGAGAAATTGTTTACAAAATCCACTTCCTGGTGTGCGATGCTCCCTGTGCCTACAGCAATATCTATATTGGAATCTTTTGTTGAAGAAAATGGAAAATAATTAAAGATAAATTCTGTTCTCTTTTAAAATATTTTACAGAAACAAATGCTGTTAATTGAACCTCAAATATTTCAAATATAGGTGTGATCCTTATTCCCAATAGTGGCCTGAAAAAACATAACCAGAAAACAGTTTTTCACCTGACACTGTTTATGTGCATGTAAATATCTTGTATAATTTACTTCGCTTGATCTTATTTTTGTCTTCCTCCTTTGCTTTACACTGTTGTCGCTGCTCGACCGACTTAGGTTGGCCTTTCTGAGTTCCCATTTCAGCGCAGCTCAGAAATCCACAGGCTGCTAACGCTAACACATCAGGACAGAGCCTGGGAAGACAAGAGACATTTGCAAAGATGAGTAACAAGAAGCAAATGGCGCCTCAAAGTCTCCCTTTAAAAATTCTTTAATGAGATACAGTACTTTTTTTTTCATTCTTTTCTTGGGCTAATGCCTAGTATGTACCAACCACTGGGCCACATTTTTAGGAAACATCTAAATCAAAAGTCAGAAGATTACACAGGGACATAAGAAAATCTTAAGATGGCAGGAGGCCAGGAAGCCCAGCTAGGCCTACCCTCTCCGCCAGTTAACAGTTGTTCTCCATAATATACTGTTTTTCTCCCCCTCTCTCTCCATATGCTTCTTGCTCTATTTGAAATCTGGTCAGATTGGTCGCTTCTAGAGCAGCATCTGGTAGCTTATAATATATACCCTCTGGAAAAAAAAAACGTATTACATTTGTACAGTGCAAGACCTCACTGGAGCTGTGTCCCTCGTCCTCATATTTGACATTAGCTCTAATAACTGCGGCGCTGCTCCCCGCGGTTCCCCCCAGAGCCCTCTGCAGCTCAGTGAGGTCCCCTCTTAATCTTTTCTCTTTGCGAGGGATACAGACCTAGTTTCACTAACCATTTTGGAGCCTCCAATCTCGAAGTCATTATGGGACTTTGTTGTACTATTTCCATTTCTGTAATATTCCTTCCGTAATTAGGTAATCAAGACTGTGCATCTTTCCCATGTGGCCTTCCAAAGTAGATTTTATTTATCAGCTTATTTACCCCTTATTACATATTTTTAAAATTCTGGTTGCAATACCATCAGCTGGACACATTGATAGTCTTTGCAGCTGTCTGCTTGCTATCATAATTTCCTTTTTCCTCTTGCCCATCACCCACTTGCTTCTTCTGTCTGAATTTTCCAGCTGTTCATACTAATAGAGGATGTTACAAGTGCTTGTACACATGGTGAATTTTACGAATAGTCTCCTATGGACGCCAACACGAGCATGGTGTGGACTTGACACATGGGTGAAGGTGTCAGTTGGACTGGTTTAAGGTGAATTTGTCTAGCGGAGGTAGTCTCTGGTTACAGGATTAGATGATACCTCATCTGGAGAAGTCCTGACCCTGTTTGCATATGTCAGCACTACCAGGCTGGAGATCAAACATGCTGCCATATCAGTGATTTCACATGCAAGACAAGGCTTGCCAAGTCTACATTAGCTCTATAAATATTCTTCCCGAGGCAACTGACTATCGCCTGGACTGTGCTGCAACAATGAAAGCCTCACTTCTCATTTTCACCACAATAAAATACTTGCCTTTAACATACAGATACCCATGTGTACATTCAGGGCTTTCTTATCAGCTATAAAACAACACTCTTAAACCCTTATTAATCTTTGGAGCAACACAACTGATAGCTGAGATAAAGATCCATTTGTTTCCTCACCTATCAAAATCTTGCACCTATCCTCATCTTCTGGTTTTCTGTTTTCTGCCCGTTGCTGGGTGAGCCTCTCCATTATTTCATAGCGCTTTGGGTCAAGCTCAAGTTCTAGTTTGAGCACAAACTTCCTTGCTATGTCTTTCCTTTCTGCTGCTTAAAACTGTCACTGTAAAAACCACAATGTTGTGGTTTCAGCGGTTGCTGCATAGTTCCTGGTAACCCCTGTTGCAATGGCATTTCAGCACTGGATCATTCTGGACCACCCCCAGCCCTCATGGCACCTGCCTGGCCTTAGGATTAATCAAGATTGGAACTCTACTAGGGTCCTTCCCCCGGTCGCCCTGATGCATTTCACTAACAATACTCACAAAAGCCTAGGGATGCATCAGAAATACATGCGTTGCCATTTCACAGATGGAGGAAAGCAAGAGAGAATTTTCCCTCATGGGGGTCCCTGTCCCCCAGGGCCAGGGGAACTGAAGACAGCCCCGCATCTCACTAAGTACCTGAGGTATCTGGGGCACGAGCCTTGTCACATCCCATTAGGCCCAGAAGCAACAAGCCTGGCTTTCTGAAGGGGAAAAAATGTCCCCATATTCAGGCTGACTGAGCACTTCAGTCTGTCAGACCTTATTTGCAGAAAGGTTTTTTCTTTGCCACCCAAAACTGCCTGTTACAGGGTTAATTCTCCAGCCCTGTATATTGTGCTAATGGACCTTGTAAGACAGCACCACCAAGATTAAAGACCATACAGATACTGTAGCTACCTATTTAAGAGATTTAATCTACCTTTTTCCCATATCAACCAATTAGGTATTTATTCCTGGTCTCAAGCTTGATGCAACACCCACCCTATCAATGCAAACGTGACTGTGAAAATGGCATTTATAAAGCTTTTTTTGTGTGTATTGATGCCCTTTTTAAATGTTATAATTTTAAGCCTTTCTCTCTCTGTTTCCAAAAAGGGATAGTGAATAACAAAACAAGGACTCTTGACAACACTGACCAAGGCTTCAACTGTAACCAAACACAGCTTATTCTGAGGCTTGAAAAAGTTTGGTTCCTTGCTTGCCATTGTCTTTTCCCCTTTGCTGTTTCACGCTCCTGCTCGCAGTGGGATAATCAGAGCACAGGAGCCCCATGCTCTGCAATACAACCCGAAGGAGGATCTGCTCAAAACTGCCCACTTCTGTGAAATTTTCAGTCTACACCTGTTGACCCATGAGATTTAAACAACTCAGACAGCTGCATTTTATAAGGGCAAAATAAATTGAGCCCAAACACCACAGCATTTTATATTCCCCTTTGGGTGGCTTCAGTGTTTGTTAGTCCTTCAAACTTTAGCTTTGTGTGTTACAAACCCCATCTTCTGGCAGTTTATCAGGTGTCTCCAGTATTGGTTTCAAAACAGATATTAAATACAGCTCTCGCACCTTGTAGCTGCGATCATTTCCAAACGTATTGAACAGCTTTTGTGCTCTTCAGCCGTCAAAGATTATACACTGAGAATAAATTACTCAGCTGGATGCGTTGTTTGTAGGCAAACCCAGGCAGTGACAGTATCAGTAGTCCCTGTGTTTAAAAGCATGTAAAACACTTTCTCTTTTTCGGTACTTTACATTGCGATCCTGGAAACAGCAGCTCAGCTATGTCTTCTGCACAAACAAGGATGCTGGCAAAGATGTCCCGAGGTATCACAGCTATCAGCCCAGTCCCTCACCCTATAGTCCCTCACCCTATGGATGAGCCCCCCAGCACAGGAGAGGGAGCCCTGCAGGAGTAGGGTGCTCTGGAGGACACAGGTGGCCCCTGGCTGCCAGGCAGAGAAACCATCCTCATGTCATTCCTCCTGGCTCTCAATGACTGCCAGGCTTTGCGTGCTCACCAGTTTTAGTCTTGGACCTCCCAGAAAACAATCTACACAATTCCCAGTGATATCCTTTCACCCATGACTATAACTTGGATATTTTTTATTTTTCAAAGAAAACTAACGTGCTTGCTGGGTATCAATAAATGTTTCCAGCATCAGACAGCCTTCTGAGATTTCTCTTCCTTTTTTTCTTTTCCCTTTTGTAATTTATTTCAAGATCTAACTTCCCACGTTGTCCCCTGCATCAGTGTGTTGCACTGCTGTCCCTCAGTGGCAACATCACATTTCCTTTGAATTGCTGAATTACATGAGACTATATTCATAAACATAGCTCCAAGCTAGAAACCAGGCCAGATTTTGTTTTATTATCTTTCCTTTCCACAGGTCATGCTTCCTGGGATGTTTTCATACAAGTGTTCACAAATAGTATGTTTTTCCCTAAAATTTAGTCAAGAGTTGAAATTTGTTTGGGCAGAAGCAGCAACAGTTCATAAATACTACATCAGCTCGCTGAGAACCAAAAATGGCATCTGAATTAACACAAGCAGTCACAAAATATCTCAGATATCTTTAACCAAACCAAACGTTAAGCTCCAGGTCTGCAAGGGTTTTTCCATAAGGAACAGAAAAAGATAGGTACAATGAAAGGCAATTCACTCCTTCATCATCCTCATAGGATGAAGCATCTTTTTGAGACACTGGTTCCTCTCTCTTTGATAACAGGAAATGCTCAGAAGACAAGTTTAGGTATATACCTAACTTTTAGCTAGCTACATATATCTTTCTATGGACAATTGACAAATAATCCATAATTCAAATATGTTTGCAGAAACAATTTGTCTAACCATTTTGACAGAACAAATTTGAAGGGGAAAAAAATCTGCTTGCAGGAAAACTGCAAGCATAAATTACTAAATTCCTTTAATTAAAAAATCAGTGTAAATAGTGCTTTTATTGATATTAAGTGCATTTGTGAAGCAGAAATAGTTTAAATCAAACCTTACATATAATAATTACAGAGACAGGCTTCTCACTGTGCATATGATGCCTTCATTATCACTAAACATAAATCTGATCTATTCATCTTTTACTCGTAAGGAATAGAGAAGAGTTTGGGTGGGCTTTTTTTAAATGCATCCTTAAAGTCAGGAAACAGGCTTTTTCTTCTCTTTTGTTTTACTTTTCGGATTTTTCATGAGTCCTTTGGATATTCTTGATTCTGCCTGATACACAAGACAACCTTCCAGGGTAAAATAAGGAGAGATGTTGCATGCTCATTTACTCTTGTCCTTTCCTATAATAGCTGTGATCCCCCGTTACTTTATCATGTGCAGCAGATCAGAAGGAGAAAAGACTGTCTGACATGATGGGCTGCACTTTGTCTGGTAGATCAAGCATAGCACTAAGAAAACTCCTTTTCTTCAGAGAAAGTTTCCTATTTGTAGGTTTCTCTAAATTTACTGAGGACACAAACTCTTCTTCCAGGTCTCTCATGTCAGCATTACTAAGTGTTAATTCAGCTTCTTGGAGAAGGATCAGAACACTTTCAGGGAAAGAAATGCAAATATTCACGGTAGCCTGCCCTTTTCTAGTCCTTGCCCTTACAGCTCAGACTAAGCAGATACCCAGTATTCCATCACTGTCATGCAAATGCCTTAACTTGTCTCAAATTTAAAGCAAAGGGACCCATTAAAGATTTGTGACTTCTGCATTCAGTATCAGTTTCTTCTGGTTAATATGAATATTGGAGATGTAAGGAGATAAATCCCTTAAAATAAAGACAGTCATGAAGAGAGAGTCCCAAGAGATGTTTCAAAAATAGATGCTTCCATTTTTATTAGCAAATTACAGAAGCAAAGTGGGGGAAAAATAAGTTCAGAGAAATTAGTCAGCTTATCAAATACTACTGAAAAATTTGCTAAGAGAGTCCTAAGCTTAAATTACAGAACAGAGTTTAAGATGTTTTGAAATCTTACATGGCAGAACAAATTCTCTTTCCCACACTTATGTCTGTCTGTCAGCTCAGAGTTCAATCACGTATTCACAATAAAGTATGGGTCAAGTCCTAGAATGTCTGTGTCTTATAGTCGTCTTCTTGGCTGACAAGTGCTACATCTAAATCCGTGTACGGCATTAAGTTATAGCCTAAAAGCAGGCTAGAGTTGTAAGACCTGTTCAGATGATGAATGCTTCTTGTTCCCCCCCAGCCCTCAACCTTGCTCAGGCCACCATTGCTCAAAGACACAACTTCCAGCATCCCTTATCTAATTGTAATTGTACAAAGTGAAAGCACAGCTCAATAGTAATACTGTATGGAAGTTGTTTGGGCAGGTTCCTATCATCTAGCCTGAGTCAAAGGATTACACACCAGTAATAGACATTTATTCAGAGAAAGATATCCTGGCATAATGAGACCATCTTGCTTCATGTAATTATAATTCATGCATCCAGAGACAGCTGTCCATCAGATATATTGTATTAGCTGGCTTTCATTTCTATAATGAGTTTTATTAGTATATTTATGAGGAAGAGCAGCAGCATATAAAGAAGTTATGAATAAGTTATTATGTGTGCAGAACCAACATTCAGGATCTCCTAAGTCTTGTAGAGAAGCCAAAGTCTGAATGGATACAGAGACCAAAATACTCCCCAAAACATAATCCATGCAGACCTATTTCAATAACATACAGCACCAGCACTACCCATTGCTTTGTTTCACAGCCATGAAATCATTTGATTTATGTAAACAAGAAATCTAAATGGGGTCTGAAAAAAACCCAAAACAGTTAACAAGAATGTCAAGGTTTAATTTATCTTTGATATTAGATTGATGTGGTATCAAAGGATCCTTCTTTAAATACAGGAACGAGTACTTTTTGTCCTTGTTTCCCACATGCAAGATCATTCAAGCTATGCTAGATGAGATACACTGAATTTGGAGAGTTTCAAGAAAGGATGTTTGATTCTTCAGGCAAAAATAGTGAAGAGTGATGGAAACGTGGGACCAAAGCAAAGTGAAAGCCACTGAAACAGCTGTTTATGAAGATTAAGAGAAAATAACAACAGGCAGTGATGCAGTTAAATGATACAGAGCACAGTAAAACAGGGGCAAGCACTAAGTCTCAGAAGCTCTGGAGATACATACTGTTGGAGAAAATTTTCTATAAGCCAAATACATAAATGTGTAAGTCATTACAAAGTCTACTAAATAGTTAACTACAGTTAATGGCTTTGAAGCCTGAAGTGAGGCAGCTGATTTTGAAAATGTCTCTCCTTTAACAGGACAGCCTCGGGACTATATCCACTGGTATCTGTAACCTTACCTGTTCCTCCTCAAAGGTTTCAAATAGCTGCCTTTTGTCAAGCTAAATCTTACCCCATCCCCCAGGTCTTGAAGGTACGCCCAGACCATCCATGTCACACTGGTAGATTGGGAGACTTCAGACAACTGAAGGCAGGTGCTGCAATATCTCGGGGAAACTGCGCGCTAACATTTCCCAGTGAAGAGTATCCTGCTGCCCAGTTGTACCCCATTAAATCAGTCTGACCAAATACTTCAGGTTTCCTCAGCTACCAGCCAAAAGACCAGATCTCTTGTGTAGCTGAAGTCTGGTACCACACACCACCATCCTTCAGCCTTTTAAACTGCCCTGCCAACAGCCAGTGCAGTACCTTCTGCATGAAATTTTAACAGGTAGGACAACATACCACATAGTCTTCACAAACCCTGGATAATTAGAAGAGTGATCCTCATACAGAATGTCTGTTTTTAAGGGGACAAACATATGAGTAATCAAGGCAAGGTCTCATTAATGACAGGGTCTGTAGGCAAAGGAAAAAGATGAGGCATGCTTGTCATGCACAAAAAACTAAGAACAGTTGGAGACTGCAAAAGACTAAAACCTCTTCAATGCACCTGAGATAGTCCCACCTAAGCAAGAAAAGAGACCAGGTGAAAGTCCTCAACTGAGCTACAAAACTGGCCAACCTTTCCCAGGTCTACCCTCACTGGCAAGTCCATCAGCCACCTCTAATATCTGTGTCTACACAACTAACACCAGGCTCTGCTGCCATTAGCTGATCATGTTTGCTGTTTCAATAGCTGAGGGTAGGGTGTCCAATCCGATCCTTAGATCTCAGAACAGATGTTGCTGGCCAAAAATGCCACGTTGACAGAAGAAGGGTTCAGCACACAGAGCAGCTTGGTTTCAGCACTCAAGTTTACCTACTGCCTAGCTGACAGGTTAACCTTTCAGTGTCAGTAAGAAACCAAGCAGACAAAAGTGATCCAATTATTTTGCTACAATCTTCTCAAAAGTCTTCCTTAAAGCTAAGAGTTTGCGAGGAGGTGGAGAAAGGTGGTTAGAAAGACTTTAACAACCGGTTCTTTGAAAGAAGAAGAGAAATCACTGGCAAGCGGTGGGTCCTGCATGACAACTGCACAGGGCTCAGCTGGGGTCTAGCCTCAGTGTCCCAAGTATTGCCTGACCTCCAACAAGACCTATGGTCTGAAATTGTAGTAAAGCTTGCATTTGACCATCAAGAACTTATTCCATCTCCAGAAAGAGAGTGTAAACCAGTGTGGTGCTGAATAATCGTATCAGGACAGTAATTGGAAAAATCACCACAGTAAGAAATGCTCAACTGTCACAATGTATGAAGAGCCTTGATGAGCCAGGTTGTTTATTCTTCACAACCATTTAGCTATTCACAACTTTGATGACCCTATGATGACGGGCACGGCAGCCGTTCTTGGCCGCATTCCTAAGCACAACGTATTGTTTCCAGAGCCCTTTATCCGACCATCACTCCAATTAGGAACTAGAGTGCCTTCACAAATGTTCTGTCCTCCCACTTTGTCAGACAGAAATGATCTGAATACCTCAGAAACCTTTGAGAAGGGGAAAATCACAGAAGAGAGCATTTAGGGATCATAATAGCAGTGAATGGCAAGGACAGATGATTACAGAACTTCATAAATTTTAATCAAAATATCAAAAGAGTGTACTGTCAATGCAAACATATCCTTCTCCTAATAGGAGGACAAACTAAAGCAGTAGCTTTATAACATCCTTTGATGCCCTAGGATAGCAGGACCCCTGGAGCTGACTGTTGTATCCCACAATAGTTCATTAGTATTGAGACTCTTAATTCCCTTTATTGGACCTGAGTTTTGGCTTCTAAGATCTGACCCCTGAAAAGGCAAAAACTTGAGAGTGCTTTTTGCTACACACTTCTTCACTTTGGGCATTTAACTCCACACTTTCAGAAATTACACGTGCCTTTGCCGCAGTGAAGGAAAAGGAATAACCATGTTATCTCTTAGCAAAATATTAATATCATCACTCGGGCAAAGACCTCTACCACCAAATCATCCTTTATATTGCTGTTCTTTTGTAACTGTGGGAAAAAGTGTCTATATTAGAGCTCAAAATTAAAGACAGGAGGATGAAGGTTACCTCTTCTGCTTCTGGACATGTATGTTACTCAAAATACAATTTTGTGACTCATCCTCTACTAGTCGGGACCCTTGACAGACAGGCATTTCCCACAACTAGATCTGAAGGGAGCATCCACTGAGTTAGAAAAGATAAGTAACTCCACTATCTTATGTAGTAGATTACAAAAAAAAGAGAAGTACATTAATGCTCTGAACTACAGAGAGCTGTCAAGTACCCTATCTGGAAACAGGTATCAGTAAGAGCCCACCCATCCAACCACAGTCCTTGCACACTGTTTACTTTTGCCTCGCATTTCTCACTCTACTCTCCCATAGAAACTCCCTTAGAAACTCCCTGACTTCAAAAAAGTTGCAAAAGGTATTAGTTTGCCGTCCTCTTTTTTTTTTCCATACAAGCTCTCAGACCCCAGACAATGAGGGAATGAGGGACCAGATTCATATGTCCCTTAAAACCAGAACAAAGTAATGCACTTGGAAGAGCCGATGGGAAAGGGAAGAGTTAACCAGGTTGATAATTGTTTCCAGACAGCAATTATTCAGTCCCTAAAAATGCTGGTAGAAGAAAAAAATGGAAAATTAACATGGTCCCAGCAGACAAATTATTAATATTTAGGAAAGGAATATAGCAGGTTTTGATCCAAAAGAAAGGGAAAAGAGCACTTTAACAAGATTGGTACTCAGACTGTAAAAAGTCATTAGATTTGGGTTTTACCATCTCATAAAAAAATGAAGGACATTTTCCTATTCTATACCCACTTGTTTTGAAGACAGGGTTTTCTGTTTGCATTCACTTTACCAGCATCTGTGTTTGTGAAGAGGTCCACACCCAAGCATCATGAACCCTGGCAGCCTTGTGACACCAAAGCAGAAACACAACCTGGAGCAAGAGCGAGGCAAATAATTGAGAACAAAGCACGCAGCGGATTAACATTGCCAGAGACTTTTTTTTAAGGAGAATGTTGTTTTTCTTTAATTTTCCTTTCCCTCTGCAGCTTTCCTCAGAGCAATATCTGCGAATAATCCCTGCTCTCCAGCTGATTGGGGTGCAGCTCCCTGCACACAGCTAATATTGGCACGGTGACATTTTAGCTGGTTTCGGTGGACACGAGCAGGTGCAAAGCATGACCCGCGGGAGCTGTGCTACCCATCCCTCTGAGGAGGACACAGAGGTGCCGGGGAGGGAGTCTGGCAGCACTGCTGCCTGCCTTCAGCCAGGACCGATAGCTCCTGCCTGCACCTTGTACATTGGCTTTCATGTTTAATAAAGTTGTGGCCTCTTGGCTTTCACCACAACACAGTTTCCAGTTTTATTTCCCAAGGGTTCATAGCAACAGTAACACACAGTAGTTATATGTGTCATAAAATAAATATTAGCAAAAGCACACGCGAATCTCCACTGGTTTGGAATTTGCTTGGCATCACGCATCCCTTAATGCATGTCTCCAAAAGCAGAAGTTGCCTGCTGATGGAGGAGGTTTGTTTGTTTGCCTTAGTTTTGTTTTTTCCTCAGTCGGCTGGACTCACGCCACTGTCACAGCTAATAAAGGTAAGTACCGGTACAGCACTACCTTGCACATTGCCTTAATCACATTGCTCTTGAAATTAAGTCTGTCAGCGCTTCGGCTGTAAACCCATATTGTGAGAGCTTAATAACTCCACTGTGAACAAAACAAAATTACTTCTAGACTTAAACCTGGTGTGCAAGCCTTCTGCCTATGGGGACACGTTTTATTTGTTGCAGGGAATATAAAGAGCATGCCCAACATTGTTAAATACATCAAATACATGAACAGAAACACAATGTATATGTGCATGTACGTACGGGCATATACGTGCACACACGCGTAAGTAACCTCACGTGGTATATTTTACATCCCCACCTACACTGCTTGCACAAGGGGGAAATAAATTCATCAGGAGCCTCTGACTCCCTCCCACCAATCAATTTCCTCAGTTTTTAGACTAATCTCAGTCTACTTCTTTTCTGAGTGTTTTTTTCTTTTTCTCAAGAATAATAAATTTACACTCACCCACCACAAATCACTCTGGCCTGAAGCTGAGGCAGCTGAGGTAAAACTCCTTCCTAGAGCAGTAGCAGTTCTTTTATGTATCAAAATGTCCCACCTCTGAAGCTGAGTCTTAATAATGTCTTGCAGAAAAGCCCCAGGGCAGAGCATTTCTCTGCCACAGACTTCCTGTGTAACTTTGGGCAAATCATTTAGCTCTCTATTCCTCAGCTCCACTGCGGAAAAATGGGAATAATTAAATTGCTCTACTTCATCCAACAACTGTAATGCTAAATACATTATGAAATGCTCTGAAATGCCTGTGATGAAGATCACCTGCTGGACGGAGACATACAGAGCTAGAAAGGGGAGTCTTGTTACCCCTCTAAATTCATGGCAGTTTTGAGTCCAGAAGTGCTGTTCTAAGCCAGTTTTAAAGTCTATTTTCTTTAAAAGACACCAATCAAGTCGATTCTTCTATTAAAAAACTATACACATTTTTTGTTTATTAAATAATAGTGTAGTCTGCATGTGTCATGTGTGGTATGACATACAGCTTTGCCATCACAGGTTGGGGTGGCCATGCTGGAGGTGATGGGGCTTATGCGATGGATCTGAACAGCACAAGTGGAGCTGGTTTGCTCTTTCAGGTCAAGACCTGCACTCCGGACTCAGATGTCAAGTCACGTGAAATTTGTCCACCCTCATAAGGAGGGGCAGAAAATAACTCTGCCTTGGGCTCATGGCACCCCAGCACTAGGGTGCCCCTCTTCATCCTCAGCCTCTCCTCACCGGGGAGGCTCTGGTCTCAGAGCAGGAGGAAAGGGAAGATGCATGCAACGGCTCTGGGGCACAGACGTGGCAGTTCATCCTGTCACCTGGATAGATGGTGCACCAGGAGATGAGCCCCTCAAGGACCATGGCTGTGAAGCCATAGCTGCAGGAAAGCCAGAGGCAGAGGATTTCTCTGTGGAAAAGGCAGGTGAAGCTGGGTAATGCTGCAGTGGATTACGTGAACAAAGGGAAGGAAAATGGCCAGTGTTGGATTAAAAAGAAATTAAACACAGCATCAGCACGCAGTGCAGTTATGCTCATGGAAGTGACCAGCACAAAGGGATGAGTTGCCCTAGCTGTAAGCCAAAGCTGGCTCGGATTTTTGCCATTAAACCCTCCACGCTCACTTTCCCTTTGCTTCACCTCCTTTCTTGTAAGGTCTCTATCCCAATTCTGAGTGAGGGGAAAGCTCACAGCACATATCTTCCCATCACTCTGTACAAACCCTACCTCCCCTCCATCACCAGCATCCTTTGGGACCCCACGCAAAAAGTGGTAACATCGGGACCAGCCAGAAAGTGTTTCCACAGCCCCCCTGCTCCATTTTGGCTGTAGATGGCCACAGCAAAGCAGCACAGTCAGATGGTGGCCATGGACTGACGTGCCTGTATTTGCTGTGCTGGCCATGTACAGGGCACCAGCTGGGAAAGCCTGGGGTGCCGGGGCAGGGTCTCCCGAGTGCTGGCTCCTATGAGTCCTCCACCCATCAATCTTAGAGCAGTATGCCGTCATGGATAAACAGCAGCTGTTGCAGTAAGCTCATCGGATAACAGGCACATATATTAAAGTACCTTTAGCACACTTACTAAAACATATATTTAGCTAGGGAAAATAATCTTGCCTTGCCTATAAAAGTCAAAGTTTGCCTTTATAAATAACGCCGGGAACCCTGTACGCATCTGAGGAAATGGCGACAGCATGCATGCTCAGCCTCCTTCACTGAAAAGATCTCTGAATAAAATATAAACATGCTGAAATATAAAGAACAGTTTGGTGACGATAATGAAATCTAGTGAAGCCAATAATTTACTCTGTAAATCATATAGCTACTTCTTCCTTGCAGTTGCCTGCCCTGATTTACATCATGAACCTTATTTCCGAGCTTCTCCCCGCCTTACTGCAAGCACAGGAGCACTGACTACAACTTCTGCATGTCTTTGTGGCTGGTAAAAAATAATTTATTTATACCTGTGAAATGTCCCACTCTAAATACACCGTGTTAGCTTGATACATTTGTTCTTTTTTCCAGTCTTCTCTCAGGTCTTCCCGAGAAGGGAAGGAAAGGCGGGCATCCAAAAATGCCTGTTTTGCATCCATTCTTGCTGTCATGGTAGCTGGGAATGGGAGTGGTCCAAGTGCTGCATTGGTGCCGGACACAAGTAGCTGCAGAGAGGATCCCCCCATGCTGCCCTGGGACCCCATGGCACCCCTGGTCTCCCCAGCCTCCCCACTGACTCCCCAGTCTCCAACATCGCACGGCCCTTTCCCATTTTATTCGTGGCATCAGACCACTTCCCATTAGAATGCAAAGACTTCGAACTCTTGAGCTTTCCTATATTGCACAGAATATCTTAAGAAGGGGCTGGAAATAATTGGGTGCTATTGCCTGAATAACGCCACCGTGTACACTTGAGCGTATGGAAATCTGAAGTAGCGCCGAACACTCAGGGGCAAGCGGTGAACCCTGTGTGCCACTTAGCCCCAGCCTCATTTCTCATTCACGTCTCTCCTTTAAGTCTAACCACTCTGAGGTGAGGCTATATCTCTATGAATTCAAGTGGATTTGTCTCCCGGTGTATGCATGTATATTAGGCAGGCGTATTATGTGTACGTATCACTCTGCCTGGGTCTGCACAGGAATAGAGACTGCAGGGAAAAAATCATATCTAGATGAGTCTTTATGATGTGTGTTCCTTCAGTATTAAGATCTCTTCAGCCTTTGTATATCTGGTAATATTGCTCTCATTTTAAATTCTCCCAGTAATAATTTTAAGAGAAAATTCTTTGTGACAACTGCTGTTGATTTAAAACTAATGTTTAGCCAGTAATGGGTAATTGTATTAGACTAAAAAAAGCTGCTGTAAAGTCGACCCCAGTCTGATTTTTAATTTACTGCATCATCAGCTACTTTTATGATACTATTTAATCTGCTGAAATAAAACTATTGCTCTATGAATATCTCTAATATTCAAGAAAGATTGTTTCTAGCCGTTCTGCTCTTGGGGCCGGAGAGTTGTTAATTATTATACGAATAATTCCCGTGAATACATTTATTTATATTTGTTTTAATTGTCACAATACTTAGAAAAGTAATGTGTTATATTTCACTCTGAATGCACTTTCAACCCCTAAACAAGGAAAGGAAAACGCCCATCACTACTTTGCACCCACATCAAGTTCATAAAATGCATTCTGCATTTTTAGGGATAAAAAACCATGCCAAAACAATTTTCCCTTTTTTTTTTCCAGTAAGGACCTGCATCTGATTCAACTGGGATGGTCGTGCTCGCAGCCACACACAGCACAGCATCCGCAATGCTACAAGAACAACCAGGGCTGCTCTTGCCAGGAACCTGGTTTGCATTTCCAGGACCTTTTCCAATTGTGTAGCAGCACGGGGGCCTGATCCTGCTCTCCCCTCCCTGGAGCTGTATTCCTGACGAATGCAGCCGGGGCACAGCGGTAGGTTTGCCTCCTCAAGTGTTAAGAAATCAGCCCCGGAGGGCCTGTTTCAACACCCCCGGCATCGATGGAAAGACCCGCACTGAGTCGAGTGGGCTTTGGATGGGTCCCCATAGCCTCTGCGTGGGTATATTCACGCACAGAGGAGAGGCTTGTGAGCTACCTTTATATAAATTATAAAAAACAATGTTGCTACAAATAGTCTTTTTAATGGGTTTTTTTTGGCTTAATAACTTCCTGCAGAAATTACATACATCAAGGTCATGCAAAATACCTTTCTGTCTCTGTCTATACCTAGCATCAGTGGCCTTCTCAAAACAATACACTACCAGATTAAAACTGCATCAAAAATACTGTGCTGCTCATTTCAGATGAAAAAGAAATCTTCATTAGAAAAAAAAAAAATCTATCACAACAAATAATCTGCACCCACCTAGTAAAAAAAAAAAAAAGGGGGGGGACGTTCATTTGCTACTCCCTTTAATAAACAGCAGGCTTTCGTAAAGATTACCTGGGAGATAAATGGATCTCTTAGAAGAAAAAAGACTCAGGGTGTGACTAAAAATTTTTATCTGTGGCACGTGAGTTGCTCGTTTTTAATGTTCCCAACATATTTATATTGTAGCTTTAGGTTTATTTACCCTGATAAATACTTGATTACCTGCCTGCAACAACTGGGGGAGAAAGCTGTTGTCAAATCTATTATAATATGATCAAGTAATGGTTACAAGATAAAGTAAGGTAAAACAAATAATTCTTAATGCTGTGCAACCACCTATTATTTTATCCAAACAACTTCTGGTTTTGTTATCTCCTTATGGTCGAATGCCTATTCCCTAGAAAGAGAGAATTCTCTTTTTACCTCAGTAATTAGCTTGTTTGAAAGCTCCCACAAATTCTTCCTATCATAAATTTTGCATTGCTCCATGCACAATAATGCACATAAAATTAAATAAACAATTTAATTAATTTAATTAAAATTAAATATTAAACATATTGTGTATAAGAAGCCCATGTCTTTGATTTAATTGGGCAGGAGTACCCAAAGCAGTTTGGGTAACAGTGGAAAATAATTAAAAACAACAAGTGCGGTAGCCTCTGGGTACGGAGAGTAGTTGGGAGCTTTCTCCTGAGAAAGGTTTATTTAATTAAAACTAAACTAATCTTTGGAAAACACTTGATAAGCATTTCATAATACAAATCATAATCCAAAAATGAAGCTTATACTTCATCTACATGATACTGGAAAATAATATTAAATAATTCAATTCTGCCATGAGCTACTTTCCCAGCACGCACAGAATAATTCAGCAGACAGCATGTTTACCACCTTCAAATTTTCTGTAACATTTAGTTCATCTAGATAAATATTAGTAAATTATATGAAGGCATAATGGATCCATAAGTGATAAGACTGAGAATTAATGCTTTATTTAGACTGTTTATTGCTTCTTGTAGATATAATACCAGACAAGGAAAGCACAGCTAACTTATTTACAAGGCAAGCTGTGTCTGCATTGGCAGGTGAGCCATTTGGCTGCATTTGCGTTTTCTAACCTATTCTTCGACACCTTTCATTCATAAAAGGGAATATTATTTCCAAGATCTCATACCACCGGAGGAGGAATAGATTATTTATAGGGTGGTGTCTCTATCAATACTTCATGTTGCCAAACACTAGTATTTCTATACTGTCCGGTGATAATTTCAGCTCCCTGAAAAACTTGGATCCTGCCCAAGGTGGCAAACTATCTGCCCGGACATCAAACAGTCTGCCTTGCACAACCGCTCGCAAGCTGGATTGCAAATGCTGACAGGCTTTATAGGTCATTTCAAAAACAAATGCTTCATTTTAACACCTTAGACTGCAGCAGCTCCTACAACAAGCTGCTGATGCCAACTGGCTTTTTCAAAAGTGAATGTATCCAAAGAGATCCTAATTGACACTTTCAGGCAAGTGCCCAGCATAACTGAATATTACGCAGGTTTCTGGAGAGCAGTTTTAAAGCGACCATATAATTTAAGTGACCTTTGAATATAATTTAAAATGCTACTGTAAAGCCTGGTTCCTCTCCCACTGAATGGCCTCTATCAATGGGGAAACTCCCATGGATGTTAATGAAGGCAGGAGCGGGCACTTCCACCACTGGCCCCCATGGAATTATCCAGGTTGCTTTCTTTTTTTGGAGCCTTTTTTTTTTTGATACATTCCTGGGAAGATTCTGTTAACTGACTTGGAGTTATTTTGGTTCATATCATACCCGCAGCTTTTTAGCAGAGAACCGAGTGATTTAGCAGAGACTTCTGTCAAACAGAGGTACAATAGGGCCCTTTACAGGGTGTGGGAATTTCCCGCATGTTGATTAACCTTGTACTGTAAAAGACCGTAGGCCAAATCCTTCAGTCCTCACGCAGACAAAAGTCCACATTGACTTATCTGAAATCTCCCTGCAAACGCTCATTGAAGTCAATGGCATTTTGCCTCGGTGAGGGCTGAGGATTTGGCCCGGTGGTTGTCTTTGCAATTGGGCATCGCCAGGAGAAGGGGATTACCGTGACACTGAGCCTGCAGCAGGGACAGGCTTGCCCCAGGCCTCAGGCACTATCTTCCCTCCAGCCTCAAAAACCCATGTCAAAATCGCAGTGTCAGTGCCAGCCCCATGCTCCAGCGTGTGGTGCTGAGCGATGCCCAGCATCACCCCTTGGGCCACCAACCTGACACCCACGCGGTGCCACCCCAGGGAGCCCCGCCAGGCAGGCAGAAAGCAGGCAGGGTATTAGCCACCAACCCACGAGGCTCCTGTCCTCCCCACTGCAGCTGCTATCGAAAAAGTGTCTGGCTTACATCCCCTCCAGGACAAGAGAGCCAGTAATTTAGAACCACCTTAGAGGAGGGTACATCCATCCAGAAAATAATAGAAATATAACAAAAAAAGTGGGCTGGTTGCTATTTGTTTGTTTTAGCCATATCATAGCTCAGACCTTCCTTGCCATTGTGGTTCAATATTTACTGATCGAAAATATAGACTAGCTGCAAGTCACAGCATTTGCCAGAAAGAACGATTATCATCAGAAAGAAATGGGCATTAAAAGAATAGCTCTTCCATTTCCAGCATATAAAACAGACATTCAGAAGAACAAACAGAGCAGAGAAGAAATGATGGTCATTTGCAAGTAAAATACTACTAAACAATATAACTTTGGATTAACTGTTTCATGTATTTATTGTGAAAGCATATATAGAACTTTACATAAGAAACTATCAGTACAAGCAAGAAACAATGCAGCCTTTTAAACAGCTTGCTTTTAAGTTTAACGCTTCTGCACGTATAGTATACGAGCTTGCTCCCACTGAAGCCTACGCAACAGCTCCTATCAAGCTTAAAGGGGTCAGGATTGGGTCCCAAGGTTTTCAGCTTTTCTCCTGTAATGTCCGTCTCAACAATATTGCAGCCCCTCTGGTCTCGGTAACGTTGATGTGCTTTGGACGTGGTTATGGCTGAGAACACACAAGATGGCAAAGAGGCGCCATAAGATGCAATTTGGGGGACTGATGTTGAAAACTGTGGAGTGACTTTTTCTTTCTACATAAACTTAAAAAGAAAAGGAGGGGATGAAGGGGCAGGATAAAGAAAAAAAGCAGGCACATATTGAGTCCAGTCCTGCATTCGTGTGAAGCAAACCATTGAGCCCACAGCACAGTAGCAAGGGCTGACTGGACCGGACAAAACCTGACTCCATTTATTCTCTTTTGTTGTGGTGTGCCAGGAATGCAAGAGCTGTAGTTATTCTGAATTAGGGCTGGCTCTGGGGATGGCTTTGTACTCCCAGGACCTGTGGATTGCTGAAAATTGGTGCAGCTCTGATCTCTGGCTTTAGAGATTTTTTTCTTCCTTCTAGGGCTATTTAAAATGGTCACGTAATAATTTCAGTAACTCTGTGGCAAATAATAAGTTATGTTAATTTGTAATTAGTTCACTACTCCTACAGAAGTTCAAATTGAATTAATTTGATATTCTCTTACTCAAAAATACAGCTCCAAAAAAGGTTTTCTGATGAACGTGATATGCAGGGCTATTCTAGTGCTTGTCCTGGATTACCCAGAAATCATTCTGAAACACTTGCCATTCAATGCATGCTTTAACAGTGACAAAAGTTAGTACAAAGTTAATTTTATTATTTAACTAAATATTAAAAAGCTACTGAGATTTATACACACTATATTAATTTTTTTTTTTGTTTAACTGACCAGAAAACCTATTTAACCCATGAATATTTTCCTGGGTCTTATTCTAAATGAAAGAATCTTTGCAGAAACAGAAACGTAAAAAGAATTGCAGTGGTACAGGGCAAACACTGTAAGTGCCTGTTGAGATAATTAAAGCACCAGCAGTAAAGATGCGTAAGATAAGAACGGAGAAATTTAGGGCTGGATTAGTGCAACCTTTACTCTGTGTGATGCAAAGGGTTGGGCCAGATGAGTCACAAAGTTTTCTCCAAGTCCATCTTCTTTCATTCTATGCACGGGGAAGAGTTGTGTTCATTTTTAGCGCTTGAACTTTCCCTGCAAGAGCACTCCGTCCAAATTAAATAAAACTCTCTTGATTTGCTTGGAAACAGATCCTGAAGCCCTGATTTACTTTCAGCTTCATGCACACAGAATTCCCAGTGATTTCAAGGACAATTTTGCCAGAAGTACGAAAAAGATAAGTTAAATTCTCAGAATCGCTACTGCTATTGGAGTGGATTTAGGAAGAATCCAAATTTTAAAGTCCTTAAAAAAAAAAAACACAAACAGGATTTGGCTCCTAATATATAGTAATAGCAATAATTATGTCATTCATGTTCAGTCATGTACATGTTTTCATAAATAATTTTTAATAATTTATCAGATATATGGAAGAGCTTGGAGTGTGGCAAGCATATGTAACTTTAAATAAAGCTTTCAGGTAACTTTTCAAGCTCAGAGCTGTGAAACCCACTGACTAAGTAACACATATTGAAGTACAAAAATCCATAGCAGAGGTATAAGCCTTCCTGAAAGACAGACGCATGGGCTGGATGCTGTGCTCTCCTCTTCACTCAGCATCACCACTGCAGGACTTATCTGGAGCTGCTGTAAACCAGTACAAGGGAAGGGAGCCTATGCTGTCTGCAGTCACCTTGTCTCACAGCAGTGAAACCAGCAGAACTAAAACACTTTAAACCAGCTCTCCACTTAGGACATTGAGTTCGACACAAATTCTGTGACGGATTTGGGGGGCAGCGAGGGGAGCACCGAGGAATTTCAGGCAGCAGTCAAGAGTTAGTGGATTAAAGGGGATCTGCAGAATCTGAAGCTTTCTATAGCACCCTGGGTTTCACTCTTTCTGGGAAAAGTCTTGCATCTGTGCTATTAACCTCACGGGGAAGTCAGAGCTTGTCCCTGCCCTGCCACAGACCGCACTGCACCTCAGCCAGCTTACAGGGGCTTAGTGCTCCCACCAAGCACAGTGCTCAGAAGTGACCTCAGGTGGGAGGATTAAGTGCTTGGCACCACTAACTGCAACTGTACCTTCACCTGGATGCTCAGAACGGTACAATATGCAAGGCACAGAGGAATGCTCCACTTTCTGCCGGGCTGGCACTGCTACGTGCCTGTTATTTTTGCCAAGATTTATCCTGTCTACAGCAATATTCAGGCCGCTAATCTATTGTTGTAGCTCAGGCTAAGCTGATGCTCATTTTTAAATTAAACCTCAGGTGAAAGTTGGCAAATCCGTGTGCACGTGCGGTTTGTCTCTACTTGCAATCTTGTGTGCACGCACCTTAGCGCAGAGCAGCTCCTCTGACCTCTGGCTGGTGGGGTTTTATTCCTGACAGACTAGATGTGAATAAAATCATATGGAGCTGTGTTTTTACAAATCAGCCTTCTGAGTCCCATCCCGCTGCCATTGAAATCAATGGCAAAACTCCCAACTTCACTAGTCATATCAGATTAGCTTTGTTCCACAGACTGAAACAATCTAATAGATACCAGGTGTCCTTGATAGAGCTTGTGTGGTCTACAAGTAAGTGGAACATATTTTAAAAAGTCAAATATGAAACAGCTACATCACAGAACCTGTAATAACCCCAAACTGGTATTATTATCTATGAAGGACATGATCAGTATCTAAAACGTGACTCAACATATATTTATATGATGCATCCTATAACAGACATGTTCTGGGGTAAACTCAGCTGCACGTTAAACCACTACAGAAACGGATCCATATTTATGCTCATTTCCACAAGAAAGCATGACTCCCGTGTGTTTTTACTTAAGAGAGAGAGCCCCAAACAACCTTAAATTAATCCAGAAATCCACTTTAAAAATATGACCCTGCATGTAAAAAGACATATAGAAGTTAAAGGCTGCACGTGAAAGCTCCAGGCTGCTGCTGTAATATTTAGCTCCCTTCTTGCTCTAAGCTGTGAACCTCCACTGTTAAATTCCCTACCTGCTTTTCCACAGTCATGGAGCCTCACCAGCTCCTCCAGCAGCATGGGCTGGAGGAGGTGACAGAGGGCAATAAATGCCCAGACCTGGGCTGCACCAAGGCATCTATTGCTGCACAGTGGGTGTAGCTGGAAAATGTGCAAGGAATTTCCTTGTGCTCTCTCCTGGTATGGAGGTGACCCAGCTCAGGCGAAACTCTCAGTGCCCTGCTTTGCACCAACATGAACAAAATTGCTCTGTGCACTCCAGGGCCTGATCCTGATTCACAGCACCTGCACCTAGGGCCTCAGGGCAGCTTCTGCTTGTTTTGCCCAAGGAAGGACATTGCTTCTAGCCCAGGTCCCATCACACAGGTACAGCCAGGTCAATAACCTAGGAACACACAAATGGGGAGGTTCCAAGGAAAAATTCAGGCCTTCCTGGGGAACAACAACAAAAAAATGGTACTGATTATTTTTCTGATCCGATTAGAGGTCCTCAAATGTGGTAAAGTCTACTCCAGTTCCTAGCCGGAAGGCTCCTTGGGCCAGCTCTCAGGGCTGTTTGCATGCTCATGCTTGAGTCTTCTGCTCTGCTCTTGCCTTGCAATTCCATGTCTTGGGGGCAGCTTCCATGGATGCCCCGGACTACAAAGTTGGCCCAGGGCTCTTGTGGGAACACCAGTATCCAATGGATGGGGAGCAGGAGTCAGGAGGCTTCAAAGCTCTTTTTCCCCTCTCTACTAAGGAAGCAGGAGCAAGCCTCACATCAAGCTTCCCTCTTCCATCCAAAGCACTGACTATTGTCTCCTAAAGGCTGACGGGCAGCACGTGCTTGCCCCCAGCCTGGCCTAATGGGAAGTACCTTCTCCGCTGGGGTCCAGGTGCTGCTGCAGCCCCCTAAGAGGAGAGCACTGCTGTGCCCAAGGTGTGATACCCCCAGAGAGCATTTTGGGCAGTGAAGCTGTCAGTGAAAAGGGCCAAGCTGACACCCCTCTGCAGCAAAACTGCTGCTGGAGTCAGTGCCCAGCTCCTGAAGTCAAAGGGTATACATTTAATTTTTTAAAAAAAGCTGCAAGAAGGCATCTGAAAAACACCAAGCCCCATTAAAGAGGCACGATCCAATTGGTATTTCATTTGATATCTGAAAATCTAGTGCTATCTCTAGTCTGATCTTTTACCAGCCATCCTCTTTCATTACGGATTCAGCTCCTTAAGAGGATTCGGTATTTGTACTTTTTCAATAAAGATCTTGCAAAGTACGTTCAAGGGTAGCTTATTTTAACATTCATCACGTTTAACAAGACTTTTACCAGAGCAGAGAGAACGCGTAACTAATTGTTGGAAGATCTGGTCAAGTTTATTGTAACGGGTAACTGTCGGGCAATTATGATTTATTTATTCAGAGGGAGATAAGGCACGCATTGTTCCCTGGAAGGAAAAAAAAAAAAACCAAAACACGGGACCAATCTTAAAGTTAATATTATTTCCCATGCCTTCTTCAATCTTTTTATAGCTGAGGGGACCCACCAAAGCACAATCCTCATTGGCTCCCCTCACTCCAAGTTTTTGGCTTTAAGCTTAACCTCTCCCCAGCCAGGCTCCCGGGCCCGGCGAGGCCGTGCAGGTGCGTCTCCTCCTCCACCTATTTCTTAAAAGGTGTCTTGTCATGAGGGGACACCTGAGAGCCCCGGAGCCCCCCGCAGGGTCCCCGAGCCTCGCTCCCCGCCGGGGGTGGATCCTGAGGCCGCCCGGGTCCGGGCGGTGGGGGGAAGAAGGTGGGGGTAGGGGGGTTGTCTTTTTTATCTGACAATCAATAAAAGGAAGAGGGAAAGAGAAAAGCTAAGTGCCCCGCTACTGCCACCGTTCCCGGGCTCCTGCGGTGCTTTCTCGGGGAGAAAATGGGGACGCCGGGGAGCAGGCGGGGAGCACCTCCGCCGGCACCGGGGGCGGCGGGAGGCGCGGCCCGGCCCCAACGCGAGCGCAGCCTTTCCCACACCCCACCCGCGCTAACAGATCCCGGGCTGGGCAGCCGCTGCCCCACGGGCGCCGGCTGAGACGGGTGGGAGGCAGCCGGGGCCCAGCCGTGCCACGGGGCGCCCAGAGCCCGGCCCCCCGAGGTGCTGCCTGCCCCCCATTTCGTCCATCCCCGTCCCTCCCCGCCGCCCAGGTCGCAGCGATGGCCGAGTGACCGCTGCCAGGCGGCTCTGCCTGGCCCCGGGAAGCTCTGGGGCTTTGCTGGGGACCGGGAAGGGCGCCCCCCGCCTGCCGGGGGTACCCCTGGGCGGCCACCGAGCGGAACCCGCGCCCCGGCCCCGGCGCTGCCTTGACTTCTGGCGGGACGCCGCTGTTCTCCGGGCCCGGCGGCTCCAGGCGGCCCCCACCGATGATGGGAAGGGAGAAGGAAGAAAGAAACCGATCCGAAACGTGCCCCGGCCCGCCTGCCCGCCCCGTCCTCCCCGCCGGCACCGGCATCCTCACGGCCGCGGGCCGCACCGGGCTGGGCTCGGCTCGGCAGCCCCGTCCTGTCCCCTGAACCCTCCCGAGGGCTCTGCTGCTGCCGCGGCTAACATAGTTTTTTATTCGCATCCTCCTTATCTCCAAACTGACAACGTGATCAAACAAACAAACTCTTTTTAATGTAATTGTTGCTCACCTGGTGCAGTAAAGATCAGATCTCAGAGCAAAGGACTTCTACTTCCAGCAAAGTCTGGTTCCCCGACTTACTCAACCGGAAGAAAGGGCTCCATTAGCGACTTTACTTACACTCTTTTAAATCTGTTTCAAAGGCATTTGATGTAGAGCATAAAGATGCACCTTGCGCTGCTGTCAACAGCCAGCCCGAGGCTGGGGCTTGGGCGCTACGTGTCCAACTCCCCAACAGAGGGAAAGTTACAGATTTATTTCTTTTTAACTCAAAGTTTACAACCTTTTTTCCTCCAAATTTCAGCCCTTCGCCATTCGGCAAAGCTTTTTCCAAACGCTTTTAGATTTAATCGGAAACCTTTTGAGTTGTGTTTTGATCCGACCGCCGCTCTGCGTTTGTTTGTTATAAGACAAAAAAGTTAAATCGAACTGGTTTCACCGACAAGAAGCCGGAGCCCGGGGCTGGGGGGTGCTCCCGGCCGTGCCCCCGTTGCCGGGAACCGTAGCTCCCCGCCGGGACCGCCCGCCGCTCCCCGCCCCCCCGCTCCTCCCCGGGACCCCGCGGGCGGCTTCGGGGGAGGGGGGGCGGCCTGGGGGTGGGGAGCGGCCGGGGCAAGGCCGGTCCCTACAGCCCCCCCCTCCCCCCGAGCCGCGATCGGCTCCGGACAAACAGCAGCGCCTGTCCGGCGAGCAGAGCTCCTACCTCTGCTTAGTCACTTGTTAGCGCTGCCTCGGACCTCACCCGACGGGGAGGGAGGGGTGCAGTGCTTAGTAATAATATTCACTGTAAACTACTGGGATATTCACTCCCTTAATTCCGGCGTGCCCTCCAGCACCTCAGGGGGAGCGCAGAGGGAGCCCGGGGCCGGACCCCCGACACCCCCACCCGGCGCTGAGGCCCGGCTCCCAGCGCCCGTCGGCGGGACGGACGCCACCGTGGGTGCCCGGGGGTAGCCCGTCTCCCCCCGGCCGGAGCCGAGGCGAGGGCCCCCCTCACCCACGGCCCTCCGAGCGGAGGGGAGGGGAGCCGAGCCCTCTTGTAAAGCTCCCGGCCGTCGGAGCCCGCAAGATAAACATCATTAGAAATCATTGTAATTGGGATTGTGAAATCTGACCTCTGACCCGCCGGGCTACGTGTCACAACCGTGTCTGCTTTGATTCCTCGAAAGGCGGCACAAAGGAACAAGCTCCGTGACAGGAGGCAGCGGGATCTGCGCCCCGGCCCGAGGGGACAGACGCGGGGGGGGAACCACGCGTGGCCTTCCCTTCCTCCCCCACGCTTCATTTGCATATGCAAAGCAGCAGGCTGCCGGGCCGCCCCCGCCCGGGGCGGGGGGTGGTCGTCGGGCCGGGGTCCTGGAAGTGGTTGTGGCCGGCTCGCGGGGTGCTTTGGAGGGGCAAATGAGCTTCGGTGCGTCCTTCCACCAGCGGAGGAAGGAGGGAAGGGGGGACGGGGGGGACGTCTGTTGGGTGTTGGCTGAGATTCGCACCCCACAAAGGCGCTGCTGCCCGCCGAGAGTCGGGGTGTGGGGGAGCCGACCTCAGTTTTCGATGGCAGGGAGGGAGGGGGAGGTACCGCTTTTCCTCCAGGGCTTTTCCCCCTGGGCTTTTGGGTGGCCCCTCCCGGGGCTTGGGCTCCCCGGTCCCACTTGCACCGTCCGCCCCCCAGCTCGCCTTTGCCCGGGGGCCCCGGTGAGTGTCCATCGCCTCCCCGCGCACACCTGGTCCCTCTCCGACGGGGAGGACGATGAGGCTCCTGCTCTCGCCTCTCGGCTCCCGCAGCTCACCGCGGGGGTGGTGCTGAGCCCCGGGGGAGCGGGGGGAGGGGGCACGCCCGGGACCCCACACCTGCCGGCCGCAGAGCATCCCCCGCGGGGCTGTCTGCCCCGGGCACCCACGGAGGACGGAGATCACCGACGGAGCCAGCGTGGGCTGACCTGCGCCCGTCCCCTCATGTGCCCCGCTCAGCTACTCTCTCCGAGAAATCCTAAAAGCATAATTACATTTAAAAGCCTGATTTGTTTAAAGAATCCTCTTTAGGCTCCCCTTAATCTGCCCTATATTTCCCCCGTCGTCTTTACTCCCGACTTGTCCAGCTCAGCTGAGCTTGGCCAGACACCCCACGGCTGAGGAATCCCCTCCTCATCTTCCTCCTCCTCCGGAGCCCCCCACCCTGCGGGCGAACCCCGCGCCCGGGAGCCCGTCCCCGGCCGCAGGTAGGCAGCGGGCCCAGGGGTCTGTCGGTGGGGAGGGGGGCGGCGGGAGGCCTTAGCATCCCCCGTGTCCCGCGGGCGGGGGACTCAGTGGGTCGGTGCCCTGTTCCCTTGGCAGGGCAGGGCCGGCCCGGCTCTCTGGGAGTGTCATTACCCGATTTTTAAGCAGAAATGACATTTTTCGCCTGCGCAGCTTGGGGTGGGGGGAGCGCGAGGCGGCGGGTACGTGAGAAAGGCAGAGAATTGAACTGAGATTGGAGCTGGGAGCGGAGGGGGGAGGCACAGTCTCCCCGCGTCCCCCCGACAGCAGCAAGTGAAGGGTGGACCTGGGGGTGTGTGTGTGTGTTCTGAACGCGCCCCCCGAGTCCTGCAGCTGCCCCCGTCGGGCCGGGCTCTCGGTTGCCGCTTTCCCCCCGAGCGGTGCGGCTCGCAATTTGAAGGATGGTTTCTTCTCCTCCGTGCGGAAGATTTATGTTTCAATCCCACCGAAAAGAGGAGAGGGAGAAAGAAATGCAGAACTTTAGATGGCGCTGTACAACATTTATTGAAGCCCTCCGAGCGTTCCCGGCTCCTCGGCCTGCAGAGAGGAGCAGAGCCCTCGCCGGGCAGAGGAGGGTTGGGGTGGGCGGGGATGGGGTGCGATGCGCTGGGATGCTCTGGGGTGGGGTGGAGGAGGGGTCCTGCCCTGCCGGCAGCGGCTGTGGAGGGCAGGGGGCTCTCGCCGGGCCGGGCAGCCCCGGCCTGCGCCTCCATCCCCGTTCGGTGACAGCTGACTGCAGCGCTGAGCCAGGAACAGTTAAAAAGCAAACAAAAATGGCAGAAGCCGTCTCCCGCTACCCCTCTGCTCCTTTTCTCCTCGCATAGAAACGCCCTAATGCCTCCGAAGGGACGAGGAAGGGCGGGGGGGTGGGGGGGGAGAAGCTGCAGGCGTGGTAGGAGCCGCAGGCTGTGCCGGCCGGGCGTGCTACTGCTCGGCCACCCCCGCGCCCCGGCCCGCCCGGCCCCGCTCCCCCAGGGAGGGATGCGGGAGAGGGGCTCCCATGGCTCGGGTCTCACCCCGGCTCCAGCTCTGCCCGCTTCTCCCCTCCGCCCCGCTGGCTGCCAGCCTTGGAGGTGGATTCCGTGGAGCAGAAATAGAGAGAAGGGAGTGGAAAAGCCGACAGACAGCCCCGTCGGGGGGTTGGGGGTCGGCTTTCCACCCGTCTCGGAGCCCGGTCTCTGCAGGGGCGGCAGGGAGCAGACCCCCAGCCCCCGCCCTCGGCTCCTCGGGGCCTCACGCAAGGCCTGCGTGGGCGCCAGGCCCGGGCACGGCGGCCCTCGACGTCCCGAGGACAAAGCCACAGGCACGGCACGGCCCCGGCCCGTCGGTGCCCCCGGTCCGGAGACGAAGACAGCCACCCCCGGGCCGGGACGCAGAACCACTTCACCGGGGTGGCTGGAAAAGCGGAGCGGGGGCAGCAGGCTGGGAGCCCCCGCTGGGCCGCCGGCCCTCCACGACCCCAGGCACACGGGGAAAGGCGAGCGCGAGCCCTGCGAGGGGGAGCGGGGAGCGCTCCCGGGGAGCGGCGGCGCAGCGCCCGGTGCCGAGCAGCGATCGCTCCCGTCCTCTCCCCGCCGCGGCTCTGCCCGACGCGGGGGCAGCTCCTTGCCGGACCCTCAGTACGGGAGCGGACCCGCTCGGAGCGAGCCAAGGAGCTGTCAGGCAAACCCCTTTCCAACACATCCCGGAGCTCGAAGCGTCCAGACGGTTTCAGGCGTTTTTCCTGCAGGAGCTGGTGATATATTATTAGCATTATTACGAGGTGGTTTGTATTTCTTGTTAAAAGGGGAGATGCGGGAGGCGAGGCATGACCGCAACAGCCAAAGAGAATTATTTTTTTTAAGAGGGTAGAAAAATAATAAAAAAAAAAAAATCGAAGGTCTTGGACAGGGTTTTAAACAGGGGACAAGCAGTTTAAAAATTGCTACATTGACCCATCGAAAACAAAACCTAAATACGCCACTGAAATGGCACTATATACGCAGCGTATTGTGTGTGTGTATATATATATTTATTTTTTATATTCTGTCTGTGCGTATATATATACACACACACAAACACCCATACACTAAAATAAAGAATTACAGCCAGTCTGGATCCTGAACACAGTCTACACTTTATTTCAGACTACAGATTTCTGAACATAATAAAATCTTTGGCTTGTAGCGGCGGGTTCAGTCTCGCAGTCTGTGGATCAGAATTTTTTTTTTTCCTCCGAGAAAAAATAAAAAGAGACAGAAATTCACAGACAAAAAAAAATCAAACGAAAGATCGGGAAAGTCAGACATTTACCGTAAAACAAGAGCGACGGACATCAAGAGGAGAGGGGGGAAAAAAGTAAAGCAAACAAAACGAACAAACGAACAAAAGAAAGGGAAAGAGAAAGAGAAGAGGGGAGAGAGAAACTGTCCAGCAAATAGAGATCGCTACACATATTTCTTACCTGAAATTAAATATATACAAGGTCATATGCTGTTTGGCTATATAGAGATAATTTTTTTGTAAGTGTTCATATTTTTTTTTTCTTAATCGGAGTCCTTATACTATGGATAGACAATAGATCTGCTTTTAAATAGCACCTGTCTGCCTCCCGGCCGGCGGGCCGGCGCCGCGGCGCAGGGCTGGGGGGGCCGCGCCGCCTCACTCGCTCTCCTCTTTGTCCTGCACGGTGGTGGTGGAGTGGTTGTAGAGTCCCTGGGCCATGAGGTGCAGCGCCAGCCCGTTCTTGATGCCCGTCGCCTTCTTGATCTTGGCTCGTTTGTTCTGGAACCAGATCTTGATCTGGGACTCGTTGAGGCTGAGCTCCTGGGCCAGGCTCTGCCGCCGCTGCTCCGTGATGTACCGGTTCGCCTGGAACTCCGCCTTCAGCCGCTGCAGCTGCTCGGCCGTGAACGCCGTCCGCGGCCGCTTGTCCTCCTTCTCCGTCTTCTTCTTCTTCAGCTTCCTGGTGCGGGGGCCTGCGGGCAGGGCACACACACGCCGCTGGGCAGGGCCGCGCCGCCGACCGACAGACCGACCGACCGCCGCCCCCGCCCCGCCGGCCGCCGGAAAAATGGCTGACGGGTGAATTTCTGCCGGTCCCGTGTGTGCGTCCCACACACACACACGCACCCACACCCCCAACCCCGGCACGACGGAGGGAAGGACGGGGAAGGAGAGGGGAGGCCGGGGCCGAGCCCTCCGCGCACCCCCCGCCGCCCCGGCCCCGCTCCGAGGGGAGCGGCGCCCTGCTCGCCCCCCGCCCCGCCACACGTCGGGGCGCCGCTCCGGCCCGCCCCGCCGGGACCAGCCGCGCTCCCCCGGCACGGCCCAGGCCCGGGGCCCGCCGGCCGGGCAGCGGCTGCGCCAGGCAGCGCGGGGGCCGAGGGTCCCCGCGGCTCGGTACCGGGCGGCCGCCGGCGGCAGCAGCCTGGCCGGGGGCTGCCCCGCTCCCTGTTTGGGGGGCAGCAGCCCCTCCGCAAGGCCGGCCCAGCACCGGGAGGGGGTCCTCTTCCCCGCCGCCACCCCGGAGCCCGCCGCCGCCCGGGTCGTCCTCGCTCTCCGGCGGCCGAAACTCGCCGGGGACCCCGTCCCCGCCTGCCGCTCTATCCCCAACCCCCCACCGAAAGCGATGCCCCCCCGTCCCGTCCCCGCCGCCCTATCCCCAGGCTGGGATGGGGCCAGGTGAGGTACCGCAGGGCTCGCCGGGGGAAGCTGCCCGCTCCAGGGGCGCATCCCGGGGACAGCGCCAGGTCGGGGCGTCCTCCCTCCGTCCTCCGCGCTCCGGCCCGGCCCGGTGGGACCGAGAGGGGGAGGGAGTCCTGCAGAAAGGGATCTGCGAAAATCCCCCGACAGCTGCCGGGACCGACGGGCGGCCCCGGGCCCGCAGCCCCCCGCCAGCAGCCGCCGCAGCCGGCGAGGCCTCCCGGCCGCCGAGTAGGCCGAAAGCTCCTCTCCCGGCGCAGCCCTTCCCCAGAGCGGGGGGATTCCCCGCGGCTCGGCGGCGGCTGCCGGCGGGGAGGAGGAGCGGGCCCGGCGGGATGCTCCCGGGCTCCGCCGGCGGAGGGGCGGAGGGCGCGGGCAGCGAATCGCTTTAGCCCCGGCACCTTGCAGCGGGGCGCCGGCGCCTCCGACCGCCGCAGCCCGCTCGTCGCCGGAGCCAGGAGAAGCGGCCGGGGCCGGCGGGCAGCTCCAAGCACAACAAAGAGGGCGGCCGAGCCGAGCCAGCCTCCCCTCGCCATTCTCCCCTCCGGGCCGGGTGAGCAGGGAGCCTCGGGGAGGACGTGCAGAAATAATTCTCTGCAGAAGAAAGGGGAGGAAAGGAAATAGAGGCGCAAGTGCAAAACGCCTGGCGCACGGCGGCCCTGGGAATCGGTAGCGAAACACCCGGGGCCGGCCCGGCCGGGAGCGAGGGCCGCGCCGTCTGACAGCTCTATCACTCCATCAATCACCCGAGTCAATCAAAGTGGCTTTTCTGAGTCGCTGGACGTGTCAATAACGGGGGATGGAAATGGTTCGGCCGACAGCGCTGCACCGACCCCCGCCGGGGAGCAGCCAGGCCCGGCATCGCGGAGCGGGGCCGGGGCCTTCCCCCGGCCCGAGTGGACCCGGGCGGCCGTGCCCGCCACCCCCGGGCCGGCACAGGGGAGCCCACCCCGGCCCGCGCTGGCGGATCCCTGGCTGCTGGCCTTGGGTGTCACGGAGAGGGAACCCTCTCTCCTCGCCCTCCGCTTCTTTCAACAAAAATTTTACAAATAAAATTAGTAACTAACGGTGATAAAGTCAGGGTCTGCCGGGGGCAGCTCGGGGAGAGTAAACAGCGTGAAAGGGGGCGGCGGAAGGGGGCCGGGGGCCGGGAGGGCCGAGCGGGCGGCTCCCACCGGGGTGGCCCCGGGCAGAGGCACGTTCCCCCCGCGAGCCGGGCCCCAAATCCCGGCAGGAGCACCGGCTCCCGCGGCAACGCGCGGCCTAAGGGCCTGCTGGCCCTGCCTGGCTGCAGAGGCCCCTGTGAAGAGCCCCTCCGCCACCTTCTCAAAAAAAAAAACCCTTTTCCTTCGCCTTCCGAGAAAACACCCCTACACCCCCACGCACCACCAGCAGCCGCCCAACATGTGACTGGGGCCTTCCCCCCCGCCACCCTCGAAACGCCACCAGCAAAATATAAAATAAAGGGCAGGGGAGAAAAAAAGCCCCAAACAAGGGAGCAGCCGAATCCGCTGCCTTTTTTCGCGGCGCTCCCACGCCACGCCGCCGCGCTGCGGAACACCCGGGGCTGCGGCACGGTGGGGCAGGCGCGGGGCACAGGAAGGGGTCGAACCCCGCCGGGTCTTCCCTTCGAAACGCGGCCGAATCGGGTCCTGGCATCACATTCAAATTTGGGAGATTCGGAGGAGGAAGGGAGGAGGGGTGAGGGGGGGAACGGGGACGCGTTTCCTCTCGCCCCGGGTGACCCAGAACCCCCCCCCCCTCCCCGCGCGCGCCTCCCCACGCGAGGTCCTCAGCAGGCCGGGAGCCAAAGCAGAGGGGGCAAGAGGGGAAGGGGAGGGGGGGTGCGACCTTGTCACGATTTTAACAGCTCCCAGATGCGCCGCGGTTCCTTACCCGAGGACGGTCTGTCTGAATACCTAGTGCAGTAGACCCAGGCAGGCCACACCAGCGGCTGTTGCGAGTCGGGCTTTATAACAGGTCCTCCATTATTAGAGCCCATGAGGAGGATGGCGGGGCTGCCGTGCTCCCCGTACTTCGCCGGGTGAGTCTCGCCCCCGTCGGCGGGGGGTTTGGCCGCCCCCGACGCCGCCGCCGCCACCGCCGCGGCGGGGCTGGCTTTGGCGGCGGCGGCGGCGGGCGGCGGCGGCGGCGCGGAGCCGTCGGGACGGCAGTTCGAGTCCGGGCAGAGGAGGGAGGGCGGGTTGGGCGGCCGGGCCAGCAGCGGGTTGACGTTTTCTCTACCTGAGCTCTGCCCCCGGTCTCCGTCCCGCTCCCGGCTGCCTCCTCCTCCTCCTCCTCCTCCTCCGCCGCCGGCCGGCGCGGGCGGCTCCTTCTTGCAGCCGAAGTCCGGCCTCAGGATGTTGTCGATGAAAAAGTTGGTGGTGCGGTGGGGCGGCGGGGGCGGCGGGGGCGGCGGGTGGCGGCGGCGGGGCAGGGGCAGGGGGCAGGGCGCGGCGGGGGAGGCGGGCGCGGGGCTGGGGGACACGGGGACGCTCTCGCCATCGCTGCCGCTGCCGCTGCTCGCCGGGCCGGGCGCCGCGTCTCGGTGGCCGTGCCCCTCCGGCGGCTCTTCCATGCTCAGTCCCCGCCACGGAGATCGCTGCCTTTTTTCCCCCCCACCCACCCGCTTTACGCCCACCCCACTTTGCCGGTGGGTGGCGGGGTGGAAAAGGGGGAGGAAAATTTAAAAAAAAAATGGGGAAAAAAAAAGAAGAAAAAAAGAAAAAAAGAATAAAATCCACTTGTTGGGCTGGAGCTGAGATTTTTTTTTTTCCTCCCCCTCGCACGGATGGATCCAAAACCGGGGAGACACTCGAGGGCTTCTTTCCCCCTTCTCCCGATCAGCTTATATTTCCACCACCAAAAAAAAAAAAAAAAAAGAAGAAAAAAAAACCAAACCCAAAAAGGTGTGCGGCAACACCCCGGCCCCCCCAAAAAACCCGCCCCCCGAAAACCCGTCAAAATCTGCTCATCTCCCCGCCGCCGCCGCGGCGGCTCCGCGCTGCCCCGCTGTCACGCTCTGCTCTGCCCACGCCGCGGGCTGCCGGAGCCCTTCCCCGCCAGCCTGCTGCCGCACGCCGCCCCGGCCAATTTATTAATATTTTTTTTAATTCTTTTTTTTTTTTTCCCTTTTTTTGGGGGGTATTTTTTTCCCCCTTAAAAAAAAAAAAAAAAAGGCCAAATCTCTGACAGCTCCGGTCCGTGCAACAAACTCTCCCTAAAAAATCCCACAGCCACACTTTTTTCACTCGCACCGGAAGCACGTGAGGCGGCCCCGCACGTGGGGGCGGCCAATGGCGCGCCGCCGCCGCCGTGACACCCCACGCCGCGCCCAATGGGCGCCCGGCGGGCCGCCGCCATAAATACCGCGTGGGGACGGGACGGGACGGGACGGGACGGGACGGGACGGGACGGGACGGGACGGGGAGGGCGGGCAGGGCAGGGCAGGGCAGGGCGGCGGGAGCGGCGCCGCGGGGCGGGGGCCGCGTCCGCACCTACACGCGTGTATCGTCCACCCCACACCCCACACGCAACCGGCCCTGTGAACAGCATCTTCCAGCCGCGCCGCAACCCCGCCGTGTCGCGCGCGGGCCGCCGCGGGTGGCGGGGATTTGGTCACCGGCCGCTTCCCTGTTATCCGTCCCCAATAATAAATCCACACACACACACCCCCAAAAAAGAAAAAAAAAGAAAACAAACAAACAAAACCAGAAATCTGTGGGTGCTCTTTTTCCTCCTTTTCTATTCTCCCGCGGCGGGTGGAGGTGGCGAGTGGGGTAGGGGTTGTCCGAACTCGAAACTTCTTTTTTCTATGAATAAAAATTTAAAATAATAATAATAAATAATAATAAAAGCAGGAGCCACTGCCGGGGTGAGCCGGGCTTGAGGCTGCAGCCGCTCGGCTGGTTTGTTCCTTTATTAGGTTTTTTTTTTTTTCGGAGTATGAAGCAGATCGGCCGCCAGCTCACAGCTCAGTTCGTATCAGGTTTCCTCGTCTGTTTTTTGATGTTTGTTTGTTTGGGTTCGGTTTGTTGCTTTTTTTTTTTCTTCCCTTTGGTATTTCCCCCCCCACCCCAGCGACGACCGCGTACCTCGGGACGCGTGTTGCAGCAGAAGGGAAATGTAATGATTTTAAAGGGTGGGGAGAAAAAGGCACTTTTGAGGACTGCTGCAGCTATCTAAAAAATTTATTTTAAAGAATATAAATTAATTAAATTAATTAAAAAAAAAAAAAAAAAGGAAAAATCCCTGCTCCCAGCTTTGGGCTGCCGGGGGACGGCGGTCCCGGGCGCTACCCTGCGCGGCGGGGCGGGCTGCTCCGGGGGAGGGAGGGAAGCGTCGGTGCTAGCACGAATGGGCGTGGGGGGGGTGTGTGTGTGGGTCCCATCTCAGGACTTTGCAGGACGAGGGGGGTCCCGGCGGGGCGGCTGTCCGGAGGGAGCCACGGCCGCTCCCGGCCGGCCGCAGGCACCTGCTCCAGGATGGAGCCGGTTCCCGGGGCTGCGGGAAGGTCAGTTCCCGGCGTTTTCTCCTCTTGCATCTTGACGTAACCGAAACCCCCCATCTTCCCTTCCCACCCCCGCACTCCCCCCCCCCCCAAAACGGCGGGCGGCGGGTCCCCCGCGTTCGGCTCCGCGCTGCTCCGCGCCGCTCCGCGGGGCCGGGCCGCGTCACGTGCCGCCGCCCCTATACCCTACCTACGCGCGGGTGCGTGCTCAAAGCGAACCTATAGCTATATCAGCATGTGTCTATAGCTCGGGGCTTCCCGGCGGGCCGAGCCGCGGAGCCGCGGCCGGGAGCGCTACCTGCCCCGGGAGCCGCCGGGGGAAGCGGCCGGGCCCGGGGCTCGGCTCTCGGGAGGCGGCCGGCATGGGGAGGGAAGGACGGACACCTCCGGGTGCCCGGCAGCAGCCCCCCGGGTCCCCGGGCGGCGTCCCTCTGCCCGCTCCGCCGAGGCAGACCCGGTTATTTTCTCCGTACCGGGGAAGCATTACCGAATTGTTACCTCCAGCCGCACAATAATCCCCTAAAATAATAGCTGGCAGAACACAATCAGCCCTGGAATCAAGAGCTTCATCCGCAATTAAATGAATGTTAAAACCCCCCCTCCCCGCATTCACAATATCATATCATTTACTCGCACCGAAATTGGGTTTATTTATATTTAAGTTAGCAAAATTGAAATCTTTATCCCAAAAGCGAGCGTGGGTACTTAATTAAATTCTAATTAGGACACTATCAATATCCCATTTAGCCACGTAGCCTTTGTGAGCCGCGGTCCCTTTCAGAGCTGTAAATGGGGGCTCGCTGCCTTATCTCTCCTGCAAGAGACGCCTTGAGAAGGGCTGCAAAAGATAATTTATAGGTTTTAATTACTCTTCATTCCGCCTGATCAGCTTGGCGTTCATCACAGGACGGCGAATAAAACCTGGTCAAAAGCACTGTCACTATTCCCTGGCAAGACGCTTAATCAAAGTAAGCAGGGCCATATTACACGCTGCGAGCTTCTTCACGTAATTTCCCAGCTGCTGATAAAGCTAGTTGAATAATGCTGCAGTCCTTCGGAGACACCATTTACAGAAATGACTTTATTGACGGCTTAACGTCGGTAATTCATTTTACCTTTCATGTATTGGGAGCCCGGATTTGTTACAGTAATAGGATGATAAATGTCCTGGCGGCCCTATAGCTTTTGTTATTGAATACAATACACACACCCATCCTTAAATGTTCCAAAATTGGGTAACAAAAGGGAGAGAGAGAGAAATCGAAACCTTTAACTATTTAATTTGCCTTCCTGAGCGCGGGGGGGGGGGAGGGGGGGGGAGGAGGGGGGGTGCGAAGTGTGTGTATGTATGTGTGCGTACGTGTGTGTGTGTTGGGGGGGTGTGTGATATTTCACCCGGAGTCCTCCCTTCTTCTAGAAACTGTTCTGGATTTTACAGGCTTCTTTATAAATTGAGTAGGTTTGTGTACTGAGGGGGTGGGGGATCGGCCGGATGAATGAGGAGGGGTTAAAGGAAAAGACGATGTATATTTCCAGGCTGGATATTTTTTCCACCGCGACCCTTCCTATCTAAATAGATAAATATTACTCTCCAGCTCGCAGATAGTTACAGTAATCGGGGTAATATGTCTATAATATGTCTACACAGGCTCTTAAGGACGGAAACTTTAAACAAAAAAATAAACAAAAAGCCTTTCTTCGGCAAGAGTTCCCTCCTCGACTTGCGGTGCCGCTGGGTTTTGAGGCGCCCGTCGGGAGGGCCGCTCCCGCGGAGCCCCGCTGCCGTCGCGGGGGCCGCTCCCGCGGAGCCGCCGGCCCGACCCGCAGGGCCGGGACACCCCGTCCCCGCTCCCCCGAAAGGGCTCCGGCGGCCGGGGGCGCTGCCGGCCCCTCGGAAGTGCCCCGGTGCTGCCCGCGCCTCTTGCAGGACGCTGTCCCCGCCGGCGCTGGGGCTTTGGTCAGCCCTCCCGGCGTGGGGAGGGAGAAGAGGAAAGGCGGGAGGCGGGGAGCAGGCGGGGGGGGGCGCTGGGGCCAGGGCCGGCCTGGGACCCCCGGTGCCCGCCGTCGGACTGCGGGAGGGCGCCCGCATCGCTCCCGCCGCGCGGCACCAGCCCGCCGAGCCCGCAGCCTCCTCGGGAGTCGGGAGAAATAATTTCTCCGATTTCGTTGTGTTTACTTTCTTTATTTTTTTTTTACCTTCTTCTTCTTCGTCTTCTCTTTTTCTTCTCTTTGAGGCAGGCCACCAAAGGGAGGATATTTCAAATTGGAAGTAAAAATAAAATTAAAATCGGATTAAAAATCCTTTGCAGTTTATTCTTTTTTTTTTCCTCGGCGCCCTTATAGGAAGGAGGAAGTATAGAAACGTGGTTAATATACGCTGTGGTAATCCTATTTCTAGGTCTAGATCAGATCTCATTGGGGCCTTTGCTGAAGGACATAAATGAGTTGTTCTAATACAATAGATTTCATCCTTCCTACAGGGACTGGCTGACCAGAGGTTTTGTTAAAAGTGAATGCGAATAGATTTCTGCTACAAGTGCAGCATTATTATTATGAGCTGTAAGGTCAGACTATACATTCCGGGTCCCCAAAGCCTATAGACCCTGGGAAATGCGCGGGATATACCACGTCATTGTACCTGACAGTCTCTTCAATAGACTAATTCAATTATCGCTTGGGGATTCAGTCTTCATTGAAGGCAATAATAGCAGCGTAATTCGTTGGTAAATAGGTATTGGAAGCAGCCCCGCTCGAAACTTTTTTGCGGGACGCAGGTTTATATCTCCGAGCTTCAAAACCTCTGCCGGTGCAAGAGCGGGGAGCGGAGAGGGAGGAAGGGGTGGCTTTTGTGGAAGGGGAGGGCCGGGCTGCGGGGAAAGCCCGGGGCGCTCGGCCGGAGCCTTAGTCCCGCAGCCCGGCCCGGGGGGCAGCGCGGCCGCCCGCTCCCCCGAGGGGCTCCCGGGGTGCCGGGATGCTGCGCCCCGGTGTCCTGGGGTGCGGTTACGAATCAATTACCGTCCAGGACCACCCCCACCCCGGCAGTGCAGCCCGGCTCTCAAGTCTCAGGGAACGTCAGGGAATGGGAAAGATTTAATTTTATTTATTTCACTGTCTGTCCATCACTCCCAAAGGGGACGGAGAGGAAAACGCCCTGCAAAAGTTTCTGGGGAGGGCAGAGAAAACTGTCTTTCTTACTCTTAGTAGTGTTATTGGTTGGTTTCTTTTCCAACAAGGAAAACAAAAAAAAAAAAAAGAAAAACAAAGTGAGAAAGAAAAGAAAAAAGAAAGAAAGAAAAAGAAAAACGGAAAGGGAAAAGAAAAAAGGAAAGGGAAATGAAGAAGAAAAACAAAAAGGAAAAAGGAAAAGGAAAGGGAAATGAAGAAAAATAGAAAAATGAAAGAAAAAAGGAAAAAGAACAGGAAAAAGAAGAAGAACAAATAAAAAAGAAAAAGGAAAAGAAAAAAGAAGAAAAAGAGAAAAAGGACCGAAAACCAGAAAAGATGGGGGGAAAGGATAAGAAGCACAGAAAAGAGGAAAATAAAAATTAGAAAGACAAATTTAAAAAAGAGAAAAGAAAAGAAAAGAAAAGAAAAGAAAAGAAAAGAAAAGAAAAGAAAAGAAAAGAAAAGAAAAGAAAAGAAAAGAAAAGAAAAGAAAAGAAAAGAAAAGAAAAGAAAAGAAAAGAAAAGAAAAGAAAAGAAAAGAAAAGAAAAGAAAAGAAAAGAAAAGAAAAGAAAAGAAAAGAAAAGAAAAGAAAAGAAAAGAAAAGAAAAGAGAGAAAGACGGAGAGAAGAAGAGAGAAGAGCTCGCTGCTTTCCAGTGGCCTGGCTGCAAACCCCTTCCCATCTGCTTCCCAAGCCCCCTCCCGCCTCCCACCCACGTCTGCAGCCCACCCTACCTCGCTGCGAGCGGCACAAGTCACCTGGATCGGCTGCCTTAAAACGTCCCGGCTCCTGGAGATGTTTCTCGCTAGCTGGCCGGGGGAGGAATACATCCGAGAAGGGCAGAGACATCCTCTCGACAGGCGAGCAGTCCAAACGGCTTTCTCCAGCCCCGTCTGCCTCCCTGACAATCTGTTTTAAGTTACAGTGGATCTTTCTATGCGCTGCTTTACCCCACTTCGGGGCAGATACTCCTGTCCCCTCGCTAAATACGTGACGAACAGAGGCTGAAAGTTTTGTGGCAGGCTTTGGGTCCGCACCCATCTCTGCTCCGCCGGGCTGGTCCCGGCGTGCGCCTCGTTTCCCCCCTCACACGGCGTCGGGCTGGCTCGAACCCATTTACATTTTTAAATATGTTTTCAATTTCCTCCGGCTCTCCCCACCTATGTCTTACCCTGCTCCTGTGTCTGCTCGGGGAGCCGTGCAGCCCCAGGAAGACTCCGGGATACTTTCGCCGCCCGGCCCCGCGGGGTGGCGGCGGGGCCGGGGCCGGGGGGTCCCTGCCCGGGCAGGGTGCCGGGGGTTGGCGTTGGGAACGGCCCCCTAAGACTTTTCCCACCTCGAGTGGGTTCTTCGTGCTAGTAAAGCCTTTCCCCTTCCCCGGCTTCTGGATTTTTGGCCGACAAAGGGGCACACGCGGGACCACCGCCCACGCCGCACCCCCGCTGCCCTGCCGTCCAGCTCCACGCAGTCCCGCCGTGTCTCCCAACCCACGCGTGGAGCCCTTCTGTGCGTGTATTTGCGTGCGAGGGTTTGCGCGTGCATTTCTGCGCCTGAACGTGGGTGCAGTGGGCGCGGAGGGGAAGGCTTCCTTGCACACAGGCGTGTGCAAATAGGTGTAGCTTTTAGTGGGTGCAGACGGGCACGACACCCCCACCTCTTTCCCGTGGATCCCCCATCAGCTCGAGGAACCCCACGAAGGGATCCTCCCGCAAACCCCGCGCCCCCCCCCAAGCCCGGGAGCAGCGGGGCAGTCCCCGTGGGAATCTCGCTCAACTCCCTGCATGGAAGGATGCTCCCCGGGGTCCTCGCCCCGTCCCTCAGGTGCACGCCTTTGCAGCCCGCCTTACGAGGTGGCTGGGGCTCTCCAGCAATGACTGGCGCACATACAGCCCCGGGAGGCAAAGAGGGGCCAGCCTCTATGTTTGTTGTTGTTTTTACCCCGAGATCCAGACAGCAGCACCGGTACCGGCGGACACGGGTGTCACAATTTCTCCCCTCCCAGTCTGCAGGCAGCTCAGGGCTTTCTCCCTACCAGTGCTTTGGGGGAGATTTGAGCCCGTGCCCCTGGCCCCAGCCAGCCCCCTCGGCCATTTCGCACCCCCCCCCCCCCCCGCCACCGCCGGGCCCTGGCTCCGGGCCGGGCCCCGGTCCCGGGAGGCGATGCCCGGAGCGGGGGAGGGGGGCCGGGCGGGGGGGCCGGCCTGCGCCGGGCCGTGGTGCAGGCACCGGGGAAGTTTGAGACGGGGAGAAAGGAGGAGGAAGATAAACCCTTTGTGGTTTTGTCCTCCTTTGTTCCGGAATTAACTTGACCAGTGGGGCTGGGGAAGCATCACGATTTCGAGTTGAAAAAGCGGGGGGGTGTGTGTGTGTTTGATCCTCATCGAGGAAAATGATGCTCGGGGAGGCGGCTGGGGGCGCAGGCACTGGCGCTGGGGTCTCTCTGCGGCGGCTTACAGCAAAATTTCGTTGAAGGCACTATTTCTGCCTTGCACGGGAACTTTCGGCGTTAATTAGCCATGTTGCTCCTACGAGCCGGTCTTGCTCCTCTCTGCTCAGCCGTTCCCAGGCAGAGGAAACAGTGTGTGTAGGGCTAAAACGCAGCAAGACAAAATAATCAGCTTTAAAAGTACGTGTTGGCTGGGGAGGGGGGGACACACACGGGGACGGGGGACGGGAGGAGGGGGGCAGTGGAAGGGGCAGAGAGTAAAGCAAAATAAGTCTATTGCCTGGAGAAATGATGCAATGTTACTGCTGCCCAGTGGCAGTAACCGGAATTGGGTCATTTTAGGGACAAACGCCGGCAAAATTCAAGTCACGTCCACTTTTGATATAAGGATGTGTCCTCTTTAAAAATTGTTATGCAAAAAGACTCTCGTACGTGATCTTTTTGCGATAAAACGCAGCAAGCCAAATATTGGAGCCCGAGTCAATAATGTATGAAGAGATTAAGCAACCTTTCTCCCAGGCAATTATTTCAGCAATTGGAAACCTCGCTCGCTCCAGATTTCAATAATACTAATACTAATAATAATACTACTAATAATAATAGCAAAAGTAAATCAAGCCCAGCGCAAGTGCTATGTTCTCCTGCTCTTTGCCCCTCGCTCGGAGAGGGCGGGCGGGTTTTTTCCAGCCGAGGAGAGTATCCGAGAAGGTATTTAAAACAGCAGCAGCCTGAAAATCACAACAATTCATAATAACCTATGGATCGCGGGAGTAAATAGGCATATCGCGGGGACACCGGCCTGCCTGGATTTATTTGTCTTTAAAGCTCCGGGTAAATTAAGTTTCCGGCTGCCTAATTCTAACAAAAGGTGATAGAAAACGCACCGGCGGAGTAATAGATGGTGGCACCGGGGATCAGAAGGGGAATGGGTTTAATTCTGATTTATGTGCAGAGGGCCGGGGCGCGCCGCCGCGGCGGGAGCAACGCGAGCAGCTCCGCGGGTGCGGGGGCTCCGCGGGTGCCGGGGCTCCGCGGGTGCGGGGGCTCTGCGGGTGCGGGGGCTCCGCGGGGGTGGCCAGGCCAAGCGGGGCAGCGACTTGTGGAGGCGGCAGCTTGTCCCTGCGGCTCCGCGGGAGGCTGCTTCCCTGCGTGGGGGGGAGACACGCGTCCCTCCCTGGCCGAGATCGCCGGGAGATCACGGCGGGGGCGGGGGGATAAATTCGGCTGCAAGAGGAGAGCAGCGGGTGCGGGCAAGGGGTCTGGCAGGAAAGACCCCTATGCCTTTGCCCTCCCAGCGAGGGGCAGCAAGCAGAGAGCTGGGACAGGATTCCCTGAGCCATCCTTGTATATCTAAAGTCGCTGCAAAGCTTTGAGAGAGAAAAGCCTCCACCACCCGCTGCAGGCTACTTTTTTTCCTCCCTTTTTACTTTGCATCCCTTGCCCTGTGGCTGCTGGGCGCCGCTGGCCATGCAGCAGGCAGGATTTCCTTTGTGTGCTTATCTCTGGCTCCACGATAAAAACTTTCCCCCTTCTTCACCGGTTCTGATCCTGGTCGATGGTGCAGTGCCAATAACTAGCCATTCGTTTCAGTTGCAAAAGAAGAAAGCCGGTCAAAAGCAAAGAAACTGAACTTTTTGGAGACAGCCTGCCGAGTACTGGGGACTGCGCCTTCCAGGAGAAACCACGACCAGGTTTGAAGCAAGGGATGGGACTTTGGTCACGTTCAGGGGCTGGGTGGGAGGAAGATGAAAAATTATTTGGGAGCAATGATTCCTCCTGGTGCATACGACTGAAGAAGTTTTGCAGAAGCACCGAGATGTAGGAGCACCCAGTCCACTGACCTGCTACAGCTGAGAGCCTTTTCCAGGACATGCCAGAGTACAATAGATATACTCGCTAGCATGGCACTTCACCTGCACACCCAGCCCTGCAGCCAAATCCCACATCCCTCTCCAGACAGCAGCCTTACATTCCTGAGCTAGACAAATGATGAAAAAGTTCCAGTTACCGTCTAATGAAAGGCCTCCATCTCCCTTCCCCCAGAGGTTTCCGATGCACATATAATTAGCTCTCAATATTTCATGAATATGGGGTTTTACTAATTCCTTTTCACTCAGGAGATTTCGCATTCACTGTTTTACCCTCTCTCTCATTTTACACAAAGCTGTGGCTGTGGGAAGGGTGGTTACAGGTTGGGGTGGGTTCTTCTAGCTAGATACACAACTTCCCTCAGCCGCCCGAGGCCTCAGCCCAGGCATCCTGAGAGACACAGATCTTAAATGAAGGACCACAGCTTTTTAGCTCTTTTTTGTTTGTTTGTTTGTTTTTAAATGCAGAAAATCAAATACACTATGGGATTTTGTTCCTTTGGGGTAAGGATTTCTTTGGATGGGTAGTGATTCAGGAACAGGTCTTCTGCTTCTGAGTTACAGTATGTTTTGGAGGGAGATTGGTACTTTCTGACCAAAAGGAGCAGTCATCTCAGGCAAAGGAAGACACAGAAGTCAAGCCAAATGTCATCAAGAAATGTTCCACTAAATCTTGGTGATCTTCCACAATAACAGCTCCAGATTGTCTGATGACCACACAATTGTATTAGTAAGAGCACCTTTAAGCTCCCTATCTGTGTAATGAACGGAAAATCTAGCTTGGCATCATAGTCTTTTTTGTTTTATTTTGTTTTGTTTTCATCTGGTTCACTGGAAAGCAGTGAGGTAAAGTCCACGTGCTCATAGTCTGCATGGAAAAAATTTCGGGAGTCTTATCTCCCTTCTCCAGTACCAGACCTGCAGCTGGGGGGAGGCTGGGGGCACAGTTGCCGAGGGTGCCCTTCGCGTGCAGGGCTGAAGCACAAAGCTACTCTATCCATTGTGATTCCTCTGGTAGAGCTGCCTGGGTGTTGCAGTGGGGCTGACCCTGTTACCCACATGTCACCCTGGCATCCAGCATCCTCTTGCCTCTGGGTGCAAATAGTTGCACTAGGCAGATAGCTGCTGGCCTCGGGGGGAAAAAAGGCTTTAAACTTGTTCTTGAGAGGATGAGGAGGACCTTCAGCTGCTGCAGGGCACCTTTGCTGGGCTGGTTGTGCAGCAGTAGCCATCCTTCCTCTAAACATGCCATAGACATTGACTACATCTTGTTTTGCTCTGTCTGAATGTGCCTTGAATAAAGTGACGTAACGATAGCTCAGTCCGGGGGGAGTTTTCCTGAACACGCTGCAAGAACAAAGTTTGGTCCTTCTGTTCAAGCAGATTCAGACTAACAGGCTTTTCACCACATCGCCTTAGTGCTAAACACTGGCATTTGCAACACAGCAGATGAGTGTCTGTAAAGGCAATCCCCCAACCAGAAATAGCTCATTCAAAATCTCATTATGCCCACAACTCGCTTATTATTAATTTAAAAGGCTGTCTTATGTAAGAAGAAAAACAAATCCTAAAACAAATGATACTTAGAATCACTGAGCCTGGTGGGCAATGGATTTTATTGGCCACACATTTAGTTGGATGTTAAAGAGGTTTTCCATTTTACAGTAACTGCTGTCTCCCTATGTGGTCCATTGAAGGATAGCTTTGTTTCCTCACATTAAACTTTGTGAGTCACTAGTTACTGTGCTTTGCCTGTTTCTTAATATCAACTTTACACTTATATGGGCCTTTTCCACCCTCAAATTCTGTAGCTGTTTACTAGGAAGCCAAAAGGAGATGGTGAAAGGGAGAGGAGTTCCCCAAGTGACTGACATGGATGCAGGATCAGGACCTGCAGGCATTCTGCTGAGCTTTGAGTCACGTTCAACAGGATTTTCCCTGTGTCGGGGACAGGCAGTTTATTCCTGTAACGTCTGTCTGTGGGTGTGCCGCAGTGGGATTTTTCTTGCAGTCATCAATCCCTGAGGGTGACGGTGCAGGTAGTGAAACCTCATAGGAGTTAGCGCATTTGGAGGTTATAAACCGAAGCCCATGCTGCCTACAGGGGACATCTCAGGAGCCAAAAATATCCTCTTTAGCTCTCTCAGGAGTGACCTGCAGCAGAAGCAGGACCCTAAGGGAGAAAGGGATTATCCATTGCTGCTCAGGGCTGAGATGGCCAGCACTGAGACCCCAGCCAGCTGCAGGCACTGCTGCACTGCACCCCGCGGTGCCTGCGGACCCCAAGGGATCCAAAGCCATACAGATGCTGCTCTGGTGTGCAGGGAACATGTGGAAGAAGGGGTCCCAGAGAGGATTTATCTTGTTTTTTTCTGTTTCCTGCTGCACTGTGATTATTCTTTAATCTGGTTTTCAATATGCACTCTTTGCTGTTTGTCCCACGGCTTCAGAAGTCAATATAGTTTTTAATCAGCTAGTGATTTACTGATCCACAGTTCTCATCCCTGCCATGAAGAAACACCATGGATGCAACTGCGGGGGCCAAATTATCACTTGGAATAAATGGTGATGGAGAGGTGGCTTCAGTGAGTGGGACTGTCCCAAGCCCAGTGCTCCAAGCACGGGCTCACCAGAGCACACAGCGCCAGGGCTCAGCAATCATTGCAGAGGGAAACAGCCCGGCCCCTTTCCTGGGGTTATTAATGCCTTTTTTGTCCAAATGCTGGTTTCCAGAGACATCTTGTGGCTCTTGTCAGCTATCACAGCTGAGCTGCTCCACATCCCAGCATGCTGCTCCTCCTGCAGTGTGGATAGCTAAGCTGCTTCCCAGGCTGCTTGCTGTTTGCACCCTGAATAAGATTTTTTTTTTACCCCTCAATGTGTATTTTCATCTTTGTGGGACTCCCCTTTCACATATAGCTCAGGCTGGGGTATGGGTGTAAACATCAGTTTTGCAGGAGCAAAGACCTCTGCAGAAGAGTCACGGGTGTGAGAGCCCAGCCAGGCTGGTGTCGCTGCAGGAGGAGATCAGTGGTTGCTCCCTACGCAGCACCCAGTGCTGGTGCATCAGCAGCTAATGAAGTGCAGAGTGGTTTTCTTTTTTCATTAGCTCCTTTGATGGCAGTGCTACACAGGCAGAGAAATACAAAACAAACGTACTTTTGCGAGAAGCAGGGGAAGGGCAGAGTTTGTGCAGGGGCAGAAGCTGCAGGCTGGCTGTGAAACCCTGCACACTGCAGGCAGGAGGACCATCTCCAGCCCTTGCAGCAGGGACTTCCAGGAGCAACTTCTCAGCTCAAGTGGGAAGAACAAAACCCACGGGTGCGTGAAAGACTATCCTTTTTGGAAAGGGGATGGTAGGAAGCAAATAACGGGGATTGGACCCCGTGACCATGAAACTCCCATCTATTGCCACGTTAGCTGCACAGGCAGCAGTGCAAAAGGAAAGTGCTCCCAGACCACAGAGAACAAGGCACTGTTGGGCTTTTAAAATCTTTTCAGTAGTAATGAATTAGCAATAATTCTTCACTAGATAAAGAAAGGGCATTTAAACCACTTGGAGCAAGCAGATCTTTTCTGGACTTGTAAACTTCTTGTTTAGAGAGCAAGCTCATCATTTTGTCTACCAGAGCGATTTATACCAGCAAGCACGGGCAGCCTCACATCCCCAAGCACATGTAGTGCTGCCAGCCGACTCCTCAACTCATGGCCACATGGTGCAGGAGGGAGCTGCCAGGTTCAGGCAGGGAAATAGATGCTGTTCCTGAAGCCTCAAGCACCCCAAGGATTGTTGTAGTGCCACGCTACGCAGGATCTGTCTGTCCAACACCCAGTTAAACCTCTTTCCTTTTGATGGGGAGATAGCAGCTATGGCTATGGTGTCTAAGCCAGCAGATTTCTTGTCTCCATCTAGCCAGGATGGATAGGATTCCCTTCTGATTGCACAAACAAAGCTTCATAGATGGGAGGTGAATTTTATGTGTATCCCATAGCCACACAGACTCTTGCTGGGTCCAAGCCATCTATGCAATCTACACTTTCCCACTGGTGTATAATTTTCTTGGCACTTTCCTTGCAACAGGTGGGCTGTGATGTAAGGAAATGTAATGTGGCTGCTTCACTCTTGACTAAGAAGAAAGATTTACTGCAGAAGTACTGCTTACAGTTTTATGGAGATTTCTTATCTAAAGCCATGTAACACCCTATGGCGGGGGTCCACAACTTCAAGAAAGTCTCAGAACATCCAAACAAATGTTTTCAAGCAGGAAAGGAGCCAAGTTACCATGTCTGTGCACAACATCAGGACGCTGGGCTGGGAACTGCAGCTGAGATCACATGGTGCTATAACCCCATTTCGCCTGTCTGGGGTCCAAGGAACCTTACGTAATTCATCCAGCCCTGGAGAAAAGATGATATTATGGATCAAAAATTACTTCCCAAATGCCCTGGACAATGTGTTGGCTGTGATGGCTCAGACAGTTTGCTGTGCTCTGTCCTCAAGCTAATCATCGTCAACTCCATCCAAGAGGTGGTCAAGCTGATAACATGGCCTCAGTAACGGCAGCTACGGACCTGATACCAATGGTGGGTGAAAAGAACTGTCTCCTGGCCTCTTACAGACATGAGGCAGCATGTAGAGAGGACAAGCAGCTTGGCAGAGACACGGAGGACCTGGTGTCCCTGTGTTGCTGCTTGAGGCAGTTTTCCTGTGTAGGATTGTAGTTTGGTACAACGTTCGCAATGAGAACCAGCCACTCCGTCATAGGCACCGGTGCGACAGCAGCGCCGCAAAGCAACAAGCACGTCACCAGTTACAACCACTAAACAGCAAGGCAACACTAATAAATCTTAATCTGAAGGCTGATAAACTGTAAAACACAACATAAAATATGATGCATGGATTGGTGTTGAGTCTGCGAGCCTCTGATCTGTTCCCATGGGGGCAAATTCTGGCTGATTTTTACTGACAGAGCTCAAAGCGGGCCAGCTGCAGTCACCCAGGCTAAAGGTGGCCTCATGGCTCTTATCTAAATAATTCCTAGTTATTAATAACTTTTATAGTTGGTACGTGGGACTGAATGGTGTGAGCTTTTTCAGTGAGGATAAACCATTCAATCACGTAAAGCCTCACCTAAGAGATGCTGCTAGATGAATCATTTAAGTTGATTGAGGGCTGTGTAAGTGATATATTAAAGATGTGCCAAGCAACATTCCTTGATGGGGAAAATTATGTGTTTTCTGGCAGATTCATAAGCTAAGGAATTCATCTGTGGGTTGTTAAGGAGATTATTGTCTGGTATGTGTGTATATACATGGGAATGGGAATACCAGTCAGTCCAGTTTAATAGATATCTGAAATAATCTGGTTTGCTGAAATGAAACTGTCAGCCTGGGCTGATGCTGGGTAAACTTTTGACTCATCCAATCAAATTGATTCTTTCTGTAACTCTTATGCCGAGGAAGAATTTGGTCCATGGGCTTCAGAGACAGGAGCTGGGTGGGACATGACAGGCAGAGTTGACTCTGTGAACATAGTTCCCATTTATGTCAAGAATAATGCTTGTTAGGACCACCGAAAGAAATGCTAAATCTTTCTGTAACTGTAGCTAAGTTTAGGCTCAAGTGAAAAGTGTAATAGTCACTGCATCTAGTTCAGTTCCTTTTATTTTTATCTATACATTAAAAAAAAATCCCAGCAACTCTTTTTCATTTAAGGTGGTCCAAGCTGGGACTTAAAATGAACTAACCCCAAGGAGGAAAAATCAATTTTAACTCCCCAAGAAATGTTTGGTGCCTGTGATGCCATCCCAGTGCAAGCCAAAATGCCTCCAGCTTCTCAACCACTCTTTCAGGAAGGTGTCCATCTGGGCCGACAGGGATGGGGATGGGGTCTGGCCTGGGGGTGACAGCCAACCTCACCTGCCACCAAAACAGCAGCTTCCCAAGGGAAGCACAAGACTCCTGAACTGGTGGCAGTTTGTCATCACCAATGCTCACATTAAGGGCAGCTGAAAGGAGAAAAAGCATGAGCAGAGAATATATTTTGCAACACAGATGTATTTTTAAACCTTTTTTTTTCCTTTTCACTTTGCTGGAAATTGAATGTGTCCCTCTGCCCCTTGCACTCCCACACTTTCTCATTTCATGTTTACTATGGTCTCAGTTTGGATTTCCATTCAGTTCTTCAGGCTATCTTTCAAAAACTACTTGTTTCAGTTTAGGCAACGCTATCTCTGATTCTGAATTTCACATTTGAAACATTGAGACAGCACTGAAAGTAGTGGTGTGCTGTACAATCTGATCTTCTTATCACTTTCATCAGTGATCTAACATCATATAATTTTCAAAGCAGAGTTCATATTGTCTCGTGATCTGTTTTGCAGAATTTCCTAGTTTATAGGTCTTACTTTTTGATGCCTTCACATCATACCATAATTTCATCATCCTCCAGGAGAGGATTTTAAATCACTGCTTAGTTTCTGTCCTGTATCCTCCACCCAAGGGCACAAAACACTTACCTGTAAGCCTCCTCCTACCAGTTGCAAAAGAAGGGGAAACCCCATCTTGGGATATTTTTCCCTAATATTTTGCATCCCTGTTTTACCCTGCTTCTTCCCGCTGTGCCCAGGCTACAGCCTAAGACTGGAGGGGCTCTTCTCTGCTCTCGCTCAGAGCGCTGTTCTCCCCGGAGATGAGAGAGACAATAATTAATATTATTAACTGTTTGTCATGGACAAACCCAGCTTAGGAAGAGCCTGGAAAGCTTGCAGATGGGGAGCTTATGGTCACATTAATCAGCTGAACAAGCAAATGAGAGAGGCAGGCTCTTAAACCCATTTACTCTGTGGCTCAGTACTCCACGCTACTCAAGCACTTTGGCCGCCTTTCCACGTGCTTTATAGGGTTATTGTGCCTATTATATACCTTACCTTCACATTACCCATTATGGCTTTGAGACGTGTTTAAAGTGAACTTCAAAGAAAGCTTAGAGTTGCTCAATGCTGCTGTGAAAACTTTAATAGCCAGTAGCTTGGGCGTGGTTTAATTTGCAGGGAAGCAGGCTGCTTTCAGGTACCAGAGCAGGCTGCAGATCTTTAACCTTATGCCATGAGGGTGAGCATGGTTTGATATTGCTCTGGCAGGAAAGCAAATCCTGGTACGGATGCAGCCATGGGCACTGAAGGGAAATTTTTCTGGCTCATAGCATGGAGAGGATGCAAGGTGCAGATAACAACGTTAGATCTGCCTGTCTGCAGTGGCGTGTCTGTGCAGAGGGCTCTGCCAGCTGGAGGTGGACAAGCCTTAGGTGACAGATATTTCTTTAGGGTGATGTAAGTATAAACGTACTGATTAAAGGCTTCGTATTTGAAAGGCTATGACTATCTGAATGGCTTCCCAAGTGATACTTGATGCTTTTCCATGGCCACAAGGGTGATGATGCTGAGAATCTCTCCCCACACCTCCTCCCAGCAGAATACAACCCAAAGGACAATCAAGTTCAGTTAGACATATCAAACCATCCAGTGTTTGCCAGGGTAAAGAAACTAGTTGTACAGTCCCAGCTAATCTCCAAAAAACCTATGCTGATCTAAGGAGCCTGAAGTCCTGAGCTGGCCAAACCAGATAATATCTTTCATCTACTTGTTGGGAGCACGCATTCCTTGGGAAAGCTATGATAAACCTGGCACTTAACAAGGCTCGCAAACCAACTAAACAGCTGTGGGAGACATTTGGTGCGTTCGACAGTAAAGACAGGAATGCTTTGAAGACTGGGCTTGTAAGGCAGAGCTCTGTCAACTAGCTCTGGAGCAACCCGGTGAGCGGCCCAGGCGTATGGAGCAAGCTCAGCCTTTACGACTCCACGGCCCCGTGACTCCCCTCCTGGCCGGCGTGCCCATGATTTATCCACCCTACACCCCCGGGCTGCTTTGCTGTTCTCTCTCCCTGCATTTTCCAGAGCTCTGTTTCACATTAACTCATCAGCAGGTTGCAAAGTCAGCGTGCACGACGAGAAGTTTTTTAAGAGAGACCCTGCAGACTGTCATCTCTTTGCCACAGAAGGAAGCAGGAGGGAGGAGGTCGCCTCCTGCTCCTTCTAGCCATCAGCTCCTCCATCAAGAGGATGTGAATAGTCTTCAATCCTTGATACACGAGGAAGAAATGCAAGAGAGAAAGGGGCTCTGGGCTAGTCAAAGTCACAGATGGCTTTAAGTTTTTATAAGTTGTTTCTGTTATTCAGAGAGTGCTGAAGAGCACTGCAGAAAATGCAGCCCTGGGGTACCAGACATCTACCCGGATCTGTTATAGTCAATGTGTGCAGAAATACACAATTCTGGTTTTTTTTCATGATACAATATTACACCACCTTCCCTCAAAGAACAAGGATTGAAGCAAAGCTGGTGAAAGGTCTAGAGAGCAGGTCTTATGAGGAGAGGTTGAGGGAACTGGGGTTGTTTAGCCTGGAGAAGAGAAGGCTGAGGGAAGACCTTATTGGTCTCTACAGCTACTTGAAAGGAGGTTGTAGCGAGATGGGTGTTGGTCTCTTCTCCCAGGTCGCTAGAGATAGAACAAGAGGAAACAGCTTCAAGCTGCGTCAGGGGAGGTTTAGATTGGATATTAAGAAAAATTTCTTCACTGAAAGAGTGGTCAGGCATTGGAACAGACTGTCCAGAGAGATGGTAGAGTCACCATCCCTTGAGGTATTTAAAAGACATGTAGATCTGGCACTTCAGGGCACAGTTTAGGTGACATGGTAGTGTTGGGTTGACGGTTGGACTTGATGATCCTAGAGGTCTTTTCCAACCTTTATGATTCTATAATTCTATGATCTTAACATAGGGCAGGAAGACACTGGGTACCCATCCACATTTCCACCTTTCTGGTTTCCATCTCTGCTGCTGGGAGGTGCTGAGAATTTTCTGTGCCCATGACCACAGGGCACACACAGGGAGCTTGCAGTATTGGACCTGGGAGCGCTCAAGTTATCCTCCTGCAGATGCTCTCAGAGACTGAAAAGCATCCATGTTTTTCAGGAAAATATCTGGTTTACTCAGAATTGTTACCCCTAAAAGGAGATCTTACACTATCGCCTCATTACAGGCAATGGATGATTTCACTGAGCCGATTGGGGATCAGCGGGGTTTAGAAATATCTGTTTTTTTCTGAAGACCTGTGACTATTCACAGCACTAACTGAGGAACCACAAATAGCTATGTCTTTTTTGCTTACAAAATATGCTTTCAGTAAAGCTACAAGATCACCTCTGAGATGCTTTCTCACAAAAGCAGCAAAGAAGGTGGTACTGGCCAGCTGTGAAGCACCTCCGGGAAATCTTTAGTGGTATTTTGAATTTTTATGGTACATATTTATGTATCAGAATCACAGGTTTAATCTTTCCAGAATTAAAGTTTTAAGGAACATCACACAAAAAAAGCCTCCAACAAACAGTTCCTCATTTATCGTCAACTTTTTCCATACATTTTGGTGCCTGTCTAGAAGAAGAGGCAGAGCACATGCTTATGTATCTGTTTGCACTGAAGGTCTAGTCAGGGTCTGAGACTGGCCCACACCAAAGCCTGATGGCTGAGTGTCCCTAAAGCCCTGGGGAGTGCAGAGGGGACGGCGAGGCTGCGTGGCTCGCAGGCAGTCCGGCGCCGCACCACAAGGTGGGGATGCTACAATGCTCAATGGCAGGCAGCTCTGGTCAGGGCAGCATGGAGCTAACTGCATTTATCTCTGTATGATATGAAGTCTCTAATATCCAAAATCCAAGCTGTCACTTTGTCACTTAGCCCTGTATACCTTGCTCCATGCCCTGGGAGTTTACCTTACATCATATCTCTCGCATAATTACAGGATAAAGGCTTTAGAAAATGTTGGCACAAGTGCAGTTTGGTCCTGGGGGCCCCAGAGCTTTTCTGTCACCTGGAGAGCCAGCACCAAGGCTGCTGCTGCAGCTGGGTGAGCCAGCAAGACACAGCAAGGCTCAGGTGAAAGGGGGGAAATCAAATGTGCCTTTTTTTTTTTCCATGCAAGAGCAAGGTGACACCACTGTCATGGAAAGGTGATGGATTTCAGGCAATTAAGGGAACCTTTTCCTTTAGAGGCTCATCTGGCCTGGAAAACTCAGTGCTTCATGCTCCTGCTCAGTTTTACTTGGTTTCCAAAGAGGCAGATGCCACAGTGAGAGCAATTCCTGTACAGAGGCAGTGGATGATTGCTCCTTAAAAACTGTAAGGCAAGTTGTTGAGCCCTGCCTTGCAGGGCAGCGTGTAGCCAGCAGATGACACGGAGGCATTTCCCTCAGGTACATTGACCATCGCTGCCTGCTCTGAAACACCCGCTGACGGGTGTGCCAGCAAAATTGTGGCAGGCTCGGGGCAGTGCCTGTGATTTCCTCTGGCAGCAATGGGCATCCTGCTCTGCCTACACCCCCACAGGCCACAAGCTCCATATATTTTGGGCTGGGTGAGTATGATACTTCCCACCACCCCCTGCTACCCTTCTGCCAGGAACAGGACATCTGGCATAATGAATATGGGCAAACAATAGCTGTGATACTTCTTGGATTTAGCAAAGCATTTGACAGCCTAGAAAAGAGAATTAGGAACTTGATTATAGTATTCAGATGTACAAGAGGTTATTATGAAGAGGGCAGCAGTCAGTTGCTCTCCATAGCTACCAAGGGGAGGACAAAAATGAATGAGATCAGCATTTAGCAACAGAGCTTAGTAGTAGGCATTTGGGGAAGAAATAGATCCTTTCTAACTGTGAAGGTAATTATGCATTAGGACAGGTTATCTGCAGAGGGCTGGGAGCCTTTGAGTTATAAGAGCAGGTCATACAAGCATATGTCAGGAATCAACTTAAGACCTCTCAGACCAATGCTTTTTGCCTTTGTAACCCAGATCTTGTCTTCACATCTCATATCCCCAGGGACAAAGCTTGGCGGAGAGGATCTCTGTGTCTGGAGGGGGGTTTCTCTAGTCATCACCCATCTAGGCATGGTCCTAGGAGGGTTTCTAACATTGTTGGAAGTATCTCATCCTCGCCATCCAGTTCTGTTAGATTGTATGTTGCCCTGGCCTGTTTTGCTGCCCAGGAGTTCCCTCTGCTCTGAACATCCCAGCTTCTTGCCCCTCTGCCTGCAGGAGCAGGCTTGGGTGTTATTTCAAGGTTTCTCTATATGGACCTCCTTCTTACTGAACAAAGAGTGCATAGGGGAAAGGACTAAGTCTTGATCTTGTCTTAGTGAGGCCAGTGGGGACTTTGCTTTTGCTATAAAGGAGTACAGGATGGGCCATGGCCTTTCCTAAGTGTCAGTTCAGCAGTGGCCTTGGCCATCCTGGTAAAGGTGTGAGTGAACATAATCCTACAGCTCTGCTTAACCAACTGATTTCAGCCCAGCATTAAAGCAGGGTCAGGAAAAGTGAAAATACTCCCCAAATCAGAGCTTCATGAAACAGCTGGGCACCCCAGGGCTGCAGGGACAACATCACCCTGGAGCAACTGGGCTGGGATTGCTCAGCCAAAGGAAGCAGATGATAAAAGCTAGCATGATCCAAGCAGTGACAGCATGAGTTCATTGAAAAAGGAAATATGCCATGAAACAGCAAATACCTGGGAGTAATAGCCAGCCAGATCAGGAAATCCCTGAGCTGAGAATGACTGGAAGCTCAAAAAATGGCTAGGAAACACCATAAATGTGTTCCTACACCCTGTTCTTCTACTCTTTCCTAGGCACCCACTTTTGGCAAGCCTCAGGCAGGGTGGTGGGCTACATAAGGCTTTAGTCTATTTGAGCTTGTGTATCTACTCCTATCCTTCCGTCAGTAGAGGGGCTGAATGGTATTGAACAGGGCTCAGCAAATTATGGGTTTTATTCCTCTCAATGAGCAGGTTTTTATCCCACAGGCCCCGGGGGGAGGTGGGTGGTTCAGCCTTCTTGCAATGCATTATCTTTGCTTAGTTGCCTTTCAGAGACAGTAGGATGCGGTCCACAGATCCCCAGGCTGAAGCTTGCAGGAAAAGAAAGTGGATCTCTACAATAACATGCTACTGTCCCTGGCCATTTTTGACCCAGCTGAAGACCTGACAGCTGATATTTGACAGTGGCAGCTCGGAAGAGGAAGGCAGTGGTCTGCCGAGTGGAAGCGAGCGGAGTTACAGCCTGGCCACAGCAAGCGTGAGTGAATCAGCTAGGGACGATGAGGAAAGCTTGAAGTCACAAGAAGTAACATGGAGGATTAAGCAGAAAGGTCATGAATATTTTCCCACTGATAAAATGTCGACAGTTTGTGTTTTTATTTTTGGGCTGTAACAGAAAAGATACATTCAAACAGCAAGGAAGAAAGTTAGTTCTACCTGCAATTTTATTTATACACAGCTGAGGAGATGAAGGTGTTCATCTGTGACTGCTTCATCTCTGGGTCCATCCATCCCCAGATAAGACATTATGTACAGCAGTTTATTCTTTATCTTTCTATTCTTTCTCTCATTTGTGTGGTATGAAACACTAACGTCATGGCTGGAATTAATGTCATTGGCAGGAGCTGGAATTTCTTTGCCATACTGCTGTAAAGCTATCCCAGGCAATTTATATAGGTCAGAAAGTTAAAGATACTTTTTCAACAGAGAACTCTGCCAAGAAGGGGCTCCTGTGAGCTTGTATAAAGAAAGGGCACCCTCAGTCACTCTTAGGTTGAGGGACATCGGCAGATCTGAGCTGCACCTGCCTAAGAGGGTCCCCATCCCTGGGAAGTTCTGTCCCACCCAAGGCCAGGCATTGCTGCAAGGGGCCACAGGGCTACAACTCACCCCTGCAGAAACATGGGGTTTGCCTAGACCCCAAACAGCCCAGTTTCCCCCCAGCCCTGGGGCTATTTTGCAGTGAGCAAATCTCTGGGGAAACCTGACAGGAGAGGTAGGAGTTTGCTTCTGGCTCAACTTGGCCAGCTGATGGAGGAGGATGCTGAGGGCAGAATGAACCTGTCTGTCTAGTGACTGCTGCAGGGCTTTTGTCATTATTATAAAAGTTCAGTTATTGCTTCCCTGCTTAGAGCTGCCATGTGGACATTCTCTTGTTAAAAGTACAGAAAATCAATAATGGAAATATGTCAGTACTGTCCACTCACACAAAGCAGAACTTGACTTGATGTGACTTCCTTACAGCTGGGCTGGCCAAGAAACCAGCAGCAATGTAGTGGGTTTGCTGAGCTTCCTCGTGGTGGCCTGCCACGTCCGGGCAGCATGAGCGGGTGGGTGCACGTAACTACCATCCACCACAGCCTAAGTGGAGCTCAGAAAGTCATTTTCACTAAAATGCCCATCATACCTCTATGTTAAACATTGTCAGGTCCACCATGGATTCACACAGGCAGAATCCAAGCCCATGGAAAGCTGCTGGGATGTTTCCAGCCTCAGTGTTGTGGTCTCCCACCCCGGGATGCAGATGCGTGAAGAAGGTTCAAGCCATAAGCCCGGAGCAAATCGCAGCATGGCAGCTGTGCGTACATGAACAGGCTGGGCATTTGATAGAGAAAGAGACAAACAGCTGTTGAAAAACAACAGCAAGTTCAGTTCTCCTTCAGTTCACACTAAGTTTGCCACTGTGGGACAGCTGAATAGCGGTTAGAGACTGTGCTGTGGCCAGTGCTTTGAAAAATGCCTGCGTTTAATATGTGCTCATGACTGAGTTTGACCTAAAGTATATAAAATGGTGAGTCTGAAGACTTTGCCTCAAGGTGGTCATTTGTAAATAAGCCCAAGTTGTCACCTGTGGCTGAAGGTTGTTGCTGGTGTTTAAAGTGTCATTTATAGGCGACAATTTATGCTATGAAGTCACCTTTTTGTGTTTTTTTTTTTTTTGTAAGACAACCACAAGAAGCCAAAAAATAATCCTTCAACAATGCCACTAGTTTATTTTCAATTCTTACCATTGTAGCACTGCAAATTTGTGGCAAAGAGCTCACTGAGAGCCTGTGGATTTGAAAACCTCTGCCAGGCTTTCCCAGGGAAACAGTGTGCCAGAGCAGCCACTATGCTGGTGGGAACCCTGGCAGAGGCCTCCTGTGCTCCCAGTGCACACCTCAGACACTCACCAAAACTTCAAAACACATTCATCTCTGGCATCAATGGATGTGAAGGAGCACAGAAGGAAGACAAAACTTAATTGCTCCAAACAACCAAAGTGCTGCAGAGCTGCTTAGAGGAGCCACTTACCCGGAGGTAACACAGCCAGGTGCCACCCACACCCCATGCCCTGAAAAGAGAACTGCCTCTGGAAAAAGAAACTGTCCTTTCAGGTTTTTTTTCTTCTTCTTACTTCTCGCTATCGTTCTTTCTGACAAAAAACAAGACTTTAGCAAATGCCCCACCAACGACTTCTGCTCATCTCAGCTCTTTTTCTTCCTCACGTGGGGCCTGGGACCACTCAGGACAGTGACCACAGATTCCTCCTCTATCAAAACTCTCAGCAGAAGACAGTTAGGAATATAGGCAAAAAGGAAATTTTACTTATTTCTTTGCATCCTAAATTGTCATCCTTTCTGTAGCTCCAGTAGAAATGCTTTTCTCCTACTGCCTTATTGATTATCCCTGGAGGACGGAGGGATACCCAAACCTGGACCATGCTCACCTGTCAGCATCACACTTTTGCTGTCTAGTGATGGACAGAAATCCCCATCTGACAGATCTGGGTGTTAGAAATCCAATAGGATTTGCTGTCTTTGCTGAAAATTGATTATAAGTTATACCCCTTAGTAGCCAGATTTTTCAAGGTGTGCCTGTAAAGGTGCATCTTCATCCATTAGTCTTTTTTTTTTTTCCCTTTGCATCCAACTAAAATGTGTTTCAAGGAAGTTTTTTATTCTGATATTATTTTAAAGCCAAAAGGGTCTTGGCAGGGCAGGCAGTATAAAAACATAGCAGTGTATTAATGAAGAGTGAGAGGAAAGGTCATTTGCCTGTTATTTGTAGCACAATACCTGATAAGAGGTCATTAGTCATTCAAAGCTGCTGAACGACTTTAATTAAAATTTGAGCTTTGAGAGCTAGGTAAAGTCTGCTGAATAGACTTTCAGGGCAAAAAGACAGAGAGAGGGAGGGAAGGAGAGCTGGAGTTGGCCAAAATGACAATGAGCTTAATTAAAGCCAGGAGGAGCCCTGGCAAACTCTCATTTCTGGGATCCCTGGTTGGGTTTTTATCCTGGTGCAACAAACCTGCATCTTCTTTGGGTCTGCCTGGCACAGCGGTCATGGCTCTGGGCACCACAGACTTGTGGGCCATGTTCCTGGGCTTTTTGCTCTGGGACTGTGCAATTCAGCAGTCTGTACAAGACACATTTTTTTCCCCCAAATATTCTGTATTTTTAAAAGTAATTGTATTTTCAAAAATGCTTTTGCATTTGGAGACTCCAGAGCACCTGGGACAGACTTGGGACACCAGGACAGAGCTGGGAGGTATAACTGAGCCTTTCACCAGGGAAAATAAAGACAGGAGAACAGGAGTATGTGAAGTATACTTAAGTTCAAACTTCCCAGAGGTGTTGAAGTCTCCTGGGATTTTTCCCCTCATTGTCCACATAAGCCTCCCTGGTAACAATACAGCAGCCAGTCCTCCCTGCACTGCATCCAGGGTGGTGACAGAGAAGAATTGGTGCAGAGGCAAAAGGGCAGCTGGTGCTATAAGGGGAAAAACCTTGCAAAGAACTATAACTACATTTGCATTTAAAGAGAAGGAAATCAGCTTGTGAAAGGAAGAAGACAGTTCTGCACTGTTTAAGGGTAAATTTGGGACTTCCCCGTCACAGGTTCTATCTCCAGGGTTGCAGCTCCAGCACCTCCGCTTGCACTGGGATGTTCAGATGTGTTGATATATGTGCTCTGAACAGCTGCAAGGCAGACACAGCCACACTAGACTGTGAGAATGAAGGAGGGGTTTTGTCCCCTGCTATTTGGTATATGCAACATATCATAATTAAGTAATGTGAGCTTACTGCCAGCCTGGGGCACTGCCACAGGACTGGAACGTGTTTATTTCCTAGGACAGCAAACATTTTTTATTTAATATTTCTCTAATTTTAAAATTATTATTCTGGGGGGGTGGGTATGTTTATGACAAATGAACCTCAAAGGCACTTATTAGTACATTGAGAACCTGATCTTTGAGTGGAGGCTACACAGTGTAATACCCACCATGGGCTGTGGGACTGTTGTCCCCTTCCCATGTTGGGTCACTGGTATGCCAGAGAGCTTTCCAGTGATAGCATTCACATGTCAACAAGCATTAGGACGTACCCTCACTGAGGGCTTTATCTATGCCAAACCAGACAAAAGACCCCATCTCTTGCCCCACTGCCTGTGTTGGTACCAGCGGACAGAGCTGAGCGCCAGGTATGGCATGAGTCCTCCCTCCTCCTGCCACCAGCTGCTCAGGCTCATCTCCAGCTAGAGGCTGCATGCAGACCACCAAGGAAAAGCTTGTTGGCATGATATATCCTCTCTTGGTAAGGCCACGCCACTGGAGACATCACATCAGACCTCTGCATGTACCAATTTAGGATATTTCTTGCCAGCAGAGCTATATCATCTCTACTAACAACGTTGCTATGCTGACAAAACACTATCTAAAACAAAAATTTTCTTGGCTCAGCTTTCTGTGAGGAGGTGTGATGGCTTTTTGCTCTCCAGCCAGCATATCTCTACCAGAAACATGTTGCACTATAGGCCAAGCCCTACTGCTATTGTAGAAGGCATCCAACTTACACCAGTGCCTAACTTTCCATCTGCTTGTCATTAGTCTGGATCTTCACGCTCTCAAACCAGAGAATGAAATCTGTGACCTTGATCCACTTTTTTTTTTTAATTTTGCTTCAGGATTTTGCTCTTCTTCTTGTTGGTCTGAGGAGAAGTTTTGGGACAAATTCTCAAAGGCCACTTCTAACCCAGAGCTTCAGGTTGCCTACATAGGGAAAGCAGTGGACAGTTAAAGAAAAATGTGCACCCAAGTCTCTACGTAGAGTTGAGATTCCCCCTGGATCGTATTCATCAAATATTCGGTCCTTGACTGGTTGAGGGAACGAACTCTGAAAGTGAGATGACATTTGGAAACTTGAGCCCATTTCTGCTTTGATCATTTTTTTTCTTTAATGATGTGAGCAACGAGATTGTCTCTCTCCATATAACAGAACACCTTTCTTTAGCTTGCTCTGATGGACTAACATATAATGCATTTATTTCTGGCACACACATTTATTGGCATGTTGACATCTTTTTTAATATTCTTCCCACCTCAGGCCACTCTATCAATCCGCGGTCCTTAAGCAGAGACTTTTAAATGCACCACAAAAGAGAAGTCAGGTTATGTTTTTTTTTTTTTACCTAAAGTGGGGCCATCTCTCTCAGGTTTTCTTAGCACTATACAAGGGTTCATGCCAAGCCAATCTGAATTCCCTTTCAAAACTCAAACTGTGTTTAATGGGAAAGGTATGATTTCATAAGCAGATCTGTGCAAGACTGATGTTGTGCAGACAAAATCCTATAATGATTAACATGTGGCACCTTTGTCCAATTCTCTCAGCTATGCACTTACATCGCAGTGAAAACTGCTTACCAGCTTTCTCGCTTTGTGCAATTTAATTAAAGAAATTAGGATAGCCAGAAACCCACAGCTATTGTCACATGCTTTACTGACACTGGGATCTCTAATTTTTCACAACATCTTTCTAATATTTTTGGCGAGCAGAGAGGCTCGAACTCTCATCCCAAGGTCTTTGTAAATCCCTTTCAGATGTGGCTGAGGGGAGCAGGAGCCAGGCTGCCTGGCTCAGCCTCACACTGGTTGGGCTGGCCTCCCTTATCAACCCTCGCCCAGCTCAGTGTTGGCAAACATGCTGAACCCCATGCACATGCCTGGCCCCTTGATTTCAGCGCCAAAACACAGGTGCAAGGTCAGCTAGGGCTCCTGCTGGAGCCTCACCAAGAAGGAAGGGGCATCTGAGGTACCAGTTTTGTCCTTCGGTGGCGCTGATGTTGCTGAGAAGGTGTCTTCAAGGAGCACCAAGGAGGGCTTTGGAGAGCACCACAGCTCCAGGGTTCTTCTAACCAATGTCCTCCACCTCTCCTGCTCCATTTAGCACAATGTCAGGCACAGAAACGCTCCACATCAGCACCATGACTGCAGCTCCTCTTGTGGCTTTCCCCAGTCCCGTCTGACCTGAAGCCTGCTGACATCTCCCAAAAGCTGCTGTTTGACACCAACACCCTCTGAGTGAGGCCCTAAATCTGCACACACCTTAGGAAGGTTAAACAACCTGCAGCATGGACATTTTCACTAGCTCAGCTCGTTCAAACACAACTGTGAATGTAAATCAGTGGCTTCCATGTAGAATTTCTTGATGTCATAAAGAGTGCTGTATTGAATTAAAGATATCTGACTCATTAATAAAGGCAAATAATGACAAATGGATCTTATTATTTTATTGTGCTAGAGTTAAATATTTGACAGATAATGAAAACCTATTTCTATACAGATTTCTCCCTTTCCTCCTCAGTCTGTTTCCTTTAAAGTACATATACGTGTGTGGTTTCAGAGTTTGTTTTTGCTTAAATTGTGCCTTCTGCCAGGTTCCGTGGTGGTTAGGGCAGAAGGAATTTATTAAGAACCATACTTTTTTATTTCAGCGGTTACCATCTCTGTATTGAACCAGCCTTCAATGGCACCGTCACTGCCCACCACCATCTCCATACAGACCTACCTTCCCAGGGAACATGTAGGGGACACAGGGAGGCTGTGGCATCCAAATCCCTTTTGTTTCTGTCAAAACTCTGCTCAAACACCCGGTAGGAATGGCAGTATTCCTGAATTAATGGTGTCACAGGTTCCAGCCACTCTGCCCAAGGCTTTTGGGTCTTTAACTCTTACGCAAATGTGAGAATCCTAGAGACCTGCTGGTTCCAGTTACTTTTGGGGGGAAAAAAAAAAGCAGTTTAATGGGAAAGGGCCATGGGGCAAATTCTACTTCTGTTCATCAAAATGTTTCAGCTCTGCTTGATTTGTCATTGCCAGTGTAGCAGGAGGAAGGGAATTTCCAGCTACTTCCCAAATGAAGCTGTGTGTTGATTATGGAAAGAAGCACAAAAGCCTGAAGGGCAGTACAAAAGAATTTTTTTCCCTAGAAAGACTTGCCCACACCTCAGGCAAGTTAGACACTAGCACGATCTGAGCATCACGTACTTCCCCAGACACATGGACACTTGCACACAGTTTTGTAGAAAGAAGAAAAGCTGAAACCAGGACAGTATGCAAAGAAAAACTAATTTGCTTTGCTCTTTTGATCCCAGTTTAAGTCATTTCTGCTACTAGCATTGGCTTTGCAAGATGCTTAGAGGAGAATGTAAGTCAGGGTTTTGCTTTTGTTTCTGCATGGGAAAGAAGTGGCAATGACACTTGCATGGTAGCAAATATGAACTATGAGGAGGGCCAACCTGCCATTGGCATGTGAGAAGGCAAGTCCAATTGTTTCACAAACACCCCAGTCCTAACACATCACCTGTGATACAGGGCAAGCCTTCCTGGTGGCCCCAGACACACAAACCCATTCCCAGCGCTGCAGGGCTGACACACTAAGCCAGCAGCATCCACTGAGCCCATCCTCTCCCAGTGCCCTGCCACTTTGATGAGGGTCCCTGCTCAGCCCCAATGGATGCTTCACCCTGCTTTTGCCATCCCTTACCGGTTTCTTCTGGGAAGAATTCGGGAAGTATTCCACAAGATACTTCCTGCGGCAAACACCTTCACACGGAGAAATACTGGACAATCCAAAGAATGAATTAAGAATCAGTTGTCATTGCTAAAGACAATAATGGAGAAGCAGCAACCAGTTATTGGCCCTAATTAAAGGAAAACAAACCATACTGATCTAAAGGTGAGACCTGTGGGGAGCAGTGCACTGATTGCAAACTGGCTGTGGTTTCTTGTAGGGGCTGTACCTTGAAGGATGGCAATAAAGCTCCCAGTAAAGGTGTTTTTTCCTTTTCTGTCACTCTTCTCCCCATGTGCTGATACTGGGGGTTTCACACTTGAGCTTATCACTTTCTAGCAGGAGACTGAGCAAGCTCAGCCCCGCGTGGCTGTCACTGGCAAGCAGGAAAGCCGCTGAAAGGGAATTGAGGTTTTTTGCAGAGCTGTGCTGAGCAGATGGGAGCAGCACAGTCGTGTCAGCACCCAGAGAAGCTGCACAGGAGGATGGCAAAGGGACGTGAGAAAAGAGGGCAGGTAATGAAGGAAGGAAATTCAAGGGAAAAAGCCATGACTTTGGGTCTCTGAAACACCCAGTGTCACTATAGCAATTACTAGAGATGATTTGAACAGCAGGGCTGGTTGTTGCTCTCTAGGGACAGCAGGAAATCGAATGGCAGGGGAGTCTGAAGCATTTTCAGGGGCTGAGCTTTAATGCCTAGCACTGCACACATGTTTTACAGGACAGTTGCTTTGAGTTAATTTTGTATGGACTGCTGTCAGTGATGGCTTCAAGTCTGTGTATTTAGCTGCTCACACATATGTTTGCTCTCTGCATTCATTGAATAAGGGGCACGGGGTGGTTACAGGTTAATGGATTTTCAAGCTGAAGTGTTTGCCAGTAGCACACAGGACATGGAAATTTGGGCCAGAAACCTTATCGGAGACAAAACATCCTGTGGCGTCCTTCAGTGGAAGTCCAGGTATTAGCTGCTTAATTTAAGTTAAATTCAGAGTAACATATTGATGTGCAGGCAATTAATTGGGATGTGCCCCAGTGCAAGGACAACAGCCAATACTAAACCTCTTTAGGAACGTCCTTCTGGACGATCTGCTGGCTACCTGCCTAGCTTAATATCTAAACTACAATGACCCTGAACCTCACATAATCCCAGAGATTTTCCTGAAAAAAAAGATGAAGGTGGGCTAAGGACCTTCTTGCCTGGCTGGGTTTGTTGTGGGGCACACACCTGCGCAGAAGGGATCACAGCAGCACCTGCAGCATCATTTGACGTGGTCGATAGCTGCTTAGCAAATCTGAAATGAGCCTGGGATATTAAAGCCTAAGGGATGGAGGAAAGTGGGGATGTGCTTACACTGAACTGTGCTCGGAGAAGTCAAAAAGACTTCTTTCTGGAAGTCTAAAGGGCCTTACTGAAAGCATGGAATGAACGAAAGGATGCCAGCAAAGAGGCGCTTTAGGGAACAGCTGATCTCTCCCTACAGCACTGAGCTGCTACATTCAGAGTGAGCCCCAGGAGGTGCCTCCTTTCAGCTGTAATTGCACTGTTTATAGCAGACCATTAACAGGTCTAATACATCCTTCATGTGGTTGTTTTTTTGCACATCTCATTATCCCTCCTGTTTCTAAGCTGGTTTGGGATAGATCCAATCTCTGGGATCAGCTCTTACCTGAATAGGGGACAATGGTCTTTGAGGTGAGGAGCAAGGCACTGTATGGGGTCCTTGAAAACAGAGTTGCCTGTCAGGAGTGGCTGCCTTGCAGAACATATTTTTCGGCTTTGAGGGTGGCCTGCTTAGACAGGCCTGACTATTTCACCGTGCTGTGGAGGCTGCCCTGGTATTAATTCACCTCAAAGAGCAGGTTGAAGTCATTAAAATATTTTGCAGGTGGTTCCTTGAATTCATGGTGCAGCTGGATCCAGCCTAAAGAGGGAAAAAAAAAAAAGAGGAGGAGAAGAGGCAAGTACTGATGAAACACAAATTAACATAACTCATAGAAAGGAAAGAAAATCTGGTTTCAATCTCTACAACAAAGCCAAGCAACACATCAAGCTAGAAAGGAGAAATGTCAGCCAGGCAGCACCGGGGTTTTTATTACTTTAGCACAAGTGCTCCTCCATGGTCCCAGGAGTGCCCAGGTGCTACCGCAGCAGCTGGACCACCTGAGCATGGCTCCAGGCATGCAGGGCCATAGGGGCTTCACAATAAGGCCCCTGCTTCCATATGGGTCCAGCCTCAAGCTTTATTTTAGTGCCCTGGCACAAATCACAGTTGTTTAGACCTTATGTGTTGGCCTTATTCTTTCTTCTGCATGGAAACTCTCGAGGTACCACATAATTTCTTTCCTTGGAGACAGAACCACTTTTTTTAGGGGGTGCTGACCAGGGCTGACCAGGACAGTCAGTGAGACACTCACAAGGGAGACCCCAGACCTGGCACCTCCATGAGCTGCCAGTGGGCAGATCAACCACAACCTCCTTCAGCACCCCCTGAATTCAACAGTGCCTCTCAATGTTGATGGGCATTGAAGACCTTGGTCCTTCCTCGGAGAACAAGGCATTTTAGCATAAATACCGTCATACTGGAGAACTGTAGTGGGTCTGACTAGGGTGGAGGTAACATTCTCCATAGCAGCCCGTAAGGTGTTGTGCTTTGGATTTGTGGCTAAACCAGTATTGATTACACACCAATGTTTTGGCTGTTGGTGAGCAGGGCTTGCACAGTGTCAAGGCTGAGAGTAGGCTCTGGGAGGGGACACAGCCGGGGCAGCTGACCCAAACAGACTACGGGGATATTTCACACCGTATGACGTCAAGCTAGCCATAAAAGTTCAGGGAGAAAAGGAGGAAGGGGAGAAGTTTGTCGTTAGGACATTTGTGAGCCCAAACAACCATCATGTGTGCTGAGGCCCTGCTTCCCAGGAACTGACTGCCTATCTGTCTGTTGGTGGGAAGTAGAGAATTAATTCCTCTTTCTGCTTTGCTTGCAAGTGCAGCTTTTGCTTTCCCTATTAAGCTGTCATTACATCGACACGTGAGTCTTCTCACTTTCCTTCTATTTTCTCCCCATCCTTTGGGGGAGGGGACTGAGTGAGCAGCTGGGTGGGTGTTTAGCTGATGGCCAGGGTCAAGCCACCATGAGAACTGACTGGTATGCCAAAATTCACCAACCTTGTTCATTCCAAAAAGAGAAGAAGAATAATAATGAAAAATTAGGTAAAATAGGAAAAAATCCAAATCAAGCTAATTTACAAACAGACCTGCCACTGCAGAGGCAATTTGACGGCTTTGTGGTGTGCATCTAGGGCTGTGTCCCAGGTCAAACCATGGCTACTTGTTTTTGTGGGAGAGCAGTGTGATCTGTGGGCAGGATTACTTTTTTATTTTTTTGAAGCCCATCTGCAGGTACATGAGTGCAGGTGTAAGGGGTAGATTGCAACCTCTTCTGGCTGCCACTCTCACTTCAGTTTAGAGGGGATGGCAGAAATGGTGGAGGTTGCTGCCCTGGCTTACCTGACAAGGAGCCTGTTCGTGCCATCACCTCTTCTCTTCCCCATCCTTGGAGGGACACCAAATCCCCCCGAGTTCTGCCCATTTGTGCCTAAGACAGTCTGCAGTCAAACAGATGAGTTTGGAAAAATTACCATATTGCAGATAAATAGAAAAGCACCTCTAAGCTAGGGTATCTGCTTACCCGGGAAAAAAAGGCTTTAAAAACCCACAGATTTAGTTGTTTCAGGATAAATGCTTATCCCAAGGAAGCTAAGATCTCTTCAGACTCCCTGGCAGTATCACTGCTTGGAAGTCCTGTGTTTAGCTAATGCCACATTAGAGTTTGGTGTTACATGTCTTCACTCTGTCATGAGCTTTTGGTGGTGGCAAATCCCTGCAGCTGACAACAGCAGTGAAAAGAGGTGAGAAAGGTAGCAGGGATGGCCAGAAACTTCCCTTTCCTTCCATCAGCTGTTACCCACAGGCCTGTGACTCTGAGGCAGCTGCAGTCTGTTTATAAAACTTGGTTCAGATGGGGTGCACTTTTGCAATGAGAACATGAGGAGGACCTTCTGCCTGGCATGAGCCACCAACGTAAGACCACAGGAAGGGAAGGACCAGGATAAGCCAGAGGACTTCAGGTTCTTCCCTGAGATGTTGGCAGAGCATTTCAGGGGAGGCAGGAGGAGGGAGAGGGGCGAGGGCTCCCTAGCAGGGAGCCTGGAGGGTGAGGCCCAGCAGACATGCCCCATAATGTGCTGGAAACTGCTATTCTATTAATAATCCCATTGTTTCAGCAAACCCTCAACCTAGGGAGACTGCACTGAATCAGCAGTTTCTTTTCTTTTTTTCTTTCCTGATTTAGTAACCCCAATTGCACAATCAGAGTCAATCTATTGCTGCAGTCAGTGATGGTGCAGCAGAAAGACAGCAGAAAGCAGGGTGGGGGAAGCGGCAGTGAGTGCATGCAAAGGCTGAGCCAGCATGTAGGTACACGATCTCTGACGTCCAAGGCATGGCCAAGACCCCTGGCACCACGTGCACAGGGATATCTGCTGCCTGTTTGCAGAAGTTGGCATCCAGATGGAAACACACCACGACGCTCCCAGGCAGCCAGATGTTCACCTGACTGATGGGAATGTGGCAGCACACAGAGCTGTGTGGGGCTACATCAGCTAGAAATAAGGGGAGAATTAAGTTTGACCGGCTGGGTAGGCAACCGCAGCTGGTGGGCAAAGTTGGGTGGGATCATGACTTTGCTATTGACCTTCCCAAAATAGCCAAGTGGAGAACTGGACTTTGAACCCTGGTGCAGTGCAGATCAGGACTGTCAAAATCGAGGGTCTCTACCCTTGCCTTTGCACCCATGCCACCTGGCAACTGAGAATGCCATGGCCACAGCATAACCATGAGAGGTGGGAAATCATACCACTGGACTTCTTTCTCAGGGAAGGAGGGCACAAAGATCTCATTGCACCTTTTGGCTTTTAGGAGGGCTTTTGAAAACTACAGCTGCCAGCTTCTTTTTAGTTCCTTTGAAGTGATATGGATTTGCCTAGAAGTGTTGTTAAAAGCCTCTACTGTAAATCTGCTATCTGCATGCACCTGAATCATATCCATCCTTATAAACATCTACTTGGCAACAAAAATGCAGTCATGCTCAGCTCATCACCTGGCCCAGCAAGAGTAGATGGCTTCCGGATTGCAAAGAGTGGTCAGCTGAACCATCCAAACCATTAGAAATGGGCTGGATATGAGCCCTTGCCCCAGTGGAGAGGCGATGCCACGAAGGGAGAGCAAGCACAGGTAGTTACTATGGCTCAGCTGATCAGTGGTAACCTCTCAAGCCACCCTAATTCAAGGGGGTATCTGAGCCCTTCACAGTGAATCAAATTATCCCAATTCCTATGCTGTGTGTAGCAGGATATATGATAATGGAGGACTCATCTTCCTCCCTGCTGGTGCCAAAGCAGGTCACAGCTGCACAAGCATGTTTGAAAGGAGAATGCAGAAGTGGATTTAAAAATCCCCACATGTTTTTGTTTTAAGCCTTTAAGAGGTCCGTATGTCAGGTGCAGAACAGAAGGCTTCATTCTGTGCTGGGCTGTCAGGGTGTGGATTTCCAGCTCGTGTCTACCTGAAGTGTACACCACACTTTCTTCCATGGCCATGCAAAGTGATGAGGACGCAGCAGCCCCACGGATGAGCACAGACCTGCAGCCCAGGAAGAGAGTGTGTGATGGGGACAGCTCCGTGCCTCAGAGAGGGCAGCACATGGTGGCAGCAGCGTGGGTGTGGAGGGCTCTGCCCGGCGCCTACCGACAGCTCTTGCCTGCAGGCTTGGGTGAGTCACTTCGCTTTGTGAACTCAAAATCAGCCCTGGCACAAATGGAGATACCAAAAAGTCAAATGCTACTGTGAGGTCTGCAGTGTTGAGTTTTACAGGGCACGAGCAAAGAATTGGTGAGGTGGTAAGAATTGTGTCCATGGGTGTGGAAAATGGATCAGGGAGGAAGCAGGGGGTGGAGAGAGCCTTGGCAAGGAGGCTGCAAGCGTCTCTTGTCCATTACATCCCAAACCCATTTGGGCTTCAGCATCCCCCATCCCACCGTCATTCACTTGTCTTTACAACTCGTCCTTATTCTTTCCCTCCTTGCACTTCAGTCATGCACCATCAGTAAGTTGTCACCTTGGTGCAAGGTAATGTGTTAATCACTACCACGAAGTGCTTCATCTCCCCTCCCAGGGTGTGGATCTCCAAGCTAACGTTGAACCTGGGGTCGTCTTGGCTACATGAGGAGGTTTACCTGTGTTAGGAGCAAAATGGCCACCTCACACCCAACCCCACTAAAGTGCAGAGATGTTGAATAACTCAGGGTTGAACCTCTTGCAGGATTCTGCCCAAGGCTCTGTGGACACGGTGTCCCCAAGTGAGCACACAAGAGCAGCTGAACGTCTTAGCTGTGGGATTTTTTGAGGAACTGTTCAAATTACCACATCAGAGTTCTCACAAGTCTATAAAAACTGAGCAAATAGGAAAAGCATATCAGAAAGCATATCAGGAGGCAGATAGGCAGTCCCTCCAGTTCTTTATTGTCCATAATCTGACAAGGCTTTAGGTTAGCCACAAGAAATTTGTCATGAAAATTAAAGACAGTTACGGGGAAGATGGAAATTTGAGTGATATGAACACTTTCAGTGTTTCAGACAAGATTGGGTTTGCCTCAGCTTCTACCACAACCTTTCAGATAAGTGGTAAGGTTTCTTTTTATTAAACAGATTGATATGGATTTTATCTGGTCTATGAAGAAAGCAGAATATAAAAATTAAATACTGCATTTACACTGCATATTAAATGCTTTTTACAGTGACTCCGCTAGTAAATTAACTTCCATTTAAAAAGAGAAGTATGTGAAAATGTTCTTTCTAGCTAAAAGTTGATGCTGAGGATCAGAAAAAATTAGTTTTTTCCTCTTTTAGGAAATGCTTAATTTCACTGAGTAAAACTTTCATGTCTTAATAGTTAGTATACCAAAATCAATAGACCCAATAAAAAAAAAGTTTATTTTTAGCTGAATATAAATACTTCATTGCTGACTTAACCATTCTATTGTAAAACTAATTAAATCATTGTACTCTTTTAAAACTTTAAAAAAGACTTTAAACTCCTGATTACACTACTTTGAAAAAAAATCAATTAAGGGTAACTTGCTGAATGTCTGAAGTAGTTATTAATGCTTCTGAAATACTTCTTTCTCCCTAAAGGCCAAAATTTGACAAAGCAGTTTATTTCTTTTACGCTTGCTGGTGACGATTTGTTTCAAATATTACAACTCGTTTTCATTTGTTCTGCAGTTCAATTTATTATTGATTTTTCTTTTTTGTTTTTGATGCATACATTCATCACTGTTGGGATCGCATGTCTGCAGTGCTGTGGATCGAGGGGGCATGTACTTTGAGCAACCCTCTTTGAATGGCAGCCTGGGACAGCTAGAAGTGATGGAAACAGGAATTTTATTGATGCAGAAAGGGGAGAACAACCACATTCATCCTGTTACAGGCTGGATTAAGCTTGATAGAAGTGAGCTGTTTAAGATAGCTGAGGAAAAAATGGCCAAGTGAGTTGTAGTGCAAAGCCCGGGAGAGAGGAAGGCAGCCTGCAGGACCTGGCAGTGTCACGGAGGGACCTTGCTGCTCCCCATGACTGGGAAGAACTGTTAATTTATTGTGGCCAAGCCTGAAATGGCTGGAAATGAGCAGAGTTTGTAGCAGGAGAGATGTGAGAGGATGTCTACCCTACTTCTGTTGATTTTTAGAGCCTCGAAGCCAAAGAAAGCCATCCCCATGCTGTGCTCGGACGGTCCTCAGCATCTACCTGCTGCTGCTGACGGTTGGCCAGGGGCTGCTGGCATACAAAGGTAATGCTGCAACCTTACTCCTGGCTTGACATCAGAAGACAGCTTTGCTGGGTGCTCTCGGGGGCACAGGTGAGCAGGGGTGAGCATGCAGATAGGAAACCTCCGGGGGAGCACAGAAGCTTCTCCACACACCGCAGGCCAAAGCAGCCACTGCAGGAAACCATTCCCCCACCCGTATATGTGCTTTGCATTTGCAAAAGCACTCCTGGCTGCACTCCTGGCTGCAGCAAGGACTGGCATGTGAAAACGACCTCCCTCGGTCAAACAGTGGTGTTTAACCCCTGGTATCTTACATGGGTGCTGAGGAGCTGCTCTGCCGAACAGGCTTTTCCCAGCTGGATTGGGCAGGGAATATTCACTGCCTGGGCCTTTTGTTTCCTCAGTGTTTAAGATGCAGAGAGACATAGTGAAATTTCAAGAACAAAATACCTCGTATACGGAAGAGATTCTGGAAAGCTACTTTGCCAGCAAACTGCTTTTGGAGAGAAACTCTGTAGAGAAGCACATGGGACATGAAGAAAACTGGAGGAAAAGCTTAGAAGAGGAAATCACCATAATTAAAAGCAGCAATGCAAACCTGATGATGATGATGAACAACATCACCCTGGTTGCAGGTATGGGTCCACTTCTCCATGCTGGCTGTCAGTGGGGAAAGCTGGTTCCTCTGTACCAGTGGCAAAGCTGGGCCAAAAACCTAGTTCAGATGAACAAATAACTAGGGCAAGATTTGGTCTTCCTGTCGGTTAGTGATGCTCCACTGCCCAGGGTTGAACACTGGCTCCAGATGCCCTGGCCGGGGAGCTAGACACACCTGGAGAAGCTGGAGCACAGCCCTGCGCAATGCCCCCAAATCCCACTGCGGCTGCACACGTGGCTCTGGGCTGCTCTTCCCTCTCGTAACTTGTAGACTTGGGCTCTGGGTGCCCTCCAAAAGGGTGGTGTCTTCAGCCGAGACCTATCAACCTTATACTGCTATGTTCTCCACTGAGTGCTGACCACTGAAAAATATCCATTATATATTTATTTCAGGGCCTCCTGGGCGCAAAGGAGATCCTGGTCCACCAGGTATGTTTGTAAACGAACTGTAAGCAACTTTTCCTCTTTTCCTCTTTCCCTTTTTCCCCCTAAGAGACTTGAAGTGAGGATTTGGGATTTCAGTCTCTAGACCCAGACCCTACCCCGTGTGCAAACACCCAGTGCCCTGGCCATGAGGAGACCTGCTTCACCTTTTGACTGATGCCCCAGGAGCCTCACCTTGCCCGAGTGCTCACGCAGAGGTCAGTGACCACCACGGAGGAGCATTTTGGCTCTGCCTCCTCACTGCTACCCCACCAGAAAAGCTCAGGGGCGATGGAAGAACTATACCTGGTCACTATCTGCAATAACTGTCCCAAATCTCCACGTGAGATGAGAAGACCAGTGAAGGGGCTTATGTGCATCCTATGACCAGTGGATAGCTGGGCTTTCTGCCCCAGACATAGCAAGTTCTGCTGCCCAACTCACTCCAGGACAACTCAAGGAGACCTCCCCTGTCCCTGCTTTATAGTGCTCCAGCAGAATAGAGCATGTAACAAATATGACAGATTTGGGACCTTGCCCACCCTGTCTTTGGGGAAATGACTGCACAGACTCAAGAGCAACTGGGTGCAAGTGCTCCACTTCAGAGCCTTGATGCCCTGGGTACCTGGGGGTTTTGGGTAGAACTTCACCCGCTGCAGGAGATAAATATCTCCAGACTCTGAGGATACAGGAAGTCCTGATCTAATATTGGCTCCACTTTCAGCAGAGGTTGGACTAGGCAATGTCCAGAGAAACCAGAGTTTCTGTGGTCTTATGATGATGATCTAAGATGCAGTCCTTGTTAGGTCAGGTCTATATCTCATCCATCCCTAGTTCTTGGCTACGCTCATGAGTCCTTCTGAAGAAAAAAAAATTAATATATTTTTAAAAAATCATGTTTTCATATCTTCCTGGCTGCACTTATAATACTGAAACAGCACCTCCCGCCAAGCACTGTTATTATACATCAGAGCCCAATAGTTCAGTGTATTTTCAGGAAAGATCTCCCCAAAGGTCCCACGAGCTGGGCTTGGCTGGAGAACAGCTGGCCCCTGCCCAGCCATGCACTCAGCTGAGCTCCACAGACTTTATTCAAGCAGTTGTACTGGTTCCTTCCAGCTGAAGATTGGCCTCGGTGGTGACTGAAGGTGCATGCACAAAGGATGATTAAAAAATTAGTCTCTTCTTCCTAGCCATTACTGTGAATAGATGATGTGTGTCAGCTGATATATGTATGTTACATCTCAGGGCTTCAGGGACCACCAGGGACAAAGGGAGACCAAGGAATCCAAGGTAAGGCTTTTCTGACACCTGAATTATTTCTGTGGGTGAACATAAAGTGGCTTTATGGATGATTTTATGGGCAATCTTGTCCTCAGTCAAGGTGTAAGTCAGTAGGAATATCGTTAGAGTTGAAGGAAATAAGCCTATGTAAAACTAATGCGAACAAAGGCAAAATTTTGCTGGAAAAAAAATCTCATTATAAAAGTCAACGTGCACTGTTCACCATGGTGGGCCAGTTCCTCACTGCCATCAGCACCACTCTCAAGAGCACAGAGAGCAGAGTTTGGCTCATGCCCACGGCTGAGCCACAAGGCCTGCTGCTGGTGTTCTCTGGTCACAACTCCCAGTGAAGCAACAGAAAGGTGGTGCTGTCCTTGCAGGCTTTCGTGGACTACAGGGTGTGAAGGGGAGCAAAGGAGATCCTGGTCCTGCTGGCCCAAGTGGTGAACCAGGAACAAGAGGAGAAAAAGGAGAGATGGGGCTTGCAGGTAAGACTTCTTCATTATCTCAACATTTTTAAGATTCTCCCATGTATTCCTGTTTAAACTCAACCTACTTAAAACACCAGAAGAAGTCTTCATAGGTCAAATATTTCAAAAAATCCAGGAAGCCCTGAGAGTGGCTTACCAATCAATGAGGGAGCTGGGTGAACAGGACATTCAACCTGATCTGAAGGGATATCATTTCATGTCATGCTCCTTCAAAGCTCCCAAAGGAGGGATGGGGAAAGGGAAGGAGCAAAATATTGACTCTGCACCATGGAAGTCTCTTTATAGAACAAGCTTTATCTAACGAAAGCCACGGGTATTCAATTATCAGCCTATCCCAGATTAAAAGCATAATGTTTGCAGCAGGATTTAATGGTATAAAATAATACAATATAATTTATATGCACAAGCATGTGGGTGTTAGTCCTCACTTTAGTAAAACCTATTTCTGAGAACTTTATATCTTATATAAGCCTGACTTTTATACACCTTGAGTAGCAGACTTATGCACCATGTTTCACCCATGTAAATGCATTAGTGGGCACCTCCTGATAGCTGTTATTCAGTGGTCTCACATGGGCTACACCCAGACAGGAAATGCTGAAAGCAGGATGGCAGAAGATGTGTTTGGTGCAGACCAGGGAGGACAGTTGGACAGGTTGATCCTCAGATCTTCCATCAGATCCCAAATACTCCAGTACGCTCATTAACACAAGTTGCTCCAGAAGAGAAAAGTGAAAGTAGGAGGAATACCAAAAGGTGAGGACTTTGGGATAGTTCTGGAGCAGAAAGATGAAGGAGATGTTAATCTTTAAATAAGGCACTTGCAAGTAATTCAGCTTTTTTGGAGCATGCTGATCACCTGTTCAGAAAAGAGGAGGATAAGGAGAGAAGTGGCAGTTCCCTGGAAGCAGAGGAGTGGAATACACTGTCCTCCATCTCCACTGTGGCTAGGAGAAGGGAAGGGTTCAGACTGCAGTAAGGGATATTTAACTAGAGAAGAAAGCAAGTGGTAGGGATAGTTTGGGGAATAGACTGTGGAGGTGTCATGGCACCACTGCAAGTCTTTAACATCAGGTCAGACAAACATATGGGCAGACAGTCTGGAAGAGCCGGAGGTGGCTCAGACAGACTCCTGAGGTGCCATCCAGCCCTGTCCTCCTACAGCTTTATGGGAATGCCACTGAATGGTAAATGCAGATTTGAGGCCGAACACTGCTACTGTCGCAGCTAGACAGAGGTGCTCCACTGGCTGCAGAGACAATGAATACGTTCTTTTGAGTTTATACATGTGTTGTGCTGTTTGATAGGTCCTCAAGGACAGAAAGGCGAAATGGGCAAGAAGGGAGACCCTGGGTCCCGTGGACCCATAGGTCCTCAGGGACAGCAGGGAGTCCCAGGACTGCCGGGTTTCAATGGTAAGTGCAGAGAACATAGTGCAACCCACCTCCAGCACATGCGTGCCATGGTGGAGAGCTGTCTTAGCTGAAGCATTTGGGTAAACTTTGTTAGCACTGATGCTAGGATGTTGTTACAGGGAGCACGGGGGAGCCTGGACGTCCTGGGCAGAAAGGAGAGGCAGGTAAGCAGTACAGAAGGTGCAGTTTCTTCTAGAGAGATGAGACTGATCACTTATAGATGGTGCATCATGACAAGGAAAACTGCAGGCAGGCTAGATCCCAGCATGGGTAAGAGAAGATGATGATTAGATGAAGAAACCATACCAACATTGTTCAAACCCATCCCACACCCTCAGCTGTCTCATCTGGACCCCATTCAACATGCAGGAGGATGAGAAGGAAAGAAGGGTCCTGTACCATGGAGGGTCATGTCCTCCTTCCTGACATGCGTGTGCACACAAGGACAGAAATTGGCTGCCTTTTAGGAAAACATTTGTGCCTTTCAAGGCTGATGGTCTGCAAGGACCTAGGTCCATACAACCTTTCACTCCAGACCTTCATCCACTGCAGCACCAAGATTAGCATTGCTACAAGAGGATTACAATATGGAGAGACCCAGTGTTTGTTTTGCCTTCGTATGGTCAGCTCCATCTGCACAGTGCAGGTGCTGGTGATTGATCTATCTTTCTTTTTTCTCCTTCATGTGTTATGTTGCATTTCACATGTGCTGCTTTTGCTCAACCTCAAGGCATAGCCGGACAGCGAGGACCTGTGGGAACTCCTGGCCTTGAAGGAAGACCTGGTCAGAAAGGGGAAAAGGGGGACCGTGGGCCCACTGGTAGTCCAGGTACAATGCTACTCAAACCTGTAACTCACTGACTCTTGCCTCACTTTTGTGTGATGGCTTTGCCCTTACTGATTTGTTTTTAATTTTAGGAGTACCAGGCATTGCAGGACTTAGAGGTGAAAAGGGAGACAAAGGATTACCAGGTAAAGGAGAATAAAACAGGTTTGGGGTCAACAACATGTATCATGCAGACATTGGAAGGGGATCTGCAACAGCAAGGAGGAGACTTGTTGAGTCCTGTTCTTGGAGCCCCAGTGTATCCCTAGATGCAATGGTGGGCCTGGCCCTGGGCCTCTGCCAGAGTGACGGGGGGCAGGGGGTAGCTATTCACTGGAGGGGTTGTTTCAACCATCTGTAACATGCATGAGGAGGTGATGTTGCCTTCATTTTTGTATAAATAGAAAATGTACAGACAAAGCAGCAATGCAAGATAAACCAACCACCTCCCTATCCTGGAGCTACAGACAAATTTTACTGGCTGTAAATTTGATGGGGAAGGGTATTCTCTAGCAAGCATCTGTCCTGGCCTCCTCTGTAGCATTGCAGGAAGAGGTACCTTCAGAGGCCAACTTAGAGTGCATAACCTAGGCCTTTTCTTTGACGTTCCATCTGAAGAAGGCCACCTCTCTGTCCCAGGCAATCAAATGATAAGGTGACATTCTGCAGTACAAGCCTATTCCAATGCATTTCTCTTGAATCAACCCTTTTAACCCTGGATTTATGTAGTGCATGCAACCTCCCATCTCCACTAGGAGGTGACAAAGGTCCAAGTGCTGCACCCTTCTGCATTCATTGATACCTGGATGATAAGGATGGGAGTTACCTGGCCCAACATTTTGTCCTTGCATATGTCTGATGCACCTAAATTTACATGTCTAGGCTTTCTATATGGTCAGTAAAGACCCAGCTGGAGGGAGGGTTTCTACCCCGTCAGTGGAGTTTAGGATATGATATAAATGACCAGAAGTTGATTTACTTCAGAAGACGACAATTCTCCATGGCCTGTATTTTCTTAATTGACGAGGTCTGCACTGAGTATAATGGGAAATAAGACACCCACTTCAGAAATAGATGCCTGTAGTGTAGACAGCTAAACTAGATGAGTTGAAGTCCACCATGAATAATAGCTTGCATAAGCTTTTATAAATGTAGAAATATCTGTCTTATAAATCTTTGTTTGTTTTGATGATCTTAGGTCTTCCAGGGCAAAAGGGAACAAAAGGAGACATGGGTCTGACAGGTAAACCCTTGTTTGACAGCATAACTTATTCTGTTAATGCAAAGCGCTTTAAATGCTACTTTCCACTTCTCTGCATCAATATAAAATGATCCTCATGTCCTTTTCTTGGGAAGGGATAAAGGCAATTAATTTCTTGCTTTCCACCCAGGAAACCCAGGCCTAGCTGGCGAAAAAGGAAGCAAGGGTGATTATGGCCCTCAGGGTCTAAAAGGAGTACCGGGAGCAAAAGGAGCCAAGGGAGAACGTGGATTTCCTGGTAAGGCTGTTTACCACGGGGTCTGTGGAGCTGATGAGTTTGGGACTGTACAACACAGACTGGCACAAGCTGTTGTGGGGCATGTTTACAGTGCTCCTTTGGAGGAACTCAAGAGACAGATCCATCTTCCTGGAAGATGAATGTACAGAGTGTCACACTTACACCCTGGGAGGTGTGCTAAAAGACATGCAAGTAAACAGATGCATTAGATTTTCTCAAATTCCTGAACTCGCAGAAAACTGGAACAGCTCTTCTTTGCCATGTACAGAGACATCTTGCAGCATACCACACTGCTGGGATAAATCCCACGTAAATGTTGCAGCCAGGAACATAGAATCAGAAACACCAGGGCTATTTAACCACACCTCCCTAATTGTAGGACACAAGAATAGTTCAAAAGGGCCAATACTACAGCTACTCCCCATCCTTAGCCCCCTTCCTTCCAATCACAGAATGCTTCCAAATACCATAAGACGTGTAGTAAAAAACCACCAAAAACAGCAATTACAACAGGTCACAGGAAATGAACAGTGCTGCAGATTATTTTTCTTTTATTTGTTTTCACTGTACAGTACAAGAGTCTTCAGAAGTAAAATAAACTGGAGCCTATCTGAGACTCTTCTGTGCATTCCTCTTCTGGAGCTTTGCCTCTGGAGGAGGGGAAAAGGATAACTGGGGTGACCGCAGCTTAGGGACTGCCTTCCAGGTGGGTCTCAGCTCCTGGTCCGCAGAAAGGGACGGCAATGTGTGTTTTGTGGAGGTCATTTGAGGAGGAAGAGCTCATTCTGTTTTTTCAAGCACCTCTGCTCTCAAGACCAGGATAATGCACAGAAGTACAGAGGACTGTTGGGAGTGGCTTTCTGCTGTCCCATGGCAGCACCTAGAGAGCAAACCCCATGATGTAGGTCTTCCTGCAAATACTTTGGGAGATACCATGCCTTCTTCTGGAGAGCCCAAAGGATATCAGAGATGTCATTTTACAGGGAGTAGTGGGAATAAGATACATTTCCCACGAGTGAGTGGACGGGATTTTGCAAGTGGCCCTTTTCTTGGGTCACACATTAGGAAGACTTTGCTGTACGTTATCCTACTTTTCTTGCATGTTTCTTTTACATACCTTTAGTCACTTCAGAGGGTCCATTCCACAAGCGGACAGAGCCCTCGTATCTCTGACTCACCCAATTATTCACAAAAAGTTAATAACTGGATTTTCCCCAAAACAGCTGTTAAATATTTGCTTGTTTTTAAATTTGGAACAGGTTATGCAGGAATGAAAGGGAGCAAAGGTGAAAAGGGAGAAGGTACTGGACTTTTATTTCTTCTTCTCTCACTTGCTTTCTGGCACTGAAGCTATTTGAGATCAGGACCAAGGTGCCCCTTGTGCACAGTGGTTAACCTGCAGCACAGTTACCAGAATCAAGGGTTCTGTGTGCTGAGCTACAGCCTGGTGTCTCCAGACCCAGGAAATGACCCTGAATTGTTTGGATTTGGACTGCCAGTAACTTCTGGTCCCATCCTGGCTACAGCCATGGCAATGGAAACATTTGTCTTGTTTGGCCAGTCACTGCTTGTATCTTTCAATGTGTTTTTTTCCTCATGCCCATATGACTAGTAGAGTTATTTTCTTGTCCTCTGAACTGTCAGGCAACTTCAGACAACTTATAAGAATCGCAGGAGGGGGCAGCAGGGGCCGCGTGGAAATCTTTCACCAAGACTCGTGGGGAACAATATGTGATGATAGCTGGGGCACACAAGACGCCTCTGTGGTCTGCCGAATGCTGGGATACAACCGTGCGGTCTCCACCTTTACAGCACCACCAGGTGAGTCTACAAGAGCCTTCCACCTCCCCAGACCAGGCCTCAGTCAGGGGGTGTGTTACCCACCTAGCACAGGAGGTTATGCACGCCCAGAAAGCACCACAGCAAGATCCTCTACATGGGCAGCAGGAGAGCAAAGAGGATCTGCTCAAAGAGGCAGCTCGTTCCCCTTGGGATGAGGGAGCTGCATGTTAAATGCTGCTTGAAGTGTGCCCAAAGGCTTGATTTGCAACAAGCCAAACCTGCAACTCAACGCACCTCTGCTATCCACAGGGCTCTCTTTAGGAAAAATGCATATTCCTCTTTCTTTTGTCCAACTGGGTTTTTTTTTGTTTGTTTTTTTAATTCATCCTCTAAAGGTACTGGACCAATTTGGCTTGATGATGTGAATTGCAATGGGAGGGAACTATCAATTTTTGACTGTGCAAAGCCCGACTGGGGTGTGAACAACTGCTCCCACAACGAGGACGCTGGGGTGGAGTGCAGTTGAAGAGCCACAGAGGCTGCCCTGGGAGCTGCTGCCTGCCTCTGCTTTCTAAGGCATTCTTGTTCATAGCGCACACCCAATTTCTTCAGGCTGTGCTTATAGTGTCTTTACCAGGTCATAAAAATATTGACAGAGAAAGTTGAATTTCCCATAAATCAGTAAAGGTTGCAAGACCCACAGGTAACTTGAAATGTCCCAGCTGTCACGAAACATCTGCAGACCAGGCATGTGAGACAGTTCACAGCTTCTCCAGCTACCTGACATCAGCTCATCTGCAGTAGCTCACATGTGTGTGATCTCTTAAGTCAACATAGGAGGAGAACTGGTCCCCTTGAGCTTCGTGCAGTAAGAGAAGGCAGGATGAATGTACAGAATTGAGCAGTTACTGAAGCTTAGCTGGCCTAGTCCATCTTCATCACAGTTGTGAGTCTGAGCCTAAAACCCCCAGTGAAGTGCATACACCCAAGACAAGAGATGCTCAGAAATCATCAGATGATCTCTCTGGCATTCAAATATAAATGTTCTCCAGAAACAATGCTGATCACAGGTTAAAGTGCAAAAATAAGTGCCTGGGATCTAGGTGCTGCAGTATCCAGGTTTAGCACAGACCTTGTTTTTGACCTCAGCCAAGTCCTCTGCCCTCTCTGTCAGTGTTTCTTGGCCTGTCCCCAGGATCCCCTTTACTTTATCCGGTGTATAAAGCTAAGTGTTTTTATACCTTTAGAAAACAGATTCTCCAGTAAAGCAAAAGGATGATGAATAAAAGCAGTAATGGGGAAGTATCAGCTAATTAAACTTCCAGAGTGAAAATATGGACCCTTAACCAAAGGCTTCTGCCTTAACTCAAAGTGTTATACATGTCTGAGATAACAGCTGAAAGGCTTCTCTTTCTTAAGACCTAAGTCTTCCCTTTTCCCACCAGCAACGGGCATTCAGCAGGTGACAGCAGCCTGTGTACATGTAGCTGGGCACATCGCAACAACCTGCTTGTGGACGTTTTATTTAAAATGTCAGAAATACATGTAAGAGACTCCACATCTCTGCCTTAATGTAAGTCATAATTGCATTTGTCTACATGGCTTTGAAACTTGTTTTTAGTGCTTAGAAAGCCAGCTATAAGTGAAAAAACTGAGCAGTGCTGGTAAGAGCAGCAGGCAATAGGGCTGACGTGAGTGAGAAGACACAGCACTGTGCAGGGTCCAACAGTGCAGTCTGCAACAAAGCTCTCCGTTTTGACCCAAAGGAGTCTCAGGCCTCAGGAGAGAAGTCTGGAAAATCCCAAGTGTTTTCCAGTATCCACTCTGATGCCTTTGATAGCAGGAAAATGAAGAGAGCTGCTTACCTTTCCTGGCTCTGGTTTAGAGGAGGCAAGGAGCACCTGCTACAAACCATAGGTGAAACCTAACGAACAACATCTAATTCGAAGCTGGTGGAAGAGGACAGTGGCTCATCTGCACGAGAAGAGACAAAAGCTTTCTGTTCTGGTAGGGAGCCCCACCAGCACTAACAGCATGCTGAGTACCCGGCACTTGGGCTAACGCAGCTTTCCGCAGTGCTCCCATAGACATTGCTGAGCCTGCACGGGTTTCCTTCATCTCTTTTTTGTGTGGCAGCATGTACATAAAGAATTTCCACTGTTAGAAAATAAAGGATTTACAAGCTATATTCTTGTCTTGATACATCAGCATGTGGTGCTTACACTCCCATTTTCTCACTTTTCTTGCTAACGGGGTACATTCCTCACCATTTTTCAGGCTAAATGTTGAGACATTTGATTTTTTTCATCAGGCAAAACTGCCACTGAAGGGAAAGTCACCATGCCCTCAGTGATGACCCTTTGACTGGACTTAAATTCCCATACATCTCCTTTTTGAAGAATAGGCATCCAGTTGTGCCAGGATTAAGGTCAAGACACCAGGGGTTAGATCTGCATGCTCAGGGTAAAGGACATCATAGTCCAGCCTGTCTGCTCCTAAGTGCAGCAGGAACAGGTTGAACCCAAGCACTGTCCAACAGTGTGGCCAGAAACCAGAGTGTGACATGCATAACCTACCCTTCTGCCACTTCTTCACCTTGCAGTCCAGATGTAGTCTGCAAAATGCAGAGTCAGAGGCATTTCCTAGCAGCTTGGGAGAGCCCATGCAAACACTGAAGAGTTCAGTGGTGAGTACACAAAATGGCATTTATATTGCAGGGACTAAAGAAGGAAGGAGAAGGGCGCCTGAGGTGGCTCAGGCAGGCACACAGCCGGGACAATGGCTACAGGGGCTGGCAACGCCACTGCTAAAGGGGAACAGGCCAAAACATGCAGCTGCCTGGTAGCATTGGCACAGCCCCCTTCATTCAGTGGGGATGCAGGAACCAGTAGAGAAGTCTTACACCAACAGAGTTTATTCTGGTCTAGGAAGGGAAACAGGAGGCTCAGGACCAGGACCTGTGTTAATATTACCGTGCTGGCAAAACCAGAGCCTGGTAGGAAAACAAACTTTGCCTTCATAAACCCACTCTGTGTGCCTGGTCTGGAGAGGGAAGCCCACTCAGCTGGGGGGAGAACTGCAGGCACAGAGGTTGCACAAGAATTAGAAACACAGCCATTTCTGCCTATGAAAGCAGAGCATGTCTGAGCTGCAAGAGGAGAACCAAGCCCAAGGCAAGGTGTGCCACGTGCAAGAAACAGGATCCATTGGAGGGGAGCGAGTCGTGGTGCCCGTGATTCACACTCCCTGTGTCAGTCCCAACGGCTTCTCTTGGAGAAGCGCTGCCCAGCTCTGAATAAACAGCAAAGGATGCTAGGTGGTGTCAGCAAAATTGTCATCTGATCCTCTTCTGTCCAAACCAGGGTGAAAACAGAAAGAAGTCACTAATGTTAAAGCAGGAAGAAATTCTTCACAGTTCCTGTAAGAGGTAGTTGAGTTGAAGGAGTTGTGAAGGCTGTTAGACTGTTAGGCTGCAGGCTCTCTTCCTGCTAGAGCCAGGAGTCCAGGTGCCAGAAATAAAATGTCAAAGTCCAGCTTTAGCAGATTCAGAAGTTCACACTAAATTCCACACTTTTAATTCAAATAACAGATATCTGTTGCAGCTTCTCACCTGATATACGTTGCCATACTCACTGCTGTGTTGTGTTCTGGTAGAGGTAAGAAAAGCCTTTATTTAATTCCAAAATGCAAAAAAAAAAAAACCAAAAAAACAAACCCACCCAGATTTTTTTTTTTCAGAACCACTGGATAAAACTAGCATGGGGACAGCTGGGCCTGAATTACCCTCATGTCAATTCTTGTGTCAAATAAACGTTTCCCAGCCAGGGCAAATGCTGGACGCACAGCTAACGGGGGTGCTCATTGGCACGACGGGGCCTGCGGATGAGCCCCGGGTACCTCCCCAGTAACCCAGCAGTGCTGAACTACCAGGACACACCACAGTGATCTCCACGGACGACGTGTATCTATTAAAAATGCTCCTTCCCGACACTAAGGGGAGCTCAAGGGCCGCCACCTGCTCCGCGTGGAAAATACCTTTGTGATTCAGTCTCTTGTGCCTGATGGTTTGTGGGACACTGCCAGGCAGTCAGGACTGTTTTACAGGTTTTTCTCTCCACTCTTAATAGGTAGAAACACTCTTTTTAAGGCAAACCCCAGATTTTGCCAGCATGTCAGAGGTATCCCCTTGGAGGGACAGAGGAGGAACAGCTGCACAGCTCACCCCCAGCACCAGGCCCCTGGAGCAGCAGGTTTGGAGAGCACTCATGCCCCACGGGTCCACTTCTCCAGTCCAAGGGAAGGTCCATTGGGGCAGGAAGAGTGCCACAAGTCACTGCGGGATAGTTGGTGAGCAACAAAAAAGCCTCTTGCATCTACAAAAATGGGTAGCCCTGAGACGTAGAGGCTGGCTTGCATGCCCATACCACCTCCCTCCCCAAATAGCCAGCTCAGTGCTATTCAGCCCCAGCATTTAGGTCTCTCAACTAACTGTCCCACACTGCCCTAAAATAGCTATCTATAATAGCTAATAAGGAATTGTACAGCTTTGCTTATCATTCATTCCCAGCACCAATTAAAAAGATTTAGTTAAGCAAAATGCAATTACACTGTCATGGATAAAAGGGATACAATTAATTAAAAAGGAATACTTTCCCTTAGGAATGCTGTTACTTCCAGATGCTCCGATCTCTGTCCCTGACCCTCCTCATGATCTGAAGAGATTTGGGATTGGAAGAATTGGGGGGGTTGAGGTAGTTTGTCTCCCCATCTCGCTGACTCACATGTATTTCTGAGGTAAGTTAGCAAGACCCTTGAGGACACAGACCTTCTGCAGAGCCCTACAACATAATTCCCAACATATCTCACACCATTCTTCCTGCTTTTCTAAGAAGATGAACATTTCGTAGAGTCTGCCTATCACCAAGCTGGGACTTCTCTCCTGTTAGGAAGAAAACTGGGCTTTCTGTCAACTGTGAAGGAATGGGGAGCAGCTAGAGACTGTGGGATACATGCTGTGGCTGGAAGGATTTACCAAAATCCACAGGAAAGCAGCTGAAGTGAATTTTCCCACCTGGTGTCCCTTGGGAAGGGAGGAGACGCATGCCACCTGTCCCAGCCTGCTGCACCAGCACCCAAGTTGCTGGTGTCCCAGCCCCTTAGTGTGGAGACACTTGGCCCCAGCCAACACCTCTTCCACAGACAGCAGGATCTGGAAAGCTCAGCTCTACCACAAGGTGCAGGTTTCCCAGCATCGAAGCTTTAGATCACGGAGGGTCCTGCTGAGATTGTGTGTTAACAAATAAAGAGTACTTATCTAATAATTGCCATGTCTCAATATTGGCATTACCGTCAAACCACAGAAAAATGACACAGGGAGAAGGCTGCAGATTGCCAGCAGAGGTTGATGAGAGGCTCAACAGAAGTCATGTGCAATTCGAAGCACCACCCAGGCACAGAGATGCTGTTTACTAACTAAACACCAGGTCTTCTGGTTTCCAAAGCCTGAAGTTTATGCTGAATTTATCCATAATGCATCTCACCTTAGCAAAATTATTGATGATTCCAGTTGCAACGTAAAACAGGCTGTTTCATTTGGCTCACAGCTAAGAAGTTGTTCTGTCTGTTGTTCTTTAAAATACATTAAACTCATTGGGTTGAATGTCAGCTGTAATAAAGGAAAGAATTCTCTGCTCATATTTCAGACAGGTAAAAATTTTAATAGGCATGCTGGCTATATCTAAAGATTAAGCTCATCATGTAATATATGGGTCACTAACTGTATTTGCACCCTTCTCTTCTGAAGTCTTCTGTTTGCAGCGTGAGATCACATCCCCACAAATCTGCCAACACATTTATTAGCTTTTTCTGCTAAATGCCATGGTGGAAGGCAAAAACTGGCCTCAAAACCCTCAGATTTTGTTTTGCTGTTTCATTTGGTGTCAGAACTTGCCATGCTTTGCCTGGTTAACTCTCTTCCCACTGGCATGGTCCAGTAAAGGCTCAACCAACCACTCAGTGCAGCACACAAGCCTGAACTACAAGTGTTTCTGATCCGAGCAAAGGAGCCAGTTTGGCTCTCTCTGGCACCAGTACAAGGAGCAGGCACTGATGCAGGAGGCTGCTCTGCCATGACACAGAGCTGAATTTAACCCAAAGTATTTAAACAAACTGTTAGTGGTAGCTCCAAATGATTATCCATTTATTTCAGTATTTGTCTTTTTCAAATGTGACTCAAAATCTATAAGTAATTAGTTATTGTACTGGCTACAGTATTGCAAAATGCTTCCCTTAATTTTTTATTCAAACTCTGAGCTATAACTCCAAAATCATTCTAGTCACACCAGCCTTCAAAGGTCTAAATGGGGAGGAAGGGGGGGGGCTAATGCTTTAATATCTTTGAGATTTGCAAGAATATTTGAGGATTTTCTGGGGATTCAGTGTGAGATGAAAAAGAGTTTTGCAGGCAAATAGAGGAACTTGTGCCTCCAGTTCAAAAGGAAAGACACATCCAAATGGAGAAAGATTTAAATGTTGAAGTGCTAAATAAACATTGCTATTCAACAGCAGTCTTTGTCTTTTGAGTCCTAGGTTAAAACTACTTCACAGGGACTATAAAAGCTCGTTACTCTCCTTCGTTGAAGCTAAACGAATTTTAACAGTACAAGTTCCAGAGTGAAGAAGAATTGCTGCCTGAAACTCCTCCCAGGTCATCGAGGTGCCACATTGGGGGAAGGCAGGTGAGGACTTTGGTAGTTGTTAAATAAGTATGCTATGTGAATAAGAAAGTCATACACAAACTGTATTTATTCTGGGTCCACTTTGTGATGCTTTGGGTAAATCCTAACAAATAAAAGGCATTGTGAATGTGCTGGTTCCATACCACCAGGGTATCTGCAGCATGATGGAGCGCAGCTCTGCAATGACCTTGTATCTTGATGCCTTAGCAAATCCCACTGGAGGCAATGGATTCAGTGGACTTTCAGGCTCAGGCCATAAATCACTCAAGATATGAATTACTACCTTATTAGAGTAGCTTCATAATTCTAATTCCAGATAAATGCACAATTAGCCTGATCTCTTCTGATAACATGCCAACAGGAAAAAAAAAGTCAACTCCTACTAAGCTGACTAGCTCTTCAAAGGAACTGCAGCAAACTCCCACAGATGTTAAGGCCAGCAGGACCATTACAATAATCTTGTCTGACTTTCTGTGCGGGGCAGGGCAGAACTCACCCAGGAGTTTCTGCATCATTCTGAAACTACAGCTTGTTTTCTAGGATGGTGCCTCATCTCAAAGTTTTCTGAAAGCAGAGAAAGCACCACATTCTTCAAAAACCACCACATTCTTGCCACGTTAGTTATCCTGCTAGCTCTCTCCCAGTAACTCCACTCTTAACGTGTGTTGGGACACGGCAGGCCAGCTGTGGTCCTTGAGCCACCAAGAGTTGTTGCCTTAAAATTGTTCAGAAAAGGTTCAAGAAAGAAAATAAGTTTTCCTTAACACAGTTAACTCCACCTGGCACAGACAAGCCCACAGCCAGGTTTTTGGAAGAGCTACTGTACCAGGCAACCTGCACACCTATAAAGGGACGCTAATGCCTTTGATGGAGTTAAGAGAAATGAGGAATGCACAGCACGCGCCAAGATCAAACTGGAGGTGACCTTGATGGTTTTACTCCTGTTCAGCATCTGAACAGGAATGTCTGGAAGGTTTTTGCCATGGTAGCTGGGGCTCACACAAACACTGGGACTCTGCTGTTTCTCTGATTGTGCAGTTGCTTGGATTTTAAAGGAGATCCTTGACTTTATAGAGTAGCAATGCGAGAAGCTCCGTGGGGGTGGGAGGCTCTCACCACACTTCTGAGGCCCTCAAATTCTTCTGGGTCGAAATGAGATCGAACTAAACTTAAGTGGCACTGTTTGCATGAGTAATAGCTATTCCCGATTACCCAGGGCTGAGAGATGAAGATCCCAGGGCTAAAAGAAGAAGGCTTTTTTTTTCCAGGCATGGATAAAGACTGTAGACTCAACTTGCAGGGCTATAAAATTTCTCCAGTAACAAGCAGGGACAGACTCCTACAGCAATGCTGGGGGGAAGGGAAATACCCTGTCTCTGAGAATCTAGTTATTTCAATCAGCCTGGAAGAGCTGCACAACACTATAAACAGATCTGGCTGTGGTTAAGGGATAGATGGGTGGAGGAAGAACGCCCTTTGCTTCTCCTGCGTTTATACTCCAAAACTGGAAGATTAAGAGTGGGGAAGTCCCCTACTCCTGGTTTATTTGCTTTAGAAGCCTTTTTGAGTCCCCCAGTGCAAGCTGGAATGGAGAAGGCAGAAGAAGGGAGAGAAGCAACCCTCTTTTCCAAGGGCTACTGTGACTGCAGTGCTCTGGGGCACCCTGACTTTCCACCTCTTGGACAAGGAAATGTGGAAAAAAAGTAATTTTTTCAACATTTTCCTTTTGTTGCTCCTGGATGCGCACTGCCACTTCCAATTACAGGCCAGCATGTCTGCTGTGACCTGCTCCAGTGTGACGTACTGTGACCCCATGGGGCAGACACAGTGCACTGGAAATGCGAGGATAAAATGTACAGTCTTTGGTAAATATGTGAGTCCATGCTTGGTGAGAGGGTCCTGGGTGATGAGACTTCAGTAAAAGGCCTCCAAGCATCAACCAGCACAGGAGATGAAGCAGAGAGTTGTGACCTGGGTCACATCTGCAGCTGGTATAAATCAACATTGCTCTGTTGATATCTGGGGAGCTAGACAAATTTGCTCCTGTTACAAATTCAGCCCTTTTTTGTTCATTTTTGTTTTGCCCAGCTCTATTGAATGTTGCTTAGCTCCCATAAAAGCTGTTATAATAATATGTTGCATGCACGTCAGTGGTTCAGACATTTTACAAGTGCCAGTCCACTTTTTTTCTCCAGTATCTTCTATAACACACTTACAAAAACTGTTTCTATGGAGTGGGGACACATCTCCAATGGTGATGTGATTCCTGTGTATGGGTTTGGGTGTAGGTTCACACTACCAATGGCCACACACACACTGGCAATGACTGAAAGGTTCCTGCAATGAGCTGCTGAGGCTCACATGGGGCAGGAATGAGAGAAACTGGGCTGCAGGTCTCCAGTCTTTCAAATATTTTAGAGTACTTTGGGATATGCAATCCCCATTGTGTGCACTTCTGTGATCTCCCTTTTGCATGTCAGCATGCAGTTGCTCCTGGCCAGTCAAACAGCAAGAAAAGCTCATAAATATGAGTAGTGGGAAGGATGAGCCCTTTTACAACAAAGCTTGGCATATAGACCAAAAGACAGCCTTTGCATGGTACATCAAAAGATAGAAACTCTGTGCTATATGAGATCCACGACAAATCAGACAAGCTGTTGTGCAAAAGGCTCTAGAACAAACATCCCTTGAGAGATTGACAAAGTTGCCTTGTCTAGAGATCGATGACACCAGAAAAGTAAGGGGTAAAGTAGATTTTAGTGTCCTTCCATGCTCACTAGACTGGTTGAGCAAGTCTGTAGGCTATGTTTTCTTTATCCCAGGAAGCCCAGATGAAAATTCCACTGGGATGTGCCTTTCCAACTAGCTCTCTGCACGTATCAGGAAAACAGCATAAAGGTTGATTTTTTTAAGAAAAAAGTTCATCAAATTCATACCCATGTTCCTCATGGACATATGTTTGTGGTTTTTCTGCTAAAGGAGGCATCTTCTGGCTGGGATGAAAAGATACATAGAGTTTCCTCTATGTTGAATTTCATCCAGTCTTAGAAATCTGAGATAAGTGGAAGAAAGAGAAATCACTGTAGGAAGGCCCTGTGAACACCTTATCTGTGCTGGTCTGCAGGTGTTTCACACAAGCTAGATAATAAAATGAGGATTGCAGCCTTATTAATCCAGGCTGGATCTCTGCCAGACCCAGGATTGCCGTTCTTACAGACACAGACTTCAGAGCACTTTCTGCAGACTCCGCTTCCCCTTCCAGGATCCCAAAGAGGATGTTCCAGCATGGTCCGAAAGCCTGGAACAACTTTCCTTGGCTTCCAAACTGGAGCTGGGGTGTGCACTGCCCCTCCCCTCCCTCAACACCAGAGAAAGGGGAAAAAAAATAAAAGAAACCTTTAAAGAAACATCGTCTTATGCAGCCTCTCTGCAGAACAAATGGGATAAGTTCTGAAGCTGGCAACACATGCAGCCAACTGAGCGGGGGAGAGATTGAGCTCTGTCTCATCTGACATCAGGTGCACATTTCCCCCATGCACCTGTAGAAGGAAGGTAATGCCAGCATGGTTTGTCTTCGTCAAGGAACTCATTTAGCGATTCTGGTTATACTGAACTGGCTGGTTCCTTCCCTGACATTTACTTCACAAAATTTGGAGCTTTCCTTAGAGGGTCTTTCTGGAGTTTAGCCCAGCAATGAGTCAGAGGCCAAGTGCCTCCCAGAGCCAGACTTTTCTGCTCCTTTGAGTTCCTCTCAGCAGTTATTTCACCCGTAAAAGAAATCCCGTTCCAGTTCTTTACCTCCCCTTGCAAACACAGAGACTGCTCAGGGCCATGTGCCTCCTGTCCATCACTCAGCACAGCTCCCATCAGCTTTATCAGCCGCTTAGAGCCCAGAAGCTGCAGCCAGGGTTGAACAATGCCAAGGGACTTTCTGGAGTCTGGGTGACATTTATAAACCCTCCGCTACCTACTTTTCCCAGCCAGTCATAATCCTTTGGTGGGCATGGTTTCCCAGGGCAGGACTCACAAAAACAGCCCACCCAGTACCCATTTCCCCACCTGCTCCCCACACAGCCCCATCTGAAAGCAGATCTGAACTCCCCAACCAGCTGCTCCTTAAGTCAGGAGGCAGAAGATTCAGGGTGAGACAGGAGTGAATAAAAGGTGCAAGAAATAATGTCATCATCTGGAAAGCGGGTGGTACTACCGAAAGCAGAGGACTTAACTCAGGACTGTGAAAGTTCAAGGTGGATGGATTAACTAATGAGGCGTGGGACACTTCAGGAGTCAGGATTCACAGCCCTGGACACGTTTTTGCTGGTTGCCCAGGCTTTTGAGGAGGGACTTGCTGTTCCTACTGTGCACAAACCTGGGGGTCAGGTCTCTTGCTTTCCTCTCAGGCTGCCGGCCACCACACATGGCCCAACCGCAAACCCAGCAGCAGACCCACACACCAGCTTTCTAATGCAGAAAACAGTAGGGTCTCTCCCAAAATGGTTATTTAAACAGGGCATTTTAAATTGAGCTGCACTGATTACTAGAAAGCACAGTAATTTTCAGTCTCATGGTGCAAAGACATTCTAAAACTGCCGTGAACAGCTCTTCATCAACGTCTCTAGGTTCTAGCTTTCTCCTGCTTTGATACTCTTGCAGTTTAACCCTGATTATTGCCCTTTATCTGTTCAGCCCATTATGAAGGATGCAGTTTCAAGCCATCTTTCAGCTCTGTGCCACACAACATCAAATGATCTCAGTCCTTCACTTGGTATCAGCAAACCTAGTAATGAAATAAGTCCTGACCCAGAACAGAGCAATACAGGGACACAAAGTTAGAAAACTGCCTGAAAAATGTCAAAGCATAAGCATAGAAGAGAGTTGCATGGAGGTTTCATCCAAAATTCTTTAAAAAGGCACATTTGGATAGGAGAAACTCCTACTGCAGAGTAGAATTACTTATTCCCCAGCTCACTTTTCAAGTACCACAGCTAAGCCCATCTAACAAAGTATTTGTGGATTCTTTCCCCTATCTTTAGGTTTTTAAACTCCTACTCATTTGTACATGTTCTGCTCTTTAGCTGTAAACTGTTCCAAGATGTATGTATGATATGAATTTATAAACCAGATGATAGCTATCATTTTCACTTTAAGGAGGCAAACTCATGTACGTTTCCCAAGGCTTTAACTCTTAAGTTTTGTTTTCAGAGCCATAGCTAGAGCTCTATTGATATTTCTGACCTTTAGTTTCCAAATATTCAATCTCTTTCAAATGAGATCTTGGTAGCTGACAGTATTTGAAAACACTGATACTGCTAATCAGCGAAAGTCTTACCGAATTTAAAAAAAGCACCTTGTCTGTCTTGCATGACAAAACACTAATGCTAAGTTAGCCTTAGCTGACACAAGAAGGTGTGGAGAAGAGAGCAGGCCTTTAAGGTTGGTTAAGACAGAAAATATTGTAATCACAGTTGAGAAAGGAAGAGATCAATGTCAGGTTTGCATAGCTCAGGCAGGTCCTCAGCTGATGGAAATAAACTCAGCTCTGATGAAGTCAAAATGGTTTACACCCACAGTTATTTTTTGTGAATGAGATGAACATATAAAATCCCTTATCAAGTCATTTTCAGCTAGCTTGAAGGGGTAAATTCTCACTAAAATCAAGACAAATTATCAGTCTGAGAGAGGACCACTCAAGTTATTGCAAGGTATCCGTAGCATTCAAGGCAAAAATGGCTGTAAATCAAAGAATGCAAATTCTTCCCCATTAAAAGCACAGATTAAGTATATAGCTGAACAGAGCTCAAAACCTTTCCTTTCTGCATTTGATGCAGCAAGAGAGTGTTTGTCCTGGCAGCAACATTTCAGGTAGATTGGGATAAGTCACGTATGTAAATACTGGGGTTGAAGCATCCCATCTGTTACTTTGAGGGTAGCTGAGGGAGTTACCTAGCAGGTGATATGAACAGTACCTGATGGAGAAGTGGAGAAGTACAAAGATAAGGTGAACACCCGACTTTTAAAATGGACAGAGGAAGAGAAAATCCAAACTCACTCCATAGTAAGGGCTAGAAATGTAGAAAACATCCAACAGAACACCAAAATTGTCCACTATATGAAACCAAAGGGACATTTTCAGGGAGTATGGGGTCAGAAATTAGACTCAGGATTTCAGAAATTATCATACCACAATCGAGTCAAATTTGAGAAAAAAAAAGAAAGCTCACAACAAGTCTAAAAAGTCTTGGCACTGGGGATATGAGAACTGGAGCACTGAGAGGCTCTTTTTGTTCTATGGAAAGCTAAAAAAAGACAAAAACAAACCTTGAGACTGAGCCAAAATGCAAGTTTCTCTGTTTTCTTGCCAAAACTACAAGCAAAAATATTTCAGTTTTTAGGGAAAGTGAGTGTTAAACATTTCACCAAGCTTGCGTATAATTTAAGTCAATCCACAGCAATTTAGAGGTGGTCCTGACAGCAAGAAAAGCAGGCTTAAGTACCATAGGCAAAAGTGGCCAAAAAGAGGAGTTCAGCCCACCTGGCCTGGTGTTTGTGCCACATTAACGCTGATTTAATCCTAGTGTCCCTATACCTAGGCTACCACTAAGGACTTCTCAGCATCCCAGCTACTTTCTAGAAACTTTGTCGATGGCGACCATCTGTCATGGGGAAAACATGAGATGGGGGATTAGTAACAGACTGGCAGGGAATCCTGGAAAACTGGCAATATATTTTACCGAGGACAGATGTAAACACAGTGAGGATATTGTTTTGAAATTAAGGGAAGAACAGGAAATTTCTCAGTGTTCTCCTGAAGTTTTTTTTTCCTTGCCACACTAGTAGAAAAAACAGGCATAAATCTACCATTTTGGGGAATCTTCCCTGGGGTCTGCTCCTCCTCCATTACTGCTCAATTGCCACCATTACTGCATGTGAGATGCATGTATCCACTGCTGCTAAGTTCCGCAGATGCATCTCTATTATCCTTGGAAACATAAACTGCTTTTCTAACAATCAATTGCTCAAAATCTAATAAGCTCATTCTGCCTTGTTTGTTTGAATCCAGCACCACTTCTGCTGGGACTAAGACAAAAAGGAAAGTGCGCAGAAACCGCTTAGAAAAACTAAGTGGGGAACTTAATTGCTTCAGTAATTTTGCTTCCCAAATTAAAGGGAAAAATGTTTCACAGATGAGAAGATTTTCAAAGTGTCTCTATCCCAATGAGAGAGATTTCTGTTTAAAATGCTGATGGTCCAAACATCTCCAAGGCCATGTTCATCGCAGAAGGGAAAAATATTCAGAAAACTGCCAAAAACATCATCCAGGGAGGGAACGTCTCCCCAGATCCTGTCTGCACTAATAAGAGTTTGCTGGCACTTTTGAAGGCAGACACATCTTCTGCTGGCAAAAGCTTTTCCTGTTCCTGCACTGAAGGAAGATATGCTCTTCAGCTGGTGTAAATCCATATATTGCTGCTCCTTCTAGCATCAAGAAGTCATTAAAAATTGCAGCCTGAGAGGCATTACTGTGGCAGAAGAAGTCTCCAGCATGGGGTAGGCTTTGTCTGGGGGCTGCCACTCAGGAAGGGATCTGTGTCACTGCTGAGGCAGATATAGGGACCAGTGAATCCCCCAGAGCAGGGGGGAAAGCATGAAGCCTCATTAACCAGCCAAACCTGCAATTAGTAGGGTAATGTTAGGCAAGGAGTGTGATCCACAGAACTGGTGGCTGGCTGGGATCGCTTCCGTCCCTCTCTGCTCTCATCTTCTCATCAGGTCTGCTGGGGATTAGCCTGAAGCTAACTGAAGTGTTGGAAATACTTCACTGACTTCGACGGACTTTGGATCTGGCTTTTCATGACGTTTTATCCTCTGGTACTATTCCAAAAGGCCCTACATGATGACCATGCAACTGAGATTTTCAAGTCTACTCCCATCACTTTCAACAGAGACTTTTCTTCCGCAGACTGAAACAACCCCGAGCCACGCGCATTAATAATTAAATAAGAGCGAAGCATCAGGGGAGGGGAAGTGACAAAGCTGCCAAAATTCTTCCAAGATATTTTGACAATCCACGGCCTGAAAAGATTGTAAATGAGGGTCTGGCCCCTCATTACACTCCCACTTTCTTCTGTGTATCTGTAAACTTCACACGGATTACGCATCATCCATCCCAGAGACATATTTTGATGTCATAACAATAGTTCCGACACCAGAGTACACAACACTGAGCTGCAGGCACCATGATTAACAACCGCTTTTGCCACTGTACCTTCTGGACTCCCATCAAAGTAAAATTTGTCCCAATTAATCAAACCCAAGTGTTCTTTACTGCAACGCTCATCTGTATTGAGAAGATCTCAAACGTTCATCCCGGATGCTGTGCGCGGCTGTTAACCTTTCAGTGGAGTCCACCGGGAGCTGCTGCTCATTTGTATACAAATCGTGGCAGATAAAAGGGCAACTAAACATAATTTACCTGGAAGTGAGGTTAAAAGTGGTTTACCAGCTTGATGTTGTTTGGCTTGAGAAACAAGACATTAATTAACACCTACCCATTGATTAATACTGACCAGCTTTTTTGCCTTCTGCAAGTTTAAAGTAGGTGATTTTAAAATTTATTTTTAGTTAAATTTTCCCCTTACCAAGAAAATTTTGAGAAAACTTTGGCCAAACATGAGCCTGCTTCTGGCCTGATTGCCTAATGCAGAGAAGACCTGAACCTCCGCTGAGGACTGCAAGTGCTGCTGCCCCAAGAAGTCCTTCGGCCCTCAGTGGGAGGGTGCCCCAGGACACCCTGATCCAGCACCACTGACATTAATGAGCCTTGTCACTGCCTCCAAAGAGCCTGCATTCAAACCCAGAGCTACACGACTAAATCCTGCTGCCTGCAAGGCTGGGATTTTCTGACATGCTCTCCTTGCCTTGGGAGCCATGTGCCTAATTTCACTGCAGGCATGAGAAACCCAGTTTAAAGACCCAAATCCTTGGTTTCTTTGAAAGGCATCATCTTTATTTAGCAGTAACATCCTCCTGGTGCCATTGCAGCTGCAATGTGGGGTATCAGCATGCTCTCAGCACCCCGAGCAGCCTGCTGATTCCACAGATGGAAGTTGGGCTGTTTCACCCCAAATAAGCATGAAGATCTGCCCCATGGTTTGCTACTGTCCCTGGATGTGCGTGACACGGGTGAAAATGCCAGGGAGCTCCTGATGGAAGAGGAGCATGGTCTCGATTTAGCCTCTGAAAGTGCTGCTTCTATCACTTCTTGCCCATTCATGGCACATTTAATTTGGCAACACTCTTAGATACAAGCAAAATTAAAGCCACTTGTTTGCCTATCTAAGATTGGAGGAAGCCTGGGTTCCCACAGTTAACAAATGCCGTAAGCGGGGAAACTGGCTTTCACGTGAATCCTTCCCAAAAAAGGCAGCATGAGGCTCAAAACTCACCCACAGCTGGGACCTTCCAGGTCCCAGGAGAGCCCATTTCAAGCAGGGAGGCAATTCAGGGGCTGCAGTGAGGGTGTAAGCACTTAAGCCTGATCTTCCTCCAGAAATTGTCCTTCAGGCTGGACAAAGCTCATGGAAGCAACTCCTGCAAAAACCACAGCAGGTGGAAGAAGCCTTCAGGTAGGATAGGCAAAGCCCTGAAGCTGTATCTGCCTTGGCAGGCCTTGAAACAGAGACCTTTCATTGGATTTTCCTTTTTCTCTGTGGCTCTTTTACTGGTGTTTATTAAAAAGCAACCACTTTTGAAACTTGAAAGATCTCTTCCCAAATCACCATTATTTTTCTCATTGTCCAAAAATCTGTGTTTTTTCTTGGATTGAATTTTCTATAAATAAAAGACCCTCTGCGACTTTGAAAACTACTTTGATTCAAAGTTTTAATAAAAAATGTTTGAGGCATCTTATTGTCCTCACCTAGAGGACAGAATGCTTGTTTGTTTGTTGGCAGGGTGGAAAATGCTGACAGTAATGGCAGCTTCAGGAAAATTAATTTTTGGGTAATGAGGTATTTTTTTGTTCTGGCAATTCCAAATATTTGCACATTGGGGTCTATACCTTCAACTGTAGAAACACTAAAGCATGTGTTTCTTTAAATTTAAGCTATTAAAAGATTTCAGTGCACTGAAGCAACAGTCTGTTCATTTTCTGTTCTCGCATCGCATTTCAAAATAGGGTGACTCTGCACTCCAGAGCGATGCTTTTCATTTCAAAGTTGACCTGACTTTTATAGGACAGGTGAAACAATCCCAAATGCAATGTGATTTTAATCAAACCAAACATTCTGAAAACATTTGAAATACTTAAGTAACATTTTTTTCCTTTTGTAAAAGAAAAAAATTCCCATTTCGATTTGTTTGAAGCCAAATTTCCCCCTGGCTTGATCAACAGACAAAAAAAAAATTTGCCTAAATCTAGCTATGAACAGAAGATGCCCAGAGGAGCTTATTGGTGAAAGACCACCATGCCCTGACTCCCACCAGTGAGCCTGCTGGATTAGCCACTGCTGATAAGCACCATTTTGCGAGTTTGTTTTTGTTTGATTTATTGCGTTGTTGGGTTGTTTTTAAGAATAGATCAAAATAACACATCTTGCCCATCACGGAGCAATAACCCAAGGTAGTCTTGGCTTGTATCTTATCCTCCTGCCTCTTGACCACTAAACTAGATCAAGTGTTCAAGGAGTCTGAAATCAGGCCTGGTCCAAGAAATAAGCGGTATGCAGAGATCTTGCCCTGGGCCATTTTGCAGAAGTTCATTTTGCTCTCTATGCTCCAGAGCCCCCAGAAAGCACCTTTAAAATAATTCTCCAACTATTCTGCAGCTTAGCCTTAAATGCAGACCACAAACGAGGCAGCCTCAGCCTTTAGGAGCTGCTTCATGGGTTGAGCTGTCCCAGCATTCCCATTACCTTGCCAAGGGCTAGGGATTTGCCCACATTTATGGCCATGCATTGAGGAGAGCTGGTCTTCTAATGCTCAGATGAGAGATAAGGAGTATCCCTAATGTGTACAGGTGAAGAGAAGGATGAAAACTGTTTAGATCTGTGGTTTAATGGGAAGAAGTTATTTCCTTGCAATTGAAGCCTGGTCTCCTCAAAGGGGAGGGAAGGCTGAATTTGCTGCATCCCTTTAAGAGCAGCTCTGCGCATCAGGCTGCAGCCACTACTTGACTGACACAGAGATTAGGAAACTCTGTGAGTGATGAGTCAAGTCCCTGTGGAAGCCTCCCTCAGCCCCAGCGTGGGCACGGGGCAGCCAGCCTCTCCTCCGGATGGATGTATAGGCATACTCATTGCATGAATAAATTGTAGCTCTCCAAGGCTCATAACTCAGCCAAATCAGTCCCAGTTTTCACAGGAGCACCCGGCTGCACTCATCAAGGAGACCCATTCCCCTAGAAGGATTCATTTGCCTACCCCCCAGCTGCTTCGTCTGTGTAGATGTTAAACATAGAGTTGCAATGACTGTTTGCTACAGGAAAAATATAATTTTTGCACTCTCATATTGCAGACTGAGCAGGCCAGGTCAGCTCGCAATCTCTTACACATTTTCTCCCAGCTATCTCACCCCCCCATATAAAAAACTAAATGAAAAAGCAAGAGGTCAGCTAACCCTTTTGTCCAGAGAGGCCAAGGTTTGAAATCAATGCTCTGGAAGGCAAATACAGAAAGCCTCTTTAATCACCAAGAGACCTGGACACCTCTTTAATTATCCAGGCTAAACCCCGCAGCAGCCTCGCCTTGTCTGAGCACTCAGCCAGGGCTGGGGGGGGGGCGAATGCCCTGCTGAACCCTGGTCCCAGGTGCCCTTGGAGGTCACCTGCCAAGACTGAGCTGCTTCAGTCCCTGCCAAAAAACTTACTTTTCTGTCACTTATTTTTTATTAACTTCTACAAGCTGCCTAGAAAGAGATTTGCTTACATGGAGAATCGATTAAGACAGCAGGAAGAAAAATGCCCCTTCTCCCCCCACTTTCTCATTCATCACTAAATTAATGAGAAGCATTTGCAAAGGACACAGGCGATCCAGCCCACGCTGCCTGTTGTTTTTCCCACTCCCACGTAACCCCACAGGTAGAAAGCATCATCAAGGACCAGCTTTGTGACAAAAGGCACCCACCATGGCCAGAGCTGCAAGTCTTTAAGAACCAGTCTTCAATTAAATTAAAAACATTTCTTGCAGTAGTGTAATTCAGAGCCTGGGGCTTAAGGGAGGATTTCTGAATGCCAAATAATCCATTTATTAAAAATAAAAAAACCCAACACCCTTAGTTTATCACCTGCTATTCTGAGGTGAGAGACTTATACCAAACCTCTGCAGAATGCAACTAGATTGACTACAAATGGGATTACTCACAGGAGCTTTTCATTTGTAAGTTTTCTGTAGAGCTTGAAGGTCACACATTAAAAAGGGCTACAACCTCCTTCAAAAAACAGCAAGGGAGAATGTTTTACCTTTGCTGCTGTTGCTTATGCAAGGAAACAATAAATGCCTTTCTTAAATGGCATAAATTGAGCTGCGCTGATGTTTCACGAAGCCACAAATTGCTTATCTTATTTGAGCGTCAGGTTGTTTGCTCCTGGATGAGATCCGTGCCACTCTGCCATGACAGGCAAGATTAACTAAAGAGCTCTGAAGTGGGAAGAGCCAGCTCAGAGCACCGAGGACATCTTACCTGGCTAGTTAAAGGATATCCACAGGGGGAAGTCACTCTGTCACACACATGCATTACTTTACTATTTATAGTCCAATAATCTGAGTCTCCGGAGATTGGCCTTTGACGTGGTCAAGTCAGAAGAACCTTTGGTCCCTTCAGGGATCCCCCTCAAGACCCCAACGTTTGCAGAAGCCACTGTGTGCTTGCTGTGCCCAACTGAAGCAAGATAAGGTGGGCAGCCACGTCTTCCCACAGGCCCCAGACCTCCACGATCTGGCTCAGGGGCTGCAGACAGACTCATGGAGGTGACACAGACATCAACTGTCTACCTGGTTCCTGCTGGCAACAGCTTCAAACCTCTCACAAGCGTTTGAGTGCTGCAGAGCCGAGGCAACATGCTGTCTTGTCTTCCTTCCCCAAGCCTGGGCAGCACCGGAGATACACACCACGTGCTGGTGGACCCCTTGCTCTCAGCAGGGACATGGTGGAACTTGTTTAGGAGCAAAATGAACTCAGCTCAGTCTTGCCTCTGGTTTCCGCAGTAATTAGTTGTGGTCTGGGAGGACCCTCATGCCAAAAATCACGCATCTGAAGAGATCCTTTTATTTTGAATTAATTTTCAGGTTTTTTAATTGTCTCCTTAAGCACATTTCAGTGACATCTATCTTTTAAAAATGACTTAATTAAATGCCAGATTTTCAGAACTTTGAAGGACATCAGTGAAAGTGCAGACTCTTACCCCACCAGACACAGGGGGTTTGATGATCCTTTCTTTTTAAGAAAAGGAGTTGAACTGTCTGGTCCTAAAATGTCTGCTTGTACCAATTTTGAAATTCTTGCTATCTGAAACATTTAGGAAAGTAGCTCTAGCCCAGTGCTAAAATAGTGCATATGAAGTACCTATGATTAAAAAACATACCAAACCTGTGCCTGGAAAACATGACTGAGACTGTTTCCTGCTTTCTACTTGCATCAGAGAATGAATAACACACCATGACTACCCAGGCAACAAGATCAGAGGTCTGTGTGAAGACTGACTGCCCTGTAAGGAGCAAGAGAAGAGAAGGAGAAAGAAAGAAAACAAATTACTCTCTCTGCTTTGTAAACCTGTCCTCTCTGTTTGATGAGGTTCCCAAAATAAGCAGAGCGTGCACTGGGCTGACTCAGATCCAATCCCCCAGCCCACCATAAGCAGAGCCATGAGTAGGGATCCCTGCAGGGACCTGGACCTGCTGTCTGCTTGGCTAGAAACCACATTTCCGGAGGAGTCACAGCTCCCCAAAACCAATGGTTTGCAGGACCCGCCTGAGGTAGCTGATGCCAGTTACCTGAAAGGAACCATCTTCCTCCAATAACCCAAAATAAACAGCAGCAAAATCAGAGAAGAAAAGGGGCTAAGTGTTAGGGCTGGAAGAGATTCACAGGACCAGAAGAGCCTGAGCCATGAGAAAGCAACTCCACAGGGTTGCGTTAGCAAACACAGACACACACCAAGCAGTGCAGAGACTTCTTTTCCAAAATAAGCACCCATTACATGTCCTCCTCCCTGACCACAAATCCTCCTCTGCTAGGGCAACAGTTGCCCTCCCTTTGGCACCAACAGGTTTTATAAGCCTGGACAGGTGAGTACTTCCATCTGCAATCCTGGTTTTACCTGAGTTAAGTACCTGCTAGCATTACAACTCCCTGTCCACATGGCATGTGAAGCAGCCATCCAGTTTGTCTCCTGGCTTGCTTAAACAGGATGCACAGTAAATTTTTCTCAGGACCAGCTGTAACTAATGCTCCTTCTGTGATGTTCTTTTTTCATTACTTCTGACACTTTGGCACATTAGCTTTGTTCCAGACTATTACATGTCCAGCTCTCAAATGTGGGAAAGGAAGGCTGGGTGGATGGAAAGCCTTCTTGAAAGATCACAGACAAAACTGAGTGGTATCGGGGCAGCAGCACAGCCAGGCTCTTCTACAGCATTTTGGCTGCTCATCTGGATGGTATCAAAGGAAAGTCCAAAAATGGCTTTGGGACAAGGACATGCAGCACATGGCAGTGCCACATATATGTATCGAAGCCCTCAGATAGGTGATCAGAAATAGCCAGGAGTGATCCTCCTGGACCCAGCCTCTAGGAAAACAATTAACACTAGGAGAAAACTTGGTCTCAGCTGGCTAAGCTAACCCTTGTTAGTCATGGGAAGGCTGCTGACTTCCCAGGAGTCCCCCAGACTTGGCACCTGCATGGTCCTATACAGCAGGCGGCTGTCCCTCACGGCTCCAAGGCATGGGTCATCTTTGTTTCTTGGCAACTTCATCAGGTATCACATAATGACATGGATTTTAAATACTAAATAAATCATGTCTTTCATAAGCATTTATTGCTCATTAGTTTGGACACCAAGCTAATGAATGACTCATTTGTCTTCTAAATCCCTAATGACCATTAATTAGATAATTTATGCAGCCTGCTTAGAAATGGAAGTAAGAAATCAACTGTCAACTGTTTACAGATATATATATAAATGTATGGCTATTTTTAAGACTCCAGGATGCTTTGTCAGGGAATTGCAATCACTCACCAAAGTGCTGCACTTTAATTTCCAGTTGGAAAGCTTCGGAGCATTTCTCCTGGCAATTGTTAAGTGGCTGAATGATTGCTCCTCATTGACAAATGAGGGGCTGGCGGGTCGCAGGTGGTTATGTGCATTCATATAAAAGTAGCACAATGCAAGTGAGTGCTGCTTAGATGTGCGTGTCACCTCTTCATATTAACAAAGAAAAATACCACTAAAGGTTTCAAGTGTTTTCCTTATTAAGCAGTTGACTGATTGCTCCAGACTGGCAAGTGACACCGTGCAAGGCGCCAGGTGCTGCTGCTTTCTGGCGGGCTAGAGCTGCTGAACTTCCTTTTGGGCTAACAAATTAGCCAGTTGTATGGTAAGAAGATGAAGTTTTGGGTGGATTAAATATTTTAAAGTACCTGTTATGTGATGGGTTCTTCTCAACCCAACACCCCTCCTATTACAAATGGAGCAGCTCTTTCTATTCGCTCTGAAAACTACAAAAAAAGGACTTGACTGACGACTTGAGACACAAAAGTTTCCATGGAGGCAGACAGGGGCTTGGTGTAATTGTGTGTCAGGTGAGGAAGCATTTTCTTGTGTTTGCTTTGAACCTGCTGCTCAAAATATTCACTGGTGGCCTTTGTACTTGTGTTCAACTGTGTGGTGAATAATCCTCTGGTTATTCCATCCATCACCTTCAAGATACCACAACTTCTAGTTCATCTAACTTGCAGTCATTTCTCTTCCAAGAGGAAAAGTCCAAGTCTGTTTAGTGTCTGGCATATGGAAACTCTTGCATGCCCTTGATCATCCCTTACCCTTCTCTGTATCTTTCCTGATAGCTGAATAATGCTGTTGGCTTCATTGCAATTAGCACAAGCCTGAAGTTGAGCTTGTAGTTAAGAATCTGTTGGTTTTGTGTGTGGGTTTTAGTTTCTTCAAAAGTCATACATACTTATATAATTTCTGTGACTCTGGCCTGGATGAGAGAAGTGTTGGTTGGATCACCACGTGTCCTGTGCACAGACTACAAAAGCACGCCTTTGCCAAGACTCAGTTATCTGGATCCCTCGGTAGCTAGCAAGATCTTAGTATTAGATGATTCAATAGCCAATACATGCCTTTGAACTTCACAATACTCATTTAATTTATACCCTGTAATTTACATATTCAAGTGTTGGCTGTATACATCTGCTGACGGGTAGAAATGAGACCTCATGTTGCCAAAACAAAGCATTCAAAAATCGTGTTAGACACCATCCTGCCTCCATAAAACATGTACAGGGGGAATTTTCTTCTGGGAGGGATTTTTTTAATCAGTCATTTCTGAACCTGTGAGGTCTGCTGAGCTCACATTTCCAGGCTTTTTGGAGTAGCCACTCTCCTTGCCAGCATCTCAGCACCCCATAGTGACTCAAGTCTGTGATGAGAGGTTTGCTGCATTATCTTCCCTCCTGCCACTTCCCTGGTGTCTGACTGCACCTTGCACGTGCTCTCCCATGGCAAGCACAGGCAAACAGCATGGCAGTGGCCATTTAGTTGTGTCTGAGAAGTGATTTAAAAAAAAAAAATTAAAACCCACCCCAAAATGCAGATTAAATCAATTTTGTAACATCCCCTGTTTATGCCACTGCCAAATGGGGTAATGCTCAAGATCTCAGTATCTTTGATGGAGTGGAAAAAAACATTTCCCAACTAGCTCTGCCTAATTACAGCCTCATTAACGGGAGAACTGAGTGTACGGAGCCACTGGCAAAACTAGGCTGCCACAAGGGAAAAACTGGGAAAGGCCACAGATTTCATGACCCATACCACTGCCAGGCTGGAGCGTCTATGGTAGGTCTCATGAAGAACCAGTCCGGACACTGTGAGTGTGCATATACAAATATGCCTGACAGTGTATTTCTACTTATTCACGGGTGTGATAACTGACAGTAGGTGATGCCACCCCCGTCCGGTGCTCATGCCCAAGGCTTCACGCATCCCCGCTTTGCCAGCAAGCGCAGCCTGGCCTGCATCGGCACACCCCTGTTCTCACAGCAGATTGCCTTGGTGCCAGCTCCAGCAGCTCCAAACTGACAAGCCGGGACAAAGCAACCATCATGAAGCGGGCCTAAAAAAAATAAATCACAGGGTTAGGTGTTTCAAAACAGCACCACAGACTAGTAAATCCCCTGGACTTGTTGCTCTGAGTTTGCAATTCCTTGGCGAGAGGTGCAAAATGAAGGTGGGGTGTATACAAAATATGTACATGATTAAAAGCAGGCTGGGCTCACCTGGCCCACTCTGGCTGCCTGCCTGCTTGGCTGCCCTGGTACCCTAGCATCTCCCATGCTTCGGTGGCCACTGCAGCTAGAAGCCCCCTGAAATTTTTAAAAAATTGGTGTGTAAACAGGAGGAAAGATTTGGGGCATGGGTTTGGATTTTAATTTATTTATTTATTTTATTAATTGCATTTCCTTTTTGTTTTTCCCCCAGCCATCTCCCATCCTCCCAGGCACATGCCAGTGCAACCCAAATTGCCGACAGAAGCAAGATGAGAGCAAACACCAGGGTTGAAGGTGGGTGGTTGGCAGCAGAGCTGGAGGGCAGGGGCTGGGAAGAGCTGGGTGCCTGCACCATGTTCATCACTGCTGGGGGGACAGCGAAGAGCCAGAAAGTTTCATCATGTCCGAAAGAAAAGAGCAGAGTAATGAAAGACCGCTCAGGCAGTGTTGCAGGGTGCCAAGGGTAATAAATCAGCCAGAAGGAAAGTCAAAACAAACAGGAGTGAAAACCTATTTTTGTGCTGAATTTCAAGCTTGCTTTGTTTAAATTTGGAAGCGTTTGGTGAGGGCAAGTCTTTATTTTTATACAAAGCATTTGCAATATAATTTCCTTTTCTCTCCAGACTTTTTGTTCAAATCAGGAATGATTTTTTTTTAAATCAAAAATGATCCTTCCAGAAAGGATTTTTGTAAAGAGTACATCTACCGAAATAATGTTTTAAATAGGATTACTTTTTGCCCAAATTGCTTTTTTAAGTAAAAACTCATGTTTATTTAAATGTGCAATTTGAAAAAACATTGACCAAAATCCTCTTAGCAGAAAACCTTGCCACAGTGTAATGAAGGGGATTTTTGCTCTTGATTACAATGAGGACCAAGATTAATCATAAGATGATTGTGAGAAACAGCTGGATTTTTGGCTAGAGGGGAGGGAGTTTAAAAATAAAGTTGGCATAAAGATGAAAAAAAGAGACTTAGACATTATGTTTAGCTAATTAGCTAATTATCCTGTCCTAGCATTATCCTAGCAGTTCTTCTGTCTACACAAAATGAAAATAATCTTAAAAGAGTGTCAAACTCTTGCAGATTTCCAAAACATATTTTGGAAGCCGTTTTGCGTGAATCTCTCTTCTTTCCTTAGCCTGGCTGGTGATGTATTAAATGCCCTCTCTTCATGCTGGTGGCTGAGATGCGGGTATGGACCTGCCACGGTGGAGGTTCCCAAGCCTCAGAGCAAACCTGGCACCTGTCGAGAGAGCCACACAGGTGCACAGCAGTTTCTCTTCTGCACTTACACACCCCAAGTTGCACCAGGGTAAATAAAGACTATTTTACTCCCTTTTCACCTCTTGGGAAACATGTAGACCAAGTCTTTGCTCCTAGGTTAGAGAAAGGATGTCTTTGCATTTGTAATCAAAGCTGTAGTTTAATGTGTTAATTTTTGCTCAGAAGTGAGTAGCCTCCCATGCCAGACCCTTAGCAAGCACACACTAAAAAGACATTTCCAGCTCAAGACCAGAGACAGCTACAACCAGGGTGAGAGCAAGGGCTTAACCACCCACCAGTGCATGGACCTCGGGGCACCAACAAGTGATGAATTTGAAGTGGGACTATCTGAAGAAGGAACTGCTGAAGAGCACGAAGGTACAGGGAGATTTACAGAGAGGAAGAAATGGCCACCAAGAACCCAAAGAGGAAACTTCATGGTGGCTCTCCACAAGCCTATCAAGCTGCATTTGTCAGGCTAGGAGGAAAGGTGGGTGCAGGGAAGGCTGGAGGAAAGATGTGACTCTGCAGGGTGATGGATAGGTGGTAGCTTGGAGCTGCTGTACAGAAATAGCCTGTAGGACATAGGCATAGCCTGGATGCAAAGGGCTTGAGGTGGTGACCAGACATCCACTAGGATATGTCAAAAAGGCCACTGGGACTGTGATTTGGGAGAGCGACATTGGTCTGTGAGTCACCAGCATTGGCTGAATTGAAGTTTGCAGATAGGAAAACCTGAAGAGAAGTAGAGGGAGAAGAGAAGAAGCCCAAGGACAAAGCCATGCGGAGCTCTGACATAAAGATGGAAAGACAGCAAGGATGTGCCTGGTGTGCCACCGCCCCTTCACTGCTGGCCCTTGGGAGCAGTGCTCTTCCCCAGCAAAGAGTTGGGAGGAGCAGGCAGATCTGCCCTGCTGGTGGGGCTGTGAAGACGCTGGGCATGCAGCCCTTGACGAGGCTTGGAAGAGGTCAGGTGACCTGTGTGGTCCTCAGCCCACTCATTGCAGTATTTCAGAGAAAGGGAAAGATTCTCAGGGAAAGTAATAAAAAGACTTTTTAGTTAGTCCAGTAAGCTCAGGCACACTATTACAGCTCTGGCAACCATGTTCCCTTCAGAGCCCTGCTACCACCTCCTGGGATTTTACATACCCAGAGCATCATTTTAAACCCAACTGCTACATAAACTGCTGCACTCAGGGGTTTTTGCTCCACTGCACTCCTTGCAAAAAGGCAGCCAGCCCCACACATCAGCCTGGATGTGGGTCAGGTGAGAGCAAACCATTCCTTCTCCAAAGCCCTCAGACCCACAGCAACCTCCAGACAAAAGTAAAGCAGTGAGCAATACCCTGGGAGCAGCAATTAAATCAGTTTGATTTTATTTGTTTCAATATTGCCAACAGCATACTGGCCAGTGCTCCGATCGTGCCTACAGTGCCCCAGCAGCAGGGTGCTCTGCTCAACAGGGGGTGCCAGGACATCGCTGTGCTGGGATGTGTGCCAAACTGGCACAGAGGCCAGCGATCCCCTGAGCTAGGAGGAGGGAGGGTACAGCATGGACCTGCCAGGCAGCCCTTGTCCCAGCCACGTCCTCGCAGAAGACACAGTAGTACAAGTTCTTCCTGGTATTGGGAGGCATAGTCCTTCACCGGTTGTCCCTAACAGGTGTCTGTCCTCACACAACAATGGTGAGAAATGTTGAGACACGCTGTTTCCTCCACCACCACCATGTAAAGCATCCAAGAGAAGGGTGGCAGCATCCTGATCTGAAGGCTTTTTATTTTATTTTTGCTGCCTTTTCCCTCCAGCTGTAAGTCCCTACTGACTCCCTCATCCTCCTCTACCAGGGCAGCTATTTTTGTCTGCCGTTGTGCAAAATGTCAGCAGGTATCACCATGTACTTCCTGGGTATAATTTGGGGACTGCAGAGCTTGCAGCCTTCCTCAGTGAGAACCATGTAGTTTTGACAATGCTGTCCCCAACCTCCTGCACTGAGAGTTGCATGGATTAGTGTGGCATGTCAAAATGAATATATTATGCAAACACCTTCAACCCACAGCTATTAGATCAAGTTTGACCTGCCTAGTAGAAGAAAGTTTAATGGGCATGATGCCTTGGTTGGCTGTAATAACTACTGGTAGAGGGATCTCATAGGAGTAAAATTAAGAGAGCCAAGCTAGCTGCAGCAGAGTAGGATATTACCACTGACAACCAAAGGTGTGTCTGAAGTGGGCAGCAAAAACCAGAGTGTGTCCAAGCAGCAGGGTTTGGCCTTTGTGAGCATGTTGTTCAATGTGAAGCTGGCAAGGAGAGTCATCCCATCACCTGAGCTGTGGTGGCTGAAGCAGGGCACATGTCTGCCCACCACCAGCAGGAGGGAGAGCAGCCGGGGGCAGTAGTTTCTCCTCCCTGTACCACTGACCCTCTGGTCTTTTCATCAACCAGCACCCTTCTGGTCAACCACACCAATAAATCAATACCTGCTGATTTTGTGAGGCCAGTTCCTCATGTCTAACCCACCATACACATAAGCAAAGGGTTGTAACATTTTCCTTAAAACCATCATTTATGACAGTCCAGAACAAAACAGCTCTTGTCCTTCCCTGTGACATTTCAGTCCTCAATGATGTGAACGTAACTTCTTTAAACTTATATTTTTCTGTAACGCCTCTTAGAAATGCTCTCCCGGAATGGCTGTTCTCGCTATGATTTCTCACTGGACTTCTGTTTTCAGCATTCCTGTTTAAAATCCTGTCTCAGGGTGACTTGCGTGTAGTGTGCCGTGCCCAGGAGCATTCCACTAATCGCTGTGACCTGGTAGTACACCGCACAGTTTCAACATCATTGGCTCAGGTGCAAACAGAATTTCCTAAGAGTTTTATGAGTTTGACAGCACATTGCTGAAGCGGGAAGGAGACAGGCAATTCATCAGCTGCAGAGAGTCTCCAGGCTGTAAGACATTGCTCTTTCCACGCTTGGTATGGAGAGCTACCTTGTGTTCAAGCCTTGTCTTGAGAGGTTCCTCACCCCACTGTCAGTGTGTGACCCCAACTACTTGTTGAACTACCAAGTCTTTGCTAAAAATTATCCCTGATGGATCCCCAAACTTCCCAAACCTCTGCATGTGCTGTCAGATGTAAGCAGATTTGACTGTCAGCTTCATGATTATCCACCTCAGAGACACGGCCTAAGAAAATATGTATAAAATGTATGGGCCAGATCCCCATCTCTGCAAATTTGCTTCATTAATGCCATTGGTGCAAGGGAGATTTTCACAATCTGACACTTAATTCACATGAAGGACCAATGTCAACCACAAGGAAGGAAGCACCTCATAAAAAACAGGAGGTGTGCCGTAAAATAGTTGGTGTACAAGGTGGCAGCTGAGTGTAGATGCAAAAGAGCCCAGGAATGATAAAACATTAAGGTTAATTTCCCACCCATCTTGAAGACTGACTGTCCCCTGGGTAGCGCTTGGTGTAAGAGCACTACCAGCACTAAGTCTGCTGGCTTTTGGTGCATGTTGTGTTGCAGTTTTTTTATCAAACTCAGGTGAGGGAAAAGCTGGGCACTCAGACACATGACCCGTGCTTGCCCAGGTCTTCCCAAGCTGATGCTGGTCTGTGGTGAACACAAAGTAGGGCAGAATTTTCACCAAGGGTCACAAGACATTTTGGGTTCCTTGAACAGGTATGTGCTTGAAGGTCCCTAAGAGCAGGAGGTCTGGTAGCCTGCTCTCACCCAAAGTCAGCCGGTAGCAACGAACAGTCAAAATTAGCAGCCACTCATGGTAATAACAAGGTATGCAATGGGTCCAGGAGTCAGAAAAGGCATAATACTCCTGAAATCCTGCTTATACAGATGCTTATTCACAAAGCCATCACCTCCAGGCATACACCTGTCTTTCTGGATGCAGGAAGGAGTGTTCCCCAGCACCCTGCTCTGACCCTGGCCAGGATAAGGGCTGCTTTGCCACCATTCACCTGAAGCTAGTGTAGAAACGCGAGCTTATGAACAAGCTAGGAGTTCACCTCACATTTGTATACCCTTCACTGTTAGTTCATTACTTCATACCCTGAAACATTCTGCTTGTGAGTCTCGTTGCAGAGGCCTGAGTAACTTTCACGGTGCTCCATCAGAGCACCAGATTTCAGGGCGATTTATTTTCCTGAGCCTCCTCGTTTACGTTCCTGGTGACAAAGGCTACCACGTTGCATAAAAACAATTTCATACCTGTTTATTATGGGGAAGGGCACATGCATCTGTAACTGATTTGACAGGAGACATCATGACAGCTATTTTACAGCATTCTCCATTGAAATAGCAAACGAGAGGCTTGCTCGCATGTATGGGACATATTTATATCCTAAACAAAAGGGCAATAACATACCTAATGTCAAGCCTTGTTTGTACACAGCTTTCAGCAAGTTTGTGCCATGCACTGGCTCCCAGCCAGGCTCGTGGCTGGTACAATCTGGCACAGCCCTGCTGACTCCAAGGCAGCTGCATCAATTTACACCAAGGAAGAAATGATGTATAATTTTCTCAGTTACACACCAGAATTACAAGAGAGGGGAAAAAAAAGCCCCAGTGATCTGGAGGAAGGCTGGGGGCAAGCAGCATCTCAGCCCAGCTTCTGCTGGAGGGGGATAGCTCTGAGTGTGTTTGCAAAGCTGGGCAGTTGGATCTGTGTGTGTTGGGGGGTCTAGCAATAAAGATACAACCATTTCACAAGCCATCGATAGCTGCCTGCATCCAGCATGGCAAATAGCACTTAATACATCAGCCCCCTTGTTTTCAACCTATTTAAATGGGAAATAAGGAAAAGCTGCACCTCTGTTGATGCTTCCACATAAAGAAATGGGGACAGGGCTCTCCTGTACCCCAGGGCTTCTAATTATTCTGCAAATAGCAATTTTCTCACCCAGGGGAAAGAGGTATGAAGATCACCTCCAGCCCTCACTTAGTCCCCAACCATCTGTGTAATGCCAAAGGATGCTTCAGGGAAGAGGCTGATGGCAGGACATTAGTGATCACACCACCGAGCTGAATTTTGGCTGAAACTACCAAAGTTAACAACCTTTGTCATAACACTAGTGACTTTTTTTAACAGCAGCACACAGTTGGGAGCACAGTGAGCGTTAACATCACTAGTTCAACATGTTTTATAGAGGTTTCCACCTTAAGTCTATTTTAAATTGAATTTTATAACTCTATGACCAAATTAAAAAATAATGTGGTCACTTAGTTCTGCTCTCTAGGGAAGGCATTACTTCTCCATGGGTATCTCCATAGCACCTCACACCACCAGGCTGTTGTCTTGACTTAGACATTTGCACATTGATTCAGCAAGAAGAGAAAGAAGTCACTGTTATTAAAGCAATAATAACTAATACCAGCAATAACAAAAGATGCTGTGCCCGTACATCTCCTTATAGTATAATTATACCCTGTCGCTCACAGCCCTGCCCCAAACTGCTGTTGGGTATAGGGGATTTGTTGTACTTCCAACAAAACCCCTTGTATCAGTACCTCACATATAGCCAGAAAGCTGCCCAACAACTGACACCATCAGAAGGCTGGGAATTACAGTGGCCCAACCATATAACTTTGCTCTCCCCCGGCAAAAAGTCACGCATAACACAGGAAAACACATAGGACATAAATCTCAGCAAGAAGCTCCCATAGATCTACATTCATGGCTATATCACAAATTTTATGCTGATCTTCTTGAAGTTTGCCCATTATGTCAAAATAAGTATGTTAAGAGGAAGGTCTGCAGTTTTTTGCTTTCATTTGCATTAAGGCAGGAACAGCCACCTCATTAGCTTCAATTTTAGTTTGTTAATACTAAAATCAAATTTCTTGTCAGGAAATTGAGATAATTTTGCCTCCAGCTGTTAAAAGCAACAATATGGGTATCGTATGCTAAAAACCCCAGGAACAATGGCAAAAGAAGTCCATGTAAGCAAATGGATGAGGCAACAAAAACTGAATGAGACATTTTCAAACATTTAATGATTACATGTCAAAGCACCATTTAAATGTCACAGCACCTTATGTGTTCATGAAGAGGAAAACAAAATGACTGAGAACTCCTGGCTAAAATAGTCTTGTTCCTGGCACTGATTGATATTCTTGAACAGAGGACTTGATGGATTATGATTTTTGCAAGAGAATCATTACACGCCAGGTGCACAAATAGAGAAGTACAGCTTGTTGACACCTCTGTGCAAAATAAAGCCACTCTAGGAATTTTGATTCGTTATATATCTCTATTAGGAATCAATCCACCTGACCTAAATTTTGCATCATAAATCAGATTAAGAAACCCAGCTGGATCTCAGTAAAGGCTGTATGCCCTTCGTTTAAAATCACTCCACTATATCCAGCACACCATTATTATTCTAAATGCAATAATCTATACTGCATGATTTAGGTCAACTTGATTTCAGAGTAGGCAAGATCATTTCTACCCACTCACCTGCATAGGAATTTAATAATTCTGGGGACATTTTTTGTCTTTTTGTACATGGGTTGTTTGGGGTTTTTTATTTTCATATTCACTGCTCAAGATGGGGGGTAAAAAAAATACAACAATGCGCATAAAATATTGCAGGAAGATCATAAAGCAGCTTTGGACATCCTTAAAGTAGAGCCATATCATTTTCTTATATGGGTAATTACAGTGAATGGGATTTCCACAGCTAAGTAGGGAGGCATTGATTTTTGCTGGCCGGCCACAGCATTTAACAGAAGCCAGGTGGGTTTGTGATGCTGCCTAAAAGGATTTGACAACTGAAAATCTCTTCCCCAACCCACCCCCCCATCCCGCCAAAGTATATAGGAGTATATAGGCCTGGCTGAAAGTCAAAGGGATCTGCATCCAAGCGGGAGGTGCTTTTGAACCTATCCCCATTGGTATCAACCTGGAATTTGGAGTGAGTTTTAAAAGGAAAGATGGCAGCATTTTCTGCATAAAATTAGACAAGTTCATTAACCCTGAGGATTTTTTGTTTAACTTTGAGGAGCAGCGTCGCTCGCTCCTCTTTGAGCTGCACAAGCAAACCCAGGGGTATGGCACCAGCCTTTGATGATAAAAGAGCTACGAGCAGAAACAAAATGGGTTTTTGAAAGCTTCAAGCCCATGACAGCTGTGAGAGAGCAATAATTCAGGAAATGTCTTGGGTAAAATCAGCTCGAATGACTTGATGCTTTGTTTTATCATTATGAACATAAAGGAGTTTCTTTTAGTTATCAACTGCAAATCTCAAGGGGCTCCCCGCAAGATTTGATAATAACTTGCCTTGAATAGAAATGGCTGCAAGTGGCAGCAGAGTAGCAATAGAAAAGGGACATTTTACCCACAAGTGTCAGTTCTGTCACTAAAACATGAGACTCCCTAGCTTGACACCTACACCCTATTCCCAGCACTGCCTCTAACCCCAGCAGGGCAAGTCTCTCTCCACTCTTCAGTGTACCCATCCAGAAAACAGGGGTGTCAAAGCTGGATATTTACCTCCCTATGGAAAGTTCCTCAGAAACCTCTAAGCGAGGAGATTTATTGGTATGGCCCCACATCTTTTAGTGGTCATTTATACCAGTGCATGGCGGGTGGGGAATAAAATGTGCTGTCAGTATTGGATAGTTTTGCAGACACTTTGCCAACAGGTATGCACCAAGACAAGGGGGCTCAACCCTGCAGAGCACCCCCATGCCTGGGGGAGCTGGTCCCCATCTGAGCACCATGCTATGATCAGGCAGAGTCAAATCAACAAGTGTTTTTCAAATAGCATTTCTACACTGAGTTTGCTCAGACCCATTTCCAGATGAGATAGCCATTTTGCTGGTGAAGGAAGTATTTACACAGGCCATGTGCTTACTTTGTTTTGACGCATAGGCCTTCTTGTGCCTTTAAAGAGGTTACCTATGACAGGCATGGCTGAGATGGTCCCAGACTCTGAGCTGGTCCCCATCCCCATGGATGGCTAATACCATGGGGACCCTACCCATGCCCTGGCAGAACCGCCCCCACTGTCTCAAGACAGTTCAGCATGAGCCTGGGAGAACACAGTGCAGCTCTGGGGAAAACGCGAAATGCAGTGATTATCAGCTGTGCTAGCTGGTGCCATTTACACCTGCAGTGGAAACAGGCTTTAAAGGGAACATAAATGTTCTTGTCTCCTTCCTCAACCATTCTTTTACCCAACGCTGTGGTGTGAAGAGACTAAGTAAACGCTGAAAATCTTACCTACTCTGTATTCTGCAAAATAACACCCAACCAACTTTCTTTTTATCTTTTTAACAGAAGACGATGAATTCTCTTAAGAGTTTTCTGACTTTTTCCAAGTCCTCATATACACTTTCTTAACAAAAAACTAAGTTAAGCCTTTCTTCCAGAACATTTGGACAAATTACAGGACCGGATAACAGGTTGTCCCTATCCCTTAAGTATACACGTATTTGCTGACTATCTGTGAGGAAGCTGATAAAAGCTTTAAAAAGCTATAAACAGTAACAATAACACTTTTGCAGTGGGAAGACTTGTGAAAACGTGTTGAGATTACTTACATTTCTTCAGTAATTATCCCTGCAATTTAGTAACATTTTTTATCGAAATGGTTAATGCTGAAGAAGCACAACTGCCAGTGTCACACTCCTCAGGGGACTTCGAAACACTTTGGCCAAAAAGCAACTTTCCTGAACTCAGTTGCACTGTAGCCACTTCCCAGAGCACTGGGGTTAACTTTTTCAATTGACTCCCAAACTCCCCTGAGTACTGGCAGCACCAAAGTGCTACGATGGGTGGTCTAAGGATGCTCTGGGAGCACTATGTTGGCATCGCCTAATTCCCCTATCAAACACTGCAAAGTCCCATTGCACCATGTCCCCATCACTGGCAATACCAATGTTATTTTCACAGAAAATAAAGACTTTCTGATAGACATGACTTAAATAATACAGTCTTGGCTTTTTAAAGGGCAAGAAACAAACCATTCAAATGTGGAATTATTTCTTTCTTGGAATATTTCAAAGTCATGTCAGTCTATCTATTACCCAAGACAAATTACTTTGACAGCACTATCTACTCTTGACATCTGAGTTGTCTCTCTAGCCTATTATATTTTAGCACAGGCATAAAATATTGTTCAGACAGTATGGTTAGTCTAAAAGACTGAATCTAACTGCTTTGAAATGGCCTATTAGGAGAGGAACTCTCAGTTTAGCTGCAGGCAGAGAATTAATCCAGTGCTTTTCTTAGTTCTTCAATGGCAATCTTTTCTTCCCCGCTAACTAAACATTCTTTATTTGGAGGGATGTAAGAAGGGAGTAATCTTCAGAAGGAGAAGGGGCAAATTAAACTGAAATCAGAGGGGAAAGCATCATTAAGAAATTCTGACACACGACATTGTTAGAGGGCACGTGTCTGGGCTCTTCTGTCATGTCAGAAATGGAAACAGGGTTAAATTTTTACTCCAGTCCTGAGAACAATTTTGTACACAACTTACTTGGCCTCCTGCATGCCTTAAAATGCAACACCTGCCTCTGCTCTCTGGCTTGGTATATTGTAAATATTCAGTTATAAAAAGGGACACCCTGGGGGACCCCTTCCCAGGGTGCAGCTGCTCCTGAGTCCTGAAGGTGGGAGCACTGCAGGGTCCCAGCCGCTCTCCCACCTGCGTGGGCTCCAGCTGGGTCAGCAGGGGAGTGCTGCTGCTCAGCTCGCTAGGGCTTCTGACCATCTCACAGCTTAACCTTCAGCTACGGGAGTGGCATGCGCTTGTGCTTGGCCACAACACCCTCTCATGTGTGAGTAGATATGTGTCTTTTAATAAACAAATGGTCTCAGCTGCTTTGGAGGAATTAATTTCAGTTGTCCCCTAGAGCTGCCCCTCTCTTTAGCCTTTTTAGTACGCTTGCCTTTACGTTACAAGTTTAACATTTGTCTATTTTACATCTACTATTCAGCAGCTACTTCTGTTGCCACCAATGCATCACTTGGAAGCTTCTGCAGGAGAGGACCTGAAATTAGAGCCACACACATATTTACAAGGCCCAATTAAACACCTTCCAGTAACTTGCTGCTCACAGAGTACGTGACAGGGGCTTTGCACAGGTTATCCTAAGTGAGCAGCAGGTCTCGACCCTTATCCCAGACACATCACAATGAAGCAGATTTCCCACCAAGCCCGGCCAATCTCCATCCGCAGTGCAGCAGGAGGTAGCACCCCAGGGAGATGAGCAGCAGCAGGGTGGGTGCTGAGACACAGGAGCATGGCTGGGGACATTACCGAGAGCCACCCCAAAGCGCAGCGATGGGATGAAACACCCTGTGATGTTGAAGAGGTGCCAAACCTGGCCAGCAACAGCTCCTGCCTGGGACAGCCCATGTCCCTGTCCCCACAGGCCATACCTGGAGGCTATGCCTGAGTCACCAGCAGCACTAGGTGCCCAGGGCCCCTCCAGCCCGGGGTCTTTGGCAGCTCCCCAGAAGGATGTGTGCTGCAGCTGCTGTAGCTGAAGGCAGGCATTGCCACCCTGTGGAGAGAGAAGGGGAGCAGTGAGCTCAGCTGGGCAAGGCTCTCAGCATCGCCTGGCACTGCCAAGTCCTTGAGACCCCACCACTGGAGCCCTGAGCCACCCCAAAATGCCAGTGCAGAGGAGGCTGGCAGGCCTCCATCATGGGAGGGTGGAGGTCCTGCCTGGCATATCTGTCCCCATATTACTGGCACCACTGGAGAGCACAGTTCAACACTCACCTGCTCCCACCAAAATATGCTCAGCAGCCAGCTCGCCCTTGAGCTCAGTCAGCCTCCGCATCCCCTGGTTCATACTATGCCCCAGAGAAGATGTGGTCAAAGGGATCCCCACTGAGGTTTCTGAGGCTCCCCAGGAAGCTGAGGAAGAGCACAGGTTGAAACATGGGGTCCCAGCAGCATCCCAGCATAGGAGCATCCCATGTTTCCCTTTGTGGTTGTCCCAGGACATGCCATCTGATGACTCCAGAGGTTAGCAGGACCTCTAGAGATACATCTGAAAAACCAAACCACAAAACAAATGTCTGAGAAACAACCACCTACCAGCAGCACCAAAGCTTGCTGAAGCAGTGTCCAGAGCCTCTACATATCCCACGACAAACCCCAGTACCATTTACCATGTGGTAAATCCACCTTCATCCCCCTCATCCCTGGATGGTGGTGAGGTTTAAAATCTTCTAGGCTTCCTACACTGTGAGGTCACTCCTTGCTAAAACACATTTATCCTTGTGACGGTTTCACTTTGTGTAATTATCTGCTTATCATCCACCAGCCTACCCTTACTAACATGCTTGCCTCTCTTCCTTTTTACTCATCACACCAGATTAGTATTAGTCTTGATGATAGATGATATCAGGTTAAACGAGCTTCCTGGGCCAATCAATCAGCTCTGGAGACAGCACCTCACATTGCTCAATGAAACTCCCCTGCTGCCCTACCTGTGCAGGATGATTACCTCCCCCTTCCCCTGGGACTGTAGCAAAAGGATCCAGGAGGTAATTGTTTTGCTTTTTTTAATTGAAAGGTGAAAACTTTCCTAATTAATGATCCAACTACAGGGCCTCATTGTGTCATTACACCTTACTGATGAAAAAAGAATAACAGCTATCGGATAAATTAGGGCAGGCACGGTAGGACCATCACAGTGCTCCTAAATTGCAGAAGTTGTCACGTGAAGGGGCTCATTAAGAGTGGCTTGATGACAGAAGAGGACTTCCAGGATTACTGTCCCCTGTATTACATGTGTCTGATTTACATACACCATTAGTAAGCCAAGACATCTTTGTGCCCTTCCTCATGTACTCTTGGAAGCCAATCTGGAAGCTCTTTTGCTGGTAGGTAGATATTTTTGACCTCCCATTCCTCCTGGTTATAGTCATATGAAGTTATATCCATCTTTTTTCTTGCCCAGCATTGTCCTCTAACTCAAACCGTTCTTTCTCCACCCCCACATCTTTGTCAGAGAGAGCACTCAAAGACAAGCATTCCCGTCCCTGCTCACCAAGCACCCAACCGCCTCTGTAGGATAAGCTCTCCCCTTTGCTGTGTTTCTATTAGTCTTCCTCTGTAGCAATTCCAGGATAAATTAATCTTTCCTGAGGATGTGTGACCCAAATATGCAGTTTTCCAGGCAAGGACTTGTACAGACCTTGCGTGCTGGTAATGATATCTCACCTTCCTGTGTCTGGGGGAAGTCCATCCCATCCTAAGGTTACAGTTGGTTGGTTGATACCTGCAGCACAGAAGGTAGTGAGAGCCCTGACTAACTCCCTGCCCCCAGCATGTACCACAAGCTCCCAGCACTGTCTGAAGTGCCCATCTGCAGGTCTTTGCACTTATTACATTTCATTCCATTCTTGCTGGTTCTTAAACAAAAATACTGTGATTCTGCTCTCCACTGACCAGATCTCCTGAATGTGTCTCAGTGGCTAATGCAATAAATACTGTCTTGCCTTTTGGGCCATTAAGGAAATATCATTTTAAAAAAATATCTGTCCTATGACCTACCTTTGAGAAAAGTCTTCATTAAGCTCCTTGCTTGCTGTTATTTACCTGTAAACTAATTCCCTGTCAACCTTATTTGTTCATCTGTTGAGAACCAACTTTTCTAGTTCCCAAGGACTTCTTGTAAAGTACTTTCTCAGGAGTATGTTTCCAGGAGATATACTGCACTTATGCTGAGGGTGTTAGCTTAGCCAAGGAGAGAGAGAGAAGTCAGGTTAATCTGGCATGAACTTTCTGGCACCGCCTTGCAGGATTTTGCCTTGCCAGCCTTCCTTTTACACTGTTTGGGACTCTGATCCTTTGTCTACAGAAATCAAAGCTCCCTTTTCTACTGTTTCAATAGTCTGTGGATCAAATCTTCCTTCTGGCAGCAGCCTCTGAAGTGTCAAACAACTTGCCATGTTCAAATCTTTACTAGATCTCTACCCTGTGTGGTGCCACCTCTCACCCCAGCCTTGTTTTCCCCCTAAAGATGGGAGGAGACTCAACCAGTCTAAGGATAAGTGGAAGAGACAGGGAAATAACCCCTACCCTTCAAAAAATTGTAAGGGAAATCAAAGGGAAAATTTCTCCAGCTGCATGAAACCCACATACATGCAGAAAACTGGAGAGTTTAAAGACCTGTGGAGACCTTCACACTGGAGCAGTCATCCGCCTGTCCCTGCTCACTGCACAGCATATGCTGGGCAAACACCTCTGCTGTGGCAGAAGTGGTACAGCAAAGGCTACAGCCAAGCTAGTCCCAAACTTGACTCAGACAAAGATGACATCTACTACTGACTGCTCATACCATACTGAGCAAGAGGCAGATGAGAGGTATCACTTGAGCACAAACAATAATCACGAAGTTACCTTCAGGGCACATGAGCTGTATACACACAGAGCTATTTAAATGCTTTATAAAATGTCTTGCCTTCTGAACCACTCCAAACCAGCCACAGGGATTCTGCAAGCCAAGCAATTGTAGGGGAGGGAGATCCGGGAAAGACTGGCATTTTTATATAGGCAATAAATCCTACTTCATGAAGAAACATGTTGAGGTAAAATTGCCAGTGGCTGTTTTAATAAGTATTTATGATACATAAAGGGATTTGATTCATAAATGCAGTAATTATGTCTTTACTACAAAGCAGTACAAATATAAAGCCTCCTACCTATTACACTGAAACTGTAATTGCATCTCATTAAAGAATATAAGCAAATCAAAATTAAAAACTTGAGGGGGGGGGAGATAAGTACTACCCAAAATCTTGGTGGTTAAACATTATGGGCTTTGTGTTATGCCATTCAATCAGCCTAAATATCTCGTAAGATGGAGTGAAGCCCTGAAGATCTGGGTGGTGTTCCTGCAATCCAGAAGAAGGCTTTGCTTACCTAGGACCAAAGTTTCCAAAGAGACCTGTCCACATAAAAGGCATTTAAAAAACCCCAACTTTAACCTCAGACAAGTTCCACCAGCACCTTCTATGTGTCTGCAACTGCACTGCCCCAGCCACAAAGGAAAGTTAAAGTCTTCTCCATCCAAACACATCTCAGTGATAGGCTGAAGTAAGCATTTTAAACCTATTTAAGTACACACACCTGAAGACAAAGCCTTGCGCACTGTGATACCAGAGAGGTGTAACATTTCCATATTGCAGGCACCAGGTGGGTAGAGGGTAAAGTGATGTCATGTAAAGAAATAACAGCATTGGGGTTCAGGCAATGGTCACAGAGGTGCAAGAGCCTAGTGAAATTCCCAATGGTTTCATCCCCCTCCAGGCTAACCCCACCCCATGTGGCCTTTGCCAGGACCTCTATGAGCTCTTCACTGGGTCTTCCTTCAGTATCTCTGGAGCTTCAGCCTTTTCCCCTCTGCTATGTTCACTTAATCAGTGTAATTTTGGGGTGAGTGGCTCTCCTTCCTCCCAGCTGCACCTCATTACTGGCTAGTTTGGGGCTCTGAAGGCATCAGGCTCCATTCACTGCTCCTTGTGGTCCAGTACAGCCTTCATTCCCCCAAGTCACTTCAGCCCCAACACCTGCCCACCTCAGTGGCTGGCCTTGCTATGAGAGCACCTCAACATGCTGGAGCAGTGTTGGAGTTATTGATGCAACTTTTCTACCAAATGTTCTTTGATCTAATCGCTTTCTTAAACTACACAAACACAATCTCTGCATCACAATCAATTATTTAACAGAAAATAATGCATTGAGTTAGAAACTAAATGCCATTTAATATGCTCCAGGAATTCTAATTGAGAGATTTCACTGTATTGCTAATGAAAACTTTAACTTTGTGGTGTTTTTAAATCTTCCTTGAATATAGATAAGCCAATATCTATATACTTTCTTTTAATGTCTGGAATTATTTTGCCATTTTAATGTAATCAGTCTTTCTTTTTTGAAGAGGGTGCCCTTGTAGGTTATTTGTTTTCCTTCTGTTTTGCAAATTGTTCCCTTTTCAAGATTGTTTGTTTAGTGTCAAGAGGTTATTAAACAAACCAAGCACAGTCCTTAAACTAATCAGCAAGAAGTGACAATAGAGATCAGGAATAATGCAATATTAAAGAGGTTACTTTTAAAATTGATCTGAAAATGTAACGTACTGGGGGAGGAAGGGGAAGCACATGCACATCTCTTATTAGAGTTGAAAAGATGAGCTGGAGGGACCAGATGCCTGAAGAGCACAAGCCAGGAGCCCCCATTGATGGGAAGAGTTGAGCTCTGACACCCCACAGCTGATTTCCACATTCACACATGCTCTCCCCACCTGAACAACTCAAATAAAAACCCTAGGGGCCTTACAAACAGGTGAGGGCTACTTTTCCACCAGTGTTTCCTTTCAGTCATTGGGATCTTTCTGCAAGCACTTTGTGTGTGCTACCACGGCTCAGAGCAGACCCCGATTCATGAGCTCAACGCTACAACCGGTCTTTTTATGCAGTGAAGGCTGAGGGGTCTGTAAGACCATCTCCCTCCAACAGGCTTCTCATTAACTAATTAATACAAATCATTGCAGGTCTCTGCCTATGTCTTCTGGAGTGCAACTTTTCACACACTTTTCTCAATGCCCCCATTGAAGTACATGTTTGAAGCACTTTGCCTTGGGCATGGTGGTGTTCCCCAGGGTTTACTCACTTTCTCCTCTCATTTCTCCTTCCACTTGCTCACAGCTGGTCAAAACACAGAAGGGAAGGAGAAGAAAACTATTCACCAAGGGACTTTCTGAAGGACTTGTAGTCTTAGTCATTTCAGCTCAATGCTAATCCTTGTGTAGCAAGGACCATACCTCTGCCAAGGACACAACAAACTGCTGACACTGTAAGTAGCATTTTCCATCCCAAGGGCTTCACATCCCCTCCACTGACTTCTGCCTGGGGAAGATGGTGCAGGCACACAACCTGTGCCAGCCAAGTGCCCTCTCAGAAACGGCTCCTCTCGGACCAGCAGCAGGTCACTATGGCTGCCAACCGGGTCTGCAAATCACCTGGGAATCAAGCTCAGCAAACCACAGGCAGGAGCTGGGTCTGTCAGTAGTTACAGCTGGAGTCAGGCTGTTGCTGAGCACGTTCAAACTCCCCAGCTGGTAGGTCATCCCAGACCTTCCTAATGGGACATTGCTGTGGTCTCATTTGGTACCTCATCAGAGGTCACTACTCTCATGGTGCCAAAGGAGGGATCTTCATCCTGGCTGTGTCCCCATTGTGCAGAGCACGCGACCTCTCCTCATGTAAGGGGCCCTCAACACAGCAAGCAGTTTGCAAAGTACCTAGGAGCTACCTGCCCAACGCTGCCCATACGAAGAGCCTTCGTGCCCACCAGGCAGCTACAAAAAACCTTTGCTGTCACCCAATGTTCAGTTTAATCAGCTTCGCATTCCTGATCAAGGCAGAGCAGAGAGCTCTGGGGTCCCTGGTTTCAAACACTGCTCATAGAAAAGCTGACACGTTGAATTAACATAAAATCACCCTCCCACCATCATTTTGGGCAAAAGATCCTCTAGCCAGGCTATTTATATGAGAGACATGCAGTGCGGAGCATGGCGCAAGTCCTCTGGTGCCGCTCGCTCCTGGTGCTAATTGTTCGGGAAGTGTCACCAAGATCGTCACTCTGCTCCTGTTGTGACCAGCTTTGGGGAAATTAATTTAAAGGGAGCAGCTGGTAACAGTCCTGTGCTTTCAGAGGCAGCAGTGCTGTGCCTTACAGTGTATTTCTGTCTCATGTAAGGATGCAACAAGCAGTGGCGGAGAGTCCCTGTGTGTAGGACTCACTTTTTGCACCTTTAATAAAGAGTAAACACCTAAATTGTCACCTCTGTAGTTCAGGAGATGTTTAGAAATCTCCCTCTGTCCCCTCGGTGGGCCAGTCAGTGAGGGGCATGGCAAACAGCCTCCAGCAAAGCTGTTGCTGCAGGAATTGCTGGCTGGGCACTTTCATGATGCTATAAATGGGGTTTGGGGACCTGGGTTTTTTTTTCTTCTTGATGTCACTTGAAATCAGATTAAGCTGAAGTGAACAATATAAGCCATTCATAGGGGGAGATTTAGTAAGCTTACCGGTCTCGTTGTAATGTTGTAGCTGTTTATTTAAAGCAGCTGAGGGGAAGGAAGGAAGGGTGGAAGGGCAAAATCTGGCAAGAAAGCTGCTGTTGTAAGCCTGGGTGGTGAGTGCTGCTGTCTTTATCACAGAGGGGGGGTTCTTAAAAGCAGAAATTATATAACCACTGAGCCAGCCATCAACTAAGTGCCATTTTCCTTTTTTAAGCTACTCTGGTTACAGTTGTCTTCAGAAAACAAAAATAAAATATGCATTAAGAAAGACCTGCAATACCAAATGAGGAATAGGACATTGCAAAGAGGACAAACACCACAATCTAAGTCACTTTCTTTGTTACAATCCTGGGATAAACAAAACTGCTTAATAAATATTGATATTGTTTGTACCTCCTGTCTTTGGAAATGAATAGCCAAGTGATGCTCTAGCTTCTTTCCCTCTCTGGAGAGACACTAAGCTCAACACACATGCATGTATATGCACCCCAAACTATTTTTCAGAGAAAGCTGGAAAACAAGTCCACAGCACCATGAAAATATCCATAATGGGTTTTGGAAGTGTTTGGCCAACACCACCCTTTATTCAGCTGTCTGCGTAATGACTAGGAGAGTCAAGCTTTCACAGCGCAGAATAATCGTGGCAACTCTTATGCTGGGACCAAGCGTTTGCCCAAGGAGTTAATGCAAGGTGGCTCCGAGGGTCCCCTTCGATAATCCCCTTTGGCAGAACAGGGCTTCTCCCAGTCAGGGTGCCCTGCTGTACCTCTAAAGGCTCCTTGGTACACCCGAAGCCAGTTCGGTTTCCACCCAAACAGGTCTTTGCTTTCCTTGGGACATCTCTAAAAAAGCCTGCCAAGTCTTGGCTTCATGTTTCAAGCTAGTACCACAGATCCAGGCCTCACTTTTTCTTCTATGTCTCCAACATCTGTCCCGTGTAAAAGCTCATCCATTGCTACAGACTCGGCTTTGCTTCAAACCACAGTCCTCCCAAAAGAGCTCTGTGCCCAAAAGCTGTCCCCCCATGCTGCCTCCAAAAAAGGACATGGTGACATTCCCACAGCAGTGTTTGGTCTCAGTCATTCCAGCTGAAGCTTTTTAAACATGTGTCAATGTTTATGTAAATATTGAAGCAAAGCTCCAAGGCAGGGAGGCTGAGCGCATCCCCTGTAGTCACAGGGCTGGGATGCAATGAGCTCCTGCTCACCAGACCACCCCACCTGGCATCCTAATACAGTGTCCCTTAATTCACAGCATGACCGAGAACACACAGAAACCACCACAGCAACGGTAAAGGCGCAGTTAAATTGCCTCCGGGCTCCCCTCCTGCTACCGTCAGGAGCCATCAAGCCAATCCTAACTCCGGCCGGCATCTCCAACACAGCCGTTGGGAGCAGCAGCTTTTTTCCCTCCTGTCTCCGCGGGCAAGGACAATGCTCCCCCAGCACCAAGGGTACCACTGCCACATCAAGCAGCTGATTGCCAGATGGACTCCGCATTTTCCCCCATCCTATCTTCTGCAGAACCCCGGCAGTAGAAACCCACAAACAAGAGGCCAGGCAACATCAGGGGATGTTGACAGAGGACCTGGACTCTTGTTTTGTGGGTTTCTACTGCCGGGGTTCTGCAGAAGATAGGATGGGGGAAAATGCTCGATCCCATGGAGGAATTTCTCATTCCTTTAAGGATTTAAAAATAATGAGCATAACCCTGCCAAAGTCTATTGTCCCAAATAGTGGTGAAGCGCTGGATTCAGCAAGGTCCCAGCAGGTCAGCACTAATACAACACCCCGGTAATGCACAGGGGATGTCATCCACAAGGTTGGTCTCCTCTTCCTTGTTGGAGTTGATGGGGAGGCTTCAGTATGTTTGGAGCAGGCTGCCAGCACTCCCACAAGATATTTAGCCATTTTGAGTCTCACCAGGAGCTTATGATGATAGAACTGAACTTTTGTCTCCTTGATTTTGGCTTGAGATTGAATTCCAGAGCCTTGTGCACATTCCCATCGGATGCTTTCCTTGGAAATGCTCAGGCAGTTCCCCATGACTGAGCTGGAGTGGTTTAACAGCTTGCCAGGCTGGGCTCAAGGGCAGCTGCCCCTTCAGCTGGAAGTTTCCTCTTCACACCTTATGGGTGGTAACCATGTGCAAATCCTGTCCTTGCTGTAAAAATTCAAACAGTCTGGCTCCAGTGGGCTTCAGTGGCTCAGGTACTGAGGAAACCACCTTCCTGGTGGTTAGGTGACCTGGAGGCTCAGCTAACATATTTGCTTCTCAATTCAATAACCCCAGCTGTGAGGGGAGACCTCCCAGCTGAAGGGACAGTTGCTTTTTAGACCACCCTGGTTCAGTTGCTCACAATCATGGGGCCATGCCCTGACCTCCGTCAGGCAGCTACACCTCAGCAGTCAGCTCCAGCACCCATGCCACGATAGGCTCAGTGGCAGCACCCTCATGTTTCGGGCTTTGTCTGGCTACTCTTTGCCAGGCGTCAAACATTATCAGGGGAGAAACGTGGCTGGTGAGCGAAGACGCTCAGGACCACAGCCCCAGCTGCCCTCTGTCACCCTGCTCTAATGGAGGGAGAGCAAGGGGGTGAGTTACACCCACCAGGACAGGGAAGGAGAGCAGAAAGCATCAGCATGAAACATGCTGACATCCTTGCATAAACACAACACACATCTAGACCCACAGCCGATGCACACGCCACAGTTGTGCAAATGACAGTGCTGGAAAGTGGAAGCATTAGACAGGAGTCCAGTGTTAAACCACGAATAAACCCAGCGGCACCCACCCACCACTGCCAAGGCTTTGCTGGGTGCTGGAGACACTGGCAGTCCTTCTCCCCTCCTCACAAAGCAGAACCAAGGATTAATTTGTGAAGCTACTTCCTTCTCCCTCCGTATCTTTTTTTAGTAGGTGCCACATCTGTTTGTTTTTTCTGCTAGTCACATGATGACATGAACCACTAAAAACTATCTTCAAAAATTGCACATCTCGTTTAAACTACCTAGAGGTGTTTAATTATGGCTTAGCTCTAGCACACACTGGCACTGTTGCTGCATCTTATTTTATGTAAGTGCCTGGGTGAACTCCAATGCTCTCTGCCCTCTCCTGCTCTACACCACTGGGTACATAGGGATGTATGTAAAAGATATTTACAGTGCCCTCCACCTCCCCCTCTCTCTAGCAAAATGCATTGCTTAGCTTCATTTATTCTGTATATTTTTTACCTTTACCTTACCAGCTTCTCTGGTGGTGGAAAGGTAATTTGCATTTGCCAGCCTCCCTTGAAAAGAAAGCAAAAATTAACATTCAGGTGTAGGTAGTAGAAGAGGTAGAAGATAATGTAACATTCTTCATTCTCACACTGACCATACATCATCCCTCCCCAAGTTTTTGTCCGCAAAGTTTTGGCAGCGGCAACATGACGCAGATTTCCTCTGAAACAGCAGTTGCGGGTGAAACCATGGAGCCCAGTCAGTGTGTGCACAAACCACTACACAAGCAAGCCCGGTGGGTGTCTGCATTAGCAGGTAATGTTTAATGCACCCTTCTTCCCCATCCCCATCCATGCTTTTCAGCGCTCCTTAGGCACAGAGTATTGTTTGGTTTACACTCCGATTTTTTTGCAGGTCACAGGCCCCACTGCTCTAATCTCGCCAGATCACACTGGTTTGCCTCAATCTTGATGTGTTTGTTATCCCTCTAATTTTGGGGTGAGATTAAGGATGAAATTATATCTGAGAGATACCCACTGTGAAGTATAAGTACTGAATGGGGGGGTGGGGGGCGGAATGTTCTGGTTTAGTTTAGTTGCCCAAAACCCTACTGGGAATAGTTAAAAAATGCTGTGCCCTGAGGATTGCTATTAGCAGATGTTTCCCCACCCTGCACCAAAATTTGAGAATCACAAGGCTAGAAGAACAGCATCAAATCCTTGTCTTTTCTCTCCCTTCCTGCTCCAGGCAATGAGGAACAAGCTAATGTTGGTTTGAATTAAAATCATTTTAATCAACAGACCATACGGACCCCTTTTGAAGTAGGTGGGAGTTCTGCTAGGGTTTCGTCCACTCTGTTTGAAGCACAGCCTCACCTCCCCATCTTCTGGCTACAGGGACTCCCTCTTCATCCACAGGCTAAAGTGAAACCATCCCATGGAGATCACACCCCCGCAGCCGCTCCCGGCTGGCCGAGACTGCACCAAGAAATGCAAATATGCAGTGTGGTTATTTGGGGCTGAAGATGCTTTCGCTTCTCTATTCCAGACATGCCCTTTTTATAGGCGCTGTAGTACTTGTGAAGGCAAGGCTCGGCTGCTTGCACCAAAGCACAGGTGCAGCAGAGGGACCCCTGAACACAAAGCGAAGTGACTTGTGTTGGTGTCTGGGTCCATGCTTACAGACCCCCTTTCCTCCATGAGAGTTGAAGGGGGAGAGCACAAGAAAGCTGGGAAAGCCCAGAGATAGGCAGACATGTCCCACCATACAGAAGGGGGGTGCAGCTAACAAAGTGATGGGGCAGCTTAAATAGAGAGAAAGAGGAATTGCCGTGTACAGCAGATATCAAACCTGGGGAACTCGTCACTGCAGGATGATGGTGTGGACACCAACGCTACACGTGGTGTGGAAAGCAGAGAAACTAATGGAGGAAACTATACAAAGTCACCAACTCAGGCTCAGGAAATCTGAACCAGGTCCCAGCAGGCTGGGAGCACTCACTCTTCGAGGCTCCTGGACATACAAATCACTTTGTTGTGAGTCAGAGACCCAAACTCTGCTGTCAAAGACACACTATCAGTGCAACCCTGCCCAACTCCATAACTTCTACCATTTCTGTTTAACTTTGGACCCCAGCAGAGGTTAACTATGACCCCACCACACGCCACGCAAGCAACAAACACAAAATCGTCTCTGCCTCGTGTGAGCAGAGGACAACTGGCACGGGATAGAGAAGACCAAGGAGTTTGGGAACACAGCAGAAAGCCTGTGGTCAGGGTGACAGCAGTGAGCTGGGCACTCCCGCTCCAGCCATGTTTTCATGGACACCAGAGCACAGATGACAAAGACAGTATATGGTGGAGGAGGTGAGATGAGTGACCTAGCCAAAGAAAGGGTGATTTTTCTTCCTAGAGACACATATTTTATCATGTTTTCATCATGTTTTATTTCAGTTATAGAGGTGGAAGGTCCATGAGTTATGAATAGCTCTACAGCAATTCATACTGTTATCACTAAATTAAAAGTGGTCCCTGCCAGCCAGGAGCAGGGCAGGAGGCAACACCCCAGTGAGAGGCTTCCAGGGGAGGTTGGAGGAGGAGGAATCTTCCAGGGGGCAGAAGAGGCAGGCACTGCCAGAGACTGCCTTTACACCTGTATTCTGCTAGCATATTGCAAGTCAATCAGCCTTGAAGTATTATCCAAGCTACACAGATAGTGTTGAATTTTAATCAGTGTTACTATTGGGCCATACCGACCAGCTGCCAGCAGGTCAGTACAGCCTGCTGTTGGTCACCACAAGTGACACCAGACCTGAGGCATGCAGGAGAAGCAGGAAAATCTGATACGTTATTTCCCAGAGCCGAGCCTAACTCCATCTCTCTGTTGATCACTTTGCTGACACAACGAAGAAGTTTACAAATCCAATCAAACACCAGGGAAGAGCCAAATGTTACAAAACCACCAGATGAGGAACCAAGAATAGGAAAAAGAAACTTTTTTTTTTTTTTTAATTTAAGCCCAGAGCCTATCTGGGAGGGATATGTAATAAATATGTTAACCAGCTGTATAGCGAGCACAGCAATAGTCTGCTAGTTCTGCAGTACCTCTGCCAGCTTTATTTGACATGAATTTCTAATGCAATTGAATCTGATTTCACTTCCCAATGATCTCATTTCAGTCACTGCCATATCCCACTGCCGCCCCATCGTGCAAAGCCGGTGATGCCGGCTCAGCCGAATGTCAAGCCAGCGGTGGCTGATAGCACTACATCCTCCTCCGATGGGCTCAGCCCTGCAAGGTGCTGGGCTCTGCCCAGTTTGGCTGCAAGGAGCGCAGGTCCTGGTGGTGGCTGATGCATCGCAGGAGTCACTGTTTGTGACTCTTAATGAAGTGTGAGTCAGCACCACCACTGTAAAATGTATCCTGCAGAGGCATAAATATAGAAACTCTGGCCCAGGATGGAAACAAGGATAGTCAGACTGTTGTGAATGAAGTAAATCAAACTCAAGCTGAGACTTGAAAAGCGTGAACATTTTTATAGTGGGATTTCTTTTCTTTTGAACAAAATTACCATTTTTCCCTTTTGTGGTCTCAGCTGATAGGACAGAAAAACAAAAAAATCCACAAGCAGGGTACCCAAACTATGCCATGTTCTCCCCTTTCTTTGTATATTTCAAAGCTTTTCTTTCAATGAACAGTATAACTTCCACATGTAAAATCGGCACACCTGGAAGAGCACTAGGACTTGAAGAGGAGACCTCTGAAAGCCCCCCCAAAACCAGAGGTGCAGGGCAAAGGGGATACAGGAACAGGGAAATTAAGTGACAGGGATCCAGGGAGGCAGAGCTTTGAGATAAACCTCTGCATCACTCACACACATTCACTAATGGTGAACTACATGGGGAAAAGGCTTGGGGTTATGTTGGTTGTTTTTTTACAGATAACCTGCAGATTATACAGATAAAAAATACAGTAAAAAGTTCTGAGGCATCCTCACTTTGGAGGGGGCACTACCGTGAAAGCAGTGAGTGTTCAGCCCCTCCTGGGCTCAGCCGCATGGTGCTGCGCTCTGGTGCAGCGGGCACATACAGGCAGGGCCCCCGGGGCTCAGAGGTATATGTGTGTCTCATATCCATGAACTTCAAACGGATCCAAGTGCTAGATGCCTTTGGTCCAGGTTTCCATCTTACCATAGATGCAAAAATGATGTGCTCAGACAGATTTGTAGAGGTAATGCCAAAAGGGCACCCTTTGCACAGTCACTCAGTAGGACTTGGGGGGATCCTGGACAGCACGAGCTACGACAGTCTGGAGCTATGAAAACAGGGATGGTCCAGGGCTTAGATCCAGGGGCTGACTGCTGGCAAGAGCCCTTCCACAAGCACCACCCTGCACACGCCCCATCACCCGACGCACCTCCATCTCCCCCTCACCCCAAAACCCCCCGCACCTCAGATCCTGGAAAGGATGCTATTTGCTGCTTGTTCCCACTGTGACACCGAAGCAGGCAGCCAAGCAGAGCAGAATACTAGCGGGTTCGCTCCCTGCCCTCCACTCCTCCATCGCCAGCTAACCCCACCGGCCCCGGCAGCGGCCCCGGGAGCGGCCCCGGCAGCGGCCCCGGCAGCGGCCCCGGCAGCGGCGGTGCCAGCGCAGGCAGCCCAGCCCGGCAACGCTGCCATTCCTGGCCGTCGCACGCCCTCTCTTGGGGAGCGACCCTCAAGGCCAGCCCCATCCTTGACGCATTGCTCCACCTGCCCCCCTCCACCAAAAAAAAAAAAAAAAAGAAAAGAAAAAGGCACAAAAAACCACCTCCAAAAACCCTCACAACCCTGTCTGTCCGGGGGGGTGGAGACAAGCTGGAAAGACCCTAACAGGAAAACCTAGCCCTTCTAAAATGGACCCTAGAGAGACGTAGTCACGCCAGTGTGCAGTGGCAGCATCAGCTGGGACACAAAAATGCACCAAGCTCCATTTTCAGAGGGCTACATTACAGACAGATGGATGGGTATGTATATAACTCTGCAGATACACAGAGAAAGAAAGGGTGATGGGAAATCAATAGTGCATATGATCTTGACGAGTCATCTGGCTTGGCTCCTCATCCCAACGCAGCTATGCTACAGCCAGATCTGATGGATATCTAATGCACTTTTAGAGACCTTCGGTGCTGGAGACCCACAGCCTTCCCAGGCAACCTGCTCCCACGCCTTACCAGCCAAAAGCCTCTCTTTCTGTTTGACCTTGCTACTGCATCTCAAGGCCCTCACTCTTTCCTATCCAAAATAAGCACAAAGAACACATTTCCCTTCCTCTCTTTTCCTTAAGGACCATCCTCTTGTGGCCAATACACCCCCTTCTTCAGGCTGAGCAGCCCAATCCATCCCTCTTTCCTCTCAGGTTGCATTTTCCAGGTTGCCTGACTGGAAATACAGTTCCCTCCTGGACCATCCCCAGCCATCTCACAGCTTTCTGTTTGCATGGTGCCCATAAGTGGAGACTGCTCCAGGTGAGATCTTCCAAAAGCCCAGGAGAATGGGATTACTTCACGTTCTTTGGAAGCTCTGGTCCAGCTTGCACATCTCAATATGTGCACATCTGAGTACGTACTCTGGCTTTTCCACAGCATACACAGTCACCTCACGTTTAGTCAGTGGTCCTCCATATCCCCTCTGAGAAGCAGCTCCCTGGCTACTGTCCCCAACTATCCCCTCTGCTGCTCTGGCTTACTGGCACATGTCCATGCCATGGACTGTCTCCAGATAGAGATAACTTGCATCTCTTGAATTTTCTCCTGGTTTTTTTACATCCTTTTCCTCTGTTTGTCAAGGTCATTTTGAATTTAATCCTCTTCTCTGCCTTCATATCATCTGCAGATTTAACAGACAGGTCTTCTACTTAATCAGTCCCAGCACTAACGATGGCACTGAATAGAACAGGACACACTCTGGCACCACCCCACACAACTCTGATTCTCCTGGCAATGCATCATCCATAACTGGTCTCATGGTACATTACCCAATGGGATTTGAAATCACTGTATATGAGATTCATCTAAGTCATATGACCAATATTTGTAATATTCCCACAGCTGTTTGAATGTACATTCCTACAGTGCAGATCATTTTCTTATTTATCAGTAATAAAAGAGAGAAAGGAAAAAGACAGCTTCACATCTGTTAAATCCAGTTTTTCTCTGCATTACCTGATGCTGACTCTGATGCCTGGCCAAGGAATTGACACCAACAGAGAAGCCCACAGGGAAATACATGGGAAATCTCCAGGCCACTCTGCCCCTAGAAGATCTGTATTCATGCCTTGTAGATATGGTGAGTTTAAAATTCCTGAGGGCAGTGACTGACCTCAGTTTGCAGATAGGGATGATAGCTCAGTCTTACCCCAAAACCCTCTGTGAGCCACGAGCCTTACTCCTCCCACCCCCTCCCACCACCAGTCTGTGACAGCTAAGACAAATTTTAAAAAACTCAGCTCTGCCATTGTCCATACTTCCATTTGACAGCGCAGTTCATGGATTTTTCAGGCCAGAGGGGACTGTTATATTCACCTCATTTGACCTTCTTAAGCAATCCAGGCTCTCATATTTCACTCAGAGATTTCCAGGAGTGAATCAAGTGAGAAACACTTACAGATACCTCAAAATATAGCTGTTGCAATGAATCCCTGCCTACCTGAGAAGTTTGCTTTTCTATTGCTTGGAGAAAGTAGTTTGAGAAATCTAGTATGAGAAGCAAGCTCCACTTTTCAATTTAAAGTCTGCTGGAATACAGAGGTTTCTGGTGGCTACGAGCTGGCATAAATTCATGCTCCAGGAATCTTGCTTCCATGAAACAAACTGCCTCCCATTTAAGACCCATCTAAGAAAGTAAAACTGGGAAGTTCTATTAGTCCACTAATAGAAAAGAAAAAGGACAGCTTGTGGTTAGTTGTAGGTAGGTAGTTAGTACATTAACTCGAAAATTAGCTTGGACAAACTATCAACAGTTCTGCTTCATCATTGTGCTTGAAATCAAAGATGCTATCTCAGCATCTTGTATGCTGTTCATCTTCCATTCTCTAAAACCATCATACAGTCTCTGTGTACATGGGGATCACACTAGTCTACAACTGCTTCAGTTTTACTTCCCTGGCTTTTTTTTTCCTTTGGAAGGATGGTAGTGCAAAATAGAAGAGGAAATCTGAATTGCAGTTCTCAGAAAACACCAACCACATATTAATTCAACAGCTATGTATTTGATTTGTGCTGTTCTGAAGTACAAGCGCATCCATCCCATGCTCTGCTCCACAGGCTTCGAAGACTGTACATATCAATACAGAGGCTTATTGATTATGCCAAGACCAAATTGAATAACTTCATGAAAACTGAGAACAGTAACAAAAAAGACCACCACAAAATCCCCACCAAAGATTAAACCTAACCTTGATCCTGCCCCACTAAAGCCGCTGCACACTTGCCCACCAGCTTTGATGGAGATCGGACAGAGAACACGTAGTCCACAAGCCACGTGCCTTTTCTTGAGCCCTCCCCCTTACAGACTAGAGCTGCACAGACCTGGGGAGCCTAAAATGTCCAAATATAAGGAAAAACAGGCAACAAAATCTCATGTAGATGTCATTCTCAATTAAGTATTTTGAGACTAAGAGCCAATTATTCCTTACAATGTCCCCCTCACTTGCTGCCTTAGGGAAAGGTGATGGAAAAGAGTTGAGCAGAACTTATTTTGATGCCACAAAAGGCAATTTTAGGCACAGAGTCACCACAGGGTTCAGCAGTCATAGAGTCTTGTCCTGTCTTAGGTGCCAAAACAGTGTTCCCCTGGAAGAGAAAAAACATTACGTGTCTGAACAGCCTTCCTGCCCCATCTCCCTTCTCACAGCTTTGAACAAACTTTGAGAAAAGATTATTTAGATCGTTCAGTCAGAAATGAATTAAAGCTAAGATTGTTTTAAAGACCTGCCTTGCTTTGATTCAAATACATATTTCCTTTACAGTTTCTCTTCGCATCAGTTTGAGCCTTTTTTTTAGGATCAGCTGGAAGACCTTCCCTCTTTTCCGCCGTAATTCTGAAAGCAACGTAAAGTGCAAACAGCCACAGAGACACAGCGTGTGCTCAACAGAGACACATTTCTGTGTGGTCTTCCTACCCCCACTGACAGCCCAGGCTTTGGTAGAACCTGATGCAGCACCGTGACTCACCCAGCCTGTAACGGTTTAACTGGGATCACAGCAGTATTCTTACTATGCACAGCAGTGTCTTTTGGAGACTCCACAGTGTACGCTGTCAATATGTAATAACACTATGCATCGTGAATTATGAAGTTGCTGGAATCAATGGGATTTTGCATATTAATTGCAAACACACCCAAAAAGACAAAGGAATTTATTGGCTTAATTAGTGTTTCAGCTCTAATAACGCTCAGCTTTCACTCTCACACAAATTGATAAATGGCAGCACAGTGTTACTCCTCGAGGATGTTTTGCCTTTTGAGAGGGGGTGCTAAAGTTTACGATCCAAGCTCTCTCAGCTGCAGCGGTGCACTCAGCAGGGTCTTGGAGGAGTCAAGCTTTGGTGATATTTGACACCTCCCTTTCCTAAGCAGGTTGCTAGATGCTGGCAAAAGGAGCTGTTCCACCCCCTCTGCAGATGCTAGTGGTGTTTGCCCTGAAAGGTATTTATATAGAGACACTTACTGGGCAGGACAAAAAACGGAGCCATTTTCATCTCTAGGCTACAAAGACTGAGGTTCATTATAATATGTCCCCAAACACTACGTAACACAAACCAGTCGCCACACTGGCAATCTGAGGGTACATGTAATGTACTTAAGGATTGATTCTGACTCCACAGATGCTGAGAAAAACTAAGTTTGGGAAGAATTAAATCAGTGTACCTGGAAGCAGACTTTGTCCCTTGGACTCCCAGCTCCCAGGAAGGACAGCTCCACAAAAAATGAGATGCCAGGAGAAGGAGAAGCAAATGTGAGGAATTCAACTGTATACCAAAACAAAACAGAGGGAAACCCACCTGGATCTGATCTCCATCACCTCATGCATTCACATGCTGCAGCACAGCACGGCTGACGCAAAGTTTCAGGAACAGCATTACAATAATGAGGGAAGAGCAAGACACTACCTGAAAAGCAGCTTCCTCCCCACGGAGTTAAAACATTCTCCACATTATCATACCATCAAAATTGCATCTTAAAAGTAAGATAGGACAAAGAATCATTGTTCCTTTAGGAACAATGCCTGTGCAGAGGATAGCTTACATCTTCAAACAAGTTGTTCTCCTGGGCATGTTTCCCCCCCATTCTCAGCAGCAGATCTCTCCTCCTTGGGATGGGGATCACAACACAACACTTAAGCAACAAGCAATTTGTCAACAAAGAGAAATGGCACCAAGAAAACATTTCAGCTGCATTCGAGACTGGGGTTGGACATTTTTTGTTTGTTTGTTTTTCTAGACATGACCTGGCAGCTGCAAGCAAAAAGAAGAGCCAGGATCATGTGAATGTCCCCTCTCTGTGAGGAGCGCAGCCAAAGGCTGGAGGCAAGCCATGCTCTCCGTGTCACTGTGCTCACAGCGCACTGGAGGAAATAATCCTGCATTAATAGGGCAGCAGATCACAGGGATCAAACAGGCCTTTTCTGTTTCTGCCCTAGCTCATGCCAAAACCAAACAAACAAACAAAAAACCCAACAAAATCCACAGGAGCAAATGCAACAGAGAGAAGGATATGCCATCAGTCCCCTGTGAAGAAAATCTACTTTCATTTATTAGAATATACAGCTGTGCCACACAGGGTAGTGGTTAATTCAAGCTATTTTATAATTGGAAGAACCCAAAGAAGATGGGCGTTTCTGGCTTTCTCTACAAGGAAAGAGGGTCATAACTCACAGCTCCTCCAGAATTACACTCTGCAAAACCTTGAGAGCGAGATCCCACAGAGGACTCTGCGGCGGGGGCCAGGATGCAGCAGTGGCTCGGCACCCTTCAGGCTGTGGCCTGAAGCCACCAGCTCTCAGGGCTTCAGCCTGAAATACGGGAGAAAAAGGGGAATTATGATGTATGTTCAAGCCTGGAACATCACATCACACCTCAGCATCACTCAGCTCCTTGCCTACCCAGGAGGTAAAAACGCCACTGTCCCCACAGGGTATTTCCAGGGAACCAGCATTGCCCTCTACTGGCCTCTTTGTAACTCATCGTCAAGGCCAGTAACAGACTGGTCCTAAATCAAGAGATATCAGAAGGAGCTCAGCCCCCTGCTTTAATCCCCCTCGCAGCCTTCAAAAATGAAGCTCAATCGAGGGCAAGGGGGCTCAAGAAATAGTGAAGCATCTCCCCCGCTTCTGCTGTGGCACCTGCTACGTGACCAAGGCATTAACTTCTGAACAGGCACGGGCTTGGTCTAGACAAATGGGCCCATTTGCATGTTAGGCACAGCTTATAATCAAGCTGAACCTCTTTCTGCCATTAGACGTGAAACCAGCTGAGAGCAGGCTCCCACCCGTAAGTGCCAGGGTGTCCACACGGTAACAGCTTACCTCCCTCATCTGTAACTCATCTTCCAAGTCTCTGCATGATGCAGACATTTGCAGTAAAAAGTACCAAACTCATTGGAGTCTCAAAGTCAGTGAACATTCAGTTAGTCTTTATTTTATTCTGACAGGCTCCTTTATCCCAAAGACAATACTAAAGCATGGGATCTTAGCAGGAGTTTTTCCCAGAGTTCAGCCTAATCACAATAAGGAAAAAAAAAATTGCACGTTACGAAAAAAATTGTATTTAACAGAAACATATTAGATTTAAAATAGACATTTGTGCCATCTTACCCTTTAATATAATTTGTCTGTGGCATCAGCAGAAGATCACTTGAGCACCCACCAAACACATCCTCCCTAATTTGAGTTCACAGATGAAACCTGTCCAGGAGCCAGAAGCCACTGAAGGAGCCAAGCAAGGAGATAAGCAAGCATTAAATCACCGAGAAAAATGCTCAGAGCGAGTTTCCAAAGCAGTAAGCCCAAGACCAAAGCATGGTTCAATGCACGTGTGTAAAGCCATGAGGCACAAAAAGCAGCACTTCGCTTTTCTAACAAGAAAAGGGAAAGACGAGAAACCAGACATGCAGCTGTCCTGCACCGCTGCAGGCCAGTGTGGCCCCATCAACCCAGGCCCTACTCCGCAAGGGGATGAGCATCAAGGAGAAAATCTGCAAGCCCAGATCCTGGAAAATGCAGAGGCACCAGATTGTGCACGGGACATCAGACACCCAGCTGATCCTGCAACACGCGTTCCTCGGAAAACTCCCTTTGTACACTGGCTGGTGAAAACTTAGCCCCAGCAGCTAACCGGCTTCACTCAAGCCAAAGCAGGATTTCCTCACCCACCTCCCTAGAGACTTGCCAGGAGCTCCCCAAGCCAACAAAGGTCAAAAAAGAAGAAAACAAGTGCCCAGCCATGAGCCCGCTGGCTTGGGGGACGGCAGAGTAAACTGAACGCCTTCCTCCAGGGAACAGCCGCAGACGAGGGGTGGCTGGCACCACTCTTGAGGCTCTCAGCAGCACCCTCATTTCCTCTTCCACAGTTTTTTTGTGTGCTTGGATGTCTCCCTGCTCCCCTCCTTTCCAAGGATCCCTTCCCTAGCCAGTGCTGCCCAGGCACGGTACAAGGGTCAAGGATTCACATCAGTAGCAAAGATCACAGATTTGCTGCTGCAATATCTAAGTCGCTTTGAGAGCACGAACACCTGACCATTTTTTTTAAACTTAACTTCTTAATTATTATTTTAACTTAAGCACACAACTGGGCATGAAACAGAAGTACCCTTTGTCTAAAACCAAGCTTTCACTCCTGAAAGGAGTGATTCACATCACATCTGATCACCTCACAATTTTTAAAAGCATTTGCTTTACTCATCAAGTAAAACAACACTTCTGAGGGTCAGACTTCCAGAGCAGACATTGGCTAATGGTTGTCTGAGATGCCAGCATCATTTGGGAAAGCCAGTCCCAGGGAAAGCTGAAGCCAGCTTCTGAGTATTCTCCTCCTCCAATCCAAATCAGGGGACCAGGGCATCCCTGCTACAAACAGCCCCTTCTCTTTGTGCCATGAAACATATAGAGCCCATCAGCCACATCTAAGGGGAGGAGGACTCAGTCGAAGCCCAGAGGGTTAGGAGCCCACCACAGGCTGCTTGCTGGGCTGCGCGTGGCCCTGCTCTCACCTGCAGCCACCTGCACCGCAGGGACTGCCATCCCTTCCCACAACACTGCCTCTGCTTTTCTGAACAGCTGCACCACCAAGCACCAAAGTTTTTCATCTCCCAATTGCTTTTCCCTGAGTTACTTCAGGGAAAAAAACAACCCCCACACTGAACTACTACCATGATGACTAGGATGGAGGAGCCTGTCCAGGCACCACTGCCGCAGACGCTGGGTGAGAGCCATCAACCCCCACAGAAGCAGTCTCGGAGGTCCCTGAGATGAGGAGAGGAAACAAAAAAACCTGCAAGCAGCTGAGGGAGACGTTCATTCTATCGATTGTGTAAACTGTCAGTGGAGTGGCAACGAGCATTTTTTTTTTGTTTCTATCCCAGGGAATAATCCAGCCTGATAATTAGTACATAAGAGATAAGTGGAAAATGAGACATCTAGCGAGGGTGGTTCAAGCCTCCTCATGACATTGATAATGTGCAGATACATAGATCACTGTCGGGGCAAACCGCCACTGTGAGCCTGTGTCTTCCCATTGCCTCATCAATCCATCATCCGCTTAGCTACTGACACCTTGGCAGGCACACACCGCCAGCCCTGCATTTGAATTGCGAGGAGCAGGCTCCACCAGGGAAAACAGATTTAAAAATCTAAGATTCAAATTTGTTTAAGTATTGTGAACAGCAATTCCCTTGCAAGGCATCTTCATTGCCCTTTTGCCAAGGGGGAACAGTTGGGTCTTTGTTAGAAGTACAAATTGCTTCTTAATGCAAAGGATAAAGCAGAGCCCAGGCACCTCCTTAGAATTCCTCCTGGCTCCTGCTAATGCTGCTGCATGTCAATTTTAATTTTTTGAAATTTAAACCGAGGGCTTTGTGTCTAAGCTCCATTTTGTCGGAGGGGAGGGGAGGAATAGTCAAAACGGATTACGGATCCATGGGGAATTGAGGATCCATAGCAATTATACTTCATTTGGGTCTCAGACACTGGTTTTAATCATATTCTAAATAGTACAAATCCACAGGACATTAGAGATTGATAAGCGTCTAACACATGTACCTGGTTATGAACTCTGCTTCCCTCAGCTGGGGATGCTTGAGGACAGGATGAAGGGAGGAATTGCTTTCTTTCTCTGACCCTCCTCTTCCAGCCAACGAGAAGACAATACCCACTGAGAACTAGGTAGGAGGCAGAAGAGACTGTGAGGACTCAGTCATCACTGGGTCACCCCAAAGCGGAGCTGGAACAAGTCCATCCCACCTGTGGCTCCCTTTCCTCCTGCAAAGTCAGGGCAGGGGCAAAGCTCCAGCCTTGGCAGAGCAGTTGCAGCCCGGCTCCTGTCTCTCTTACCTGCGAAACTGCACTACCGCGGCAAAGGGCAGTAAGCTGATAGGGAGGTAAGACCTTCAGGAGGGAAAAATGAAATGACAAGACAATAAAATGAAAGTACGAGCTTTTGTAAATCAACTTGGCTTTTTTAGCAGAGCAGCCGCAATTTACCCAAACTGAGGAGGCTACTGACTGGGGTGATGACAAAAGATGCACCTCCTCCACCAAAGGCTCAGAACCACTCACACTAGTTACACATCTGTCTACTTTTAACAGGACACAGAGTGGCTGGGATTTACCGAGGCCCTGCAGGAGAAAACTTTTCCAAATGGTCTGGATTTGTCAGTCTTCAGTGAGCTTTCTTCCCAGCCCATCTCGGGGACTGTGCAGACCCACCTACAGTCAGCTGCGGTTTCCAACCCATGTACGCACTGCAAGTGCGGGGGTTTAGCCAGACTCTCTCCCCAGCTGCCTCCTTACATTTCTCAAGCGTGTTACAGAAACATGGCTTTCTATAATCGCCGATTAACTGCATTTCTTATACTTCACTAACCTCTGGATCAGGCTCAGATGCAGTAAATCTGTTTAGGAGATCTGCTCCACACCCCCACTTTCACCTCTTGACGACTGTGTGCTGCTTTTTTCCAAAACTTTTTTTCCTCTCCCTCTGCTTCTTCATAGCCCCCTGGAACCACAATAAAGACCTAGGCAAGGTGCCCCATCCTCACTTTAAATTTTGCTGCAAACCTAAAGGACCGAAGTGACCCCCCTATACCTCCCCCCGTCCTGCGGCACCACCAGAGCTCCTTTGCAGCACTGCAAGAGACAGACAGCAAGAAGGCATTGTCTAAAAACATAATTTAATGTGGTATTTTGGTGATTGTGGTCAACGACTGAGTTCTTTTGCAAACAGGAACAGGTTTGACGTTAATGACACCATCATTCACACGAGCATTGCATTGCACAGAAAAGAAAAGTTTACACTTGACCCCATACAAACAAAGCAGCAGAGGAAAAACCAGTTACGGTCCAGTCCCACTTCGTGAGTAGTCGATCTGAAAATCCATCATCATAATTAATACTCATGGACAAAAAAACATGACCGGTTCAAATTCCGTGTGCAGCACAGTCCAAACTCAGGGCTCTCTTACACCCCCCGGGAATCACTCGAGAGTTTCAAGCTGCCGAGTTCCTTGTGTGACACACAAAACACCGAGGCTGACAAAGGGAGAGGGCAACTCAGAGCAAACGGGGGAGAGTAAGGAAGGGGATCGCTTTGTTGCACTTCTATTTCGTTTCCACAGGGGTAAAAAAAAAAACAAAACATACAAACTGATAATGAAGCTGAAGTGACCTGTGGAGACAGCGGACACCAGGAGTAACAGTGGCACGGTGGGGTACAGAAACGCCAACCAGCCCCACACGCATCGGTGGCAGGGACAGCTGTGTCGCGCCGCTCGTTATGCGTTAATCGGGGTATAAAAGAAAGCCAGAGAAAGTGCTGTACTTATTGTTGTTGCCTCCGTGCGCTTTGCCTCCGTCCAGCTTGACGTACACCTCGTCACCGGAGTCCAGGTGCAGCACCACGCTGTTGCTGGCATAGTCGTAGTTCTGGTCCGCGTCTTGGGCGATGGCACTGGCCCGCACCTGCCAACGCACCCGCGGGGTACATCAGCCCCCTGAGCCCCTCCATCAGCCCCCCTCACCCCTCTGCCCCAGACCCTCCACTACCCCCATGCCCTTCCTCCCGCCCCCCCTCCTCGCTCCTCCTTCCCCCCAGCCCGGCAGGAAAGTTTGCGAGGCGGCAGCCTGGAGTTCGCCACGGCTCTAAAGCCGATCCCCGCCGTGCACCCCCGCCCCGACGGCGGGGAGGATGCTCCGGCTGCTCCTTTCTCCGGGCGCGCTCCGGGTGCCCGCGGACGGCCCCGGCGCCCGGAGCGGGGTGGGGGGGGGCGAGGCACGGACGGGACCCGGGGCGGGGAGGCCGCGCCGGGGGGGAGCGGCGGGGACCCACCTGCCCGTTCTTGCAGAGGTCGGCCCACATGCTGGTGCCGTCGCCGCCGCGCATGAGGATGTGGTAGGTGAAGAAGTAGATCCCTCGCACCTGGCAGGTGAACTTGCCGCTGGCCGGGTCGTAGTGGTTGCCCAGGTTGGTGACCACGTCGTCGAACTTGAGGACCTCGTAGCCCTCGTGGGGGCTCTTTAGCCCCACGTAGAAGGCGATGCGCGGCCCGCTGAAGGCGGCGCTCAGCCCTCCCGCCGCCTCGCCGCCCGCCGCCGCCCCGCCGCCGCTCCCGCCGCCTCCCGCGCCCGCCAGCGCCAGCCCGGGCAGCCCCGGCTTCCCCGCCTCGCCCCGCTCCCCCGGCGGGCCCCGCGGACCCGGCGGGCCCGGTTCCCCGGGGGGCCCGCGGGGACCCGGCTTGCCCGGCCGGCCCGGCTCCCCCTTGGGTCCCTGGACGAAGGGCGGCGCGGGGTTGGCGCCCAGGTCCTGCAGGGCCTCCACGGCGGCGGTGCTGCCGGGGCCGGGCGGGCGGCCGCCGCTGTACGGGTCGCAGATCATGCGGCAGGTGCCCATCATCTCGTAGTGGGCGCCGCTCTCGGCGGGCGCCTGGAGCAGCAGCAGGGGCACGGCGACGAGCAGGGCGACGGCCATGGCCAGGGCGAGCCCGGCGGCGGCCAGCAGCCGCCTTCTCCGCTGCCAGAGCCGGGCGGCGACGGCGCGCAGGTCCTCCTTGCCGTGCGAGGCAATGGTGGCGCCGGGGGCCGGCCGCTCCCTGCGGGGGACGGCAAGAAAAGGCGGTGAGCCCCCCGCCGCCGGCGCGTCCCCGCCCGGCCCCCGCCTCAGCCCGCCCGCCGGCCGGCCGCTCGCCCTGCCATGCCGCTGCCGAGAGCCGCCGAGAGCCGCCGCCGCCCCGCTCCGCTCCGAGGGGACGCGGCGCCCCGTCCGCCCGGCGGGGTAGGGCCGGCGCGGGGGGCGTCGCCGCACCGAGCGGGCTCCCGGCTCAGCCCCTCGCCCCCGTCGCCGCCCCGACGTGGGGGCACGGAGCCGAGCGGGGCGTGGCCGGGCGGGGCGGGCGGACCCACCTGCGGGGCCGGGACCGAGGCGCGGGGGGCCGGGGCGGAGCCGCCCGGGGGGCTGCGGTGCGCCCGTCTGCCGCCACCGGGCCGGCCACCGGCGCGCCCGCCCTGCCGAGCGGCAGCCCCCCGGGAGGGGCGGGGGGAGGCGGGGGGAGAGGCGGCGGGGCGTCCCGCATACCCCGGGCTCTCCGCCCACCCGCTCCCCGACGGTTGGCGGTGCTGGGGGGGGACACCCCGCCCGCCCCACCGGCACCGGCACCGGCGCAGTCCCTGCGGGTATTGCCCAAACTGCGCCCCACTAAAACCGGGACGGTCGGGGTCGCATCGCCTTGCCCCGATCGCCTGCTTCCTTCCTCCATCACCATCCCTCCGCGGCTGGACGGCTCCTCCGCGACTCCGGGCCGCGGCCGGAGCCCCGGGTCCCGCCGGGACGAGCCCCCGCCGCCGCCCAGCCGCACCGCGCTCTGCGGGAGCGCGCCGGGGAAAGCCCCGCGCAGGCAACAGGTTGCCCCGGCGCGTTCCCCGTGGCTTCCTCAGCCTCCCCCCGTCCAGCCTCGGCGGCCCAAAGACGAGCGGGACAACGTGGCAGGTGGATCTTGCTCCTCACCACATCCAAGCGCAACGGAGGCTCGTTACCCCCGCCCCGATTTCCCGGAGGCCGGCAGGGCTCGCCGGGTGGAAGGGGAGCCCGGGGAAGAAATGGCTTTAGCAGAGTTTAGGTTGAGTTACGGCACAGTATATTTTTTGTACGTTTCCCTGCGTCCTGATGGGTCCAAATCAAGCGGGTTTTCCCCCAGTGGAGAGTTGTGACTAATTGCCTTTGATTTCCTGAATAAACGGTGGCAGTTCGGCGGGAGCCCTTGCATCGCTAACTGCCTCCGGGGGTCTCCCCTCTGGAGAGTCAGCCGAGATCTCACCCTCGCATTCCATAGCCGTGGGTTAAGCACACGTCCCGGACAGAAAGCAGATACTAGTGCAGTGATTACACACATTTCCTAAGGGCAACATTTCGGGGTCCCCCGCTTGCTTGGTGTATAAGAAGAGTGAATTTCCAGCGGGTTCACCAGAGTTGAAGGCAGCCTGTTTTGTCTTAAAACAGGCAAAGCTGTAGGTCGACGGAAGCGAAGGAGCTCAGCCTGATCCAACGCTTGTTAAAGCTGATGGCCTGGAGGCATCATATGCAAATGGAGACATACAGTCTTCTTCCAAAACTGCAGAAATGCCCTAAAAGGACTCGGGACTCTTTTGTTAGCTTTCCTTGAAATTTAAGGAGGGGATATCAAGGCTTTCCCATCTGGAATGCTCGCACGACAGGACCAGATCTCATCTGTTACATCTTTGTGTGCGTCCAGCATTCTTTCCTGGAGTTAATCGGGCTTTGCTCTGCTGCTGCTGAGATCAGGATTTAGCCCTGCCCCTCCAAGTCTCTCTGATTTTTTTTTTTTTTCCTTCACATCTAAGGGTTTGAAGCTGTAAAGGACATTAATCCTGTAAATGAAAACCTTTCCTTGTGAATTGTATGAACAGTCGCATTAGAGTAACCATGTCTATTACTTAGCACAATGCAGCTAAATGTTTTAAGAGATGAGATTGTGGCAAAGATGTAAGTCCTTTTCCTCTCCTCTGAATTAACAGTTGCATCCCACAGTGTTATTATAAGCCCCCACGCTTGCCTAAAGCCTTGTAAAATGATTTCTAATAGTTGTTTCTGTTACAGCCCTAGTATAATTTTCCATATATTAACTGTGCTAAATACAAATAAATTCACAAATAAATTACACTGCTTTGCTGATCATCCCTACTTAAGCTTCTGTTAATTTCCCTTTTGTTCTGGTATTTGTCACTGGCTCGGCTCTCCCTGTGTATGTGAATCCAGAGCTCTATAGAACCCCCTAACGTGGCTTTTTAATCTCCTCTTTTCCAAAGGCAGCAGCCACACTGTAGCTTTTCTAACCCTTTTCTGAATAATTAAGTTCTTGTGTCATTTGAGCTCTGTTGCAACTTCCCTATTTGCATTAACTTACTTTTATAATGAGGTGACCAGTGCTGGGAACTCTACTCCAAACAGAGGCTCACCAGCCCCTTCTGCAGGAGCAGAATAATTTTCTGTGATAGGGGTCTGTTATTCCCACGACTCGACGAGGACAGGCGAAGAAGAAGAAGCATATTCTAACTTTCATCAGGACAAAATTGGCACAGTTCTTAATAAGGAGAGCTGAGCACTTGAACAAGCGTGCAGAGAAGATTACGGAAATATTGGCAGTTAGGTTAAGTGTCGAATTCTTGCAATTTTGTTTGGGAATAATTTAATTACTCCTCTGTGATGCAGTAAAATGGACTAATCACCTACTTAATCCCTCCTTCAGATTGCTTTAAGGTAAACACAGTGTTACTTTAACGTATAACACATCATCTCCAGTGTGATCTACATTCTATGTTCCCGGCAACCTGGGGTTATGATCTGACTGATCTAATGCATTTTGTCTCCCAAGAAGTAGCACTGTGATCATTGAGGCAGCTGGTACCATCCACTAGTAAATATTTAGGAATATAGTTGCAAAAAGGTACAGGGCAGCACTCAGCTTACAATTTTGATATGGGCTGCTGCACCCTGTTAGGTGCCTGCTTTCTGTACGCAATGGGATGCACCACAGCAGTAAAAGGGGCAGGAAATTACCAGATTAGCTAATCAGGCAGTGTCTGAAGTACCGCCTGGAGGTCCCTTTCTTCACTGGAGGTCACAAGTACCAAAGCCTCTCTTAGAGCTAGGCTCTTCACATCTTTCAAAAAGTGAGTCAGGTTGGTGCTCCATTGCAGGCTACCCGGGGCTGGCAAGATTCAAGTGCCTCTGGGTGTGCCCAGAGAGAGATAAAGGCACCCATAGAGAACCCCTGGTGAAACACAAAGGGTGTCTGGACCTCAGCAATAGGTGGCGGCTGAGCAGGATCTTTGGAGATTGCTGTTGTTGGCCAAAGCAATAGTTAAGCACCTAAAAGCTTGCATGGATCTAACTCAAAACTCCATTTTCAGATGTGGTGTAAGGACTTAGGAACCTGACGGTTCAGGGAAGCATTTGACAGGTCAGGCATAATTCCCAAATATAGACAGTCAAGAGTCCAGACACTTTGCTTTGAAGCTCCAAAATTCCAGGGACATGTGAATTTCCAACAGTTACCTTCTCCTTAATTTTTGCTTCAAGGCACAGCCACCCAGCTTGGGATGCTACGAACTCTCAAAAGATGTTTCTGCTCCATCAGATCCATCTGATCCATCTCCTGCAGGCATCTCCAGAGAGTGTCTGCTGGATCAGGCCTCTCACTACTATCACATGCACCTGCCATTACATATGGTAGCAGTGAGGACACCAACCTGGAGTGTTGGAGACTTGTTCCAGTCTTTCACCCTTTACCAGATTTGGAGCAGGATTTTAAAACTTTCTTTCCAGTCTTCCAGGCGAATAGTCTCCCTTAGCCTTCCAGCCACAGGGTGTTGTGAGTTGGATCTTCTTCAGCTTATTCTTTAGGATTTATTTGGCTGTAAAAATAGTGAATTATTCATAGGGGCAGAGGAAGGAAGAATAAGTCCATGGACTGGTTAGGGCTCCCTCCCGAGAGACCCAAGGAAAGCAAGCCGATGACTGAAGGAGCTCAGGGCTGAGCTTTCAAACTACACCTGTCCCCAGGTCTGAGCTACCTTACGTGGCATCACCAGCATCTGTGCATCCAGGAGGCAAGCACAGGACACTCCTCAAGGATGCAGCTGGCCATCTGTATTTCACAGAGAGGTTGTCAGCAGGGTGACAAGGAGGAGATCTGGGTTCAGCTCAATTTGCTGCCTGAGAGATCCCAACCTGTGTTCCTTAGGAGGCTGCCACAATCTTCTAGGGTGCAAGCTACCCAGGGGAGACAGGGAGAGTGGGGTGGAGAGCACTGCACGCCCTTATGTTGAATCTGTTCCTCTTTGCGTAAAAAGAATTAAAGATTCATTGAGCTAGGAGAGGAAGACCAAAGGTGAATATAATTTTTAGTTCAGTGGTGAGAGCACTCACCTGATCCAGAGCTTCAGTCTTGCTCCAGGAGCTGTTTGTGAATTCCAGCCAGGAAGGTGAGGTACAAATGCAATGTTAAAGAGAGCGGGTGGCTCTGGCATGCACAATTCCTCTTCTTGAAGGACCATCCTACTTGCTGAGCTAAAGACTCTTCTATCATCAGCACAAACTTAGCTCATGAACTGAACCATATGGTTTTCTCCACAGCCAACAAGAGCTGGACCATCCCCTGATCAAATCTGTAACTCTGGCAGGACCCAGCAGGACTCAGACTCACTGATGTGGTGGGGTTTCTGGGCACATGTGCAAGTTGACCATTGTATATTTGAGATTCTTGGAGATTGAAGGTAGGTATCTCCTCAGTTAGGTGCCTCTAGGCTTGGACAGGAGTTGAAGGAACATTTTTATTTCAAATTTAGGTGCTTAAATTCTGCCTTAATCCCTTCTTTCAGTGCTTTTATTTTTATTTGGCCCTTAACTTAAAAATGTAAGAAGAGCCATACCAGCTCAGACCTCTTATTTAGCAAAAATGTCAAGATCAAGGTAAGTCTATGGTGATACTTTCCTGGTATTTTCTGTCAACCTCCAGCAATCCATGGTTAAGGTCTTCCTGAGCCACAGTAAAATACTTTTAAGAAGCTGAAATCAAGATTAATGTGAGTAAAGGCACAGACCTTGGGTCAGCACCCTCACCCATCCCAGTGAGTAGCTTTGTTTTGCTATCTTTCGTCATGATTGATGGAAGTTATGGATAACATTACCCTCTGATCCTCTGAAGTGCTTCATTCATTGCCTCTTTCACATCACAAGACTCACAGATATTTCTCATTGCCAGAATTAACTATCTGGAACTCCGTGTATTCAAGAGCTAGTAAAACATAATATACATTTCTTGCTGAAAGCAAATTTGAATCTGTTAATGTTCAGAATGCATATAATATTATTTCCATTCACAAAATATAAAAGATAATGTTACTGATTATTTTTGTTTAATGGAGGGAAAAGTTTAAAAATGCTTAGGCTTATTGTATTAACTGCCGTAATTCCTCACAAATACCGTGCCCTTCTTTTTTGACCTAAGCTGGGATTTCTGACAGTACTTGTCTTAACAGCACAATGCTGAATTTACTTCCAGTTGATGGACCCAGTGGGTACATGGGGTCCTGCACAGCAGAAAAAGCATTTTATTACATAGAACAAGGACAAGGAGCTGGCTCTCGTCTTACTGTCTGTAAGGCAGAGCTGCAATAGCCCACAGAAGCTTGTGCTGCTGTAGCAACACCTAAAATTTGGTCCATATAGCCAGAATCAGGCCCCTGTACTGACACTTTACCTATTACAGATCCTGCACAAGAAGTTTGCCTACAATCCAAACAGACTTTGCAGTTGGATGCACTTTATTGTATGTATCGATCACTGTGAACTCCTGCTATTTGCACTTTACCATATCCACTTGCTGCGCGTGGAAGACAAAATCTGCTGGCTCTCTCTTTGCAAGGGGATATTTTGGCAAATACATTTAGCTATTTACAGGAGAGCAGTTCACAAACCCCAGACCTGCCTTCAGGGCGCTGCTTGGAGAAATACCTCAAGGTGTGGAGAAAATCAGTGAAAGCCAAATGTCTTTGCATCCCCCAAACAGGTGCTGTTCACTAAACTCAGGAGAACTCAACCTATATTTTCTGAAAAGGTCAATCAGAGCGACTGAACTTTTGAATTCCTGAATCAGAGCTCCCCACTTTTGACCCAGTGGGACTTTTGCCCTTGCCTTCTCTCAGAGCAGGGTCACACCCTGAAGTGAATTTATCAGACCTTAGGTAAATTCTGTGGGAACAGAGAAGCCTCACACAATGACTGAAGTTGGTGCTGAAGATGCCTGGTCCAAACGTACTTGCCTACTCGTGTCCCCAAGAAACTGTTAGGAACCACACAGAAGCAGCAGCTGATATCCAGCCCCAGCAGTCGATATCCAGCCCCAGCAGTCGGGGTGATGGAGGAAATGTTACAGGAGCTCCAAGCTGTTTGGGAGTTCCCTGTTCCCAGAGCAGGTCTTCAGCTGGAGCTAAAGTAGGTTTAGAAAGAAACAAAACTGTCCTTAACAAAAGGCAGGATCCGAGCAATACCACCTGTCAAACACTCAGGTTTCAATGGTGTCTTACTTAAAAACAGTAAATCAAAATGAAGCGAGAGACCAACTTTGCTTGCCCTTAAGTAGCTGAAGGCTGGAATTTGGGTCACAGCAAGAGCAAATTCAGCTCTCCTTTCCTAATTCTCTGCTTCTCAGTATGTGTTTACAAACTGCTTGAGGAGAAATAGGTTGGCCCTAGATTTGTCTTGTTCAATTTGCCTCCTTAGATAACTAATGCTTTTCCAGTGTGACTGCTAGAATAACTATACACTGTCGATACAACCAAACATCTGCTTTTGTAATTGAGCTAGGGCCTTCGTACAAAATACAAATAATAATAAAGCCTATTTACAGCAAACATAAGAGGAACCCAAATTTGGAGGTCTAGTAGAAGGAAGAGATCTTCTCCTTGCCTTCTGAATATAACATGTGTGCACTTGGCCAAGCTGCTCAGAAATGTGTGTGTATAAAACCAAACCCCTGGCAGGCTCTCCAGCTGAAAGTCACCCATCTTCCTTTTGAACCCTCTGAAATACCCAGCAGGACTTAACTCTCAAGCCTTCATGGCTTCAGAAGAGGGAAGGGGGAGGCTGGAAGGTCGTAGTGCTAAAATCAGTCCATTTATGCAGATCCCTGTCTTAATTTAGCAAAATTCCCGAACCCAACCATGAGGCTGATTATTTTTATTCTGTGAAGGGAAAAACTGCTGCAGGGAATTGATGTGCATGGGCAGCTGGTTTCACCAGGATGAAAGACACACATTAAAAATGCTTTTGAAGTGCGTTTGGGCTTCCCTCTGGGAGTTTACTAAACCTGCAGTCAGGTACCAGAGAGAATTTGTTCCCAGAAGGCAAAGAAAAGAATAAAATTAGTAAGAAATAATAGCCAAACCCACAGGTGTGACAGATGGCATTGAATGGACATCTGTTGGAATAGCATTCAGTTACCATGATGAACTTTTACCCTACGTCCCCCAGAATTAATTTTATTCCTCTGTTAATCATGTAGCATAAAGAGGAAGATGTGAGGATTGGAGACCCAAAGCTAAGGATGTCAGGAATTGGCTTTACACCTCCATCGGGTGTAGAAAACACACAGCGAGCAAGGTGTAAAAGCTGGAGGAAGGCATATGGACAAGGTGGGGCAGATAGTCTGGCCCCACGATGCTTTACTGTGGTTTACTGGTGCCCAGTGGAGAGGAGTTGTTCTGCTGAGCAGAGGCAGCTGTAAGGTTTGTGCAGAGAAAAGTTGCTTTCTTATGTTCAGACAAATAGCCCCAGATGACGAGGTCTGACTGCGTCTTTTAGAGTAAGGGTAATTTGGGGTGTTGCTAGGGAGGAGGCAGAGAGCTGGAGACAAAGGTCAAGGAGAATCAGTCCCAGCGCAGTGGCATGGATCAGCCGGACAAGGTCACATACCTCTGGGATACTCATAGAATTAATAACCAGGCTAACAGTGACAACTGTTTTTGAAAAAGACTGGTTAAGCTAAGAGAAAGAATAACCATGAGAGAAAAACACAGATTTCTGTGAAATGGAGCTTTAAATAAGCACCAAACCAAAGCAGGCAAGATGGCTTTGTGAGATTGAAAAAAAAAATATTTGATTAAAACATGGTGAAAATTGTCTCAAAATATGTAGCCACCTATGATGACTCTTCAATATAAACCCAAATTAAAGCATGACAATGGGCTTTATTTAGAAATGTCCTGACCTTTCTCGTATGACTCTTGTCCTGCCTTCTCGTTACTTGTCATTCTCAGTCACTGTATCTTGTTTAAATGAAAAGTGTAAGCTCTCCAGGGCATAGGACTGTATCTCTTTTTTTTTCATTCACTCTGTACAACAATGGATGCAGCAGGGAGACTCTTAAAACAGTTAAATAAAACATAGACAAAACATTTAATCTGCAGTTTTGCAACTTTACTGAATTTCTTCACACGAAAAAGTAAACTCTAGTGTGCATATTGGTAAGAAGTTACTTGCTCACAAAAGTAAAAATTAAGCTAAATGATAATCACAGAAAAGCAGTGCTTTCCTTGGTAATGATGTTTATTAGATCGCAGAACGGTTCCTGGGGGAGAGCAGTGGAAACCCATTGCTTGGGATTTTGAGAGCAAGGTTGGGCAAAGCCAGAGACCGCACTGCAGGGCTCGATGCCCTGCTGGCAGGAAGACGAATGAGAAGCCCTAACAGTCTTCTCTATTTTGTTCTTCTATGATCCTTATAAGAGAGATTGATGCTGACAGCATCCAGGTGGTGTGTCCATGACTCAGCTGTCACGTCACTGCTTACGGCTTAAAGCCAGTGAGTCAAGGAATGAAAAACAGGTGGAAGGAGGAGGAGAGCCCTCCTGAAGTGCTCACCTCCAGCCATCTCTCGCTAAGCGAGCAGGGCCAATTGCAGACCACAGGGACATGGAAGAAGGAGAGGCAATGACAGAAGGAACGGCTGGTCACCTTCCTCCAAGGGCAGCAGGGTTGCAAGCCATTCTCCACGCTTTACATGGTGTGGAGGAAAAGCCTGGTGTGAGTTAATGGACTTCTGCGAGCCAGAAGTGTCCACCTTATGTGGTAGGTCTGAGGCCTGCTGACTCTTGTAACTATGCTCCATGGGCAAGGCTGTAGATGGAGTAAATATTAAATCCATCTAGTTTAGTTCATGCTAGACAGAGAAGGTAACATCACAGATGTCTGGCCATGTATTTTCATCAATACGAAGTTTACTATTACGGATCTGATTTCAAGTGACACCCTAAATCCTGTTCTGAGAATGGGTCCTCAATGAGCTAGTGACTGTGATAACAGACACTGTTTCTCTGAAAATCCAAGAAGTCCTAGAAGACAGAAACAAGACTCCTTGGAGGCAGACTCCTATGTTCAGGTGGCTTCTGCAACACTTCTGCCTGTCTGGGAAGGCTCAAAAAATAAATCTGCCATGCCTGAGATCTAAATCTGAATCTATTTTTTTTTTTTTGCCACTGTTTTGATGGCAAGGCCAGCCTCTTGTAATTCACAGTAGCAGAAGGTCAAAGGCATCTCTAGAAGGTGGGCACTCCACCGCTGTCTCTGCCTTCAGGCACGATCAATGTCTAACATGTGGAAATCTATCCAGGGATGGAAACTTCATAACCTCCCCAAGGAACCTGTTGCAATACTTGGTAATGTCTACCATTCACAGAAACATTTTCCAGCATCTGATCTTAATTGCTCTGCTGCAGTTTAAGAGTCTAATTCCTTGTCTTATCCATCATGAACACAGACAGCAGGTGATTCCCTCCCTTTTAGTGGTAGTCCTTCACACACTTGACAATTGCTACCTTGCTTCCCTAGTCAGTCTGCCCTTCAGAATTTCAGTCCATTCCACCTTTCTTCATCACTGTTTTTTTCTAGAGCTCTGGTCGTTCTCCCTGCTCCCTGGACTTTCACTCATGGTCCACATGTTTTTTGAGGTGCAGTGCTCAAGACTGGGCACAGGAGTCTTCGGCTGAACCTTCCTATTCATCTATTTCATAACAGCGCATCATTGTTGACTCGTATCCAGCTTGTGATCCCCATCACCTACAAATCCTTCTCCAAAGAGCAGTCAGCACCCTGTACGTCCCTGACTGCGTCACCTCCCAGTTGTCCCTGCTGAATGACGTTCTGGTCTCCTTCCTATGCAATCTTTGATTTGCCATTATTATTTGGAGTACTCAGCCTCTCCTTCAGCCTGTCAGCTGTCACCACCTGCATGTAAGTTTAACAAGTGATCCCTATCCCATCATCAGTGTCTTTACTAGCAATATAAATAGTACCAGACCCCTAGAGAGTCCCACTTTCCCTTTTCGCAATGACCTGCTGATACTTTCCCTGTTCAGCTCAGTTTTGTGGCCATCCTACAATGCTTGGGATGTTACTGCAATGTTAGGAATAATAGTCCCTAGTTCCTTTACAAGAATACAATGTGTTAGAGTGTTAAAATCTTTTTAAAAATCAAGATATATAGTGCCTGCTGCTTTGCTACACACGTAAAGAAGAAAATTTTATTGGTGTGGCACAACCGATTCTTGCCAAAAAGAAAAGAGTGGTGGCTATCATTTATTGCTTTATTATATGAGTACTGCATGTTTTGGTAGCTGCCAGGAAGCTTGTCATGCATTGGCACCTTCTTGTGCAAAGTGCTATGCAAACTCAGAACCAAAAGATGGAACCTGTACCAAGAAATTAACAATCTAATTAATCTTAATTTTTTCCTGAAAAGAAAATGCCAGCTCCTTCCTTATCAGACTTCACACTGAAACATCTAGGAAAAGAAGAGTATGCATTCTGCAAACCTGTTTTATCACAAAATGAGACGATCACTTCTTTCCCAAACAAGTAGTTACTACCAGCATCATCAAGAGCCATATGTAAGTCTTGATTTTAACCACATTAAGCCTTGCTTAAGGCTAAAAGACATCATCTGTCTGCATCCCCCTCACTGTCTGCTCTCTCACTGTCTGCTCCACCTAGGATGCAAGTCAGGCAGTTCTTCAGTTTTCAAACCCGACTGCTTCCAGTATGAGTGACACATCTTATGGTGACACAACTGCTGCAGGGTCTGCAGGAATTGTCTGAAAGCCAAGAGCTCTGTCCAAAGGAAGGAAAAATGGCAAGGATATAGTTATGTGAAGTGAATGAGTAAAAGGCATCCACTCCAAGACTGCAAGGCACAGTAACTGAAAACATGGCGTTTTGCACTGCTCCTGCTGTGCAAAGTAAACCAATTTTAAAAAGTGTTAAATCATGGCACTACTTTTGGCAAGCAATGAAACTTGATCTTATTTTATGGAATTTTGATCTTCACAGACACAAGGAAGACTGTTATCAAGTTAAAGTATTCCAGCCAGCAAGTCTCTGACTGTATGTTTGCAGAGCACCTGTGACAGAAAAACACGGGCGCTGCTGTTGCTTCTGGAACTAAAGAGTTGGTAACAACTAATGTTGCTTATACGTGCAAAGCATTTGGAACTCATTACAGTTTTGTGCCGTATTTAAGTGTACGTTTAATTACTTTTGATTAGTATAAAGACGATCATTTGCTTTTACCAATTCTCAGGATATTCAGAACATCTGGAAACTAATGCAATTCTTTGCACACCGAATTATTAGTGTAAATTTCAACATTTCCACAGAAAATGCTCCATGAGTGGGGAATGGCTGAGGCATCTGGCATGAAATGAATGACCTGGGTTCTTGATGCCTCAGAAATGGCTGGACATGCAAACCTTTCCCTACAGTAGAAAGACACGATCTGTTGCTTGACCACACATGCTTGCTGAGCTTCTAGGTATTTAGAGGCCAGAGCGTCAAAAAGTCCATATTTGAACCACTTTTTTACCCACCCATTTTGCCTTGTCCCATGCAGCAGCCTTCCGAGATGAAGTGCTCATGAGCCTGCCGTCAGCCCTGGCTGGTACCAGCAGGGAATGGGGGCCTGCTCTGGCTCGGTGCAGCAGGTGCCTGTGCAATGCATGACTCTCCTCCATCTGCCTCACAGCTCTGTTAAATCATGCCTTTAAAGGCTGCTGTTCAGGGCCCTCTGCTCATTTTGGTGGGGACTTGGCTGACACGGACCCCAGCCTGCCTGAAGATGGAGCTCACTGCTTTAGCAGCTGGTAAAATCCAGCTCCAGAGAAGAGACAGAGGTCATCAGCCCAGAAACTGGCCAGTGTGGGTGGCCCCACAGTGCCTTGCTCAACCTTGCTGCCTCATCCACAGTTCTAAAACCTCTCCTCTAGGCAGACCTTTGTGGCACGTGAAACACACTTCCATAAATAACATTAAAACAATTCTACTGCTCAGTGGGACACAGAAGAGAAGGGAAGAGGAGAGGATAGAAGAGGAGAAGAGGAGAGGAGAGGAGAGGAGAGGAGAGGAGAGGAGAGGAGAGGAGAGGAGAGGAGAGGAGAGGAGAGGAGAGGAGAGGAGAGGAGAGGAGAGGAGAGGAGAGGAGAGGAGAGGAGAGGAGAGGAGAGGAGAGGAGAAGAGAGGAGAGAAGAGAAGAGAAGAGAAGAGAAGAGAAGAGAAGAGAAGAGAAGAGAAGAGAAGAGAAGAGAAGAGAAGAGAAGAGAAGAGAAGAGAAGAGAAGAGAAGAGAAGAGAAGAGAGAAGAGAAGAGAAGAGAAGAGAAGAGAAGAGAAGAGAAGAGAAGAGAAGAGAAGAGAAGAGAAGAGAAGAGAAGAGAAGAGAAGAGAAGAGAAGAGAAGAGAAGAGAAGAGAAGAGAAGAGAAGAGGAAGAGAAGAGAAGAGAAGAGAAGAGAAGAGAAGAGAGAGAAGAGAAGAGAGGAAGAGGCCAATGCAATGAGATCAGCATCTTCATCATGGGATCACAGCAAGTATATCATCTTTTATCATGGAAGGACCACAGTACAGCCAGGGATGAAGGCCAGGCAGGCTGATTTTGCAGCTGAACACAGCTTCAAGGCTCCATGTGAGACCTCCCACCACCACGCTGCCCCAGTGGATCCACGCTGATGGAATCGGGAAGCAGGCATGATGCCAGTGATTTACTGGGAGTGCAGGAGGCTGCTCGTTTTAATATATGGCACATATGGCATGAGAGTGTTAATGGAATTTATACTGTAAAAAATTATCTCTGCACAAAGTATGGAATTACTTGGGAGGATTTATGCAACAGACATAAAATCCAGTGGAAACACTCTAACCTTTCTGAGGCTTATTAAGTTTTCTCTTTATTTATGGAAATGTCTTAATTTATGCAAGGTGAATGCCAGAAAAAATGCTATAGATTTAGTCAGAGCATAGCTTTTGCTATTTATAGATGTTCACAGCTATATTCTGCTCTTGTTTACATCAGGAGTAAAATTATTTTAAGTCAGTGGGCCCAATCCAAAGTCATCTACATGACTCTGTTGAATGGGCACCAGCACTATGGTATCAGTTGACCCCCAAAATGATGCTAATAATAAGCAAAAAATATGAAGAAAAAATGTCAGTAACAAAGGACATTAAAAAAATTTGCTTTGTATCCTGCTTACCCTTATTGTATATGTTACATTAAATATAGATCAAAGTAACACTCCTCCATCCTTGCCTGTGTGCAAGCAGTAAGACACAGGACTCCCTGAGGACAACAGGGTTTCCCTACGTCCCCCAGGACAGGATGGTGCTTACTCCTTGGTGGCGAGGTGTATCATTAGCCAGGTTCTGAAAAAAAGATGACACTTCAGTAACCACACTGCCTCTCCATCAGCACTTCCCCCATAACCTCAGTTTCAACCAAACTGTGACAATGTCCTTCAAAACATTATGTTCCTACAGGTGTAATGAAAATTGGAGAGGCACAAATTGGTGCTCTGGTGAGAGGAGACAGTGTCCCCAAGGGTTACACCATGTCTGGCAGGACTGGCCGCCAGGGACAACACTTCAGCCAGCCACCAGGAGTGTCACACACATGGTATCATTTGTAGTACAGAGGGAGGAGGTGGATGGAGGGGAAAACCACACAAATCCATCAGAAAACAGGCTTGTGTTCTTCATCAGTCAACACATCTTACTCAGTGTATCTAAATCCTGCACAAATTTCATCCTGTGTTTTTTCACAGCTGTATCACTGAAGAATCTTGATTTCTTAGAGATGCTAACAAATGCAACCTTAAAATACACCCCTGAGGTCATCTGGGGTTATTAACTGGAGGTCACAATAAATGAGCCCCAGCAAATATTGCTCTGGTGGCTTCCAACACCATCATTCCACTCATGTGCTTCAATTTCTCCCCAAAGACACCCCTGTGCAGCTGGCAGAGGGGAACCGGGGCTGGCTCCCCAGCACCTCCGGCTTCCCAGCCCATATCCCAAAACCAGGCAAAACAGCGCTGATGGAGGCTGGCGTCTTGCAAAAGAAACTTGTAAATCAGCGTCCCTGAAGCCCAGCACATAATGCGAATGCAGGAGGAAAATAACTGACATTGAGCAGAGTCTCTGGCCTGGCCTTTGAGACCTTGCCCCTGGAAATTAGTTTGAAGTGAAACAGTGTGTCTTTTCCTCTGATTTTCAAAAGCAAAGGATTTTTAAAGCTCCCTGATGAGGAGCTGTCCTCCCCCGATGGGACAGGGGAGAGTCCAGGGTGGGGCAAGCCAGCAGGAGGAGGAATTTGGGCCTCAGAGTCCAGATTTTGCCACTCCAGGTGATGGTGAGCAGAACGTGGTCCATCCTGCTGGAGAACCAGGCCCCGGAGGGAGGCATGGAGCCAAGCTTTCCCCGCAGGTTTCCCTGCTCTCTCCAGCCAAGGAAAATTAGGGTCAGCTCCCAGGCTTTGGAGGAGCGTTCTCTACCAGGCTTTTGGACCATCTCCTCCAGCCTCACCAGCACTACTTCTGCTTTCTTTGTTATTGCCCCCCATCTGGTGCCATTTTCCCCACCTGAGCTGTGTCTCACCCTTGTCCTCCCTTCTCCACCCGCCGCTCCACCTCCATCTTGGTTCTCTCATACCACAGTTCCCATCCCAGCTCTTCGGGCTCCACACCTCTCCCCACTGTGTCCAGATCCACTGAGGTCTGTCTCCTACACCAAATCTAACCCCCAACTCTCATTTAACCCTTTCTCTGCTCCACACACCTCCCTATGGCAGCATCCCGGCATGGTGCATCCCTCCTACATCCACCCCCGGAGCACAGAGAGCACCAGAAGGCAGTCCCCAGGCTGTGCCCAGTATCCCAGTGGGATGGGCAGGGAGGGGGAAAGTGTGGTCAGTAAAGGTCTCTCCCATCACCCTCTGGAGCAGTGCACACAACGCACAGGGCCTGTGCTGGGCGCTGGCGGAATCCCTCAGGAAAGGAGATGCTGGGCCCCCCTGTTTCTCTGCTATGCACATATGAACTGAGACTTTTCAGGCTTACCATTCCACCCAGTCTGGTGTTTTAAACAGGGGTGATACAGCCTGGAGAGCATCTCTGCCATCAAACTTGGAGCTTCCACTCCAAAGCATGGAGTTTCTTCTAGGCAACACTTCCATAGTAATTTCTATAATAATGATAAGTTACTTGCTTTTCTCTAAATTTATTCCCAAGAATAACTGCATTCTGTTAGCTGAAAATTTGCATTGCTACACACAAGCAAATATAACATGATCATGTGTGTGTATCAGCCACAAGCTGAAAAACTTCTGTGCAAAGTCCTAATGTCTGATAAAGTTATAATCAAATGAAAACCATAAGCTTATAATGAAAAATGTTTAGAAATCTTAACTGTAGACATCACAGTCTGTATTACTTACAACAGAATAAGGACTAATTTCTACATCATTCTGTATCACAGAGAAATCTGAAAACAATGTTCATATTTCATTTATTTTTCACTCCACTGAAACTCCCTTTCAAATCAAATCAATGTAAACTGAAAGTAACGTTTAGCCACAAAAAAGGATCTTCAGATTTCTTCTGCTTCCATCATTTCAATTATACTTTTCACAATTATTTTGAATTATGCCCTGCAAAAACTACCTTGTGCTACAAAACCACTTCAGCGTCTCCCATCTCCCGTCTCCCTAAACTCGCCCGTTTTCCCTTTGCCGTTATGTCATCAAACTGTGCAACATGGTCGTCTCTGCCTCTTCTATAACTCACATCAACCCAGAATAAATAGAGGGAAAATAAATGTGATTCTTTTAACCAGGATCTTACGCATACTCTCTAAACAGTATCTGATGTAGTGCGCATGTAGATCTGCCTTTGAAAGTGTCATCTGGGGGAGATGCCTGGAGGATTCCCATCCTCTGAGTTTGCCAACACCGCCGGCATTTCACTACAAACACAGTTAGACAGATGGGTGGGCAGGACGGCTTTTACAAACTCCCAGCCGGGACTTCTGCAAAAGCTGCGTTTGCCTGCTTAACAGTTACAAAAATGGGAAAGAAGAGGGTGGAAAATGTAATAAGCACTCCATCTGCATTACTGATCAGTTTTAATTCCTTGCGCATCGCAGCTGGCACGATGGTACAACCCCGCGCAGGGATGGAGGGGGCTTGTTGCTGCAGAAGCACCGTTGCTGAGCCCCCCAGAGCCGCCACAAAATCCTACCTCAATTCCCAGCCCCATTAACAGCAAAATATGTAGAACAAAGGTGCTGAAAGGATTTAGCGGCTTTTCTCATTGACCTGTCGGAGGGGTTGTGTACTACATGGTGTAAAAATGAAGTTCGGCTATTTCAAGGATGTGGGATCAGATCCTCATATCAAATCCTTCTTGTGCCAGCTGCTCTGCTCCCAGGTTCATCTGATGCCTTGCTCATTTGCTGACAGACCGGTGGGGACCATGGAGACATCTTGCCTGTTTTTAGTACCATCTTTGTTATTCATTTTACACAGTTTTAGACTTAGGCAGTGATTTACAGGACACATAAAGCCACGGCAGGGGGCCTGCCCCAGTTAGGGCAGGGGCCGTGACCCTGCAAACACCAAATCCCATCATTCAGTAACTCCAGTGAGGGGACAGGCAGGCACTTTGGATAAAGGCTCTACAGCACAAGGACCTGACTCCCTGACCCCTCCTCACATTCCTATTTTACATTGATATATATTGTATGAATATATATATTGTATATTCATATTGTCTTATTCACCCATGCATGAATTATTTAGCCCACTTCAGCCTCCATGGCAAGGCGTGTGTCCTGCCTCCAGCTCCCAGGGCTCCCAGTGCCAGTGTTGAAGCTGTCTCCCAAAAATAACAAGCCAAATCCCTCTCCTGACTCAGTGTGGAGTTTCCCAAGGAACTCAAGGGGAAAAAGTATCAACACAAAACTTAAGCACGGCAGCAGGGATTGCACCAGCAGCCATAATTGCACCAGCAGCCATAATCGCACCAGAGGGCACAAACGAGGAGCAATTCAGCACAGCCAGAAGAAAGACAAAGCCCAGGATATCACCGTGCTGCCAACAGCAGCTCACAGAGAGGTGTAACTGATGCCTTTGGCTCCTTCCAACCTCCAGGCTCGTCTTTTCACCCCACTGCAATTTGCTGCTGTTGGGTTATTTGGCTCCCTCTCCCCGAGTATCCTGGCTACCAGGCTGCGCTGTGATCCTGCTGCGGCTGCTTGCTTGTAGGTACTGTAACATGAAGGGGCAAAACCTCAGTCTTTAGTCCCTCCACATGTATTTGGGTGGCAAAGGTATGAGAGGTGAAATTGCCCTTGTCCTCACGGCAAAGATCCAAATCCAGTTACTGTTCTCCAGGCAGGGTGATGTAAGTGCTTGACAAATCTTTGTTTAGGCCCCTCAGCAGCAAAGTGAGAAAGCTTTAATCAACCACCCTAACTAGTGATGGAGAAATGGGAAAAATTAAACAGACCCCCAAAATTTGAGAGTATTTATTTCCAAGGCAATATTTTAAAATAAAGATGAGAATGTTTAAGTGCCTGGTCATTTAGATAGCCACTCTCTTTGCAAATCTCTTGCAACCATTAAAAAATAGGAGGTTGAAATAAAATAATTTTTAACAAAACCAAATAAATACTGCTGCAGTGATAAAACACTTCACTGGCCACTTTAGTTTCATGAGCTCAGGTTCAGCCCCATGGCCAGGCAGACACAGGAGACAGAGCTGGGACTCGGCTGACAGGAGGACCCTAAGGAGGAAAGGAAAGGAGGTTTTATGGTCCAAACCCTCCGTATTTTGGCCTCCTGGCACACTGGTTGTCAGCAAGCTGACTGAGGGGCACAGGGCACACAAAAGGCTGCTCCAGACGAGAGGGAGCTGGGCACAGATAAGCACAATTCACCAGCAGTGGTTGCAAGGTGCCACAGAATGACAAAATCCTGCTGTCGAGCTGGCACTGGGGAACTTCTCCTAGACTTGAACGTTGTTTTAAGAAAGCAAAGCCCGTGTGTCACTGCTCAGGAGCCTGTGATATGTCCAAAGGCTGGCAGCGGCACTGGGTGCACATCACTCAGCCCGTATGCGGCGCCATGCGAGGCTCCCTTTGAGCGACAGCTCTGCAGCAGGAGCTGAGCTGCACAGCCCGTCCTCAACAGGGATAGAAAAAGAGAAACAAAGCGCTTCGTATTTGTCACTGCCTGTTCTTCATCTGTGCGATCGTGCTTTGCTTCAGCACAGCAATAATCTCTGGGGTCTCCATAAGGAGACACCTTCCCAGGGAGCTGTGCCTCCTGCACCGTGGCCACTCCCACCCCATGTTCCCAGCACCCATGGCAGGGCTGCTGCAGGGACCCTGGCCCCAGATCCTCATCTCCTTCTCCCCATATCCCATAAGAGATGTTGGCCTTAAATCAATGCTGACTTAAATGTTTTAATCACTGGTACAGAGTTCCCTCTCCTGGTTTTATTAATTCATCAACAGTTTGTGATGCTTTGCATAGTAGCATCAGCACTACCTTACACAGTAGCCATCAGAGGTTGAACCTGTCACAGCTGCATCCCAGTGTCACACCAGTAATCCTTTTCCAAGTTAATTGGCCTGGATGTGCTGCACACACCATTTAGTAAAGCTCTGGTGGTACATGCATGTGGCTCTGCCACCCCCACTGCTTGATCTAGAACTGGGAAGGGGAATTCATCAGTGTACTGAGTAGTTTCAGTTCTAGACAGGTAAAGCTTAATACAAGTGACCAGGAGAAGAAGCAATCCTTTAAAATGGAAAGCAAAGATTAAGAAATTACTGCTTTTAAGTCGCAGCCTGCAAAGCCTGGTGCCCTGGGGTGCCCTGGGGACCAGGATGACTCCTCTCCTCATGCGCACACAGCTCCACGAGTGAGAGGGGCAGCTCCCACCTGACCTGCCACTGCCCTCACTTGCTCTGCAGTCATTTTTCCAGGAATCTCCACTTCCTCCATTATCATCTTCCCATCAAGTTTCTTCTCTGTCCTTTGATCCTCTTTTTCCCTCTCCTGGCAGTAGGATGTGATGCTTTCCTTCTTCGCCGGCACAGAGGCCCCGTTCTCCAGCAGTAGTGGAACACTGGTGTGGATTGCTGGTGACATATCATGGCTGGGCTGGTTAATCATGTATATTCCCAAGAGCTGTCAAAGCTGGTTGAAACCAAGATCTGATCTAACACTAAATACTCATACTGCCCCCTAAACCCTACACAAGCCAGCGAGGACTGTGGTTATCCACGAGCTATAGGCTTAGCCTTCCTGCCTGGTATGGTTAAAGGTTGAAGTCTGAAGGATTCTACACAACTGATGTATAATTATGTACATGCATGGAATACTATTTAACACACTATCTCAACTTCAAAAATATTCTGATTTAAGCTTACACCTGATGATATTTACATATAAAGTTCTCAGCTTACAGCTGTCTACAGGCCTAATGGTTCAGTAACACTTTTAATAAAGGCCCTGATGGGGCTCAGTGTTTAAGACTATGCTTAAATCTATTGACTTAATAAAATGAAATATGCTTAACTATATATTGCAGACAGGTGTGGGTAATCCATTCCCTTCACACTCACCCTATCCACTTCTGGGGCAGACCCTGGCTTTGTGTTTAGTTTGTGTGTCACCAAACAGAACGGTGGGGCCAGGCTCTTCGGCACCACAAGCAAGATAATCATTTAACTGACATCATTATACTGATTTAAGGCAGAAGGACTTCTTCCATGGTAAAGCATGTGCATAAGTTGTTATCAACTTATTTATTAATTGTTATCAGTTGTTCAAGCCTGTGTTTATGCACCTTACCAACCCAGAGCCCAGATATACCCCATGTCAGGAGGTCGAGGGCAGTTGCAGCACCTGCAAGTGCTTCCAGCAAAACATATTCAGGCTATGGCATAGCTGCAGAGGAGTGCCCAGAAAATACACAAGTCCTTCCTTGTGCCCTCATGCCAAACTGACATTTCAGAACTGCAATATCAAGACATTTAAATACTGCCAGTTTATGCAGCATCTCAGTTATCCTTTAATAGTATACTTACTTTTTTCTCAGAAGAGAGTGGTGTCTAATCATGTCAGGATTTTCTTAAGTAATTCTGCCTCAGGGTAAAGAGTATTTTTTATACAACAGCGATGGATCTATATGGCTTTAAGAGGCAGATTCTCCCAACACTCAGGGCCTGGCTTAAAGGAGGCTCCTGAACTGATTCTGTCAAAAAGTGTTTGCATTTTCTTCAGGGCGAGTTAGAAAAGGGAAAAAACCTAAATGTGTTTTGACATTTGTATTTCGAGTGTTATCTGTCAAATATGCCAGGACCAGATCACAAATTTCCTAAAGATTGTCGTGGCTATCCAGCTATCAATAGCAGTCTGGAGCTCAGATACAATCCAGGTGGAAAGGCACATTGATAGAATGCAATGACAGATTTCACATTAGGATGGAGGAGGAATAGGGGGCAGCTAATGGCATCTTTAAAATTGCACATGGGTCTTCTCGGTAAGTGAGGTCTGACAGGCCAGTTTGCAAAAACCAGAGAGGAAACAGAAACCAGACGGTTGTACAAGGCCATGGCCACGCTACCTGGAGCTGATCAGTGGCTTTGTCACGTGAGTCTTTCATCCCTTACATCTTCTGCTGCTGTGGGCAAAACAACTCTGTAGCAAGCCTTGACCTCTCACTTCCTATTTATATGTTATTTTGGAGCAACGGATCTCTTCCAGTCCCATTTCTCTGAAACCAGCTAGGGGCAGAGGGACTATGCAGGGAAAGACAAGCAATGCCACTGGGGGCTGAGGGATGCTGAGGAGCAGAGCCATTCCAGGACGGGCAACCCCACATCCTGCAGAACCCTGGCCCTGGGACCAGCTGCAGCACCAGCCTGGGTACCTGCTCCAGGAGGGCAAACAGCACTTACGGAGGACATCCAAGAGCAGCCTTGCATATGCTCATTCAAAATCACTGGCAGCAGAGGACAGAGGCTGCTTAGATTTTACATTGCTTCCATCTATTTAGTCCCCCAGGTTTGTTATTGATTCCACCTGTGACATTACGCAAAAGCCCCCATCGACTACAGGACCATTTAGGATGATTTCTGATACTCCAGCAGCATCAAATTAGATCTGCTTCAAGGTGATCTGCCAGCTCTGGCTCTCCATCACACACTGTGCTCCCATTTCAAAAGCACCCTATTCTAATACTCCGTTTTAATACCATGCAGAGACGAGATCTGCAGGTCCTGTTATTATATGAAATTAAAATACATTGTGCTGGTTACATTCCTAGGTTTAATGTATAGGCACCACTAGTAAAACAGCAAGAGCCCACCGAATGCAAGATGCCGCGCATTGTATTAGCTACATTGATTTATAGAAGAGGAATGCACAAATAGATGGCACACTGTACTCTAACATCACAACAAAATGCCAATGAAATGTAATGCTCTGTAGAGAGACATGAGTTGTTTCTGGGGATATTAATAGTCAGGCTGAACTGGGGGGAAAAGCTATTGGTGTGTTTGCTGCTGAATGTTCTTGAGATCCTGTGTGGTAAAGTGATAGTGGTTTGTTTGACCACAGATGACGTTATTCTTACTGAAAGCGTGCTTGTCCCAAGGTTTTCCAGGGATTGTCAATACCCTGAGTCCTGCTATAGATTCTGTCAACCATTTAATTATGGATGCTTAATCACTGGTGGTGGATTAGCCCCTGGTCTCCTCCAAACACAAGCATGTACGTGCAGCAAAACCTGAGTTTCAGAGCTCAGGCAGCAAGCTCGCAAGTAGCTCCTATTTCCCAGAAGGCTGTTCCTGCACGATGAATACCTTTCAGTCACTTCCAAGTGGATGGGAACAGGCTTCAGCAGGTGTTTGCTTCTCACATAGTGAATCCTTCTTCAGAGCCAGAGCAGGGCCTGGCCTGCAGGAAATATTTTGCAGTGGACTGCATTTTTACAGGGTTTAAGAGATCACTCAAGTGTGCGATGAGCTGAGGGACCAGTTCTACATGCAGTATTGCAGGAGGCACCACGATTCCCCCTGTGCCATTGACCTGGAGCATATGTGCCATGTGCATCTCACCTCCCACAAGGTTTCCAGGGGGATGCTCTGCAAAGCACTGAATCTTAAAACCAGTTGATGCTGAGCACCAGTCCCTCTTTTCCCTCCCAGTTTAATTCCAGCATGGTCCTAGTAGCTTCTGCCCCCACAACCTCTAACTTACACACAAACACTAAGCTTTTGTAATCCTTCCTCTCCAGTGGGCCAAGATATTAACCACTGACACCATGAACAGGAATCTTTGGCCACCACAAGACTGATGGAGTCCCCAGAGGGTAGGTGGGATGGCGAGGTGGCGCATAAAATGACTCTTAAAATATAGCTACTATCTATTTCATGCTATTGATAGATTTGAATATCAGCTGTGTACCTGTTATGAATAGTTTAGAAAATTTAAAGGACTTTCAATACCCATGTTTTAGCTTTAATTCCATTTTCTCACCAAAATCTAACGTCTTCTGAATCCTTTGTCACTGCTGGCATAAACAGTTCCTGTTTCTCCATTCAAAAGAGGCAAAAATAACCAATCAATAATAAGGAATATAAAGGGTAGATTCATTTTTTAGCATCATCAGGATACCAGAGCCAGGATATAGAAACAGATGTGAGTGCTATCACCGCCCCATCGCCTGTGCTGCTGGGAGGCATCACTGCAGAGCAGAATAGAAACATTTCTCCTTTTTTTTTTTTTTTTTTTTGTATTGTGGAATCAGAGGGTTTTACAGGCATCATAACCAGGTCAGTAGGAAACTTGGGCTCTGCAGCCCACCAGGGAGATATCAACCCGCTGGGCAGCACAGACCTTATTCCTGATGGTGAAGAGGAGGAATAGGCAACATAGGGGATGAAGGGATGTCCAGCTGCATGCTGAGAGCTCGGTGCTCGGCACCTTGTGCCAGTACAGGACCAGCCTCGTGGACTGGGACATGGTCCTGGTCTGCCCTGCTACCGCTGAGCTGAGCCGGGGACTCGCAAAGGTACTTTGGTATCTGCTTGAAAATATGTTAAAGCCTTTCCTCTTGATGGACACATTTGCAGTATAAATAGTTATGTCCTCTTTATTTCACTCTGAGGTTTAATTAATATATAAATCAAATGCTTGTAAAACTCAGAAATGCTTGGGAAGATGTAAAATTTAATTAGTTTGCCCGCACAACTCCATATGTCAACTGTTAGCTCAATTACGCTTTGCCATGAAATACTGACTGCGCTTTCCCATACTGGTAATTTCCCTCTATCTCAGAGTCATGGTTAATCAACACCCTGAACTCAACACACACACTCGTGTTAAATTAAATATTGAGCACAAGGAGCGAGAGCCTCCTTAATGAAATCACAGCTGGATTTTCCTCAGAAATGATGTCCTCATGCAATACTGGGGCAGATTATAATCTCCGGGGTGCGGGGCAGGTTATCACCCTGCTCTGGGATGTGCTACCAGGCCGTCACACAGCAGGTGCACAACCATACTCGTGCTATCATATCAAGAACTGGAGGAAATACACCTCTGTTCAGGTTTTCTTGGGATGGGAGAGGGATGGAGCAGATGCCGGTCAGGCAGGGACTGGAGGAGACAAGGGGAGGCTGGAGATGAAGCACATGGCAGGGATGGGGCAGGCAATAAATACACTGTGATTGGCTCACGCACATGCGAAGTGCAGGTGTACAGCAGTTAAAGACAGTAACAAGCTACCGGTGTATACATTAAATACGCGTTAAAAGCACATTTAGGGCAGCCCCCAGTCTGGCAGTGAGAGTCGGTACAAATGAGCGCCACTACTCTGTTTATTCCTGTTTCAGAATTTTCAAGTGACAAGAAAATGTCAGAATTATTGTCTGGAAAAGGGCCAACAAACTCACAGCCCTCTTGGGGCACCCTTCCTCCCCATCCCCAGCCCAGGCACAAGGGCTCCAAGAGCCCCCTTGGCTCACGCACCGTGGGATGCAGAGGAGCTCTGTGCCGAGCCGTGCCAGCTCGCGTGCCTGTGGCTTTCTCCCTGGCCAGGCATGCCACGGGGCGACTTGGAAGTGACCTTTGCTGGCTCAGCCGCGGCGCCTGGCACGCTTGGCTGCTCCCGGCATAATAGCCAGCCGGTGGCATCGTGTCGGCTCCCAGCCGTGCCCGTCCTGCTGAGACCAGATCCTGCCCACCCATGAGAAGCGGGGGGTTGTGGCCATGACTGCAGCACCACAGCTGACAGGACCGTTTGGTGGGGAGGAGGATGCTGGTGGCTGGATATGCTGTAGCAGAGGGTGCAGCAGCCAAATGGAAATTAAGCAAGCTGCAGGAGGATGCATTAAACCTTTTTGCCTCCTTCAGAAGAACTCCCTTGGAATAAAGATGTCTCTAACTCTAAAAAATAAATTAAGCTCTTATTTTTCCCACTTGTGCCACTTCCCTGTATATAATTTTCCTATTTGTGCTGTGAATACAGACTATTCATTTTCCCTAAAACTATTTTCTTACCCAATTTGCTTTTAAAAGCTGGAGCAGGAACAGAGCCCGGCTGTGGCCACCATGCACGAGCCACCAGCACTACCTTTCCCTGTGGCTTCTGCTCAGAGCCGTTTCCACCATGCTTTTACAGTCCTGGAAACATTCCCACCCACTTTCCACTGGTCACTAACTCCCTGGTTTGCCTCTGGGGTTTGGGTTTTTCTCCCTCCCCTGTAAGGGAGAAGCTGCAGACCTTGACGGGACGATGCTCCAAGACATAAGCCTTGGATCAAGCCCTCCCAGTTTACTGTACATAGGTCAAATCTCCCCTAAGCTCGTGAGAGCCTCGTTTCCCTGTGCACTGTGACCGCCTCAAAAAAAAATTATAATTTCAACTATAAAACCACATCAGGGGGGTGGCTGGGGGCGGTTGTTGGGGTTTCTTTTAAGCTGTCCTGATATAAACAGAACTGGAACCCAGATGCAAAATAAAATATTTTTCATCCTCTAACTTCTTTCTTCAGGCAATCAGCTTGTTTCTTTAATTCAAATTAGCTCTTCATATTCAAGTCTCATTTTATCTAATCTTCTTTTTCAATTAAATACAATTGTCTGTGATCTTCTTAACTTCCTATGCTTCCCTGCATGGCTAATACAGACAAATTTTGCATTTGCTCCTTTCACTTTCCTTTTCTTTTCAACCTGGTGTTGTTTTGCTTAACGAAACCACCTTCCGGGTAAGAGCTCGTTCCAATCCTGAAGCACATCTGTGTTGCCGGGGCACAAGCAATGGCTACCAAGCTGCTGGGAGGGGCAGTATGTTTTCCACTGGCTGGCTACCTCTGCTTGATATCAGGGCATCCGTGTTCCCTGTGCGCAGGGAGGAAACCCAGAGCCATGGGGCAGTGAGGCTGGGGCAGGCTTTCCACCTTCATAGGCCAGCTTCGGGTTAGAAGAAAAGGACCGTCCCTCTGCTTTATGAAGTGTCCCTTCAGAACACAGCCTTTATTTCTTTTGCCCTTCTAGAGGGATAAAAAGAAGTGTTTAATGAAAAGTGTGGTGTTAAACATGGATTACAAGTACCTGGAGAGTTCAGGCCAAGTCAGACTCCTGATTTCAAGTGTCCAATATTGCAATGCCTGCAATGGAGTTTCAAGGTAGCTCCAAGCTACATATAAGACCGTTTTTTTGCTAATAATCACTTTCACAGAGCCTTCCCCAGAACACCAGCACTCCAGACACACTAACACAGCCCACTGCCCCACATTGGGCCCAAACTCGTCCCTCCTGCAAGCCATGCACCAACTCTGAAGTCTCACACGGGGTTGCTGCAGCCAGATCCTACCCCTGGCCAGGACGGGAGGACCTGGGGAAAACTGGGGCAATTCAGCAGAGAGGGGAGGCAGCTGTCAGCAGGAAGGAGTTGTTTTGGACAGTTTTGTCCACAGCTGTGAAGCACCCAGGGACCAGAGTGAGGAGATGATGCTGGGAGGCCCTTGCCTTGGAGGTGGTGAAGGTACCACCCATCAAGAAGACTGTTGGCAGTGAGCAGACTTGGGACAACACCTAGAAAGGGACAAATTTGGGAAAGCTGCAGCTGCCAAAGTATAAACCTCAATATATAGAGGTGATGTATATTGTCAGCCACATCTTTATGTGGCCACTTCTCCGACTTAAGAGTGTAAAAGCAGCTGGAAGCACCCTGCCCTGCCCAGTGGCCACCAGGCCTGGCATTTGCAGAGGAGATGCTCCTGTGGAATTTGCTGGGTTATTGCATTATGAGTGTTTTGCTGCTGTTATGCTGTAACAAAGCTTGGCTCGTTCACCATCGGTGTTGTCACGACGCTTTCAGCGCTTCTGGAAAGGTTATAGGAACCAGAGGACCAGTGATGAGGTGAGAAATTCAGTTTCCACCATCTTTTTTTAAATACTAATAAAGGCTTAGTCTCTCTGGTTATGATAAAATGCTAGAAGCAGCCCCCAAGTGCATTTCAAAGATGGAAAGACCAGAAGGCAAAGAAAAAAGGCCCCCAATTTTATTATTTTGTATAATCAGAGTATAATTGGAGAGCAGACGCTCTGTCTGTAGCATGCTGCCATTGGGGACTCCAGATTTTTAATAAGAAATCCATAGGGGAATTAGATGCTGCTTCAGTGGTGTTGTGGCTGATTTACAGGGATGCACCTGGAGCCAGAATCCATGCCCCGACTCACTGTACTTCACAGAAAGCAAAATATTTAGGCACCGTTTGTAAATCCCTGTAAAAACTGGGTCTGCAGTAGAAACAGTGATAGTCCCTTAATTATAGCAGTGCTTGTGGGAGCTGTGATAATTAGGAGTTTCTGGTGTTCTGGAAATCAAAGTGGTTTCTATTCTCTTCTTTAATTAATTCAGGCTTTTATCTATGAAAGTGGAGATGAATTAAGGTTCTGCTCTGGGCAAAGTACAATGATGCTTGTGCAGCCCTTGCAGGGTGAAGCCACCAGACCCCAGGACTTGGTCAATGTCCCTCATGCTACAGCATCCCTGGCCTCCAGGTCTCAGTGTTTTGGGAAATTGAAGGGGAAAGGCCACAGGGAGACATGCCCTGAGCAGGACTCACCACATCACACGCATATCACAGGGACCTGCTGCACAGGGATGTGCGTCCATGTATCCATGGCAGAGGACAGACTGCCTGCCAGCAGGAATTCATGTGCAGCAGGTAAGACATCCAGCATTATCACCTCCCCACGCTGCAAAGGGTGAGTCAAGCTGTGTAAAAATCATAGAATTGGTATAAAATCTTTTTGTTTGTTTGTTTAAAGCAAATTAATATTATAAGTCCCTTTTATTTTGCTCTGGGAGGGGTTGATTTTGGGAGGGTTTGTGTGGCAAACCCCGAGGGCTGGGAAGTCACGCTGAAAATCCATATGACTGTTAGAAGATGAAGACAGCAATATGGGATTTGTAGTAAAGATCATGCAATATGACCAAAGCCCTCACAATGGGAAATAGCACATGCATGGATGGCAGAGACAGTTTTTTAGCTGTAAGTAAAAACTCCAGCTGATGGGATAACCCAGCTGATGGGAAGCAGGAGCGTCTGTCACTCACTGGAGCCGAAGGCAGCAGCCCAAGCCAGTGTATTGCAATTAACCCACACAGCTAATTAATTAAATCTAGCCTTGATAATGTTATCGAGGAGCTGCCTGAAAATGATCCTTTATGTCAAAGTCTACCTTTATATTCAATAAATCAGGACCCATCCTGACAAGCCATGCTCTGGTTTGGAGCATCTCCTTGCCTTCATCATTTCTCATGTAGTGAATTCTGCTGCAAGTTCCCAAACCGTGGGCTCAGCAGTAGAACCGTGCCCCACAGCAGCTTTATGTTGGATTAAACTGTCCTGGAAAGAAACTGCATTTCAACATCCATCCTCTTTCATTTTTGGTCTTTTTCTCCTTTTCCTACTAGATGGCGCCTGCATGACAGGCGGGGACGAGCCCGGCAGCGCCAGCACGGAGCATCTCTACCAGGTCTCCTCCGTGAAGGGCTGATAAATGACGTTTTTCTCCGAAAAGCCAGGCAGCTGTGAAAGCGATAACCTGCCGGGAGCTGATTAGTGGCAGGAGGCCGTTTTTCCGGTAGTGCCACATTAACCGACCGACCTCCCCGGGGGGGTGCAGAGGGGACATCTAGAAGCTGAATCTCGGGTACCCTGGGTGTGCACAAGACCTGTTGTGCTGCCAGGGTGCTCAGGAGGATGCTTGGGCTGGAAGTGCCCATACAGAGCTGTGCAGCCACCTGCCCTCAGCCACATCCCACTTCAATACCCTGGTCCATAATCCAGGTATTTCACTGGATCATCTGGCATTTGTGGATCATCTGTGGGAGACACGCAGCCAACGGCAGGGAGCAGGCAATTGGTGTGCGTGCGGACCCCCAGTTGACTTCAAGCACTGTACAGCCACCAATGGTGCCACACGGCCCTTGGGTGGGAGGAGGGCTGCAGGGTATCACACATCCCTCCCCACCTGGGATACTCTGGGAGGGATGTGTCTTTGTCCTGCCTGCAACCTGCCCACAAGCTGCTTTCCTCTGCCTGCTCTCTCCTTGCAGCTCCATGAGGATATGGCCAGCTCTATCCCCAGCGCTGTCAGGATTCAGCATCACCCCCAGTTCTTTGAGATAACCACAGCAGAGTTGAGGGGCAACATGAGCTACTTCTTCTTCACCCAGTGAAGATGCTGTTTGTGCAACTCCAGCTTCACAGAGCCATCGCAGCTCCCTATATGCCCATTTTTGCAGCCCCTGGCTCATTCCACCTGCACGTGCTCTATGTTTCACAACCATGCTGAATTCATTTCTGCCCTCCGTGCGCTGGCAATAATTAACCACACATTATCAACTCCACCTTGCCTGCATTGTACATGCACCTTTCCAGCTTCTCGGCTCCTTTCTGGGCTCGGCAGTTTCCGCACCACGGGAACACATGCAAGTCCTGAGCACTGCACCGGTGAACCCACCTGACGCTCCTGTTGTACTTATAACCCAATTTCTCAACCCAAACAGTATCACTGGGCCCCAAGAAAGCAGCTTCCAGCCCAAAACACAGCCATGGAAAGGCCAGAGGAGGAGCTACTGCCCTGCCAGATAGGTTCGGTTTGCAAACGGTAAGTGCCACTCACTACCCCTGGATTTCAGGGTAAAGTGGAGCCGTTCCCCTGCTGTGACATTGTGGGCGACAGGGTTAGACAGTGTCCCCGATCTCTGCTTTTGTCATGATATTTGCTCAGGTGCAGCTGCTGCTGTTGCCACATCCCCCATAGCCTCCAGTGCACACCAGCCCTGGGGCTGGCACGTACACCTCCGTAATGTACCCAAGTGAGCTGGTGAGGGGGAAGCAACTTGGGGGGCTCAGGGACCACTGTGTTGGCATCTGGGTACACTGATGCCCAGGCATGCCCTGGGACAGGGGAGGACCAACCACCTTATCAATTAGGTGTGGAACAGGAGGCAAGCTGGCCCAGTGCACCCTTCCATGCAGCCACCTCGGATTACTCGAGCATCCCAGCAAGAGCCCCAAGACACAGCGTGGGAGGTGGGGGCTCCCCACAGCTCCCTGGCCTGGCAGCCAGGAGCTGCCGAGGTTCATCTGCTTGCCTGTGCCACGCTGTGCCGGCACATGGGCACCGGCAGAGCCTGCCAGCCCCGGCCCTGAGCAGATCCAAAGCAACTGCCCAGCCCCACGGTGGGGAAGGACAGGGAGGAGGGGATGCAGGTGGCACAGCCCCACCACGATGGGGGCATGGCCAGCTGGGCACGGGGACACAGATGGTGCTGCCGGAGAGCTGTGGCTCCGACCACCAAGTGATGGGCCAGGAAAGACAACTGCTGGGACAAGAAGGGTCCAGCTGACAAAGCGAAATCCCTTGCTCACACCCAGAAAGGAGAAAGAGGGAAAAAAACAGATAAACACGCAGAAACACCACCCAGATCCAGCATGAGTCTGGCACATTGGGTATCTCTGGGTAGAAGGGAAATGAAGCCACCTTGCAAGCCCACATCAGGTCACCTCATCAGAAAGATGGTTCCCAAGGGCGTTTCTTGAGCAACCAATAAAGCCAGGCAAGCACCAGGAGCTGGGGAGGCCTTAGTTTACCTACTGAGACACCTGCAGGAAAAATGGAGCTGCAGGACTCAAACCATCCAGCAAACGGATGGCCTGGACAGGGCTGGCGACAGGTTGAGAAGAGGGAGGCAGGTGTAAAATGGTTGTTCCTTTTGAGGCGCTTCTTTGTGGAAAACCAGGATATTTTGGCAAAAATGATGGGTGAAAAATCACCAAAGTTTGATATTCTATGAAAAAGAAGTGAAATATAAAAAAAACCAAACCAAACCCCAGATTTCAGTGCTTCAGGATAAAAGAACCCCAGAGGACTGGTCATTACTCAAGGAAAGGATTGTAAACCTGTAACAGCAGCCTTGCCCCATGCAAGGGAAAGGTACAGAGGCAGACCCACACTGCATGACCCCAGCTTCACAGAGACCTGAAAGATCAGAGGAATAATGTAAAATGAATCACAATGACCAAGGCAAACATGGCAATGACTATGGGTTCTATAAATAAATTAAAGGCAAAATTTGTCCTTCTATCCTTTACATAATGTGGGAGTGCAGGTAACAAGATACAGAAAGCACAGGAGAGTTCAATAATTTCTTTCCTTCAGTCTCCACAAAGGGCTGATTGTGGCATATAAATTAAGTAATATTAAGATACGCATGAGGAGGCAGGGGCCACAAGAGGGAAGAAGGGTGTAAGATGTAATCTGGGTCTCTTGGCTGCATTCAGTCACAGATGGACTTCACAGAAGCATGATGAAGTACAGATATCCCAATGATACTCCTTCTCCTAACCATGGCAGTAGGCTTTTTCTCCTCTCCAGTAGTCCCCAATACACAGGGAACTCACAGCATCTTGAAGTTTGCAGCTTGAACACCTCCAGCCTCGGAAGCTTTCTCTTATCCAAGGTCCTGGTGCCAGAAGCCACCAATGCAAGCTTTCCCCAGCAATCCCACATCTTCGATGAAGCCTCTCCAGGTCAGCAGGTTTCTGTATCTCTCACCCCATGCACGTGAGAGTGGATGTGAGAGGCAGGTAACCCCCCAAGCCGGTACGGTCCCAGCTGGCCTCATTTGCAGGCAGCACAGAGGCAGGAGAGGGGGGACATCTGCGGAGGACAGCGGTAAGAACGGGCTGAGATGGTTAAAGCCACGGCCTGCCCAGGAGAGGGGGAAAAAGTGGGGCTTGTTTCATCCCAGGAACACACATCTCGTGAGCAAGGCAGGCACAGAGAGGATGGCAGTCAGCAAAGATCAGCAGATTAGGAAAACCCTCCGAACTGCAGAGGTGGTGAAGCACGTAAGGCTCTGTTCAGAGGGACTGCACATCCCTCTGTGCAGCCTTCAAAAACAGATCGCACCAGCATCTCCCCAGCTATTCTGCAGTTCGGGGATGGCAAGACAATCCCTTCGGGTCCCTCTCCTCTGTGCTCCTCTCTTCTACTGAGTGACTGAACCAAAGCTCCAGAGGGATATTTTTTTTTAAATCCCTGTGGGTTTGGCCCAGTGTTTTTGCCTGAAGACACTACTGATCGTGCCAGCTCTTGGCAGCCTAAGAGCATGCTGCCGCCGGTCTATGGGAGCAGGGCCGCGCGGCTGCGTTCGGGGTGGTTGCAGCAGGACAACTCTTTCCCGGTGTGGGGGTAAGAACCATTATCTCATCCACACCCCGTGGAACAGCTTTTAAGAGCAAGTGCTCGGCCCCTGATAGCACAGAGACAGGCACACCAAGCCGCACCCTCCCATTAAAATGAAACACCGGCTGGCTCTGAAATGCACTTATAAATAGAGAATTAAGGTCTGCCCTCAACTCCTGCCTGTAACGGATACCGTGTCCGCTGCAGCCCCGGCAGCGATGCCCTCCCGTCGGTGTGCATTTAACCCCGGCATGGCAGTGCCACCCGGGCGGGCTCGGTGGGGCCAGGGCTGGAGGGCTCACGGCTCCTGCACCCTCACCCCCGGGCCGGGCTGTGCTGGGCCGTGCAGTGAGCCTGGCTGTGCCGAGCCAGGCTGGGCCGCGTCGGGCCCAGCCGAGCCGCGCCGAGCTGAGCCGAGCCCGGGCGTGCCAAGCCGAGCCGTGCCGTGCCGCGCGGATGTCGGGCGGCCGCCGGCGGGCACATGGGCGGGAGGGCGGAGCCCGCGGCCTGACATCACCTCCCGGTTCTCCGCTGCCGGACGGCTCCGCTCGCCCTCCCGCCGCCGCGCAGAGGTGAGCACCGCGGGGAAACGGGGCACGGCCGGGTTTACCCTTAAGGGAACGGCGCGGCGGGGACGCCCCACCACCGGGGCCCGGCGGCGGCAGCGGCGGCGCGGCTCGAACCCTGAGCCGTGGGGCCGCGCCGGACGTGGGGTCCGGGCCGGGGGTGGTGGCTCGGCTCGGCTCGGCTCGGCGGGGGGGCGCCGGCGGCGGTGCCCACTGCCCGGGGCTCCCCTGCCGCGGAGCGCTCGGTCCCGGGGCCCCGTCCTGCCGGCACCCCCCGGCCCCGGGAGCCCCGCGGCGGGGGTGGGGAGCGGGGCCGGTGCTGCCCCGCGGTCGGGCAGGGCCGTCTCGGCCCCCAGGGCGGTCTTGGCCGTGGCCACCCCGGTGCGAGTGTGGGGTTTGGGGCTGGAGCGAGGTCCGGTCCCGGCCAGAAATTTCCGAGGGGGCCGGTGTGTCCCAAAGCCGGGTGACCATAGGAAGACGAGGCCGGTGGGATGCTCGTCTGCGGGGCTGCAATGAGGGGTGTCTGCTGGAAGCGCTTTCCCGTGGCTGCCTGCCACGTCCCTGCAGGTACGGGAAAGCCCCTGGCACCGGGCACAAACCTGCCTGAAACGGGGCGGTTTCTGCTGTTCCGAGCAAACTCGTGATTTGGTCCGCTCGAGTGCAGTGGGGCGGCAAGGTACAGACAGATGCACACGTCGGGATGTGTCCCTCAGAGAGCGGTTTGCACTTAGGCTTCACTTTCATTCTCAGCTCACCAAATGCTTTGGCGAGATGAGTGGCTTCTTCCCGCAAGGGAGAGATCAGCACTGAGATATAAAAAAATCTTGGGATAAATCTTGGGCAGGGCCCATGGTCCCTCAGAGGTGAGCAAGGAGCAGCCGTGTGGTTTCTGTACCGATGCAGGTGCTTATAAAAGGTGCAAGGGTTGGACGCTCTGTTGGGGGACTTCAGCATTTGTTCCATGTCAGAGTAACGAAGGATGAAAGCTGTGAAGGAATCAGAGAGGTGACTTTGTAGTAGGACTGTCAAACAGGTGATGTGACCTGGGATGGGACTGTCCCTGTCCTTTGACCCTGGCCGGGGTGTAACCTCTGCCGGCGGGGTGCATGGGGCTGTGACAGCCCCTTTGCTGAACACCGGGGAGCTTGGGGGAGCACTCGTGTTCGTAATGCACCCTGCTGAGCCGAGCACAGGACAGACGTGTACCGAGGACCCCAGATCATTTCCCTCGGTATATTCTAAATACAACCAACGCGTGGAAAAATGCTTTCTGTGGCAAGAAACCAAAACTGAGAGACAGCGGGAGAGGAAGGCCATTGCCTACAGCATCAATACTCCTGTGGGCTGAGGAGATGGAGGACTAACAAGATTTAAATACTATATCAAGCTTAAGTTTTAAAATCACATTTGCTATGAAACAAATGCACAGTAATACAAGATTGCATAGTCACTGCACATATTTGATTTTCTCTGTAATTGTAAAGAAGAAAACGCTGATGTCTCAGCAAGTCTTTGTTTTAAAAAAACAGAGCAAACCCCAGGAAAACATGCTTTTTGAAAGTATAATATTTTTTGTTTGTTTGCTTGCTTTGTTTTTTACTTTTGTTCTTGGTTTGTTTTGCTTTTTATTGTTAGGAACTAAGCTTTGACTGTGACCTTGTAACATCACACCCATAAATAGAAGCAAGTTTAGATTCAGGGGAAACACATTTTTTCCAATGGTGGAAGAAGTAGGCCAGCCATGCCGGCTCTCTTGAGAGGTGGGGAAGGCACTGGTAGCTGTGGTAAGAGATATCACATACCAAGAATTAAAACCCACCAATTTGTTATCTATAAGTTTACCGTCACTGATTAGAATTAACTTTCTGTCAAACCCACAATGGAGGCAAACGCTAATTATTTCCAGATCTTAAGTTACTGCTTCTTCATAGGGTAGTTTTCCCTGCAGCCCTACAGTGGATTAAGCAGCTTCCCATCTTCAACTAAGTTTAGGAGGAATGTAGCTTAACTGAAAGGATAAAACATTTCGAAAGCACGTCAGTGACTTGGGAGCTTACGTCCCGTTTCCAAAAGCCCTTAGGTACTTTGGGGCCTAAATCACTTGAACGTTTTGAAAATTTTGCCCAGGGTTTAAGGAGCTGAGACAGAAATTCCTCCCATCCTTTTTCCAGGCTTTCAGATTTTCAGTGACCCTTGACTGTGGTAACACTGCGTATGCATTTCCATTTAGTTCGTATGAATACACCACTGTAGTCTTTGAAAAAAATGTGTCCTAAGAGCTCCCCATGAACCGCAGGCTTCAAGAATCAGGGTCTGTAGATAACATGTCCACCACAAAAGTATGCTGGCATCAACCACTGATCATGTGCAAGCACTAATAGATACCAGCATGCATCACTTCAGGTCCTTAGGATAAATTAACTACTCAGCGTGAGGGTGCCCTTGCCAACAGTGGGTGCAGGAGGCAGCGCTCCAGCAAGGCCTGCTTTAAAAAAAAATATTAAAGACCGTCAAAGAAGGATCCCAGATGGACAGAACCGACTTGATAGGCAGCATCAGCTCCCTCTGCAGCAGCCAGTGTAGCTTGGCGCAGGATGGCTCTCCTGAGCGGTGGTGAAGTACATGGTATTTGTTCTCGTCCAGCACACCGTGGGTCTCGCTAAGTCATTGGGGTCCTCGGGAAGGCATGTTGTGCACCCCCACACACCAGACTTCCCTCATCCTAGAGGGAAGGTACCCCTGAGTTGGGAGCTTTTGCTGCTGCTTTATACCAAGGTGTTCTCTTTCCCAGATACCTCTCCTGCCCATCACAGCTGCTCAGCACGGCAGGTATGTCCTGGCATGCCCCCAGGAATATACTGTGCTCGGGGAAAACAAGGGCTGTATTCACAAGGCAGCTTGATCACCATAGTCATCATCCTTCTGTGGTTCTTTCCTGGTGAAGCCACCAGCTGCCTTCTCTTGCTTTTCCTCCAGCTCCTCCCAGGTCGGTAACATGCCCTCTTCTTCTTCCTTTCCTGTTGGTCTCATCACCTGCTTGAAGGAGTGAAGAAAAGTAGATATGTAAAATAGATGGCCAGAACAGCACACACATGGCAATACGTTAGCAGCTTGGAGCCCCTCAACAGAAGGGACTAGGGGAATTCACGTCCCCGGGATGACCAGCAACACCCCTGACAGTGCAGGGGAAAAAGTGAAGCGAGCCGGCTCTGCTCTCCGGGATGTTGGACCAAAGACACATTTCTGCCAGACACAGGCAAACACCCAGGGGCAGGAAGGGGAAGGCAGAGTGCTGTGGGGTCCCAGCATCTCAGGGCAGTGAGTTGACTTTCAGTGAAGAGCATCTCGCTCCTGCTCATCTGGATCCCTGGACAGGGCCACTTGGTCAGCTGGTCGCGTTTGCCCCATCTCTCCCAGTAGCTTCCCAGGAGCTGCTGGGAAAGGCAGACAAGGCAGAGTGTGGCCCTATACCGGCTTCGTTGCCTTTCCTGGGCAGAGCACCATGTTTTCATGGCTGTGCATATTCAGGGCTGGCTCAGAGCTGCCTCCATGCACTTGTGTGCTGCGCCTGTGCTGCGAAGGAGGAAAGCAAGAGATCAGCAGGAGCTGGGCTGACCCCATGCCATCGGCTGTGTCTTCCCTCCTCCCCGACCTGCCTCCTGGGCCATCTTCTCCCAGCGTGTGGTCCTATGCATCCTCTGAGTCACCGTGAGAGGAAAAATCAGAAAGATGAGGGAGTGCTGATCTTGGAGACCCTTCTAACAGGCGCTGCAGCACGGGAATAGCCAATCCAAACATTTTTGTGCACACACAGTGCAATTCCTCTGCGTCTTTCCTGGAAAGAAATAAAGAGGTTTTAAACAGCCAGATCCTGCCAGCTCCCCGTGGTGACTGCTGAAGTCAGGTCTCACCACCTCCAAAGCCCTTGAGCTCCCAGCAGAAGGGCACATGCTGCCTGATGAAGAGCAGGAGACTTTCCCCAGCTCAGTTCAGGCAGGAGCACTTTCTCCCATCATGTCTGGCCACAAGGCTTTATTAGATCTATCTGAGAACCTTTCACCACCCGGGGTTTTGGCTGCTTCCCTGCTCTCCCTGCACTTCAGGGAGGGAGAGGCTCAGAAATGGGTAAGACATTGTGAGATAGTCATTAATGTAATAAGAGCAGCAAGTGAATTAAGACCCCAAAAGAAAGCAAGAGAGGCAACATAAGGCTTAAGTACAGCACCTGAAGTTGTTGTAAACCGCCTCTTTATGTCACTAAAGAACTGAGATGATAAGCAGGGCAAATAACCTTCTTATTCAAAGTCCTGTGTGCTATGTCAGCATCAGCATTGCTCTACCAAAACCCCATCTTACTCCAGGTCTGTGCTGTCCACAGTCTTACCATGAAACCCCTGGGCTTCCCAGACTTTTGGATTCCCATTTTATGAAGTTTTGTTGCAGGGCAGGTCCTTCTCAGGCCTCTCATTACTCTATCAACACAGAAGATCTTTTTGCAGAAGAGCAGAGGAAGCTCTTCAAACAAGGACTTTGCTGCAGAGAAGTGGTAACTGCAAAGGGGGTCACCTTGCCTTTGGAGATAAATTTGGGGGAAGAGAGTTTGGGGCTACCTATGGCGGAACCTGTTGGTAACTTTGCCTAAAAGTATATAGTTTTGATGGAAAGAGCAAGCCAAAAGTTTGTTTTCCAGTTCCATATCATAGGCAGGTGACTTTTCTGCTCAGCATTGATGTTGCCTGTTTAACCTTGGGAAGGGAAACTGTCCCTGTGAAGTGACCACAGGCGGATGTATTTCTATAGGAAAACTAGCCAAATTGTCTGAGTTTGTGTGGGAAAAAGAGACTATTTTGCCCCTGTCACAAATTCTGGTAGCCCTTTCTCATCTGCTTTCCCCTGTTTTGAAAGATGTTTTTGAATTTTGGTCATGGTGAAGAACATTCCGTGGTCAGGGACATGCCTTTGGCTTCACTGCTGGCTTCCAAAAACAACATCCTCAATATTTATCAATGTTTAAACCAGAGGGTGTACGGAGTGGGGAGGGTCAGTTCCTGTCAGCCCGTGTTTTCATTAGTGGGTGATGGAGTCGGGAGGCACATACTGAATTTGTAGGTGACACTGAGCTGGGAGGGACTGGAAATGTTTTAGAGGAAGAGAGACTATGAATTAAAGATGGTGACAAACTGGAGAGATGGTCTGAAAAAACAGGACACGTATTATGTCCTGTGTGGTAGGACAAACTGACCGTGTGGACAGCGGGTGAGCGACCGGCCAGGCAGCAGCTCTGGGGAGCCAGAGGACAGGGTGATGGGCACCATGGACCGTGAGTCAATAGCATCGTGCAGTTGTGCAAAAGCAAACAGTGTGTTAGGATGAAGAAAGAGAAGTGGAACATTGGGGAAGCGGCATCTCCGCTCCGGCCGGTGTATTTTAGGGGCTCAATTGGAAAATGCATTTCTGGGCATCCTCCAAAAAAAAAGGAGAGCAAGGAAGAGAGGCTGAGTTGTCAGACACTCAGCAAATAGCATGTCTGAGGAAAGAATTGAGTTTCACTCGTGCAGGAAAAACTGACGGGAGACATGAAACCCGTTCTCATAATGCCAAATGTGTCTGCAGAGGAGGAAGGGGCAAATCGTTTGCTGTGTCCTTTGAGGGTAAGAGAGGAAGTGGTGAGGTTAATTGGATGGAGAGAGAGAGGGGAGAAAGCTGGGCTCTGCAGGAGCTTATGGAAGTTGTTTTAACAGATAAACACCTGATAAATGAGCTAATCAGATAAACACCTGCCCTGGGGCAGGGGGAGGGATGAGGACCTGTGAATGCGAAGTGCAGTGGGGTGGGGAGCTGGAGAGCGGTGGCAGGGGGACATGCAGCAATCCGGAGAGTCCATGGCAGGTCTGGGGACACAGCAACCCCAGGAGCCCATGGCAGGTTTAGGGTCACAACAGTCCTGCAGGTCCCGCAGCAGGTCTGGGGTCACAGCAACCCCACAGGTCCCATGGCAGGACTGTCCCCACCATATCGCAGGGGTCAGCCTCAGCACCCGGCAATGCCTGCTCGGGGCAGGACCAAGTGCCCCAGGACAGGTCCCTGTCCCGCCTCCCCATTCCGGTGGTACAGGTGCTGGGTGAACAGCCCCATCTGCCCCATGGGCGAAGGGGCCGAAGGACAGTGGCGGTGGGAGCCCGGTTCCCAGCATTTCCTCATTCTCATGGCCTGGCTGACGTCCCGGGTAGGTTTGCAACATGGCTTGTCTGGCTGAAGTAATACCAACGGGTGATTTATTCCTTTAGCCAGTTCCTGGTTTGCGCTGTTGGGGAGTTAACTCTGCTTTGGAAAGAGAAAGAGGGGAAGGGACAGTAAGCCTCGTCTCCCCCCAACCCTTCCCTTGCCTGCAGAGCAGAGGGGTTATTTCCCGTCAGCCTGGGCAGGACTGAAAGCTCTCTTGAAATATGCATCAGAGCTGGGCTTAAAGCAGCTTTGGATAAGCCCTTTTTTTACTTAAATCTGTTCCAGTCCCAGCAGGTACATGGTACTTGCTTTGCTTCTCAGAGGAACCCTCTGGGTGTGGGAAAGAGACTTAAATGTTTTCTTTTCCCTGGAAACAAAACGGCTGTAGCCAAAGCGTGAGTATTTCTGCTCACAGCGAGACCTGAATGGAGACTTCAGGTGCTGAATGCTCCTCTCCAGCTGGGGCTTCTCGAGGGTTAACACAGCAGGAGATAATGGCAGGCACAGCACCGAGCAGAGGGCTCTGCAAACAGAAGCAGTAAGGCTTCAGCTTTATGGTTCAAAGGTCCCTCCATGCAAACTGAAAGTCCCCTGGGGGCAGAGATCACCCCTGTCCCTCCAGTCTCTGTGTTTGTGGGACCATGCTCCATGGAGCTGGGTGCCAGCCGCGGCTGGCAGAGCCCAAAGGGACTGTCCTGCAGAAAGTGGGGCATTCCTCTGCAATGACTTGACCAAGGGCTCTACTACATCATATGAATCATATGATTCATCTGGCAGCTTGCTGGTCTTTCAACCAATGTGCTTATTAGGGGATGTAGGTAATAATCATGTGCTTTATCTCAAATAACCCCCAACACAGAAGCACAGAGGAGGCTGTGTGATGACCTGCACTGGGTTGAATCCACAGCTACTTGAGACTGAGTTGTGGTCAGTCTAAACAAAACCGGGCCTTGGAGGAAGACACAAATGTGGTTGTTTTAGCCAAGGTACCGCTGGCTCAGGATCTATACATGAGGCTGAGCTCAGAGATGACCTTTAATGCAAACAGGAGCCAGTTTGGTTGCACTGGACAGGACCATTACCTGGAGCTCCTTATGAGATTGTTGGCCTGTTCTTCAGCACAGTTTGACTCAGTGATACGTTTAAGACATTGCTTTTTTTATTAGAGCTATTGTAAAACTAAGTTGTCTTTTATCTGTTAAATCTGAATAAAGCAGTGAAGTAGGTCTTGATTTTTTTTTTTGCCAGAACTGAAGTGAAGCCCATGCCTTGCCACCACAGGTCCATCCTTCAGGGTCTGCAACTCAAGCACGGCCAGACTGCAAATTACGGGAACCAGCTAGGCTATCCTCTTGTACCAGAGGAAGGGAAAGGGGCCTGAAAAGATGGTCTCGGTGTTAAGGACTTGGTAAAGGATATCAAGGTCTTCCCAGGCAAACTTGCTGGAGTCCCATTATCGTTAGTATCTCAGTCCCCCGTGTCTGTCAAAAGAGGATAATGACTGTGCTGGCTCTGTGTTAGCGGTGGGGGATGATCTGCTTGGCAGATTGACTGCTGTGAGCCCAGAGACACCTGAGCAGGCTCCTGCAGCCTGGCTCTATCCAGAATGGCTGTCCTGCTGCAAAACCTGAGTTAGGCCACTCAGCGTGGGCAGAGAGGCAGAAAAAACATGTTTGCCTGGAACTGAGCCTAAGCTAACAGCCTCTGCCAAGCCTCAGGTGCAAAATACATTGAATTATCCGTGTTTTTCTTCTGAGAGAGCCCCTCCCTCCCTCTGCCTGGGCAACAAAGATTTGACTGCTTCGTTTCACCCAGCTTTTGTCTGTCTGATCCCATTCTTTGGGGCAGGAGTGGCCTTCTGGCCAGTTTTGGTAGGGTGCCTGGCAAAGCAGAGCTCCCTGTCTTGCATGTTGCCCATCACTGCTGTTGTCCTGCAAATAATAGCAGTAACTGGAATGCAGTCATTAAACTGCACACAGGAACAAACATGCTAGAGATGGACATAGCATCCCCATGCAGTGATATAAGGGTGTCATTAATAGTCTAGCTGAAGGGCAGCTTTACATTGTATTAGATATTTTAATTAGGGAACTGCTTCCCGGTTAGGACTGAAACTAATTTACTTCCACTGGGCTGTGCTTTAAATCACCTTGTATCTTCCTCAGTAAGAAACCGATCTCCTTGAATTGCACATGCCATAACTCAGCAGGGGTAGTTTCCTTGACAGGGAAGATCAATAAATGAAGTTTATCTAAGGCTGCAGCGTGCTAAAGATTTGTCCAAGCACCACAGTATTCACTTTGGCCTCCTCTGCCTCCGGGTGACTCCGCAGCATCCTGGCCACAGTGCTACGCACCGACTTCGGGTGGGTTGACCTTGCCATAAAGAATTAGCTTTGGGAGGGGGAGTTTTAAGCAGGTAACACATTGTTCATAGGTGCAGAAAAAGCAACATGGACATAGTAAGTCAGGAGGCAGCAGGAGTGGGGCATCTGTGTGCTCCACAGAGATACAGAAGTGAAAAAAAATGTTGCCTAATCAGACACTCCATTTCCAGGCATCTGCTAGGCAGAGACCACAGTGTTTGTCTTGGTGAAATGCATTTACAGTAAAAGAGGAATTTTCTTCTCCTTCCTTGGGAGGATTTCAGTGCATGGCACTGATGGCAGTGCAACCTACGGTGGCAGACAACAGCTGGCGGAGGGGACTGAGCTGCCCTCCCACCAACAGCTGTGCAGTGGGGACGGGTCCTGCTCCAAAGCCCCAACAGTCAAAGTACGACTGAAATAACCACACCAAAATCTACAGAAACATTTTGAGGCTTCTTACCTTTTAACTATCCTGCTGACTTCAAAGGCCATTTAATGCCGTCACCCTTTTTAATCAAAATAACTGGAGACAGCAAAGCTGTTTATCTCCAAACATTGCCAACATCTCTCTACATGTTCTGTGGCAGTTACAGGACAGAGAAAACACATTACAAGAAAATTTGCTTGCAGCAAAATTCACATCCCTGTGGGAGCGCGGAGAGAGCTTTTGAGGTGCTTTAGATTGATTATAAAATGAGTCTGAGGGTAACAACCGCTTTGTCACCCTGAATGTTGATTTCTCTGCCTTGGCTGAGAGCCAGAGATGCATCTCTCTGTTTTGGGATAATATTTTGTGTGTACAGGTGGTGGAAAAAGAGGAGGGCTGTAGGAAAAATCACTCATTAGGCTGAACAATAGCGTTGGCCCTAGAACAAATAGTTCTGGCCATGAATAAATTTAAGTGGAGCAAGAAGGTTTCTAAAAAGTAAAGTAGTGAGCTTTTGATAAAGCATCTGATAGAAAGGGGCCAGAAGGAAAACCCCAACATCTTTTCAGATACAGCTGCTTTACTTTACGTTAGAGGTTTTGCAGTACAGCTGCTTGTGGACGAAGAGGGCTGGTCTGTCCGTATTGCTCTCCACCATTCCCCTTGACCTGAGCTCCACTTGTGAGGTTGCTCTTGACCTGGAGAAATCCCAGGCATTCCCTTCTCCCTCCTCACTGATGTGTTTCTCTTCCAAGCTGACAGCCCTTGTCATCTCTCTCACTCTTTCCCTATGGCCCTCTTCTAGTTTTATTCCCTCTTTTTCTGCAGTGGAGTGAGCAGAACTGCACTGTGCAGTTCAGTGTATGGATTTATACAGTAGTATAGTAGTGTTTTCTGTGTTGTTTTGTATGCCTTCCCCACTAACTGCTGGATGAAACATCCCAGTGACTGTGATACACATGGAATATACCTAAGGCAGGGTTATGTGCCCAGGCAACAGCCTGGGTTAACACATCTGACACAGCCAGCATCACCAAATCAGCCTTGAAGCACACAAACCCTTCTGCAGGTCTGGAACAGAAGCAGAAACCTTCAGAGTGAAGTATGAGTAATTCTGAGTTTAACAGGACTCTTACACACCTAAAGCGTGAAAGAAAGTCTACGTGATATGTGGTGAGCAGAGGAGAGGTGTTATTAAAGGGGAGACATCATCATGCCTTTCTTTGGCACTTGTTTTCTTCTGAGAGCACTTCTTCCATGAACACGCGTCTTTGGTCTCTGGGACAGGGGGATGCTTGGTGACAGGCAAGGAAAGCAGCCAAACTTCTGCCATAGAAACAATATTGTCACCACAGCCGTGCTTTTTGTACCCAGAACAGTGAATTATAGTTTCAAGGTCCACGTGCTGAAGGTGTTTTGTAGGCTTTCCATGAGAAGCAGGACTAAGACATCATGGTTGCTTTGTGAGAGATCTTTTCCCCCAGTAACTCAGGCTCTGTTTGATGTGTGCCTGCCAGGGAACACCAAGCTGGTATTTTCAGATCTTTTTTCCAAGTGGTTTTAACAAATTTACAGCTCATTAAAGTATAGATATAGTTAGAGGGGGTTATGCCCATAGGCAGCTCCTGCCATGTGTCAGTAGTGAATTTTGGTGCTCAGACACTTTGAATGAGGAGATCCTTCTGCAGATTCTTCTCAATAAAGGTTGACCCACAAGCTCCATCTTATCAGTATTCACTCCCTTTCCCAGATCACTTACGAGCATGTTGAAAAAGCACAGATCCTCAGGGAAATCCCTTGATAGTCTCCTTCCATTATGAAAATTATTTATTTCTTCTTATCCTTTGTTTCCCAATGGCAACTATTCATGCAGAAGTGCCCTTCTCCTTTGCACCATTTCTGCTCCAATCCCAGAAAAGCCTTGGGTGATGGACATTTCCAAAAGCCTATGAAAAACACAGCCTATGCCAGGGACCAGGTCACCCCATCAGAGTGGTCACCTTCACTTTCAAAGAACTTTACTAGCTATAAGGCAAGACTGTGCTCCATCAAAACCAAGTTGTCTCAGTCCCCAGTTTGTTAATTATGGTCTTTATTATAATCTCTACCAGTGTCCCCAGTACAAAAGCCAGATGTCCTGGTGTGTAAGTTCCCTGGGCCACCTCCTGAGCCCTTTAAAAATTCTTTAAGAGCAAATTTGCCATTCCTTAAGCTTGAAGGCAGATTTGAGCCGCTGGTGGCACAGCCCATGAGTAGCCTGGCAGTTCCCTGCCCGAGTTTCATCAGTCCTCCAGGGCTGGCTGGTGTGCTGCCTGCGAGTGTATTGATCTGCTTAAAACCTCTCTGTGGCCTCAGTGTCTAATCTGTTTTAGAGAGCATGGTGTTACAGGGCAAAATTCATTAATGTTTGTAAAGCTCATCAAGATCTTTCATGAGCAAATCCAGTCATGATTTAATATATTTTTTTAAATGTCACGAGTAAGTTCTCAGTATTCATTGAAGAGCTGAAGCAAACAGCGTTTGCCAGACCCAGATATCAGAACAGGAAAAAGCTGCCACTTTTCGTTTACCACTTTTAGGACATTTTTATTTCAGCTTAAACTCCCTGCCTTGATTCTGCTCCTCCAGATCAGAAGCCACCCCGCAGCTCTCCCAAATGTGGGCTCAGGGATCCCCATGGACCCCTGGCCCTGGGCTTTTCAGAAGATGCCTGCTGTCTCCACGGGCCTCTGAGAGTTGCTGGTCCTGGACACTGTTAGGATTGTGCCGGCAGCATGAGATGCCAGCATGAAGAACAGCAAAGGATGGATGAGTGCTGCGAGCAGGTATTGGATCACACAAACAAGGGAAATCTTCCTAAAACCCTTTGCCTTCGACCCAGTGTGGTGTTTTGTCCCCCTCCAATGGTGCTTGTACATTACTGCACGCTTGCTGGTGGGTTTGGCAGATGTGTCCTGGGCTACAGGGACCAAAACCACGTGTACTTCTGTTCAAGTGGCCTAAGTGGCATTTTTCCCCATGACCACAGATGTGGTCTGGGCAAGAGGTTTACAATGAACTTGCATTTCTCTTTGTTTTTCCTGCCAGGATGTCCCGAGGAGACATGGCCAAACCCCTCCTGGGCCGTCAGAGCACAGAGGGTGACCCCAGCATCACACCTGCGGCCGGCCGCACCATCGGGGTGCTGGGGAGCGGGGACTTTGCGCGGTCGTTGGCTATCCGCCTGGTGTGCTCCGGGTTCAAGGTGGTGGTCGGCAGCCGCAACCCAAAGCGCAAAGCCGGCCTTTTCCCTTCTGCAGCAGAAGTCACCTTCCAGGCTGATGCGGTGAAGAAGACGGATGTCATTTTTGTGGCAGTTTTCAGGGAACATTACTCCACCCTGTGTGACCTGGCTGATGTGCTGGTGGGCAAGATCCTGGTGGACGTTAGTAACAACACTGAGATCAACCATCACAAAGAATCCAATGCCGAGTACTTGGCTTCCCTGTTCCCAGCCTGCACCGTGGTCAAGGGGTTTAACGTGGTTTCTGCGTGGACGCTGCAGTCAGGTGCCAGGGATGGAAATAAGCAGGTACTGTTTTCTTCTGACAAGGCTCAAATCCCAACTGTTTCAGCAGCTGAGGTCTGGCAGCACCAGCAAATGGCCTTAAGGTCCAGGAAAAGGGGTCTGAGTGCTGGCTGTGGCGACCAGAGACCACCCCATAGCTCCTGCATTTCTTTGCTCAGAAATGAAGTATCCCCACTTACCACACACTCTGTAGTGTTTGGAGCCTCTGCCAAAGTGAGAAGTATTCTTTGTCTGTTTATCTAAACACAGCCAGTAAAACAAACTGGTGGTGCACACATGAAAGGAAACTTGTCCAGGAGAGAGGTCTTTGGCAGCCAGGGTAAATCCCCATCAGAAAGCTTGCCTGGAAGCATGATGCTCAGTGCAATAATGTAGGCTTCCTTTAGCACAGCACCTCTCCTGACACATTCGTTCCCAGCAGCCCAATCTCTCTTTGCCCTGTGTGTATCTTTCTGTTTGTTGCAGGTTCTGATTTGCTCAAATAACCAAGAAGCCAAGCGCACGGTAGCAGAAATTGCTCAAGTCATGGGATTCACCCCTGTGGACATGGGCTGCATGTCATCAGCCTGTGAGATCGAGAACATTCCCCTGCGCCTCTTGCCAGCCTGGAAAATCCCCATCTTTTTGGCCCTGGGGCTCTTTCTTTGCTTCTTCACTTACAACCTGATCCGGCAGGTCATCCACCCTTACATCAGGGAGCAGAAGAACAAGTTGTACAAGATCCCCATTGAGGTGGTCAACACTACGCTGCCATGCGTGGCCTACGTCATGCTGTCTCTCGTCTACCTGCCCGGGGTGCTGGCAGCCTGCCTGCAGCTCTACTATGGCACCAAATACAGGCGCTTTCCAGATTGGCTCGACCAGTGGCTCCAGCACCGAAAGCAGATTGGTCTCCTCAGCTTCTTCTGTGCAGCTTTGCATGCCATGTACAGCCTCTGTTTGCCCATGCGCCGCTCCCACCGCTACCAGTTAATAGAGACAGCTGTCAAGCAGGTAATGTGGGTACTCTTCAGATCAGCACCTGTACTAATCTACACACATCCAGATGTTGGGTAGCAGGCTTAGTATCTTGGCCTTTGCACTCACTTTCCAAAGCATGTGTGGGAGAGTGGGAATAAGCTGTTATCTCTATGAGCACTTCTTCCACAAGGCAACTGCACACCACATACTGGGCATGCACCCATCTGCAGTGAGGACCAGCCATGTTAGCACGGTGTTGCCCATGCACTTACAACCAGGGCTAGAATCAAAATCCCCCGTGCCATTGCTCCCCAGAAGCACAGACAAGTCTTTGAAACCAGCCTTGCCCAGCACCTGGCATGTCTGAGACTAGGACAGAGGCAGGAAAAATGCTAGGAGAGGAGAAATCCAGTGGTGGAGGGAGCAGGGTTCCCCTCAACTTTTCTCTCTATAATTTGGGAGATCCCTGTTTGCTCACACTGATGTTCACAGTAGGTGCCTGGTGGAGTGACCAAGTCACATCCCTGCCGGCTTTTGAAGGAGGTGTGTCCTCATCACAATGTGCCTCCAGGAGTTTAACAAAATGATGGTGAAGAACTGGTCATAGACTAAGAGCACGAGGAAATGGAAAAGGGCTTTATTGCCTTATTGAGACTCTCAGCAGTGTTTATCCAGTGTGAGATTGCTACCTTCAGGCAATTCAGCCAGCTCTGTTACCCAGCACTGCCACAGGAAAATGATTCTGCCCTTCTTATGCCCCTGGCTTCTCACTGCTCTGCCCTGCTCCCTCCTGGGATGGCACAAGCTTTGTGCAGCTGAGCGGGGAACCTGCTCAAGGAATTGTCCGGTAACCAGTCCGCTTTCTGCGCTGGGATATTTGCCCAAGTGATTCCACATGCCTGTTCCAAGAGAGAGGAGGGAAGGGGCCGTGGGGGCAGCAGGGAGCGGGACAGCTGCTTTCGGCAGCAGTGCCTGTTCAAAGTATCTGTCAAATGTCATCCTCAACCTCCCTGCTCCAGCCTTAAGCAGGTTCTTCTCGATTGCCTCAGTCGCACATTAATCTCGGGCAAGCATCCTGTGTTCATTTCCCCTTTACCTTCTGTTTTCTAGCAACATCTTTGTTTAGTAAATTAAACCCATTTAATGGGCTAAAGAGGATGGTTCTAAATGTTGCTCTTTGCCATGCAGCATAAAACCCATCTTCCCTTCCATTAGCATGAACAATTTCCCCCCTAAATGCACTTAAAAGGAAGGTTATTAGGAGACTACTGCATATGCAAGGATCTGTATTTGTTTTCATGGCTTTAAACTGACTTCTCATTATAATTATCATTCCAAATGCGATTTTGGGGCTTGCTGCTGTGGTTACAGGCTGTGGGAACTGAGAGCATTCAGCAGTTCTTCCCAGCGGGCTTCAAATCTGGTCTAGCTTGGCCAAACAGCAGTGGGATAAAAGAGCATTTTCACACCTCCCAGAACACAGGGGCAAATAGTACTAGAGGTGTGAATAGGACCCGGTGTTCATCCAGGAAACTTGCTTCCAAAACCAAAATTAATACAGATAAAATTCAGTTCCTCTATTCCTAAGCACTCCGTTTTAACAAACCTTCATTGTCATGCCAGGCTATGGAGAAGAAGATGAATATCTGGGTAGAGGAGGAAGTCTGGAGGATGGAGATTTATATCTCTGTTGGAATAATTGCCCTGGGCTTGCTGTCGTTACTTGCCATCACTTCACTTCCATCCATCGCAAACTCTCTCAACTGGAGGGAATTCAGTTTCATTCAGGTAAAGTTGACATTTGCCAATGCCAGAGAGTGATTTTGCAGTTGGAGCCGGCCCTCAGACAGACCACAGAGGGCAGAGGTTGACCTGCCATTCCAGCAAGTCCCTGCTCTAGCATGGCCACCGCAAGCTGCACACCAGTATCAGGGGCAAGCCCTGGCACTCCACACCTCCCCATGCACCCCGGAGCGGTGGAGCCTCTGCCTGGGGATGACACTGAGTGGTGATGGCAGGGCAGCGGGATGTGGTATGTCCCAGGGGGGCCACGCTGCTCTCACCAGGGCTCGACCAGTCTGGGGAGGGTGCTGCTGTCTCAGAGGGAAGGGAAAATGTAATGTGTCATGGGCATCCACTTGAGGATTAGCAGCAGGCTTTGCAGGAATCTTTAATGTCTTGGCTGAAGTTCTTTCTCACCCTGCATTTAGCAGCATTAGTTAGAGATCCTGAGAGAAAAAACAGCCTGGGCTTTGGCTGCATGACACCCTCTGCAGAGTCCTTCTTTCCCCCTCTGTGCCCATAAGCAGCGCTGCCAATCACAGCTAAAAACCTCCTGAAGTCACACAAGGCAGAAAGGCAGAAAGCCTCAGGGTCATTTTGAGAGCTCAGTGTTGTTCCCTTCCATGGGCAAGATCCCCCTTGGAGCCAGTCGTGTGTCGGTCAGGCACAACATGCCAGAGATGCTGCAGGGAGTTTGCACCAGGCTGGGGAGGGCAGGCAGGTAACCCACCACAGAGAGCTGCCTGCGGGACACAGATCTGCCCTTGCATTTCAGGGAGAATGAGCTTATGAAAAGACAGTGGTTAAGAAAGAACCTGGGAGGACAGCGCAGGGGGAAGTCAGGTTTGGCAGAGCTTGCATGTACCCAAATATTCAATAGACAGGTTTGAAAAGGTCTAGACTGGTCTATAAAAATGCCAGAGCTCAAGAAGAATTGGGTGTGGTTTCAGTGAAAAGTCCGTGTCTGCTTCTAAAAGGTGCATTAGGAGTACAGGGGTAATTTTTCTTTCTCCAAAGTCATTCAGTGGTTTAGGAGCCTTCTTCTCGCTTGCAGTGAGGTCCAAGCTCCCAAGGGCCAAACTCCCACCACATGGGACATTCGCAAACCCCAAACTCAGGGGCTGCAGCACTCTCAGGGATATGCTTGGAGCCAGGCTTAGGACTAATAATGGGGATAGCCGGGAATGAACCTTCAGATGTTCCCTGCACATTAGAGCTCAGTTTGAGGCCAAATTCCACCCACCGTGTCACTGTTGTATCCCATAGTCCTAAAACCCCTTGTTACTTGTGTCTCCTATATCACTGCTGCTTAGCATGCGCCAGGCTTCAAGTCCCGCTGCGGTGACCCGTGTGGCAGCCCGACACACGTGAGCCTCCATGGGACCCCCACCCCCCCACACATCTCCCCTGCAGAGCCTCCCCCGTGCATCACACCTACCCCTTCAAAAGGGGAGGGCAGGGTTCAGGGATGCAGAGGTGAATATCTATCATCCAGCCTCTCCTGTTGGAGCTCTTCAGCGGCATATAAATAATTCAATATTCATTAGAGCAGGAGTTTGAAGCCTGCTCCACTGCTTCCCCCATAAGTGCCCTGATCACCAAACGAGCAAGTCAGTTTGCCTTTTTTCCTCTCTTGCTGTGGGCTAGTGAATAATTATTTACACAGAGTAGAAGAGCCTCACCAGGGGAGCTTGACCTCAAGAGATCGTCCCTCGGGGAGAAGGGAGACCTGGCTTTAAACCTCTCTTTCAGATCGGACAACGGGAGCATATTAATTCTTGCCATCATGTCTCAGGGGAGGGCTGCAGCCACTGGGACGTTGGATAAATCAATCCTGGCTTAGGCATCTCATACCAGGAATCCCAAATGAAGGGAAGTATCGCCTTGCAGCCTGGAAGGAGGCTTTGAAACCCCCTGCTTTTCCCTTTGGCTCCCCAGGCAGCCTGGCAGCTATTCTGGTGCATGCTGGCAGTGCGTCGTGTAATATCTACGTTGTCGCAGCAGGTAGTGCTGCTGCCTCCTACCAGTGTGTGTAACACGATTCTTGCATCTGCCCTTTGGGACCCTTTCCCGCATCTTTCTAAGGGTATGTTAGTGCTGGGACAGGACATATACATGATGCTTGGCTCCAAAATAGCTCTTGGCTGCCCCACATGGGAACCGGCTGGCTTAGTTCATGGAAAGATACTCTTTCCCTATTTTTGTCCGTGTGGGATAAAGCATGACAGTGTGACACGAGCTCCCAGCTGATCACATGCAGGAGAGGCACAGCCAGTATTGTGCCCTACTGTGGAAATATCATGTAAAAAGAGCAGGCTGCAGATCTCTTAGCACATTAGCTTCCTTTTTTTTTTTTTTAATGAAGCCTCTCTTAAATTATTTACGCTTTGATAAGTTGGTGATACCTGTCTTGAGCAAATTAAGAGCAGGTACAACTACTGCTCCCAGGCTCCAGAAGTTAACATTCAAGCAGCACAACGTGATCCTCCCTGAATTAATGCACAGCGGCACAATGTAAATATGAGGGGTGAAGCACAAGGCTGCTTTCTCATGTATTTGGGATGTCTAGCACTTGACCCTTTTACAGTGCATCAGAAGCATCATGGCCTCCTGTGCCTGGGAAAAGTGAAAGACAGGGAAAAAGGAAACTGCAGCCATCCCAACCACATGTCTCCCAGAAAATGCAGCACTTCATTGCCATCTCAGTTGAACTGGCTAGCGTGTTTGAGACGCTCTACCAAAAGCCACATTTGAGAGAGGGCTGGGGCTTGTTACAAATCCAGGGGCCACTTTAGTCCCCTCCTTACCTGGACCTTCCCAAGTCTGACGTTTCCCAGCAGCAGTCTGTGCACCTATATTAGTGTCATGGGATACTGCCATTCTCTTAAAATACACATCTGTTGCCTGGTGGGCTGAAAATCCCATTTGTATTGTTGCTGAGGTTTTAGAAAAGAACAGTTAATTTTTATAGTAGTTCCTACACATACAAAAATGTCAATTAAATATAGTTAAATTGGATACAGTTCCCCTATACGTCCAGTTTTGATTAACAGAAAATGTACAGGATCTAGACACCGGATAACACGAATGATTCATACGTAAGTCAACTTACAGGGGACATTTTTAATGTTCCCCAGTGATTTACAAATCAACTCTAATTGGCTGAGAAGTAAAAATGTGTATGATTGCCTTCCCACCCTGAGTCGTCCTCCTGGAATTTGAAGGTTGAATTGACCTGGTTTCTTTCTTAGCTCACGTATCGCAAGATATAAAGAATCTGTCATCAGACCTTTTCTAACCTTCCTGTCAGCGAAGTGCGAACCAGAGCCACTTCCACAGAGCTAATGACTTCACGGGACTGACGGCAGCAGGAGTCAGAAACGTATTTGGGTCAGGAAGGGGCCGTTGGCTTTGGATGCTGCCCTGACATTTCTAAATGAGCCACATGCGACTGAATCACCTTCGCTGATGCATGACAGGGAGCCTCAAAGACACTAAGGAGATGGGGGAGATATAAGAGTTAATACAGAATAGAAGATATGTACAAAGCCTGCATTAGGAAGATACCATCTTCATAGAGCCGTCTTTCAGAGGCTTTTAACACAACCCTGCATGGGTGGCGGTCGCATATTCCCCATGCTGTGACAGTGCAAAAGAAACCCCTGCCACTGTTTAAAACAAAAAACCAAAAAGGTTTCATAGCCAGAAACTGCACTGAGAGGATAAACAAGAGCATAGCCTCAAAACTCAGTGTGGTATCAGGGCTGAGCACGCTGGCAAATCAGTCCCTGTGGGGTGCTCAGTAGGCTCTGCATTGTAGTGTTCTGAGTATTTATTGAGCTGTATATACTGAGACAAGCTGCAATCAGCACAACTTCGGTCTGTTGTGTGCTTATAGATCAACCTGTACCCGACTGACAACTTGTCTGGTGGGTGCAGCTGTGGGACCCTGCTGACCACAGGTCCTTCTGCCAGCTGATGGGATTGGGACACCCCTGGGCACCCTGGTCTGCCCCAGCACCCAGGCTTTCACCAGACAGCCCCTTGTTTGTGTTAGGAGTAGATCATCCCATTGCTGCAGTCTGAGGAGCTGCCAGTGCCTGCTTCCAGCTGCTGCCAGCTTATCCACGTGTTTTTTGCCAATTAGCTTTTTTGTTTCATGTGCCCCGCCGTCTGCACGCAAAGGTGGGTCACTGAGCGCCTGTGATGGTTCGTCACCTTTTGTCCTACTAATTTCCACTCCTGCTCTCACCTGGTACCAGCGGCAGTTGAAAGAGGAACAAACTAATTATCTCCAGCTCTTGACATCTCTGCCGTGCACAGAGCCCTGCTTGGGCTGACTCCAAAATCACCCTCTGCCCAGGGCAGTAAGTTTCTGCTGCCCTCAGACTTCACTCTGTCCCCTTTCCCCCTGCCCTGTTTTACATCTCTGCTCTGCCAGATGAGCCTCAGGCTGGTACTTCTAGCCTTTTGCCACTGAGGGATGTTATTGCCTGCTGGAGAGACGCTCAGAGTTGGTAAATGATGGATGAGCTATGGGTCAACTGCGATCACGGCATATTCCAGCAAACTCCTCCCTAATTTTTCAAGTGAAACCAATCTTGACCCTGTTTGGGTTTGCTGCTTGTTACCACTTTGGCTTAGGAATTGGACATGGCTTTTGGTAAGAATGATGGCTGTCCCCGAAAAAAAAGGACAGATGCAGGGATGCATGCAGGGCTGAGGTTCAGCTCACAGGTCTGCTCCCGACTCCAGGCACGACCTTGAGTAACGCTAAGCTGTAATACAGAGAAGAGAGTTCCCTAACTTGGCAGGGTGCTGTACGGGTGAAATCTTGGCAGGGCTCAGTGACGCCCACATGACTGCCTGATAGGTGCTGTGAAAATGAAGTACCTAGATCTGGCAGCACGTTTTAGAGCTCTCCTTCCCTCTCCTGCCAAGTCCTCTCAGCTGCCTAAATGATGAGCTCTGAAGGTTAGAGGACCCTTGGTCTAGTTTGTTGGTAACAACATGGTACATTTTTAAAAGTTGTCTGGGTTTTTAAGTAGTTTCCCAACAATCAAAAACAGGAGGGATGCTTTGAATTGAGTAGTTTTCCAGGTGAGATTATTTTTCCCAGAGAAAATTATGAGTCCTTCCTCCTGTCTTGCCCTGGTCCCTTATTTCCCTGCTGTGTCCTCATTCCTGGGCATACCTTCAGGATGACAGTGTTTCTTGCTGATCTCTGACTATCTGCACCACTTTGACTTGTAAAGGCTTCCTTGATGTTGGGTAGAAATTTGGTCATTATTGCAGGCTTAGACCGAGCATTTGAAGTAGGGCAGCAGAGCAATATGTTTTTCTTTGACAATACAGCAGCAAAGGCTTGCACTTAAGATGCCTCTGTGAGTGAGCGCCGGGCTCCTGCTCAGTGCTAGCCGGCAGCAGGAGCTGGCAAGCTCGGGAGCCACCATCTCTGATGCTGGCAGGAAACCACCAGTGAGGAGACCACAGTTTCAAACCCCTCTTGAGAGCAACCTAAGAGGGAAATATTCAGGCCAAGTATTGTCTCCATGGCTGCTTGGGAGCCAAGATCTCAGCTGAAAATGGGGGAAATTCTTGTCTGCAGAACACAGACTGGGTTCTTGCTGCCTCCCTGAGTGGATAAAGTGATCTTGACTCCCCATCTCAAGGACTGACTTAGTCCCTCGTAGAGCCTGATGGTCTGGCTCACAAACCAACACAGATCTCTAGAGCAGAGAAGGAAACCGTTCAGGGCTGTTGCTCACCTCAGACCAGAGCACTTCTGTCTCCACAATCTCATTTTCCTGTAGATGACAGCAGTTACCTGAAGGTGTCTGCTCTGTGCAAGGCTAGAGCTTCACCGACTTCTGACGGTGCCAACTGTTGGTCCAGAGCCACGATGCTGATGCTTCACCCCACTGGTCAGCAGCCTCTTGCCAGCCACGGACCAGCAGGCAGCGGAGCTGGCAGCTGCAGCTCGGGAGGAGCATTTGTGAGCTGCCTGCGGTTACGTGCTCGGCAGGGGCTGGGGGCTGCTGCTTCGCATGGAGGCAGGAGCCCACCTCTCAGCCAAGTTGGCAGTATCTTCTGGGAAACTCCTGCTGTGTTTCTAATATCACACTTAACCTCTGATTAGAGAAAGAAAAATGCAGTCTGGCACACTACCCGGGAAAGGTTTCCAGTCGCATTTTATTCTGTCCAAGAAACACAGGAATACTCATTGCTTTCTCTATGCTATGTACACTTACAGGACAGAGTAAAGTAACATAGGAAAGTAGACAGGCATGAGGTCCTCTGCTAACTGGTATGTGTTTCTCTTCCTTTTAGTCCACCCTTGGATTTGTTGCCTTGGTAATCAGCACTCTGCACACACTCACGTACGGATGGTCGAGGGCCTTCGATGAGAACCAGTACAAATTCTACCTGCCTCCGACCTACACCCTCACGCTGCTCGTCCCGTGTACTGTGATCCTAGCAAAAGTTGTCTTCAGTTTGCCCTGCATCCAGCAAAGACTTCTGCGAATCAGGAGGGGCTGGGAGAAGGGGAGATATGTGAAGTTTGTTCTGCCCAGCGCAACAAGCGGGGAGACCTCTAGCAATGTCTAGCAGGGCCCCGGCTGTGATGGAGGATTTCAAAGCACTATCAACATTTCTATAAATGTGTTCCTTTTTCTTAAATATATGTATGTTTTGGTATAATTGTATTGTGGGTAAATAATAAAATTTGGTGACTTTAGATAATGGATGACCATGAAAGTAGTTTAGACAGTAATAGTTAAATTATATTGCTGATTTGCTAGGACAATTATTGCCTTAAAAATGACTGTGAATGCCAAGCTAGCAGCACTGATATACATGGGAAACTGATGGACTCTGTTAGTCAGATCAGTCACTTCAGGTGCTGGCTGGCAGCTCCCCGCACCAGTACTTCTCGGCTGCTTCCCTACCTGCTTTCATAAATTTCAATGCCTTTTTCTTTTTTAATATGAAGTAGCATAGATTTTCTGGGTTTTGTGACAGCAAAGATGTCCTGCCTCTTGAGTGTCTGGATCAATCAAGGCAGTGTGGTTTAGAAAGATGAACTGTCTCTGGTTTTGGTCCCCTCAGTGAACTCTACGGACAAGTAAGAACAGCACTATTCATGTTATGTAGCATCTGCAGATTTTACTAAAAGCATCCAAACCTGCCAGCAAGTCCAAGTATTGCTGTTCTGTCAAACACAGACGGCACTTCTGGTCCTGTAAGCTGTGCCTGGCGCACATTTATAAGCTATGGAAATAAAGCACCTTTTCCAGCAGTATAAAAGCATTTGAAGAGAGAGGTGTCCCTAACATCACACATGTGGTCTGCACTGCTGGCTCTGAGATGACAGCTGCTGCTGCTGCTGCATGTTCTGTTTTACTAAGCCAGAGTTTCAAGCAGTATTTGATGGAAGAAGAGCAAAGATAATTATCAGAAAGACCTGCTGCTTCACAAAATTACATGGAGAAAACCAAGGCCTTCCAGCTGGCCTTACATCAAATAATAAGGTGAAGCTTTTAGAAATCCTTGTCACCTGAACACACCCATTTACAGAGACAAAACCAACAAAACCTCTAAACCCGCTGGTTTCACTAACAATAATAAGATCTTTGAACAGTCTTGCAAAGGGAACAGCAAGTCTTGACCACAACATGAAAATACAGCAGCTGTACATTTGGGGCACAGTCCTTCATTGTCTTGCACCTTAAAAAGTCACTTGCTAGGTCACAAAGCAGGTATCAAATGCTCTTCTGACTTCACACCTGCTTTGGACAAGGTACAGGTAAATGAAGATTTCTGCCCTACTTTCATTTTCCACAAGTCAATTTCTATCCCTTCAAGCTCTTGCTCTTTATCAGAATAATTCTTTGTGTTTTGGACATCCAAATCACCAAACAGAGAATGGACAGCCATTCACAAAAGCTCATTTAAAAGCAAGCAATCAGGATGACAGAAGATGACTGCCTCAGTAAGGTCAGATACAAGGGACGTGGCTAGAATAGCCTTATTTTCCTATAGTGAAGTAAAAGACACCACTCAGTAATCAGTATTGCTTTGAAAAACAACAGTTGTCAGCATCAAATGAGGTACAGTTTATGGAACAAGAAAGTACCTGTTACTAGACCAATTAATATAAATGGAGGGGGAAATTATCAACTTTGGGGCACATAAGCCCTTCTACAAGCCAACACTGCTTCTGTAACCTGGATGATTTCTACACAGACTACTTAGCCTCAGATAACCACAGTGAATAATATTCTCCAAATATTGCTCATGATGCCAATGATGATATTGAGGGATTTTGTTTCTTGCCTAAGGCTTACAGTAAAGTCTCCAAATGCCACTTCTTTTCACTGAATAGAAAGAAATCAGCACGAGGGAAATGCCCAGATTTCATAATCAGCTGATTTTTTTTGTTTTGCGGGTTTTTTTGGCAACACAGGGAAGGCACCATTCTTTCCCTCTGTCCTCTTCAGAAAGCTGTGGTTATCCAGGTTTCCCCATCCACCTCCACAACCTAGCCCAGACTGGCACCTGATCAAATGACTCACCAAGCAGATTGATTACCCGGCACTATTTGTTTGTGGTTGAATGATAAGTTAAGTTTCTGCGTGGATTTGAGACAGTTTCACCTGAGTATAATTCCACCCACTCCAGTTTAACTCACCATTGAGGGAAAACTGGATTCAGCAAGCTTGTTCTTTTAGTCCTCCATTTAATCATCAAGCAAAGTCAACATAAAAGCATCAGTTAACATATTTTCTGGTTACAACAGTGTATTCCAATGCCTCTTTTCCCCACCTAAGCTTCTTTTCACATCTTTAGGTCAGGCAAGTCTACTGCCTGGTGGCAAAAAAAAAAAAAAAAGGATTAGGAGGCAGAGAAAGAACATTACACAGGCTTGCGGGCTTTGTCTTCAGGGGCAAAGGTGTGGTTTTATTGTCAGTCGCTGCAAGGTTAAAGACTTGCTTTTCTGCCCAGCAAAAGTAAGGTTTGCACCTTTGCTTTGTTTACATGACTTTCACGCCCACATACCCTTTCCCATCGATGGCAAAGGGACAGTTTTCATGAGCAGAAGCGGAATCAGGCACCCGGACCTACCTGAGGAACTGGCTCTGTTAGTGAGTCAGCACGGTGCTTTTAAGACGGACACAAGCCCAGATGGACAGACGAGCCAGCTCAAAATCCCTGCAGCTACTGCAGCTCCACAGCATCTAAAAAAAGGCTCGTCATGTGTCTCCAGCTAGTGCCTGTGCCAATATACTGTCCAGCCAGTCACCATCCCTTTTAAAGACTGAAACCAATTTCTATAAATGCCCAACAGCATTTCAAATGGTGCCCTCTGTAGGCAACTTAAAATCTTTGACACAACAGTTTGAGTAATTTCTTCTGATTCTGGAATGCTGAAAAGTAGTTTGAGGAATTTTCCAATTATCTTTTCCCTACAAATTCTTTTATGTGGATAGGGGGTCTAGTGAGGTTAGGTTAAAATTTACCAATTAACTGGTTTTGTACTTGGAGTTTCTCTCTCTCTGTATGTATGTACATACACACACACATATATATATTATTGCAGAATATACAGCTAGAATGTAACTTCTTTATATTTTTATTTTCTGTATTGCCTACTATGTGCCTCCAGGATATGTAAGAACCCACTGAAAACTCTGTAAGAGTAAGGCCAGTTTCAATGACTGGCATCTGTAGTTATATAAAAGATATTCTGAACAGGTCTATATAATTATATCAGAACTCATTTGAGTCTTTTTCTCTGCCTCCCCTTAAACAATACCATTACTTTAATAGCAGTAGTAGAGTAGTGTGATTATCTAGAATTTAACCACTAGGAAATAAAACCCACTACAGCCAGCAGCTGGCAGAGTCTCGTTATCAAGGTAATAAGTGAAAATGATCATTGCTGTGACTCAAGGTGCCAGGGCCTCAATTACAGAGCTCCCATGTTTGTGGGAGGGTGCAAGTGTGTACAGACATACATTTCACTACAAGTGGCTAGTGATATTACACAGCACTTGTAGCACAGGATCAAATGAGGTCACTAAACAAAAAGTGCTGTTGATACAGAGTTCAAGGAAGAGGAACTTTCAGATGAGTGTTTATGGGACCAGAAAGAAAAAGGGAGTTTTAATACTATCAATTTGTTCTCTGCTTCTTAAGTCACTTCTTCATAGAAGTGGCATGCCTGATCAACCAAATTCTGGATCTGCAGTGTTGCATTTTAATGAGCTAATTTGTGAGTTGATTTTAATGAGTTCATTTAAATTCCTATGCTGAAGATTAACCTCTGCAGGTAGAGTTCTCTCACTCCTTCTGTTTCATAATACAAGGCTTTTTAACAGTGCAATTGGTTTCTCGCTCTTCAGGGATTTACTTACAAAGTGATATATCAAACTACAGTTAGATCTTTAGGGGGATGCACTTGCTTCAGCACCTCCATGCAATATATTTCTTCCAGTCTCTCCAAGACAGCCAGTGCAGCTGCATGACCTGCTACAATCAGCAACAAAAGCCTGGTGTTACTCAAAATTTCATGCACAGAGCTAGTGAGATCTGCGGGCTGTGCCTCAGATTTGAAGAACAAGATTTGTGACACTAGGACCATTTTCTTTTATCTGTTTATTGTGCCCCGATCAGCAGCACCAGTTGTGCAGAATTTCTGCACAAGGTTTTTAGTGCAAGTCAGAGCCATGCCTATTTTAAAGTTGAGCATGCAATACACAGCAGGAAGATACCATCTATGATTAGGGACAGTTGTTAGCAGAGCCTGCGCAGGACTTTCATAATCAAAGACTGAAAATAACTGTTGTGTGTGGCCAGTCAGGAGGATCACATATTACAAGCCACAGTGTTACAGGAACGTTTCAAAGACTTTAAGTGGCACTACTGCAGTCCTTCTAAAAAGATAACATGCTATAGATTTAGAAACCTCAGTGCTGGAGGATCCACTACAGCTGCTGTTCACCTGGTTAGTTACTCTTGTTATCTGTTTCCCATATCTGATCCGCAATTAACCAGCTTCAGCTGCTGCTGCAGCACCCCAGCCTGATGGCCTAAGGAGCTAGCTACAATCAGATGTCTGCATTTAAGTAGCTGTCTCATTCAGCGCTCTAGAAAAACAAGTTGCTGTGCAAGCTTCAAGTCTGCTTTCCACAAAATCAGACTTATGTGATTTGGGGGGATGCGGCAGGGGAGTAGTGTGAAGAAATGGCCATGCTACTAACTGCTAGGATGTAAGGCTTTTGTTTCTAGATTGCTGCTTAGACTCTAAAACCAACTGACGTCCTCCAGTTGGATGGGCACAAACACATGCATAGAGCCAAAGGGTGTGACCTTGAAGTAGTGTGAAAAACAGACCAATACTACACCTTCCGTTTTAAAAATCTCAGTTCACTGAAGAAAAGGGGCTTCCAAACTGGCCTTACAGAATACGTTCCTATGGTTCAGGTTAGAAAGTAGAATTAAACCTTCCCAAGATGTGGAATGAGAGCAGACGGCAGCAGTTCTTACAGTACTTGCCAACATTCCTGGTACACAACACTAAGTCACCTTCCAGAGAGCAGAAATGTACGTACAAAGGTAAATTCTTATATTAGTCTGTCATACTGAGTTCTTCCATGTACTCACTACCAACTGAAACTCACTCTCCTGGCTAGCTGCTTTTGGCCCACTACAAAGGAAAGAAATCTATGGCTATTGGAGAGATGATGTTAGCAAACAAAAGGTGCAATCCATATCTCATAAAAAATATCGTATCTACAGGAAGATGAAAGCTCTATGTCCCATCCTGTCCCTCACTGCATCACCAGCCCAAACACCCACCTGTCCTCTCAGCTACCTGCCAGGCATGTTGTGCTTCAAGAGGCGGTCCTGGTCCCCAGTGAAGCAGGACTGGATGCTGTGCAGAAGGAGAAATGAGAATAACACCTCCCAAACAGCCTGTACCACTGTGCTGACTGCTCCCATGCACACAGCAGTCTTCCCTGGCAGACAGCACAAGACTGCACAGCTGCAACCTCCCATGCATCACCTCCAGATTGTGAACAGTGTTTGAGGGTTATAATGATAGTTTGGAATCAATAAACTGGTCTCATACACAGCAAGCTGTGGTAAACCCCAAGCACACCACCAGCACTATGAGGCTAGAAGAAATGAACTGAAGAAGCAGCCCAAAACAGGAGTTAAAATTTAGGTCACCCAGACTCTACCTGTCACTTAACTTCCCTCTCTCCAATAGTCTCCCTGGCATCCGCAAGCTGCTGCAAGAGAAGTGACAGAAATGTCAGCAGAATGCTCCATCGCACCTTGTCCCTGTGCAACAATTCAAACTTGCCTTTTAACCAGGCAGCATCTATGCACACTTCAATCACTGACAGCATAACACTGTGCACAGTGCTTGGGTTTGGGCTCTGAAACTCATATCCCATCTCAGCTCATCACAGCTCAGAAAGCGTGGCCCAGAGAACACAGTGCCAGGTTCTCCTCAGCCCTTGCACTACAAGGAAGAAATAGTAGGAGCTTAGGGTCAGAAGCATGGAGAATATATTTATTGTATGTTTAAGCTGTGTGGTTGAAGATGTTTTGCTCTGCTTTGCATGTGTGCCTGTTCTGGGTGGTTTTCCTTGTGTTTAAAAAAAAAAAAATAGGCATACTTAAAGTCTACTTTACAAAACCTCAGCAAATTAACACTGATCTTTTCCAGACAATTCTTCAAATGAATGTTCTGTAAATGACTCCCCACAGCATGCAAAGATTTAGATATGCTGGAACTGGCCCTGCAAAGAATGCTCTCTAACAAGAGGAATGTAAGCACTGATACCAGTTCAATTTGCCGCTTTTTGATTTTAATATAAAAAGAAATACTTTCTGCAAGGAAGGATTCAGCTTTCATCACCAAAACCCCAGTACAGACTTTGCAGGCTAAACCAGATAATTCACAGATAAGCACTTTCCATAAAAATTACATATTTCTTGGCTTACACAGGTTCTGGAGAATGAAAGAACAGGCTGTGCTGACATCTGGTGGCTTTCTCTGCAGACAAAGACAGTTTATGGCAATTAGTCTTGGCTTTTCACTGCTTTTTTTTGTTGTTGTTGTTGCATTCCTGATGTAACTTCTCTCATTTCCTTCCAAGATACAAAGCATTATGATAAAAACTTTGTTGTTTCCACTAACCAGTGCATAGTGCTGTCCTATGCAAGTCCTCCTGTAAAGCAAAAGGGGATCCTTTGTTGTGCACTATTAGCAACAGTGTAGAAAAGGTCTCCTCTTTATTTCAAAGCACATTTCTTCATTAATACAAAAAATACGTACATTCACTGCCACAGGAAATGCTGCTGTTGCGTATCAGATGAGGTGTAAACCTAACCATTAAAGCACTGCAAATCAGCAGAGGTGGCAGCAAGAAGCAAAGGGAAGTGGCAGGGAAAACATGCAGAGGTGTGTCTGTTTCTCTAATTCAGTAGGCAAGTAGGTAGTAGGAAAAAGTCAATGTCCTGATAATATGAAAAGTAGTAAAATTGTCTTCTGGGCATCATTGCTTGATTCATTAATGATTTGCCAATCTGTGCCAAGTAGTACTTCGGAAAGGAAGTCAGGGAAGGAGGAGCAGGTGCCAACCAGCAGGACCGAGCTCAGTCCAAACTGTTCCATAAGCAAAAGTGCACCCTCGATTTATGCTTTTGTAATGCCTCCAGCCAGCTGAAATTCCTCTGAAGCCAGGATCCTATCAGTCATATGAAACCAAGAATGAGTATCACATGTTCTTCAATGATGACAACATGCTAGGGAGGGATGGAATCCATCTGTCTAAAAGGGGTAGGGGAATCTTCAGCAGTAGGCTGGCTAATTTGGTGAGGCAGGCTTTAAACTGAAGGACTTGGGGGGTGGGATCCGTGGAGAAAACACTCACACCAGCACATCCAACAGGGGAGTAAGTCAGGCCAAGCAGTGTGGTGACAAAGGTTCCTTAGCTGTCTCCCAAGAGGTGAAACAAAAGAGTAAACACCTCAAGTGTATCTACATCAATGCACACAGTCTAGGTAACAAACAGGAGGAACTGGAGCTCCGTGCCCACTTAGAAGGGTATGACATCATAGGAGTAACCGAAACATGGTGGGACAACTCAAACGACTGGGGGATTGCAATGGACGGTTACAAGCTCTTTCATAAGGACAGGCAAGGCAGAAGAGGTGGAGGAGTTGCACTCTACATCAAGGAACACCTTGAATGTATCGAAGTCAACTATGGTGATTGCGACTGCTCTATCGAACGTCTCTGGGTTAAAGTCAAAGGGGTCATATCCAAGCAGGACCTCACAGTGGGCATCTGCTATTGACCTCCTAACCACGGTGAAGAAGCGATATTTGGGCCACCAAAGCAAGCTTCTGGCCAACAGAACCGGGTCCTGATGGGTGACTTCAACTACCCAGACACCTTCTGGAAGAACAATACAGCAGCTCGCATGTCATCCACCAAGTTCATGGAATGCGTAGAGGACTGTTTCCTGATACAAATGTTAGATGTGCCAGCCAGGAAGGAGGCGCTGCTGGACTTGCTATTCACTAACCGAGAAAGCCTGCTTTGTCACATGTGGGTTAGTGATAGCCTTGGCTGCAGCGACCACAATATTGTGGAGTTCAGGATGCTGCTGAGTGTGCTGAAGGTCAGCTCTAAGACAAGGATTCTTGATTTTAGAAGAGCAGACTTCAGTGCACTCAGGGCTCAATTGGGAGGGATTCGATGGGAAGCTTCTATGGAATACAAAGGAGCTAGTGAGAGCTGGGAGATCTTCAAGAACTCTCTATTGGAAGCACAAAGCTAATTTATCCCCTACAAAGGAAAAGGAAGTAAGCAGAGCAAGAGGCCCCCGTGGCTCAACCATGACCTCCTGGGTCTACTCAAATCCAAAAGGGAAGCACACCAGAAATGGAGAAGTGGAGGATTATCCACCGAGAACTACAAGGGCATAGCCAGAGAGTGCAGAGACGCAGTCAGAAAAGCAAAAGCCCAATTTTAATTGAAACTGGCTGTAGACGTAAAAAATAACAAGAAAGGGTTCTTCAGACATGTCAACCACAAGCAGAAAAAGAAGGAAAACATAGGCCCACTGTTAAATAGAAAAGGAGAATCAATCACCAATGATGCAGAAAAGGCAGAGGTCCTCAACACCTTCTTCACCTCAGTCTTTACCAGCACTGTTGGGTCCCAGGCTTTGGGAACAAAATTGCCAATTGAACCAAACACCGACCCACCATCGGTGAAGGAAGAGTTAGTATGTGAACTACTACAGGAGCTTGACCTCTACAAATGAATGGGCCCTGACACCATCCACCTGAGGGTGTTGAGAGAGCTGGCTGACATCATCGCAAGGCCACTCTCCATAATCTTTGAGAAGTCATGGAGAACGGGGGATGTCCCAGAGGACTGGAGGAAGGCAAATGTTACCCCTATCTACAAGAAGGGCTCGAGGGAGGATCCGGGTAACTATAGGCCCGTCAGCCTTACTTCAGTCCCTGGGAGAGTTATGGAACGAATCCTCCTGGGGCCATCACAAGTCAATTGAAGCATGTGATTGGGAAAAGCCAACATGGCTTCACTAAAGGCAGATCATGCTTGACAAACCTGGTGGCCTTCTATGACAAAGTGACTTGCCTGGGGGCAGTGGACATTGTTTACCTGGACTTCTCCAAGGCCTTTGATACAGTCCCCCACAGCCTCCTCCTGGAGAAATTAATGCATTATGGCCTAGACAAGTGGTCTGTGCAGTGGGTGGGGAACTGGCTGACAGGCCGCACCCAAAGGGTGGTGGTAAATAGCTCTCTTTCAAACTAGCAGCGGGTCACAAGTGGGGTCCCCCAGGGATCGATATTGGGCCCGTTATTCAGCATCTTCATAAGTAATCTGTATAACGGCACCAAGTGTAGCCTGATGAAGTTTGCGGATGACACCAAGTTGAGCGGGGAAGTAGGCACTCCAGAAGGGAGGGCTGCTCTGCAGGGAGATCTGGATAGGCTGGAGGAGTGGGCCAGCAAGAGCCTTATGAATTTCAACACGGAAAAGTGTAAGGTCTTGCACCTGGGAACACATAATCCAGGAGTGCAGCACAGACTGGGATCCACCTGGCTGGAGAGCAGCTCTGTGGAAAGGGACCTGGGGGTCATGGTGGACAGAAAGCTCAACATGAGCGAACAGTGTGCTGCTGCGGCCAAGAAGGCCAACAGGGTGCTGGGTTGCACCAAAAAGGGCATCACCAGCAGAGATAAAGAAGTCATTATCCTGCTCTACTCAGCGCTTGTCAGGCCACACCTGGGGTACTGTGTACAGTTCTGGTCCCCGCTATACAAAAAAGATGTGGATAGGCTGGAAGGGGTCCAGAGAAGGGCCACCAAGATGATCAAAGGACTGGGAAGCTGCCATATGAGGATAGGCTGGGAGAGATGGGTTTGTTCAGCCTTGAGAAAAGGAGGCTCAGAGGGTGTCTCATCACCATGTACCAGTACTTAAGGGGCAGCTACAAAGATGGAGACTCCCTTTTTACAAGGAGTCCCATGGAGAGGACAAGGGGGAATGGACACAAACTGCTTTTGGGGAGATTCCAATTGGACACCAGAGGGAAATTTTTCACAGTGAGGACAGTCAACCACTGGAAAAATCTCCCCAGGGAAGTGGTTGACTCAGCCACATTGGACACCTTCAAGAGTTGTCTGGACAGGGTGCTGGGCCATCTTGCCTAGACTGTGCTCTTCCTAGAAAGGTTGGACTAGATGATTCCCAAGGTCCCTTCCAAGCTGTGATTCTGTGATGTTCTGTTTTCTCACTCTTGATCTCTGGACACTCAGGCTTTCTGTGGCTATTAGCATGCAAAGGCAGGACCCAAGGGTGTTCTGTCATGGCTGTGCTAACTCTTGGACTGTTACTTGCAAACTCATTTTTAAGTAAATGATCTGTCAGGGGATGTGCTGAACACTCCCATGGAGTGAAGCAGAAACACCACAGCTTACAAATTATCTCTGGATCACCTCTAAAACAGAATGTTTACATCTGATAAAGCAGTTCCCCAACTTTAACAGTGGTGCATATCAGATCTTTGAGGACTCCTTTATGCCACTAGTAACTGTCAACATTTAACTCAGTTATCCATGTCAGCAGTTCTCTTAGCTCTTGCTTCTTCAAAAGGCAACATAACTACCTCTGGACAGAAAAATACACAAAAACTGCTGCATGCAGAAAATACGACAGAGTCAGAGAAAACAAGATGCCTATTCCAGCAATTTATGAGTTCAATTCAAAAAATTATTAAAATGCATCATTTTCATACCTTTAGTGGTATAAAAAGCAGCACTACTCCAGTATTTCTGTGCCAAGGGTGTTGTACAGTCAAGATTTTATGTGTTTATTCAGTTATACTGTTACTACTTCCCCCTCTTTATGGTAATTTGTTTCCTAATTTCCTCTCTTCTCCTTTAGAAGCTATTATTCCACACTTCCTAACAAAACCTCCAGTCTCTCTGAAGTGCTTTTCTTTCTCCAAGAAACAACCATACACCACACCCCTTCCCATCTTCTAGTTTGACTGCCTTTCCCTGCTACAGTGCAATAACCCAGGAAAAGCTGCATCTTATTTCAGTGTCCACTCTGGCTACTGTTCTTTTTGTTAAAAAAAAAAAAAAAAAAAAAAGCTAGTGAAAGGCTCCAAGGACAGCATACTGAAAGATGAATCCTAATTAACTTCACAGTGTCTAAGAACACTAGCAAAGCTGTATGATTTACCCCACAACACATTATGGAGAAGCCAGCTTTGACTAACAGTAATTGTAAACCAATGCAGTTCATGACCTCTGCCAGTAAAACAGACCCTGGTACCAGCTCTGTAGGTGGTTTCCTTCAACAGAAAGAGGATTTCATAACAACATGGGCTAAGACATCTCAGTCTTTAGTAATTTATTAGCCAATGCTCATAAATTTCATTCAGTACCCAACGACACTATACAAAAAAGTTGTGGACAGGCTGGAAGGGGTCCAGAGAAGGGCCACCAAGATGATCAAAGGACTGGGAAGCTGCCATATGAGGATAGGCTGGGAGAACTGGGTTTGTTCAGCCTTGAGAAAAGGAGGCTCAGAGGGTGTCTCATCACCATGTACCAGTACTTAAGGGGTAGCTACAAAGAAGATGGAGACTCCCTTTTTACAAGGAGTCCCATGGAGAGGACAAGGGGGAATGGACACAAATTGCTTTTGGGGAGATTCCAATTGGACACCAGAGGGAAATTTTTCACAGTGAGGACAGTCACCATTGGAATAATCTCCCCAGGGAAGTGGTTGACTCAGCCACGTTGGACACCTTCAAGAGTTGTCTGGACAGGGTGCTGGGCCATCTTGCCTAGACTGTGCTCTTCCTAGAAAGGTTGGACTAGATGATTCCCAAGGTCCCTTCCAAGCTGTGATTCTGTGTGACCCTGGAATCAAACCTACTTTGATGCAAGGCTATTATCATACCCCACCAAAAAAAGTTGGAACAGCACCTGCCTTAACAAGTTCTCAATTATTATTTATGGTTTTGTGGGGTTTATTTGAAAGAACAATTATTAAAGGTCCAATAAGAAAAAAACACTTAAGGAAGAACCCAGTCTACAAGTGTGGTCATTGAGAGCATTACAAAGGGCTCAGCTGTGCTGCTGCAGAAAGGAGCCAACTAAGTGCCATTGCCAGAGCCAACAGAGCTCACAAAGCAGTAGTTTAACTCTTCCCTTGGAAAGGGAAGCTAATCTGGAGTGCCAGACACATCATTCTTGAATATTTGCATTAAAACATTTACCGTTTTCTTTTTGATGCTGTAGATTTGCTCTTTCACTGTGCCACACTCGATATGGCACTGAACATTTGTAATTGGATTAGCTCAGAATGGACAATTGTTAAAATTTGGTGACTCTTTCAAACTCAAATGCCTTAGAGAAAAGAGATCACAAAAACAATCCAAGTCTGCCCAAAAGGCCTGGAGACCAAATTCAAATCCCCCAACAGGAAGAAGAGAATGACAGTGTTTGCTCAGTCTGAGAGCCTGAGTCTGCTGATAGACGTCATCTAGATGCCTTGGTAGGACAGTGTGAGACATGGATCTCTGCAGTATGCCATCTGCTTCTTACAAAGTTACCTTCATTATTTTAAATTTGGCTGCACAAAGCCGGTGTCCTCTGGAGTGCAACACATTAGCTTAAACTGTCTGTGAAGACAGATACAAACTCCTGTTAGCCAGATTAATATGGCAAACATGGCAGACTGTGTAAGAAGGTAGCTGAGACACAAGCCTTCAAAGATAAACACACAACCACCCTTTTATGCGCAGATGACAAAGTGGTAGACTATTTCCACAAAAGAATGAAACTCTGATTGAAGCAAAGCTGTTGGTGAGTAACACCAGCTACTGAAACCAGCCTAAACCAGACAGTTGTCAGGAAGGATGAAGAAAATGAGGTGGGAACAATACATAGAGGTTTCTTTAGCCCTATGTCTACAGTAAAGAGCACTTTCATTTAGATACTTTGGAAATCACACATCTGCTTTCACTATCACTTGTCAATAAAAAAGATATAATCAAAGCTCTAGGAAATGGTAAACGTACTTCTCTGGAAAGTCTCCAGTGGAAATGGTGTTGTCAGCACTCACCCAGAGCTGAGGATAGATGTGTGGGTCTAAAGCAATTGCACATGAGGTCTCATTTGATTTAGCAGAACCTATGCCCAAAAAGCATGCTAAGGCAGAGAGCCAGCATCACTTCTATTTCAGTGAAGAGAGGCTAAAGGCAGTGTCCCATCTTGGTAACTGCTAAAAAATGGTTTCATAAGCGGTGTCTATCTAAAGGCACGTTATTAGATGCATAATTATTTTTTCTTATTCTTGATTTGGTTAATGTAGTAGGAAAGCCTGGAATTACCAAGAACTAACATATAGCAATGAATATTTGGCTCTCGGAAAGCAGGAAAGAATCAATTCCAGTCTTGAAGACACATGGCTTGCAGACTGGGCCTCTCCTCGCAAAAATGCAATCATTCAGGTTTTATTCTTAAAACTGAAACCATGAGCTTCACTCTGTTTGGAAAAATGCCCAATTCCTACTTCTGCACACCAATGTCCTGGCAGAACTCAGGTTGCTGCCTCCTACATGAAGGTGTCTCAATCAAGTAAAGCTACAAATAGGTGAGCTGGCCCTTGAACACAAAAGCCTCCCAACAGTCATTTGTCCTGTTCAGCATGCTAAAGAGGGCTGGAAGAGAGTATAAAGGAAAGCATTCACCAGGGAAGAGCATGGAACACTTGCCAGTCTGCAGGGTTTAAACAAAAGAGACCAAACATAAAATGAAAGAAGTAAAGCTATGACTTGAAACAGAAAGATTCTCTCCTCCAGCTCTCTAAAATACCAAGAGATTTGGTCATAAAACATTTCCATTTTCATTAGAAGTTAGTACTGTGATGGGATCTTACTGTGCATTGTGTAATCTCCATATGTAGCTAATGTCTGCCGTAGGATCACACCAAGAACGTGTGTCACACGCCAGAGATTGCACTGCCTGCATCGTAAGAGGCAGGCAAAGGAAAAAGAAATGTGAGAAAAAGTCATTTATGTCCCCCAGTTTTTCTTCTCTCGGTCTTAGCATATTGACAGAAATTAATTTCTATAGGAAGGGAATTGCACTGTTTGCAAAGCAATCCTCTAGGATTTATTGATCTTTAAGAAAAATCTCATTAAGCAGAATAAGGAAAATTTACAACAGGTACGGGACAACAAAACAGTCTCTTGGGATCTTCACCAGGCCGAAACAGGATTAGCTTTGTAGTTTCTGTAATCTTCCTCACAGAAGAATGCTAATTCGGTCTCATTTGCTAGAACGAATAAAAAATTAAATATTTAGCACACCAGTAAATGAACCACCCAACAGCCAGCTATTTAGAATCTTAGAAGACAATTGGCAACTTTTTGGTCAAAGACAATTATAAATTGCCACACACTCCCCCCTCTCCCCCCCCCCCCCCCCGATTTTTGCAAAAAAGATTCAAGCACTAAATATGTTTAATCTTGTTTAAAAATAACCAAAACAAGACCCTGAATGTATAGAAGTAAATATGTAGAGAAGAACCCTCAAGATTTGTTTAACACTGTCTTCAGAATTGTTTGTATAAGCATTCAGCAAACTAAATCATTGCATTTCTAACACCTTCAAATGCTAGAAAAATAAAGAAGTATGATTTTCTCCTTTTTGTGCATTTTTCTGTTAGGAAAGGGGAAAAAATATTTTTTCCATTAAATTAGCCTGTAGGTATAATAATTTAATACTTAGAGGATCGGTAGAATATTTTACAGATCACTTTACATTCTCCCTCATGACCCATCAAAATATGTGTCTGAAGAAGTTAATTTTTTGCCCTGCTGATGATTAATTCATGAGGCTTCAACAATATGCAAAGTGAAAGACACAAATTGGCTTCTCCAGCAATACCTTCAAATACCTCTAATTATTCACAGGGGATATGGCAGAGCTAAAGGACCCACAAAGGTTCAGAGCAGTCACAATTCTTTCAACCCAGTAGGTCAAGGACTTCCTCTTCTAAAACAATAAGTCAGCAATGTTACTAATTCAGAACAGAGACAAATCTGATGGAAAGCCTTCACAATTATTAAACATGGGATTCTTTAAGGTGCTGAGCCAATAAGTTCCACATTCGTTTTTTAAATTAAACCTGAAGTTAATGAAGTCTGCCTGTCTTGTTAAAAAAAAAAAAAAAAAAAGGTGTTTTAGAATCTCAACTAGAAAACAGACAAGACTCTCTGCAATGAATACTGAACACTTTATTAACATACACCCTGCTCTTAAAAAAAAAAAGAAAAAAACCCCCAAAACAAGCAAGCATTAACTTTGCTGACTAGATAATAGCTGTAATAATAATCACTACCACAGAGGCTTTCCTGAGGACACTTATCTACTGTCCCCATAATTTATAACTCTCTAGCCCAACCCTGTAAAGTGCCAAGGGCAATCAACTGCAGCTTAGAAAAAACGTTCTGCGTGTCTCAGAATTTCCCAGATTTTCTAACAGCAATTCTCTGTTCTATTCTAGTAAATCTTGTCCAGACTAGATATCGGAAAAATGTAACATGGCAATAGATTTCAAATCTAACCAATTTAAATTAAACCCTACAAAATGAGGACTAGTGGTATATGCTATCATACTTCACTTCCTTCTTTTACTCTTTTCCACTTCTTGTTGAAGAAGAAGGACTTCCTCAAGAGTTTACTACAAAGACCCTACTCTAACTTACCTGATTTTCATCTCAAGATACACTGGAACATATCAAAATTCAAAATGGTAAAATGGCAAGCAGGAGTTTTTTATCACAAATACCGACAACATACTAATGACTAAATGCTGTTAGTTATTCTGAAAAGAAATTTAAAGCAGCTTTAAATTGGTTTCTGCCCTGAATAAGCCACCCTTCTCTTTCTCCAGAGGCACAGAACAGGCTGGTCTATTCCAATTTCCTTTCACTATAACATTTACACCGATGTTCTGACACCTTTTTAGAGGTCACATCCAACTGTTTCACTGCTATAGCTACAAACCTAGTTTCAAAGACGAATAATATATACAAATATTTATCAATACCTTTTTGAAAGAAGGGAGCTCTGGATATTGTTGATTCTAATTCAACATTTGGCACTGTCATCAGTCCCTCTCCTGAACTGCACTGCCTCTTATGCCTTGGGTAGATAAAAGTCATGCTTAAATGAATCTTCTGCTAACTAAATTATAAATCTATAAGACTCGAGTGCCAGTAATCCTCCTTCCTGAGGAACCTTTTTTTTCCTTCCTTCTCCAGATAAAAAGACCTGATTTAGTACAAACAGCCAGGGAATAACTATTACTCTCATTATAGGAACACCCCAAGACCTTTAAGAAAGGTATACTGAGGCCAGTTGCAGTGCACCCCAGAGAAAAAGATATCACAAGTCACTTAAAACCAGGAAGTAAATGGCAGGAAACAAAAGAGCCAAGAAACCCGTGAGAAAGAAATCCCATTCACTAGCTGGGGAGTAATCAGAGGGCATCAGGAACAGGAGGGAGCTTTCTCTGAGACACCCCTGCACTTAGAGCGCAGGCAGTTATGCATTCCAGCTAGGCACATCAGATTCAAATGAGCAAATGTCCATATCAAGGTGGAACGCAACTACATCCCTTAAGTACCCTGCTGCCACAAAGTCATTTAGCCACATTTATGAGAAGCCCAAAGGACATCCAGGGACCATGAATTTTATCATGACAGACATTTCTTTACATTACTACCAAAAGACATGCCCTATATGTAGTCCCCTGTCAAAATGTGAGAAATCAGGTCAAGTTTCAACTCTTTGCTATGTTCAGCACATTCTCTAAATGATACTGCTTGTGCTTCCCTGAGCAATCTGGCTATCAAGCACTGCATGCTGCACATTAAACAAATCTAATCTTATTTCATTATTCTGTTCTGGTTCCACTACTTACATTTCTAACCAAAACATCAGTTTAAATGTTACTGATAAGACTAAGCAGACACGGTACTAATAACCTATCTGTCAATCATTTAAAATTACTCTCAGCAGAATTATAAGCATACCCTCTAAAAATCACAATTTGCATTCTGAACATTTGGAGTGCAGGTACCTGCTGCCCTCAGTCCAATGATTTGAATGTACATTATCCCCCCTTCTTCCCTGAATAATTATCAAGTAGTGTAAAGAGCATCAGGAATAGCATTTACTTTTCAGCAGGCTATCCAAACATAATCAGTTGGTTATCAGTTTAATGACAACCACAATGAACAGCACCTTCAGTCAATACAAATGTACTCCTACCTACTCCAGCTGCTTTCAGTGTACTGTCTTCTTTCAAAATCAGTTTGTCATCATCTTCCAAACTCACTACAAGATCACCAGTCTACAAATCAGAGAACCAGAATACAAATATAAGAATAAGAATTTACTGACTGTCTCTGCCCCAGTCTCGTTTGGCAGTGCAGAGATCTTCCTGCGTTGAAGCAGGTGGAAAGAGAATAATACAGCTAATAATCATACCTTAGATTTGTGCGCTTGGTGAATAATCTTCATTGTATCTGAAAGAAAATACAGCATTTTCCTAAAATAGGGCTTAATAGGCAGGTAACACCGAAATCTGTACTTGGGGAAGGAAAGGCAAACAAAGCGGCAAGGTTCAAAACCTTTTATTAACACCACTTTCGTGTATTCAGTCTAAAAGAGGACAAAACACCTTAATCTCCCAGTCCTGCAGCCACAGTCTCAAACCAGTCAATCCAACATTAAGGTACTACATCCTATTGGGCTTCAGTCTGCTGGCTGAATTACAATTACGAACTAATGACCATCCCAACTGCCAGTCAAAACACATCAATTTAAATGCCAGTTAGGGTGTTTTAACCTAACAGGTTTTACACATGCAGTTGGGGCAGGACAAACAGTATTTATGCACTGTCAACTACTACAGTTAAGCTGATAGGCAGCAAGTGGTTAAGACACAGTAACCTGACCACTTCAGATCGTTCCCTGAAATTTTCCTTCTTGTGAAGAAAGCATCCGTGTAGAAATTTTATTAAGCAAGTCCATTTTCCATGAACACGTACAGCCTCTCCTCTTTTTAATGCTACATCCTCTTCAGTAATATTTCTCTGATGTGTTTGCACAGTGTAGCACTTTAAGAAATTGTGCTATACAAAAAAAGAAATATCACTTTCCTCTGGCAAGGTGGGCAGGGCTTTGTTAACAGAAGGGAAAAACTGGGGAAAATAATGTGGTGACTAAAGCAACCAGATGAGTGCAAAGACCCAGAGGGAATGGAAGTCAGAAGATGCCCATGCACCACTGAAAACAAACAAACAAAACAAAACAACCCCCCCCCCAAAAAAAAACTCCAAAGCCTCTGTGTTTGAACAAATTCAGAATAACACATCAATCCCTTCCCAGCAAAGCAGCAAAAACCAGTTCTGTTTGCCCACTCATTTTCTGTTCTAGTTTGGTTTTGTGCACTAACACTACACGTTGAAATAGTCTGGTAAGAGAAAGATGCAAGAAAATTAAATATAGGCTAAAACAACTTTCAAAATACCAAGAACAAGTATTCAGATGTTCAGAATAACAGGGATCACATTCCCATTCGGAAGTTTGCTTCCATACCACTCTGGCCCATTTTGAAGATTTTATTGACACCGTTACAGGTCAAAATTCCTCTGTATTCCCACTGCAGAGGTCGCTGAAGAAGCAGTCTTAGCATGCTCTACTAATTGCAGTATTAAAAGCAAGACACACATTAAATTGCAGTTTCTAGATCCATCTTCCATAGAAGCACTGCAAAAAGACCAGGCAATCATAGCAAAAATATATTGCAGCCATGAAACCTTTCTACCACAGCAAATACAATCCCACCTCTGCCTGTTAGTTTTAAGCTTCTCCATCTAGTTTCTCACATCCCCTTTTCTCCAGCCTTTGCCCAGTCATTCTCTGAACTGTTGTCTCAATTTTACTTCTTCACAGCTCAACCACTGGCACCCAGCAGTTTACCATTTCTTTGTCTGTGCTATTAAATGGCTTCCCTAACTCTGTTACAAAAATGACATTACAGTCTGTTCTCTGTTCACATTCTAGCTGAAAAGCCTTATACCCTCTCAATTGCCTTTGCTATTTCATCCCAATTTAGTCCCACTCAATCATATTCCCAGACTTTTACCTTTATTTTTCTGGTAATAGATCTTCCATGACAACAGGTGAGAAATCACTTTCTAAGTCTGATTCTGTGAAACATCTACCATATTGCTCCACACTCATGGAAAAAATAAACAAATTGAGAAGCAGCTTATGAGACAAGTTGGCACCCAGGCTGCCATCAGCAGTGAAAAGATGGCAATGACAGGGTAGGGAGATGAGAAGATTGACTGAGAAAAGTTCTAGACCAAGGACAAGAATGATGTGTACAAAGAAATGAAGAGAAAATGGAAGTCCTAAGCTTTAAGATGTGAGGTAAAGCACCAAGCAAAGAGGAAAAATGCGATGGCATTATATACGATGTTGAGACAACAAAGTGGTGCTGGATTCTGGAGAGAAGGAAGCCGAAACAGGCACAAGGCGAGAGACAGGTCCAGCTGAAACGTCTTGCACTGCCAAACAAAGCAGAAGGAAAAAAATCTGACTCTTACTAGCACTATGTATGCAGAATAGTGCCACTGCCATTTCATCACCACAATACGAGACAGACAGTAGAGCATAAGAGATGTCGAAAACATGAACCTGGATGATTCACACCCTGAGGGGAAGGTGAGGAACTTGGCTTTGGTTTTTCTGTGTGAAAATTTCCACGCAGCTAGCACCATCCCACTCAAAGTAGGCAGCCACTTACCTGGTGTAACAGGTTTTAAAGTTCCACAGTGGTTTTCACCCACATTATGTTCAGTCCTACACAGCACAATCAGGTGCTCAGCCACAATATATGCCTTGGGAAAAACTACACTGATGCTCTAAGTGATGAAAGAACTACCAGCAGGGATAGGCAGCACCAGGAACACAGCTGTCTTCCATAGAATCCCCTCATCTAGCCATAGCCACAGATATTAGGGGGAGGAATGTCCAAATTCAAACTTACAGTTACCTAGATTTTAAGACCTTACGTAATATATTAAAAATAATATTTATGCTCAAGTCCTTGCCACTGACATATCATAAATCTTAATCACTAACGCTTTTTTCTGCTTTCATTTTGCACTATCTGTTTCACCATCAGCAAGAACACAGAATGAAATGCTTGGCTTTTTTTTTTAAATAGGCAAATAAAGTCTATTACCACTCACACGTATTAAGTAGGTTTCTCATTCAGTTCTTTGAATCACTGTAGAGGAAGGAGTTTGTCAACTCCAAGAATATGGGAGACAGAGGATCACTTGCACCAAAAGTCCAATTTCAGACTTGCCAAGTTTAGGAAAACATGTTACTGACATCTGAGTTAAACTCCAAGAAAGGAAGTCATTTAGTCTATTTTGAAAGTATATTCTGTCCCGAACAGATGAATTCCACATGTTCATGTCAATCTTCACAAAAAGAAACACATAGCTTTACATTAGAGGATAAAGTCAGCTAAATTTCACACCAGGCTATTTCATTCTGTCAGCTTGTATTTAAGAGCTTTCATATCTGCTTTGAGCAAAGTTCCCCTGGTTCTCTTATATTGTGTAAACTACTTAAACTATTTAAATATATAAGCCTTAAGCATTTTCCATTTACTGCCTTCAGGTGCCACTTCACCATCCTTTCTGACTTCACAATTAGTAAATAGATACTGAAATACATAAGCACATAGAGAACTACAATTTCAAAGCGTTTGAGATCACACGATGCTCACTAGAGTAAAAACAGAGTTAAAAGGCACTTACAAAAATAAATTTTAAAAAAAACAAACAAAAAACCATCAGTACCAATTAGCAAATAATGTATGCAGCTTAATTAAAAAAAATACAGAACTTTAAAATAATGGTCAATTTCTGTAGATGTGATCCCAGTGACATAGCCCCAGCTAAAAGAGCTGGATGGAGTTGCACATGTAGGCAGGTATACTGCCACTAGCATAAGTATTTTACAGCAGTTGTCTTCTAAATTGCATAGAAACTGGTATAAGATATTATGTCTGCATTTTACAGGACAAAAGAAAAAACCCACATACCGTACTTGTAATTTTTGAATGGAGGAGGAAGTTCTGTTCTTGAAGGCACATCTATTAAAGTAAAAGCACCCAGTTAGAACAAATGTATCTCTTTTTTAATTATTATTTCTAGTATTATATTTTCCATTATTTTATGCGTGCATCCTGGAAATCCTTTTCATCAAAATAAACCCACAACACAGGAAACTTTTTTGAGCATCAAATATTAAAATACATTTGGCTCAGATTCTGTAGTTACTCCATATCTGATTAACTTGACTTAGGCATCAAGTCCCTCTGAACAAAAGGACCCACAATGAGTCCATGCAATTAGGATACAATCACAGGCATCTGATCCTTCAGAAATCTGCCAGGAACATCTTGTTAATGGTTTGCATAGCATCTCTCTCCACCTTATACAAACAGCTGACAACTGTCATTTGTAAGTGAATTGTTCAGTAAACACAGCCATGTGAACCAGCCACAAAAAGGAAGCCAAACTATAGAAAATTAACTCTTTAGCCGCATGCAGGACACAGCCCACCAGCAACTGCAGGAACACTAACACTTTCCCTGGTGCCAGTGTTCCCAGTGACACCCAGGCATTTAACCCGGGCCTTGGAAGGCCCAGCCACTCATGGGGTGCTGGGCAGCAAGGCAGCTGGAACAGTAATTTCATCAGTAGCTTAACAATTTGTCTCAAAGCCCCGCTTCAAAATATAATATAGTAAAGGAAGGAACACGGCTCCTTTTGGGCCAGGAACAGCACTACCCATCCATCTGTGGGATGAGTTCCAAAAAGTCTTGTTCAAGACACTAGCTTTGTCTCAAATACCAGCAAGTTGCCACACTGCACACATCAAGAGAAGTTTATTAGCATTGGTTTTTATTATATTTTTCATAACAGCAGCTGTACCATATGCTCTGAAAGTGCCTGTAGTTTTCTAAAAGCATCCTAAAATCTTGCCTATCACTGTCTAGAAGCATGGAAGTTGCTGAAAACACAATACAGCTTGAGGCCCAGGGCAATGTCCTAGGAGTTGCTCAAATGTTATCAGCTGTAACAGTTCAAGACTTGTTTAAGCTGACTTCATGCAAAAATTCGAATTATATTATTCTGCACCCTTTGAATGTCTCCATTTAGTGGGTAGAACTACACCTGCAATACCAGGGTAACACCCTAACTATTGAATTGCTGCGTGGGCTGGTCTACATTCATTAACTTTTAGATACACTGTCACTTTCAACCAGGCTTCTACAACATAAAACCCATAGATGAGTAATCTGCACTATAAAGCTCAAGATTGAGACAGAAACTCAGAAGCAAACATGCACAGTGAGATCTCACAGTGTCAAAAACAATTTTTCAAGATCCTCTCTTCTCACAAATAGCAAACAGACTTGCATTCCCACATTCCACATAATGGTATAGTTCCTAAGGATCAAAGGCTCTCTAAAGTCTATTAATTTACTCCTGTTAATTTATGAATAGGTGCCTGACAGCACCACTCAAGGAGCCTGAGGCACTGAGCCAGATGCAGCAATGCCTTCCTCTCTTTTTGTCTGAACATGGGGATTTGGGCAGGGGAAGCAGTGTTCCCAAATTTAGGCATGGCGCACTGACCATGGAAGCTCTTATTAACTCCAGACCTCTCACCCAAGGGAGGAGAGCACACAGGGGATGCAAATACAAATCTGGCATCACTACCAAAGCCACAGAATTCCCATTCATTTGCTTCCCTCGACTTTCTTGCGCAGAGACATTAACACATGGGACTGAAGCAAATGAATACAACAACTGCCCCTTACCCTTCCGCACAAAAGTAATGAACTGCTTTACTGTCTGATCCAAGTTAATTCCATGATACACCACAGGTCTGAAGTTCCGGTGTTCAAAAGAGCGAACGAGACGGACTGTGATGGTTGAGTTTTCTGCTGACATGAGAATTAATTCTCAATAACCTGGAAAACATTAAAGAGAGGAATTATTGCCTTTCCTCTGTGTACAAGCACAGCTAGAAAACAAGGTGCAGGTGGGCCTCATGCAAAGATTAAAACAGGGCAAGAAATTCAATAGCGTTATGTCTTTCAGAACTTAACTTCTATTATTTCTACAGAAGCAGTAACAGGATCTCAAAATAAGCAGGGTTACCCACGATATTATTGATACTGCACATCAAATAATCCAGTATTTGTACCTGTGCTGGGCACTACAGCACCAGACTCCCTACTAAACACACAAAAATGTCATGGATAAATGCAAGTATGTCGCTTGCATTTTAAGTGACTGAAGAACTTTACCTGCTGTGTGAGTAACCTTGTGTTCTGAAAGAATGCACCAACATGAACAAAGCCAAAACCTTTTTAATATACTTATGTTGCAGAGAGCATTAATACCCTGAAAAATGCCTAAGCTGTTACACAATACTCATTTTCACTTCCCTACAGAAAGTGGGAAAAAACCTCCCCCATATATACATGCAAATAATTCTCCTGGTATATTACTACGTAATTAAGGGGTTGATTTTAATTTATAATAGTAGGTCTTTAGAATGGCTCTACAGGGCTTATACTACTTTACCAGATAGCAGAACCTACAACAGAATTGCCTTATCAACCCGAGCCCTGATTCAAACAAGCCCACACATTGTTCTGTTGGGTTTTTTCTCTCCACAGGAAAACAAGCTATTTCATACTCTGACAATCTTCTCTGGTTTTGGTGCTAGGTATTCTTCAACAACCTTGTTTTCCAGTCACACACTAAATTGCCACAGCTGTGGCAGTAATGAGCAAAGGCTGCTGTCTACGTGCTGCAGCATCAGCCAGGGGCACAGCACGACCTCTGCATCTCCTGTCCCTTAGCAGACGTTTCAATCACCATTTCCAGTCCCACAAGGGATTTTCTCACCTGTTAATCCCTTTGGAGAGCTGGGGAAGTGACTTTTTTGTTGTGGGGGGACATTGTTTAAGTGCCCCACCATCATGCAGGTCTCCAGGTACCTCCCACTTTTTGCTGTGTTTTTTCTAGGTGTATCCTAACAAAATAAACCAGCAATATTTTCTGCAGAACGGGGGGGACAGACCTTCCACATCACAAGGCTACTTGTTTTTGCATCTCCTTAGTTAATAATTCACAGAGCTCTAATTCCATTTTCATTGTAAATAAGCTGTGATAGGCAAATAAAAGATGCCAATCAAGAAAAGCATGCTCCTCTGCACCTGAAAATAATTAGATTTATATTAAACAGCAAAGATGGATATTTTCTTGATGCTATTCCACAGGGGCTTGAGATCTGGAGGGCACAGAAAAGGGGACAGCATTCAATTCACTTTCTCCTGAGTAGCATGGAAGAACGTTGTAGAAATAGAGACTTGGGAGCCCGGACAATTAGAAATCGCCGATTTTCATATTTTCTGGTCAAACCCAACCGGCCGACCGCACCTAAGGCTGGGACCAGGGACTACCCACCGCCTCCTCAGGGACAACATGGCAGATTCTCCTCCTCAGAGCACTAACAGGCGACACCTCTTGTGAGGAAGAGCCTCCCCCGGAGCGCCACCCGCCCCAGCACATCTCCCCAAGACAGAGCGCCCTCTCGTCTCCTCTCCTCCCCTCCCTTCAGCCCTCACACCGCCACCCCGCCCGAGAGGGACCGTTAACCGCCCTCAGCCGTACCACCGACTTCCCCGCCGACACTTCCGGGTCTCTCTCCTCACCCCACCTCACACAGCCCCACCAATCGCGTTCGATCTGTGCCACCCACCGCCCCGAGGGATTGGCTGCGGGACGCCCTGTCCCCGCCTCCTCCCCGCCTCCTCCCCGCACCTCGGGGCAGAGAGGGGCCGCCCGTGCCCCACCCCCGGGTAACATCTAAGGCGTCCCCTCCCCCCGAGCCCGCCCATAGCGCGCCGCCCTCGCATTGGCTCTTTGCCTAGCCTCTCCCCGCCCCCGGAGGGTGCTGATTGGCGTCATGCTGCCCGCGGCGCTGGGATTGGCCAGCGAGCGCTCTGGCGACGGGTGAAGGGGACGTGCGGCGAGGGCGGCACGGCAGACGCCGGAGGGGTCGCGATCGTTCTGGGTTTGTCGCCATGTCTGAGGTATGGGGTGTGCTAGGGGCGGCTGTAGGGAGCTGGGGGGACTGTAAGGGGCTGTGGGGAGCTGGAGCGTGGTGGGTACCCTTCTCTTCCCCCCTGTCGGGGCAGCGGCAGCCCGCAGGTGCTCACTCCACCCCGCCCCGGGGTCTCCCCTCCTCTCCAGGCCGCGTTCCAGAAGGCCGCCGAGGAGGTGAAGCAGCTCAAGTCCCAACCCACGGACCAGGAGATGCTCGACGTCTACAGCCACTACAAACAGGCCACGGTGGGCGACGTGAACACGGGTGGGTAATGCCTTGAGCCCCCGGCGGGCGGGGGCGATGCCGGTGAGGCCTGAGGCTGAGCTGGAGGAGCTTCGGGAGGCAAAACCTCTCCCCTGTTGCGTGCCTTGCTTCGCGCAATCCTGTGGTTTGGCAAAAATGACTCAGTACCGACTTGGCATGGATTTGTAGGCAGACAGGCGTAAGCTAACCTGATAAGGGTTTGTGCAACTCTTAGTTTTTAAACGAATCCGGCTGAAGTTATCTAAATCGTTTAGCAACAGTCTGAGAATCCTTTGTGTTAGCTTTGTGCAAGTGTTAGGTCTAGGATTTTTGGAGACCTGTCGGTAAGTAGACGCCTAGGCCAAGGGGTGCTGCTTTAATACAAACACTTCTCAGTTAAACAGGCTTAAACAGCACTGCAAGCTGTACACGTGTGGAACCGCAATACTTGGTGGGGGGCAGTTGAATTGGCTACTAAAAATAGTATCAGAAAGCCAAACGTAAGAAAATGATGCAGATGTGTGTAACAGGAGAAACTTCTGTAGGATCTGCAATTAAGTATCACATATTGGAAGGACTGTAGTAGAAATATCCCTGCAGGTATGCTATGCAAACCCTTTCCTGCTCCTTCTGTTGCTATACTTCTGTCGCTGGCAGCTCACACTTCAAATAACATTTAGAATGAAGCTCGGCTCTATTGACCTTATGTAACACTTGAGTAACTAGAATTAGAAAGGAAAAAGGTCATTTGTTTGGAGCACTGGCCTCCTGACCCAGTTGCTTGTGAAATTTAGTGGGTGCTGACTGTATTCAAAGCCGGCACCAAAGTGTGCAGGAAATGGTAAGTATGGGTGCCTGCAGCCTCTTTTCCCCCCCCCCCCCCCCCAAGATGGGCAGCATTGAGGGAGAAAAGAACTGACTTTGGTTTAAGATATGATCCTTTTGGTGTGGCTGGACCTTAGCATTATTAATGTTTGACATGGTGAAATGGTCCTATAGAGCTGTAAATGTACCAACATTCTGTAAGTCACTGAATTCCTGTGAGGTAGTAGCTAACAGGAGTTGTCTAGGAAAGGAATCTGTGTAAGAGTGAACTAGTAGGGATTTTGTTGGAGAGAAGTGGAGCTGCCAACTAGCTCTGCAGGTCACGCTGCCATGGGAGTAGCACAAGGGTATTTTTGTGGCTAATGTACAGGCTACTGTCCAGTTCCATCTGTTAATGCTAAGAATTGTCTTTAAGGAGACGAAGTAGAAACACAGAGGGGACTTTATGTGAAGAATAACCATATACACATACATATCTCATTCATATCTTCTGTATTTGGCTACAACGTGGCCTGTAATGAAGCGAGTTAGAACTCAGTGCTTATACCCCTAGATGACAGAAAAAAATGAAGAGTTAACGTTAGAAACATGCCATTAACTTGATGATAATGAGTTCTAAGCTGTATGCTACTAGCTTTTTATTTGATCATCTCTGTGTGTAATGGACCTTAGGGCATTTCTGCTTTACTTTAGAGTCAATGATGTTCTTAATCGGATAACTGTCATGCAACTGCAGTGTCTTCAGAAAGTGCGATAAAACCCGGCCACACAATTTGGTGCTCTTCTGTTCAAATGCTGCTGACTTAAGGGAACTCAACAGAGAATATCTCTGTTGCCACCGAGAGCATGCCAATGTGCTCCCTTCAGCATCAGAGATGATCTCCTGACTAGAGGTTAGTCAGTAAGAGCTGCAGAGGTGAACTGCTGTATTTTATTGTAGTTAAGAGCTAAACAGTCTTCAGGAAAGGAGTAGGTATTACCTACACCCAGGCCACACAAACTAATTCTGCTGCTTATCCTGTCTCTCAGACCGCCCTGGTATGCTGGACTTCAAGGGCAAAGCAAAGTGGGATGCCTGGAATGCATTGAAAGGTAAGTGTCTGCTTAAAAATAAAAATGAGTAAACAAAAGCACAGGCAAGCTAGTCAGAAAAGCGTATGTGGTTCAGCAAGAAATATAATACTGTTGCCTTATAAGACAAGAGTTCTAGAAGTCTAGAATGCTGTGATAATAAACCCTTACTTTTGATTACCCCTGCAAGGCACAAGCAACAGTGAAAAATGTAGCCTTGCGTGAAATGGAATTAAGGTGCAAAATGCCCAGCTGGCTCAAGATCTTACACAAAAGAGAACTGTAGCAGCAGCAGAAACCTAAATCTGTTTTCCAGGTCCCAGCCTAGTACCCCAGAGACAGAGTTGTCCCTCCAGTTACTGTGTTTCTTCTAAATCTTTCCTAACTGGAAGGTGCAGCTGGGTCCTCTGCTCTAAATGAGGAGCCAAACAAGTGGTCTAATCTATGAAAATGGGATTTTTCTGGTGTTTTAAGGAGCCAGCTTGACATCTAAATGCAGTCTAAGTTGATTGAATAGCTTTCCTGTAATAATTGTGAATGGTGTAAATAAACTAATACGCTGTTTTGTTGCTGTTCATACAAATGTAACTTTGCTTCGAAACACTGTTTTCTCATGACCGCTGACACACTTGTTTAAAACTTCAATGCTGTGTTCACAGGCAAGCGACCACCTTCTTTCTTCTCTGGTAGCATGCTGCTATGTGCTATAGCAAGGGATTGTGGCTTACGTGTGAAAGGTATCTGACTGCTTCCTGTGTTCTGTCCTTCAGGAATGTCCAAAGAAGACGCAATGAAAGCTTACATATCAAAAGTGGAAGAACTAAAGGGCAAATATGGCATCTGAGGACTGGATATAGCAGCCACTTGCACACCTGAAACATGCCTTACTTCTAATACTGTGGAAAACTGGTTTCTGCAAATAATTTTAAATACCTGGTATATTACAGTCGGTTCTCCTCATGCCTGTAGTTCAGGGGAAGTTGTGTACCCGCCTAATGTACTGACATGTTATAAATTCCTTCTGGGAACAAAATCTGGAACTCATTAAAGTGCATTTGGTACTTTAGCTGTTGTGATGGTCATCCCTTGGCGATTATTCTGAGCTCATCCCTTACTTGCCGCGCTGCAGCTGTCACACTTCCTTGCAAGGCACAAGGCAACCTCTGCAGTCCTTGTGCCACTAGAGGGGGCTCAGCAATCTGTTTCCTGCAATGCGGACTCTCGTCCAAACCAATCGGTGATGTCTGATACTGCTTTGCCTCCTTTTCACGTTAGATGAGTGGCAACCCACAAAAGCTGGAGCACCGCAAAGATTATCTTGAGGAGACTAGGTCTAATGCTGTGTATACCAAGAGCAAGGTGCTTGATATTTGTTGCCTGGGGCTTTCAGAGATTTAGTCAACAATTGCCAAATCATCTTTCGTAAAACACTTCTTGGAGATGTTATTCCTTAGCAACAATGTCAGGGTTCTGGAGAGAAGGCAAATATTTGGCAACTGAACACAAAGCCTTCCCTGTGAAAGAAAAGGTTCTGGAGACAGCGGAGTTGTTGATGCCCTTCATGTTATACCTCTGTAAATACAGAGTGCTGGTGTTGCTGAGTACTGAGGCTACAATAAGGAGTGAATCATGTATAGGTGGTCTTAATGCTTAAAGGCTCTTCAAACAGGACGACTTACAGAGAGAGATCAGCAAAAGTTTTACATGAAACACGCAGTTGTGACCATCTCTAGTAGGCCTTTAGCTATTTCTGTCTGTTGAGCGTAGTCTGTTAGAGTTGCTGAAGCCAGAAAGGGACACTTTGCTTTTAAAATGTGGCACTGGACTATTCCAGCAGAGATCATGTGAGAATAAAGTCACAACCTTATACAGGAGTAAGGCATTTTAATTCCTGCATCTGAACAGCTGAGGGCCTCAAATCAAACTGCCTTCAGACAAGCAATTGATTTTCAGAAATACATAGGGATGAAGTCTGTCTAGGTAATTACATAGTTCTGTAGTAAGTTACACGAGCTTTGCTGTGTGTAGTATCTAACTTGTGTTTTCTTATGCCACTGGTAAGAGATGGAGGTAACTTTACTTCGCATGCTTTCCAAAACCATAAATTCCCCCTTTGCTGCTTTCAGTGGGAAATGCTCTTGGAGCTACTTGTTCACCCTTTAAAATGTGTTAGGATAAAAAATCGTTTGTTCCCCGTAATAAAGAAAAAGGTTGCTTATTCTCATTCTTCCCTGTTCTAGATAAGTAATATAAGCATGTGGGGTTTTTTACCTGCTCTTGTATCCTCTGTTAGTTACTTGAGATTGTGCTGATTGCATTCACCTTGCAAAAGGGGGGTAAGAGCAGGTGTTCAGCATAAGAAATGATTTTAGCTCTTATCCAGCCCTAAATTCCACAACCCGCTTCACCTTCACAGCTGTATATCCCTGGAGGATTCTGCCAATGGCAGTGGAATGTAACTCATCCTGGTAAATGCTTCCACTTCTGCTCTTGTTTGCTGGAAGCTGATGTGCTGTGAGCGTGCGGTGCTTTGCTAACATGCTTTCTGTCAAAACAGGTTTTTTCAGAATTTTTCATTGCCAAAGCAGTGGAATTGGATTCTGTCTAAAGAGTGGGCTGAAGAGAGCAGCAAGTTCTATATCCTACTCCTTATTCAGCTTTATTTTCCCCGTGAGACTTAACTAATGGTTACAGTGCTGCTCTCCTTTCTCGTACCTGTCTGGCATTAGGAAAACGTTGCTATGTATGCAGCGCTTATCCCAGAGAGGGGCTGGTCTTGGCCAGACTTTTATACATCACCTTGTACTTAAAATTAATGCTGTTTGCCACGCTATATGAGTGACAGAGAACTCTGCCTTGAATGTCTTTATTTGGATACTTAATTTTTACTGTAGTAACACTTTCTTCCTGCTTGCAGCTTCATCTTCCTTAGGAAAGTAACATCACTGGTCTTACCACACGGAGTAAGCTGAAAAATTCAAGTTGTGGAAGCAAGAGCTCTGCAGTAAGAGACTGTACAAAAGGCACTAAGGCAGAAACAAAGGTACTGATGTCTGTGCAGAGTGTTAGTGACAAAGCAGCAACACAAAGTCATTAACTGTGGGTACTTCCACTGCAGGGAGAGTGTTGAAAAAGACTGAACTGAGTGGAGGGCATTGTTCTGTAGCAGCAGGGTGAACATCTGTAAATGCGTGGGATGTTGGGCTGTTGGGAAACATTGCTGACTTACTGACCACAGGGTGTTTGCTGGTCTGGAGTGAGAGACTCCTGGGCTGCATAAATAACATATTGGCAGTAGGGCTGATAGAGCAAGAGTGGCTTAAGGACATCTAAACACAGATTTGTAGGTAGGGGTAATTGCTTTTATTAAACTAATGCAGTGGTATAAATGGACAACTGTTAAGATATGTAGTCTTGAGATTTGAAACAGAAGTAGCAAGCCTCGAACCAAAATAGACCTTCAGAGCCATTGGTTTGCCTGTAGTAAGGTAGTCTGGATGGAGGAACAGATGCTTTTGATGGCTGTGCTGCAAAACGGGATTGTTCTGACACCCATTCAGGGAGTTGCTGCTATTTCCTCTGCGTTAGATCAAAGAAAGGACAGCAACATCCTGATCCTTGCAGCGCTTGCAAAGGGGAAAAGACGTGAGCTGAAACAAGCCCAACAAGCAGGAGGTCAGAAGCCAGCTGGCACACACGCACTCAGGTCTGGCTTGCTGAGTTTGCAGAGCATGCAGGACGGAATCTGGACTTTGGATATGGCAATAACAAATGTTAACTTGTGTCTGTGATAAGACAGTGTTCCTTTTATCATGCTGCTTCTTGCACAGAGAAACTAGTTGATTGGTACCCAGTGCAATTAGAGATAAGCTGTAAAGGAGATGTTGTTTTCCTTGGGTTTATTTTTTTTCTTGTGGGTTTTGCTTGCTCTTAACAAACACATGTGAAGGTGCAACACCCCTAGCACAGATTTAACAAATCACTATTGGTGTGCTGCTTATGGCCCATAACAGATTTTTCAACACTGCAAAGTTCTATGACTAAAAAGCACTCCGAGGCTTTTGAGGCTCTGAGTCTGCAGTGTGCAGCTATCTTTCAGTCAAAATTCTTCAGTCCTCATCTGGAGTGACCTTGTTTCACAGTGGAAGTATTTTAACCTTTGAACTTATTTGACCCTGATGATACTGCTAAAAATAAATTACAATTGTATTTGCTGCTGTTTAAAATATTTGCTCTGCCCCCTGAGTGGTGGGAGTAAACAATATTGGGCAATACCACTTTGGGGCGGTTGGGTATCTGAGCTGTCTTGTGGGATTGATTATAAACTGGGGGAGACAAAACAGAAAATGCTTTTTGGCTTGGATAGGTTTCTAAATACCACAGCTGTCACCCAAAAGGCGTTATGCAGTCTTCCAAGTTGTCAAAGCTACTTAGATGTAAGGCAAGTTGATATTACATAGACATAACCCATTTGAGTGAGAGTCACAGTAATAAACTCAGAAGTGTGAAAGCTGATAGAACAAAAGATAGAATCTGACTTTTTTCCCCCCACCCCTTACCCACAAGTATGTGAAGTATCTTCAGACTCAGATAACTGATCTAGAAATTGGTCAATCTTCAGATGCTCATTTAAAGTGCAAATAACATTGATTCACTCTAGGCATGAGTCTGTCTTCATGGTTTATAAGATGAGCTTATATTTCCTCTAGAACCAGCATATCTGGGAAAGTTAAACCCAGCTTGGTTGTGTTAAAATAGAGAATTCACACAGAGTTTGGCCGCAGTGGTCTTTTAACTTTCATTGCCCTTCCCATCTGTGGCTTCTAGATTTTTTGTTAATCCCAGTACATTAGTACATTTATTTTTCAAGGTCTGACCCTCTTAATGCTTGGTAGAGCTGATTGATCTCTTACAACCATCCCGCCATCCAGTGTAGTTCTAGAGCAATCCTTCGTTATCTCAAGAATACCTGAGGAAGTACACAGAGTTGTTTTCAAAATCATTCAGGTTGTCTTGCCTCTAAAGTTTGAAAACCTTCCTACGCTTTAGACTCCCTAGAATAATGGAGAAGCCATTCAAAATACAGTATTGTTAATGAGCAGGGGCCTGAGGAGGAACAACTGGTCAAAATTCCTGGAGCTTGTTGAGCTTATGAAAGAGGTGATACAAAAAAACCTGCCTCAAAGTGGTATCAGTGGCTCAACAAATCCCTTTCAATCCTTATTTTAGCAAGGATTACTTGATCTCTAAGCACTGCTGCTGCAAGGAAAAGCTCCTTACTGTTATGTAAAAGAGCCCAGAGCCCATGCTGGGTTATGGAATGATATCTCTGCCCAGTCTGTCCTAAGCCAGGAGCTTGTTCTGTTTGCAAGCCTGGATTGCCTTGGACAGGTGATTCCACACCTGGGAAGAATGAAGATGACATTATTTGGCCAAGGCAGCCAGGGAGACAGCTTGGTTGTCTCCACCAAAGTGTGCAAGGACTTGCACCATGCTCCCCAAAAGGCAGATAGCGGTATGCCATCTCCTCCTAACACACCCTGCACATTTGAATGAGTTCTGCATCTGGAAGGTGAGCTCACAAGTTTAACGTACTTGGTATTTTTAAATCCAACTATTTAGCTGCATGATCTGAGCTTTTACTGAGAGAAGAAACAAACACATAACGGCTGAGAAACTGAATAGCATGATTTCCCCCAGCTTACGTAGTATTGAAATATGGACCCAGATTTTCCTAGCAGTGCTAAAAGGGCCAATGTCTTATTTTCTATATTGAATGTGTATTTTAAAGCATCAATTTGTTGCAATGGACAGAGGAAAATTGTTTGAGGCATGTCCTAAGCCAGTGTAACTGTTGCCAGAAGTCCCTGAAAAGGGCCAAATCCAAGCAGAATGAGGGAGCACCCATGTTGGGTCTCTGCAATATGATGCTGAGGTAAGTCCAGAAACTGATCAGAAGTGAAAAGCCAATTCTTTCCAGGATACAAAATGTATTCCTTAAAGCCCATCTTCCTGCTTAAAGTCTCTTCTTGCTCTTAGAGTTAGCCGGGGTGGGGGTAAAGTCACTGTAATGAACTGGCGTATTATCAGCGTGTTTCTAACCCAGTTGTGAGTGCCTTAACAGGCACTGTTTGATTCAGATGGACAGCAGGATCCCAGACCTCGGCAGCGGGTACAGTTGCAATGTCCAGCAGCCCAGGTCTCTCATGCAGGTCCAGCAGCGAGTGGGGGAGCCTGGCGCTGCGGGGACACATGGCAGCCCCTGGCTGGGTGTGCAGCCTGCCTTCCGATGGCACCCGAGGGGCGTCCAGGCAGGAGGCAAAGTGAAACCATCTGGCCCAGGAGCTGCCGCCTCTTTATGTGCTTAACTACATCTCTTTTGCATGCTGGGAGGAGGCTGTCCACTTGGCTGCAGTAACCTGCAGTGGTGGGAGGGAAATTGTGAGCTAAAGTCGTTGTGACAAGGGGTTGGTCCGAGCTGTAGGGCCTTGCTACAATCCAAAACCCCCCTATTTCACTCGTGCTGCCTGGGGCACTGTTCACTGAGGATGACTGTGCCTGTGTTCCCAGAAGCTGCTGGTCTTGAGCAGCTTGCCAGCAACTTGCTGACATTTTGCCCCATTCCAGAAGCTCTGTTTCAGCCCAGCTAGGCTGAACCCAGCTTGAGGTGAACGCAGCTTCAACTTGGATTTTCAAGGTACTGCTAGAAAAAAAAGCTCTGCAAAAGAACAGTGGCACAAGCAGCTAGCCTCATCCTTCTTCCTCATAAAGTTTTCTACATGCTCCCTTTTTTGGGAGTACACGAGTAAAACCATTTTGCCCCTCATACAGGCCTTGGGCATGTCCCAAAGTCTCAATCCACAAGATACTGAAGGTCTATTTGCCTCCAAGATCAGGTCAGACACCTTGAAATAGGGATCTGATAAAAAAGAATATTTAAATGCCTAGCCAGATCAGTTGCTATGCCAAGAGTTAAAGATATGACTGGAAAGAATTTTATTCAGCAGACAAATGCATTTACAGAAGTAACCGACTTTGAGATCAGCTGAACCTGTACGCGTGGTGACTCTGTCACTTGCGTTCTCCTTTACCCTGAAGTGAGATACTTCATCGGGTAACCGATCCCTAAGCCCCAGTGACTCGGGCTTCAGTCCTGAACCTTCTCCAGGCTTCTGCGGGAGAAAAGCTGGAACACATTCTCCAGTGTCAAGCTTCTCATAGTTTTAAATGAACAAGATAAAACTATTTCCATGTTTTAGAGCAGTCTCTGGTAATTTCCATTATTTATGAACACATTTCCCTGAAAACTTTCTCTCCAGGGATAGGATGTGAAATACCCACTTAAACAATAGAGAAAAGGGACTTTCTAAACAAAATAATGAAACTGGCAGTATACCAAGAACTCTAAATTAACACAGCTGAACCAAAAATACATCTGAAGTGCTTCAAAGGTCATTTACGATGTCGCTATGATGTAGGTAACATATGGGGGAGGAATCTTATTTTTCTTTTTAGAGCACTAAGCTCTTTTCATTGTAAAACACTGCTTTCACAATTTTCAAAAATAATCTTAAGTCATTTTTCCACAGTTTGTCTTTTTCTTCAATCAATTCTGTTCTTTTATCTTGAAAAGATGGAAAATTTATTTGGTTTGTTTTGTTACAAAACAGTGAAGATAAACTCATTTTTCCATTTGCAAAAGGCACATGGTTCTAGCAGGCTTCATAAATCCAGATGACTTTACCTGAAGGTATCTCCAGCCAAGCAACAGCAGAAACGAAGAGGTCATAAGCTGCAAGTAACTGTTCTATTAACACAGCCACTGCAGTCGTCCTCCCCTCGGTGACTTCAGTGAAGAGTAAATCTGAAAGTACCAATAGATTCTGATATTAATTACAGGTCAAGGTTAATTCTGGCTTGTATTTTATATTTGGGGAAACTAAATTAAGTACAAAATATTAAAGCAATTTTGTGTTTGCAGCAAAAGCGCCATCCCCAAACCGTCCTTTTCCTCAGTGAACCAGCCTGGTGGATAACGACGTATCTATGAAAGGATCCAAGTACGACAGGGAGCAATTTAGTTTCAAAAGCAACCACTAAGTTATTCATTCTACAAAGCTGCTTATGCACAATTTACTCATGTGAGCCTTACCACGGGCTTTTACAGAAAAATATTATCTTGTTCAGCAGGATACACCTCACTATTTTTTTTTAATTGCTGAAGTGCTTAGGATGACTCACTTGTTTTAAAGGCAGATCTATGCTTAATAATTTTGCTAATTGGGGGCCAAATTGCCTAACGTTTTTGCCCAGGACTGAGCCTATGTTACAGAAAGTGTAAGTCGTGAGGTTTTTGCCAGATAGGAGTTGGTGTATTTTGTCTGGCCTGAGCCTGCATTTGCTTAGTGCAGTTACGTGCAAGCAGCATTTGTTCAGTTCACGCAGCGACTGAGACAACAAGACCTGCCTGTGCTTTTTGAGCCAAAAGTACGTAAATATTGTTAAATTTGGAACTTAGAAGTGGAGGGGTGTAACAGCAAATGCATGTGATCGATCCAAACACAGGGATACAGAAATGCTGTTCAACCTGAGCCCAGGATGTTCATAAACTATCATCTGAAGAACCTAAAATGAAAGGGGTGTGGCAAGCATCAGGTCTGCCAGCTTGGATAACATGTCCAGAAAACAAAAAATGTGGCAGACCACAAACCCACAAAAGAAGTTTTAACAACAAACCTTGCAAAAATTTTTATGTTGCAAAAGCGGAAAATCCCAATTCAGTGTTTCATAGAAATATAATCTAATGATGTACACAGCTTTGAAGAGAAACAAACAAAAGATTTTGCAGGAAGAAAGAAAGAAAAAGGACAGGGTTTATCATTAAAATGTAAAGTACAAAAACCAAAGTAAACACGTTCAGAGCACTGGCTCTTACTAGAAGTAGTGTTACAGAAAATACACCAGCCAAGTCAGAGCAGTTATGTATGTATTTTTAAAGGAAACATAGAAAGCCCTCGGGAAATTGCGTAGAGATTAAACTAATGAGACAGTCTGTGTTGACAACTGATTTGTTCAGAAACAGAAGCTGGAAGAGGGATGAAGTTAGGATAACTTCTACCACCCCACGTTGGAGAAGGAGATCCTTCCAATTCCTTTCAGCTAGAAAGGGAATGGGCAAATTCTGACCCTGGCTACCCATGAGGGGGGCCCAGAACGACCCGTGAGTCCACCCGCTGGAGCCCGTGCAGTCGCTGCAGACCTCTCTGCCAGAACCGAAATCAGAATTTGGCAGTAAAACAGAGTTTCTGATGACACAGCAAAACCCAGCTTCCTCGGGCTTTTTTTTTTTTTAAGCTGTTTCTGACAAAAAAAAAAAAAAATAAAGCAATCAGTAATTCATTAGAGGATGGCAAAACATGAGTGAGAAAAAAAGCAAGGGCATAAAACTTTATGAGCACAGACCTTTTGCTGACGGCAAAGGTAGAGATATGTACGGTTGAGTACTCTGGTAGCAGATAAGAGCACGCACAGAGCTCAAGGTGAGAGGCTGCAGCACGGCGGGCAAGGAGGAGAGCCGGTGTCCCGGTGGCTTCGGAAACACACCCCCGGGAGCAGATGCCGCTGCAGGGGAAGGGCAGGAGGGGGCTGGAGGTGTGCCCTGCGGCGGGGTATCGCTGTGCACGCCGCTGCGGCCCCAGGAACTGAACCGGGGAGCGGTGCAAAGGGGCTCCTTTGCAACGTGCTTCTCAAGTGCAATATCCGCCCCGCAAAGTGCTGTGGACCCTGGGGGTGGGCAAGGAGGCCTCGGGTTTGGTCCCCATCCCGCGAAAGCCTGGCAGCGAGGTGATAAGCCCTGCCTCGAAAACAAACCTCCAGCTCGGTGGCAGCCGGTGGTAGAGGCGGGAGGGGCTGAGGCTGCAGCGCGGCGGGCGGCACCGCAGCGGCCCGGGACACCTCCTCCCGGGGCGGTCGTGCCCTAGAGCGGGCATGGACAAGGCTGTGCCCCGGGCGAGGGCAGCAGCGCGGCGCGGCGCGGCGCGGCTCAGCTCCGCCCGTCGGGGCCGCGCTGCTGACTCAGCCGCGGGGGGGCCCGGAGGGCGCCCCGGCCCCGCGGGCGGGGCGGGCGGGCGGGCTGCCCCTGCCGCCCTCCGGGGACATAAAAACCCGCGGCCGGATCCCGCCCGCGCCTCTCGGCGCTGCCGGCAGCATGACGGCCATCGGGGCGCAGGTACGTGCCCGCCCGCCCCGGGGGGAAGGCTCCGGGTACCGGGGCCCCGCATCGCCCCGCCGTGGGGCTGTTGCCTCGGCTTGTCCCTGCGCGGCCCGGGGCCGCCCCGACCCTCCCCGAGGCCGCAGCCGGCCGGATCCCACCTCCCCGGGGTCCCCGCTTCCCGCCGGCGGGGCTGCAGCCGCCCGCCCTCGCCGGGCTCTCCGAGCACCGCCGCCCGCCGTGCAGGGTTGGAGGGGTCTGCGGAGTGCTTGGCTTTTAATTAAATTTCGGCCCCTCTTGGAGGGGGCGGGGGGGGACTGTGCGTTGCTCACACACGTTCGCGGGGGCTGCACACGGAGGGCCCCCCCGCAACCCCGGGGAGCCGAGCTCGCGTCCGGACCCCCGGCGAGAGGGGGAGAGCCCGGCTGGCTGCGGCCCAAGAGGGCTGTGGGAAAAGAATGGCAGCGGTAATTGGGCCCCCCGCCGAAGTCCCCCTTCTGCCTCCTCCCCCGTCCCAGCCGTCGGCCTCCATCCTCCCAGGGGCCGGCGGTTTCCTCCAGCCCTGCCAGAACAGGAGGCTGTGTGTGCCACGGGGGCCGTGGGGCAGCGATCCTGCTCAGCCCACGGGCTTTTGTGATCCCGAACCCGGCCTTGGTACGGGGGCATTGTTCGGGGAACCGGGAGAGCTTCACCCACCCTTCCTTTTTCCTGGGTGCAGCCAGTAACCGCGTTGCTTTCCACTGGGAGAAGGGGTTTGTTGTGTGCAAGCAAACCACTTCAAATGCTCAAGTCCCTCAACTTTGCCCCTTCGGTTTCATTTCAGCCTGAAGCAGTGTTGTTAACTCAGGTGGTTTTCTTCCCCCCGCTATCCTTTAAGGCACAGAGGCTGCTGACACACCGGAGACCGCAGAAATCCTTCTTTGAGACGCTCATCAGGGGCCTGATCATCTTGTGCGTGGCGATAGCAGTGGTCTTGTCGTCCATCTCCGTCTGCGACGGCCGCTGGCTCTTCGCGAGGGGCCAGCTCTTCGGACTGTGGCACTTCTGCACCGTTAGCAACAGCAGTGTCCTGAAGTGTGTCACTGACCTCAGCCTGGCCAATGTGGAGGGGCTGAGCGTGGGGGTGATTCCCATAAGAAGCATGGTGTCCTTTGCTGTTGTGGTCGCCATATTTGGCCTGGAGCTCCTGATGGTGTCTCAAGTCTGCGAGGACGCCAACGCAAGGCGGAAGTGGTCGTTGGGCTCGGTTCTCATCCTCGTCTCGTTTTTACTGTCGGCCACTGGTGTTCTGAGCTTCTCCATCCTTGTGAAGGATCATCTGACCTTCACAGGCTTCACGCTGACGTACTGGTGCGAGTTCATCGCTGCCTTTCTCTTCTTCCTTAATGGGATCAGTGGACTTCACATCAACAGCCTCACACACCCCAGGAACAGGGTAGGCAAAATTTAGGTGCAAAGGGTGTACCTCCGTCTTTGTGTAATCAGCTTTGCCAATTAGACTGGAAAAAAGGGAGTCTAATGAAGTTTGAAGAGGACACCCTGTCTTAAATTGTCTGCAAGCGTGAGTCAGCCTTGATGCCTGTAGAAGAGAGACCCACCCACTGGTCAGCGCAGAGGGCTGCGCAACACGAGCAAAGCAGAGACTGAGACTGGCTGCCGCTGAAATGTGTTTTTCTGCAGGAGTGGTTTAAAGAAGAGGGTGTCCCGTTACACGTGTGGAGGGGTGGCAGACTATGACCTGCTCGCGGGCTCAGTTTTGAGGCTTACACAAAGCCTGTACTGGTGTGGGTTTGGTGTGGCAGGGCTTCTCCCCGTACTCTGAAGCCTGTGAAGAGCATGATGCAGCCTCGGTGTATCTTATGGCTTTTCTCTGCTCAGGGACAGATGACTTGCACCTGGCCATGCTCACTGGCTTGAAGTATTGAAAATCTTCACTGCATCTCACTCCTCCATTTTGCTTTCAAAAGAGAAGGCACACAGGTCTTGATCTGGTCACCCATTTTGTTTCCTGCTGGCATGTTCCCTGTATTTGTCCTTTCCTCTCAGTTTTTCTGGGACACCTCTGACACAGGTGCAGGGAGATGTAGCTGTCTTGGGACCAAGGACAGGTGCTGGGTGATTCAGGTGCACAGGGAAGGGTTGTGGTGCCTTCCTTGGGCAGCAGTACGCATTCATGTGCCCATGGCCTCTCCCTGCTGTCACCCCACTCCTCTGCCACCCCTGTAGGACACATGACATCAGTTACCCAAACTGGCTCCCTCACAGCCCTTACAAAGTTCTTTTTTTAATGTAACGGAGCATTGATCTCCCTGGTTTCTTTTTTGTCCCTTTGGGGAAAAAGGGACGAGCTCTGCAGGGGCTTTGGGTGAGCGTTGTGGCTGGGCAGACCATGCTGAGACCACCGCACCCTCCAGGGTGTGTTTTGTTTGTCAGGGTTTCCTGCTGGGGCAATGAGAAGTCTTGTCCGGTAGCTGAGAGTCTCTGGCAGCATTTTTTTCTGGTAGGAGAAAGCTCTAGATCCTCCTGACCAGACCATGTCCTTCTCACCCCCTGGTTAACAGTGGGCCTGGGAGGAGAAGCAGCCCAAGATTACCTAAGAAGGGGCTGATGGGGGCAGCTCTAATCTGTCACAGCTAATGGAAATACAAAGGGACTTGGCCAAATTATATTAAGGCTGGTCTTCCTCCTGCCAATGCCTGAGTCAAGATCTCTACAATTGCTGCAGCTTTAAAGTTACTTATGCTGTCTGATGTAAAAGGAGAGAAGACCTCAGCAGGAGACCCTCAGAGGTTGGGTTGCCCCACGTGTGTCCTCCCTGTCCAACATATATCACTCCGTTGCCCACAGATTACAAATGTCTTCAGAGTATTTTCTGGCCTCTGTTCTAACGTTTGTTTTGTATCAGCTGGTAAAACTGCTTGTATTTTTGTTTTGGGACAAATGTTTCTACATGTTTCATCTCTGTAGCTTGTCAGATAGCTGTTGAGCAAGGTTTTCATTTCCCGTGCAGCAAGTTTGGCACAGTTTTTCACCTGAAACAAAAGCATCATAACACAAAGGCCAAGAAGGCTGCGTAGGCGAGCCATGAGTAAACAGCTTTGTGTTTGAAAGCCAGGAGTCATAAGTCCTGCCTGCCTGAGTATACATCCACACTTGCTGAATGTGCTCCTGTGGACTTGCTTGCCTTTATAAGGGCTATCTCCATTCCTTCTCAGATTTCTATAACTTGTTAAGATAATGCTCCTAAACCTGTTTTGTGATGGAGTTTCACACCAGGGTTGCTCTGGACAGTGTCAGTTGTGCTTTTGCACATGAGTCTGCCCATCTTTCTGGTGAGACAGTGCATGGAGCTGTGCTACACAGCCAGCTCCTGAAGCTCTTGCAATGTTTGGGGCTCTGTCAGACTTTATTGACCCTCTCTCAAGGACAAAGACTTGTGCCCTTAACCTGCCTCTGGAAAGCTGCACTGTGATTGTGTCTCTCTTTTGTGAAGGTGCTTTTGATTTGCTGATTTGCACTGTCAAAGACATGCTGGTGGTCTGAACTTGCAGGTGCTTGTATGAACAGTGCTGTTGGCTTTAGCAGAGCTGCTTACCCAAGAGGGCGTCTGCAAGGCCCGGTCCCAAATTGTTGCGCTGTGGTGTTACCGGGTGGCAGAGTGCCTTAACTAACCAGCGAATCCATTGTGGTGCGTAGGGGTACCCATGTTCCCCTACGTGAGGTCAAGGGTGTCCATGGCTTGTCTAGAAACATGGATGTAACTTCAAAGTGCCTTCCTGGTGACATTCAAAACTGGAAATGATTCTGCATGTACTCCTTTTCATGATGGTGGGAGGCTGTGCCTCCAGCCCCTTCCCTGGGGGAAGGCAGCTGCCACCAGACTGGAGTCCCAGGCTGGTGCCTCCCACTCACGTTAGGGGGAGGCCGTGGACAATTGGGCATTGAGTTCACCCAAGACTTGGTGCAATTGTGAGTGATTTTAGGATGCCCTCTGGTAGCTGAAGAGGCCTTTTGTTGGGGGTAGGGAATCCTCTAGGGAAAATACCATAACTTTTTTTTCTGACTGTCTTTGTATCGTACTGCTTGACTTACTAATGCTTGGAGAAGATGCATTTTGATGGCTAAATACTAGAAAACAGGGTGGATTATCTCGGAAACATCCTTATATACAGCAACTGGTGCAGCAATGGGTAACTGCCTATTTTCTGAAACCTGTGGAAGTGTCAAGCAATATTGCTGAAGTTTGTTAAATAAATTTATTTGAAATAAGGTATCTGTAATTATCTCTTTTTCTATTTAGATATTGGGGTGCAGATTTAAGGGGATGAGCAGGGTTTATGTAATCTCCCAGGCACCAATTCTGTGTGTTTACCCAGCTAGACTGATGAAGAAACATCACCTTGGCACTTTGCCGAGCTCTGACCAAGGAAGCCGAGGCCAGCCACGTAGCTGCTGCACGCTTCCCTCTCCCTTCCAACATGTCCATACCAAATGAAGCAGCCAGCACTGCTTTCTTGTCTTGCAAAACAAGAGGGGCAGTCAGCTGTGTTGCTTTGTGGGAATTAGAGATAACCTTGCAGGCTCTTAATGATTTCCTGCTGCTGCATGTGCTCTGTTTACCAGCTAAAGAGCTCTTTCCTGTGTCCTTCACTTCCCTTTTCCCACACTGCGCCCTGTGCCTGAAGCATCCTTGCTCTTTTCCCCAGCTTTGCTTATTTGGCCTGCAGAAGTGGTATCAGAGCACAAATGTATTTATAGTTCTTCCCCAAGCTCACTGTACTAACAGGTTTAGTTAAATGTCAGGAAAACAGATTTCCAGCTTCACCACTGAATTAGTTTATGTAATCTCAAGTAAGTTAATTGGCACCTGGTGTCCTCTTTCTGATGAGAGAGGCCATTGGCCTGTCTCCGATGGTTTAATATCTCTTAAAAGCAGGATAATGAACACCACCTCTTGTTGAGGAAGTCTAAACAGCTCATTAGTTACTAACTTTAATTGGAAACTTGTGTACAAATCATTGCTTGTGGATAAGAATAAGGAAATAATGGTACAGGACATGCTAACTAGGGAGATATCCTGGAATGTTACTGGTATTTTGATTTTAAGTCTACAGTACCTTCATCAGCTTGCTTGGAGGAACACATAGTTTGGGGGTTGAGCTTTGCTTGCTTTTGTGTCAGGGAAAGGTGATTATAGGAAGACAAAGGTCCTCACCTGCCTTCTCTTTCCCTCTGCTGAGCCTGTGGTAAGCAGGTAACGGCCCTTCTAAACCATCCACCACAGCTCGCACGTGTAAAGAAGGGTCTTGTTGCTGGGTGAAAGAAAGGTCTACCCCGGGGGTGTCCTGGAAGGGCTGTTGGCTGGATTCCGGGGGCTCCTACCTTCACGTGGGTCTGACCCCTCCAAATTGGCACCATCCCCTTCTGAAACAGTTCTTCAGCTCCCCCCCCACCCCCGATGCCCCGCGAGGCGTTGCCCACTGTAATTACTCACTGCACGACAATACTGCTTCTTGATTCTGACAGTTTTGCTGGGAACTTCCTTGTTGCTTTCTTGGGAGAGATGATCCATTAATCACTTAGTCTTAAATTTAGCCTTAGGTCTTAGACCGCTGATGTTCAGGCTGCTGCCTTGCAGAGCTGCAGCTGGCTCTCAGGGGACCGGGAGCGAATAGCCAGAGGCTGTCACCAGTGTCCCAGAACAATGATAACTACTTGTCTGAAAGACGGTACTCAAGTCCTATTTACTGATAAGAAACGCCTGCTTTACACTGAATACCCGAGAAAGGGAGGCTGGTGAACTCTGAATACAGAGTTTGTGCTCAGCCAGTGTCAGTTGTTTCAGGCCACTGACGCAGGAGTCTGCGTGCCTTGCACCCGCTCATCTCCCACTTTTTGCATTGCTCACTGAGATTTACTTCCCCATTCCTCTCCATCTGCTTATAAACATGTCAGCGTTCCTGGAGCTAAGTAGCTCTTTTCTTCAGTATTCCTCAGTACAGTTAGTCAAGAGAGATCCCCAGCAGGGAAGGCTGCTTTTGCATAGCCTGTGCAGAAGATGGGCAAAGTGAGAACCCATCACACTATGGCGGTGTTTGGCTGCAGCTTTCTACATCCTGGCCCCAGCGCCGTACTGCCTGGGGCTGCCTGCTTCTGGCACCCGCCTGAGTGGATGTGTTCTTTCCAAAGAGGTGAGGATTCTGAATGCCAGCTGACATCTGAGGGTTGTATGGGAGCCTCAGCTCTTCATACAAACCAGGACAGCACTTGATACCTGGAAGCAAACATGTAATACAGAATCTGGGAATAATTCCTTCTTTTGATTATTTCGGGCAAGTCAAACAAAACCAAAATGGCCACGTAATACAATAACTCATGCTAGAATTTTTTTTTTTTTTTGTAATACAAAACCCAGCAGCGTTTTATTTTGGGGCACATGGTTTGCCCCTGTTTCACCAGGAGCCTTGTACAAATAGGTATTACACTCAGCCTGGGCTCCACCCAACCTTGTGCCATCAGTGCTGGCACTATGTGCTACAAGGCTTTTACACTGGCTTGTGGGAGACCAAATACTTGCATCAGATCTAATTAATTACATGTTATTGTATCACTGAATCTATATTTCTTAATTTATGCTGGAAAAAGGCACTTGCATTTAAAACAAACATCCATCTGTTTTGGCTTGACTGATAAATATTCAATTCTCAGACAGGGAGTATTAAAGTTGCTTCACTCTTCTTGGTCTTATTTGTAGGCCAGAGAGAAAATTAGGCCAATTATTGTATCTTTTCGGAAGTATCTGACTTGCTAAATGCGCTGGGGCAAGGTGAACCCATATTCAGGGTGGTTGGAGGCTCAGCTTGGCTTGGGTAAGTCAGCAAGAAGTGAGATCTTTCACCCAAATGTGAATGGAGGGGCTTTCACTTCTCCCTCGGTCACGGGACCAATCCTGCTTCTGCTCTTCCTTCCACTTGCTTTGGCTGAGTTTTAAAGGACAAAGTCGACTCAAAACCTTGCCATTTCCAAAAATAATGTAAGTTTAAAATTAATTCCTGGAAACGCTTGCCAGTTCACTGCTTTATATTTGATTTTTTTTTTCCCTTCTGGTTTTAAAGAGGTTCAACTCTCCCACTACGGGGTGACCTATATCAGCAGGCAAAGCTGACCGGGCAGGGGAAGCCAGAGCAAACCTCCTGCTGAAGTGCCTTTCCTCGCCTGACTGCTGCACTGCTGCCTGCTGTGCCTGCTTCATGGGGAGGATACAAGCTACATGGTCTAACTGTCAGCACCGGCAGCAAAAAAAAGACATTTTTCTTGATCTCCGGGTTTGAAACAGTGCTAATAGCACTCCGCTTCTGCACAGGTAATTTAACTTTGAAAGCATCCTTTGAATTTCTCTGTGTGTTTGTCTTCTGGTAAAATGGCAGAAGTCTACCATGAGGGTTTGGTGTGAATAAAAGCTTGTTAGAGCGGTCTTGGCAGAGCAGTTGGGGAATGCTGCTCGGTCAGCATTTGACATACCATGCGTGTTTTGCCAGTGTCTTGTAGGTGACCAGGAGGGAGAAGTGTGATAAACACCACTTGCTTTCTGTTCAGTCACCTTTGCAAGAACTGCCCTAACTGGGGAAATACAGGTACAAAATCAAGTAGGAGGCTTGATTGCATTTGTTGGATGAATTCTTTTATCCATTTCCAACTCAAAGCAGGGAAATTTGCTTAACAATTTTATCCTTAAGAACATAAAGCTGCAATAGAAGCTTGGATACCTTGTGACAGCGTATTACAGTGCACAGTCTTGCAGATTTCAGCATGCTAAGTGATCATAGACTGTAAAGAGATTTTTGCCAGCCACCATGGTGTTGTTTTTCATAAGATACCTTGTACTGTCCGGTTCAATTGAGTTTTAAATGTCCCAACGGCTTTCATTGCTTCCCTTCAAAGACTATCAGGACAAGTTTCAGAGGTACAGACACAATAGGAAAGAGGCAGCTTACTAAAGTTTTCTTGGTCAACCTTGGAATATGCTATGATAGGGGGTTTTTACCATTTAAAAAAAAACATACAAAAATCCAGTTCGGACCACTGTTATTTCTGAGATCTCCACCATTAGAAGAGGCAAAGGAAGAAAACTCTCTGAACCTGCCACCACCACTGGAGCATACCTGAGCAATGCATATGCAGCTGGATAGGAAGCATTAGCTCAGCCATGCTTTATGTTCTCAGTTTCCATAATCCACCAGCACAACAGAAAGACTTTGAATCTTGGTAAATTGTAGGGATTAATTAATTTTGCATTTCAAATCCATGAGCTGTGTTAAGGGATGGCACAGAACCTTCATCACACAAAATTTAATGTCCTTCCAGCTTCAACAGCAGAAGACATAGAAAACATCTAAAACTCACCAGCCTGGCTTAACCTGGAACATGTTGGAGACCCACATGGAAAATGAAAGGTCACATTTAAGGTAGAAATAGCAGCCTTGGTGTGGAAAGAAACACAAATTACTGTGGCCAGAAACCCAAGGAAGAACATAATATTTTGGCCCATTTTGCCTTGCAAAATAACTCTGGTGCTACACAGGATATAGATGAACAGATGTGATTCAAGAACCATTGATCTACAGCCAAGTCCCACTTCTGGATACATACACAAGACTCCCAGCATGGTCCATGGGGCTTAACCACGTGTATCTGAGCATGGAGGTATCCTCCAGGCACAGTGTTAGAGCACGTTTGATCTTTGAAGAGTTGCTCTCCTGTGTTCTGGTGGGCTTGACTTCACCATCTGCATCTCTTGAGTTAAGCCACTTCCTCCGTTACTTGCTGAGGTGCTGAGATGCTGACGCAAGTGTTTGCTTAAATGCCACTGCCTCCATTTTCGCTGAACTTCCAGCTGAACCTAGGTAGAAAGGTCACAAAATACTTAGTTCAGCTAGTTTATCTTGGAGCCCTGCATTGCAGAGAGCAGTATAACAGGAAAAGGAGAGCAGGTTACCTTTGCCAAGGTTTGGATTTATTTATTTAACCCCCAGTTTAAGGGGTTAGGTTAGGGCCTGTTCCTTGTCACTTCTGGTGATACTGTTGTTGCAGCTACACAATTTTCTGTTAACCTGTTTTTCTGTTTAATTGCTGGTGAAATTGTTCACAGAGTCTAGCTTGCCTTAAGTGCTTGGTTTAAATTTTTCCAAGATTTTTGAGTTATAAAAATTAGACATTTTGGTACTCTAAGATTAAAAAAAAAAATTCAAATCAGCTTTTTCTAAACCCTGTTAAAGCATCAGTCAAAGCATTTTAAACCACCTCCGTTTCAAAGTCACTCTTTCTTCAACCTTTAAGCACTAGTATTTTTTGCTTCCTTCCAGTAACCTCAGGATCTCCCAGGTTTGGACAACATTCCCCCCACCTATACCAGCAGCAACATTTCAGTGTGCAAGTTCTAGCCCAGAGTTATAAATTATAAAATTACTATGAAGGAAACGATCCCTATTCCAAAAGCTCTACCTTATGAGAGTCCGAATAATACTGGACTAGATACAGCTTTTGATACATTCCCTCCCTAGGATCAAGCAAAGAAAACAGCCATGGAATGACAGATAATAGCATCATCTGTCAGAACCAGTTGATTGTCAGTGTGACCATGTGCAGGATGGTACTCCTACCCTCTGTTCCCATACAGCAATAATGCTATCTGATTTACGAAAGGGCTGCAATAGTTCAGAGTTGAAGTTTGCATCTGGCATACAATTACTTAAGCTTGCCAGGTCTAGGAGGTATTTCACGAGTGATGTTAGGTAGCTGGGAAGAAAAGCTTCAGATAAAATATGTAATTCATTGGAGAGTGTATCCTACTGATTAATAAGGCATGCTTGAGCAACAGAAAATAATGTTTTATGCACAAAACTCACCTCACCATTAAGAAAACAATAAAGTACAGCCACGACAAAGCCCTGAAAGATAAAAGAACCATGGTCACAAAATTAGAACTGCAGTTTCAGCTTTTGAATGGGGATGAGGCATCTCAAGGGAAATCAGACAGCTTGGTTTTGCCATTTGGACTCCGCTCTGTTGCAGAGTTACATCTGCCTTTCTCATTTAAAAAAAAAAAAAAAAAGCAGCTTGTCAAATATTACCTGGAATGATCCAAGAGCCAATTCAAAAAACAGCTGAATTTCCATTGTGCCACTGCTTGCGTCTTCAGGGAAAAAAGCGAAGATGATGTAGTGGACCCCAAAGAGAGGGATGAGGAGAAGTGTTGACTTTGCAAGTCTCCTGAGAACGAAAACAGAGGGGAAAGCCTGTGTAGAAGGAGCAAGAGGAGCTTGGGTGGGCTCATGTTGCATAAAGTCACGATGTAAGGGACCTACTTGTATTGGTTGAAATCACTGCTTCGTCCTTCAGGTGAGCTGAGCTTCCTCATCAAGATTCTTAAAATGTTGACAAAAAGAATGAAATTAATCTGAAAAAAAAACCCACAAGGAAGGATGTGAGGGAAAAAAACCCAACCCAAACAACAAACCCAAGTAACCACTTATGTAACTGCCAGGTATCAGCAGAGCCGGTTTGGGGTATTTTGGCTGAGCAGGCAGAATAGAGGGGCTGGGGTTGGCCTGCCCGTGTCCCTGTCCCTATTCCAGTCCCTGTCCCTACCTCTGCAGTCTGCTCAGCCACCCTGGGCCCTGGTGCTGGCTGCTTTCCCTGCCAGTTTGCTGCAGCCTTAGTTATAGGGATGATCAGGGCTTATTGTCCAGGCAAATAAGGAAAGGGCAGGGAGACCAGGTATACTGGTAGGATCCCTTCTGGCTGTGGAGTTCAGCCAGCCACTGTGCAGTCTGGCCCCACTTTGAATGCCAGCAAGGGGACAGCACCGGAGGTACTGCTCACTAGCTGGGACTCAAATGCCATTTCTTTCCTGCCAAAAGACACAGCGTGGTTTGGGATGATGGAGGCAAAAAGGTTAAAAGTGGGGGTAGGAAAGAGTTGACTGAAGTGCTTCCTTTTGCATTTTCCCCCTCTTCTAGGGTGGATATCAGATAAAAATGCTGATCTGCTGCTCGGTTTGGGCAAAGGTAAAGCAATAGCTCTTTCTGCTCATTTGACCCTCAGGCAAAGAGCAGGAGTCAAAGGGGAAGGAAGCAGAGCCAGCCCAAGCCCCTTGCTCCCAAGGCATCAGGGAGCAACCTGGGCTTTATCTGCCCTTTGCATCAGGGCTCCAACAGCACCCTGGCTCCTCCTGCCCCCGGCACTGCCCGCTGACCTGCAACTGCAGCCCTTTTGCAAGACCCTGCACCGTGGCAGGCCCTTAACCCTTCCCCACACCTGGAAACACCATTGCAGCCATGCAGCCTCTTCATGGGGGCTTTGAAGCAGGGCTCTGAGGTGGTGGGTTTCCTTAAGTGAAGTGGGTCTGCTTTAGATGGGAGAGACCCAGGATGTCCCTTGGATTCCTGAAATTATTGGATGAAGAGGGAGAAACTGTGGGTGCGTGGTCTGGGCTGCTGTCTGGAGAGTTTGGGGAGCTGGAGAGGGGTGAGGAAAGGAGCAGAGTTGGGGGGAGCTGGGGTTGGGGAACATGGAAGAAAGATTGCAATATTTTGGGGTGTTGGGGAGGAAAGGAGGTTCAAGTCTGAGGATTCTGGGGTTTTTAACCCACCAGGCCAGGCATGAGCAGTGTAGGCTGAGGAGGACTTTTTGCTGATGAAAAACTACTGCGGAAGGGGGGACGGTGGGATTCCTGCTGGGAAGGATTGCCCGTGGGCAGCACAACAATGAATGTTAGCCTAGGAACACAAAGGAGTTTATCGGTGTTGATTTTCTGCCCTTTGAACTGCTAAGGACTGTGCGCTGTGAGGAATAAAGAGATTAAATCTGAATTCTAAAAGGACTGGCTGTTTGTCTGTGGCTATGGGCTTGAGAAAAGCCTTTTTTAAGTTAAGAGGCAGAGCCAAGCAGGCAGCTCCTGCCTTAGGTGGCTAAGCTAGATGTGATCAGGATTTTGAGGAAACTTGGAAGGGGATAGCGGGTGGCCCTCAAAAGATAAATTAAGATTGTGGTTTTCGCCTTGCAGAATGCCTGGGCCTTGTTGACATTTAAATATTGCAGAGTGGCTCCTGGAACATAAGGGTTGATTCGTTACAAAAAATAAATGCTGTGGCCTCATTAAGTTGATCATGAATCACTTGTGTGGTCTTCTGCTTGTCTTGTGGGGGTAGAGGATTGCTCAGTGGTAAATGGGAGCAGAACTTTAACCCACCATCTCTGCTGCTTGGGTTTCCAAGACAGCATGCAAATGTCACAGTTTGTGTTTTGCAAACATAATGGCTCCTACCGGCAACGCAAATACCTCAACCAACTCTTGGGTTCTTACTTGGAGAGTCAGCAGGTTATTTGAGAGTAACTAGCATCTTGAGTGTTTCTGTATTAGGGTTTCAGATTGACCATTGCAGAGTGGTCTGCCCCAGAACATCCCAGTTGGGCAGAACAACAATCTCCAAGAAGCAGCTCCAGCCCCTTGGTACCTAAGGCTCTGAAGGTTAGCACCAACAAATGCTCAAACCATAGGCATTGAGTATTATTTGTACCAAAGTACTTTACGTCGCTACTGCTTTGTACTGGGCAGGTTCACATTGAGTTTCAACGCCTATACCTTATTTCAGTGAGCAATACCATAATAGTATAATTGCAGTCCACTAACATATGGTGCGTGCAGCCTGTAAGCTGCTTTAATTGCTGAAAACAAAAGCTAATGGTCATGTAAGGCAAGTTGGTTTTGGCTTTGCTGAGAGGGTCATTGACCGGGAGACACAAAGGCAATTGTACTGAAATGTACAGGCACTTCGTTTCTCCTCTGGAGCCTTCCTTGAAACAGTCCAAAACAAGCTTCCACAAGCCAGCCAAGTTCATATGAAATCAACAGGATGTGGAAACCTGATCTTCTTCAGGCTTGCTTCTTGGGAGGACACTCTAGCTCTCCTTGTGAACTTAGCTTCGGGGCATTAGTTACTGACTAAATCCTGTTGAGCAGAAGTTGCTTAAGCAGTAATTCATGTATCACACCAGTTCGGGCACATGTCTAAGATCAGTTCATTAACACATTTCTAAAGCATATTGAGTAGATGATCTCTGACTTCACAATATTTGAAAAAACAGTTTGAATCAGTCCTGTCCCAGGAAAGACTTACAAAAATAGACAAAACTACAGGGCCTCTAATGATCCACCAGGTATTGGCATTAGTGTTAATGTCCCAACACCTGTAAAAATAGAAAAGAAGGTGAAGTCAGTTATGAAAACACCGGTGTCTTTTCAAAGGGGTTTAGTCTGTTTTGCACTTCAGGTAGGCCCCATTCCCTTCTTCTACAAAATCAATTTCCTGTTCTCACTTAGCTGCACAACATTTCTGACAGACAACCGTCCACCCGCACAGGACAGAAGTACATCCTGCCCTTAAAGTACAACTGCTGTTCAAAAGTTTGGAAGGGAGAAGAGAAAGGAACAAAGTTTCACCAGTCAGAAAGTCAAATACAGATGCTGAAAGCGTTGTGGGCTGAATTCATACTTGAAGGCTGCCTCCTACCCTTGAAAATGCTCAGATGAAATTTGAGGCTTGCTCTTAGGTTGCACAGCTGGATCTCTAGTCCTGCCCACGCTAGGATGCAGGCTTGCACCACAGCGGGGTGGTGGTTGGTTTGCTCAGCTGCCAGCAGTCAGGAATGAGCAGACCCCACAGAGCAGCCTGCGTGGGGGCTACGTGCTCCCTCCGGTGTGCCACCTTCCTTGCCTCCATGCAACTTACCCAATATTTTCATGGAGTTGCCGAGCAGTTGCCCATGCGGCCACAAACACAGTTGGGGCACCTATGATTGGAAAAGCTAGTTACTGCTCCACAAGTCCATCCCAAAGGCAAAACAAACCCACAGTTATTCTTACTGAAAGGAGAACCAGTACCCCATCCGAGGGCGATGAACCGCCAGAACTTCCTTTCCGAGAAGAAAGAAATAACCAGGAGAGTGTGGAGGTACAGTCCCTCCACAAGGAGCCAGCTGTAGTTAGACATGATGCAATACTGAAAGAAGACCATGGTGAGCTTACACCCAGCCTGAGGGAAGATAAGATAATTAGCTTCTGCCTGGGTTTGTATCTACCTTCTAACAGAGAGAGAGCTGTAAATAAATCTTGGCAAATAGAAATTTCATAGCGCTTAGGGGACTAATCAGGTGGCCTTGAGACAGGCGTTCATATGACAAGAAAGGAGGACTGGCACTTGTAAATGCATTAATCAGTTGCCTCACCAGCAAGAACCAAATGTATCATGGGTTTGGGTTACTGTCTCACTTAGAGGAGTTTCACTATTACTACCTTATTAATATCAGTAGCACTAATATAACCTTAGAGAAGCATGTAAATGTATTTGTCAGGCTTTTTTCATAAGAAAAAGGGTCGATAAAGACAAGTTAAAATTTGCTTAAAATGTTCTTGTTCAGCAACAAAAATTCAGCAAAAAAAAACCCAAAAGCTTTTTGTTTGTTTCCTTCCCTCCCTAATGCTTATCTTTTGGTTTAAAGCATTGAACATTGTCTCCAGTGCTCCCCCTTCTCCAGGTTTCAAGATATTTTGCTGCCAATAAAAAGAGAAAGGAAAAAACAGTTCAAAAATTGGGAGGTTCCTCTTTCAGGCTGTCTGGGCACAAAGCCATATCTTACTACAGGTCTCACACTGAGGTATAAATCAGCAATATTTAATGTGTTCTTTTACTTTTACTGCCAGCCCTATCTACCAGGATGTAAAATCCACATAAGAATCTCAACCCTGGTGGTGTATTCTGTGTTCGCAGCCTGAGACACCCGTGTTTAGGCATTTATGGGTCAATATCCTGAACTCCTGGTGTCTTCTGTGGCCGCCTAGTCAATGCAATCAAGATGATGAATCCAGGTACCTAATTCAGACTGACCTGGATGCCCTCTGCTCCAATACTTGTAAGGGCATCTATAGCCAGGAGGAACCGCACACAGGTTTCTGTGTGTATGCTCCAGCCTGGGCTGCTTTTGTGTCCTCATGCCACCATCACCCATGCAGAATCCCCCCAAAAGGGGAAACTTCAGCCAGGAACAACCAACATGCAGGATGGAGTGATGGAGAAGGGACAGGGCATACCTTTCCTCTCCCATAACCCCTCATGCTGAATGGAAAGCTGAGACAGAGATTTCCTTCCCTGCACACTAACTACTGCTGGGATCCTGCTGGGAAACTGAGGTGTGGGGCAAGCTGGAAGGCACAGGGTTACCGTGTGCGCCCTGCAGTAATTAGCGTCTTCAGAGGAAAACAAAACAGCATCCTTGATGAAGTTGGATGAGGCTCGCAAAATGAACGATGTGAAGAGATGCATGTGGATGTAGTTCCTCGTACATCGAAGTCTTCTGTTACAAAAAGAGAGAGAGATCCTGTGAAGTTACATTCCTAGCCAAAGTGGGTAGCTGGTGGCTGTAAACAGAAGGTTTCAATCCTTATTAATGCTGAACTGGCAAATTAAGAATGCTGTTTTTCTGTGAAAGGAAGACTAACGCACTTCCCAAGAGGGATAAGCACTTCCCAAGAGGGATATGTTAGAGAGGACCTTAAAAAGCTGAAGTCACATCTGCTTCACTCAGGTACTAAAACAAGCTGAATGGTGCCAGAAGAGCTGTGATTTCATGCCAGTATGCTTCATCTAGCCTCCATCCCTCCTTCCTAGAGTAATGTGAACCCAAGGTGTTTACCCACACCTGTGTGGATTTATTTGTTTTGCCTGCAGAGTGCACTCATGCCTGCAGTGCTTTCTCTATTAAATTTCCACATAATCTGGGTCTGGAGGCTGCACAGCCTGAAGATGAGTTTGGAAAGTAGTTGGGGTTCCTTCTGCTCAGAGGTGCTGCCCTGACACTTACTGCGAGGGAAATTCATTTCACTGAATAAACGGCAAAGTACAAATTCCACGTTGTAAGGATGCATGAAGATAAGCTGACTGTCAGATCACTGCTGTAAACCTGAAACACCTTCCCAGAAGTCAGTGCAGCAGCACTTATAGCAAAGTTTTAGCCACAGTCTCAAGTGAAGAAAAGAACTGCAGGGGGAAAGACACTCTGCCAGAGGGACACTGAAGTCGTGGGAAGACCTCAGCAGGGAGGTGGTGCAAATGCCAGTCTGCAAAATACGTCCAGCTACATTTTGGAAAGGACAGGAGAGCACAATATGAGGAGCAGCCCTAACATTTTCTGGGAGACAAGACTCAGAGAAAATTTCTGTCACTGACTTCTGTGAAGGTTATCAGAAATACTTCAAATTTTAACTTGCCCTGAAAGCCAACAGAAGGATCTGTGTCAGCTGACATGACCAGAAATCCTGGCCAAATGCAAACCAGAGATGCTTCTCCTCACCTAAAAGAGACCAGGACCGCTAAGGCTATCGTCAGCGTCACAAGGGAGGTGCAGTATCCGATGGTGTACATGGTCTTCAGCATCATGAAATAGGAACGCTACAGGGGAACATATATGCACATCTTTACCTTTGACTGTCTGGTAGAAATCAGCCCATACCAAGAGAAAGGTGTCACCTCCTATTTAACAAATAAATTTTCTTGTAAAATCAGCTACTGAAGTTTTACCCTGAGCAACCCATTCTGATCATTTGGAGGAAGCGTTTGTGCTGAAAAACACCTGTAACAATAACACCACCTGAGTTAAATCGCTACATCATTCAGTCTCTTCTTAACATGTTCCTCCCCCAGGGCCCCAAAGCAGCAGATCTGTGGTCACAGACACTGAGACTCACTCTCGCCTCATTTGTTGTGTCGTTGACATTGTAGCCACAAGCGATATCAGGTCTGGGATATGGGTCTGACCAACCCTCGCTCGTACAGTTTCGGTAGACAAAACCTGTGTGGTAATAACAAAAAAAGGACAAAACCAGGTGTGATCATTTCCAACTGTATCTTTGTTCTCCTCGGGGGTCAGTCACAACATGTAGGGTTGCTCCAAGAGCAAAGAGAATATTTCCCCCAGGCAGTGCACTCTGCATAGCTGGAGGTGAAATACAGCTGAGCTAATTATGTTGATATTTGCCCAGTGTACTTGTGTGGGTCATAATATTGTTTGCCCACTCAGGGATGACCGTGATGGATGTGTTTTTATTAATTGCAACATAAATAATACTGTTCAGTACATCTGGTATTTCTTGGCCAGTATTCCAAGATCAGCAAACACATGACTTTTTCAATCACAGATTCATACTCCATGCAAACCTGATACTTTCCTGAATGCTCCCACCTCCTTACTGTGGTTTGTCAACCTTTGAAGAGAACATAAAAAACTTTAGATGGTCACAGATTTTTGGTGAGATTTAAATGAAAACAAAAAGGCTTGTCCACACAGCGACGTCTGGGCATTACCTTATACTGTTGATTTCCTTGCTTACTTGCAAACTAAGGCTAGGATGAGGTTCACTTCACTTAAGTTAGCCATCTGAAAGCTAAAAGCTTGAGTCCAGCTGTGTCCCTTGTGGCTGCCTTTCTAGTCAGTGGAGAAAAAGAGGCATTTGCAGAATTCACCTCATTTTCAGACAGACATCTGCAGAGGGCAGTTTGTCTGACCCACTTCTGCTGGGCTGTCTGATTTTTAGACTCCTAAAGCTGAGTGAGATGGATCCCCAGCAAGTTGCACATAGTCGAACAGGACAGGTTTGAACACATCCATATTCATGTTTGGCACTAAAATGGAAGTGGGAAGCCCTGCCCTACACACTTTACAATCTCATTGGAAGAAAAAGACCCTAGCAGGCATGTAGGTTATGCGCTGAAGAGAAGAGAAACTTTTACAAAGTAGTAAAACCACAGCCCGCTGTCCCTATCACATTAATCTGTCAGGTAGGAGCCACACTTTAGAAACATGGAGTGAAATCCTGGCTTTGCTGCAGTAATGACAATACTAGGAAGGACTTAGAAAGGACCTGAAATCAGCAGCCCTTCTTAGTAGAAGCCTTGCCAGAAGGCACCATAAAAGTCTATTTTTGCCCTCACATTTAGCTATAGGGAATCTAGGGCATCCAGTTCCTGCAAAACATCCCTGCAGTGTTGAGGGAATGGAAAGAGATACATATGCAGCAGTCTTTGGCACTGTTCTATGCTCTTTGGCGCCCTGCTGGGACCGTCAGGACAGAGTCAAGGCTTGTGCTACCTCTGGGCTAATTGTGGTGACCTGATGGCATGTCTGCACTTGATTTGAACTCACCTCTGTAAAACTGCAAGGCACAGCAAACCTGCTGAGATCTCCAAGTGGGAAGAGTATGGGTGTGTCAGTGTCAGACTATTATTCTGATGCTTTTATGAATATCTTGTTCCCACTTAGCACCTTTGGAAGGGCCAGGCTCAATTTTTAAGCCAGGTGTTCTATACCCTGTTGCAGTGCAGCAATAACAGGAGAGAAATGGCTCTCCCAAACAGTTCTCCCCAACCTGCCTTGGCAGCCAGCAAAGGAGAAGTATAGTGGCAAATTCTTTACTTCAGCTTCAATTATTAAGACATGTACTTAGCCCAGAGCAGTGTGCTGTGCTTCTAAACATGCCCGTAACTGGTTTTGCCTGAGGATGTCAGACAAGAAGAGGTGAAGTTCTGTGTTGATATGTGTGTGAGATTGTGTTATATGCAAAGCATGGGAGATTATGCAGGGCATATTATACTGGCAGATGTGAACACAATTTTAACAATGCTACTTGCTTATGGGTGACACACACACTGGGGAACCTGCAGCATGCCCTGGTCAGAGCAGACTCGGGGGCTGCAGCTTGTCTAATGATCAGTGCCTGGTGTTAACTGAGGCCTTGGAGGCTTCTGGAATTGCCTAGGCAAGGGGGAACACTGGGTAAAGGGATGACCGTGGAACTAGGGTCATTCAGTGGAGCCTTCTCCTCTGCCTCTGAATCCTCACAGTCGTCACACCTGTCCTCATTTCTTGCCTGAGACACAGTGTGCAGGTCTGGATGTAAACTTCAGTTATGCTACTTGGTTCCAGATTATTTTGTTTCTTTGGTCTGTTATGTGGGAAGGGGCCAGACAGTCTAGGCTTCAAATGCAAGTCTAGATGTCAGCACAAAGCTCAACAGCACAGAGACCAGAGTTTGGTCAGAGCTCAGGGCTATCTGCGTCCCTTAACATATGGGTCTTTGGCATTTGTGGCTGCCCATCTGCTTTGCAAGTGGTAAGGACAGAAAACTTTTGCTTTTTGTTCAAGCAAACAGATCTTTGTTTTCCTTTTGCAAAATTGCTTCAAACAGGGCAACGACTGTAGCAGTAATTAAATGCATGAGTCACAAGCCAACCACAGTATAAAATAAGAGAATAATGTGGTTATGAGAATGAGAAGAAACTATTGCTGACTTTGACCCAAAATGCCAGATGCAGAGACTGACATAAGATGCAAATGCCAATGGACCACGTCTTAGGTTTCTGTTCTGAACACCATCACTCTGATTATTGCTTATCAGAAGTGGTTCAGGTCTCAGCTTCTCGATAAGGAGGGCAACTAAAGTTTAAAGCTGTTAGACTATCTCTAAGATGATGCAATGCACATTTGAGATGTAATTATGACCTTTGGATGTACAAATTCCTGTTTTCCTCCCCAGTGCGAGGGCCGGAGGCAGGGAGCGGTTCCCTCTAGTGGCGGTACCAGCAGGGATTTAACTTAATACATTTAAGAGCTGGTATCACTATGCAAAAGATTCGTGAGTGCATGCCAGAAGGATGATATTCTCAGCGATCTATGTCTCTGTGTAGTTTATTCTCTGTCAGGTTATAGGATTCAATGGGCAGCTACTGTTTGTGTGTACAGAAAGTAGCATGGTATTTATTTTAATTTTAATGGATCATGTCTGATTTTATTTAGAGAGCACTAAGTGCTTCTCCTCTGACTTATCTGATCTTTATTAGACAATCTAATACTTTGTCTCCCAGTCCTCCCTCCATAAAATGAATCTGTCTGCTTTTCTGTAAGTGCTGGACCTCATTAATCCATGTCCTATAACCAAAGAATGCAAAACCCTCTTCCAATTTGAATCATTAACTCACTAAAGAGAAATGTAAGCACATTTCTTGGGCATTGCTGAAAAGTAGAATTGAACAGAAAGCAGGCAGAAAATCCTACTTACTGGATCATGATTACTGTAGTATACTGGAAATAAATTTATCTTTGGTTCTAGTTTAGAAATCCCAGAGAAAGGACAACAAACGTTACTTGAGCTCATCTCTTTATGAGTAAATTGTTTGGTGAGCCATGAATCCTGAGTTCCCATGAATTCGTGCCACTCCTGTGGAGCCTCTCACAACCAAGGGAAAAACCCCCAGTGCAGATTTCCTCTTGATGGAGGCAAAAAAAGGATCTTTTCCCCCTACCTGGCTGTCTGTTTGGCCAAAACTTGTATGAACACAATGCTGTGTGAAGTTTTGTCCCCATCAAGCTCATCTGAAATCAGCCACTGGCTCTAAGAGTTATTAGAAGAGGAAAGACAGGCAGAAATACATAAACACAGAGGCTAAGAGGAGAAAACACTTTCCTTTAAGAAACCATGCTAAAAAACTGCTTTTCAGGATAACATTTACTTCCTGCCCTTTTCTCCACCTGGCTAAGAAAAATAAGAACTTAAAACATCTTGCTACTTTAATTCCAGGCTTTCTCACATTTAGTTCAGTGCTGGAAACGGAGCTGCTAAGTGACTGTCGATCTTTGAAAGAAGCAGGGACACCACTTCAAGCTCAGACCTGACAGTGGCATCTTTGTAAATAACACATTTTAAAATAAAATAACAATAAAAAAAACCTTGGCAAGAAAAGCGTATTTTTAGTGTTACCTTTTTTCCCAGTCAGCATCTGGAAGAATTCAGGGCAGTGAGCGTTGACAGTCTGTCCTACCGCAGATGAAGGCCAGCAGCTCATGTTATCCCACATTCCAGCACATCTGCCTGGGGGGGCAACAATGAAACACCATGCAGCATCTCCCAATGACAAAATACCATGAAATTTTTCCCAACATTGAAACACTATTGAACATCTCCAAGCAATGAAACACATGCGATGTCTCCCAAGGACTAAGGCAGATACCAGAACAGAGATGCTCAGTACTCTGAAAAGCCAGCTGGATGGGACAGAGCAAGACTTGCTGAGACCTGCCGAGACCTGGATAAGACAGAACAGGACCTGCTTGCTTCAAACGAGACCCAGCAAGCTCAAGGCCCATCCCATTCTAGTCCTTGACTCTACTGGTCTCTTCTAGCTAGACAAAGAGCAACCTGGGCCATTGTGAACTTTGCATCAGGCCCTTGGCTACCCATCTGTCTTCTGGTAACTATTTAATGGCCCTGGAAAGATGAAGGAACCCAGATGTGAAATTTTTAGCTAACTTTTCAGTCTTTCTAAAGCTTCCACTTTGAGTCACCCTGACATTTTCCTTACATATTCCTTTTGTAAACAGAAGAAGATACAACTTGACTAGGAGTTTAAGCAGCTTCAGAATGATACTGGGGAAAGGACAGAGAGGAACACTATCAATGTCATCCTTGTATCACCATAAATATTCCTCCACTTCTTCATCTCTCTCATTATGCCAAGACTGTGCTGCAGTGAATAACACCAAGGGACCATTTGCTGGGCTTGGCTATGGGTCTCAGTGGCTGCAGGAGAACAAAACTTTACTAAGTTCTGCCAGTCCCTGAGACTGTAAAGGGAAGATCATCACATTTACAGGCCAAGGGAAAAACATGTGTTCACACCAATATGATGGCACAATCTGCCTGTACTCTTGTTCTTTCCAAGGTCAGGCCTCTGACAGTGTGACCTGCCTGTTGGAGAGTGGAGAGCAGCCATTGAACCTGGAGTCCTGCTGGATTCTCCGCAGGCATGAGCCCCTGGCTCAGTTGCCCTCCCTGCACCTTCAGCCAATTGAGGCCTCCATCACCTGCACGGACTGACCAATGCTGCCCAGATTCACCCCATTTCCCTCAGTTAGGTGCAGGGGCTGTTTATTTTAAGGCTGGGCTTGTCATGGTCCCCTTCTACAGTCAGGGTGTGAGGGAGGCTTCTCCAGCTGCGCCCTCAGCTTGGCTGTGTTGTCTTCTGGCAGGGCTGGTAGAGATGCCTCAGGGAGCTGATGGTCAACAGAGCACAGCATGATGGTGATCTCAACTTAGACACCTTGCTTAGGTGCTGGATGAATTTTGGCCTGTGGTGCAGATTGTTAATAGAGAAGATGAACAGCTGATGTCCCTTGTGCTAGAGAGAAACTGCAGTCCTGGTCTTTCTTACTGTGCTCTTCTACAGACATAGGCTGAAATCATTCAGACCGGCTCTCTTTTCCACTGCTCACTGTCATTAGTTTTAGAAAAACTTTTGGTTTTGTAACATGACAGGGAAAAAAGAGGCCACTGGAGCATGCCAGGACCACCCCACGCCTGGCGAGTCCTGGTGTGTGACAAATGCCTTGCATGCTCGCTGAAAGCAGTGGGGAGGAAGTGCTGAGCACTCTTTTCAAATGCTTCATGCTTTATAAGGCCAGCCTCCATTAGCCTGACAAAAATATTTACATTTCTAGAAATGTATTGATTTCCTCCTGCACAACAGTCCTAGCGCCTGGAAATACAGAGCTTTTCACAGCTAGGGCACCTCAGCTCTGGTGTCCTCGCTGTGCCAATGTTTATAGGACTTGGTAACCATTTACTTCAAAACAATAGTTTAACAGCAAATGAAACATCATCTTGGGTGATATTTATGCCTAGCTGGGCTGCACTGTTTAGGTTATCATACTTTCATGCCAATACAACTGGCATAAAGCCCCCAAATCAGACTGTGCACAGAAAAACCTGGCAAAATTATAATGTTGGGATGGTCTTTTCCCAGGAGGAGAAAACAAAAGCCAGCCAAGCGGTTCCTCCTACAGGTAGGCTTCTTGCCATTCCTCATGGAGCAAAGCTTGTGCCACCAACCCCTACGTAGCCTCCTGGGTGGAGGTAGAACATAGCAGCACCTCCCTGACTCTTTGTTCCTGTGCTCTTTGGGACCTCCCTCAAATACCAAATAAAGCACTCCCCTAGCAGTAATACACAGTGTCACCATGACCAGGTCCCAGACCTCCATCAGCTTCCCTCCGCTGCTCCCTGCACCTGAGAATTATGCCATCTTTGCTCATGCACAAAAAAGAGCATAACCATGACTCATGTTACATTGATGTAACACTTCTCCCTCCTCCAAGCTAATGGTATCACAAAGGCAGAGTCCCTTTTTCCTTACACTGCAGGAGGACAAGAAACACTGCTCAGGTACTTTGTGCCTGATTCACCCACAACTAAACCTGTGTGTCTGTGCCTTTTTCACAGAGAAGCGTTGCAGCAGAGATGGCACCATGGAAGCTTGTCCCCTGCTTTGCCATTCTTCCTGCCTGCACCAGACAAGGCTTCTGGGGTAGGTGCAGGAAGGATGGGGCTCAGAAGGTGATCCACACCCTGCAAAGCCACCTTTCTCCTCTCCCTGCATGACCCGCCAAGGACATGCACTGAATCCCCAGAGCTTTGTTTTGGTCTTCTTCAAACTGAAGTCCCTGTATGGGATTTTTCTGTACACAGACCTCAGACATGCAGATAATAAAAGGCCAGAGATATTTTCAGATGCATTATTTCCCAGAATGAAAGTATTACTCCATAATTTACCAAGGTATCAAACCCTCCTCAAGTAAAGACCAGCAGAAGGAAATTCCTGGGCTCTCTCTTCAGAAACCATTACTTGGAGAAAGACGTGCATCTTATCCATGTTTATTCTTCTGGGGTTCTTCTGCCAGGAGAAGGTGGCTTTGCAGACAGAGAGGGGCTTAGTCACTCTGGCCACTTTAATCTTAAAGCTTTCTGCTACATAGGTAGCCCTGAGCCCATGGCAGTATGCCTTGGTTTGATCTGACCTGTAGGGTTAAAACAATTTTGACAGCCATTGGAAATATTCCTCAAAGGTTTAACACAATCCTATACTTCTAACTTATCTTTCTGTAGATTTGGGGAAGGGGCACAGAGGGTATAATTATCCTATTTAAAAATTTCTAGCAGCAAAAGGCCCTGAGAGAATTTTTAATATTTGGATCCAACTTAAAAGTGTATCCAACTTAAAAGTCTCTGCTGAGGAGCTACTATTTGACTGAGACAAAACGAGACCTTCTGTAAAACAGTACTGCCTGCTAATGGTAGCGCTGGTCCACACCTGCATGGTCCTGTGAAGTTTAACTTGTTTGCATCCTCGGAGCTCTGGTAGAGAGGAAACACAGAGCTCAACATTAGAGCCATGTCACAGGATTAAGGCAGAAAAAATAGGCTGTCAAACCACCCTCCTCTTTGGTGAAGGGCACTGAGGATGGAAACAAACAATACTGATTTATTCATATCATCAAACGTCTTATAAGTAACAGGACAGATCTTTATTCTGGAGTATCTGGCAACCTCCCATGAGGTACCCTGTCACTGCTACATTGGCACTGTGCTGGTTTTGGTTGGGATAGAGTTAATTTTCTTCATAGTAGCAGGTATGGGTCTATGTTCTGGATTTGTGCTGAAAACAATGTTGATGATACAGAGATGTTTTCATTATTGCTGAGCAGTGCTTACACAGAGTCAGGACCTTTCCTGCCTCTCACCCCACCCCACCAGTGAGCAGGCTAGGGGTGCACAAGAGGTTGGGAGGGGACATGGCTGGGACAGCTGTCCCCAGCTGACCCAAGGGATATCCCACACCATATGACATCTAGCTGGGGCAAGAAGAAGGAAAGGGAGGATGTTCAGAGTGATGGTGTTTGTCTTCCCAAGTAACCGTTATGCGTGATGGAGCCCTGCTTTCCTGGAGATGTCTGAACACCTGCCTGCCCATGGGAAGTGGTGAATGAATTCCCTGTTTTGCTTGCATGCATGGTTTTTGCTTTACTTATTAAATTGTCTTTATCTCAACCCAAGAGTTTTCTCACTTTTACCCTTCCAATTCTCTCCCCTATCCCAGCGGAGGGGAGTGAGCCAGCAGCTGTGTGGTGCTTGGTTGCCAGCTGGGGTTAAACCATGACAGGAGTAATGTCCTGAAGCTGTGCTCATGTCCATCAGTCTGCAAGGCTCACAGGGATAAAACAAAGACAGAGAAAAATGCTAGGCATCCTAAGAAACCAGGCAATAGATCTTCCTTCTGAGTCCTGCCTTTGGGCCAGGTCATAGTGAAACAGTTCTGTGTCTCCAATACTCTCTGCTAGAGAGGAAGACTTTGAAGCTAAGAAAAAGCCTCAACTCTTGCTCCACAGAGTACCTTATCTCTGGCCAGGACACCTTGCACACACCACATCTCACAGGAGCGCCTTCACTTTGCACACTGATGCGGATCTTGCCATGTCCACAGAAGACACCCAGAAACAGGTCAGTCTGCAAGATGCTGCAAATGACTCAAATGCATCCTTAGTGGCAATTGCTGGCCGCGTACAAAAAATAGTCACATCTGTTGCCTCCATCCAATGTACTCTGCAAGATGCTGACCCAGTGCTGCCTGGGAGACTAACACTCAGTTCATAGGCAAGCTTCAATAATTCCTTGCAGTTATCTCTCTGAGACCCCTTGCACATGAACACACTTGCTTAGCTGGGAAAGTAAAGTTGTCTCCGTGATGAGGACTCAGAACCACAAGACCTTCCCAGGACAAAAAACTCCTTTATATGATGATAAATCCTCTCTGAAATGCAAGAGCCCTGTTATGTGACAGTAAGTTAGAGCAAGGAGGAAGCAATGAGCACCTTCAGGGCATGCAATTTAAATGTTCACTGATGGTATTCATTGATTTTGAAGCAAATATAGTTAAGTAAATTTGCACTTACTGGGCTGACTTCATAAAAATATCCTTGTCCATGATGAGAAGAATTCCAAATCCTCTGCAATTTGCAAGATTTTGTTGCTGATGTGCTCCCTAGTTGTGAGGACTGCAGTTGAGCAGCTAAATTAGAAGGCTCTTACGACCCTTGCTATTAAAGTGAAGTCAAAATCCCACTCTTGGAGCCTTATAACAGATCTTAACTAGTTTTCTGCTCCTAAGTGAGAGATACATACGAGGTATATGCCTCCTATGGAACGGAATGTGGGGGTATCTGATTTTGAGGCCACCCAGCTCACTTAAGAGCGGTTTTTATTGTGCACACTCATTCAGCCTTTACCTGAGCTCAGGAGCAGATCATTTTCGGGCGTTCTGTTCTTTGCCTCCAGCAAGAGAGTCTCAGCACAGTTTTCTTCCTCCTTTTTCAGCACACTCAGGAGGTCGCAGAGAGGTGGGACAGCTCTGATCTGGAAATTTTAAAAGCAGTGGCATCACTTTTACTCTTAAAACTTACATCCCCTTGACAGGATTTACCCTCCTTATGCTCACATTCCCCATGCAACCCTATAAACTGATTGTGGGCAATATTTCCTTGAAACACAGTCAATTTTCCTAATTAAGTCTGCTTTTTTATAGTAGCAGCAGGCAAGCACAGAGTTTCTGCCTTCTCCCTTTTGATGACATTACTGTTATTGAGAAAAATGAATGTATTATTTTGCTAAATTAAGTACACGAGCAGGATGTTCTTCCAAAAGACTGCCGAAACATCCGAGGCACTGCTGGACTCTCCTAGAGCAACAGAGAATTAGTTACTTGCCCCTGACAGTGTTAAACCATAGACCTGGCAGGTCATTCTCCCGGGCCCATGTGATCCAGATATGTCCAGTGGTTGCAGACCACCCAAGCTTGTTTCACTGCTACTGATCAGGAAGCTGCAGGAGCCAAGCTGAAAGCAGAATCTCACCCAGATTTTTGCAAGAACCTAGACGGTAATTTGTCATACGGTCATTTTCTCACCTTCCCATCTTGCCCCAGCCTCCTCTCTCACAAGGCAGTGCGGAAATGTCCTGCTGCAGCAATTAAAGGTGAGTTTATGTTATATGCAGCTGGACCAAAATGAACATACAAAACAGCTACTGACCACTGAAATGGCATGTATTAAAAACCATCGCAAAATTATTTGCAGGACAAGGTCCCAGTTGTTATGTCTTGTAGTAAAAAGGTACTTTCACCATTTCTATTATTTTACCAGTTTCTATTATTTTTGACAGTAAAAATACTGAATATAAGTGGGTTCCCATTATAACAAATTAGATAATTGCTCCCTTACGAACAAAACCAAAAATCTTTATAAATTCCCACTGTAGAACTTACATGTGCATATATATATGCATATGTATATACACACACATACTTAAAAGACGAAAAGCAAGTAATCAGGATGTATTGTTTGAAAAGTATCAGACAGAATTTTTTAATGTACTTTGTGAAGGAGAAGTTAACCCGGCAGCATCATATTACTATTCAACCTAATCAATCTTGTAGCATTGCTGATCACTTTCAGATTAGATTCAGGAGAGAGAATGATCGCTGAAAACCTTGTAATGAGAACTATTGCTTTTCTACAATTAAATTTTAGCCTAACAGACATCGGCAACTGTATTCCCACTCATTTTGGCTGGAAGTATTCTAGGTATTATATTTCTGAACAAAGTTTGATCTTTTCAGCAATGTATCATGCCTCATCTAATTGGTCTGTTGTGTTTAACTCCAGCATCTTTCTCCCTTGTTGCTGTGTGGCATGAAATAAATAAATTGAAACCCATTTGGTTTTGCATAATTGAATGAATTTTCTGGAATGACACATGCAAAAAATTCAGATTAAATAAACTATCCTCTGATGCCTGGATTTAAATGAGTTTTTAATCCAGGTAATATTTAAAAAAAAAAAAAGATTTTTAAAATCCATTTAATCTTTGGAAAAAATTAGAAATATCTTACTGGAGTAATATGTCTAAAGAAATGTAATTGCATTTAGTAAATTAAGTTGTTAGCTGAAGGATTTGATAATTTCTAAATACTGACAGGTTTTTTAAGCGTGCATTATTTATCACTCTCTACCATTATCTATTTCATTACCAATAGTAAAGCAATTTAGTACAATTTCAGAGTTCACAAGTACAAATGTGACAGTTAAGACATACAACATACTTCTGCTGTTGTATCTCTGTCCAAAAGTTGCCTTGAAAATACAGTAAAAACCAGTATGAGTGCTGAGCATTTCCTTTTCAGAAATGTAGGTCCTAAGAAAGCTTTTGTTCTAGAACGAGATTTAAAGACTGTTATTTCTTTTTTGCTAGAATGAGGCCGCACACTTTCAGCACACTGAGCTGTGAAGAGAATTATTTTCTTACACAAAATGTGTTGCTCAAGCAGAAATATGGTGTAGTTAATGCCTTACAATTACTGTTTTACCCTGCCAAGTGATGTCCACCCTACCCTTCCCATCAGATACCGCTGCCTGGTAATAGAAACACAGGTAACCAGATTTTAAACACAGAGAAAGCAGAGAGCCACCAGGTGCTGTTTTAAAGACCTTGTTTTCCACAAACACTGTCCCTTGGTCGGTCTTTGCCAACACTGGCATCTGACGGGGCAGGCTCCACACGAGCGGGGCCATCACAGGTCCGGCACGGCTGTTTGCTGGGCAACGCAAAATCTCATTTCCCGTGCCATGGCCAGATAACCCCACTCCGCTACTGGCTGCGCTCAGTCTCGCTCATGTTTACCGTCCGCAACTGGGAGCAAACAGCCTGCCTCCAGGCCTTGAAATCAAGGAGGAAAATGGGGTCCTGTACATGCAGTTTCTTTGCCTCTTCCTGAAGAGTTCACTGAAACAGCTCCCAGCTCCCAGGCTGTCAGATTTCAATGAAGGGGCAAGACATCCTCATATTTTGTTTAAAGAAAATATAAAGTACCAAAACCATTCCAAACAGAAATAACGGTGATAACTAGATGTCCAGAATGGGCAGAAGGATACAGTTTGTGATATTGTTAGCAACAGCCAACTACTGTTTTTAACCTGTGAAATTAATGGATCTAAACACTATTCAATATAAATAATATTTGCAGCCGCAGAATCCACAACCATTTAATTTGAAAGTAAGTGGTTTTAGTTTAGTGAGAGGATTTAAAGGAGAAAAGAAGATGCCTGACAAAATCAAAATAGGCATCTTGAAGGATTAGGAAGAGAACAAGTAGAAGGAGATGCTCTCAGTGGCACCCTGAGCAATGACATCTATTTACAGAACCCTTTAGGTAATACCTAAGAATAAGAAAACAAAATGACAAGAAAACCATCACAGTCACCATTGTTATTGTGGAAGATGATCAAAAGGCAAAAAAGTTTGCAGACTGCATTCACTCTGCAATCAAAATGTCTAGGCAGAGGTCAGGTTTTCTCAGAGTTTGAATCAAATCCCCTGCTGGGACAAATAGATTGTTTTTTCCATTAGCTGCAATGAAACAGTGATTTTTTTACATTCACTGAGAGTTTGATCCTCTCCCAACTTCTCACACACAAGCTGGACATATTTCAGTCTTGGTTTTATATACTTTCAAAATACAAACAAGCTGAGCAGCACCTGGAGATCACATCCCAGATTCAGCTGTCCTTCCTGACCAATCTGAGTGCCCAGAGCTCAGCAGTGACAATCTGCGACATAAATTCCCAGTGAAGTGATAAAGCTAAAAGAATGAAATCAAACTTTGTGGGTCAAACCTTGCTTTTCATTCCTTCCATCTGAGTCGAGGGAGGCTTTGGTAGTGGTGGGCATTCCCCCTTAGGGTATTGCTTGCTGGTGTCAATCAGCAAAGCTTCTCTAAATGGCATGCATTTTTTCCTGTTCATCACAGAACCTGCTATTAGTACCAAATTAGAATTAGAACCAAAGTGGATTAGTAACACTGCTGTCTTTATGTAGGTGGGGAAGCTGAGGCATGCCACTGTCTGTTATAGGTGGGGAAACTGAGGCATGCCACTGTCTGTTATAGGAGGGGAAACTGAGGCATCCAGTATCTAGCCATCTGGCCACTGTCAATTAGTGCAGGAAGCAGCAGAAGCAGGAATAAAATTTAAAAATCCCAGCTTCTACACACACCTTTTTAAACAAAGACACCACAACTTTATGGAGTAGAGGTGCACTTATCCAGACAACATGTGATTCCATGCAATTGGGAATAAATAGTTCTGAGCACCTACCAGGACAGTTGAAATCCAGAAGATAATCACCCAGATGGTCCACATAGTCAATCACAGGCTGTTTCCTTCATCCCTCACGCGCCAGAGGTCACTGGGCTGTCTGTACGCTCTCTGGCGTGGTTCTTAGCAACTCTCACTTCATCCCTTTCCCTCCTCGCTTTTTTCCCTTCCCAGCTTTTACCGTCCTTAGCCAATGTTTCTCTCCAGCTGCCGAGCCCTAGAGAGCATCAGCAATGACAGGACCCCCTCGTCCACCGTCCAAGCTCTCCTCCTCTGCAGAAGCTTCCTGTCCCAAGAATAACAGCACCTCTGTTGAGCATGTCCCTACTATCGTCTGCCTCCCTTCCTGGCTATTATTCACTGTTATCGACGGGTGTCGCTGGGGAATGATCGTTCCTCACGCTCCCATGATAAAAGACCAAGCAGGGCTCCTGTGTAAGATGTCAGCCCCACAGTGGAAGAGGTAATCAATCAAGGGAAAACACAGCCCTGGAATAAGAGCCCTGCTGAGAAACAGGGGGGTTGGAGGAATGTGATTCAGGCTGCCTGCACTGCTTCTGCTCCCGACAGCTCTGCACATGCTTCCCACAGTGAGCACACATCCCTGAGAGCCAGAAACAAGGAGGCTGGCAGAACCTGCTGCAGGACAGCCGGCTACCCGCGCATCCCACCCAGCCCAGGTGAGCACAGCTGCCGGAGCTGAAGATGACCTCAAGTCTGAGGTAGGCACCGGAAAAAGGGGAAACGAGATCTTGCCTTCCTACCCCTTCCAAAGAGGACTCTAAATGCTCCCTGGACTTCATCCTCTCATGCAACATTCAGAGGAAACAGCCAGTCTGCTTTTTGTCCCAATGCTGCAGGTTGCAAGATGTCATCGCATTTGGATACCTGTGGTACCTCATGGTGGGATGGAGATTTGAGCCATACTCAGTTCCCCCTAGGCAGCTCCTCAGCAGTTCCCTTGCCTGGCAGTAGAACACTCTTTGTTTTTTCCAGGTTTTGTTTCCATGGCAAAACTATTGTAAAGGGGCTGTGTGCTTACCCTGGGTGTGGGCTACCAGCTACCAAGGCAGGTGCTCCAAATCCTTGCTTGCCAAGTTTGCTTGTAGCACAATAATGAATACGGCCTCAAAAAAGGGCCAAAGTTTGCACTGTGCACGAGTGCCTTTTCCCAAAGCACTGCAGTCCTCAGCTTGGTAAAGTGTCTGTCAACACCTTTTACCATTTTTTCCAATTTACCATTGCCCGTCACCCCAGATGGGTCAAATGTGATGAGGGGCTGCCCAAAACTCAGGGTCTACTCTACAATCTACTGAAGGTATGCTCCAGATCTACCAGTAAAGTCAAAGACTATGGCCATAAAACACCTGGCTCGTTACCTGTGCACTGAAAATCCAACTACTGCATTAAGCAAGTCAACCACTGAGCAGCACAATGAAGGAATCTATGTTTCCAAGTGAGCATTGCCCCTTCCCATGCCCACTCTGACCACAGTAAATCCAGTTCATCTCTATATGGGCTGCTTAGGACAGTTGAATTGCAATGTTCTCTGTTTCCCTCCACACCACCCTCATCTCTCCCCACATACCCAGAGCAGGAGTCAGGCAAGTAGTAATATTTCCTCCATGTGATGTCTGTCCTGCCCAGCTGCCTGGTTTGCATGTGCTGACTGCCCATCTGCCCCACTCACCCAGCACTGTTTCCTTTGCAAAGGGCAAATGTTTCAGTCTTCTTTGCCCTTGTCCACACTAAACCTGTAGTAAGTTTCATTTCTTGAAAAGCTCTACTTTCCCACAGAGTTTGGTTGCAATTGGTCAAAGGGTTAAACACATTTTTATAAGGGGGTCTGAGAGACAGCCAGACGATGTCATTACAGTAGTCTGAAGAAACCACATTTGCAATGCTGCATCATCTCGGTAGGATGCCACGTCATCCTCACTCGTCCTTTGGCTCAGAGAATATTTTATTATCCCATTCAAATTGTAACAGCTTCCTCTGAAAGCCACCATTTTTTGCTCTTGTTTGTGAAATCAAAGGAGCTTTGCTCCTGAATGTGCTTCTGAACGCAGGGCATTTTCTGGAATAGGCATTGGCTGCCCAGGAGTTTCAGAGAGATGATATTGAGTTTAAACACCAATGGTATGAAAAAAGATCCTAATATTTTGTGACCCTCCTATTATATTCATGTGCAGCCTGAGCATTTGCAAGAAGCTGGATGCAAAATAAAACCCAGAAAATTCTTACCTGTGCAAACCGTTGCTTGACCTGCAGCACAGCAGATGTCAGCACAGCAGGACAGACACCGTGGGCTGGGACATCCAAGAGCAGCAGCAGACTACAGAGAATTACAAATAAGAATTCACATATCCTGAAACAAGGTGTTTGTTTAATTAAACAATCACAGAATCATTAAGGTTGGAAAAGACCCCTAAGGTCATCAAGTCCAACCGTTGCACTTGGTTGTGTGCATCTACATTAATTCCTACTTGGTATATCCACTTTATATTTGTCACAGCTGCAATTTCTTTCAAGTCTGTAATCTAAACCAGAAATGAAGCGTCAGAATTTGTTCATGCAGTCTTGAAAGACTTTTAATTGTAACTCTAGTAGTAAATAAAAGAAATTGCTTTGCATAACTCTGATTGTAGGATTGTTTACTTATCAAATGCTATCCAACTTTGATATTCAATATTCATTTATTAATACATAAAATTTCCATTAGTGCCTCAGTCTAATAATTCATCTTTCTCCCTCCTTTGATAAATAATTCAATTGTTTGCAATGCCTCTATTAGAGCTTGACAATCAGGCCACTCATTTTTCATCTCATGTTTGGAACATAAAGATAAAACTGAGGTGAGAATCACCTATTTAAGTCTTGGTTCACAATCTTTATTTATACTAGCCATCCCAATGAAATCTGCAGATTTGTTGGCTGATAATTCCCTCTTTTCACCTACCTTTTCCACTGATTTGCTACCTCTCAGGAAACCTTACAGAGTGCTTTTCCAGAGATGCATCATGTTCAGCTCCTCTGATGTGGAAGTGGAGATGGATTCTGGTTTACACGCAACTATCACTGTCCAAAGAGACAGATGTACATGCGAATTGTGTTTCTGTGGGAGGAGAAATACATTAACGTGCTATTTGCTGTACTATGTTCCCACGGCCTTTTTCTTGGAAACAGAAACAAAAACCCAGCAAACCCATAGACCTAAACAAGTTCAGCATGGAATACTGTGATTAAGCTCTGGAACTGGCAAGTCTATTTTCAGTGGCGAACTGTGCCGTGCAAAATATGTAGCATTTTGCAGAGTTGTTTCCCCTTGCCCCAGGGAGCCAATTCAGGCAGCCCAGCCCCCTGTGAGAGCTCTCCAGCAGATCGATACTGCAAGAAAAAATCATTTCAACAATCTCTCCAGCTTGTCTGTCAGGTGGAGAATAAACTGTCTGCCTTGGTCCGTTTACTCAGCTGAAGTGAATGGATAGTTTGGAAAAGCACTAGCTTGCTTTGTCCCCTGGTGTTTGAAGAGGTCAAAGCTCCACCAAAGACAGCTCCGCACATGGAGCTACAAGGAGGAAGAGGTGTATGCACCCAGGAAAGGAATGCTGAGACAGGAGGTTTGGCAGGCAGAGGTGTTTTACTTACCTCTCTGAGGATTTACGTGCCTTTAGAGTGAGGTAGCACACTGGTGCAGATACAGAGGTGAGGTGAGGACCAGCTCGGATGGAAAACATGCTGTGAAATGGTGTGGTAGTGAGCTGCTGGAGTTCACATGAAGCTGGTGTGGAAGCTGATCCTGACCTTTCTCCTAAACCCTACTTGAATGCTGTCATTGCTGTGCATCTCTCCCCAGCCTTGTCAAGGGTGTAGGCAACGTTCTTTCTTAATCAATAGCAATTACATATGCTAAGTAAGGGAATTACTTTCTGTGAGCTGAATATTATAATCTGAAGTTTCTCATCCTTTCTTTTTTATTCAAACTAAGCACCACACTACTTTCGGTCACATTTTACCTCTGTGTTGGAAATGCCAAAAGAGAAGAATTTTATTTTTAGAATATGTAAAAAAAAAAGTTATGTGAATATTTCTGGTGTTCTGTATGAAATGTCCTTGAGATATCATGAAAATAACAGCAAGACTATGAACATGGTTTGTCCCAAACGCACGTTCATGCCCGAGACAAACATAATACACCCATGGCAGAAGAAGCTGGGACAGTCAATACTCTCAAATTTATTTTTTATATCAGTGCAGATTTCTGTGGTGTTAAGCCTTCTCTTTGCTCCTCCACCGATGCTGTTGGGAGTCTGGAGGGCTTACTGGTTTGGGATAACACTTACATGGGATGCCAGGGTGTCTTTGGCAAAATAGGTTGTGTCTACCCAAGCCAGCAGCACTGCTGTGCTTAATTCACCATTTCTCAGTCTCGACAATCTGTCCAGACCTCTGTCTGGAGGAAAAAAAAGAAGAAAATTGTACTTTCCCTTCTCCCCTGTACATAGGCAGGTAAAAGAAAATTAATTTACTGGTGGAAAGAGCAATACGCTGAAAAATGTTATCAGGATTATATTTCAAGTGACTGCTCTTCAATACTGAAAAGCAAGAATATATAGGTAGTGGCAAATAAGGCGGTTGGGCGGTGGGTGTTGGGGTTTTTTTTAATATTATAATAAAACTTTCAAAGTCTGTTTTAAGCCAGCGCAGGCCCCGGCAGACAGCACACGATCCTGCTGGCTTTGCATCGCCTCACCTCAGAGAAGAACTTTTATTTGAGCCTTATCAACAAGGAACAATTTATGTATTAATAGACGAGTGTTTTTGAAGAAAAAAAGCGCCTCTACCGTGCCTCCGGCCGAACTGTAGATCCTGAGAACGACGCTTAGTAGGAAAAAAAATATTTTGTTTTTTTCTCTTTTGTACTTTCGCCGTCAGAGCCAGCTGAACTGCAGCGCTCGGTCCCTGAGGGGACCTTCCCCGCCCTCCCCCGCGCCCCGAGTCGGCGTCCCCCGGCCCCCCCCGCAGCCGCCAGTGGTGCGGCCCGGTTGGGCTGCCCCATTGCCTAGCAACCGGGGCGGCCCGCCGCGGCGCTGAGGTGAGGGGACGGCCGGGCCGGGCAGGGCCTGGCCGAGCCGGGCGGCGGGGTCCGGCTGCTGCCGTGAGGGAGCAGCGGGGTTGGCCGGGGCTCCCGCCGTTAGCAGGGGCTCCCTCCCGGCCGGGAGGACGCGCGGGGCGGACGGGGGTTTCTCTAGGCCGGCGGTGTGTCGCTCGCAGAGGCCCAAAGGGGCTGAGGCGGGACGTCCGGCTCCCCTCCGACCGGGCCGGAGGTTGAGGAGGACGTGGCACCGGCAGGGATACGTGTTGTGAAGCTATAAGTCCTTCTGCCCGCCAGGAGACTCTGTTAGCCAGATTATACGGAGTGGACATTAAAATGACGTTTTGCGTTGCTCTTAAAACACGTCGATGCTTTTGCAAGTCTCATGCAGTATGTAACGGCATTAAACCGCGTCCCTTTCTGGTGGTGAGGTGCGCTAGGGGCTCTGAGAGACACAAATGGTTTGGAAAGCCTAAGTGCTGACAGAAGAAGGGTGGTACCCTGGCCTGAGGGGATTTGGGCTGAGTTTTGCCACGGCCTCCAAGGGAACCGGGATTTGACAGCCCCAGAGTTGTCCTGTTGGTGGCGTTGCACAAAAAAAGAGTCATGTTAAGGACAGACGGAGGTATCCTGGAAAGCTTAAGAACATCAGTCTTACCAGTCAGAGATTCCAGGACCTTGGCACATAAACATTCACCCTGTATTAGCCCTTTGAGGAAGACTGCAGTGCATTATTAAAGTTGGTGAGTGGTGATCGTAGTGTCACTTTGAATTACTGGCAAGATTACACTGGGAATCCTTTGCTAATATAAGTCTGTCTACAGCCTTTCAAAACTTGTATCCATGATGGGGAATGCTGACTGAGAGAAGGACAGCAGTTGTATAAATTGAACAACACGAGTGGAAAGAATGTAAGCCTTATGTTTAGAATTTTTTTTAGCATGTTTTTGTCCAAGTTTGGTTGGTCTCACTACCTCAGAAGAAATTTACTGTTGTGCACAATAATACATTTTCTCTTACAAATTTTCTGTTGCAAGTGGAAAATCTGTACTTGGAGCCACGGTGTGGAAAATATTATTGAGGCCAGGGTAGTGGTGGCACATTATTTTAAGCTTCTTCCTTATTTATTATTTAATACTGCACAAGGCCATAAATTAAAACAGCACTTTATGAGGTTGAAGCACCTCTCAACTTCTGCCTGAAAGATCTAAAGCAGACTAGAAAACCACATACCCGAGATGAGGCCTTAATGTAATGGGAGAGGTGGATGTTCTCAGTCCTCAAAAGTGCTGATCCAGGTATGTTGGGCATTGCTTTCATGCTCCCCTCTGCTCTTCTTCCCTCAAACTTCTATTGCTCAGTGATGATTTTAGGTTGGGGCCCTATAAGGTTGTTCAAGCCAGTACAAGAGTGTTAAAACAACAAAACAAACACAATACCACTCCTGGTACTAATATTTCAGCTTTGGAACTGTTGAATCTTAAAGTGCTGCCACAATGTGGATTATACAACTGAACTCTGTGTTGTCCTAGCAGCTAATCAGCCTTTGTGCCACTGCTCCAGGAGCGGGAAGGTGCCTCGTGACTGGAGCCTGGCAGGAAGAGTCTAAATTGTCTAGCACTGGGTGAGTTCACGTGCACATTGATATTAATGCAGCACCCTCCTGAGCTGCACTTCCACCTTCCCGTTCGTGAAGAGCGAATACAAAATGAAGAGATTTCAATGCCCTTCTTGAGGGCTGAAAAACCTAGTATGGCTTTTGAACTCAGTACTTTTTCCAAAAGTACCTTGTCTTTTTCTCAATGCAGTTCTCCAGTTCATAGGAGAGCTGAGGGCTATGTGCTATATTTATGAAGATAATTTCTTGCGGGTGGATTGTGTCTGGTGTCCCTATTGTGTAATATTTGCACTTGTCATTAGAGAAGTTTATGTTCTGATAACTGTGCTTACTTAACATAGGATCTATAATAATCATGGCCTTCTGGGTTTACAGTTATCTTCACTAAGCAAATAACCCAGATGATGCTATCCAAACAAAAGATTCAAATGCCAGTTTTCTTATCCCTCACATTAATATTTAAAAATTAAAAATGAATCTGCAAGTTAACAACCCAAACACTCAGGAGAGATTGGAAGAACATCTCTGCAGAAATCAGTTTGGATAGTGGAATTATCAGAAGAACCTTCTCTCCTTTTCCGTGCCGGGGGACATGAAAGAAGAGAGATGTTTTACACACAGCCCTGAAAGCCAAATATCCCCAATAAGCCTTAGAACAGATGAACATACCCAAAGTGCTGGGGCTTGTGGTGGGAGCAAGGTGTCCTGGAATCACTCTGTCCTTGTACTTAGCACACAGAGAGTAATCAACTTCAGTAGGAAAAAAAAGTAACTCCCTCTCCTAAATGTTTTTATAAGAAACAGATGTTACCAGAGCAAGGGAAGATATTTTGATTATTATGTTATTTTGATTTGACCCCAGGTGCTGAGGAGTCTTAGTACCATTCACGCTCTGTTTCTGTCCTAACATGGATGTGGTTCAATCAGCCATGACAGAAATCACAGTCACCAAGAAATCCTTCAAGAAAATACCCAGTGTCCTTCTGGGCAGCCTAGTGGAGGAACCTAAAAAAAGACATGTCCCCAATCACCTGCTGGAATCAAGTAGGTTTCTGCTCTTTGACTGTTCCCCAACCTTGGAGCAATCCTAGAAGGCGCTTCTCTGGTGTTTTTGGTTTGGTTGCTGGGTTTTTTGGTTTTGTTTTTTTTTCCCCCACAACTCACAGGCAAAACTCCCATCTTGCAGCTTAAATTGCATCTTCCTGTGAGCCCAAATTGTGGGAGAGATAGTCAGGAAAGAAAGAAGTACTGATCCTCGCTGACCGTAAAGTTTTGCGGTGGCTTGTTGATGCCAAGAGGTAAACTGGCAACAGGATCTGCTGGGGTAGTAGTTGCTGCCTTAACTTTCCATTTAAAATGTCGTGCCTGCTTAACAGGAGAAATAATGTCTCTCATTTTTTTTCTCTATAATATGTTGGGTGCAGCATACATATACTTAATCTATGTAAGTAACAGCCATCATGTGTGTTTCACCTCATCTCCTTTTCTCCCTGTTTTATTATCTCTCTCTGCAGAGATTTATTCAGAACTCCAGAGGAGCAAGGTTATACAGGCTGAGCCTTCTGTGTTACACTATGGAGGGTATGAAGTTGGAAAACATCACCAACAGACGCTGGTAAGTGTCAGAGCAGGGATCCTCTTGGGGCTCGTAAAAGGATAGCAGAAGGCAAGTAGACTGTGGTCTACTTGGCTTGTGGTCATGAGGCCTTTTGCTCTATGGAGTGCTCTAAAAAGCAGCACTTAAAATCAGTGGCCCTGCGGTAATACAACAGATGAGTACCACGCTGTGTGCATCACTGTCCTTTACGGTCTCTGTTTTACCTTTCTGTTTCCTGTGTCTGTGAGCAGTGTTAGTGATAAGTGATTTGGATGTCATGAATGAAGGATTCATGCTTTAGCTCTGTAGGAGACTGTTTTAAAAGTGTACTTGGACCATCACTGCGTCTGCAAACATGTTCAGTGGTGTGAAAATTTTGAAAGTACCTCTGGCCTTCTGCCAAGAGCAATTTAATCTAAGGAAGGAAACTCAGTGTGTAGGTTTGATTACCTTTCCTTGTGAATAGTTTGGGTATTTCCTTTTCTTCTCTCCACTTTCCCTTTGTCTGCCTTTATTCATGTGGTAAGTGTTTTGAGGCAGAGGCTGGGTGATTATGGTGGATTAGGTTCTCCAGATATAATGAAAGTAAACAAGATGCAGGAGGCTTTACAGGCTGAACTGTCACCATCCAAAGGTTTGTTGCTTGCAATCCAAAACAAAACTATGGAATATTACATAATTTCTGTTGTTTCAGACCCCTGTAAAAGCAAAGTCAATAGGTTGCTTCATTTTTTGTTACTTTTGCACAAAAGCAAAACAAGACCAGAATTTGATTCAACAGTAGCGTCTTCTTTAGCAAGGCTAACTGTTATTCCAAGGTAAGGAATTGTGACTTGGTTCCAAAGAATAAAAATGTAGGATGTAAGGTTTACATAGTTTTCTTTTAAATGCAGAGCATATTCAGTATTATTGCTGCTAAAGTAGAAATTATGACTTCCTTGTTTAATACAGCTTCTTTTCTGTGGATAGTCTTACAAAAAGTACAGTTGACGTTCTCAATTGGCCTCATATTCTAAAGTGTTTTGCGGTTTTGGTTTTCTTTTGTTCTACAGAAGCTGATAAATATTTCTGGTAATATAGTAAACCTTCACATAATACCACCCCAGACAAAGTATTTTCAGATCAAATACAACAAAACGGTAAGTGTCAGAAAGCCTTTACACTGCACTTTGCCTGCAGAGCTGTTTTTTGTGTAATATAAGTGGCTTTTACATGCGTTCTATCTTATTTTGGGTCATTTTCTAGCACCGGCTTGTCCCTGGCTTGTCATATGTGGTTACTGTTGATTTTTGTCCTGATGAGTGGCGGTATTATTATGACTGCATCCGAATTCACTGTCAGGTGAGGATTTATTATAAAATATATTTACAGTTGTAATGGAACCATTAGGAGATGATGATAATAATGAAAATGATAAAGTGAAGGTACAGTTAATTTCCTAGAGCCACGTGGGTTAATTCTCAGTAAGTCTGGATTGAAGTATTTTATTTTAAGCATTTAAAATTTTTCTTTATGTAAACACCCTAGAGCTGTGGGTAGAATATCTTCCTTATTCTGTTATTCTTCGCCAGTAGATTAGTCTTTGTGCCACACTGGTGTAACATCTTAGCTGAGCAGGCTTGGAGGAGCTCTAGATAGTTGCTGAAAGTATGGAAAGACAGATGGGTACTGAAAGCAGGTAGAATATTGGTATCCTGAGGTGCAACATAGTGATCATCTTGAAGACATTTTATGCCTGCTTTTTGGCCAACTACTACAGAAACTTTTTCCTTCCATAACATTTATTCATTGTAAGAAATAAATATTTACCTCGTTTTTTTTTTTTTTCAGGGAGAAGACACATTACTCGTTCCTGTGCATGCTTATCCTGCTGTGAATGTTGTAGAATTTCCATCATTTATAAATCTGTCTGATGTAGCAGTTGGTAAGAGGTGAGTTAGGGACAGACATTTTTCCACATTTTGTGATACAGAAACGGAACTGGGGTTTCAGCTAGTCCCAATTGGTGCTGACTCAGTTCATTCATCATATGGTGAAGCAATATGGCTGCTGTTCATAACCTGTATACTCCCAAGTGCTATGTCTTTTTAGCATTAATAAGTTCTAAGTGAATAGATCTTCTTTTCCAGATGAAGGGTTCTGGAAATGAAGGTATGGGCTGGTAATGGTACGCGTAAGTGACAGCAAATAACTAACTCAGTACAGAGATTGATCAGTCATTAGATTCACTTCTTTGTTTAAAAATATTTAAAGTGATCTTCTGATGTGGAGCTCTAAATGACATAGACTTCATCTTTCTCTGTCTGTGGCACAGATGTCACACTGACTGCCCTCATGAAGTAATCAGTAATAATTGTTAATAGTAACTGGGAAGGGAAAAAGGAGAAGGGAGATCCTGTTGATGAGGATCTAGTTCTGTAGTACATTGACTGTACTAGTTGTAAATATAGTGATTTGTGTTAGTGTGAAGTTTTGAGTGAATTCTGGGAAGTGAAGGTCTTAGCAGCTAGATTGTGTCTTAGCCTGTGAGTTGGAAGTAAATCGTTAATTTTACTGAAGCACATAAATATGAATAGGCAAGGCGCATACAAGGACAATGCAAAATTCTGCAGTAAAAATGAGGCTAGCATCGTAGAATTAACATACAAATGTTAATTTTTCTGTTTATTTGTTTTTTTCTAATTCCCCTTAATCTGTTAAACCCTAGTGAATCCATCAGAAGTGATGTTACAGCTTTCTCAGAGGACTGAACATAACTCCTGATATTCTAGGCATGATATGATTCTGTTTATTTGCTCCATTTTTAAAACAAGGGCTGAAGCATACAGAATTTTCATTCTCTTAGAACACAGAGAAGAGATTAGGCAGAGTACAAAATAGAGTTTTAAATAATGGGGAAAATTTCCAACACAACAGGGTTGCTCAGAGGTGCCCCTGAGGGAATTTGGAAGAGTTCCTGAAGAGAGTACTGGTGGTTTCAAACCTTATTTTTTACCAGTATTTTTCATCATTAGGCTGTTAAAGACTTTCCTAAAAATGAAAGCTGTCTGAGATACTTGGTACTGTACAGAACCCAAAGGACTATGGGCTCAATCTGTAGCCCACTGATGTCAATGGATAAACTTCTTTTTACTTCTGTAAATGTAGGATAAGACCTATATTCTACCACCCAGCTTTCTCCTTAGATACAGAAGATCCACAAGGAAACAGGCAGCATAATTGTCTTGTTTTTAAGTCACTTTGGTTACTGTACAAGCTGCACTATAGCTTAAAACAAATTTCCTCCCCAGTCTGCTGTTACCTCTTCTTTGTGAACAGGTCAGGTTGAGGCAGAGAAAAAAGGACTTGGCTATTACTATTTCCTTAGGCATTTCAATATGTGCTTTCCAAAGGAACACTGTGTGTAACATGCATTCTTTGCTAATCAGCACGATAGGATTTCAGACAGTTTACAAAAAACAGAAATAAGCCTGCGTAAATTGGTCTTCATTTGTGGGATGATGGATGGTGTTACACAAATGTTTTTGTGTTTCAATTTGAGACTTGAAAATAGATGCATACAAAAGCAAGACAGCTTGAAAAGGTGTGCGCTAATACCCCTCACACAACCAGTGTGAGACAAAAGGGCTTTTATGAAAATCAGGCCACAGCATCATTATTTATGCAGTGGTTGAAGTCCAGTCATTCTGAGGTGCTGGAGTTCTCAACACTTTGAAGACTGCACAGATTCTTTTCTCATCATTGTCCACAAAGAGGGCCATGAGAGAAGGCTGATTTCTGGTTCTGTACTTCTTATTGCTCCAGTTTGGATCGTTTGTACTTGATAGATATTGCAGTTTGTGGGAATGTGAGGAAACACACAAATACCTTCTAAAAAGTAAATTTTATATTTTTTTCTGTAATCAGATTCTGTATGGGTAGGAGAAAGTAAGTCAAAATGTAAAATATCCAGCATTCAAATCAAGATTTAGTTCTCATTTCCTCACTGAGTGAAAGATCTGAAATATTTTGCTTTTTTGGGACAAAGAGGAACGACTATTTTCACATTAATAAGAAACTCATCCCTCCGAACACAGATCATTTCAGCACATGTTGTGTATAATGTGATTTTACAGCTTGTAATTGATGCTCAACTGTAGTTTCATTAATTTCTTTCTTCCTTTCTCTCTTTTCAGTAAGGAGTATGTCATCCCGTTGCAGTGCAGCTGTCCAATAGATTTTGAATACCACATCGATTTTATTCAGCCTCATAGAGCCTTCACTGTCCAGCCAACATTTGGTAGATTGAATTTACTTCAAATTCAAAATGTTAAATCCGTATTTATTGAGTGTAGTTACTTGTGATTGTACCCAGTGCTGTACAGAATAAGACCTTGCCTCAGAGTGTTTCCACGTAAATGCAGGCTGGTAAATATTAGTCATATCACAGAATCACAGAATCACAGCTTGGAAGGGACCTTGGGGATCATCTAGTCCAACCTTTCTAGGAAGAGCAGAGTCTAGGCAAGATGGCCCAGCACCCTGTCCAGATGAATCTTAAAGGTGTCCAACGTGGCCGAGTCAACCTCTTCCCTGGGGAGATTATTCCAATGGTGACTGTCCTCACTGTGAAAAATTTCCCTCTGGTGTCCAATTGGAATCTCCCCAAGAGCAACTTGTGTCCATTCCCCCTTGTCCTCTCCATGTGACTCCTTGGAAAAAGGGAGTCTCCATCTTCTTCGTAGCTGCCCCTTAAGTACTGGTACATGGTGATGAGATCCCCTCTGAGCCTCCTTTTCTCAAGACTGAACAAACCCAGTTCTCCCAGCCTATCCTCATATGGCAGCTTCCCAGTCCTTTGATCATCTTGGTGGCCCTTCTCTGGACCCCTTCCAGCCTGTCCACATCTTTTTTGTATAGCGGGGACCAGAACTGTACACAGTACCCCAGGTGTGGCCTGACAAGCGCTGAGTAGAGCAGGATAATGACTTCTTTATCTCTGCTGGTGATGCCCTTTTTGATGCAACCCAGCACCCTGGTGGCCTTCTTGGCCGCAGCAGCACACTGTTCGCTCATGTTGAGCTTTCTGTCCACCATGACCCCCAGGTCCCTTTCCACAGAGCTGCTCTCCAGCCAGGTGGATCCCAGTCTGTGCTGCACTCCTGGATTATGTGTTCCCAGGTGCAAGACCTCACACTTTTCCTTGTTGAAATTCATAAGGCTCTTGCTGGCCCACTCCTCCAGCCTATCCAGATCTCCCTGCAGAGCAGCCCTCCCTTCTGGAGTGCCTACTTCCCCGCTCAACTTGGTGTCATCCGCAAACTTCATCAGGCTACACTTGATCCTGTTATACAGATCACTTATGAAGATGTTGAATAACATTGGGCCCAATATCGATCCCTGGGGGACCCCACTAGTGACAGGTTGCCTGTCTGAGAAAGAGCTATTTACCACCACCCTTTGGGTGCAGCCTGTCAGCCAGTCCCCCACCCACTGCACAGACCACTTGTCTAGGCCATAACACACTAATTTCTCCAGGAGGAGGCTGTGGGGAACCATATCAAAGGCCTTGGAGAAGTCCAGGTAAACAATGTCCACCACTCACTCCATGTCAAGCAGGCAAGTCACTTTGTCATAGAAGGCCACCAGGTTTGTCAAGCACAATCTGCCTTTAGTGAAGCCATGTTGGCTTTTCCCAATCACATGCTTCAATTGACTTGTGATGTCCTCAGGAGAATTCATTCCATAACTTTCCTAGGGATTGAAGGAAGACTGATATGCAGCCTCATGGCAAATAGCCCTCTGTGGCTGGTAGATTTCCTTAGTCAATGCCCAGCTACAGACCTCTGGCAAAATATGGGATGCCTGAAACAGTCCATCCAGCCTTTGTCTGCTTTCTTTGCTGGAATGCTGGCATCTTTGCCTTTGGAAAGGAAAGAGGCAGGAAGCCCAGCATTCACCTCTTTATGACACCTTTCCCCAAGGATTGTCTGGCTCCTGCCCCATTCAAGGAACAGATGTCTGTCTTTGTGGAATAGTTATGCATTGTGGTACTTGACGGGGGGGCGTGGAGGAAAGAAAGGTGACCGCTGCTCTATCAAACATATCCCCCTACCTGTTTTTCCCTAGCAGTCTGGAAGAACTTAGTAGAATTGTGTCTGTTGCTTCAGGAGCTTCAGTGTTGGGCACAAACCACACTGCCACAGGTGTTTCATGGGACAGCAGTGGCTATTAGATTCAGTCTAGAACTCTGTGTATGGGCTTCACAAGAGGCAGGGACTTACAGCTACAGTGTGCTCAGCTATTTTCATGTCTAATGCTGGAGGGGGCTCTGTCTTGAGGCTGACGTAACTATTTGCAGGTCAGTTGCTGTCACTGTTGCATTTGCCAGGTGCCGTCAGAAGCACATAACTACCCAGGCGTTCTGACAGAAATGTGTAAGTCAATGAGACCCGGCTGCATTATTCATTTAGGCAGTCTGGTCAATTCCATGAAAATAAGTAAAGATGTAAATTAATAAAATCCTTCATAAATCTGGTGCTTAGTGCCATGTGTGGCACTGGAATTTAAACTTTATGCACTTCAATAGAAGTTGCTCTTTTTTCATGTATGTACAATAATAAGAATTTTCCCTGTCTCGTCAGATGGATTTTCATTCTTCAGAGTAGTAGTTGGGTTCTATCAGATGTGTGGTTCAGCAAGATGAACTATGCTGCTGCCTTGATTTGGGTCATTCTTTCAGGATAATATTCTTTCTTATTTTGTGCTTAAAGAAGTTTTGATATATCAAGGGAGGAAAGGAACAATATTATAACTGGGTAGAACTAGGGAGAAGTTGTAAAATTCATCAGGAAGTTTTTGGGGTTTTGCACAGTCATAGACAAAGTGGCTAGAACTAATTCATGCTTTCTAAGTTGGCTTAGTGCTTGCTGACAGAAGAGCAAAAATATCCAGAAAAAAACATCAACCCGGTAAAAGTTAAGTCAGAAACTTTGGTAGCAAGAAACTGTGAGGTGCTGAAGCCATCTGAAAATCACTAAGACGTTTCAGCTCCTACTCAAGCCATTGTGCTCTGAGACCAGTAGTGATGAAATACCACTAACAAATTACACACACACACACAAAAAAAAAACCAGTGAAACTAATTGGTATTTAAAACTACAGGATGCCGAAAACCAGGCAATGGTCACTTTACAAAGAAAAGAAATTAATATTCTCGGTGAGCTGAATAAGCACCTTGTTGCAGAAATGCTGAGGAGCATCAGGGCCTGTATCCTGGGATTGCACTGAATGTTTATGGATATGAAGGGTGGTTAAAGTGGTTGAGAAAATAATGGAATAGGTAATAAGGAAATAAGACCAAGTAGAGACAGGTATTGCATCAAATCCAGATGATTCCCCCAACTTGGAAGAGCACAGAGGGATATGTTTATAATGCTTTGCTTATGTAAGCAGGAAGTGCCAGAGACTTAAGACTGGCAGATGCAAGTGAAGAATTTCTACATCTAAACAGGCAATCATTCTCACAACAGTAGGAAATATTACAGTCTTACAGTCAAATCTCTCTGCTCTTGCAAAATATCTCCTATTATCTGGCAATGGATAGTTCTTGAAAGACACTTTAAGACCTGAAATGTTTTCCAGGCCTACTGCCATCCATTCAAACATTAATATTGTTTTTAAAAAAAGTAGTCCAGGATCAATTTCGGCATACTTAAGTGGGCTCACGTTAGATGGACTCTTATTGTTTTTCTCCTCTAATCACAGGAATTATTCCAGGCAATGGGAAAGTGGAAGTAACTGTGAAATACTCCCCACTTGAGTATGGAACAGCACGAATGACAATGCAGTTATGGATTTCAGAGTTTCACTCAAAACCCTATGTATGTGTGTTCACAGGAACATCAACACCACGTCTGGGTCTAATGTATGTGTGGCTGACTGATCTTTGAGTATTTTTGCCCAATGATGAAAAATACCTATATAATAGGATTTCATGCCATTTTGCTGTAATCATTTTAAGCATTTGTATCTATGGACTCTTAAAATGCACTAGTGTAATTCAACTGTTAATACATGTACCTGCTCTCTTACGTAATTTGCTCAGAATGCCCTTAATCTGTATGAGGTGAAACTGTACCAAAATAAAAATAACAAGAAGTTACATATCCTCAAAGAACTGTTGAGGTTCCTCAGCTTCTATTATGTCTGTTCTGTGTTATTCTCATTGCTGAGGCCTTGCAGGATGCAGTGTTCTTTGAGCAATAAGGTCTTTTGGGCTGTACATAATTTTTTTGTGAACTCTGAAGATTAGAAAGTTTGGTTCCAGTTGTAATTGGGGAGAGAAATTTCCATTCTCCTTGTATATCTAAAGATATACATGTATATCTTTATATATAAAGATATAGATATATATAGATATAAAGATATGCATGTACTAGACTTATGTGCCATTTAGAGAGTACTTACTAGAGCAATATCTGCCCTTCTGGCACCTAGAAAAGAATATTTTGACAAGCAACGAAGTCATCCAGAGAAAAAAGCTGCGTCTGCAGGAAAATCCATGGTGTGGAGTAGAGACCAATTCAGCCAACCACAGTCCAGGCCTCTTCAGAAAGTAAAGGTGTGAAGAGATAATAATCACAAGTACTTTCCTGGGCTGAAAATCTTTCTTGTTTCTACTCCTTCCTTTTCTTTTCTGTCTTGTAGGAGATTGAATACCAGAACCTCAGATTCCCCACAGACTTGTCAAATCCATATGCTGTAGCTACTGTTTTGAATCAGGAACCAGGCAAATTGAAGATTAAGGGCTTGAAAGAAGGTAATGTACTTAAACAGAGTAAACTTGGTCTTAGCATTGTTTGTGGGTTTCTGATAGGGAACTCCGCTTCAGAATTGCTGAGGTAATGTGACTGTAGTTCCTGTGAAAAATCTCACTTTAGCTTTATGTATTCATGAGTTCAGTTATTATAATGGGTGGATTTCCCAAGTAAAAATTCAATCTAGTTTGAGGCGTGATATGGCTTTCTGATATTCCTGCAGCCCTTTCCCAAGGCAGTGAAGGGATAAGAACAAGACAGATGAAGGAAGCCATATTTCAACTAAAAGTAAAACAAAATATTCAGGAAGAGGAAGCAAACAATCTGAAGTGGTAAGTGTTAGTTAACCACATTAACAACACTGGGGTTGCCTAACTGAGGCCTCTATGAATGATGTATGCAATATCCACTAGTGCGCAATGCTGCCATTTCATGTCCTGATACATTTATTTTACAGCTAAGTTACAGTTGGTTTACTTTGAATTTTTTAGCTTCTGTCTAAGAGCACTCTCAGTAGTAATCTGTAGTAGTACCCAATGAGGACTCTGACAGTGTTATGGTTGCATTCAGAAAGAAACCTGCTGAAAACCTTGTTCACCTAACCTTGTTCTCATACATCTCATCTTGTGCCCTTAAGGGCAAAGGAATCTTTTGCCATGGTTGTCAATAAATCAAGGCAAAAATGTACAATGGAGTGAAGAGAATTACACATTTTGATCAAATGGTGTAAAGCAAAACACATAGTCATGTGTGTAAGCACACTGTGGTTTCATACGCAATCCACAAATCTGCTCTTATGCTGAATGTTATGGGCCCCTAGACACCTTAGGAAGAGGAGAATATGTCTGTTAGCCTTTAAATAAAGCAAAACTGTGCATTAAGTAAAGCATTTTTCTTGCCTTCACTGTAAATGCAGGCAAGTTCATAAAGGCAAAGATCCAGTCTCTGTGGAATTTAAAAAAGAGATTATCGAAAACCGACAGAGGGAAAACGAGCAATACAAGGTTAGTCTTTGCTGGTTATTCTATAAATTTAAAATCAAATTTATACTTTCAGATTATGCAGTGCACTAGTGAATTGTATTAAGCTCTCTGTGTCCTTAGTTTTTCTTCATAGATCAGTGCAAACCTGTACCAGCTGTACTTCTTACTGCAGTTATATATTTATTATGCCTGTGTATTACTGTTTCTGAGGTGGTTTTATCTTGGAGGTAGACAGAGAGGAGGATAAGTTATTAATGGAAATAGATATTTGCCCAACCTAGCAGATTTGCACCACATCACAGTGCAACATTGCAGCATAATCATGTCAGCACTGTGGTCACATCCAACCTTCTGTTTATATTGAACCTCTCTGAAGAGCTGATGTCCTGAATGGCTCACAGTTAAAGATCTAAAGCCACTCAGTGCTCTCACACAGAGCCATGGGATGATAATTCATCAGGTTGTTCTTCTACACCTTCAGTCACCTCAGAGTGCAGGTCATCTTGCATGGAGGTGGCAGCAGCAACACTTGGTGGCAGGAAATATTCTTCCCCATGTGGCACAGCCCTCAATGACAGGTGGGGCTCGTCCCTCTTATCCTCCCTCCTGGATATTCAAGTAGCTTCTGACATCCCACTAACTTCCAAGAAGCTGTTTATGGGCATAAAATTGTTTATAGATAGGGTAAAGGCTTCATTTATACACTGAATTAGGCACTGTGAAATAATTCAAATGTATTTAGTACTAACAAAGGAGGAAGTGAGTAAAAAGAGGATCTAAATTGTGAGATTGTTGTATCACTGAATTAGATGTGTGTTAACTTTGTTTAGAAACATTTATTTACTTACATGTTGGCCATAGGGGCTGTGGAAATCTCTGGCTGGTTTCGCAGCTGCCCACATGACTTTCTGACAAAGTCATATTTTTCCTCATGCTGTCAGTTTGTTCACCTTGAGTGTCATTAGGCCTCACAGAGTATTTATTATCCCTCCATCATTTGCTCGAGTGGCCACTATGTTACACAGCTGGGGAGCAGCTCTCCTGGTCTGTCTTCCATTGTACTAACTAAAACTTCAGTCCATGAATATCATGGGAATTTCACTCTGCAAAGTAACTCCAAGGTCTTTGTTTAAGACATAATGGTATCCTGGAAATTAAACAATAAGTAAGTAGGACTGGGATGGAAGAGGCGCAATGAAAAGAAGCTCTGGTATTCATCCAGCATGCCTGAACGCTTTGAGAGGGTGTTAAAGGAGTGAAGTGATATCAGTAGTAAACTGTTTCACACATAACCTGTTTAACAACAGGTAAAAGAGCTGGAACCATTGGAAACCATGACAGAGATATTCACAGAACATGGGAAAGCTGCAGGAAATTTCTGTAGTGCTTTTTTCTGGGAAGATCTGTGTGGGTGCTAACTCTACAGTGTTGGTTCTGTAACCCCTCACTGGCTGATTCTGGCTATGCAAAGTGAACTGTATTTCATTAGGGCAGGGATCCAATTGAAACTCCGACCCCGAAAGACATTGCTCAAGGGTTGCAGTAATCACTCCCTAGAAGAGAATGAAGTCTGCATTTTGTCAAGTACCTCCAGAATGTTACATTTTAAGTGAGTTCCACTAACTGTAAGGGAGAAAATAATTCACTGGATGCTTTGTACTAATGTCATTGTTCTTCCTGGTGACAAATTAGATCCAAAGAGGAGATCCTATCATAGAACAGGAGTTTCAAAGGAACAAAGTAGAAGTTTCTTTCAGACCTGTTCTCCGGCCTGTTGACCAGGTTTGTTTATATGCTATTATCACCTACTGTATGTTATTATCACTTACTAAGCTAACAAACAGCTGTAGGTATTTGGCACTGAATACTTTTCCTCCTAATATTCCCATTTCTGTGTTGGTGTCATATTTCTCATTTTACTTTTAGTACAGTAGGGCAAGCACTGTGCTACATGTACAACTCATCTTCTGATGATCTAATATGAGAGACAAGTGGAAATCTGCAGGCCTAACCTGAGATTCACCTTGCTTGTTTCTGAAAGTTCTCTCAGGAGTAGCTTTCTCATGCCTAAACATAAGGTTCAGCATACCACAAGATTTGTGACCTTTACCTGCAGGTCAGATTGACGGGAACCTTTCTGGTATTTAGATTTTTTTGTCCTTCTCTGTGGTGTGAGGTACTTCTTAAGATCCATTTCCCAGGGTTACTGGGAGCTTTGTTTAATAGATAGCCTTCTGCTGAAGGAACTTGGAACATTAGCAACAGAAAGAAAGTGCTGAAAATAGTTTGGTGAAGCATGACACAGGGTTGTGTGGAGTTGATGTTCTGACAACCTTCCTAATCTAAACGCTGGTTGAGTGGCTGCTCTCCTGTTGAGAGGTACTGTACTCTGGGGCCACTGGAGTCTCTTCTAGTGCCACATTCTTCTGTCAGATCAATTTAAAACTGGAGAGGAGATTAATGCATCAAGATTTACTTATGTTCAAAGAACATTCTGACATTTTAAGGCATTAAATATAGAGATATCACCTCTGTCTCAAAAGCCAGAGATCACTAGATGTGGGGAGGTTATTCTGGGGAATTATCACTCTAAGTTTACCCTGGTCTTTCACCCTTCTGTGGGTATGTGCTATCAGCCATTAATGCAGACAGGATACTGGTTTTTCTGGGCCCCAGTTTTGAGTCTTTAGAGCTATTCCAACTTCATGTCTGTGCAAGATGAAGTGTGTACTCAGTAGAGACCTAATCCATTCTCTCCACTGTCTGACTGCCCATGTATTACACTTAAGCCCTAGTCATTTGAGGTGGTTGTCATTTATATGGGGATGCAGACCATGCTACTATCTCTGCATTCGCTATGCTGCATCTACAAATATTTGGCCATTATCTCCCATGAAGCCCTGCAGTGAAGGCTTCTGGTTAAATGCCAATACTGTGAACGTTTTCACTTGACTTAATTTCTGTGTTTGGAAATAACATATGGATTCAGGCCAAGGAATGGCTAGGGCTGGAGGAAATTCCTTCCTTGTTTAGTTGTAAAAGGGATGCCCTTTTTCTTTTTCTATTTTTAAAAAACACCACGCAGCATCCAAGTGTCCATCCCACATTTGACTTGCTCCGTAATGACCCTTGGGACAACAGGAACAGGATGTTAAGGAAATTCCAACAAGCAGCCTACAAGGTAATGTGAACAACCAGAATGCAGTGTGATGGCATAACACCTTGGAAACAGCACGAAATAACATGCAAACTAGTACGTAAGGAGCCTTCACAGTTAGCCAGGGATTTGATAGATTGATAAATACATCCCTACTTCACCAGGAAATAAGGATCTGGAGTAAGTTTTGTATTCAGCGGGTGCTTCTGCTGGTGCTTGGTATTGCAATCAATACTGAACAAATGCAGGTGTATTTAGATTTTTTAAAAAAAATACTTTTGGACAAAAAAGAGAAGATTTCAAAATGCATATAGAATACTGCACCCAGTTTTGGGCCCCTAGTACAAGACATACATAGATGAATTCATTGTAAAGCCACCAAGATGGTTGGGGTCTGGAGCATGCAGTCTATGGAGAGACTCTGTGGAGAGACATGCAGCCTGGACAGGGAAAGTGGGGGGAGAGAGCAGCACCTTCCAACAACTCTGAGGAGGTTATTGATGATGGAGCCAGGATCTTTCCCATGGTGCATGGTGGGAACATGGGAAACAATGGGCATAAATTCAAATAAGAGAGGTATAGACTGTATATGAGAAAAGACTCTTCACAATAAAGACAGTCAATCATTGGAGCAGGTTGCCCAGAGAGCTGTATAGCCTACATCCTTGAATGTTTTTCAAGCCCAGATGGGATAAAGCCCTGAGCAACCTGGTCTGATCTCATCACTGACCTTGCTTGGAGCAGGGGGTTGGATTAGGACCTCCTAAGATCCCTTCCAACCTGGAAACTAAAGACTAAATCAGTAAAATCTCTTTTCTCATTGGATTTAAATATTATCTTGCATCTCCACTGCTCATTTCCCAGTAAATCTAAATGCAGCAAACAATATGGAAACTTCCTGCTCTCCAAATATTCAGTTTGGGTATTCTCCTCCAATCTAGTCATAATATTAGGCTCGATACGGAGGTCCTGAAATGACATGCTCTTCCCTGTATTGCACAAATAAGGAGGTGGCTAAATGGCCCCTTCTGGCATTAAAATCTAGGACTCTTCATTGTTACCCGGTGATACATGGCACTAAGTGAATTGCACCGTGCAGATTCCTACTTATTCTCCTCATTCACAGAGCCACAGGTATTCACACGGCCCTGATCAACTGACTGTTTACACATTGTTAAATCCATATGTGCCAGTAGGCACAACTGAAGGATTAGGACCTAGCCAAAAAGGTCTAAATAATCTGTAAGAGTAAATGAAGGTTTGAACTGTTTTTCTTGTGTAACGTCACTGTAGAGTTGAGATCCATTCTACATCTTTCCTTCCTCATTTTCTCCCTCCTGAACAGAAAGCTATAGTAAAAATTCTGAAATAGAGATGTCTGAGTGAGCTCTGTAGGACAAATAGAGTTGTATGTATATTTCTATGGCTGTAAATCTTAGAGTGTTCAGCTTAATATTAAACTTGAAAATAATTCCTTCAGACTGTGATTCAGATTCGGCTAAATCGTTTACTGCTTCTGTTCCGTGGGCTAACCAGAGAAGCCAGAGGTTTGGAGGAAGGCTCTGCGTCTGGTAAGGAGTAGAAGAACAAGTTGGTATTTTGGCCATGAATTATGATAATTAAGGCTGTACTGCAATGTGTCAGGTGTGTTACATATATACCGACATGTAAACGTAAAGAAAGAGTCCTTACAAAGGGGCCTTCAAGCGAAAAAGAGAAGTATGACAAGGTAGAAATGGTTGTAGTCAAAATATGTCTATTTTTAATGCACATTATTTACCAGATTTTAAAAATGTATTAACTCTTCTCAGGAGCCTTGCAGCTTATCTACTTAATAACGGGGCAGAAGTTGTGAATGCTCCATCATTGGAAGTGTTCAAGGTCAGATTGGATGGGGCTTTGAGCAACCTGATCTAGTGATAGATGTCCCTCCCCCTGGTGGGAGGGTTGGACCAGATAATCTTTAAAGGTCCCTTCCAACCCAGACCATTTTATAGTTCTACTGATAGGCCTGAGGAGTAAGGAAAGGGCAGACGGGACTTATGAGAAACACAGGTAGGTAAACAGATCAGGTGAAGCCCAAGAGGTTAGAGATGTAGAATAAGAGGAGCTTATCACATGGGGGGTGGAAGAGGGAAAGACACCTGAATGTGATGAAGGCAAGATATCTGAACTCAGTGAAATGAGATGTTAGGAACCATGAGATACACGGCTAGGTGTCCAGTTGGGTTTTCCTCCTTTTAATTTTCTCATACAAGTGCTTTCAAGCAATCACTTTTCTTTACAGTGAAATGAAAGTGCTGGCCTGCAAAAGTCACTTGTTCTTTAACAGTCATAAAGGGAAACAGGCCTTGGATGGGAGTCACAGTTGGGTATACTGGGGACAGAAGAGAATTTGTGTCTCTTATTTCCCACTCCCTCATACACACACAATTTGACAACTGCTGAAACAGGCCTTTTCCTGCTTCTGCAAGCAGTCACCTTTAATTCCCAGTATGCACGAGTTGCAGGGATGCTTGGAGTAGAAGGCATAATGGCAGGTAGTGTACGAGAGGCCTTCTGGCTTGTCTCCGCCTTGCTGAGAAGAATGAGATAGAGGACCATGCTGGAATGAGGGGGATGTAATGTCCTTTTAGAAAAGGGGAAATTAAATCTGTCAGCTAGTCAAGGTATTGTGCCTGCTGTCTCGTAGATGTGGCATTTAAAGCCTTTAGGAAGTATTACCCTACTTTTTATATTACAATGGCTAGACACATCCTGTCTTAGGAAGATGCTAAATATATTTTGTGCTTTGATTCTGTTTTTGAAACAGTGTATTAAGATATATTGCAAAATCTTAATGTTTGCTTTCCATTCACGATAGAAAGCAGGAGTTTCAGCAAACCAGAAAAAAGTGAAGAATGTAAGGGCTTTTCTTCAAGCATATCCGAAGATCGTATATTGCCTTTTGAATTCCCCTTTTCCAGTTCCCATGAACTGCACCGTGATTTGGTAGGTATAGTAACTAAAATGGTGGCCAATACTCAAGATAGAATTTTGTTGAAGACATTGGCCCCAGGCCTGGTACCACCTTGATTAAAATTTCACAATGTGACTGGTGTTCTGAGGTTCCCCAAATTAATTCAAGACTTCAGATTTACTAAAGGGGCTGCTGAAAACAGTAAAAAAATCTTTGCATTTTCTTAATTGCATTCTAAAGTTCTAAGAAATACGTCAATGATCAGAGTTAGTTAACATCCATGATTTTGCTGAAGACAAAAAATGAAAAATAAGTGAAATGCCAAGAAAGTCCAAGAAAGGACTTGCGTATGTTTGCATAATTATTGCCTTATGTTTTCAAGTAGCCGTGCTGATGGATTCTTGCCAATGCAAAACAAAATGCCCACCATATTGCTGGGTTTTAAATACTGTATTCTTGCAGGCACCTGATGCTCTTGGCCTAGTTCCTATCGAATCTGTAGATGTGAAAGTCGAACACATTCTTCCTTTTTACGACTTGAAGGTGAGTCAGTAAAGCTTCCTCAGCTGTATCATGTTTCTGTCTTTCACCAATCCGGTTCAATATGTTTTCTGCCTGTTTCAGTGACTCCATTGTGCAGCCCAGTAGAAATGTTACCTTAATATGGCTGTGTGATTAGCATGCTTTTATTAAAAACAAATCTCACCCGTATGTTTCCATAAGGAACAAGCTTATAGTCAGCAATAGTCCACTCTCCTCAGACAGAGAAATGAATCACCTCAGCTGAAATTATTATATCTCAAACATACTGCAAGCCCTGCATGCCACACAGTTTTTCTTTTGATTTTAGAGTTTTATAATAGAAGTGTCCTTCCTTTTAGAAAGTAATGGAAGTCGTCTGTTTATTTGGCATCCAGTTCTGCATGCTTAGTTCCTTCTTTCCTGCACAGGAAATGCAAACATCTCATTCTTGAAATATATGGTGTTTTTTCAACTTTATGAGTACGGAAAGATTTTTTTTCTTCTGACTTCTAAACCCTTTTATTTCCAATTTTTGAATACCAAAAGATCAAATTCTGCACCCCATCAAAGTCAAAATACTTCCTCAGGTTCAAATCAATGCAGATTTTGGCTCAATGTCTACTTCCTTTTTTTTCAAGTGGTTTAATAAGCCTAGAAGCTTTCTTGTAGCATCTTTTCCCGTTATTACACATTGGTTCATCTATCAGTTACGTACATTACTTAACACAGCTTTTCTCCACCCCATTAAGTTCAGTATATTTGATAAAGAAACTGTTAAATCCATGATCTTTGATAGAAAAGCAAGAATGGAAATATTCCTTTACCCACTCATTCAGCTTGTCCTGGTGAAGTGTGGCTTCTCAAAGCTTTGGTCATATACCATGCTCCAGAATAGTGATCCAAGTATCTTTTACTACAGAGAAGTGATGGGTTTGTGATAAAGCTGGAATGTTCCATTCCATCTATGTGTCAATCAAAAGCGATTACTGTCATCTCCTGCAGCACACCTTTTTCCTTTGTACTTAGGTTCCTCAGCATTTCAGCATTATGAAGTATCAACCATTTTGCACACACCATGCAGCCACAAGTTACATACCCCGAAAACTTTATCGACCGCTGAGGCAGGGAGCCCAGGTAACAAGCCATCTCAAATACAAACTTCGCTGGAGTCACTCCCAGTTATACGGTTCTACAATGAGTTGATTTATTTTGTCTTAACATTTTATACCAAAGGCTTACTACACTCTGAAAACCTTTAATGTCTGTGTTTTTCAAGGATGAGTTGATTCAAGTAGTTGCTTCTCCTGAGGGGCAGCTTAACCTCGTCTCCCAAAGGATGCATTTTAACAAACCATCCCCAGAAGGAGTAGCAGAAAGGGCTATCAGCCTCTTAAAACTGGTGCCTCCCCAAGCTTTAGTCTACCCTACAGAGAGCAACCCGCTTCGCATTTTTGTAAGTAGAAGCTGATTTCCACAAAGAACCTAAGAAAGGAGGGGGAAAGATGTTTGTTTCATCAGAAGCCTGATGTGGAATTGGTGGGCAATTCTCTTACTCAGAGTGGTATATAAAACTATCCAGAGTGAGAGTAATCCTTCAAGGTGCAAGCCCTGGTAGGTAGGAGTCGCAGAGCTCATCCCACTGAGATGGGCACCATTTCACTTTAAGGTGGAATTTGATCGTTTTAGGGGAGGGATGATAAGGCAAAGTTACTGGTCATGGCAGAGAACTGGAGACCCTTCCACAAATGGTCACTGATCCCAGGGTTCTCTGGAACACCATGGGCCCCCTCCCTTCTTCTCCAATTGTTTCCCCATTTGGATGTTAGAAGAGAAGTTGTGATCTTGACATCTCAGTCCTTCTATAACCTCATGCTCTTGCCCAGATAGGTGGGACAGGTGCAACTTTTTTCTTCTGTAGCTAGGGGACTGGAGTTCTGTCTGATCCTTAGGTAAACTGAGAAAAGTGAAGTCAAACTCTTTGCTCACATTGTGTCTTGCTGCCTTAGAGTTTCCAATAGTTCTCATAGCATCCCAAAACCACATTTCCAAATTATTAGGCACAGAGATTAAAAAACAAAAAACCACAACCATGCGTGGGAGGATTTTCTGTTCCTTAATTGTCTTGTACATCGTGCTACTTGGCACCAACTACAGAAGGTATTTCCCACACAGTGCAGCACAGCCTGGAGGTCCCTGAGGTGTCTCTGAGCAGACAGAGGCAGCTGTATAGCTCAGTGGAGTGCTGTGTGTGGGTACAGGCAGCATCTCCAAGCCAGCGTGGCACTGTGCCTTGGGTGGCTCTGTCTTTCAGCGTTACTTAGCTGCAATGGCCCAGAGCCCAGTGTGCTAGTCTGGTGATCTTAGCATAATATATATGGTATAGATTTGTCCTCATTGCTTGTGGCCAGGACTCCAGTGGACTTACTGATGAGATCCTCTGTGCATCTCTTTCATCCCTGTGTCATGTCAATGGAAGAGCCAGGCACAGACTGATCTACCCGGTATTAGACTTTATTCAGAAACAGATGCTGGTGAAGTAAAATAGATGGCAAAATACTCATTAGCGTCCACCACAGTAAGGCCAGTTCCCATTCTTGGATTCTGAGCTTTTTGAAGAATCAGCAGTGGATGTTGGAGTAACAGGCAATAGTTTTTTCTTCCAAACTTGGAAAGAACACCTAATTTGCTGTATTTTAGACAGCAGAGAGCATGGATAAGCCAGACAGATATGGGTCTGTGATGTGGGGAAGAGACGGGAAATGAAGGGTCACACTGAACAGAACAGTCACAATGAGACAAAGGTGTGAATCTGAGAAGACTACCTTAACTGTAAGAACTGAATTTTCATCAGTTTAGTTCCCTATGGAGCTCAGAATGATTTTTTAAAATAATCTCTTCTTTGCTTTTAGAACCCCACTCCAGGATTAGTTCCAGTTTTACCTCCTTTGGCCTATGCTGAAACAAATATTGAATATCATCTTTGTCCTCATCCAAAATATACCTTTACCAAGGAATGCCCCAAAGGATCCAGTATTCCAGTCACACAAAAGAAATTCCTGCATCACAAGGTATGGCCTTTTGGGTTTATCATATGAGTACCTGGCTTGAGTATGTTCTTCCTGAGAATTTGCTCCAAGGAATCAAAAAGGAAGATGAAGAGTCATCCTAGATAGAAGACATTTTCAAATATAAATTATGCATGCACCTGAATAGTCAGTACATGGGTCAGAATAACTTGTTCTTGTTAGGCTTTATCTGTGTCTCTTATTTATCCCTGAGTGTTCTCTGCTCTTTCCTTCTTTTCACTGTCTGTTGTCTTTTCCTGACCTTGCAGTGGAGGAACCATCTTTTAAATATGGAGAACTGCAGCTCCCCAGATTCAGATTTTAGCCAAGAAGTCAGCTGTTTTGTCCTGCAAGTCTCTCTCCCCACTGTGGTATGTGTTTGAGGTCTGATTGTTGTGGCACTTGTCATTTCAGGAAGTGATTTGTGGAGTAATGGAATGGAGAAGATTCTTGCCAGTGGTGTTTTCCACTTTTTCTAACACTCCCGCATTGACAAGTACAACATCTAGGTAAGAAAGAATTTGAATATACAGTGCCTTTACACTGCACCAGTTTCTGCTGTCTGTAACTACATCGACCAGGAATTAGTCCCACAAATAAAAGTGGGCCTACGGGTGGAATTACTTGCTGCTCAGAAATCTGAAACCAATGGGGAAACCCCCTACTGATGTACCTGAAGGGTGAGCTAAGAACAATATTATTAGAGGAAATACCTAGCCCTAGAAGGATAGTTCCAGTCTGGACTTTCAATAACACCTCTCCTGAATGCTTTTTGATTCAGTGTCAGAAGACCCTGCTCTGTCTGTCCTGCAGAACTCTGAACAGTAAAACCTTTAATGTATGGGCATCTGCACCTAGTGGCAGCCAACATCTCTCAGGCTTGTGGTCCCTTGTATCACAGCTGTTTCTGGTATACTCAGATTTTCCAGGAATATTTAATAGTACATCATCTTCATTGTAACTACAACTACTGTGAAGCTTCAAAATATCAGCATTGAGCGCAGTTACTCTCTGTCCATCTTAACTAATACCATTTCCATCACAGGGATCCTTACAGTTTAGATATGCTTCCACGAGATGTACCACCAGTGCTGCGTGACTTACCTGAGAGAGACAGGGAGAACATAATTGACCAGTAAGTTTCTCCTCTATCTTGTATTCAGTGTGATTGATTATATCTTAATCACTCTAAACCTGTCCCGAGAGATCCTCAAAGGCAAAAGCACAAAGTCTCCTTGCATAAAACATACTTTTTTTGTTGTTGGCTAAAAGATACTTTTAAAAGGATAAAGCCCGATTGTTCGTCATATCCCTAATTTTTAGTGAGACAGATGAAACTGAGTTCAAAATGATTCTTACTCCAGAGATGGTGAGAGCTGAATTTCCGCAAATTGGACAGGCAGTCGTAGAAGAAGTTAAAGAGAAATCAGCAAAAGAAAAAAGGTAGGTAAAATTTTAAATTAGAGGAGAAGAATGGGAATGAATCTGAAGACAAGCACCCCCTTCAGAAAGTCATACTGAGATGCTCCAGGGGCTTCATCACAAGTGGGATGCAGATCTGGTACTTTGAGCAAATTTGCACTGCAAATGCAATCTCTGGATTTTACTTCAGAAAGCAGCTGTGAATGTGACGCACTGGCCTGGATGTCTCTGACTTCAGTTTTATCAACATGATCTAACGCTTGAGGCAGTTTTCTTGCCTTCACAGCGATATTCAGTGTTCTTGGACCAGTGGCATTTCCTTTTCTGTGACCCTTTCGGTTAGGTAGTTATTAATGCTGGCAGAGGAATGAGCCCTTAGAATTTCCCCCTGGCATGGTGCTTTTTTCTCAGGCTCTTCCTAGGAGCAGGTCACATTTGCTTTGCTGTCTGAGCTTCACACTTCACCAACACGCACTGTACTTTAAGCACACAGCGCAGTATGTAAAATAACTTACATTCATAAACACAGAATTACCTGCTTCCTAAAATATTGTAAACTGGCCACAGGAAGGGCCAAATTCTGCCTTTTGTCTCCATTGTTTTCAGGCCATGTCCTGAGTTTGCAGCTCAGCAGAGAAATCTTGAGGGGGAACCTGAGGACAAGGAAAGCTCTGAGGGATGAATGGGTCTTTGATGGGGTTGATGATTACCACCATGGTGTCAGAGCAGCATCTCAGAACTGCCCAGCAGTGGGGCTGGAAGCAGAAGTGAATGCACTATATGAAACTTGGGAGTGTGTGATGTTGCAGGAAGGTATGCAAGGAGGTGTATGAGCTGGTGAGTGGGACACTGGGGGCAGTGGCTTTGCACAGCAGGCATTATGGGTAGGACAAGTGATTGCAGGGCAACAAAGGAGAAAGTGCTCAGTTCTAACCCTCTGTTTTCACAGATACCTTGTGTGACTTGGAGCAAGTGAACTAATCTTTCTGTCCAACAGTTGCCCCTGCTTTAAAGTGGTCACGGTGTGGCATAGATGTCAGAATGTGCATGGTAGCCTGAAACTTTCAGAGCCATCAAGAGATTTGAATGTCTCATTTTCTTTAATTTTGGAGGGAAATTATTTGATTGATATTCAAATCCTGTGCAACTGTCAGCCATTAAACTTTAAAATAGTGCCGTGTATTATGAGCTCTCTGACAAAACACTGATTGCTGTATTGTGATTACTGCAGCACTGATTGAAAATAATTTGCTGTAAAAATGCAGGTGTGTCTGACTCAGTGCCGCTTTTTTCATTTTATGAAACTCTGCTTGTCAGAACCTGGGGATTTGGGATAGCTTGTATAACTAAAGAGTGACCATTTCCTCCATAGTGATACAGTGTTAGATGGTGCTTTTCCTAGGGAAGTAGTTTTATAACCATAAGGTTCTTTCATGTTGAAGTTTTAGATGCTTTCTTCAAAAATGAAAATACTTTTCTATATTAAACACCTCTGGGTATTGATATTTACTTGTTGAAAGCTTCCCTATTTCTTTGGCTGTGTAAAGACAGAAGCAAAAAATTTATTAGCGAACTATGAAGTCCCAGTCCTTTCTTTTGTCACGGGAAGTTTCTTCGTTGTTATCAATGGGGTGGTGTTTCACTGGATGACAGAGCACACGTTGCTCCTGTACAGCGGCTTCAGCACTTTATGCTTAAGGCAAATCAGGTTTTCACATGGATGCTCTTGTTTGGGCCATTACAGCATAGGCTCCTTCATAGATAAAATGTAAAACTCAGTCTAGCATGTGTTTACCTATCAGATGGTTAGCTTTCCTAACTGGCCAAGCCAAGAGTGAATGTTCTTTTCAGTTTCACTCCTTTTCCAGTTCTGCATAAGTAATGGAATACCCTCAGTGTTCATTATAAAAAAGAAGTTATGTGTGAGTGTCTCTTCCTTTGTTTCTGTCAGCATTCCTAAGTAGGGCCCTGGCTATTATAAATACAAATGGCTTTTTAAACTTCTTGCAGAGACCCACACAACCATCCAGATGGACATTTTCAACCCCAGAACAACGAGCTCAGAGAGAAGGTTCAGAAACATGTGGAGAAAATGAAGCTGAAAGCACTTAATAAAACCCTTATTCTGGGATAAGAGTAATTTTACAAAATCCATGGTTTGGCACTGCTTATCCTGTTAACACGTGAGGCCTCCTATGTCCCAGCTACACATACTTACGTTTAGTGAGATCAGCAACTTCTTACGCAAAGAGAAGAGAAGCACCGGTAATGCCACCTCTGTCAAGGACTCTCACTGTGATCATTACCCCAAACACAGTAATTGTTCCGATGAGAATCCTCAGCCATGTACCTGCTCATTTTGTCCTGGTGTGAAGGACCAGAAAACAGTACTACCATGTAAATAATTTGGTAATGGATTTGCAGCCCACTGTTTTCAAATAAAATGTGAAAAGTCCTCAGGACCAAATTCTTCTGATTTTGTTTATTTAGTTGTGACCTGTCCTTGAATTTTTGCAGGTGAGTCACTAAGTCTCAGACTTGACTGTAAATCATACACTTGAGGTTTTTAATGAAAGCGAAGACTCAAACACAGTTACTGTCCGCAAAGACAACATCCAAATAGATTTCATTAGCTGTTCAGGGGTTTAATTCAATGCACAGCTCTCTTGGCAAAAGTGTACATGGACTGGGGTCCTGAACTCCAGAGTCTCGTGAGAGACCTTTAATGCTCGGGGGGTATTCCCTAGGAAAGGAGATTTCTCAGCATATCACCTTTCCGCTGAGGTGTCTCCTACCTTTTTGTGGGCAAGCTGGACATCAGACAAAATTGGTTTTATCCACAGTGAGTTGATGCCTCATTTTGAAAAGTGGTCCAGGCTATTTATGCTGAAAAGCACATATTCTTGTATACTAAAAGGCATGGGAAGTGCAGCAATACATACTATGTTCCTAGAAGCCCTACTTCTTTCAAGACATACTTAAAACCCCTAAGAAAAGAAGTTTATTCCATAGAGAGATCAGTGTAGACAAACTGTAAAAAGCCCAGGGAGATAGAAAATGGGAAAATAAGGTGAAAATAAAGCTGCAGAATAGCCTGTATTATACTAGCTACATACTCTCTCTGCTAACTTCAAAGTAATAAAAAGCTGTTAAGTTTCTGCTAACTGTCTAATTGGCAGGAGAATGCACGTCTGGATATCTGCAGAGTTTCTCTGACTACAAACAACCGCTTAAATATGTACACATTACCTCTTCTTTTGCAAGTCCTGAGGAAAGCAGTTGATCTTTTAAGAGGCCCGCTAAGACTTCAGCATGTTCCTTAACATGACCATGACAAAAACATTCTCACAGTTTACAGTGAAAGCATTTACAGTTCATAATTCACAGTTTAGGTTAAATCAAACATAGATCATTCTTAGGAACTGTTATCCATCAGCTAAATTTCAATGTCTAGTAAATATGGAGTAAGTGTTCAGAAACAATGGTGGTTAACCAGGGTTGAGGTGATTAACCAGAGTTGATGTCTTCTTTTTTTTTTTCAGCAGTATCCTCTTCCCTCTCCCTTCTCCTCCAGTTTCCTGGTCATCCCAAAGGAAATTAGTTGTGCTTCTCCATTCTGCAGTGGTAACCGCCAGCCTTCAATGAAATAAGCTTCTTCTATTTAAGTGATCCTCCCTTCTGTGTTTTAAGGCTTTTACGGGCCAGTTTTCAGTGTGCAAAGAAGGTAAGAAAAAGCTGTTACCTTGCCTTAAATTGTTTCTAAAATACAAAGGGACTGTTTTAACAGCTAGTAATGCACAGACCTCTCTGCATTATATCCTTTCAGGATACCTCATAATACAAGATTGACTCTTCTCAAGGTGATAAGCTTTCAGAGGCAATTCAGCTGTGTCTAAGAACACGAAATTTGGCTAAATAATTAGGAGTCTTAGATCTTCATATAGGCCACTTAAGTATTCTCCTGCTTCACTACAGAACACTTTCAGAAATGGGATATAAACTATAAGAATTATAACCTGCAGTTGGTGGTTATTCACAGTTCTATGCCTGTTCAGTGTTTCATGAAAGGTGTTACAGAAAATATACTGGAAGAAAAAGGAATGATGTAATGGAAATTGTGCTTTTAGTGTAACATTACCCAGTGTGCTGGAATATTTCTGACGGTTGTTTTTATCTGGATTATCATTTATAATGTACTGAACCACAGCATAAATTTTGGAGCACATTTTTATGTATAAAAGACATATATATATAGTTGTCTCTAACAGGCTGCTAATACCTATTAATAAACACTAATGCTTTATAGGGTCTTTTTAAAGGATCAGCCAGTGGGATTCAACAGCAATTGTGTGAAATGTCAACATTCAGTCTCAGTGCTATTTAAAACAGCATTAGTGCAAACTTCAGCCTTAAGACTATGTCTTTACAAACTGTGGAAGAGTTTATTAAGGCATCTTTTAATCTGCTTTCTTATGCCTCTACTAAAGATGCAGATCACACTCTTTTGAAGGAAATGTAGTGTTCAAGTCTAGATTAATCCCATGAATGTGCAGACTGAGTTTACATACAGGCTGCAAACTAAGATCAATTAATATGTTATTTATAGCCATATTTCCATACATTCTAATGTTCATTTGTATACTACCTTATTTTGGGAATCAAAGACCTGCCTTCTTATTGATTTAAGTGGGAAAGTAAGAATGTGTAAATTGATATGCAGAATGTGACAAGTTTATTTTCATTCACAGCAGATAAAATTGCTGCTGCTGCTTCCCTTGTTTGGAAAGGATTAATTGGCTAAATGATGATGCAACAGTTTTATCAATTAAGATATATCCATCTTGCCTGAAAAAGCCTGTTCTTATTAGCAAGGTTAATAAACACTGACTCACGCTTTAGCTTTTCTCCCTTTTATTACATAAGAAATGAGCATTAACTTCTAAATCAAATAAAAGTGCATTTTAAAAATGAAGACAACGTTAATGTTTTTATATGGGAATGATTCATGAGCCTAAGTGCTCAGTAACTGGGTTATTAATCTCACTTATTGTTCCACGATGAAAGAAAACCCATCAAGGTCTTTAAAATGTAAATTAATTATATTTTATAAGAAGGCTGGGAGAAAAACAGTGGTACGTGTCTTATGTAAAGAAGTGGGTGAAATTATATTTTCTGCTTATAAGAATGGTTTCATGAAGCCCAAACTAAAGAAACCTTGTTACTTTTAGATTTGTAACACAAGGTTCAGTTATTCCAAGCTGCAGTTGAAGTTTTTCTTGTGGTCTGGGCAGTTATTTGGTCTCTTGTGATGCCATGAAAACTTTATCACCTGCCTTCACAGTTTTTCTTGTGTTTAATGAGAGCTATGCTCACGCTGCAGCCTTTGCCTTATGGAAACACTGTGAAGGCTTCTCTCCAGCTTTTTAACTATGGAAGACTTTAACTCCTGCTGAGACCCCTCGTGCTCCTTCAGTTTGGTTGGAAATATCCTGCAGGTTTAGAATTTATCAGGTGAGATATACACAAACCATGCCATTTCCTTAGAAAGCTGGATAAAGGCAGAGAGTAAGGGCTTCTCTGTGTATTCGTGTGGGTAAATTTCTTTGTAAATGTAACTTTGAAGTGTTGCTTTGCATTCATAAGTGCATAATTAGTACAGTTCCTGGAGAAACTCCAGACAGGTGATGTGCTAAGGGCTTCTATGACCTCTGAAAGCCAGAGCTGTCACTGATGTACCTAGGTTTTGCATAGAACTTACTTTAAAGCAGAATTCGTTTAATAATTGTTTTGTCCTCCTCTACCTTCCACTTCTCCTGCTGTCAGCCTGTGCACTGAGTGCCAGCAGCATTTGTTGCTTGGAATGAATCGTCTTCTTCAAGTGGGTGTGCCTAGCAGTATACAGTGATAAGACAGCCTTCTCAAAATCTTTAGGGTTTCTTTTTTTTTTTCCCAAAATGTAAAAAAAAACTTCAGAGAGGACTTTTAAAACAGTGAGCAGTGTCTACAGCTGTTTGGTCTGGTGGCACAGGAACCAGCTCTTCTAACCTGAGCAGCCTCTTCAACCCCCTCCAGCTCTGCCTGCTGCCAAAGGGTGGTCAGTGTAGGGCCCTGGAGAGCCATTAAGAATACAGCACTACACTCACAGTTCTCCTCTGGGCCTTGTGGCATGGGGTACTGTCACTAGCAGGGTCCCAGCATGTGTTCAGAAGAGACCTCCTACCATTCCCAGGAATGAGTCCCATTCATTAGGCTCCCACAGACTGAAGGATTCGATCAAAACTGTCTTGTGATTCTTCATTTTTATGGACATCTCAAGTAACACGTCATTTCTACAAAGCTGGAATTCATCAGAAGTCTTCCATAAATACTGGCGTACTGAGCCGTCCTTTCAATGGCTGTGTCATCTAAGAAAGCTGAATTCATCAAAACCAAAATCAGTGCAATATCATGGCAATAACTTCAACCACAAAAAAGATCCAGAAATCACATGGTTTGGCCAAAAAAGCCAGACACATCTGATAGGGCTATCTCGTGCCACTTAACACCTGCAGAAGCTAATTGGTCGTGAGGGACTTCCCAGATTATGTCTGTATGACCACAGCAGGGACTTGAAAATTAAATCAAGCTGCTCTTGAAAAACTCCAGGTGATTTCAGAACACCTGCAGGAAGTATTTTTCCAAAGCACTGGTACATCAAAAAAACATTTTCTGATGAGCTGCTCACTTGTGCCAGGCACTGTTTAGTTCCAGCACATTCATGTTTGACTGTCCAAAGGTTAAGCTGCATTTAAGTGTATGAGGGCTCTCCAGATGAAGAGCAATAGCACATTCTTCTGTCTTTAAAGAAATAAAATTTGCAGGACCCAATCCTACTGTTAGTTGAGCACATTTTTAAATGGTTACATTTTTTTCCTGCCATTAAAAGGCCTTTCTAACTACTCCAGTCAGGTTCTATGAGTTTTTAATTACACAAGGGACTGTGTTAACAGTGCATTATTTTTAATCAGTTTATTTTATCTGGCTTCAGAATTCTGAACCAAATTATACCTCCATCACCAACTAATTACTGGTTTATAATCATTTCACAGTATGGAGTCTCCAGTAATCCAATATGTGTTGCCTACAAATCAACAATGCACTTTGTCACCTCAGGGATATTGGTTGTATGTATTGTTGGCTGAGTTTCAGAGCATCAGGTGAAGAAACCAAGGCTTATTTCCCTTGAGTTTGGATTTGCATGATTAGTTCTTTGTATCTCACCCTGAAAATGGACATCAAGTATCAAGAGAGAATTGCTTTCAGACAATTCCCTCTTTGCTTCCCTGCCTCTGAAGCACCCTACCCTGCAGGCAGCATTGTGTTTCAACAGACTTGCTACTTTGGTAACGGAGTAGGCGCAGATGTCCCCATGCACGTGCTGTCAGCAATCACAGTCATTTTATATATTGGTACAGGGAGGCCAGATACAGCTCAGGATGCTAAGACTGTTGTTGATGAACAATAGTCCAGCACCAGAGCTAGTAGCTGAAAAGCTTCTGATTCCCCTTGTATCTAACAGAATGGGGCATCTGAAATTTCTGACGTTCAGCTCTTCCTCCTAATAATCTCTCCATGTCAATGGGAGGAGTATTCCATCCTCTGCTGGAACACAGGATAGTTTGTAGTAGCTGTTTGGTAACACTGTAGATCAGCTGAAAAGGAACAAAGCAGCTATGTCTGCTATGACAGTAATACTCACCTTGGACGCTTGTTTATCCCTTCTGCAAGAACCTCTCCAACTGCTTGTACACACTCTTCCTCAACAGATCCTTCCTTCTGGAAAGTTCTGAAGATCCTACTGATGAGTTGTCTTTCAAACCTGCCTTCCAGAAACACAGTTCTGGGCTTCTAGCCCAGTAAGGATTTCCTGTCCACAGCCTTCCCTTTTAATCTGCACCACCGGAAACACTGGCTTATGGAACCAGGTGAATTTCAGTGCCATTCCCAGTGCATTATCCATCATTTTGCTATCAGTCAATTTAGTACAGTCACATTCTTGCCTTGCTAAAACCAGGTGATATAGAAGCTGTGAGCTTCTATTCATGGTACTGATATAAGCATTCACACACTTGCTGGGAGGAGTGACTGAAGCTAAACAGGACAGTTCAAATCCTGGTCACAAAAAAGGCAAGTGTCAGTGCAGACTGGTCACTGATGTCAGTGTCCAGCATCCCAGGAGGCTGGCAGTGCCCACTTTTAAATCAACCTTGATTAAAACTAGCATGGACAGCTTTTTGTGCTGCAGGCAGACCTCCCACCTTAGCAGAGACATGCTTGAAGACTCCTGCATTTTACAGTGTGACTCTACTTCTTCAGAATTAAAAGTGAACAGTGAACAAAAATAAGTTGTAAATAATGAGTGATCCTGATTACCAGCAGGAAAAAAAAAGAGCAGAGATCTGAAAGACCACCCCTGGGTACCAGCATGAAACTTCAGCTGGTGTAAACTGATCCAGACCTCTCTTGAGAACAGGCAGAATTTTTAATGTTGTGTTGTTTGTAGTTCATATTTAGGAAGTGAGGGAAGAAGAGGTTCATATGATTTCAGTGTTATGAATGAGTGTCAAAAGGCAAGACTGCTGGCCAGATATTCAGCCAGTGTGCTCAGTAATGCCAAACAGAGACATATAAAGCTCAAGCCGGATCTCCAGAATGTCTGAATTATTTTTAATCAATCTGCATTTCTTCCTCTTCTATTTCTGGTTTCTGAGCTGCAGGTTATGGTCAGAGGACAATCTCAATTTTTTATGAAACTATGAAAGCTGGGACCTTAATTTCAAATATATTAAATTAAAAACTGTGTTGCTTAAACATGCCCAAAACAGTCATTTATAACAGCACCAGACACTGTGAGACTCCAGACAGTTACTGCTAGTGTCCTAAAACAGGTGTCAATAAAGCCAAACCATCTTCACATGAAGACTGGTTTAAGGTCTGGTCCTGTTTTTATAGGAATGATCGAGCCTTTGAAAAATCACCCTGTTTAGCTATATTTGATTCTTTCTGCCTGTCAGTGTTTTTTGAAATTACTGGCTGTCATCCTTGATGCTTCCTGGTCCAAAGAAGGCGCAATAAGGGAGTAGCAGGCCTCAAGGAAACTTCAGCAGAATACCTCCATAAGAATTAAACTGTAAACAGCAGAGTCTGTGTTAACATAAAAACTACTTTTCTGCCATTTCCTTTGGAGACTCAAACACTGTGTTCGTCACACAAATTCCTAGTCACATCTGGACTGAGTGTGATAATTGTGGCTATGTCTAGCCATTGTTGGATTCATTATCCTGATGTATTATTTAGAAGACTCTGTTTATACCAATGGGCAGATAAAAGGAAAGTTAGTTTTGCAAAAGTGACAGACTGAATTTTCTTCAGAAGTTTTGAGTTTTGGCTCTGATCTGCCTTGGCTGAAAACAACAGGCATTTTGTCACTGACATCAATGGCATTAGTATTAGCTCTGTTAGGCTATGATGTTTCTTGCTACATTAAACATTTGCATTGACATCATCCTATATTTAAGGTGATAGATCGGAACTTGATGACTGAGAGATCACTTCATCCTGCTAGGCTGGGATTACACAGGAGGGGCATGACAGTAACCTGTTTTCCTTGGAAAGCCTTTACTTTGTTCTGCTATTAAATGCTGTTAAATGTTGTCTGTTAAATCCTGTGTGTTTATAATAGCATCAGATGCTGCTGCGAATCACTGAGGGAGCAGACAGCGAGGAATTCAGGTACCTAACTCCCTTTGATGCCCCTGGCAGGGTAGCATCCAAAAGTCTTCATAGATTTGAGCCAAAGAGCTGTGCCAGAATGCAAACAAAGGAATCTTTAACCTCAGACATTGCAGCAACTTGCTGATGGTGGACAGTCCTCCTTTCAGTCCCTCAGACCCCACAGGTTGTTATTGCTCTGGAGTGTGTTAGACTTCCAAAGGGACAGAGCAACATTACTAATTTATACGAGTCACTCCAAAAATAACCAAAAAGCGGTGGAAAAATACCAGGGAGGAGGCAACGAGAAAGCACAACTATCCTATCTGCTCTTCCAACCCTGCAAATATACAAGATCACAGCGAAAAATCTCATTTTTAATGAAACATGGTGACATAACTTGTAAGTACCCTGAAAGATGTCAAAATTTCCCACTCTTTGTAGTGATGACATCTCACACAGGAGAAGTAAAGCTATTCATGTACTTTCGGAAAAGAAGTGATGACTTATTACTCTGATTATGGTTATTATTTGAGTGTCTAGAACATCTGTTCCAGGAGTTGGAGATTGATGTACAATTGAGTGTCACTGCTAAGGTGGATTTTATGTATTAGATTAAAATAAATATTCAAGATAAAGAGGGTACATAGTGGAAGAAAGTGCTTCCCAAAAGGATGAACTGAGAATAGATAAAGCCTATGAAAGCAGCCCGGTTGAAAAATATTCTCCAAAAGGGTCTCTTATTCAAATCAGAACAACCCAAGTCTGATAAAATGTCGATAAAGGAAACCAAAGGGGGGCATCTGCAATGGAAAGATATACCTGTCTTAGATCACTGGGTTTTTTTGTCTTTAAGTGAAAGTTACTGGATGAATACATGGTTCATGTGGTCATGATAATCTCTCTTATCCTTAAGACAAGTGAATATACTAGTCTGTCTCTGTTAAGGTATGCAAATGTGAGGAAGTGATGTTTGCAATCTGATTTCAGCCACCTAAAGTAAAGAAATCCAGACACAATGCCACAAAGACAAAAATAACTATTACACCAGCAATTATTTGTTTAATCTGCAGGCAGAACTCAGATCAGTTTAAAGTCATTTATATACAGCTCATCACTGGAAAGTCTTGCATAGGTCTGGACTCTGGTTTGGTTTTGTAATTTCTACATTTGTCTATCTCTTATCTTGTTCCCTTTGAGTATTTGCTGCACTTGCTATGTGTAACAGAAACAGTGTCCATAAATACCCAGCAGAAGTCTAACAACACAAAGCTTTCCACTGATAGCAATGGAATAATACCTTCTTGGCATGGAGCGCCCTTGGAAGGCCCGTTTACAGATTACAGAGGTGAATTCTTACACTGCCAACAGCAGGACAGTCCTGGAGCTTCATGGAGAAGACCCTGATAATGTTTTGATTTTATCACTCAACATAATATTGCAGTTACTGGTCCTTTGTCTTCAACCATGGCAGCCAAATCTCAGAAAGCTACCTGGCTGTAATGGACTCTCCGTTGGCTGGAAAGTTTTCTGGTCACTTGTAGCACTTGAACCACTGAATGCTTTAAGGAGTGCTACCTTTTACAAATATTTCCTAGAATAGCCTTTTCGAATACGTTCTTCCTGCGACTGACATGTAACATGGCAGTTCTGCATTTTCTTATGCTATACTAGACACTGCCAGGGAGATACTTTCTTGTAAAAATCTTTCTCTCTTTATTTCGCTTAAAGATACGGCTATACTTATGGTTTCCATCAGCAAGAAAGGCCTGACTGTTTTTCAGACCTATACAGTCAAGATAACCTGTTTTCAACTGTTTATTTGGGGACTTAACAGTTTGAGGAATTCTTAGCATCTTTTCTTTGATGAGATTAGTAGCAGCAGCTCAACTGTAAACACATCAGTAATCACTGCTAATGAAAGTACCCATATCATTGCCTTATTCACATCTCCAGGTAAGGCTTTAGTTCACATTGCAGAAAACCAGATACTAATTTCTGTAAAACCTCCAGCTGTAGACTTGAACAGATGTCTCAGTGGCTGTTTGCAATCTCACATTGCAGTTATTCTGATTTAGATCCTGATTCTGATTTAGACCAGCCTTCAGTTGCTGAAAGAATTTCAGTAGAACTGTATTAGTTTCTATCTAACCCTGTTAGCTGCATTCTATATGGGCAAGATTTTCAAAAAAGGCTGTGGATGTTTTGTGTGACCAACATTGGACACCACCAGGGGGGTATGAGCTAATGGACTCCATGTGATTGTGAGGTATCTCCAGCCAGGCACCCAGAATTTCTAGTCAGCTTTAGAATTTGGCTTGAGTGATTTTATTAAAAGGCAGCAATTCATATCAGAAAACTATTTGATAAAAACCTAACTGTCTCTGAGCTATCTATCTAATGCATTTTGAAAGCTTTTGACTTAATGTATTTTAGTTTATCTGCAGCTACTTGAGTAATGTATGAGGGAACAGCTTGTTTCCTTTGGAATGGAGATACTATTTGTGAAATAGCCTTTCCATGAGTGAGTCACTGATGAAAGGAGGAAGTTCATTTAATATGCTCCCATGAAAACTGCAAAGAGAAAATTGAGTTTTCAGTTTCTCTGAAAGAAAACCGAGTGTTGACAAAGTCTGGCAGCATTAAATATGGCATCTTCAGCTGCCATATGAAATAAACTCTTTCCTTTTGTTCTGATTTTGATGGCACTCAAAGCAAAAGGTGGTATCTGGGTTGTCAAAGGTTTAGCATCTCAAACTGCTGAGCCAAACTCAGTCCTCACTAGAAACAAGTACAGTATGAAATATTTGATCCAGTCACTTGTAATTGACTCTGAAGCAGAGCCATGTCCACAGTAGCAGGGGTCCTGGCAATTGAGAGTGCACAGATTGCAAGTCCAGGGAGTGGGACATCAGGTGCCCGCCCAGAAAAGTTCTTTCCTGAGCATGCCCTGGTCTGGCTGTGAGTCTGAGGTGGAGCCAGACACCACTTCTTCTTGTGCACATCAAATGTGACTCTGGACTGCATGCACAGGCATAGAAAGGACCTCCTGTGAGACACCTTTCACTCCAGCAAGCTCAGAGGACAAGTCCTGCATGCCCATGCTGGAAGGTAGTGCTGCTGTGGGAACACATGAAACCTATGGGTCAACTTCAGCCCTGGAATTCGTCTCCACTGAATCCATTTGGTGGTTGTCTGATCAGCAGTGTTGGGCTCAGTCCTGTTGGGATTTGCTGACTTCAACTAATAATTGTCATGATAGGTTTATTTTAATTATAGTCAAGGTCAGAGGCTTCATCTAGGACCTCTCTTATTACACATGAACCCTTATTAGACCCTTCTTATTAGAACCTTTGTTTTATAGACTATACATCTGAAGTCATGAAACCATTCAGAAAAAAGTCCATCTCTTAGTTCTTAGCTGTTGAGTCCTGATTGACCCCTGGCAGCTTCCATTTGGCAGAACATAACTTCATTATCTTTCCTTCTAGGCCTTTTCAGCATGTTCTGCTAGATTCAGGCCTGCGCTCCAGTGGATGTATTTTCTGTACCTTCATCTGGCTTAACTTCTCTATAAGAGAAAGCATTACTGAAACTACCATTCAAAATCACACAGAAAAGCTGAACAGTTTTCAAGGAGCTAATTAAGTCTAGTGGGCCTTTGCTCTGCTCCTCTGAACAAAATATTTTGTGGTAACGAACATATTAGAAACAAATGCAGGAACAGGAAACAAAGGAGGATTTTCAGCTGTAAAGTAATTTCCAGGAAGAAAACAGATGCAAAAGAGCTTGGACAAAGAGAAGGAGCAGGGCTACTATTGTGTTTCCAGTTTGAAATCAATCATGACTTTATTGGCCGTGGTGCTTAGAAGCAGAACGTTTTCTCAGTAAACAGTATCTCCGTCTTTTTCGCGCTCACTCAGTTGTGAATGGCATATCCCATCTCATCAGATTTTGCTACTGTTGTTACTACTGTTAGCCTACAGGCTACACTGGGACTTGCTGACCCTGCCATTTTTGAAGAAGCATCCCCAGATGGCACTTTATTTGAAACAAATTGAACATTTTAGCCTTTTGCAAAAGAACTCACCTAGAAAAGAATTATACAGGGCTCAGTTTCTATCTATGATTTCTCTGCTGGTGGAGATCTACAAATAGACCTGGTTTGGCACCTGCCTCCCCCGCCACTGTAAATGGGAATGAGAGGGAGTGGGTTGTACAGCTGGGAGGGTAGCCGCCCTCACAGCACAGCCATACAGCCCCTTCGCTGTGCAGAATGGTTCAGTGGGGTGGGCTTAACCCTTGCCTTACTCCCACTTTCCAGTCCCCCAGCAATGTGTAATAGAAAGCACCAAGCTGTGATCATGTCCTGTAGGGGGTTAAGAGGAGTTCTCACCCCACCCTATTGCTTTGTATCATGGGAACATAATAACAGCCATAAGGGTTCAGGCCAAGAGTTATCCCATTATCCATAAGCAACCACTTAGGGGAGAGTAAGGACAGGCACTTAGAATACTCCTCCAAAACTCTCCCAGCCTCCAGCTGTTTGGGAGGGATTTCCTGAGCCTGATGTGCTAAACCTCAACAAACGTCTTCTCTCAGTACTTGTCCATTCTCCCCTTGAATCCACATGATTTTTTGCCTTTCCAGTTCCCCTTTGTGAGGGCTCCAGAGTTCTGTTACCATGGCATAAAGAACCTTCTCTCATGTTATTCCCAAAGATTCACAATTTTTCTTTTATGTGGAAGAGGATGATAGGAACATTCCTGCCTTGGAGTTTTTCTGAGTCTTTTCTCTCTCTCTTTTTTTTAAATTTCATTTTAAAACATTATGCTGTTGCACCAGTCCTTGTTTACATTTCCCAGCAGATATAGTTTTGACTACTGATTGGCTGCAAGGTAGCATGTATCTCAGTTATTTACACACAAATTTAATGGTAATGGCAACCTTAAGTTTATGTCCTAATGATTGGTTTGCTTATAGTGAAACAGAAGTTCTTAATGATCTCAGTATGGAAAAGGCTAAAACCAAAATCTCCCTTAAATCTTTAAAGTAGAACCATAACAGAGGAATAAAGGAGGGGGGGAAGGTTTTAATTTGTTTTTCTTTATAATATATGAAACCCCAATTTTGTAGGAATTCTCCTGAGCAGAAGAAAATATAGGTGGTGGTGGGTTTTTTTTTCATAAAATAATCCACCTTTCTCTTTTCTGTATCAATAGGCTTTTCCGTAGGCAATTACTGGAATCCAGAGCCCATAAAAGATTGGAAACTGATTGGAAGGTAAGGGAAAGAACATGGAGCTATGATATCTCTCAAAAAGAAACCCTTTAGTGGAAGACCACCGACCCCCCACAGAGAAACAAGGAGAAAAATATCTGTTTATAATGATAAGATAACTTTATATTCTTCTAGCACCTGACAATTTATACTCCCTGGCATAGGGAGGGTAAGAAGAAAAACAAGATAAACCGGAAAGCTGAGTTTACACAAAGTTAGAGGAGAACACCAGGAAAGCAGCCCTATTTTTCTAATGGTCAGAAAATAGCTGACATACGCTTTTTGCAATCTTTTTGGCAAGATCTCTCAACTGAAGTGCTGAGTAACCAGAATAGTGTTTTCCATTTATTTGAGAGCACTTCTGTTCACACCTTTACCGTAAAAATGCTGTTCTTGGAAGAGTGGAGCACTCCCAGCCATGCACACTCCCGGTCAGTGTCTTCTTTTATCGTATTCCTGCAGCACCACATAAAGCTGAAGGTTTAACAGATGACTCAGTTTCAAATCCAAAACAGCAATCACATCCAAAGTTTGACTTCAGTGATTTTGATTTGCACCCCTCAAGATTTTTTGCCAGAAATATTTCATGTCCAAAACAAGGAGCTAGAGTGGAACAGTGATCTCTAGTGAGAACTTTCTGCTGCCATCAGTAGCGAACCTGTTAAGGATATAGGAACTGACATAGGTATCTCTCCATCTGCTCTGTATTTTCTGGTCTGCTACTTATCGGCTTCTTAAGCAAAATGCCAGACCAATAGACTTGACTTTCCATTCCTTGTCTTTACTAACAATGCCCTTCCTGTTTCAACTTACTTCTAACTTACGCTGCCACTTTGCATGTACTGTCCACCAGCACTACAAGCCTCAATTGCTTGTTTGTCCACTTCTCTCAGCAGTGTCTTAGCATGAACCTTAGGGTATTGTGACTCCTGTCTCCCACTGATATTGCTCCTGTTGCTTACACAGATGTGAAACAGTCTGTGAACTTTTGTAGCTCAGTGTTCAGTCAGAACATGACTGAATAGTTGCCCCTGGCCCCTTGCCAGGCTGCTGAACACTGATCCTAACAGCGTTTTAGGTTTTAAATTCTTTCCCAACAATATTTTATAACTTTTTTTTCCCTTCCTCTTTTTCTCTTCCTCTATTTTTTAACCAAGACCTATTTTGCTGAGGTATACATGTCTTTTTAAAGGAAAGTAAACTAATGAGAAACTCTCTCATATAGCTGAGATCACTATTAAACATACCTTAATCCATCTGATTTCTTTGTACACTTGTAACACCAGTTGTTGGATCTGTGTTTAAATTAGATCATAAGTTTTTCAGGGACTGGCCTATATTGCAGGAGAATGTAAACAAATGAGTTCAGGAAAAGATATGATAAGACTAGCAATCCTTTACTTTTTTAATTTGTTGCTTTGTTGCTTGCTGCAATCTGGAAGCAAGGTTGCATCATGTACATCACCACAACTGTGAGCCAGACAGGACTAGCAGCAGCAAATGTACTGCACTGAAAATACCCTCTTTTTAGGGTAAAAAATGTGGACCACTCTGCTAATGTGAGACAGTACCTCCACTAGGTCTTTCCTTTGTATACCGTGACAGAAGCAGTTAATCAGAAATGACAACTGCTCTCTAGCCAGGTGAAAATCTGGTATCTTCGTTGTTGTGCCAAAAAGAGACTATAGTGAACAAAGCCACAAAACTGAGAACAGCAAGACCAAGGGACACAAAGTCCTTTCCCCCGTGGTTCCTCTGTAACACAGTCTGCTATAACACAGAGGTACAAATTCTTATTTTCTGGACAGCAGGTAGCTCATTTCTTTATGGACTTTTTCCCAATCTCAAGCCCTTTCAGAGTCTAATAAAACAAGAGGATACCACTGTACAAAGAGTACAAAAATTAGTACAGCTTTTCTGCTAATAATGTTCCCTGTCTGGGCTAAGGAAACTGTCTCGGCCTGTGATGGTGCCCCTCCTACCTTCCCCACTTGTGAGGAACTACAGACACTTGTGCCTTTTCTCTGCAGGAGAACTTCATCTCTCTTGACAAATACTTTCTCAGAAAAAAAATGTTCTGTTCCTTAAATTTCCTGTGTATTAAATTTGACCTGGTAAAGGATGGTTATAAATGAAGGTAGTGAGCTTGAAGTTTGATAAACTGAGCGGCAGAAGCTAGCTAAAAACCAAATGGGTTTTTTAGTGCAAGTACACAATGAAAACATAAGAATTTGATGTCCAGAGCTCCAGTGGTCGCACTAAAATGCTAGCTCCTAAACACCTGTTTGTGAGCATTTAATATGCAACAATTGAATTTACCCTGAGAATGAACAGTATTTGCCATCTGAAATGAAACTCATAAAAAAAGCAAGATTATATCAACTGCTACCTTTTTCCTAAAGCAAAAAATATTATTTTCATTTGGAGGGTGTATGTTTTGGGTGTTTTTTAAACCTTAGAAGTCTAATCACAAGAGCAGTAAACAATGACTCCAGTTAGCTGTCCTGGTTTCGGCTGTGATGGAGTTATTTTTCTTCCTAGTAGCTGGTATAGTGCTTCATTTTGGATTTAGCATGAGAATAATTTTGATAACACACTGATGTTTTAGTTGTTGCTGAGCAGTGCTTATACTAAGCCAAGGACGTTTCAGCTTCCCATGCTCTGCTGGGTGCACAAGAAGCTGGGAGGGGAGGGGGCACAGCCAGGACAGCTGACCCAAAGCGGCCAAAGGGATATTCCATACCATATGCTGTCATGCTCAGTATATAAACTGGGGGGGAGTTGGCTGGGGGCAGTGATTGCTGCTCAGGGCTGGGCTGGGCATCAGTCAGTGGATGGTGAGCAACTGCATTGTGCATCGCTTGCTTTGTTTATTGGTATTATTATTATTACTAATACTACTTCTTTATCTAACCTTATTTAAATTATTAAACTGTTCTTGTCTCAATCCAAGAGGGTTTTTTTCACTTTTACTCTTCCAATTCTCTCCCCCATTCCACCAGGGGGGATTGAGTGAGCAGCTGTGTGGTGCTCAGTTGCTGGCTGGGATTAAACCACAACATGAACACAAGCCCAGATGTAGCACTGGCTTCTCTGATTCAATAACACTCTCTCTCCTGCTTTCTCAATAAGAGCAGGGTTGCAAATACACTGCAAACATTGGCTTGGAAACCAGAAACCGGTTAGGACTGCTCATTGTATTACTGAATCAGTTGTTTAATTTCTCTACCCCAGTTTCCTCTCTTGTAAAGGTGCTTTAACAGCATTAGTCCTATGTATGTTGAACTGCAGGTCACACAATCAGCTGCTCTGTATTAATTTGTCTCCACTAAATGTAATGGAGCCAGAACAGTTTGCAACAGCCAATGATGTGTTTGTAGTCACTTATTCTGATATTCCTCAGTGCTAAGCATTTGCTGGCTTTTCTATGCACTTCTCTTTTTAACCATAATGCAGGACATCTACCCTTGAGTACCAATCTCAGTATAGCACTTATGCCCTTACATACCACTTATGCACTTTTTTCACTTACCAAAGATTTGGGTGACAGAAGAAGTCTGTGGGAAGAGTTTTCTCTAGGACATAGCTTAGAGAGCCTTCCATACCAGCAAGGATACCTGCACCTGCACACAAAAATGAGGTAGGAAAGACTTGGAAAACCTGGGCTATTTTGCAAGGCCCTTGGTATTGTATTGCTGTCAGTGACTGACGTGAGCAACATGCTTAGCATCAGGTGGGATGCTTGCAGTTTAATACAGTGCTGTAGATGGTGTCTCTGTTGTTGTCACCAATAAAATACCTATGTAAATCTTAGCTGGATTGAGGACTGCTAGCATTTAACCAGATGCCAGGATCTCAGTCCTGGCCAGCAGAGGCCACTAGGAGATTACAGGAAGGGCTGTGGTACAAGGCCCTGGAGGCCTTGTTCAGCATGCTGCTGCTGGACAGATAGCATCTGGGCTGTGGATTAGGACTTTTACTAAAAAGAAGGAATCTTCTGATGATTTTAAAAATTTCCAAGATTTTAAAAATAAACTTGGGATGAATATTGCTTTTGCTGCTGGTCTGTGCTCTGAGTAGACCAGTAGTTGCCAGCAATCAGCTGGAGCAGGTGCAGAGGGAAAACTCTGTATAAAAAGAGATGCAGGATACTATTTGACTTGTGCACAGTGCTAGGGAGGACTTTGTAACTACACCACGCAGTTTGGTACAGTTAGCCAAAGACAGACTGTCAGCATGCTTGTGTCAGGGTTTAATGATCGAGCTGAGATGTCGCCTGTCATCCCTTTTGGATGGACAGTAGCAAAAGCTCAGGTGTAACCCATGGAGCCCAGCTGTCTGTGTCACAGGGATGTGGTGAAGTGGCTGAGGTGGACTTTGAATCTGCTGAGTTTACTGTAATCCCATGATCCTCTTGACAGGGTTTTTGTGCTTGTGAGCAGCACTGTTAGCTTACTCCAAAGTTGTCTTCTTTCCTCAAGTTTTCCTCAGTCCCTTTGGGTTTTATAAAACCCACCTAATTCCATCATGTACTTCCCCAGTCCAAACAATTCATTGTTCTGTGCCTAACCTGATTCAGTTCTAGGGTACATATTGCTGCAAAGGGAGAAGCGTCGGGTAAAGGGAGACAATTTTGGTTGAATAGCCTACTTCCACAGTACTGTGCAATTCCTTTAAGTCTTGAGCTTGTTTGTGTGCTGCAGCTGCTCATGATAAGCTAAGATGTCATCTGAAAATTCACCCAGTGCACATCTTCAAGTGCAAAATTCAGGCACAGAGCAGTTCTGCCTGCTCAAAGAGGTTTCAGGACACTATTGGATTCAGCACTGATTCTGCTGTGAACAGGCTTTTCACTGACCTTTCTAGAGCATTGAAGGTAGCACTTCCCCAAATTTGGGGAAGCACACCCTGAAAACAGGTGGTAGGAGCTCTTCAGAGGGAGCTTTTCAGTCAGGCTGTATACATTTTCCTTTCTCAAATAAAAGGCTAAGCATGCTAAGCAGAAACTCACTAAGCAGCTGGGAGGTGCAGCCTCGCGGAAAGGCAAGATACTGTCATTGCTCCTTGGCAGTAACTTGACTCAAGGACAGTGGCTTCTGACTGACTGAATTCCCAGCCCTGTGCCAGCCTGGCTGTGCCATTGCAAACTGTGCCTGTGCCATCTTTGGCAGCTCGCGTTCCAAGTGGGAGATGGCACACAGGTGTTCCCGTGTCAGGATCCATTACAATGAAGGGATGTCTGAGCAGGTAAAAATGCAAGCAGTATTCCTCACAGTTTCATGTGTGTTGCTTTTGTTGTTACTCTGTAGGTCTCAATTTGATCCATGTCCCACGCTGTGTCAAATACAGACCACAGACTTGAAGAGTGCTCAGGCAAATCTGCATTTTAAATGGACTTTATTAAATGTGCAGTTATGACTGAGCCCTGCAGCAGAAAGAAAAGAGCAGAAATGGTCAGTTTTTACCTCCCTCCTTTCCTTCTGGGGAGAGAAAGCATAGCAGATGATGTATCCATTACTTCTTTAAAGCCTGGGTGTAAAGAAAGTAGCTTCATAGGGATGATGTTATTAGGTAAAGCAGGTACCGTTAATCAAGAAACCCTTTTGGTTTGTGACACTTCAGATGGAAAGTGCCAGGTAAATAAGATGCAGCCTTGCAAGAAACTTGAAAGTTCTGTTTGTGTGTGTGTGACAGTGAAGTCAACCAGTGAAGAAACAAGAAAGTTTCTCCTTCCTGGCTTCACCGTTGATGGGGAGGTACCAGGTGGGACAGCAGTTCTGTAGTTAAGGAATTATCTTCCTCCACTACTTGACAATTTTATTGTTTCACTAAGGTTGAGCACTCAAACTCCTTAAAGAAGAGGTTTCTGTGAACTCAATCAAGTCCTTTAAGCACTTAAAATACAGCAAGATGTATGTTGTACAGATTACAGGCTAAGCTATACATTATTAAGCTTGTTCTGGAACTTCATCATAGACTTGAAAGGCAATTTTTACAGCCTAATGTGTGTCAGTAGCCTGTAACAGCACGCCCGTTCACTCAGCCAAGTAGAAAAGGATTTAAAAGGATGTGGAGACGATTTTTTTCCTAGAGTTTTCTTTCTTGACTTTCACTAACTGACATAACAAAATCTATAAAATATTTTATCCTCCAAGAAATGTGTTGTGCTATTTTTAGACTGAAGACATTGTATCCTGTGCTCACAGCTCCCATTGCAGATATAATTGTTCAAACAGAAAAATGGAACAAATTAATGTTATAACAATGGCAAAATTTAAAACAAACAGATGTAACATGCTGTGCTTCTGAGACTAAAATGTATAGTACAATAACAGAAGTTGTACTCAGCAAAGTCTTTTAAAAATAATCTGAAGTTCCCCTGGCTCATTTTAGTTCTCTGCAGATTCTGTTACACAGCCTAATTTCAGCAAGATTTTATTTTTTGGGTAAGAAATTATTTTTCCTCAATCCAGACTGCAAATTACCTACCAAATCCAGTCTGAATACTAACATCAATGACAGGGTGCAAAGCCACCTTGTAATAGCACCCAGGGAGCAATCGTAGGTGGACAGGTCATAACTACTCTCAGGTAATCTCTGCTCTTGCTCTATTTTCTGTAGCCTGCCTTCCTGAAGTGAAAGCTGTCGTGTTCAGCAGGTGGCACTGGCTCCAAGATGACACAAAGGTGTGCTAATGTGTCTTGTGAGAAAAGCTGGGTCGTCCCTAAAGCCAGGAAAGTGACAGTTCCAGCTCGCAGGCCATCTCCGGAAGCACTAGAAAATGCTGTCCTCAATGTAAGGGGAGTTTATTTTTTCTCTCCCTCTGCTACCATCATAGCTTGCACTTTGTATTCTCTGCACTTTCTCGTGCCTCACCTGGGCAGTAATATAATTTGTGTGTACAAGACAGAGCTTTTCTCAGTGCTCTGCTGACCCAGAGGTCCACGGTGACTCGCAGTGTCAGAGCAGTGTGGGATTTGCTGGCAGGAAGGGCAAGGCTGGGCAAGGGGCATGGGGTCACACTACCCTCTTACCTTCTGGAGTGGATATTCTGCATCCTACTGGTCTGCCCTCACATTAATGGCACCATTGTAGAAAGAACAAGTGAATGTGTGAAACCAATTCCTGTTACTGGTTTTGTTATATTGCCAAAAGTACCAGCTGTTTGGTGCCTCTCTTTGCTGCCTGTTGTACAAAAGCAGTGAGAAGCCATGAACCAGGCAGACTCAGGGTATGGTATGGAGGAGCAAGCACAGTGAAGCAGAGCCTTTAAAGGCAAGAGTCATGTACTCCCAGCCCAGCTTTGCACATATTCCCAACTAAAGCGCTGGTCTTGCAGTTTTTCACGTGCGATGATTTTTCACATGAGAAGAAATCCTGCTAGCTTTACCAGTCCAGACCAGGTTTATAGATAATACCTATAATACCTATAGATAAGTCCTAGATCAGGCACGGTTTACCCAGTGTCCCACAGCTAGGCTTGAGGTTGGTATTATTTTATGCCAGTGGAATGATTCCCAAAACAGGGTGTACATTCATAATTATTTTCACGACCAAATACACTTCTCCAGGCAGAATAATATACCTGGCTGAGCAATGTAACATGGGCTCATTGTAGCTGCCCAGCTCATATTTAACTTCTGGACAGAACCGGACAGAATGGAGGAGCCACAGCTTTCACTGGGGAAAAGCACTCTGGGCTTGGTGGGAGTGTTTGCTTGGGAAGACAGTAGGAGTAGATACAGGGGTTTTGCCCTATGACGGGCAGAGTCTGGATGTGGCTTTGCTTGACAGGGTGAACAGTGCATGGACAGAGAGTACCAACCCAGGGGAAACTAAACAATAATTCCTTGTCAAGTGACAAGGAGTGCCAAAAGGGGCAACTACTTTAATCAGGTCTTGATACAGAAGTCATTCTGTTAACGCAAGGATGAAGGCTTTATCCTTACATAAGCGTTTTCTATTTTGCTGTGGATGCACAGAGAAAAGACAGTGTGCCTCTAAGATTTGCTAGCATTAATGTAGGAATTTCACACTGGTCACAAACCCTGAAGCCACAAGAAAGTTAGAAAGTCATCTTCAGTAAACCCTTTGATATCTCACTGGTATGCGCTTAAATGGATATTTCAGATTAATTCCTTTATATTCTGCATATTCTCTATAGTTAAAAGAAAAAGCGTTGGCAGTGGTTTTTCGTAACTCCCCACCTTTAAAGTGGGTTGCCTTAGTTACCGTGGCCAGCTTGAGAGACAGCAAATTTAGTACTAATACATTTTCAAAGCCCTGCGGTTTCTGTAAAATCTCTGTGTCATAATCAGCTACAACATATGCTTTTATCATAGTGTTAATAAGCTACAGTGGTGATGTCTAGCCAAGTTAAATCAGAGGTGAGGATTGTCACAGGCGAGAACAATAGCCTTGAGTCACTACCTTAGCGACTGTCCTGTGTATATTGGGAGAAACAGGTTGTGGAATTTCCCTGTAATTGAAAATAAGATTGGCTTCAGGTGGCTCAGATATCAGGTTCTTGAAAGCAGTCTGCTGCAGCAAGATCATACTTTCCCCAGTAAGAAATTGATAAGTCTTAAGTTGTCCTCTTGATCAGTGGTTCATATTTCCTCTAACGTTTAAGAAAACCACAGGAAACAATTCTTTAAAGGGTAACTGCTATCCATCATAAACACAGTTAACAGAGGTCTCAAAGGCTGTTGACTTATCTTGTTCTCATGAGTGCAATATTTGGTTTGAGAACAGCTTTCTGTGTAACCTGTTGTGATACAAGTAATTTTTCGCCTCTCCTCTTTTTCTTTTGTTCAACTTCTAAAATTTGAAGTAGTATGAGCTAAAGTTTAAAGAAATCTTATATTATTTGTGTAATTGTTTAAAGTTCCTAAAATCTCTTTAGATCCAGAAGGGAATTGTCTCTTCACAAGGTAAGGAGTTGGCAGCAAAGGAGAAGCAGTGCCCAAGAGAGTGTGGCTGTTTCTGAGCTCAGGGCCTTGGGGGACAGTGCAGGATGCGACATGGAGTTCTGCTTTCATGGAAGCACCTCCTTCACTAAACAGCAGCTGTGGGCTGTGCTGCAGGACTGGAAGTGCTCTGCTCATTCGCACGGAGGGAGCTCTCTTATTATCCTTTAACTTGAACCTAGGGTTTGTGACCAGCTGAGTGAAGAATAAGAAAACCCCCAAAATTGTACTTTATTTATGAAATTAGCCAGTATGTATTTCACTGCAGCCCCACTGTTTTTTCCTACTCAGTAAGCTGCCACCTGTTGGTGCTCCTAAACTGCATAGTGCTCTGAGTTTGAGCTAAATATCTCCAACTCCTACAGAGTAATAATTTGAAGGAGGGAAACACTGGATCTACCTTTTATTAAAGGTAGCAAAAGCAACTTCTAAGTCTTCAAAGCAACAAAAGAGCCTCCTTTTTTTTCAGAAGCTTCTCTTTTACTGAAAGGTCAGACTTTGAGGCTGAGATTATCTCTGTGAAGTCCCACCCCATGGCTGAAATGTCATACTGAAAATGTTTTACAAAGCTTTAAATGGCAGCAAGGAAAATAAATAATAGGTCAGCTTCAGTTTTTGGTCCAGTTAGAACAAAACCAGGTGTGTTTTTGCATGTAAACATATCTCCTGATATATGTACTTGTGCAAACTAACCATTGCATGTGTTTTACTGTACAGTATCAAGAGGGCAGATACTCCTTCAGCTGTTAGATCCACCAGTTTCTGGTCTTTCTTCCCCACTTTGAAAAGAGAAATGCCCCCTGGGCTCGGACCAGAGGCCCACTTGCTCTCAGTGGTGACAGGAGCTGCTCTTTAGGGAGAGAGCATGAGCCCAGTCATTTTCTGCAATCCTTTCCCCTCAACCTCCCCCAGCATCCACAGCTGTTGTACCCTTGACCTCAGGGAGTACATTTATGGGCCTCGTTGTTTCAGAATTTATCTAATCCCTTTCTGGACCAGCTGATACTGTCTGCCTTGCAGCTGCATCCAAGTTCTAGAGGCTTACTGCCCACTGTGTAAAGAAGTACTTTTTAAAGTGTGTTTTATAATGATTTATCTTTGCAACGCCCCCAGGAAGAAGAGCATATTCATCCTCATTTGGCAGAAGGGGAAGATTAGGGGGGTTGTTTCTAAAAGTACCTGGTAATAGTAGATGTCTCATGCATGAGTTTGTCTAATGTGAGACATGTGAGGCTTGATTTTTTCAGATGCCTGAACTGATTTCTGTCCCAGATCAGTCATGCGCAATGATTAACATACAAATGAGGAACACTTGTGGTATTGGTTTGATTTATTGACTGACCCATAATTTAATACCAATTCCATGGCAAAGTGGGGGCCAAACCTGGTTCTCCCCAGTCATGGTCAACTTCCTTTCCTTGGCAGTTTGCGTCTGGCTCATCATTTGTTATCTTGTGCAGCCAATATCAAAAAGGGGCCACAATAAAAGCTGGCGTCATTCACTGATGTTCCAGACTTATCCACTGAACAAAGGGTAGCATTTGCCTGATCCAGGGAAAACTGCAGTGGAAAACACTGCAGAACAGTGCAATTGCAGCCTGTCTCTTAAGGCATATTTGGAATGGTGTAGAATTAATATCACAGAATCACAGAATCTTAGAATGGTTTAGGTTGGAAGGGACCTTTAGAGGTCACTTAGTCCAACCCCCTGCAGTGAGCAGGGACATCTTCAACTAGATCAGATTGCTCAGAGCCCTGTCCAACCTGAACTTGAATGTTTCCAGGGATGGGGCATCCACCACCTCTCTGGGCAACTGGGTCAGGGTTTCACCACCCTCAGTGTAAAAAATTTTTTCCTTATATCCGTCTAAATCTACCCTCCTTCAGTTTAAAACCATCACCCCTTGTCCTGTCACTACAGGCCTTGCTAAAAAGGTTGTCCTCATCCTTCCTATAGTCCCCCTTTAAGTACTGAAAGGCCACAATAGGGTTTCCCTGAAGCTTCTCTTCTCCAGGCTGAACAACCCCAACTCTCAGCCTGTCCTCATAGGAGAGGTGCTCCAGCCCTCCAATCATTTTTGTGGCCTCCTCTGGACCCACTCCAACAGGTCCATGTCCTTCCTGTGCTGAGGGCTCCAGAGCTGAATACAGGACTCCAGGTGGGGGTCTTGAGTGGAGCAGAGGGGCAGAATCACCTCCCTCGACCTGCTGGCCATGCTGCTGGTGATGCAGCCCAGGATACAGTTGGCCTTCTGGGCTGCAAGCACACATTGTTGGGTTATATCTCTGGGTTATAGATCTTGCTGGGTTACTGCCAGCATTTCAAAAAGCATCTTAGGGTTCCCAAATAACGCTGCATTCCCTAATGCGTAATTCTCAGTATTTCAAAATCTGAAGCCCCACAATATCCCCATCAAAATCAAAAGAGCAGGAGGAAAAATATGTAGCCTTGTTCTTCCAAGCAGTGAGCATCCAGAACCAGCAGGTCATTTCCGCCTCACACCCTTCTGTGCTAAGGAGCAGCCATAGAATCATAGAATGTGCTGCGCTGGAAGGGACCCACAAGGATCATTGAGTCCCACTCCTGTCCCCGCACAGGACAACCCCAAATTCACACCATGTGTCTGAGGGCATTGTTCAAGTGCTTCTTGAGTATCATCAGGCTTGGTGCCGTGACTGCCTCCCTGGGGAGCCTGTTCCAGCGCTCCACCACCCTCTGGGGGAAGAACCTTTTCCTAATATCCAACCTACACGTCCCCGGCACGTCTTCCTGCCAACAAAGACCCTCCCACCAACGAGGGGGGTCCCACGGTCACCCCCTCACCCGCCCGCCTCGCTGGGGCGCCGTAGCGCGCCTTGCCCCGCCGGGGCTTCGCGGCGCGCTCGCTCGCTAGGGGGCGCCGTGGTGCGGCGGGGCTGGCGCGGCGCGGCGCGGCGCGGCGCGGGGCGGGGCGGGGCGGGGCGGGGCGGGGCGCCCGGCGGCGCGGGTCGCGCCTCCCCGCCGGGCGGAGGCACCGCGGCAGCGGGGCGGGGAGGGCGCACTCGGCAGGGGCGACCCCTCGGAGCCGGGGGGGGGCTCCGGATCGCAGCATGAATCCCGCGGGCGCCTCCTGCCCCGCTGGCCGGCGGCCCGGCGCCCTGCCGCGGCTGCTGCTCTCCTCCGCGGCGCGGACGCTGCTCTGGCTCGGTCCCGTCTACCTGGCGGGGTACCTGGGGCTGAGCGGCAGCTGGGTGCTGCTGGGGCTGGCGCTGTGGCTGTGCTGGGGACACAACCGGCGGTGGAAGCGCGGCCGGCTGGCTGCCGCCTTCGCGCTTCTGGAGGACGAGCGGGAGGCGGTGTCCCGGGGCCTGGCCGCCCGGCACCTGCCGGCTTGGGTGAGTCGGGGGTCCAGGCGCGCTGCGCGCCTCGCGCATCCCCCCGCGCATCCCCCCGCAGCCGCGGCGGGAGCCCCTGGGAGCGGGGACGCTGCGGGCTCCCGGCGGCGGCGGCGGCGCGCGTGGCTGGGGAGCGCCCGGCGGGAGCGGCGAAGAGCGAGGTGTTCCCTAGTGAGCAGCGGAGGGGTGAATAAAAAGAGGTGTCAGTGACGCCTCGGACCGAGCAGTGACGGCTCTGATCTGGAAGTCTTGCTCAGTAAAGTGAGCGCTAAACACGAAGTTGTTTTAGTCCGCGAAACGTGCATGTTGCTCTAAGTGTGCTTGTAAGGTAGACTGCTGTATCTCCGGAGAGATCTTCTGTCAAATATGTGCTGTTGCATTGCAGTTATTTTGGTGTAGGGGATACTTATCTTAGACCTTCTCATCCAGAAAGCTTTTTCCTCTTCTTTTGGGTATCATTTGAAAAAAAAATCTTTAAACGTAACGTTCTCTGCCTGCTAAAAACCAAATATTTAACTTCAGAGAGCTGTCTCTTGATGGTTTTAAAGTGAAGAAACTTGGAAGTCTAACTGCACATTTTATTCTACATCTTTGGGTATTTGTTGGGTAGCCTTGGTTGGCTAAAGGAAAAGGATGATGAGGGTTTGTGTTTTTGTGTTTTTGTTTTTTCCTTCAGTGTCATTTGCTTAGCATTTAAAAACATGTCAGGGACTGGCAGGGAAATGCTTTTCTTGTAAGAGACAGAATATCAAAGAGCTCTATTTGTAAAGTGTGTTGCATGGAGACATTTATAGTCAGCAAACTGTTTTATATAGCCTACAGCACTTGGCTCCCCTTAATGCTGTGGGAAACGAAGGCAGTCAGCACTTCTGAGGAGTGAGGCCAGGGTCTCTTAGCAGAGCTGGTGCAGCTCCCCGCACGTGTTCCCTCCTGCTGGGCACAGAGGTCTGCCTCTGAATGAGGTTTCTGCTTGTTTGAATTGACAGAGCATTTAAAACAACTCAGTGCATTAATGAGTGTGGTGCTGTCAGCTCCTGCCCTGATGCTGTGAGAATAGTGTTGTGTTTTATCCTCAAGTGCCCTGAATCTTGGTAATGAGAAATTGAGTCTCCTAGTCATCACTGAAAAATCAGAATCGCCCCCCCAGCACACACAAAATCTCAAAAGTTCTTAGGTTTTGTGGTTGAAAGTGTCAGGCTTTATTAGTGCATGGGCAGGCGTTCGATGGAAAGGATTATTGATTACCCTGTACTCGGCATTCATAAGGCTGCACCGAGAGCACTGTGTCCCCCAAGCACAGGAGAGGTTTTGACAAACGGGAAGACTCTAGCAGAGCCCACCAAGATGGTCAGGGGCTGGAGCACCTGGTGTGTGAGGAGAGGCTGATAGAGCCAGGGCTGTTCAGCCTCTTTCAGGAGAAGGGAAGGCTTAAGGGGGATCTCACCGCTCTCTCCTGCTGCTTAGCGCGTGCTCACAGGGAAGGTGGAGTCAGGCTTGCTTCAGAGGCCTTGCTCCTGACTCCTGAATTCCTGGAGCTGGCTGCTGGAAGGCAGGATGCAGGACCTAAGGATAAAGGGGTGCTTTCAGTATTAGCTTTTATGCACATTGCCACTTCTCCTCCTGTCCTTTTCTATGTTGGTAACTTGTTCTTCATCAACATCAGTTGGTGTTTGCTCCCACACCACACTTGTACTTGATGGTGTTTTAACTCCACAGTTTTAATTTTCCTTCTGTCCCCTTCCTCAATTTTATCTTGTACTTCTCCCCTGTGCCAGTCTTGGAGGCTGATTCTCACCTGCTGTCTATTCAGTTTATTCTCTGTGGTGTCATCTTTTTTTATCTTTCATTTTTGCCTTTCACTGTTCATGAGCCTTCAGTTGAAACTGCTTTTAAAAGTGTCCCTTGCGTTCTTCTCTCCTGACACACAGAGTTGGAAATAGGAATACCGTTCAGGCTAGGGGGAGCATGGGTTGGATTTGCGGTGTTGTAATTCTAGGAGAGGTTCAGGAGGTGTGAAGCAATGGCAGTGTCTTAGGGGATTGGTAAACAGTTGTCTCCTCATGTGCCCTGTAGTAAAATGAGGAGGATCCATCCAGTTGAAGAGTTAAGACCAGTCATTGATTGCACTAGTTGGTTAAAAATGTTCTCCCTAAGAGCAGTGCAGTGGCTCCTTCAAATGTGGCTCGGGCTCCCCTCAGTCCTGGTGTCAGCTGTTAGGAGATGCATTCGTATTGCAGCCTTTCCTTCAGGGGGGATGCTGGGAGGGTTTCCCTCATCTACTTAACCATCTGTTTCAGGGAATTTGCAGGGTTATTTTGCAGCACCAGTTTCTTGGCTGAAACCAGCCAGTGAGTTTGGAATAGAGGCATTCCTGTGCTAGACAGCTTACGTGGGCAGGCTGCACTTCCTTAGGAAAGCAGGCTGGAAATCTGCTTGTGTTGAGTAGAGTCAGAACTGTGTCTTGGAGAGGTGAGACTTTCTGACTTCAGCCTGTACAGCCTGACTTTTGTAAAACCAGTCAGTGCCCAGAGCAGAGGAAGCTGGGTTTCCACCTTCGCTCTGGCTCCTGGAGGTGGTAGCGATTGCTCCATGCTGCTTTTGCAGCTGAGAACATGCAAGTATGCTGGGTTTCTTCCTGATGTTAGATTCATATTATCAGGAGTAACTGATACTGCTGTGAACAGAACAGTCCTTTAAACTTTGCCTGTTACTACTTTCTTCATGCAAAGGGCTTGTTTAGACTTTTTTTTTCTCCAGCACAGGGAGCCTAAAAACCTGTCCCTTAAAAGGAGAAGAGAGAAGAAAAAAACCAATCAACCAACCAACAAACCCCCCCGGCCCCCCAAAAAACCCCAGACAAACCAAAAACCCAACAAAACACAAACAACAAAAAAACCCCTGATGGATAGATTCCTGTGTTGTATTTGAACAGAATGGCACTGTTGTGTCAGGCATAGCTTTTGCTATTGCTATGATAGTTGGTGTGGCCTGCTCCGGGCAAGGTGGAGCCATGCAGAAACTTATACATTTCCTTTACTTGCTAGTAATTGGCCCGTACCTAGTGTTTTTGATCTTCAAAGCTCTTTTCAAATGCTAAGTAATTTTTACAGCATTCCTAAAAATATTGGCAAGAAGTATGCCTGCTTTTGTAGATGGGGAAAACTGATTTTGATAGTGTGACTTGCCCAAGGCTACAGGATTAAGTCTTGTTCTGGGGTAGTGTTAACTTTGGCAGCTCTTGATGGCTGTTTCTGGGCTTACTAGGAAGTGTTCTGGGCTTCTCTTACCCGTGCTGTTCTGATGACAAGGGCAAGACCTTGCTGCCAGGGCTCTCGCCAGTAACAAGGGTCAGAAGTGAGTCTGAAGTCCAGAACACGTGGTTAAAAAGTATGGAACTGCAGATTTTTTTTTTTTCCAATAAGTGTTTGAACACAGTAAGTTCTTGGAGTAAGCTCTTGGGTCAAGCAGAGAGCTCAGTGGTGTCACTGGGCTGGACTAGAGCAGAACTCATCATCTCCTAATGGGACATGCATGTTGTGGGAATACCCTATGGACAGGAAAGGCTTTGCTTAGAGCTTATGTCTTACTAGTCAGTGGATAATCTAGGTGCACCTCTGGGATGCCAAGCTCTGCTTCTTCTGCCGAACTGCTAACTGAATTTATACCATGGAGTGCAGCTGACCTTTGGTATTGAGAACCCACTGAAATTTGGTGGCCTTTCATAATAGGCAGAAAGCTGTTTTTCACCAGACACGTGTACTCAGCCAGTTTCTGTGGTGTTTGCCTCTGTGAGAGCCCTGCTGTGTTAGCCAAGGAGCTCCTGGTGGTCTTTGGTACCTTTGAGCTACAGCAGTGATATTTCGTCCATCTGTCAAAGGAAACTGAGGCACAGAGTGCCTGGGTAGGAGCTGTGTTGCAGACACATGGATGAGGAGACATCAAGCAGGATGGAAATGTACTGCAAATGGCTGTGAATCCTATCACAGCAATCTGAGGTGTGACGCAGTGATTTGTGATTCATTGTGGTTGCTTTTGGAGTTTGCCCTGGGCTGTCTGGTTTGGGTGTCTGTGGCTCAAATAGTGATTTCAATTTTGATTTTTCTTAAGGTGGGTCTAGCTGCTGCCTCCTCCTCACAGTTTTTGCCTGTTTCCTGAGGCTCCTGTGTGCTGTTCCAGCTCACTTTAGCCACCAGCTTGCTTCTTGGTTGCCTCCTGCAGTTGCATCTCTAGAAGTTTTGGCTCTAGTGAGGAATCCCAGCCAACCTCAGTTGTTTATATTGTGCTATGTTTCTGCCCTTAATGTTGGTGGATCTTGCACGTGGGTTGTGACTTTCTCATTGGCATGTGGTGACTTAACTGTTGCCCTGAGTCCGGGTCTGTCCTTCCTTTTGGGTCACGTCCCTCTCCTCACTGTAAGGTCTTTTGAAGGACAGCTCACCATGCTACTTCCATCCCTGCTCTACCCTGCCTGTGACTGGTCCAGGGCTGTGGCAAAAATGCTGTGCGACACTGGTGCTTGGCAGTTGCACTGGAGCTGGGAACCAACTGCCTTCAGGCTACCCAGGATTTATGTGCCCTGGCAGAGGACCTTTTGGTGAAAGATGAAAGGCTGGCAGGTGAAGTGGAGGTCTCCTTCTTCACATAATCTGCCTTAATCTAAAATGTCAGCAGTAGTTTATCAGTATTGATGGTCCCTTCTGGTGCTGTATTCTCACTTTATCATGCAAATGGAGCTGGGTAGGCTGACATTTCAGTGAACTTGCGTCATCTTATTTAATGGAAAAGTTGCTATTTAGAGCATCAAAAGAAATTGCTTGTAAAGAATATGGTAATATCACTTTGGTTTTTTTAATGTAATAACTGGAGATAATTTGAAGCATTATTTGAGCAAGGCAAGTGGGCTCTGAAATCGTACATGAAGCTGGAATAAAAGGCAGTCTGCTGTCCGTTCCATGCAAACATCTCTGAGCACCCCTCTGAAAGCTGCTGAATTAAACAGCAAGCCTTTGACTGAAGAGTGTCATTCATAGCTCTTGTGTAAGGAGGTAATGTATTGTCCTACCCAATTACTATTATCAGGCTAGATGATAGTCAAAGGAGTCCCTTGTATTCAGGTGCTCTTGCAGAGCTGAACAAGGCCTGAATGTCCTTCTGAGAAGCTGCTGCACCATCCTTCCCTTCTGCAATAACCTGCTACCAACTTGTAGCGCTGGCTGAAAATACCACATCCATAAGACTTTAATATGTGGTTGTAGTAAGATGATTGTGGCTCTTCACTCAGCAGCTTCTTGGTAAGGTCTGAGAAGTCAGTTAGTCACTTGCATGGCCTCATATCCAACTGTCCTGATGGTGATTAAACAAGTCACCACTTCAGGGAACTGGAGGGATTTTGTAATGGACACGTACACTTCTCGTTGGTGTTGCATGTGTCCAACTTGAAAACATGATGCATGAGTGACCAGTATGTTTTAATTTGTCTGTAGCATCTTAGAAACCTCTGAGAGGTGAAAACACTGGACTGTTACACATGATAGTGTATGCTAATAGGCTTGAACTTTTACACTGCTTCTTTACCCTGAAGCCATTGGTGCTATGTTAGTATTAGTGGAGAAATGCTGCTGCAACCAATAAACTGAGTTTCCCAAGCAGGTTCTTGTTTTCCAAACCGCACTGTCCTAGTTGAGGTGAGCCAGTACAGGAAACAGGTCCTACACAACCCGTGATCTTGAAGGGAAGCAGGTCTCGTGGCTTCCCAAGGCGTGACCAAGAGAGGGATGAGAAACCTAATGCTGCTTTACATCACGAACAGGATATGACACTTGCTTTAATCATATAAATGTGCCCAGAGGCATACTGGTACATCAGTGCATGTGTGTTCTTTTGCCTATTACTATTTTTTACTATTTTATTTGCCTTTTACAATTATTCAAGGAGGTAGTAAATTATAAAGGATGCATGTATGAGGGCAGAGGGATCTCAGCTTACTCTAAAACTTGTTCCATGCTCCATGGTATTTTTTGCATGTGTTGCAGTATGCCCAAACAGATGGCATGTGGTACTCACTTTATTTTTCTCTGCACCTAGGTTAATTTCCCTGATGTTGAACGAGTTGAGTGGCTGAACAAGGTGAGTAGTGCTGAATTCCAGTTTGTGAGGCCATCTGCTCTGAGCTGCACCACAGCACAAACTCTGCGGGCCAAGTCTGAGGCAGTTATCAAGTCACTACAATTTGGCTCAACCATATCAGTGTCTGTGCTTAAGTCTTGGAGCCACTTAAGTATAGAGTTGCAACTGAGGTTTTGGTGAGAGCCAAGTGTGTGCCTGGTTGATGCAGGTTGGATGAATTTGGCCACAACACTTCATTCTGAGGTTAAAAAAAAGGCAAGTGTGTGTGCGTGCGTGTATATAGGTACATGTGTATATACGCGTATGTGTATATAGATATGTGTGTATGTATTATTATTATTTTAGCAAAAGTAGTGACATTTCCTCTCACCAGAGAGGTTCCCCAAGAGCTCTGAGGTGCATGTTCCCATCAGCAGGTGTAGTCAAGCTCTCACTTGAACTGGACTCTGTGGAATTCAAAGCAAACCAGCTGAACTTGCAAATTGGCATCCAGTAATATCCTGTTTTTCTTTTTCGCAAACTTTCTGTTTGATGTAGAAGCACACCTAATGCCAGGGAACTTTGTGACACTTTAGGGTAATCGGGGACTACTGTGCTTTAGAGACTTTAACCCTGGCCTTTGCTTGCTCAGTCCCTATGGCTAGAAGCAGTCAATAGACTCTGCAGCGCTGAAAACTCACCCTTCAGTTCCTGAAACAAATTATTTTTCTGAGGAACTGAGATGGATCCTTCCATAAAGATGACTTACGAGCACAAACGTGACTTAGTATTTTAAAAGGACAGACATTAATAGCCAGGTGTTCTGTGATGTGTGTGTCTGTTTCTCAACAAACTGTATCTTATACAAAGAATCTTCAGTGTGTTTCTACTTTTGCTGTTCTTTAGGTCCTTGTACAGGCTTGGCCATACTTTGGGACAATCATGGAAAAAACATTTAAAGAAGTTCTTGAACCAAAAATCAGAGCAAAGAATGTACATCTGAAAACATGCACCTTTACCAAGATCCACTTTGGTGAGAAGGTAGTGTGAATTCTTTGCAACATTTTGCAGTTCAGTCTTTACTGAAAAGTTCAGATGCCAGGGGAGTCAATGTTCAGCTCTTTAATAGCTCTTGAGTGTTTAACAGAATGATATTGATACAACACTGCTGCCTCCTTTGTTCCTTCCTCATGTTGATTTGAGCATCTTCACCGTGAAGGAAAGACCATATAGGAGAGACAGGCATCTCTTCCCACTGGCTGTCAGTGTCGTGGGACTGGAGGTAGAAAAAGGGGCACATATCCACATTTCTTTCTGTTATGCCCTTGTGACAGAAGTTTTCAGCACTTCCTAGGGCTTGCAGCACGAGCTACTTGCAACCAGCCCTGTATTTGAGGGCTGCCAAGGCTGTTCACGCTATCTCTTTAAGGCAAAAACTCGCGTAGTTTACTCATACTTTACATGCAGTTGTGCAAGTCTTTAACGAATGCTTCTGTACTGAAATTGATTGAAGTGAGTAGGACTTGTCACTTGGGCTTAACTTGAAAGGTATTAACTATGCCGTATCTTGTTTGCCTTTATTTCAGTGCCCTAGAATCAACGGAATAAAAGCCTACACCAAAGAAATTGATAGAAGACAAGTTATCCTAGACCTCCAGATATGGTAACATTGCATCGTTGATTATGTAGATGGTTCTTAACTCACTTTGCCACCTGTGTGTGATTTGTCATGCTGGACTGACATGTAGTCCACTGAGATCAGCTTGAAGTGGAGAGGTCCTTATATCAACTTAGAATGATATGAGATAATCTGTCCCCCAGCTGGATGTCCTCAACACTTACAGAGGTGAGATGTTGTGCACCAGCCTTTAAGTCAGAAAGCAGTGTCACCTGCACAGTTTTAGGTGTTACCTACTCTGGCCCATCACTGCTGCCATGGGTATAAGAATGTGTCCCTTGGCTTCACCATTCATGGCAGTAAGAACCCAAGTTTTGGAACTGTATTTCCTGTTCTGACAGCTCTGAAAGCTCTCAGGCATGGAGGTATTTGGTCTATCTTGCCCCACTATGGTTCCTCTTCAGTCCAACCTCTCCAGTTCTTCCAGAACTACTTGCACTATTTATTTTTGAATTCCTTTCCCTAGATGAATCCTCTTGTTTTACTCACCATTTGTTCAATGTGCCACCTGACAGATTTGTGTTTTTTGGTTACAGATGTTCTCTGAGCAGAAAACTGCCTCTAGCTCTGTTAATAAAATGAGATAAAACATTTGATACCTCTCAGGCTGTTTTGAATGATCTTGTGTGTTTTGTTAACATCAGAGCCACTGCAGAGCTAAACTCTCTCCTGGTTTAGCCTGGAGAATGGCACTGCTGGGGGAATTACCACTTGCATGCTGCTGTAGCTCTAAGTTCAGTGGGCTATTGAGCTGCCTAATTTAAATGGCTTTTCTTCATGGTAGTGCCAGGAAAAAGCAGTGTGAAATTACAGAGTGTCTTGGCAGCAGCACATAGCTGCTCAGAACCGTGCCTGCTGCTTAGAGTGGCAATGGCATGGCAGCATCCCCAGCCCTGGCAGAGCACCATCGCTCCCTGCAAAATGGCATGCTTGATTTTCTGCCAGAACATGTTGTGCTTCAGTGCTGTCAGTGAAGTGCTCGTTGTAAGAGCCAGACCAGTTTTAGGGCCTTTGGCAAATAATTCGTGCCTTCCACATTGAGATTGAGGGATTAGATGCCTTTAAGGCTTTGCAGGAGGTTGCTGCTGTTCTCTGTTAAATTACCTCTCCAGGCTGCTTCTCCCACATACTCATTTTCACTGTCTTTTAACAATCCTCTGCAGAGGGATTCCCCCACCTCCTCATTCCTGTCCCTGCAGCAGACCCATCAGCACCTCCAAACTGGCCATACACTTCTGTTCCTCATCCTGATGATAACATAACCTGAACTGTCATCTGATGACCCAAGTATTTTCTTATTCACATAGGAGTGTCCAGACTACCTTATCTCTCTGGTGGTCTCTTCTCCTGGGCTGTGTTAAGGACCCAGATTCTCTTATGTTAATACATAAACACTAGTTTCTGCAGCTAAGCTGGGTTTTGTGTGTTGTGTTGTATGTAGTGTATTATTTCCAGGAACCAGGAGAAGCAAATCTATGAGCAGTGGTGTTATTTACCTGCCTTTTTCTGGATTGCCAAAGGAACATACTGGTTTTTTTGTTTCGTGTGGGTTTTTTGGTTTTGGGGTTGTTTGTTGTTGTGGGATTTTTTTGTTTGCTTGTTATCTTTAATCAAAGAAATGGTCAGTCTCTACTTTTCTGGAGTGAGGCAAACCCCCATTACAAAAAAGGCTCTCTTAGCTACATAGATAGCAGTGAGTGTCTGCACTAGTGCAGCTGGTGCTGGGAGAAGAGCTGCTTAGAGGAGATGGACTAGAGCTGCCCCAATGTGAGGCTGCTGCCCTTTGCACTACCTCTCAGTTGCTGCATGCTGGTGAGGTTTAAATGGCTGGATCTGTCCATGGAGCTGCATCCTGGCATCGCAGCTCTGAAGAGGAGAGTGATGCTCTGTGGGTGCCAGTGTGATGCACTTTGCAATGCTGAGACCACAGTGACAGACTTCCCTCTCTTGGGTTAGGTTTCAGAGAAGCGTGGCTGTGTTGCAGTGGACATTAAAGGATTAACGTGTCTGCATGTTATAAGCATGACTCTTTTGCCTTGGTGCTTGCTAGCTGTAGTTTTGTGGGAGCTCCCTCACTGGTGAACCCGCGTGGATGTTGCCTGTTGGCTGGCTCACCACCGCATGCAGCGCTGACCAGGGCGGCTGTGGGAGGGAAAGCCAAGCAGCCGCTTCATGCAGGGTGCTGTTATCCTGGTGGATGGCAATCCTGCCTTGGCAGCAGCTCCGCCCTGCTCCAGTGCTGAGTTACCCTTTGCGTTACTGTCTTGCATCCAGAAATCTCAGCATGCTCTGTAAATGCTTTTTGCTTTCAGTCTCAACAGCAGTGCAGGAAGAGGAACCTTTTCCTTCAGTTTTTATCAAGGAGGCAACTGGTCTCTGGCCCAGAGTCTTTGATTTGGCCAGGGAAATACACAGGAAAAGGGCAGGACTAGAAAAAACCTTTAACTCTTACCCTTCTTTTGTGGTCTGTATGGAATCGTTTGTGTAGTTTTAATGGCCACTTGTAGACATATGGTCCATCTAGCGTTTCATTTAATCCATGCTCCTGATCTCCATAACATGATGCAGTGCTGAATGCTGTGGTTCAGGTCTGTGCCATGTGAAGAATAGCTTCCTTTCCTCTCTTTTAAATTTGTGATGCGATATCGCAAATTGCATCCTTTGCTTGGGAACTATGAAAAATAGCACTTAGAGGTCCCTTACTTGTCTGGGCAGTAGCTGTCAGCAGAGCCAGTGATGCAGTAGATCTGGTATTGCATGGAGTTACCAAAAGGAACTTAAGAAGCTGCTTTAATTAAATCTGTTAACAACGGCTTACATGTCCATAGCATCAGGCATTGGCAATGGTTATGTGGAGCACCGTGTCGTTACAGTCTTAACTGTCCCACGTGAAAGGACTATACTTGAGTTTTTGGCAGGAAACCCAGGGCTCAGAGGTGGTTATTTGTGAAGCACAGAGACCTTTTGGCAAAGGCAAGGAAGGAGGCTATAAGTCGTCTTTCAAAATCTCTTGCTTGGTCCCTATGATGATGCACCCATTGGTGTAAATTCATGTTGTGTAACTTTTGTCACGGTTTATAGGACTGAAGAGAGATGTTGAGATAATCACTGCTTACCCTCAGGCCTTCTGTACAGACAAAGTTTGTCATTTTTCTGTTTGAAGGTCCTGTGTCTGTATTCTGTTAATGTATCTGTCTTCTAGAGCAAATATACCTGATCTACAGCTTTCACGTGACACATAAGGAACTATCAGGGTTCCTGCAGTGGCTAAATGAAATATGAATCCCATCAGACTGGGATTTGAAATCCTGTCCTGGTTTCAGCTGGGATGGAGTTAATTTTCTTCCTAGTAGCTGGTATAGTGCTGTGTTTTGAATTTAGTATGAGAATAATGTGATAACACACTGATGTTTTAGTTGTTGCGAAGTTGTGCTTACACTATTCAAGGACTTTTCAGCTTCCCATGCTCTGCCAGGTGCACAAGAAGCTGGGAGGGGGCACAGCCAGGACAGCTGACACCAACTGGCCAAAGGCATACTCCCCACCATATGCTGTCATGCTCAGTATATAAACTGAGGGGGGTTGGCGGGGGGGGTGGGCAGCGGTTGCTGCTCGGGGGCAGGCTGGGCATCGGTCAGAGGGTGGTGAGATGTTGCAGCATGTGTTTTTTTCCCTGGGTTTTGTGTCCCCTCCATTGTTTTCATTTTCATTACAATTATTATTCTATTTTATTATTAAACTGTTCTTATCTCAAGCCACAAGTTGTTTTTTCTACTTTTGCCCTTCTGATTCTCTCCCCCATCCCACTCGGGGGGTGTGTGTGTGAGGGTGAGCGAGCAGCTGTGTGGTGTTTAGAAGTCTGCTGGGTTAAACCACAAAAAATTCCCAATATGGGAATATGAGATCCTAGTTGGAAATAGACTGGCAATATTCTGGGATCTCCAGACAATTTGCCCTAGATCTAAATCATGAATCTAGCTCCTGAGCATTGGGAGCTGACAGTTGCATCCTCCAAATGAATTAATGTCAAAGAATTCCAGAAATGTTCTCTAAAACTGCATTTTTCAAAATGAGAACTTTTCAAGTGCAGCCACTTGACCTCCTACAGCTGCTTTTCTTCCCACTAATTCTGCATTTGCCTGAGCTGCTGTGTAATCATTTGCTATAATCATTAGAGTTTCAAAGTGTTTGAAGGCTTACCTTCAAAGATTTCTTACATCCTGGAAGAATATCTTGCAATCCAGTTGCTTCCTATTTCGTTAATTTGATTTAGTACTCATAACCATTTTTCACTGGAAATGTTTTTAATTTCATTTCCATGCTCTTCTGTGGCATTTACTGTCATAGAAGAATACTTTAATAATTAATATGTATACAAAAATATGTATGCGATTTACTCTTTTAAGAGAATCTCTGGACTTCCTAACTGCCAAGTTTTCAAATCTGGAAAGACGGTCTCTGTCATTTAGTGCAGAATTGGGGAAAGTAGTAGAAAGAACTGTGCAACAATACTTGGAGCTTTGGTGTAGCTTGGGTTTGTAGGATCTTGCAAGAAACCGAAAGCATGTTGGAAACTTGTCAGTCTTGAGCAAAAAATAAATGCTTGCCCTCAGGAGCCTGACCTGATAGGCAAAGGGGAAAGGCAGAGGTGGTCTGATTTTTCTCATACCCTGTGGTACTTGGTCACATTTTATTGTCTCTCTTATTTGTCTAATACTGCTCATTTACCCAGGTCCAAAGTGAGGCAGACTAAGCAGTAGTCTGCTTTACAAAGCACTTGAGAAGGCTGGACCAAAGGGGGCTTTCAGCATGCGGGCCAGTGAGGAGATGGGGCCATGGGGAGTTACTTTACAGGGGGACAATTGCACATGCCTTTTCTAAAGGGATATGTAGACATCCAGGTCAGTCAAACTTGCCACTATGTGCTCTTGTAGCATCCCTGCCTTTAGCCAATGAATTGCCATTTTATTATAAACACTGGGCCCAGCTCTTCCACCCATGTACAGAAGAGATACAGATACATGCACTTGTACAAGCTTCTCCAGTTCTCATCCCTGGGACAGGCATGCTTATCTGCATCACCTTAGGTGATTTAGGAGAGAAATGGGTAGTTCTTCGACCTTTCACAGGCAGGTAAAGCATGGTCCTGTGGATAGTGGCAGAATGGCAGAGGAAGCCCTACACACTGTTAAGCGTCAGTGCTTGAGTTTGGCTGAGGTGTGCTTTCTCTGGGGGAGGACAGCAGAGCACAGCAAGGTTACACTGAGCATGGAGCACAGTCCAGCAGCTTGGACTGGAAATGAGGACTAAAACTAATGAACAGAGAGTGCATCCTTCCTACCAAGCACCCTGGTGTGGGGGTGATGCCTCTGTAAAGCAGACTTAAGGATAATTAGAAGCTCAGGCTCTGATGAAAGGGGTAAAGACTTCTCTGACATCTAGACTCTAAAACATGATTGTACTTATTGAAGTGTTACTGGAGAAAAGAGACATCTAGGACTGGGTGGGAAGAGTTTTTGACTGTGTGGAAATGCATAAAGGTTGTAAGTTGAAACACCACAACTATTACTTGTTGTGTTGGACACTGGCAACAGCTGAATTACATCCTCTTGGATTAATTACTGCAAATTGAGGAACGCATTTTGCCTTCTCATTTAGACTCCTATTGTGACAAAGCTCTATTAGCACTCAGTGTAACGAGCTGTAAGATAATGTCAAAATTGTAGAAATTAATAAATGTAAAAATAAGTTTGTTTAATTATGTGACTAGCTTATAAGAAAGATTGTGTTAATTTTGGCATGGCCTGTGAGGTTGGTTATTTAAGAAATGAGAATGCTCTAACTTTAAAGGCTTTAATTTGTATGTTATGAGCCTTTTAAATTTTCTTAAGTGACTATCTGCAAACAAATATTCAAGAACTTTGCTTGCAAAAACAGACACAAATTTACAGGTTTACACATTCTTGGCAGGCTTTCTGGGTGGATGGAATCACAGAATCACAGAATGGTAGGGGTTGGAAGGAACCTCTGGAGATCATCTTGTCCAACCCCCCTGCTTGAGCTGGGACACCCAGAGCAGGGGGCACAGGAACACATCCAGGTGGGTTTTGAATGTCTCCAGGGATGGAGGCTCCACAACCTTCCTGGGCAGCCTGTGCCACTGCTCTGGCACCTGCACAGGAAAGAAGTTTTTCCTCACGTTCAGATGGAACTTCCTGCATTCCAACTTGTGCCCATTGCCCCTTGGCCTGTCATTGGGCACTAATGAAAATAGCCTAGTCCTAACATCCTGACACCACCCTTTAGATATTTATAGGTATTTATGAAATCCCCCCTCTGTCTTCTCTTCTCCAGGCTGAACAAATCCAGGTCTGTCAGCCTTCCCTTGTAAGGGAGATGCTCCAGTCCCCTGATCATCTTCATAGCTCTCCACTGGACTTGCTCAAGCAGTTCCCTGTCCTTCTTAAACTGGGGTCCTGAAACTGGACACAGTACTCCAAATGTGGTCTCACAAGGGCAGAGGAGAGGGGGAGGACAACCTCTCTCGACCTGCTGGCCACACTCCTTTTAATGCAGCCCAGGATACCGTTGGCCTTCTTGGCCAGAAGGGCACATTGGTGGCTCATGGTCAGCTTGCTGTCCCCCAGCACTCCCAGGTCCTTCTTAATGGAGCTGCTTTCCAGTAGTTCAGTCCCCAGCCTGTACTGGTGCCTGGGGTTGTTCCTCCCCAGGTGCAGGACCTTGCACTTGCTCCTGCTGAATTTCATGAAGTTCCCCTCAGCCCAGCTCTCCAGCCTGTCCAGGTCTCGCTGAGTGGCAGCACATCCTTCTGGTGTATCAGCCACTCCTCCCAGCTTGGTATCATCAGCAAACTGGCTGAGGTTACGCTCTGTCCCTGCATCCAGGTCATTGATGAATATATTAAACAGGACAGGGCCCAGCACAGACCCCTGGGGAACACCACTAGTGAGAGGCCTCCAGCCAGACTCTGCTCCATTGGTCATGAATCTGTCTATGTGCAAGTTAGAGTGTGAATTAGTGGCAACAGCAGCAAAAATCCTGACCTTTTTTATTTTTTTAGGGTGTGAAATTATGTGTGCGGGTGGCAAGCACAGCACATTCACTGTGCTGTGGTACCTATACACCCTGCTTTACCTGCCGGGTGTTTCGTGTGTCTGCATCCAGAGCGAGCTATTTCTCAGAGGACTGAAAGGGAACTTGGTAGCTTCTTTCAATTGTTTTCTGCCAGAGGCATCAACAAATCTGCTCAGTTCTGCTCCCTGGGGAGTGGCTATTAGTTTCTCCATAAGGTGATATTTGTATTTTTGTTAAAGTCTACGGTGGTTTCCAAATTGCGGAAGTACCACACTCTGCATTTGTTTTATTTAAAGCCTTGTGTTCTCCATGGCAACTGACCAAAATCTGATCTAAGTTGTTGTCTCTTGATTCAGCTTCAAGGAAAACAGGTTACTTTTAGTGATGAATTTGTCCTTCAAGTGGGCTTTTGGTTTGTGGACAAGGGTGATATATGGGCTGTTTGGTTGTGGGCAAGGTGAGGGCCTCATATGTAATGGCAGGATGGCTCTGCATCAGCTTGGGAGCTACATCACCAGGTTATGGGGTGGGATCAGGCCTTTGGCAGAGAAGGGAGCACTGTGACTTTGACTTTTGAATGAGCCTGTTGATCCTCTCCTTGGAGGAAGCTTGCCTTGGCCAACTACCAGTCTTAAGGATGGAAAAGTAACCTTGAAATACAGATGTTGTTTTGACATTTTTTGCAGGTAGATCAATATCCCAGCTGACTGCAGGGTTCCTCTTGTGAAGATCTGACCATTGTTAAATGTGCTTTTCAGTTGCTTGAAAATCCATCTCTGCCTGTGGGGTCATGTTGTCAGTCATTAAACTAATTTCATTTATACTCTGTACAGCCCAAAATTTCTCATTGGACTGTTGCAAACTGTGGAATAATGTGAGAATTTTCTTTCAGTTACATAGGGGACTGTGAGATACACATGGACATATCGAAATTTAATCTCGGAGTGAAAGGCGTACAGGTGCGTGCAGTGCTAACGTTGCCTTTTTGAGGCTGTGTGTGGCAGGAGGTAGCATGTCCTGGTGGGGAGGTCATGACGCTTAACTGAGAAACCACTGACTAGCAGGTTTGGAATTATTGGCTTTATCCTCTTGTGTTTTGGCTGGGGAAATGATGACTTCCATGGAAAGCACCTAAATACCACTTTTAAGCTTCTTAGCTTGACTCTTAAACTGGGTCAGTGCTAGAGCATTGAGCTCATGTGGGCCAGCTTCTGCCACTGGTGTTTAGAGGAGCTCCGTGTTGGTAGAGAACTTCAAAAGAGCCAGTTCTGCCAGGGTGTTCATAAACTGGTGTAGATTAGACCAACAACCGGTTCTTGCTATGTTTAAAGCTAACCAGCAGATCGCTCCATTGTATGGCGGTCAGGATTGCAGTCAGCAATTACCTGATATCAATAGCAATAGTTGGGGGGGTAGGAGGTTATTGTTGTTGCTGAATTCTAAATAAAATTACTTCAAGTAATTTTTAAGACTATCTGCATCACTGAAAAGCTCACAGTTTTGAAACTGCATCCTGAGAGTACCTTCAGACTCAGTTTTCCTTGGTATGTTCTGTTTGCAGTTGTATGGGACGTTGCGGGTGATACTGGAACCTCTTCTAACCGATGCACCTTTTATTGGAGCAGTGACCTTGTTTTTTATGCAGAAACCGGTGAGTCAGTAGTGAACTGCACTCTGCAGCTTTCTTGCTTCTTGGTCTTTCTTAATGCATGGATAGGTCTGTAGTGAGTGGCACAAGTTGCCCACCACTGGTAACCCAAACTGCATAACTGTGAATGCCTCACAGTGCAGGTGCTTGAATAGCAAATCCCTGATTGTTCAATGCTCCTCTTGAGCTCCAAGGGGACAGGAATGAATTTGCCCTATTCTTTTGTAGTAGTGTCTAACAAGTTACTTGCTTGACTCTAAGAATGGGAGGACTTTCTGATGGGGACAGCACAGGAGCCATTTCCTAGGCCTTTGCTGCAAGGTTCCTGGCAGGCGGATTTTAAATATTCCCATTCGTAGATTTTTAAAAGCAGTCATCTTGGGGACCATTCAGTCATGGTTGTGCTTTAAAAGCTTGCCTGTTTAACGTCACGTGCCTTGTAGTTGAACTGTGGTTTAACAAAATATGAGAAACCTTCTAGTCTTGTAAGAACTAGTTATCTTACAGCACACAGCTTTGCTTGCTTGTGGGTTATCCTCTGCTTGAGTTCATGGAAGTGATACATTTTTGATCTTGGATGAGGTGTTTTTGTGTTTAGATGTAGTAGCCTTATTTTAGCACGTGAAAAAAAGGTTTGTTTATTGTGTGAATAGAAATACAGACTCTTGAAGCTGGGTGGTGTTTGTAAATCCCCCTGCCTCAGGGCATAGGCCAACCCCTAAGTGAAAGGATAAGGAAACAACTTCAGAGCCTGCATAGAGCTGTCAGATTTACTACACGTGACCCCAGGGTATCTGCCAGTGGCCACTGCTAGGGGACGAATGCTGTGCTTCCCTGTGCTTGCAGGATAAGTCCCAGTAGTACCCTCATTTCAGCTATGGCAGGTAAAATAGGTACGGGAATTGCTACCAGCTGTTGGTTTTAATGTATAGATGCAGTCACTTACTGGTGCAGGTTTTGCTTTCTTTAAACAGCTGGCTTTGTTTTAGAAGCACTTGCTTCCCCTTTAAATTCTACCTTTGTTCTGAAATAAATTTTAACAGTCCTGTATCATTTTTCTCCCTGATCTTGTAGCACTTGGAAATCAACTGGGCAGGCATGAGCAACCTCCTGGATGTCCCAGGGATTAAGTGAGTGTCTGTTTTGCTTCACTTTATTCTTCTTTGAAAAGCCTTTGGAAGTTGAGATAGCTTTCTCCAGTAACCAAAGTTATTCTCAAGAATGGTGTGTAAAAGGTGTTACACTGATACTCATGCCACTATATCTGGCTGTGGGGTTTGCAAAACGTGAGGAGGGTCCTTTTTACGTTCTGTCGAAATTGCTTCGATCACTTCATTGCATTTGGGACTTAGGATGGAAATAGTAAATCCCCAAAACTACAACTATTTATAAGGTAAAAAAAAAGTCCTTCTGTTTCCCATGTGCCAGTTACTTACAAAGGTAGATGAGCAGACCTAGGTGACAGGCAGTCTGTGCTTATGATTATTTACCTTAAAGTGAAAAAAGACTAGGTATCATGGAGTTGCACTTCCTCTGATGAACTGAAAGGCAATCCATGATAAAGAAAACTGCACCAGATCTATAAGGAGAAATATTCTTCTCTTTCTGTCATCTGCTCACCCTTTAGGTTCTTCAGAAAATGTAGCTCTTCATCAATGCCTCTTGGGTTGATCTTGTACATAAAACTGTACAGCAAGGGTGAAAATCTTAGGAGTTTTCAGTGCTGTAAGTTTCAAACTCTTTCTCCAGATTGGAGATTCACTTTGTCCTTGTTCCTTAGTGTAAGGAGAAAATTCTGTTAACAAGAAGAAAATACATTTTGTTACTCAGCCATTGCCTTTCCTCCTTTAAATGCAAATGTAGACACTTCTGTTCCCCTCTCCTCCCCTGCAGCTCATGGTTTGCAGACTCATAGGAAGTGGCTGGCTACTTTAGGTGCCAGTCTGTGCATTAAAAGAGCCTCTGAAGACCTTTGTCGGGTGAGAGGAAGCTTTCATTTTTTCTTAATTTGAGGCCAGAGTGGCCTTTTGCCCTGAAGTTTGGCCTGAGAGCTCCAGTTTTGATCAGAGGAATTAATCTGTTCTTTCCTAATGTGGTTTCCTTAATCCTTGCAGAGAAAAGGTATGTAGGTGTTCCAACCTACAGCCTCTCATATAATTAAGTGCAAATTTGATGTCCTAAATTTTCACTCCCTGGTTCTCTCACAGGGATTTGAACACAGAAACCCTTCCTTGTTCATCAGCACTGCACATGAAAGCCAGGAGCAAAACATGCCTGACTGTGAATAGGCTGAAGTACAGGTTGAACAAGAGCTCTCCCTTTCAAATGAATTGGGCTTACTTAAGAGAGTAAAGAAACTAGATGCAGTTGTCTGTCATGTGCAAGCTGTTGGGTGTACCCTGAGACTCGAGAGAAGGGACAATTCTGTGACCTTCCCATAGGGTTTTTTTTGACAGGAAACCAACAACCTGACCCAAGGGCTTTCAGGCTCCTGGTTTCACATTTGGAGTAGGAGAAGGCTTTCCTCCTCCGTGAATGCAGCCTTATCTGTGAACTGTGACAGTTTTGTTGCACAGTCTTTCCCGGAGAAGCTGCCTTTTAAACACTAGATTTATCAAGAGGATGAAAGTCTTTCAGATGTTTGGTGCTCTTGGGTTTTCCTCTTAATATTGTCTTCTGCTCTCATTGCATGCTGTAGTAGTATGTTGAAATCCTCTCATTAATCACCTGGAGAGTACCAGGTGTCTGTGATAGCTATATACTTCTTGCTCAGGAGAAATAGGTCAAATCAGTTGTTCCCGCCATACAAATAGAGCAATTCTAAAGAAAAGATTTAAACTGAAAAGCTTAAAATGTGTAAGTTTTAATTAGGCTGGAAAATTCCCTAACTTCCAAGACAGACAGTATCCTCAGTTCAGGCAGTGTGATTTCCTGTGTGCAAAAGGTCAGGTTACTTCAGACAAGATTTTCCTTCTTAGTGCAAAATATAGCAAGGTACAGAATCTCAGCTTTTGCTTGGTCTTCTATTTAAAAAGAAAAAAAAACCCACAACACCCAGACTCATTTTGTTTTGAATGTGGCTGGCTCCTCCAACAGTAAGGTCTCAGCATGTGGGCAAGAGCAGGCAGCAGTGTGTGCTGCGGCCATGTTCTAAGTCTAAAAACAAACTACCCTGACGTCTTGAGCCCCCCCATGAAATGCTGAAAATTCCTGATTCCCTCTTTACCTTGTCCATCTCTGGAGTCAGCATTCCCAAGGAAACCCATACGGCACACGAGTTTGTATGACTTGTTTGGGCGCATGCCAATCTCATCATAAGGCCTAAGCTCCCATTCATCATTTACAACCTGCTAGAGCCAAATTCACATCCAGCCCTAGTAACCCTACAAAGGAGTGTCCCTTGCATGCAGGTGGGCCCTTGCACCGTGTTGCTGCAAGGCAATGGTGATTACATGCAGAATAATAGGGAAGAAGATTGAAAAGGATCTTGAGAGACTGCCCATGCTTATATTCTGCTCTGCAGCTGTTCAACTGGACACAAATTGTTGATAGGAGACAGCCTAACCTTCCACAGTGATCTACATCCACCCTTGGTGCCTGATTCTGGTGTTGAACTATCCTCTCCATTTCCTCTTATTCTAAGCTAAATGTCACAAGCATAAGTTTCTTCTGCCCATGTGCAGTTGTATGTAGGCACTCTTTCATAGAATCATTTAGGTTGGAAAAGACCCATAAGATCATTGGGTCCAACCGTAAACCTAACACTAAACCATTCTGCCACTAAACCATGTCCCTAAGCGCCATATCTACACGTCTCTTAATTACCTCCAAGGATGGTGACTCAACCACTTCCCTGGGCAGCCTGTTCCAGTGCTTGACAACTTGTTGGAGGAAGGTGGGCAGTATCACTCATTTTGCAGTGCCCATTTAGTTTGCTGTGCCTCATTCTTTCATTCTAACTGAAATTGTGATCGATTATAGAGATGTAAGTTGCTTTTTTTTTTTCCACCCCCACCTGCAGTGTAATGTCAGACTCGCTAATTCAAGACTTCATTGCTGCACGGCTGGTTCTGCCAAACAGGATCACAGTGCCTCTGAAAAAGAACATGAACATTGCCCACCTGAGGTTCCCTATCCCGCATGTGAGTGAGGGTGTTAATCTACCTGACGATTGTGCATTTGCTGCAGTGTGGGTGCATGTAAGCTTCCTGTCTTAGATTCCTGCATCAGCTGTTGCAACCTGGATTGTAGGCTTTCTGTAGGTAATATTTCAGAAATATAAAAGCAGATGTTGGATAGCTCATAATCGGGGGAGGAGGGCTGGGGGGTCCTACTCTCTATAGATGGTATAAGAAGTGTGTTTAGACACTGAGCTCATTTACAAATTTAAACCTTTGGTGTCATTTGAGAATACCACAGATCTTCAGTTAAAGAAGGTAAATACATGAGCAATGAGCGTCAGGCTACCAAATGTTTTACTAATGCTGTAAAGGGGTGTAAATAGAGAGCTCGGAGGGGGACGTCTCTTTGTTACAGAAAAAATTTCAGGGAAAAAAAAATCCAACAGCAAATCTCCTCAGTGCTTGATATATCCAGATCTTCAGCTCTTTCATCTATCAAATACCTAATACACTCATTAATGAGGGTAAATATAAATGAATGACAAAGCGATGCTCCCTATTGCAAACTTGCATCACCAAATTGATGTTGAATGGCTGCTCAGTAAAATAAGAACTCGCCAATGCGTGCTTAGTTCCTCCTTCAAGCAGTGGGAATTGATCTTTACGCTACACTTAATTTGACTGTGGCTGTAATCCTGTGTGCATAGGTATGTTTCTGATTTAAAAATAAATTGAAGACTATTTCCTACCTAACTATCTAGATTGGATTGTGTATTTGTTTAAGGTTGGGGTTGTTTGTTTTTTTTTTTCTCTCTAGGTAAATGGTAGAAAAAGTGTTTTAATGCAGCTGTCATTGGAAATATACTGCATCAAAATACATGTCTCTGCAAAACTGTCATGGTGACTACCCTTGCTGCCTGAAATAACTAGTTTAGGAGGTAGCATATTATAATTACCCAAAGATTGCATTTTCATTATCAGTTTTGTATCTTATTTTATTCAGGGAGTAATAAGGGTTCATCTGCTAGAAGCTGAAAACCTTGTCCAGAAAGACAGTTTCCTTGGTGCAATCAGGGGGAAGTCTGACCCGTATGCTCTTCTTCGTGTTGGCACGGTGCAGTATCGAAGCAAGACAGTTTCCCGAGATCTTAATCCCATTTGGAATGAGACGTTTGAGGTACTGAATCCTTTGATCTTTCTGTCTGTAGGATGCACAGCCGTTTACATCCCTGTGCTTGGAGGACCTTCTGTTAGCTGACTGCACTGGAGCAGGTGGACTTCCTTGTTACTTGATTGAGGCATTTCTGTCCCTTAAACAAGTTCAAATTTACATTGCAAACTTGAAATGTCATTCAGGTTGATCTGATTTACATATGTGGGTTTTTGGAGGAGGCGCAAAGCACTGCTTTAAATATCAATCAGTGCAGCAGTCTGTGCAGCTGTAGTCTGCTCTAGCATTGATTCTCCTCTGCTTATTAGGGATACCAGTTTGAGGGGTTTAAATTGTAGTTCCAAACCAAGCAAACTGGTTTGGAAATATTTTCACCTATTATCAATTGTATTTGTTATGCAGTTAGCCACAAAACAGCAGGGAATATCCTTAATGTGTTAGACAGATGTGAATTGTCATATTCTTGTCCACAGTCTGAGCTTATATAAACCTATGTGAATGCTCCTTATTTTTAATCAATACCTCTTTCTCCTCCAGTTTGTTGTTCATGAAGTGCCTGGTCAGGACTTAGAAGTGGACTTGTACGATGAAGATCCAGATAAAGATGACTTTATGGGCAGGTAAACTAGCATGACCCTTGCTTGGGGTCCAGTAACCTCTGCAATGGGACATTCAGATTATTCATACCAGAAATTTAATATGGAAGGAAGCTATTCCCTTTGTCCAGATATTGATACCAAGTTCTAGCTCCTAGTGGAGCTAACTTTGAAGAAAGTAGAGGATGGTCCCAGACTCCTGCAGAGTCCTAGGAAGCTATTAGAAGTGATAGTCATTACGTGACTTAAGATTTGCTTCAAATTTATTTTAGTTTTGGAAGTATTTCAAGGGGGAGACTTCAGAAGTGTGTGTTCCAGCACACACACACAGGTGATATGGAGAAGTTGTTATTTGGAGCAGATTTGAGCGTGGGCTTTTCTGGTGGTGGTTTCTTCTCCCCCGAACAGCAGCATGCTGTATGCCTAAATATACACTGAAATGTTTGCTTTTTGTCTTTCAGCTTGCTTATAAGCCTGGTGGATGTAATGAATGACAGAACTGTTGATGAGGTAAAGATCATAGCTTATATCTAAATGTGGTTGGTGATGTATGCTTACATGTACTCATTTTTGCTCTCCCTCTGCTACTACATTGCTTCCGTGTGCTTAAAGCCTCCTTGCACACTTGCACAAAAAGAAAACAGCTTCAGTCAGAAAAATTAAAGTAGCCATTACAATAGTTTTTACATCAAGCCGACAGCCTCAGACAGCCCTGAGGTAACGCTGAGCCAGCAGTGGGGTATCTTGTGTTGATATCTCATGACCTGTATATACCAAACGTTTTGTACAAGGCTACAGATAAAGTTTGGTAAAGCAGTCTGCTTGCTAAGAAATGATCCGATCTTATTGTGGTTCATCCTGCAACCCAGGACTCCGTGAACAATGCCAGGGTGCCTGTCTTGTGCCGCTGCTGGTTGGAAATATCCATGTGCTTTGCATGTGTATGGGTATCTTATTTTCATTTTTTCTGGCTTGTGTGCCCAAGTAGATGGACATGCTACAATATAAGTGTCAAAAATGCAAGCTAAGGTGCTCAAAGTACAATTCATATTGTCTATTGTATGTAAGTCTTAGAGACTTCAAAATATGTATAAAAATTATTCTGCCTCATGGTTCTTAGGTTACTCTCTGTTGTCTCCATTTAGTGGTTTCCCTTAAGTAAGACAACAAGCGGACACTTGCATTTAAAACTGGAGTGGCTTTCACTAGTAAATGACCAAGAAAAGCTACATGAGGTGAGTATATTTGCTTAAAGGATCCAGATACTCTGGCCCCTCTTCAGTGATCAACAAAGGAGTGTGTAAAATTAGGAACCCCAGGCAAACTCATGGGACTTTTTTTGTCTGACAGAGTTTTGATGTGATTTTTTCCTCCCACTTCCCCTCCTGAAGAGGAAGGGCATTTGCTTGCCCCCGGTCCCTTGATAATTTAGGAGTAACTCAAATCTGGCAGCTCTTTTTGCTTGAATTAACAAAGCTTTGTTTGACTTTCTGCAAAGTGGCCTCTCACAGTTCCCTTTTTTCATATATGTTCCTGTCCCCCTTCGTCTAGGATCTGTGTAGGACCCCTGTCTATAACCTGTACTAGTCATAGACAAATACCCAGCACTGGTGCTTGGTGGGGCCATGGTTCCAAATGGTGTCTTTTCCAGCAGAATTGCTTGGATAAAGCCCGTCCCCCAAGGATGCTTTCTTTATAGTGAAGGAAAAGCATTTTAGTTCCACTGAAGTGAATAAAATTTGTTTCCAGACTTTGTTCTGCTGATACTGGATTACTGATGTTGATGTATGTGGTTAAGGTTGTTTTTAGGTGTCTTGCTGCACTGGGGAATGCAACCAGTTCTACACTAGAGAGACTGAAGAGCATTAAGGCCAGTGAATTGAAAAGACTTAAACCTCTTCTTACTGGTCTGCTCAAAACTGCCATGCTGTATTGGCTTGTGCTCCTCTAAATTGCAAGTTTTAGGAGAAAGGTGAAGAGCCGTTTAGCTTTCAGAAATTGTCCTTTGAATTTGTGTTGTGCTTTGTGTTGCCCTTGATGGGTGATCATGCCTGCCTTGTGTTTTGTTTTGTTTTATCTTTCCTGGCCTTCATAGGATAGGAAGGGTCTGTCTACAGCTATTCTGATAGTCTACTTGGACAGCGCCTTCAACCTTCCAGTAAGTACAAACCACATACAGGCAGCCTTCACTCCTAACCTTTTTTTCTTAAAGCCCACATATTAATTATTTTTTAAATACTCTTTTACTAATTCAGAAAAACCACTTTGAGTATTCGAATGGTGAATGTGGAGCAAAGAAGATCAAAAATAACAAGTACCTCAAGGTAAAATTTATAGTCATCTCCCATGCTTGCAAAACAACATTCTGGATTATGCAGTATCGTAGCAACTGAAACTAGCTGTGGTTAAAAAGAAATCATCTCTCCACCATCAGAATTGAAGTGACCAGGGATTCAAAATAGTGATTGAAAGCCCACCCCCACCCCAGTGAAAGTCTAGGAGGTCTAAGGGGGAACGCAGCACAGAAATATTTGATTGTGTGTGTTATTTTATACTTTGGACATGGAGCCTCCAGACATCAGGCCAAGCCATGTTATCCTTTCTGCTGCTGCAGGGGTTCTTCCCATGCTGAGCCATTCCAGCTTGACCTGCCCCATTGGGATGGGAGGAATGTGCTTGTGGTAACCTTCCTATCCATTGGAGACCTGACCACCAGATTCCTTCCCCCTCAGTTTTAGAGGGATTCAGAAGACACTCTGTCATTCATGCCTCCTCTCTCTTTGCTTCTGTTTACTTTCCCCCCCAAATACTACATTTTGCTACTGTGATGTAAATGGTGGGTATAGGAAAGAATGTCTTTCTCCCTTTTTTCTTGAACAAGCTACATACCACCACAGCTCTGAGCAATTGATAAAGCTTCCCATTCTGTCTGAGAAGCTCCCCTCCTAAATGCAATCTTTATAATTTAGATGAGTTACCAGCACTGTGATACACATCACATTCCCTGATCCTTAATTCTGGACTTTGTTGTATCCACTTTGCATACAGTGTTGTGTCAAGACCAGATCCTCAGTCTTCACTTGTATGTATAATTGTAATAATACAGCTAGAAGCGAGCCTTTGTCGTCAAGTAATAATTATTACAATAATCAGTGCAGAGAAGCACAGTACAAGAGGTTCAGTACTATTGCTTCTGGAAAGGAATTATTACTTGATGGTGAAGCTTGCTCCTAGCTGCTTTACAGCAAGTCTTGGGCCTTGGAAGCCAATTCTGAGAGTCCACTTTCATTCAGGAATGATGAAGACTTCCCCCTGAGCCTTCAACTCTCTTCTCTGTTTCCTCCCAGCTTCTGACAAATTTTTAACTGCTCACCTATTGAAGCCTAAATACGTAAAAATTTGGCTTAAATGTGTACTCTTGATGGTAGAAAGTAAGACTATGTGTTATGGCTGGAGTTGTTCCTGTGTATTGCACTCTTCAGATGTCCTGCATCTGAAAACTCAGCTTTCCAGCAACTTATTTCAAGTAAGAGTAGTGGTTTGATATTGCTTCCTGTAAATTATAAATGTCTCTTTTTTTCTTTCTTTTTTTCTTTCTTTTTTTCTTCGTATTAAATGACAGAAGATGGAACGAGAACCTTCTTCCTTTGTCCTGCTCACAGTAGGAAACAAAACTCAGAAAAGCAAGGTGAGGCTGTCTGACCTGTCTGCTTTCCTTAAATACTTCATATTTTATGGGTGACTATCTCCAAGTAGCCCCTAGGAAGGGTAGGACTGGTGAGGCTGATGTGAAAAGCTGTAGTTATGGCAGTAGCTGCAGAGGCTGGGAGGTGGGGGTCGACTGGCATGTGGAAGCACTGCGTCACTGAGCTGTGCTTGATTAGTGGGTGTCTGATCAGCTGTTGTAGAGATGCATGTTTTTATGCTCATGGCCACGAGGTTGTGTTGGTCAAGATACTCTAGTTCTGTGAGGGTTGAAGAGGCAAAAATGATAGGTCTTGAATCTGGCTCATGCTTTCTCAGGGCAGAGTGTCAACAAATTGGCATTTGTTTCCTCATCAGAGTCTCCTGGCTCCTGTGTTTCACAGTTTTACTGATTTTTTTTTTGTTGTTGTTGTTTTCCTGGATAAGATATATCCCAACATCCACTTTTCCATTATTTAATACTTACTTTTGCCTGATGAGTGTGAGCACCAGCAGAGTTGTGCCCTCCCAGTAGCTGCCGTCTTTATTGCCCCGCAGCTGGACAGGAGCAGCCCTACGTTCTTTTGGACACCCAATGAATAGGAATGAATCCTGTTGGCTACACATGAGCATATGGGCCTGGCACCTATTTTCCTTTGTTTCTTCCACCTGTTCAATCCAGAAATTGGGTTCTGCTTGCATTTTACCTTCTTTGGCTTTCCCTATTCCCTACCACATCAACTGCCTCTCCCCAAGCTAGGTCAGACGTCCGCTTTCCCCTGTTCCTTTCCCCTTGCTGCCAACACTCATGGTCTGGCAGAAGCAGCTGGTTTATGGAGCAGCCTCAACCACAGCCCCCATGGGTGCTTTCTGTGCTCTTTCATCTTAGAAGCGGATGGCGCTGAAGCTGTGCCCTCCTACCCTTCCCATGAGCTCTACACCCCTCAAACTGCCCCTCTAGCTTTCCTACCTTTCCCCGCCAGCTCGCTGCAGCTTTGGGAGCTGGCTCTGGATGCCTGCAGGCTGGAAGCAGTGCTCTGGCTCCCTGGGTGGAGAGGTGGGAGGGAGGGATCGAGGGAGGGAGTGGTGCCTCGCTGCAGGTGAGGCAGACTGCTGGTCCAGACAGCACTGATCAGGGCCAACTGCAGCTCACCAGACTTGTTCTCTGGCATTTCCACACCCCCACAGAACTTGTTTTGGTTTTGCCAGAGACTTTGCTTCTGCATGCTTCTGACCTGGAAGTTTCATTCTCTCTGTACAGCTGGGGTGTAGCATCACTGCATAAAATAAGAGGGTCACTGTGACCCTCTCTGGTGATCAGTGTTGTGATATTCTGTGCTGCTTACAGAATAAGCTAATGTATGTGCCACAATCTTCTTGTTGCAGACCTGCAATTTCAGCAAAGATCCCATGTGGGGCCAGGCTTTCACCTTCTTTGTCCACAGTGCTCATTCCCAGTCACTCCATGTTGAGGTGAGAGAAAAGTCTTTCTTCTGAAGACTGAGTGCACATCCATAGGAAGAAACCTCTTTTATAGTGGATGTGATCTCAGTGCTGGTTGTTTCTTTGTGCTTGTACTGGGGTCGTCCTACTTAAAAGGGGGGAAGCAGCACCCATTGTTGCACAGGCAATTCTCTGTTAGGTGATGGTGGTATCTACCTTTGCTCTAGGATCATGTAACCATGTAACACATAATATCTTAGTTCAAAACATGGGACATTTCTGGCTGCAAAGTGCAAAGGAGGTTTTATATGGGTCCGTCTGTAGTAAAGCCATGAAGGTTTTGCTGTCAGAAATTGCAGCCTTCGTAATTCTCAACCAGAGTCCTTCACCTTGGTATTTTGGCTTGTTAAGAAATCCTGCATCTCACTAGCATACATTGCAGCCACAGCCAGTTCTATGGCTGTTCGCTCAACAACAGAAGTGGATTTGAACTTAGAAGGTGTAGTGAGGTTAAATAGGCCAAACAACTATTAACTAAAAAGCTTGTAAAGGTTTAGCCCAGTTGTCATCCCAGCTGCCTGCACATTTTCCCCAGAGCAAGTAAGGAAAGTCAAGTAAATCCCAGGGCCTAGTTTTTCTGCTAAGGCAGGTCCTTCTCTGCATGGTTAGAGATAGGATTTTTATTGCAAACATACTAACTTGTTACACTCCTGAAATATTGGCATCACCCATTTGGAAGTAACCATACTCGATATAGGTCCTAAAGTAAATAAGCTAATTTTGGTCTCTGTCTGAAATACCTTCTTGCTTTGCTGTTCCTTGTGGCATGCTTTCCAGTTTGCCATCTAATAGAAACGTTTTTCTTCTTCTTCCCACCCCCCACCCCCAGATAAAAGACAAGGATCGGGATAGTGCCCTGGGAACTTCAGTGGTATGTCTGTCCCACTTACTTAAGGACCCAAACATGACTCTGGATCAGAGATTTCAGCTGGATCATTCCAGTTCAGACAGCTTCATTAAGATGAAACTTGTGTTGCGGGTGAGTTGTTCTTTGCCATATTCACTCGGCTTCCCCAGCGGAAGCATCCAGTTCTAACCAGGCAAAAAAGATGTAAGGTGGGTGTGGAGAAATGCTGCAGCTTTGCCTCACAGATGAGTAAAAAGTAGAAATGTGACAAGGTCAAGTGCAATTAAGAGTGTATGGTGGAGCTGAGAGGTATCCCTGAGGCTTCCTGAAACTTAGTGCAGTGCCATTGCTGAAAATCTTCTCATGAAAATAGAGTTGGACTGAGAAAATCTGAGCTGGGGAAATCAAAGCTGCTAAACAGTAAGAGGGACTGAAGCTTAGGAATTTTTTTCTCATCATGCTCTGGACCAGTGTTTAGACACTCTTAAACACATGCACAGTAGGACAAGGGAAGAGAACTTCACAGCTAATCCCTTGGGCCTTTTTCATCTTTAATGGCAGATTCCTGCTGTTATAGTTTTGTGGTAAAATTTCATCCTAGGTGGTAATGCCGGCATTAACCCCAGTGCTTTGGGAGCAGCACTCATTTCTCTCCCTTATGATATTTAGGCTTTGAATGTTGAAGAACCTGACCCACAAAGAGTCAAGGCTGGTGTCAGTGCCTTGAGGCAAGGTCCTGTGCGTATCGTGGAGAAGGGTGGAAACCAGGAAAAGTTTGTCTCCCCACCAAACCCAGAAGACTCAAAAGTACCGCCTGTGAGCAAAGATTCTGCAGCACTTGAATCCATGCTGAAAAAGGACAGCAGAGAAGACCTGGATGCAAATGGCAGTTCAGCAGCACCTGTACCAAGTGAAACTGTTGCTGGCCTTAATGAGGCAGAGTGTGAGCAAAACCCAGAGCACCGGCCATCATCAGCTTTGCATACCAGAGCAGCGGTGGTGCCCACATTGCCAGTCGTACAGGAACTGAGGCTTGCGCCCAGTGTTGCTTCTCTGGGTTCTCTGCCTTCTTCTTGCTTTGAATTAAGTAGCAGCAATCTGGACCTTCATAAGTAGGTGTTCTTCCAGCTGATTTGTTCTTCTCATGGGAAGGTTTAGGTTTTATAGATCGCTGTTGCACACTGTTGAATTCAAGACTGCTAAGTCATTTGGAGTCTTGGGTCTCAAATCACCTTATGAAGAATTGACCTAAGTATTCCAGTCAAACAGCAAAGTAAATTACAGGGTTACTGTTGGATCAGGTGTAAAGTGGAAGCATTTCGTTCTCTGGCTCTCCTAAGCTTTATATTGTCTAACAGCCCCTCACACAGAATATCCTGGGTCCCATAACACTCATGATTTTAGCAACAGGATATTGGAAGTCTGAATATCCCACTTATGTAAAAACATAGACTCTTGATGATGAGCATCTCTGGCTGCTTAAAGTTTTGGATGCTGAGTTTTATCCAACAAATTTTAAGACTCTCATAATGCCGTGAACCAAGTTTTTGTGGATAGGTTTGCTTGTATGCGTGTCCTTCCCGCAGTGCTAAGTGCGAGGCTGCAGGTAGTCTGGTCCATCAAGGAGGACGGAGAGCTGGATCTGTCTCTCCAGGGGCACAGAATGGAGATAGTAGAATCCTTAATGAACTGAAGTAGTAATGAAGGTCTATCTCAATTAAGAGAGCATCAGAGCAGTTATCAACCTGAACGTCAAACCCAGCTCCAGCTGTTCACTCTAGTACTTCTGGACTGGCAAATTCTCTAGCTCTGAACAGGGTCTCATTTAGAAACCGTTTTAAAGCCATTTTAAAGCAATGTTTTGGATTTGAAACTACTTTAGTAACATGCGGAATGAGATGTAAAAAAGGTCCCATTTGCGTATACAGACATCCTTGAAGGAATTGTGTAACGTGCTAACCTGTACTTCGCTGCTCCATCTCCAGCTGGCCAGTTAGGTGCTTTTTTGGCTGTTTGTGCTGTGGGACTAAAATTAGGTACTTGTACAGAAGGCCTGAAGGAAGAATAGTGCCCTGAAAGTTGGTTTTAGTTGAAAATGCCTCACCAATTTCTGAAGCTCATGTCCTGTTTCGTGCTGCTAGGTCTATGCATGTGATCTGTTAAGTAGCTGTGTTTAAAAGCCTTGACTGTGCAACTGTCTTACAGCGGGACTGAAATGCCTCTGGGAGAGATTCAGCTCACAGTGCGCTATGCTTCAGTGCGGCAGAGTCTCGTCGTGCTGGTGAATGGCTGCAGGTAACACTGGTGTTTGCTTGCATCTCCCTGTAAAGGAATGGGGGAGACCTCTCTGAGCTTGTGTCGTTCAGCAAAGCTGGAGCAGAGCCTTGTGCAGCAAAAAACTGCCCAGCCGAGATGCCGTAGCGTTGGCTGACTTTGATCTGTGCAGCCTCGTAAGCCCAGGCAGGTGGAAGCCACCAGCTCTGGTCAATGCCAGCAGCAGGTCTGCGAGAGTGGCCAGTGAGTAGTGCTCACTGCCGTAGAGATACTTTAACTTTCATCCACGCAAAACTTCCTCTGAACAGCAGTGACAACTGATGAGTGCCTTGGGATGTCACGATAGGTGTCGTGACAAGGATTGACACCTGTGACTGAATTTGTAAAAGTTAATTTAGGAATGCCAATAAGTGGCCACACACTCAGTAGTGAAAATTTTATTTAGCGTCACATCCTTAAAGTTTTATTTGCTTATGTTCCAACTCCCAAGACAAATGTTTTTGGCCCATGAGGGGCTGGTCTGAGGTCTGAGAGAGACAAGGCATTAAAACACACAGTGGGACAACGTGCCTTGCTTGTCAACACTGTATTTCTTTTAACAGAAACTTAGTACCCTCTTCCAATCGTGGAGTAGATCCGTATGTTCGTATATACCTGCTTCCAGATAGAAGATGGACAAGCAGGAAGAAGACTTCCGTTAAGAAAAAAACTCTGAACCCCCAATACGATGAGAAGTAAGAAAACTTCAATTATGATTGCCGCTGGAATAGTTATGATCTCTGTATAATGAAAGGGCTTACCTGAGGTATGCTCCTGTTGTGCTGAGGGATTGCCTCATGTGAACATTTGCAGCGGTCTTCTGAAAAAATGGTGCTTTAACTGTGGTTTGTGAGTACTTAGGCCTGGCCTTGCTCTGCGCGTGGTGTTGTCCATTCCCTTGGGAGGGCACACTTTCCCCTCACCCCCTTCCCTGGCCCTAGCAGATGCAGGCTGCACTCCCTTCTCTGCGCACAGACGTTCCCCTACCCGCGTTTGACTCCCTGTCATTGCAGAGGCAATCTTTCCGTTCAGGTACCTCAGGAAGCCTACTTCTCTGTTCATGCTTCTTTGCCTGATGCTTATTCTGACATCTTTCCAAAAGCTAAAGGCAGAAATAGGTCCAGCCTTTTGAGACTAGGCGATGCTTTGGACAGGTGGGTGGGTGTTGTCATTGAGGCCTGGCGGGAGCAGGGTAAAATGCTGCCACCTCTCTGCTGACAGCTGACACATTCACAGCTTTGCTGCTGAAATGGAATGTGTTTTGTATAAAACCTAACACAGTAATGCTTAGATATAGAGGTGGGTTTAATCCCGTATTTAGAGGAAGGCACACACATGTGAAAATATGTGAATATTGGGTGATCCTGGGTGACTATGTTGGGTCCTTTCTGTATATGTTGGCATAGGTCAGAAATGGAGAAAGGATTTAAAAATATTTCATCTTAACACTCAAAACACTAGTTGTGGATTTTGTTTCTGCCTATTCTCATGTAACTCCACTGATGTAGTGCCAACACAGCTGTTGGGAACAGCATCTCTTGTTCCTCATCCTCAATACTGACGTGTCCTGAACATCCTCAATTAAGTGTAATAGCTTGAGCAATACTTGGCTCCAAACACATTACCTGTTTTACAACTCTGACTTGAGGAAAAGCTATTCAGGTGGGCAGAACTTAAGGGGTTTAGCGTGGACAAAACTCACTTGACATTAGATGGTGTGTGCCAGAGGCATGAGTCTGAGCCATTAAGAATTTAATTGCCACAGGTTTCAACCTTTGTCTTCTCTTAATGTGGTATAAGCCTACTTTGTAAACTTTGGGGGGTTGGCTCAGCTATTTCCTCTGAGTAATGAAGGTTGCATGGAAAATGTGCTGATCTTCCGTGAAGGGGGAAAATGATGGTAAAGAGCATTTCATCACGGATGCGGGCTTTCCCCCTTCCCCTGGCACCGTGAACAGTCTGAACAACAGTGTCATAGTCTTCCACGAGGCCTTGGAAGAGAATTCTTACAATGTGAATAAAATATAACTATAGACTTGCCTTTTCTGTCTTCCTTCTGTGTTGAAGTTCTGGCTGCTGCTGCTGTATTCTGTCACTGTGTTCTGGCCACTGATGCTCATGGGATTTTAATTTTTGACTTAAGTCTTTCCTTTCAAACCTTTACTTTTAGATTTGAATTTTTTGAATCTTTGGAAGATGTCAAGAAAAGGACACTGGACATTGCTGTGAAAAACAGCAGGCCATTCATTTCACAGGAAAGGAAGGAGCTGGGGAAAGTAAGTTTAAAGAAGTTACATTACTGATTTAATAGAGCCGAACAGCCTGAGCAATTCTTGTGATCCTGAAATGTGGTTCTGCTAAGTCTCGATAATAGGCTTAGCGATCTGGAAACAACTTTTTCTGCCAGATTGTCATCTGAAATCAGGCTGTATCCATGTGGAAGCTTGCGTGGTCTCATGTGGTTCATGTGCCATGCTGCTTCATTTCAAAAGGGTGCTCCCAACATAAAAACCTGTTTCCCGGGATGCCCTGATGCCCGTTTGGGGAATGGCTCCAATAACGCAAACAGGAAGCTGAGAAAGGTGTGTGATTAAAGCCCAGGATTTGCCAACGGTGCTTTAAGCTTTCTCTGAACAGCTCTGATTCTGTGAAAAGTAAACTGGACTCACTTCATCAGTGACAGATAAATTTCCAGTAGTGCTGCTGAGAAGCCGAGCGGCAGCTGAGGCTGGCTAACGCCTGTGTGCTGGGAACGCAGGCAGCTCGGTTTTCCCTTGAGCCTGAGCTGCAGCCCTAGACCTCGCAAGGGGGTCTGACCTGGGAGGAACACCAGCTTAGCACAGCCATTTGTAGGCTGGCTAATATACAAAGAAATAAAATTTGCTTTTCAAAGGTGCGGATTGACTTGTCGCAGGAGGACTTGATAAAAGGTTTTGCACAATGGTAAGTTTTCATCGCGTACTTTCAAAGCCTGCCGCTTGCTTTGCTGGGAGTTTGCGTGACTGCTGTAGGAGGGCTGGTGCAGGGCTGTCTTATTTTGGTGAGCAAGAAAATTTGACCTGCAAATGCAGGACTAACTTGAACTAATCTGGTTATTTTATCTAAGTGGTATGTTAATTGAGTTGCTCGTGCAAGACCTGCCTGTGAAACAGTTTTAATAAGAGGCCTATATCTCAATCACAGTCTTCAGCAGATTTTAAGTTACCATAAAAGCCACTGGGACACATAAGTACAAGAATTATGTTTATCAAAGTAACCTTGCAACAAATTTTTAACTTGGATAAAGATCTTAACTAAATTAATACTCTGATCAGCAATATATATATATGATAAAACTTTAATTACAAAGTGTTTATAGAAACTACTATAATAAGCCACTTACAGTTTTGCTTGTATGATCATTGTGGTTCAGACTTAAACCTTAAGCATTGGTCTGAGGCAAAGATTAAGAACCAGGGTGTGGGGTGGTGGTTTTCCCTTCTACGTCTGTAGTTAATGGCAGTAGCTCTTCCTTCTTTCGCCTTCAATGGAGCCCCAGGAATGCAGCACAGGTAGTCCAGGAGCTTGCTATCCACACGGGCAGTGAGCCAGTACTGGCCAGCGGGATGGGAAAACCAAGTTCCCTGGCCCAGCCTGCGTCTGTGGCTCACGTAAGGATGTGGCAATTATGGGAGTAGGAGAAAAATGACACATCCAGAGTTCCTGGTCAAGAGCTGAAGTTTGAGGCCATCTCTGAAGCCTCTCTTGCCCTGCTGCCTCTGAAGCATAAGCAGTAAGGCTGCCCAAGTCCCCTCTCTGTTGTGCTAGTTAAAACCCTAAAGAAAGCCTTAAACTACTACAATTATTTATTGTCTGTCTTGCAGGTACGAGCTGACGAGGAGCAGACGCAAGAAAAATTGATTTCTTCTCATGTACATAAGTTACTAATTTTTCAACTTCATACAAATGTACACATCTCTTTTGTAATTAACATTTTGAACAGTCACTGCAAATCTGAAGAAGGGTCCAGCTCAGGACATGTAAATTTAGTGATCCCACCCAGAGATTAGTGCTTACTGAAGTAAATGAAAACCAACCAACCAAAAAAATAGACACCTTGGGAATAACTTGTCCCCTAAATAATAAATCCTTTATTCTCACTGTTTCTGGCATATCTTCCCTCTAAGAACCCTTAAGTATGAATATATTCTTTGGGAAGTGTTGTACCTGGAGACATTTTAGACTGTCGGCCAAGTGTCATTACTTTGCTTGGCAGTCTCATTTCTCCTGGCATCCTATTCATGTTGTTTTAACATGAAAGCATTGTACTTTTAAAAGAATAAATTTTTAAACAGTGTTTTCCAGCTGCAGGTCTACAGAACCTGCTGAAACAAACTGTTTAAGCCTCTAATAGCAATTAGTTTTTTGAGAAACTAAGAAATGGATATTCTGCTGTTCAAAAGTATCTCAGCAGATTGACTGCAGGTATGTATATAATAAGCTTCTAAAAGCAGGGAGATTAGTTTACCAAGATGTCGTTAAGGTTTTAGTTTGTGATGCCTTAACATGTTTTGTTCTTTGTTACAGTACATTTCAAAATCTTGTAAACCTTGATAGTAAAGCATTCTGTCTGAGGAACAGCAGAGTTTTGTAAAATAAGCTTTATTAATATGGGAGCAAAATATACCAAAATATTTTTGGAAGCCTGATGTACTTGTTTCTGTACAATAAACTCCTACCTGTCTTGCATAAGAAACTGATTTATGCCTTTCTAAAACTGACTTTGGAAACATGACCACGGTAACTTCAAATCTGTGCTGGGCAGAAACCCATAAGCCACCACCTAAAGCAAGTTTCAAATATTTTTGGCCTAGATCACATTAGCCAAGCCTGCCTCAGTCCATAACCAGAAAGCATCCTCACTGACTAACAACCTGCTCCCATCCCAACCTTACCTGAAAATGTAAGCAACATTTTAAAACAGACTCTCCAGAAAACCAGGATAAGCGAATAATGAAAGTGTTAAGGCTAAGGCAGTTAGAGCACCTTTATCTCCCCCGTACTGTGTCAGCAGCATTCAGAATGCTTGGTGGTTACAGTGTGCCTGGCTTTGTGCTGGGTTCAGGACCCTAGACTGATACAGAGGGGAGTGGTTCTCTCTCTGGGATGGAGTAGATGGCCTAGCGGCTCCAGGAAGTTCTTCTCAAACTGGCCATGAAACGAGAATTATGAAAAACGAAAAAATGCAGCAACTTTTATTTATGTCAAAAAATCTGAAGCTATTGATGAGGTAGCTGTAATATAATGCATCAAGAGGTACAGTTACAGGTAAGATAAATCTTGCTAGAGAAGACCAGACTAACTCTTAACTAGCTACCAATTTCAGATTTCTCACAGTAGGTAAAATATCATCCAGGTTACGGATCTCTGAAACAGAATGAAAAGCAAATCAGTGCAGCGTATGTACATAGAACACCTTCAAGTTCAGCCAAAATTCTGCCTTAAATGTTAGAAGTACAGTTAGTGAGTAAAACAAACTCCTCATTCTTTTTAATGCTCCTGGGAAAAAAATCAATTTAGCTTAGCTGGTGAGTAATAGGATCAACAATATGCAACCCCATGTTCAATGAAAAGAGTATTTTGGTCACTTCCTGAGGAAAGCTGGAAAGAAGAGGAGAGTGAGGCAAAAGTTAGCACCTTCCCTCTCATCCACCTTGTGTTTTAGCATACCAGGCATAAACAAAACACACATTAGCTATTTAAAGTTTTAGGAGGAAGTGTTGGCATGAAGATAATTACAACTGTTGCAAACATTACTCACCTAGAAGACAGAGCAAATCTTGAATGAGAGCTTGAAATGGCGGAAAGAAACACTCATGTTCTTGTAGCTTATTGATTATGCTGAAATATGCAAGTGAGACTGTCAGATAAAAGGTGCAAGGGCATTTTAAGTTAATCTTCTCAGCTGTTTTGCCACACTATGTCATGACTTTCTGAAAACGTTGCTACTTCGTAGTCTATAAAACCATCTACACCAAAAATGTGCTCTCAGGTTCTGAACCCTGCAGCCAACAAGTGGTCCCTGACAAAAGAGGGTCTCTAATTTCACTAGTTTTGCCCTATATACATCCTTTCTTTCCTGCTTACATGGCACCAGGTAATTTTTGGACTTGAGCATTAGTCTATGTATGTTAAACATACTGCCTGGGGGTGGCTGATATAACTGCCCCAGAGGTGGAGCAAGGAATGTTCTATAAGCAGCTATTCTCTAGTTAAACTGAGGAGTGCAGAAAGGTTGAGGGAGCCCGTGCTGTTAACTCTGCATGTGTCAGACTTACTTGCTGCCTGCTGCAATTAATTTTTAGCATATTTGCAGAGCCCATGCTGACTGCAGGCTCGTACAGTCTGCCACCAAGTATATGTATGTTGTCATCTGTTTAAGACAGAGCAAGATTTGTCCAGTTCCCAAAATATTTGTAGGCAGCTTGAGGCATACGTTCTTCTCTTAGCAACTAATACACCTCAGTATGACAGCTGAAACCTTGCAACACTTTCTCCTCCCCGCCCACGTGCAGTATTTGTCTCCTTACAAAACACACATCCTATTAAGGCTTATTTGAACACCTTATCCATGCAGGCCAACAAGGTGCTTTAAGGCCAGGAGGTTCCAATTTTCCCCTTTGCCAGCTTTATCCTTTTGAAAGCATCCAAGATGTTTAGTGTAGGACAGCAGTAACTCCTTTACTGCCACAGCTCGGTGACCTTGTAAAGTTTCTTTCCATATTGGTTTTAGCCAGTTCTCTCAATTACTAAATTTGATGTTTCAAGAATGGTCACCAGTGGAACAGCCCCACATACCTGTGGATGTCTTGGGTCCCCAGAAGCTGCTCTACCTGCTCGGTCACGTTCTCATTAATTATGTCACACAGTTTCCCAACAGTATCCACTACCACAGTGGGTGGAGCTGAACTGTCTGTGGAAAAACAAACACTTCATGGCTCTTAGTAATAACAGGAGAGTATTTTAGACACAATCCAGTTCTTGCAGGTGCCCAGATTTTACTGGGTTTTCAAACATCTAGGCATACAAGTTCCATCACTGACAGAAAACAAAGTGCCTATTAACATTAGCTAGGTATGGTGAATCCCTCACTAATCCTTTAATGGCTAAAAAACTTGTCAGAGCTGTGTATTTTCACAGCAGAGGTGGTAAAGTGCACCCTACAGGGTCAGCGGAAATCAACCAACTGAAATTATATACAGAGAGAGGGTTATTCATTAGGTTCCTGTAACACAGCAGAAGCACGGTATAGGGCCTGGCCAACAGGGGACCTCCCCACCAAACGCTGTGTTCACAGCCAGAGCTTGTTTTGGTATTGGATTTTACCTGCTGTGACTGAAGGAAACAGGCTCCTTGTCCTTTTCTCCCTCAATTTCAGAAGAGCTAGGCTTGGAGAAGGCATACTTTGAGCTCCATTGGTTTGGGATTATTAGGGAGCCTTGAGGCTTCCTCATCTCCTGTGCAGGCTGTGGGTAGGAAGAGTGCTTCCCTCCTTGACTGAGGCTCAGAAGACCTCAGCAGTCCTGGAGCCTTGCCCTGGGGTTGAACACCCTACAGCGCAGCCAAACCTTTAAACCCAAGAGCAGCAGCAGCTGCTGTTCTCCAGCAGTACAAACCAGAAGCAAACAGGCACTAGGAAGTAACTAAGTATGCCTCTGGGTACTGGCACTCAGTTTTAGGCAGTCAGCAACTTCTTTTTTTACGTTTAACAGCATAAGAAAGAAGTTCTGGGGACTGGTCACGATTACACTTGAATGAATTACTGAGCAGAAATCTACAGCAAAGGTTGAGGTTTTTTTTTCTTAAACTTGGTATCTTTCAAGTAGAGAATGAAAGGTGGTCAAGAAGAATTCTCAGGTCAGCTCACAGGAAACAGAGCTTTGTGGAGAAAAAAAAAATAATCAATTTCATGTGTTATTCCTTTCTTCTGCCTCCCTGGTATTCCTCAGCAACTGCTAAAGGCTTACAAATATTGCTGTTTAAGCTCCCAGCAACCTATTTTTATCTTCATGGTGAAGAATATGCCTAGTTTACTCATTTCTCAGCAGCTCAACATATTTTCTATGAAGAGATCAGCCTTTCCCTTGTTGTCTTCTTCCTTTGGAAATGGTCTGAACAAACGCTAGGTGGTCAGTCTTTACCTAGTTCCAGGAGCACATGGAGATTTCTCATAGCGTTGGTCATTTCCCCAAGTTTTGTGTAAACCTCATTCATTCGTGGATAAACTCCATTCAGAGAATTCACATCAAACAACTTCTGAAAGTGAGAGACTATTGCAAACAGGGTCTGTAAGGACGGTGTCTGGCTGTTCTATAGCAAGCAGAAGGAATAACGCATCCATGTTATTGCTTAACAAAGCAAGAATTCCTTTAAACAGTGAAATATTCTTAAAAGTAGTCTATGAAAAAAAACAACTGGTGTGAATTCCCTCATTAATTCACAGCATTTCAAATATTCTTAAATCTGAAGGCATATTTTAAAGGCAGTTTTCAGACACAAACACCCAGCAAACCAAACACACACTTTTGAAAGCTTTCCTCTCTGTTGCTAGGTAAGTACGCTAATGTATTCCCAGTGCTGGCTGAGAAACAGACAGACCAGAATACCTGAGACTACAGGGCAGTGCAAATTCATCGTTGGTCAAAGGACTTCGATTAAAGCAGCCTTCCCCAAGGTGAATTTATCCATTATGTTAAAATTGTCTTTGACTATTGAATACCTTCAAACAGCCATTTCTCAAACCCCGCAAGGCTTTCAAATGCACAAATCTAATCACTGTGTTAAGAATGCATTTAAGAATTCCACAGTAACTTGCGATTATAAAGCCCCTGGTAAGAATTACCTTTTCCTTATTTTCTATTTCTTCCAAAATTGCATCTACTATGAACTGGAGGTCTTCAACTCGTGTGGATTCTCTGTTATCCTGTGGATCCGCAGTGTGCCAGGGCACCAACTCCAGAGACAGTTTTCTCAAGGACCTATGCAAATCCTTTTAAAAGGAGGGAGGGGACACAATGTATTTTAGTGACATCTTAAAGTTGCTTTTATTATAGAAACAGGCAGATTTTCTGTTTCTTACATGCAAAAGCATTCTAGTACTGCAGACAGTCAGATATTCATGGAATTTGAGCACAGTATCTTGCTTACATTCTTTGATTTAAAAATAACACTGACAGTCTAAAAATTGAAGTACTTCATATATTACAGTGTCAGTGAAATAGAGTGTTGGTCACAGAGAGTTTGGTTTTAGACAAAATCACTTCACTTGTATTTAGATCAAAAAGTTACTGTTCTGGGAAGACAAAAGGAAGAAAGAGAATACTGCATCGTTAATGTGTGAAGTACCTGGACTCTAAAGCTTAAGTGTCAGCTTAGGGACTCAGCCAGCGAACAAAAATATTTAGATGATATAGGCAGAGGAGTATGGCTGGCCTGCAGGCACACTGTACATTTTTCATTTTACTGTGGTTTTAGAGTGATATATAAACAGACAGCAGAATTATTTCTAAAATTTATACACCAAGTCAGGCAATAACAGAAGGTATGCACAGAAAAAAACCCTACAGGTAGGGAGGGACCTACCTGTGCCAAGTGCAACAACACGTTACCTTCAGGGCCATGAGCTGATCGGCCCACATTTCTATAGTGAGTGGAAGGTGCTCAAATCCACATTCCTGTCCATTCCCCTTAATGCAGTTCTGCGCTGGCCCTTTACTACGCCTGTATATTAACGGAGGAGCTCTTGGACTTCGCAAAATAGAATCAATGTGGGACAAAACCTACAACACCAAATAACAAATGTTATTGCTCAAGTATGAATGACATTTTACAATAAAAATCCCTCTCCACCGCAGTCATGACTGTCTAAACATTAAATCATAAACAGCTCCAATAAGTTACTATCGATGACTTTTACAGATACATTCAATATGTAATAGATTCTAAGAGTTAAAAATATACTAGCTAGAAGGCACATAAAAGTAATGCAAATATACTTCCCTTTGAGGGATATTTAACATTTATCCACTTGAGGCATTATTACTTCTACAGTTTACATTTTTCTAAGTTTTATTATATTTGCTTTTTTTTTTTTTTAATTCAAAGAAAAATAAAAGCCACTATCTCCTCAGGCATGTTTAGAACTGTAACATAAGGATCTGTTTTGCCCAAGACCCTGAACAAATCCCTTGTCCTGAAAAGACTTCAGCTAAATCTTTGATTTGATGGTGGCCAACCTAGTCTCTGCTTGCTTGCTTTACTTTCAGGTAGCTTACACTAAAACAGAACAATTAAGAACACGCCTACGTTAACTGCCAAATCCAGAACATTACGCATCTTGCATAGAGGTCTTCACATGAACTCTTAGATTCAAAAAAACATGCTTCAGTTTACATAGTTAAATAAAACTTATTTATTACATGTCATTGTAACAGTGCTAGATACACACAGTACAGATAAAATTTGCATACCTGTAAGTATTGCTGGCAAACGCCCTGCAGCTGATCTACTCCCGAGATACTCTCAGGTTCTTTCTTTTCTTCTGTTCTTTCTCCAGTACTACTCCCTGAAGACCTACACGCCAAATACGTACAGTGGGTTACACAAGTAGCCTTAGCAGGAGATACTGCAGTCAACTTGATTAAAGAACCGGGTACGTAGCACATACACTTACACCTACAAAGTGAAATCTCCATTTTGATGCCTGCCGATAGAATTCCATCAAACTGAACTAGCTGAAGAATGGAATACCTAATGTAAATATCATTAATTTATCTCAAGTCTCCAGGCTGAGGTTATTTCAGACTGCCTGCTATTTTGGGAGGGACACACCACCAGATATACAGTTGTTCTGTTACCAGACGTTCTGCTACAGCTGAAGACTTAAAATCCAGAATTTTACTCAAAAGGGTCAAATTCCATGCTCACAGCCTTTATCTGCTTCTGCATGAACATCTTTCCTGGCTTACTAGATACAGCTCCCTACCCTTCTTGTCAAATCTAAGATGACTTTCTCTAAAACTACCATCTAAATCATACCCACTGCGTGAGAGAAAAGACCATTTAAATATGCATGACGTAAAATGAAGAACTGAGTATTTTAAAAGTTTAAGTGATGTCTTTTTCAGGCCATAAAATATTTAGCATTCGGTATACACATGCACAAACGATTAAGTGAAATTACAGATAAAAATGCTTTGTCGATACCGGATCTCTAATACGTTCAATGTATTTTCTTAGCAATGTTTCAGAAAAAAAAACTAAATAAATTTCTAAGAATAAATCGGACATAACTTCAGTAGCTGCAGCATTCTGCCAGCTCCTGCTTTCTCATTCATAATCCATAATGCAGCCAGTAGCTTGCTTTATAGCTCACTGAAGCAGCAACCACCACAGTGTGGTCCTGTCCGCATTGCCTGTGATAGTGCTCAAATCAAATCCAGAAAGACAAAACAAAATACAAGAGACACTGCTGTGCCCCCATTTGGAGACCACGCCATCATTTCAGAGATTCACAGGGTGTCTTCGAAGATAGTGTAGCATGCGCTGCCCATAACCAGGCTCTGAGGAATGGTGATAAGGTACACGCTTTATAAGCTACTATCCAGATTACAGGTTATAGAGCATCTTTGCCTGAAGAAGTTCAGAGGATTCAGGAAAGCTACTGAAGAAATATACTTACTGGATAGTTTCCTTTAAAGTTTTCTCTAGTTTCTTCACTTGGTGCTTGTAAAGTTTCAATTCCTGTGCAGTTGGTCTGTTAGAAAGAAAGAGTACCATATTATATGCCTTGCATTTGAAGGTATCTGTAAAACTCAGCCAAGAGAAAAAGTAAGAAAGCTTTGCCAGTGCCGCAACATCATTCTGGAAATTAAATACTGCAACATTTCTACATGGAACAACAAGGAACAGCAAAACAACAGCCGGCAGTTGTTATTAACAGCGTAGGGAGGGAAGGTTGACTGTTGCTGCCGTATCTTACTTCTACGCATTGCTTTTGAAGGCAGATTTCATACTATACTTTCACAGAGGCTGGTGCTTTCAGTTTCTTCCTTTGTAAAGCAAAGTCTACTGAAGTCCCCTTACAAAGAATGATACTTATCCTTTCTCACCTTATTTCCAAATCTTTCTTGAGATTTACATTTTCAAGCAAAAGCTGTTCATTCCTGACTTTTGTTTCAATGAGTTGTTTCTGGAAAGACTACAACATAGACTGTGTTATTTCTTTTATTTCAGTCATTCCATAATCAACAAGCTTGAACACTTTATCTAAAGTCTGTATGAGTTAAGAAGGGCTCCCATTTGCCTATATAGCAAGACAGCATTAGTTGGAATTAGAGGAATTAGTTGACCAAGATCAAGAGCCTGCTGCACTAGACCACAGGTAGAGAACCTGAGATGAAGGTCTATTCAGTCCCCAGCAAAGACGACTCACAACATAATACCGAATTGTTGCATAAAGACAGTGAACCCTGCCCGGAGAGGTTACAAATTAAGCAGACACGATAAGAACAAGGGGACAGAAATCAAACACATATATGTTTCTGTGTGGCTCTTGAAGGGTTAGCATTTACAGATCTACACTGATTTATTCTTAGTAGTTCCATACCGTGAGCAGTGCTCTGTAATTAGGAGTAGCATCTAGATTTAAGAATTCTTCCTTGCTTTTTACTTCCCTCTGTACCTGGTCTTCATCTTTTTTATACTGCCTATTGGGAAAAATAAATTGTTTCAGCTTACTGTAATTCCATTACCTCAAAGATCTAAGTTGGCTTAGTTAGCAGTTGTGTATGACTATAACATTTACATAAACTGCAGAGTAAATAGAAATTCTGCCCTAAGATCCACTGCTCTTCTCTATTATTTCTGGGAAGCTGCTTCATATGCTAATTAAGTGTACTTATTCCCCGAGAGAAATCCCAGTACAAGCAAATCCCATTTCAGTTTTCAAGATAATAAATGATAGGGATGTCTCAGGTATCTGCTTGTTGCTTTGTACCATTTAGGCACTGCAATAGAGCTGGAAAGGTGGCACTCCTTTTGTTTAGGGAGATCAACTGAGTGAGCACTGCTAATGCAGTAATTCTTCTGCCTGTGAACCAGGGCAGAAGGTGAAGTGAACGGGGAGCGGGGAGAGAATTCTAGCTCAAGTGTCTAAATACCCCCAACTTCCTAGCTTTCCTGGCCTCCTGACTGAGCAGCTGCTTAGCCTGACTGACAGCTATTCCCCAGATGAATCCAGACTTCCACAACCATTACAATCCTTTGCTGTTTCCTACATGCTAGTGTCATCTGGAACACAGAGTATTTACCATTACAAGCTTTAAAACCAGTAAAGAATAAGAAAAATTCTGAACAGTAGGGCCATAAGACCTACCTTAGCTCCTTTTTCATTTGGCTAATTCGAGATTCATAATAATCAATTAGACAAAGGAACCTGAAGAAAGGAAAATGGTATTTTGAATTTCAGGTATTTTCAAAAATAATCATGCCTGAAAGATACTGTGACCAGCCCATAGGAATAGGCCAGCTTGCAGAACCACACTGCACTTCAGAAGTGACTGCACTGAATAGAGGGCACTCTCTCACGTCAAACACACAGTCATTTTTCTGGAACAGAAAAGCAGAGACATTAACTCTGTACTAGACTACAAGTGGCAGAATTATTCAAGAGGAGACAAAAGCTAAATCCTCCTGGCAGCCTCCTCATCTTGTGACTGTTTACCCAGCAACCTTAACGGCATGACACAGTCCCGAGTGCTTGGGCTCAGCAACCACTGTGGGAGGTAGAGAGCACAGGTCCCGCATAGCCCGAGAACATCCGCCTCCAGAGAAACTAAAAGTGCTTTCAAAGTAAATGACTGCAAAAAATAGAGCCGCAAAAACCTGAACAGCTGAGAAACTGCCTTTCCCCTTGAGCACTCTGAAAGGCTGTCTGAAAAATGTCTGTTTCGGAGATGCAGATGAGAAAGCACAGGAACCAAATTCAGTGATCCTTCGTCTCATACAGTGAGGGCACGAGAAAAGGGCTGCGCACACACGATCCTTTTTAAATGTTTCCCAGGCCCGGACAACCAGGCAACATCAGCACAACAAAGTGATGGCTACCTGAGGCCTAGGAATTAGCAAATCTCTGATTACAGCAGAATTATGGAGCTCTTACTGCAAGAGACACAGCCTTGGAATGCTTTCTCAGAACTGTCACTAAAGTACCTGGGAAGCCTTACAGCAAGCCTGCAGTTAGCAGCTGCAAACACCAGTTGCACTTCAGAACTGATTGTAAACTGGACAGGGTTGGCTGTGGGGTTTGGGTTTGTTTTGTTTTGTTGTTTTGGGGTTTTTGGGGTTTGTTTGGTTGTTGGTTTTGGTTTTTGTTGTTTGGGATTTTTTTTTTGGTGGGGGGAAAGGTGTTTGTTGGGGTTTCATTTTAATTTACGTTTCAAAATGTTAGAACCCCAGGATGAGATCACCCTAGCAGATACTGCAGTTCACATACAGTGAATCATTCCCTTCTCTTTGCTGACACCTAGCGTATACAGGGACTGAGAGTTTTTTACTTTACGCCATCAATTTATCCAGCTCACACTTATTATGCAAGAAAAAATTACTGCATTTAAATACCTTTACAAGAATTCATATTTCAGCTTGCACTCCTAATGTCTCCAGCTTTTTTTCTTTTGTTTTCACATAAATACTGAGAACAGCTACTTACTTTAAAATCCATTTCTTCATTTGATGTTACAGGTCATTCACCATATAAGAAAACTACTTACTGCTGATCTAGAAGAGACTTGGGAGCTCTTTTGCAAAACTGACAAAACATTTTGTTTTGAGTGGCAACCCGCTGTTGCTCCTCCATCCCAATGTTGCACAGCTCCTTCTGCAAACGGGCAATAATCTCTTCCTGTTCTTGCAGCTTTTCCTGCTGCTGTTGATATTTTGCCTGTGAGGAGATAATGGCAGCATTATGAAATGAATCCAGCCCACAAGCTGGAGACTGTACTGTACATGCCCAAGTAGGCACCTGGTCCCAAAGAAGCTTACTACTTGGTTTTTAGCCCTACCAAAGAAGCAGTGGAAGAAGGATATAGAAATTTTTCTAAGTTATGACTAGAAAATTCTGTACAGGTTGAAAAATCTTAGCTAAAGTGTACTAACTCTATGACCCAAGACTCATGTTTATTTTGATCAATACAAATATTTTTAGAGCTTTTATAAAAAGTAAAAAGTTTGAATCCTCAGACAGCACTATCTGAATTACCTGTGAAACCTGTTGATCTTTTTGAAGTTCTTTGACTTGATTCTGTTGCTGGCAAACTTTAGCTATCGTCTCATCTTCCAGCTGACAAATTTTGGACTTGATGTTTTTCACCACGTTTTCCAAATCATTAGCCCGCTGTTCTTGTCGAGATGCCCGACTCCGTTCTTGTCGTATCTCATCTCTAAAAAAAATTAAAAAAAATAAATCCTTGATTTAAATTAAACCCATTTCATTAAACACGGCAAAGGAAGCACAGGCCTCACAACCATTATCTGATGACACTCAATAATAGCCTGCGGCAGCAGGTATGGGAAATATGCTGGTATGGGAAGAAGCAGCAGATGAAACAACATAAGAGCTCAGAAGGAACTAGGCCAACATTGCTGCATACTGGACTAAAGTCTCAGGAAAAAGGTCTTAGGCCTCGTGTGCAACAAGAGCTCCACCTGGCAGGAGATGGGCACTGATAACACTTTCGCTTTATGTTAGGAGGTAACCTCTGGCACTGGATCTTACCTCAGGTAACGATTAGCCTCCATAAGCCCCTGCATCATTTTCTGCCGTCGTTCGGTGTCTTCCACCAGCGTTTTTAATGCAAGTCTTATTCCTAGAGAAGACTGACTGTCTAAGACAATCATATCTGGAGATACATAAGGTAAGCAAAGTCATAATGAAAGGCTTTTAATAGCCGAAGCAAGTCACATCTCTGCTACCATTGCAATGGTACCATTAGAGATGCCTTATGAACTTAGGCTTACTATTTCCAAATACAAAAACTTGTAAAATTAGCATTTCCTTACCCGATATATTTCTGCAGCTTTCAGGGGCAGCAAAACGCACGGGTTTCAAGCCATGACGCATTAATAGCTTGTTTAAGTTTTCCCATTCTCCCTTCTCCTGCTGCATCTGGGAGAAGGGGAAGAAGAGACAGAAACCTGAGTCCTCAAGATCAGCTGGCGGTCTCCGGTCCTTCTGGTGGTGCAGGCAGCGGGGGACACCAAATGCCCCCAAACGAAAACAAACCAGCCCCAAGCCCCAAGAGCCGCAGCTGCTATAGGAGGACTTGTAAGGCTTTGCGACAGGATCCGCAAAAAACATTAGGAATAAGTGTGCTTAACGACATACAGAATAGTCAGCTTTCCCGATAACGGCTGGAAGGAGAAATATGTAAAATTTGGCTTTTTAAAGCACCCGGGCAGCCGGCCCTGGGGTCGCTGCAAGGCGGTGGGCGTGCAGCCCGACAGAAGCCCAGGGGACGCGGGTGCCGGCGCGGGGGGTTGCGGTTTGTTTGTTTTCTTTTTGTTCCGGCTTTAACTACCAAGCACCAGCAACAGCCGCCTCACGTCCACCGCGGTACCTCTGTCATGGCGAGGGACGGACCGCCGGCGAAGGGGACCCGGCCCGGCGCCGCCACCGGTACGCGAGAGGGCGAAGGGGCCGGTTACCGGTACGCGGAGCCTCGGCGGCGGGGGGGCCGCAGCTTCATCGAGGGCTGCCGGCGGCGGGAAGGCGCAGAGCCGGCCGGGAGGGCGGGAAGGAGGGCGGCGGGCCGAGGGTAACGGTGGCGAGGGAAGGGGCGGGCGGCCGCGGGGCGGCGCTGGCCGCACGCCGCCATTTTGAGGCGCGGGGAGTGGAGGGGGAGGAGAGCCCGGCGGAGGTAGGAGCGGGTCCGGGAGCGGCGGGGCGTGGGGCTGGGCTCGCCTCATCGCCCGCCCGCGGGATGTCTGGGCTCTCCTCGGGCGCCTGGGAGCTGTTCTCCCTTCCCGCTTCCACATGCATCGCTTGTCGGGACGGTCGAGGGAGCTCTCCCCAGGCTCCTTGGAGACTGAGGAGAAGGAGGAAGAGGAGGAAGCAGTCAGCGGGTCCGACCCGGCGAAGGGTGGGAGATGCCGGGCAGCCGGGCCTGCGGGGCTCTGCGGCCTCAGGCTCGGGTCCTTGGAGAGCAGGGTGCCCCCGCCTGGGGGGGCGGAGGGTCGCGGCCAGCGGCCATCAGCTGTTTGAGGAGGGATTTGGAGAGGTGGCTGTTAGGACTTAATGCGAAAAAAAACCCCAAAACCAACTCTTTGCTGACCATAAAGGTGGGTGGCGGGGAGAAATTTGCCACCTGCTGCCTGGCAGGGATTAGGTGGGCGTAGAGCGGTAATCCTGCCCCAGTTTTCAAAACAAGTCCTTATGTATAAAGAGGCAAATCTCATTTTGGGGCTGCTGGTTTGATTAACGCAAAATGCTGTGAAACGGGGCAGCCGGTGGCCAGTGCAAAGCTGTTTCCTTGAGTCCGAGGCAGCGGGAGCGCGATATCGACTGTCCCCCAGGAAACACTAAACTGGCCTAGAGTTTGGGTTCAGGTTTGATCTTAAAAAAAAAAAAAAAAATGTATGGCCACATTACCAGATGATTTGATTGGGATTTTTTGGGGTGTCTGTTTGGTTTTTTTCTTTAAAAAATATATATATATATAATCTGTGTGTCCTGGGATGTTACCTAACCCTTTCAGCATTGATCCTAAATTATCCGCTGAAGCTCACGCGGCAGGGCTGCGTGCTGCCAGGAGCGATGTGGTCTCTGCGGGTAGGCTGTAGGTGCCACCTCTTCTGCCATTTCTTCTTGTTCCCGAGGCCACTTTTTGTGCCGTTTAGCTGGCAGGGACATGCGTGGGTCTGTCCTGAGCCCCGACGCCTGCTCCTTTGACGAGACTGGGAAGGGGGATGCACAGAAATACACCCTGCCTGGCTGCCGCCGTGTGCTGGGGAAGCGAGCCTTCACAGAAATTGGCCTCCTCGGCATTTACTAGGTGGTGTACGCTGCTCGCTGCCGTGAGAATTAAGTCCTTAGATCCTTTCAACGGTTTCACTGATTTTAAAACATATTTTTCAGTTCATGAACAGAAATGTGTTTAATTACTGACAAAACCACGGACAGTAATATGGTAGTGTACTTGAGTGTCTTTTAAAATAAAAGCTTCAGTCAGAGTGAAGGAGGTTTAATTTTTAAATGCGCATTCCTCTGTTATGCTGATGAGAGACCCTAGAACTTACAACTTTACTTGTAATTCATTTTTCACTGAAAAGTACAATTTACCAAAAATCCACTTCTTTGCACTTACTTAAATTATGCTTGTTGATATGCACAGATAATGCAGACAGCATTTAACAAATTAATTTGTTTAGTGAAAAAAAAATTAAAAATAAGTCAGCGGTGTTGTAAAACACAGACATTGTCTAAAAATCTCCTAAGTAAAAAACAAGTGATTTATTTGTGGTTTCCATAGACTTGATGACTGAATTGCCGGGTCAAATTGCTAAGGTGATCATTGAAAACTACTACATTGGTTTACTGCTAATGGTAAAACTACGACATGGTTTAGAATTGTCAGTAGGAGTTGGTGAAACTACATGATTTAGAAAAACGAGTAGGTTGAAAGTGTTGCCTGTGCTATTTTACTTTCCCTGAGGTAGCAATAATCGCTAGTTTGTTGCAGCTTGTGACTGAGATGGGCGGCTCTGGATTTGCTTCCCGCTTTGTTCAAAGTTGTTCATTCTAAGCTTTTGCTCACAAGTTAGGCAAGCCATTTTTCCATCAAGTAACTAACAAACTTACGATGTGCTAATAAGGTTAGGATAAATTGCACACACTAATTTTGTAAAAGAATACTTATATCTGCGTTTCTGTCTAAGGGAAAAATTATGTTGTATTTCATCCTATATATGGTAGTGCATGATATTTCGTGGTGCTTTTACCAATGTCCTATATCTTAAGTGGAGAAAATGAGGAAAATTTAGGCCTGAACGCTTTTCTGCTGCTATTCTGCTTTTCTTTTTTTCTTGCTGCTAATTGGACTAAAAGCCGTTTTGGTTACTATGGCATCCCGTGAGGAGATTACTGTCTGTGAAGATGAAGTAAGGTAAAAAATCAGAACCGTGGTATGAGCAGATTTGGAAAGATACCCAGAGTTCCAGTGGTCTCTTATGACTGTATCCAAACTTTAAAAATCACTTAAATGAAAGGATATCTTGCCACATCTCCTCCCCTTGAGTGTTTGTGTGTGGGGAGTTGCGTTTCTGGATGCTGCAGGTAATGTTTATGAGAAGGAATACAGACAAATATCTTAAAACATGATAGCTAAACTGGACATCCTGACTATTTTTTCAAGTTGAAAAGGCTAAAATGCTTTCTCAGAAACCAATCAAAATATTGTATTTTAACACCTGACAAGAAATCGCAGAACTGTCCAGGAGCATCTGAATTCTAAGTGTAATTATGTAGCCATAATGTCACCTGAAATGGAAGGTTTAGTGGTTAGATGGGTATATGCCTCTCTGTATGGTATTTGTCAAAGTAAGCCTGCTTAACTCTGTTTATATTTTGTGATATTTTGTCATATTTAAATGTTTGAAAAACATGAAAATATAAGCAGTTCTGTAAGCCTGTTCTTTCAAGTGTCATTTTTCATTTGTAAAAAGCGACTTGGCCTGGAGCAGTAAAGCTTTGAACTATAAAAATCGGTAATTTAACTCTTTCAACGACAATTAATTTACTTTGTTGGTGTTTCCATAGGTCTCGGTACAGCCACTTAGAGAAGATGACAGATTTGGTGGCTGTTTGGGAAGTAGCTTTAAGTGATGGTGTTCATAAGATTGAGTTTGAACATGGGACGACTTCAGGAAAACGTGTTGTCTATGTTGATGGAAAGGTGAAATTGCTATGTGCTCAGAATTTGCTATGATACAAATTGTATAAGTGTTCTTCCATTGAACAGGCATCAGAACAAACAAAAGACTAATAAATGCAAGTGAGGTACATTCAGTTGGTTAACTTTACCTAATTTACTGAACTGAATCATTCTTTTTTTGTTTTCAGTTACAATTAAGGTGTGAGTAATCACAAAGTGCTTTGCTGTCCTTGGGCAGAGGCACTCCAGACATATAAAATATCGTGTACTTGTTCCTTCTGAAATGATAGTTAAGTAGTAAGCTGTTTCCCCAAGTTCTAGTTCAAATTTTTTTATCCTAAGACACGTATTCAGGTTTATCAGTTAATACCCATTGTCTTTGTTTTTTTTCTACAGGAAGAGATAAGAAAAGAATGGATGTTTAAATTAGTGGGTAAAGAAACATTCACTGTTGGAGCAGCCAAAACAAAAGCTTCTATTAACATTGATGCTGTCAGTGGTTTTGCATATGAATATACTTTGGAGATCAATGGGAAGAGCCTGAAGAAGTATATGGAGAACAGGTCAAAAACAACCAATACGTGGGTGCTGAGCTTGGGTGGTACGGACTATAGAGTTGTTCTAGGTAAGTAAACACTGAGTGACTTCATGTTGCTGCCTTTGAGTAAACTTGTATACATTTAATTACTGGTAATCAAGAGAAAGCACAGTTCAGTGGCTAGCACTGTTGCAGTGTAAAATCCTGAGTGGCCTGCAAGTTTGGAATCAGATGCCAAAGCCTGAAAAAATAATGGCCTTATTACACCTGTGTGAGCCTGCTGTCAGTGTTCTGTCCTACAACAGTGTGGCCTAGATTTAAAAAAAGGAAACATAAAAAAGGTTGGAAGGAGTTATGGCTTCTGTATCCACAGAGCTGCCATAGCAAGGCAATTCTCCAGGTGAAGCGTGTTACAGAAGTGTTACCTGCGATGTGATCACACCCACTGCGTGTGTAAGTAAGTTTGTTAACCAGCTAAACAGGCTTTCCTTCCAAAAATCATAAGCCAAAGTTAGAGTCTTTAACGGAAGAAATGCAACAATGTTATTCTACATTCTTGATAGATTAATCAGCATCCTTTTTTCTGCATCACTTCTTAACTACAAATTTAATCTGAAAACTTCGGATGATGTTTCTTCGCTTTCTTAACAGCAAGGCAATACACTTCTCTTCTGCCCCTTTTCCAAATACATTACAAGCAGATGGCAGGAAGGGATCCCCTGAGGAATCTGTCTGAGGCATCTAGTGGGAAAGCTTTCACTTAGGTCTTGCTGTATGGTTAGACCTGGTGACAAGAGACCTTGGGCTGTGATTTCTTCTTAAGCCTCAGGACAGAATGAATTGCCCTAAGATGAAGAGAGCAATTTTAATGCCAGAAACAGATTAGTCTCCTCACAGACTTTTAACCTCCCTGTGCTTATTTAAAAGGCAAGCAGTGTTCAGCTCCCTACTGATGCCCTGTAGGTGACAGTGTCAGTAATGTGAATTCCAGAGCAAAGTACTTGAAGGAGGATGTGCTGGGAGAAGTAAAAGAATGTTCTGCTTCAAACAAAGAAAACTCCAAGATTTGTATTTAAAGTGGTCCTTGGGCCTTCAAGGAGATTTTAAGACAAGCAGTTTGATGGATGTTAAATAATACTGCTTTTGAATTAAACAAACCTGGAAAAAATGTTAGAGCTTCATTGAAACAGTACTCAAATAACTAGCAGAAATTAGTTCATTTTTCTGTCTCCAAGATTTTCAGTTTAAGAATGATTTTCAGTTTAATGTCTCTGATAATATTCAGAACAACCCAGTGTTAATAGCCAGGGCTAGGGAGAGGTAAAAATGTATGTATGTTCATAGCAACAGTTGTTTGCCCATTGATTATGGACCCTCCCATCTCTCTAATATAAGGAAAAAACCCTCTAGCCCAGGTACTATGGCTAATTAGGAACAACTTTTGGGATTGAAAGTAAAATTCAACAGTAAATTTTAAAAATCCTATGTTTTCCTGCCTGTAGGGGCAGGGGGGGGATCTTGTTCTTTCTACTTCTTGTTTTTTTTTTTTTGTTTTTCTTTCACAGAAAAGGACACTATGGATGTGTGGTGTAACGGTCAAAAAATGGAAACAGCGGTACGTGATCATTTCTAAAGGCTTTTCACGGGCTATGGCTAGATAACCAAAGCTTTGCAAAAGAAGCCACAGAGGGCAGGCTACCTCACTTCACCACAGAGTACGAGCACGTGCCTAGAGAGCTGTACACTATTAGTCTGTTCCAAATGTCCTTCACTGTATTTTACAGCTGACAGTATTTCAGTTAGGATGCCAAGCATCTGTCTATTTAAGGATAAACAGTGCTTTTATTTACACTTTTTAGACAAAATAAATCTCCTGGGTTGGTTGTCCTGGATTTTTAGGGACAAAATTTTCAGGGGAGTGAGAGGGACTTGAGTGTGATGCAGAGGGCAGAGCCACCTCATCCAAACCTGCTTGTGTTAGTGGTGACTGAAAGTTGAAGACATGTGGTCTCTTATGACTCACAGTTTTTTTCCATCTAGAGATGGTCCCTAACACATAGGGCTGAGGTGCCTCGTTGGAACTAATCAAATCTTTAGTCCTTCTGTCATATCTGTATTAATTTTTAGAGCAGGTTGACAGCTAGAAGGCTTAATCTGGTGTCTTTTTAAGTTATGATGGCTTTCAACAAGTATACTATGTAGGCTTCCCCATCCTTGAAGGATGTGCTTTCTCACCAGAGAGTTGTGACTGTGATTTCTACTGCCACAAGTAATCCCCTGGATGAGTACAAATTGTAAAATCAACAGTTTTGCTGTACGATGAAAATATTCTTTGGTAATCAATGGAAGAAACATCCTCTCCCAATGAATTGGAACTTATGCTCTTGATGGTTCTCAGCCTTTTCTATAATGTAATAAATGCACTGGGAGATATTTTAGGAGACATGGTGGTGTTGGGTTGACGGTTGGACTTCATGATCCTAGCAGTCTTTTCCAACCTCTATGATTCTATATTATTTCAAGCTACGAGTAAAGGTTTAGTTGTCAAAGTGTGCTTGCATTAGAGCGGCACACAGATTTTTCTGCTCTCCCAAAGACGATGACAAAACCAAAGCTGTGTATGGCAAAATCTGTAACAGGAAATCACCTAACTGCAGCAGGAGCTGTGTATCCAAAATACACGACCGTTACACTCAGCTCAGGGATCTCTCTGTCGTGCTGTAGAAGGCACCAGATTCTGCAGAATCTCAGATCGGGCTTTGTCAAGGCATCCAGTTAAAGATTTGTGAGTATTAGATGACAATCAAAATTTCACATACTTGGATATGGTGAAGTTGGAGTTTGTGAATTAGTATCATTGATTCATGTCAGTAAAACAAATCCAGACAAGACAGTTTCCTTCCAAGTTGTGGGGTATAGCCCATAAGTACCACACAAACCTACGCTGAAGTGGCAGTAAAACATGAAGGATTTAGTGGTGCCTTCTACAGCAGGACAGACTGATGCACTCAAGCTTTATTTTACTGAAATAGCACATCTGGTTTTGTTCTTGTCTCCTTTCTCCCAGGGTGAATTTGTAGAAGATGGGACTGAAACTCACTTCAGTGTTGGTGACCACAGCTGTTGCATTAAGGCTGTCAGTAGTGGAAAACGAAAGGAGGGAATTATTCATACCCTTATTGTGGATGACAGAGAAATTCCAGAGGCTGTGGAGTAGCCTCTAGTTAACTGATTACTGTAGGACTGAGATTGGGAATTTTCAATTACTGTGGTAATTATTTTAATATGTACTACTTGGTACATCTCGTTTGTGCTGGGTTTATTTTAGTTTCTGTATATGAAATTATTCTTTTTGAGGACCAGATGGAAATAATCATATACAAGCTCTTACATTACCAGTTTTTAAAAAAACTATATAAAAATATATATTATATCACCAAATGCAGAGAGCACAGGTGAATTTAAGTAGAAATTATATACTAGAAAAGAAATCTCACTGTAATAAAATGCAATATAAATATTCAGTAAGAGTGAATCCGTATAAACTGTGGGTGTATGTGGAGGGAGGAGGGAGCATGTGCTGGGCATTGGAGTAAGCTGTTACAATTTTCTCAGTAGTTATTGTTTATATGAAATGACTACCAAAGTTTTTCAGATGCGGTTACAGAAGAGTTACAAACTTAATAAAAAAGGTTATTAATGAAATACGTCATTACCAGTACTTGTGTAACAGTATTAAAATAATACCATGCTATGAAAACCATTCTTTATTCCGAGTAGGAGAGATGTTAGTTACACTGTGCCAACAAAAAAAATGTTCAGGTTTTCTAAAAACTGATGCTTCATAGAAATTGTTGCAGTAGTTCAGAAACTCTGGGCTGAGTTTTTTCAAAAAAGAAAACAGAAATAAAAAATCCTCCAAGGAAACTCCTTTAAAAATGATACTTCCTGAAGCAAGCAGAAATAAGGTTATTCAGTGCTGCCTAATGAACCTTAACTCCACAGCTGTGTGTTTTCTTGGCAGTAGCAAGTGAATCAAGAAACATGAGAAAAAATGAGACAAATAGAGGAGAAGAATGTGTTGCTTACATGGAGAAGCTGAGATAGAAATAGACTAATTCTTTTTCAAACTTCCAGCATACTATCTAAAAGCAACCTTGGGATCTCTGTGAGAACAAGACTCGGATGGGTTAGATGGTTCTCACAAGGTCACGGGCAGGGTGTGGGGGGTTTCCCTTTAACATTAACTAGAGCACAGGCTCACACACCACAAAAGCTACCCTTTTGCAACAACGTAGACATAGCTAATATTAAATATAATAAAAAAAGAAAACCCAATTATAATATTCATTTAAAAGCTTGTTTTGTAATGGTTCAAAAAATTTTTTCACTTGCAACCTTGCTTAGAGTTCAGAATTAGACTTTTATAACAATTTTTTTTAGACTTGAGTGATTCCTAGCACTATGACTTCTGTCTTGGGAGTTGCAGGCACAGTTCAAATGTGATGGGAACTCATTAACAAATTATTTTGAGAGGTTTTATTAAATGAAATTAGTGTTTATGTTTTAGGGTTCAGACTGCTCTCCACTTGCACAGTGCTTTACATGGAGATGAAACACTTTTCATGTGCCAATGTCGTTGGTTTTTAATACTTTTATGCAAGCCTTCCTTCTCCCCAGATAATTGAGAGTTTTAACCACAACTGTCTTTTCAGTTGAGAAGCAGACATGATATTGACAGATGAGCCTTTATTTCCATATGACAGCAATGTTATAAGCCATTCAGGTGTTTAGTTAGAGCCGTAACTGGTGGTTTTAAGTGCTTCAGATTGGACAAATCTGGTAGTAGCTTTTAGTTAGGGGCAACAGATTTGTTTTAAACCCTGCTGATGTCAGACATAGTTTCAGGCTTTAGTACAGGAAGTTTCAAAGTGGGGATGTTTAGCTACAAGGTTGACACTGTAGTCTTTAAAAGATATTGGTAAAGGTAGATTAATTGAAGAGCAATTTCAAGTTGTAGCTTGAACCAGTTCCCTAATTCTGTAGCCTTTCAAAGCAATTGAACGTCACTGGGAAATCTATAGCTCAAACCAAGTCATGTCCCTAAGACTATATGGAAAAGTAACACGTTAGCTGACACTGTCATTTATACTTTTTACTTCGAATACATGTACCTACAATGCTCAGAATCTCTTAACTAATAAAAACTCTAACAGCAACTACTGGTAGAAGTCATGAAGTAGTGCCCCTTATTTGTCATAACTGTGTATTTAATAGCATGTCCCTAAGTGGGAAACAGCTTTCACCTGATACATTCACCTATTTAAGGTAGAAGAAAATTTAAGAATCAAAAGGCACAACCAAGGTCTCTTGGGTTTCACTTTATATATATATATAAAATAGCTCAGATCAAGAAAATGTAGTGGAAGAATGACAACCTATGCAAACATCAGGTGTACAGTCACGTGCTCAGAACACTTTAAGGCATAAAGCAAATGACCAGATAAACGTTAAACAGTATTTTGTGATGCTTTCCCTTCCGTTTCTATTCACAGGTAATTTTATTCTGATCTCCCTAAGGTATTGACTGACTTTTTTTGTTCATGGATGTTTCAGAGTGCTTTGCATGAGGCACTTTGATCACAGCATGTTACTAGTTGAAGCATCCTCTTAAAATCTAAGTACTAGACTTTTTTCTCAGGGGGTCTTCACAACAGCTACAGTTCTAATTAACTCTTACTCAGGATGTTCCCGGTTTCCTCAGATGGCTGAAATCCTCTCCCTCACTGGAGAACAAGTCAACAAATACTGTGGAAGGGCCCCAACACTGTTGCAAATGACAAAGGTGTCAGGATTGTTTACATCATCTACTAAGCTGTCATATACCTTAATGGCCTCTCCATCCACTGCCAGTGGCCCAATATAAGACGGCTTGCCTTTAGTGTATAAGCCTGTTAATACATCAGCCTCAAACACGTACATTTTAGAGTCTGTTTCCTGTAGATCTTTAAGCTCAATTAGGCTTTTCGGGTTCCTTTTAAAGTAGATGCCAGCTCCGTATTTTTGTTCTGGAAAAAGAAAGACAAATTTTCAGAAGAAAAAAAAAAAGCCTTTAACAACAGGTTGTTTTGGGGTGGTAGTACTACAAGACTGCTTCTTGATTCAGTGTTACATTTTATGTTATTGCTCGGCATGTGCCATCCTTTTGGAAGCCAATTTGTGTTAAGTGGTGCTGATGCTAGCACTGACCTCCTGCTGAAATCACGAGCAATGACAGCTGATGGCCGTTCTGATTTAGCTGCTACTCCAGTGATAGAAACATCAAGGTATAATGTATTTATATAAATGCTTTTGTCATCGTATACTAGGGACTCTGGTAAGCGCCAAACAAGGTAAGATTTTAATAACGCAAGCTGCAAAAAAAGCTTTGGGATTTATAAGGGGAATGCTGCTTAAAAATGCTATTACAGTATCGCATCGAAAAGTGCCAAGAAATAAAATTAGACCATCATCCTGTTTATTACTTTGAAAACATGAAGGTGTGCTATGTATGTTGCCCAGAGAAGGAAAGGCAAACCTCCACTTTCTGAACAGCTTATTGCCTGAAATCCCAATTCTGCATCTGACAAGCAAAATACCAGGCCCTTCACCTACTGCAGGATGAGACGCCAAATGCTTATTCCCTGCATTTCTGAAAGCATCTGCCCACTACGCTGTCCGCTACAGTACTTCATAGACACTGCAACTGTCTTCCTAAGCGTACTCTAGTTTGGATGGGAGGTTGCTCAGCCAGGTTATCCGCTGACTCTGATTGCACCTGATCTGAGTGGGGGCTTAGGCTAGATGACCTTCAGAAGCACCTTCCAGCCTCAATGGTTCTGCAATTCCTTTGTACGTGCTTTAAAGCATCAAGCTGCTGAATGTGTCTCTGCTGCAAGTAAAGAGGGATGTCAACTTTCTTTACAGAGTGACACAACAAAATAAAACCTGGACGTGGCATTATATGGATATTGACAAACCTGCCAACAGTGTCTGGGCTAGGCTAGAGTCCAGGCTTATCCTCCTGAAGCCTTACTGATTGCACAGCATCGGGAAGGAAAAACAGGAAAATCTTACAATAGATAAAAAAGCAAGCTCATATGACTCTAAATGCACATAAGAAACAGTTATTGTTTAGGAATGCCATATTGATTTTAATCCAACTTTAGTAGTCAGTCACTGTTCATTTTGGTGAAAGATGCCAAAGCAAGTTATTACCTTCTGGCGGAGAATACATCCTGTGAAATCCAGTTTGGCACACGGAGTTACAGAACTGAGCAGGAACACGCTGATAGAGCTTGTGGGTTATTTTGGAGGTACTTTGTTTTTCTTCCATTTCTTTTTTCATTTGTTGGAATGCAGCGGATAAAAGAGGATTGTGTATCTTTTCAATCTGTAGTATAAATAGTAGTGTAGTATAAGCAAACAGAGACCAATACCCATGAAATCCATGAGTGCTCTTTTTCAGGCTACATTCTTCAATATAAGACCCTCTGATTTAGCATATATGCATTGACCATGCAGCAGATAAAGTATGCGAAGTGTGCAATTGATCAACAGAAAAAGAACTGTGCCACTGTCACGTGCCTCTCATTGAAATCCATGGGAATATATATACTGTGCGGGTGCCAGAGCAGTGGCACAGGCTGCCCAGGGAGGCTGTGGAGTCCCTTCCCTGGAGACATTCAAACCCCGCCTGGATGCGTTCCTGTGCCCCCTGCACTGGGTGTCCCAGCTCAAGCAGGGGGGATGGACCAGATGATCTCCAGAGGTCCCTTCCAGCCCCTGCCATCCTGTGATTCTGTGAATGTATCCCAGTATACTGATTTCCAGTACTTGAGTTGTACTGAACAGGTTTATCAACAATACATCAGAATTAGCTGGGTAGGTCCTTATGGCCTAACCTCGTAAAGCACTGTAAGTGTCCTGTAAGGTGTGGAGAACCTCAGCTCTCGTTGATCAAAACTCTACAGCTCTTGGGGAAAAAAAAGAGATCCACAGATAAGAAGGCCTTTACGTTAACTTGTGCTTTGAAAGCGTGGCTGCGCGCAGCATAACGCCACCCAGAACTTCAGGCAAATTGGCTACGCTGCAGCTCTCACTCCCCTACCTGCCTTGACCAGTGGGACAGCCACCGCCCTTGGGCATCAGTCACTACCAGGGTCCTGCAGGGCCTCCACTCCAGCAACCTGCTCGTGCCAGGCTTCTGACTGCTCAGCTAAAAATGAGCAGGGACTGAAGCACGACCAAGCATTTGCTCTGTTAAGTCATTTAACTGAACTATGACCTATCCTCAATGCAGTACTGTTTTAAATTCTGATGTACCTTTTGTGTTGAGCCTCAGCAAAGTCTTTAGTTCTGCAGATCAAAAAGCACCTTGCTTTCATTGGGTATTTGCTATTATTTCAATGTTAAGTAACTTTCTCATATGAAAGGTAGTTCAGCACGTGGCAGTCTGGTCTCCAGTTATCCGCTGTTACTACTAGACACACACATCCTTCCAACTGTGTTGCCTCCTCCCGTTCGATAAAGCACTGACATCCAAGCAGGATCCCAACTTCAACACACTACTAATCAGATCGTAACTCTGACAAATTCAGCTGCTAATTTTTGGTGTCAAGCTCACGAGAAGAAAACAGAGACACTGCATTAGTGTCCTGAAATACTGCACTCATTCCAACATATGATCTCATATTTCTCTAGAGTCCTAAAAGAACATTTGAAGCATGAAATAAGAGACAGAATATACAGTTAAAAGGACCTCTTGTAATTTAACACACTTTTTGAGTGATCATTTGCATTATGTTTCAAATACTTTCTATTATATCTATAATAGACTACATCTATTTTAAGGATGAGGCTGATTTGTTCTTAGTTTTTAAAAGAAATATATTGAAATAGTTCGTCTGAGTTTTTTAAGCGTCCGTTAAACATGTTAGTTCAAATATATCAGCTGAGATTTAGTTTTTTCCATGAATACCCTCTTTACCTTGAGAACACGAAGCCCAGCCTTTTCAAACTGCTTCTCTCTGTCTTTAAACTCCTGCAGGTGTGATTCCACCAGTGAAATCTGGATGTATTTAGTAGTATTTGCCCTGTGAAGGTGTTCTTCCGAAAGCTGACCTGCTTCTGGTTGGCCTGGATACAAATGAGGGAGTAAAATATTCATATTTCACAGTATCTGAAGCAAAGGCAAGGAGGAGGGATCCAATACTTTGGTTTGGTAATTTAGTTAAGAACAAAGAATGTTAAATATTCTCCAAAGTAATGCCAGAGGCTAACATTTAGAGGGATTTAAAATGTATATAAATATATACACACACACATATATAAATGTATTAATTTTTTTCTACCAGAGACAGAAAATCACAGAAAAGCAATTTATATCCTCCATTATATCTCCCCACAGCCCAACTTTCATGTAATGGTATCTGTATTGAATGACTACACAAGCATGAGGAAGCATGGAACATCCAGTAGCTTTTTGTAATGCCACTAGTTCTACCTGCTGTCAGTGGGTGGCTGGGGCTCTGCAGAACAAGGCCGTTGGTGGGTCCAGCAACGGTGGTCCAAGCCTCAGCTAGTGAAATTGCTCAACAAAGGTATGTGTTAAAGTGCAAATTTTGTAAGCCTCTGGTGGCCAGGCTTTTAAGTGAAGCTGTCCTGGAGGAAGCCAGCATTACAGCTGGCTGTACAACGATGGCCAGCCCTTGTATAAACTGTGCCCTACTGGGAATATTGCCAAGTGAGTAACCAAATCTAACAAATGCTCTTTCAGGAGCTCGTATGATGGAAGTACAGTAACACTGGTAATTAAAGCAATGCTCAGTATGTGTGTGAACTGAATGCACACCTGTCCACTCTCGGCAATACATAGATATATGTTGCTTCATACTTGAACTTATTCAGGCACTTATTTACTCAGTTAGTCACTTCTTTACTTTACATACCCATTAAGTGCAGCAGTTTCTCTTGTTTGGCTGTAGCCTGCTCTTGCATACGAAGCAGTAATTTTTCAGTTGTGAGCACTGCATCAATCACAGCATCCGGGGGACCCTTAAATTCCAGCTTTGCTTTTCCCCTGTGCACTTCTTCTGATACACATAGACTAGAATGCAGCTCCTGAGATAGTTCGTCAAACTCATTTTTACCGAGGCTAAAAATGTAGTTGTTTTCAATAACAGCACAGTGACTTTTGTGAATTTGTACCAAGCTTTGGATCCACAATTCTGCTGCTTCCAACGCTGTACGTATGTTCCCTTTAAGTTCAATAGCCGGTTCATTATTTGCAGTCTCTTTTACGCTTTGACTGCCTGACTCTATTCCTGGAAGAAAGATTGGGGTCTTTTTATACAAGTGCATTGGAAGAGTAAAGAGCTTTCAAGCGCTGTCACAAACTCCTGTATGTAATCCAAGACGTACAGTGCAAGAAACACACTACTCTTCTGGTATGCTCAAAAAAAAAAAGAGATTAGGTACCAGGAGGTAAGGTTTCCAGGGGGAAAAAAAAAAACAAAACAAAACATACACATGCAGACTTTATTTGCCTCCCACTAAATAACTTCCAACAAGGTAGGCACTAACGATTTTTATGTTTGAATATCTTATAAGGGGCTGCCCAGTTCCATGCCTATTAATGTTAAAATGCAAAGCATTCATACATTTTTGCCTCCCCCTTTCCCCAAGACACACATGCAAATACTGAGTTCTTTTTAAAGGAATGTCAAATCTCAAATCTGGAACGCTCATTTACTTAAAATGCCCCTTCTGTTCATTACTTACCCAAATAATCACTTCTGTTGTAATGCTTTTTTCCCAGTTTATGTTCTACCGAATAAAATTTTCTCTGGAAAACCTTGAAAGAGAAAAGTTTAGGAGCAGTTTGAAATCTCCGTTGTCAAACATACAATTCATCTCTTCAAAACTCTGTTAGACAAGCACTTTACAGCTGTAGTTATACAACTCCCCCCCCCCCAGTCCTGAAATTGTTAACAGCTGACATTCGTCAGCTTTTCCCAAAATGTTACTCCTGACAATATCAAACGCATTCCTGCTCTACGTCTCCTAAGGTAAGACACCTTACACACTGAATGGCACCTTTACCAACTCCCTTTGGTGGTGGCATATCCAGAATTCATGGAACCACAGTGGATAAAGGTGTTCATTACTTGCAGTTTAATGCTGATGAGTCCTTACTCAGTTTTAAAACCCAGACAATTCCCCTGCCTTTACCCCAAAGTTCCTCTACATGATGACACATGGAAGGCCTCTGAGAAGCGCTGCTCTGCTAGGCAGTTGGTTTGGCATCTGGCAAATTGCCTTTCTTTTGTTTTCCAGCAATAACATTTCTGCTGTGCCCTGATTATCAAGGGATTAAGTGATGAGCACACTGCTGTCATACAGCTTCCTTTAGAGCTTATGGGACTGTTACAGAACATGGATCTGATCTTAGAATCATAGAATGGTTTGATTTGGTAGGGACCTTAAAGATCAGGTAGTTCCAATTTCCCTCCACCCAGTTCTTGCACCTGTTGAAAGAATGGATGGTTGAAATTGGACAGGATGATCTCCAGAGGTCCGTTCCAACCCCTACCATTCTGTGACTCTGTGAAGTTAAATGGGAACAAAAGCAAACTCTGTACTTTTATAATAGATGGCTAAAATAGTTGTGTATTAATCACATTGGCCAAATATTCCAAAGGTGGAAAATGGCACACTGCAGTTGAAATTATCCAGTGTCTGTCTGCAACCCTTCTGTCAGGTCAGGTCATGTAATGTGTTGATAGTGTTTTGCCCTAGGAACTTCATACAAAAAAAAAAAAGTTAAATTTCCCGAGGAGGAATAAGCTTGTTCCCTAACGAGTTAAGACTAGACTCTTACAAATTCGCTGATAGTCATGGGAATTTCAGAGCTCCCTCCCCTTGCTATCAGACCACAGGGTGAAGACTCTGGCTTTAGTGAAGACAAAATAAAGTTTTGTAAAGGTTCATAATACCTGTTAACAAGACAAATAGTTTCATAAAGGGACCTGTCACTCACAAATGCTGTGAGTAGTATGGAATTCAGGTTATCTTGATTTGTAGTGATCTATTGGAATATTTTTATAGTTTCGAGTTTTACATATTGGTAGTTAACAACAAATTTGTTACCTTATAGGCATTGTAGTCATCCCAGGAAAAGACAAACTGCACATCTATGTTCTTCTCAGGGTGTGTCCTGGCGAAATATAAAACTTCTTCAATCATGATCTCTGCCACTATATCAACAGGCAGCACTAATGACCAAATCCCATTTCCTGGAAAAGAAATGGAGGCAGGCTGCTTGTCCTGAATGTAGCACAAGCATCTTGTCACTGCATCTTTCAATTCCTGCAGGAAAAACAAGTGTTATAGTCCTCACATCACTCAACATGAAAATCAATTAAAATCCCATCTGACTGATCATCACCTCACACTGTAACACGCTGTGGTGGTAGTGTGGCCATATGACGTGCAGCACGTGTTCACAGGGTAGATTATGCCCTTTTGTCACTATGAGTGGCTTATACGATGAAGCATATCTACGTTGAGACTCAAATTCTTCCTGAAGAGCTGAACCCGCTCTTTGCAGCAGTCCTTCTGACACTGGAGAGGAAAGCTCGCAATTCACAGGCACAGAATTAACAATAGCTGTAGTCTGGAAGAAAAGAGTGGAAAGCATCAGTATACTTCAAATTTACTATTTTCAAGCTTTGCTACTATAGAGAGCACTCATTCTAGGAACAATTCCTTGAAAAAAGCCTGAGTGCAGCAGATCAGCTGTTTGAAAGGTTCTCTTACTACTACTAAGGGCAGTGCTGGAATACATCAAAGTATGCACCTTCTAGTGGCAGTAAACGCATACATTGCTTTCAGAAGCTGACAGTGTGTGTAAGACCTGTTCAAGTCATCAGACCGCATTCAACAGAATGATGGGAGTGACCCATATGCACCTCATCAAATGCAATTCTGCAGCCAATTACCAAGGAGCAGAACTATCGCTGTGTCTGTTATCCCAGCTCTCACCTCAAAAAAATGAACTTCCTATTCAGTTAAGATACCTCTTTAACATAAAAGTTATGAATTTTTTTGAGCTACAGTACTTGGGGAAAGCAAATGCCATTCCTGCGATGTAGCTTCCAGTATAAGAGCTCTGTTGGATTACTATAACTAAGCTCATATATTTTGCATCAGATTTTCTAGCTAAAATGTTAAATAAACAATTTGAGTGATGCATTCTTTAAAGGTAAGGTGTACATCATCTCTGTAAGTTATTTTCAGCTGTTTCAGTGTTTGCTGAATAACTCCAATAGTGACACCTATGACAACATAAATTATAGGAAAAAAAGCAAGGCAAAAAATAAGAGTAGACTTCTAGGGACAGCATAATAAAACACGAACTCCCATGATGTTATAATAAGAAGAGAAACATTAACATAGGGATATATTATTAATTATCCAATCTTTAGCTGTTCCCTATTATCCTATAACAGCACGTATAAAAAAAAGAAATAAAAACATTTTAATGTTTAATACCCAATTAGAAAAAAACCCAACTCTTTCCTGCTAAAATGTATTTACCATTTGTAAATTCTCATCAGGAAGAGAAGGTAACTATTTAGGGGACCGATACAGTATGTGTTGGGCTCCAAACCCTGCAAAGACTTGGAGGCAACTCCATGTTCAACATATTATGGGACAGACTTACCTTCTGCTCTTCAGTTAGTCCTTTTACGATGCGCAAGCGAATGCCTCCATGTTTGATGAAAGCTGAAGTCTGGCTTTGTGAAGCTGGAAGGGCTTCCTGAGGTGAACTGATATCACCCAGAAACTTTTCACAGGCTGCCTTCATCTCTGCAACTGTAGGCTCATTAATGTTCACCAGGCGGATTTCCCTGAGACAGCTTGGTGGCCTTGCCTCAACAAATTCCTTTATAGCCATTACAATCACTTGAGCACACAAACTGATTGGGAAGCCAAAAATGCCTGAACTCACTGCTGGGATAGCCACAGACTTTATAGTATTTTCTGGAGCACTAACATAGTTCAGAACATTCACAATAGCTTTCTGAAGTAGGTCACAACATTTTTCCTTTTCATGCATGGCCCACTTTGGACCAACGGCATGAATAATTTTCTTACAAGGAAGCTTCCCTCCATCTGTCACTGCTATTTTGCCAGCTGTGAGTTTTCCATATTTTTGAATATGAAGGTTGCTTTGCTCTTGTATTTCCTGCCCTCCAGCATTCACAAGGGCTAAAGCAAGGCCTCCTCCGTGATCTAGATATTCATTGGCTGCATTCACCAAAGCATCAACCTTGTGTCTTGTGAGATCATCCTTACAAACACAAATGTCAATTCCCTTTATTGTTTTCCTGTATACTTCATCAGTGCATTTTGTACTTTCGAGGGTCAATGTACAAGCAAACTTTTTGTAAATGAGTTTACTTAGACAGACCTCTCTTTTCTTAAGAGCTTCATAGGCATCTTTATGGATGGGGATCATCAAGCTGTCCTCATCCATTACCATCCTTGGCCCTAGAATACAGAATAATAAAAAGTGAAATCCAAGATACTGCTGTCAAAACATTGCTTTCTATATAGAAGTGTGGTCTATAGCTCTCAATTTTATCTGACTCCCGTGACTTAACAATATTTTTGGCATAGTCTGGTCTTCTCTCTCCCCTTCTCATAGGCTTAGAAAGCCCAACTAAGCAAAGAAATCAAGACCTGGAGTGTTGTTCATTATTCTGTTCAAATTAACCTCCCCATCCAGTAGCTCCTTTCCCAACTTTTCTCAAGACCTTGTCCTCTTTCCTTCCAATGCCTTATGAATCACAGCAGTGTGAGTTTCAGGAAAGTGAAAAGTTCAAGCGCATTTTGTCAGCTTAACAAATTGGGATTCTGAAAAACAGTCAGTATTGTGCTGTTCGCTGTTTCCTGTAAGCCAGTGAATACTTTCAGTTTCATTTCAATCACGAAGCACCTCCCTTCCTGTAACTGAACACAGGCAGACACGGGAGTAGCCAGCTGCTGATCAGTGTACTCAGGGAGGCCACACAGCCTCCTCTGAAGCAGTCTGTCTTCAACATTATCTTCTTGCAACCTGGCAGACGTCAGACCTGGTGAAATATGCCCTGAGCATCAAAACAGCCTGCTCAAACTCGTCTCAGCAGAGGGATATAGCCTGTAGGTTTACAGGCTGTAGGACCTATAGCATACAGCCTGTAGGTCCCTTGGGCAAATACCTTTTCCTTAGAAGTGGCCGATCACTTATTCCTCTTTCCCTATTCTTCTTCCAAAGGCACTAAAAGATGACAACAACAACAACATCGCTGAGCCTGTGGTGACTTGCCTTACTGTTTACCTGAGGAGGGAGCTTGGTTAAGATATGTCTCCTCCTGCTACTTGTTCTTCTCACTCTCTCTTTCCTACTGTTTATTCCCCCCACCACTAGGCTGACACAACCACTGTCAGGGACATATTCATAAATCAATCAGTGACATAATCTGAATTTAAAAAAAAAAACACACCACACCACAAAACTTAATTTGATTTAGAGCACCATCCTCAAAGACTGACTGATGCAGTACAACTGAACAGGCTGAGAATAAATGGTGAGAGGAAGAAAAAGGAACAGACGAGAATGAGAAGAAAGTCTGAAACAGATGCTGTTACAGGGCTTTGGTAAGTGTGACACCATGCTGCATTTGGTGCTAAAACTCAGGCTGAGAAAGCAAATGTGAAAAGCTATGCCATAATCAGGGTTTCAAAACGCTTGTAAAAGCAGAAACCAGCACTTCTGCCACACTGAACTTGTTTTGCTGAGAAGGCTGAAGCCCGCCTCTGCCCTCTCCAGGGCATGCTTAGCATTTTGTTACTGATTTCCAGCAAGGTCCAAGGGTGAGCACCGTGGGCCTTTGGAGAGTCAGCGACCCACAGCCACAGCGGAACACTTGCAGATACGTTCATTTAACCGTGCCACAGAGATCTTATGCTGAGCTTTACCTTTAATTCTGTGGCTCTTTTTTGGTCTGCCCTTAAAGCTCACAAGCAAGTTCTTTCTTTGTAAGGAACTTAGGAATTCAGAAGGGCTTTTTAAACCACTTTTTTTAGGATACAAAAATAATGGTAAAGAGTGAGGCAGTTTTTATATTATCAGTATGGCTATACAGCCCTCTCCTGGCAGATGTCAGCGGTACTATACGCAGTAGTTATGTTAATTAGTGTAAATCAATTTGTTTGAGTTTAATCAAACTTTCCTCTGGAGTACGCTACCTGCTTGTTAGAGAGCCTAACGTTTTGCACTTATAAGGTATACACATTTCATCAAAACACTTCTGAGCTCTTTCAAAAGAGAAATGCAAGCAAATCCTGTTGAAGCAATTAGTAACAACATTGATCCATAACCGCGTCCAATGCATACGTTTCAGGTTGCTTCCGGCTATCCCTCATCAAAGTTTTCCAGTTTGCTGGCTGTAGCTGGCAATTTTCAACTTAAATACAAGAACACACTTTTCAGATGGCTAGATGAGAGTCTTACCTAAGCGACTCTTCTCTTTCGAGGTATATGGATAGAAACTCTACCATAAAAAAAAAAAAGGCAAGAAAGAGAAAACACACGTTACTACCTGACGGGCTGCATTCCTACTGGAGCAGGTCTATTGCAAGCAAAACCACCAGCTTTTCAAAAACGCGTATTAAGTTTTCTAATACTTAAAACGCTGTTCAGAGCTGAAGCGACGGTGAGCGGACCACCGCGGCTGGAGTCTCCCACGGCCCCCTCCGGCTCCTGCTGACCTCTCACCTCTTGCGGGGTGAGAGCCCGGCAAGTTTTACCTCACGCCAAGGGCCGGGCCAGAGAACGGCGCTTTCCCCCGCTCCCGGTGCCCAGGCCCCCAAGGCAGCGGCGCGCGTTAGGCCCCGGGGAGCCCGTCCCGGCCGGCCGCAGAGAGGCACCTCCAGCCGCAGCCCCCCGGGCCCGTGAGGGAGCCGCTGCCCGGCGGAGGGCCGCCCCCTGGGCCGGGCGGGAAGGCGCCAGCCCCGGCCCCTCCACCCCAGCCCTGCTCTGCTACCTGGATGATCCCCATTAACGAGCGCTGCGCGGCGCGGCCCTTGTCCTCTTAGCGCCAGGAGCTGGAGCGGGACCCGGGGCGGGGAACCGCGGCTCCGAGCGCCGGAGCGGGAAACGAAAGCGAAAGCGGGCGGCGGCGGGCATCATGGCGGCGTTGCCGCTGCTGGTGCGGCTCTGTCCCGCGCCCGACGCCGGCGAAAAGCCGATTCTTAAGCTCCAGAGATATTTCCAGTCAGTGAAGCGGTCGGGGGGCGGCGAGTGCGAGGTGTGGGGGGGCTCCGAGCCCGGCACCTACTGGGTACACTTCAAGCAGGAGCGAGGTATGGGGCTTGGGGAGAGGGGCCGGGGCGGGCGGCGCGGCTCGGAGGGGACGAGGGGGCCGACCAGCCCCTGCCGCCCGCCGGGGGGGCCTTTCCGCGCTCAGGTCCCGCAGCCGTGCGAGGGGGCGGGAAATGGCCGCCGAGGGCACCAGCCTGCGCCCGCGGGCGGCGCGTGGGCCGCAAAGGGCAGGCGGTCTCTGTGGCCCCGTGTGGCCGTCAGGCTTCAGGTAACTTCGTCAGCCTTATCTCCCTGTCCCCAAATTACTGCAGATAAGAAGAGTGTGGAATCCCGCACGGATCACGTCTTGGAAATCGGTGCCAGACGCCTGAAGATAGTCATCCAGCCGGGCGAAGGGGACCCGAGCAAGAGCCAGTTTACAGAGCAGGCCTCCTCCAGCTACTTCATCCCTTCCAGCTCTTCCCCACCCCAGCAGGAGCAGCAGGCAGCCGAAGGCCATGGACACACGGCAAGAGAAGTCATTACCAAAAAGGTACCTCGGGAAGAGCAGTAACAAGCAGTGTCGCAACCTGCCCTACTTGTAGTTCCATGAGTCCTTTGTGTTGTTTTATGTTGCACTTCAATATTGCGTGCCAAGCACATGTCAGTTATGTTGTCTTAGTCAATGAAATGGGGGCAGGGAGTGACTTCTGAGTGCTGGACCACAGGTCATCCATATGTGTTAGCAGGCAGCATATTCTCCAGCATGGCTTTGGCACGTGCCAACCACAACTCCCCAAAGCAGCACCCGGGCAGGATTTGGGGGATAGTATGCACCAAGGACTGCTCCCTAAAGGTGGAAAAATTGTATCAGACTTGAATCCCTTCCCGCTATGCAGACCTCTAACACTATTTCAGCACGTTTTGCACCTTCAAACATCCCTAATTACTTCCAGCCCTTACCCCAGTGTCAAAAAAAAATCTGCTCTGCTGGGATGTAGCACAACAAACGTTATTTCAGACACTTTTAACTAAAAGCTATGGAAAGAAAAGATCAGCTGTGTGTTAGGGACATGGGGTAGGGCCAGCCTACACGTTACAGGATGTTGACACTGATACCTGGCCCAGAGGGTTTAGTTTGTGTTGCGTAGTAGCAGAGGTGTAGCTTTTGAGGTATAGCATGTGCTAACATATTGGTTATTTGACATCTGTAGCAGTATACTGCAAATTTTCCTGTCCTCCTGTCTGTGCAAAGTAGAGACGTGAACATGGTTGTTACTATTTTTCAGAATCCTGTTTTCTGCCTTAATCCTGAGTCACTAAAGCATGACATTTGGGTTTTTTTAAAAGAAAGATAGTAGGGAAAACTAGAAAGTCTGATATAATGAAAGAACAATATGATACAACTTATATTTGCTGTTAAAATATTTTTTGTTTCTGTCACCCAGCACTAAGGGGACAGACAGGCTCTTCTGTGGAGCTTTGGCAGAATGATGATGGCACTAAGCTGTAGTTACAATTAAAGCTTTATTTTTTTTAACAGGATTTTGTGATTAGCTTAACACAGAACTAATGATCAGGGTAGCACAGGATTTCTACAAGCAGAATCAGTGTAGTGCAATTTTATAAGTAGCGTAGCACAGCATAGAATTTTATAGCACAGCTTAGCTTATGGTTTCCAACCACCTGGACCCTCTGTAGATTGGGTCAAATCTTAATGCTTGGCTTGCGTATCGTTATAACAATAATAATCTAGACTTGAAAAACACATAAAAGAGTATGAATCATTCACTCAGTCCTTGGAGGAGGCAGAGGATGGTGGAGGTGTCCCTGGCCGCTGGGGGATCACGGGCCTCACTGTCCAGCAGCAGTCCAAGTTTCCACTTAAGACTTGTAACTGTTTGATTTTATATACAGTGCTCTGTGTGCTGTTACGCTTCCCAGTTCCTGCGGTGGGGTCATCATCACCTAGTTGGTGGGGTGCCTGGGACCTTCAAGGCCAATAGGGAGGGGAGTAGTCGGCATGGTGCCCAGGACGATAGGGACAGGAAAAAGAAACCTGTTTGCTTTGTCTGCTTGGCACGCAGAACCTTCAGGGCTTCAGGGCCTGATAATGAGGGGGAAAGGGGCTAATACATGACCAGGTCAGACACAGAGAATGGCTGTTTGCCTTATAAAATGGTGTTAGTTATGCAAACCAGATTACCAGAGATCAGGAATAGAGGTCACAATTGCAAACTAGCAAAGTTACTGTCTTTATTCCTGCAATGCTGATGACATTAACAAATTTCATTTTGCTGCTGACTTAGAAGCAGATTGCTTTACTTACATGTGTGTAACGTCAGTATACGTGACATACGTGACGTAAAAGAAACAGTGTGTGCCAATGTGTCTATAGTAATCTGGCTCTACAGAGAAGTACAGAGCTTTTCCTTACTCAAAATAGAGGAGCAGAGAATCTTAGAAAAAACAACTATTGATATCTTCCTGTCTTCTCTTTAGATATTTCTTACAGTGTCTGCAACTTTGAATACCAGCATGTTCACTGAACAGCAAAGGGAGAAAATCACCACTCTATGTCCAAATTTAAAAAGAGAAGGAAATCCTGATATTCATGGCTTTGAGAAATTGACAGGTGATTTTACAGATATTGAAAAAGCTTATCACTACTTTAAGGATATCCTTGCAGGCAATGACCCAAACCATGATTTTTCACATTCTGAAAGTAAGAATGGTTTGAAAGATGAAAATTGTCTGAACACTGAAGAAATGAATGAGCTTACAGTTCCGTCAGCTCTCTATGAATATTTCAGTCATACCTGCAAAGAACAAATCAAAACACTATGTGAAAATTTTGGAGTGTATATAAGAACTAAAGATCATTCCAAGGGGACCATGTCAGTACACTTCACTTCTGATGAAAGTCCTGCATCAATACAAAGAGCTAATGATTGTTTTATCAGAATTTTTCAGAAAAGTATAGAAGATCTGAAACAGGAAAAGATTCCCATGACAAACAGTTACACATTAAATGAGATAATAATGAAATTAAATGCTAGGTTTAGAAATCTTCTTGCCAAAGAGGAAGGGAATCAATTGCTACTCCGTGGTCCAGCAAGTGAGATTTTAGCTGCCAGAAAATTTGTAGCAGAGGAAGGTGAGAAAAGCCAAGCTGAAAAGAATATTCAAATATCATCTGAACTGTACGAATACAGGAATGGAATTGAAGTTGATGCTTCTGTGTTTAAATTGTTGGAAACAATATTAAGCAAAGAGATTGAAGACATTAAAGACAAATTTGATACAGTAATAGAAAAGAAAGACCATTCATATGGTCAGAAGATTCTCATAATATTTAGGCCTAAGACCAAAACTTCTGATTTGTCTTCACATGCTGCTGAAAGTTTCATTAATGCATTTCAGAATGCCTCTGCAATGTTAAGAGAAAAACTCATCAGCTTGAACCTTTCAGAAGATCAGAAGAAAAGATTAAAAATTGTACTTAATGGAAAACAATTGGAAGATCTGCATGTAAAACTTAAGAAGAAGGAAGACAAACTCATTTTAAGCGGTTTACCAAACCATCTTCGTGCTGCTGAAAAGCACATTATGAACCTTCTTAACATTGAAGACTCAACACAAACTAAAAATAGGACACCACTGTCCTCTGATCTCAGCTATCGAGAAGCTCCTGGGAAGAAATACAGTGGCAAGCAAAGGAATAATCATTCTTCTGAAGGACAGTCTAAGGCAAAGACAGAAGAAGGAGACAAAGATGTATGTCCAATTTGCATGGAGAGAATTGATAATAAAGAAGTACTGGAAAAGTGTAATCATGCATTTTGCAAAAGTTGCATCGCCCAGGCCATGACTTATAAGCAAGCTTGTCCTGTGTGTAACACCATATATGGACCCATGAAAGGAGACCAACCAGAGGGAACAATGTCAAGTAGAAAAGTGTCTTCATCTCTCCTTGGTTATCCCAATTGTGGTACTATTGAGATTACCTATAATATGTTCGGTGGTATTCAAACTGTAAGTATATTTAAAGATTCATAAAAGATATTTTTCCCACAACAAAACCAATATTGAATATAAAATTAACTACTTTTCCAGCATTTTAATGCATGTCCAGGAGAGACATTTCTTTTGTTCTGTACAAATCTGCTAGTATTTAATTCAGTATTTTTGGGTGCAATTAAGTAATATAGCAGGAATTAAATAGTCAAATGGTAGCCCTCCACTTTATGTGCACCAGGAGGGAGCTACCTATCTTTAATTTGTGCATTGGGAATAACGGAACTGAAATCTATGGAGTGATATAATGTAAACAAAATTTTGTGAGTATAATGAGGACTCTCTGAGGCATTCTAGCTGCTGACACCAGTGGGCAAAAGTTAATAGCGGGCTGGCTTGCAAGCTTTCCAGGTGAGAAATTAGCTTATGTTATGTGCTTAGAGTCATGAATAGGACTGAAAATGGAATAAATGAAAAAGTCAGGGGTGGGGGACATGCATTTGAGGGAACAAAGAGGAAGAAACAAACCTAACAATGGATGCATGAGTGATGACAAGAAAATGTGAATGAAACTTACACAAAAGAAATTGTCTAATGAGAAAAAACCACCTCAAAATCAGTCATCAGTTATGCTATGTCTTCTGAATCAGAGACAGGATAAAAAGTATTGCAAAAGCTGGGATGTGGGATTTTCACATTTTCAAAGCATTTATCATATACTATGTGTTTTTGTTTTGTTTTCTACAAAACAGAGCAACCATCCAAACCCGGGGAAACCTTATCATGCAATTTCTCGAAGAGCATATTTACCTGACAATAAGGAAGGGCGAGAAATTCTGCAGCTTCTCAGAAAAGCCTTTGACCAAAAATTGATTTTTACAGTGGGGCGGTCACGCACTACTGGTGCAGAAGACGTTATCACATGGAATGATATTCATCATAAAACTTCCACAGCTGGAGGACCTACCCAGTAAGTAGCCTTCTCTTTATGCAATTTTATTTCTACTCACATGTGGTGGGAAGGCTACCGTGAACGTTTCCCACATTAGGGCTTTCAGATTTTTTATAGTGGTGCATGCTGTTAGCAAATCTGAAGTATCTGTCCTGGTTTGTCACAACCAAAGTGATTGTGGAATGCTCTATGGATCCAGACTTGAATCACCTTCACCAATTTGGACAGTTGGAACAAGGATTAGCTTAGTCTTCCGTTGCCCCTCGGGCCGCTCATTCACTATTTCTAGTACAGGACGGGACAGCAAGCTCTTAGTAGCAGCTCAGGTTGGGATCCTGATCTCAGCCTCCTCCATTACCTGCTGCTTTGCACCAGGAGGTGCTGGTCCATTATGATCCCAGCAAAGATGGCACTCAGACTCTGTAAAATAGGATTTTAAATTCTACTTATCAGAGCTAACAGCAAGAAGATATTGTAGTGTAGGTATAGTTATGTCCTTCTAGATGCTAGGAATCTGGAGTTACGCAGCATTCAGTGGGCCTCCGGTCAGAGCACAGGACGCCATGCTGACCCTGTCCTTAGGAAGGGTTACCCCATTTAGGTTGCTCAAGCTATTACATTATTTTCTTAGTAGAAGACAACTCTAGCCAGCATTTCTTGAGGACTTTCTGCACTTCTAGATAAAGGCAAGGACACGCAGGTGGCGTAATCACGGGTACCGAGTGGGAGCTGCCTGCAGCAGCTTTCTTAGAGTGAGCTGGCTGAGTCTGTCATGCAGCCACGGGATGCGTGCAGCAGAACCCAGGCCTGAAGGCCACACCGCAGGCCTGGGCCTGCCCAGGTTAACTGTTATGTGGATTACTAATTCCTCAATGTATAATGGTCTTCGGGTCAGGATCACTATGTCCCACCCCTTGATGCACATAAAACTGACCTTTCTTAAAGATATGACTGGCCGCAGATTGTATTAGCCAAGTGTTTGGCTCCTGGAAAAAATCTTACAGAGGCAAGAGGGAGGCTTGCAGCAGTCCTTTCAAGCTTGTTGCAGCCTCTCAGGGACAGGTGTCTTCCTGCAAGCTCTAAAGATTGGTGTCTAGATCCTCCTTCCTGGGCTAGGATCATAAAAAACCAAAAAGTATCAGTTCTACTTTATTCCCCTCTCTGCCCAGATACTCTCCCTAGTTATCACTTGCTTCATACATGCTTTTGGTGATGCTCCAGTTAAAATCCAGAGCTGCCATTATATTTGTGTTTTGAATGCTCACTTGGATACGCTTCAGCTCTGATTATTAGAAAGATGCATACCCCAGTACCTTGTCATTTTCAAGTGAGACAGCAGGCAGCTTTGAAATTAAAGCTCTTACTGTCAGTTTGGACAACCAAATCGAGCAGCTGCTTTTTGTAAGTTTTTAGCTTTACCCTGTCTGTACCACCTCTCTGACCTGTAAAATAGGGTCTGTTGTCCCTATAGAGTAAGAAGTAAGTGCATGCAATTTGTAAAGTGTTTTAAGAGATTTTGGTGAGAAGGTCCTACAGAAACTGTCAAATGCTTCATTGCAGAAGTAGCCCAAACAATTCTTTTCTTCTTCTCCTAGCTACGGGTACCCTGATCCTGAATATCTGCAGCGGGTTCGATCAGAATTGAAAGCAAGAGGAATTGAATAAAGAAATTTATCAACTGTCAGCTCTGAGGCATAATAACTGAACATGTAGCTATTTAATTTACTATTGAAGTACTAAGAAGAAAGAAGTTACTTTGTTCAACTGCTGTACTTGTATGTCACAGTCAGCTAAGAAAAGTAATTTTTTCTCACAAAATGATATATGTTCTTTTTACACATCATTTACTTCCTTGAATAATGCTTCCCTATATGTGTAACCTTTACAGAATTTGGGTCTTGTGAGTGCAGCATCAGTACCTGTCGCATTCGTCAAATATCAAATTGTGTGTCTTATTTTACCAGTGAATCTGATCTGCACTTTTTCCCACAAGTCCTCAGTCTGATGACCAAAACAATAGATCCACTACTAGCTATTCAGCCAAACGCTTACTTTAGCTTTGCATTATCACATCTGTCATCATGGACAGCATGATGTAGCCCATCTGCTGGAAAATTTTTGCACAGCTGTTATAGTATCAGCTGTGATCAGGCTATGATCTTTTGCCTCTTTCTTTTCAGGGTAGAAATGGCGTTTGTGGTTTGGGCTTTAAACATGAAATTAGTATGGATAATGTACGAGAGGATACATGGATACTGTATTTTTAGCCCTGTAGAAGTGCTGAATGCTCAGAGCCATGTTGGATCAAATGGAGACTAACTGCCTGTAGCCATCTCTGACAGTTGGATCCTAGTTCTGTGCCTTCCCATCATGTTTAAGCTTAAGTACAACTTTTAAGTCAGCTTTGCAACTGCAGAACTATATTTTTCCTATTGCTTCCAATATGCACTTTAAATTGTATCATAAAGATGCTTTGGTGGTACTCTGTACTATGTAGCCTGCTAATTACCTTTGTGGTGGTGTGAAATTAATAGCTTTTGCTTAATGCAGATGTAATTTTTAGTGAGTTAAACCATTTTTGTTAGGCTATTTAATATAACTAATAAATAAAATATAAAAATACCATCTGCTCTGTTCTGCATTTCTTACTGTGGGGCACTGTTTGGTTTCCATGTAGGTTAGGGTGACTTTCCCACTGTGATTTTGTTTCACTGTGTCTGTTTTCACATTTCAAGTTTCCTCCCTTTTCTGTGCAGTAAAATACCAACATTCCTGTTGTTTCTAAATGACCGTGCTGTTCTGCACACTGAAACAAGCTGTGAAGATCAAACCTCCCCAGCTTCTTTTGGACTCTCATTTAACTTTCTGTCTTACTTATTTACTTACTTATGGTTTACTTATTATTCACAGACCCCAATCCCTCAATTCAGCGTCCCCCATTTTATCTGTGGCAAAGTTCTGCAGGCTGAGTTTTGCAGCAGAGCCCTATTGACTGTCCCTGAAAGCTCCCAAGCCTTTATCCTCTATCCAGCCTTACAGACCTTTACTTTCTAGTCATAGCTGTACAGTTCAGGAATAAACCTACCTGATCTGCTGTCAGAGTCAGGTGTTTTGCCTGGATTACAGCAAAGGAGGAGAGCCTGCACCTGGGCTAACTTTTGAGAGAATGGTGGATTAGAAAACAAAAGACCAATTGCCCACTGAGAAACGAAGGTGTCCCTGTTGTCCGAAAAGTGGATTTGTCGCCTGGGGTGCAACGAGTCAATAATCACACACTCAGGAGAGACGTTGCTAATTTATTTCAGGGTTGCGCAAGCCTAGGTGCTCAATGGTTTCCCACAAATCAAGCATGCTGAAGCCGGCTACCTCATTACATTTATACCGTAAATTCAAACATAGTCTGCCTATCTAATACATATTCATCTAATCTACATAGGTTGCGTAATGGCATTAAGTCAGTCCTCTCACCTCTGCTTTCAGATCGTTCTGCGCATGCCTTCCTCTGGGGGTCCTTGGTGGTCTTTACAGATGAAGCACCCTAGCCCTTTTTGTCCATATATATGGCCACGTGTCACCTGAAGACAATTCAAGTTATTTTCTCTTGCCAGCTCTCCTTTATTTTTGTCCAAAAGGAACATCTGTCCTTGATAAAATGGATAATGCTGATGGCCAAGATATCCCATCCCTAAGCTGAGGTTGAATATTAAAACAACAAATTATGCTTGATCAAAAAGAAAGGAGTCTAGATTCACGTTAAACATAGACAATACCTCTTCTTTCCACGGGGGGGTCGTTTCCTTACATACATTCCACAGGTCTGCTCAGCAGCGTGTCTGATGACACCTGTATTTAGCTGACATCCACCCATGCTCATCATATTTAATGGCATTTGGTTGTCATGCATTTTCTCAGTGAACTTTTAGTGAAGTTGGGGGGAATATTAATTTATCTGCTATTTTATTGTCTCATATTTGGATGCATCAGTGAAACATGCAGCAAGAAATAGCTGAAAACTGTAACCTTTGCAGAGGGAAGTCCCGAGCACTCAGTTGGAGATGTCTCAGCTAGCTGATGGGTTGGTCTGAGGATAATACTCTTTCGCTGTGATCTTGCACAGTTGTAGAAGTCTTTCTGACGGAGAATGTTGGAAATGGGTGGTTTTACTTCACGTCACGACTTGAAGGTGTACCACAGGGAGAGCGAGGTCTGTATCATCCAGCGCCTAACCGTTAGAAGAGCCACTGAAAACAGCCGTGTACGTAAAACCGGCCTCTTGCACGCCTCTATGAAAGTGCAACACCACGGCAACGCTCCCCGGAGCGCAGCGACCTCTCTCAGCCGGGCCGCGTCCCGCCCGCCCCGAGGCAGGCGAGCGGAGGAGGGCCCCGGGCGGTCCGGCCCCGCGGCAGCCGCCATCCCGCCCCCGGCCGGGGCGGAACCCGCCGCCGCCTCTTCACTCACTGGAGAAATGAAAGCGAAAGCGGCGTCTCCGCCGCTGTCGTCGTCGTGAGGAGGGGCAGACACAGAGGCGGCCATGGCGGGGCAGCGGCCGGGCGCCTTCCCGCTGCTGGTGCGCGGCGACTGGGGCGCCGCCGAGCCGCCGCCCGCCCTGAGGAAGAAGCTGCTCTGCTACTTCCAGAGCCAGAAGCGCTCGGGCGGCGGCGAGTGCGAGCTGCGGGCCGGGACCGCGGCCGGGCAGCTCCTCGTCTGCTTCGCCCACCCCGAGGGTGAGCGCCCGGGGCGGGGGAGGGGGCGCTGATGGCCGCTACCTGCGTTTTGGGGGTGGGGGTGTGTGGGGTGTGGTGGCGGCTGCCGCCGCCGCCCCCCCCCCCACCGGTGCTTGTCGTGTTGGCAGTGAGGCAGCGGGTGCTGGACCGGCGGGTCCATGAGCTGGACTGGGGGCCCAGAGGGCGGCTGTCGCTGCTCGTCACCGCGCCGCCGGCGGACGGCGGCCCCGCGCAGGTGAGGCGGGGGCGGCGGGCGGGAGGGGCGGGCGAGCGGCGCCCTGGGTAACCCCTCTCCTCTCGTTCCCATTGCAGGAGGCGGGAGGCGCCGGCGGGGCCGCGGCGCCAGGTAGGCTGTGCGTGAGGCGCGGTGCGGGGCTTGACCTCTCGCCTCAGCCCTGCGGGGCCGGGGCTCCGGGCTCGTCCCGCGGCTCGGCGCCGGCCCGGGGCGGCCGGATGGGAGGAGTGGCGGGGCCGCGGGGGGCTGACAGGAACCGGGCACAGAAAGCGAGCCCTCTGCTCGTCGAGGGCTTGGCCAGGCCGGCGTCGAGCTGAGCTCTTTCTTTTCCAACCACCCCCCCTTCATTTTTTTTTTAAACCACACAATTAATTGCTGAAGCACAGCCTTTAAACGGCGGAGCACGCATAGAAACTGAACGAGCCAACTTCGTATGCAGTTTTGTAGCAGTTCCAGCTGACTTCGCGTGTGTTCTCCCTGCAGCCGGAGCTTGCTGATCGTACGTAGCGAGCTTATCTCTACATGCAGACTACGTTATTAGCACAAATGAGGGCAGCGCACAGGTGAAGATCGAGGGCGTCGACTAGAAAAGCAGTCTGATGGATATTGCCGTTATCTTTTGATTTCTAATTTAGCTGTATTCCTTATTGTTTCAAACTAGCAGGTAGAAAAGTTGCACAGAGATAGAATAGGTAGTGAGAGATGCTTTTACAGAGGTGCCTGGCTTCTAAGGGCGGTTCCCTCCAGAAGAGGGGTGTCCTCAACAGGTGTCGTGTTCAACAGCACAGTTTTTGTGTGAGGGTAGCGCTGTAATGCGCGGGAGGACCTGCTCGCAGTGGTTAGCACATAGTCGTGCTCCGTGGGTTTGTTTTTTGACATCATGCCCAAGGCTTTTTTGAGCTTTAAAGGGGTGTTTCTGTAACCACATTCAAGATATGGTTTGAAAAAAATGAATATATGGAAATCTGTGATTCTGGCAGTGTCAAATGAAACTAAATTCAAGCTGTGTTATGTTCTGAGTCTACAAGAGTGTGACACCTTTTTGTTCTTGAAGAACGCAGTAACTGAGAAAGCATTGTCATTTATCTCTAGTTAACGAATCCCAGGTGTCTCTTCCCACCTGCCAGAATAAAGAGGCTTCTGTGCACGCTCAGCAGGAAAAGGCAGGTAAGTGAGCTGCTTACCAAGCAGAGACCGGTATATTCTTGCTTCACTGCTCTTCGTTGACCTTTGTGCTGCAATAGTGCCTTGGTCACCTGTGTGTCTTGTGGTATTTGTCTAATGTAGTGTAGAAATCATTATCTCAGGCTAAAAATAAATCATTTTTTTTCCCTTTGACTAAAAAAATAATTTTTTTTTAGTCCCTCTAGGAAACTCCTCACTTCAGTGGCTGCCTCGGACAGGTCAGCTCCTTAGGGAGAGTGTGCAGTGGATGCTGACCTCTGTTCTGGGTAACCTGTCCCTACCCAGACTTTCCCAGCTGCCACCAGCCCTGCTGGGGCAACCTGTGGTAGAATATCAGTAGCCGTATACCCTAGGTACACCTGAGCTCCTGGGGCAGCAGCCCGCCAGACCCATGGCGACCCACAGCAATGGCTGGAGCTGTAAATGGAGAGAGTGCATAGACAGAAGAGTGATGCTTCCCCTCATCGTGGATTTGTGAAGAAGCTTTCATAGCCATTGCTTCTGCTGTCCTTGCCTGGTGATGAATGGAAGCCTTTTCTCCTCACCTGTTGATAGGCAGCTCACACTAGTGATAGGCTCAGCTTATTTGCGATTTAAAAGTGGTTGTGGGGGGAAAACAAACACCTGAATTACTGTTTATTTGCCTGTTCTTTTCCCTGATCTTATCTGTGGTCTGAACAAAATGTAGTGTGAAATCTTGGAAGATAATAAGCTTGGGGTTTTTTTTCTTACCTTTTGCCTAAGGCATTAGGGTGTGATCTTTCATTTCAGAATCATGTGAGAAATTGGAAGCAGAAAATGCAGCCTCTAGGAAATCTGTCATAGTAGTAACCACTGCCTCAGGGGAGGAAATAGAAGATGAGATTGTGGAAATGTACTTTGAAAATAAAAAGAAGTCTGGTGGGGGGGCAATCGAGTCCTACCTCAAGAAGAATCAGCAAATGATCATCACCTTTCAGGATGAGAAAGGTATGATGGTATCTCATGGGTGTTACATTCCTAAAGCTCCCATTTAAAAGTAGGTGTTGGCTCGTGCTGGATCTCTTTGTGGGTATTGCTTCAGCAAAAATGGTGTATTATTCCCAAAGAGTGACGGGACGTAAAAGGAGCAAATGTGCCTGTCTGTCCAATGTGGATGTGGGTTTCTGAGTGTTCATACAGAGGGGAAAAAAGGTGGTTCTCTAGACCTGTCCCAAATGCTTGATCAAGCCATTACATAGAATAATGCAGGAGAAATGTCAGGAGCACGGCAGAATAAGTAAACCTTAATTCTAGTTCAGCAGACCAGACAAAACATCTGCTGTATTAACAGCAGATCACGGGTGAATATTATTTTGTTGTATTTTCTTTCGTATACATTTTAATTGCCAGGGTTTTGGACATCGATAGGAAAAGAGGTAGTAAATATTTATGTATTTGTAAGATAGAGAGGTGAATGCTCACTTCTGTGGAGAAAATTATTTTGAAGCAGCCTCAATTTATCTGTAGTTTTCCTATGCTTTTCTCTACACTTAAGTGCTGTTGGCTGCTTGTTAATCTGTGAAGGATGTATGCAAAAAGAGGAAACTGTTTATGAGGAATAGTTAAATATAGTTAACTATATTTGACTATGTTAAATATTTAGTAGTTAAATATTGTTAAATACATGAGAGAAGCAGGATGGAAACCCTTCACTTTATTTGCTATTTATTAGAAGAACAGTTTCTTGCACTGAGGGCAGTAGAAAGGAGATAGCACTTACCTCAGAAAGTAACCTTTTTCTTTTTTCTTTTGTTTTTCCCCTTTGAGGAGACTGGGAACATCTACATCATAGAGTAGCTTTTATCCTGACCCTAACTTTTGATGTAGTTCTGCCTTATTTCTGTTACTTCTGTGTTACAAGAAAATATAGCTGGCCAGATTTTTAAAGTAGAGTGTAATTTAGCATTTTGCTCTGCTGTGGTGGGAGGGGAAGGGAAGATCACATTTTTGTTTCCTGTGGAACTAGATGCCCAAGAAGTTTTGCAAAGGAATCATCACTCGGTGAAGAAAATTGATCTGTTTGTGAAGCCATGGCAAGAGGAGACTCTCCAGGAGCTGTGCCAAGTGGAGGACTCTCAAGGATCCTCGCCTTCCACCGTAGTTGTGCTTGAAAATGTGCAGGAGACAGTAAAAGAATGTATGTTAATTATGCTGGTAGAGAACATCAGTGGCTTGTCGGAGGATAATGGTGACTTCAGTCTGGAAATGATACCTGAAATACGTTCTGCTGTAGTTACTTTTACTGGAAATACTGGTAAGGAGTTGGAGTTGCAGATCTTTTTTATTAGCTATTTGTTTGTGTGTGTGTGTGAGGGAGTCTAAGCAGGAAATTAGTGTTTTCTGCCATAGGTTTAAGGTTTAATCTGATATTGCATCATTTTTAAATGAGGATTTATTCTACCAAAGTTGATGTCATACCTTTTTTTCTGTAAGGTGTAGAGACCAGCATAAGTCAGAAGAGGGCTAGGTCTGATTTGGATAGTAAACAGAACAGGTAGGACTAAAAACAAACTATAACTTTATACAAGCAACATATGGATGTATTTGGTCTTGGAACAGGTTGATGTTAAAGGCTCTCTTTGCCAAAAGGTGTTACATGTGTAGTAAGTTTGTATGGATTTGAGGGAAAATTGAACAAGTCTGTGGAACAGAGCTTTTTAAGGTTATTAAATAGACTGCATTAGGCTTGTGAAATCTACTAAAAATAGTTGGATGTTGGCAGAGGATTAGGGAAGGAGCATCTTCTTCCAGCTGTTCTCTAGATAGCTGCTGTGGCCATTGCTGGAGTCTGGGAGTTACGTGAAGTGTGGAATTAACACCCTATGCTTTGCCTGATGCTGCAGTACCAACTAGTTGATAAGCTACTGTGTGCCCACTGTGGTTTTTCAGTGTGTTTGATACCATACACTTTCTTTTCTGCCTTATTAGTGATTGATGACAAAGGCATCTTCTAGCTGAGAGGGGAGTGTCTGCTCCTACTTCTCACCAGTGAGAGGTTGGGGGGTACATCGTGGTTCCTGACAAGATTTATGGTTGATATTAACAACAAATTCCATCCCAGGATATGGTCAATAGTCAGTGGTACGATAAGACCAGATTCAGAAACAGTGTAAGCCATAGCTGATGCTGTAGAGATAACAGCATTGCATTGCAAGGAGGACTGAATTAAACTGACAGTGGTGAACTGGTTCCGGGATTCTGAGTGCTGCTGCACTTGAGTCCTTTTAGGGACAAGGTGACTTTACGTGTGCCTGATTCCGGGTGAGGAAGTGGGACAGGAAAGAAGAGAGACTTGTCTTCTGCATGGAAAAATTGTAAATACCTTTATAAGGTAGAATGTGGTGAAAACCAGTTATATGCCACTTTGAGTCAACTTCGTGGGAATAGCTGTATTGCTGGTAATACGTAAGAATGAAGTTGCTTAGAAATCTTAAAGTTGTGATGGGATTAGTCTGTGGTATAACTAAACCAAAGAAGTTTTCAGTCTCTGAGAAGGTGTAGGGTTTTCTGCTTTAGAAGTCAGAAATCATCTGCCTCTCATACTGTGGGCCAGTCCCAAATTTTTGGTGTAACCTTTAGGAAATAAGTAGATCTTTTAAAAACTTAATTATATGTTCGCTTGACAGATGTAAAAGTGACTTGACTATCTTTTACTGTGATGATCATAGGGGGAAAAATAGACAAAAATAGAATGTGTTGACCATAAAACTGAAAGAATTCAAATTTGAACTGTTAACTTATGTCTGATTAGTTGTGTATAAAGCCATAGCCCAAAAATAAACCTGATTTTATTTTCTTTGGGGGTTAATGAGACCCAGTGCTACTCAGTAGGAAAACCAGTGATGTATTCTGGCCTCGGTAGTTGTAGTCAACAATTGTGGTCAACCATGTGGTGAATACAAAGTGACAGATACTGAGTAGGTGGAAAGAAATAGCTTTGTGGGCACCTCGGAGTTGACAGATGCTTTGTAATCCAGTGCTTTGGCCAACGCACACAGCAATAGTCTGCTAACATCGTAGCAGAAAAGCGAACTACTAGTTTGATTTTGGTTTTCTTTGGTTGTTTTCCCTTCTCCTTTCTCTTTCTAGCTGCAGTGGAATTTGCTAAAAATTTTAATCAAAACCACAGAGCAAAGCAACAGAATATTACTGCACGGTGCCTCGAGCTAACAAGAAGCATTAGGGCTGAAAACATACCACCTAACACACCCAGTGACTATATAACTGTCTACTTTGAAAACAAGAAGAATGGAGGTGCACAAGTAGTTGATGTTCAGCAGCTGCCTGATGAAGATGCAGCTATCATTACATTCAATGACCATAAAGGTAATGCAAAAATATAGTTATTTATTTCCCTGAGATACTTTCACTTAAAAATAAAAATGTGGATTTTGCTAGAGAAATGGGTATTTTGCCCTTGTAAAACAGCAGATCTGGTGCTTTGTCAGCAGGTCTCTGCTAACTGGAGTGCATGCTTAAGTTTTGGACCAGCTGGGCATGAGGCATAGAATATTTTCTTTTTTTAATGCCCAGTTTATTTCACCAAGGCCTTGATCCTTACAGAGTTTGATAGAGAAAGCACAGCCCCATGTAGTGCCGGAGACTTCTCCGCACCCTGGCCTCCGCCACCAGCTGCCCCATGGCTATGTGTGCTGTCTGGCTTGTCTGAGGACAATTTCTTGGGTGGCTTTTTGGCCAGAGAGCAGGTGCTGTGGCTTGTCTAGCCAATGACAGGAACATGAGCGTCTGTGGAAGCTGGGGGCATTGCAGTGAAGGGGAGAGTTGAAGAATGTAGATGCTGGTTTTGAGGGAAGTGGAAGAGCTGTGATTTGATACTCCTGAGTAACAGCCCAGACAACTTCAGAGTCAGACAGTTCAAGTACAGCATATAACAGAAGTGGGCACAGAGACAGTGCTGTGCATAGCTCCTCCTGGAGGTGGACGGTGTTGGTTCTTACCTGTCTCTCTCTAACTTATTCTTTGGCATTTAAAGCCAGTAACTCTTCAATAATTTGGAGTTATGTCTGTCTGGGAAAGGGGGAAAATTCTTGTAAAACTATTCTGTAACAAGCATCATTATGTAGAAAACAAAGTTGAGAAAGAATGGAAGATCATCTGTTTTTTTTTTTTTTAAGTGCTAGCATTAATTGTTTGTGTTTTTGTTGTTTGTTTTAGATGTAACCAATATCTTGGCAAAGCAACATTCACTCAATAAAACACCAATATCTGTCTATCCTTACTACACCTCACTGGGAGCAGCTCTATATGGAAAGGAAGGGCCACAAATAAAGAAGCCAGATCCAATTACAGTGCCTCTGAATCCACATGTCTGGCATTACTTGCAGAGCAATAATAGGCTAATTGAGGCAATAAGTTGTGAAATGGCAAAGTGTAATTGTGAGCTAGCATGGCCTGAACCCCACTGTGCAGACCCAAAAGTTACTTTGCATCCTTCAGCTGCTTTGTCTAAGCAGAAGAGATTATTATCTCGATTGATCAAGACATGGACTGAAAATGTTTCCACAGTATTTTCAGAAAGCATATCAAAGTACAAAGTAGTTAAATATAAAATAAGCACAGAGGTGTGGGAAGCCATTAGAAACAGTTTTACCCATGATCAAGTTCTAATAATCCCATATATTTCCAAGGATTTACTTGTTCTAGTAGGTGAAAAAGAAGTTGTGAAGAATGTTGAACAAGAACTGAAGTTTCTGATAGAAAAGGTCACCAGAGAATTTGAAAGAGAAAAGCTAAGAATTGAAGAAATGGTGGTAATGGGTCCAGGGGAATATGCAATTTTACAGAGTACTAGTCTTGAAGAAAGTATTCGTGCAGAGTTCCCAGCCCTGCAGATAACTTATGATCATTTGCAGAAGATAATTAACCTATGTGGAATGCCTGAGGAAGTTTATAAAGTGAAAGGGGAAATATTGGATGCTATACGCAAAATGGTAAAGAAAACTGTTAATATCCACCCTTATATTTTCCAGTTTTTAGAGCATGTTGATAATGAAACCCTGTCACAGAGCCTGTTTATGTCAAAAAAAATCAATGTCTTTTATGAGCTTGGCACAGAAGCTATCATCTTGAAAGGGAGTAGTCCTGGAGATCTCCTAGAAGCAGAAGAAGAAATAAAGAAGGAACTGGACTACAAAAGCATTACTTTGGAGGATGAGTCAGTCCTCCAGAAGAAGGAATGGAGTATGCTCACCAAGCGAAACTGCTATAATGAAGCTGTAACAGTCACTCAGGCAGAAAGTCAGGTCATCATTGCTGGTTGTTCTCACGCAGTAGCAAAAGCCTGTAAGGAACTTTCTAACTTTATAGATGAAAACACGCAGGTACAAAAGGTCATTGGAGGAAAGCCCATGGCCGTCATAATGTTTTTTGAGAAAGAGAAGACCAATATTTGGGGTGACTTACAGAATAAAGGTGTGAAAGTTGACTTCAGCACACAGGAGAAAGGTAGAGTTATATCCCTGAGTGGGCCGAGAAAAGAAGTGCTGAAGGGAGTCACCTTAGTTGAACAAATTCTGTCTGGCTTGCATTATAAGCGTGTGGTAATTAGTGAGCCAGGCGCCAAGTCGTATTTGAAAGAGCGAGAACACTTTTTTGTCACCAGTGTGAAACATGACTTTAAGTGTCTAGTCAGGCTGGAAGAGCAGTCAGAACAGCAAGAACATAGTGATACAGGCAAGCCCTATAAGCAGGTGACCATAGGTGGAGTTGTAATAGCGGTTTATAAAGGTAACTTGTGTCATTACCCTGTTGATGTTGTGGTAAATGCATCTAATGAAGAGTTAAAACACATTGGTGGCCTTGCTGAGACACTGTTAAAAGCGGCTGGTCCAGAGCTGCAAAAGGAGTGCGACGAGCTGGTGAGGAAGAACGGGAGTTTGCAGCCTGGGTGCGCAGTTATCACGGGCGCTGGGGAACTTCCCTGCAAGAACGTCATTCACGCTGTTGGGCCCAGGTGGAGGAAGGATGAAGCAGAAAAGTGTGTGTACTTGTTAAGAAAGACAGTGAAGAAAAGTCTGCAACTAGCTGAAACATTTAATCATCGTTCCATAGCTCTGCCTGCCATAAGTGGAGGGATTTTTGGCTTCCCGCTGGAACTGTGTACATATTCGATTGTATCCTCCATCAAGGAGACCTTAGAAGAATCCATGGGGGACAGCAGCTTGAAGGAGGTTCATCTTGTGGATATTGCACAGAATAACATTCAGGCTTTTGGCAAGGCACTGGTGGAAGTGTTTTCAGATTATTTGCCTTCCAGCAGGTCACTGGACCAGACCAGTACAGTTCATCAACCTAGGAAAAGTAGAAGTTCTCAAAATAGCAAAAACTTCCTGGTAACGACTGAGGAAGGCCTTGACATCATGCTGGAAAAAGGAAGCATTGAAGATGCTACAGTAAGTGTTTTAAATCATCTGCTTTTACAATATCAAGTGGGGGTTTTTTGGGTTTGTTGTTTTTTAAAAGAAAAAAAACAACAAACTCCAACCAACCATCATCTGTAATTAGCAATGTAACATGTTTGATACATTACCGAAACTGGCTGTCACTGCTGATAATGAGAACTGCTATTAGGTGACTGTCTTACGTGTTAGATACAGATGGCTGTGCAGCATTGCATTTTTTCATCTACTGACACAGAGGCACACAGATCCTTGTGGTACACAGTGCGTTACAGTTTAGCAGAAGCAACTGGGATCAGCAGGAACAGTTCTGGGCTCCAAACCCACCTTACCCTGCCTTGCTCAGTAGGAACCACCTGCATGCAGCATTGACCTTCCCTGAAAACCTAATTACCAGTATCTGGTACTAGCGCAGAAGAGGGTGCTCAGTGTCAGTTAACACAAGTACCCTGCTGAGTAAGAGTGGCTGGGCTGCTTCCAGATCCACTGTGGGCTGGATGCAGCACAGACATGCACACCTGAGCCCTGGGCCCACAACCAGTCTGGTTCTCCCTGCATCTGTAGGATATTTGTCAGGGGAACTCTTATCCATTATGGCATTGAAGATTGGCACATGACATGCAGTTGCTATTGCATTTCCTGTGGAGAACCAACCTCACTGGTCAACTTCCAGTTGCCTCCAGTATTGAATTGCTGTTAGCTGGCTTTACTGGGATCACTGATACTGGAAGCAACTCTTTTTCAGAACCCTTTCCATAGTGGCCAGCAAATCCTTTCAGGAGTGGATGCCTCCCATGGCTTGTGATTGCAGCTCCTCTAGTTGGCCAGGGCAGAATACACATTGAAATGTGTAGAGGGGTCCTTCCTGAGGAACTGAATATAGTGCTTGACACAATGTTCATAGCCCTTTGTATTTTTCTTCCTTGGAAGTTACTGCCTTTCTCACTTCTTTCTCCATAGATTTCCTCCAGTCTTGTTTGGTTTTGGCTTCTCCTTTTTCTCTAGACCAGTCGTGTATGGAAGATCTTGCTTCCCTCAGTGAACGTAGATTTCCTTTGGTCTGTGAGCTTCTCTTAGAGAGCAAACTTCATAAATGTTTTTCAAAGGGAGATAGAATGAGTAGACTGGGAATGCAGAATTTTGATTTCAAGCCAACAGGAGAAAGTTAATTTAAATGTTAACTCAGCTTTTGTGTTGCTATGGGCAGGCTCATGGTACTAGAACTGAGCATAACTTTTCTGGGTTATTCTGAAACTTCGTTCGCTCTCAGATTGCTGACCCAAACATTGACTTTGTAAATCAGCACACTGGCTATATTTGCTTAATCAGTGCAAAATTTACATTTGGTACTTAAAAGACTTGATACTTAAAAGCTAGAGTTTTTGCTTGTGTGTTTTTCAGACAGACATTGTTGTCATCAGTATTGCCAAAGATCTCCAGCTTGATAAAGGGCCTCTCTCTAAAGCTTTGCTAAGCAAGGCTGGGCCAATGCTTCAGATGGACTTAAAAGAAGGCGGCCTAGGAAGAGCACCTGAGGAAGGATCTGTGTTGAAAACAAAAGGTTACAATCTAGGTTGCAGTGTTGTGCTTCATGCTGTTGTACCTGCGTGGTCCCAGAAACATGCATCTGCAAAGGTATAAGGGGTTTCATTTGCCTGAACTGTAATTCAATTGGGCTTTATAGAGGGTTTAATGCAACCTCTACTTTGAAATGAGGGACAGTTTCATAGGGGATGAGAGAGTTTGGGCTGTTCTGTTTTAGCTGTGTGGCTAATCTCTCATTGACTGATAGACTCCTTGTGATGTATGCAATTATTGTATTTTAATACCAAGATATAGCTAAAAAGGAAAGTGCTACATTGCACAAACTGAAAAAAATTATTTTCCGTAATTGAAAAAATAATCATGCTTTACAGGTCTTGGGTGACATCATCACAAAATGCCTGCAGATTGCTGAGGAACTGTCTTTAAAGTCAATTACTTTCCCAGCAATTGGTACAGGGAATTTAGGATTCCCGAGGCCTATTGTTGCTCAATTACTGTTTGACAAAGTGTTTGAATTCAGCAGTAAAAATGGAGTAAATTCTCTTGAGGAAGTTCACTTTCTGTTGCATCCAAAAGACACAGCTAATATTCAGGTGAGTTACTGTGTTTTTCTGTCTATTATATGCTGTTTTATTTGGGTCTCTGTCATGATAACTTGGCTATCTGATGGTCTCCAAAGAATCCACAGGGTGCATGTTCTTATGCTGAAGAAGTTTGCTGACAGTCTCTCTTGTCTGTACTGAAAGTTCTGTTTTTGGTTCTACCTCTCATGGTCACCTGCCTGTCCCATACAGCCCTGCTCCCTTCCTATCCTCTTCTGTTCCCTGGTAATAATTCAGACAAAAGTGTAATTACTCTTTCACTCGTGAACACACCTAATTCTTCAGTACATAGGACTCGCCTGCATATAAACTTGCTGTAACTCATGCATAGATGCCTTCACTCTTGGAAAAAGGAGTGCTTTCAATGGCGTGCTAGTGTCTATTTTTAGGAAGAATAATTACGCTGGATTGCTCTGCTGGTAAACTTCTCCAGTAGAAATATATCAGTATCCCACATCCCTCTTTGTTCAGTATGACGTTAGCACAAATTTTCTATATCCATGCTCAAGTTACTCATTTTGCACTTGAATCTCTCGGAGCAGTCACACTGTGAATTAACATCCAAATAAGTGTTTCTGCGTCTGTTGTCTTCTGTTATTTTGTGCAGTAGCTAGTATATTTTGAAAGGCCAAACTTGAAAGCTACTGTGCTAAAGCCTGAGCTATTGCTTATAAAGAAGGGTGGCACTAGATGCAAGACTTGAGTTAGAGTGTAAAGTAGCCCCTCGGCGTAAGGATGCTGTCCATGAGTGTATCCCTCTGAATGGTAACTAGGGTTTTGGCTTAGGTTTTTTATCAATTCTGTCTTGTTGCTCACACTGAATAACTTTGCTCTCTGAGAGCAACAGTGTGTCGAGACTTGCCACCAGTGTTAGGGCAGATGGTATGAAGTAATTTGCGTTAAGCTTTTTCTAAATGTTTTTTAACTTTACTTTTCAAACCTTTATTTCTATTGTGTAATCTGAAGACTCCTACAGGGCTTGACTGTAATTTCCTTCTTTAGGCATTTTCAGATGAACTTGAGAACAGATGTGGAAATAAAGTACAGAACACTTCTCCAAATAAAGCTAGCCAAGGCTCTGGTAAGCTTGTTTCACAGAGGTTGTGTGCCTAATGGATTTATTTTTTTTTAAATTCTGTTATATATTCTAGGGAATGCATTAATTATGGATGTTCAGGTATTTGTTTGGTAAGCGTGTCATTCCTAAAGTCCAAGTAACTGTTGAAGTGGCTGCTGTTAAAGGCAGCATATAGTATTTTCAGGTTGAGTGTCTGTAATGTCTGAAACAGTGTTGGAGATGCTAAGAAAAAAAAATGTGCCTGTGATTCATTATCTGGCTAGTGCCCCTACAAATCAGGACAACAGAAGCTGTCATGTGCTGAGGGCACAAGGAAGGCTTTTTCTTTTATTGCTGCAGTACTTGATTAGATTGCGAACAAGTCAGTGTCTTCCTGGGAAGGCAGGTGAGTTTGTGGTTGTATGTCTCAAAGTGGCCTCTCTGGAATACTCTTAAATCTTTTACACGTTCAGATAAATCGCAAAACCAAACTGAAGGAGCTTTAGTGTTATGCAGCCTAATGGAACTGCAGAGTATAGAAAACGAGTTATGTTGAAAACTTAATCCAGTCTTTACAAATAACGTGTAGGTAAAACATTCTTGTCAGAGTAGAGAACCTGCCTGAAAACAGAGACAGAGGAGCAAGAGAGAGAGACTTGGAAAGTTTGCTGCTCTCTTACCTTGGAGTTTCAAAGGCTCGTATAGTAAAATGTTGCAAAGTAGTGTCTGTATATCAGGTGTGCAGCAGAACAAGTGTTTTTCCCATCTTGGCATGAATAGCAATGATAGGAATAGGTTGAGGTTGATCAGAGACTCCTGTGAGAAGGAATGATTTTCAGGTAACATGGCAGGCAGTGCTCTTCCCTGGCTGAGTCTGGAGGCAAACTGTGGTCTCTGTAGGCATTGCAACCATGAACAAGCCCCTTGTCTCTTACCTCATTGCTCCCGTCTGCTCAGGGTCTGTGTTGCTTTCCTGCAGCTTCCTCTGGTACCTCTTCAACCCCGGCACAGGGTGTACATGAAATGACAATTGGCTCCATCATATTCCGGGTGGCAGAAGGTGATATTACCAAGGAAGAGGGAGATGTCATTGTAAACATAACAAATGAAACCTTCAGCCTGAAAACAGGTATTTTAGTTGTTTTTATGTGTGAAAACAGTATATGTGGTTGGAAGGGCTGGATAAGGGAAGTAGGAGGTTTTGGTTTTTTTTTTTCAATGTTTCAAACTCTCTTGTTTCACAGCGTGGTTTCTATATTGCTTCTTAGGGTACAAAGGTTCAATCAGGAAGTGTCTGAAACTCTTTGTTACTCTGTGTTACACGATGGCATGTTTAAGACTCTTGCAGAAAGGGAAATTAATAACTTTAATTTTTTAATAGAATCTTTTTATAGAGCATCTTGGACTAAAGGAGAAGACAAACCTTAATGAGGCTTTGACCTCAGTGAAACTTAAGTACTTCTAGACATAACTTTGAATTGAAAAGCATAAGCCTAAAATGTGAGCAAGAGTGGTTTTCAATTATAACCTTTACTGTTACCAGGATTGAGATATTTTAGGTATTAGTGGTGTGCAGTTCTGCCTCAGATGGGACTTTAACGGCATTAGTAGTAATAACAGTGGATTCATATGCCTCTTCTCATTTAAGGTGTCTCTAGAGCAATTCTGAATGGTGCTGGAAAAGCAGTTGAAGATGAATGTGCTCAGCTAGGTATGGCACAACATTTCTGATCTCCTTTCTGAAGGTGTTCGTGCGTGGCAGGGAATCTGTTGGAATACTTTCTCAGTGTCTACTGTACATTTTCTTGCACTGTGTTACATCAGCTAGTTAATGTGATATTTGTAAAACATCTAATGAGGGAAGGAAAAGAAAAATCCTCAAGAAGAGGGGGCTTCTAAGCATATGTAAAGAACTAAATCTATTCATTATTGCATCCTCTTATTCCAATAAAGCTTTCCATGATAAAAACAAATCAAGTCTACGTCAAACAGCCACAAGCAAGGGATGATGTTGGCAGAAATGTTAATAGAGAAGCCATACCTCACTGGAAGCAACTGGCTACATGCAACTCCTTTGTCATTCCCAAGTGAGAAAATGTATGCTTTTGGCTTAACTAGCAACCCACTACCACATCCTCTGTGTGACCAAGAGGGAAAACTAGTGAGGTTGGGTTCCTGCCTCAGAAGAGGCATTTAGTTGTAGACCAAATTCAGCTAGTGAACAGCAAATATAATGAATAGGGAGTGAGGATGGACAAGTGTGGGGTTTAAAACCCCACAAAATAAGGGAAGCGGGAAGGATGCTGTTGCGGACATCAGCTTGGAAGACCAATCAAAGGAAAAGAATGATGTGGAGGAGAGATTCTCAGGCTGTCTAGCCTGAATTACCCTCTTAGAGGTAAACCTCTGCTGTGGAGGCTAGGTGGCACACTTGTGTGAAGCCAGAGTGTAGTACTAGCCTGCACGAAGTTCTCCAAGTCTGCAGAGCAAACCTGACAAAGGCACACACAGACTTTATTTGCCAAATGAGGCAAATACTTTGCAAACATAAAATGAATCCTTGTGACTTGGAAGTAAGGATAGAGGGGGTTGCACAATTTGTGGAAGGAGACTTGAAGCTTATCCTGGTGCATATTTGTCATCATTTCTTATCTCCTAATCAGTACACATCTATATTGTGAATAATTGTTGATTGATTACTTTCTACTTACATTTCAGCCTCACAACATAAAAAGAGCTATATCATCACCCAAGCAGGACGCCTGCCATGCAAAAACATAATTCATTTTGTTGCCCAAGAAGATATCAAGATGCTCGTCTCCAAAGTGCTTCAGGAGTGTGAATTACAGCAGTACACCTCTGTCACCTTCCCAGCAATTGGAACAGGTCTGTGTCTCCCTTTTGAAATGATTCAGAGCATGTGATTTTGCTGATCTCAGGGTTGAAGCAATGAGTTTGATTTATCTGGAGGGGCTATTCTTTTTGTGAAAATATATTAAGAAACTGCAGGCTTTAAAAATATTACTAAAACCTTATGAAGACCTAGAAAGCTTCACTCCCGGTAGTCAGCTAGTATGTGAAGAATATGAGTGCTCTAGAGCCAACACTTCCTTGCTAACAGAGATTCAGAGGTATGCCTTGGAGACCTTGGTCCCTGGAGAACCATAAATATTTGTCACAACAACCTGATATGTGTGGGCTGCTCATTGGAGAATATCCAGGGAGCTACTACTCCATTGCTGAAATCAGTAGATGATGCAACTCTGGCTAGCAGCCGTACAAGTAGGGTTGATATGGATGGAATGTGAACCTGTCAAAAAGGCCAGATTATCCCTTTTTCTTCTCTTATTATTTTCAGTTAGTTCAGTAGAGTAAAGAATCCAGAACTGGGCCCCAAGTATGCAGGAACCTCTTGCATGAATAAAACTAGACTTGTTTTTTGAGCAAAGGGTTGGCTACCGGGCCATTGAGTGTCAAGCCTGTGGTCTATAAAGTAACCAAGCCATATCGTCTACATCATAACCTAATTGGTCACCATGTCAACAAAAATAAACTTCAATTTTTCCCCTTGCTGGGAAGGTGGTCTTGAACCTCATTTTCCTGAGAAATAGAAACCTTTCCTAATTGCTAGCCTGAAGTTATTTCTGACCTGTTTATGATCCAAGTGATTGTGGGTATGGTCATAACTGTTCCTTTAAAGATGTTTTAACCATTTGTAGCAGTTATTGATGCTTTTTTTTAAAGGCAAAATGTTTATAACTTGTTTTAGGTGAGGCAGGCCGTGATCCAGCTGTAGTAGCTGATGACATGATAGAGGCAGTAACTGACTTTGCAAAACGTAAATCTGCTTCATCTGTGAAGACTATTAAAGTTGTCATCTTTCAGCCACATCTGCTAAGTGTGTTTCATACAAGCATGCAGAAAAAAGAAAAGTCTGCTAAAACAACAGCCAAATCATTGCTTTCCAAAATATCATGTAAGTAGAGGTCACTTAAATACAGCTTATAGATTGATCTGTGTAGCACCAGCTGATAATGGTTATATTTGTGTATTTCAATGTAGCATTGTGGAGCTCTGACAAATGTTCCCGAAAGGAAAAACCAAAAGCAGTTTTGGAAAATAAAATCAACCTGGCTGTTGTGCAGATTTGTGGTGAAAACAAAAAGAAAGTGGAAGAAGCTGAAAACTGGTTGAAAAGTACAATTTTAAAGGAACAGTTTCAACATGAAATCACGGATGAGTCTATCTCTCATTTTGGTGAAGCGGAGAGTAAGGAGCTGCATGACCTACAAAAGAAATTAAAAATTGCTCTTCATTTGGGTAGTAACTCTATTCGAATTTCAGGCATTGAAAAAGATGTCTGGATTGCTTATTCAGCTGTTCAAGAAATGATCCACAGAGTAAAAGCTGTTAAACAGGAGCAGATCAGGGCAGAACTTTTTCAAAACTTAATTCAGTGGAAATACTTTAAAAATGATTCCTATGTGCCCTTTGACAGCCTCACAAATATGCACTTGGAAAATGCTTTCATGGAAAAGCAGAAAGAAGTATCAGCCATCATTGATGAGAAAAAATACACAGTGAATATAGGTGATAGATATGCTATGGATGATGAAGGAAAACGTACACCTGTTGTACGTGTTGATAAATCTGAAGGTAAGTAAAAGCATCTTGACCAATGTTCTTATGTTAAAACTAAGTTGCATCCAGGCTAGTAAAAGTGAGAAATGGTAAATATATGCAAAAATATTGTTAGGACCATTGTGTAGATCTTTTTCTGGAAAATGTAGAAAGGAACTGAATTGGGAAATTAAAAGAATCCTGCGGTTATTTAAATTTTTTAAAAAAATATAGATAATGTGTTCTGAGGTTCTTAACAGGCTTACTAACAATAATTAGATGTTTGTAGCAGCTGGCATTCTAGATCTCGGCTCATTTCTGTTCTTGAGATGTACCTTCTTCCATTTACTTCTGGTCCTCTACAATATAAGGAACTACCTTTTTTCTTACTCGCCCATACAGGGATTTTCCCAGTGTATTATTTTTCTTTGTCCTGGTGTGACTCAATTTTACAGGGGCACATTTTATATCTTAATGGGAAAAACCGTTTTGTCCACTTAACACTTGAAAGTGGATGTCTGTATCATTGCTGGATGTCTGTAGCATTTGCATCAGTGAGTGTTACTGTTTGACAATATGGCTAGATACCAGGCCTCACATGAAATGAGAGAAGGGAAGAAAGGGAAGACTTCTGCTTTTCAGATGGAGAGTATGTTCTTGAACTTCTTAATTTAAAACCTTCCTTGTTGAGCTGCTTTGCTCCTAGTGTCCCAGTTGATGAGAATTAGCTGCTCAGTAAATCTGCATTTGCCCCATGTCCTTGAAAATGTGATTTGCAGGGAATGCTACCGGTAAAAGGTGTTGCAAAGGATCCCTCTTCAGCTGTGAAGAACAGGTTTCTCTTTAAACTACTGATTCAGGCACGTTGATTGTCAGTGCAGTGGCAAACTAGAAACTATAATGCCCTAATCCTCTAGTAAAAGACCCATGGAATACTCTTGGCTGACAAAGACCAGTAGGCACTGCTAGTGATAAGCTAGATGTATGGGCTTTTAGAAGGGTTTGCAGCAGGGCATATTTCATTTTAAGCAGAGGGTTTGGGTAAATAGGACTGATTTATGTTTCTTCTGCAGATCAAGAGTCAACAGTGCTCCCTGCAATGTGGGACGATATGCAAAACCAGCGACTCAAAATAGTGGCACTAAAACCAGACACAAGAGAATATAGAGATGTGCAGGAAAGGTTTCTGAAGACCTGTCAGTCATTAAAAATTGAAAAGGTAAAAGCATGTCATAATTTCTGAGCATAAATACTTCAATAGCAAAGGGATGAGGTATACTAATAACAATGGAAAAATAAATTCCACTGGGATTTCTGAAGTTGGACAAGTCTTTATGGCTGTCACTAACTTTAATCAGCATCAGTTTAATGTTGTAGTTTGAGGTATTTGGAACAACTCTTAAGTAGTCGCTTCTTCAGCACCAGGGAAGAGTGTTCTTTCTTTAAATAATTTTTGCTATAGTAGAGCACAGCCCTTGCTTGCTTAAACCACCTGTGCTTTGCAGGTACACATGTCATCTATGCCCCAGAAACCTGCGAAATGGTCCTAGATTGTTTCCGATGGAGAGTTTCTGTCACAGTTTGGGATGGGTTCTGCAGTCCATCATGCCAAAGTTGGGGGTGATTTGACTAACTTATTTCATAATCTGGTATACGCGCATTGGAGGGAGGAGGAGAATCTTGGAAGTTAGTTGACTTGTTGATACACTAATGTTTTTTCATGACAGCAACCTGCCTACTTTCTTTCTGTCTTACTTTCAAACTTTGCAGATTGAAAGGGTACAGAACCCATTTTTTTGGAAGGCCTACCAAATAAAAAAGCGTGAAATGGATAACAAAAATGGCAACAGAAATAATGAGAGGCTTCTGTTTCATGGGACAAGTAAGGAGTCGTTAACCTTAATTAACAACTATGGATTTAACCGGAGCTATGCTGGAATGCACGGTAATGTGAATTTCAAAGCAACTCGTTTTCCTGAATAGGGCTAGGACTGACTTGCCATGCCATCTGTATAGTTGTATAGTCCTGCTTTGTATGCAAAATTATTTAGTTAAATCTCCCTATTGCAAATAAAAAACAAAATTGTCAGGAGATCCACAGGCTCTGAAGATGGCAGATAAGTGATTGCTGCTACTGAAATGCTCATGAACATTTGTTTTTCTGACTACAGCTGCAAACTTTGGAAATGGAACATATTTTGCTGTTAATGCCAACTATTCTGCCAGCGACACCTACTCTAGACCAGATGCGCAGGGGAAGAAGTACATGTACTTGGCTCGAGTCCTTGTTGGAGAATATTCTCAAGGGACAAGAGGATCAATTACTCCAGCAGCAAAAAACGCTAGTAACCCCACAGATCTGTTTGATAGTTCAACTGATAATGTGAACCAGCCATCCATGTTTATCATATTTAATGACATTCAAGCTTACCCAGAATACCTTATCACTTTCACTAAATAAGCATTTTGAGTGCAGCAAAGATTGAATATCTTCCAGTCTTTGTGGATTTTGTTACAAGTGTTTCTGTCCTACACAATGAAAACAGTAAATAGTTTTATCAAGTTAATTCCTTAAAGGTTTTTTACCTTTAAGCAACTTCTGGCAGTTTTGGGTAGCACTGAAATAGACTGCTTGTTTACATTGGAGTAGCTGAGCGTATTTAACACTTGAGCTCAATATCCTACTGAAAACTGCTGTTAGATTACCTGTCAAGCCTTTACACTGTGTTAGCCTCTCCATGCAGCCTTATGGCCATCCTAGTTGCACTAACAAGTGGGGAGTATTGGAAGGGATCTTCTTCCAGCCACTGACTGCTCGATGGTGCATTTCTGATGGCTTCTTACCCTCTGTAAATTGCAGTCTGCATCATGAATTATGATACAGTGATTTTCAATAAATAATTGTAGTTAATGGCTTTTGTTTGTCATTTAGCATTGGTTTTCAGCCAATAAACTTCAACGAACTTGACATCTCAAATGTGTATTTGCTTGTTTTTAATACAAAGGTTAATAATTAACCTGCCAGGGAGGTTAATAAGAGGTTCTATAGAAGGTTTTAGAAGTTGCCTGAGTTATTTATATATAGCCTAAGAGAGATAGGAAGGTAAATCTTGAGAAGGTGTTTCTGTTGTCATATACCAGCTGCAGCAATCTTCCTGTGATCTTAAGGAGGAATGACTAGAGCAAAGAGAAGTGCAAAGAGGTTTGAGGGGGTTGCTGTGGCTTAAATAAATAGGTTATCTCAACGGGGTGCTCATTAACAAACCACACCTCGGAGTTCCATGTTGGAGGGGGGGAGCAAAGCAACATCATCTTCTTTGTAGCATGTTGATGGAATAAAAAAATGTGCCCCTCTCAGCCTTAGATAGCGTAAGATCTTCCACTGAAAAAGCAGAATGTGGAGGTGCTGCTGTATCATTCTAAAAACCCTTAACTCCTCCTAATGTATTGGTTTGATTTCTTATTTGTTTGGAGAAAATCTTCCACTACTTGCTTTGCAGAGTTAGGTAGGTTGCTATTACTTTAAAAGTTTTCCTGTAGGTTGGTATGTCCATATGAGTAATAATCATAACAGGATAAACATTGCTGAGGGTTATGTTTTCTAGGGAAGGTGGTGTGAAATAATAAAACTGCAACTGAGTAGAGTCATGAGTATCAGGCTCTTCGTTCACACCCCACCCCATCAACCCCTCTGCAACAGCGCTGGAACCGCTCACTTTGGGTTTAATTGCTTTCGATTATGTCTGGTTTTTAACTGCTGAAAAATGCTGACTGCTGAATTCCTACTGCTTGAAGTCAAGATACGGCTGTGGAGGCCAAAAGTCTTAAGCTTTGCCTTAAAAATAACCTGACTTAGTCAATTCCTGCAACATCTACGCATGGTCACTGGTCTGCCAGCATGACAGGAGCCAGAGGTGATGGCATGGGGTGCTTTGCTGCAGCAGATGGGCCACTTACACCACTCTGAACTTTCTCTGCTGCAGATGGTAACGCATCTTTCTCAGCTTCTCTGTCACCACAAGAAGCTGTGGAGACCAAGGTGTTTTTTCACCTGTGCTCCCATTACAGGTGCCTGGGGCCTCCAGCACGGAGTAGAAGCCTACAGCACTGGGCTCTGGGCAGGCGATGAGAAAAGGTGCGGCTTCTCCAAATGAGTTTATGATAATCGAAATGAAGGGAGGAGGTGGAAGAGTATAAGGGGACCTTGTTCCTCCACAGCGCGATGGGCTTCTAGCTCCCAGCACAGGGAGGGAGAGGACACTTCATAACGTGGAGGGAGCGCCTGGGGCAGCTTAGGGCGTTTTGGGAAATTCTGGTGGGAAAAAGGAGCCTGACGGAGCAGGCGTGAAGCCGGCCGCGGGGCGCCAGCCCGCTGGGGCGGCTGAGGAGGAGCCGGCCCGCGGCGGGCGTGTCGCAACAGACGGCAGCGGAGGCGGGAGCCCCGCCCGGGCGCAGCGCCCGCCTCTCCCGCCTTCGCCCCCGGCCGCGGCCTCCTGCCGGCCGCCGCCGCCTGCCGGGAAGGGCAGGGCCACTCCGCCCCGCCCCGCCCCGCCGGGCCGGGAAATGAAAGCGAAAGGCAGCGGGGAAAGGAGCTGGGCGGCCATGGCGGGGCAGCGGCCGGGCGCCTTCCCGCTGCTGGTGCGCGGCGACTGGGGCGCCGCCGAGCCGCCGCCCGCCCTGAGGAAGAAGCTGCTCTGCTACTTCCAGAGCCAGAAGCGCTCGGGCGGCGGCGAGTGCGAGCTGCGGGCCGGGACCGCGGCCGGGCAGCTCCTCGTCTGCTTCGCCCACCCCGAGGGTGAGCGCCCGGGGCGGGGGTCGGGCTGAGGGGGTCCGGGGCTGCGCGCCCGCCTCCCACGGGCGGAGGGGCCGGGACGCGGGTAGTGCGTTGGCACCGGCGGGGGGGAACGCGCTGCGAGGTGTCACTCACAAGGCCTAACTTTCTGCAAGTTAAAATATCTGTACTACTTTCATTATTGCGTGTGATGTAATATATGCTGCCTAGTATCTAATATACAAATCTATAGTATATAATGTGATATACATCCCATAATATAGGCTATATAGTATGCATTTGCTTATATATATGCTTAAATTCAGTGCTTAGTACTAGCCTCCTGATTGCATTTTGCATAACTCTAGGCTGTAAATTAATAAATGTATCCTACCAGGATACGTATTAATTTTGACGCATGGTAATATTCTCAAGAGTGCACTTGCAATAATAAAGCTTATGTTACTAAACATCTACTCTAGTTACAGGTATATATTAAAAATATGGCATATATAACATGCACGTCTATAAAAACTTGCAGCACAGTAGAAAGCATTTAGCTGCAGTTGTGTTAAATGTATACATATAGATGCATGTACATGTATGTGCATAAATATATACACTTCTGGTTTTTTTCTGCTTTATCATGCTTCCCAGTTCCTGGCTCAACGAGCTGGTAAGTTCAGGACATGCAGCCCCAAGCCATTTTGACACTGGGTGGAAGAGGGCATGGGGCTGGTGCCAGGACCCTCGTGCTGCAGCCCCAGTGCGGGGCTGCCAGCTGGGCACCAGCCACAAAATGTGTGGTGGAGCTTTGCTTCACAACTCTAGTGTTTTTCTACAGAAATAATCTCTTGTGCATGCTGCGTTGGTGTTATGAGTTTAAAACTCTTTCATTTTGTGGGACAGTATATAAATGCTACTGTAACAGTGGAAAAGTGCTATGTAATTTGAAGTTGTATTTCTGTTCAGATTGTCACTGGGGTTTTTTTGTTTTATTTAGTGAAGCAACGAGTTCTTGAGAGGCAGTCTCATAAGCTGAACTTGGGAGGAAAAGGAGAATTGAATTTGATTGTCACAGAGCCTGAAACAGCACTAGATGCTAAAGAGGAGATATTTGAAGAAAAATTAGTTCCCACAAAGGTGAATTAGAATTTTAATCCTAACCAGAGCTTTGAAGTAGTGGTGAGAGTATCAAATCAGTCACTGATATTTTGCTTTAATTTTATTTTAGGCTCTGGATGCCGTGAGCAACCTTCAGACAAGAGGTAACATATTATTCATCGATCCATGTGCTGATTCTTCATAAAATGAAAATGTTGGTGCTTTTTTCCACACAGAGCTCCAGTTCTGTGGGGAGTTGTGCGGAAAGTTTCCGAGTTAGGCAGCCTGACTCAGGTGATATGGGGAAAGATGTCTGGCCAGCAACACCGTAGACTTGATCACCAAGGATGGAGTTCACCTTGCCAGACTTAGACTACATACCTGGTTTGAGCTTCTAAAATAACCTTTTTAATCAGAGGAGCAGCTCTAGGGAGGGATTTAGTTCCCTTATCCTGCATAACTGCTCTAAGATAAGATCTGTGTAGAAACATCTAGATTGAAGGTCTTAATCCCAGGCCTAGTGTCTTTGTGCACCTACAGCTGGGAGAGTCTGTAAAGACAAGGGGTGCATCTCCCCAGTACCTCAGTGACTTCGGTTAGGTCCTCTTTCAGCAATATTCTGCTAGCTTCATGATTCAGAAAGTGATCCAGAAAACATCACTGCGTACCCAAATATACCCGTACCCATGAAGAGTAAATACTCAGTCCCAAGACAGACTAGTTAATCAGGAATTTTTTTCAGTGATTACCCCCATATCTTCTCCTTTCTGTATGGCTCAGTGCTGTTTTGTGTGTTTTTTCTCATTTCAAAATTAGGTACTCAAAGTTGTCATGTACTGTTTTTCAGTTATACTAGAGAGGACCCTGAAAATCTCCAGATGATGCTTTTAATCGCTTTGTTGGTCAGCCTAGCTTTCGGGTTTGGCTTTTTCGTACTTTCTTCATTGGACACAGTGGAGCAGATGATTCCTGTCGGTGATCTAGAAATTAACTACTGGTGTCTGTAGAGATATGGCTTCTGCAGTTATTTCTTTTGTTTTCTTCTTGTCAGGCTTATGCTTGTAGGCCTTCAAAAGCAGCTATCTTCTGTAAATGTTATGGGTTTGGTATCAGTTATTGTTGTACCTCAGGAGAGCTCATAAACCCAGTGAGTGGGCAGAGCCAGCCTGTTTGTGCTGCCACCTCCTCCAGCCTTCCCACGCCACATCTGTTTCTGCCCTTGGGGCTGCCCCCACAGCCAGCCTGTTGGGCCCTGCCTCAGGATTTGGGGATTTTTGAGTGTTCTTAAGCAAAAGCAAGCAGAGACCTTACCCCCATACCCCATGTCATGTGTACAACTGCTCCACCAAGCTCCTCTCCCCTCAGTCATATCTGGCCTCTGCCACGGTCAGAGGGGTGGCCCTGGAGGTTTACATTGAGGGTGGTGAATGTCAGGGTTTCATTCAACACTTGTTTCCCTGCCGTGGTACAGGGATGTGCTGGTTTACCAAACTGAGAGGGAGCTTATGCTCCTGCTTGTGTTCATTGGGGCAAGGAGGGGACACCTGCCTTTGTTAGTGAGTGTGGCCATCCTGAGTACCTTGGGGTGCCCTTTGGCCTGTGCCAGTCCCCCACCACCTTGCAGTGGACTGTGATCACCGTTTTCCATGACTTGTGGGGCAGTTGTGTTGCCACATACACTTTCAGTTTACTCAGGCATGCAGAGGAGCATGTTGTTCCCATTCAGAGATTCTCTCTTGCCTTCACCATCATCTCTCTGCGAAGCTGGAGACACGCCTTCCTCCAGCAGCTGCTGGACTTTGGGGTTACTTGGTGGGCACCCCTGTTATATTCTCTGTCAACAAAAATCTGTTGCATCCCCCACCAGCCATCTGTGGATGTGGGTCCTTGAGCACTGTCATGCTGCACTGATGGCATGGCACAGTGGTCATCAGGAGGCTTTGCATCGAGTTGCACAGAGCTACTGGTGGCCCGTGGTGTTTGTGGATGTCCCGAACTATGTTCAGGCTTGTAATGCCTGCACCCGGGCTGAGAAACAGATGCAGAGGCTGCAGGGTCTCTCGCAATGCTTACCAACACCTAAGCAGCTGTGGCCAATTATCTCAATTTATTTTATTTTATTTTAGTCTCCAACCTGGAGACATACCAGTGACCTCGGACTTGTTTGCTCATGGCTATTTTTGTGCCACCAAAGAAGCTGCCTGCGGCCCCACAGAATATCCCAAAATGTCCCAGGGTACCCTGCAGTATTTGATTGGTTAGATGATCTCTTTCCCTGGGAAAGGAAAGGAGAGAAAGAGTAGAAATATCTGTTTATTCCAGGAGATGTGTAATAATATGACATGTGGCTTATTTCTCTTTCTGTTGAAGATGATGCAGAAGCCTTGCAGAAAGCAGAGAGTTTTGTTCCAAACAGTGAACTCCAGGAGGAAACTGGCTCTGTGGAGGACGTTGCAGAAAAGTCTGCGGAGACCTCACCTTCAGTGGTGTTTGAAAACATACAAGGATGCAGCCCAAAATGCTTACGTATGCTGTTGGAGAACATCAGCGGCCTGTCAGTAGATGATGAATTCACTGTGGAAGTGATACCTGAAATAAATGTTGCTGTAGCTACCTTTATAAAAAGTATTGGTAAGACAGGATGAAGATCATAGTTTGTTTCCATGTATGTGTATGAGTAATAGCTTTCAGAGCTTGATTCCTCTCCCATTAGAGATTCACAGGTGTTTGTTTTTTTTAAAAAGTACCTGGACTGCAGTCTCTCAGGAAAGATGTAAGTCTTATGTACAACTCCATGAAACTACCTGTGATTCAAATGTTACACTGCAAAAAGAAAATCATGGCATCTTCATTAATTGAAATTGGATGAGAATGTTTCATTGTCTCTGTCTTATTTTGGGTTAGATGGAGAAGAATTAGAAGTGGACTGAGTGTGGAGATGAGTTCTGCAAATTTTTGAAGTATGTAAAGTCTCCATTTGAGAAGACAGTGAAACAGGGAGAAGTGCTTAGTTTATACAAGAGATGAATAAGAGTGGAACAGAAATATAGTGGTAGTGAACAGCAGAGAGTAACATGGCTGCGTGCATTTCCCCTTTTCTCTTACAGCATAGAGTTATTTGGCACCAAAGACAATTGTTCCAAATACAGGGAGAAGTAGACTCAGTTTGTTCTCTGCCAGAAGGAATAGCCAGGGCTGATAATGACCCAGGAAAACACAGTCAGTTCACACTGCTCTTCTGTTTACAGACACTGAAGAATTTGTTAAAAAATGTTCACAAAACAAGAGAGTTAAAAAATTCAAACTGACTGCCAGGCTTCTTGAATTGACCCAGAGCATCAAGGCTGAAAACCTACCGGCCAGCATTTCCACAGACTACCTCACTGTTTACTTTGAGAGTGCACGGAACGGAGGGGGGCCTGTGTCAGACGTCCAGCTCTTCCCTGAGGAGAACTCGGCTGTCATTACTTTCTGTGATCTCAAAGGTAACGCTCTCCTTTGCCTGACCAAAGTGCTCCCAGGTGGAGGCCCTGAAAGAAAATTACTGCAATCTGGGCATTAGGAGAAGGCTGGCTTGCTGTTGCTAAAGCCAGCATACACTGTCCTGTTCCTGGGAGGTGCTCTGGATTTAGAAATACTGCTACGTGTCTAGGGTTTCAGAATATCTCTGGCTTTTTATGTTACCAAAGGTTCACCTGAATACCTACTTTGTGTGTGGGTTGTTCCCACTGATGTTTTTTCCCCATTTACAGAGGTTTTTATCTGCAATGCAACATTAGTTGTACTTACAGGTAGAGGAAGCAGGATCTGTCAATGATGTTAGCTTTCAGAAACTAATTAATGTCAAATATCTTCATTATCAGGGAAGAATAGAGCCAAAGAGTAATCCTTGTGTCGAATTACTGTCTCATTTTAGTGCCAGCGCAACCTCTGGTAAATATACTGTGTTGGGAGATTCCTGGCTTAGTAGATTACTTTACTTTTAATTAAAAGATATCTGCCAGGTGATTGTTTTCCTTCTGACTCAGAATTTGCTTAAGAATATTTTGTATGTTAAGTTAGTATGTAATTTGGATTGTTGCAATATGGTTTTAAGTCCCTCCCAACGTTAGAATCCTTTCCTTTGTCCATTCCAACTGAAATACCAAAAGAGAAGGAAAACTGCACTGGTACAAAGAGATTTATTTTAAGTTGAGAGTAAGGAGCATTTCACAGTAGTACCTTGATATGGCCCTGCTTTGTGGTGGGGTCGCCTTAGGAAATGAGAGCAAGGTGTAGCTGTACAGGTAAACATAGGCACAAGCAAGTTTACCAAACTAGTTGGAGCCAAGTCTCTTATCTTGTCCCCTACAGAGTGGTTTGGAAATCAGAAAGACAAAAATAGTTCTTTCAAATGAAAAAAAGAGTTATTTTATTCAATGTAATAGTTCTAAGAACATAGTCATTTGCTTGATTTGAAATTAATGACGTGTGCGTTTTGTATGTATGTGCTCTAACTTTTAGATCTAAATGGTGTCTTGGAAAAGAAGCATTTACTAGAACAGACGCTGATTTCTGTGCATCCGTATTACCCCTCCCTGGGAACAGCTCTTTATGGAGAGGAAAGACCAACTATCAAGATGCCAGACCCCATTGGGGTACCACTAGATCCATATGTCTGGCAGTTTTTACAAAGGCAGGCTAAACTGATGGAAGACATAAACAAGGAAATGGCGATTTGCCATTGTGAGCTAAAATGGCCGCAGATGGACTGTGCAGACCCAGAAGTTATGTTGTGCCCATCATCATCTCTCTCTCAGCAGAAAAAGCCAATGATAAAGTTGATCAAGACATGGAAGCAAGATGCTTCTACTGAGTTCTCGCGTACCATGTCACGTTACATAGCTATAAAGTGTAAAGTAAATTCACTGGATTGGGAAGAAGTGAAAAACAGATTGGTGAAAGATGTTGCTTTGATCATAACTGATATTTCCGAGGAGATGGTGGTGATTGCAGGAAACAGAGCAGCAGTGGACAGTGCAGAGAAAGAAGTGAGGGAATGCATGGAAAAAGCCATGCAGCAAAGTGAAAGGGAAAAACAAAGCATAGAAATTTCTGTGCCAGTGATGCCAGGGAAGTATGCTGTCCTGCACAATTCTGGGCTGGAAGAGAATATTCACAAAGAATATCCGTGCTTAAAGACCTTCTATGATGACACCAAAAAAACTGTTCAGTTGTGTGGATTACCTACGGAAGTATATAAAATCAAAGCTGACTTACTGGAAAAGGTATTGAACATGCCGAGTACATCAGTTACCATTGATTCCCATGTTTTGTACTATCTACAGCATGTGGATAATAAAAAAATGTCAGAGACATTATTCACTAGGAAAAAAATTAATGCTTTTTATGAGCTTGAGGTTGATACTGTGTTGCTATTTGGAGATGCTTCCAAAGATCTTTTAGAAGCAGAAAAGCAAATAAAGACGGACTTAGAGTATAAGTGTATCAACGTGGGGGATGGTGAGGCCATTAAAAAGGAGCAGTGGAGGAGTCTTCTTGCCTCCTTGCGTAAGAAGTACAATTCTTCCCAGGAGAGTGTAGTCATTAATGAATCTGTTGGAAAAGACAATGAAGTGATTATTGCTGGCTTTTCTAAGGCTGTATCAGAAGTTTATGAGAAACTTTATGATTTTATAGATAGAAACACATGCATAGAAAAAGTAATCCTGGCTAAGTCGGTAGTGGTAGTGGAGTTTGTAGAGAAGGAAAAATCAGGTGTGTGTCTTGAACTGAGGAAGAAAGGTGTGACGGTACGTTTTGACACCAAGACGCCATGTATTTCCCTGAGCGGACCAAGAGCAGAAGTGCCAAAAGCAGTCACCACGTTTGAAAAAATTCTCTCATCCCTTTACTCAAAAAATGTGCCAATTGATAAACCAGGAGCCAAAGAGTTCTTCACTGAGAAGAAAGATTTATGTGTTCTTGAGGCAAACCAGAAATTTAGGTGTTTGATTAGGCTGGAAGAAGAAGAACCACAGCAGCAACAGCAGGGTGAAAAAGTTGGTGAAGAGAAAAGAAAGCTTCACTACAAGAAAGTGCTGCCAGATGGAGTTGTAATAGCAGTGTATAAAGGTAACTTGTGTCATTACCCTGTTGATGTTGTGGTAAATGCATCTAATGAAGAGTTAAAACACATTGGTGGCCTTGCTGAGACACTGTTAAAAGCGGCTGGTCCAGAGCTGCAAAAGGAGTGCGACGAGCTGGTGAGGAAGAACGGGAGTTTGCAGCCTGGGTGCGCAGTTATCACGGGCGCTGGGGAACTTCCCTGCAAGAACGTCATTCACGCTGTTGGGCCCAGGTGGAGGAAGGATGAAGCAGAAAAGTGTGTGTACTTGTTAAGAAAGACAGTGAAGAAAAGTCTGCAACTAGCTGAGACATACAATCATCGTTCCATAGCTCTGCCTGCCATAAGTGGAGGGATTTTTGGCTTCCCACTGCAGATGTGTGCAAATTCAATTGTATGCTCCATCAAGGAGACCTTAGAAGAATCCATGGGGGACAGCAGCTTGAAGGAGGTTCATCTTGTGGATAACGTGGAAGAAACAGCTCAGGTTCTGAGTGAGACAGTGAAAAAAGTGTTTACAGCTAAATCATCCTCCCCGATACCACGGACACTGTGCTCGGAAAACCATAAGCAGAGGGAAAGCCAGAAGGAGAAGAGAAGAGAGGATCTGCAGATGGCTGGGGATGATCTACAGATGGTTACAACAAATGAAGGACTTCGCATCCGAATAGAGGAGAAGAACATTCAGGAAGCCACGGTAGGTCTTTAATTTTCTGCTTCCTCTCTAACTTGATGTGCAGATCTTCTTTAAATTTAAATAGAAAAAGAAGAGCAGTATGTTATATTGTTTTACAAGGCAATTGCTACATAAGGAAACAATGGCTATGTGCTAGCTAAACAAGGATGCAAGCTTGCAAAACTGATGGATTTCAGGTTGGGATCTGTCACTCTGTAGCTGTTCCTAGTGGGCAGCTGTGAATTTCAGGATGTTTCGCCCCCAGTTGTTATATTAACTTTCCAGATCTAAGGTCAACATGTAAAACAAACTTGCTTTTTTCCTAAAATGGAAAAATTAAAATACTTTCTAAAAGTATTTATATGATCTGTAGCTATCTAGGTTGGATATTACAGGAAATCAGCACCTGTCTGGACTGCTGTTGAGTCACACTAACAGGCAGGACGTAGCTTATTTTATTAGTTACCTTCTTTTTGGATGGATTAAAGACACAGTCTATGAGGAAGTTACTGAGCTCTAGAAAAGTGACCCCATAGAAGAGTGCACGCTTAGATTGTTTTCCCAAAGTCTAGACCTGATACTACTTACTCTTTCCCCCATTTTTCATTTTTCATTTTTTTTGCAAACGAGAGTTTAACTACTGTTCATCTAGACCAAGACTGAATTTTCACCTCTGACATAGTTTATTTCCTGTATGTTTTTTTCTTCAGTGATGCAAAGTGCATCTTGATAAATCTCTCTTTTTCGACAGCCTCTGATTTTTAAACTTTGGGAGTTACAAATTTCCCTAAATTATTATTGTTGTTTCAATAGTAGTTGCTTCAGTTGTTGCTTTGGTGCCTGTAAAAGCCTATTCCAATAGAAGAGCAACACTAGATGTTAAAAAACCTCAATATGACACGCACTTAAAATATTTTGTAATTAAAACATCTCCAGTGGAAAAAACCAAGGCAAACACCAGGCTTTGGGGCTTTGCCCGCTTTACTTCATGAGAGCACAACACCCTGCCTTCACCTCATTTTGGTGCATGAGGTGCTGCTTTTCTGGTAAGGTATAGACAACCGCGCTTCAGTGAAAAGGAGGAAAGGGACATTAAACTTTCTACATTATGTGTAACTTATACAATACATATATTTTGCATCCTGTGATGATGGTAGAGAAGAAGGAGCAATACTGCAGCAGTTCTTCACGAGAAAATGTAGGAAAGGCTGGGTCTGGGGAGAGGGGATGAGGCAGACTGCAGACGTTGGGCTTATTTCACCTGCCCAGGCATTGGCGTCTGCTTGGGATGAGGCGAGTCACAGCCTTACCTCCACTGAGGGCTTGACAGCTCTGCCTGTATGGATGGATGACAACCTGCTCAAGCATAGGTACCTGTGGTGTTGGTACTCACAGTGGGTCTGATGCTGCCTACTGTAGGTTTTGTACATGTCCAGGAATACTCGGTATGCAGCAGCTGTGCTGAAAACCAGGTTATTTCTCTATTGGCATAATGGGTTTTGTGCTGTGTGTTGCTTTGGTAGTGCTACTAGTCTCAATGCATGTTTTTACTTTAAGTCTGGCTATAGGTATTTTCATTGTAATTTTGTTGCAGACGGATGTTATTGTCAACAGTGTTGGTGCAGATCTGAAGTTTGGCGTGGGGCCTCTTTGCAAAGCCTTGCTGCAAACGGCTGGACCAGAGCTCCAACTGGAGTTTGACAGAGAAAAACAAAGACAGGTTGCTGGTGAAGGGAGTGTGCTCTGCACCAGTGGATGTGCTCTGCGCTGCAAGTCCGTGCTTCATGCCATACTTCCTGTGTGGGGTGGAGGAAAAGGACAGACCCTGGAGGTACACTTTAATTGTTTAGAAAAAAAAAAGAAAAACATTTATTTTGAAAACAGATTTATTTCGGATCCTATCCTGAAGTTTCAGGTTTTAAAATAGTTAGCTTGGATGACTCAACTCCTTTTACTTCTGTTTGAGTGACCTTAAAGATGCCTTGATGCACTGAAAGCTTTTTCTCATACCAGCATAGTCTCTATGGAACAAATAATAAAGGATGCCTTTTTAAAAAAAAAAAAAAATCTTTGCTGTATTTTACAGACCCTAGAAGATATAGTCTATTCCTGCTTGGAGAAAACTGAAGAACTTGGACTGAATTCGATCACTTTCCCAGCTATTGGAACTGGAGGATTTGGATTTCCAAAACCCGTTGTTTCTAAGTTAATGTTTGATGTGGTATTCAAGTTCAGTAGTAGATGCACTCGGAAGACTCTCCAGGAAGTTCATTTTCTCTTGAATCCAAAAGATACGGATAATATTCAGGTAGTTCTTGGGACAAAGCTGTCTGTTACATACTGTTCTAGTTACACCTTAACAATATAGTTCAGTTATATTGCTTTCTTAAGGGAATAATTTAGCACTTTCTTATTGCTGTGGGCCGGTGAGAGTGGGATGTCTCTCCAGTGTCTCATTCACTGTCTCTGAAATATAATCTCTCAGCAAGCACAGGCTTCAGACAAAATCGGCCCTGCTGCTGGCACTGTAAACACCTGTAGATGCTCGCTTATCTTTTGGCAGAGGAGTTCTGGCAATGCAAAGACAGTATCTATTATCACACCAGCTTCCCCTGTTATTAATGATACCGAAACACAACTGTAAAATGCATCAGAGGGCTCTGCAAGATCTGCGTGACTGTTAATTATAGAAATATTCAATATATAAAATCTGAAATAATATCTTTGATACCTTTTTTCTCTTAGGCTTTTACCATTGAACTGGAACATAGGGTAGCTGAAAGTTGCAATGCTGCAGCACCACTGTCAAGTAAGTTGCGTAGGGGCAGGAGGTGGGACACAGGGGAGAATGTGAATACTGTAAAGTGGATTTATACGTATCAGGAAACAGATGAAACGTCATCAAGACATGGCACATTTTTTTTCCTCCTAATGGACTGGCATTCTTAAGTTCCATTTGTAAAAATCTTAGGGAGGAATTTCTTTTGTTAAGGGAATGCTCATCTCTTAGTGAGACCAGTCTTACCACATGGGAGAGGGTATCCTGGTAGGTGAACCGTTAGTTTGTCCTACTCAAAGGGTATAAGAATATGGTATCACTTTGCCAAACAAGCCATAAATAACATGTATTTCTGTACTTTTAATCTCCTATATAGAGATACAGAATGGATAATTTCACTTCCATTTATTGATGGTAGTGTGACACAGTAGCAAAAAATAGTGAACTGCATCAACAACAGAGGTTTATCCATAAGAATATATAACTCTTCTCAGTTGCTGTATCAGTGAGATGAAGTTAACAGCGTGAAGATGAAATGAGAATTATATAAGTAAGGAACAGTCTGTGAGGGTAAAGATGAAATAACTTACAAAAGTAGTGGGATGGGTTGTCCATTACTGGCAATGCTTAAGCTGGGTACTCCATTTCTTGTAAGAGCTAATTCAGGAAACTGTTACAGAGCTGGTCAGGTCAGATAGTGCTTTCTGGACTTACATTAACTGGTTTCACTTTCACTGTATTTAAATGGGAAGAACATGGTGCCTTCCTGCTTTCAGAAACAGAGTAAAGAGAAAGGCAGAGACTCTCTAGGTCCCTCAAATTGATCTAGAGCATATTCCTCAGAAGGATAAGTTGACGTTTCCATCTATAGAAGAGAATAATACCCCAAACTAGAGGAGACGTGTTTCTATGTGTTTTTCCTTCCCTTGCAGGTTTCATTAGGCCTGTCTCAACTGAAGTACTGGGAGTTCATGAAATGCAGATTGGTTCCATTACGCTCCAAGTACTTAGTGGAGATATTACCAAGGAGGATACAGAGGTTATTGTAAACGTATCAAATCCAACATTTGATGCCACATCAGGTATTGTGTTGAATATGTAGCTCTTTAGTGATAAATTTGTGCTAGCTTTTAGAAGGGGGGAGGGGGAAGAATTGTCCATATGGGAAACTTCTATGAAGTATTTTTGAGATGAGAGAGTTGTGATTAGTGAAGAAATAGATCTTTTTACATGTCCTGAATATTCCAGTTAGTTTCCAAACTACTCGAACAGAAGGCATCTGACCAGATTTTTCTTGTTTAAAAACAAAAATGCTTAAAGAAAAGGTGACTTCTAGATCAAATATAATTCTGCAAAACTGCTCTTGTCCTAATATGTTCTACTGTAAACCAAAGCCCTGGTTAAGTGAATTGACCTGTAAGAAGCAGAGGACTCTTGGTGACATTGTGAATTGCAAGCATGAAGGACGTCAAATGACATAATTCAAAGTAAACAGAGTTTGGTGAGGGGCATACTGTTGGCTCATGAAACGATGAAATAGAAGTTATTCTTAATGATTTCTAATCAATAATGAAGGCAATGTTATCTTTGCAGCCAGTACAGTGTGTTATGGAGGGCACTTAGGGGAACTGGCAAGGTTTTCCACTTTATGGGATCTTGCCCTGTGAGAATTTGGGGTGTTTGTAGAGTACAGAAGTTGCGTAGAGTTTTGAGCAGAAATAGCTAAATTGACTTAATGAATGCATATGCTTTTCTTGTATAATTTAAGGGGTCTTCAAAGCAGTTATGGATGCTGCTGGTTCCGAGGTAGAAGAAGAATGTGCTCAATATGGTATGTGAAAGCATACTATTTTGTTTGATTAAATTATTTTTGTTCTCTCTGAAAACTTGGAGTTGTTTTGTAATTCTTTACTCTGATAGTATAATTATCTGAAAAAAAGCTTTCACTTTTAGGAATTTTGAAAAATTCTGTTGTTGTGATGCCTGCTTTGAGAATTCGTCTTTTCACAGCTGAACAGAAGATGGCTACAGTTTTCTGATGCTAATAAATCCTTGGAAATTAATCCAGTTTAAGTTCTTTACCCCTGAAATTACTCATGCATGTTCCTGACTTAAGAACAGAAACAGTCCCATTGACTTGAGCATAATTTTCAAGCTCACTTATTGTCAGCTATAGGAGAGGTGAAGTTTTGAAACTGAGCAAAGTGGTGGAAGACTGTCTTTTGGTGTAAGCATGTGCAGGACTAGCTTTTAAAAGCTAATAGTAAATCTGGGCTGATGTTCACAAGTACATAATTATTTTTTATTGAAGTAATGTAACTCTGCTTATCACCCTGATCGTGAGTTTTTGTCTGTGGTCTGCATTCTGCCAGGCCAGTAAAGCAGTAAAATCCCAGCTCACTGTGGTTGACCCTTACGAGCACAGAAAAGAGCAGGAACATTTTGTTTATGCAACCAGAATGTATTCCGAGTCCAAAAGTTAACTTTCAAGATGGAGTTTACTGGATGTTTATTCCAGCCTTTGGCTCTGCAGGCTCTCCCCGTTTATCACCCTGCTCTTGGCACATGCAGGGCATCTTACAGTCAGTTGTTGCCTTTGTGACCAGCAAAGTGGTATGTAATTCTGTGTTCATCAGTCCGTTCATCCTCACAATAGGACTCCATTTTGAGGTGTTTGTAACCAAACATGAGTGCTCTGAAAAAACACAAACATCTCTTTAAAGGTTCCATACTACAGTTCTCAGATCAGTTGGTTATTATCTTAATTATATTATTTTAATCATTCAGCTCTTCTGCAGAATAAGAGTTTGAGTTTTAAAGGAGGAAGGGGCATAAGAAAGGATTTCTCATATAAATGAATTGTGTGCATTTTGCTGGCACGCTTTTAAATAAAAGTGAGCTGTATTTAAATTCAACATAATTTCTGAAGTTGTATTTAATAGGAAACTACTTTGTAGCAGAGATCTCAGGGAAATTGGAAAACACGCAGTGACTTGAATTACTTTCTCAAAGGAGTTCTGCAATGAGAATATTTACAGAGAAAACTGAAATCAACTAAAACCAGGAGAGTATAGCTTACAGTGGACTTCTTTCCACTTTTTCCACTTCTCTTCTACTGTGTATTACTTCAGTGCACGCTAGCATCAATACAACCAGCTGTCTTATCAGAAGAGGTAGCCGCTTCAAAAATGTTGTCTCCTTCTTTATCTTCTCTCTTCCAGCTGGGCAGTTTCAAAGTGGCTTTATTACTACACAAGGTGGAAAGCTGTTATGCAGTAAAATCATCCACTTGATTCACAATAACAACGTGAAGAGTCAGGTCTCCAAAGTCCTTCACGAGTGTGAGCTAATGATGTACAGATCTGTCGCCTTCCCGGCAATTGGAACAGGTTTGCTTCTCCTTGGGAAAACAATGAGGGCTGTGATGGGGGTAGTTCAGAAACTGGGACAAGGTTAATACCTCTGCTATAGATAACAGTAGACTTGTACAAGAAACTCTGTAAACTGTGATTTGTGAAAGCTCATTGTGGTCAGTTCAAAGACCACCTGCACACTTCAAAAATGCTGCTTTTTTTAAATGTATGAATATCACAGTCAATATTGATTGAGCAAGAACACCTAAAGAGAAGGTATTGCTCCATTAAAGACATTCTGCCCCAAAACAGACTGTTTATCTTAGCTGGCCGCCCTGCACCTTTCTTCAAACTTCCCATAGACCTTGCTTTTGGATTTGAGCTCCACAGAAGGGCTGGGGTTGGGGTTTGTAGAAAGCTGGAGTTGTCCTGAGACCAAAAGCTAGCCTGGTGAACTATGGAAATTGTGGGCTGGGTACAGAATACCCACAGTTTACACTTTTTATAGGTCTTGTTTCAGCTGCCCTGCTCCAGTGTGGGGCTAAAGGCAGGCTAGCTTATTTGGCTTAAGCTTCTTGTTGGTTTGGGGAGCAGGGCTTGGAGAAAGGAGGGTATCCTTCCCAGACCAAGGCTCCCCTTGACTGGAAAAAGAAATCGCAAGCTGGTCCTTGCTCAGCATGTGAGATTAGGGCAGGAGCTGGTGCGTGGGTCAGTGTTTGGACTCTACAGTAATAGTTATGGCAGGTCCCCTGGAGTGCCAACATCTTCTGCATGCTGGTGTCATGATGGCTGTCCAAGGGATGCCGTGGCTGAAATTGGCAAGGGTCCCACCAATGTTTCAGGATAAGCTTCAGGTTGCACTTCAGGGTTGTTGTAGGGGAATGAGAGCAGTTGTTTTGAGCTTCATGTTTCTGTTTGTATGTTGAAATACACTGTAGGCTTGTGCTGAAATCCTCCACTAATTTTTGATTCAGTTTGACTTTGGTACCTCGTTTAAAGATGGGGATAGAGAAGGTTATCAGAAGTAGTCAACATGGATTCATCAAGGGGAGATCATGCTTGACCAAGCTGATAGCCTTCTACGATGGCATGACTGGCTGGGTCAGTGAAAGGAGAGCAGTGGATATTGTCTATGTCGACTTCAGTAAGGCATTCAACACTGTCTCCCATAGCATACTCACAGGCAAGCTAAGGAAGTGTGGGTTGGATGAGTGGACAGTGAAGGTGGATTGAGAACTGGCTCAACAACAGAACTGAGAGGGTCATGATTAATGGAGCAGAGTCTGGATGGAGGCCTCTCACTAGTGGTGTTTCCCAGGGGTCTGTGCTGGGCCCCGTCCTGTTTAATATATTCATCAATGACCTGGATGCAGGGACAGAGTGTAACCTCAGCCAGTTCGCTGATGATACCAAGCTGGGAGGAGTGGCTGATACACCAGAAGGCTGTGCTGCCACTCAGCGAGACCTGGACAGGCTGGAGAGCTGGGCTGAGGGGAACCTCATGAAATTCAGCAAGAGCAAGTGCAAGGTCCTGCACCTGGGGAGGAACAACCCCAGGCACCGGTACAGGCTGGGGACTGAACTACTGGAAAGCGGCTCCATTAAGAAGGACCTGGGAGTGCTGGGGGACAGCAAGCTGACCATGAGCCAGCAATGTGCCCTTCTGGCCAAGAAGGCCAACAGTATCCTGGGCTGCATTAAAAGGAGTGTGGCCAGCAGGTCGAGAGAGGTTATTCTCCCCCTCTCCTCTGCCCTTGTGAGACCACATTTGGAGTGCTGTGTCCAGTTTCAGGACCCCAGTTTAAGAAGGACAGGGAACTGCTTGAGCAAGTCCAGTGGAGAGCTATGAAGATGATCAGGGGACTGGAGCATCTCCCTTACAAGGGAAGGCTGACAGACCTGGATTTGTTCAGCCTGGAGAAGAGAAGACAGAGGGGGGATTTCATAAATACCTATAAATATCTAAAGGGTGGTGTCAGGACGTTAGGACTAGGCTATTTTCATTAGTGCCCAATGACAGGCCAAGGGGCAATGGGCACAAGTTGGAATGTGGGAAGTTCCACCTCAGTATGAGAAGAAACTTCTTTCCTGTGCAGGTGCCAGAGCAGTGGCACAGGCTGCCCAGGAAGGTTGTGGAGTCTCCATCCCTGGAGACATTCAAAGCGTTCCTGGATGCGTTCCTGTACCCCCTGCTCTGGGTGTGCCTGGTTAAGCAGGGGGGTTGGACAAGGTGATCTCCAGAGGTTCCTTCCAACCCCTACCATTCTGTGATTCTGTTAGTGATGTGTGGGTTTAAAAATACTAGGAGGATGCTAAGGCTGAAGTGCTCGTTGGAACCTCAGAGTAAATGAGGGTTGAATCCCAGAGGGCTTCCTGGGTCTTGTGTAGGGTGTGAACTCCTGGAGCTCACAGGCTTAGGTGTAAAGCTGAGGTTAAACCTGGTGCTTTGGCCAGAAAGCATAATGGGGACAAGAGAGGGACACCAGCTCTGCATTAGCTGGGGACACGGTCTCTGTCTTCTGGATGCTGCCTTGGTTTAAGTACTGTTCACTGATACATGCCTTTTATTTTTATTTAGGTCAGGCAGGACAGAATCCAGCAAAGGTAGCTGATAACATGTTGGATGCTATAGTGGAATTTGCAAGCAAAAGATCAGTGCAGTATTTGAAAAAAATTAAAATCGTCATTTTCCAGACAAATATGCTCAGAGATTTTTACAAAAGCATGAAGAAAATAGAATATTCAGGTTCATCCACAAGAGATTCATGGATGTCTCTGTTTAAATGTAAGTAGGTGGGTTTTCCATGTGCATGGGCACATAAAACTAAAGATCTTTAAATAAAAGTAATAATTAACATCTATTTCTTCACAGCATTTTTTGGGGGCAGAAAACAACCCCCTGAGAAGAAAAAGCCCGTGGCTTTGGAGAAGAAAGTTGATTTAGCCACATTTCAAATTTGTGGAGAAAGCCAAGAAGATGTGGATGCAACAGAGTCCTGGATAAAGAACTTAATTTTAAAGGAACAATTTGAAAACATTATTTCAGATGACCTAATTGAAAATTTTGATGAGAGGCAAATTGACACTCTGGCAGATCTCCAGAGAAGAAAGCAAGTTACCATTCAGCTTGAAAATAAACTTTCTCCCCCTCACATTAAAATTTCTGGTATTAGCAGGGACGTCTGGTTTGTTTCTGTGGAAGTTCAAAAAATGATCCAAAAAATTAAGGAGATTGAAGAAGAACGATCCAAGGCAAAACTTGTTTATAACCTGGTAGAATGGAGGTATCCAGGAAGCAATGATAGCTTTGTTGCTTTTGATAAACTGACAAATATGCAGCTGGAGGATGCCAAAATAGCTAAAAAAACACATCTTACTGTCAAAATTAACAAGAAGAACTACAAGGTGGATCTGAATACTCTACAGGCTAATGATGACCAAGGAAGAACTATAAACATTCAACGTGTGCCGAAGAACGAAGGTAAATTACAACTTTGTTAATAAAAAAAACTTTAATAGTGATTATTGAATGACAATTCTGATTAAACGCAAACTCAGGTATTCCAAAGTAGTAAGCTATTCCATAGCTTCGCCTCTCTGCCCCCTGTCCCCCGCCCTTTCTCTGCTTCCCCCTTTCTTCTTTTTGCCCTCCCCCCCTTTTTTCTTTTTTTCCTTTTTCCCCCCTTCCTTCCCCCCTCCCCCAAAGGAAGTGGTGTATGAAGAATGTGTAAAATTCTGTGTTTTTCAAACTTGTTTTAGATACTGATATGGGGATAATTAGACTAGAGAAAATGTAAAGTCTTAACACTGCATTACAGAGCCAGTGATGTATTGAATAGAGAGAGTATTCTTGGAATAAAGTATTGCATAAGGTACTGTCCTCTCAGCCCTCTATATGCAGCTGGTTTGTAAGATGTGCATACAAAACTGAGCTAGGTATCTGTGATGATAATGCAATCTCTGTTTTGCAGATAGGCAGCCAGTAGAGCTCCCTCCGCAGTGGGAAGACATGCAGGGACAACGGGTCAAACTGGTGAATCTCCAGCCGTCATGTCCAGAATATGCAAATGTTCAGAGGAAATTTAAGAAAACCTGTCCCAACTTTGTCATAGAGAAGGTGAAATCTGGGGGGGGTGGGGAGTGGGGGGTGAGTGAATTCTTGAGCTAAAAACATGAATATACTTTGTAAATATTTCTTTGTAAGGTGTCTGCAGCCTAATATACCTTTCATATGTCAGTCTCCCCAGCACTGTGCAGGGTGGATATAAATCAAATCAAATTTCCTAAGAGTTGTCCTGCTATTTCTGCCTTCTAATAATGCAAAACCAGTGACCATCAGTCTTCAGGCTGGCTATGTTCAGCTAATGTGGTAGTCACTAGTTAATGTGGTATTTCCAATTAGGAAATTGAAATGTATTGAAATGGACACATGAGCAAACGCATTCAGAATACAAAGGAGAACACACAGTCCTGGCAGACTGGCCATAAAGTTTTTTACTATATTACTACTTCTTCCCTATCAGTCCCAGAGCCTTTCAGGCTAGAGTGTTGGTTTTAACCAAAGTGTCAAGATTTGATTCTGCTTATTGAAAAGTCTGCAACACAGTGCACAGAGATTTAATTGCCAGGGAGAAGATGGAATTATTCAAAATCAGGAGGAGCAATAAATAGGAGAAAATACAATGAAATTGAGTGAGAATATGTGTTCGAAAATTTTTCTTCCATCATGAGAATCAATGAGCATGATCACTAAGACACAAATAGAACAAAATATAAACAAAAAATAAACAATTGAAAAAATCAAGTAATGACATGAGGTCTTTTTCCATTGGAAAGCTGTTACACCAATGCCTTTAAGATTACACTTTGATGAAGATACACTGTTTCCCCCAGAGCAATATTCACATTGTTGGCATAGGGGAGCCAGCAACATCTATCCTCCCACCAATTTTTTTTTGGCATAGGAGTTTCTTATGGGTGCTAAGCTACACAGCAAAGGAAGTAATTTTGACTTCCAAGCTGAGATCATGAAGAGAAACTTAAATTCAACCTAATGCTATTGCTGCAGTCGACCCTTTAGTGAGAATATCATCAGTAAAGATGATTAGGATGTACAGAAGGCGTCTTAAATCATTGCCTCTAGCAGAGTTACAACAGCCTATTTCTAAAAATGACAATGCACAGCTACCATGACTGTCTGTGTACCTGGTATACTAGGCAAGACAATTGTATGCCAAAAATTACCAAGCTTGAAAACCTCTTGTAAGCTACTCTGATTTCTGATTTTTTTCAGGAGGCTCACATATTCAATTCCCCAACCCAAACCACACACTAACAGGGCATAGTGAAAATTACTGTCTGTCTTTTAGTTTGGTTTGGTTATAGTGCTTTCCTGCCATGATAAATATTGGTCCCTACCAGTGTAAATAAAATTCTATTCTGTAACTTTGCAGATTGAAAGAATACAAAATCCCTTCCTCTGGCAGACATACCAAATCAAAAAAAGCTCTTTCTGTACAAAGAATAAAAATCAAAATAACGAGAAGTTGCTATTTCATGGGACAGCTGCATCCTCATTGAACACTATCAACTACAATGGATTTAATCGTGGGTTTGCTGGAAAGAATGGTGAGTCATTATCCAAAGCAGTTAATTTCCTAAATATGTATGCGGTGCTAGGGAATGTTAACGTTTTAGTGCTGTCAGCACAACACAAAGACTGAATGAAGTTGGAGAACAAAATAATAAACAACTCCAGAGCATAGTCTATATGGACAGAAGAATTAACCTGTTCAGTTAACCCCTTGTTGATGAATGCCACCATCTAGAGGGTGTCAGAAGCAGCTCACCTACTCTGAAGTCACGCCTGGGCAGCTTTTGAGAAATGTTTTGTATGATCTGTCTACAGAAAGGAAAAAGGACTGCTGTTCAACATCCTAAGCTGAGATACTAACCATTAACTGCTGGTATCTCCTCCCTTCTTAGACAAAGGCAGGTAGCAAAGTACAGGTGCAGATACTTCTCACAGTGCCTACAAAGATAAGGACAGCACAAGGAATCAGAAGATCCCACTCCCCCACCATTTTAATGCAAATTAATTTCAATTTATTTAATTAATTCTTCCCCTTCAATAGTTGTTAGGGATAACTGTTAAATACTTAGCAGAAGGGCTTTCTGCATTAGTTCAAAGATTGTTTTGGCCAGTTCCTCTAGTACAGTCATTTTATGTTTATTTGGTAGTATTCAAAGATGAAGGACAGGATCCAAAGTAGAACAACTTGGGCTGAACTGAGGTGCCAGTCACTCCTAGAGGTCCTGCAACCTTACTTCAATAGTCCTTACTTTCTCTTTTTAATGTTTTCTTCCTTAAGACATAATTGTACATGCCTGGGGCTGACTTGATCTCGAGAGAGATAGACAGCTTAACTCAGATCTAGTTGACACTTCAGTGTGGTCTGGATCCAGAAGTAGATATTTTCCTGTCTGGATCCTCTAGAGGTACTTACGCTGATATTTTCTTGAGAAAATGAAGCCCTATATACACAGAATCTATAAGGCTGTGTACAGATAGAAGTGGCAGCCACCATTTCTTTTTAAAACATGACCAGAGGAGATGTAGTTTAGCTTTCCTTCTCTTTGGTAGTGCCAGGAGGTTGGATTTACTCAGGAAGCAAGAGCTCTAGATCCCTATGTTCTCTCTCTGCCTGTGAGTATCGATGTCCACCTCTCCATCTCAGCCACGATTTATTATAAGAAAGGCACGCTTCCCTTCTGTCAGGCTGTGTAGTGTCATGGTTTTAGCTGGGATAGAGCTCATTCATCGACTGGAGAGCCAAGGAGTGATCAGCAAGACTCACTCACCTTTTAACAGCCCCACGCTGGGCGCCAAAAAGGACTGTCGTGGTTCAGCCCCAGTTGGCAACTAAACACCATGCAGCCGCTCACTCACTGCCTCCACCCCTGTGGGACAGGGGAGGGAATCAGAAGAGCAAAAGCAAGAAAAAAGCTTGTGGGGTGAGATAAGAACAGTTTAATAATTACAATAAAATAATGATAATTCTGATAATGATAATAGAATAAAAAGGAAAGGGGGGGGAAAAAACCCCAAGCACTACAACCACTCACTACCCGCTGCCCAGTGCCGCTGGTCCCTGAGCTGTGATTGCTGCCAGTCCCCCCGGCCAGGTCCTCCCAGTTAATATTCTGGGCATGACATTACATGATATGGAATATCCCTTTGGCCAGTTTGAATCTGCTCTCTTAGGTGTGCACCCTCCCCTCCCGGCTTCTTGTGCCCCTGGCAGAGCATGGGAAGCTAAAGAAGTCCTTGACTAGTACAAGCACTACCCAGCAACAACCAGAACATCGGTGTGTTATCAACATTAATTTCATACTAAGTCCAAAGCACAGCACTGTGCCAGCTGCAGTGAAGAAAATTAACTCTATCCCAGCTAAAACCATGATACATAGCCATGCAAAAATATCCAAGATCAGAGCAGTCAGAGAGGAAGGACCTGTCTAGCCTGAACAGCTTTCTACCACTGTCAGAAAAAAGAAATCTGTCTCAGGTAGAGAAATGTGATTCCTATAACTTCTTGCTGTGAAGTGTAACTAGAAAACTAATTACAATTATTTAGTAATTTTAAGTTGAAAAGGCTCTGAAGATTTGCAATTTGACAAATTGCAGGCTAAACAGAGAGAGGAACCCTTTTTCCCATATAAAAGGGCAGTCAAAACCTGAGTGTTGATACTTACCCAACATCTAAGTGGATTCATATTTGATTGTGATACAAAGAATTATTACTAGAAGTTGCTTTTTAAACCCTAACCAAATTTATAACTTCTGCAGTATAAAAAGAAAATAAAGGGGGGGGGCCCTGTAGTTTTAGAGATTCTTATGGGAATAAGAACACTAACTATATTTGAAAACATCTTTCCAAACAGCTGCAGCCATTGGAAAAGGAACCTATTTTGCCGTTGATGCAAGTTATTCTGCTCAGGATACTTACTCCAGACCAGATATGACCGGCAGAAGATACATGTACTTGGCTCGGGTCCTCACTGGGGAGTATTGTGCTGGGAGCGGAGGACTAATTACTCCACCACCAAAACACGCAGCAGATCCTACTGACCTGTACGACAGCGTGGTTGATAATGTATATAATCCAACAATGTTTGTCATATTTAATGACATTCAGGCATATCCTGAATATCTTATTACTTTCAGAAGGTAGAACATTCTTCATAGTCTGGAAAACTAGTGCCTTTTACATATGGGAATTAACATGGTAATTCTTGATTCTTGTTTACATCTAGGTTTCTTAAACTATGTGGTTATTTATCTATCCATGTGTTAATATGTCTTCAAATTATCAACACAATGAGGCCACAATAAGCAAATATTTTAGAACATGCTATTTCAATACTCACGTTTCAAATTCAGGTATGCAGGGGTGTACAAAAGAACTGTGAGAACAGCCCTGACCTCTTCCTATGGAAGGTAGAGGGGACTGGTAGGAGAGGGAGCTGCTGTGGCCTGAAGAGGTGTAGGGTAGGCCAGTGCATCTAAGCATGTTCCTATTTCCAGTATTTGTCATTATCCTGTTTTTGGCTGAGATAGAGTTAATTTTCTTCCTAGTAGCTAGGATAGTGCTGTGGTTTGGATTTAGGATAAGAATAATGTTGATAACACACTGATGCTTTAGTTGTTGCTGAGCAGTACTTACACTGTCAAGGACTTTTCTCCTTCTCATACTGCCCTGCCAGTGAGGAGGCTGGAGGGGCACAAGCAGATGTGAGGGGACACAGCCAGGACAACTGACCCAAAATGACCAAAGGGATATTTCATACCATATGACATCATGCTGAACCAAAAAAATGGGGTGAGTTGGCCAGGGCCGGGGGGTGAAGCCGCTGGTGGGGAGCGAGCGAACGGCTGTGTGGTGTTTAGCTGCCTACCACGTTAAATCACAACAGCCATAAAGCACCAAGTGGCTGGCTGCCTGTGAGGATTTATTTAAAACACCTGTGTTGGAGGAATAACCTGTCTTGCCAGCAGAGGAGAACTCAGGTCATTCTCAGGTATCCACTCACCCTTGTTGGTGCTGAGTCCTGAAGGAAAAAAAAATCCAATATTGAACATATATTTTGCATTTGTTGTTTCACCCCCCTGATGCTGTTGTGGCATACTTTGTATGCCTAGCTATAAATTCCTATATTCCTGTCTAAATTCCCTAGCTATAAATTCCTATATTCCTGTCTAAATTCCCTAGCTATAAATTCCTATATTCATACCTGTTTCTTAGGGGCATTGTCTATGGTCCCCGCATTGCATACATCCAGCTACTGCATGCAAAGTCATTGTAAAGAGAGACTTCTAATTTCTTCTGGACAGTACCAAAGCATTAACCCTTCTGTAAAGCTACCAATTTGCAGAGTCATCTACAGGGGTATATACTCAGTTACCACGCTTAAACACTTTGAAAATATTTTAGGTTCTTTAAAGCAAGTAAATAATGCCATTTTTACATTTTCGCAATCTGTACACTTAAATACGGTGATAATCTTACAACTACCAATCAAAAGCCATGTACACATGGTTTTAATAAAATTTGTTTCAAACAGATACCTTGTATTACTGAGTCATTGTTTACACAGAGAAACACACTTCAAGCAGAAGTGTCACTTTCTGTTTGAATATGTTACAGGGATGCTATAAATAGTGCAAAGCTGAAACGACTTAGAAGACAAAATTGTTTTCTTGTCTGCGTGACGGATTTGTGCATACTGACTCCAGGTGAAATTGTTCTGCCCTAGTCCAAAGGAGACCTGTGCTGCAAGTAGCTGCCACGATGTCTTAAAACCCTGCTGTGACATTCCCACTGCCTGCAAAGGGGAAAAGTGCTTACAGTATCTGTATGGGGCAGGTGGCAATATAAAAACTTTCTGCTCTTCACAGCAGGTACCCATGCAACGCTCCAGACGAATGTCCTGCGTAAATTCCCATTTAAAGCAAAAAAGGGTTTAACCCACTCCTGCTTTCATAGAGTTTGCTCCCTGTGAAGAGGACGCTTTTCTCCCTTCTCTGCTTTTTTGTGTGCTTTTTCTGTATTAGGGAAACACTGCAGCAGCCAGAGGGACTCGGGCAGCCGGTTTAACTGACGGCACCAGGCGTCCACTGGCTTCTCCCGCTGCTGTCACAGAGCTGCCAAGTGAGATGGCAGACACCGCTTTCTATTTGCAATGCCTTGGAAAGCAGCAGGAGCTGCTCCTGGACAAGTTTTATCCCTTGTGGTGGTGGTAGAAACTTCTTTACTAGTTTCTGTACTAGAAACTTGCAGATACTCTGTTGTATGGTGTTGGTGGACTGAGAAGCTGGAAAACCGCCATATTGCATGTGAAAAATGTAATCCCAGCCCCAGACTTGAGTGCTGGGATGGGTGGGCTGCAGCAGCCAAGACGCAGGAAGACCTTTGCTTCTAGGCAGTAGGATTTCAGACTCACGGCCTGCAGCAAACTCCCCAAGGCACAGGACTCTCAGGGTCAAGGTGCTCAGTCTTGGGGAGAGAATGAGGAGCCTTGCTGAGCTGGGGACCTGGCACCCCAACCCGAAACTGGCTTTTAATAGCAGCAAGGCAACCAGAGCTCTATGGGGTGCACTGAATCTCACTCAGCAGTGTGATGCACAGCTCCCCACTGCACTGCATGGACTTAACTTGATTGCACCACACTGCTGCGATTACATGGATTGCGCTGCACTGCACTTAACTGGATTACACAGCACTGCTTTGCAGTATGCTCCTCCGCATAGTGCCGTGCTGGCCACCCCAACCCCCCGCTGCAACCCAGTGCCTAGCACTGCATGCACTGTACAGTGCTGCATTGCCCTGCACACGCTGCATTTCTCTCCACAGTGCTGCACTGAGCTACATGTACTGTGTTCTTGGCACAGCGCTGCACGGACCCATATACACTGCATTCCTCCACACAATACTGCGCCCCACTGCACTGCCCCACACGCACCACGCTATTGCCCTGCACCACTGTGCAGAAGGATCAATGGCACAGCGCTGCGTTGCCCTTGCAAGCACTGCTGTACGCTGCATTGCCGCCCCGCGCCGCCCCGCGCCGCCCCGCGCCGCCCCGCGCCGCCCCGCGCCGCCCCGCGCCGCCCCGCGCCGCCCCGCGCCGCCCCGCGCCGCCCCGCGCCGCCCCGCGCCGCCCCGCGCCGCCCCGCGCCGCCCCGCGCCGCCCCGCGCCGCCCCGCGCGCCCTTCCCTCCGCGCACGCGCCCCCATCACCTTCATCTCACCTCCCCGTTCCCTGCCCCACCCCTCACCGCTCGGTGAGCCGCGCCCAATCAGGAACGCCCGTCACCTCCGCCCCACCCTCTTTCCCGCTCCCTGCTCGCCTATTGGTGGGAAGTGCTCCCACGAGCGCTGCCTCCATGGCGACGCGGCGGAGGGGTAGTCAAGATGGCTACCGAGCGGGGCGGCGGGCGTCTCTGCCCTTATCGGCCGCCGCTGGCTGCTTTTACCGCCGCGCTGCTGCGGCTGCTGCTGCTGCTGCTGGGCTGCGGCCGCGCCGCCGCCCCCTCCCCCTTCTCTTCCTTGTCATGTCACCACCGTGTGCCCAGCAGACAGGAGGTGGGGCCACCGCGGGGGCGCCTCAGACGGCGGCGGGTGCAGGGCGAGGGGTCCCTCGCTTCCCGCTCCTGCTGCGGGGGGAGAGTCGGTCTGTCCCCTGCCTTGGACTCGGGACGAGGCATGCGGGGTATGGCCCCGGCACCCCCGGGGTTCGGGCGGCGGCGGCGGCGGGTGGGCGCGGGGCGATGTGTGAGGAGAAGGGCGGGATTGGGCTTCGCTTAAAGACAGATGAAAGGAGGCTCCTGGAGGCGAGGGAGCACTCCTCGGTGTGGCTGTCCAGGTGAGCTGCCTAATCCTTGAGCTTGTTCCTTCCCCTGCCAGGTGGTCTATCAAGTTCCTCTGAAGGAAAATCATGTCTTGAAGAGAAGTGTGGATCAACAGCTAAGAATTAAGATTATATATGACAGAAGTGTTGAGGAGTGAGTATAATGTTCTGGTGACTTTTTTCTTTCTCCATATCTGAGAACATAAATCCTGTTAACTAAAGCTTGTTTGTTTTGTTTTTATTAAATACAGTTTGCTACCTGAGAAAAGACACCTTATAAAGGTATGTCATATTTGCTTCCCTCTTTTGTTTGCATGTATTTTATTATGTGGATGAAGTTAAGCCTTTGCCAATTTAATTAAACTTAATTTAAAAAGTACCATTAATTAAAGGCTTCAAATACCAGCAATTAATATACTTTAGCCAGGGAAGCCAAGGCCTTTTGTACAGATTACGCCTCAGCTCCAGATACTTCCTGTGTTCTGTTCAATGTTGTTTGATTGGGTGTTTGCTATATCCTGATGTCCAAAGATTTGGTGAGCAATATGTTTGTAATTTTAAAAGCCTTTTTGGCACCATTAAAAATATCTTAAAATATTTCTCTTGCCTTCTTACTTGCACAGTGTCTCAAAAGGAGTAAAAGAGAGTGCAGCAGTCAGACTTGAGGATTGCAGAGAGACGGGAGCTCCTGGGGAATTAATTTATCATAGACAGTTCCCAGTGGCCATTAAGTTTAGAGCTGAAATAAATTCAGCCTCTTTGAAGCTGTACATTCAAATTAATACTGGCTCCCGTCTCACTTTGTCATTCCAGTAACAAAATATGGGAATACTGAAACGAATAATTTCCTAAATATATTGGTAACAGTTTGACTTCTTAGGAAGTCTGGATTTCCACTGTTCTGCTACACCACAGCATCTAGCAAGTTTCATGTAACTTGATAGTTGATGCTTGTAAGGTGACTTATGTCTGCCCTGCTACTGGGTGACTTTTATTTTTGTTCTATTTAGAACAAACTTTTTCCACAAGCTATCTCTTATTTGGAGAAGACTTTTCAAGTGTGCAAATCCACGGGTACTATATTACTAAGCAGGTATGTAAAAGTTTGTTGAAAATCACTTGCTATATTTGATATTTACCATTGTGTTGTACAGCCTTTAAAATAAGAGTAGAATAAGAGCCTAAGAAATGCTCTCCTGAATCACTCTTTGAACCTGTGGGTACTCCCTTAACAACAGGAAGCATTATGTGTTCCAGAGCAGGGTAACTAATAGTTCTCACTGTGGAAGTTATGTTAAATACCTGTACTAAAGTGTTGTTGAGTGCTGTAAGACTATTCTACAGTTTGTTTTTAATTATAAAACAATGCTGACTGTCTTTCATGTTTGATTGAAGGCAGTGTGCAACAAACCAATATATAAGGAGGAAAGCTGACCCTCACAGATACTGCCGAGGAGCCTGCGCAAACCATACAAGATGTGGGCCAGTTGTAGTTCCTGAGAAACATCTCCAGGTAAGCCAAGTCATCGACCTGCTTCTTAACCTTTGGAATATTATTGTTTGTGGAAACTAATAAAAAAGTTAATATCGCTAATTGTGCATAAGTGACGTGTTTGTGGGAGATGTCACATTTGAGTGACAAAATAGAACCACTGTAGTTAGTGGGATTTTCTTTAGTTCATGCTGTTGAACCAAAGGTCAAGTAAACCGGACCGTTTACTGTTGTCTAAGCCTGTGTTATAATGAACTGTACTGAGAGAATGAGATTTAAAGCTCGTTAAATTGCTACTAGTCACTTCATTATTCACCTTGGTCAATGAGTTAGACTTTCACAGAATTAATAATAAATTTTCCACTGAACCAGGAGCACGGTGCAGGAAATGCTTCTCACTTGTTTTCTTGCATGAGTTTTTGATCCAACTACAGTATGTGATTACTAGATTTGTTTCTTTCTCTTAGCTTGAAGTTTCAACTACAGTATTAAAAATGTACCAGATTACAAGTGAAATGCAATTGCTACTTATGTATACTATTTCTGTGAGACACGTGTTTTAATTCATAGGAAAAAAAGGGTGCTAATTTTGGGATATCTAGCTTGGCAGGCCCTCTTCAAAAGCTGCCACCTTCCTGCTGTCTAATAAATTAAAAAAGCTAGTTGTTTGGAAGTCATTCCTTGGCTCTGGTTTTGTTTACTGTCTTCATAGGGAGCTTTCTCATCTTCCACTGTCTTACAATGGAATTTATTCTTGGCTTCAAGCTAACTGAATTTTGTCATGTAAAATTTTGGTCATAGCTTAAGTATTTTAATTATTCCATTTGAACATTGTCAAAGCAATGCAGGGTATGTAATGAGAGTCAGTGGCACTGCAGACCCACCGGCTTACCTGACCAAGAAGGTGTTCGAGATGCTGACTTTGTACTTTACGTTAGTGCTCTCACTACTGAAAGGTGTGGCCATGAAAATATCATTGCATATGCGGCCTACTGCCAGCTGGAAGCTGAAATGGACAGGCAAGTATTCCTGCTGGTACAAACTCCTTTTTTAATTAAACTTTGGAGGTTTTGTGGGTTTTTTAATTGTTTGAATGTGGAGTTTAATTGTTTGCCTGTGTTGCGTAGTATAGCAAGATAGAAGTTGTTATTCAAATAGACAAGCACTATATTTATGTAAAACCACAAACCAGTCAAGTAGTGCTTAACTTGCAAAGCTGGGGCATTTAATTCAAAGCTAATCCTCTGCTGTTATTGCCTAAATTTTCAGGATCCTGCTTCTGTTGAAGTGAATGTCATAGTTTCACAAATTTAGAGGAGGATGCAAATGGTCCCTACTTAAGTGCCTTTTGTTTCTAGTTCAGTTGGAGTCATTGTAACAGACACTTTGTACCTCTAGCATCTGACGTAAAATTCAGATTTCCTATAGTGTTGTCACTAACACCTCTGCAGAATACCAACTACAGAGATTGATCTCGTCCCACCCCTCCCCATTTCAACAGGAAACTAGTCACTGTGTTGTCAACAGACCATCTATTAATGATCAGGGAAGTTGTTGGGAAGGACTTATTTTTGCATTAGTCTCCTTTTTCTTTTAAATCTTCTGCCCCTTCGAGTGAATATGATTTGAATTTTCTAGTATTTTACTGAAAACAATTTAATTTTAAAACTCTTCCAGGCCAATAGCAGGATATGCTAACTTGTGTCCAAATATGATTTCAACGCAAGCTCAGGAATTCGTTGGCATGCTGTCTACAGTGAAACATGAGATTATCCATGCACTGGTAAGGGTTGATGTTATAAAACATGCTTCCCTGAAATTTGCACCTGCTTCCTCACATACGTCCAGCTTGTTGCTTGTTGCGAGAGAAGGATGTTTGGTGGAGGAAAGCTCTTGCTTTGTGTGTTAATCGCCTCGAAGTGCGGTGCTTCGAGTGTATCTGCTGCGGAGCGATAGCTCGCTTAGCATCTGACTTTGTATGTGAATGTCTTACCAAAGCTTTCCATGCCCTTGGTTTTTAACTTGAAGGGTTTCTCTGCTGGACTGTTTGCATTTTATCGTGATGATGATGGAAAGCCTTTGACAACAAGATACGCAGATGGACTCCCTCCTTTTAATGAAAGGTATTTTATTTTTTTGGAATTCTCAGTACTCCCTTTGAAGGATGTTTTCGCATTGCCTTTTTAGGCTGTATTCTTGCCTGTTGAAAATCCAACTGACTTCTATTATTAGAACACTTTGCCTTTATTATGTGCAAACATTGGGGTGGGGTGGGTTTTTTTTCAGTCTTTCTTTACATTGTCATTGTGTATATTATCCACATATATTACAAACTAAGGCAGGATATCATTTATCAGGAAGCTTGAAGTTAAGCATTAAAATTACCCATGCTTAAATTCCAATGCTTGCTGAACACCTTACGAAATTGAGACTTGTATTTTCTGTGGTCTGTCTAATGTCAGTGCAATTCATTTTTAAGGCATGTATCAGTTAAGTTTTATAGTTATGCAGAACTGACAATATGTGTAATCTGCATGATTTTTCTGACTTGTTATTGAATGGTTTGTGCTTTTTTTCTTCATTTAGTTGATATGGTAGAAATGTAATTCTGAGGATTTTTACTCTTTGGTAATTGTAAATCTTGAGTCCCCAGACATCTTTTTAATAATCTTGCTTTGGCTTACTACATCAGAGTTGTGTGTTTAATGAACACATCTCTTACAAAGGTAAAATGTTGCATAATAAATTTAAACTTCAGAAAGCATGAGATTATTCATTATTCCGTTTCTTACAGAGATAAATCTTTGCATGGTAGCATGTATTTGTGGGAAAGATTTGTAACTAAAACATTCTCCTTACAGTCTAGGTTTATATCAATGGAGCAATAAAGTTGTTCATAAAGCAGTGAGGTTATGGGACATACGTGGTGGCAAAATGCTGCGCCATGCTGTTTATCTTCTGATAACACCTCGTGTAGTTGTAAGTGTCGATTAACTCAAACTTTTACACTTTGTATGTCTAGGTTACCATCACATTCAAGTCAAATGTTTCTTCTTCTTTAAGAAGTAATAAAGTAACATTGAATATCCTTTTCCTGAAATTATGGCCCAAAGACCACGCAATTAAGACTGTATAATTAGTTGAGAACTTGTATCCAATGTAAAGTGGAAAATGATTGACAGAGAGTATGAAATAATTAAATTGACATAGTAAGAGACAACGAAGGGCCTGGCAAGTAAGTTATCAAAGGTTAAGCCAAACCGGTGTTGAATTAGATTCCTTAATCCAACTCTTTAGATGTTTTCCTATGATCTTAGACACCTGGTATTCCTGTTGCCTTAACAGATAGTGTTGTCACTGCGTTTCTTATTTATAAGTTCATCCTATTTTCTACTTTTCTCTTTAAAATAAGTGTTTCAGTATTTTTCTAATGTTATGGATTAAAAAATAATGCAGTTAACATTTTGTCATGTTTAAAAATAAATTCCTAGGTGTTATTGGAAACCGTTCTTGCTTCCCATGCCTCTGACTCTCCCCCCTGCCCGCAGCAGAACATATGCTTATGTGCAATGAATTGGTATTGGAAATAAGTTGGTGTTAATCATATTTGGCCACAAATAATCTCTTTGTTGGTCTTAAATCTAACACAGTATATAGAGCAAACTTGGTGTAATTACCCCTGTTTTGAAAGTTGGCCATGCTGGTCAAACTGTTCAGAGCATTAAAGGTGCTCATGGGTAGTGCCACACTGGCAGAGGCTCCTGCCTCTCTGCTCCTGACTGTGAGACCGTAGCATTGTCATGATGCCTCTTAAGATTTCCAAATATTTTGCAGAAAACACCTCCCTGTGCAAAACTAGTTGACATGTACAGCTTCCTAATAGAAAAGCATTTTTTTGTCTGAAAATGTTTTGACAGAGGGAGGATTGTAGTGTTCCTATGTTATTTGGCTTTTTTTAAATATGGTTTTGTGTGTGCATGCTGTTCTCGGCTAATACTGTTGCTGTTTTGTTCTTGTAAACTTCCATTGTTTATTTCCAGGAGATGAGTAGACAGATTTTGTTAGGCTTGGTGTTGGGGTACTTGCTGGTTTAGTGAGCCTCTGAGTAGAATTGTTTTACATTTTGGAGGAAAACAGGGTAGAAAAAGAAATGCTGAAATACTTTAAAAAGATATTTCTAGAAGATTAGGACTACATAGGGGTATCCGTCTCAATATTTTGAGAGTTGTGTTGAAATATTGTCTTTCTAGGAAGAAGCTCGAAAACATTTTAATTGTCCAATTCTAGAGGGAATGGAGCTTGAAAATCAAGGTGGCATGGGGACTGAGCTCAATCACTGGGAGAAGAGATTGTTAGAGGTTAGTGCTGGTATTGGGAATGGAGGGGGATGTGGGAATGTCTGATCCCCTGCCTTTATTTTTAAGCTTGTAGTGGAACCTACTGGAGCCTTGAAAAATGCAGGTGTATCAAACCTCATTGAAATATATCACAAACAGTCCTAACCTACAAATAATAAAATTTCCAATTTCTGGACAAACTTATCTTTTTACCTTCTTGCTAAGTCTCAGAGTGTGAGCTTGAGATAAGCTGATTACTAAAAAACCAAAGGTCTATTACTTTGTCTGCCGTTTACCCTTCTGAGAAGGTATGCTCCCTTTTTAGGGGAAAGGGGGTATTCCTTTGAGTCAATTCAACTTTGTCAGCCTCTGCCTCTTATACATCAAATATTTGATTGTTCTGTCTGTTCATTTTCTTGACTTCATCTTTATTCATGTGTTCAGGGGTTACCTTTTGCCATCTCAACTCCAGAACCTCATATGACCAAGGAAACACTTCCTTCCGTCCTGATATTTAAGCTTGTTTTTATTTATAACCTTGTGTTGTGTGATATTTTGGGCAGAGATACACTTTGTAGTTACTGTTGTATGCAGTGAGGTAAACAAGAAGGGAAATGCTTTAGGACAGGCCTTTTTGTGGCAGTAATCTTGAAAAATGTGTAGTTCTTGAGAGTAAAATTGTTAGCTTTTCCTGCTTTTCCGTAACCTTTGGTGTGGGACAATAGTTTAAAGCCAGCTGGAAAGACTGTAATTAGAATGAGGATAATTCTCCTTTTTGCTAATACTATTTACACCTTAGATAATTACTAGTTTCATTTACACCTTTCCAGAGAAAGTTTATATCTGGAAAGTAACCCATATAGTTTGGTTTTGGTCTTGATCCAACTCTCATTAAGTATTATAGTGGTAGCAAATTTGGCACTAATAAGTCTGGTGGTAGCTCCTCCTAACCACACTAGTAGAGAGGGAAGGCTGGAAAACTACGTGTTTTGAAGAAATAATAGAAATGAGATTAAGTTCAATCATAGAAGTCCCAGAGTTGTGTAATTAAGGGTGAGTGACTTGCTGTGAGCCTGAAGCTTTTCAGTTGGAAATGACTGAGCGGGAAAAAGATGTGGGTGTTACAATTGCAGTTAAGATGATCAGGAAGCTCCAGGGTGACTGGAGTTGCTCTCTGAGGATGGTGTGAACTTGCTTATTTTCAAATGTGGTGGAAAATCCTGCTGCCACTCTAATAAAGCTTCCTTTGCAGTGCTGTATTCCTTTAGTCATGTGCCCTGTGCACCTCCCTCCTGAAAAGCACTACTAGAAATTCTAGGAAAGTTAAAAATCAGTCTTACACAAGACGGTAAGAATGATCTTGGCTTTCAGCTTACCAAAAGGAGACAGAAGGGGGCAGGGTGTGATTGCTCCTCATAAATATGCTAGAAGAAAGAAGAGTTTTATTTTACCAAAGAGAACCTAGTACGCATTGGTCATGAATAAGGTCTAGCTGGAATTTGGGATGAGGTTTCTGACTTTTCTAGAATTCTGAAGCTTTGTAGGATGGAGTAGGGGAGGGAGTTGCACTTTTGATTCCTTTTATTAAAGGTTGGGATTTGATTGTCAATAGTAAGAAGGGAACTTCCAAGAAGACTAGAAATAAAATGCTTTTTCATAGGAAGCATTTTCTTACAATAATTTTCAGTGGCTTGCTAATAGTAACTGGTAACTTTCAGAATGAAGCAATGACTGGATCCCATACGCAGAATCGAGTCTTTTCCAGGATCACCTTAGCGTTAATGGAAGACACGGGGTAAGAATTAATAAGGGCGGGGGGGTGTTGGTTCATTTGTGTTTGGTTTTTTATTTTACTTGATTTGGAATTGATGTACTTGTGCTTCTCCATGTGCAACACAGTAGATAATCAGGCATAATTAGCATTACATTAGACAAGGAGTTATGCTTAGTATGTTGATTTTTCTTCATGCATTCCCAAACCCATCCATTCTTAATCTAGCCTTAAAAAAATGCATTGCAATGCGTTATGCTATTAGTCTGTTTACTTCTTCCCTAATATGTGTCTTCTATCAGTTGCATTCAGTACATATTACTTTTTCAGCTCCTCTTGCGGACAGAAAGCATAAATTGTCTAAAATTTCATCTTTCTATATGCATTCTTCCTTTGCAGATCACGATGCATTACTGTTGAACAAATAAGCAATAAAATTTTCTTTTGGTTCATTGTGACTTGAAAAATAATGAAATTGTAATTCATTTTTGTTAGAGGCAGAAAGGGATGCAGTTTCCCTTTTTCTTCATTTGAAGACCTTAAGGCATAATATGAAGTTCTTTGAACTGCTGCTGTTCTATTAATCAGAAAACCAATTTTTGAAGTAACTGTGTTCTCATTTCAAAATACCTTTACAGCTGGTATAAAGCAAATTACAGCATGGCAGAGAAATTAGATTGGGGACGCAATAAAGGCTGTGACTTCGTAATGAAGAGCTGTAAATTCTGGATTGACCAAAAGAGACAAAAGTAAGAATACAGTCTTTTTAACAAAAAAAAAACAGAGAGGAAACCCTGATGCTTGTTTACATCTGTCCTTCAAATTCAGCTTTGTAAGAAGTAGTGCAGGTAGCTACAGATCAACGAGGAATGCTGTCCTGAGTACCTGCAGAATGCCCCCAAGGAGGAGCACACCGAATGCATTAAGAACAGAAGCTTCCCACCCAGTAAATGCAGCGCCAAACATCTTAGGGTGTAGAACACATTTACACTATAAGAGGGCTGTGCTTTAAAGAGGAGGGGTGGTACTTAATCTAAAACTACTTCCTTTCTTATTTTGTCTCTCTTAATTGGAAATGCACCCTGTGTCATTTTGCATTACTGGATTGTACTTAATGCTCCAGGAAAAGATAGCCATCTTCAAAACAAAGCCTTCCTTGTTTGTTACAGTACTCGTAAATTTCTAGTACACAGCTGCATAGTGGGCCTGTTTTGCTTGTATGTTTTTTTCTTTAAAGTTTACAAAGCAATGTCATTAAAACTAAATAGGCGAGTGCATTGTAACTTTGTTTGCTGGCCTGATATTCTTTAAATTGGAAAAGTCATAACCAGAAGAATAACAATAATTAGCCTCCAGAGAAGAAGTTGGTGCTTCTTTGTGTGATTGACCCAGTGTCGGGGACAGTGGGAACACACAGTCTTGGCAGACTGCTTAGTTAAATTATGAAAAGCAGCTAAAGCGATGTAATGTGATTTTTATGCTTTTCTTTTTCTTTTTTTGAGGAGGCAGTTAATCAGTCCATACTGTGACACTTTGAGGAGTAATCCTTTGCAGTTAACCTGCAGACAGGACCAAAGAGCAGTAGCAGTGTGCAACTTGCAGAAGTTTCCAAAGCAGTTACCTCAGGAATATCAGGTATAATGGATCTTACTTTAACAAATAACTGTTTTCATTCTTGTGTTCTGTAGCCAGGTGATTATATTTGTTCAATTTTTTTTTTTCCTTCTGAAACAGAAGTAGACAAGAGTAAATATTGTGAAAAATGTCTGCTTAGTTTGTTATAAGGAGTCTGGAGGCTGAAAACAAGCCTTGCGATTTTAATAAAACAATAAGGATGTTGCTTAGCCATCTAACTGCATATCAGATGGAAACATTGCTGTGTAACAGAAGTCTCCCAGAATGTTTTGTCTGAGGTATTTTTTCACCCAGCCTGCTGCCTTGTGTTACTGCATGCTAAGAAATTTGCTCTGTTTCGTCCCAGATAATATTGTGATTGCAAAGGGGGGAGCCAGGGGAAGGGGTGGGAAGTGATACATGCAAATGTGAAAATCTCTGCATTATTTAAGTGTTCTTAAATACTTTTGGCTCATCTGGTTCATGGGTGTTGTAAGTTGCTGTTAATAGTGTTCCTGAGTAGTTATAGCTGATGTTCTTATAGAACCAATCACTACAGCTGTTTTGAAAAACAGTTCTACGCTTGTCTCTTCGCAAACTGGTTCACCACCTATTTTGTCTTGCAGTATTTTGACAATCTTACTGGAGTACCAGCAGAAGACTTGCCTTATTATGGTGGCTCAGTAGAAATTGCTGACTATTGTCCTTTTAGTCAAGAATTCAGCTGGCATTTAAGTGGTGAATTTCAACGCAGTTCAGACTGTAGAATAACTGAAAACCAACCAGGTCAGTTTCCAGGACTTCAGTATGGTATTTAAGAGACTACACTTGTTAATCTGTTATATATGCAAACTAATTGGATGTAAAATTAGTTTTACACTCTAGCTGTGTAAAAGCTGTGCTGGGGTGAGAACCACAGCACAACTACCTTGTACACCTTGTAGGGAGCAAACACTCACATCTAATACAAGAATTGCATAAGAGCTGAACAGAAATTAACCCCAAATGATCTAAATATGTGACAAAGGGTAGGAGTGGGTCGGTTGGTTCTGTTTTTTGAGTCTATGAAAAATAATACCGCTTTCCACCTTTGCGGGTTTTTTGTTCAAGGCAAGGAGCTTTGCAAATTACAGAACACGAGCTTGTCTCTTGCGGTAGTGCATGAACATTCAAAATTGCAGATCTTCAGAATGCTGTAGGATATCGCCTGTCTGTGCAGTTGCCTCAAAAACAAACAAAAATACCCTCTGCCCTCAAGCCCGCAATCACAGCTGGCACTTCCTGGGGGCAAACCCACAGAGTTCTGATGAGAAGTGCTTGCTCCTTCCTCTCTTTCTTATTTTTTTTTTTTTTAAAAAAATCTTGGTTTTCTTTCCACTTCGTATTCAAGGCATTATAATTCCCAAATAGATAATGATTAACAGTCAAGGATCCCAAAATTAACCTTGAATTGTGTGCGGAGATATTGACTACTTACAGTATATTAAGTTGATGTGGACTTTCTGTTCCGCCAGTAAGCTGCAAGTCAGTATATTGTTTCTACCTTAGATCCTACCAAAAACTATGGTGCAGAGAAATATGGACCAAACTCTGTCTGTCTTATTCAGAAATCTGCTTTTGTCATGGAACAGTGCAGGAGGAAACTCAGTTACCCTGACTGGGGTAGTGGATGTTATCAAGTAAGTATGTGTTGGGGTTTTAGCCTCATTTTTTTTAAAATAACATTAAAGGGAAAAGTCAGGCGTAAAATGTAGGCTATGACTGTTAGAGCTTTGCACCTGGACATTACTTGATCTTCTCTGCCTTAAATCACTAGATTATATGACATGCTTTGAAAATAAATACTTCCCAACCGTAAGCCTGTAGTTTAGATCACGCGTCAAGTTAAGTGTGTGACCACTGGGATGGCTTGTGTGTGTTACTTCCAGCCTTGCTAGGGACTTCATCTGGCTTACCCCGTGACGCTTTCTCCACAGCTAAGTAGGAATACTTCGTAATCTTCTGTTGTGGAAGCTTAATGTTAATTAGTCACTCTGGTTTTTCAAAGGTGGAAAGCATTGTGCACATGTCACTTATTTTTCATTATTCTCCTTTTCTTCAGGACTGTCTCACTAAAGGTGTCACTTTCAACAACAGCACGACTGACTCTTCTTTTTTTAAAAAGTAGTCATTAGCAGAAGCTGATTTTTACTTGTTCTCAGTTGATGATCTGCATATTGCACGGAAAGAGTACAGTCAGTGCTTTAAAGCATTCTTGAACCAAATATTTGCTCTGTATGCATTAAAATAATAGTTAATCTGTGCGCTAATACCAGGTGTTTACTGAAAGAGCCTCCAAACCCCAAAACACTTTTCTGATAAATCGTAATACAGACTTGACTTTCTTTCTTTTATTTTAAGGTTTCTTGTTCTCCCCAAGGGCTGCATGTTTGGGTCAAGGACACTGCGTACTTGTGCAGCCGCTCGGGTCAGGTCTTAACTGTGAGCATTCAGATGAATGGCTGGATACACATTGGGAATCTGATCTGCCCAGCCTGTTCAGACTTCTGTGACTCCTGTCCCCCAGAGCGGGATCCTCCAGCTTCTAACGTAACAAGAGGTGCACCAGTTGGTAGGTTGCTTTATTTGCTGAAGTGGAACTTAAATATCTAAAAACTCTGAAGGTTTGTGTCAGCTCTGACTGTCGGGGAACAGGAAAGGAGAGCTGTAGCCTGGCTATTCTAAGATCCTAGGCGTAGGAGTTAGAGGAGGGCAAAGCTGCCCTGCTTTTTGTGTCTGTGCAGTCATGCAGGACGGTAACTAACATAGGAGAAACATGTCTGAAATGTAACTACTTCATGTCATGTCTTCTCCTGGTAATCGTCCAAGAAATCTAGCTTTAGGCTGGCAACTTATCGGAAAACCTGATCTGTGTTTTGAAGGCCATATCATTATTATAACCTTCAAAATTACCACCTTGGTAAAAAGTGAGTTCTCACTTGTATAACTTCCCATTGACAATGTTAATGCTGTAATCCAGAACGTGAAGGATAGGTGTCAGTTTGTTATTTGAGGGCGGGGAAAAAAGCTTAATTCAGTGACTACCAGTTAATGTTTTGTCAAGAGCATATGGCTTTCTAAAAAGCCAGTCGATAGAACAGTCTTAACAGTCTTTAACCAATTCAGTGGTTGTATGTGCTGTCTCTACTGCAGCTATCAAGGAAAAAATAAACCTGTTTGTTTTACTTGCACACTCAATTCTTTTTTCAAAGCGGTGCACTTGGATTTGTGTGTACCATTTCAAATACTTTTATTCCATCTCAGAGATGGCACCGTTTCTGTGGTTGATTGAATGCATCCTATAGGTTAGATTTTAGAATGAGAAGGCTGTAACCTAGGAGATTCACATCTTCTAGCATCTATTTGAATTCATGCTTGCTGTTTCTCGTGTGTGTGTGTGTGTGTGTGTGTGTAAAAAGGTTTTTATCTGCACGTTTACATTTGTGTCCATGGTTTTCTTAAGCCTTGTGGCTGTGCAATTGCCTACCATACAGACGAACCCCCTGATGCATGTGTTTGGTTTTCTCCCTCCCTTTCTTCCCTCTCCCTCCTTCAGCTTGGTGTGTTGTCGCTTGGGTTTTTATATTACTTACAGCCATACAGATCACAAGTATTCGTAAAACAGTCTTTCGAGGGTCTGTGGTTTTGAAAGGCTGCTTCTCCCTCGTCATGCCATAGGGAGCTTCCTTTTCTTGCAGTACTGATAAATTTTTCTCATTTGCTCTCCTAACTGCTATCAGTGAAGGAATGCAGAAATGTAGTTAATTGTAAGGGGAATAATCACATTGGTTGGTTGGTTTGAATTCCTAGCTGTGAAAGCTAGAGTAAATCAGTGCAGATTACTGCAGATATGTTTTTCGTCTTTTGTGCTTATTAGTGTTCTCTTTGTTATTTTAGATTCTCTTTAAATATAAAATTTATAAGCTTTCTGGTGTTTTGTTTTTTATTTTAGACTTATGTTCCTGCTCGTCTAGCCTGGCTGTAACCCTTTGGCTATTGATGGCTAACGTAATTCCCCTACTAACAGGATTATTTCTCTGCGCTTAGTTAACCATGGGGCAAGAAGATGTTCTGAGATGATAAGCCTTCATGTTGCACTCCTTATTGTGGAGCACAGAGGTTTTTGTCTCTGCAGGTAGCCATCTTCTGCTGAACCTCGTCTCTCCTGGCAAGTATCGGTGCAGACAGTAGACAGGGTGGTACTGACAAAAGCAGCCAGAGTTTGAGAGGAGGAAAACTTACCTTGTCATCTCAATAAGTGCCAGTATTTTCCTGAACTGCAACCTTTGATTTTTTTTTTTCTTCTTGACGCAGTAACAAGATATGCTATACCAACCACTAGACTACCTGGCAACTCGTCAAGATTTGAAATGAGAACTCGTCTGTAATAGAACTGAGGGTTGTTGGTTCTTTTTTTTTTTTTTCTTATGGCCTCTGTGTGACTGGTAGCAAAGCATCCTCAAACTGGAAATATACCTCAGTGGTTTAGTCAAAAGCCATGTAAAAATCAGTTGTCATCACTGCTAATAACCCAGGCCTAAACAGGTGTGGGAATTTTCATGTTTGTTTTGTCAATTCTTACAATTTATGGGGGGGAAGAAATAATTAATGGGATAGACCAGTGGGTGGCAGCTGTCTCCACAGCTGGATTCTGCAGCTTTGAGGCTTCTCAGAATTCATACTAGCTTGCAGTAAAGCAGCTAATTCTTGGGCTTCACTTAAACCTTCCCACATGCACAAAGTGGAATTTCAGATTGGTAGCTAAGACAACTGTCTAGAAACCCCGTTCTCATTTAGCACGTGCCAGTTCTACTGTGAAACTTAAGACATCAAATGTTTGAATATTCTCAGTGTAATTTTCTAGGCAAATGCATTTCAGTACTGACAGCCAGTCTGTAAAATTGGGATAGGTTTTCTGATTATTTATGATTTTGCTGGTTTGTTTCATAAATAATGGCATTATTTTTTAAATACTATGAACATAAATGCAGCTGTTCTCACTTTTTATTGAAGGGCAAACCAGTAGTGATGGCAGCTATGATCTTACAGGACCATATTGACTTCTATAGACCAAAAACTATATGGAATGTGTAAAGAGAAGTCTAATCTGTCTTCCTCCCCCCACCCCCCCACTTTCTCTTGGACATATAAATACTATGGATTATTTGAGTATTTGTAATAAGTTGAGAATCAGACGTTTAGAACCACATGAGAGCACACCTTGGTACTAAATCAATCACTTGAAGGACAAAATACGTAAGAGGAAGGAAGTGAGCAAAATCTGCCTGGCTAAGGACAGCTGCTGTGTGGGACGCTTGTAAGGATGCTTTTATTCATTTCTGACTCTATAATGTGGTACGAATAATCCCATTCAGAGTAAAAGAAACCCTTATGTGGTCCAATCCGTTGGCTGTCCTGTTTGGATAGTTTTCATTCTTGGAAAATTGTTAAACTTGAGGGAGCAGACGTGCCCAGTGCACTAAAAAATGCACAAAGATGATGTTACTCTGCTTCTTGAATGTGCTGTGATGTTAGAATTGTCAGTGAGTAGACCCCTTTCTAAAATGAAAGGTAGGGGATTGGAAGGGGTATGGAGTAAAACTTATTTAGCTACAACTAAACTTGTTTATAATAGGACTTCCATTGTTACTGTAAGAAAATCTTTGTGCCTACTGAACTTGTTGCAGTTTTTTATTTAAAGAAATAAGACACTGCTGAGGTGAGCAAGCTGCAACCTAAAACTGTCTGAAGGCACCACAGTTGAGAGAGTACCTTGCACTGGGCTATTCCCCCCTTCTTAACTGCAGGTTAAGTTTGCTTTGAATTATACAAGGCCTAGGCTAGCCTTAAATAGGTGTTTCTGAGAAGCAATACAAATTAGGAATCAAATGCTTTAAGTGTGTGCAAGTTTGAATTAAGAAACACTCAGATTACTAAATGAACACCGATTATTTTAATATATGCACAATCAACAGTCGGTGTAAATTGATTCCTTGAAAACAGAAAGGTTTGAGAATATATCTTAGGTCCCAGAGGTTGATATTGTATTTTTTGTCTGTTGTGCAATAATACAGTTTAAATGGTATCACTCAACAACAATGCTTTTGATACTTGAAAAGAAATGATTGGTTATTTTTTCTTACTGTGAAATATTTGCACTGTCTGAACTTTCTGGTTAACTTTATAACTGTTAAACTTTTTTACTGGTGTTAATTTATTGTGTTTGGTATTTGATATGCTAGTCTCCTGTCTGTGTAAGTGTGAAATTTGTCATATTTAATTGAATATTTTTATCTTCTACACAGTTGTTTATCTCGAGGGCTTTTCTCCTTTTATCCTCTCTTCCTGATAATTAACTGGAAGATGGCTTAAAAAGTCGATGCTTGCCTACTTCTGAATTGTATGCATTAATTAAAGAATGAGGCCGCAGTGCGTTGTACATAGAGGAAAATACATCTGTCTCCTGTCAGAGCTCTTGTGGTCAGATTCAACGGTACCTGCTGGGTAGCTGCATCAGTGAATCCAGTGAAGTAAAACTGTCACTGCCTTAATAATCTGAGATTTCAGTCATAATTTCTCTGATGTGCAGCCCGTCAACTGGATGCCAGCTGCAGAACCAGACATGATTTTGGGGTGCCGGGAGTGGGAAGGTACTTCAGCTGTAGCCATGTTGGAACTGCCAAGGCCAAGAAACGTGGCAAGTTCAATTTAAAGTGAGAAGGAATTGGTGACTGTCAGAAGGAATATTTGAGTAAAGCTGACTACCTCAGTTCTGTTTGAGTTAAGCTTCTAGCCTGATGTGAACTTCCACATCTTCAGATGAATTAAGTAAAAACCTGTCTTGGGTGTTTAAGAGCAAAATAAAGGCAGTAGGAAGCATAAGCCATTTTTCAGTGTAGAACACAGCTGGTTTAAGCTACAATTTCAATCAGTTACATAGCCTTAAGTGCAGCTTCCCCTGTAAAAGTGGGTATTGGTTTTAAATAAATACAGAGTTTGCAGGCAGCTACTTTAGGTGTCCTGACTATATTGTGGCAAGTCCATCCTACTGCATCTTTTACGTGTGAAAATGTTGAAATACAGCCCAAAACAAGGCTCTGTGTTTTCGCCAGAGTAGAGAGGGCAGCAGGAGCCCTGGAAATAGTGCTGAGAAATGTATTAGCTTGTCTGTAGCAGAAACATTATTTTTGGTACATAATGTCCACAGTTTTATTTTTTTAAAAACATTCCATGTTTGCTTGTGGAATTGTGGAAGTAAATTAGTCTTGCGGTCTTTTTTTTTTTTTTTTTTTCCTTACCCCTGTAGTTCAAATCTGTAGCATTTCAACTAGAAGTCAAGGCAAGTCATTCCTCAGGAACGTGTTTTTCTAGTGTTTCAGACAATTACAAGGAGGAAGGGTGGCTTTTGGCTGGAGGTAGGCAGCACGTAAAATTACATTAAAAAGCAGGCAATTCATTCCTCTTGAAATGAGTTGAGGTCTTGGGAGAGTGTCAGGGCCTTGGATGTAGGTTAATTACCAAAAGAGAATTTCGACCCTTGCTAATTGACTGTCAGTCGAGTGCAGCTCACTTCCTGCAGAGCACTAGTAAATGGGAAGACTGATGTCACTTAAGGCCGGAGATATCCGCAGTCCCTTCCAAGGGCCAGTTGTTTTTAGATCTTCCTGTCCTGCAAATCTTTCTGCTCCAATATATTTCAGTAGAGAGGGAGGCATATGTCCTTTCCTCCCTGTGTTTCTTCCGAGTGACTTCCAGCCAGCTGAGCAGGTCAAGGTCTTTCCCCTGCAAGACTTACTAGCCAGCTTTTGCTTGGCTGAACGCGTGGGTGCCTGCTTGCATCTAACGTTCTTCGGGATTTGGGTCTATTTGTATATTAAATAATGTGATCTTACACTAACAGACTTCCAAAGTGCAAATGTTGCCTTTTTAATGTGAAGCTTACCTTGGAGATTAAACAACTGTTTTGAGAGAACTGGCTGACCTTGAACATGTCTCCTATTTTGGTACAGAATGTAAATATAGAATGAACTATTTTACATAGATTTTGACTGGATTGAGATACAAGGGCTAATTTTTGTTATTTTTGGAGTAAAAATTTCCTTATTGTGTTTTAAAAAAAGTATGTCATACAAAAGAAAAAATTGTTCATCAATAAACTGTCTGTAGAAAATTGATTCTTCTTATCCTTTTCTTTGAGAGCGGACATTTAACCGCAAGAATAAGCACAATAAAGGACCAACCATCATTACAGCAGTCATTTATTTTGTGAGAGTTTTGAAAAAATGAAACTACATCAAGTCTGCATGTTGATCACTTTAATAAACTGTTGCTTGATACACTTTGAATGTAAAATATTCTGTATTATTATCAGCTCATACATCAGAGGTTTGGCCTGCCGGTGAAGTAAGGAGGTTCCTGAATTCTGTATCCCATCCTCATGTATTTAATACTTAAAAATTTTGCAATATTTAAGTCTCATTTTCCACCTGAACTGGAAGATCATAATTTCCTGTTTTGTGTAAAGGATTTGGCCACATGGTTCCCATTTCAGCTGGAGGAATGCTGGCGTTGCCCTGCGGAGCCCTGGGCTGGGACCAGACTCCGAGCTGGAGGAGCTGAATTTACCTTCACTGCGGTTCAGCAGGGAGCAGGGATGCTGCAGCTGCTGTTTCTGGTACCCGAGCCAGCTTTGCTAGCGGTGAGACTGAGATCTTTACATATAATTACAATACATCTTTATGTATGTAACTCTGGTAAATGTGAAAGATGTAACAACATTTCTCTAAAATGCAGAGTGGAGATGATTTCATAATCCAGCTTTTTTGTTTTCTCCCCCCAAGCAAAATTCAGCAAATACAGAGAGGTTAAAAAAAACCCACTTGCCTTCCTCTCTGCTATTTTGGAAAATGTAATAAAGCAAAGCAACAGTAGGTTATTCTTCCTTTTTGTTTGCCTTGTCTCTAACCAGGAGTCTTTCAAAAGGGTATTAAAGCTTATAAAATGTGCCACTGTTCTCTTTATAGATGGCTTTAACCCTGAAAAACATCAGGTGTGTGAAGTTACCCAAACACAGCTATAAGGTTTAAAAACTTCTGTTTCTAAAATTAACATTATTGGTAGCAAAATAAAAAAAGCTGGTCTATGGACCAGTTTGTGTTTAAAATTCAGAAGTAGATAGAGATCTGTCTTCCGGAGTGTGAGATATGTTTCTTAAGCTACAGCAGTATCAGGGCATTAATCTGTAGCCTGGAAAGGTGGGGAGGAGCTGCACTGGTGTCGGTCCTGGGGAGTTAAAATGCAGCAGGGTTTCAAATGCAATTTTACAGGATTTCTGTGCGTCTGTAGCGGTCATTTTCATGTATAAAAAGTCAAGTATCACAGAGGGTTTTTCACTGTTGTTACGTCCTAAAAATAACGGCATTGCACAAGCTGCAAGCTGTCGTGCGTACATTCTCCTTGTGAGCTTCCAGTTCTCCCCTCTCTGCTAGTACCGATTAACGACTACAACTTGCTGAGAAATCATGACGATAACATAAATGTATTTGGTTATTCCCAATTTTTTTTTCTGTATTTCAATGGAATACAACAAGTTTAACGAAGGTCAGACTACTACTGAGGATTCCAAAGTGTCCTGAATTTGAAACGAACACCACTGCTCCCCAAAATCCCCTTCTTTCTCCTTTCCCGGCCCCTTAAACCTGCTGAACATTCATGTGTGTCTGAGCACAGTGTCAGTACCTATTTCTCCAAAGAGGCTTACACTGGGAAATGAAATGAGGGAGGGACTAAACATCACAAAATACAAAATGTTATTTGTGTTTGAGGGGAGTTATGGAAACCCAACATTTGCCCATGTGATTGCGTCTTATTGCTGTCAGACCTTTTTTTTTTAACTATAATTAGTCTGGATGAGTTATTCAATTTTTCTGCATCTTGTGCTGTTCTGTAAATAATACTAGTATGCAAAATGTTGAGGTCCATGTGAGTTAGATTGAGGCCTTGTTATGGAACTTACAAGGGGAACCGTTTTCAATCAGTAAGAAAGTAATTCTAGGGAGATGCCCACATTACTAACTCAAATCAAATACCGTTACATTTTACATTCATTTCCTTGGGTGTAATGTTGAAATTGAAGGCAGGTTTTTTTATCCCCAGAATGAGGATACTGAAATACATTCTTTCTTGCTTTTACAGCAAGCGTTGTCACACAACTTGTTTCTCTGCTTTATTTGCTGTGGAGTGGACAGAAGTCCTGGGAAGATGAGAACGTGACCAGGTGAGTACAGCGGATCTCTAAATGTGCTCTGGGTGGTTCTGCAGGCACGTGATGAAATCCTGGATTGACTGACCCTCGTAGCAGATCTTGTAGACAGTTGTAAATAATGGAAACCTAAAAGAAGTGCGTAGCAATGAAAAGTTTTTAAAGTTTATATAAACATTTCCATTCTGTTTAGAATGGAAAAAATATGGGGTTTTAATTGTTATTACATTAAAAGGAAAGTGGAAAATTTTTCTTTCTCTACAATATAATTTTAACTTGGATGTGGCTTTACTGGAAGCTATATAGGGCAATTAAGAGGAGCTAGGGGCAATTTTTGAGGGTGACAGCAGAGAAGAGCTGTTTTGGAGACAAAACTCTTATCCAGTATTTTTTATTTACAAAAAACATTGAATTGCATATCCTCTGTTTCCTCCTGTGTGCAAAATGCATATATTATTTGCATTCATTGCTGATCTCTCAAAGACGAAAAAGAATGACAATGTCTAATGATTTTCTTTCCCTGGTGTAAAGGGTTCTTTTTCTTCTGCAAGCTGTCTTAGCCATTATGTGGTAAAAAATGAGTCCACTGCATGACTTGGAGCTGAGTGTGTTACTAAATACAATTATAGGGTACTTAATTAGATCAAATTTTGATTCTGTGATTCACATCCTGTCAAAATGAGCTTTTCTTTTCTCAATTTTTGAAAGATAATGCCACTCAAATCTGCTATATCTGCTATAATTTTAGTAAGATTTTTTAAAAAGTATTCATTTAGTGGTGTTGACCGCTCAGTACTCCTGATGTACAAGAGGGAATGGGATGGAGGGAAGTTTAGCTTTCCTATTGTGTAAGCTGAGACAAAGGTTTCACATTATAACTAATCATAATTCATCCCAAACGATTAGAAGTACTTTTTATCTCAGCATTATTTGTGGTGCTAAAGCATTGATATAGGTGCATATTACCTATTCAATGTGTATAAATTTTTTTGCTTAGGAGTGCGCTCCTGAATTTTGTACTGAGATAACCTCGTTAGGGTTTGCACCGAGAGCAGTATTGCTGCAAGCTGTGACAGTGATATACTGAGAACAAGAAACCCTTTGACCCACAGCTCGTGTTTGCGAGCTCACTCTGTGTATGGCCTTCACTCTTGTTTAGGGGGACAGGGATGTCTGGATAGCTCCTTTGGATTATTGTTTTTCTTGTATGTCTGTGGCTTGTTTCTTCTAATGCTGTGTAGCCTTCATCCTATTCTACTGACCATGGCAATGAGGAGTCAGGTGCAGTGAGCTCTAACGGTGGCCCAGGATGCAGAAAGCAGTTGTTGCAGAAATTAACAAGATAATTAAACACAACTACCTTAAGGACATTATGAATCACTCACAATTTTTTTGTTGATCAGTTGATTTTTTAAATCAGAACACTTACTTATCGAGCATATTTTTCTGTTTCAGAATCTTGAAGACTTCGGCTGAGGTCTGAGGACCTTGCAGCTTTTGTCCGTTCAGCATCTCATTTTCCAGTTCCTCAATGGACTAGAAAAGAGGAGACTGATTACTTGAATCAGGGGATACTGCTGCGATACCAGCAGTTAGCAAGAAGGTAAACAGCAAATGATGCTTTTGTAAAACAGAGAAGGATTTCTTTATGTGTTAGTGTAAAATATTTCAAAACCCTCCTTACTTTTCCTGTGCGAGCAAAGGCTTCTGCTACTCTTCTGTTGCGTCCCCCATAGCAGGTAGTGATCAGATCAGCGACCCCGCAGCTTTCCAGAAAAGTGGCTATTGATACTGGTCCCCTGCAGAACATCTTGGCAAAGGCCACCATTTCCATAAGGCCCAAGCGTATAACTGCTGCCTTTGTATTATCACCGAAATCCAGTCCATCGCAGAAGCCGGCTCCCACGGCTACGATGTTCTAAAAGAGGTTTAATGTGAAATATAGAGGAGGAAAAGAGACAGTCAGGCAAGAGGTGTGGTTCATCAGCATGCACTGAGCTTTAAGAAAACCCTACAAATCTGTCTTCACCCCATCCACCAGAAGATGGTTCCATTTCCAGTGGCCATGAGCTTATGTTATGAAGAAGGTAGACAGCCAAATATTGTTGAACAAGAGTAGCTGTGTTTCTAGAAGATTATTATAAAATATTCTGTTATTCCCACAGGCAAAAATCAAAGCAGCTTGTTTAATGTAATAATATTTCAATCATGTAGTGTGCATGCAATTTATGTTTTGTTTTTCTGCTAGTTCCAAGTGGGAATCACTGACCTTACTGTTTTAACTATTTAAAATATCCCACATGGAGTCATGCCTTTCCAGGTTTTCTGTGTGGGTCTCCAATTTAAACAGACATGGGTTCTAGGTACTGATGCTGCAGTAGGTCAAATTTTGGTTTTTCCCTGCAAAAACGGTCAGTAGAATTGCCCTTTTCTACAGCCTAAACAAATCTCTCAGGCTCCTAAACATCTTTACAACTCCTCACCATCGTCCTGCACACTTCCCTTCTCACCTCCCAATTCCCAGCCCCTAAATAAGTGTAGGTCACTGTATTTGAGTAACATGTCACTAGTACTGCTGTTGAAGTGTTTGCTCCAGGCACACATGTGCCCCAGTGCAGATTTTTTATTTTGTTAATAAAGGCAATGCCAAAGCAATGATTGCAAGAAGAGCAAAGATCTCCCACAAAGCAGAAACAACCTCTCTCCCCTCTGTGCCTGCCCCCAGTTCCAGTCTGTGGCTGAAAGCAAAATCTAGGGTTCTGTGTGTAAAGAAACTTTTCTTTTTGTATGTAAGGTTAAACAGGACCAATTCTTTCCTAGTCAGTAATGCCACCTCCCCCAAGGAAAGGTGAGATATTGAAGTACAAATGGTTGAATGTATAAAAAACTACAAAGGATCGCAGGCTGGAGTCGCTTTCAGCACATTTAAAAGCAATCTCTGAATCTCACTCAAGTGCCATCTCATTGGAAACTCGGTAATTTTGGTATTGCTCTGATCTGGTCTGGGATCTCACCGTGGGCATCACCGAACACCACAGATGCGCTGCCAACACAGAGCATCGCTTCTGATGCAAACTTTGTAGCAGGTTACTACTTGAACTGTGGAAGAAAGTTATTAGTGGGAGCTACTATACGTACTAAAAGTCTCTGTTCCATGTGCTTACAATATGCAGACAAGACAATACAGTGGACAGAATTCTGCCCTCGGAAGCAGAGGTGCCTCCGTTTAAATACAGATAAAAATACAATTATTTTGAAATGCTTTGTTAGCAGTTATATTTTTAAGTAAATTTTCCCTTTTTAACAGATTGGAAAATTGGCACACGGACATCTTGTCTGTGTTCGCTCACTCATACGGTGTCAGGACTCAAATTAGACCCTGTGGCTTACAGAGGGCTTGGGTGAGGGTAGAATGTGGCCCTAATAAAAACATTTTGGTTTGAAATCACTCACTTTTAAGGCTCCACAAAGCTCCACTGTATCAGAGTCGAGCACCACGGTAATCCTGAAATTGGGAGTCTGCATTAGTTCTTTAAAGATCTCCCCTTGTCTTTCGTTTTTGCACCCTGTGGGAAGGAAGGATGAAAGTTAGGGAACTTTTGCAATGTCTCAGAGTACATGCAGTTAACTGAAACCTGAAATAAGGTCCCAGCGACCACTGTAGGTTTTGTGGTCCCAATAACTGGGGGTTGCTAAACAAGAGATTTGCGTGACAGCAGTTCCTGCTGCTGGAAGCCAGTGTTAAAATGTATGCAAGTCCCAGGTCACGGACCAAGCATCGCTTAATAACACTTTAAAGAGCTGAAAAGTAGATAGCACCTAATGCAGCTTTCTGCCTGAGAACGCTTGTATAATCACAAACCTTGCAAAAGATTATATTTACAACTCGCTTTGGGCAGCACAACAGTATAATTGCTGCTTTGAAAATGTAAACCAGTATAATTGCTAAGTGTTATTATGAGTTCAAATGATTAATGCCCAATTAATTCCCAATTACAGGAAGACCCACAGATGATGAAGTTGCGCGTTGGCATTGCTCAAACATTTTTGTTACCAATTCTGCAGAGGGGATGTATCGTGTCATTAGTGCGCTTACCCTAGGTATTGAGAGGAAGGGTAGGCAGCTGGGAAAAGGCTTTTGAATGGAGTTTCGCTTCATTTCTGTACAAGGCAACTTGGTTTCCTTCAGGGAGAGCTCAGTGGTGAGGAGCTGTAGCATTTTCTAGCTGTTGCACTTGGAGGGGTTCTGGGCACTCAGTATTTTTGAGTATTAAAAAGCCTGGGCAAGAGCGCTCTGGTAGCTATGCGGTTTGTGCCCCAGCTCACGAGAAACTTTGGGTTTGCTTCTTGTCCTTTGCAACACTTGATACTGGGGGATACCCACTCCCTTTGAGGTGGTTGTTTCTGGGCTATCGGGCTTTCCACAAGGACAAAAGTGAGGGACAAAGCTCTTTGCACAGTCGTCATCACAGTGTGGCTTCAAACTGGGCCAACAGAAGTTAAATTCCCCCCAAGAAAATTAATATCGTTCAACTCTCCTAAACATGTCTAGTCCTTTTCATGCCTAGTCACTCTGCCAGCAACAAATGCCCAGCTGGTACGGTTTTCACTATTACTGTAACCTTTGCAAGGCAAAGGAACAGAAATACAACAATTTTTCTTTTTTTGTCTTCCCTAGCTATGGAAGGATGTAACTTTAATTTCTGCTGATTTTAAAAATCAATGGGTGTTAAAAACTAGCGGATGAACTTTGCAAGTCAAGTCAGACCCAGTTCTAGGAGGATCTGAGGCTACAGCTTGGCAAGCAGTCTGAATGGGAGGGAGGAACAGAATGTTTCTGGTTTGTGGGGGTTTTTTTGTTGTGTTTCTTTGTCGTGGTGGTGGTGTTTTTTTTTTAAACAAAGAAATTTGAAGATGGAGAAATACACCTCAGGGAGCATGAGCACATACAAGCTTCTGATTGCAATTCTCTGTCTAGACTGTACAGTGTGTCAGCTGCTGATGTACTCAGTGCTGAGCTGTACAGACACAAAAGGTGGCTCTTGCCAACTCCTACAGAAACAGGATTAAGCTGTAATTTTTTAATGGATTAAATTAGCTCTGAGCACTGAAACCCGCTGTCAGTTTGGATCTGATCCTGCCAGCACCGAACTCCCTGGAAATCACGCTGCCTCCCTGAACAAGCTCAGGGGGCCCTGCACCCACCGCACCACTCGGGAGCCACGTGGGACCCATTGTGTCCCACTGCTACCTCCAGAGGTTATCCTGTTGCCCAGCCACAGGTGACATTAAACCACAGCTAGCGGCTCTGATCTGCTCTTTGCAATAGTTACCAATGGTGGTTTCACAGAACTGCTCATCAGCCACTTCTTTGGCTATGTTGGCCCCCATAAGCACACTGATTTCTATTTTCAGTTTCTCTCGAATGAGGTCAGATATGAGCTTCAGGCCGTCAGGACCCTCATCGATCCCCTGAATAGAAGACAATAGTCAAAGCCAAGTTATTGGAATAGGAAAATGACAGCAGTAGAGCACTGGTAAAGCAGAAGGTGTCCTATTGCCTGCAGCTCTCCAGTTTTAATTGGAAGGATTTGGGTCTTAAATTCACTAGCATTAGCCATTAATACAAATGCTCTGGGTTTGTACTTTGATAACTGCGAATTCAAGGCAAGTTCAGGGAGAAGGTAGCGACAGTCAAGGTAACCCTGCAAGAGGCCTCAGATCCAGTGCTGCTGTCCTGAGGCTTTCTTTGATGCTATATTTTTCCGTTGTGTTAAACTTCTGTAGTACCGAACCAGACTTTTAAATTAAGCCTACAAGCAGTGGCTTTTTTGCAAGAGCTAAGCATTAAGCATTAAATTGAGTGCTTCATTGGCATTAAGGAATGTACTGAACTGTCTTCAGGGTTCTTTTAAGCTAAAGAAAAGGAAATTTGCAGGAACTTCCTTCCTCTCCCCCCCTCTGTACTGCTGCTTGTGAGATAATTTCTATAGGGGGAAAAAAGGGGGAAGAGCTGGTATTGCAGTCTGAAAACTTTAAGAGTTAATTGAGGCTGCAGTCTGATGAGTATTTTTTCTGGCAGCAGCACCAGCTTATGTAGCCCTCTCTCTGCCCATTTTCACCTTCGTGCTTGTCCAAGTGGGAACGGATCCAGGCTAAAGACAGCTGGCAAAGACAGTTACTCTAAGCCCAGCTGGGTTGCCCCATCCATTCCTCTCTGTGGCCACGTGAGCAGCAGAAGGGCTGGCAGAGGCTGGGTAAGTTTTAACTCTTGCAGAAAGAAACGCTCGTGTTTATGCAGAGCGTGCAGCTGAGGACAGGAGCTCCTACCCTTAGGTAGAAGATACTTATTTAGTCCGTACAGATTGAGTCTTGTAGAGATGACAGCTTACCTTGATCAATGAAATCCCGAATGTCCCTGGTTTTATCTGGCCTGCGATCTGCTCACAGATTCGTCCAATGAATTGGTGTGGCAGAACAAATATTAAAATATCTGCCCCATTTGTTGCTTCGACCACATCCGGTACAGCCACCTGCGACAAGTGACAACTGAAATGAGACCCAGGTAGGAATGCTCACACCTTGCAAGATAGCAATGTGCCGAAGCCATTGCAGTGTGTTGCAAATGTCCTTAATTTTAACTGGCACTGTTGTGTAGCTGGTAGCTCTTCATGTGAGCAGCTGCAGCTCTCTTCTGAAAGCCTAATTTTTTTTAGGTTTAGATTTTTTTTTTTTTCTTTTAACTTGTCTCCCATCCCAGCCTTATGTGGATAATCTGGGGAGGATGATATTCTTTCTAGACTTGCACCATTCTGGGAAGCCCTTTTGCTGGTTCAGCTTCTTTGGGTGGCTTCTGAAGATACCGAGCAACACTCTACAGCTCTTCCAGAATGAGCGGTAGCACTGGGGAGCACGGGAGCAAAGCAGAGTGGTGAGACAGAGCATCTTCTGGCAGCCTTTAGTTTCCCTAGGTCACCAGCTGAGAGTTACTCAGGAATAAACTACCAAAAGGCAGAGACTATCATCATCTTTGGGGGGTATGTGCCTTTGTTTTGAATATATGGTAACTTGACCAGTAGTTACAAAAACCTGTACAACACATTTAACTAGCAAGCTGTATCTTCCTCCAAATGCTGGCATTACTCAGAACAACAATTCCAGCCAGCCTATGGAGGCAATGGCAGGTGAATGTGAGCCTGCTATCACGGACAGTTTACAATCAGAGCAAACGTTGCCCTTGGACGTAGCCTTAGAGCGAGCAGGATTCCCGGCGGGAGAACCAGAACTGCTGCCAGCAAGGCTACTTCTCTGGGAAAATGGCAAAGCAGGAGCAGGGCAGAGGCTGGCAGCGCTGTACAGACAGTGCTCCTGTCTCTCCAAAATGTTGCAGAGCAACACAAGGAAAAAATTAGGGAGGGTTTTTTTTTTCCCCTCAGTCAGAGATGAAGATGTGAGGGTCTCTCCAGGCTTTACTGAATCCAGCTCATTTCTGCTGGTGAAGCCTCAGACTTTGCTATAGACAGGATGAGGCTGATCTCAAGTGGTGATGACAAGCCTGTTGATCTGCTGGAAGGTTGTAAAAATAACAGTGACAAGTCAATTCTAACCCAGGAGAGCTGCGTGCCAAGTTCAAACCACAGGAGTGCAAATATGCAATCACAGCATTAAATGGAGTGCTAAATATAACCACTCTCCAAGCAAAGAGACCCACCACGTGCAGCATCTTAACTTCCTTTTACAACTGCTACTGTTCTAGAAACGCAGTGCTACTTTCTTTAATTCACAAAACAGCGGCACTTGGCAAAATCTTGAACAGCCAAAACCCCTCACCCTGCTTGCTTCAGTAGCTATAAATTATCTAAGCTGAGTAATTTAAGTAGAGATGCAAATTTGGTATTTTAAATGTTCACAAAATTTGTCATTTTGGTGGAATTTACAGTATTATTAATTATAGCAGTGTGTTGCTATCCAAAAAGCACCCATGAGCCAATAGCTCATTCATCTTCTTGTAAGCCACGGCTGTTAGCGGTGCTGTTGATTTCTTTTTTAGAAGAAGGGAGAGCAGTAGCTTTGCCTTTTTCTTACAGAAGATGCTGTGGGTTTGAAACATCTCAGCTCTGTGTAGACAGATCTCTGCCTGCCATTTCTGGAGTTACGCTGATTTCTGCGGCGAGGAGGAGGGTGCGTTTCCAGCACACGATGCAGTTGGGCGTTTGAAGTCGCATGTGACATATGAGACAAGCAGAAGTCACAGAAGGGAGTTATGTTCCAGCATAATTAAAATTGAGCGAGTTAAGTGGCAAACCAGAAGAAAAAAGAGAGAATTACTTCCTAATTTTAATTTTGCCAGATGCTGCCTCCCTTATAAAGAATAACAATATTTCTGTGATTTCCCCCCCCCCCGCCCCGAACTTACCACATTTTTGGGTATCTTGTATCCAGGCAGATATTTAACATTTTCATGTTCCTGGTTGATTATTTCTGAGAGTTTTCTTCCATTGATGATCTCTTCAAATACCCACATCTTGACAGTAGGATCAAATCTGTTGGAGTTCTGGACATTTTTGCCAATGATTCTTGCTATGGCTGATCCCCTTTAAAAAGAAAATAATTGAAGTAACTAATAGGAAACAAACAGTTTTATTGTGAGTTGGAAACACAAATTACTTTAAACATGGTAACTCGTAAAAGGCCTGTGATATCAAGCTGTTCAGGCGCTGCTACATTTCCCAGAAAGCTTTATCCACCACCCTCCACCAAACCCCCTCAGTTTAAAACCACAGAAAGTAGAACTAGAGAAAATGTAACTGTAATAAGGGATCTGAAGTCATATCAAAGACTGTAGAGTGGGAATGGGATATACCATCAACAGCACTAAAAATACAGTGTCTGGGATTAAAATCTCTCTTGTCGCTCAGGTAATTCTTTTTTTCTGAGGACCAACAAATGCAAAATAATCCAGGTAGCAAAGCACTGCTGAACGATCTTGCTGCGACAGTCTTTGTGTATCTCATCTAAAATAGATGCATCCCGCTTCCCTACCAATAACCAAACAGTTGCAGTAAGGGTTTTGTGTGAGAACTAAATCCTCAGAAATTGTTCTTTTCTTAAAAAAAAAAATAAATCTTCAACCCGATGTTTTCTCTTTATTTATTGTTCTAATTATCACTGTAACAGGACCTGTAATAGTTGCACCCTAAGGATATTTTAACTATCCAGTTTACTGTTCTTCAGTCATGCCGAGCATTTTTTTAACCTCACTTCAGACAATAGTTTTATTTCCCCATCCACCACTGTAGCCTTGCAAACATTCACTTGTTTTCTTGGCAAGAGGGAATTATTCCCTGCAGAAAATATCGCAAGTACTGCTTAATGCCCTTTCAGTTATATGGGGAGAAGGGCTGATTATTTTTATTCCTCTCTTCCCCTTCCCATTTTAATGATAATCTTTCAAGTACTGGCTATTCTACTAACGCTACTGAAAGAGGAGCTCTGGTTGCAACGCTCTTGCCCTCTGACCCACTTGTAACACACATGCAACGAGGAGCATGAAAAGGATTTAGCAGTGGTGTGTTTTCTGGAACTGATAAAGGTCTCAAGTATATCCAAGACTAAGTCCAGGTAGGTCCGTGCTGTCAGTGGTTCAAAGGGAAACCATGTTGTAGTTGCCTCTCCTTGGCTCAACCGTATTTTTGATGTAACAGGTTTGCACAAGGCTAAATTGCTCAATAAGCAATAAAAGAATATGGGCTTCATCTTAATCTTTAATGATAAAGAAATCCTACTGAGATCAGATTTCACTTTGCTGAGTGCTGACTATATGCTGTATCCTGAGCTGCCCTAATGCTTTCTTTCTAAAAAGGGGTGATTGGGTCTGGTCCTTTAAAATAGGTAGGGAAATGTTTTAGGGGTGAACCTTTTCTGTAAGAGATGTATTATCTTTAAATTGACTTATATTCCAGTTCTCTTGCCCTGCTACCAACAGGGAGCACAATTGAGATGGGAGACTCTGGCTGGAGTCCAGCACAACCTGGACGATGAACTTAGACCTCAAGCCTATCCATAAAAATAGCTTTTCTAGCTATGTACCAAGTTCATATGATTTTCTGTTGAAAGATGCAGACTCCAGCTTTAACCTCTGAAATCCTGAACGGGACTCGCAACTCTCAGTAGATAAATCTAACCTTCTAGCAGAGCTGTCGTTACCACCGTGCTTGGATGCTGCCACCCAAATATTTTCCTATCGACAAGATATCAGTGAAGGTATCTCAGGCATAAAGGTGGCTCCATAGATTACAGTATTTTTATTTGGTTTCTCTTTAGATGGATGAGGATTTGGGGGAGAAAAGGTTTAATGTTTAAAAGGCATTGAGTAGTCATCAGGGAAGATACCTCACCACAAAACACAGTTCAAAACCTGACGTGCTGTTTTACTTAGCCCAGTTAAAATTCCATCACGGCTGATCAGCCTTGGGAAGAAGAATTGCTTTGTCTGTGAAGGTGGTGTTCAGTAGACTACACAGGCTTGGCAGAAGAGGGCTGAATATGCAAACAAAACCAAGGACGCTCAAGTATAAAGACTCTGCCATGGTTTTATTTTCTCCAAAACTCAGTTTAGTGAAGATTAATAGAAGGCAGAGAACTCCACTTAGATAATTTTTAAAAGTAAATGAAAACTGCCAATCAGGGCTTTTTTCCCCAATTATGTTAATTCCTGTTGGAAGCAATTTACATATTGCTAAGAAAAAGAAAGCTTTTATCTGGAGGTTTCCTATCAGTATAATGAGAAAGCTTTGATGTAGAATCACTCAAATAAGACCCATTATTTACATATGTGAATATGAAAGTGTTTGTGGCATACATCAGATCTGGTGAGAAACAGAGCATAACAGAACCCAGGAAGCAGCTAGTCCCTTCCCTGCACAAAGGGCAGTCAGATATACTCATGCCACTCCTAAGAGTTTTTCCAAGGAGGTCTTAAAGACCTCAGCGGTTGCAGCTCTCTTCCCTTCCCCAGCCAGTCCATCCCAGGACTTTGCTATCCTTAGCATCAGAACGATCATCCTCACGTTTAACCCAAGTCTGTCTTCCTGCAGTTTAAGCCCATCTCTGTTCCAGAAGGGTAGAATATTGGTTTTCTCCTTTAGATGCTTCAAGCTGATCGTGTCTTCCTCCCGTCTCTTTCTTAGCCAACCACCCCAAATTTTTTTAATTATACTATTGCTCAGGTTGGAAGGGACCATGAGAGGTCTCCAAAGTGGGAACAACACTGAGTTCAGATGGGTTGCTCAGGGCTTTGTTCAGTCAAGTCTTGAAAACTCTCCAAGGGCCACCTCCTCTCTGGGCAACCGGGCCTAATGCGTTAGTATTCTCATAGGTTTGGGGTTTGGGTTTTTTTTCTCTCGTTATGTATTGAGTCAGAGCTTCCCCTGGTTCAATTTATGACTAGTGGTGCTTGTTTTCCTTCCATGCACCTCCATAAAAAGCCTGGCCATCTGTCCATGTTGAAGACAAGAACCTAGTTCAAGCTGGATCTTCGCTGAGGACTCTGCAGTCCAAATGAGTCTAAGAAGACTGGGAGAGCTTTTGGATACTGCAGGGCCAGGCAGTGAATTAAACGTCTATTTTTAAAAGCAGATAACTGAACCATGATTAATGTAAACACAAACCCTCCCGCACCTGGCTGGCAACCGCGAAATGCGGTGCAGCACTTACTTCACTTAACCACATCACTCATGAGTCTCCTGGCATTGTTGACTTAGTAAGTCCTTGTGACCTGCTGAACTTCTGCAGCTGACATGAGCTATTGCAACATGCTGCGTCACATGTCAACGACGCTTCTGAGCTGCAGGAAAGGCTCAAGAGCAGTGATCTGAACTGTCACCCACATATTCAGGAGGAACCTAAGAAAAAATATTTGCCAAAGGTAATGATTATATGTCTATGTTGTGCTAAAATGACGTGTTCTGCCACACAGGCTGTGAATAGATGTGTTTTAAACATCAGAGCACAATATTTATCTCCTCCCAAAGATTTTAAAGCCTGTGTATATGGTAGGAAGCAAGAGGTGGGCCCAGGCAGACAGGCAGTATGAGTAAGTATTGAATGAGCCGGGGTCTCTGGATCTCTGTGGCATAACTCTTTCTGAGTTTGTACGTACATGTGAAAAAAAAGAGCATTTTCTTGAGTACAGATCTGAAGGAAGACAACTAAGTGGCTTTGGAAAATGTCTTATGGCAAGGGGACAGCCTGGGAAAGGCAGGAGGTGCTTCCCTGAGGATGCAGCAAGAGAATGATGAAGGCTGTCACTGTAGGCTGACCAAAGGTAAAAATGGACTCCGAGACAGGCGGCCGTGGCTGTTGCGGGGCTTGGAAGTGACAACGGGCTGCCTGTGCAGGTTTGGATGCCCGTGGTTAAGGTGAGGGAGAAGAGGGCAGCAGGGGAGGGATGCAAGTGCTGGAATGACATGGTGAAAGCGGCAGTCGGGGAACTGCTGGTGCAGAAATGGCGGGGCAGGACTGCATCCGTCAGGGCCAGAGAGCGCCAAATGAGTGATGATGAGTTCCCGAAGAAGACTTGGCTGTGCAGTTACATGTGAAAGGCTATATCTGAGCGATGTCATGTGCAAAGAGCCTGTGATCCAGAAAGAGCATGCATGTGGAGGCTCAGGAAGCAGTGGACTGGTTTTGCAAGGCAGGAAGGCAAAGAGCCATGCTTTAACTACGCTGTATTCTCAGCAGCTCACAACCAACCACTCCCTCACCTATTGATTTTTTTTGGCATTTGCTTCCACTTAGCTGTCAGATATTTTAAAACTCTTAAGGGGCTTGCCCTCCTTGTGCAAAAACAATCCACAGAACTACCCGGAGGCTGGGTTTGCTAATGCCAAGTGCATGCACGTATGTGTTGGTCTGTCTGTGCTTGGTTTACATAAACCATAAAAAAAGTCAGATGTGAAGTCCAGTGAGATAAGGTTTACTGGTCCCCACAGAGCTGCGGGGAGCCGTGTTTTTGTCCAGGCTAGATAGGACTGAGCAGCAGCAAATATATTCTTATGAACGGGGATAAGGATCAACGGGGGACCCAAACACATTGCTTCTACAGGGCTGCGTCTGCACCAAGATGCAAACCCCCGTGCTGAGGAGGATGGAAGCGAAAGGTGCCAATCAGTCGTGGCTTTAAATGAAGCCTGTGCCCCGGTTCCTTCAAAGGGATGCAGGCAGCATCACTGCTCTCCTCTACCGAATGCTTACATCTCAGCTGCTGGGCCCTGCCACAGGCGCGCGCAACTAGAGAGGCACAGCCCTGCTCCCCTCTGGAATCTCGCTGTCCTGTAACCAGGCTTTAAACAGCCCACACGCCCCCGGTCGTGCCGGAGCCTCGCGTCTTTCCAGCTCCCGCCGGCCGGTGCATCCCGCAGGGGCGACGGCCCCTGCCCCGGGAGCCCACGGCGCCGAGGCAGGGCGCGACGGGGACCGGGGCCGCGCCTTCAGGACCATGGAGACCCTCCGCCGCCCCCGGCCCCGCCGCTCCCCGCCCCGGACCTGTTGCCGAGCCCCGGCGGCGGCGGGGGGAGCGGGCCCGGCGCGGGGGGGCGGGGGCGGACACACAGGGAAGGAACGGGAAAAGGGCAGAAAAAAAGGAAAGAGATGGGAAAAGAGGGAGGGGTGGGGAAGGGGGGAGGGCGGGGGAGAGGCCGGGGGGACGGAGGGTGCCCCCCCCGCGCTGCGGCACTCACCAGTTCCCCGAGCCGACGATGCAGACGCGGAGCGGCGACATGCTGCGGGCTGCCCTCCGGCCCGGCGCGGCTCGGCTGGGCACGGCGCGGCTCGGCTGGGCACGGCTCGGCTGGGCACGGCTCGGCTGGGCCCGGCCCGCCTGCCAGCACCGCCCCTCCCCGCCCGGCCCCCGGCGCCTGCGGGAGGGACGGCCGTGAGCGGGGGGGGGCAGCCCCGGCCCTTCTGTCTGGGCCGGTCCTTGTCCCCAGGGGCTGCCCGACGGGGATCGGGGGGACTCAGTGCCCTGGAGGGGGAACGGGGAAAATGGTGCCTTCTCCGAAATCCGCGGGGATGAGGACCTGCGTGGGGAAGGTGCGGGAGGCCAGTTCTTCTCGCGGCGTGGGACCTTCCTGCCGCCCCGAGGGTCTCGGCAGGATGGGTGAGGTGGCGGAGTTTGGGAGGGATATAAGCTTGGCCCTTAGGGACAGTGAGAATCACCTCAAAGTCCCACCCGTCCTGCCAGACAGATGCTTAATGCTCAAATTCTTCCGACGGATGAGGAGCACACCAGAGAAAGGTTATGAGTGCATCTGCAGAGCAAAATACAGCTGATAAACCATCAGTGATGGACTATATCACAGTCCCTAATACGGGACATCAAACACAAGTTATCTGCAAGGAAGGACAAAACGGAGTGTTGTTCTTTTTCCCTACATGGTCCAATCGCGCATGACGCCCTACAAATCACCGCATTTCACCTCTCAGCCCTCCACTAAACCCTGTCCCCTCGTCAAAGCAGCCTTCTCTCTCATTTTTGAGCCAAAGAGCTGCATTTGCTGCCTTCCCTGCGGTTGCACTCCTGCTTCCCCTGGTCCTGCTGTGCCCAGGCTCCCTTCCCTGGCGGGGGGCTGCAGGCTCAGCATCTGCTGCTTTCGCGCCACCGGAGCCTGGCTCAGCGGGTTTCTGGCTCTGTGTGATGAGGAGGCCTGACCCTGTGATTCACAGAGGGAGGCTGCCCGCCAGCGTTTCAGAAGCCTGTGGGTGTTTCTGGAGGTACACATATGCTCAGCTCACCTGCCACTGGCTTCATCGGCTCAGCTATTTGGTGCATCTTGATGGCAGTGAGAGCATTTGGGGACATAACAAACAAACTAGGGCAAAATCCTGCAAAATAATATCTTGAGAAAATGACCGGGACAGGTTCCTGAAAAGGAAGGTGTAGCTGGGACCCTGGGCACATGTGAAGCCTGATGGGGAGCTCTTCGAGGAGAGGCATTACCCATGTGCACAGTTTGAGCACAGCGAAAGCACAAGAGCCTTTCTCCGGTTCCAGAGGCGTTTCCTCCGGTCTCCTGCTTATTCACCTGGATTTGCTCTTTCCCTGGCTGTACAGCTCCTCTGTGCCTCTTAGCTCTCTTCTCCCTTTAATATATTTCCCCCCTGTTCCGTGAAGAGCTACTGTGGAGGTGAGGCGGAGCCATCGTCCTTCTTGCCCTGTTCGTCCTCCAAGAATCCTCTGCCTGTTGCAAGCTCTTCTGCCCTGGTGAGTCCCCAGGCCCCAAGGGGAGGGCGCACTCACTGAAGCATTGGCTTCTGCAACTAACTTCTGATAACTAACAGAAGGTGTACCTAGTCTTCATAGTACTAAGTATTGCAAACTGTAATGGTTTCATCTAAATTAATGTGGAAGCTTTTAATTACAAAGGGGAACTGTATCAGTCGGGTGGCCTCTGGACTGATGAATTTATGTGTCCTCCACATCCAGGTTGCACTGACCATTTGGTCGGTGTGCAGAAGCTGGCAGGGGTGAGACTGGCAGGGGATGAGCAGGCAGATGGATATGGCAGCACTTGTGAAGAGCAGAGGACGCAGCCTGGGACTGTGAGTACACACATTAGCTTATACATCTGTGACACTACTTGGCCATGGAAGTAGATAACTTGTGCTGCTGCTGCTGAACTGCCCTCTGGATTTGAGCAGTCACTGCTCCGTGGAGATGGACAGGAGAGCGTTTACGCACAGTGGTCTGTCCCAGGTGGTCTGCAGGCAGGTTCAGGTGTCAAGGCTGTCTCAGTGGCAGCTCAGTGGCAGAGCTGCGCAGGGACCCAGAAGGGCCCAGAGAAATGGGTCCAGAGCCCTGGAGCCATATAGCACACAGCAGCTGACAACTGTTGTTTTATCAGGCAAGGAGAAGAATCCTGTTCTTTCCCACAAAGGCACAATGTTTGTTTTTCACATAAGCCCACATAAGCGTTACCTCTCAAGTGTGAGTCATTAGTACATAACAGACATAAAAGCTAAGTCCACTTAATAGGGAGGATAAGACAACCCTCCCTAGGCCACCCCCACCCAAGCTCACCTGATCTTCCGCACCTAATGGGTCACACACGTGTCAGCAGCTGGAGATTACACAGCTGAACAGTTTTCCCCTGCCTAGCAGCTCCTGCAAATAGAAAAAACTCAGTGCTGCAAAGCCAGGGCGGCTGACGGGCATTTTTTTTCTTACCCAGCTGTAGCTCTTTCTATGATGGCAACAGAGTCTTTGAACACCCCGAAAGACATGACTCAGAAATGCCAAACTCGGCAGGCAGAGGATGGGCAGGGAGGGGAAGTGGGGCTGGGTGCTCTGCAGAGAGGGACCTGAGGGCGAGGTAAAGGGCAGTATGCTCTGCCCTGTGGTATAGGTATAACCACTGCATGCTTTGCTTCCTTGGCCACGGGTTGGTGATGTTTGGGCACCCTATTCTATTGGGTGCGTAGGGTAAATGGGGTGAGTATGGGGTAGGGCCAGTCCTCTGTTCTCCTTCCCCAGGTCAGCCTGAGCTGGGCCTGGAACGACACTCTCTGCCCAGTTCTTGCTGTCAGCTCACAGCCTTATTGTACTCCATCCTAAAATTGGTTAGGTTTTTTTGTCCCCTCTTCTCCTACTGAGCTGTTTGAGACTGTTACTCCTCTCACCGTGATAGCCCCTCTCCTCATTTCATATCCAGTTTATGCCCATATCCACCTTATGGCTATCTGCTCCAGCACAAACACCATCTTTAAAAGTGAATGATTCTTCTCTGCTGGTGCTTATTCTCACCCACCCGCCTTAAACCCCGAATGTATTACAGAGGGGAATTGGATCCCTTTATTTTGCCAAGCTCAGCAAGACACACTTTCTTATCTCCTCTTTTCTCTTCCTCTGATTATCCAGATGGCAATTCTCTGTACCTGTCCCAGTGTGAATCCAGGCTTGCTGAACACTGATAACCTGAATGATGCCCTAAAAGCTCAGCGGAATTTTACCTGGTGCCTTCTATATATTTACTCATTGTTCCTGGAAATAGGTGGCTTGCTACATGTAAGACTGCATTTACCTTTTTAGAACTACGTCAGGCACGTGGCTCTTCTTCTGTTATTCGTAGCCAATGAATTTTAATTTACAGCAGAAATTTTATCAATCTCCCAGTGCATGTCCTTGGATTTTATGCTGTTACATTTCATGCCATGTCTGTTACTAGGGCATAAAAATCATATAATTCCTCCTGTAAGATTTCCTCTCTGTTGTAAATGTCTCTCAACATTGTGTTAGCAAATTTCATACCCCAGTCATTTAATGCGTCGAGCTAGCTAACAAAATGATTCACTAAGACCGATTCCTCCAGTCCTATACTTTTGCTATCAGCCCCATCAGCATGTTTCACCCCCAATATGAGATACCTTTAGCATTGTATAGTGTTTATGTTAAGCCTCATCTTCCTGAGTTTAACTAATTATTATCTAGGTAATACCAAATCAAATGCTTTACCAAAGTCCAGGTTGATAAGATTTATTAGTTTTCCTTTGTCTGCAAATGCAAATATCTTATCAATGAAAGATATCGGGTTAGTCTACATATAGCATGCCTACCTTGCACTTTGACCCATTTTCTGCGTCCCTCCATGTCTTTTGTTGCTCATGACTAGCATTTGCTCTAAAAAGCCTACAGATTTTGTGCTAAAAAGCCTATAGATGCAAGTGATGGAGATTATTTTGCCTTCAGAAGTGAAGGGTAAAGAGATCTTGAGTTTTGTGGCCGTGTTGCATGCGGTGATTTCCATACCCATGCCCTTAGCCATTGTGTGCTGCCTCTGCTCCCCCCCCCCCCCCCGGTTTACATTTTCTTCCTTATGGAAACTGAAGCAACATATCCCTTTAGCTTTTAGGTATCTACCCTGCTGTTGGTGATCCTCTCTTGTTTTCTTTGTAATTATGCAGCTAAACTCCTTTTGTTCTTGTTTTCCTTCCCTGTGCAGGTCTCTTTTTTTTTTTTTTTTTTTATTTTGAGCTGTACCTTTAATTTTGGATGTTTGAATGGCAGTTTTCGCTGCATATCACTCCCTTCTCCTTTTTTCACTAGGCTTTCTGTGTATTCCTAAGATGTCCTGCACTGTCGGCATCACAGTTCACATCCTGTGCAGGCATATGGAGCTATGGGTAATATTCTGCCTTATTTTGTCTGATCTCTTAGGAGAGAAATAAGATTCAGGGAGCCTCTTGTGCCTTGTGACTACTTGGAAGCGAAGCAGAATATCAATTTTGCACTCCCTGGGCGGGTGACTGGACATCATCGCTCCTCGGCATCTCTAGGAATGCAGGCTTCAGAGCTTAGGGGAAAAGGAGCTGAAAATCAAGCTTGTTTTCTGAACCTCATGGGCTGATGTCAGCAGGACTCAACGGCGAACGTTGAGTTTTCTCACCTGTGGAGCCACGGGTAGAGTTAAGTTGGGGTAGGTCTGGAGTTTAGAATAAGGGTTTCCAAGTTCAGCCTGGGTGGGTGAAAGGAGCCCATCTGCTGTGAGTGTCCACAGAACCCTTCTGCTGGCCAAGGTCTGCAGACCATTAGAAACCTACTACTTCAACTCTACCCAAACTGCAAGCACCACGCCTGACCCTCACCTTACGCTAGACAGCCTGGTGGATGGCATTAGCATCAAAATTACTCATGTATCACAGGTTTTCCACTGGAAAATTTTTGCATGTAAGCTTTCCCTGAATTATATTCTAAATGGAAGATTTGCGGGGTTTTAAATGTGTGTACATATATAAACCCTAAATTATTGTATGCCTAATTACTTTTAATTATAGGTAGTAAATAATAACCATTTACACTGAGGTAGCATGTAATATCTCAAAGCAGCTCTTCCAGGATGTTAGGTACTGTCATACACCGCTCACGGATTATTACCCACAGCATGACAGATTCTGTTTATTAATGCGCTTCACTGACGAGACGCCAGGCGGTTAACATATACCACAATTTTGTTAAATTTTCCACTGTTGTCAAGCAAGTCGCTTTAACCCATATAGTAAGCTCAAAATATAACAAGGCAAAAATTGGTAGTGCAAGATACATGAGACTGGGGGGGAGAGGAGTACAACATGTTTGGTGGTCCAGCAGTTTGTGGCAAGGTCAGAGGTAGTGGGGGTCTCAGGCCAGCTGAGAGGGAGCTCCCCTGAGTTGCTCCCATTCTCCAGTTTTATACACTGGAGCTGGGGTGAAGCCCCTAGTCCCTACATGTCTTTGTACCCAGAGTCTTAATTGCCCCAGCACACCCCGCTGTGACTTTTGGAGATGAACAGGGGCTGTTTGGGTAGATAAATGAGGGGAAAGAGGAAGAAAGGTCTCATGGTTCAGCAAAAATGTTCACACTTCTATAATTTAAGAGAGCCACACAACTAAACCCTCAACCACAAGTTGTGCTTATGATTAGTGTTTAGCTGCAAGTGGGTGACAGCTTCTTGATTTGGTTTAAATACTTCCCTCGGGGTGTTTTGTTAGAAACTGTCTAGGCTTTCGAAATAAATTTAGGCCTAATTTTCTGGCAGCTGATAAGCAGTGTAGGGAGAGGCAGAGGCATGTTATTGGAGTCTGCACAGCTGGGGCTGTGGGCTAAGCAAGGGGCGACCACCAAGTCTTCACCTCGTTCTGCCCTTACCTTGGCCTCATGGTGGCTTTTCCCTCTTCAGCAGAACCTTGACGTTAGTCCAGTCCCAGGGTCGGAACCCCACAGGTACAAATAAATAATGCAGTTTATGTCCCTAAGAGCTGACAGTCCAAATTACTTACAGCTTTACAGCTTCCACATGGACTCCTTGCAGTCTGGTTTTACTGACTCATGGGATCTAGAAAACAAATCAACAGTGAAGTTTTTACTCCACTCATTTTATTTAGTTGAATTCTCTGCTGTAGGTTCTGATCGGATTATATAGAAAGAACCTTTTTTTCACACTTATATTAGTTCTCCAAAAAGGTACTTAGCAGAAAATGAGACTGGATCTTAGCCCTATAGAAATCTATGAAATTCCAAGTAATTTAAGGAATTCAAGCGGACCAGACTGAGAGGCCAATTGTAAACCATCTGTACTCTTTAGGGCTTTCTGTAATCCAGCAGAGAAGGTTCTCAGGAGAAGCAGCAGGACTACAGCAGAACTGAAAAATGCATTTGCTGGAAGAAAACCAGTACTGGTAACTTGGAGTTAATTTTCTATAAAATAGATGCCAAATCCCAGGCAACAGACCTACAAAGCCTTTACAGAATCCAAATATACCCACCCTGTAGGCAGCACAGGCTGCAAAGAGAAGGAAGAATGTCAACTGGAAACTATGAAGTGGATGCAGACTTGGTTAGAGAGTGCAGATAGGAGCAGGACATCTGGTAATAAGATCAGCTCAGCATCAGTATCCCACAAGCAGAGCTGATGTAGAAGCAGAGCAGTAAAATTATGAAGGACTGGTTTGCCTACAAAAATTACCAAATGCTTTGGTTTTCAAACTGATCTTGTTATGATACACCTGGAAATGGCATTTGACTGAGATAACAAGCAGCAAGCATGATAATGGAGATCTACAGCAGACGGAGAGACACTTGCGTTGCCATAGAAACCATACAGGAAAAGTATGTAGGAGTAAAGCACGACACAAAAAAGCTACTAGGAGAAGGGCTGGCGATTGAAGAACTGAATTCAGTCAGCTGCTGTTCAGGTTAGTTGAGACGTTAATAAAATAACATTAGCTTTTCAAGAAATTGAGAATCATGGAGGAAAGGAATCCTAACAGTGAGCTGCCGAACAGCTGAAGGCAGAGATGCTATGTTGTGCCACAGGGTAGGGCAGAAAAAGTCCTTAAAGGCTGGAGATGGCCATGAGGTGGATGAAAAAGCTGGGAAGCTTCACAACCACAGTGCATGCTCCCCTTGCATCTGCTGAGCACACACCAGACCCAGGCTGGTGATGAGGGGATATGCCCTCCTTGGCCTCCTCTCCTCTTCCACAACAGGTCCATATGTGCTCCGGAGGTGACCCGGACCCCAGCTCATTCGGCACTTGCTCACTCCCCGCCCCATGGAGAACCTCTTTGGTGGTCCCACAGTGCTACAGGGCTCACTCCTCAGTGATGGACTCACGTGGGGCTACATTTATTAAAGAAGTAGTGAGGCCCTAAGCAGACAAATGCGTGGTTTTGAATTCCCCACACAAAGGCCTTGAGTAGGGGGCTATCTGGAAGAAGTTTCTGCTTCACTCTCTTTTGGGGCAAGTAACATGGTGGAAAAGATCCCCTTGAGCTCAGGGAGCAGAGTCACCCGGGGGCTGTTGTGGCAAGGCAGAAGGCGAGCCCTCCCATGGTGCAGAAGGACCAGACAGAGGTGATGGGCTCCAGCCCTTTGTGCTAGAACAGCCTGCTGCACTCTGCCACAGTGGGCAGTGAGGCAATACCCTGAGCTCTCTGCCTGCTCCACAGTTGGAGACAAAAGGGCAGGGAGGCATCCTTGTGTGACCTGAGCAAGCAGAGGGTTGGTGCCTGCCCAGGGTAGTCCCAGGACACACATCCAGCCGTCAGCAGCAGCTCCAGCAGACTGCCAGATTAACACCATGCGTGCTGGGCAGCTGTGCAAGGACAGGCAAAGGGCTTGAGACAACACGCTCGTGGGTGCTGTGGTTACAGAAATGCCTCGAACTCTGGTCATAACACAGTTATCTCCTGCTGCTGCTGGTAAACTGCTGCTCTAGGACAAGCTTTAGTCTGTGCGGGGTCTTGGAAGCCCCTGCTAAGACTGGATGTGAGTGCTTTAACTGTTCCCAGGTGGTGGGGCTGGGTGGTGGGCAGAACCATAGGCTGAGATCTAAAAGATGAAAGGCAACGTGAGGGTGCGGATCACAATACACCGATGTGGAGGGGGATGGGGCTGCCATAGTCTTCACTCTTGTTCAATGACTGCAAAGCAGCATCGCTTCTGCTACTTTTGCAGTCCTGTGGCTGCATGATGAGGAAGTCAACTCCAGGGTGTGGCAAGCATCTCTCCACACGGAAGCTTTAAAGAAAAATAGCTGTACACAGGCAGCAGCTCCAAAGAAGCTGCTCCGGAGGCAGATGCAGGGTCCTTTAGTCCTGTTCTTCACTGAGCTCCCAGGGCATGGTCCTTTCCTCAGAGGGTGCCTCACAGAGGGAAAGCTACTGGGATTACACTCCTGGCTTCCAGCCAGACCAAGCCTGTGCTGCTGCCTCAATTTACATTTCCACATCTGGATGGTGTCAGGGTGACATAATGCATGAGCCTGGAGCTCAATACAAAGTCACACCAAGTGCAACTGGAAATGGTGCCAAATATGAGTGTGAAGGATGCGAATGAGTTGTGGACAGGGAGGGAAACTTTGCAGGCAATGTGAGCTGCTCCCATCTGTGAGTCTGGTGCTTTCGGCTGGACATGCATTACAGCAGAATATGATGCATAGGGATTGACAGAGAAGAGGAAGGAGATTAGGAGGCAACGAACAGTGACTGAAAAGCCCAAATGAAAAAACGTTTTGACTCATTAAGACTACAGAAGGAATGATGAACCGCCATTAAAAGCAATCACCAGAGATCCTGCATGTCAAACAGAGGGTGCTTCATACCCATGTTAAGTTACAGCAAAGCCACAGATCCAGTAACTCAGTAACAACTGTAAAGCTTCAAAATCAATACATTCTTATAAATGATTGCTACAGTGTAAAATACTCTGGAGGCTGAAATAATTTTTAGTACATTTACCTGACCTTACTGGCCATTTTCACCTATGGTCAGGAGAATACAGCCGTGCACTCAGTATGTTGAAGGAGAAAAGTTGTTCTTTTAACCAAATTTCCTGTCTTGTTCTTGTGTCACAGCACCTACAGTTTTAGTAGGCAGGTATCTTTTATTCTTTGTAATAATAGGAAGTTCTTTCATATTCCTTATTTAGAAGAGCCCAGAAAACATAAAATATTTCCCAGACTATTAACAAACTTAGGTATCAGTTGCCTTGAGAAAGAATTTAACCCTAAGAACCATTGATTGTAGAATTAACAAACGCAGACGTGAAGTGCAATTAGCAACGTTTTCTTATTAGCCAGCAGCTCCCCCAGTGCAGCAATGCTTATGAAAAATCGCACTCCTAGTGTGATAAAGGCAGGCTGCACTTCTCTTTCCTTTCCCAGGACTGAAGTAATTCCTCCACATGCCTGTAGAGGATGTGGTTCCCTTAGCAGAGAGAAGCAGTAATTGCTTATCTTCTGTGGGCCAGCTACCAGAGGAGGACACAAGTGATGAAAGACGCTGATTTTTAGAGGTTTAGTATACAAACATGGATTCAGACTTGCCGCTCTGAAGAAATTATTCTGATCTGAAGAAATGCTAAGCATGTATAGCCAGACTATAAGCTTTGGAGCAAATCAGCAAGTGTGTTACGTGCTTTTGATCAGATCCTTGAAAATTTTCTAAAATTAACAGAATAACAAATTATGGCAAATTTGCCAAATTTGCTTTAATAGGAATTATAATAAAATACCATCCACTTCAGTTTGTAGCCATAATCAGGCCTACCAGAATTTGATTTGACAAATGTCAATAAATGTATTTTATGCTTTTCTCGCTTTCCTTTTCCAGATCTGCAGCTCTTCCTGAATTCTTCCCCCAGACCTAGAAATCACAGCAAGAGGCAAGGCTGAGGCAGGCTGCATGCAAGGCACTGCATGGGACATCAGTGCTCGCCCTCAGCCATGCTCACAAGGGCTGGGGTGGGATTTTGGTCATTTTGAGCCACTAAATGATAACTGGGGAAGGAGGAAATTGAGAGCAGTGAACCTGAACACAGGTTATAATTAGTAGAAACTGTAAACTAAAGATAAAAGGCAGCTTGAACCGTAAGTCCTTAGCAAATGTGGTTATGCCCTGTTAGCCTTTTATGCTGGTAAGCATGTTGTCAATGCCACTTTATGATAGCCTCTGCTACTGTGAGTGCAACACCTTTTTTTAAGAAAAAAAATCAAAAGCATGGGTGAAGCAAATCTGAGTTTATCGCCCTGTCCTCAGAGACCAGATGCTGAGGGACTGCAGAAACATGCAACAAGGACCGCTGTCCTGTCTTGGGTATTGGAGAAGTCCTAGGTAGGGGAATGTCCTACTGCCCATCTGTGATGGTTATAAAAGGTCTAGCATGGGTGAAGCTATGTCGCTGTTGGGACCAGTTGTCCTCAAGCAGGGGGAAAATAAAACACAGAAGTGGGATTCTTGACTGGATTGCTTTTGCTTCAAATTTTCCCAGGGAAATTTCAGTGATGTTGGCATGCATTATGATACGATGCAATTACATTATATTTTCAATTAAAATGTCAAGTGATAGGCAGCGGAAGAACTACCATGTTTGGAGGGCAAGAGGAGTGCAGTTCTGGCCAAAATTTTCTTCAGTGGACAACATTGACTCTGCTGAGCCGTTCTCTTGTGGTTCCACAGGAGAAAAATGCAGCTGAAAAAACCTTTTTTTTTTTTTTTCTGGTGTGACAAGTGTGCTTCTGAAGAAACAGAAGTGGGGGATTTTTTGCCTGTGCAGTGGTAATGTGTCTTTGTAAGAAAGATTATTGGTGTAGGTGCAACAGGCAGTCCTCGCCTGGGATCTGTTAGCTGAGATTACATGTGTGTGCTCTTGGCAAGGAGGGATGGATATGGGCTAATTTAGAGGCAGATTAAAGCTTATAAGTACATTTTAAAGACATGATGATCATAACATCCTGCCCTCATTTGATGGCCAAAGGCAAAGATGTTTTGAATGTCGCTGGGAAAGTGGGAGCGTGCTGGTAGGAGATGTGGAGCAGAACCTCAACCTCACTAACTACAGCTATGTCGGATTCTGCCCTCCTCTCCTTCATGTGCCGATTGATTAAAGCCAGAACAAGGACCCTCTGCCCCTGATTTGAAGAAGTAACACAGCTGCAGTCAGCTGAGTTTTTGTTGTCCAAAAGCCATGCCTGGCCTGAAAGATAACACACAACCAAACCAATCTCCCCCAGTTAGCTGTGCTGTCATTCTGTGAAGGAAAAAAGCCCCTTTGGCTGTTGCCCATATGCAGTAATTGGAGGAAAAATAGGAGGAAAACCTCATTTCCACCCAAGGCCAGGATGTGCCATGGTTTTGCTCGGCAAATGAACAGCCAAATCTGGCCTTGTTTTGTGTGTCTGTGACAGCGCTCAGCAAGATCCCAGCCAAGGGGGATAATGTCCCTGCATATAACACAGCTTGGAACCCTCGCTCTTCTAATTCCTCTTATTTTCGGGGTGGGGGGGGGGGCGGGGGAGAATGCTTGTAGCCATGACTCTGAAATTATTGTAGAGGTCTGCTATTGCTTTAAGCGCGGTAGTAGCGCGACCGGCCTAGAGTGGGCACGGCTGCCCGCACTAAAGATGGCGGCGGCGCTGACCCGGAAGGGGCGGCCTGGCCGGGCCGCGGGGTGAGGGAGCGGGAGGGCGGGTTTCCCCAGCCCGCCGCGGCCGTGCCGGGAGCCGAGCCCAGCCCAACCCAGCCGAGCGGGGCGCGGGGGTACCGGCAGCCGCCGCGATCATCACGGCCCGCATGGGGCGGGCGCGGCCGGTCCCCGGCGCGGCCTGAGCGGGGCCGGCGGGCCGCTGGGGCGGGCTCCCTCTCTCCGTCCCTCCCCAACAGGCGGCCCGCCCTGGGTCAGGGGCGCCCCGGAGGGTGTGGGAGCCGCGGCGCCATGCAGTGCGCGGACCCCGCGGCGGCCATGAGGGGGCCGGAGGGCGAGGGCAAGCCGGAGCAGGCGCCGGCGGCGGCGGGACAGAGCGGCGGCAGGAGCAGCGGCGGCCGCGGCGGCAAGGGCTGGCAGTACAGGTGGGCGCGGCGGCGTGGCGCGAGGCGAGGGGCTGCGGGCCCGGCGTGGGGCGCTGGAAGCGCCCGCGGCCCCCCGAAGGGGCTGCCCGCGCCCTGTCCCCCCCGAGCGGGGGTCGTCGGCGCGGCTGCCCTGACTTTAGACGCCCTCGGAGGGGTGGGGTGCTAGGGGACCCCACCTCCGGCCCCGCGCTAAGCCCGGCCTAGGCTAAGCCCAGCCGCTCGCTCTCGGTGTAGTGCCCTTCCGGCGTGACGGGCGGCTCCGGTTGCCCCGTGCCTATGTGTGGGCACAAAGCCCCACGCCCGGGCTGCAGATGCTGCCAGGGGTTGTGCCTTTGCTCCTTCCTTTTAGATCTTATTTCTGCCTCGCGGAATGTGGAGACTGGTTTAAAGTTGGTGAAAGGCGCGCCGTCGCTTTCCAGCCTTTCCAAAAAACTTAACTTCGTGCCAAGTTTTAGCTCGGTGTGTCTTCTTTAAGAACTTAATGTCAGTCTTTTTTTTTTTTATTGATGCTTTCTATTTGTTGCTGATAGCGAAACTCTGAGTATGCACGGAGTTTCTGTCTCATCTGATTTGTTTTAAGAATGGCTGCACTTAGCATAAATCGGGGTAATTGCTCAGGTACAGCAAATACAGCAGAAGACAGCAGGGAAAGCAGGAGAAGCTGAGCACACAGCGTTAGTTTGAAGCGGATTCAAACTAAAATATTTCCTTTGAATGACACACCCATGCATTCAAGGGGTTTGGGAGTTTTCATGTACTTTTTTCCAATGTGCTTTCTGGTTGAAGGAGTTTCCACTCACACCCACTTGATAGCGGGCTCTCTAAGGCATTGCTTTGAGAGATTTCCGAATCTCTGTTTTTAGGTCTCTCATCCTTGACTGGAGTTCTGCCATGTTGCTGTTGAAAATACTGCTGTTATGTTAAGTTTGAACACTTCTCTCCTTCAAATGCAGACTCTGCAAAGCCGTCAGCTGCCAGCCCAGATGGACTGGCTTTCTGTTTCTTGTGTGTGGAGACAGCAAAACCGGAGCGTGGTACATCTGTGTGCGCTGTGCGGGATGTAGGGCCATCAGGTGGCTTAGGCGAAGGAGCGCCCATGCAGTGCAGGCACCGAGTGCCTGGTGGTTCTAATAGTGAGTGAACAGCTCGGTCACCGCGGAGAATCTGGGTCATGAGTAATTCACCTTTCTGGTGAATACTGCCAGAAAGAAAAGTGGTGATTTCAGGGCCAATATTTCAGGCAGTTAAACAGGAAAGCTTCTTGTCCGGTTCAGCTATTGGTTGTCTTATCCGTTGTTTCCAGTAGCTTCTACTTTTTTTTAAAACTCTGGATTCAAGTATAACTGTTAATTTTCTTGTGAAAATTGCTGTTACTGTGACCAACCACTTACTGTCCATGTGCTTCACATGTGAAACACAGGAGTTAGTTTTTGCAATCAAAATGGAAGTATTTTATATTTTTAGGTGGAACCAGAGGCAGTGGAAGGGATGAGAAAGCTGACTTGCTTGGAGCCCTTTTTGCTATAGTATGGTTGAGATGGTGGTCACAGGGTCAGTGCTATGCAGTGAAATTCCATTTCTCAAAACTGTACACTCAAGTGTTTTGTTTCCTCTTTCAGTGCTGTGGCTTGTAGGGCAAAAGTTGAACTGACTTTCTGAGCAATAGCTGGCTTGGTGGCTTGACAGCTGTAAGTCCACATTATTCCTTGCAGCTGGTCACTATCCAATTGAATTTGCTCTAACACTCTAGTGCAAATTATTATTACTTTTTTTTTCTTTTCTAGATCATTGGGACAAGTTTAATGTATTAATTGTATTATTGTGGACACCTGAGGTACCTCATTGTTAATCTCTGCTCTGTTGGGAATCAGTTATTTACCCCTACATTTGTCTGTGTGTCTAATTACCCACAAAATATCACCTTTCCCCCCTTCCTCCCTGGGAAGTTTTCCTGGATGGGATCCTGTAGCTTAGTTTTCACTTTGCAGATTATGCCTATTCTAAAATGTATTTGACGGAAGACCCCTCCAGTAATAAATCAGTGTCTAAAATATGGGGTTTAGAAACAGATTTCTTGGGAGCTTCTGGTGGTAGTTTGATCTTTAACTTTTATAGCACGGAGTGTGAGCAACATGTGGTCATGCAGCTTGGCAGGAGTAGGATCCTGAAGTACTCGCTCAGCATAGGCTGCAGCTGGTGCAGATAGCTCTGTTTGGTGAAGCACCTTGTCAAAACAGCTGTAGCATAGTTGTCAGACAAATTGGACAACAGGGACTTGATACTTTAATGCTCCAAGTGGGGAATTATGAGTATGGGGGGGGAAAACCCTCTCCAGCACTGCTGGAACCTGAATTAATGAAATCTCTCAGAGGTGGGAAGTCACACATCCTTGGGGTGAAGTGCCTGTCTAGAAAATAAAAAATGAACCGGAAAGTCTAGCTTTAAATTTTTGTATGGGAATAATAGGGAGATTTAAAAATAGCCCTGATAGAGTTAGACCAAACATTTATCGTAGTGGAGAAGAGGAGGCAACCAGGCGCTGCCAGACACTGCAGATGATGTGGAGATACAGCTGAATCTCTCTGCAGAGTGTTTGCTTGAGGACTGTGTACAGTGAGTTTAGGCACCCAGGACAGAGTAGCTCCTCTGAGATTTGTAAGGGCTCAGTTTCTTTGGAGTACAGGAAGATACTTTTTTTTTTTTTACTTAATAGAGGTTAAGAGTTCTTGAGCAACTGCTCTTCTAGACATCTGACAGGAAATGATCTTATTTGCTTACAAATGTAGGATCAGGGTCAGTGTGTGTCTGAGAGCAACCAACCCTTGGCTGCATTTTGCTGATAAGGGTCAGGAATAGCGTGAATGTTAACTTGCAATTAAGTAGGTGAAGAGATCCTGAGAGGCCGTGCTGCACACTAAACTCTTTATCCCTATTTTCATTCAGAGAAACAGATACTGTGAGATAAGACTTCTGAATAGCTTCAAATTATTACAAGATTACTTGATAAAGTAATTTAAGATTATGACATGTCCTAAACAGCTGCTTTATTTTAGCAATAACCAAGCTAGGAGGTAAGTGTAGCGTTGCCTGTATAAAGAATTATTTGAATTCAGCAATTCTGCTTTTACTCTTGACCATCTCCGTTTGGCTTTTGCCTTGCTCTAGGTTAAATGAATAGCGTAGTTTCAAAGCAGTGAGAGAGGAGACAGCTTTAGTAGGTACTTCTGTGACATGTGAATCATAGTCATTCAAATAATGTAAAAATTTCACAACTAGAAAACAGAATCTCTGTCTATAAGCTAAATAGAGGTCAGAATGTGTGCCAGAGAAGCGTAACAAGTCCTTTCAGCCTGGCTTTAGGGGCTTTCAGCTGATTTTGAGAGGAGTGACTTGCAATTACTGGTTCTCCTTTATCTACAAAATTAAAAGTTCAAAGCACTGTGGTTGACTACAGAAACAAGATTGTCTTTCCCAGTTGGAGGCATGCTAATGTGCCACCCTTTTAAGGTTTTCTTAGCGGTTCTGCTCTCAAATACATAAATCAATTCAGCTGCTATTAAAAGGATTCCCAGCATTTCTTCCCTTGCCGGTAAAAATAATGTAAAATGTTCATGAATTTCCCAAATGATTGCTGATTTTTAAGCTTTCAAGTTATATTTCAAAACCTATTTGCTTTTCAGTTCTGCATGTATTTTTGTAGATAGCTGCCTTTGTTCTTTATTTCTGAAATGGTTTTAGCATCTGCTCACTATGGATTTAGCCAAATATATTTATAAAATGCTACAGATTACGTGTCTCTTACTCCTTTTTTTGAGGAAGCAAGTTAACTTTAGTTACCTGTTCCTGAAAGTTTACTGAAGGGCTGCAGGGTTATTCACAGCTGTGAGTTAGTATAGAAAAACATTTGGATGAAAGTGGTTTCTAAGGAAAGGAGTCAAGTTGCTAGACTAATATTACTTTCTTAAAAATTTTTTTTTCTAGGGTGACAATGGCAGGTGAGAGGGTTCCTCATGCTTGTCAGGCTTCTACTTGTCATTAGGTTATCAACTTATGGCAGATTCTCTTTCAGAATTACTCTGTGTGGCTTTGGGCTGGAGTAAGAGAGGCTGAGGGTAAGCAAACAGAGAGAGGGTTTTGGCAAGAAGAGTAACATTGTAAATTTTTTTGGTATCAAATGCAAAAGGATAACAAATTTAAAGCAAGTTGAATGGTTGACAGCCTTCTTTTAAGGGCCTTGTTTATTTTGCAGTTGACACTGTGCAATCACTTTCCATAAATACTAAAGAAAAGAAGTAAACAATTACTGACCTTAATTCAGTCTTCTGTGTCTGAGCAGTTCAGGATGTGATAACAGAAGAACTGGTAGCTGAAACACATGAATATATATTAATTCTGCATTTTGAGATGATCATGAACTCTTCTTCATAAAGTGATCCCATAGGAAATGTGTATTAAAGTAAATTCTTGTTTCTGAGTTTGATCCCAGGTAACTTGGAGGGTGACTGACAATTCTTTGTATTTCAAACACTTAGAAGCAAAATGTGTAAGACTGAGCTAGGCTGAGGAAGTGTTTGTGATTTTTATTGATGCTATCTTGCAAAAGGATCTAATTAGTAGTAAAAAGCGAAATGTCTTGAAACTGATACAGTCGACTTGAATGGGTGTTGATTTAAGTCTTAGTTGCAAGAAAACATAGTTTTTCTAGTTTCTATGCATTTCTAGTCACATTCCAAGAATGTTTGATCTCGGGAGAACGAATTTCGTCTATTTGGCCTTTAAAGCTGAAGCTAGCTTGCTAGAAACAGATATAGGAGGCAATGGCAGCACAGTGTTCAACAGCGCTTCATGTTGCAAAGCTGGTCCTCCTTTCTTCCCTCTGAACTTAATGTTTCTTGTTGTAGTATTAACGTAAGCATTGAATTCTTGCTTCGGCTGCAATAGAGTGTGTTAGCTGACCTAATTAACTCTGGACTCGTGAGAGCAGGCCATAATTTAAGTTAAAAGTCCCTATCGCTTGATAAACAGAAGAAAAGAAACCTCCCAAACCTTCACATAAACGTTAGTGTCCTCCTAGGACAGTTCTTTCTAATGCTGGTACTCCTAGTACTTCCTTTTTCTTACCCATCTCCCTTGCTCTGAGTTTTCTTTCTGCACTGCTTAAAATGAAATTCTTTGGAATCCTACTTGGAATTTTTGTATATTTGCTGTAATCGATAACTGTAATCTCTTTCCTTGTGCACAACCGCACAGGGAGAGAGGCTGTGTTACCTGGGAGGTCTGGCAAGGGCTGCTCCTGCTTTGGCTTTCTCCTGCTCTTACAGCTCACTCTACTTCCTTGGTTTCCTGCTGTCATAAGAACCTGCCAGCATTGTGACATCGAGGCGCCAGCCACCAATGGGGATGTGGGGTTTCTGCTGCCCCTGCCGTTACTCTTCTGCTGGCAGCTTTTGGATTGGCTGGCAGCTCTGATGTCAAGCTTGTGTCAAAGTGAGCCCTGATGTTCCTTGCTTCTGTTTCTGGTGGTCTGTGGAGATACCTCACCACTGCATGGCCTTCAGGAAGCCCTAGCTGCTCACTTTCTGAGTTGTTGCTGGCCTCTTGAGGTGTGATGAAGTGGGTACTGAAAAGAAGAATTTCCCAAGTGGTTGCTGTGAAATTCAGAATTTATTTTTGCAATTTTGTGTGTTGTATTCCTTGCTATTACTAAAAATCAGATTAGGATGGCTGTCACATTTTTTTATAAGCTGGAGGGAAATGGCTTGAAAAATGTGAATTTCTTCATCCTCATTTAAGTCTTTGCTTAAAGAGTATACCATATTCATAACGCTAATTTAGAGATGCTGCAGTTCACATGATTTGCTCATTCACACCACAAACAGCTAACTGAGCTGGTTATATCCACCTCAGGATCCATTCTGTGTTATTAAAATGTTACGGTCATCTTTTATCAAGCTGATGTTACCAGTTGCTGAAGCCCCAAGCACTTCTCAAAAGGCAGGTGAGCCATTCATGTTCGCACGTGTATTTGTGACCTGGAAGAAGGGGGTCAGAACAGATGGAAGCTCAGATGCGCTGTAAATTATGAGAAGTAAAGCTCTGAGCTCTGTCTTCTCAGAGCATTCCTGTGTCAAACGGGCAGGTTATACAACTCGCTGGGGCAAGGCTGACAAATGTGGGAGGTGGTTCTGGTATCACAGGATACTTGTGTTAATACTGGGATATTCATTTTGAGTTCAAATTAAGCTAAACTGAAGAAGCCCAAACTTTTGAACAGCTTCTAAATATCAAATAATTTGTGCTTTCTATGGAACAGATTTCTGCAGGAGCTAATGGCTGTTACAAATGTCTATCCTTCACTAAGTGCAAAGGGTATTTTTCAGCTTCACCTTCTCTAATGTAATTATGTAGCAGCAAGTTAATTACAGTTGCATACAACATTAACGTCCTGCTCTACCACACACGTTCTCTCCCCAGAGAGAAGATGAAAAACAAACTGCATGTGGCTGTCCTAATCACACTGCTTAATGCAGAAGCAGAAAGTGCCAGCTGCTGCTGTTAAGTTATCCTAGGTAGGTTCTTTTGCTGTACTCATCCTACCATGAACGCTAAGGCACGTGTGCAAGGACCCCTGTTTACTTAAGGACATTGCCTTGACATGCACTCTGATCACCTGTCAGTGCTGATGAATTCTTCTTGTAGGGGATCACTGCCTGCTGGTAGTGCTGCTGGACAACTTTCTTTTTAGGGTGCTTGCAAAGCTTGCACCGTTTCAGGTTTTCTGTACCGTGTGTCTAATGCTGAAATAGGAGGGGAGGGCAGGCTGAAGCGGGGTAGGAGAAATGCTGTTTCTTTGTATGTGTTAACCTGACAGTCTGATATTTGATAACCTGCTTTGAGGCAGGAATGTCAGTGTCGGGGGAAGGCTTTTTGCTATGGGTATGCATTTTTTCTTTTTCCCTTCAGGTGTAAATTCCTGAGTTTTCAATGAGGCTGGAAGTCTTGAAAAACTCTGATTAATGTTTAGGCATTGATAAATCAGTTTCCTGAGAGCCCAGTTTACACTGGGAAGTTGGCTTTATTTGTTGCAGTGGAGGTGTGCCAGAAAGCATGAGATCTGCTGGGCAGAACTGCAGGATGCTATATTAAGGAGCTGGTTTTTGACCCTAGCTCTGACTTCCTCTGTGCTAATAGTCATATTGTTTAAACTGGTTTTCCCCTGTAATCACTAACTGTGTGTTCCTCTTTTTCTCGGAGGCCTAGTTTGGAACAGTTGGATCTGATCTTGCAAAACTTTTGCAGGGTCACAGCTGCAGCAGAAGTCAGCAGAAGCTGTGATTTGAATGTATGAATGAAATAAAAATTTTATTTTATAATAAAATTATATAATAAAATTGTATGATTATAGCATTATATAATAAATAAAAGTTGGAGAGGCTGAAAACTGGAAAGTCATTGTACCTTAGTTCCCTATATGTAAAATGAGATGAAATGCCCTCATCCTTTTATTGTTCAGTACATGACTCCTTCATAAATGTTGATGACAAGCACAAGAGGAAAAAAAAGCATAAGGAACTCTTTATTAGTGCCAAATAAATAACACCTGATGCTCATTGCACAATGAAAAGGAGAAGTTTTGAATAATTCCTTGTCTGGGAATCGTTGTCCACTTAAAGGATTGACCAAGAAAGTAGTCCTGCTCTTTTTAAGTATTGCCATAATCGTAGGTGGTTAAGTTAACACGTGTGCTTTCTTAATGAGAGTTTAAACCTTCTGAGTACCTTATGCCTCAATTTTAATGTAGAAATATTTTTTTTTTAGTTTCTCTATAGCCAAGAATTATAGAATAATTTGGGTTGGGAGGGACCTCTAGGAAATCTCTAGTCTGGCTTCCTGCTAAAAGCAGGGTCAGCTTCAAGGTTAGAAGAGTAGATGTTGTTCAGGGCCACTGGTGGAGTTTTGGGTGGCTCCAGGGATGGAGATGCCACAGCCTCTGTGGGCTCCTGGCCCAGGGTTTCCCCCTCTCATCGTGAAGACTTTTTCCTTGTGTCAAACGAAGGAATTTTTTTTTTTTAATTTTTTGCTGCAACTTGAGACCATTGCCGCTTGTCCTTCTGCTGTACATCTCTGAAAAGAGTCTGTCTCCATCATCTCCATGTGTAGGGGAGACAGCAGTGAGATCCCCATTAAACCTTCCCTGCTTCTGAGGGAGGCTGAACAGGCCCAGGTCCCTCAGCCTTTTCTTGTCTGGCACAATGTTCCTAGCTTGCACTGACCCATGGGTTAGTCCATCCCAGGTGCAAGGCTTGGCACGACATTTGCCAAAGTTCAGTTGGTCTTGTTCAGCTTGTTCCTCTGGCCAGTCGGGATCCCCTGGAAAGGCAACCCACCCTACTGCATCCTGACTGCTCCCCTAAGTTTGGTCTTACTTGAGAGGTTGCAGAGAGTATGCGCTAGTCCATTGGCCAGCTCAGAGGTATTTAGCCATATTGGCCCCTGAAGTACACCACTTCTGTTTGCTAGTTAGACTTCAGACTATTGGCTGTCGCTTCTTGAGTCTGGTGGTCCATGTGGGCTTTTTTTGCCTGTGTTGTACTCCAGGCTTATGGTCTTTCTGAACACTTAGATAACATAGTCAACTAAGTGTGTTCTTGCCTGCTTGGAAGGTGGTAATAATTGTTATCCTCTAATTAATCTGAAATGTCTCAAAAATGCTTCAAAAATAATTAAAAAGGCAAGAAGCTTGTCTGGAGTAACTGATCAGTGTATTTACCTTCCATTTAATAGCCGGTGTTTTATTGTTGCGAAGTCACATTTTGCAGCGATGCCAGGATGGCCATGTGTGTCAGTATAATCTTTTCGAAGTCATAATCACAAATACATCTTAAAACTGGAAGGGCATACCTTTATATTTTTCATAGGATAAAAGCTGCTAGACTAGAAGCAGAACAAAATGCCTAGGGACAGAATGTGTAGTAAGCTAAACCATGTTGGGCTGTGTTTAGAGTAACTAAGCGACGTGGAGGTTTGCTGCAGCAGTTTCTGTGAATAGTGCTTACCAAGGTCCACAGCTCTCTGAGGTGTTGTACGTAGCAGATAGTCCAAAACTGCAAAGATGCTTGTCCATCAGTGTGTTTGCTTTGCTTATGTTACACCAGTGCGTTTGGCTGAGCAGAGTAGCTTTAACTTGATGGCTTGAGCTTTCTGAAACTAGACTTCCAAGGGAAAGTTTTGGTAACAATATGTGAAACTGTGTTATGGTCTGCTAATGTAAACTGGTAACATAAATGGTAGTAAAGCTGCAGGCGCCAATCATTGCCCAGAGGTATCAAGTGGAGAGTTCAGACCTTGTGAGGTGCCTGTTTTCATGTACTCCAGCTCTAAAATGTTGTTGGCTTAATCTATAGTTATTTTTCTGGTGATAGCGGGAGTAGTAGTTATCATTGCAGAAAAATCTGCAGGGCTGGCTACTGACTCCTGGGTCCAGCTTCAGTTGTGTTACGCTGACACAAATCCACAAATAAATTGTACGTGAGTGGAGTTCTTGCTGACCTGAGGTGTTCATGTATGTGCAAGAGAAACCGCTTAGCTAAACTCGCTGTGGTTTTCTTCCAGGCAGATGTATTTTGAGAGCTAAAGAGATCTCTAAATGATAAAGTAGTTAAATAATCAGCTTTACAGTGGTCCAGTGAGAGCAGCCTTTTGCAACTTATTAAACAAATATTATCTCTTTCCTTTTTTCTGTTGCTACCCTGTGAAAGCATTATGGTACAGTATCATTTGTGTGTAATTGCACATTAATGCACAAAGAGGACAAACAAATGCAAGTTTAATTAGGATGGTTTTAAAAAAACTTATAAGCTTGGTGTATCATTCCCCTTAAAAATTAATAGTGATAGAAACTTCAGGTGCAAATGCAACTGCTGTGTTGATAGCAGGGGGCTGGGGAGGCTGGGTGGTGGGAGAGCCCCTTGCCCCTGGGATAGGAAGCCTGGGCTGTGTCATGCCGGGCTCACAGACATCTGACAGCTTGCTTCAGCTCTGCTGCCACCCTTCCTTCATGGCAAGCCTGTGCTTCTTTTTCTAGTGCATGTCTGTGCTCTCAAGGGTTTACAGGAGTATGTATTAAGAGAAGTTTTTATATCTAATGAGGATGTGTGTGTTGCCAGCATGCTTGCGGCCAAGTGGTATTCTGAAGCATCCCCAGGGTCTACTGCCAAAGTTCTTGCATATTGTTGGATCTTTTTCCTTGCACTTGTTGGTTTCTAAACTTAAAACTGAATAGTCAAACACACGAGCTGAAGACCAGGAGCTTTGCTGCCACTTTACAGTTGACTTTAGGGCACTGCTGGTGAATTGCACAGCAAGGTTAGCTTTTTCTTTCTTCCAACAGCTGTTTGGAAAAGCAGAGCTAATTTCTTGATAAAGATACCTGGTAAGCAACAAGGAGGCTTCTGCCTTACCTTGCTGGTGTACTGGGGAGCCCACACTTGCACCAACAAGCCGTGGGACTGGAGTGTGCTTAATGTGGTGGTGGTTTCTTGGGAGACAGTGATCTTGAGTTGCAGAAGATATGCCCAAAGTTTCCGTTGCTTACATAGGGTTTTTTCTTTGTGTTGTCCTCCGCTTTTCCCCTCCATGTAACAAAAAGGGGAATCAGTATGTTGTAGATAAGCACTTAGCTTGCTTTTTCATCACTGACCGCAGCCATTACAGACAGCAAGCCCATGGGCAGACAGAGATGAACAAGTTCAGTGAAAATGGCTATTGTTTTTTTTTTCTTTCAAACTATGTAGTCAAAACCGCTCATTGGTTTGTACTGTTACAATCCTGATTTCTTTCCTTTTCTTTATGCTTTGCTAGCTTTTAATCTGAAGACACTCATTCACCAGGTTTTTGCATCTTGCTGTGAGCTCAGTAAAAAAGTGCCTCTTCCCTTGGCTAGGGCCTGAAGGCACTGTCATAACGGTGGTGGTGGCACCTATGGAGGCTGGATCCCCCTTCAGGAGCCCTCCCCGACATCTGCCTGGGCTCCGGGCTCCTCGTCATTCTTCCTGCTGGAAGCAAGTCCATGCATACTCAGCTACTGCTTGAAGCCAGGCCTTACACAAGTCTGTGGGGAAGCCTCTGGCCACTGTGTTTGCTCTTCGAACAGCTGTCAAGTCTTCAGAGACCTGGCTGCTCAAAGCATCCCACACAGTGCTGTCTGGGTCCCAGCAAAACTAAAATCATCAGAAGGGCTGTCTTGGAGGCTTTCTGTAATCGATTTCCAGATGGGTGTAATTTTGTGTCACTGTTAGTGGTGATTTGTTTGTGTGGGGCTTTTGGGGAGAGCTGCACTGTGAGGGATATGAAAAAAGGGTGCATCAGTGTTCCTTCTTGGAGAAAATGTTGGCCCAGCGCTTGTCAGGTGTGAACCTGGGTGTCTTGGCTGAAGCTCCTGAAAGACGTCATTCTGGGACTGCTGTTCTTCAGCATCTGCATTCAAGACTCGGGTGCTGCACGTAAACAGGATACAGGGGGAATTTGGCCTATGTTATTCCTCCCCCAGGACAGGAGACCCGTCTGCAAAGCACTGACAGCTGCTGCAACTGAAGAGGCATACTAGAAAAGGACAAATAAAACTAGAAAAGGATAAATAAACTAGCAATAATCCTTTGTGAATATTTTATTCCTATTGTATTTTAGTAGCACTTAGATATGTAGAAATCTGGCTTGTGGTAAACATCTTTGAAGTTGGGGAGGGATAGTCTTCTGGAAAGAATACGAACTACTTTGTAAATTTTCAAAGACTCCAGTCATTTGCTTACAGGTACAGTTTCAGTCCATCTCACAATAGTTGTAAACTAAAGTGTGATAAATGGGCAGCCAAATCAGCGGTGTTCAGCCTTCGGAAACAAAAAAAAATTTTTTTTGGGGGTGGTCAATGTGCTGGGCTGGAGTTCAGATGTTGTACTACAAGTTCCTGCCTAATTTTTTTTCCTGAATTGTGATTTGTATGGTATCCTCACTTAAAGTAGTCCGGCAAAAGTTAAAATGAATTTTTTTTTACATCTTTAAGGCTGAGATGGGTCTGTTGCAACACTTAAACACTTTTTTTGTCCGTTTTTGTGACAGAAGGACGCATGAATTTCTACAGAAATATGGACTTTAGGGGTTGTGCACTCATTGTTGCTGAGCTATTGCTGTTCCTGTGACAATCTGAGACTGGTGTGAGCATTTTGAATAACAGCAGCATTATCACAGCTGTGAAAAGATACACGTACCTATGGGTACAAGCACGTAGGCAGCAGCATGAATGCAAAGAAATTCTTAAAGTCAGGAAGGATCCCAGAGCAGCCAGGCCTCACTGTCAATGTTGAGATAAATTGGTTAGTGCTTTGTGTCAAATTAACTCCTGAAATCTGTTTTCTAGAAGTCAGAAACCCCAGAAGTGTGGAATTGTGGAGGCTTCTGAAGTACACAGGTGACTTTGAAACAGGTTTTACTGTTGTTTCATTAGAAACAACGCTGGTAAGGGCTTCAAGGAAGGTCTTACTCATATTTTGTGGACTGTGGCTATCCGTGAGCAGAGCCAGTGCCTGAACCTCAACCTCTTGTTCTCAAAGTCTACCCTCTTAAAAGCTTTCTGTAGCGCTCTGAGGAGCTTTGCTGTTAATTCTGTACTAATGAAATATTACCGGGGTTTTGTGGGTTTTTTTACAATGTTAACTGCCTTATAACACTGCTTTAGCAACAACAGATATTTTAGTTTAACTCTTGCTGTGGAGGCACTAATCTTAGAGTCACTGAAGAAATGCTTCTGGTATAATTCTGTGCCCTTGTTATTCATAAATAATACTGAGAATGTTTTTCTGTATTCATAGGAAAGTACTAGTGCTTACCCAGAAGATGATTAGGAGGTTAACTGTAGTTCTGTAATGGGTTTGTGTACAGTTATAGGATCTACCTTTTGTGAACTGCAATTTGCAGACTGAATTTAAATCTTTTTTTACTATATAAAATTGTTACTTATTTAAAGACTAGCTGTAGTTCAAATGCTGAAAATTTCCTGGCCCACGCAGTGTGGGAATTTGTGCTGGGATAATGTGATTAGTGCCTGTAAGGTCTCTGCTTTTACTCTTTTATTTGTTTATTTGTTTGCCTCTAGGCACTTATACTGTCAAGGAAAATGTTTTAAATATCAACGAAGTTTTTCATACCCTTCAGGCAGGCTAATCTGTTACTTGTGTTGGGTGCTAAAAGTTTGCCCAGCCTTTGGCAGGGTGAAAACAAAATATAGTCTTTTGGGTTTGTGCAGTTCAGTTGTAGATACATGAACACAATTAAGAAGGAAAATTATTTAATCAGTGTTGTCCAAGAGGTGGCTCATTTAGCAGGGACCTCTGTTCATGCTCCATCTTTTTGGACTTTGGCTCTTCTAACATTCTCCAGTCTCGCAAAAAGAAAGCCACAGCTCAGTCTCTCATCCCTGGCAGTCGGCATGTTATATTCCTCCTCTGCTGCAGAGGTTAGTCTGTAAGGAATCGCCCCTGCTGCAGCGGACTGCCCTGTGTCTTGGGATCCACACTAGCCACTCTGCTGCTCGTTGGGCTCCTCTATACTGAGGTTTGGCCGTCGGTACTTAGTACATTTCTATGATTTTGGGCAGGCAGATGAGGTCTTTTTGCTTGTGAATGGGGCATACTGGCTAAACGTACTTCTGAGCTTGTACATTGAGTTACAGCTCTTTTGCATGAGGTAGGAGGTTTGAGGACCCTCTGCGTGCAAAGTTAGGGATTCTGAAACACAGCTGGTCAGCATGTTTAACATCACATGCTTGCGCTCATGGTCATTTGCTGTGACACGCTCCTTCGAGATTGGCAGTGGCCACATGCTGGAGGTGACTGGCTTACTTGTCCTCAGTCACTTTCACAGACTTCTCTAGGGGCCTGTTTTCAATGTTTTTCAATTAAACCATCAGCTTTTGGGACTGCTGAGGCTAGAGATATGAATTACTGAAGAGGAGACATTTGGAGAAGTTTGGGTCTAGTCAAAAATGAAAATCCAAGTTGGGAGAACATGCAGATGAAAGCAAAATGTAGTCAAGTGCTCATTTGATGTGGAAGTACATCACTGAAAGGACTGTGTTCCCTTCTATGGTAATATTTTCCTTTTTCTAAAGACTGACAAAATCAGTTATCTCATCTGTCGCACTCAAAAAAAAGACCCCAAAAAACCAAAAAAACCCAAAGTAAAATTATTTTAATCAGACTATTTAATTTACCCTTGTCAGCTGAATAGACTTCCAAGGCCATACATATAGTCCTGTTGAATTCGTTGCAGTCTGAAGTTACTTTTCTGACTTGTCTTGGGTTCTGTTAAACACACCTGTGATTTAGGCATGTTAGTTAATGGGAGAGTACAGCAGCCCTAGCCCAAGTGTGCAGGGCTCTGTACAGCGTCTAACTGGAAAGCAAGGGTGAAGCTTGCATTCACTAAAACTGAAAAGCAATTAGCTTTGAATAGGGACAAATTTCAGGCAATTAAAACTCAAGCTCATACATTTTTATTACTCTGCAATCTCATAATTTTCAGCTAAATTAAGACTTCCAGCAAGTCTGAAGTGTGCTTCCCTTGTATGCCAATAATAACAAATGAGAGGCGTCTGCAGAGGATGAGTTTGGTTATGCCTTCTTTAGCATTTTTATACATTTAAAATATATGATAGCCTGAATACCTTCTGCTCTCCTTGGTTTATTTTTATCTGTAGTACCATTTAACGAGCTATTAGAAATTAAATTCCTAGATAGTTCTGCTGGCTGCTCTCCATTGCAGGATATTACTGCACTACTGATTGCTGCAGTAATAGCTAGAATACACATCTTAAATGTAACATTAAATATCAGCAACTTGGTTTTCCTTCAAAAACATACATTCTTGCATCTCTTCTTTGAATAGTATTATTGAATGACAGTGATATGGCATTGATTCATATGGCAGTGATTTACTCTGAGGTTATCTTCAGTAATGGCATCTTAAATAGCTTCCTTTAGGATGAAACTTATTTGTGTTATATTTATTGAATTGTCAGGCATCTAACTAATCTGATGATACTGACGCTGTTTATAAATGAAGTGTAGACAGCAGCTTCAGCTATTATTTGAAATTTACCCCAATACTTGATCTGACTATGTTTGCAACCAAAATCCACTAATGAAGGTGATCCCTTGGCTCTATTAGTCCCATTTTATCTCTGCTTTCCACTTTTGCTGTTATGGGGGTACTTCAACCTCTTAACGACCAAGACAGGCTGTTGCTCCAATGGATTCTGAGTAATTTTCATTTAATCTTCAACGTACTACAAGATACAGAAATTTTAATTTAAAATCTAAATGATGTGGCTCATATTTAAGCATCTTTTAAAAAGCAAGTAATCAGTATCTGATATTTGGGTCACTGTTTCAGTTCTTTATTGGAAAAATAGGAGGTTTTCTCATGCTGGACCTGAATTGTCTATCAAGAGTGTGTTTTTCAATGTAAGATCATGCCCTACTGTGAGAGGCGAGGGCATCGGGGTGGCATTTATAGAATTATGGGAATGTGCAGTATAAAACACGTCTTTAAACCATGGTTTTAAGATGATTAGTTCATAGCTATAAGACTTGTAAGGCTTATTTAGGACAATTGATTTCAGAACTGGCAATGTATTTTGCCTGCAGTGATATTAAGCCTCTGTGTCAAATGTTATTGTTGGGTTTTCGTTGTTGGTAGGTGTTGCAGGTTGAGACTTCAAAAGAGAAACTACCTGACTTTCCTGCCAGGCCAGAGGAGGAGATGTTTCGGCTCTTGTTTTACATTTCAGAATATCTTGATGTGACCCGCACCCACATGTTGTGTTCTGTAGAACATCTGTTCAAGAGTGTGATTGTTCGTGTAGTGGGGAAGGGTTCTGGACATTAAAGATAAATAAAACCACATTGGTGTAGGAGTACCTAGGGACTGTTGCTAGTTAATCACAGTGATCAAGCTTCTGTTAATAAGCTAGTGAAAGTAAACTTTGTATTTTTGGTCCCCTGAACAAAATTTGCTTAGAAGAGGGAGCAGAAGCAGCGTGGATATGCAGTCTTTAATTACCTGAAACTAGTACAAATGTATCCAGAAACGCCTGCTGAATAAACCCCAAGAACTGGTGAAACTAATCATGCCTTGAAGTTAGTTGGAGTCTGGTTAAACTGTCTTATGAAACTATTTTAGAAAGGAGGCTGGAAAATATGTTCAGTGTTGGTAGTTTTAATAAACCGGTAGTGCCGTTCTAAAAAAGATGAAAATTCATTTTCTGAGAGTAGATAATGATGATCAAAAGCTGGGAAGATCTGAAATTTGTTTCATATTGTCTGATTGGTTTTCTCTCTCTTTTTTTTTTTTACTAGTGATCACATGGAAAATATTTATGGCTACTTAATGAAATATACCAATCTCGTCACTGGTTGGCAATATCGGTAAGTCTTCTATGGTGCTTTTCAGTAATGTTGGTCTTTGCAGCATCTAAATGAACGTGTTTCAGATTTTTTTAATACTACTTGATTTCCCTTTTTCTATTAGGTAAACTGTATGGAAGAGTCTTATGCCTTTCTCAATATATATTAAGCTAACATGTAGGTGGATAATATTTGTATTAAGGCATGAATAAGAAAAAATGCATAGGAAGTATGAAGCAGTTAACTCATTTGGTGGCTTATAACTATGCTTGTGTGTGTAAAAAGCATGTACAGGATTACTTTTTTTCTCCTTTTCCATTAAAAATATTGTCTTTGGTTTTTTTTCTTTTAAAAATGGTGGCATGATTTGGCATAAAGCTGAAGACTCAGCAGAAAAAAAAGAAGACTACTTTACCAAAAATTAAAACTCAAGCAAGCTTTTCCCTGTAGTTCCCCAGGACGTCCATCTCCCCTGGAATAACTTGCTTTTCTTTGACAGGTGGAACTCTCTGGTCAGGCTTCCTGGTTAATGCTCCTCCTAGAGCAGCACAGTGCAACCAAATTAGCATTGGAGAAACAAGTCCTTAGCGTACAACACTGGCCAAATTCCTGTGCTACCACTGGCATGCAGTGACTTGTGTCAATACGCTTATCGTTAAACTCAGTTGAATAATTGAAGCATAATGTCTAGTCTAATTTTTTTTTTAAATCGGAATTTTTCAGTTTCACAGATTTGTATCTTAACTGTTTTTGTCTGGGGCTGTTTTGCACTTAATTTATGTAGTTTAAGGATGTATTAAGCCTTAGAGATTCAGGATGTTCTTTTGATTCCCAGAATCTTGCAATAGCACTCTTCCGTGGGCATGCTGTTCTGTTTTGCAATCCCTGATCTCTGAGTAACACCACTCCCATGCCCCAGCCCATCCCCCCACCCCCCAAAAAAAACCCCCAACCAGCCAAAGAATGAGCTGGTTTTATTTAGTGTTTTTGCTTTGTTATCATTGCAGATTTTTTGTTTTAAACAATGATGCTGGCCTTCTGGAGTACTTTGTGAATGAGCAGTCAAGACATCTAAAGCCCAGGGGTACCCTGCAGCTAGCTGGAGCTGTAATTTCACCCAGTGATGAAGACTCTCACACCTTTACAGTCAATGCAGCCAGTGGGGAGCAGTATAAACTAAGAGGTAGGACCTAGATTCTTGGGCAGGGGATTCTTCCACTAGAGGACACTCCTGGCCGTCACCTGTGGCTGCTCTGCTGGGCCTGGCTGTGTGGCCAAAGTGAGAGAGCTTGTTTGGCAGACTGCTGCAGTGAGCATTATATGTGAAACTTTCATCCAACCCTTCAGTTAGGAACTGTTCTTCTTTATGGATGGTTGCATACTCTTTGGGTTTGATGACTTCCAGAAGTCTGTGAACTTAAGATGTGTAGAATAGGGTTTAACCTTCATGTATCGTGCCCTTAAACTGTACTGATTCAGAGTTTTCTCTCTGTTTTTCTCTCATTGTAGGTGACAGTACAGTGTTGATGCTTGCACAGAACTACATTATTCCTAATGTTCAATATGTTAGCCTTCTTGTGATGGTTACAGAAGCCCATTCTCTGATTTTGCAGGCTATGGAAATCTGGGCTAATATCTTATAGTATTTCTTCCCTTGAAGACTTGCTGTCGTTGTCTAATTCAGGGTACCTTACCCTAATTGCAGGAAAATGTGTCATGTTGTTAGATTAAAGTGTGTGTGAGGGGAGTTATTGTTTGTTGAAGTTATTTCTGTGTCACACAGTAATTTAAAAAAAGTACATGCCATTTATGTTGAACTTTAGTTAATGTTATAACTAATTACTAGTCAGCTGAGCAAGTTTTAGAAGAAGAAAAATACTTTGTACTGTTAGTCTTCTGTCTATTTTAAAGAATTAAGCAGCCTTTTGACAATACTTCAAAATATCTTCATGTACGTAATCATTTTGGTTTGCTTTCATTAGCTACTGATGCTAAAGAACGGCAGCACTGGGTTAGCAGGCTACAGATATGCACACAGCATCACACGGAAGCTATTGGAAAGGTATAGTATAACTGATATTTTCGTGGGCAAAAATAATTTAGGCTGGTGGTAGAAGTAGTTCCAAATACATCTATCCTGTTATCTAAGACAAATACTACAGAAGGGCCTGTGGTTGGGCTTGATGCTTAAATCAAGAAAGTTTTCTGGGTAATAGCTGACTTGTAATAGAAATATGCTTTAGGAACGACAGAAAGTGAAGTTAGTTTGCCTCTGAAGAGCTGAATGGCCCTCACTGAGCAGGTGCCGATGAGCTGGTGTTTGAACAGGAGGCAGAGCTAGAAGATTAGAGTATTAGCCCAGTATTTTCCAGTGGTTTTGCATTTTTTTTAATGGATAAGGAAACAAGTTTTCAGCGTTATTGAAGCCCTTCCATTCTGGGAGCTTTCCTGGTATTTTAATCTTTTTTCTTAAAACCACTCAACAGCCCACAAATACCTTTAGGGTGAATTCCCATGTTTGAGAAGCAAGTCCTCACCACTGTTATCTGAGGGCTGTTGCTTCCATTTGCTAACCATGTCGTGGCTGTGAATACAGTGTATTTTATAGAACCTCCTGATTACCATAACACCTCTTCTGATACTTGAATAAAACCTTGCTTTTAAGATAAGATCAACATCTTGTAGCTGACTTTGTTGTAAGAGGTAAGTTCAATGAATAGTTCTAAACAAAATCCCATTCTCTTAAATGTGAGCTGTATCCTTGCAGGATCTGTTAGAAGTCAGTTTCTAGTACTGTTGCAGATCAAGGGCTGATTTTCAAGTCAGAGAAGTGATACATATTGATCAATGTAATTTCACAGATTGTTCATAATTAGACTACAAAACACGGCAACTGTCAGCAGATAGTGCAAAATATTTATTTAGCAGTTGCTACTGATACGTTATTAGGGCTTTGTCATCTGTCCTTGCTGTATAAAAAATTGAGGATTAATCTGTTCTGCTGTATCTTCAAATTAGAATATTTGCTGGTTATTAGGAATTAATTGTAAAAGTTTCTCAATATGCTTATTTATTCACTAGAACAACCCTCCTCTGAAATCTCGCAGCTTCTCCCTTGCATCCCAAGGAAGTGCCAACTCTCCTGGTGTGCAACGAAGACCCAGTCAAAATGCAGTTTCCTTTTTCAATGTTGGACATCACAGATTGCCAGCTGGAAAAAGAGTTCCTATTATGCAGCCAGATCACCTTGTAGATGTTAGAGAGGTTTGTATGCCTTAAATTATCTTAGTCTTTTGAAAGAGCGGTTCCTATTATTTGTAGGATTGTGGAGAGTCTTAGTTGGATATATTGTCAATACCACGTCCTAAGCATTATTGCGTAGCTGTGTGAGGATGAGTAACTTGCCTCAGTTAATTGTAGAAGTATGTGGTGTACGTTCTATGATTTTTTTCATACTCAGCAAGCATATCCTGATGCTCAAGGTAGAATTTTGCGTGTTCTCATTCTTGCAAGTCCTAGCACTACAAGTCACAAGGGAATACCCTTAAGGAAGTACAACATCCTGTACTATGATACTATTATATCATACACTGTTTTCTTCCTGTGTCAAGATATAAAAGAATTGACTAAGCTGTACTTGTATCTCCTATGACTAAGGAGAAATTAGTCATGGTTGATGTTTAAGAATACTAATACCACTTTCTGGTATGCTAATCCACGTAGACAAATTGTCTAGGGATGGATGTGATTGAGAAGAGAGCAAAATAAAATGAGCAATTCAGAAGTATGCTTTTTATCACTACACATTTGTGTGTACTGTATTTTGGAAAAAAAAAAAGAGGAAATACCTTTCCATATTGACTGTCAGAATGGACTGACCACTGGTTGATTTAACATGTGAATATTTACAGGGTAGATCATGCAAATCTAAAGCTAATACTAAACCAAAATTCACTGCTGAATTACAAACCTGTGTTACTTAGTAGTAGTATTGATACTAATGAATATTTAAATGTTAGCAGTGTAATTAGTGTAGTGATATATATTTCATGGCAAAAATAAGTTGCTAATGGAGGGCTTTTTGATTTAGCAAATAAGGATCTGGGAAGCGTGAATAGTTAGAAATTGAACTTAGGCAAACCGGGACCAAAGAGTGCTCTGTATTGTGTCACTAACCTTAAAGTGTGTGGCTGAGCATTGTGGTAGGTTCATCGGTGGGAAGCTGTATATGGGTATTGAAAATACTCTCTCTGGTATGGTATGCTGCCACCATTATTGTTCCTTGATTTAAATCAAGTGCTGTGGCATAATTTATCAGTAAGCTAGATGAGGTCTGTCTCTTTAGACCTTAGAATCTGTGAATTTCTCTATCCACAGCAGACTGTTTTTGCAGATGTCTTGCAAAATGGTAACTGCTGCCATCCTGTTTATATCCTCTAATAACAGTAAGGTCTCCTGGAGTGCTAATGCAAAGGCATGTGAAGTCCTGTCAGGTACCCAAGACAACTTCAGCTGCCATCCTGTGGCTTCCATTTTTTATGAGCTGGTTCATCTGCTTTATCCTCTGAAAGAGTTTTTCTTCCTAATAAATTTTAAAACTGAAGGTATATAGGTGGTTGCCTTTCAGCTTGATTCACCAAGCTACATCTTTCTTGTGATAAACTTACTAGTGTGGTACAACAATTGCAACATGGTAAACTTAAATAGTATTTGTACTTTCCTACCTATTGCATGAAACCAGCAGCAATACAGAATATGGCATTAATATTTACAGAATTCATGCTTATAGCTCTCTTAGCAGTTTTTATTTTATCTGTTGTTGTAATTTGGTGTTTGAGAAGCTATTCTGTTCACATGAGGTAATGTTTCAGAAACGGCTTTTTAACATTTTGACTTTTCAGATGGCAATATGGCATTCAAAATTTGAGGGAGGAAAGAAGAGTGGTTGCTGGAGCACTGAAGCAGTGGCTTGCATCCTCTAATTGGGATTCTCACTGGGAGGGAAATATAGTGGAATGGTTTTTCATAGCATTGCAAAGAGCACAGAAAACTATTCATGTTCTTTTGATTGTTGAGTTTGGTGACACAGCGTGATTATTTATCAATGTAAAAATTTTTGACCTGTTCAGATGAAGAATCCTCAGTAATGGTAGTTTTTCTGAATGTCAAAGTTGGTTTGCTTACCTTTTTGAAGATAAAATACTTGTTAAATACAATGCCTACTTTCTTAACTATATCTAAAAAAAAAATACTTAAAGGGCAGGTGTATGCCAGTTACACGTGAGCATAATACAGCTTGAATACTTGTAAATGCAGTTTGCGAAGCTGTGGGAAGAGCAGCTTCTCTTTCAAAAGATCTGCTGCATGGTGATATCTTCATTTTCCTGTGAATTACACTGTAGCAGGTTCTTCTGTGAGTGACTTTCCCTCCTACTTAGCCTTGTTCTTGGCCAAGTATATGTCACGCTGGTGATCTGGGTACCTTGTAAAACAGGAGGTCTAAGAGGATCTTTATGCTGACTTGCACTGGATGCGGGTGCATGTTTGCGAAGTGAGAACTATAGCCTGTGTACTTCTGACAGATTTCTGAGTTTGTAATCACTGTGCTTTTGCACTTTTAAATTTTTTTTTAATTATCTTTTTTTTAACAAATCTGAGTATATTAGCAGGAAAAAACTTAGGACTGTTCAAGGTACATTCTTTGAAAGGGGAGATGTGCCTGTTTGAATGCTCGGTGTAATATGACTTGTCCTGTTGTCTGGCCTGATCCTGGAATGAGGTGCTTGGGTGTTACCACATAGCAAATAACTAAGAGTGAAAATCACCAGAAGGATTACAGTGATTTGTCAATTAATTATCTGTGTCTGTCCTTTCTTTCTCTCCTTTTTTTTAAACCCAGCAGAGTTTTTCAAAGCATTGGGAAACAACATGCACACAAAGACTTATATCGCATTTATGACTGAAAGAAAATAAGACACACGTTCTGATAGCAACTGATGTGTTTACATAGGCAAGGCTATATAACTGTTTTACTAGCTTTCTGCCCTGTCGCTCTTGGGACATGCTAAGGCTGACTGTGCACAGTTAACTCCACTCCCAGAGAGCCAATGCTCAGTAAATTCACACCATAGCATGCTATGTAGCCAAGCCCTAAAATGTTCCAAACACCACATACCGTGAACTTGGATGAATACATATTGCCTAAGTATTTATTGCATAAAACCATAAAAGCAGTTCCTGGAAGGGATTGCAGGCAAAAAAATAATCACTAAGATACTGCTAGGATTGGTAAATTAAAAAACTAAGCAGTGCCATAGCAGTTAAACGCATGAGTGCATCTCAGATTCTTTAAATAAATTCTTCTGCTCTGCTAAATCTATCTGTTCTTACATTGAACTTAACTGCCAGAACATGTAATGATCGCAGAGTAGCACTATCCAGTTACATTAATGCTTTTTGTTGTACCTCCCCAAAGAAGGGACTAGCATGTGTAGAAGCTTGCCTTCATCCCCATGATTCAAAATCAGGCAATATTATGCTTCTGTGAGTACAAGGAGGAAAGTGTGTGGGTTTTTGGAAGACCACAGCGTGCTGCTTGATGGCTGGTGTGCTTTGCCGCTATACCTCTTGCAGGCAAATGTGCTGTTGCAGGTTCTGTGATGTAGGTGTGCTCTGTGTCAGAAGGAAGGAGGAAAGGAGCTTGGGAGAAGGGGGATACCGACACCAGGAAATCTGTAATTTTTAAAAAATAATGAAGGGGAAAATCCTGCTGCTGCTGCTTCCCCCTCCACAAAGTAAACAGTGAGATGGTGATCCTAAGTGTGATGGCAGTACAGACAATAAATGGGAATCCTGTTTCGGCCAAACTTGAGTGGTACAGGTTGTTTCCTTTAAGGTGCTGGGTCTCTTCTTGTAGGGAGTGAAAAGGTCTTGATACCCATGGATATTACCTCATAGATCCTCTTTCAGGCTGTGCAGAGCACAGAGCTTAACTATTCCTTACACAGAGCATGTGAGGTGTTTTCCCCCCATCCCTATCAACGAAGCATGAAAGTGTTTGATACTTACTACAGCAAGTGTCATGTTCAAATTCCTCTTTGTTTTTTTTTTTAAGTTACTTTGATATTCTTTTGCTCCTTAGTAAGGTGCCATGTATCGCCATGGGAATTTCATCATGCATTCAATGACTCTTTAGTACTTTTTTAAAATGTAGCTACAGTTAACTACATAATCTATTATCTTTTAGTTTTATTATTGTCATAAAATCATTTGGGATCCTCTGTGTGCACAGCTAAACATGTACCACGCAACACACTTGCATTGCCTGATAAATGACTGTTTTGTTTGACAGATGATGTCTCAGGCTGAGGGCCAGCAGAGAGACTTGATAAGGAGCATAGAATGCCTTCCTGTCTCCGGTCACCTTACATCCTTGGATCAAGACCTGTTAATGCTGAAAGCAACTTCCATGGCAACCATGAACTGCTTAAATGACTGTTTCCACATTCTTCAGTTACAACATGCCTCTCAGCAAAAGGGATCCTTACCAGCAGGTGGGTATAGATGCTCACAAAGAGCAGAACCCTATAACAAACATGAATCCTCTCTTTTTTGCAAAAATACTTGTTGCAGCAAATCCACTTTCACGTGGGTAGAGAAAACAGCTGGCTGCCTGGTTTCTTGTGACTTCTAGAGTCTAACTTGCTGGTTGTTGGGTGGAACTCCTGTACATATCATTTGGGGTTTTTTAAATTGTTTTCTCTGTTCAATGAAGAAGCCTCTGGCAGCAGCTGTATAAATGTAACATTTAGTTGTTGGGAGCATCTCCCAACAGGATAAAGTATGTAAGGCACCACAACAAGAAAGCTGCCTTTGGGGTGTAACTGGCTGCTCAGGAACAGTAAGTGTGGAAGAGGACTTTTATGAGATTGCAGATTCTAGGATTTGTGGTGTCCAGTACAGCTCTGTCAAATGTCATGCTTTTTGTACGCACTAAATACCTATTATAAGCACTTACATGTGTGTAGCTTTCATTTCTAGTTAAGCATTAAAATATGAAGCTTTACATTTGCACAGTTTATTATTAATACTGTTTATATATCAGGGTTCTTATTTTGAGTTAGCCCATGTTTTAGACTAGGATGTTAAGTGTTGCATTCCATTCTGAGGCCAGAACAGACTTGTAAGCAAAAGCAAATTGGTGAAAGGTAAACAAACAAACGTCTCTTTTCATAAACAACCAAACCTGCCCAACAAACAACCCCCCACCCACCCAAACCCCACTGCTAATGCGTGTGGAATAACATGCATTCACAGACAGCAGACAAATAGGTTGCTCTGTCTGCACAATTGATTGCTTCCACGAAAGCAGGTGCTTACCAGAATCGTTCCACCTAATTTGTGTGCAACCCGTGGAACTGAATGCGTGCTTTCCTGCTTGTAAATTCTGTTGCATCTTACTGTGATTTTTTTCATGTATTTACTTTGTGGCTTTTTGTGAGCAAAAAGCTTTTGAGGATTCTCAAATGCTTCTCTTGTACAACAGATATGGTAGATAAGGTAAGTAGGTAATAAAATAAACTCATAAGTTGTCCCTTACCTTATCCTTCCCATATTCCTGTCATATTTGTGGCACTTACTAACCAGTGCATATTATTTCGGAGCTGCAGTTTAGCATCTAAGATAAAAAAGATGTTGTATAAAAGCATTAAAACTACGTAAAAGTAGTTTGTGATTTTTAAATCACCACAGGCATTGAAAAAGCGTATGTGAATAGGAAGAATTAGCTTTTTTTGCTGTATTTCAGTTCAAATTTCTTCTTAAAAACTGCATGGCACCTCTCCAAGTCTTTGGCTGAAATCCAGAGTTACTGACACTGAAAGACCTCTTCCTATTCCCTATGAAATTTTTTAAACTATTGATGCATAACTGGGGGAGATGCAGATCAGAAGTCTTTTTGTTTTGGCATTTTCACGTGTGCTGCTAAGGTGGTTTTGGTGTTTGTTTTTTTTGTTTTTTTTTTTTTGACCCATTACTGTGCCTGGGGAAATAGGCCCCAGTGAGCACCACCATAATAACTTATGAAGATTGGGGGTTTTTGAGTGCTTTTGTTGTTTTTTAAATTTTTAAACCATGCAGGTAGAAGCTCAATTCACCTGACTGCTATTCAGTTGGTATCTGCCTGTAAATAGCCAAATCTAAAAACATTGCTTGAAGATATTCAAATCTTGAATATTTCTGGTGATATTGTAGAGAGAAGGATGGAGAGGTGAGGAGCATGAGATTGGATGATGCATTACTGGGGCCAGGGTTAAAAACAGACCATTAAAAGAATATGTGTGCCTTTCTGCAGCCTTTCACTCTCCCACTGGCATGGCCTTTCTAGACCACTGTAATACATTTGTTCCTTTCAAGGATGGCGAAGAAGTTTTCTTTTAAGTCTATTAAGCTTAGATTTCTCCCCCACGCTCAGCAGGGGTACTTTCCTTCTGGTTCAAGTGGTGGAGTCCTTTTGGTAGGCTTCAGAAGTTAATATAGAAAGGAAGAGGGTTGTGGCTTAATTCAAATGCTGCAAGAAACACTTCCGTATTTATGTGCAGGAAAATATAAAATGATTCAGGGAAGAAATCTTGAACACACTGTTCTATCTAATAAAATATATTCAAGCACTATTTAATCTTCCTAAGGTCCTAAAGGCAGGTCAGTGTACTTCCACTAGATATGAGTGAGATGCAGCAAGAAGTGATGATGAAGAGGACATGTGTCTAACAGAACATAAATTTAAACACAAAGTGGAAAAAGGTGTTTTCAGGTCTGGTAAAGTGGCACTTGACTGCTAAGGGTGTGTTGGACAAGTGCTTGTCACGCTTAAAAAAAAAAACAAGGACTAGAAATTATGTAAAAGCGCCAGTTTGCTGTAAATTGTTCAAAGAAAACAACCCCAGAAGAGCAAAAATACTGCCTGAACTGCATCAAGGTATACTATAACCCAGACTTAAAGATGAACAGGAAAGTTGCAGCTATTGACTTGAATCTAGGGAAAATTAGAAGTGGTGAAATAATGTACTGAATTTTAAAAAAAAAAGTACTTCATTATCATAAAGGTGAATTGCAACAGCAGTTTGCAACTCTTGAAGAAAAACGTTGAAAGTGAAGACTGTGGACTCTGAGAGGTCTGTGTTGTAGCAGATGGGAAGTGCTGGCAACTGCATAAAAAAATGGGCAAAGACTTTTAAGGGAGGAGGAGATCATAAGTAAAGAGAATAGCTTGTGCTGCCTGAAAGAGTTGAGAGCAGATTTGAACATGATCTTTCAGCTGAAGAGAAATATTAATGTGGTATTCCTGTCCACTCACAAAGATTAAAATACAACTGGTAGCTCAAATCACTTTAACTTTCTGCTGTTAAATTACAGGAGTTTTTTTAAAACAGAACTTATAATAATAATTTTATTTTAGAAGTAGCTGATAGGGAGTATAAAAGGCTCCTTGTTAAATTCAGGCTAATATTGAAGGTATTGAGTGTGGATTAAATACAGCCTAGAACATGCGATTAGAGATTATTGTGTTTAAAAGTTACAGCTCCGAAAGCAGGTACTGTTCATGAAGAGGTTTTAAAGAAGAGTAAAACCTTTTTGAAAAGTTAAGTGTGACAGTGACGCTCTGAGCATCTTATTTTTTTTTTTTTTACTACTTTGAAACTTCTGTTTAAATAGCTTAAACTGCTGAGGGATTCTCATTTCTCTCTATGTAATGGATTAATGATTAATAGACTTGCTGAAAATAAACTGACTTGCTGGGGGGAAAGTTGTCTAGTCCCATTAGTAAAGCTGGACTTTTTTCCTGCCCCAGTATTTTCCCAGTGGAAATGCTGCAGTTTATCTGAGTTAAGCTTACTTTGCCTGTTGTGGTTGAGGATGTGACCTAGTTCCAGGTAATAGATGTCTAGAAATAAAACATTGTATATCGTATAAGAAGAGACAAGAGCTGCCTCAGTGTAGGTTCCTATGGACAGAAACTGCTGTGTGGTGGTAGAAATTCAGACTTCCTAACGATTTCTGTGTTTGCCACCCAGCCAACGTGGTTTGTCAGTTTGTGCATTCTTCAGTAAAAACCGTTTGAACTCACCTGTATATTTATTAGCCTTTGAAAAAGAACGGAACATTTGTATTATTAATGAGGAACCCGATCTGTTCTGATAAATTAGCCGGGAGTAACTAGAGATGCTGGAATCATTGAGTGGGTAATAGCTTTCCAAGCCCTGCAGCATTTTTTTCTTTGAGCAATTATTATTTATTCAGCAGTGTGTGCTTGCCGCCTTTGCAGCAGAGAGAAGACAAGTACCCTCTCCAGAGAAAACACTGGCAACAGAACTTTTTCTGCTTTAGCTCTTTCTAGTCTAGAGCTGAGCCGGGTTTGAGAAGCTGATAAGTGGTAGGCTTTGGGGGTTTTTTTGGTACCAGGTAAAGAAAATTGTAAGGGTTACTTAACATTCCCGTGATACTGGGTTCTTCCTGTAGTGTCTGATTACGCCTTTCATGACACCAACTAGTTTCTCCAGTCCAAGTTGCATGTATTACAGCTCGCCAATCGCAGTGTTTGTGCTAATGATCACTGAAGGTGGTGTCTCATTGCACCACCTTTGTTTCGTGGCTGCTGAAGAGATTGGCTGCAGGAGGAATTGGCTGCTTTCAGCTTATTCTTTAAAAAAATAGCTCTTTTGTGAAAAGTGCTATTTACTGACCTTCCAGAGGATGAGCAAGTTTCAGCGCAAACTTTCTTTTGCTTCAGGAACAACGATCAGTTGGTTGGAACCGAAGATATCTCTGGCAAACCACTTCAAAAATGGAGCGGCTCAGAATTTCCCAGCAGAGATAAACAAGCCAGCGTCTGTCAGAGAAGAGCAGTCCATTGCAGAGCCCTGCCAGCTAACAAGGGTAAGGTAATGTGAACATCCCATTTCTGTGGGGAATTATTTTGAGGAATATCTGTAAGTGATTCAATCGTATTCTGTGAAAATAATTTAATGACAATTCTTCTCATACTTTTTGATTAGCTGTGTTGGAGGAAGAGTTAGTGCAGCTGCAGTAAATGAAACTTTCTACCTTGCTTTTTTGATGAATTTTTGCTGCTTTCTGTAACTAGCTGTCAAGTGGAGGGAACCAACTGGGATGGAAATGCAAGGTGTTTTTACAGTATTCCCTTCCATTTTGATCTAAAACAACTGGAAACTGAAGTGCAAAAAACCTAACTGGAATTAATGATACTCTCAAAATGGGACCAAGGAGTGCTGCCTGAGTAGAAGAGATACAAAAATGCCTGTCTCCAGCTATTAAATCTCCCTCTCTTTCTTTTCTAGCTCTTGCTGTGTCTGTTTTTCTTAATCTGAGTAACTCTCATCACTTCACTTCAGGATGGCTTAACGTATTTGAAATACAGCTACAGTCTGTATCATTATAACTGTCAAAGTTGATTTGAAGTGCAAAATACTAAAGTAAAAAACCAGCAGGGATTATGATAAAGAATATGTTTTCCTAACTAAGCTAGAAAATCATAATTACATTCCTTTTATACTAGTTGGCTTCACATAGTTGTTTGGATGAGATTGTATCCCCGTGAAAAGATAATGTGCTGTTGTATGTCTCTGCAACAGCACTGTGCTATCTTATAGCAAAAATGAAATGGAAAAGATTTTTTCAATTGCTGTAGTTTATAGATTTTTTAAAAATGGATCTGAATAGTTGCTGTTAAGATAAAAAAAAGAAAAAATGAATCAAACCTGGAGCTTTCAAATACATCGCTTAATTTCTTCCTTCTGATAATTGAGTTACAGTTCAAATGCTTCATATATATCACTGTCTGTATTTGGGATATGACTAATCTTATCACTCCCCTTAGATGTTTTCAGCTCCCTTATTTGTGATAGCAGAGCAGCGTAGCATCCTTGGAAAGGAGTCACCCGTGATACCACAGTTTTTGTCAGGGTTCAAGACCTGCATGAGGCTTGGCCCCCTGTGTTTCGTGGTTGAGTGTTCAAAAATTTGCCTTGAGCCAGGGCAGCTGGTCCAGGACAAAGGGTTTTGCTTAGGCAGACATATATTGCTGCCCTCCTGTGGCATTCAGCACCATCACCCCTCTGTAACTGCCTCCCTCCAGCTGTTTGCCCCGGGAGGATGCAGCTGAGGATACCTGGGAATGCTGGGATGCTAGGAATGCCACCATCTCTTCTGCATGAAGTGTTCAAGTTTCTGCTTGCGGGGTGGTGGTTGTTAAAATGGTGTTAATATTTCTGCTAGTCTGTCTGGGGTGCTTTAGTTACACTAACAGGCAGCGAGTGTGTGTGGTGTGTGTATATGTCTATGTTTGTTGTTGTTTTTATAAAAGTACTCCACGTTACTCCTCCTTTTTCCTTTACTGTTACCTACTGGCTCTAGCAGCAGCATTGCTAATGCTTGTGAAGACTAGCCTGTTGATATGTTAATTGCCCGTCATCGGGCATGACAGCAAGCAAGTAACTAGGAACTATCATTTGCTATAGCCCTTGGAGTAATGGTGGCAACACTGGAAAGCCTGAAGTAGTGTGGAGGTGGAGGGGTGTTACTGAGGTGGTTGGAATTTCTGCTAGCATTTGCTTTGCTATTTTTGTGTGTGTTAGGTACTTGCCATTCTGTTAGCTCACAAACCTTACAAGAAAACAGGTCATATTTGTTTTTAAGCTTCCCGCCCCAACCCGAGTGAGAGATGGTGAGAAATCTTAGCCTGAATCCTGTAGATGAAATCTGCACTGAGTTATCTTAATGTTGCTTTAAATTCTTCAGCTGTTGTTTATCTTCGGGGTAGATTCCACTGTGTAGTTCTCTGCAGGGGTTTGTTTAGTATTTTTTTTCATATGTGGACAGTTAAATACAATATGAAGTCCTCTTTGGATATTGTCTGGGCAGTCACATCTTTGAGCTGATGTTATTGGCTCTTATCCCAGGAACCTGAAGAAATAAATCCAGATGAGGAGCTGGAGGATATCTGTGATGATAAAGAAGATGATCTAGGAGCAGTAGAAGAACAGCGCAGTGTTATCTTACATCTCTTATCTCAGCTGAAACTTGGCATGGACTTAACAAGAGTAAGTAACTGAAGTGTCAAGACTGGCTGCAATAAAAGTGGAGTGTGATTTTTAAACTCAAATCCTGTATTGAACAATATTGAGTTTAATATGAAATTTTGGCCTCTAGCAACTTCAGGTCCCAAGATCCGATGTCCCAGGACATTGCAGGTTTTAAGTGAAACATGCTGAGGGAGTGGATTTTCTTTAACGCAACTGGCCATATCTTTTGTATTACATCTTTGTGTTTACAGGAAAGCCAACAAAAACATAGTAGAAAAGGCCTGTTTCCTCTCCTGTGTTTGCACCTTCCTCTTTTCATGCCATTTTCTAGAGCCTTCTCGTATTTTTGTCTTTCTGCTTTCCTTTCATGATCTTTTTTTCTCCCTTGATAATGCTTTTACACCAAACTCACAGAACCCTACACTTGCATTCATGCTGCTTCTGAAAAGAAGTTTTCTTTTTGTTCCCCATTATCTATCCTCAGATGTCTGTTTACACCTCTGTATCCTATTCTCATTTCTGTGTTTGCTCACAGTTATAGCAAGCAGGAACAAAGATATAACGGAGAGAAGTGGGTTTGACACTTCAGCACAGAGCTCAAAAGCAAGCAGCTTTGAAAAATTAATGCTCAGCTGCTACTAGGCAACTTGGGCAGCAACTCCAGGAAAATTGGGCTGCTACCTGCTTATGTTCAGTTCACTCCTGTAAAGACTTCTTAACCATAAGCACTAGATACTTTTAAAGAAAAATTGGATTTCAGTGGATGGAATGAGGAAAATACTGTCTTTTTTGGAGTTACGGATTGTAACTTTTTTTTTTCAAGCACTAGCAACTTGGCCAGTAGAAACACTTGTATTGTGGAGCTTGTATTTCACAATTTGAGGGGAAAAAAGGTGGTATGAACAGGCCCTGCTGCTTGTGGGTCAAACTTAAACCCCTGATGCTTAATCAGGAATTCATCAACTCACTTCACTTATATTTTAGATTGGATTTGGTTTATCTTTTTCTCTCAGTTGGAACAAACTGTCAAATTGTGTCCCAGTTGTGACTTCTGGCTGTGTGTGTAGAATTGTCTTTAGTTCAGAGCAGGTAAAGTGTTGAAATGCAACAAGCCTGACTTCAAAACCAGTAATTAAGTTGTTAGAATCGCATTTACCTTAAATATCAGGGTACTGAAGTGAAAAACAACTTTAATATTCCGGGTTGTTGTTGCAACAACACGGCAAGTGTAATCACCTTAACTTGTATACCTATTAAGAGTCTTATGTCTGTGCTATACCTCTTTGAATGCAGCTGATTTAAATGGACCGTCTTGATCTCATGGTTGAGACAACCTGTGTTGCTCTTTACAACAGTTACATGAGGTTAGTTGCCACTACAAGGAAGGAAAAGGCTGATGATACCTAAGCTTCTTACTCTACGCTATTGCTCTTGGCCCAGCAAAGGACAGGACTGCTGTTTTTCATAGAGGTGAATATAACTGGGAAAGTATAAGGTCCTCTGCTCAGAGGTACAGGATCAAACCTATACTGTTATTTCTTACAGATGCTTGTGCTGGTTGCTGTGGTGAGAGACTCTTCAGGCTCTCAAGGGCACTGTCATAGCTTGCCTGCTTTTTCTCTCCATTAGACAAAACCTTTCCTAACCTCTGCTCTGAACCTTCCCTGCTATAGTTTCAGCTCCTTCCTGCTTGTTTTCTCCTCCACAGGCATGTGGAACACATTATCTCTTTGCAGCTCTTATGTTTTTTGAGGGATGCTCAGTCCCTTTCAACCTCTTTAGTCCTAATAGTACTTATTGGGCTTTTTTCTCCTTGTAAATTGCTTTTCTGGGACCTCTGATCACTCTATTTTGCTCACGTCTTAGAAGAGGGACAAGGAAGTTCAGCCTGAAAGTGTGGTAGCATCATAGAATCATTAAGGTTGGAAGAGACCTCTAGGATCATCAAGTCCAACCATCAACTCAACACCACTATGACTCCTAAACCATTCCCTGAAGTGCCACGTCTACATGTTTTTTGAACACTTCCAGGGATGGTGACTCCACCACCTCTCTGGGCAGCCTCTTACAATGCCTGACCACTCTTTCAGTGAAAAAACTTTTCCTAATTTCTAATCTAAACCTACCCTGACGCAGCTTGAGGCAAAAACAGGGCAATCTTCCACTGGAGAACTTCCATTATAAAATGCCTGTCTCTTTGTTTTACTTACTAGAGCTTTCCGGGTTTTCTTTTATTTCAGGTGGTTCTTCCTACTTTTATTTTAGAGAAGCGATCATTGTTGGAGATGTATGCAGACTTCATGTCCCATCCAGATCTCTTCATTGCAATCACAAATGGCACTACACCTGAGGAGAGGATGATCCGCTTTGTTGAGTATTATCTCACTTCATTTCATGAAGGTCGCAAAGGAGCTATTGCAAAGAAACCATACAATCCAATCATTGGGGAGACATTTCACTGCTCCTGGAGGATGCCAAAGAGCGAAGTAGCCACCGATGATGGCAGTAACTTCTCTGCTCACTCCCCCTCAGAGCAAGGAACTCTGTCTAAAAATCTGGAAAGCCAAACAGAGCTGGACTACTATACAGTAAAATTTGTAGCTGAGCAAGTGTCCCACCATCCTCCTGTCTCAGGGTTTTATGCTGAATGTGTAGAGAGAAAGATGTGTGTCAATGCCCATGTCTGGACAAAAAGTAAATTCTTAGGAATGTCAATAGGAGTGACAATGGTTGGAGAGGGTAAGTGTAACTTCTGTCCTTTATTCATTTTGGAAAGTTGTTAAAATATTAGTTTGAGAGGCAATTTGATGTTGTATGCCTCTGGCAGAAATACAGATGAATACTGCTCAGTAGTTTTCATTTAAAGACTTAAAAAAAAAATTTGCTTGCAGACATGTCAGCTGCTCTTGTGGGTTTTCAGATATTTTTTTTAAGTACTTTTGTTTTTCCTCTAATCTCTGTGATCTGTAAACCTGAATATACAGTCATTCAGTGATTTCTTATTTTACAAAGTACAGAATATGCTACAAGTCCTTGTTATAAGCAGCAAGTTTTTGTATGGGGTGGGGGGGAAACTAGATAGGTTTATGCTTTGCCAAAAATCAGGATTACATTTGGAAATAAAATTTCAACTTTTAAACCAAGGGGCAGTTACTTAATTGGAAAATTTGTAAATGTTAGTTTACAAGCATCGGACAAACTAAATTGCACCAGACAATTATTAGACAGAAGTGTTGTTCAATTTGCATATATTGCAGTCATGTATCTTACTATGCAAGTTTTGATTTTTACCTACAGAAATTGGATCCTTTAGGGACAGAGAAGGGTAACTGCCCTTAGACTGTAATTTCCCTTTAGTACTAGTATTTACTGTAAGAGATGAGACAGCATCTTCTGTTCTGTGTCCCCTGGGTAAATTGCCCAGTAACTGGGGATTCCAGGCATATGCATGTGCACTGCATCCGTGATAGGGGAGTGAGTGTGGCAGGGGATGTGGAAGGCACATCTCGGTGCTTTGGCTATACCAGGTAATTTCTGATGTTAATATCTCCTCTAGCATGTTTCTCAAATCATGTCATAACTTTTCAGAATGTCTCATGTTTTTCATATGTCCATCAGACTCACGGTGATAAAATGCTACAGAGACATGGGTCAATGTAAGCAGCAGTCAGCTGTCATGCTATGTTCTTGTAACAGCAAGAGGGTAGATCTTTGGTTTGTAGTTTTTTGTTTTTTGGTTTTTTTGTTTGTTTGTTTTTTTAAAAATATGAATAAAACAAATCCACACATCTTAAAACCCAAAGAAAATGCTAGGGTTTTATGAGATTCTTGACATTTATTGCAAAAGCTACCGTCAGGGAAGGGTTGGGTTTGTCTTGGCAGAGAGGTGCAGTAGGGAGGATTCTCTCTGCTACATGCCTTCAGATAGACAAGGATGTATTATAGGGAGGGAAAATGGACCAGGAGTATTAGCTTTCCTCGGGATCTGCAATTCAGGGAGTGCATTTGTTATTTCCTCTTGGCAGCATAAGTCTTATGTTGCCGTGCTCCAGAATTATCAGTAAGAGAGTGACCAGCCCTCTTACATACTACTGAAAAGTATGTTGCACAGTGCAATGTTTATGGAGCAATATTATTAGGATAAATGTCTCTTCCCAAAAGAAACATAAATGCTTGTTACTCAGGTTAGTAATTTCAAGAAAATGTTTACATCTAGAATCTGTAATAAATTTTTATTTCATTGTTGTTTTTTGGGGGTGGTTTTTGTGTATGTGTGTGAGGGGTTATGACGAAAAGTAGTCAGATATATTATTGGTTATCTGTTTCAATACATTGCTTGGTCTTTTCTAAAGTGGTGCTGATTTAGGAGTTCTCATATTTCTTCATACAGGTCTGTTAAGTCTCTTGGAACATGGGGAAGAATATACGTTCTCTCTGCCCTGTGCTTACGCTCGGTCAATTTTAACAGTTCCCTGGGTAGAACTGGGAGGAAAAGTCAACATTAACTGTGCAAAGACTGGGTATTCTGCAAGTATTAACTTTCATACCAAGCCCTTCTACGGTGGCAAATTGCATCGGTGAGAAAGCATTTTTTTCTATTTTTCCATGCAATCCACACTCTAGAACTGCAGTACCTGTGTAACTCCCCTGTTCTCTCTGCTGAATAACACTCATTTGATAGGCTGAGAAAATATAGTTTTTCCTGTTCATAAACACTTCGTTCTGGTTTCAGCTGGGATAGTTAATTTTCTTCCTAGTAGCTGGTATAGTGCTGTGTCTTGGATTTAATGTGAGAAAAATGTTGGTAACACACTGATGTTTTAACTGTTGCTAAGTAGCTCTTACACTAAGTCAAGGACTTTTCAGCTTCCCATGCTCTGCCAGGTGCACAAGAAGCTGGGAGGGGAGGGGGCACAGCCAGGACAGCTGACCCAAAGCGGCCAAAGGGATATTCCATACCATATGCTGTCATGCTCAGTATATAAACTGGAGGGAGTTGGCTGGGGGATGACAATAGCTAGTCAAGGATGGGCTGAGCATTGGTGGGTGGGTGGTGACCAACTGCACTGTGCATCACCTATTTTGTATATTTTATCAGTATTATTATTATTTTCCCTTTCTTTTTTTGTCCTATTAAATGGTCCTTATCTCAACCCACAAATATATATTTTTTTTTTTCCTACTCTCCCCCATCCCACTGGGGTGAGGGGGTGAGCGAATGGCTGTGTGGTGTTTAGCTGCCTGCTGGGTTAAACCACAACACACTTGAAGGTATTACTATGCTCTTAAACAATATCATATCTAAACAACTGCATCTCGTGTGATCCTCAAGGAAAAATTGGGTTGCCTTTAAAGTCAGTAAGGAAAATTCCACGTTTGTCTGGTGCTGTGTTCAAACCACTGGGAAAACAGAGCTCCTGGCTTTTATTACTGGCTTCCACAAATTCTCTTATTGTTGACAGAAGTTGGTTAATTTCTCCTGTTTTTTGATTTGCTCCTTGAGCGAAATGAGGTTGATCTTGCTGTCTTAAAGGGTTGCATGTTGTTTGCAACATCCGTTGTAGTTGTACTGTGGGGAACCTTAGTAGATAGTCTGTTACTTATTGGTCTTAGGATTTCTGTGTAAGAAACATAAGACTATCAAGTTTAAGCACCTTGAAAGCCTCTAGGTAAAAATACCTTTTTTTTTTTTTAAGACAAAAACAGTAATTGTTGTAGCGGTAATTCTCCATGTGTATGTGTGGTTAAAAACTAGCAGGTAAAAGAAAGAAGATCCAGGGAAAGTTTGCTTAGGGTTACTTTTAGCAGATTCTAGGAAGCGTCTGCACACTTTATTGCAAAAGCTTTTAGAACTCATTAACACTGATGCTTTTAGAGACTGTATGGTAAGACTGCTGCAGATTAGCTTTGTGCTAATATACAGACGATTAATTAAGGAAGGAGCAAATTCAGTAGTAGTCATACAAAGAATGTCTGGTTTCAAAGCATTTTGCTTTCAGGCATTTACTGGACTGTGCTTGTTTAAACCTTTCTTAGATTAAATATGTGAGATAATGAAATATATAACAGCTTAGAACATCAGGCCTTCTTAAATGTGGGTTGGTCTCACAGAGTGCAGAAAATCAGCGGTCTTCTCTAAATCACTTTTCTTGAAACAGTAGGGTAAGGCCATATTTATTACAGAATCACAGGTTGGAAGGAACCTCAGGGATCACTAGTCCAACCTCTCTAGGAAGAGCACAGTCTAAACAAGATGGCCCAGCACCCTGTCCAGACGACTCTTGGAGGTGTCCAACGTGGCCGAGTCAACCACTTCCCTGGGGAGATTATTCCAATGGTGACTGTCCTCAGTGTGAAAAATTTCGCTCTGGTGTCCAGTCGGAATCTCCCCAAGAGCAACTTGTGTCCATTCCCCCTTGTCCTCTCCATGGGACTCCTTGTAAAAAGGGAGTCTCCATCTTCTTTGTAGCTGCCCCTTAAGTACCGGTACATGGTGGTGCGATCCCCTCTGAGCCTCCTTTTCTCAAGGCTTTCGTTTAAAGGAAAACAAAAAAAACCACCCTTTGAAAACCTCCATCTCGAAGTGCTTTGCCCCATAAATTCCCATATATGCTTTGAATTTAATTTGCAACCATAGTTCCCCTGTCCCAATGGCATCTGGAGAACTGAAGCTCACATGTAGCTCTGTTTCACTTGACAGAATTTTAAAGTGATGCATCATTTGGGATTTTTGTTTCCATTGTGAGGTGGAAGATAGATTGTAAGCACTAGCTCCTGTTGCACCATAAAAAATAAGCGTTAGGATGCAATTTTACTTCAGTGATTTAATTTTGGAAACTGTTTTATTGTTTGTCCTTCTGAAATTAGTCACAGATGTAGAGCCTTTTTAAAGACATATCTGTTCAAGGTACTGTAACTATTGAAAATTTGACATGGTGATGATTGGACATTGCCAAAAGAGTGTCTGGATGGGAAGCAGCAGTGTTGTCATGGTTACGCAGAGCGCAAGTGAGTTGCTATGGCAATCTTATAGATTTTATTTTATTTTTTTTGGTAGAGTGACCCTTGTTGTTAGACCTCAGCTAGATGTTGGTTCCTTGGTCCTGTACCTTTTTAGCTTGACGAAACAGAGGATGATAACAACAGCTAGGCATATATCAATCATGTCAAGCTTACAAATAAACACTAGCAGATGTTTATTGCTAATATTAGTTCAGGCAGCTATTACGATCTGCAATGCTGGGAATGATTGTCTGTCACAGGCAATGTAACTTGAAGAAATATAGGTTGCAACAGTTTAATGTAGCAGCTTGATACTGCACCTTAGTAGTGAGTGATAAACATTGTTTACTTGAGACAGTAATTTTGTGATTAATATTAAAATACTGGATGTCAGTATTGTGTGATAACCACACAACACTTGGAAAAATTAAGCTTTTAAACTTGAAAATGTACCTGCAAAGTCCGAACAGGCTCGTCTCCGGCATCCTGTGGATTCAGTCTGTTCAGAGGTCTCTTGGGAGGAGGATGGGGACTCCACCACGTGTAACAGCTTTGAGGTGTGGAAGTCACAGGATGAAAAAGCAGCTCAAAATGAAGGCTGCTTGCTTGTTGCCTATTCTTCCAGTTGTTTTGGGAAACCGTTAGCACTTGTTAACTTCCATCAAAAAAAGCTTAATAGTTTAATGTAAATGTGCTCCTGTTGCTCATATTGCTCCAACTGTGGATTGTCGTCTTGAATGATTCTTAAGTTTTTGTAATAGAAGACTGCACCTGAGCAGCACATATCTACCAGTGTGGGTTTTTTGGAAGGTATTTCTAATTAAGTTAAAATAGGTTTGAGCTGCTGTACCATGATGTGGCTCCTGCATGTGCAAGATGTGGCAGAAATCCTGGCTGCTGCTTGCACCTCCGAGCCAGCTGCAAGCTTTCACTGCTTGCCCTGGGGATTCCCCACAGGTCAGATTTGACTGGCATCTAGCGTGTTTGTGCTGGAAGGTCTGGCCCGTGATACTCATTTTGTTGCCGGAGAAATTAATTATTCTGTTTTGATGCAGGGCTTCAGGGACACAGAGGTAGATGCAGACACAGCTGGAAGTGACCAGTGCATATGGAACAGGGGAACTTGGATCTGTGCGTCCTGCGCTCCCTTCTTCCTCTGAGCGTGGTGCCATGCAGCCAGCGTGGGCAAAGTGGGAGCACAGAAGAGGTGCTTTCTGCTCCTCTGTATGCAATTGTTCAAAGGAAATAACAGCAAACCAGTGGTGTCCTATTATTAGCCACACATAATGTAAGCGTGAAAAGAGATGTAACATGTACTCTGTGTGAACGCTGGATGGTGAACTGGAGAGTAGTGTGCTGTAGGCAGCTTGTGTACAGGTAATCGCAGTTTAATTGGAGCTTGAGATAGTGTCCTTTGACTCCTGCAGCATCTTACAAATGAGAATCTCTCAAATATTGTTTGCATAGTGTGCAGATCCATTTGTTTCTTCTTTCTGGGAGAAAGCTTCTCTTTGAGGATGATAATTTGTTTGCCTGGCTATGCTCAGTAAGCTTCCATTCCTTAACTCAGGATGAAGCGAGTGTTGGGAGGTCCTTGGACAGGTCTTGGTGTTGAGAAGGAAAATAAGCATCAGTGTGTGTAATTATGGTAATGCTTGAGCATTCGTGCAACTGAATGAAATATTGCATATTAGAAAGACATTTTTAGTATCTTGTTATTGGCAGAGGTTTCTGTGGAAGGGATGGGAAGGAAAAGCGTTCTCCTGATTCCTAGTTTCCCACCTTACTTTCTGCCTTTGTGTGTCTGCTTCTTATGCGAGCAACATAAAAATGAGACGACGTGCATATGGAGAACACTGAGATGTAAAGATGTGAGATAAAGTGTCAGCAGGTAGTGAGATACATTCTTGGTAGAAAGCTTAATTTCTATTTTTGAAGTCAGAACTACACATCTGATGTGATGTGGGAAGTGGAAGTGATCAACTGCTTATTACACGTGAACCATCCTGTGTTAGTTTCTTTTTCATTTTCAGTTCCCTTAAACTGTTTGAAATAAGTTTAAGCCAAAGCCAAAAATGGAGTTTCCTGGGTAACATGAAGAGAACTAGAGCAGCGTGTAAAAGTAGTTTTGCTCTTTGAGCTTCTCTGTGCAAATGCAATCCAAGTAACTAACACTGTTCAAGACTGTGACAAGTTTGCAAACTCGTTCTGAGTGAAGTTGAGTGATTATGCAAGGAACAGTCCTCAAGTGTCTTCAGCTATGGCCTTTTAAAAATAAAACTTGCTTTCCTAGAGTCACAGGTGAAGTGAAGCAGAACACAACAAATACAGTGGCGTGCAGAGTTCAAGGGGAGTGGAACAGCGTGCTCGAGTTCACCTACAGCGATGGGGAGACAAAATACGTGGACTTGACAAAGCTGTCTGTGACAAGAAAACGAGTCAGGCCCCTTGAGAAACAAGGACCATTTGAATCTAGGTAGAGTATGTGTTTACTGTTGTCTGACCCTTCTTGTCCTAAGCAGTCTGGTGAATGCCTTGGGAAAACCTACAAATGTATGTTATTTGTGGATAGTGCTTAGCAGCAGTGATCTTAATTTTTTATCTTTTAAAAACAAGTGCATAACAAAAATGCAAAAAACAAGTGCAGGCACATGGCTGTTTATCTTGTCTCTTTTATTCATGGACAGCGTTGATTATGAGTTCATAAAATGCCTGCTAGAACAGTATCTCCTTATTTGTTTTTTGTCTTTAACCATCAACTACACAGTAGGGCAGCTGCTGACAAGGGAGGTCACGGAATCACAGAATAGTAGGGGTTGGAAGGGATCTCTGGAGATCACCTCGTCCAACCCCCCTGCTTGAGCAGGCACACCCAGAGCAGGGGGCACAGGAACGTGTCCAGGCGGGTTTTGAATGTCTCCAGCGAAGGAGACCCCACAATCTCCCTGGGCAGCCTGTGCCACTGCTCTGGCACCCAAAAGTTCATTAAGGTTGGAAAAAACACCTAGGATCATCAAGTCCAACCATCAACCCAACACTACCATGACTCCTAAACCATGCGCTGAAGTGTCACATCTACATGTCTTTTAAATACCTCCAAGGATGGTGGCTCAACCACGTCCCTGGGCAGCCTGTTCCAATGCTTGACAACCTTTTCAGTGAATAAATGTTTCCTAATATCCAATCTAAACCTCCCCTGATGCAGCTTGAAGTTGTTTCCTCTCATTCTATTGCTTGTTACTGGGGAAGAGAGACCAACACCCACCTCACTACAGTCTCCTTTCAGGTAGTTGTAGAGAGCAATAAGGTCTCATCTAAGCCTCCTCCAGACTAAACAACCCCAGCTCCCTCAGCCGCTCCCCACAAGACCTGCTCTCCAGACCCTTCACCAGCTTCATTGCCCTCTCTGGACACGCTCCAGCACCTCAATGTCCTACTTGTACTGAGGAGCCCAAAACTGAGCACCGTATTCAAGGTGTGACCTCAGCAGAGCCGAGTACAGGATCCTCACAAGAAACTGCTTGTTGAATAACCCTTCCGTAGCATCTTTAATGGGTGTACAAACAGACATTAGGTTGGCACAGCCAAAACCTCAGAGCCATTCCTGTCTGCTCCTAATTGCTAGAGTAGCTGTAAGACTCAGCTGTGAGCCCTTCCTCCTGTGCTGCACCATTGTGCTCTGACCTGGCTTGGTTTGCCACGCGTAAGTGGAGGGAGTGCTCCTGTTCTGAGACACCTGCATGCGTCAATCCTGTAGTTCGAGGTGGCAAGCGGAGAGAACTTTTGAAAACTGAAGTTACCAATTTATTTTGTAGGAAGCTGTGGCAGCATGTAACTGAGTCTCTGCGGGATGGAGACATCGATAAGGCTACGGAGCACAAGCGAGCTCTTGAAGAACGACAGCGGAATGAAGAGAGGCTTCGTGCTGAAACAGAAACCCCTTGGTGTACTAAATACTTCCTTAAAGAAGTAAGTTCCCAAGCAGTTAGCTGTTGATGGAGGCAGAGCAACAAAGAAAGCAGGTGCATGTATGGGTCTGTGTCCTGTCAGAAAAGAGTATTTGGCCTTAGACCTTATAGTTTAGCTCCACAGGATCCACAGCAGTAAGGTGACATAAGCACTCCCAAACATTTATAGATGTGACTTTACCCTTCACTTCCCAAACACTTAGGTTTTGTGATTCACTTGCAACAAAATGTTTGCCTGTTTTGTGGTTCGATTTCTTTTACCAAGCACTTCCTCATGGCACATGATAAACAGCTTTACAGGTACATGTGCAATTAGGCTGTAACAGAAAATACTCAAAGAAAATAATCAGTAGTACTAATTTTGCTTATGTTGTGTGCATATGAACCCAAGATATTACTGTTAGCAAGAAGGAACATGAGTTATTCTCACGTTAGACCTTTTTGTGTTCTTGGACATTACGTTTTGGATGGAGCTTATTTGTTCGGTGCCTTAACCTGCATTTCAATAATGGTAGTAATAATAATATAGCAAGACTTTTAAGAAGGTGAACTGCAGACTGCCCAGGAAGACTGGGGGCTGCCAGCGTGATAACTGTGAAATAGGCTTTCCTTGCAATCTAGATGATGAGATCCTGCTTGTGGAGAGAGCTTTAGTGAGCCCTATGCAGGAGGGGAGGGCTCAACTAAAATTTATGCACTAGTAGTTTAGATTCTCCTTGTAGTGAAAGCTTTATCTGTTAAACTGTAGTAATGTAACCCACCCCCCCTCCATCTTCTCATACCTGTGGTCTAACAAGGACTTAAAACATAAGCTAAAAAGGTAGCGTTTTGGTTTGTTGGGTTCCCCCCGCTCCCCACCACGGTTCTCTGTGTTCAAGTTCAGGACTCTCTGTTAGCTCCAATAAAGTTTTTTTTGTTCTCTAAAGCTACGTTAGTATTATTAGCTCAGCTTTAGATATTTGTATTTCTAGTATCTAGATACAGAAGAGGTGAAATTCTGTTGCTAATCTGAGATATAGATCTACTCAGAAAACATTTACAGGTAATCCTGAGCTACCTGCATTTCTGGGTAAGCAGATGGGCTGTGGTAGAGTTTATAATCCTGGATAGCTGCACCTCTGCTGGCTTCTTGTTTGGCTTTTTGAAGTAATCTGGATCATGGACTTGAGAAGAGTGGCTTTCCGTCTGGGTTAATTACAAGTGCAGTCGATTCCCAGGGAGCACTGTGGCTCGGCAAGAGTCTGCACATGTTCTGAAGTAGTCTCAGAAGCGTGCAGTGCTGATCTCTGTGTCTTAATCTGTGGGAGTTAAAGGTATAAGCTATGTCCCTCTGATTTTCACAGCTATCAGTCTAGTAGTTGTGTGAAGGGAATTCTCCTGGGGCACTGTCTTTATTATAATAATATTTTCTCTTTAAATTACAGGGAGATGGCTGGGTTTATCATAAACCCCTCTGGAAAACAGTCTCTGCTGCACAAACTCAGCAAACGGACGCTAACTAGAAAAGCTGCTTTAAGATGAGTTTTCCGATTTTTCCCCTCCTTCTCCTCTCTCTCAAAACACAGTAATCATGCTGAGTGTCCCCTTTTTATGTAATTGTGAAAGTTTAAACAAGCATAAAGGAATAAATATACTAGGGCACTTTAAAGCTATTAAAAAATTTCGAAGTTGTAGAGACAGACTTGTCAGATACATTCAAGCAACTTGTTTTTTGTATGATCCAAGAGATTTTATCTGAATTGTGTAAGATTATTCTAACTAGATCTGATTGCAAAAGCTGCCTAAGAGAAGAGGCAACTGATTTTTGGAGTGACATGGGAACTTTTTGCAGAACTTGCGTCAAGCTCTTTAACTGAAACCTGCTCAGTACCCGTGTAGACAACAGCAACAAAAAACTGCTGCTTTTATGCCCAGTGATTAACCTTTTTGGTGAAAACTGGAGGGGTGTTTGAAAGATGTGCCTGAAATCAGTGTTAAGAAACAACTGGATCGTGATGACTTTTTTCTTCAGAGAGAACGCGTGCATGCATCGGAGGAATATGGGATATATGTAGAGACTACTTTTCTTTTTTATGGATTTATAAAAGCAATTAGAATTGTAACCATGGAGAAATTTTTCCTCTGAAACGTTTTAATATACTTGAAGTAATTGACTTGAATTGGAAAAGTAATTTGAACACTTTTCAACTCTTAATTTTATTAAATCTCTTTGAGTGACTTTGATTTTTTTTTTTTGTGTGTCATGTTATAATGTAACAAGGTTTGGCCTATTTTTTTTCCTCCTCCACCTTCCCTTCCCGAGGACTAAGGCTTTCAAAATGAACAGAAAACATACAATTTTGTATTTAAATTTCTCTGCCCATCTAATAATCTCAGAGGTGAAGTATCAGTGTTACGGACTGTCCTTTGGAACGTTTTTGGTTTTCTGCTGTGGTGTTATTCAGAACAAACCAGTGAAATGTGATCTGTGAATACATGGACTGTAGGTCCTGGTTTTTCATCCTACCATAAAAAAAGCGCTGATGATACTGAGGACTGGGTATTGATTTGAAACACAATCAGATATCAGGAAACTGTATTCAGGTACAAACATCCCTTTGTTTTTTTTTATAACTATTTTATTGAAGTCTAAGAATTGCTGGCAATTAAGAATAGTACTTATTATGGCTTTCGTTATTGTTGTAACTACAAGCTACCTTAATTTTTCCAACAGTGGTGCCTTAATCTGTTTTTTCTTCTGATGTAGTCTTCCAATCAGTGTATATAACATTATCTGCCACTTCCCAGCCATGGCAATGGCTGCACCTGATCCAGCATCATGAGAACTCACAACTGTGTGATCTGGTAAGATGTTTTCTGTGGAGAAGATACAAGTGTAAGAATGCATCAGAAGGTTTAAATAACCATGTTAACTTTCAACACAAACTGTAAATTGTGCAAAAAAAAAAAAAAGAGTTGGGTTTATGCACAACTATTTTGATCCTCTTGTACTTTTTCTTTTGCTGTGAAATGCACTGAGATCTCCATGTGAGTCATAGTCCATTTGTGAGAAGTGGGGGTCGGGATAATAAAACTATAAAATGATTAATTTGTTCTGTCTGCTTTCCTAGAGATCAGGTAACCAGGAAGAGTAGGTTGTTATCTTTTATGCTGGAGATCTGTCTGTCTGGGCTTTCCTTGGCCCTTAAAGTGGGGTATTTTGGCACTGTGCGCTTGAGTAGTAACTTTATTCTCCAGCAGAAGAGTGTTTTAGGCCCTGCTGTCTTGTTTGTGATATTCTATACAACCATTCTGTTGTGTTAGTTTTGGATATCCGTTGGGCATTTTCATGTTTAACCAGGAATAAAAATAAAAATTAAAACAGTGGGATTAGTTCCTCCTTGTCTCTGGGTCTGCGGCACATATGGGGTGCACTCCTTGGCCAGTTGCAGGATTTGGGGTAGTAATCATGGTGGCAATGCATGAACTTCCATGGTTCATCGGTACGTGCACCAAACTGGGGTTGGTAGAGGGACAGAAAATACATTGACAACACCGTATGTGTTTCCTATTCAATTTATCTGTGTCACATGGCAGATTTCCTTTCAACAAAAAGCAAGGGCTTTGGTGCAAGGTCCAGCTTTTAATATTGCAGTGATCAGAGCAGAAAACAAACCTTTATCAGCTGAGCATACTCCAGGGATCAAACTCGTGCTTATTAAAATATAGACTTATGACTCAATCACTGAGCTCTGCTTAAAATTCTGATTTGGGAATTTGTCAAGGTGGTGGCTGTAAAACAGACTGAAAAGCTCCCATGTTGACCATAAACCCATTTGTGTTCCTTATATGATATTATTAGTCAAGTTATTTCTCTTCCAGCCTCATCTGGCTTGTGGTTTCACACTAAGAAAGCTGTTACTAATTTTGTTGTGTAAAAATAGACCCAATGCTGAAGAAGTAGTCTTTTAAAATACATGAAACGATTTCTTTTAACATGGGGGTGCTGCTAGGAAAAAAAAAAAAGCTAAAGTTTTCCTTTGCTCAGATGATCACGAGAACTGGAATGGCTTCCTGATGTGGATTTAGTTATGATGCAAATTTCTAGTTACTTCTAGAAACAAAAGACATAGTTGAAAACAATTTTTAAAAAAACATCTAGCTACTGAATATCCAGCTTAAATTGTAAGACGTTTATGTGATTCTTCTGGGAGTTGCAAGCACCCTACGGACTAATGAATGTATTTTTAACTCTGACCAGATTTGATTCTCTTGCATAACTGCTGTTGTTTCCATCTTGTACCTTCTGGAGTGAAGGGAAGGGCTCACTGCTGCTTCCTATGTATATATTTGCTAGAACCACCGTGTGTTCAATGGGGAGCATGGCAAAATGTAGGATTTCAGCTTATGTTCCTTTCTGCCTTTTTGGCTTGATCGGGCTCCACTGAAGTGAAGAGCAAAATTCATATTGATCTCTGTGCTTTTAGACTCCCTGACTTTTATAAGCAGATCTTGGAGATTAAATAATTGGCTCTCTTCAGAGGTGCTGCATACCCTGCTGCTCGTGGAAAAGAGAGTGTGTGACAAGTCACTCCTGTTTAATGCAGGCATTCAGGCATATAATCCTGAAAGCTTGATTCTGGACTTGGTTTTCATGGGGAAAAAAAAAAGCAATATGTAAATCGGTGTTCAAGATTTTAGCCATGGGGAGGGGAATATATTGAGAAGTTTTTTAGCATATTTACAATATAAACTGTCAAGCCTAGGATTGTCTGTCTCCCCAGGAGAACTTGGATTTCAGCCATCAGAATCAGAGGTGTAGCCTTCAATGTCTGGTTTGCACGGGCTGATCCCCCTCTGTCCCAGCCACCTGTGGAAGAACAGGTCAGAGTGTCTTTTTAAAGCCTCTTGAACTGGACTTGGAAGAACAAGTAAACATATTAATCAGTGTTATGGCCAAACAACTTGGCGCAAAACTTGACAGGGAATTCTGCACTGAATGTTGTGGGAGAGAAAGATTGGACAGTCTAGGGGAGTTCAGTGTGTTCCTGTAGTTTATTATCTCCATATCAGAAAAGCTGCCTCATGCCGTCTATTTCTCTTGGGCCTACATACAGCAGAGCAGTGGTTAATATATTAAAGAACTGAGACTGAAGTCAGGCAGGTGGAAAGGTTGTGTTTATAGTGAACTGGGGAGGACATGCTTCAGGAGAAGGGGGTTGGCTTGAAAATGTCATAAGCTGACAGGAGGTACCAGGGAATTGGTGAGAATCTTAGAATTGTTTAGGTTGGAAAAGACTTTTAAGATCATCGTGTCCCACCATAAACCTAACACTGCCAAGTCCACCACTAAACCGTGTCCCTAAAATGAAAGGTATGGTCACAGTTGCAGGTGGAGACTTATACATGGTAGCTGAAGTTACGTTTTATTGTTCAGATTTGATGCAACCTAATTCACTCCCACCCTTCTTTGAAGGGATTAGAGACAATTTTGTTCTGGGCTTTTAATTCAGGAGCTGTGGAAATGATCCAAAGAGGTGGACACAGTAGCGAGAGGGAAAAAACCCAGCTTTTTATATGGGCTGGTGCTGTCGTAGCTGTGCATTTTAGAAAACCAATACAGCCTTGCAGATCTGCTTCCCTGCTCCACGTTGGGGAGCCTCAGTTGTAGAAAGCTTGTGGCTGATGTACAGTTTTCTCCCTTCCCCTCTCTGGTAGGGGTTGATCCATGCAGCTGTGTGCTGGCAAGCAAAGCATTCCTCTTGGATGCGATCTGGAAAGGTATGCCTCTGTGTAGGTGAGTGTCAGGTATGGGCTTGCAGGGCTTCTTAGTAGCAGCTAAGGTTTTTATTACCTTTTGCTCCCAAGGGTGGAGGGATTAAGGTTTGCACAGTGCCAGGGTTCAGAGCAAGGTGTGACTTACCTGTCCTTAATTGCCTTTCCGCTACAGAGGCAGCCTGGCTTGGTCTGGTGGTTACAGGAGTAAAGATCCTGGTTCTGTCTGATCATGTTTCTTCAGGTTGAGCAACACAGCAGAGGGGTGTGAAAGAGTTGCAAGAAGAATTAGCCAACGCATTTGTGTTGATGGTGTTACTGTGGCACAACTCTGGCTACAGGTGGCTGGAAACGGGACTGATGTGGGGAGAGAGTTGTCTCGATGCTCTGTATGGAGACTTCTTAGGGTGAAACAGCAGTGTGTATATTGGTCATGCTTTTTTTTGTCTGTTGAAGAAACTTCTTGCACCTACCTGAACTATCAAGTACACCTGAGAATTCCCGAGTGAAAAAAAGGTGCGTTGGAGTTGCAGCCCATCAGGCTTTTACAAACTGGATGATTGGGTATCTTTGCACTCTATGAAGGACTGTCTGATCAATGAATAATTTTCTTGGGTGCCAGCATTTTTTTCTACTGAGGGTGTGTTACATCCCAAGATTTTTTTTTTCTGCTGCTACAACAGATTTTTTTGTGTGTGTGTTTGTGGAGGCCATTAAAAAAGGAAAATTGAAAATTGTCTCAATCTCTGCAGAATAAGCAGTTAGAGAAACTCATGACAGCAATATGGAACGACTTCAAAAGATAGACACGGAATTCAGGTGCTTATTAATAACAGATTAAACATAATTATTTTAAAAAATAATAAAAGGAATGCTTTGCATCATTATACATTTAAAGTACAAAATCAGTTCATATATATTGTTGCACTTTAACCAAAATATTGATTCCACAGTTCACTGTATGTGGGAGGAAACAGATCTTATAAATAAGTTACGGACTAGATCTTAGTTCCATTTTGAAAAACAAAACGAAGTTTTTTTTCCCATGAGCTAAATGCTTCTCACTTATCCTCTCGTTCCTCATGATGAGGTTTTTTGCCTGCTGGGTCACTGCATATTTCTGCTCCCATCACTGTCCTGGTGCTCCCCCCCTGGAGAAGCTGTTTTGCTGGCCTCGTTGTCCGTGTTGTTATTGAGGATGTCATCGCAATCCATCTGTGCCATCAAGTTGAAGCGCTCGGCCACGCAGTGGGCGGTGAGGCGAGCCTCAGGGTCGTGGTCCCAGCACTCCGTGATGGTGTCGCACAGAAAACGCATTCCCTGCAGTCAGAAGGGCTGAAATTAAGATCTGAAGGCAGGAGGAAGAGGAGCTAGAAGCTGATCTAAAGCCATCATGGCGTTTTACCATACTTCTGACAGCCTCCTGCAGAAATGCTATTTTTGGCCAGGCTTAAGCACAGGAGGAAGCAGCCTTGGTAAGCTGTGGCAAATGCCAGCGCTTGCACCATTACTGGCACTGCTTGGTTAGACCAGCAGCCTCAGCTCGCCTGGAATCTGGTCCCATTTTCCATGCTCCCTGGAAATTGGTTTGTATTGACTGTGAGATTTAAATAGGGGTCCAAGGGAATTAGGCCCTCCTGCTGCTGACTCAGCCCTGTCTGTTCAGATCGGAGCGCCCTGCAATTGGGAGGGACAGGAGAGGTGCAGGTGGTGGCCTGCAGGCTGGCTGCGTGGCTGGCAGCTGAGCCCAGCTCCCTGGGTTTCAAGCCTGTGCTCTGGCTGTTGCACCTGGATGGAGGGGAGGGGTGGGGGGGAGGTTCAAAGGCAAGCTTGGAATTAAACCACTTAGAGATGGCTTCTTGTTCTAGCAGCTTTCTGAAAGGGTGCAGCGTGCCAAATAGTCATTGCAGTGTGCAGCTGAACTTTGTTTTCTCGCCATTTAAATAGTGTCTTGGTTTAGGTGGGAATGGGTGCTTCCCAGTGTGCTCCAGAACACATTCGGTTCCTCTCAGTTAAAATAGTTATGTCTCCCAGTAATGTATTTTTTCCCCAGTTGTGTACTGCTCTGAAGAGTCCCAATATTTTGGACTTAGAAACAAAATGGCAGTATTCGGCTGGTATTTTTCCCACTCCTAAACTAGTAACACAGGTAGCACCAGAAGCTATGTTGAACTTCCCTTTGCCTATATAAATTCCTATCGTGTGCTATTGCTTTTTACATTGTTGTCAACCAAGGTTGCCACATGGTTAAAAACATCATTATTCAAAATAAGGCTTCATGTTTTTCAGTGGTTTTTGCGTATTTCTTAATTTGCAATTAAGAGAACCCAAAAGTCTCAGACCAAAGCAAGAGGAAAATGCGAGTCCTACAGAGATGTACCGTCATCTGTCCTTCTGCACCTTTCTCTGAACTCGCTGCTCTCCACTAAGGTTTATCGTACTAAATCTTCTGTAATGGGTGAAGATTAGAGCAGGATTGTGCAGCAAAACTGACAGATGGTGTGTTTCGGTGCCTCTTATGTCACTCATTTATTAGCTTAGTTGAAAGGATTTGAGGATAATTGATTAACATGCAAAAATGAGCTAGCTTAGCTGAAGCTTCTAAAATAAGCCTTTTCTCAAACAGACCATGGCAGTGTCATATGGCTTAGTCATTAGATTTTCTGGTGTATTTTGCCCCGAAATAATGATATTTGTTTGCAGTTTGCCTTGTAAGTAGTGATGATGATCTTTTGGATGGTACAACTGGAACATCTTGTTACGCTCACAAAATGGACTCAGTTTGGGTTTTACATTTGATTATCTCTGATTTCCAAAGGATGCTGAGTTTTACAAGTATATTTTTAGTGCCAATATTGACATAAGCTGCCGCTGCTCCTTCCCGTCCTGCACCAGCCCTTTGGTTGTGCCAGTACAACTGTCTGTTCCGCTGCTTCGTGATCAGGATCCAGGAATTTACCTGGTCTCAATAACCACTTTTTGGTTTTTTTTAAATGTGGTGGGGTGTGAAGTGAGGTAAAAGCATGGACTTAAGGTGTTTTGTAAGTTATCTGGGTGGGGATAAATTTCTTCAGTGGAATTTATTGTGCCGCTGTGCAAACAGTTGCCCTGGAGCTGCTGACGGGCAGCATGCTGGGCGAGTCAGCTCGGTCGGAAATTCATGCTTATGTCTGCTGAAAATCTTAAACCGTGGTCGACAATGTAGTTCTTCACCTGACTGAGCGTGATCCTGGTGCTTGGAACATGGAAGTTGGAACATTTGGAGCTCTGGATCAAACTTGTTTTTGTTGGTGCGAATGTCTATGCGTGCCTCCTGTTTGGGTAAGTAATTTGTCACCCTTTCTTGGTGTCACCCAATGCTTCCTCCTGCAGGAAGCTGCAGACCCCAGGAGTGGCACAAACCAGTGGCTTTCTGCTGCTTCCCAGCAGATGGTGCTGCCCTATGCTGCATCCTGAGGAAGCCGGTTGGAAAATGCCTGGAAATAGTGTAAAGCCAGGCTTGTAAGGAGATGTTTATTAGATCAGCTAAGATTAGTCAGAGGCAAACTTTCAGGAACACAATGTGGCTTTTCTGTTCCTCTTCCCCAGTGAGTATCAGGTGGTCTAATAAAAGTTGCTACCTATAAGCCTTGCTCTGTTTACATGCTGGACCAACCCAACTACAGCAACATTATTTCTCGGAGGTGATTGCAGTCAGCCCTTCTTCAGCTCAGCAAACAGCACAGTTATGGTCAGGCTCTATCAGAGTGTGATTTTTGACAACCCAAGCCTCTCTGTATTTTTCCTGTGGTTTCAAAGTTTATCAGAGACCCTGGGAGGTGAACGCCTGTGATGAATACTCAAAGGCTTCAAATATGTAGCAGTGCTGACTGAAGTTGTAGTATTTGCCTTCATCAAGGAAGAAGGCTGGGTGAACTTCGGAAATGGACTTGCCGACTGATAGATGGTCCAGCAGAAACCACAGATTCATTTGATGCTGTTTGCAGCTTTGGTTGGTCAGGTTGGGTGTGAGTCTTCGGCCAAATGTGGTTTTGAGAGGAGATATTGTAGGGAGCACGTGGCCTTCTAAGATCATGAAATTGTATCTTTCCTCTTGAAAAGCCCGGCTTTATATGCCATCCAGACAGAGGGGAAGCAGTAGCAGTGTGTTTTATGGGTGGATACTGCAAAATGATGCACTGAACACTGCAAGGCTCTGTGAGCCAGCAGGCTCAATGTTTCAGCTTGTTTTTCAGATAAACTGAACTGTTGATCAGTGGATGGTGTTTTTCCACAAGCTGTGTGAAATTTAAGAAGTACTAAAGTCAGGCAAGATGTTAAAATCTCTGTCAGCGTGCCTGTTACGCTTGTGTCCTCTGCATGGAAGGAAGTATTGGACATGGAGGAGAGAAGTCCATGTCAGGGCCAGGAGGTAGATATGTTTCTGGACCTGGTTGGTCTGGGTGTGCTTGGGGAGGGTTTCAACAAAGCACATCTCATCATTGCTGAAGTATCTCTATTCTAGAGGACTGGGACATGCTTTCTGTGCTTTCAGACCCTCTGAGCTGAAGGCTGGTGAGGGACCTCCTGTTGGCAAGACGTGAGCCTAGCAGGTTCCCTGCTATCAGTTTCATGTGTGTTTCCCGGTTGTTTCACTTGAGGGAGATGCTTCCCATTTTGGTTTTCCTTGCAGAAGTCCTTCTCAAGTGCCAAATCCTGACCTCTTTTGTTAGGGGTAATTTTGAGCTTGAAACCTCCACTACTATGCAGGCCCGTGGCTGGATGCCCCTTCCTCCCCTGGCTGTGTGCGAGGGACCGTGTGTTTCCTGAACTAGTGGTTTCTGTATATGGTGGTTATGGTAGAAATGGGGTAGACTCAAATAACTTACTGTTTCATGAAAATAGCTTGTGCTAAAATGCTCCATTTTGGTGTTATCTGCAAGGTAACTGAATACCATCGCTTGGCATTCATAATGCTTCCTGATCGTGGCTATTGATCAATACATTTTGCTGTACTCCAGGGAAATGGATCTAGTGGGGCTTATGTGGGCTCAGTCAGCCAAGAAGGATCTGGACACAGGGCCCAGGTAGGTTACTGAGGCAGGACAATGTGGGTTGCTCTTTTCTGAACCAGCTACTCCCAGCTTACCTGATGTACCAGCCAGCTGCTTGGGATCTCGGGGCGCCCTCTGCCATGCAGCACGATGTCCCTCATGGTATCCACGCAGGGCTGCTCCTGGACTTTTGACCCAAAAGGCAGCTCATAATTCTTTACCTCTGCAAGGAAGCAACAGCAGCATTACAGGATGTTTTTCACACATTCACTGCTTTGCTTTGGTATGGTCCACCAGATAAAAATAAACTTGTTTTTATCAGTCTGCAAAAACAAACAGATCTGGAAAAAATTTAGAATTTGAACACAGAAATGTATTGCTGGGTTTTCATGTAGAGGTTGTTCTCAGAGACAGGACAGAGGAAACATCTGACCGCCTTCCTGAACCCAAGAGATACAGTACAAAGGATTTGATCTGTGTCTGGTGGGTGAGACATATTTTGAGCAAGTCAAATGTGTTGTGCTGGTGAAAGATGGGAGAGGTGGCTGCGGTACCAGCATCCAGATTCCTGCTGCAGGCAGGGATCTGGTTAAGGAGAAATGGCCCTTGCAGAAAAGCAATCCCATATTGTGGGATGCCAAGGAGAAACTCCCTGTTGCAGAGGTGAGAGGCCACCTGGTTTCTGCCAGCCCCTGCCTGGATGCAAATGCAGGTGAAATACGAGTGGGGAAGGATGGCCTGGGACACTGGCTCAGGAGCAAAGGATGCACAGGGCATCTGAGCCATGCAAGGCTCTCCCACCACCTAGCATGTAGCACATGGCGCGGTTGGAGCAGCTTTCTTGCCAAGGGTTGGAGCTTCTTGCAGCTCCATGGGCTTGTATTGCAAGTAGGTGGGAGAGGGGAGGAACAGAAGAGAGAGCTAGAAAAGGAAGAGAGGGGAACAGGCAGAAGGGCAGGCAGGGGCTAACAGCAGGACAGTTAATTAAATGTTTTGCTACATGCAATTTCGGATGCCAGGATGTGGCTCTGGGAAGTGAGGGGGAACATGGCTCTGTTGGAGGCTGGAGTTTGTGAGTCCCCATTGCAACATAAACTCTCTGGTGTTGTCTGGAAAAAAAAAGAAGTGCTTGTGGCCAGGGAGGGGGAGGCAGCTTCGGCTCTTCCGGCTTGGTTTGCTTTGCATTGCCAGTACTGACTCGGATGTGACTTGGCGGCTGGCCGGCTTTGAGCGGGGGCTGGACCAGATGACCCACTGGGGTCCCGTCCTGCTCCTCAGCTACTGAGCCAGCCCCCTCGAGCCGCAGCACACAGAGCAGGCAGCCGTAGAGGAGGATCTGCCACCAGCTCTTAGCAGCCCTTCGGAGACCCAGACCACCCCAAATCAGGTCCCATGCCAGCAGCAGGGTTGTGGGAGTGAGCCATGGTCCTGTATGGGGAGGAAGGGAGCAAAAAGGCGTGTGGCAACCCAGGTGTGATGCTCTTACCTCCTACCACTTCACATCTGGAGGCCATTTCCCACAAAACAAGGGCCATGGAGTAGACATCCATCTGCTTGAAAGACTCCAGGTCTTCCAGGTTCACCCGGGACTCCAGGACCTCTGGGGCCATGTACCTGGCGGTGCCCACCTGCCCGCAAAGAGGAGAGAGGTGATAGCAGGGTCGGGTGAGGACTTCGGCCTTGGGGCGACCAGGGGTGGCTTGCAAAGTTCCCCTCTGAGGAGAGCTGGTGGGTCATACTTGCCTGCCCGCTGTTGGCAAAGTCGTCCACTGTCAGGGAAGGGTCAAGGCGTATGGCGATGCCAAAGTCGCAGAGCACACACTCCTGCTCATTCTTCACTAGGACGTTGGTGCTTTTGATGTCCCGGTGGGCGATGGGGATTTTTGGCCTGCCACAGGTGGTGTAGTCGCTGTGGAGGTGGGCCACCCCGCTCACCAGGGAGCCCGCCATCTTCTGCAGGTCCATCCAGCTCAGGACATGGTGGGAGAGGTAGTCCTTGAGGTTGCCTCGGCTGTGGTAGGCGGTGATGAGCCAATACTCCCGGCGGGGCCCTGCGCCCCGGTCCTCGGCGGTGAGGAACCGCAGGACGCTGTCATGCTTGAGGCTGGCATCAGTGAAGATCTGGCTCTCATTCTTCCAGGAGGAGTACTCCTCACAGGGGAAGATCTTCACGGCCACCGTCTCATACTGCCCCGAGCGGCTGTGGCTCAGCTTGGCCCTCCACACCTCTGCAAACTGCCCTTTGCCCACCATCTCGTCCAGCTCAATGGGGAGCAGCTCGGTGGGGCGGCTGCTGGCACAGGTGGGGCTGGCACCAGGTGGGCTCTCGTCCATCAGCACGGACAACTTCTCCTCCCGCTCAGCGGACCTCCCTGGCTCTGGCAGTGCTGGCGGCTGCCCCGTCTTCCCGCCCCATGCCTTGGCTCTCTTGCGCTGCTTCTGTGTGCGGCAGAGGTAAAATATCACTGTGATCATCACAGCCACCAGCAGTGGGGGCAGGAGGCTGATGGCAGCCACCGGGATGACCTCTTTGCTCTGCAGCATGGAATAGCCTGTGGGGAGGAAAGCAAAGGTGAGGGTGCTGCCGCCATGGGTCTGCAAGAGCTTGTTTTCATCACATGGAGGAGGAAAATATGCAAAGCTGTTAATGAAGCGCAGCCCTTTGCGGGCCCCCAATGAACACTACACAAACCCCATCCTGGCAAAGAAGCCAGAGGTAGGCAGTTATTAAGAGAGCTGCTCGGTTTAGGTCTCAAATTTAGCTCCATTTATCAAGTGAGGGTTCAGGATGCCAGCCTGTGTTAACTGGGCTAGGCGATGCAGCCTGTGCGGCTCAGCTGCCCTTTGGTGGCTCCCAAGTGCCGCTTGCGCTCATGGTGAGGGGAGCCAGGGTGGAAATAATGGTGATGAAGCTGAAGCAAGGCTGGAATAGATCAAATCTCTGAGGGGTTTTGGGGCTGGGCCTTTGCTGGACCCCTGCAGCACACGGAGAGCTGGGAGGGATGCTGTGGGGCGGTGGGCAGCGTGCAGGACCATAGGGCCCAGGGCCACACCAGGATGCTTTGCACAATACTTAGTGTAAGGGACCATCATTTCAGTGCTGTCTGCCAGTGTTGGCATCTCCTTCCTCACCACATTACAACACTGAGTCCCTTCAACTAAGCAGGCATGGCTGCTTTTGTTTTATTTCTTTTAAGCCCCGTCAGCCTTCAGATCATCAGAGGGGGAGCACACAAAAAGCCCTAAACCTCACACAACATATAATTGTCTGATGCTTTGATGTTCACAATTCCTGGAATAAACATGCTGACTTCAGTAGAGATATTCAAGTAAAATCTTACTCAGAGGTTTTTCTGCCAAGTATAATAACCCAGGGGAAGAGGGATAAGAATCATTCCATAAGCAAAACTCTCGCTGTTTGACCTCAGTGTGTGCAGATCATAATTCAAGTTCTGGAAAAACAGAGCGTTTAGCTATTTTCCTTGGCAAATTTCAAAAAAATGTGCTGCAGCTAATTTCTGCAAGGCTGTGAAAGCGTTTCTAAAATAGGCATCAGGTTCAAACCACAAGATCAACCTGAACTGATATAAATCAATAACTAACTCAGGAATATGTTTATTTTGGAAAGCGTTAGGCCTGGATATCACCTACTGCTTTAATGGATTTACCCGATGCTTAAGATCCCATCTTTGAAACACTGAAAGAGAAGATATTTTTAAGGGACTTGCGTGCACGAGCCCTGAGAAGGGGAAGTTAACACAACTTCAGCAAATTCCTTTGTGAGGATGCCCCTTCCTGATGCAAGCCTTTTAGTATGGAGGGGTTGCAGCATGACCTAGAACTCTTCCACAGAAAGCAAATGTAGCTGCTCTGTCCATAACCTATATGGCTCTATAAATCTATGCCTTGTCGAACGTAGCTGCGTGGGTCTTTCCATCTCTGCTGAGGTGAGATGGACCTCGGGGCCAGGCACAGCGAGTTCACGGGTGGAGAGGACTCTGCATGCTCAACCCTGCCCAGCATCTTCCCAAGGTGTCCAATGGGCTTCTGCTTGCATGGCTTCAGGAAATGATGCCTCCATGTGTTCATCATGGTGATCTCTGAGCTCTGATGGGGTCCCCGGTGCTAGGGCAGTGCCCAGACCAGACCTGAATGCAGAGCTTAAGAAATCAAGAAAGGGGACAAAAAATCTGCCTGTTTCAGCTGTTGGAGAAGTGCTCCTCTCTATTAGATAGTTCTCTGCTTAGCAGTTGTCTACACAATTGAAGATGACCATAAGTTAATATTTAAAATGCAAATGATCCCTTAAATCAGAAGAAAAGGACATAAACAATGGGGTCTCTGAGTCTGGGGCTTGCCAAGCTAGTCTCACAATTAAGGCCCGCACTGCTCTTTCTCTGAGTTTCAGCACTTTACGTGCCGGCTGGCAGGAGGAGGCTGTTCGTGGAAGCCTTTGGTGGGGGTGGCATTTCCAATGAGCCAGTTGTCTTTTTTGTGTGAAATTACATATCCCAGCATCGGCTTTGGGATTTGACTATCTCTCCCTAGAAGTGCGTGTACCTGTTATGTTTGGCTTGGGAAGCAGTAAGGAACTGCCAAATTTAGCATCATTTGCCTTCATTTAAAGTGGCTTGTTTGTTCTGAGAAGTTGCATTTTGTGTGATTTTTTTCCCCCCCCTCCCCCCTTTGCATTGCGGGAGAAGCTATGCCGCTGACTTGCAGGTTATGTTTAGGCTCATTTTCAGCATTTCATTGCTCTGTAATTATGAAAAATCGAAGGCATTTCACTTTGCTTTCTTGGTGGGCATCTGGATAAACCTGGTCCATTTGGAGTTAGGGAGGTTTGGACAAGCCCCCAAAGCCTCGGGACTTAGCTGGAAGCATTTCTAAAGTATGTGACCCTCCTGGGGTACAAAAATGACCTGCCTCTTAGTTTTCCCTCCTGTGGATTTACAGCTCCTGTTGGATCCCCAGCCATCTGCAGAAGCATCCAGAGGCTTGCCAAGCCATGCTTATGCATGCGTACAGCACCGGGGCTGCTCTGGCCATCCCTGCCCGGGGGACACACCGCTGCAGAAATCCCCAGGAGAGCGGCAGGGGATGCACTGCTGTGTGCCGAGCCCCACGCCCCGGCACCACCACCTTTTTGGGTTGCAGCCATGGCGGACGCCAGCGGTTCCCGTGGGTGTGCCGGGGCAGGATTTGCTCCGGGTGCGATTTATTTAAAGCTTTCAGAGCATTGACTCATGCTGGGTTACGTCAGCTTTCGCGTTGCCTGGTTGATTCGCCCTGCGCTGAAGGGCACAGCCTACCGAGAGATATGGTGGATTTTCCATTGCCTGATGTTTCCAGATCAAGGCTGGAGGCATTTCTGGGAGGGATCATTTAGCCACAGACAAAATACTGGGCTCAGTAACGGGGTACAAATTTTACCTAGTTCTATATAGGGAGGCCACAGAAGATGCTGCAAGAGCTCTTTCTGGCATTGCATCTCATACTCTATTGGAAATACAAGTTATTTGTCATTGGTGTTGGGTGCTTCTCCCCCCCATAAATAACATTAACAAACGTACTCACCATTGGTGTGGTTTTCAAAAATAAGTTTATCGTTGCACTCCTGCTCGTCCACGCAGCCACAGATGTAGATGATCCCGTCCTCGCTGGGCTGGTGGGTCATGATGCAGCGCGATGTGTTGTAGTTGGGGACCATGAGGTTTTCAATGGGGTGGTGGGGGTTGTGGCAGAGCGTGCTGATCCTGATGCTCTCGTTGTCCTGTCTCCTGTGTATGTCAAATGAACCAACAAAGTGTTAGTCTAGTGTCTCAACCCTCATGTCACTTGCATGTCATCTTAAACCGGATTTTAAAATAATTTGTTTTAAGTTGTGTAAGGTATGAGTTGTTTGCAGCAGCTCTGGTATAATTCTAATTATACGTGCTTTGGAGGGGCTTTGTTAAAGCCCTTTATCACTTCCAAATGGTGAAAAGATAAATGTTTAGCATACGCCAATAGTAGGATGTGAGCCAGAGACTCCCCTTGTTTCCAGTAGATAATTCACCAGTTCATAATCACACCTTCAATCAGGTAGTGCTGATCCTAAGGCTGAGTGCCCTGCATGGAATTTGGGGCAAAATCCCTCCTTTACCAACACCAGCTGCTAGGCCAGAAGGTTTTGGGGCTGTATGGTCCTAAGGGAACCCTCCAAAATGAGGGTCCCAACTCGTATGTCACCTCTGCTGCAATACAAGTTGAAACATCTCTGTCTCAGGAGGGACTGGGGTCTCTGCTGCCCAAATTTCACCTGTGCAGGAGAGGGAGACATGGGGGCCAAAATGCCTGCTTACCAGCAACTGCTTGACTTGCGCTTCCCTCCTCCTCCTCTCAACCCTTGTGTGCAGGTGGACCCTATAAGCACCATCTCACCCCCGGGCTCGCTCTGGGCTAATTGCTGGTTGTTGCACCCTGTCCTTGCAGAGCCATTGGCTCCTGCCTCCAGCACCCTGTGGGAGCAGAGCCCTTCAGTTGCTGGCCGGCGCTATTTCTAGAAATGGCTTGACCTTTGGAGCTGCCAAATTATAACGTGAAGGCGATAAAACTCCTGGACAATGGGGCTGTGTCTGCATTTATACCAAGGCTTCAGACACTGAGCAACTATGAATGAAACCTGCTTTGTCACCTGATGGTGTCCTAGTCCTCACTGGGTCTGGGGCAGAGGAGCGCTGGGGCTTGGTGCAGCCAGGGATGCGATGGCAAATAAGCCCTAGCTTATTTCCATTTAGATAATTAAGAGGGAGGTAAAAGCATAATTTCTTGGCATTTAAAGATAATTTGTTCTTTGTTTCAAAAAGAAAGGATGGACCTGCTTTTATTTTTTTCTTTTTTTTTAATCTCTGCATATTTCTTCAGCTCTGTGTAACAACCCCCATGTCAGAGATGGTCATAACATCAGGCAGGGGAGACAAAGACAACCCTCCCACCAGCTGAGAGACAGGCACTGGGGGCTGAAGACTTCCCAAGAGATTTTTCTGTTTCTGGAGTGAAGATGCAAAATATCCCGGTGCTTGTGCTGCATTTACCTGTGTGCAAGCATTCAGCAAGTGCAGTGAGAACAGGTGAAATATTTCAAGGCTTATTACCAAAAGGTCTCTTTCATGAAACTCCAGTTACTCACTGAAATGTGGCTCGTAGCACCAGGTATAGCTCCATAGTGTCCTCAGAGCTTTTTTTAACCACCAATGTGCAGTAGCCAGGTTAGGTCCGTCTCATTTTTTACCCACCAGCACCTAGATAGGGCTCCTGTTAAAGCCATGAAAACGTGCCACATGTAGAGCAAAAGGATGGGTTTGGCTCTGATTGTCATCTGACTCCTCAAGTGCAGGGTGCTCATTTTGCTGGAAAACTCCAGCTCTTCCAACGGATCTGAGCAGTGTTGACTCAACACGGGACCTTGGCAAGAGGGTCCAGCACGCAGCGTCCTGGTGTGTGGGCGCTCCCTTCTTTTGGTGTGCAGTGGAGTCATCCTTGTTGGACCTATGGCTTCATCTCCACCTCATGGTTCCTAAGCTGGATGAGGAAAAGGTCTGGGGAGCAAATGGAGATCCTAAAAGACTGGGGTGGACAGGTGGATTTAGGAATGGCCAAGCATGAACTGGGTTATGTCCCTTTGTGGGGCAGACAGTGGCAGCTGAAGGTGCTGGAGCTTGGAGATGGGATTAGGAGGCAGGTGTTGGTGTTGTGATGGAGCTTCTTGCCCTCAGAGAGCCCAAGTGGACCTAATGCAGGCTGCTGGCATGGCAAGCGAGACATGCTGGGCAGCTCAGGGCCAGATCCTGCCCTGCCAGCACCACCAGCCTGGGAAATGCAACCTGGGGAGGATCAGTGGCTGCCATTACAGAGCCAGTGGGTAATTAAGAACTAATTAACACCTAAGAGCAGAGCGCCAGTGTTCAACCCTTGTTTCTGGGGCCTTCCCCAAAGGAGGCAGGATAAGCCAGCACCGGTCAGGTTTGCAGGGCCGTCCCAGGGCAAGGACAAATGGCGGGGGGTGGCCGGCCCCCATAGAGGTTATGGGCAGCTGGCGAGCCTTGCAGCCACTCCTGGGGGTGTTGAAGGAAATTACAACCATTAACAACTTTTCCAGGGACAGCTTCTGCTTCCCAACCTAGTAGTGCAAAGCGGGAGGGTGAAGGTATGGAGAGGTTTCACAATGCCTTTCGGGTCTGCTGGGAAGTCAGAAATAAAAGCGGTGGGAAGAACAAATTTGTTGTCATCTTCCTGGTACAGGGCATGGAAAGTGCCCTGGCATCAGTGCTCCCTCTGTTTTCTTGAGGTTCCCAGGTAATTTGTCAGAGAGGCTTCCAACTGAAGAGTCCCAGGAGGGTGCGATCCCTCCTCCGTGGGCTGCCCAGGCTGGGCATGCTGGAGGATGTGAGCCCGTTGCTCAGGAGCACGGGGCCAAACTGGCTGCTGTGACTGTGATACACACACGGTGCAAGTTCAGATGAGCCAAATATGCCTTTGCAAGTGAGCAACAGTCAGCGAGCGTGGCTTGGAGGTGAGTCCTGCCTGAAGGGATTGCAACCTCAGGATGGGGCTTAAGATGGGGTGGGAGAGGCTGCGGGGTGGCAGGTTATTTGTGACCCCACAACTGTCTCACCCCTCCAATACATGGTGCGAGGTGCAGCCCCATCCCGTGCCATGGGATTGCTTTCCTGGCATGGGGATTCATGCTGCAGGGGCCTTGCTTTTTCCTGTACATGTAGGCTGTTAATGGGAAAACCCAGCATGATGCTGGATTGCCTACCCAGGGTTTAAGGTGGCTTCTCCATGGCTGTGTAGGGGAATTTGGGGCATGGGGTGGATTTTGTTTGTTTGCTTGTGTTTCATGTTGGGTTTGTGTTCTGGGTTTTTTTAAGTCCATAACGGAACAATTATGTTGAGGCAAACTCCTACTGAAAGCAGGATGCACAGCATTCACACTAATTAGCAGGTTTAGATAAAGCCTAGCGATAAGTGCTTAGCTGGCTTTCACTTCGGCAACCAAATTAAAAGGGAAGGAGGAGAAAATCACTCTGGGGAGAACCAAAATGGATAGTTTTTTAGTTTTGCTCATGGGGACCAAAAAAGCTGGTGGAGGCACTCCTCCGGGCAAATGATGCTGCATATGCTTGGCCTGAAGTGCAAGAGTGTGTTTCCCTTCCAAGCATCTCCAGGAGAAGCAGAAAAGCGCTTGTCCAGGGTATGGGAAGGAGGTGGTTTACACAGTGGGTTAAACCCCAATTCGGTACCAGGTCAGATGTCCATGCACCGGATGGGGACAGACCTCAGCTGCGCCTCTGCATGTGAACCAGGCTTTCACCAGCCTGATGCAGGAGGACATCATGGGTTTGGGCGTCAGGGCTACTGGTGTTGCCCAGTGAGTTCAGCCTGTAAAGCTAAATTCAAGGGTTTATGGGGTTTTAGAGGCCCCCCTGCAAACTTGCCATGCTTTGTGTTGGGCACTTAAATGCTTAATTTATTTAGAAAATAAACTAGTACTAATTATAGGGCAGACCAAATAATTTTTTACTGCAAATTGTGATTTTGATTATAATGGAGTCAAAAGGAGAGGAAGAGAAAGTCCTGAATTATTTTAATGGACAATAATTCAAGTGCAGGGGTAGATACATGTGTGTTCCCATGAGCTGCTGCCCTGTGAACCCCTTTTTCCCCTGCGTCCCCCCTTGATGAGGGGATTGCTGCTTACCATATGGCCACGCAGATCTCGTAGGGATCCTCGCAGTAGGAGTTGAGATTGCAGTTGCTGTAGCACACCTTCTCCTCGCAGGCCGGCAGAGTGGAGTCGCACCATTTGCACAGGTTGGTCTTCAGGCTGCGGCGGGCGCTGGCACTGCAGGCTGTAGGGCAGAGAGGTGGTGGAGCGTGAGCGTGGCCATGCTTGCCCAGAGTGGGGAAAAATAACCACCGTTTTCAGCAATTTGCACAACCAGTGGAGGACCCTGAATTGTCCCGATTTCTACATGCATTTGTTTATAGCTTTCATTTTGCTCCATTGCTTGGTCGAATGTGCTTTTAGATTTTGCTAAAGCCTAGAGGGGATGGAGTGATGCTGGCACTGTGGAGGCAGGTCCTCCCAGATAAGAGCTTTGCAGACCCTGGGAAGCCACAAAGAACCACATTTGCCTTCCTCATTTCCTGTTCCATTTATCATCAAGGGGAAGTTTACTTCTTCCTCTCTACAACCTCAGCTCAAAGCGACATCTCCCCTCATCCTGAGTGCACACAGTGTCTGAAAACGGACACCTCTGGGTTTCTGTGTGCCTGAAGGCTTTACTGGTACCCCTCGGGAAGGGATCCACAGCTAGGCTGGGGCAGCTCCCTCCTCTCCTGCTGCCTCCTCAACCTCCCTGTGCCCATTCAACAAGCCCAAGCTGGGGAATATGTTTGCCACGCACTCCCTGAGCACCTGCATTTTTGGCAATAAATGATGGGCTGAGACTTCCCAAGCTTTGGTGTGACAGAGGCTGCTCCTGTCCTGGCTCCGCTGCCCACTCTGCCCCAGCCCAGCATGAGATGCTCTCCTGCCCCTGGAGTGCCAGATCCAGCTGCAGTGGCAGGAATAACTGCTACCCATGTGGAACTGCTCTGCATGTATCTCACAGGCAGAAAATTATCTCTATTTTTATACAAAGGGTGAATGAACTATGCTTGGTTAAGGGATAAATCCCAGCTAAATTTAAACTTCCTGTTTTAAGGCTGCTAAACATCTTTTTTTTTTTTAAAAAAAAAGACACTAAGAGGCTTATGTAGAAATAGATATTTATAATTTTTTTTCTTATATAAATGCACTCAAGAGAGTACAGGTAGGAACCTGAACTACAGAGCTAATGTTTTGAAGGTTCAGGTCACTCATGCTTCTCCGGCTGCTGCTTCCCTGAGCCACCTGGCAGTGCTGGGTGCTCCCAGTCCCTGTGAATAGAGCAGTTGTGGCTCACTGTGCTGCCACAGCCATCACAGGGGTTTTCCATCACCAGCCATTAGTTTGAACAAGAAACAAACTGCAAAATCCCCGACTGTGGCTCAGAAAGCCTCAACCCCTGCAAGCAAGGCCCTGCTGATAAGAAGAATAACTGCAGGCACCGTGGGTCTGTGGGCAACCTGCTGGCCCTCCTGCATTCTCAGTGGTCACATCTGTGACCTGCCTGTGGCCAATGGCCAAACCTATGGTCCCTTTCCTTTTTATTGCATATACTGTCCCAACTGCCAAAAGGGATTTTTAACTTCTCTGCTTCCCAAAATCTGGGGTGCGCAGCTGGCTCTGACAGCATCTTGCTTGCCTGCTCCACTTCCCTCACCAGCCCAGACCCCCCTCCACGAGACAGCCATAAAAGAACTGCTGGAAATCTCCCACACAGAAATAAACCATTTACAAGCTCCCGTGGCCTCGTACGTAGGGCCAAGGTTAATGGTGGAGGGGAAACCTGGCTGCAGAAAAGCCTGTTACATCTGAAGGCTGGAAGAAGGAAATTTTGGTTTAAATGACCCGTGCGAGGCTTAAAATGTGGCTAAGCTGGGATCATGTTGTGCAATGGGGAAGCTAGGAGTGGAGTGGGTGAGGATACTGCCCACAACCTCTCACGCAGCATTCCCCCATCCATGGGGCTGCTCTGGCCCTGCTGAAGCACCCAGGGATTTTGTGGGTGACCTCAACAGACCCAACACCCCGCGTCCATCCAAGGGTTAGCTACTGAAATCATTACTTCAGCCAGGATTTGAAGCACTTGCAGCCAGCGCAAGCCAACCCTGCCTCCCCACCTTGCTCTGCCAGAGCAGGACTCGCAGGATCCTGGGCAAAACTCCTCTTGAGGACAAGATTTTTGGGGGCGGATGAGCAGAAAGCATTTGTGTGGGGCTCTCGATCTACACTGACAACCACCATGCTCTACAAACTCCACCAGCGTTCTTATGCAGGAAAAGAGAATTGAAGGTAAGTTGGTTTCTCCCCCCAAAACCCGGCCACACCACACCCAGGGCTGTGCTCTGGTGGTGTCAGTCCCATATTTGTGCTTTCACCCCCTCAGCTCAACGCATCCATGCCCTGGCTCGTGCTGTGCTCGTGGCATGCTCATGCAGGACCGTGCACTCAGCACCATCATCCCAGGGAACATTTAGGGGCCCTGCGGAGGAGGAGCGAATGGACAAACCCAGGCTGTAGATGTCACTGATGTGGAAGAGTGATGGGGTTTGTTATTTATGTATTTATACCCATTGGGTATGTTGTTTACTTATTTATATCAAGGGTTTGCTTGAGGTCTTAGAGCAAAACGTCAGCCCCAGCAGTTTTGTACTGGCGCGCATGGTGGGGATCTTGACTTGGCAGTCGTTTGCACTGTGGAGCAGAGAAGCCAGGGCAGATGAAAGAGTTAAATATGGAAACAAGATCCAGAAATATAGCTGTAACTGGACAAAATTCTTTGGAGACAAATTGTTCTAAACTAGCTCAGGCTGCGATTCTGTTATCTGCTCTGCAAGAAAGGTCAGAGCAGGAATATCTCTTCCCCCCCCCTTCTCCTAGGAAGCTAAAAAGAAGAGCACAAAGCCCACTGCAAGTTTCTTCAGGACTTCATGTCCTTGAACCATTAGCTCGTAGGTACAATTTAACTGCCACATCACTCATCTTGGCCCTGATTAGACCCAGATGAACACTTTCAATATTAATACTCGGATGATTTAATAAAGCTGCACAAGCAGTAAAAGTAACAATACACTTCCATAAAGGGGTTCCAGATGTTGCCAAGGCAAATGCTAAACATCAAAATACAAACTTCAAAAAAAAAAAGGCAAAAAAAAAAAAAAGCTGGATAAGCAAAACTTGGAACAAACTATAAACTAATTAAATGTGGGTTGAGTTTTCCAAAAATAAATTGAAGCCATAAGGATGTGATGTGAGCCAATAAATAGTACAGTTAGTCAAAGTTATTGTGGAATGACAGTTGGAAGGATGGTTTGAAGTCACCGATAGGTGGGCTCACAGTGAGCTTGGCTTCCTATCAATAGGAAGGCTTGTTCTCTTGTGCATGAGAAGGGGATCAAGTTTTCTGGTATCTGTAATCGGGACCCCAGAGAGGTTACTGAGAGAATACAAGCTGATTTTCAAGTAGAGGAATGAAGGAAAAAAACACTACACCAGAAGTACCTGAGTCTCCCCTGCAAGAGCAGCAAGGGTGATGCCACCACCCAAGGACATCAGGTTCATTTTTCATGTGTGTTGGGGCAGCCCTCAAGCCTCTCATTTCCCACAGGGCATCCACTCTCTCCGCTTGGCCACCTGCAAGGTGGCCACTGAAGCACCACCACTATAGTCAATAACCCATCCTCTTCCTCCATGAAAGAGTCATCTAAAACAGCTCTCCAAGAGAATTCCGTATCAGTCCCATCACTGCAGCCACGGAGGCGGTCAGCTCCCAACAGATAAGCTTTTTGCTCACTTGCCAGGTGCTCAGCTGCCAACGGTGACTGCAGCTGTAGGAACACAGAGGGACAAATAGGGCTCTAATTAGCTCCTCTCTACGAGTGCAGCCCCAGATAGCAGGTAGGTCATCCACCACCTAACTCTGGCTCCAGCTTTCTGCACGCTGCGGTCCCCAAGGAGGGTGAATCACTAAGGAACAAGCCTGGGGTGCACAGAGGTGGAGGCATGGGTGCATTTGTTACAGGGGAGGAGAAGGCACTCCATAGCCAAAGCGATGGTATGTGCATGCAATGCATTTTCATTGTGGGGCAGAATGGGCAGTTTTACTACTCAAATATTCTCTTTGGTGCGTTGTCTTGTGACAACTAAGCACCAGGTGGGCTTAAGGAAAAGCGCTTGGTGTTAGATGCTAAGGAACTTGCACCCCCCCCCAAAAGCTCTTCCCCTCCCAAGATGGAAGGGGACCTTCCACAATTTAAGGGCAATTTGCCATTAAATTGCTTTTATTTTTCAATGACAAATTAAAATTGATCATTTTTAGGTCATAAATGCTTTACAGTGAGGTCTAGTCCCTCTTTTCTGTGTATCTCTGAACACCTCAGCTCAGCTAACAGCTGAGTTAGCTGATGCTAACTCAGCAACTACAGGTGGCTTCCGAGCTTGCTGTTACTGCAGCAGCTCTGGGAGCTCTGCATCACCTTTTCCACGCAGATCAGTTAACCTGTAATCCCCGGGCTCTGCACTTGGAGAGATTAAGGCCTGGGAGATTAGCTGCCATGCTGTGCAGATTTCTCTAACCAAGAGCATGCTTAAATACAGGATTGGGGAGCACCTGTATCTCAGCCCTGCAGCCACATTGCTCTTGGAACCCCCGGGTAATTTCCCTCATGGAAACCCAACCTGCGCTGAGACCCGCTTTCCCACCTGGGTGAGCCTGGGCTCAGTGGTGAGTCCTTTGTCTGCCAGTGAGTTCAGGATTAGGCTTTGCCTTGGGCTTTCATCCATGGATAATGACATGACTACACAGTAACAGAGCCTCTCATAAAATTATTATGAGAACAAACAAATTCCTTCCCTATTATATACAGTACTTGTTTTTAAGACTAAAACAGCAGCAGGTCTGATGGGCCCCACTCTCTCATGGAGCCATGTGAGAGCACCAGGACCTTGGTGTTCTCCATTGGCAGGTTACTCCTAAGCTGACACCTCCATGAAGCAACCATCAGTGCCCTGGATGCCAGAGTAATCCCTATGTCCCTGATTTCCAGGAGATCCTATGCAGGGTCAGAAGTCCCCATTGCAATTGTCCAGCATGACCTGTGCAACAGAGGTCCCAGGTTTCCCACAGGCAGCTCTGGCTTGAGCTAGATCCAATCTGTCAGGAAGCGCCCAGTCTCGCTGCAGCATCCTGCAGTGCTGCAGGACCTCCCCAGAACTAGATCTCAAGCTGGTGTATTTTTATTTCAGCTGGAGCTTGGCATCCAGCTCAGTTCTGTTCCCCAGTGATGGGATCTGGTGCCACTTTCCACTGCTGAACCAAAGAGCTTTTTAGTATCAGGCCGCTGGTCTCTATCCGTGTGTTTTACAAACACTGTATCTTCATCTTCGTAGGAGAGGTAGGGCAGACCAAATGGAGCTGAAAAAACTTACTATCCCGGGTTTTTTTTGCGCCTGCGAGGCACTAGCCCCTGGCTCCCTCAGGAAGCCCAGCAGCGCTCACGCTGCATTTGCTTCAGAGGACCAGGCCCTGCCCTCAGGTATGTGGTCCCACATCGTTCTGCATAATAAATACCGTACTTGGCAGAGTACAGTATGGAGCAAGGAATGAGCCAGTAAAGTTTCCTGGTGAATAAAAAGGGACTGATTTTGATTGCATTAGACATCAGTGTTTCCTGGTGCCAGAAAGACATGCAGTATGCATTTCTGGTTTGCTTGGACCTTCTTCAAACAGGCTGGTAACTGACTTATTCCACCACTTATTTTTCCTTTGTGAAAATATCCCTTTAAATTAAGTGTTTAGCAAATACTGCTTAGTCCCATTACAAAGTAAATTGGGTATGGATCGTACCAGCAGACTTCTCCAATCTCTTTCAGATGGTTAAATTACATCATGATCTAACTTCACCCCAGGGAGATATGAGCTCTGAAGAATATTGTCCGTCCTTCTGCTTTGGTAATCTCCGGTATTTCTTGGGTACCTTTTGCAAGTTTTCTACGCATCAGCACAATGACCCCACTTCTGGGGCGTTGGGACATTTGATACAGAGGTATCCCAGGGTCGTGCCCCAACAAAGCTGGCACTGTCCGGGTGAGCTGGACGCTTGGTGGGGAGGATTTGGCTGGAGCGGTTTCTCTTTGATTTCAGTCAGTTGATGTCTGTGCCTGCGGACAAGGACCCTGACCCCATGCTCCTCCGTCTGCCCTTGGAGCTGCTCGCCTCTTCCACCCACCACGACATCCCATCTTGCTTATGCCCAAGGTACTGAAATGAGGTAACACCAGGGACTCTTCTCCTCCACTCACAGTAAGACGCTTCCCTTCCAGGACATCTCAAGTTTCCTGCCCCAGATGTCACTTTTTGTTCCCCAGAGTTGCTCCTGCTGGGACAACCCATGCTCCATCCCTCTGGTTTGTCCCGGAGGTCTGGGTGCTGGTGCAGGGTCCGGCTGGTGCCCATGACCAGCGTGGGCTGGCAGGGAGCAGGCGTGCTGCCGCAGGACGGCTGGGCTGGCGGGGACGCCTGCGACGGGAGGGCTGCACGGGCAATTATCTGCCATATTGTGCTCTCACTTGCGTTTAAAAACAACAACAGCTCAACTGACTCATAGATCCTACGGCCTCTGAGTCATTTTTTATTTCTGGATTTCACTGCTCTGCCCTTTGCAATGAAGGGAGTTGCATGTGCGCGCACACACACACACACATCAAGTTCACATTTGTTTTTCCCCTATAAAAACAAAACGATTTCCATACCATTAATGAAACAGAAATGATTTGACTTCATGTACCCTGGCTTTTATTTTCCATTGTATAAACTCTGCAGATGAAATAATGATGGTTGTAAAGTAAACTTCTCTTTTTTTTTTTTTTTTTTTTTTTTTTTTCCCTTTCCCTTTCCAGGCAGCCTCTTTTCGAAATAGCAATAGGGAGTCACTTACAGTCTTGGCTTGAGCTGAGCCTGTAGTAATTAACCCCTTCATCCCCAGCTTTTCCTCTGTTGGTATTTAACTACAGCATGGGTGAAAGTGGCAGCAGGTCTCCCCTGGGACTAGAAGCAAAGCAGGGGAGCAGAGCAGGCAGGGAAATGTGGGAAAGGAGGAGAAGAGCTGGTCCATGCAAAGCAGCGGAGGGTGTTTGGGATGATGCACCCATGGGTTGAACAGCCTTCCTGGGAAAGCCAGGGCACTGGCACTGCAGAGCCAGAGGTACCTGCACTCTTCTTGCACACCCCATTTTTTTGGGTGCAATTCAGCACCACTGTTCTGTGTTTAGCCTGGCAGCCCCGTCCTGGGTCATCTCCCTTCCTTCTCACTCCCCAGGGACCGTCAGTGCTGACATCTCAGCGCAATGTCCTCTCTCTTCCACACCACCCCTCCGGAAATAATCTGCGGTAAATAATTTAATCACCAAATCATGCTCTTTCTATTTACAGGGCTGTTATGATTTTACAAAGTACCCAGAGGAAAATTAATAGGGTGAAGTAATACCTTACACGAGCAGCAGATACAGCTGGGGCTGGGCGCGTGAGCACGCGCCTGCCTTGCCCTGTGGGATGGGGTAAGCTGCCCTCCCTGCGGGAGTGTGAGCTCTGCTTTTTGATATACCCTTACCAATGCACACGCTCTGCCCAAGCAATCTGTCTGTCTTCAAGGCCTATAAACATGCCACAAACATTTTTCCTAATCGCATCCATCACGCAGCGGCATGGCCCTGCATCCCCCCAGCGTCGGTTCAGATGCTTTGCCGATGCCTGGCCCGGGCTGGTTAGTGACACCAGCTGAGACACTGTTACTCTTCCCAGACTGGATGATGTGTTTTATATTATTTCTCTTGGATTTATTAAGCATTATGTAACCGACTAACCAATCCCGCATGCGACGCAATCGCAGCTGATTTCATGTTAGTGGAAAGTAAACAAAAAAAATGTTCTGAAGTGGCTGAACTGAAATTCATTTCCACATGCAAAGCAATTCCTGGAGGATCTTCCCCATTTCCAGGTGGCTACTTTGCATCCAGGCTCTCATGCAACCCATTAGAAAAGAGTTACAGGAAAATTGCATGTTGTACACGAAAGGGCTTTATAAGCAAATCCTCTCTGTTTACTCTCTGCATGAAATGATTAAGATGAACTTTATTTTACTTAATTATTTTTAAGTATCTTTGCATATTTCTGCTGCTCCTTGAAATGTGTTATGCTGGCATATTGTTTCTCTTTTTAGCTGGAGAATTCCTTCAAATGTGAAAATTACCTGCCAAAGAAAGTTTGGCATTAAAGTTTGAAAAAGCCAAGCAAGCCAAAACCAAGCAAGCCAGACCTGCAGTCCTGAGGTCACGAAGCCCAGCAGGACCCGTCCCAACATGATGGGGAGGATGTTCTGCCCTTGCTCAGTTCTGGAAGGACTGTAAGTACCAGGTGAGGCAAAAAACTATGCTCCCGTTAGACTCTGAACTCAAGCTCTTCCAGGAGCACTCTTCTTTCCAGTGTTACGGACAACGTCCTTCCCATTTACACCAGTTTGCACCCTGAGATGTTGAGCTGAGGACGGAGGAACACAAAATGGATAAAACACGGACTTAGTGGCCATGTACTGTTTTCTTTGATTTTCTCAGTGTCTTTGAAACATTCAGCAATGTCTGAAAATGTTGTGTCTATTTCTGAATCCATTTCATCTATGCACTTAATCGTCACTGAAACATCAGTAAAGTCAGTGGCTGGGGGATGCTTGGTTGCATGCTATTTACGTTATTTTTTAGTAAGCCCTGAAGGCACCCAAGCACCCGCTTCACTCGGGCAAGTAGCTAAGCCCAAGTTAAGCTGAAATACTGAATTAGGCCTGGCTGGGCTGATGGGTCATGTAACAGCGTTTGCCACTTGCCAGGCTGCAGCTGAACATAAAGGTGGCACCAAGCCATGATCCCAGGAGCAGATGATGGGCTGTGAAGGGGCAGGACAGGACATCCCTGAAGGCAATGCTGGTGGGCAAGTTCACAGCTCCACATGGGTGTCACTACTGTACCTAGCCTTGTGCCGAGCAGAGTTTTCCTAAAACCAGGAGGGAACCCACAAGTTAGGGGTTTGTCTCCAGTTCTGGAGGCTCACTTATCCCCTCAGGAGAAGAACAGGGATGAGGTCTGCAGGAGTACTCAATGCCCCACAGCCCTCACTGAAAAGGTGGCCCAAGGCAGGGTTGAAGGTTAGTGCAGGAGTCCTTCAAGTTGCACAGGACAGCAGCGTAACACAGGGTTTTCTCACTCCCCAAGTGCCAAGCGTGTGCTGGCTGTTCGGGGCTGCTGTGTAATTATGGTCCGTACCTCCAGAGCATTACCGTGCATGCCAGGCAAAAACTGCCCTGGCAGACAAAAGCAGCTGTGAGCTTGCCTGGTAATAACTGTACTTATTCCCTTAAGCATTTGGCAGCTGCTGGTTAAGTACTAGGCTATGAAAGTCAAACCCAAGGAGCTATGATGCAAACAAAGGCTCGAAGCCATCCTGTGTCTGAAGGTGCAACACAAGATCTCAGCTGGCAACAAGTCCCTTTGATTGCACCTACTGCCCCTGTTACTTTCTCTTTTATATATTTGCTGTCCTTCCCACCCATGTATTGCATTGGAAAAGCCCTGAGAGAGCAAGCTAAGCTGGCAGTGCAGCCTGAACAACAAGTCTGGGGTCTGGGAGGGGAAAACCCCCACAGCTGGAGGTCTGGAAGAACTATATATATACTCAGTCCTATGTGGTTACCTCCACCAGCACCACACCATGGCCACACCGCCACAGCAAATCCCACCAGCTCAAACAGCACCTGAAGGGAACATGCCATTTCCCCCAGTGGATGGAAAGAACAGCAGTTTATTCAAGGTCTGAGGAGGGGGAAAACTGCTGAGGACAATATTCATAAGCAAGTTTAGCAGCTCTGCTGGCACCTCTGCTTACCTGGGGCTTTGCAGAGTAGAGCAATGCATTAAAGTATGCCACGGCGTGGTGTGCATAGGCTGCTGGTGGGGTCTGCAGAGGGCTAAGCTGGCACATCCCCCGTGGAAAGTGTGTCCTGGTGAATGGGGATTCGCACACTGCCTTTTCAGAGGGCTCTGACATTTCAGCCCTTTGAAGAGCACTTTGCAGTGATCCGGTTTTGACTAAATCCTGGTCTTAAAAACGAATCCCTTCTTCCCACCTCCCACACTGCCTGGGAGAAGGAGTCACAGCCTGGCCACGCACGGGTGGTTTAAGCTCATCTCGTCGCAAGTCACTGCAGAAATTGCTGAGGATTTAACAGCACTTGCATGTCTGGGAGCTGAATGGCAGCAGGTAAGAGTCAACTGACTCCATAATGCTGTTGCCATCATTTTTGTTGCTTTTGTTTCTCCAGAGACATCAACAGTATATCCTATATCTGGTTTAACTGCAGCTTCTGCATCTCATTCTCAGGAAGACCCAGCAGAGATGACCCCCCTCTCTCTATGTAGAAAAACCAGCAGCAATCCCCATAACAGCGAAAGCAAGTGAGCTGCAAGTCACTTGCAGACGTTGCTCTGTCTTGACTACTGCAATCCAAGTAAAACTACTGCACAGCACTTTTTTTTTACTATTATCATCATATTATACTCTGGAATTCAGTTTTATGTATATTTTTCAGGCTCTGCAGGAATCCTGGATCTCTGTGAATAGATGGAAGTGAAATTTAAAGATATCATCCAAATAGGTAAACATGTCAGAAACATTATCTGGGTCACATTTGGGCAACAGGGTTCACTCTGTTTTAAGTGCAAATGGTTTACTGATGATTTAGAAGAACTTCCTGATGAGCGTTTGAAATTCCTGGCACACATTTCATTTGCCATCTGCTAGAAGGACTTTGATGAGCCCACAAAGAGATGTTAGACTGGAGCTGCTCTTCATATCTTGGGTGGACTTTTTGTGATTGACTAGTTTGTATTTTTTTTGCATTTGTATGATTTTGATTCCCAGGGAGAAGCCAGGCTTGCAAGGGACTATGCGACAAGCTGCCGGGGCAGAGATGTTCTGCTAATTCTCTGTCAATGGGCTGTCATCAAGTTGTTCCAGCGCTGCCTGTTCTTTATGTCTGTTAAAATTATTACGTAGAGTTGAGTTTTGCCCTCATTTAGACCGGATCTAACAGTAATTAAGTAATTTGTGCTGTCAGAGGGAACTTGAGCTTAAGGCTAGCCTGGATTACAGGCGCTAAAAACTTTCTCGCTTTTCCTAACGTGTCCCACATTTAGCGCATAAATAGATGGTGTGTTCTTCTCTTTCATTCTTTCTTGATCTCGTAAAAAGATATCTTTTAAGGAGCTTGTATTGTAACCTGCCCAACAGGGTTGAATTCAACTTGAATATTTTCAATTTTTCTAAAGCAGAAGAGAGCTACGGCAGGAGGGCAGAGGGAGCAGGTTTTTGGAAAGGAATTTTTGCAGGGATGGGACCAAGAGTCTTGTTGACAGGGCCTGCAGTGCTTTTTCTCCGCACGTGAAAGTAACGGGAGCTTGCATGTCTGCTTGGTGCCTCCCCAGAGACCCCTCCTGCAGGAGAAGTAGAGGGTTCCCACAAGTCCCAGCCCCACAGCAGAGCTGCAGCACAGCTCCAGGGAGCCTCAGCAGCTGGAGAGGACAAGGTGCAGGGGGTGAAGCTGCTCCTCCAGCATGGAGGAACGGACAAAGAGGGGAATGTTTTCTGGTCACCATCTCCTGCTCTGAGATCTCATCATTTTGCAGTAGTCCTTTGCCTTTTCAACATAGTGTTCTGCCCCACGATAACTCCTGAAACATGCTGCAGTCTGAACATTGCTGAGCAGTATTTCTGCCCAAGAGCTGCCTCCCAAGCTGCAGCCTGTTGCAGAGGTAATAGCCCCAGTAAGGGAGAAAGAAAAGCTTGTGCTGCTTGTGACGCTCTTCTACAAACAGGTGAGCACAGGGTAAATATACAAAATGAGAGTAAACATGTGCCAGGGAGATCTCACCCCCAAGCAAATATCCTGTGCCTCTGGTGGGAACGTCTGTGACCATTTTCTACCACCACCAAGTGCCTTTTGACATATTAAAGACATGTCAGGAACTGAGCTCCCAGGGGATCCATCGGTCTTATTTCTGTGGATGCTTGTACCCTGGGTCTATTTGAAGAAGGATGATTCATTCAACTGCTCGTTCCTTATGGCTCTGAGTGTCACTTCCTATTGTAAGAAGAAGGGTCTTGTTTGCTATCATGGACTGGTTGGGCTAATTTTGGGATAGAATTAGTGTGGAAAAAAATGCTTTATGCAGCAAGAGAGCAGCTGATTCAGTTTCTTCCACGCTGAATTCTGGTGTTCAGAGTCTCCCAGGCCGGAAGTTTTATCAAGCAACATCAGACAGATGCTCCTCATCGTGTCCCAGCTGTGTTGGCTGGTAACCTGCTCTGTCAAACACTTCTCAGGGGACATGTGCATTCATTCTGCATTGGTGGCATTTTATTAAATGATCCACCTGAAAACACCAATGGAACTTTTTAAAGAAATATCTATACCCATAACAGTTGTAAAGACCCCAGAAGGACTTGTAGTCATGGCACTCCCAAGAAGCATTTCCAGGAAAGGGTCTGAGTTCCTGATTTTGCAGGAAAATAGAAGAAATTCTTCTCTGGATTTCCAGTGACAGGCATGGTATGAATTCATATTGGCAATATCATCTTTGTGATGGGGTGCACAGTGTGCTAAGGCAGTGCAGTTCACAGTCAAGCTGTCTGGTTTGGGATGGCGGAAGTGAGAAGGGATCCCTATCAAAATCTCAGTTTTGCCTTGTTGATCTAAGGAAAAGGCCCCTCTTAGTGGTGTAACAACCAGCAGGCCAGGAACTTCAGCAGGTGTCTCTGGGCCTCCCAGGAGCAAAGATATAAGAAAAGTATGTTGTTCCCAGAGGGAACCTCTTCACGGGGTGTTGGGGGAACTGAAAAGATTAGGAAATGCTCAGATACTGGGACAAGGAGATGCCATACCAATGATCGGATCACATCAGTTAGTGTCACTTCAGGTGACTGCTTTAGGGCTCAGCCCTGCCTGGACCAGGGCAATAAGCCAGCCATGTTTGCTGACTGCCGTGCTTGTTGGCACAAGCACATCAGCACTGCTTTGCGTTCAAGGGCATGTATTAGGGTGTGATGGTCATGGAGGCATGGACTATCCAGCTCCCAGGCGTGGTCAGAGGACCTGCCATCGTATGTTGCAAGGGGAGGACAACAGCTCTTTGCAGGCTGAGAGAAGGCAGGCAGGTGTTTCCTTCAGACACCTTCAGGCCTCATCAGCACTGACTCTGGAGCCGGGGTGGAAACTGCTGGGCATGGCTTTCTTTGGACCTCTGCTTACCCAGAAGAGCTGGAGTTTTGGACCTGGTGGAGACTAAATGACATGAAGCTAAAGGGAACATCTTCACTGACAGCATGGCAAGGTGAGTGCCCATGCTTGCCACAGGGCCAGGCAGAGCATGCCCAGTGTGAAGCTGCTTCAACCACTTCCAGACTCATGGCCAAAGCATGGGTTGAACTGGAGCGCGGGACTTTGCAAAGTGACACGCAGCAGCTGCCACCACTGGAGTTGCACATCAGCTCCCCATTACAGCTTGCTCCTGCTGATAGCTGCAAATTGCACAGCGGAAATGTCGAAAACGTCTTTTTAAAAAATTATTATTATTTTAATCTTGAGTCCAGCTGTAAATAATCTTGTCTAGTCAAGGGTAACACTTGGGTTGGGGTATATCCTAGGAGCTGCTAGAATCCATGTAGGCGATAGCCCTCTGTCCAGTGCAGGCTGGCAGGCTGTGGTGTACAGCTGGACACAGTAATTGCCCCAATGCCAAGATGCATTTGCTGTAGTATAAATCAGCTGTCATTTGTCAGGGGTGTTCCTGGCTTATCAATGGGAAGGAAAACACTGCAGTGGAGCAACTCCATGAAAGGGTAATTCCTGGAGTGGTGTAACTGGTGGGAGCATGGGCTGCAGAGGGGATTGCACGATAAGCAGGCTCTCCCACTTCTCCTAAAAGCTTGACAGCTACCAGCATCTGGCAGGAGAGTTTCAGCCCTACATGGGCTGTAACAAAAAAGATGAACCAACTGACAAACAAGAAATATGACTCTGATGAACCTTACAGATCCTTTCCCGAGGCAGGATCACAATGGTCGTCTCTGAATTCAGGGATGTGCATGCGAGCAGGGTCAAGACATCTTTCAGCCACCCCTTCACTTCCTCCTGAAGATCCCTAAGGAAGTGTTATCCCACAGTTGGGGTCCAGGACAAAGATAATGTAGCTGTAATCCACAGGTTTGATAAGGCAGGCAGCCATCAGTGGTGTTATCTCCCCTCTGCACGGAGGCCCCTTCCAGTGTGAGGCTTTCACTTGGCACACAGCGCTAAACACTGGATGTGAAAAGAGCAAAGTGTGTGGGAGCTGCTGATTTTGTCTCCTTGGTGGGACTGTTTTTTTTTAATAAAAAGATCAGATGTTGCACTTCCTTGAAAACATGACAATCTATGGGAGAGTTCATTAGTTTATGGCAAGTTGCAACACCGTGGAGCCCGGCTGAAAGCAAATGTTATTGCAAAGAGTTATCACTATGGGGAGAGGAAAATAATGTCCCGAGGAAATAAGCTTGATGGAGCAAAACATGGAACAATATAAAGCTGTGGAAGACAGGCAGTAGAGTTGAATACTTTCTCAGAATAAAAGCCCCCAGTCACCTGTTTCTAATGCCAATGTTTGCTTTCTGCATACTTAGTGAATATGTGGGATACATCTGTTCAGGACTCCATCCCTAATGGGAGTAACAAGTATGATTACAGCTGGCTGAACTTTTTTACTACTAGTACACAAAAATGTCTTTGTGACCATCATTTAATAGTGATAACACCAGTAAAATAACCAGTAAAAATCAGCTTGGTTGGGATTTTTTGTTTGTTTGTTTCTTCTTTTGTTTTGTTGGGTTTTTTTTTTATTTTTTATTTTAGGAAACAGTGTGTTTTACTTACAAGTTCCATGGCATTATATTTCAAAAAGGACTTTCCTCCACAAAACCCTGCACTGAAATACAGATTTGAGCAGCCCTAATAGTGACCAGCCTGTCTCAAGTGTGAGCAAAGCTGGAGATGCAAGGGAGAGGAAATGCCCGCTTTCATTAATCTGACATAGCTGTACACTGCCGGCTTTCCTAGCCTTCAGTTAGTCTAACTTTCACCAAGGGATGAAACTGTAGGATCAGGTTTGGAGAAGTGTAAACTTCTCCAATTCAAATTCAAAATCAAAAAAATGAATTCAAAATAATCCATCATTTGCCTTGCCGAGTCTCATGGCACTTGCAACACTGCAGAAGACTCCAGTTTTGCATTGTCAGGGTTCTTGCGTGCTTTCCCCTTTAATTTCCTAACTGGACAATTTCTTGCAACTTTGTTCTTGTTTAGCCTCATGGTAGGATGCACAGGTTTCTCCTTCAGGCAGTGGGATGCTGTGCCTGCTCCCAACCCAGCTACCTGCACCCAGCCAACATGGGGCCCTTGCAGCCTCTTGGTTTGTTTTGAGGGTGATAATTACTTCCTTGGTGTTTTGGTTGTTTTAAAACAACACCAAAGCAGAATATGTTGTTACTTGAGAAGGATTGTCATAACCAACCCTGCAGCCATGTGTCTCAGGGTGGGCAGCGCCCATATCTGTGTGCTGCATAGCCTGGGAGAAGAGGTCTGCTCTGCTGCTCCAGCTCAGCCTTGGACCTGCAAAGCCCCTTTCTGCAAACGGATGTATATGCATGTGAAAAGGAGGATGACTTTTCCTTCATCCTCTTCCTTCCCTTGTCCTGTCACCAGCTCAGGTTTCACTCCATGTTTCTGAATTTTGTGTCGCATTGGTGTTGGAGTGCAGTCCCGATAGCCTCCCTGCCTGAGGAGGGGGCTGGCATTTCAGTGGCAGTACGACCCCTGTTTTAGCTCTGGTGACCTTAGAAATAAGAGACTGACTTCTTGAACAAGCTGCCTGAGGAGCCTGGGATAGGTCAGAGATTTCTTGAGCAGATCAAAAGCCAGAGATGTTTTTCTGACAGCCCTGGAGCTCCCTGTCATGATTTATGAATTATATGCTCTCTATATGTTTAGCCGAAGAGGCTCACTGGGGGAACAGGGGCTGGTTTGTGCAAGCAGGAAAGAGCATGAGGTCTCCGAGAGCCACCATCTAGCAAGAAATACCCCCTCAAATGCACTCTCTGTGAAGTCATCGAAGTGGTGTGAGGGACTGTGGCAAAGGGACCCCAGGAGACTCACAGCAAAAAATGTCAGGTTATTTTAGTGGCCCTGCGTTTTAATGGGAGACTGGGTTATGGGGAAGCAGACCCAAACCCCAGATGCTGGGAGCTCTGGACTCAGGGCAGCAGACCTGCAACCTTCCTTCATTTCACAGATCCTCTTTCTCTTTCTTTGGAGCTTCAGCAAATCCCCTGGGGTACAGCTCTCCCTTGGTAAGTGCTACGTGTCTTGGCAGATTTTGAGTTTCATGTCCTCTTTTGGAGGTTGGATACCCAAAGGCACTCTGCTGGGCTCCTGGGGCTCTTTGTGCCCTGAGAGCTGTTGTCATGCCAGTGACATGTAGCTCATGTTCTTGAGGTTGTCTCAACAGCTCAGAGAGTTGTGGTGCTTTTCTCTCCTCTGAGACGTGATTTTTCTCAGCCCTGTGCTTGCATGGCCTGACCTGAGCCCTATTCCTGACCAGACAGAGCATGAGGGAGACTTTCCTGATTCTGATGCAAAACAGGGCAGGAAAACTCCTAATTATTAACTTTAAGGCCAAAGTGTTTCCATGTGCACAATACAGTAATCCCTATATCATGTCCGTAACTTCTAGGTTATAGTCTACTGAGCAGATAGTCTTGAAGTCATTGAAGGCTTTTGAACAACAAAAATCCACCACATCCTGAGCCTGAGTAATTACCTGCTGGAACAACTTCACTGTGTTGTGCTCCAACACAAAAGTGCCTGGTTTCAGCTTCCAGTGTGTAAATCTTGTTTTCCCTCTGTTCCATGGAAGAGGAAGCCCTCTGCCAGAAAGCATCTCTCCAGGACCTGGTTATAGATGATGACTAGCTCACCTCCTAGCTCTTTCCTGGCCAAACTAAAGGCACTGATAGCCTTCAGCACCACCACCCCCCCTCCACACCCCCCCCCCCCACCCCCCCCCCGTAAGACAGGTTTTCCAATCCTGAACGATCCTTGTATTTTTTTGTCCTGGGCTAGGTGAATCGAGAACTGTGCCAGCTCTCTGCCCTGGAAGAATTCCCCAGTCCTCTGCGCGACGGTTTGCATTAGCAGTGGTGATCCTGCCTGTACCTTCTGCTGAGAAAGCCATGTAAAAATGCTGTCCTCCAGCAGCCACTGCCACTGGGGAGAAGTTTAAGGGCAGATATTTTGAAGCTTTACTAGGGCTGGCCAGGGAGAATTAGGGAAATCCAGTAGCTGAAATTTAAGCGGTCTGACAGTCCTTTTTTCCAATGCGTATGGACGAAAGTGGTCAGGTGTGCTGTCTGATGACCACTCAACCATGCTGGTGATTTAAAGGATAGAGACAGGCAGTGTGGAGCACAAATTGGGCTCTCTGCTGCCCTGGTGTAAACTCTTAGGGAGAGCAGAAAACTCCCTGAAGATGCTCAGCTGGCCTCGAGGGAGTTATTCTGGGATACCCAAGATGCAATCCAGGCCACATTCTCTATTTCAAGTCTTAAATCTCTGTGCTAAGAGGAGGACTTTGTTGCTGTCACCAAGCCAACACTGCCACTCTTTAAAGAGAGGCTGGATGAGCAGTGGGATTTGTTGCTTGAACAAACAACTAATGTGTATTTTATGTCATTTTGGGGCACATGGCTGTTCCCTTCTCTCTTAACGTCAGTGCAAAGTGGGCTCCCAGAGTACTTTTACTGTCTCAGAATGGCTGTATGGTCGACCTTAAGGCGATACACAAGAGAAGTGGATGTAGCCCCAGAAAACATATATCATTGTTGAGGTGAATCAGAGAAAGCAAGCCTTGGTTTATTTTTTTTTCCCCATACAGAGGCAAATTTTGTCATCATATCACTCACGTAACCTTTCAGATGAACTTAGTAATCATGATATGTTTTGGTTTGGCTTCTTTCAGATTAAAACCCTGCCTTTCGGAAAAAGGAAACCATAAGTTAAATAACTCAAAATTAGGTATTTCTGAAGGATAATTAGTGGTCGTCTTTCTTATCACAAACAACCCAAGACTGTGCTTTAAATAATACCTTGTAGTAATTCCTTCAGTTCTGCTCCAAATGTGATTAATTTAGCAAGATGTTATTGGCATAGCATCCTACATTTCAAGGCACACTTTAGGGTATAATCTTCAATAACGAACACTATATATCTCTGCAACTTTTTGAAAAATCAACCAGACTTTGTGTCCTAAATCCCCCCATCTGTGTCTCTCTGCTTCAACAGTTGCACCAAGGATTGTATTTGCCTACTGACCGATCATATTATTTCATTCCCTATTCCTGTAGATAGGGGGATCCATGTAAAGTGGATGCAAATACAGATCCCTGCCCCCAATTATTTAATTTGGATGCAAAAATACTGGAATTATAATCCTCCTACTTCATCACTTTGAGCAAAAAGCAATTTTAGTTGCACTGAAGTTTCTATAGCGAGGGGAATGGGTCTATGTTTGTGGAAGAGTTCACTGTAAAAAGTGCCATTGTCTGTGCAAATATATAAATATATACTATATAGGGATATATGCATGCATACACATACATAGGCGTTGTATATACAGAAAGACACACACATACTTAGGAGATGTGCATGTAACACTTACTTATATACAAATCTATTCCTTGTTATGAAACAATCATCAAGATATAAACAAGAGAAGTTAAACCATGGATGGGCACATTTTCAAGTGCTGCTGGAGGGTTTTATCTACAGTATTGAAGAAGTGCTATCAAAACCTAAACAGGGCACTTATTACAAAGAAATCTTTACGTAAGTGCTGGAAAGGTTTGCTGAATAACCAGATGTTGTTGCAAAGACGCTTCTCCTCCCCCTCTCCCCGCTTCTTTCCTTCTTTAATAGTTCGATTAATTCTGCGCATAAACTGGGGCAGATAAAAGTTCTAAGCTGCAAACTTCACCGCATCTGGACACTGTCGAAGGCAGATCATTCAGCAGTGCACTTCAGTTGCTTTTAACCTCCCTCAATAAAATAAAAACTTCCAACAAGTAATGCTGACCTATATATATTTTTACACTGTAAACACTGACATCTGTGAGCTGCTCCAAGCGAGCACGCAGCGCTTCCACCAAGGCAAACGCTCGCCCTTCACCGTAAGAGAAATACACAGCTGATGCAGCCGTAGCAGTGTATTCTACTAAATTCTCAACTATTTCCAATCCTCTGGTTAATTGCTGTCAGGGGAAAAATCAAAGATAAGCTATTTTGCTGGAGGAAGGAAAAATAAACGACCTCTCAGAGTATGTTGCTTAACGTTGTCTAACCAGAAACATTTTTCTACTCACAGAAGGAAAGCAGCAGTAAGGAAAGCAGACCCGGTCTCCTCCAGTAACCCATTTTCTGGATCCCACCAGCCACCAGAAGCCCGGCTTCACGGCGTTGACCAATTCATCTTCCCTCAGTGCGGTCAGTCTCCTGTGTTTCTGCTGTCAAGCCCGAAGCCCCGAGTTTGCGAGGCTCCTGGCTAGGCTTGCCGGGAAGGCGGATCCAGCCGCTAAAGCCCAGCTGTGTGTGGGGTCCGCCCAGGAACTGCAGCTTATGAACAAACTAAGCCTGACTCTCCTCTCGAAATATATACAAATATGGGAGGGGGGAGCTGGGGGAAGAAGCCTGGCTCCAAGAAAAGAGTTTGCTTTTTTTTTTCTGATGACAATGCAGAGCTGCTCCCAGCCCCATACGGCCCAAGGACCTTTGAAGGGGACCTAATATCTACTGCATGCATCTAATCAAAAAGGCATGGGTAATCCTGCATGCCTCTTTCATCTGAATAAAACATGGAAGGTAACGCTTCAATATGCTGAGCTGCCATTAATTTGCTACTTTCCCCTCCCTTTTAGAAATTAACTCTATCTTTTAAGTAAGTTTCAATGAGCTATATTTTTAATAGGGATAACTGGAAGGTTTAGGGCAGCTGTTTCGGAAAGACCACATCAATATGAGCTTAGACTAAAGTAGGTGCTTTTGACCCATTAAAGCAGCAGGTTTTAAACATATATGTTTTCCTGAATCAGGGCCTAAAATAATAACCTAGAGCATTCAAATAGCTGCTTTCTCCCCAAGATCTCAAACTCCTTTGCAAAACCTTGTAAGAAATATTATCCCCACTTACAAAAAGGAAACTGTGAAACGTAGTAGAAATCTGACTTGCCTTGGTTGTTAACGCAATGAATCAGTGGCAAAAGGAGGAGTAAAATCCTCAAACTCTTGCCCTATGATCTACCCCAATCCTTCCGAATGGGTTAAAATAATGATCAATGTAACCGAGCATGGCAGAGAAAGAGTTGTTGTTATTAAGTTTTTTTGCAGCCAAAATGCCTGCCATAAGGTAAGGCTAATTTTTTATAGTTATTGATAAATACATTGATCACTTTTTAATGCACACACAGCATTCTAATTTTGTGAGCCGCCAGCTTTTTATTTACCCATGTTACAATTAATCTTTTATTTCATTAATCAGTATGTGGTGGATACATAGTGTATCTGTATATGCTCAGGTGTATGTGTGATCATCACTGGTGAGCATTTTGCTCCGCTGGACTTGAAGACCCTTTCTTTGTATGAATCTTTCTGATAAACCACACGTGCTTGGTTTGTAAACTATTTATATAAATTATTCTGTTAGGGAGTTAAATAATGGCATCTCTTTTCCCTTCTGCATTTAGAAAGGAAAAAGGGGAGGTTTAGATGAGGTACAGACACAGCTGATAAATATAAAGCATCTCCCCTACACCATGGCTACACCAGCATGCCTCTGCAGAGAGTTGCTTGGTCTGCTCCCACTTACTTCATGGTGCCTAGATGCAAGTTAGCTTAGCCTGTCCTCCATGGAGAAAAGGCCATGTGGGCCTTGGATAAGAAAGCAGAAAGCTATGTGGATGCCCTAAGCAAATATACCACCTAAGATACACAGAGAACGTATATTTGGAAGAACAAAGTCTAGAAATGTTTGCCTGACCAGGGGAGCTGCCTCTTGCTCAGAGCCCTGGAGGACATCAGCTCAAGTCCTAGGCAAGAAGCAACATTGCTCTCTCTTGCTTGGCTGTCTTTACATCAAACTGGGCATCTTGCTATGTGCTATTTAGTATTAATCTAGAAGAAATGGATTGGCCTGAGTTACAACAGCTGAGGTATGGCCTTTGAGGGCTAAGGACAAGCAGATGTTCAGCAAACATTCAGAAAGACATTATTTTCAAAAAAGCATATTGAAACTGCTGTTTGCACAGTGGTTTCTTTGGGTGACCTGCCAACTCTCCTCTTTATGATTTGGAGCATTTCAAAATGCCCACAGATCGCTCAGACTGCTGGCTGGCTTTTTAGATATGAGCCCTTCTGTGTGTTACAAGACAGCTGGATAAGGCTTGTGTTATGAACGTCACAGATTATTCATGATCCATAGGAGCCCTCTTTAAAATCAGGAAGAATCCCCTGCTGCCTATGAAACTCGGAGAGAAATAATGTCCCCAGCAGGAGCCCGGAGAGGCTTTAAACAACGGTGGACATTGACAAAACACACTGTATGATTTGGAAGTGCAAGGGAAGCAAGGGATATTGTTTTTTTAGCAGCAGAACCTGGGAAGGCAGCAGGAAGCCTGCACAACGTCCCTGCAGCCAGGGACCCTGAGCCACGGAAGCTGTATTTTAAAAGAACCCAGGCAATCCCAAACAACTTCTGGGCCAAACTGAACCCTGTAAAATGCTTCATCCTCTCTGCAGAATAATCTTAGGGAGAGATATGGGGCCGGAGCTCACTGAAATGTGAGGAAAGGCAGTAGCTGTCCCATATGATGGCACCTTTATAGGGCAGTTGGGTTTCTATAGGAAGCTCTGCAAGGGAAAGCTTTTGGGGAGTGATGTTTGTCCCGCTCTTCCTGAACAGCTGTACTTATTTCTAGATGGTGTTAGACCTGCTGCTTGGTAAAACATGGTGACATGGGTGAGAGTTCGCTTTTGTAAACTGGCCACTGGACTCTGCAGGCTGCTTTCTGCACAGAGGGAACCTGTCTGTTCAGCCCTTGCTGCATGAAAGATTGCACAGAGCTAGATGTTTAACATCTTTGTCGACGACATAGACAGTTGGATGGAGTGCACCCTCAGCAAGTTTGCCAATGACACCAAGCTCTGTGGTGTGGTGAACGCACTGGAGGGAAGGGATGCCATCCAGAGGGACCTTGACAGGCTTGAGAGGTGGGCCCGTGTGGACCCCATGAAGTTCAACTAGGCCAAGTGCAAGGTCCTGCAGATGGATCAGTGCAATCCCAAGCACAAACACAGGCTGGGCAGAGAACGGTCTTCGGGGTGTTTGTTGATGAGAACCTCAACACGACCCAGCAATGTGCACTTGCAGCCCAGAAAGCTAGCTGTATCCTGGGCTACATCAAAAGAAGCACAACCAGCAGGTCGAGGGATGTGATTCTCCCCCTCTACTCCACGCTCGTGAGACCTCACCTGGAGTACTGCGTTCAGCTCTAGGGCCCCCAATATAAGAAGGACGTGGACCTGTAAGAGCAAGGCCAGAGGAGGGCCACAAAGAGGATCAGGGGGCTAGAGCACCTCTCCTGTGAAGAAAGGCTGAAAGAGTTGGGGTTGTTCAGCCTGGAGAAGAGAAGGCTCCAGGGAGACCTTATAGCAGCCTTCTGGTACTTGAAGGGGGTCTACAAGAAAGCTGGAGAGGGACTTTTTACAAGGGCATGTAGTGGTAGGAGAAGGGGTAATGGCTTTAAACTGAAAGAAGGTAGATTTCTATTAGATATAAGGAAGAAATTCTTCACTGTGAGGGTGGTGAGGCAATGGAAAAGATTGCCCAGAGAAGTCATGGATGCCCCATCCCTGGAAGTGTTCAAGGCCAGGCTGGATGGGGCTTTGAGCAATGTGGTCTAGCAGAAGGTGTTCCTGCCCATGGCAGCAGGGGGGTTGGAACTAGATGATCTTTAACAGCTCTTCCAACCCAAACCATTCTATGATTTTGATTCTATGTACCCTCCCATCACTTGCATTTTCAGTCCACTGAGCTGAGGCTATTGTAAGCAAACCTCATCTGCAAAATAGGAAGAACGTGAGGCTGGGAGCTTGTTTCTTCCCTAATGCTATGGTGTGAGTCATCCTGGGTTAAGCAGAGAGCCACACAGCACATGCGCTGCTGACCTGGGCTTTTCTCTCACCAACAGCTCTGTTCTGGAGCCGCTGCTTATTTCTCAGACCTTATCCAAGGAAAAAATGCAAACTAAAAATCCACCAAAGTTACTTGGGGAGAAGTGAGTAAGAACTCTGGGATTTAGCCTAAAGTGCCTAAACTCACATTATAGAGCTTTGCTTCCATGAGAGAACACAGTGACCTTTGGAGTAAGAAATTGGGGAGGAAGAAGAGATAAATGGTTATTTTTATTGTTGGCTTGTTTATGCCTTTTGGTGTAAATTCCCCTGCTCCTCTATTAGTGGTCTGGACAACCTCATAACTCAAGACACACTGAAGGCAGGATTTAGGCTGAGGAACATAAGGTCTCTGCAGGGTGATTTTTAAGTTGCATTGTGGGAGCAGTTTTCCCAAAGTTCTCGTTTAGGAGCTGGAAGATATTTGCTAGAGAAGTAAAATAAAACTTTGGCCACCTGGAACAATATAACATATATTTAAAATAAGATTTCAAACAGCCTGGGTTTCCACTGTGAGAGGCAAGGTTCTGTAATCAATCAATAAATTTGAAGATCCCAACATGTGCTCTAGACACCCTTGTGCAGGGTAGCATCACCAGGACATGTGCCAGACCCAGGTGAGTCAAATCTCTTATTCTTCCCAGGGGCAAAGACCACTTTCACATGACACGGGACATGAAGGGAGAGAAGGGGAATGACGTAGCCATGCCCCAGACAGTTCTAACACAAAGGCCAAATCTCCTGAGCCTCCCGGGACCTCCTCTGTGCCCACTAGGCCCCAGAGAACATAGCAGGGGCAATGGGTTTAAAACGACTGACTACAAAAAAAGGTGTGGGTTCAGTTCTGCATCAGAAGATGTTCTCTTGCCCTCTGGATTGCTTGAATGTTACGTGACTGGACTAATATCTGTTGCATCGGCTTCATTCCTTTTAATCTCTTGATATCAGTAGTGGTGTTGGGTTTCAGATAAGGTCCACAAGTGTTTCTGTTGTGAAGAGGATTTGTCTTATACTCCAGAGTTTTAAAAGGCAGGTCTAAGGAAAATGGCTACTTGATAGGATCACGGACCTAGCTTCTATTAGTGAACACAAATCCATACTCTTAATTATGTGCGCGTTTATTGCGCAGTTGTATTGAACTACTCTCAAGTTGTCCTGGCAGTTAAATAAACCCCAAGAATTTCAGTGTCATCACTTCTGCATCTTATAAGCATAGCCTTGGTCTCACCATGCCATCAGCAACAGTTGCCTGAGAAGGGTGTGCACCCTGCACTGTGGATCCAATCCAGCCAGCATCTCCATCCTGCATTCACAGCGATATTGGCTCCAGTCCTGGGAGCATCAAATAAATTCAAACGCCACTGCCTGGTGGATGCTGGGAGTTCTCATCTTCCACTGTCTCAGTTTCACAGTGTTTTGGTGTTTGTTTGAGCTCATGTACATGGTACTATGGTTTGCCCTCCCTGCGATCACTTAAGGGAAAATACTTGACCTTTGGCATTCTCCATTCTCTTCCTGCAGCCTGCCCCAGCGATGGTGTGGTAACCTTTGATGATCAGATAGCATGAGGAGTGCAATCAAAGCCAGCAATGCATCCTGAGGGACACAGCTATACCTCCTTTGGGCACAGGTGGCCTTGTCTGCATCACCACAACCACTTCTCCTTAGCCCTGCCAACTTCCCCATGTTCCTGTATCTCAGCTAATGCTCGTTTTGGTAGCCACGCAGGATAAATGCATTTTCTAAGTGATGCCTGACTTTTATTGGAGTCCTTCTGTAGTCCAGAAACACTGGCCTAACTCCTAATTTCTCTCAGACTGCGTGCAACAAGCTCCTTGACCAAAGCTGCAAGGGGGGTGTCCCTCTCTCTTCCCAAGTAGTAAGTGATAGGACAAGAGAAAATGGCCTCAAATCGTGCTAAGGGACGTTTAGATTCAATATTAGGAAAAAATGTAGTCACTGAAAAGGTTGTCAAGCATTGGAACAGACTGCCCAGGGCACTTGCTGACTCACCGTCCCTGGAGTTATTAAAAGACATGTAGCCGTGGCACATAGGGGCATGGTTTAGTGGTGGGCTTGGCAGTGTTGGGTTAACAGTTGAACTTGATGACCTTAAGGGTCTTTTCCAACCTAAACAATTCTATGATTCTAAGATTATGTAAAGGCCTAATTTTCCCACCTCTACCATTTACAATGTTACTGAGTTGGGTTTTTTTCCCTGTTCAGTCCTGTCCCAAATCTTCTTGTTCTCTCCTTATGAAGTCTTGAGTTTTTCTTACTGCTCTTTTTTTGCTGCTTTTGAAGCCAATTTCAGTAAACTTTCATTCATGCTGTTGATGTGCTTGTACAGATTCTTTCAAAAATGTGGATTAGTTTTGGCTTTCTAGTTTATATGCATGGATCCAGTTCTGCCGTAGCTTAAATGGATAGAAACCACTGCTACCAGTCTCAGTCAGAGTGGGAGCAGGTGCTTTCTTTTCCCCCCTGAAAGATACCCAGATCTCTTTTCCACTCTCCTTTCCTTCCACTTATCTTTCCATGGGTTTTTCTTTCCCTGAATAATTAACAAAATGTTGAATTTCTACTGTTTAATGGCCATTTCACACAGCCATTTAAATGATAGAAATATGCCTATGAGGAGCCTAGATTTCTGTGAGGAGAGTATTTCCCGTTTATTCTTTTTAAATTTATTCCCCCCCCCCCCTCCCCGTGCTCTTCCATGCTGAAGCAGCTACTCATACATTTTACCAACAGTTCCTTGACATTCATTCCTTTGCTGTGTTTTCTTAGGGAACCTCAGCATACGCTGTTTTCTGCTCCATCCAGCATAGCAATGGCATTACATACAGAGAGGCACCAAGGTCTTTGGTGTGGATCAGCCTTTGAAGACCAAACGCACGAGCTGGCATCGCTTTGGCTGTTGGATGCTTCTGGTTAGCAAGCATCTTTGGCTCTGAGGGAATTAGCCTGTAGAGGGAGGCACAAGCAGTTTGACAGCCTGACTCATGACCTTTGTATTATTATTACTGGTAGTGAAATCATGATAGGATCCAGGAGCCTGAACCATGGATCAGGAATGTGCTTTTGAAGGGAAACTCCTGTCCATCATGCTTTGGGTTGCACTGTGAGGCAGTCATATGGCAGGCACACACTAGATTTTTTCAGCCGCAGCTAAACTGGAAGGTGCAAAGGGTGGTCAGTCCCCAGGAGTGGGCTAGAGCCCTAAAAAATACCCCCAAAGATATGTCTGGTGTGGATGGTGGGTCCTCAGCTCCAGCTCTGTTGCTCCATGAATCTACTTGTACTGTACCTCACGGCTTGTGCATACTAGTAGAGCCAGACACTGCACATAGACATACGCCTCCTCTCAGCAGGAATATTGGCCAGTTAACTCTTTCTTCCTGAGGTTACTAAAAGGCAATGGGTGTTGGGGGATGGGTGCAAAGCACAGCCACTGGTTTTAGCCAGTTTAAGTTCTCAGTAGCAGAGTGATGGTTGTTGGTGGTGGTTGTATTACCATTTAATTCTAACTGCTTCCAAGAAGTTGAAGGCATGAGGAATTCTAAATGAAGTTACTGAAAATTAGTGGTGTGACAAAGGGGAAATTATCTGAAATATTTCCCATTAATATGGCATTTATTTTTTGTTTAAGGTGTGTTATTTGCTAGAACAAAACAGGCTGTCAAAAGAACCAAGCAGGAAAGGTAACACACATATAACCTTAGAAAAAGTGTCAGAGAGGTAGTTATAACATATATACCTTGCCTAGCTTCCTTCAGTAAAAAAAACCCAACAGTTTATCCAGAATAAGAGTAGGATTAAAAAGAACGGACTTACAACCTAGAAGAAGATGGGGTCCCTGTTTGCCAGAGACTGTGCAGGGAGTCAGGAACACCTGAGAGGTGGGAAGTGGTGCAGTCTCCTTCTACCCATATGGTGTCATGGCCTAGAGAAAGCATACTAAAACTTGCAGAAAAGAGCGTCTCTGGTGAACTTGGGGTATTGCTTTCTCTCCTGCAACTCTCTGGAAAGGAAGGCAATAGTGCTTTGAAGGGAAAAGGTTGCTTTTGAGAAAATCTACCTCTCTGATGACAGTTTCAGAGTCTGAGCGGACATGTAGTTAGAAAGTTGAGTTGAGCTTGCCTTCTTATGGTTGAAGAACAAGTGAAGATGCTGAAGAGGAGAGTGTCCTGGTTAGAGTCACCGGCAGGAAATCAGATTCATGCACTGAGAGAAGGGATTCAAAGAGAGCCTGACTATGCTAGTGGTTGTGCCTAGCTAGGGGGGAAACACAAAAGCTTGTTTTGACGAAAGGAGTGCAAGTCCTGGAAGTACTCCTGAAAACAGTACCGTGCTGGGACCACTATTCTGTGAGAAAATACTGTTAGCCCACTTTGCAGGCTGAGGTGGGGAAACGTGGCTCAGTAAGAGGACTTTGTTGGAGTCTTTGGTGCTTACCGAAGACCTTTTCATTGCACACTAATTTGTCAGTACATTTCACACTCTGTAAAGCTCCCCAGGCTATAATGCACATGAGGGCTACCTGGGCTGTTGGTCTTCTTTATTTGGGCACTTCTATCATTATCCTCCTTCTACATGCATAGTGTTTTAAGTCTTCTCCACATCTCTTAGTGGTATTAAGAAAATTCAAAGCTGAAAATAGTTTTTGAAATGTCTGCATGTTAGACCTGCAAAATATTACTGTACTTTATTGCTAATGCTGTTTCCATAATAAAAATATTTAATACAAAGTATGATACCCTGTATGAGCTTCACATAAATATTTCCATTATATCACTGATACGGATCAGAAAAATTTCAGTATGCACGTCCTGCAAATGCAAGTGTAATTGATACAAGGTATGTATCTTAATGTACATCTTGAGTAAACATAAGAAAACCATACCCTAATGAAAAACAGACTTTGTCTTACAATGTGCAATCATGCTTTTACATCTAAACTGGACTTTGGGTTTAGAAAACAAATCTTAAATCAGTCCTATTCAGAGGATAAATCACAGTTCATATACTTGCAAAAAACTTTTGTTCTAGGAAAGCCTTTTGTGGAAAAGCTTGGGAAACTCCATCCAGCTACAGTGGTGGAGGGGTGGGAAAGGAAGGCTTGAGGTATCAGTTCAAACAATCTGAGGAAAAAGTTGAATAAACATTGAAGACAACAGAATAGAAACCAGACGCCAAATATTCATTCACGGAGTCTTCAGAGGGGATTTTGAGATTTATTTTAATTGTTGTTGAAAGAAAAATATTGATTTTTGGATGAAAAATGTATGCAAATTCAGCTCTGGTCAACATAAAAAAGTGTTTCCTATTCAAAGCAGAAAAAAGCAAAGCAAAGCAACCCATAAAATCAACTTTCAATCCCCTGAGGTGGCCTTTAACCTGGATTGAAAAGGGCAGGAAAAGAAAAAAAATTTACATGTGAATAATAAAAAATGCAGTGCTTGAATCAAAGGACATAAGCCTGGTCCAAAAACAGGAAATCTCAAGGGAGAGATGTGATATGTAAACCAGAGAACGATGGGACTGCTCCTGAGTTTCCGAAATGATGTTTGGAGTATGAGGAATAAATAGGACCTCTGTCCAGTTTGCTGGCCCCACAAGGACTGCGTGGGCACTGCAATGTCATGAGGGAATAAACCCAAAGGCTGCACCAGTGAAGGTATATGTGTGTATATAGATATATTATACATATATACATAGCATGATACATTAACTGATGTTCAGTAGGAGCTGCAGGGCAGACTAGCTGAACGTCTCTCCAGAACGACGGAATAAGAATCACAGGAAAGCACAGTTGAGTTCCTGCTCAATGAGAAGAAAAGAGACAGCTGCGGCTTTTATCAAATAAACAACAGAGGCTTCCCCAGAGCTCTGCTCGGGGGATTTTAGCTACTCAGGTACCTCCTGGGGAAGCGTGGCGGGACGGGACACACTTTGGTGTTAGCCGGAAGGGACGGTGGGCAGGAGAACACCGTTCTGGATGTCGTACCACTGCCAGGAGGGAGCTGATGGAGAAGGCAGAGCAGATGGGAGGGTAAGTAAAAGCAAATACAGCACAACCGACTCCTTCGCTGCCTGTAAAGGAGAGTGGAGAAATAACGGGCTGGTGGGCTTTAAAAAATAACCCCATCTGCCTAGTGTTAACAAACATACTGGGGGAAAGTTAACAGCTGCTGGAAGAGAGTCTATAAAGCAAAATGACAAGTTGTCCTGCTATGGAGGGAAGATAAGGCGCAGCACGGCTGCATCAGAAACTCTTCAGTGACCTGAGGGCTAAGAGAGGAACAACAACAAAAATAAATATTAGAAATAAACATTTACAACTGTACGAGGGAGGATGAGTGCCCAGGGGATGACAGAAGGTCTGCCCCTCTCCTGGACAGGAGGCTCAGCCTGCCCGGCTTCGGGGAAGCGGAGCGTTAAAACAAAGGGGTGTCTCTACCCACCCGGTACCTCACGAAGAGATGCCCACCGCCGGGTACCCACATTTTTTGGCAGAGAGGTGGGCAGGACACCAACAGAAAGGGCTCAGCTCAAGGCAATCGATGAGTATCAGCCGCGGCGGAGGGCCGGGAAAGGTTGAGGGCCAGTGGGTCGGCCTGGCCTCAGCCCTCGGGAGGCTGCCTCGGCCGGCGGCGCCGGGCGGACACACGGACGCGCCCTCCCGCCCCGGCCGCTCTCTCTAGGACCTGCGATGAGTTTGCCCGCTGGAGCCGGCCTCAGCGCCTGCGCGGAGGGAGGCGGCCGAGCCCCTTATCCCCATGGAGAGCGCCGGGGCCGAGCCCAGCGATAGCCGCCCGGAGGAGGACGGCGCCGCGCCCTGCAGCGGCCTCCCGCCTCCGGAGCAGTCCGCCGCCACGGTGAGGGTGCGGGGGGTGGCGGCGGAGGGGCGGCGTCTCCCCTCTCGCCCTGCCGCGGACCGCTGGCCCCGGCACGGCCTACTCCGGCGGGTCGAGCACCGGGCTTTCCTGAGCGTGCTGCCCGGCCGCCGGCCCGGGGCGAGCGGGCAGGGGCTCGGAGGCTGGGGCCGGGCGGAAGCTCAGCGCTGACCGCCGCGGTGGGAAGGGGTACAGGTGGGCCGAGCCCTCAGTCTGCTTGCCTGGGGCCGAGCCCCTGCCCGGGGAGCTCGGGGCAGAGCTGTGCAGCTTGGCCCTCCCAGCTGCCGGGTCCTCGTTCCAGCCCCATTCTGGCTGGTGTCAGAGGGCTTTGTGTGCCGTCCGCACTCATCCTTAGTGCCAGATTATTTTTTTTATTCGTTAATTATCTTCAATTCGTCGCCCCCTTAATTTCACCTATAACTCCCTCTCCCTGCGCAATTCAGCTCTGCCTTTTCAGCGTGAGTGTGTGGTCCTGACTGACTTCTGCCTGCCGATGTGTAAAAGATAACGATTCTCTTCTGAGAGATTAAAAGACACCTCGGTCTGGATGTATTGTGTTTCCTGTGAAAGGGGAGGGGTGGTTACATGTGTTCCAGGTGTCCTGAGGAGGATTTCACCTGGAGTTGGGAAGTGTTTGGGTAGAGAGTGTAGGCGTTGGTTTGTTTGTTTTTAAAAAAGGTTTGTTTCTTACCTGTAAGAAAGAATATTTCTCCTTTCTGTACCTTCCTGGCTCACGATGGCTTTTGGTATCCCAAGTTGTCTGTTGAGTTTGGGGTTTGTTTTCTTCCCCCCAAAAGCAGGTATTCTGTTTTCATTTGCAAATGTAATACAGAACATGGGTATAAAATGAAGCCGTGCCTTTATCCTATAGAGACCTGTCTTATTTGAACAACTGTGGTGCGACAGAAGGGGAGGCAGGGTTAGTAGCCTTTGCCTTGTATGGCTAATGTTACATGTATCTTTATTTTCCTCTTCTAAAAAGATGGAAGACTGTTTGGCAAGAAAAATGGAAATCACTGTTTCGGAAGCCGAAAAACGGACTGGGAGGAATGCCATGAACATGCAAGAAACATACACCGCTTACCTCATTGAGACAAGGTGGGTGAAGAGAGTGTGCTCTCAGAGTACGTGGATGTGTCATTCTAAACAGGTTCTCTCTCCTTCCCCCAAAAAATGTTAAGGTACAGTTGAGAGGATCTAGTTTGTTTATGATTTGTTATGTGATTATCAGCCTGCTTGTGAGGATCTTTTCCCATGAAAACTTGGTGTCTGATCTCCAATACAGTATTAATGCTGGTGTTGTGTAACTGTATACAGTGGTAATTCTTCAGTTGGAGCTAGGTGGAAAAATGTTTTCTGGAAAGACGTTGCTTTAATATGGTGTCAGCAGCTGCTTGGTTGTTTGTTAGGCATGGACTGGATAAATTTATCTACATATATATGAGTCTGTATGTGAGAGGGGTTGTACGTTGTGGTCTAAAGGAATGGTTAGGCTTGTTTGGGATCACAAGAAAATAAAGAAGTCTCATGACTTATGTCATGTGGTCAAAATTTACTGCTCCGCTAATATTTGTGTTTTGCGTGATCTGATCACCACATAATCCTTGTAGATGCTCTAAGGGTTAGGGTTAATTAAGTATTTCCTTCCTTCATACTAGCTTGAACTTTCACTGGAAAACTTACTGCTTTCAATAATCTTATGTTACATAGATTAATAATACAAGTATGGTAAACACACTTGGTGCCACAAAGACAACTTGCAATTTTAAGTATTGAGTAGTGAACAAAGCTTTAAAATCTCTTCTAACTTATAGTTACTTCCCAGTCACAGATGACTCCCATTATGCAGGATCATGTTACTCAGCTGAAGTAAGAATTTCAAAATTAGACTTTATTAGGAGTTTTGTCTCTCTCATGTTTATATTAATAGTTTAAAGCTTTGGACCTTGCCTCGGGAATGATCTGCTGTACAGATAAAACCTTCTGAAACAAAGCAGTTGCATTTTGCAAAGGCTCTGAAGAGTTCAAGTTGTAATACTATGGCATAAGTCTTCTAGTTACTAGTTAAAATGCTTTTTAACTTGTTTAACTGATGAGGGGGAACACCAGTCACGCTAACTGCAGATCTGTTGGGATATGTTTACTGTATTTTGCTACACTTTAAGAATAAAATACAAAAATATGCATGTTATATTTTTCAAATATTGTAGCTCTTTGGCAATTGCTCAGATGTTTAAAAAATACTTTTACAGTGTATTGATATTAAAGATCACATCTTCTCACATAAGTAATGTTATTTTTCTTTTAATGGTGTTCCTGAAGGAAAAGAGAAGAAAATTGGAATCATTGGTGTCTAACTGTGATGGGAAGTGTGCTCTGGGGGCATCTTTATGTAGCCCCAGAACATGCTGACTGCGTCTCCTTTCCCAGTCATCCTTACATTACTTTAGACTCACTCCTGCTGGTCTCTCCCAGTGGTTCTTTCATAGTGGCAAAACTGTATTTTGCTGCCCAGATTGCTTTCTTTCATTAAGATTTATTTTATTCTGTGGTCAGCAAATACCAAGACCAATTACATGTTTGTCACAGAACTATTGAATATGTGGGTTTGTCACATCTCTAATAAAATAGGTTCTCTGTTCCTTTTGCTGAGAAGGCAAAATTTCTTGCATAAATATAATTGCTGGCTATTAAATGTGCTTCCTGCTGAGCCTGTAGCTGTAGGTGGGCTTCACAGCAATTTGTGTGTGGGTAATAGGATATTTTGTAGCTGAAGAATAAAACTCAGTTTATAGTAATATAAAAGGAAGACCACTTAATAATAGTTGCATACGATTATGTCAGCCGGGGTTCTGCCATTACTGCTATCTAGGTTTTAATTTCAGTTTGCACTGAGGAATTGCATGCATCTAGGTAAACAAGAGACACAAGATGGATGCAATTACAACCCCTGTATATTTGTTACAGAACAGGAGTACCTAAACTTTTAACACGTTAGTTTCATTAGTGGTGATGAAACTGTGCTCAAATTTCAAGTGAGTGTTGCTTCCTTTTTTCTTTCCAAAATAAAAAGATGTCTATTGTTTGTTTTTTGTTTTTTTTTTTCAAGTGATATTACACCTCCATGTAGATCTTTTTCTTTGAGACAAAACAAATTCTGCTGCTGTAGACTGCAGAGCCTCAGCAAATTCCAAGGGTTGTGCTTCCTGAAAGCATCTCTTTTATTCTTGGCTTACACCTTTCTGCATTAGCTAAGTAGATTTTTGTGGTGAGCTATTTCCGTTCAATTAGTCTTGAAGTCCATTTGTTTCACAGCTTCCGTTAAACTATATGGTTATTTAAAAATAACTTAGTTTTTATATTTCCCTGTGAGAACAGAGGAACACTTCCACCTCTTTGTGGGAAATGGCATTAAGGCAAGTAAAAATTCTTAAAATTAAGATGTGTAGCTAAATATTCCTCCTTGAGATGCAGGTGCTCAGCATATCACATGCTTTTTCTGTGAGAGAAATTGCAAATATCCAGGATCTCACTTAAATTCAGGATTGCTTCCTCGTTAGAAACTTAGGCAGCTGTGCCTTATACCAGAGTCTGCATGAAACTACAAGAACTGAGGTAGTATAAAACCCAGAATTTGAACCCTGGTCTTGTACCCATTGTTTTTCATGACAGCACTGAAAGTCAGTCAGTATTCAGTGTGCTCTAAGTGCTCTGTGTTGATGGACTTCTAATTATAGTACATACAGGGTTGCCTTTTTTTTTCCTGTTCTCCTTTAAAGTAAACAATTTATTCTGTAGTAGATGCTTCCATTTAGGTAACTTTGCTTTTGTCACTGCTGATGTAGATCTCTATCCTAGTCACGCAGTATGATGACTAGAGTGTGTTTTGGGTGTGGGTTGTTTGTTTGTGGGTTGTTGTGGGCTTGTTTTGTGGTTTTGCTTTTTGTGTTATTTTTTTTTTTTAAATTTAAATGTGGCTTTAGGAAGAAGTAAAACAACTTTGTGCAGCCTGGTAGCTGACTATTTAATAGTGGGATCTGTGGTTTCCAGCCCTATTAATCTTTACTTCTTTTTGAAGCATATTTGCTTGTTACATCCCCAGTATGGCTGGGGAAGTTACTAATCCTATTTCTGTTTTCAGCATTTGGAAAGTTTTCCATTAGTTAAGTTGTGCCATGGTGTTACTGCTTCTCCCTTAATGCCTTGGATTGCCCATCCAAAGTGTAGGGACTTCTAAAGAAAGTTTCTGTGAGAGAAATTAACTTGGAAATCAGTAGCCAGGCAGGTCACAGTTTAGTGGTAGCAATGCTGCACGATGGGACTTCAGGAGTTTTTCCTTTGTTACAGTTTGAGTTCCTTTCCCAAAGTCTGCCGTTCCACGTTGGGCTAGGCGAAGGGCTCAGGCATGCACTTCCTGGGGAGAGGCACAGAGGTATGTTGTCTTCTAATAAAACAACAAAATGCAGATTTAGGTCACTGAGAGTCAGGAAGACTTGTCTGCTCTCTCCAAAGGAGGTATTACGAAAAAAGGAAAAGGTCTGAATTTAGCATGAGCTTTAGGTGGGAGAGTCAGGAGCTGAAAGACAATGGAGTTGTTGAAAACACACTGCTGATCTTTACTTAATTGACACTATGAATCATTAACCTGTTGAGCTGATGTATATTTTAGTTAAATACAGCAAACTGGGTGACAGTATTAAAAAAAATAAGAAACACTTGACTGAAAAATCTTCTTACAGGAGAACTGCCTCTTTGTTATTCAGCTTGGCAGGTAACTTCTGCTGTATTACAAAGTAAATAGCTGATCTATAATGATTGCTGTTCTGTCTGTCGAGAGGCCTTAATACAGAGACCATTTCTAAATAGCTAATAGAAAGTTTCTCAGCCCTCTAAAATGGTATTTCTCCACAGAGAGAGTGAACCTTGTCCGCTGCAGGGGAGTGGAAGTGGTGTTTCTCATACAAAGGAAGGTCAAAGGCTGAAAGCAAAGCTACTGCTTCTGCGATTGAAGAGGTGATTGCTTTTACAAGGAAATAAACCAATGTATTTCCTTCTCATCTGATTTAATATTTTGCAGCCATTCCTCTTTTTATTGCATCCAGAATTGTTTAATGGCTCATTTAAGATAATTAGTTTAAAATGGGAAATGGGAAGAGGTTAATTAGATGGACTAAAGTTTTCACATTGGCACTTTGAATTACGGCAAATGAATGTGACTTTTGGAGTAATGTAATCTTCTAATCACTTATGATAACATCAGTTATGAATGTAAAAGCTGAAGGTTTCAATTTTGTCTTTAATTTTTTTTTTCAGGCAGGTTGGTTCATTCAATGAATAACTTGCATTGTTAAAACTGTACTTAGAGGGGAAACATATGGTTTTTCCTGCCTGAAGACTGTACAAGTATTATATTGTGTTTTTAAAACCAAAACAAATTGAGAAGTTTGACCGAATGTCAACAAGTGATTATAATCTTAATTGAAACTGGTCTGCAGTACTTGCATTTAATGGTGGAGTTCATAATGTGGCCTAAAAAATTAGATGGTAATGAAGGTATTAAGTGTAATGAGTACCTTTGTGGATTTCTACTTCCTTTCTGGGATGGGGTTCCTGGGGAGAAATACTCTTGTAATTGGTGATATTTTATGGTCTCATGTATAACCAGGTGGAGACATTTTTGGTGTGATTTAAAAAAAAAAATAAATTTCTTGCATCTTGCTTGCCTGTACCAAATCCATTCATGCAGTTTCAAACTCTTAGTACCTAGTTCAGAAGGCAGGGGGATGGACACAAGTTCATCACTGTGTGCTGTATGGTACTTTACTGCCACAGCTTTGCAAAGAACTTTGCTGCTCCCCTCCTTTACCCAACTCTGCAGCATTGCACACTCTAGAGTGCAGAACGTGGCTGCTTTTACTTTATAAAAGCCTGGGTGTAAGGAGGAATCTTAATCTAGTGTTAATAATTTCAAAATGTATTAAATCTATTAAAGTGGGCTAATTTAAAAAGCATAGCTTCTTTGAGCGTTACAAAGCTCACTCCTGAAATGTTGTTTTCCCCCTCTGGTCACTAAAAGTCACTAAACTGAAGTTTCACAGACTGTTGAGAAAACAACTAGAGCAGGTGCTGCAGAGGCAGCAGGGATTTCCTTCCTGCAGGGAAGGGCAGCATGGTGGCAGACTCCTGCCGAGGTGCAACTGTTAGGGTGCAGCTTTTTGCAATGGGATGTTGGGCAAAGAAAAAAATCCAAATGCTTCTCTGGACAAGTGTCTGTCTACCTGTTTTGGTGTCACATTTACTCCCTTCACCTGTTGTCTCTTAACTGCTTTTCACCCAAAACAAGAACTGCATTATATAAAGATAAAAGCAACAATTACAACCAAAAAAAGACAGTGTTTCACAATTCTAAGACAGCAAGAATAAATGTGCATTAGAATAAAGAAAGGAAGTGTGATTTGAGAAGAGAAACAACATCAGGTTGCTTAACTCGGAATATGCTGAGGAGATTTTATCAGATGCTGTCTGTTTAAAAAAGAACAAACTATGTGGGCGGGTTTGACCTTCAAGGTTCTCTAGTAGTAATTTAATCTTTTTCTTCAGGGTATGTGAGGCTTGTGTATCCGTCGTAAGGGTTGTAAAGCTTGATTAATTTGGACTTAGGGAAACCTAGCCTGTTGTCCGCAGATCTGCTTTGTCAGAATAAATTGACAGTAGGCTTTAAGTTTAGTAAACTTCCTTAGTTTCTTCAGCGTGGGCAGGGAAGATGTGGTGAGTGGCATGGTCTGGTCTGGCAGTCTGCGTGCTTCCTCCTTGAGTTCTTGAGGCCCCTTGTGGGCATAAAACTTCAAGTAACGGGGTGCCTCCATCTCTGTTGTGGAGTAGTGATGATTTGTTCTGACGTAGGACTGGGCTTCTCTATAAAGCTGTGGTCCTTCCCTGCTGAAGTGCTACATTCCTAGATGACCTTTGAAAAATTTTGGTTCCTGTTTAATATTCTGCATGATATTTTTTTGTCTGTGTGGACTGTTACTACTCCAATTATTGTGTTTTTTCAAATAACTGATGTGTTCTTGTTAACTTTGACAAATACAAAGCTGATAGAACAGGCATGTTGAATAATTTTTTGCACAGTTAAGGCTCCACATGGTCTTTGCTGCTTCTAGTTTATAATTAACTCTGCCAAACAGTCATGAAGCATTAAGAGCATAATTTACACTGGAACATTCTCTTGTCAGAAGGCTGCTATCTCTTACAATGCCAGCTTACTGATGGTGTGTTGACCTGAACCCTTATGAATGATAAATGGAGTGCTGTACTATTACAATATGTGATATTCCTATCCGTGTGTTTGCTTTCCTTCAATGTTTTTAGGATAGGAACGTAAAACGTAAGCCTATTCTCTTCTAACCTGTAATCTGTACTATGGAGGTAGAGTATATGTAGTTCTCCAACCAGACTTGAATCTGTGAAGTCACTTTTAAATTTCTAAAGACATTCTTGATTTAATTTCTCTTCCACTTGTTAGTTTGTAGCAGAGCGCTAGTCTTTAGTTCTTTTTTCACACTTGTGGTGTTAAAACTATTGAAGCTTATTAAATGATAATGTGACTCTCTTGACTGCAGAAATTGGGAGCGCTAAGAAAAAGAGAGATGAACTTTTACATAACACTGACTTGGCAAAAACGGGTGTGTGGAGGAATGGCAAGCCAGAGCAGGATGAGTTAAGGCAAATCAACTATGGAAGACAAGCTACCTAACTTTATACTACTAATGTATATTACTGTAATTGTATTTGATATGAGTTACAGATGTGTGTACTACCAAAATTTGGGATAGTTCTAACATCTTGTGAAGTTGTATTTCTACAAAAGTGCATTTGAAAGCCAAGTAGGAATGTCTGGACCAGCCACTTCCTTGAAAGATAAACTCATTTTCCTTCCTCTCTGTGCTGACCTCACTGATGTTATAGGTTATTCAGAAAGTGATAAATATAAGATCAGGCTTGCACTGCATTGGGAATTGATTGGGTTAGAGGCAAAAGACCACACTTAAGTACACACTGCTGTGAAATGAAACAGCCAATGAAATTTTCTGAGTACCTGGTACTTAGGAGGTGGAACACACTATATTTGAAGTTGCCTATGGCAGTGTAAGCCCATAGAATAAGTTAAGTGGAGATGAAAAATAATTGTGGGTAGCAGCATTTTTTCCATAGGGGCTCATATTGACAAGAAAAATAAGAATGATGTTTAAAAAAATAAAGTGAACTGTTCTTGTAGTTTACCTTTGGTGGTAACTTCTTAAGCCTCTGTAACTCTACTGTATGTCTGAAATGTGTTAGGCTGCCATAAACTGTCAGTAGTGTGTGCACATCCAGCTTGCCTCTAGTTACAAGGTGATGCAGTCAGCCTTAAAGTTCAGTTAAATTTTAAAAAGATGAGTAATGAAACTCTTATATTACAGAAAAATCAAAACTGGAAAGAAGAGCTAGTTAAACACAACTCCTGTGCCAGTCCCAGGGTTGCATTTGCTGTGGCCAGGAAATGGTTATGCATAGGAGTGACAGACATTTAATAGAAATGGACCAAATGCATCCTGCGGTGTTTTTTTAATGTGTTTTTTTTTGTGTTTTTTTTTGTTTTGGTTTGGGTGGTTTTTTGTTGGTTTTGGGTGTCTTTTTTGGGTGTTTTTTTTTTTCCTTCCTTTCTTTGTTGCCTGACAGAACATGCATTATGGTACGGAGACCTCCTTGTTCCAGATCTGAGATCTGGATCAGTAATCTTCCTGCCTTTAGAGTATGGGTGGCTGCAGCCCGCTTCACTCTCTGCAATGTGTCTGCCTAGCTCTAGGTAAGTCTCTGGTGTCTGTGTTGGCACAGCAACATCTGTATCTGCAGCACAGATGGGTCCTCCTGGGATGTGGCTGGGTTCTTAGGGCAGTTCCAGCCTGTGTTTTTCTCATCTCCCTATTAATGTTTCCTTGTGCAGTGTATTCTCAGACAGGGCACACGTAATCATATGATATATTGATGGTGGCAGTCTTGGTTAAGGGTTGTTAATAACCCATGCAGATGTAGGGCTCTTGAAACCCATGGTGTAAGTCAGTGCAAGTGGTTGATAGCCTCTGAAGCTGGAGATTAAAAGGATCCCTAATTCTGAAGTAATTCTTTGTGAGTGTCTTGAATGGCCAGGTTGTTTACCAAACCCTGCTGGGAGTTTCTCCTCTAGGAAAGTGAGGTTTGTGCCTTCAGCTTTCAACTAGACAATTAATCTTCCAGAACATAATAGCTTAATTCTTTATCTATTTAAGTTTACCTCCAACTCAGCGACGGTACAATCACTAGATACCTACTGAAGTGTTCTTGAAATGTTTAAATTGTGCAGCGTTCTTTGTAGGAAGAATACTGCACAGCCTGTCAGCCCAGTGCTATGCCAAGTTTACCCTCTTCAGAACTTTGTGGTTGCAGTTACAACTTCATTAGATCGAAATACTCTAATAGAGAAGAAGCATTCTGTGGTGTGTTGCCAGTGCAATTTAGTGGCTGTCAGTAGTGTGCTCACCTTTTAAGTCAGTCTCAGACAGTTTTAATCTGCAGCAGTTTGTGTTGGATGCTTATGAATACATCCTTTTTTTTTTCTTCCTCCTTGTGATTTTTTTTTTTAAAACTACAAAGTCAGTTATCTGGAATAAATGTCGTTCCACCAGGCAAGGATAGATATATAGAAAATGTTCTGCCTTACTCATTTATAAAAATTCCTTTTGCATAAATCTGTATTGCATTACTTCACCTCAAGATGTAACCATGGTTTGTGGAGGTTTTTTGTTTGTTTGGGTTTGGTTTTGTTTTGTAAACAAGAGGATATAGCAAGACTGTTCCTCTCTGAGAGTTCAGAAATGGATGACAAAGGCTTCTTGTATTTTGTTTAAGTGTACCAAATAATTGGGGCCACTCTGGAGTGGGATTTTTTCTTTTTCAGTAAGATCGCTAGAAATCCAACCTTGTAGGTTAAGAATAGTTTAAAAAAAAATTGTGTGATACTTAAATGATTTTAAAACTTGACTCCAGAGGGTTCTTATGAATTCAAGAACTACATAGCCTGAATTCTGCTGCAAGAAATAATGTAGTACCCTATCCTACAGAGTACCATACAAGTAAGTACTTGTAGTTCCTAGCTTACTGTGCCCATTTCTGGGCTTGCCACACAAGAAGGATGTGGATGCACTGAAGCAAGTCCAGTGAAGGGCCATGAAGATGATTATGGGTTTGGAGTGTCTGACATGCAGGGAGAGGCTGAGAGGTGGGGTTGTCTAGCCTCAGAAAGAGGCAGCTCAGGGGATCTTAGCAATGTGTGTCAATACCTGGTGGGGGAGGTAAAGAAGATGGAGGCAGACCCTTTCTGTGATACACAGAGAAGGGACAAGAGGCAGTGGCCACAAATTCAAATATAGGCCAAACATGTTTGGCCATGTAGCCAGACATGGGAATGGGTTGCCCAGTCTGGTAGTAGAGTCTTTGTCCTTGGTGATACTCAAAACCCAACTGGACATGGCTCTGAGCAACCTGCTTTGAGCAAGGGAGTTGGACTACAGATGAGCAGAGGTCCCTTTCAACCTCAGCTAATCTGTGATAATCTCATAACATAGCAAATACCGTTTCATGTTGGTTTATGCCAGTGCTTTGTATGCTAATTAGTCACTTAATATAAGAGCTTGGGTAGACACAGACGTCACTGGGTTCTGTTAAGTGCCTTGTCTGAATTCTCTCTCTGTGTTTATTCTGGCATGCGCTAACTGCCAAGAAGCATTACTGACCTGATACTTATTTTATGATATTGTGAAGTATTTCTGTTGCTTTAAATGCCTTGTATGAAGAATGACTTTTTACTTTTCAATCCTATAATATTCCATGATTTCTCCTTATATACTAACATAAAATTCCTTTAGCCCCTTGCTAGGTGATGTTGACTTTAAGTTTTTGATGAAATTTTCAGATGCATCAATTTTGTACCTGCTTACCGTATCTTTAGATAGTTTGTTAGACTGCATGTCCTTAGTCTTTAAATATAAAAAGATATCACTGGGGGGGGGGGGGTGTAGGGAGGGAGGGAGGGAAAGGAAGTGCTTTGAAATTTGCTGTTTTTTGAAAAATATCCTTTAAAATTTTTTAATATTTTTAGTTATTTTACCTGTTCTAGCTGTTGCAGGCAAGACAGCTTTTACCCTCTGAAGTGAAGACTTTCCTACTGAATAGTAAATTCCTTGTTGTAGCTGCTCATGAAATCGTGTTGGCTTGGATCCTAACACTGTTCCAAGACAAATATGTCTAATTCTCTAGTGAAGTGAACTAAGTCACTTGTGTGACTATTTACTTGACTGCGACCTACCTGTTTGTTTGTGGTATGATGAAACTGCGTTGACTTTTCCTGTGTTCCTAAAAAAAATTGTGCTATCAGGCAGAAATTATATTTAAATTAAGTATGTAGCCATGAAATTAAGGTTACTTTAGATTATGGGCAAGTTAATGCAGTAATCATTACTGGATAACTATTTTTAGGGCCTTTGCTATAATAGTACTGATGGTACGAGGGAGAAGGTGATAGCTTACTAATGCTCAAATATGCTGTTTTATCTTTCAGAGCTGTTGAGTCCCAGAGTGAGGGACAGTGTGCCCCAGTGGACTCCCTGTGGCGACGTTACAGTGAATTTGAGTTGTTGAGGAATTACTTGTCAGTTACCTACCCACATATTGTTGTTCCACCTTTGCCAGAAAAAAGGGTGAGGAAGCTGAGGCTGCAGCTTGCTTTGTATTGTTTGTTATTTATTTACTGTTAACACTCTTCTGTTTAAATAGGCTGACTTTGTTTGGCATAAGCTATCAGCAGACAATATGGATCCAGATTTTGTGGAAAGAAGAAGAATCGGTTTGGAAAACTTCTTGTTACGTGTGGCTTCACATCCCGTTCTTTGCCAAGACAAAATCTTTTATTCATTTTTAACACAGGTATAGTAAAGTGATGTGCTTTCTAAATACATTCTTTAGTGATTATTTAAGATAATGTCTTCTGTTCTTTTTCCCTCCCATTGACCCGTAGCTTCTTCTGTGTCTAGAAGAAGGATAGACAATGTGAATAAACTTGAGGTAGAAAAGGCTTGTCCCTGTAAAATCTTCTTAACAGCCCAGTGCAGTTGTACAATTGGCCTTCTAACGTACCTTATGACTTTTTCCAGTCTAGTTTTCAGGATCCTAAGAGAGAGTTTCCACCTCTTTGGAGCAGCATATTGGGAACTTCTTTCCTAGTTACCATGCTATACTGCTGGCTGCACAGACAGTACTGGCTTCCAATTCACTCTTTGAATATCTGATATTCATATCTGTGATATCTGTGATAGCTTTGCGGTTTGAATCATGATCCACTCATATGTGTTGTGGTCCAAAACCAATACAATATGTTATCACAAAGGTTGTGATCCAGTTGTCAGCTAAAGCATTGCATTCTGCAATATGAGGTGTTGGATGTTTGGTTTTTCCTGTGCTTTGATGAGAGATTCCCAAATAGTGGACTGAGCAGATGGTTACCCCAGCATGGTGTAGTATGTAGATGAACCAGTGTATGGAAACTGAAAATGGTGGACAACCAACCGCTACACATGAGCGAGGTGACTGCATGTGCACTATAAACAGCTGTCACCTGTATGTTCTCTGTATGCTCTCTGCCTCAAGCTGCAAAGGTACTTGGAGCTGCAATAATCTAATAGGCAATAGATAATAACTACCCTTAGAATCATTAAGGTTGGAGAAGACCTCTAGGATCATCAAGTCCAGCCACCAATGCAACACCACCATGCCTATGTCCCAAAAGTGCCACATCTACACAGTTTTTGAACACCTCCAGGGAGGGTATCTCTACCACCTCTCTAGACAGCCTGTTCCAATGCCTGACCACTCCTTCAGTAAAGAAAGACATTTTTCCTAATATCCAGTCTAAACCTCCCCTGACACAGCTTGAAGCCATTTCCTCTTGTCCTATTGCTAGTAACTTGGGAGAAGAGACCAACACCTGCCTCACTACAACCTCCTTTCAGGTAGTTGAGAGCGATAAGGTCTCCCCTCAGCCTCCTCTTCTCCAGACTAAACAACCTCAGTTTCCTCAGCCACTCCCCACAAGACCTGTTCTCCAGACCCTTCACCAGCTTTGTTGCCCTTCTCTGGACACACTCCAGCACCTCCATGTCTTTCGTGTAGTGAGGGGCCCAGAACCGAGCACAGTATTTGAGGTGTGGCCTCACCAGTGCTGAGTACAGGAGCACGGTCACTTCTCTACTCCTGCTGGCCACACTATTCCTGATACAAGCCAGGATGCTGTTTGCCTTCTTTCTAAAGAGCTGAGCTACTTCTTTAGACAAAGCTGTATGGCTCCTGCCCTAGTTGATAGAATGAAGTAATTGAGTAGTGAAGAGGGGAGAGTTTTCTGGGGGAGGTTAGTATGTAAGCACAACATCATGACATGTTATTCTTGAAAAGACATGGGAAGGTAGCTCTAGGCAGAACTCAGGCTTTCTGGAGAAGCTTTTCTGATATAAGGACTTTCAAAAGCTGTGGCACTCTTAAATCACCCTAACTGAATGTTCTTTTCCTGTATTTTTAGGAAGGTGCATGGAAAGAAGTGGTGAATGAGACTGGATTTCAGTTAAAGGTAATTACTGCAATTGTCTTATGACTGCTGTGACAAAGAAATACTCCAGCAAACATGTCTTAGGCTATTTATGAAAGGCTGTTTGCTGTTAGAATGAGTTAAAGGCCTTGCCTTACATATACTTGTAACTACAAAAAACGGTGTTCTTCGCATGTAATAGGTAAGACTTCAGTTGTTAAGGTCTCTAGCAGGCTTGTTAATATGTGCCTATGTTTGATGCTGAACCATGTAATTCTGCTAGTAATGTAGAATTATGATCCTTACAAGCTTTAAAACTAATGAACTCGAGCCCATAGCAGTGCCTTTGTATGTTGTCAGTTTAGTTTGGGTTGCTTTAAAGATGCGTGTCAGCTTTAGCCTCGTAAGAGGTGCAAGGTGTTAAAAAAAGTAAAGGGAGGGGAGGGGGAACCAAAGGGGTCTGAATTGTAGGTCTTCTCTACAAGGATAAGTTGCTGAAAGGGACTAAGACAGATGGATTTGGTGCCCCTTAACTATTTAACAGAATGTGTCTTGAAGTAGTACTATCCGCATTGATATCAGTGAGTTTGTGGCTGGGTAAACCGGTGGAAGACTTGCAAGAATAAATGATCAAAGGACAGGACAAGAATCTGTGAGAAGCTGATACTTTGCTGGGCTGTGTCTGGAAAAGTTACTATATGAGGACAAACACTGAGCTTTTGTTTCATGGTAACGAGATTAACTTTCATGAAATCACAAATAACTAGGTAGATTATGAAGAATTATTGTGAATAATTCTTAGTGAGAGCTAAAGAAAATCGCTGGTGGTCTTATCCTCAATGTCTGAGGAAGTTTGGTCCTGACACTTCATGTTGATAACTTAAGTTGAAAATAATTCTCTTCCATCATGGTAGGGCTTGCACATTGCTAGTATTCATAATGCAAAAAACGTAAAGCTCTCAAGCTGTATTTTCCTAGTCAACAGATCTTTTATTTCAGCTTACACTCACAGGAGTTCAGAAAGTTTGTACTGGCAGGATATATGTTCAGGAGTGCATTCAGTGGTGTGTGTGTATGAAAGAAAACTCGTAGCAGAATGCTGGGACTATTTGCCTACCTGAAACCATACTGTAGATTAAATGAGAGATGAGCAAGTCCCATTTTCCTTCTAGATTTGATTTTGCATATAGTTTCCCTTTTATAGTTCCTTTTTCCTTAGGAAAGAAAAATAACTTCTTGCAAAAGCCTGGGAAAAAGCATCTTTATTCAACATCCGAAGTATAAAATCCTCAAGATTGGAAGTTATTTGGCACTATGCTGGAGGACAAACCTCTACATGTCATAGACTAGAATCAGACCACTGGTTTATGTGCTGCTGCTGTCTCTGCTGCTGATGCATTAAAGCAGGATGTGTCTTTTGTCCCAAAGGGTTTGAACCAGGCTAACTAAACTTTAAATTAGGCATTAATGCAGTGTAGCATGTTATAGCTGGATGTTGATGTTGGAGACTTTGTTTACTCTGCCAACTGTATCATTAAATCATGCCTTTCCTCTCTCCCACCCCCAGCACTTAATTTTATTCTTTAAGGGATTTGTCACTTGGGATTTTAACCCTTCCTTCAGGAAGGAGAAAATACCCCCCATCTTTTTAGTTTACTTACATGATTATAGGATCATAGTAGGAATTAACTGTCTGAAAAACTCCTTGACTATACCTCACTTCATGGGGAATTCACCTCTAAAATGCTTGTGTGTATTAGTCTTAAATCAAGTTTAGGACTGGACATTTTTCTAACAGTGTAATTCTGTGTGGTGAAAATGCTAAAAGGTGGTGTGTGGGAGTTACTGTGCTGTTAATGGCAAGAAAGAAATAACCCTACTAAGACAGCTGAGCATTGGCAGGATCTTGGTTCCTGCCTGACAGTGCTTGTGTACTTACTGAGCCATTCCTTCAGAGCACTACCTGTGTCTGAAACAAAAGGCAGAAACTTGCCCTGTAACTGTAATGTAGGATGTGATCCTTCTCAAGTGTAAACCTGTTGGATGTGTATGCTGTCCCAACAAACTGAAATGGCTTTGGTGCCTGCTGTTTCAACATAAATATTTTGTGAAATAGCTACTTAGAGGGAAGGACTCTGATTTAATATCAGTGTACCTAGGAGGTGTTCAGACTGTTAATGTGTGAGAAGTATGCGTACGTGGGTCTGAATGACCTGATATCTAACTGGCATATGTAGTGACTTGTGGGGATAGAGCAGTGGAGGTCCAAGGCCATACAAGCCTGTGGAGTGCTCTGAATAAACATAAAGCCTGGGCTAGGAGTGGAGTTACTGCAGTGTTTTGTGTTCCTTGCGCTATCTTGGACAAGCTTCCCCACGCTGCCTTCATTTTCCCTTTGCAAGATAGTCTTACAGGAGCACCACACGTAGCAGTGACAATGAACCTGTTTTTCTTCCAGTATCAGTTATAGTCTTGCAGGCTTCATTCACTTACCTTTTGGTTTGTGGACTATATTTTGTATTGGTGGTTTGGTGGTTGGAAGAAGGACAACTAAAGGTAGCAAGATTTCCATCAGTACCTCTCATCCTAGTTTGAAGAAAAACTGATTTTCCTTCAACTTGGATGCTGTCCGAAGTGTCCCTCGGATATGGGGGTGGTTCCAGGTGAAAGGAACTTGCAGTGATATTCAAATATGGATATCTTCTGCTCAGCTCCAGTGCAGTGGGAGGTGAAATAGTCTGAAACTGCGCTTGTCTCATTTGTAAAATTTACTGAAAGGGCCTTAAAGGAAGGACTCTGTTCTTGGTTTAGGCAAACACTGCGTTCCTCTTACTGTCAAATTCAAAATAGCTTTTCCAGCTCTAAGTTGGCTGTAACTGCGCAAAATATTCCTGTGTCATATCCCATGCTAACAAGTACTGCTGGAGAAACTTACTGCTAGCAGTTGTGGCACAATCCATTACCTAAAAGAGTACACTATAAGAAATCCATGCACCTCACAAGATGTGTTATTTATTGTTCTTTCAATGGAAAGAGGGATGTTTTGATCAAAAGTAAACTGGAGCCATTTTACCTGAGTTGGAGTTCTCATGCAGTATAGGTGAGCCCTGAGTGAGCTATATGTAAAATATGCCATATAGAAATGAAAAGTTGTGGTGTTGTGGGACCTCCTTAGATAAGGCTGGGATATCTCATCTGTATTGGTGTCATATTAAGGGTGAATACCCATTGCATAGTCTAATGATCAATTAAACTGGAAAAAAAACCCCAAAACCCTCCATAGAGGGATTCAATGCTACTATTGCAGTCATTGGTAAACGAACATCTCAGAAAGTAAAGTAGCAAACTACCTTTTTTAACTAGGTATTGAACTTTCTTCTGTACAGACTTATATATGAGCTATTTTAGAAAAGAACATTGCATTAAAAATGGCTCTGTTTTGATATACAAATTACATCTATTCTGTGAAGCCAGTCATAAAATAAGAGAACACCGTATATAAGATTTTGATTTCACTGGGGAACTGTTCCTAGTAATAAAGAGCATATAGAGGTCACTCTACCACCAGTTTTATTTGGTTTGAAAAATATAAAATAGTTTGTCCATATGGTCTTATGTTACCTAATTGCTTCATCTAAAAAGAATGTAGGGTTGTATATCTTAACTCCGTGATTTGTGTAATATTTTAAGAAGGGACTACTTTTGTGGGATTTGGATTATACCAGCTTAATTTTAGTGGATACTGTTTACATCCTAGTTCACAAAAATAGCGTAGTTTTTTGACTTTTTAATAAAAAACTGACATGCAGAGCAGCTGGTGTCAACTTGTTCAATGGTTGAAGATTTAAATATGCCAGGAAGGCAGAATTTTTTTCTAATAACGCTGCCAGAAGACTGAGATTTTTTTGTCACTGGAATTTAATTGCATTAAATTAACAAAGCTTTTTTTCCCCTTTTTTCAGGCAGATTCCAGATTAAAAGCTCTTAATGCAACATTCAGAGTGAAAAACCCAGACAAGTAAGATTCCACATCCTTCCTCCCTCCCTTTCTCTTTTTCAGTTACAACTGTAACTTCAGATGACAGAATATTCTATCTCCTTAGAATAAATTCAGAAAAGAAAAATTATCTTTCTGCACTTCAAATCTTAACAGAAGCCCAGTAAGGAGGTAGTGTGAAAAGGTTTGATAAATCCTGTTTCTAGGAGCAGGAAACATTCAGAAAAATACCATCACTTTATGCAAAACGAGTCTTTCATTTTAGCTAGATTAAAAGGAAGGAATAGGGGAAAAAAAAACACCAGACCCAGAAAAAGAACCTCTTAATATTTGTTTGCAAATAAATCTTTCCAAGCGTGAACAGAATACAGATTGATAGTAGGTCTTTCCAAAAATCTGCTAGTGTACAGTTCTGGTTACACGCAACCTGGTGTTGCAGTTCATAGATCTCTTCAAGCTGCCAGTTTTCACAAATGCTTTTGGAAGTCCAGAGGTCACTTCAGCTCTGTTGCAGTTTAGGAAGCTCTGGGAAAGGCACTAGAGCAATCTGCTGATAAAAAAAAATGGTCAGAAGTGTAAGGGTGTGTAGCAGAAGGTTCATCACACCCTCGGTGATGTGAGGAGGGTAAAATGAGAGTTTCTACTTCTGCAATAGTTAAAAACATTAGTGTGTAGCAAGAGGGTAAAGAGATGTTGCTGTTTGCCATCTATAAGCAATGGAGAGCTGTACAAAGTGCCCTTCTGGGTTCATCTGCTGTCCAGTGGTGGCAATAGGAGATCCTGTTTAGGGAGAGCCCATGTGCCTGTCTGCTTTTGGTTGTCTGTTCCCTTTGTACTGCCCTGGCATCTATGGGAGCTGTTAAGGATGTTAGAGGGTACATACCTTTCTAAACCTCTTCATAGACTTATCTGGGAATTGGTGCAGTCCCTCCTATTTTATTCTGTTTATTTTTGCAGCCTTCTGTGGCAGTAAGGAAGCTTTTAGCTAAGATTTAATATTAAGGATAACATTAACGAATGAGAAAGAAAGACAGCAATTCTCTCAGTAGCTACAGGTGAAAATGGCCCCTTGTTTGAATATTTCATCCTTGATCATCTTGTCTGTGGCTAGTAGGGGTTATCTTTTTCCTATTTTCACGGGAGGAAAACTTTGCCAGTAGTCTGCCTGTAGGCATAAGCGGGCTAGACTAGTTAAGGCTGAGATGAGGAATATACTGTTATCTTTTGAGGTAACTCAATATTTCAAAAAACAAAGCTGTTGTGAGAAGTGGCTTGGTAAAAAGCAGGAAAAGAGTTAATACAAGGAAAACATGAGAAAGGGCTTGCAACAAAAGTAGTCCTTGAGAATCTATCTCTCAATAGAGACTTCACGCTGCTTAAGAGGGATGGCGCATGCTTTCTATTCTGTTCTGCCAGCTACGTAACTTCTAAATTGAACTTTTGGATAAAAGTTGTTTAGTAAATAACTGATAAGCATAACTTGGTGTTTTGTTTTTTTTTAATTCAGGGAGGGCCTTTTAGCATAGCATGCATGGCCCTAACAGGGGGAATAGTGCCTTGCTCTGCCTAGCACGCTTAGCTTGAGCTACCTAGAATTTGATGTCTTGCCCCTCTGCGTTACCTTTCGTGCTTGTGTGACTGGGTGGTAAAGTGGGTTCAGCAAGCGTACCTTGCCAAAACAGAAGACCTGACTGCTGTGTGGAGTGTAGGCTTTCAGGTTCCTGGATTAGGAAGGGTCCAGGTGAAGAACTGCTTCAGCTCCCGGTCTGGATTGCCTTGTGGTGCTGTGGGGCTGCACCCTTCAGCTTGGAGCAACCTGAGGAGCTTTAAACAGCTGAAAGGATGCTGCTCTAGGAGTTTAACTGTAGATGGGAAACTAAACCTCCTCCTGTGGGAAGCAATAAATATCTTTAATGATGTAATTATATGGTGATAAAAATGTGGTATTCTGGTACTCGGAGGTAAATTAATATCTACTGCAGAACCCTCTAATTTGGCCTCATAGCACCCATCCTCTTGTTCTCTTTCTGTGCTTTAATCAAAACAATAGCTTTCTTCTTGATGAAAGCTTTCTTTAGGAAACACTAAATCCTTTCCTAAGGCAGCTTTCTTACTTTTTCTTAAAAAAAAAAAAAAAACAAAACCAAAACCAACCTCTCCTTTTTTTGTCTGGTTAGTTGTACAAGTGGCTTGTTCTTTAGTGAACAGTTCTGTTATTGTAATATCTTCCTTCACAAGACAGCAAAATGGTACTACTTTCCCTGATGTAGGGAGGAGTACTGCCAAGTAAAATGCAGAAAGTAAATAACTTATACTGAAATGCTGTAAATGAAATCTTAGTATTTGCCATTACCGTAAAAGATATTTTTGAGAAGCAGCCTGGTGGTGCCTCTACAGAAATGTGACCTGATCTGTTCTTCATTTTTGTCTGAAGTTCTACTTTAATAGCTCAGTAAATATCTGGGCTGTTGGTAATGTTGCAGAACCAGTAAAACCAAGGGAAAAGTGCTAGGCTTGCTTCAGTTACTGAGTGCCAAAACAATGTCGTTTCACACTTCTACTGTTATGATGCGCTGGAAAGTAAACATCCTTTTGTGTGCCTTGCCAAACTCAGCTTGGAAATTACTTTATAATTATGTAATGTTTTTACATGAGCAATGAGTAGGGCTTAAGCAAATATTTGAGGAATAAACCTCTGATCTGCAGCACCATCAGCCTCTTAGAAACAGTTTTTCCCTGAAAAATTATTTTTATAAAATTTTCAGCCTTAACAGAAGATGGGGCAAAAAATAACATTACTTTGGTTTATGGTTTTCTGAGACGGTAAAAAGATGACAGCTTGGTTCTGAAGTGGTGATTTTTTAATTATTATTACTATTATTTTATTTTTTAATGGAGGAATTGGCGTGGGTGAAGATGTATTGCTGCTGGAGTCCAGGATACTGAAAGTTCTCTAAGGTTCCTGACTCTTGCCTTCAGGGAGTACGGCATTCCTAAAAGCTTTCTTGCCACAAAACAGGATAAATAAAACTTTTCATTATAAATTTCTGGAGTGGAAATGGGAGTCTTCCTGAGCTGAAGGCATGCTTTTAAATCTTTTGTTTTTAGTTCAATTATTTCAAATATCTTCACTGTATGTGTCTGCAGCTGTCTGACATGCAGCCCCGGTGCATGTTTTATAAAGTGTAAACTGAAAAGATTGCTCTCTAAACCCCACTGTGCAGATCAATGACTATATTTATTTTTCCCATACAGTTTCTCTGCTGGCTTTTAAATCTTTTTATGTACTTTAACCCTGTGTGTGTCATAATCTTATAAAAGATGCTCCTTGGAGATCAAAAATATTAGAAATTGTAATAAAGCTCCTACTTCCTGAATGTAAGGAGGAGAATATTTTAGGGGAAGACTTCCTGGCAGGGGAACAAGAGGTGTTAAATGGAAAAACCCTGGAATTTCATACTTGGTCACCCAAAACAAGTGACCTGACTCATTTCAGTAAAACCTCTTGGGTACAAACTATTCTGAAATACAAAGCCTGACTGTGTGCATGTGGTGGGAGGAGGGGTAAAGGGTGGGGGTTTTCTTATGCTTGAACATCAACCTGGAAGGCTAATCTTAGTCTCCCATTCCTTAATTCTAGTTGTGTTCTTCTGTGTTTATTTTCAGATCATTGTTTAGTAATTTAGATAAAGTTGTTTCTGGCTGCCCATCTGGATGAAATATGTTCTTGTACCAAAGTAGGTCATGAATTAGACTTGCGTGTAACAGGGAGGATTTACATATACAGACGTGGCTCTTGCTCTGGCTTTATTGGTTAGCTGTCATTAGCAAAGCTGTGGCAGCTGCATTTGCTTCATGATTAGCGTGAGTTAAATTAAGTGTTATCAACTTAAACTACCACTAAGGCCTAACTGGGGTGGCTGATAAAATGCCTCTCTCTCTCTCAGTAGTGGTAGGCCAGCAGTGTGCTCGTGGCCACTTGCTATGGGTTACCTGACTGGTACCTTGCTAGCTGTAGTGACTTGATTCTTTTAGCCTTGTGTGACTCCTGTGCAGGTACAGGTCTCAGTAGGGTTCCATATGTAACTAGTTGCACTTACTGTACAGTTTAGCTTTAGAGGGATTGCGATAATTGTGAATGCTTCCTTGAACTTCTGAAGGGTTATACTCAAAACTGGCTGGATGGTGGCTTGAAAGTAAAGTATCTTTGTCAGGTCAGCAGTGTGAATAGATTTTTATTGGGAAGTATGTATGCTTCAGCAGATCTTGGCTTTATACTTATTTGAAGCTTTCCTATTCACTCATGCTTGTTTTCATAAATTCTATTTTTAAAAAAATCCTAACACGATGATATAGTAATTTCAGTTAATGATTTTTCATAAAAATTTATCTCTTAAATTGTTCTGAAACTTTACATTTACAACATTGTACCACTTCTATGTACAAATGCATACGTTAAAGTACATTTACATAAAAAAGTAGCAGTTATGCAAGTGTTGGGTTGTTCACTTTAGTTAAATTTAACCCTGCAGTCACTTCTTTAGGAGTCCTTCAGCTAATTCCACCTCAGTATAATCCAGGCTCTGTCTCGCTGGCTGTAGCGCTGCGGCTCTATCTTGTGTTCTGTGAAAGCTTGCTTTCATGATGGCTAATGATGTACTATCTGTTTCCTGCTCCCAGGAGATTTACTGAGCTAAAACACTATAGCGATGAACTGCAGTCTGTCATATCACACCTTCTGCGAGTCAGAGCTGTAAGTATTTCCCATGTGTGTCGTGAGAAATAGTATAATTTATTTCTAAGGCAGTATTTCTTGTTTAGTCAGGAGAACTGGCGTATGTGCTCTAGAATAAGGGCAATTTTGCCTGCGAGAGTCTGGCTCTGGAGCACAGGGCAGGAGATGGCAAGCGGGGGGCAGGTCTGACTTTGTACAGATTCGGTGGGGGGAGAGTTCCAAATGTGGTGGTTGAGTTTGACAGTCATTGGGGGATCAGACACATGCATGTTGCTAACCTGTCCTCTCCCCTGATGGTCACATATCAGAGGGAGGTGTTTTAAAGAGGATCAAGATGTCTGCTTCTCTCTACTCAGCAGACAAGTTGCTTTTGCTGGATGTCTGGGCTGGGAAGGGCCCCAAAACACAGTTTTCTGGTCAGACATATAATACTTTGTTTTCCAGAGCTTGTAGTATCAATCGTGTATGCTTTCCAGCACACTTTTTCTTTTTTTTTGGCTTGTTCTTCGATCTGTAACGAGTAATGTTCTTTCTAATGATGAGAACAATTATGTCACGCATCAAGATACTCTGAGTTGAGAATGGAAGGGTTTTTTTTTTAAAAGTCACAAAAAGGAATTAGGAAGTTACAATTCCAATAATGAGGAGCATGATACTGCTTTTTAGTATGTTTAACATACTAAAAGGGATTTAATCTTTGGTGGAAGCTGTTGGCAGAGGATGGTGGTTGATTGCCCTGTAGAGCTGAGGTTCTTGAGAGGATTAATCAGTGGTATTCTACTGACAGTTCCTTTTTTACTCAGGGCTGTATGCACATGAGATCCATTGGGCAATTTGCTTATGTTTCTTTTTTACTGCTTTGACAGACCAATAATGGTAACTCTTACCAAACTTCAGTCTCATTCATTGGTACATCACAATTACAAGGGCATTACCTGGATTGCAAGTCACACTTGAGTGTACATGTGGTCTTCTGAGGTTGTCGCCAGCATTGTAGTGCTGGCTGCAGCAGGTACTGACTCTCCAAACAGCTGAAATGGCATTTCTAGCTTGAGCAATAAGCTCTGCAATGGATAGCTCGATTCCTTTCCTTTGTTTCACTGAGCTGAATGGAAAAATCAAGTCACTTGTTAGAATTTTACTGAAGCTTTCCCTACAATTTTGGTGACAGGATGGACTTTTTTGTTTTGCCATCTTTATGTTAAATAAGCAGGTGTGTATATAAATTCAGCATTATTTGGATGAAGGAGGCTATGCCTTACATCTGGTTACCAAAATCTGAAGGTAATTTGATTATTTGTGGTCTCCGTAGGCATATCCTATACATGGGTTCTTCCTAAGAAATTCTTGAAATGTTACTTTTCAATATAGCCTTGACTGTGACTTCAGTCTTCAATGACTTAATGCTATAGATTTTTTTCCTTTAGTGGTGGCTTAGATTAGATTTGGGCCTAATCTTGTTTACCTGTATAAAAACATTAAGGCTTTATCCTGAAGTTTATATATGGGTTTTCACAAAGCAATTGCACTTAATGTTGATGACTGAAAATTGACTCTAATGTTTTAGAGGGTAGCAGACCGGCTATATGGTGTCTATAAAGTCCATGGCAACTATGGAAGAGTATTCAGGTAAGAGTTCACACATTTTTTTTAAAATAAGTACATAGAAGGAGATGTGTGTGTATATATAGCAAGAGTAGGGAATTTGTTGGTTATGTTGTTATGCTTTTCAAAAGCATATCTGAAACATTTAAATGCCTGCCTTGAAGAACTTCACATTGCAGTTCTAATGAGATTTGTGTCGGATATAGCAATCTCTGGGTGTGCTGAGCTTAGTCTCAAGTGGAAGACTTTAGCTTTTTGTTTTGTGTTCCAGACCTTTGTTGCATTGGCATTCTGTTTCTTCAGAAGGTAACTTACTACCTCTTTTCATGCACTTGTCTCTGAAAAGCTTCAAGTTCATTTTAAGGGTTAAAAATCAACAGCTATATCTATTCAATTTTAGTGCCTTTTTAAAGTGAATTTGCCAATCGTTTTTTGATTTATATGAGTGAATTGCATGCTCAAGTTCTCCATCTCACTGGAGAATTAAAGAATCTAAACTTCTGGTTAAGGAAAACCTCCTGCTTCTGCACACTGTTCAAGTGCTAAATTTAATTCTCTGGGTTAATGGATTGCAGATGTCTTTCTCATTGGGGGTTTTAAAGTGAAATTAGGTGTAGTTCTGTAATAACACAAAGACAAACAAATGTCAACATCAGCAGAGTGGAATGTTTATGAGAAAGTGAAGGACAGAATAGATGCATTAGACATAACTTATGTGAAATAGAAGGAACCCCTTCCTTTTTTCTTGTAAAAAGAGTTGTGGATGTCTTGTAACTAAGAAATCGCATAAGGTTTCACAAAGCTGAGAACACAATTAAAATTACAGTGTATGTACTTGGGTGTCCAGAATAGGTCTCTTGTTATCTTTATTGTAGCTCTGTTTCCTCCCTTATCTAAATGATCTCCCTAATGTGAATAGGTAGTGGTAGTAATGAGACGATTGTAAGTTGAATCTTAAATAGAACTAAACATCAGCCTACTATGAAAACAGAAAACAACAATGGTTTCAGGAGCAGTGAAATGCTTGCAAATGTCAAATCCCACCTTCTGGTTTTGGAATGAAAGGCTTTTATCTGATGTGTTGCAGGTCTGGAAAGCTTAGTTTCTTCTTGATGAGCATGTTAGACCAAATTCTCTTTTAGAAAGTTCCCTCTCCCCCCGCCATTTTAAGTGCTAGTATCTTTTTTTTTTTAATTGAGTTTTAGCTATTTAAACAAGACTCTTTCTGCTCAAAACCAATCCCAAACTAAGTATATTTGTGAGGATGAGTTTAGGTGGCAGGGACAATTGTTTGAGTGCCATAAATAGCCTTGCCACGTTGTCACTGTTCCTGCTTAGAGGAGGAAAACAGTTCAGCCAAGCCTAACTTTGAGGCAATTTCCATTCAGGTGTCACCTGGAAAGAAACTATATACAGGATGCAGCTTATTAACTTCCCTTACCCTTCATGTGTGATGTTGTTTCTCATTTGTTTTTCCTACAGTGAGTGGAGTGCAATAGAAAAGGAGATGGGGGATGGGTTGCAGAGTGCTGGCCACCACATGGATGTGTAAGTACTGACTGAATATCTGATAGTTTGATGTAAGCCAGATGTAGAACTCTCCCTCTTTCTTTTCTTTTCCCTCAACCCCAAAGTACATACAAGTAGTGCATTGAGAAACTTGGGGGTGCATTGTTTTTACGTATACAGTGTTTCTGCGACTTGGACGCAGGCACAATGTTAGCATCCATATACTGTATTAAGTAGCTCAGAAGGTCTCAGGAGAACCAGAGGGGTTTCTTTCTTTATTATTATGTTGAAATTGTAGAAGTGTTTGGAATTCTTCCAGTTTTTCTTTTAAGCTACTATGCGAGAAACTGGTGGAATACAACTTTAATGTACTGCAGACGTGATGAGATCCATTTGGTTTTGGTAGCAGCATTTTGTACCATGCAGTAGATGGTACACAGATTTGGACTTAATTACAGAAAGTTAAGAAATTTAATTAATCAGCACCAAAACTCCAATGGATTCTTGAAAAAAATGCTGACTGGATGTAATAAAGTAGAGAATCCTCCCTCTTTGCATCTTTAGAGTCAGTTGGCAAAGTATGTGAAGCACAGCCTTCAAAATAAGAGTCTAGCCCTTCGGAGTGCTCACAGAAGTGGTATTCTAGGCTCATGCTTTCTGCTTTCAGGTAGTCATGGATATAAGTGAAACAGTATAATCTCACTCATCACTCATAAAACTCATCACTGATTCCTCTTCTATAATTACGCGGTACAGATAACTAACAACTCCAGCAAGAGGTGGAAGCTGTTTGACACTTCCTCATACAATATTTTTACTGATAAAGTGTAATTTGTCTGGAGGTAAAGTTATCAATCAGTTTTAGTTTACAGTGCAGATTTACACGTTCTACTGCCTGGATGTTATTGGTGTTATGCCTTGTCAAGTGAAAGGGTTTGAAGAGCCATGTGAAACTATGCCCTCCGCTGCTTCAGAATAATTCTGTTTTTATCAGATCTTCAAGAATTTGAAGCCCTCTGAATAATCTATTCACACTTCTGTGTTTTGGCTAGCGTGGTGGTTTGCACCCAAAGAAAGCTATAACATTATTCTCACTAGAGCCTTCTGCCTAAAAAAAGAAATGGAAAATGTGTTTCAGAACAAAGTAATTGAAGTGGAGGTGGAATACAATGTTAAGCACCTGTTACAGTGTGTAGAAATTAAAGAGATAATGACAATGTGGTATAATAGAGAGGAGTTAATGAGGCACAAGTAGGTTCTCAGCGGTTCAAATACACCACACTAAGATGTCAAATGCTTAAAGATGTGTAACCAACTAAAAGAAGTAGGTCTCACTTCTTGGTCAGGAGGCTGAACCCTTTCCACACATCCAAGATGTTTAATATTTCTGTCTGTAACACAGTTAGGGTTAAAGATCCAGAGTAATGGCAGTGAGTTTCTGGGTAACTAATCGCTGCATGAAGTCTGAGTTAGCTTTCATTGTCTGTCATCTCTTCTGCTCTGGCACTTTTGTACAACAGTAATCTCTTAGTGACAATCAAGCAAGAAGCAGCAGCTGTGAGAATCAGGAACTCATTCAGTGACCCATGTGGTCTCCTACCAGTACGGACCATATCTATGATCTCGTGAAAGTATAACTTGCCACTCCACTTACCATTCCCATAACATTAGACAGGAGTTTATCGCAACAGAGAGGTACTTCAGGAAGGTTGCCTAATATAGATGTTAAACTTCAAGACTAATTTAATTATTCTCTATCTATCCCATATGCTGTAGTCTTCACTAGATGTTTACTTGAACTTTTGAGTTGTTATTGTTCAGTATGATCTAAAACTTCTTAATATTTGGGGAAGACATCCCAAAGCACCTCTGGGTCTGTGTTGTGTAACAGTATAAGGCTTGCTAAAGTGATAGAAAGCAACAGAGTGTATTGAGAAAGGTTGAGAGAATGGCTGTAATCCTATCACTTAAAAGATGAAAGAAAAAATGCCAGACCTTTGACTTCTGTCCCTTATGCTATTAACGAGTGACCCTTTATCTCTGTATCAACTAAACTATCGTGACAGGTGGAAGCAGTCTAAACTAAAACAGTGGTTTTGATTTCCATGAAGAGTGGGAACGTATTAGGTACCTTTAGTACTTACTGCACCACTTCTCCAGATTTCCCCTGGTTTGTCTTACCTGCTTAGGACAAACCAGTGTCTGAACTTCAGCTTAAGCAGTCAGAAACATGGCGCTGTCTTTTTTTTTTTTTCCTTCTTTAAATCAAATTTAAGTGTCATGATGAAAACCCTGCCTAGGTAAGGTGGGCTTTTGTTTAGGTTTCTTGTTTTGTTTGGCATTTTTTTTGAGTTGTTTTGCCAGAGGTGAACTCTAGCACTGCTGTAAACTTAGAACTTACTTGAAACTGAAATGTGGTCCATCTGCTGCCCTGAGAAATCTAACCACTATACTAAAATTATTGCTCTTCAGAACGTAAAAATAGAGAGGGCAAGCCACTTATGACCTATGTGGCTGCAGGACTTTCTGAAAAAAGTATTGTTTTCAACAGTTTGGACTTCTTCCTTGCTTACTTTGATTCATAATATGGATTCTTGTTCTGCCTGTTCTTTTATCCCTTGTGCTCAATCTGATCTGCTGTTGCCAGTCACTTCATACATTAATATTTATCACCAATAGCCTTGATGGGGCTTTTCCTGGGCGTGCCATGTCTTTGATTTCAGAGGAAAACAACTGATCTTGCTCACAAACTTATAAAATTCCACATTCTTCCAGTTACTCTGCAAGTGGCCGTTCCCTCTTTGAAGAGCTGTGGTTCGCATGCCCTGCTGAGCAGGCCTGAGGGTGATGATAACTTTCAGCAGGGGTATCTCCCTTAGATTCCAGGGGTCTAAGTGATGTTTCTTTTAGAGCTTGCAGGAGGGATTTCTTGTTCCCTCCCAAGTCACATTACCAGTTCCCTTTCAGCTTAAGACTCTGCCTCTTTTTTCTGTAGAGCCAGTTACTGGAGAGGCACAGGAAGAAAGGGAAAAGCTCATACTTTGGAAAAACTTTAAGAGGTGCTGTAATTAACATTTGGGTCACATTGTGCTGGTCACTAGACAAGCTTAGACATATGCTCGCTGCAGAGAGCCTGCAGCTGCGCAAGGGATTGCCACATACTTGAGAATCCAGACTGAGTTTGGCAGAATAGATAAAGGCATTTGTGATGGGATTTCATTCATTCTGTTTATCTCTAGTAGTACATGCCCTGTATTGCTGGCTAAAGTGGCATCCTGCTTCTGTCATTGTGCCAAGTGGGATGTGCAGTTACTTCTTAGCTATAGGCCTGTCCCTGCACATGTGTCCAAGCATTGTCATTTTGGTTAGTGAGAACCTGTTAAATACTGTCCAGTAAGCAATATAAACTAGAAAAAGAAAGTGCTTTTTGCCATTTTTAGGAGACATCAGCCTAAACTACAAAACTCTTACCGAATGCAAGAGCTGGGGGGTTAGTCCAAGCCCTTGTACTTCAGATTTCTCCCTAAAAGGCAGATTTAAACTCCTTGTTGCTCTGAATTGATATGTCTGACTTACACAGCAGACAAAGCAACACACTTTCAAGGAGCTCAAGGACTTAATGCTGCGATGTTCAGAGCACTAGTGTGAGTTCTGCTGTGCTCAGGTTGAATAACAAATAGTGAAAGCAGCCATTAAAATACTGCATCTTTGCTTTTCAGAAGATACAATGTTTACATTCCTATGCCTTGATGCGTTAAGCCTTGCAGGATTTCTTCTGCACCATGTCTTTTTTGCCTTGGTGCTGCATATTGACAGTCCACCAAAGAAAAGGAATACATTGTTTTCCTCTCCTGTAATAAAACTGCCTCATCTTCAGCAGAAACCTTATGATAGATCTTGTAGCAACAACTAAAAAAGGCTGGCAGGAGTTTTTATATTTGCTGGTTCGGAGTTTAATTAAAAACAAAGGAAAAACCCTTTTTGGAAGTGCTTTTCAGTCTTTCACTTTGTGACTGGTGTTTCTGTGAAACAGGTGTCCTCCCTTGTTACTGTATACGTAGTCCTTAAAGGTTAAATTAAGGAACTTTATATTTAACCATAGCTGTTTTTCACCAGATATGCAGCTTCTATTGATGACATACTGGAAGAAGAGGAACATTATGCAGACCAGCTGAAAGAGTATCTCTTCTATGCAGAAGCACTACGGTATGTACAGAAGAGTGTAGCTCAAACGGAAGCTATAGTCCTTTCCTGTAACGTTGTGTTGATGTTGAATTTAGTTTGGTATCCTTTTCTGTTCTCCAAAAAGTAGGAATTCCAGTGTTGTGGCATCTCCATGTTTGCTTACTCGTATTTGATTGCCATGTGGGTGGCAATAAAAATTAGAACTGTGCTGATCAATAGTGAAATGATAGAAATGTTGAAATAGGTATACTGTGGAAGGTAATGCTGTTTATTCTTCTGGTTACACTGTTTCCTTGGCTTCTGGTATAATAGTGCCCATAATGTGCCGAAAGCCTCAGCTTTCAAAGGAGATAGCCCAAACAGTGCTGTCAGAGCTGTTACAGATTCCTGCAAGTTTCAAAGTGCCCTTATATAACTTTCATCTCCTGTGCAGTACTGTGCAGCTAAACACTGTTCTCTTTTTTTTTTTTTTTTTATTACATTAGCCTTTGTAGGGCATTCCTCCATTACAAGTCTGGATACAAAAGCAAATGGCTTTTATGCTGTAAGATTGCACCTGAAGCTATTGTGCTCTCAATGGGCTGGCTCTGGACCCCTTGGAGCGGTCTGGTAGTGTTGTAGTGAATCGGGTTGGTGAGTGTGACAGCTGCTGTGTGGGAACCCAGAGCACAAGTAGCTTCTCTTGAGAGACGAACGTGCATCCGGCCTTGGAGGACGGATGTAGCGTCGTCAGCCCACACAGGACTGGGACTTACTGCAGGTGGTCAGAGGAAACTCTCTTCTTTTCCAGATGAAAGGCGCTGTATGAACCTAGGAGCACAGTTTCTTGTCTTGTTTAAAAAATAAAATGTGAAGAATTTTGTTTGACTGATACATTGCTTTTCTCATAGTTGTGACTTCTCTGTAATATATTTAAAATACAACTACTTTACAGTGGTGTCCTTAAGTAGGTGGTAGGGCTTGTATTGCTGAGAGCATCTTGGAATGAGTCTAGAAAGAGGAGTAGCAGAGCAGAATGCTGCTGTACTAAGAACTTTTATACTTTGATCTAAGCTTGCTTAACTACAGTATTTGCAGAGTTACACATTCTGTGATAAGACTATTGAATTCAAGCTAGATAAATAACTGAATGTGCTGCCTGCCAAAAAAAAAGTATGATGCCGTTTGTAAAGTTTAAATGAAGGGAAGCATAACTAAACAAAGTATTACATGACAGATCTTTCATTGCTTACTTTTCAGGGCAGTTTGCAGGAAGCACGAACTAATGCAATATGACTTGGAAATGGCTGCACAGGACCTAACATCTAAGAAACAGCAGTGTGAGGAGCTGGCAACAGGAGTGAGTCTTTCCACATTCTTCTCCAAGATGCCACTTTTTTTTAATCTTATTTTTATTTTTTATTTGAGCCAAGTTACTTAGTGCCATTTAAATGTCATTGTAACATGCTGGCTGCCGCTTACGAGAAGCGGTATCATATGAGCTGTAGGCATCTCTGAGGTTTAAAGTAACCTGGTTCTTGGTGACATAAGCTGTTTGCACCAAACTACTTTTATTGGCTACTGAGCAAGTAAAGGGTTGCAGGCTGAGCAGAATAACACAAACAACTCTATCCTAAAGATCAAAATCCTGAAAGGCTTCCTCTGCCTTTTGAAAGGTGGATATTACTGATCTATGGCTAGTCCCTTTCATACGGAAGATAATGTTACTTAAAACGGTATCTTAAAGTGGTAACTTCAAAAAAGCGTTTAGAATTCTTAATATTGCTGTTGGATCTATTGATGCTCTATACACAACTATTTTGTCTTTTCTTTCTCATACAGAACACAAGACAGGTTCTTTTGTACTCCAGTCAGAAAATTGCTCTGAAAGGTTTCCCGTGTCAGTGGAGTGACTCACTTATGGTCCAATCCACAGACCAGCCTTAAGAGTTGGAACATGAAATTACTTCCTTCCCATTTTGCTCAGTCTAATGTGAGCCACCATACCTTCTATAGCTACTCATCAATGGGACATTCATGAAATGGAAGTTAAAGCCAAAAATCAGCTGAATAATAAGAATAAGCCTAAATGCGGGTTAAAAAAAAGAAATCGCATGATGACTTGTGGCTGTGCTCAAGAATCCCAAACCTAGAGTGTTGTTGTTTTTTGTAGACTGTGAGAACGTTCTCCCTGAAAGGGATGACCAGCAAGCTCTTCGGGCAAGAAACCCCTGAGCAAAGGGAATCCAAGATAAAGGTTCTAGAAGAGCAGATACAGGAAGGAGAAGAACAACTTAAGTCTAAAAATCTGGAGGGCAGGTAAATGGGCTTGACTTTTTCAAAGAAAACACAGGGCTGGTTAGCAAAAGCCCTTGACTGGATGCTCTTGAAGGTGTTTGCATTTTATAAGTGTTTTAATATATTCTTGGTGTTTATGAGCTGTCTATAAAAGCTCCTGTCAGCTGCAAGTTGTGAAATAAAGTACAGTACATGCAGTTAGCTTCTGGTCTGAGTGCATGGCTGATTACTTTCCCAGTGACTGAGCCCACTCTAATGGCTGACTTGCGTGCTTTTATGTTCAGCTAGTAATATGTTTAGCAGGTGAGCTTGTAGGTCTGCAGCTGAATAGCCTAAGACTCAAAAGCTGATTTGCTTCAAGTACAGTATTTAGCTTGGTTTATGCATATGGGTCCTGAGCTCATATTCTGCAACTTCTAATATGGGGGACAACTGACTCTTGTTTGAATGAGATTAGAAGTTCTAGTGGGTTGTGTTTGAGTAACAGCTTCTCAGTGCTCTAATGAAATTTTCTTCAGGGGTGCAAACAAGAAAAATAGGAACTAACATTCCTAAAGCAATGTGATTGTGTCAGAACATGTTCATCGTACAACGCAAGGGGTAAACATGCTGTCTCCTAATATGATACAATCAGAGCTGAGAAGATGAGACTAGTTAATGAACAGTAATGCTCAGTAGATGCAACTTCTTAATCATTTTGACAGAAGTATTGGAAATCTCTCCTTTTGTAGCTTTGGAAGCAATTTTCAAGTGAATACTTGCTTTGTATTTATAGTCCAGCACAAATGAAAGCTGTGAATTACAGAAATCTACCTCCATTTTAGTTAAGGAGACCTGAAGACACATCACCAAACCAACAAAATTAATTCCTAAAGTGAATTGTCCAAGTCAAATTTGCATTGTAAATATTTGTTGTACTTTAGTATCTTAAATCCTGATGACAAGTGAGCTTTAATGTTGGAAAGACCAAGATTCTGACTTGACAATTGACAAAGAACTGTGCAATGTTGTGTGCTGAATGTAAGCGTAAAGATACTTAGTTACCCCAACAGAATCTGAGGAGAAAAGAATATTCTGAATTACTATGCTGGTTCTGTGGCAGTGATGCTTACTGGGAAGAAAAGCCCCAAACACATTCTGTGAAACTGATTCTCTAGATTAAAAACCTTAAGAAAATGGAGAACTAGGTAGTAGTGCCAGTTATACAATGAGGACACTGGGATATATAACAACTACAGAACTTGGTTTACTGACTGAAAGATGGAGCGCTTTGTCATATGTAGCTTGTCTGCTGAGGGTTTGGAGGAAGGAAGATCAGCTGAGGATGGAACATGTCAAACACTAACAGAAATATTGCTTTTAATTCCAGAGACTTTGTGAAAAGTGCCTGGGCTGACATTGAACGCTTTAAAGAACAAAAGAATCATGATTTGAAGGAGGCACTTATAAGCTATGCTGTTATGCAGATTAGCATGTGCAAAAAGGTATGTTTGTCAAAGGCCAGGCTGGTGTATATATCTTATCAGCAGGGGATCAGATGCAAACTGCCAATAACTAGGAACATTGGAGTCCCAGAAGGTTGGAAGTCACAAGCGTAAAACCTCCCACATATTCTGTCCTACTCTAACTCAGTCACATGTTAATGTTGATATATAATAGGCAGTGTGATCCAATTCCAGTATGGTCTCTGCCTTGTTCTTGTGTGAAGTTCTGTGGGACTCTTCTGTGGAAGAAAGTCTGTTGATGAGGTTTGCAAACAAAGTGTATTTCCACCTTTTGATTCTTAACTTTTTTTTTTTAAAAAGGGAATTCAAGTTTGGACAAATGCAAAGGAATGCTTCAGCAAGATGTGATTATCTGGAATTGAATTCCTCCTCCAAGTGCCAGAGAATGGAAGCACAAATGTCTAACACCTATGTTAAGTTGCTTCATGACTTACATATAAATCATGAAATAAATGAGTTGAGTGAATAGTCTTTCTTTCTGCTGATTATAATTGTTAATAAAGGACAAAAAGGACATGTTATTAAATGTTTAGCCCTGACTGCCACTTCTGTGGCGTGTTTTATATGTGGTAGCAAATAATTCAGGGGTAAAAGAGTTACTGAAAACTACAGCTCTGTACTGGGGCAAAGGTATAGGGGAAAGTTATCCCAGAAAGTATGAACTGAACTGTTCTGAGACTTGTGAAACACCATGCTCTGTAATGCGTAGATCACTTCCAGATGCCCTTCTTTTCAGCCATTGCTGTTTAGAATTTGTAATGCTCGAGGGTGCTTTGGTTTTATAATGGGACACGCAGTTGTGTTCTTGAGGCCTACACCATAAGAGGACAAAAAATGAAATACTGTAACACCTAGGGTTCATATTTAAATGCCTTTGCATGTCCATAGAGAAATGTGCTTTTCCAGAGTTCAGGTTAAGCAGTCTCATGCTCCTGAGGTGTTTGAAACTCTCTTCAGTAGAGGTGTTGTACAATGGTTTGATACAATATTCTGCATTTACTGGTTCCCACTTAATTTTTGATATGGGCATTGATTTCTTATCAAACCTCTTCCTGCAAATAAAGGAGACTGGTGATCCAGCTGAGCAGCAAAACCAAAGTCATAGCTGGTGAGAAGCAGTTGCAACTTCTATTTGGTTGTTTGGAACACTAGGTGTGAATCTGGCCTGTGGTAGCTCTTCTTGTAACTGAAGCAGTTTGGTTCTTAAAAGAATAGTTCTTAATGAAGTTGTTGAAATGAAAAATCTGGTGCAACTTCTGTAGTACTTAAGAGCAGTGATGTGCAGAATCCACAATGAACTGAGGTGTCTGTCTGGCTCTTGTAATGATGTTTTGGGGGTGTGTGTGTGTATATATATCTGTGTGTGTATATATACACACCAGTTTAATGTGACTTGCAGTTACAGGTACTTGTATTAAATGTTTCTAATTATGAAAAACACTTACTACTGTCTAATACTGGGCTTTTTCTACATATTTACTTAAAATTCCTGAAGTCTTGTGGAATTTGTCAGACTTGATTCCTAGTCCTAAAGGAACCTTTGTAATACTCTGTTGAAAAGTGTATTTAATTATTCTGGGTTATAACACTACTCAGATTTTGATCTTTTAAGAGATACTCCGGGAAGTCCGTAAAAGTTCTTCCGATAAATTACCAATAACATAGTTACCAATATGTCCCATGTTACTTCTGTCTCTGCAGCATTTCTTTTCTATAAAACCATTGCGAAGCATTCATAGGCCTGGTGTACACTACAGTTTAAAATGCTGAAGTAAAATGCTGGTCACTCCGATAACCTGCTTTTCCAAGGCATATGACAGTGACACTCCTGGCTGGGAGATGATGTTGGGCAGAAGGAGGTCTCTCCATGTAACACAAGTGTTGTTCCGTTCAGAGGTTGTGGTATCCAGTTCTGATACAGGCGGAAGGACTCTTACATTCCAAACCAAGAAGTTGCACACTTGATGTATTCAGTAAACCTTCTAAAGGAGTGGTGCCTTAATACAATACCGTGAGGCGCTCAGAGTAGGTATTTTTCATGCACTTTGATTTTCGGTAGATCTTTCTGGTGCCTCTTTCCATATTTCACTTGCTGTACAGCTAATTATATGTACTAGTATGCCTTTTTTTTTCCTTGCTAGTTGTATTAAATTTAAAGAAGGGAACAAAATGGTTCTTGTAAGTTTTGTGCCAAATAAGCTAAATAAAATTGCTCTTTGAGATTTTGTTACATTGTTTTTTGTAAAAATGCTGTCTTCCTAATTCTGAGAACTGCTGTTCAGTTTCTTGAAATCAGTTATTGTCCCTCTTAGCTCTCAAACGCCCCCCAAACTTGGGTTTAAAATTTCAAAAGTAAATTGCCCAGAACTAGTTTATTTGCCTTTTAGGTGAAGAACCTAGTGTTAAGGCCAAACTTAGATGCTTGTTAAAAGACAGCTTTGATCCCTGCTTTGTTTTTGCCCAAACAGAACCAGCTCTCTGAATTTCATACATGCCTTCATCTAGGTAAGAGAAGATGCATTTGGAAAGGGTTTGCGTTGTTTGACAGAAACTGAGTGAAAGGTGAATTAAGGATAATATTGCAATAACTTTGTTTCTTTTAATTCTGCTTGCAGAAAAGCATTGCATACGCTCTGTACTTGTGGACCTTAGCAAACAGTGAAGGCTTCTCCCCCTTAGCTTTTTAAGGGGAAATAATCTAGTTAATGGCTGTTTCCGTGTGGTTAATAGAGTCCACATGACAAATGCACACTTGTGAAGCATGCATTTTTCCAGTTACAGTGCAGATTTAACTTCTGTAACTCAACCCACTTTGCCTCCATGAGCTTCCTTCAATTATCCAGTAAACATCAAAAATTGGTGGAAGGCCTTAAGAATAATAGCAGGTAGGTAGGCCATTTTAAGTTAATCTTGACAAAACACTTGTGTATGAAAGAGTTAACCCATGTGGGTCATCTCATTTGCTGATGGAGCTGTCACTTCTGTCCCAGACAAGTTTGCCGGGTGGATTATCGCTGTTTGTGCTATCCCTGACCTTCCCCATTGCTAGCAGGACCTTGACTTGTCAGTACATTTTAGTTGCTACTGTTGTCTGCTCCTGAAACAGCTAGGCTAAGGGAGCCAGCTGAAATGGAAAGAGAAAGTATTTTTATGGACTCTATTTTTATTTTTTTAAATGTATTATTTCAGTATCTGGCATGTCAGCTGGAGCAGAGTTAACCTAGCAGCTGTGTGCAGGGACTACCTTGGCAAGCGCAGAGCAGAGCTTGGAGCTCAGGTCCTGGCTGAGGAGCATGCCTGGTGCAGGTGAGCCAGAGGAAAGTGGCAGCTGTAGCCAAACGCAGGGCAGAGCCAGCAGAGCAAGGCTGAGGTCCCAGAGCGGCAGGCTGGGCTGTGAGCACTGCATGCTAGGAAAGACCTTATTTTCCTGTATTTTTCCTTATTTTTCTCCCGACAACTGAAAGTCTCTTGTGTGTATTGGTTGAAGAAATGAGAAACACTTCCTAATGTGCTGTGAAGGATTATAGGGAAGTAAGTTGTCTTAATTCCCCACGCTTGCCATGCAATGGCACGGCAGGGCTTTAATTCATGTTTCCTTGTGTCCTCCTGTTCTGTGCACCACTGGTGCCTCTGTCTTGCATTTGCTCTTAGAGCTCTGTGGGGAGGCACGATCTGTGTAAGAAAATCCTCGTACACAGCTGCCATAGAAATAATGCAAACGAAGCAAGCGGAGTGAGAGCTAGTAGAATGGGAGCGCAGGCTTCAGAGCCAAATCCAAGGCCAGCACACGTGTGTATCGCCAGGAAAAGCAGCCACATTTGTAAGCAGTCACTTTGCTGCTGCTGCAGAGTTAACTGCTCGAAGCCCTGCAGTCTGAGCGCACCTGCCTGGCAGGTTCCCCAGCAGAGCTGGGGTTTCTCATGGCAGGGGTTCCTCGCAAAGGACGCGCACTCTTCATCCAGCGCCTGCAGAGGCACAGACACACAGTGCCAAGGCTCCTTGGCACTGCAGCAGAGTAACTCGTGTGAGCTGCTTCCCTCTAGCGGGTGGCCGCCGGGGAGGGCAGGATGCTCGCTGCGGTGGTGGTAGCCAGAGAAGGGTCTCTCTTCAAGAGGCAGAGGCTTCAGGGAGGTTTTGCGTGCATCCCCCTGCTGCGGTGAGTACCTCCTCCTGCCTTGGCCGGTCTGGAGAGCCTCCAGTCCCTGCGTAAGCAAAGGGCTGTGATTCCTTGGCTGCTGCTTTCTGATGCTTCTTGGTATGATACAGTCCTGTGAAAAGGATTTTGCAATGGTGACTTCTGTAAGATCAAATACAGAGGAGAGACTTTGGGGTTTTTCCTGCCTTTTAGTTGCTTTTGAATGGCTTACATAGACTGGCCTTCCCAATGCTGTATTTTCTCTCAAAAAGATCTTTTTGCTTTGACTGGTTGTAGAAGGTATCGAAACAACAAAATAAAACCAAATTGGAAAGGATCTTAGGCAGATTTGGAGGAAACCAACTCCAGACAGTGAAGGGACAGAGTATTTGGAGGTAAGGGGAGATGGCACTGTGCTGGGAGAGGCAAGGGGGGGGTTAAGCTGTGTGCGTGTGAGGGAAGGTACAGGCTTGAGGAGAGACGCACAAGAGGGTGAGGGGCTTCAGAGGAGAGAAGAGAAGGCGAACAGGCAGGAGGGAGAGCAGAGGTGGGATGGGTGGAGGAACTGGAGAGGAGAACAGCTGGAAAGCTGCTGTACCTGTGAGCTGTGCTGAGGAGGAGAAGGGGAAAGCAGCACTGCATTGCCCTTGTTCTGGAGGGGTAAAAAAAGTCAGGGAGGTGGAAACAGGAGATAGGGAGTTGTGTCAAAGACACAACTATGTAACACTGTTGATAGTATAATGATAGTATCTAGGTCTGAAGGAAACTCGTGGTGGTGACTGAGGTCTTAAAGCTGAGTTCAACGCTGATAACGGGGTGACGTTTCTCTTGAGCTCAGAAAGAGAGACTTAATTTTGTCTGATATTTATCTATTTTTAATATGATTGCTTTGAATTTTCTGAATAAATAAAATAGGAGAAGAAGCTTCAGTCTTCAAAAATCCAGTGTAAACTTTGTGGACACCCTGATCCTACAAACACCAGCATGATCAGCTACGTGATCTGGGGGCCTGCTGGCTGATGCAGCTCTAAAACGGGCTGCCCCACATACCACAAACATCCCAGGGACTACAATTAATAAATAGCTGCTTCATCTGTGGAGAACATTTTCTGTTACGTGTAGGTATCGTGGCATGTGATAACACCTATTACATTCTCTTCAGAAAGTAGCTGTAAGTGCCCACAGAAGATGTAAAGCGACTTTGTGGTACACCTTCCTAGGATGCTAAGGAGGAAAAATTTTGTAGTCAAAGGGAAAATGCAACCCCGACCGCCCTCTTGTGGGTCTCCAGCTCGGGCTTGCATGGGTCAGAATAAAACTCTGTGGCAGGAGGGAGGCAAACGCCACCCACTCCCCTCCTGCCGCTCAGAGGTGCAAGGGCCATTGTGATAGACATACCGTAATGGATGCCTAAATACAAAGGGATGGTTATACTGGAACAGATATCCATGCCGGCTTTAGTGATTAATTCATGTATTGCTGTAGGTTGCTATTAATAATACCATGTATTATACTGTGATTTGCAGTGTGTGTGCAGGTTCCATAGGTGCCTTTCACACCAGGCAAACCTTGCAATGAGTTGGACTTAAAACACAGGTTTTTGAGCTAGCAGTATTTTTTTTTTTTTTAGTAACTGCTTGGAAGTAGTGCCAGCTGCATGGTCAGGAGCAATGACCTGTAACCGTTTGTGTAAGCTGTACTCTTGTATAAGGGATGGCAAAGTTGCCCTTGCCCAGCACTGCTTTGAATTAGCTTTTTCTGAAGTGTGTGCTCTCTGATCCCAGCTTTGAACGTCTCCGGTGACAGAGAGGCCAAATCTCATGGTAGGTCCAGGGGCTAAAAGCACAGACTTTATTTCCAGTCTCTGCTTTATATTCCAAGCAAAGTGTTGGTAGGCTCCTGCCTGCTCGCCTCTGATGGTCCTGCCAGGCACTGGATGCTTGCTCAGAGGGCAGCAGGGCAGAGCCATGGGCTCCTTGTGCTGCAGTGAGATCCCTCCCAGGCTATGTGGCAGAGCCCTACGTCCCTCCCATCCTGCGTTTGCCAAACTGGAGTGGGCATTGCAATAGTCACAGCGGTGTTCCCAATCTTGTGTGACATTCCCTGCTCTCTTCCATGGATCAGGTCAGCCCCTGATGCATCACTGCTCGTTTCAAGCCATATCTGGTGTTCCTGGTGGCTTTGAGAGGCTCTTCCTTGAGCCCGACTGCGCTGGGGCTGCATGGAGCTGTGCCGGGTCTGGCACAGCGCTGCTGCTCTTTGCTTCCGTCAGGTGACTCTCAGCACTGCTCCTCAGCAGTGTGACGTCCTCTTCTTCTAATGGCTCCTTAATCTTTTCATCTCCATCGCCCATGGTCTCAGTAATGCTCTTACTCCCCGGCTGTTAGTAAAGATGCTAAGCTGCCAACACGAGATCCCAGCGGGACCCCGCTACCCCAAAGGGTTTCTGTCTCCAGTTACAGCCTGAAGCCTTTGGCCAGATTTTAATTTATTTTAAGGAACACTAGGCTGGCTCTCTGCTTTCTTGTTCAGAGCAGGAGTGGCCCAACCTGAGAGAGGAATACTGCGGTATGGTGGTTTGCTGCATTAATACTATTGCTCTATCAAGGAAACTGTAATCTATTAAAATGAGTATCAATTTGACAAAACCTGTTTTCCATGAACGTGTTGATTAGCATTAATCTCTTCTAACTCTATATTAGCTATTTTTTCCCAGGGGTTACTTTCAGACTGACAGGCCTATAATAATCCAATCTCTCTAACTATGCACTTTTTATAAAGAGGCAAAATATTAGCCTTCTTCCACCCTTGTGGAATTTCTCCTGAAATTCGAGACTTGTTGAAAATCAAGGTCCATGGTTCAGAGATCTCTTACACTGGGACTTGTATAAGCTTGAGAAGAAGCTGTATGGATCTGCAGATACGGGTATTAATTCAAGACACTGATGTCTTGTGCTGCACCCTGGGTGTGACTCAGGAGAAATTATCTCCTCACGATGGAGCTAATGCACAGCTGTAGTTGATGAAGAGTGCCCACAGAGTAGGATTCAGTTTTGGCATCCTCCTAAATAAAGTGAAAAGTATACCCTTATGTAGATTAACATGTTATTACATTATAATTCTATACTGTTGCTGAAGTTTGATCAAACTCTCTGACATCTCAGAGCTGAAATACTGAATTAACCTTTGAACAATGCAAAGTGTCAGGAATATACCGTGGTGAAGTGGGTTCATTTGTGGACCAGGAGACGCCATTTGGTCTGGGAAGCTGAACTATTAGAGGAGATGAGGAATCCTCCCTTCAAAATCTAAAATCCTTCTTGGTGTTAAATCTTCCCTAAGTACATCTTGCTTCCTTATAGATAATTGATCTTCCCTAACCTCTAACTTCTCTTTATGATTGGTTTTACCATTCTTCCCCTCTCCTTAATGCTTTGCCTGTTTCTGTTTCTCCTCTAAGCAAGGCCAGGGTTTTGAATATGTGTTGCCTTTTCCAATTTCAGGGCACTTACTTGAAATATTCAGAAATAATTTCTGGTGATCATTCACTTTCTGTTCAAACTCCTTCTCCCTGCCGATGTAGTTACTGCTATTTTTAGCTTTAAAATGCTAAATACATAGTGCTTAGCTGGGTCTTTTTCTGTTTCCTTCCAAGAAATATAATGATTGCGATTACAAAGCAATTTAGTGGTTGCTCAGTTTCTTGTTACTTTTAAATTTGAAAACATTTCCTTTTTCTCTCTCACATTGACATCCACTATGGAGCTTCCTGTGCTGGAGTTAAATGAAGGAGATGGTAAGCCAGGGAGCAGAGCCATATTGCCAGCAAACATGTGAGCGGCAGGACAGATGCCTTGGTGGTGGTCCTCAGCAGATGGTCCTGGAGAATTTTTGACTTGATTCAGAAGTTTCTCCTTCCTCCCTATGCCCCATTACCAAGCGGGGTGGCTTTTGCACTATGGTACTGGAGATCCCTGGCAAACACAGAGGGATCAGGCACCTGGCTCTAATGGCGATGCTTCCGGATGGTCACAGGGCAGCAGGTTCCTGGTTTGGGGGTGTTGGCAGGGTTTGTTTGGTCTCACAGGAGCAGAGGGAGGTAAGCTGCAGTAGGAGCCCAGCTTCGGGATCTCATAACCTCTTCGTTACAAGATCCCACCCTGAGTAGGCAGATAAGGATATAGAGGAGAAATTAGCTGTTAATAGGAGCAGGGTTGGATATAATCATGGGGAAAGAAACCACAGAGCTCTGCAAGTCCAGCTGGAGGTTTGGGTAAGGTCAGGTTTGGCAAACGCAGGCTCAGCTGGTGGAAAAGTTAATTTATAAATTTGGCTTCCGGGACTGACATTCACATAAACCTGCCATGGTTAGGAGATGGCACTGCCCGGGAGCTGAATTTGGGGTTACTTTTTCCATCTGAGGAGCAACATGTGGGATGCAAGAGCCCTGGCCCTGAGTGATAAAGCTGGGAGTTGGCACCTCAGGTTAGAGTGGCCTGTGTGGTGTGAGAAGGCACGTTTTGGTGTCCTGGGCAGACTGAGCTGCCTGAGTCGTTGTTAGTTCAAAAGTGTCTTTGCAGAGGCTGCCTCTTCCCTTCCTCTCTTGCTGCCTGCCCTTCTGCCTTCCATTTGTGTTAATGCTTTGGCGCGTGAATCTTTTCACTGGGTGTCGGCAACACTGCTGTGCCAGGTCTGTGCCTGCAAATGTGTTTTAACAGTTGATTTTGTGTGTTACCCGCTCTGGGGCACTGCCGTGCAGGCAACTGGCCTGTTTCCTTCATTGCTTTTGTTTTGAACACCCTGGCTCAATGGCCACTTGTTTTCATCCTCTCTTCATGCTAGTTCAAACCCTTTCAAGTCGTTTAGTCTGCCTGAGCCTGGTGCTCAGAAAATCAGGGTGACTTCTACTGATACAGTGGCCATCCACAGTACACAGCTTCCCCGCCCGCTGGAAGACTGTGCCACAAAACCTTCATTTCTCACTTTACAATGCGATTGAATCCCTGATTTCTTTCTGTTCTTCCTATCAATTGATTAAGGATGGGAAGGGTTTCAAGAACTGTTGCTGAGATATCTGCTGCTTCGTGTTGAGCAGAGTTCTCTGAAGTCCTCACCAACGTGCCAGCCTCCTGGGAGGTGCATTGGCATGGATGGTGCTGCTTCTTTACAGGTGGCTCCATAACCAGCTGTCCCTGGAAATTTAAGCTTAATTACATTTTATGTATTGGCTCTAGAGAGGCAGGAACTGTGTCCCTTGAAGGATGTACCTGTGTTATCCTGAATACAGTGGGGTTTTGCAGTGATTGAAGAGCTCCCTAGGCAGCATGGATTGCCTTTCAGGTTAGCTTGAACAGCCATGTTCAGCAGTGCTTCTTGGACCTTTTGTCTTTCTGCTCTTTCCTTTTCTGTCTCCAGCGAAGAATGCTTTGTCCTTTTGTCTCATGTTTAAAACCTGCAGAGACTCCTGCTTAGCTTTGGTATGAACCATGTCCCCTTTCTTTTTTCCCCATCTTCCTTACAGAGTGAGCGGCAAGTCCCCTCCAGCTTAGTTGTCCAAGAGTTCTCCAACTGCTGTGTCAACCTTTGCCTTCCAAACCACTGACTTCTTTGTAGCACAGCGACCAGCGTTTGCTTCTTAGGAACATCTCCTGCTGCAGGTCGGAGATGTGGCATGCTGCAGCAGGCAAGGGTTGTGTTTCCCTGACTGGCCGTAAGTGTGTCATATTCTGTTTATGTCTCAGCAGCTGTCCCTGAACAAGGGCATTTCTGGAGCCAATGAATGTAAAAGTACCCTCCTGCGTGGCTGTATGGGAACTCTAAAACCAGTTATTAGATTGCCATAATCTGGGGAAGAAAGGAAAAATAAAGCACCAACCGTGAAATTGCCTCCTCTCGCTGACTGATCTTACCGTTGCCGCTAGTCCCTTGGGTCAACATACACCGAAGATGTTCTTTCACCTCCAAGTATTTGAAGAGGCTAACATTTGGAAGGACAAGCTGCCCTGCCAAGTGTAAAGGTGTAGTCTGACTCACACATTGCAGAAGACAGGAGCTGGAGTTATTTCTGTGTAGCATCTCTGGGTGCTGGGTGTGACAGGGAGTCAGTCACATCCCAAGGTAAGTCTTTAAGGCAGGTTGAAGGAATTGCTCCCTGGAGATCCCTTTCTGTCTGGCAACAACTGCACAGGGAGCTGCAGAGAGATAATTAGATTTCAGATGTAGTCTACCCTAAATAAGGAATAAAAGCTGTGGTGGTTTGCTGTGGGTTTGCTTTTGAAGATTTTTGGCCTCTTTTTGTCTGTAAAAATTAGAAACTGGGAATTTTATGGAGCCTTCTTGGATTTGGTCCAGAAATACCAGCTTTGCAGTTCTCTAGGAAAGGGAACCTCTGTCTTATAGATGTTTCTTTCTCTCTCCCTAAAAATTTTTTTAAAAAAAATATATTTGCAGGATAGTGCCTGTGGCACCTGGGTTTATGTGCTTGAAGTACAGGGCGCTAATCTTGGAGGAACCACATGCTGGCTGGAGAGCTGGGTGCTGTTGCTCTATAGGTGTTTTGGCTAGCAGGATGGCTGCAGGCTGGCAGAGAAGGGTTAACTGGCGGTATCTAGACTCGGTGTGCACAGAGCAGCCGCTAATCTGCAGATGAATATGTTCCAACAGGAAAAATAAATCTTGTCTGTACCTGTGCTTGTTTGCTCCCGCTGGAGCCAAATTGCAGTGCTGCCTGTCAGCCTGGCCCGGGGCCGGCTCGCAGGCTCCTGGCACCAGCAGTGCCGGCCACATTTCTTGCCTGCATCCAAGTCAACGTCGCTACTTGGATCAGAGGATCTTGTGCAAGAAGAGTGCAGTGGGGGGGCGTGGGGTGGGGTGGGGTGGGGTGTCAGTGCATACACATGAAGGCACCAGGATAAAGCGACAGCCCATACGTGCTTTTGCATACGTGATGTCTCTAAGCTCGCACACTCGTTGGTGCTCGCTTACCTGCCCCACCGCGTCTGCAGCGCTGCTTGCTGCTCTCCAGCTGTTCTTGCAAACGCGTAATTCTCAGCCATATTGCCGTTTGTTTGTCTCCCGGGTGTTTGCAAGCATATTTGTGAATTTTCTGAAACTTCTTACTGATGCCACCGCCACACACCTGTGCTGCTCCCATGGTGGGTGAGCCCCGGCACAGCCTTGGCGGTGATGCACACAGCGCAGCGAGGGAGCATGAGGAGCAAACCCGTGCTGCGTGCCTTGTTCAAACAAGTGCCTTTTGATCCAGCGGGCTTCAGTGGAGAAATCCAAAACTAGACTAAACAAAGCCAAAAAAAAAAAAAAAGGAAAGATTTAAGGTGTGCTTTTTCACAAGGTGAATTGCTGTTTCTGGGTTTTTTCTGCTTTGGCTTTCTTAGCTCGCCCTTAGCTTTTCTCTGAAAATCAGATCACTTGCCATGAATTTTGGGAATTGAGATAAATCTGGAGACTTTTGCCTGCCGTGCAGCAAGTTGCTGTTATGGGATAAGCATTTGCAAATGGCAACTGTTCTCTTGCAATTGGTGTGGTGGGGAATGCAGGGGAGGAGAAGCCACCTCTGCCACTTGCCAGCACTCACAGAGAAGTGATGCTTGCTAGACAGACTGGTTTGTGAAAGAAATGTAAAATGGGAACAACAGTCGTGTCCCCCCCACCCAAGTCGTAGAAAAGTAATCTAAAACCCAAGAAAAGCCATGTAATACACGCTCGCTGTTGGCCTTGCCTTGCAAGCTGATATATTGTCTTTGCTATAACCATGCAAACAAAATCCTTCAGCTCAAGTTTTTCCTACTGGACAGTGTCTGTGAAAGAAACCATTTCCATTTCTGGGCCCAGAGAGTTCAAATGAGAGAAATAACTGCTTATGGCTAGCCTGTCAGAGGAGAGGCAGATCTTGGCCATCATGCTCCCACCCCCACCCAAACTTCCTCAATGTTTGGAGCAGACAGATTTGAGCTTTTCTGTCATACATGGCTTCAGATGCAAAGCTTTGTTCCAGCAGCTCTGAGAGGCTTTTTGGATCTCCTGCTTGGCTGGGGATCATCTCTGACAGGAACTTCAGGAGCGGAGCCTGGACTTGTACCTTCTGTTTAGAAAAAACAAAACACGCTAGGGTAGAGAGTGTGCAGTCAAGGTGCTGCTATCTCCTGCATCCCTCTTCTGTGCTTACTTCTTCCAGCCTAGTGGGAAATGCTTCTTCCCCTCCTCCTCTTGCATAATGTCAGCTACAGTCAAGCCCTCATTTTCTTTGGTTTTTTTTTTCCACTTCAATTATTTGATAACTTATCTCCTTGTTCCTTGTGATGTGCTCTTTGCCTCATCCTTACTATTTCTGCCATTTTACAGAGCTGATAAAGGAGCTAAGCTGCGAGTGAGTCCCTGCCATCCTGGCCACGGCACTGGTGGTATGAATGCGGCCATAGACCCTGAGATTTAGAAGGAGCTCATCTAGCGACAGCCACACACTCGTGGATCTGCTTGATCCAAATAATCTGTGATGTATCGCTAGGTTGGGCTGCCAAGATGCAGGTGAGGGGCAGATGAATCAGAAATTGCTGCAGAAAGATGGGGATGTGCTAGTTAGCCACCTCCATCCTCCACTTCAGTTGTCCACAGCACAAAGCAGGAAAAGGAGAGAGATGGATTCAGTTGCCAGCAGTTCACTTAATGAAATGCTGGAGGGACTGTGGCAAAGGCTGTTCCCGGTTTCTGGGAGTCTCTGCTCAGGGGCAAGGCAGATGGGTATGAGCGGTACTGATCAGGACTGTGCTGCTCATGGAGCTGCGCAACCACGTTGCCGCCATGTGCACCCAGGGCTGCATCTGCTCTGGCCATCCTCTGGATGGGACACCAGAAGCCTCCACAGTCTTTTGACCAGGTCTGAGTAATTTATGATTGCAAGTTGGTGCCAATATGAGACGCACTGGGACTTGTTAGTGTCCTTAAACACTATTTTAAGAGGGGCTCAGACTTGTGTACTGCTGCACCATGAACAAAATTGACTTTTTCCAAGTTTTCCATCCCTTGGGGAGAGTCTTTCTCCCCAAGTAAGGGTAAGGACTGTCCCCAAAGGCTGGGGTGGCTGCTCTTTGAGCACCTTTCCACGGGGAATGCACTGGGGCATCCCTTCATGCTTGGGAGGTGCAAACCTGCCTGTCCTGCCAGGCGGCTGCAGAAGTTACTGGAGGAGGAAGGGGAAATGGAGTGACAAACCGCCTGGTACCGTGGCCACCACAACCTCCCCGCTTTAACAAATAAGCCAAAGGCAAGTTCCCTCTTTGTACCATGGTCCCCTAAACTTGCATTTCATGCCAGTTTAGTGCCTGGTGCCTGATGGAATCTAGAGGGAAAAACCTGCCGCAGGATGCTACTTTAGGTTGTGCAATGAAGCGTGACTAGCTTGCAACTAATGAGATGGCAGGTAAGGCTCTTTTGGGCTGAGGTCACCTGTATTTTGTTCTCTGTGTGGATTTCCCTGCCTTGCTGCAGATGGCAGCTACTCACAACCTCTTCCTCCCAGCACCCTCCAGCAGTTTAACCAGTGCTCTCCAGTAGCAGATACAGTAATGCCCAGGGTAAGTGTGCGACCGATCGGAAAACACGCCGGCTGCCACGGGAGCCTCCTTTCCTGTGAGCATGGTCCAGCGCAGCCCACTGCCCTGCTGCTTGCCGTGGCTTTCCTGAGGTGCTGGGGGTGGGGACTGTCACCATCCCTGCCGGGGAGAACGCTGTGCCCGGCTGGGCCTGGAGGGCAGCTGCTTGATGGAGCAAAAAGGTGCCTGCTTGCTGCCCCCCTGCTCCTGCAGGTACAGCTCCTGGCTGCAGCCGCCTCTTCATGCTCACCTTCAGAAATCCTTTACTGCATAGCACAAAGGGGTGCTGCAGCCGGTGTACCCCGTGCCCCTGGTGCCATGTTTGCTGTACCTCGGCTATTTGTATTTGTTGGTAATTGCAAAACCAAGGAATCTTATAAGGGTTCTAGAATAAAACAAGTTAGTGTGCTTAGTGCTGCAACAGTGGGCTGTATCTTATCCTCCCTTTCCCAGGTTGGAAAAGGTCCCTAGGGAATAAACCTGGGTCACTGGTAGTTTCTGGTGTGCCATGATGTGGCCTGAAATATTCTTGTGGAAGGAAGCAGTTTAAAGAGAGTGATTTATGGGCTTTAAGGTGTTGGGGGGAAGGCTGGGGACAGGCAGGACCTGTGCCCATCTGCACAAAGGAGTGCTCGTCTGCGTGGAGGCTACAGGGAAGTGGTGCATTGTAGGGGACCAGTTCCCATCTGGTAGGAGCGCTGGTGAGCTGTGGGTGGGGGGACGGCACGACACAGGGGGATGCAGGACCTGGGCACAGCACAGTAAGCAGTGTACGGGCGATAACAGCCACTGTGGTGTTTTGAAGCCGGCTCTAGGGGTACCACTCCTCAAACAGGGCTTGTGAGCACGTTTCTAAGGCTAGGCTGCTGCGTCAGCGGCTCTGGGACCAAATGGGGGCATATTGTGTTGTTTGAGTATTTTGCAAACAATTAAACTGCAATTTGTGCCAGCATGGCTGCTCTTACTCACAACGTGATGACAATTAAATGAAGTGCAATGTTTAATGACCAGTATCTCATTTTCTAGAGGCTGATTGAGATTTTTTTCACACCCTGATGCAATTTTCTTTAAGCTTAAGATCTACTAAGAAGAAAAGAGAACAGTTCATCAAAGAGGAATCACAAAAACTTGCTATTTCGTTTCGGTGTGTGCTCTGTGTTGCTGCTGTTTTGCTGCTACAGGTGTTACTACAGGTCTGCAAAAACTTCCACTGTGCAAAGAAGGTGTTGGTTTGGTTTTTTTTCTGAACACCAAAGCCATGACCCTTGCTAGAAACTATGCAGACTCAGAGGGACAGCCTGACCGTGCAAGGTGGTGCTTTTACTAGCAGCTGCTGATCGGGGTCAGGCACGTCACAGGGGAGGATCACAGCAGCTCCCCGCCTTCCCTCTCTCCTCCCCAGATTCCCTAGCTGCAGCGGGTGATTTAAGGTTAACGTTCCTTCATTTGTTAATTTAGTTGTAGCTATAAAAAAATAGGCATCTTACAGGGAATGGTAAGAGGATGTGCCAATTCAGCAACAAGAGATCGAGAACATAACATTCCTGTTGGTGGTTGTGTCTTTACATATTGTAACAGACTTGAGGATAGGCAGACACCTTTTTCTTCTGACAGTTGTGTCCAGCACAAGCAGGTCTTCAGTTCCAGCAGGACCGCTTAGGTGGTACCACAATGCCAATTCATTAGGAATGATTTGATGTATTAAAAGATTTGATAAGTTGAGACTATTAACTATTTCCAATAGCAAAAAGCATCCGTGGGTATTTTTTCCTCTGTGTTGTTTTAAAGGGCTGTACGACCCTGAGCCGCTACCGTGTAGGAATTTTGGTCTGATGTAACTGTGAGAGACTGGTGTTTGCCATTGGCTTCAGGATGCTGCTCCTGCAAGGTCAAGTGAAATTATTGTACCTTTGCCTTTTTCTAGTTTAGCTTCAAAGGACATGTTCCTATAGCTCCAAATTACTATGAAAATCATCTTTCACTGCACTAAACTTTGAAGCTGCAATGTTAACCATTTTATATGCCTATGAATGGCGTTTCTGTGGTGAAGACACAGCAACATCTTCTTTCTGTTTTGACCCAGCCTGTTTGCTATTTTTGCATTTACTATTTTAATGCTGTCTCACCCTATCTTACACCCTATTCTTCTAGTTCTTTTGTCATTCAGCTAACTCTTGTATTATCAACATAACTTACTTCGATAAAACATTCTGTTTAAGATAAAGACGATGCTTTAAACTTGATTTGTGGGGTTTTTTTCACCATCTCTCCCAAATGATTTTATTTCTCTACTTTGGCACTAAGTAAGACCTGGTTTTCTTCCTTTTAAGGATACCGACTTACTGATTTCTGCATGAAAAATTCACCAGCATTAAGACTACTCATTAGTATGCACAGCTATAGAACAGGATGTTTTATTTTTTGACAGCTCCAGCTTTGTAAACTTCTCTGTAAACTGTGGGGGAAAAGCAGCCATTTTAGTACATAAGTGGGCTGTACTACAGACGCATTTCCCAAGCAGGAACCAATCTGCAAAATATTGCCACTTTGCATTCAATTAGGAATGAGATGGACTATCATATCTTTAATTAAATATGCTAAGTGAGTTGATCAAAAATGGCCAAGCTGACAAAATGAAAGTATCCTTGATCTACATCTAAATATACATTTTTTCAAAAGACGTTGTAGCTTTTTATCATGTCTTCATATTGCAGTAGCTGGCATTGGTTTCAGCCTGTCAGCGTGCATGTGTTGATAAGTAGTCTTTAATATGTTGATTTTTTTTTAAATAAAGCTAATTTTTCCCCCAGAGATGTGTTGATTTTGGGTCACCTTGCTGTGTTTTCCTTTTTTGTATTCAATGAGTGACTCAGAATCTCCTGCCCCTATCCGTTTATTTATTTTTGCCATTTTGGCAAGGTTATCAGCTAGATATTTTTATCAGGGTCTATTTTCTATGTGCCCCTGGCTTCTGAAAATTGAGAGTTAACGTTATCTGGCAGTTAGGACCGACTGCACAACTGCCAGCAGCTCTGCAACACCTGTCAGCCCACCAGAGGGGCTGCGGGAAAGGGAAGCTGCCTCTTGTCTTGGGATGATGCTTTTCCTCACTGGATTTTTTTTTCTGGGTCAAAGCTGTGCGTTAGCTCACGGTCTGTGGTCACCATTTGTCCTCTCCAATTATGTGCCTTCATCCCCTCACCAGCCCCTTTTCCACCTGCCCTTTGAAGCACTAATGGGATATTTTCTTCCACTGTTTACTGCAGCTCCTCTCAGGCTGGGCAAGAGTCTCTCCTTCCACCCAGGGACCAGTTTTTCTTCATCTGCTTGTCTGGTTTGGTGTGCACACGTCCAGCCAGCAAACAAGGGCAGTTTACTTCAGAAAGAAACATGGTTTTACTTATTACAAGCCATTTTAAATAATATATTTGACTTTTAAATTATCCTCAGCACTGAACTCTCATCTGCTTTGCAGATGGAAAGCGGCACTTACCAAACAGCCTTTATTGTCTGGGATAGCCCCAGCCCACAGTCAAACTGTTTTGATGTTCTTCTGACCACTTTCATTTTACGTTGTCCCTAAGGCTCAGCCAAGCTCCCTGGATTTCCCAAGCTGGCGGTAATTGCTATTCTGGGGGCTTTCTGAGCCGGCATTCTACAGGCCAGCCTCCTGCCCGACCTCCTGGGCTTTCTGAATCTGCCTGGCCATGAAGCGTGAGGGCGTGCCATCCTTCTTCAGGGTCTTGCCTGCAGGACACAGTTGGTCCTCCTTATTCCTCGCTGAAGCCTTTCAGAGGCTCACATCAGTGTGAAAGGGTCTCCACAAATGCCGTGCCAGGTGTGATGCTCTAGAGCCTGTCAGCTCTAGGAGACCAGAGAGATGGTGCTCTTCCATCAAGCCAGTTGGAAGTTGTGTACGATTTGAAAAACGCATCAGTGCTGATAGCTGAAAATAGGCTGGTGTTGCTACATCACTAGCTCCAATGTTAAAAAACAACTGCTGCCACTAATGAGGTCATCTATCGAGAGACCACATCATGTGCAGCATCCCTTCTTTACCAAAGTGGACCCGTGGAGAGAAGCTGAGGAGGCACCTCTCTCCTCAAGTAAAATACTGTGATGTATCAGCATTACAAAGGTCGCATTTTTCTTAGTGCCCACACACAGCACCACATTCCATTCCTTCCCAGAAATTGTTCTTTTGATGTTTGTTTTGTGTTTTAAACAAATTTCTGGCAAAATTTCTGGTATGTCTGAGACGTGTCCTTAAACTGATTCCCCCTTCAAGTCCAGTTCTTCCTAGGCACTAGCTGTAATGTATAAATAATTGAAAATTTAATGGTTGGAGTTTTTCAGTAATAAATAAGTTTAAGTTAACTTTGGGTAAGACTTTGCAATGAAAACCTTTGCCCTTCTGTTTACAGGTACTGTCAATGCTGTCATCCAGGTTGGAGATCCTTTGTCACTGTTCATTATTGGATAAACTAGACACACAGAAACAGCTAGATACACCTCCCTGATGCACCCGCTCAGTTTTCTTAGGACAATAACAAGGCCACGATTTCATGATGTCTGTTCAAGTTACTGCTTTGGGGCAAAGCAGTGTTTTTGGCTCAGGACACGTTATATATCTAAGACAGAAAGTGCTTGGATCAGACCTGTCCTCTGTTCTTTCAGTGATGACCAAGTATTACCAGCCAGTTCCCAGCCTACTGGGATGAAAGCGTCCTCTGAATGACAAGCAGTCCTCCTTTTGGCTCCTTTTCTGTCTTTTAAAAGAGCAGTATCTGAAAGTTAGGCTTTTTGGCTGCTCCCCCCCACCCCCCCGCACGCCTGTTGTGTGACTGCAAGCAGCTAGCTGGGTTTGTGGTAAGACTTCCCTGTGGTTTGGGTGGCTGCCAGCCAGAATGGGTTTGGTGGCTTTTCCTAAGGAACAGCTCTAGAGGGATGGAGCGCAGTTGTCAAGGGCCCATGGGGGCTAACAGAGTGCAGTGCCAAGGGCCAACGTCAGCTAGCCAGCTGAAGCAGATCTTTTTTTCATAAACTTTAAGGTCTCTCATGTACCTATGCTGGTAAGTCATTTTTTTCCTGAATCCTTGTTTTTAGCATCAATGCTTTGGATGCACCATAGCAAAGACGTTTCCCATTTTAATCTCGTTTTATACTTCCTTTGATGGTGCTTTTTAGTTTTGGTTTTTTGTTTTGGTGGTTTTTGTTTTTTTTTTTTAGTTTCAAATATCCTACCTTTAGTCTGATAGTTCAGAGAAGGTCCCTTTATTCTACAGTACAAGACAAGAAGAAAGGTTCCTGATCAGTCTGTACCAGACATTACTTCATGTACTTCTGTCTCCCTTGTTGTTCTCTGAAGATAATAATCCCAATCTTTTCGATCTTTCGTGAATTGCCATGCCCTTGATCCTACTTGTTGCTCTTCTTTGAATCCTCTGAAGTTCCCAGTCTCTTTGAGACAGCTGGAGATGGCTGGACCACAGCACTCTGCTTGAGGTTGTACCACAGATCTATGTCAAGATATTCTATCTTCTTATTGTTCTTTGTCCTATTTTATCTGCTTGCTTATTTTATCTGCATGCTGAAAGTATGGAGTTGTTGAGCTTTCTGTTGCACACCAGCAAACAAGGCCAGGTGGCACCTGGGGGCAAAGGCAATGATCTCAGTGACTTCCTAAAGCGTTCCTTGTATATTTGTCCAATCTGTTCCTAAAGACCTCTGGTGACTCCACAGCCCTACAGGCCATCCCAGTGTTTTGTGACCTTTGCTATTAGAAAGACAGAAAAATACCTAACCTAACGCTTCCTTGCTGCAGTTTCCATCTTATATACCTTCCATGGGCAAGGAAAACAGCTTTTGCCACTTGACTGTGCAATGGCCTCTTACATATTTGAAGACTCTCATCATGTTTCACTTTGATCATTCTCCTTGGGAACAAGTGTCATTCATTTAGGCCTTTTTGGTCATGTTCTCTAGATCTCTTATCATTCTTACTGTCCTTTCTGACTGGGCCATGTCTTTCCTGAGCTTCACGCTCCAAAGCAGATATAATATATAATACTTCTAGCTGAAATCGTAACAATGTTGTGTAGACTGAATGGGAAGGATTCCCTTGTGTCTTACAAGGTATAAGCCAGTTCATACATAACAGCATGATATGCACATCAGTTCATATCCAGCTTGTGAACAACCACACAACCCTACTAAACCGTATTCAGAAATAATTTATGTCCTGGAGCTCAGCTGTCAATTCAGTGCAGGTCCTTTCCTCTGTCCTTACTGAGCTGGGCTCCAGCTTACTCCTAGACTATCAAGAGGCAGCTGAACCTGAACCTGGACCCCAGCCGTTCTTGCAGCCATCTCCAGCTTGGCGCAATCCGGAGGTTTAGCAGTCTTCGTCCTCCAGCTGAAGTGCTGAATAGTCCAGTACAAGTCCTGAGCAATTCCATTCAACTTATACTTTCATTCATTTCAACATATATATATTCAACTTATACTTTCATTCATTTCAACATATACTTCCATTCCTTATACTTTGAAAGAAAATCAGTCACAACTACTTTCAAGAAAGGATTACTAATTAGCTTTGCATAGGCCTTTGAGAAATTCTGTCTAGTCCACTTCTGACACAATGAGAAAATTAATATCAACAGCTTTACCATCTTGCCTTTCCCTGCCAAGAAGAACCCCCGACCTGAAGCTGTACCTCAGCCATTTTCTCATGTGTAATGTATGTTAGCAGTTTGCCTTTTCTCCTTGATGCATAACTTCACGCAGATACAGTGGACTTCCTTAGCCATTACATTGTGTATTCATCTAGATTTTTTTGAAGGTCTCTGAAGTTTCCTTTAGTCCCCTCTGGGGCCTGGTTAACTTAATAAATTTATACGTATGTTTTCTATTTATAGCCATCATATCCCAGTTTAGCATTCATCTTTCCTAATCCGTACTGTAACAAACAACATGAAATAGATTTAGGATAGAAGGCTGAGACCTTTGCTGTTAATCTGATGCCCTGATGAAAAGTGACCACCTAACCCTCCTCTCTGCTTTCTGTCTCGTGGACAAATTCTGACATCATAAATTGTCGAATATGTTTTGGAAGACACAGTAAACTTCTGTTTTTCCTTTTCTCTTACCTTACCGACAGAATGAATAATTCTAAGAGATTGGTGAGATCTGATTTTCATTTACAAAACCTTACTTGCCATAACACGATCTCCCCAATGTTTTGAAAGACCATGGTGACCGATTTGCAGTTAAAGGTGTGTGGCTGCACAGTTTTGCTGGTAGCCCAGCAATTTCAGCTTCTGACAACCATGGATACACTCTATGTGATGTGGAAAATGGCTAATAGCCTGTCTTATTCCAACATTTCCTTATTATTATGATGCAATTTTTGAGAGTACTACCAGAGGAGACCAGTAAAGGGAAGGCAACTCTATGATGTTTTTGATTATGAGACTGCAAAACCCTACACCCTTCTTTTTTTTTTTTCCTGTGTTGAGCAATTAACTTAGAGTTCCAGTTTGCACCTTTTAAGGCTTTTTTACTTCTTCATGAATCTCACCCCACTTGGTCTTCAAGGTCCATTTGTGCCCCTCTCATCTGCCCCTTCTTCACTGCCAACTGAAATTTGAGACTTTCCTTTTTACTGGCTTTCACAGATTCGGATTTCTATACTCTGTTGACTTTTCTAGTGGCTCAAATGATGTATGGAAACTTCCCCTTTAGCATAATGGCTCGATCCTTCTCATCCTGGGAATGTACATCCTATTGGGCTTCATTGTTTTTAGTAGTATCCATGTCAGCTCCAAAAAGCTTTTATTTCTTTCTTTTTTAAATTTCCTTTTTTAACTCTGAACTTTTGGTTAATAGATATCAATCTCCCACCATTATCCTACCTGCTTTTTGACTCTTTTGAGTCTCACTTTTAATCGGGTAAATGTAAGATTCTTGAAGAGGTGTTAGTCTGAATTTGAAATATGGTAGTTACTTGAGACAAACTCAGTGCATATTAGGGAGTGTGAGGCAGCCGACAGCACTTTAATGTAAACTAAGAGTATTAACACAAAGCAGATATGAAGTAGCTGGTTATTCTGCGCTGAGTAACCTCCCCATACGGACAAGCCTTTTGCCAATGGTTCAGCTAATGCTATCTTTCGAATTAGATCCATGGTAACATTTCAAGCTAAACAACTCAGCTGCAGATAGACACTTGGGAAAGATTAAGATGAATTAAGTAAAGGTGTGACATAAGTTGCATTAGTTAAAGCCCACCAAATCCCTCTGTGGATGCTTTCTCTTTTACAGATAAAATAACCCTCGTTTCCTTTACATTTAATTCTGAAAGACGTAATTCTAAAATGTTCACACTGGGGCTTAAGGCCCTCTTACTTTCCCATCTTCGGTTAATTCAACTTAAATATCTTAGCTAGACAGGCAATCTAAGTTAAGAGTGGATGGTTTTCTGCTCTAACTTGTGTTTTAAGGCAGAGAATTCTCTAAATTCTGCCTTGTGTCAGTTGACAATTTATGTTATGCAGAATACTACATTATCATAAATTTTGTTGCTTTTTCTGCCTATTAGGCACCTCAGCATGGGACATTAAGCATCCTTTTTCTAAGAGGAAAATAGTCTGGAGATTTATAATACTAATTTTATAGGAATGCCATGCGGGACCAAGCCAAACATACTACAGATAGCTGAATGTCTTGTGTCTACACAAAAACATCTCGACTGATGCTGACTTGCTACCTTTCTTTTTTTTTTTTTCCAGACAGGTAGGTATATCTCTCATCATACCATTACTTTCCATTTTCTCTGGGATTTTCGTGATGTCTCCATGCTCAACTTTTAAAGCACTTCAAGCTGCTGCATTATTGTAAAATAAATGAATGAGTCTTGTCAGGCGTGTTTGTGGCATTAGAAACTAATCTGATATGAAAACTGCTCTAGGGCTCAGGTGGAAGCAGAACAGTGTTCTCCTCTGAATAGATTTGGGAACAGAAAAGATTTCGGGAATAAAGAAAAGAGCATGTGACTTGCATGCACCCTCTCCTTCTGACCAATATTTTCCATAATTAATTATTTTTGTTTACAAGCATCAGATGGATGGGTATTTTGAGACATACCGTATCATCACATTTCTCTGCATTAGGTAATGTCAGGACAAGCATACAGTACTGCTATGTGACAACAGCATTACGATTGATTCCTGATCTGCTAGCAGTATAGGGCAATGCAGACTCAATTGAGTCAGGCTTACGTGGGATCATGAACTGAAAGCCTGCTATAAAAAAAATAATAATTAACATACAAATTCAGTCAGGGATGCCAAAAGGAAGAGGAGCGATTTACAGACAATGTGAGCGGATGCTCAGCTAACGGACTCATTTAATTTTCTGCACTGAATATTTGTGCTAGTTCAAGCCCTGGTAAAACATCTGAATTGGAAAGATGGAAGGAGATATTCTAGCTTTCAATAGCAAGCGTTCCTTGATTATATCCGCTGTTGAAATGTCAGGTGTTCATCTAGGCATTTCTGAAGCATCATTCAACTTAGCACTGGCACAACCTAGTATTAACCAGGGCTACAGCAGCCTTACCGATCCAAAGGAGAGGAGGAGAGAAAATGAAGAAGGCATTTAGTTTTCTTTCTGATTCAGTATCTGATAGCTCCATTTAATTCAATGCAATATCAGCATTTTTGAAGCTACACATGTGCTTGGCTCTGTTGCCAAACAGGGAATGAGACATACCTGCGATGAGGACTAACCGGTGTTTATCTCCACTTCTGTGGTGACAAGCCATTTACACTAAACCAGTTTACATTTACTTCTTTCCCTCTATCCTGGGTTTAGTCCCAATGATAATTACTGTTCCTTTATGTGGTCATGATTTGGTACTCCTTTTAGTCAAAGGGGTTTCCAGGAAAATTGCAGGTGATGCCCAGCATGTAGACTAGTGAGAGACAGACACTAAAGCTTAAACTAACTTCCACACTAAAAGAATAACTCAGGTGGGTGGGGGAGAACACATCTGTTATCCCTGAAAGCCCAGTTAATCTCATCCTGCACCAAAGTTGCTAACTTCAATTGTTTGATGATTGCACAAGCATAGAAAAGGCTGGTTTAGCGTTGTTTGGGAAGATGAACTGTGTATTTCCACACCTTAATGCCCCATGCATTCTCCTGGATTTACCTTCCTTTTGAACATCCTGTTTGCAAACACCTTTTTTTGGAGAAGATAAAGATTTTTCAGGCAGTGTTCCCTATTAATAAATTACTGACATAAACTCTGAGTCTTTGAGACTCAGATTAAAGTCTCTGAGATTTAGCATAGTTACAAAATACTCAGTAAAAGCATTGATACTTGACATGCAGATTGCTTTTCACACTGCCTTTGGCCTGATCCTGTAACCACATACAGACATGAATAGTTCAACAGATTTTTTTTTTTAACTCTAGAAAAGTCAATTGTGTGTGTTTGAAGGAATAAGACTATTAAGCTCAGGCTAGATGAATTCAGACAAATACAAACGCATAACTTTAAGAGTTAGGCTAAGTGGCCATCTTGAAAACCCACCTAACCTGTGGACTTCTCTCTCAAATTCCCAGACTGGATCTTTCCAGATCAGCTGCTGCTTCATTAAAGGTTGCTGGCTTGACACAGAAATTCCTGAATGAAATGCTTCAGTTTGTCATGCAGGAGTTCAAATGAGACGGTTCTACTTGTTCTACACAGTTACTTCTGAAGCCGCTTCCTGTTTAAGACCTTTTAAAACACACATATATTCTCCAACGACATCCCCAAAGCCACTCTTTTTAAAATATAGCCTACTTGTGCTTCCTATGTGTCTTGGTTTCTAGATTTATACAGAACAGGAAAGAAAAAAAAGTGCCTTTTACTTTCCTTTAGCCCTCTTAAAAAAGGAAACCGAAACGTTCTCTGCTCCACGCTGTGCGCACATTGCCTTTTAGAGGGTTTCTCATGGGTGGGCAACTTCTGGAATTTGGAAGGGAAAAGGAAGACTGTATTAAAGACTAATAAATTTTTCCCTAGGGAAAAGAAGAGTTCATCTGCTATTTACAGGGAGGCATAAGGGGAAAAAAAATGTAGGTCAAAATGCAAGTGCTCCTTTAAACTTCTCAAGCTACTGACTTTATACATTCTTTTTCTGTTTTGTTACGTCAAAACACTAATAAACACCACAGTATTAAATGTGTGTCAAAATACTAAAATGAACATCAGTGCCGTAGCTGTGCGACTTGGTGAGAAACTACCACATTTTGAAAAATATGGGTGGCAAAGAGGTAAAGTCCAAGGCCTGACGTGTCCCTTTACTGCCCCTGCTTCGGTGAGGGGACGACGATGAAGACAACTTCCAGATGAACAAAGTACTCTAAGATTCTCACTGAGCTTAACAATTTGTAGGCCCTCGGTTCCTCTTACAACAACAGAAAACTCCACCCTAACCCAAACTGACATTTGAAAACTGGAACATGCCTGATTAAGGTCATAGAAGAATGGTAGGAAAGTAATGAACAGAACGCAAATATGCTGAGTCTTACTTCTTCACATTAAATACAAGACAGTCTTTCTTCTTCATATTACACTGTTAATTGCCAAACAAAATTTTTTGAAAAGCAGGTTCCAATTGATGTGTCCTTGGAGAAAGACTTGTGCTCACCCTGCAGAAAGCTTTAATTCCTTGGTGTATTTTCACATAAGGTTTTAGTGCTGAGCTTCCTGACACAGCCTTAATGGAATTCAAAAGAATTTTTTTTGACAGGTAAAAATGAATAGAGTCAACAAATTATTTGTCTTTGAAGGAAAAAAAATCAAAGCTACAGAAATGTACATCTTCCCTCAGTTTCTAAAACTCTATTTTTGGAAAATAAAAGTTTCCCATTTTATTCAGCAAGCAGGTTAAGGACACTTCTTGTATTTATCTAAAACTGTAAATGACTGCATGAAATGTAGCCACATTTTATTAACTCCTTCCTCTGTACAGATTGAGTACTCCGTGCAATTATTTTGAAATAGATGCATTGCATAAAGTCAGGGCAGACCTTCAAACTGGGTCTTAATATAATTTTCTTCTTAATGCGGTTTATTACACTGTAACTGGATGGCACAATCTATGACCTGCATGAAGATGCAGAACCTTATTAAGGCATCTTGTTAAAGGAACTAGGAACCCTGCATAAAGCTGACTCACCAGGCAGATGCATCTTACTTCTAACAGGACCCGAACAAAGGGCATAAACCTTGTTGCGGAGACAGGGTGATCCTGTGGGACAACCTGGGAATAACTAAGCTCCTAGCAAAAAGCTTCGGGCTGCTGCTGATTGAATGACTCACAAAGCTAAACCCGATGAAGCTGGTAAATTTTACCCAACAGAGCTTATGCAGATTTTGGCTTCAATCCAGCAGAGCACTTAAGTCCGTGCTTAATTATAAGCAAGTGACATAGAGCAATTTAGTTAAGCATGTGTTTAAGTGCGTTGCTGGGCTAAAGACTTTATTTAGAAAAACGTGGAAAAGTTGGTAACCCCTAAGAGAGATGAAGTTGAGAGATGCAAGAGAGGCCAAGGCACGGCCGAAGCCGTGAAGGCGCAGTTTGGGTGGAGAACTATTCCAAGGAACGTGCGGGTTTTAAGAAGATTCGGCCTCTAGCAATTTTCCAAATTGTTTACTGCGTGGGGTCACGGAGGACATCACGATCATGGAGATTACAGCGCGGAAAACTCATCTCAGCACCTTCTGCATGGATTTGGAGCCCCCACAGCCACCAGCTCCGTATGCACAGCGGTGGGCTGGGGTCTCCGGCCTCCTCCAGCATGGGGCCCGCACCCCTCTGCCGCAGGGGACCCCGGCCTCACCCGGGAGAAGCGGGGTGCGTCGGGGAGGGGGAGCCAGGCCCTGGGGGGGACACCGGGGTTTACTTCAGCCTCCTCCCTGGCACCGACCGCAGCCGTGCCGGCCCCCAATCCTCCGAGAGTCCGTGCTAGAAATTGAGCTGCCGGAACGACACCGCGGAGAGGGAGGATGACACCCCCGGCACACCCCTCCGGCAGCACCCTCCCGGCCCGCCCGAGGCCTGGCCGCCCGCACGGCCGCCGGGCCCTTCCTCCCGCCCCACCTCCCCTCAGGGCCGGCCCGGGGCAGCGCTCGGCCCGGCCAGCCCGGCGGGGCTTCCCAGGGCCGCGCCAGCCTCCTGACCCGCGCGTAACCCGGGCCGCTGCCACCACCCTGGCTCCCCTCCCCTCCCTTCCCCTCATCTTCATCTTCATCCTCATCCTCATCCTCCTCATCTCATCGCCTCGCCGCGCCGCCGGCCCGCCGCGCCCGGGCGCCCGCCGGTCCTCCGGGCGTGTTTCCCATGCTGCACCGCGGCGCGGCGGCGCTCTGGCCGGGCTGTCGCTGTCACCGCCAGGAGGAGGCTGAGGGAAGGCGCCGCTCGCCCCGCTGGAGCAGGAAGAGCCCGCCGCCGCCGCCGCCGCCAACTTCCCCTCGGCCTCCCCTCCCCCGCCGCCGCCGCCTCCCCTCCCCCGCGCCCCGCCGCCGCTCCGCCATGCCCGGGGCCGCGGTACGGGCACTGTGAGCCGCCGCCGCCGCCGCCGCGCCCCGGCCCGCCTTCTCTTCGCAGCTCTGCGGCCGGTAAGTGTCGGCGGGCGGGAGCGGGAGCTGGCCGGGTCCGGCCGGGCCCGCCCGCCCGCCGCTGCGGCGGGAGGGAGGGGGAGGAGGAGGAGGAGGAGGAGGAGAGGGAAGGGACGGGAAGGGGGGGCCGCGACTCGGCGCGGCCCGGCCCGGCCCGGCGCGTCCCGCCCGCATGGGCCGCGCTTGGCCCCGCCGGCGGAGAGGCCGGCGAGCGGGGGATGAGGAGCGAGGCGGTGGGTGCCTTCCTCCTCCGCTCCCTGCCGTGCGGCGGGGGGGGTGGGTGGGTGCCGGGAGCTCCTTTCCGCTCCCCCCGGCCGACGGCGGGGCTCCCCCGGCGGAGGCGGCCCCGGGCAGCGGGCCGGCAGCCGCCGCGGGGCCAAGCAGGCCTCGGCGGAGCGGCGGGGATGGGGCCGGCGCTGCCGGCGGGGCCGTCTGACAGACGGACAGACAAAGAGCCGAGGAAGCTACAGACAGACTGACGGGCGGGCGGGCAGGCAGGCAGCGTGTCCCCCCGTCCCGGTCCCCCCCGGGCGGCCGTATCCTCCCGCTGCCCGCGCCTCCATTGTTCGCGGTGTAAGAGAGGTGAAGTGTGCCGACTTGTGAAAATTTATTTCGTGTGATTGTATTTTTTTGAATAATCTTCTCCGAGTCTCCTCTCAGCCGCTTGGAGGAAGCTTTTGCAAGGGACCTCTCTCCAGCGCCGGGAGCTGCTAACAAGTGCCGGGCTGGAAGGGGATGGGCGGGCGGGGGGACCCGTAGAAGTCATGGGGAAATTTGTTCAGCTTTAAACCCTTTCACTCTTCCTCGTCTTTCTTCCCCCAAATTCCTGCTAAACCTCAGCTGAGACGAGCGCAGCGGTGTCTGTATTAAGCTGGTTCATAAAAAGGGAAGACATTTCTGTTGCAAACGTAAATCGTCTCTCTGATAGCTTCATTTTCGTAAACTGTTCGGAGCAGCTGTGGGGGCTTTTGCACAACGAAAAAAGAGTAGATATGTAGAATCTACGGATCCCAGCTTTAGTCTTGCTTTGAAAGTGTACCTGCAGCAAGACCTACCTCCCTGTCTGCGTACATGCGACATTCTGGTCCAAGAAGTTTTAGATGGCAGAGATGCTTTATTTCTTGTGAGCAGCATCTTCACCGTTGGTACAAGACATATGACAGAGGACTATGGTTTTTCTCTTGAATAGGGTCTCAGTTGCTTTGTTTATTTGCTGTACTTATTCACAGATTTCAGTAATATTTTACAAGCTTGCTAGGAATATGTACCTGGGCCTGTCATGCTTTCACATTTCAGAGTGCCCATATCAGGTTTCGTCTTTGTAAATGATACAGCTTTTGCAGTTGTTCTCCATGAGTTTAGCGATGCATGCCTTGTGAAGGAAAGAGGTGGAAAAATAGTGCTAACCTGTACCAATTTTTGAAGGCGTTCTTATGCTGTACTCAAAATCGTACTAGATAAACTGATGGGCTGATCTAGACTTAAAATCTACCCTGCTATGCAAAAAGTTTGCATACCTTTGGGCAGTGTTAGTTTTCCAGTGTTCTACTTCCAGTGTTTGGGATTCATGTGTGCATCCAGTGACAGCTGTCATCTGCAGAAGCTTTGGCTGTGCTGGGAAGCTCCAGAGCTCATGAGGCCTCCTTTCCTGTGGATCTCATGGGATCTGCAGGGTCCTGGTACAGGGGACAGTCAGATTCATAGCAGGGGCAGGCAAACCCCACTCTTGTTGTGGTGATTAAGGAAAACTCTACAAAATTAATCTTTCAATTGAATGATTTCCTGAAAACAGCTGCCATGGCTTTCTTGATGAATGCTCAGCTGAATGTACGTGTGTGTGTGGTTTCCAAAAGTATTTTCTTTGCAGTTGTTTCTGGGTGTCTGCATGCCCCTCTTCCCCAAATATCCATGTAATTAGTCTGTGAGCTCGTATAACTGAGTAAAACTAAAAAAGATAAGGCTGATCTCTTGTATTTAGCTGCCATGTGCGCATGTACTTCTGTCTTTGCTCCTCAGGCTACATCCTGAGAGAACGGATGTATATGTAACCCATGTTTCTGTTACTGTCCTTCTTGTCCATATGTGTTTAATTTCTACTGTATTAGAAACATATTCTATTTATGGAAAATCCCTAATATAACGGATTATGAAATCAAATCAAAAGTAGGTAAGTAGCTACCTGAAGAACCATGGTTGTTAAAAAAAATTGGAAGAGAAATTACTCAGAATGTGAAAAGTTGTATTGCAGGCTAGATTGTTCACCTGAAGGAACACGTACTTCTGTAATGTTTTATGTAGGTTCTCAAAAGATTATTTTCCTTCTCAGTTTAGTGCATACAACTTTACTGGTATTAGGATTTAAAGCTCTGTGGAGCATGCATGTATTCTAGAGAGATTTGGTACTGTAAAACCACTGAGGTTGGAAATTTTTACTTCCAGCTGAGAACTTCAGTGTACCAGCAGTGTTAGAGTTGCTAGAATATATTACTCTAGTGAAATATGGTGACAGTACGTCTAAAAGAGTTTAGCTCACTTCTAGATGGGTTCTTCACACCACAGGTTTGATAATGGGAATTTGTGAGTAGTGCAGCTCAGGGTATTGGTCATTAGTGTATGGATTTAGGTAACACTTCTTAAAATTCACCATGGGGAGGAGGGGTTTGTTGTATTCTAGTATTTCAGGGAACTGTAGAGTGGGATTGTCTTCTGTATCTGCTGCTAGAAGTTTGTGATGTTTTTTGTGACTAGGATCTTTGTAGAGCCTTCCTCTGGTGAGGACTGCTATGTGGGCTGTTGTCCTGTTGTAAACATTACAGATGGAGAGCTGTCTGTACGGAGCAGCTCGATGGAGTGGGTCTTAATCTATGAAAGCCACTTTAATTACTTAGCAAGATTTGCGATTAAGTTTGGTTTAATTTTGGCTCTGATATAAAATACATTTTTCTGTGTGAAGTAAGGCAAGTTAAATGAGAACTAGTAATGTTCGTGTAACGTCTTTGATAAATAAACATACTGCTATTGTTCTGGAGACCCTAAATATGAAACCAAGGTGTCAGACTTTCTTGTCCAAACTTAACAATGTCCTTTATATTAAATGAATGGGACAAGGAGCGAAAAGTAAACGCCATTTTGTACTTTGAAGAATCTTAAGTGGATCTAACAGAGAAATAGATTTATTTTCTTTAAAATAAATACTTTTTGTGCCTTTGCCTGGCATTGTAATCATAGCTGCCTTTCAAACCAGCATCACTTATGATGAAAGAGATTCAAGCCTTCAGTGTGCAGTCTGATCTGATCTGCATAACTGAATGTTTAGAGACGAATGAAGTCCCATAAAGTCGCCATAGGTGTAAGCAGACATGGGTGTCTACTTCAGTCAGGTTGCAGGGCTTATGTGAAGGATTGCTACTGCAATTAATGTGCACTTTAATTGGTTTGGTTTTTTGACAGAAATACTCTGGGGAAAATAATATTTCCTGGAGTACTGAGATTCATGAAGTATTTTTTTCCCTTTTTCCCCACTTCTGTATACTTGCCTCTATGCAGAAACCCTTGAACTAGTATTGAGGTTATACATTTAACTCTCTGTTGTTTGAGAGCTGAGACATAGCTATTGACAGGACATGTCGACAAAATACAGCCACTGGCTATAACATATAGCTATATGCCAAGCACAAACTTCTGTCTAACAAAAGAAAATGCATTTAGGTTTTCACGAGATTTATTTTCATTTACACAAATCCTGTTAGTTACTTTATTTCAGTACTTTCCAGTGAAGTTAAAAACACAACTCCATCTGTTTAGCTCATTAGTACTCTATATAAATTTTAAATATACAATTTTTTCATCATCTGCATAGAACAGAATATTTTATACATCAGCAATAATACCATAAAGTACGCAAGTGACACAGGTTTAATCTATTTAAATTACAAATTATTGTACAAATTAAAATACAATAACATATGTGAGTATGACAATATTATAAGTTATTAAACTGTCTTCCCTTGACTGCATATAGAGATACTCTTCGTATATCATTCAGAGATTCAGCATGTTGAATAAAATATCTGGGAAAATTCATAATATGTTCTCAGATAACTTGATTATAAGTGTGTCCTAAGCAGAAATTCAGTGTCTTTTAGAAAGACTGTGGAAAGCACAACATGCAGAAAGGTTAGAATCTCCTGACAACTTCTTCCATACTGTCAGAATTTTATTTTGGGAGATAATATAGAGACTGGTACTTCTTTTGCTCAGAAATAATTTTTAGTGTACTCTTATGATACTATCAGTGTGTTAATGTATTCAAGGCTATAATGACGAGAGGTAACAGTGCAAATACCGTAATATAGTTAATGTATTACTAATTTATATTCCTTCATTGTCTCATTGCACTTCAGAAAACAGCAAGATATTTCTCTTTAACGTGGTGTATATATGTTGGCCTGATCCTGCAACTGATATACTCTACTGGCCTTATTAGTATTACAGTATCTGCATCTTGTCACAGTTACTGCACAAAACTTTGAGAGTACTGTCTAATTCTTCCCTTATGACTAGGATGACATTTTTATAAGTGCAGAATTAAACAGTCTGATGATAAAATGAAATCTGTGTGGGAAGAAGTTCTAACCTGCAAACAGCAGTAGGATATAATTTATGAACAGCCTATCAAATATAAACTGTCTAGATCTCTTGCACTGGGGGGGGGGGGAACAAACCAAAAATCAAGGTGCCTGTAAAATCTCTGTAAAACAACATAATTTCTCGATGTAACAAGTGATGTTACTAATTCATAAAGGTGTTGTGATATCTGTGCATGTGAACTCAGATCTGAGGCTGGATAAGTCTTCTGCTCTAAAATTGTTTCAAATGGTGGCTACATGCTTAAGGTGAAAAGATGTCCATTCATCAAATTTTTGACAAATACCTTAATGTTTTTGTAATAATTTCCCATGAAGTCTGTATTAACTTTTATTACTTATGTACCCCCAAACTGGTTTACAATGCCAGTAATATCATGACCAGGTCATGTTACCTTAGTGCAAGAGATGAAGTGAGAAATATTGATGCTGGGCAGATTTGACATAGTCATATGTTCACTAGCAATGTTTTAGAAAGGGGAAACAAACGTCTTTTTGCGCACTCTGAATTCTATCCTCTACGTGATTGCCCTGAAAATTTGTCAGATATCTTTTTTTTTCTTTTGCTGGGTTTAGATTTGACACAAGAAATTGGTGATATGCTCCTAAAAAGTATGTGCGCATATGTATGTCCATGTAAAGCACTTGTGTCAGGTATTTATGACGATGTCTGGCCTAAATCTCTAGCCATCAAGTATGAGAAATGTTCAGCATAAAGTAAAGTTTGTTTTGCCAAACAGTAAGCAGCACGCTATGTGAATTAGCTGTCTGGGATGTAGCTGTGTTTTGTAGTTTACTGGGAAAGGGGCAAAGCAAGAAAGCAACTTCTAAATTCACTGGCTTTCTGCAGGCTTCCTTTTGTAGTTAAAACTATTTAGTCTTGTTTTCAACAAGTGAATCTGTAGTATTGCACTGCAAACATTCTTCAGTTTTATAAAGGGAGGGGAGAGGGAGCAAAATTAGTATTAAAGCCAAGAAATGAGTACATTTCACGGGATCTGGTGGATGTTTTTTTAGTCTGTAAGCAATATAGCAGTCAGTATTTCCAGATGCAGTAGGTGATTTCAGACTTCTTCAAATAAGAGTACTTTAAAGCAAATTATCATCTCTGTTGCTGACCTCCTGAAGTATGACTCTCTTCTGGTTTTGACCACATACACAGTGTTTCCTAACAGAGATCTGGTATATGAGAGCCTGTCAGATAAAATATATATGAGATGACAATTGTCAGGCCTTTAAGTTGGGTCATTTCTAGATATAACAGTAACTATATAAATAAATTTAAGAAATATTCTCATTTTGTGTCCTTAAACTTTCTTTTAACAAAGGAGTTTTTCATTAAAAAGATTAGTAAACTCAACCAGTTCCCATTTTGCTGAAGTAATCGTATGCTTCTTACCTTGAAGAAAACTTTTGTAATGACCGCAGTAGGTCAAGTGTAGAGGGAGGTGGTCAATCCTCAGGGTATCAAGATGTGATACAAATATTTAAGACCACGCTCACTTGCAGTTTTCCTAGAAGTGTCTGTGGAATATTGGTTTTCAGCTTAGAGTCTGACCTTATAATAATTTTTTTTTTGTAAAATCTAGTGTGAAGGTGCCCTGTGTGAATATTGCTTTAACAATATCAAACGAAAATGAATCATTCATATGGGAGAAAGTCTGCCGTCATCCCTCAAGGAGGAAAGCTTTATTAGGCTGCTGTTCTCAGGAGCTTCCTCTGTCACTGGTGAGCCTGACAGTTATACTCTGTGATGAATTTTCATCTGAGTCAGCAAAATGGTGTGAACGTTATGCGATTGGGGATTGGGAAATCTTGTATTGTTAGGGGGTGTAAGGAAGTAAGCAAAAGCTACTTGGCTTTCAGGTTGCTTTTTCCTGATAGATATTATGATATTTTCTTTTTAAATGACTTGTAGAAAAGAATTTTTATGTGTTTAAAATGTATTTTTTTTGTGATCACAATCTGTTTATACCCAACATGAAATTAAGGGATTGGGAGGGGGAATAAAATAGACTTTCTAGGAAAAGAGCATGCAGAGGATGATCATCCAGTTGTCATAGTATATTGCTTGAATATGTAGAATAGATGTCAATTTGTAGACAAAACCGGTGGGCTTGTTGTCTTAATCTGGCAGTTAAAAGTAGATCATGCAAACCAGGCATGTTCAGGCTTTTCTGATGCCTGTTAGGAACCTATACTTTGTGTTATATACACTGTATTGGACCAAATACAAGGCAGCTTGAACTGTGAGTTTACTGTCACTTTTCAGGGAACAGCAATGTAAAAGAACAAACTGATGGAAAACCTGATCTCTCAATTATTTGCATGACCTTGCAGTTTACTGTCTACTGAGCTGTGGTGTCATCCCTGGCTTATATTCCCTATAGGTCACAGGGCAGGTGTGGGGCTTTCCACAGTTGTGGTGATGAGAGTATGGCTGCATATCCAGAAAGCACAGGATCTGTTGTAGTTATGTGTTACGTGCCTAATATTTGCTGTAAAATTGGGCAGCTCTTCATTTCCTATCTCTGGTTGGGCACAAGTTCAGCAAAGTTGTCTCGGCTCTGGTGCTTGCATCTTGGGCGCCTGAAATTGTTGCCGTTACCGTGGGACACATCTGTGCATTGAGGGAACCTGGGTGAGTGCAGCTGCACTGGTGTGCTGAGGGCTTGAGGAAATTCTTTACGTGGTTGCATGAGAAAACAGTATCTGGAAAGGAGTCCATAAACACAGGACATGCTGGGTTTTTCTTTTACCAGAACCCTGTAAGAGTATTTTCTTACTTTACAGACTGGCTTCTTGCTTAGTAGTGTGGATTGTACTGAATGTCTTTCACTAAGACTTGGCTTCAACATGAAGTAATTTGGCTCTGGGTTCTCAGAAATTTCAGACATCTTTGGGATGGTAGCTCTTAATTGTTGGCCTGTGAATTAATGGCATCGAGAACCTTCAAGATTTTTGTTCCTAATAATTATAGTTGTTATAAACACGAATCATATCTTTTGATCAATCTGAATTTCTGATTTAGTGTATTCTAGCACTTAATTAGCGAGAATTAGCTGCAGGGTACCAAAGTCATTGAGGTAGAATCCAATTTCCACAATCTTTTTATTCAAGAGGGCACAATCCTGAGAAGTCTGAGTTTTATTTTTTGAATTATTTTCAATGTTAGTTAATGGGCCAGAATATCTATGTTATTGCTCTTATAAAATGGCTTCTAGACATCTCATGTTTTGGCTTGCCTTGATCTGAAAATGGGCTTAAGTGCTTTAAAATTGTTTGAGAAATGTAAAACTGTAATGAGGAGTAATCACCTTGGGGTATGTGATAGAAGTCAGCAGGATTCCTTGTACATATTGTTCTCGGAGTATCAAGGTGAAGAGTTACCTGGAAGTTCTTGTTGGGGTTGTGGGTAGTCATTTGAAGAGGATGCACTGCAGAAGCACACTGGATTTAGTAGTTACTTGATTTGAGGTTTTTTTTTTTTCCTTTGGCGTGAGGATCAGCCAGATTAAGAGACGCTGATTTACAATTCTGGAATTTTATGTAACTGGGATAGGAGTAGCTCTTAGTTGATTTAATCTGACCACACATGTTGGTTATCAGTAGGGAGGTGATGGATTTCTTGCAACAGTGTGGAAAAAAAAAAAATCCCTAACTGTACAGAAGTGTACTCTTAAAAAACTTCTGTTGTCTTGGCAAATTTACATGGTCTGTAACACACTCGTGTTCCAAGAGGGGAGGGTTAAGAAACTGACCTAGTCGCTTACTTGTGTGAATTTAAAGTTTATTTTTACTGTTTCTCCCTCTGGCTGATTTCATACTGTCTTTAGATGCTAACGTGTGTCTGTTTATGTGCTGACTCTTCTGCTTATTCTTGACAAAGATGCTTGATACTGTTCTGATGCTGTTATAACAGAGTGCCGGTTAGGCCACAGCAATTCCACTGATGAAAATCGCTCCTTGGTGCCCAGTTCATAACTGGTTCAATACTTTGAAGAACAGTGATAGATTTTTTTTTTGTGTGTGTGTGTTCACTGTTGGTTAGCAGTCTCCCTAATGGAGCATCGCAAGATTATCTGCTCCTTGTTTTTCATGCATTAAAGGAAAGAAAGGGCTACCACTAAAACCTACTGTCCGAGAGGCTGCTTCTAACGATACCTAAATCACTGTGACTGCACTGTTTCTACATCCTTATACAGCTGCCACCTCTGAAGCGTCCAATCACCTAATGGAAATATCTTGTGTGTTATGATTAGTAACTGTCACCTGTCATTCTTTTTCTTTCCTCAGGGCATTATTAGATGGGCTTATTTTTTTCCATTGACTGTATTGCATGTGTGTGGCCTTGTGTTTATGTTAGCAAAGTGGAGTAGATGTTTATGTGCTTGAAGTAGTTTATTTTCTATGTTTCACGTTTAGTTTTGTAATTTTTAGTTGCTAAGTGTATTAGTCTCATGGAATAGGTCCCTGAAAGGCCTTTATTTTTATTGTATGTAGCATATACCTGTGGTGTTTGAGGACTGGAGTGAAGCAGTCAACCAAGGTCTGTGTCTTAGAGCTTTAGGAAGGGCTCTTTCAGATCTTCCAGCCCAGACCACTGGTGGCTCTGAATGATGACCACTGAAGGTAACACTGTACTGTTTAAAAAACGATATAGAAAGCATAGGATTTGCTTGGTCTGCCTGCAGTGAATATTTTACTGAAGAGGTATTCATTCTATCATATTTAGGACTAATTGGATTTTTTGAGGTTAATGTTCCATGTGTAGGTAGAGGGTATGTTTGAAACACAGATGAAATGCAATAAATATCCATTAAAAATAAAGGTATGCTGGGGTATGACACTGCCTCCTCAGCAGGTTTAAATGAGAAAATGTTCCTTGCCAGGTCCACCATGTGAAAAGTTAGTCTACAGAGAGCCAACAATATTTTGCAGAATTTCTTTCTAGATGTTACACAGAATGTAATCTTACCCTGAATAAGTTTACCATAATGAAATTAGGTGGGGGAAAAATTGTGTAGTTAGTGCATGGCAATGTCCTAAAATTGAAATTACAACTTAGGAGAATGGTTCCTGTGTTCTGAAATACTCGCATTGCCCTCACAGCCTCAGAGACCCTGTTGAAATAATGTTTTCAAATATTAGAGTAAAATCTAGAAATATTTCGTGTGCTCTGCAAGATCTGTTTTGTATCTGTTATCCATGACCTTCTCACCTATGGTTTAGATTACTGTTTGTATTTTCCTGAAATTTTTCCGTATGCTGTCATCTATGTAAATGAGGGGTGTCTTCCAGAATCTCTGAGACTACTTTTGCTGCTAACTTCAAAGCTTCTGGATGAAAAAGCTTCTTGATTATACTTCTGTTAGCTTATTGTCCAATGTTATTTAGTCTACGTGGACATATTAAGTAACTGGCTTGAATTTTTTCTGCCTTTAACAAAACAATGAAGCTGAAGTAAGGATATTACAGGAAAGAAAAACATGCGCTTAAAAGAACAGGTTTAGGTGTAAGTCAAGCACGCAAATGTTAAAATTGCACCATTGAGCTCTTCCTGTGCCATTCTAAGTCTATGTACATCACTACATTACTAATATATTGTACCTTAATATTGTATTGTAGTCTTTTGTGATACATGACCACGATATTCCCCCCCAGAAGTCCCTACCTTCTCGAACATACAGGAACCATGCTGCTCACTGAATAAGCAGCTGCTCTGTAATTTGCTTTTTTCTTGTTGCATAACATGTGTTCTCTGATTGTGCTCTGCTTAATCCCGCTCTAAAGTGGAATTAATATATTTCTTTGTGAAACTTCTGTAACAGTATCAGTGGGTTTGCGAGGCCCCTGTAGATAGCTCCTGCTGCTCTCTTCACACCTAAATCCTAGGTGGGTCATTGCCCCTGTTTTGGGGACAAGGAAGTGGAAATACGGGGTGGGGAACAATTTGCCAAGATAACGATTTGCCCAACAGCAGTGGCAGAGCTGAGAAAAGAAGCCAAATCTCTTACAGTTCTGTTACAACATCATGGTGGTAACCACAGTTTCTCTCTTCAGTCTTACTATCTTGCTTACCTTTTCTTGAGGACAGTCCTGTACCTGTGCGCCCCCATTCCTCTAGTGATTCTCCACCAAAGCGGCTACTCTGTGTTAGAAGCCTACTGGTTGGGCTTTCTGATCAGTGGTTAGGTCCCAGGAGAGGCCAGATCCTCTTCCCACCTTCTCCCAGTAGTTACCTAAGTAACTGTTGTGGGCTTACCTTTCCATCTGACGTGTGCTGCCACCTGCCTCAGGAGCTGTGCTGGCCGCAGGAGCAAGAGCACTGTAAACTGATTAGTTCACCCTTGTGGCCTATATTGAACGTTGCTTATTTTTAGAAGTATTTCACTATGCCTCAGGGAAAAGAAATGGATATTTCTTATTTTATGGCTGGAGAATTGATTCCTGGGAGTAAGATGAGAATTTGTGTTCGTTGTGGATGTCCATTGAGCTCTTTAAGAGTTTGTTTTTTTTTTTTTAAAAAATCCGTATACGGTATTGCATCCGTCTTTGTATTTTCAAAGTATTGCTGTCATTGATTTAATTGCAGCTTTGAGTACTCAGCATTTAGGGTAAATCTGACACAAATGTGTAAGGATAAGCACCCAGAAAATGAGGAAAGTGTAATTATTGGTCACCTATTAAAAAAAAAAAAAAGAAAAAAAAAGAAAAAAAAAAGAAAAAATAAAAGATTTGTTAGAAATGGCTTTTGTAGAATTGGCAGGATCAAGGATAGGATCCTATTTTGCAGGGTAGCATTCAACTGCTCAAATGGTAGTGACTTTCTTTTCCCGCTGTCTGTTTCTTGTTTCAGCACTTGCAACAAATGGAGCAAGGATATTACGAACTATCTCACTAGTTTGACCTATTTCTATGGAGCAGATCCATTCAGTGTGCCAAAGGAAATGATGTTCTGTAGACAAAGATATATACCATATAAATATATATATCATATATATAATATTTCAATTAAAAAATTATCACAGTGCCAGTAAGCTAGAGGGGCAAATTATGATGAACCAAGGTACCTTAATTGTGGTATCCCTGACTTCTGTATGTTTGCATGCAACTTTTGTATTCTCCCAACGCTTTTTGTGTATTATGTTTTAAGGATTTTTGAAAAGCAATCTGGAAGGAAAAAGCAGAAATTCTGTTATGTGTACATCTCTATAGACCTATGCCATTTGGGCCAGTAGAGTAACTGATATCAACAGCAGATTGTCATCTTCTGTAAAACAACGCTAGCATAGTGCTAGTGATGAGAGGAGATGCTTCACAAATACTTGCAGATAGTAGAGGAGTGGTGAGACCCAAGGAATTTAAGGGCTTGTCAAAAAAAAAAAAAATCACAGTTTTTAAAAAGCAACATATTTTTCTTTTCTGTTTATTTTCAAGGTGAAATTATATGAGATGGGCTGAGACAGGCAGGCTGTGAATGCTGAACGCAGAAGGGCCCGCTCCTGCTCCCTGTTTTGAGCTGCTTCTGACACACTCTTTACGGTAAATCCAGTCAGTGAGTTAACCTGGCAGAAAAATAATAATTTAAAAAAAAAAATTGCCAGGCTGGTGGACTGCATAAACCAGTATGTATATATATGAGCACCAGAGCACGCACAAAAGATAGGGTGGATTCTCACAGTTAGGAGGAAGGAGCAGGATCGCCCCTTTCAATGATAGTTAGCTGTTAGATTGGCCCAAATATGTCGTATAACTGCCCTGTTATCAAAATCAAATGAAAAAACATTTGATATGTTATCTGAAATATTTTTACAAAGATTCAGCTTGAGGCATGCATGCGCTACCTGAAATTTCACAAAATTTTAACCTGTTAGACTGAAGTTATAAACTACTAAAAGTACTCAGAAGATGCTGGCTAGCCTTAGTTATGTCTAGTGCTTTCTTTTCTACGTATAAATTTCATCTGAAGTCTGGAGTGAGCACTTTTGAGTGCCTCATAGTGTAAGGGCAGATATTCTGCATTGCTCTTCTGGGGTTAGCTGTACAGTGGTAGAAAATCCCATATAAATCCCCAAAATAACTATTTTCTAGTTTTTTATAATATAGTGCTGCAAAATCCATGGGCTTTTTTTTCCAGAAAAAAAGTGATATTGCCTATGATTTTTTTTTTAAATATTTAACGTATGTTGCTACACTGACATCCCTGTGGATCTTGATATGTAACCGTGGCTTTGTTAATGTAGTATCAAAAGCTTTCCGGTACACACGTTTGATATTAGATTATGGTTATTCAAGTGATGATCTAATTCTGATTTTAGGATAAGCAAGGTGGCAAAGATTTTCACACATGGATAATTTTGTGCATGATAAGTAGATTTTCTGTGATTAATCCTGTTTATTGTAATAGGACTATTCACAGCTCAGTATGAGTGTAAATCTTTGTGCGATCAGGCCTGGTACTGGCATGTGTTCAGCAACATGAAGCATTTAGAAATAACTGTGCAACAAGTCTTAAGAGCGTTTGTATCATATGTTACATTTTAGAATGTGTTAATTTTATGATCTGTGAACCTTTCACAATGATTTATGTTTGATTACTTTCTTTTTGCAAGTCAACACATTTTAATTCATTCTTATAAACACTTGTGTTAATTTCAAAATCTTTCTAGCTATATCTTATTTTGCTCAGTGGGCAGAAAGATAATTTCATTTCAAGTTATTTATTTAGAACCATTAAGTAGGGTATTACTTTTTATTTTCCAGGCTTCTATAGTATGTTAAAAATTGAACTTCTGATATTGTGAAAGCTAGCTGTGTTTCCTTTTGTATTGGACTCTGTCCATATTTTAATAGTGCAAATAAATATATTTTCTGATGTGAAAATACTGAACACGTTTCATGTCCTGACAGGGTTTTTAAGTGGACATTAGGAACCTCTCAAGTTCTAATTTTTTCTTTCGTTTGGACAGGCTTGCATTGATGGCAGTTTTATTCATGGTAATGCTTAAACATAACATGAATTATGCACTTGTTTTAAATATACTACTAGGCCGTGTTGCTATCTCTTTCTTCATTAGCATTAGGAACTGCAGAATTATTTGAGACTTCTACTTCTTCTGAGGAAGAAAGCTCTGAGAACGTAGATACACATTTTACCCCGATCTATATTTGGCATAGCTTTTAGGTATGTCAGCATGGCAGCTGTAACTCCTACGTTTGTGTGTGTACGTTGCATTTGCAGAGCAGTTTCACAATATGCTTTAATCTAATCTAACCACTGACTGTTGCTGAAAGAACCGGTCCTTTTCCCTCCTCCCTTCTTCACTTGTCCATCTCCCGTACACCCCATCTGCATGGTCCCATTGATCCGAAGGAAAGCTAATGGCTTTTCTGGTTGGTACGCTTTTGTCCGACACCCTTCCTAGTTGCACAGCGCTGTGCTCAACCTAGTGAAGGCAACAAGAAGGTCTAACTGCGGGAGAGGTGCAAGGCCCTACCCCTTTGGGTGGGTGCCCCACGTATCAGATTGTTTCTTGCAGCTGTATCATTGAGAGTTGGGTTGACATTTTCTAAATGAGAAAACACACCAAATATCTCATTGGAATGGCCTTTTGGTGTCTTGTTTCCCTATCTGAATTTCATAATGGATTTATTTTAATCTTCACTTTCTGATAGAAGAATGTGAACCTCTCTTGGCTCAGCAGCAGTCTAGTGGGGTCTCAGTTCTAGTTGCTATTTATAGGAGTTTGTCTGCTTAGGTTTTGTTAGAAGTGCCAGTAAAACTGCGCTGATTATATAATGGTTGGCTTTTTTGCATTTAGCTTAAACTTTTCCAAAGTGAATTAGAATGAATCGGGATGGGAACACCCCCCACCCCCCACCTCCAAATTCTGTACTAGAATAAGAATGGTTACGGAGTTTTGTAGATTTATATATGTTATATTTATTTAAGTTTAGAGTTTAGCACAAATCACTGTAATATGGCCATAAAGGTGAGCCATAAGAAGGAATAATATGGTTAGGGGTTCCCATAGATTGCCTTTAAGTTTCTTCTACGTACATTTTGCGCTACTAGCCTTTATGCAGTTTGTTGTTCGGTCCCAGCATGCACTCATTCTTCTAAAGGCTGTTGTGGGAGCAAGGATGTGGTAGGAATGTACTTGGTTACATCTTCTGTAGCTCCAGGAATTTGTTCATTAGGAAGTTTGCCTTGTCATACCTGAAATGAAAACACACTTCCCAAAATGTGGAACTGAACTAATGTCATCAGGCTACTTCCAGTGTAAAGTTACCCTGAAACCATTTAATACCTTGAACTGAGCTGGTCTCAGCTTTTGTGAGGGGAATCTTGGTGGTAGATGTTTTCATCAGAACAGTATTGAGTTGCTGAAGGCATGTTAGAATTGCTCTTGTGCATCCTGGCTTTTGTGTTTGGGTTGCTGAATCTTAGAAATATGGTCAAAGGGAGTTTATGGCTATATATGGAAGTAATATTTGTATCTCAAGTCTATTACAGAATCCTTCGGAAAGAGCTACGGTTTTACCCAGGAAAATAATTTAATTTTAACAAACTATTTTCCTGTCTTCCTCGACCTTCTTCATTCTATTTTGCCTTGGAAAAAACAGGAAGAAGTTAACATAGGAAAGAAGTGGAGTGGGATATGGATATAGAAAGCAGCAAATCCTGCTTTTTAATGCTTAAAAAAAGGTAGAAGTCCTAAAACAACAAAGACTTTTGCAGGGAATTGTTTACAAATAGAAAAAGTCTATCTTAGTTTAAAAAACAGAGCAAAACATTAAATTAGTTCTGTTCTACAAAGAAAAATTAAAATGCAGATGATTTTCATGTTTTGTCTATCTGTTATTAATCCTTGAGCATATTTTCTTTTTTCATGTCTTGTAAATAATCTTTTAAATCCCAGCTACAAAAGCTCAACCCTGTACTGCATGTATGAATTTCATTTTTAAAGTGAACCCAGTTAGTATCTCTGGGTGCTTTCGCTCATTAGTAAATAATGCTTTACTACGTGCATAAGACGAGAACGGCGAACACAGGGTAACTCTTACCCACCATCAATCGAAGTGGAGAAAGAGCTGGACCATGTGTTGTACTCTGGTGGCTAACAAGTTTGCCACTTTCCTTCAGAGTCTCTGTTCAGCTTTACTGCATAGCAGCCACCATCCCAGCAGACTTTAAAAAAATCCATTAATGTTTTCTTTTGATTGTATTTTAATTTTTGATTCTGAGTTGGAAAGGTTGTCACACTTTTCATTTAGTATGTTTTTGTTTAAATGGCTGTTTCTTTAATTAGGAATATTGTCTTTACCACTTCGTTCTCCAACTTACTGCACCAGTGATCTTTGGAAAAACTGATGTCAGGGTTACTGAAATGAATAGTTCAGAAGTACTGCCGTAGGGTTTGGCGTAGCAGCAGTTTTTGAAATGAAGCAACATGGGTCACTGGCTGTGGATGTTCTGCAAGCAGCTGTGGAGCCCTGTGTGAAAGGAGAAGGTGCTGCATTTGTCTGGGAGACCTTTTCTGTGCAGTCCCTCCCCTTCCCCTTTCTCCTCCCCGAAAATGTGTGCACACCCAGGAAGCTCTGCATGTAGGTGTCTCTTGTGAAATGCTTTGCCTTAGAATAAAGGTTCGGAGAACCTCTACCAAGCAAAATGGGTACTTGAAAGATTTTTGTTGACAGCTTTTTTTTTTCCTCTTGGTGTATAGGGAAGCTATATATTCAAAGAAAAATTATATGATTATTTGATGAAGCTTAATAAAAGTTCTGAAATTCCATGGAAAACATCTCTGCAATAAGGATAACAATGTTTCATGCCAAGAAATGTGCTTGGGTGTGCTAACATGTAGTTTGTAGTATTGTAGCTTCCCTCAAGATAATCTCAAAATAAGTTGATCTTTATTTCACAGATGCATTTTGCACTTAAAATATTTATTTAATCTTTGCAGGCTTGGTAAAGTAAGCTTGTTTGAATGCTTTTAACTTACATTTTCTTTATCATACTCTCATTCTTCCAAGAACACTTCTCCTCATCTTCAATTTAAATGATAGGTTTCCTTTTATGTGAGCCAAAAAGTGTCAGTTGACAAATTACCTGTGTTTTACTGAATTGATTACAATTGGGATACTTCTTGTTTGGATTAATAGCTTGTTTTTGTTTATGGTTCTTAGTTTTAAAAAAGTACCTGTGGTCATATAACTTACGTTGTGTTTCATTGCTTAGAATATGCAGCCTAACACTATGAGTTCTTATTATTTTTCTGTGAAAAGCCAGATGTTTGAAAGCCTGATTTAATAAGCAGTACACTCACTGTACCAGATTCTGATATGACTCAAGATCATGACTGGAAAACAACTTGAGTGCTTTCAGTTGCATGATTCTACCAAGCCTACTAGTCAGAGTGAGAAAAAAAAAAAAAGTTTCCATATACTTGACAATTGAGAGAACTAACAAGACCAGTAAATACCAGAAAATACACTGCTAGCCTCTCTTCTGGGCAGCTGCTGTATATTGCCAGCTGTCCGAAGAGTCTGGATGTCATGAGTCTTCCCGCCTCTGTTGGTGAGAGTGGCAGGCTCTTCTGCACTCTTTAAGACTCAGTCTCTCTATTTGCATTTGCCTGCCTGCCTACCTTCCTGCCAGGAAATAGCTTTAAATCCAGGATTTCTGCAATTCATACCTAACTTCAGAGTGATGTGGCAGTATCCTCCACATGGAAAAACCGTCTGTGCTGGTTTTGTCAGTGGCTTGAGGAGACAGATTAGGGCCACCGCGTTCTCACACTTGATGCTGTTTGTTCTCCCTTGAATGTGTTTCAGCATCTTGAGTGCTTGTATTCTAGTACCTGTCCACGTCATTCCTCTAAAGAATCTGCAGTGACCTTATGCTGTCACGTTTCTGTAGTGTGGAACAAAAGCATAGTGAATGATGATCTGTGTAGGATGCACCCTGAGTATGGATTAACTTGGGATAAAGGCTGAAATAAATAAATGTATCTCCTTGTTTTCCTTAGAGTCTGTCTTTCATGCTATGCATTTAAAATGCCCCACGTAAGAAACCAATGTCCACCTTATATCTTTTGCGCCATCTTTTATCAAATAATGGCTCCATGGGAGACAGATTCTTAAAATCTTCAGTTCCTTCTCACATTTCTTACTTGGCACAGGATAATCCATGCTGATAAGTTGATAAATTCATCCTCATTTCCTTCTTTTAGGAGCACTAAGGTTTGTTGTTGCAAGATCTCTCTGGGAGATCTGCATGGTGGAAAAAATACAGACTTAGTGCTGTGCCAGATTTGCTTTTTGTTTGGTTGGTTTTTTTTATTGCTGAGAAACTATCAGTATAGTTTCCCAGTTACCTCCAAAAAATACTTAATGGATTCTATAATGTCTGCAGGTGGCTGTGTGGCATACCAGATGTACATCTTCTCTTGAAGACATGTGAAATCTCATTCTCCTAGTATAAAGTGGATTAACCTGGGAGTAAACTTGTCACCTAGCACTACCTGAGCTCCCTTAAGGCATTAAAGAATTGTTGTCCGTATTTGAAGACAGATGCTGTGAAAATCAAGAGTAAGATTTCAAACTTCTTCATGTTAGAATTGCAGAAGGATAAAAAAGGACAAATTGCAAGCATAAAATGTTCCGAACAGAAAGTTGCTCCATGTTCTCCTCCTGCCACAGGCTTTTTTTGGTCCCTTTTTACATGGGAAAGAAGAATTATTAAAATTTTTGATGACATTGTCATATATAAACAGATTTAGCTGGATGACTCGGTCCTCCTGACTTCCAGCAGAGGAAGGCTTACTAAGAAAAAAAAAATCTATTTGACTGAAAAGCTTCTTTCTTTGGCATGCCTCTTAAATATTTGAAGCTCAGAGAAGTCAGACCATCCTGTCTGTCAGCCTTTCTATGATATATTCAGAAATTTAGAACCTCTCACGACAGAGAATAGGGACAAATGTTCTTTCACTTTCTAGTTATACAACATGAGTTGCTGCCAGAAGGTGTTAGTGGTTTTTTTTTTTTATTTGTTGGTGTGTGTGGTGGGTTGGTTTCCTTCCTTGTTTGTTTGTTTTGTTAAGAAATTGAGTGACTTTTACTTTCAGAAGGTTAAGAACTAATAGTAGTATTTGAAACAAAGTATATTGTAGCAAAATTTTGAGGTCTTTTCCAGCTGTTTCTGCTAGTGGCTTGCATTCCTGGATCGCACCTGAAGAAAGACCACTGTTTAAATTTTGTAAACTCAGTGTAGTTTGGTATAAACAAAGCTTCAGAAATGTTTAAGGTACATTGAGACTTTTCAAGATTTTCCTGGTGAAGAAAATTATTTGGAAAGTGGTCAAATGGATCAAACTGAAAATTGGAATTTAAACATTTCATGTACATTTGTTTGATCCAGTCTTTTTTCTCGTTGGCAGGCTGTTAAACTGGCAGGGGGTTATACTGGTGCAGTTCTGCAGGGTGATGGCCCTGCCAGTTCTAGGCAGAGAGACTTGATTACTTTGCTTATGAGCTGTCATCCAGAGCTGCAGGGAAGGAAGCAAGGCCTCTCTTTTAAAACTGAAATGGAGACGGAGCCTTTCACCATGCTGCACTCTTAAGGGGACGGAACTTAAAGCTGATGACGAGCAATATACCAACATCACAGTTACATCGTAATTCTGAATGTATCAAAACCAAAGGCGCTGATGCTATCGTAATATTCCCCAAGTTACCCGTCTTGTGCTTCGGCTAGACCTGCTCGGTGTTGTCCAACTCCGCTGTGCCTCTGCTCCCATCCCTGTGTCTGCTGTAGCTTTTGTATAGCCTTTGCCCTCCAGCTGTGGGGAGGCAGAGGGATGGAGGAAGGATGTCTGTCTGAAGGAGTAGACCGTAGCACTATGAATAGGTAGAAGTTATGGGCCTGGGGAATAGGGTGAAGGAGGGTGACTGCTGTGACTGGACATGCAGTACACCAAGGAGAAGAATCGTCTTAGGACTGCCATGCATGTATAAGTAGAATAAGAAGATGCTGCCACTTGCAGCTTCACAAAAGCCTGCTACCCTATGTTAAAAAAAAAATTAATAATGCCATGACACTTGTTGGAATATTACGATTTTATTATCTGTCTGTATATCACGTTAGTGTAATGGTATTGCTGTTCATGACTGGAATTCTGATTTCCTGACTAATGCTCCTGCTTAGTGGGTGTGAAAGTGAATGCCTTTTTTATAAACAGATTTGACCTATCTATAGTCTTTCTTTGACACATACCTTTAGCCAGAAAGTTGCCTTTTCTCTCACTTGTGGATATTAAGATGTTCCAGAAGCTACAGTATGCCCTGGGGTAGCAGTAGTGAAAGGGCACTTAAAGGGCAAGGAAGTAGGGACAATGGGACCGATATGAAAGAGGCATTTGTAAAAGACAGTCAAAATGGAAAAAGGAAACAGAGTGAAAAGGGCACACAGGGAAAAAACCATTTTCTAAGGAATGAGAAGGAGGAATTAGCTATCATTTAATTACCAGAATTTTGCCAGTAATCAGAAGGCACTTTGATTTGAAACTTCTTATTTGAAAGTGTTTGTGTACACATGCATGTGTGTGAAAGGAGAATCTTTTCATGTTAAACCAAGATATCCAACTTTTTGCTTTAACTTGATATCAGTTTTGGGAATGCATGTATGTTGAGTACTGACTGAGTTCTTATTTTTAAGTAAAAAGTTTAAGCAAGAGCACCAATTGTAGATGTTTACTATTAAAACTTTCTTTGTAGGTTATTGCACTTAAGAATGAACATTGAAGACAAGCTGGGAGGATTATTTCTTAAATGTGGTGGCATAGACCAAATGCAGTCATCCAGGGCTATGGTAGGGATGGGTGCAGTATCTGACCAGTCTGGAGTATCGGGAGAACGGCAAGAGGCAGTGCTTCAAGATCGGACTATGGCGCACCAAGAAATTCTTGCAACAGATGAAGTGTTACAGGAAAGTGAACTTCGACAGCAAGAGATGATTTCACATGATGAACTCATGGTCCATGAGGAGACGGTAAAAAATGATGATGACATGGATACGCAAGATAGACTTCCTCAAGGGCTGCAGTATGCTGTTAATGTCCCTGTAAGCAATTTCTTTGTGAAATATTGGAGAAATTACTAGGAAGCTTGATCTGGTAGTCTAATCCTACTCTGGCAAGAATCTATTAATTGCTTGTTTGGATTTTTATTATAAAAATATTTATGAATGGATGCTATTTATGAAAATGTCATTTGCCTCTGGCTGTGGATAAATTTTGCCAATTAAGTATAATATTTAAGTATCTGTTTTATAAATATTTTATAAGCAGGCTGTTACCATAGAATTAATGCTTTTAAATGTGCTCTTTTAAATATATTTAATGTTCAAGGGTAACTACAAACCAGAATAAATAGCTTTATTAAAAGGTGCATACTGTTTATAGTACTATTTAGTTTCTTTTGCTATAGGAAGCATCTTGTATGTTTTCAAAGTATGTGGACGCTTAGCAATTGCATTCACACTGCAGGTTGGACTGTGACACTTCATACATGACCATAAATATGCCCCTCCTCGATATCTTGTAGAAGGTGTACCTCAGCTTTCCCGGAGACAATATAGATGACTTCCTTTTTGAAAACAGAGCATCTGTCTGTAATGCAGCACATCATCACTGTTACCCTTCAAACATAAGTTTACCAGGACTTTAAAAGTAGATAGCCTTACATACGAAGAATAATCTTTAGAAAGGTAGCACTGTTAAAACACTACTCTGTTAGCTGTAGATCAGGTGATTCAGGCGCTAGAAAAATGTAAGAGTATCATGCTCTTTATTAAAGTTTATATTAGATTATTTTTTTTTGAAAACCTTCATTAGCACTGTTCTTGTTTTCTTAAAAAATACTTCTGTCTTAAATATATAATAAACTATTCCGTTAAATCTTACATTGACAACACATGGACTAAAGTAAAATAGGTATGAAAAACTGAATGGTTTTACAGATGGAAGTGATTTTAATATAAGAACTGATCTCAAAATCACCACAGGTCAGAAGGAAAAAAGACTTTGGGAGATGAATGAAAGGATACATCAAAATGTCACTGTAGAAATTAACTATGCCCTTTTTATTTAAGATACTTATTATTCCTTTCACTTAAATTTCTGAAAGAATGAAGCCACAAGATAATTCCCTTAGAAAAAGGTTTTCTGTTTCAGCAGTTTGTCATCTTCTAAAATTGAAAAATTGCTTTTCTGTAGTGAGAACCTTACCTGAAACTGGCACTTGGTATCTTAACAGATCAGTGTAAAGCAAGAAATTACCTTTACTGATGCATCTGAACAACAGAAACGAGACAAAAAACAAATACGAGAGCCAGTAGATTTGCAGAAAAAGAAGAAAAGAAAACAGCGTTCACCAGCAAAAGTAAGACATTGATTTGGCAAAACCAAGATTAAAAGAACCTGAAGATTTGGTTGACTATGACTAATTTCATTAGCATTTGAAGTAGTTAGGCTGGAAATTGTTTGTTTGCTCAGTAAAGATGCAGTTCTGAAGTTCACCAGAGACCCAAAACAAAACCTGATATAACAGTGTTTTTCTTTCAACTCCTTTTAGCAACATGAACCCTTGACATATTTTAACATCTGTCTCTCCGGGCAGTTCTCTCTCCAAATATTTTTTTTAAATTATGAGTCAGTAGTTTTGTAGACAATTTATAAATCATTACTCTGTATCTAACAGTTGTGCTTTTCTGTGAACCTGATAATTTTATATGCTTCATGCATAGTAGTGAGAAGTTTTTAAAAAGAACTCTAAAATGGTAGTTTTGAAAATTCTAAAAAGTTTACTAATATATAAAAAAAATTTACTAGTAGGGAATATTCCTGTGGTCATAATCATCTTCATATATGTATTTATTTATATCAAAAGATTCTTACCATAGCTGCTCGTTTGTTACTTCAAAATTTGTTTTGTAGATCCATTCATGAAGAGTATGTATCCCTGTATGTCTGAAAACAATTTTCTTCTATTGAGACGCACTTCAGATAAAACCAGAGTCATTTCACCTCATGAGGTAGCAGTGTTATATCTTCTAGTAATTCCCAAATCCCCATTAATCTTCAGACTTAAAATAGAACATATACAGGCTGCTCTGATAGGCAAAAATCAGTTATATATGATCACACAGCAGCGTTAAAATCAGCCTACTCTGAAATCAACCCAGACTGTGTATACATTGAAGGAAAACTCACCCTAACACCAAGAAAAACTCCAAAACCTCCTTTTTGTTGGCCTGTGAGTGGGACCCCTCAGTCTTCTTCAAAGTGCTGTCAAATTAGGTTGCACCTGTAGTATTCTTGGAAAGTTGAGAAATTGTTTCAGATTGGGTGTGGAAGCAAGTTCCAAATCCTGTGCATCAAGATACTTCTCCCTTTGATAGAAAAAGGAGACCTAGGTTGAGTACCTCCACAGATCACTTCCCTGGAAACATGGCAAGGTAGGAGAGGCATGTGTCCCTCTTTCTACAGACATGTACTTGCATGCTTCCTTTTTATCTCCCAGTCTGTCAGAGTTAGTCTTGTGAGATGACAAAAGACTGAAAAATGATCAGGAGAATCGTTAAACAGGTTCTTTTTCAGTCTCTCTTCCCCTTTTTTCAAGCTTGTCAGAGTAGGAAGGCAGAAAGGAGCTGAAGGACTGACATAGGTGAGAGCCTGCTGCAGTTTAAGTTTGTATTCCCATGGTAATGGGGTTGATTTTCCATTCAAACAGCAGCTGGGACTTTTACAAATGGAAGTCAATTAACATACGGAAACATTTTAAATTTTATATTAATGTAGTCATTAGATCAATAAAAAGCCAATAGCTTTTATGAATCCTGCCTACTTTTCCCTCTCCCATGCACACAAACACGCACACACGCATACGCACACGCGCACACACGCATACGCACATGCACACGCGCACAAGCTTTTCTGTTGCTTTTATTAGGGAAACTGCACTGACAGAGTTAACCTTCTGCATTTAAGAGGTGGTACAATGAATGGATGCAATAGAAGGGCCCAGGTTTAGGGTAACTGTGAAATTAAGTGTATTTTCTCCACAATTATTTTAAAATTTCAATATATTATATGAAAAACATTTCATAACATGTATTTAAATTGATTTTAAATAACCAGTCAGTGTCTCATTAGCTGTATGTTGTTACAGAAACAGAGTTTTTATAATTGTCTGTATCTGTGACCTACTGGAGCTGTAACATACCAACCGTACAAACGTATGAATGTGCTTGTCCTTCAGAGTGAATGCACAAGAATTTGTTAGCTTGAGACTTTCACTCTTGCTGAGTTCTGATGCAACAGAATTAAAAATTGTTTAAGTAGAACCTACAGTATTTGCTACTATTGCATAGATACTATTTCAGTTATTGACTCTCTCATCACTGTCATTATCATAAAACCTGAAACATCATAGCTAATTAAATTGCAGATGTGTTTCCCCAGCAGACTTTTATTTTTTGTTAATAACAAGGGACTAAACTGTTTTACTTAAGTTACTTAAGCTCTTCTTTATAGTTCTGTTTCCAGATAAGTAAGACTTTCGGAAATGTAATTTGTTTACTGGTTTTCTTATTCTCTTGCCAGAGATAGTAAAGAGTTTGGGGGTTGGGTTTTTGGTTTTGGGTTTGTTTTTTTTTTAAACATTAGAGAGAACCTGTGATAAGCTTTATTTAATAAGGTAGATATGGTGCAAATTTTTTCAGTTGAGTTTTTATATGAAAATAGCGGCTTTGATAGCAAAGCAATTGAGTGTGGCAAGTTGAATTTGTCAAAGAGATGCTCTAATGTATATTTAGTGAGCAATATTTTATTGAGTGAAAAATTTGAAAGGGGAGAAGGATAATACTATTTTCTTGGCTGTTTGGCTTTGGAGTTTTGGTTTTTCAAATATAGTTTTGTCTCCGAGACTATTGGTATCATGTAGATATAGATAATTTGTATGACTATCCTGGATAAGTTTTAATGCCTTTTAGCAAACATTAACAATCATGATTTGAAAAAAGAATATAACTTTTCACTTTTGCTTTAAAATATGATTATCCATGGTTCAGTGCCCAGATGTGGTTTGGTTACTTTGCATCCTTTCCAACAGACGGACAAAGTAAACAGTAGCATGTAAAGTGAGTCAGCTGTGAACAGGGGAGCTCTAAGCTGATTTTCCATGAGCTGCTTTTGTCTCCGTCCTGTTGAAATACCTCTTAATACACAACGAGACACAAGTTGGATCGCACTGCAATTGGAAATGTATACTAAAAGCCTAGCACATAGCTTTGTAGAAATTAGCATTGTTTTACCTGAAATATTTAAATTTTCTGCATCGAAAAAATTAATGTTTTTTTTTTTTTTGTAGTTAATAAGACATCTTTAGAGGGTAGTGTGAGAACAAATTTTACTCTTTTTAAAATAGATCCTTACAATAAATGAGGATGGATCACTTGGTCTGAAAACCCACAAATCTCATGTTTGTGAGCATTGCAATGCTGCCTTTAGAACCAACTACCATTTACAGAGACATGTCTTCATTCATACAGGTACTGCTTGACTTCAAATTTGTCTTTTCTACTATATAAAGAGTTGTTTACTTATGTTAAAAATGTTTTCAGCTCTATGCGAATTTCAGTTTTAAGAGTGTAGCTAACTTGGCATCTAAGCTTAGAGATTCCATGCACCAAAGTGTCAAAAGTATACCAGGAAAAAAAAAATCAACATATGCTTAATAAACTGAAGACCTAGCTGTTTACAAGGTTTCTTTTCTTTCTTTATCAGAAAGTAATGGGTTGACTTGTAGCCTAAGTGCCAAAATTGACCCCTTTGTAAAATGTGCTCCGGCTGCTTATTTGCCCGATGAGGTATCTCTCTGGTTCGGAGAAGTGAAAAAGGTACTTACTATTATAATAGCTTGCCAGTGTCCTGAATGCAGTCTTATGCCAGCATCGTGATCAGTCTTGTTCATGAGGAAACTACAGCTATTTCAGATCACTTTTCTGTACTAGTCTTAATGTGACTCTTAGGATCATGGAAAGAATTCTGCAGTTCATATACTTAGCAAGGCTAATGTTTTTGGTATTAGAGTATTTTTGGAATTTGCTCAGATGCTGGTTTTTTAATAGACATTTTAATATTCCTCAAAAGTAGTTATCAGAAACAACAGTGCGTAGTTATTAACTTATGGATGTGGAATTATATTGTTCAAGGTGAAAAACCATTTCAGTGCAGTCAGTGCGACATGCGTTTCATACAGAAGTACCTGCTACAGAGGCATGAGAAGATTCATACTGGTGAGTATAGTGCCTTGAGTATCTTTACTGGCGTGCTTAAAAACTGTTTCCCCACTCAGGCAAGGTTTCTGGAGAAAAGTATGCAGCCTAGAACCCTGTTGTAGTTTGTTTTAACTTAACAGATGTTATAAAAATAAATTAGATTTGTGCTTTCAACTTGCTCCACTTTTCTTTGGCTGTAACGTGAGTATAAACTCTAGTAAGCAAATCTGAAACTAGTATTTTATAAATAAACACAGAGTAGCAAATCCTGAAGTTTGTGCATTCATAAAAGTCAAGGTTTGTTAATCAGTTCTATCTTTTGTTGTATCAAGTTAAGTCAGGCAACGGGGACTTCCAAATTACACATTGGTAGAGCTATTTATTTATTTTTTATTTATTTATTTTGGAATTTGATGGAAAAGTGCCAGGACTAAAATGGCCAAAATGCCTAACCCCAAAGGTATGAGTATCAGTTTTACTTTTAACTTTATTCTTTTTTTAAAAGGTTTAATTCAGAACCATTCTAAAAAATAAAAGCCTTAGTTTAAAAATATGCAATGTAGGTCAAATAAGGCCCGACGTTTTAAGCCAAAGAGAGTTAAAGGTTATATATGTTTATTTTTGTCTCTTCTTGCACCGCACAAAACCACATTCTTTAACAGGTTTGGCTTCATTGGGTTTTTGGCATTTTGGTGCATGGCCTTTCAATCCCTCTTTAAATATTTTGCAATATGGTCCTTTTGGACTAGATGCCAATTTTTCAGCCTCTTTTTCAGAAAAGCAGAGCTGGTGAATGTGCACAGTGTTTCTTGGCTGTAGCATTTAAATGGATATGAAAGCTACTAACACGCAGCGCAATGTGTGCATGTGTAAGAGTTGAGGGAGAAAAAACTCTGCAAAATGAATTTTCAGAGCAGTGTACAGGGAGTTACATGCACAAATGCCCTGTTGTTTATGGGATTTTTGTATCCTGGGTTGCCATGAGTCCAGACTAAGTAGGTTTCCTTCAGCCAGTCAGCCACAGAAGAGTCCTCCATTCTTCTGTCCAGTGTCTTTGTTCTGCTCCTAGTCTTTCCTCTGGCTCTGAATTGGTGAACCATGCTGCCTTGGCTTTGTGTAGATATTATTCTTGAAAAGAATGCTCATTCACTCTCTTCCATCTATCTGCCCCACCCCCCGCCCCCCCAGCAAAAATTTAAGTGTAGTCTTCACATTTTTCAGATGATTTTTTTTTTTTTTTAAATGAGGATTATTCCCTGTACGTGGCTTTGAAAATGAGAGTCTGGGCAATATAGTTAATTAACACTTGACTGCAAATATTTTATAAATGGATGTAATTATCTTTTTAAATTCCACTTATACTCTAATGAGAATTCTATGCTGATTGTCAGTTTTGGAGGGAGGGTGTGGTGGTGGGGGGTTGCAGGATTCTTTTCCAGCTCTTACATATACTAGTCTTTATTTAGCAGATAATAAGCTGCCATTTAACAAATTAACCATACTGTTATCTGACTTTTTAGATAACTATGTTTTCCTCCTTTCCTCAGCATCCTGAGGTATAGTTTGGTTGTTTCTCAGGAAATTGAAGATGGTGATGGTGCTTATATTGTTGAATTATGGGTGTTTTCCTAGGTGACAACTAGTAGCTGGATAGGAGAAAACGTGTAAGACCCAGCTTCCAGGAAGGGAAGAAGCTTTCTGGAGTCCATTTAGTTAGCAAGTATTTGACTGCTGCTTAATTTTTGACTTGGCCTAGTTATAGTATAGCTAATTGTCATTCTACATACCTGTCTGTGCTTTCACTTCTATATGACAATATTCACCTCTGGGCCTTAGCTGTTCGTGTACTGTTACTCTGTTGTTCAGGACTGCATCATTGAACCATCCAGAAAAGCTGAATTTTCAGCTTATTTCTCTCACCAGAAGGTGAGCAGTGGGTCTCTGTTTCACTTTGATGGAAGTAAAGGAAAGCTGTCATGATATTATTCATACCTGTTTAAGAGATATTCCTTATAAATCCAACTTTTTGTTCTTTTTGTTTTGCATTTTAATCTCTCTGAATGACCACTTCTAGCACCAGCTTTTGTACAGTGTTCAAAACACTGATGAAGAACAGGATGTTACTCTTTTAAAGATGTTTATTGAATTTTGCTGTTTATTTTAAGACAATTGAAGACAGTGGTAACACTTAGAAGCCCCATTTTATACCTGTTGCAAGCCCTGAAATCACAGGTGCTCCAGCTAGTTCCAGTGTGATTTGAATTCGGTTCTCTGAACCACTCCTTCAAATGAAATGTTATAAGGAGATAGGAAGCAATCAATGAACAGCCTTATTCTATGTAAATAATTAAATAGTTGCATCTAAAAGCAGACATTGCATTAATACAAAATCCACTTACTATAAATAGTTGTATGGAGAGGAGGGCAGCAGTGCTAGAACCCTGCTGCTAAACTCTTCACTAATGGCACAGAAAATCACTATTTCAGCTGTAAGAGAGGGGAGAGTCATTGGTACACAAATATTTTCATATTTTGAGTTTACTAGGTTCACAAATATGCTAATTTTTTTCAACGTCTGCTTTCTTTTTGATTAGAGATGTTTCTATACACCTTACCCACTCATGTATTCATGTGTCCCAATTCTGTAACCCACCCTACTTTCCATTTTAAACACAAAAAATGAGATTACATTTAAAAAAAAATAAAGGGACATTGGGGCTAACAATTCAAGCGCCTTATTCAGTCATGCTGCTTTTTTATTGCCTTCTTTCATATTTTATAATTTGTATTTTCTCTGTTGCCTGGGGGTTTATAATTGTTACAGCCTTCATACACATAGTATTTGTACTACACTTTATAAATAGTTCTATTGCTCAGTTTTAATAGATTTCCAACGTAGAGAAAAAAAAATAGGCTGTTTTCGTAAATAATGCATATAATTATTGTATTGTATTTTTAGATTTTTACTTTTTTTTCTACATCTGATTCTTTCCCACTCACCAAGACATTTCAGAAAAATATGCCCTGGATTCTCCCCACATTAGCGAAAGGTTATTATTAATGATCTCCTCCATTTGCGATAGATCCTGTTTGAAAAGTGAAACAAAATTTCAGAAGGCATCTGAATTTCAGGCTTCTGCTAGGAAGAAATTATTATAGGAAGCGTATCTTCATATTAATTTATAATCTTTTTCTAATATTATCTTCCTTATGAAGATTAAAGAAGAATTAAGTATGGTATCAATTTCACAAAGTGTTTCTGAATCTTACTTCCAGAGTGTTCTGGAATTCTACTGAAAAACACTATTTTCTGTGTTGTACTGAATAACTCAAGGGCAGTGTCCCCAAACTTTTCATCTTGTTGAGGCATGGCCAGCAGTGCCTTTGTACTGCAACCACTGGTAGGGGTAGTACTCTACAACGAAAAACCTCAGAATCCCTGTTTGGCCCTCTTTAAGCCTTGAAAAGGGAATAGATAGCCGGGAGAGTCTGCTGCCAGTAAACTGTCAGCTCAACTAGACAAATGTTAAGGAACTTTGTGACCATTCACTTACAGGAATTGGTATGAGGCTGAAGGTAAGTGTATCAATGAAACGTTCTGCATTCGAGCCTTCCTGGGATAGTGGGATAGCTCCTGAGAGGGCTCTTCAGAGCTAGACAAGGACTGAGATTTCTTGCTTCTCTGACTTGGTTTGGCTTCTGTAAGGCTCAGGATAGTTTTCATCCCAAACAGTTGCTCCTTTCTCTAAAAAAGTTCAAGATGTGAAAGCAAGCTTCCAGGTGATATAAAGAGAGTTGTTCAAAGGGGCGACCTAAAAGAAACACAGAGTAGTGGAGCGAAGGGAAAGAAAACAGTAACAGGGATTGGGGAGTTGTCTTTAGGAATGGAAGGGTTCCCGTGTATTAAACTAGAACAAAGGGACCTAAAGCTCTTGCCCTATCCTTTTTAAAAGCAAAGGCAGGGATTGCAATTTGATTCAGAAAGACTCGAGAGACTTGGTGCACGTAAAACACCGTTGTAGTTAGGGTGCCTAACGAATAGACAGAACATGAAGAAGGAAACTGGAGTTTGAAAATTAAGAAATAGGTCAGAGAGGAGGATTTTCTTATAGACAGTACTAGAGAGGATTATATGATAGGCATTATCATTTATAAAGGGTGCCGAAAAAAAGCAAAATGTTATGGTGATTATTAATAAGCAAGAAATAGTAACAGTTAGTCTCTGACTAAATGTGAAAGAAGAGTTAGGATGCTGAGATTGTGAGCCTGTAGAAAAAGAACTGATGGGAGCTGAGACATCTTAGGAGAGGAGATAATTTAGTTTAGGAGAGAATAAATTGGAATAATTTCATCCAAGAAAGTGATTGGCTGAGAAGCCACATGGAGAGGTAAGAATTAATAATTGGAAATAGGGCATAGGCTTACAAAGAGAGAGATTTAGAAACTGCTTGGGATTAAGAAGGTTGAAACTCTGGGCATTATTGGTGTGCCTAGGAGCAAATGTGTGGGTGATACAGATATTTTCCATTCTAGTTTCTATAAATACTGGCATCTTATTTTAAGGTACCGTATTTCCATTTGTAGAATGATGTGGCTAAATATCTCCATTCTAAATGGAAAATATGCACTCTAATAACATTTTAATTAATAAAATGTATTAACATTTTAATAATTAGTAGTAGTAATTTAGTAAAATTATTTAAATAATTTTTAAGAAGAAAACTACCTCAGAAAATTAGAAATAGCCTGCATATTTCTGGAAACAAAAGATAGATGGTTTATTTCCCAAAAACCAGCACAGTATAGTATCCAGAACAAAGAGAATGTTGACAGATGCTGCCAAGAGAATCCCTGATCTCTATGTCAATTCAAAAGATTTCATAGTAAATATTAAGGGGAAATATTACTGTTTTTCAGGGTGAGTTCTATTAAATGATAGTGAACTTTTGTAAAAGCAAACCTAACTTTTCAATGCGCTTGGAATTTTTAGGTTTTGTCAGAGAAACCTAGAAAATAAAAATATTAGAGGGAAGATCTAAGGCAAAAGTTAAAAAAAAAAAAGAGTTACTGCATGTTCTGAGAGGATCATTGCAGGGCTTCCTTGTGAGGAAAAATAAAGGGAGAACTGAAGATGAATTCAGGGCAATGAATATTATCCGAACAAATATTTCATGAAAGCACAAAACAAAACAAACAAACAAAATAGCCAAACAGAAAAACCTCTGAGTTTTCCAGGGTTGGTTCAGGTGCAGAAGTTTCTTGTTTTCAGCTTAATTAAAAAAAATATTTGTAAATTAAATTATTTTTAAAACCTAAAATAAAATAAATAAATTTGGGTTCCAACCAAAATCTTAGGATTTTTTTCAGAGCAGTTATTTCAATTCTAGATACAGATAAGGGAAACAAATATGGAAAATAGAGTACCCTACAAAAATTGTAAATGAAAAGCTTGGAAATGCATAATTCTCTTCTAGAAGGATGGGTTTGAGTTAAATGAGTTGGTGAGAGAAATGAGGTATTTTTATACAATCTTCTGCCCTAAAAAAAAAATGACGTAGCAGCAGTTTAGGAAGGCTATCTTTGTAGTTCTTCATTTGTTAGGTTTAAGACAGATATCTGCACCTACGTTGGAAAGAGGGGGAGAGAATCTAGTTTTAAAGGTTCTTAGTGTAAAAGCTTACAATAATTTTGAAGCTTCAGCTACTGAGTCCTGGGAAGATAGTGATGTGAGCAAGCCTGATGTTATTTTTCAATAGCAACGGACTAAGTCCTCTTTATTACTTCTAGTAGAGAATGTAGTATTTCACCTGGTAATTGTATGGAAGAAGATTGATTTTTTTTTTTTTTAGATTAATATTGGTACGTGTTTTTTTATCAGGTGAGAAGCCATTTCGTTGTGATGAATGTGGTATGAGGTTTATTCAGAAGTATCACATGGAAAGGCACAAAAGAACTCACAGTGGAGAGAAGCCTTACCAGTGTGAATATTGTTTGCAGGTAAGATGACTTAGTGAAATCTTTTGCAATTAAAAACCAAAACACTAGTCAATTCCCAAGTAGTACAGACAGGACTTTCTCCAGGTGTTGTAGTCACCTGCATATATATAAATATGTAAAGAGTGTTTTTTCTGTTAAGGTGGGTGGTCTTGGTACACACGTGGAGCAGTGTCATGACTGTCTGCACGTGATTTTATTGTTTATGTACTGTTGTTTGAACCTTCATCAGAAGTTGGTAAAGTGGATGAATTGTCAAGTAAATTTGTTAGAACGAAAGGTTTCTTTTCTTTCTGCTAATATATTAATTTTTCAATATAATAATAATAATAATAGTAAAAAAATTAATAAAAAAAACTTTTGCAGTATTTCTCCAGGACTGATCGTGTTCTGAAACACAAACGTATGTGCCATGAGAACCGCGACAAGAAACCGAACAGAAGTGCCACCAAAGTTGGCTTTTTGCCATCGGAGGAAGATTCTGGTTTCTCTACGCCTATGAAAGACAGCTCCTTGCCAAAGAAGAAGAGGCAGAAAACAGAGAAAACAAAATCTGGGGATAAGGAAAGTGTGGATAAATCAGAACAGAAGAAGGACAAAAATGACTATCTGCCTTTGTACTCTTCTAGTACTAAAGTAAAAGATGAATATATGGTAGCGGAATATGCTGTTGAGATGCCACATTCTTCAGTCAGTGGGACGCACTTAGAAGAAGCAAATTCTGGAGAAATACACCCACCCAAGCTCGTTCTCAAAAAAGTTAACAGCAAGAGGAGTCTGAAACAGCCACTTGAGCAAAGTCAAACCATTTCACCTTTATCCACATACGAAGACAACAAGGTTTCAAAGTATGCCTTTGATCTTGTGGATAAGCAAAGTTTACTGGACTCTGAAGGTAATGCTGACATTGATCAAGTCGACACATTACAGGAAGGGCCCAGTAAACCCGTACACAGCAGCACTAATTATGATGATGCAATGCAGTTTTTAAAGAAAAAGAGGTATCTACAAGCAGCTAGTAATAACAGTAGAGAATATGCCTTGAATGTAAGTACCATAGCATCTCAACCTTCAGTAACACAGGCAGCTGTGGCCAGCGTCATTGACGAAACTGCTACAGCCTCAATATTAGACACACAGGCACTGAATGTTGAAATTAAAGGTAACCACGACAAAAATGTCATACCAGATGAGGTACTGCAGACTCTGTTAGATCATTATTCACACAAGGCTAATGGACAGCATGAGATATCTTTCAGTGTGGCTGACACTGAGGTGACTTCCAGTATATCAATCAATTCTTCTGAAGTATCTGAGGTCACCCAATCTGAGACAGTTGGAACAAGCTCTCAAGCTTCCTCATCAGATAAAGCTAGTATGTTACAAGAATATTCTAAGTTTTTACAGCAAGCTTTGGACAGAACTAGCCAAAATGATGCCTATTTGAACAACCCGAGCCTTAATTTTGTGACTGATAACCAGACTTTAACAACCCAGCCAGCATTTCCTTCCATGGAGAAGGTCTACACATCTATACCCGTTAATAGCTTTCGGTCGGGAATGAACTCTCCATTAAGAACAACTCCAGACAAGTCTCATTTTGGACTAATGGTTGGCGATTCGCAGCACCCTTTTCCCTTTTCAGGTGACGAGGCAAATCATTCTTCTTCCTCCTCTACACAGGACTTCTTAGATCAAGTAACTTCTCAGAAGAAAGCAGAGGCACAGCCTGTTCATCAAGCATATCAAATTAGCTCCTTTGAGCAGCCCTATAGAGCTCAGTACCATGGGGCAAGAGCTGGAATATCATCTCAGTTTAGCACTGCCAATGGACAGGTGAACCTTCGGGGACCAGGGACAAGTGCTGATTTCCCAGAATTTCCCTTGGTGAATGTAAATGATAGCAGAGCTGGGATGACTTCTTCACCCGATGCCACAACAGGCCAGACTTTTGGCTAAGAAATCTTTGTAAATAATACTGGCACTTTAGAACACATTTGTCAAAAGGGGGTTGCTCTGTATAAGATGGAGTTCTGTACAGCTTTTAAAAGCGCTATGTTAAAACAAAAGTAAGCTGATATTAGCAAGACCAATAACTGCTTCTTTCTTTCTTTTTTTTTTTTTTTTGGTTAGTCATCAGTCATTGAACTGCCTGATGTTGGTGCCCCTATCAAAGGCAGTTTATTATTCACTTGTTTGAATCCAGAAACTATTTTACCTTCTATGAAATTTAAAATAAACAAAATCCCCAGGTAAGACTTTCCCCCAGATTGTTTTCTTACTGGTTTCCTTGTATGCTTTGGGACGACAGTTTATTGTCTGATACTATTCATATTGTCATTTCTAAGCTTCTCAGCATAGTCATTGCTCTTCAACAGGGAATCAACATGTACTAAACACCCAGAATAAACAATAAGTTTCAAAGTCAAGCAAATATGGCTTTAAAAGATGGCATTTTCTAGAAAAATAATCTTTCTTCCATCTTTCTCAAAAATAATTTTAGACCATGTGCCCTTTATTCTGCTTTGCATTACCTTGAGTTGTGTTTGGAGGAAAAAATGAATTCTGATAGACTAACTCTACTATTTAAAACTTTAATTAATTTAAAATACTTTAAACACTTTTTTAAGCAAAATGCCTAACTGCTAAAGCCTTTACTTCATTCCTGAAGTAATGTGTATTTCTTTGTACAGCTGAATCTAGATGTAGCTTTTTAATGACTTTTTCATACGCAGATATCAAGATTTTGAAGTTTTAGTTAAAATACTCTGTAGATGACATTCCCAATTGCATAATGCTTACACAAACGGTGTATTCCGAGATTCAAAAGCTTAATTGTACTTTACCCTACATACTCATAATGATTAACATAGAGCACTTAGTCAACTTGAATAGTTTTTGATTTCTCAAAAAATAAAACCATTTTTAGGTTTGATACAGTTGCATCATTTTCATCTCCTTCAGCTCCAGTTTTTCTTTTCAATGTTCATTGAGATTGGGAATTCTTAGCTTCTGTAAAAACTTTTAATTCTCTGTCTAGAATTTTGACAACTCAGATCCTTAAACTTACTGAAGTATACCCGAAAGCTGGAGAAGTGGGCATTCAAATTCCCTGTCTTTTTAGTGTTTTCCTTAGTGAAAGTCATTACAATTTTACCAACCAAAACTGCTCTTTTTCCAGCATAGGTGAGTGATCAGAGGTTTTCGTTGCATTTCACAGTATAAATAAACTACAAAGTTTATCCCTGTACCATGAATATGTTTTTTTTGACTAGTACTTTGTCTTGAAGTATGCAGTATGGTACGATAAGTAGTTCTGTGTGCATTTTTAAGGTGGTAAGATTTGAGTAGCATAACTATTGTGTAGTTTAAGTTAACAAGTTGCAGATTTTTGAACTGTATGTTCATTCTATTGCACCTTCCCCAAAGGGACACTGTCTGGTAGTTTAAGGCAGTTTAAGCCTAATGTAGGCTGATTAACCAGGGGAAAGCACACACACATACACACACCCACGTGTATATATGTAGCTGTATATGTATATTTTTGGGTGGTTTGGTTTGTTGGGGTTTTTTTTTGTTTTTGTTTTGTTTGTTTGTTTTTTAATAGGATTACATACATCCTTTTACAGCACTATTGCTAGCTGGTATCTCTCAGATGAAGCCATCAGCTAGGAAAAAAGACTGCTTCTCAAGGGGCTAAAATATATCCTGTCTTTTAAGATGGGACTTGAGCAGGACATACAACGGTTCCCACCTCTTCCCAAAGCAGTAGCAATATTTTTCTTAATTTTCATGACTAAGAAACTGATCCCACTCTCTTTTTTTCCCTTAAGGTATCGCTGTTACAGCACTAACTTCACTTGGTACAGTTGAGGGAGAAAGTCCATTTGTTATCTGTAGGTTGCTGCTTCTATTGACAAGAAATACAATTTACGTAAACTTCTTACGTAGTACTTTTGTATAAGGAAGCAGGTTCTCTTTAGACTCATTGACCCTGCGTATAATATAGGAAGGTGTTTCACTGTGCTATGACTTACCAGTAATTTTGTCTGAATATTTGGCCCTGAATTAAGAAGAATGAGCATCATGGGAGAATAGTAAATTCCTTATGGATTATTAATGATATATGTAAACACATTTCTTTGAAAGAATGGTTTTAAACTGATTCATGTCTCTCTGTTTTTCTTCCTTGACGGTCAGCTTGTTTTTTTTGACTTTCCATTCTAGTTTGCACAGACATAATACTTATGGCCCCTATATCCCAGGAAGGCACCTCTTGCATCGTATGGTTTGTTTCCAGTGCTTCATTTCCATGATATCCTAGCTTGTGTGGCCTGAGTAATACTGTGTGGGCATCTTTGTTCTAATGTCCTGTTGTTGCAAGTAGGTGGCCATTAATAGTACCATTTGTTAAATACAACAAGCAGCAAAAGCCAAAATGAAATAAAAGGGCTTGATTATTACTGCACTTCTCCAGCCCCGTAGGGAGGTAAGAGGAATAAAGCCTGCTTCTCTCAAAGGAGATTGACTCAGCTTTATTTTAAAAAGTTATTGCGTTGATACTCTGCTGTGTGAAAGTGACTGAGGAGTAGAAGGGAGTAGCTCTTGCTCCATGCCATCTTCACACTTAGGAATGACTGCTCCAGGTGTGTGAGCGAGCGAGCTAGCTATTGTACAGAGTGAAGGAACTTGTTCTCCCCCAGAGCAAAGTGGGAATCAGATGAGAACTGTTATTCCTTGTGTCGCAGTTCATTCCCTAGCCTGCTGCTGAGCCATTACAGCTATACTCTGTGCCTTAGGACAGGTTGTGCAGGCCCCGCCTAGCCCACGGGGACTATCTCGTAGGGTTTTTCCACAAGTACAAGTGGTGGTGTGAGTAGTTGATCTGCTGATGCTTAAAGCTTTCTGTACTGGAGGAGTTAACCAAATATACTGCTATCATTACCTGAATACATGCCCTTTTATTCTGGAATAAGTGTGTACATAGTTCTGGGAGGTTTAACTATGTAAAAAGCTCTTGCTTGTTTAATAATTGCATTATTTAATAACATTTTCTACTGCTCATGTCTTGCTGCTTTTAATCTGCTACAGATGCACATCTTTTGATCTGGTCAGTGTTCATTTTTGTTAGTTTTCCGTGTATGTCTGAAAAAAAGTGACTTTGGTTTTCTGTTCTGTTCTTGTACTGATACTGTTCAGTCAGTCAGCATAAGGCTGGGGTGAGCATTTATATTCCACAGAGCTAACAACAGATGTTCTTGCTTAAAGGTCATGCAAGCACTGAATATATGTGTGTGTGTATGTGTGTGTAAGGTGGAATTCTTGGGGGATATCATAGTGATAGAGCAATGATGATTTTTAAAAAAAGGAAATTGATGAAATTTATTATCAAACTCTAGATATACACACACAATACATGTGTGTGTATATATATATATACACACCTACCTATTAATAGGCCATATTTTGGTCCTAAATTACTTGACAGTGTCCCTTTTAGCATGGATCCTTGGATATGTTTTACCATTAATATAACAGACAATGAAGGAACCAGCTTGTAATGGTATACTAATAATAGGCATTTACATTTTCTTCATTTGCTTTGAGAATGAATTAATAATGAATTACAAGGTTTGGGGAGGAGGATTAACCATATGTATCACTGTATGTTGGTTTACAAATAACAACATAATTTAAATTGGATGATAAAAGAACCATGTTTATGATCTTGTGTGTCCTAGTGTTGTCTTTAGGAAAATTGTGTTTCAAGAAGAAAATAGGACAAGAAAGTATTAGTGTGAAATAACACTTGTACTATTTTTATATTGTAGTTGTCAATTTTTTGGATGACAGGAGCTTTTCATTGTTAATTGAGAAGTACAGTAAAATCTTGCTAATTCGCTGACGGCTAATCAGAGCATCCAATAGGTTTATACATCCCTGATGGTCTCTTCCCCACCTCTCTGCAATGGTCTAAAACGTACTGTAGCGAGGTCTCACCTTAGTAATGCTGTACTACTTCACCCAAGTATACTAGAGAATCCCTATTAGTATACTGGGAGGTAGAAGGAGTATTGAAAACTAAATTACAGTTGTCAAAATAAATGAACAAAGTACATTTTGTGATGTGACATCCTTGCTTTTATTGCCTGCTTCTTCGCTATTTTCGAAATTGTCATTTGTAAAGGGTTTCTAAGGCATTGCTGCGAATTATTGGGGTTCTACTGTAACTTGGAGTTTATTCTAAAGTATTCATGTTCTCCTGTGAAAACTTTCCACCTGGACAGATACGTTATATTCATGCTTGTTCAGAATATTTTTATAGTATTTGTATCATATGTAGTAACTATTTGAAATGAACCAGAATATTTGGGTGAATCCACTCTGAATTTTGCAGCATTGGATTACTTTATGTATGTATATTTGCTAACTAAATTTTCTTGGCTTTGAGAGCTTTGATTTTTATTCTTCTTTGTTTGCTTGTTTTAATATAATTACAAATCGCAGGGAAAATCCTAATACTCCTGGGAATCCGTTTGGAAATGTTAACAGGCAGAAATACACTCATGCAGTCGGTACCAGTACACATGTGAACTTTCAAATTACATGGTTGGTACTGAAGCAAATGAATAACGTTACAGTTTCCTAGTGTTAAATGTTTTACTAAAATGAAGCCTTGTAACTTTGAAAGTTCATTCAGCTTACGATAATGCATGTTTATGTTAGGCATGTAATGCATTTAGCTAAAGCTCACTTTGCAAAGGACAAGTACTAAGAAAGTATTACCGCTAATGACAAGACATGTCGTTAAGTTAAAATTTAAACTTTTGTTCAGTTTTAATTTGCTTTGTGTCAGGGAAATACATTTATAGTCGCTTTTGCTCTACTCGGCGTATAAAACCTTATGTTTCCTTTTTAAAATTACATCTTTTGGTAGGAAACACAAACTGAGGCAAGCAAACATTTCTAAGAGTTGTTTCTTGCTTTCCTTAATCCAATGGATGGAAAGGTAATATTGTGTAAACAACATTATTTTATTTTTTTATGCAATATCATGCTGTAAATATGATTTATGAAATAAGGATGTACCTATGATTGAATCTTTGATTCTGCACAGCTAGAGTTTATATATAAATATAAATGTGTCTTGACAATCAAGGACTATGTCAGTCTTCCTTTATGACGTTTCTTATTGTTATGCATTCCATTTGTTTGACTTGAGTATTTGTATTGTCTGTAAAGTATGTAATGTTTTTATAGCTTGTTTAAAAAACAAACAAAAAAGCCTGTAAATACATACGGACTGATCACAGTACCGCTCTGTTAGAAGGCATACGATGATGTACTGTTTGTAAGCAATAATACATGACAGTGCTAACTTTACAAGTAGCACAAGGATAAGTTCCAAAAATACCTTTGGGAGTTAATAGCCTTGTTTGAGTTAATGAATATTCTTAATCATTTTTTTTATAAATAAATTCAAATGTCCTCCTGCTGGAGCATATAACATTGTTTACACAGCACAATTTCAGTCACAGAGGGGACAGTCTTTAGATCTATGGCTTCATCCGTACACAGTTTGAGTAAGAAGTGAATGGCTTGGCTGCACTTCTGCAAGATGAGGAAGACTGCAAAAGTTGAATAGCTGTGTCTCTAAAGGATGAGAGATACTGTTCTGCTTCTGTGCTGATTCCTGACAATTCCTCTACTTAAATTTGGAGTCTTTTAAGTCCTGATACTGAACTGGTGAGACTTGGGCCTCCAGTAGAAAGGAGTAGTTCTCTTCTTATCTCATATGCAGATAAACAGTGAGCTTACAAGTCACCTCTTCGTTTGAGTTGCGCATTTTTCAAATTAGGAGCTATGAGATGGGTTTATTCCAATAAATAAACTAAATGTCAAACTTATAGTTTGAATTGAATAGGTATTAGACTGTACAGAGCAGCATAACTATTTGAACAGTCATCACTGCTTTAGAACCCCCACCCCAATTTATAAATGTATATGACCTACATTTTATAGAAAAAAATGTTTTTAAATGCTAGTCATTTATATAATATGTGCTTTGAAGGATTTGCTAGTCCACTTCTGTCACTTTTAGTACACTGGTATCTTTTATATGTAATGTATGCTTTTTATTATTATTATAATATTATTATTATTATTATTGTAGTAAAGCATTTCAGTAGGAGGAATTTTGCAACAGTATGAGGGGTTGAAATTTTCATTGTCAGAAATGAATTATACTGGACTTTGTCTGTGTAGTCTTGTCTTTCTTTTAATGCTGTCTGGAAGGGAACTTGGTATTCAATAAAGCAAGTGACCTCCTTTTACTCTGAAGGCATACTATGTAGTGCTGAATTGGATGTGGAAAAATGATGGATTTGAAGACAGAGAAGTTAGTACAAAATCTAGTGTACAGAAGAAATTGTGTTACGAAAAACCTGATGATATATATATTGGAACACTGTTACAGTGCATTTTCTGATATAGGGTTATTTTCCTGAAGTCCATATGCCTTCTTTGTATTTCAATTAATTTAAAAAATCTAGATAAATTTAGGATAATAGGTTTATTTCAATGATTATACAGTATTTCTTTATCCTACGACATCTATTCCGTCCCTTTAATATCAGACAAAAGACCGAGACCTGAATTTCATCAGTAAAAGTATGTATATAGGTGAGAGGTGGTTTTGTAGGAACCTGAAAAGTATTGATTTGTGTATTCCTTATGTTTCTGACAGAAATCAGTACGTGAGTCTGTCTTTATTCCTGTGAAATGAGGAATTCCCTGATATCAACAGTGTGTGTGAGCGCGCGCGTGCGTGTGTGTGTATGTATGTAGATACATGAAAGATGTTTAGGTCTCATGGCAAAAATGATACAAGAGGATTTAATGTAGTTCAACACCTCACACTTAATATGTAAAAGAAGCATTTAAATTTCATAATTCAAAAAACACAAAAATAGTTTTGCAGGAAACAAAACTATTTGGATAGCAGGCTTGACCAAATGAATTTTTTTGGTTAAACTCGATATATTTTAAATTATTCTATTTCTGCCTTTTTTTCTGCCCGAAAAGCAACGTAAAATATTTTGGGAGTTACTCTTCCTGTTCATTTGACTGTGAGTGTAATTTATGTCATGGTTTACAAAATGTGGCATGAAGGATTGGATTGTTTTATCTGTATAATACAGTGAAAGATTGCTTTTTTTTTTTTTTTTACATAATCGTGGTGGATGGTATTGTATTCTTAGGATTGATTTTATTCATTAAGTGACTTAATGAGTTTCAATTTTGACATTATTGTTTTCTTAATGGTTAACTTAGTCTTTTTGGGTTTATAATACCCTTCTATGTATTGTGATACTAAGGGAAGTTATGTTTTTGCTTTATTTTTAATTAAACTAATAGTTTGATAATTTATATTTGCAAATGATGCATTTTAAATGTGGTCACTTGCTGTTTGAAAAATAAAAATATAGAATACTGTTTTATGAATAGACTTAGCAGTATTTTTCATGTTAGAAAATTTCAAACAAAATCTGCTTTCTTAATGAGACAGATGAAGGCACGTGAAGATACGTATTGTTGTGCAAGAACTGAAGTGGATACTTTCAACGATTAAATGAAATCTTTAAATATTTTATTTGAGACATACAAAACGTATTTGGGTTTTCTTCTCCTTTGGATATCCTTCTTGCCTCCTTTGGTTATAGAAAACAATATCTGATCTTAATTTTAATGCTGGAAGGTTGCACTGGAATCACTTTAGTAGAAACACCTGGTATCAGACCAGGTTTCCTTTGTGATTTTTGTTTGTGCTAGAGGGAATTTTTCAGTGCCAGCAGCTCTTCATGTAAATGAGAAGCAGGAGTTTGATTTAATCTGAGTTGTAAGAAAGGTGAACTTGATTACTCAAGTTTTCAAGTCTATTGGATAACCATATGCCATGTGCGCACTAACTCTTTGTGTAGCGTGCGTAGTATACAGTGTTTGTTACATTTTTTTTCTGTCACTGGAGCAAATATTTTAAAAACATTGACGATCACAGCATTTCTGCACTGACAGAACCAGAAATGTACCCCATGGCATTAATGACTGATAATTTAGTTTTCTTGCATTTATTTATTTATATGTTAAAGGCATTGTTTCCCTTGAATCTCTTGGTAGGGCCCCTTCAGATAAAGACTTGATTTTTGTGAATTGTGTGGGTCTGTTGATCTTACCTTGTGTAAGAACAAGTTTTGTATACGAAAATGTTAGAAGTCACACAATACCTTTTAAAGAGCAGAAAATCTAGTGGAGTTCAATGTAAGCCACAATCAGGTGAGCACCGTAGAAAGAGCTGTGTGGGTGTTGGACATCAGTGGCTCCCCACGGGGTGGGTACAGCCCCGCTCCTGGAGCCCGCAGGGTCGTCACCTGGCCGTTCTCCACCAGCCACCTCGGGAAGCCCCCTCTGAGGAGCGGTGGTTGCACAGAGCAGCTTTTCGCCTGACCTTAGCCTAAACCCCTTCTGAGGGTGTTTAACCCAGTTGACTGAATTTGCACGCTAGCAGAGAAAGGGCACGCACGAGCTTTGCTCTAGTGTCTTGCCCAGGGAACAGCAGCCCCGGCAGGGATGGCCGCACACAGCCGTGAGGCAGTAACAGATTAGATCGGCGCAGACGTTTCTGCAGGGACTGTCTGAAACTGGCCTTGGGAAGGCTGCCCTTGTTCAGTCCCTCTTAGCTGTGTGAGGCCATAGGCATTGCTGTCTCGTAGCGCCTTCATGTCCTTGTGAAGTAGGGCATGCATAGAGCAATATGATGGTATGGCTTTGTTTCACTGTTACTCTGTTGTGCATATTTTGGTATTGTTTTTAAAATAGCCTACCAAAAACTTAACGTGGTATGTTAACATCCAGCCACTAGAGTAACTACTTTCAATGGTTTCATGTTTAATAGTTTTAAATTGTGGGGGCACTTTGCAGTATGCCTGAGGAAGCAGTGTCTGCGTACTCAGCCACCCTGCTTGTCTTTAGTTGCGGTGTGTCTGCTTACATTAGGTATGCTGATTTTTATTTGTTTGAATGATGTGGTGGAAATAAGAAATCAAAGCTGGTAGTTTCTGCTTACTGACTTTCATGATTAAAATTGTCAAATAGTAATGTCATACTGAAAAGAAGATATTTTTCAATATTTTGATGTTAAAAACAATTTCCAGAACCTACATTTTGTGTTTAGTGAGAAAAATAATGCATTAAATTAGCTTTTCTTTTTGCTAGGAGAAGGAAACAAGTTCTCTGTTAAAATGACGGGTTGTTTGTTTAGGGAGTCGGAAAAAATCTCCCTGTCTGAAATTAATATTTTTCTTGCACTGCACAGGAGAAACTATTTTGTAGGTCCAGCACAAGCAGCAGATTATGAAGGTAGAGAGATTTGGACGTGGGTTGGTTTAGGGAGGTAGTCTGGAAGAGTGTCTGACTTCTTGGTTATCTTCTTCATTGCACTTGCCAAATCAACAGAAGATAGTTTCCTATAGAACATTGTCTGCTTTTTTGTCTGCTTTAGTTGCCAAGATACGGACTTTAAAGAAGAGAGCTTTCCACTGGAACAGGGGGTTAAAGCGGAGCCCATGTGTGTTGTCCTTTCAGAAGCCAGCAGCCCTGCCCTGGTCGCTCAGGTAAGTTGCCTCCTCCGCAGCATCCTTCCCCTTGCACATCAGGGCTGGTCTTCAGGTTCATAACATCCCTGCTCCAGCATCTGCTCTGGCTTTTGAATTTCAAAGGCGGTCAAATGCATGCACATACGAGACACGGGTAAAAATTAAATACGATGATTTGGTGAGGTTCCATCTTAAAACGTGTGTGCGCGCGTATCCTTTGCAGCCTAGCCAACCGCGCCACTTTTGCCAGTGTCGGCAGCCATGCACATCATGCCAAAAGCACGGGATCCAGTTCTGCCCTCCTTTATTTGTACTTACTTCTGGATGTTTGCTGGGTGTACAAGTAACTGCTGTATTTTCCACTTGGAGTCCGCCTCCCTGGGCAGCTCTACCTGTCTCACGCAGCAGAGCCAAGGCATGTTGCTGCCTGATAATTGTACGCTGCTGCCTGCTGGTAGCAAAGTGGCTTGGCTTTTGTTTTGCCGCGGCTGCACCTTTCAAGCCTCTTGGCTACAAACGTGGGTACCTCGTCCCAAACCAAGCTTTGTGCTGGTATTTTTTGACATAGGTCAGCGCGTCGGCAGTAGCTTGTACGTAGCTGCCTTCATTTTGAGGTGGTGAAATACCTTCTCGGCTGTGCAGCCTGAGAGAGGTAAGCTGGCCCAGCTATTGAAGTGCAAGCTGTGCCACTGAATACGTTAGTTTTCACTTTTATTTGCATACACATGTTTTTGTCATGGTCAGGTGTGATCATTAGTGCCATTACAGAGCTTTTGTAACTGCTGTTAGATCAAAAACGCTAGCCTGGTCTAAGTGAAACCAAGAGGATTCCATTATTTTAGCAGTGTAACTTTTAAAAAAAAAAACACTGTGTTGTAATATGAGTAACGGCTTTTCAAGATGTCTAATTTTTACACTCTGAAAGCTCGTCAGGAGCAGCACTTCCTTAATCAGTCTGTCTTGTCACGAGACAAATTGAGTCGCGAGAGATGATAAAGCAACAATGACGAGTGCTGGGAATATGTTTGCGGCAGTTGCAAGGTAATCTCAGCGATGCAGTAATGTGTAAGAACAAAGTGGAGGATGTCATTGGAAGCTCAAAGGATGACTTGTTTGTTTTCTCTGAAGACCTGTGCTTTCTTCCATTTGTCTTGCCAGTCCCTGAAATCATCTGTGATATAAAACTAATTATAGACAGATCAGAACAGCCTAAGAAAGTTACAGCTCGGGAAGACAGATAAGCAGGTGTAAGGATACCAGTGTGCCAAAGCAATGTTTTCCCCCAAAACAGAAGTCAGAAAGGAGGATTCTTTAAGACAATATTTGTTAGCTTAAAGGAAGGCGTCAGATCAAAGCAAACAGGGTGATCGGCCACCTAGTCAAATGCGTAGCTAGAGTGGGAGATGTTGCAGCTGCTTGAAAATGCGCCGTGAGGACAGCGCGAGTTCCCCCATCGGCTACGGAAACGTCCTTTGGCACTGCTGGCTCTCACAGAGTCACTCTGTGTCGCCCGAAAGTCCATTTTAAGGAATTTTGAAACAAGGATGTTGTTTGTGGTGATGCTCAGGTGCTGTATCGATAACTGCTGTGTACACACGCTGAACAAAATTAGGTAAAATGCATTTTAAAAGTGAAGTATTTTATAGTTTACAGCTGTGAGTGAACTTGAGCAGAAAAAGGAGTATGTTCATTTAGCCTAGGAACATACTCCTTACGTGTAAGAGCACAGGGATCTAGGGTTTGTCTGTAGGCTGTAAAGGGTGCGCCGTGTGCGTACACGGACATCGGCTTGCGCGTTGCTGTGTTAGGGAAGACAGGTATGTCTGGCACCTGGCGGCCATGATGAGGTATGTGATAATTAACAACCATTCTGCTGAGAATCAATCCTTTCCACGTTTCATGGGATTGTTCAGACGAGTGGACGTTTCAAATTCACATCTTCTCTCACTGACTGACCTCAGTGCTGCTACATTCCATGTTTCTGGGGGCCGTGTTTGTATGTTTGACACCCCTGCATTTTTCCCTTAACTGTTATATCCCACATAACCTTTTGTCACCTCTGTCACTCTCTTAAATCCATCACCGGACTCCATTCCCTGGAGCAGTTTCCACCGAGTGACACCATATGGACTATAGAAAGTCTTCTCAAATCACAGTTCAGGATGTCCGATTCTGATATTCGGGTCTGCCAGTCTTTGGACGGTCTGACAGTCCTGAGGACCTATGTAACTTGAGGGAAAGGATTCCTGCTGGTCTGTGGAACTCGCAGCGTTCATTGCTAGTCCTAAAGCACCCAAGAACTGGACTTCGATAAAACAATTTTAACTTTTAGTTGCATTCCCCCCCCCCCCCCCCCCCTTTTCCTCCCAGTAGAGCGAAGGTACTCAGCATAAGGAGAGAGAATTTTTAAATTTTTAATCAGGCTTTTTAAAACAACTTTCTCAGATGGTTTGTGATGGTTTTCCTGGAAGGTGGTGTAGACCTCAGAGTGGTGCAGAGGAAGGCTTGCATGAACACACTGGTGGCTGAGCCAGCTGTGAGTCACACAACCATCCCGAGCATGTGCTGGGGGAATTTGTACCATTCCACATCATCACGTATTTGTTGTGAGTAATCTAAGTTAGAGCCGCTTCTCTTGCATTCGGGTTACCTCTTTATTTTCAAAGCCTGTTCTTCAAAGGAAGCAAAGCGCTTTGCACACGACTGCGACTTGCTGATTGCCCTTGGAGGAGTGACGGCGTGTGTCAGTCTGTGGCTTTGCTCGCGTGCTGAGTATGGAAAAGCAGCCTGCTCCTCAGAAACGCACGCAGCCCCGCCAAAGGAGTGCTGCCCGCTGGATTCTCTTGCCAAGAAGGAAAATGTTGAAAATTGGCATGACTTAAACAGGAGCAGTCGGAGACCGATGCCGAGCACTCCTGAAAGTGCTTTTTAACAGCAGTGCAATTAAAAACTGCACTAAGTGATTTTAATGTGTCAATGCGGTCCTTGAAAATACATTTTGCCATATTTCTGCAGTCGTTATTTCCAGTGGGGAGGCAGGATTTCCTAAAGGAGTGCTCAGCGGGGGGGGGGAGCAGCAAGTGCCCCAAGGAACTTCTTTAGCTCTTGCTTAGTGTGCACGTGTGTGTAGGGGCAGACGCGCCTGCAGTCGAGCCACGGGACCCGGTCCTTACTGAATTGGTGACTCTTCACCAGTTCTGCAACAAATTAAGATACTTCAGGCTTTCCACTGGCCCTCAAGGTGAGAGAATCCGGCTGAACCTGTTCCCTGGTAGTTGTAAAGAGTGTAAAGAGAAGGGAGCTGGAGGAGACCTTCTAAAATATTCCAGGAGTGGGATATCTTGGGGAGGTACCCGCAGATTTCCTCAGGCTTTATCCTCCTTTGAGAAGTTGTCTGTCTTCTCCAAACTCTTGCTTTCCTTTTCTGCCACTCGCTCGTCCTTGCTGTTTCTGTCCAAGAGTGAAGGTGTGTTTACACTTTGCCTTTGCAGGACACACTGGTAATCAAAGTGGGTTTGTAAGATTACGTGGATGTTGTATGGGTACTTTATTGAAAATTATGGTAAATGAGTCCTAATTCGTTTTTGCTTACTTCATTTTAGACGTAAATGAAGTCAGTGAATGCTATTCAAGCTCTAAGGAAGGGTGTCACACTTTGCATTTGACCCGATTTACACTGAGACTATCCCAAATTCGTGCCTTTAATTCAGATGGTGCTTTGTCTACGCAGGGCCACAGGGTTTCTTGGCAGCCCCAAACAGGGAAGTCACGCTGAAGGGAGTTCGTATTGAAACCAGGTTGCAACCGCTTCGACGCGGAATCGGAGTCGCGTTTCCCTGCGGCTGGCAGCCTTCCCTCCGGCTGAAACCCAGCAGCTACGACTTTTCTTTTTTTTTTTTTTTTTTTTTTTTTGGTCAGACTCCTGAGAAGTTCAGGTTTAGTGGAACTCCGTCCTAAACCCGAACGGGCTCGCTTTCCTATGGCCGGCGACGCGCTGCCGGTCGCTTTGGCACTGGAGTGGAAGGAGGACCCGGCGCGCTGCGGGGCGCGGGTGGGCTCTGCCGAGGGCACGCAGCAGGGCCGGGCAGGTAGGCGGGGGTCCCGCCGCCCAGGGCCTGCGCCGGCCCGGGCCCGGGGGGGCAGCGGTGCCCGGCGGACGTGGCGCCGCCCGGGGCCGGCCCGCCGCGGGAGGCGGCGCCGCGGGAGGGCGGGCGAGGGGCCGCGGGAGGCGGGGAGGGCCCGGCGCCGCCAGGTGAGTGGGGCCGGGGCGGCGGGGGCTCCCGCGACCCCCCGGCGGGGCCGGGCCGGGGGGGAGCGGCCGAAGCGGCGGGGGCGTCCCGGGGCCGCGCAGGTGGCACCTGGCTTGGCTTCGCCCGCCGCTGCCTCCGGGTGGGGCGTCCGGTAGCTCCGCGGGGGGGGGGGGGGGGGGGCTGCCGAACAGGTGGAAGAAAAGCTACAAAATAAAAAGGTGGTGGGGGCAAAACAAAAAAGGCAAAAGAAAAAGCAAAAATAAGGGGGGAAAAAAGGCGAGAAAAAGCAAAGGAAAAAAAGAAGCAAGAAAATCAGAAAAAGGCAGAGAGAAAAGAGCAAAAAAAAAGTAAAAAAGGGGAAAGAGAAAAAGGCAAAAGAAAAGCAAAAAATGCAAATAGCACAAGGAAAAGCAAAAAGGGGAAAGCAAAAAAGGAGAAAAAAGTAAAAAAATAGGCAAAAGCAAAAAAGGTAAAAAGCAAAAAAGGGAAAAAGAAAGACAAAATAAAAGCAAAAAAGGAAAAAGAAAAGCAGAAAAAAGAAGGCAAAAAAAAAGGGAGAGAAAAACTTCAAAAAAGAGAAAAGAAAAGAAAAAAAAAAGAAAAAGGCGGGGGAGGGAAGGAAGAGCGGCCAGGTACGGGCAGCGTTTTCCGGGAAGGGCTGAGCGCAGGCCCGGTGCGGCGATGGGCCGGTGGCCGGAGGCACGAGGGTGTTGGCACCGCCGCGGCCGCTGCAAAACCAAAGCCGTCTGACCGCGCCGGGAAATTAAAGCTCCTGGGGTGAGCCCGGGCTTGTTCCCACTTCTCGTGTTCTGCGGCGTTAGTTATGCTGCAGTGGTACGTAAAAGCAAAGAGTTGGGTTTCTGTCCTGGCTCCTGCAGTAAATGAATAACCGGGAATATCTGGGAATAACCGAGAGCTCTGACGTGTGGCGTTACCTTTGTTGCACTGATGGCTGCTTTATTTCCCTTTAATTCCTGCCTTCCTCGGGGCCCCCTAAATTAGGTGTTTTTAGGAACTTGACCTGGAGAGGAGTTGAGGGGATTTATTAAAACTAAAGTGCTGTTGGCTGCTGGGTCCCTTGAGGGAGGGAGCCTTGGAAGTACCTCCTCTGGCAGGGCCGGAGGCTTTGGAGGTCGTGGGACCACACGCAGTTGTGCTTGGGAAGGCGTTAACCTTTCCTCTTTAAAATCAGCCAGCTGTTGAGTAGCTCAGAGCAGCCACGCTTAGCTCAGAAATGGCTTTAATGCGACGATTAATAAAATATTATTGCTTTGAAAGGATGCGGAGGGCACGGAAATTTCATCCGTAGGAATCTGCGTTTGTAATTAAATACAGAAGTGTCGCAGGAAAAGGAGATGAGCCTTTGTAATGTTTCTGCGAGGAGGTTTGCTAATGCTCTTCTGCTCTTGCGAGCACTAAATAGTACGGAAAGATTAGAACAACCATTCTTTAATTTATTGGCTGGTTAGTGTCCTTGGCAGAAACTTTAGGAAAAATAATATCAATTAACTTTCGAGTTAGAGGCTTGCTTATATTAGAGGAAAATTGTGCCTGTTTGGTTTTTTTGGCAGACTAGCCTGTATAGCAGAAAAAGCTTCCGCTGGGTTGGTGACCTAGATAGATAATACTGCTGCAAAACATCTCTGTGCTGTGGAGTAACTTAGAAACTACGCTGCGCTGGTAGAGTGCTGCATGGGATGAGGGGAAGGCTCCTGCCGCAAGGACTTTCCACATTCAGACCCTAAACTGCAAAAATACGTGCACGTCGTGTGGGTCGGGACGTGGCTGCGCGTGCAGCGTCCGTCCTGGCATGTTTGTTCAGCTCTCGCTTCTGCGCTTTACACCCAGTCCTGTGTTTGCTTCAGTTACCTGGTAGGGCTGAATGGAGCCGTACGTTGAAGAGGGATGTAAACAATTGCAGGATTAAGTAATAAGGTGCTGGGCAGTTCAAGCGCCACAGAAGAGCCATAGTGGAGAGGCAATTTCCTGTGATTGCGGAGGAGAAAGCTCTTACACGAAGGGGAGCAGGGCTAAGCAGAAAGGGCATGGGAGCACAGGGCAGGGGAGGGGTTTTAATGCACAGAAAAAGGAAGAGGGTTGTGAGACAAGGGGGTTTAAATGTCTAGGAGGGTAACATTTCCTGAAATTTCCATTCTAGGAGGGTAACATTTCCATGAAATCCATGCGTGGAGCCCTTCTCTCGATATTTTGCAAGTTTCAGATTGATAATATGGGTGCATCAAACCTACCCGTGCTGTCACACACAGGGGTTGCTGAACGAGTGGCTTCAGCTGCCCTGAGCTGCTGCATGGGGTCGGGGCTGTCTCAGCCTGGGCTCCCTTGGTGGAGTGATTTAGGGGAGCAGGGGGCTGCAGGGCTGCAGCCTCCCTGTTCTTTCTACATCCAGCTGGAACTGCTGTGGAAGACAGCAGTCTGGATGACCACAGTGAATCCTTTACTGAGTGAAATCTCTGGTGGGGAGGGGCTGCGTTGGGGAATCTGATGAGAATATAGCTATTCAATTGTAATCTTGTTTCATGTTGTGTATTTTCCTCCTTTTTCTATTACTATGGCTATTTGCATAAAAACATGGGCTTTGTTTCTTTAGAGTTCATCTGCTCCTGCTGCTTTTGCCCTGCTTGAAGCCCCAATCTCCCTGTAACAGCAGCCATTTGTGATATTGTGAAGGGTTATTTGCTTCAAAAAGAGGGGAGAGAGCAGCAGGGAATCAACGGACTCTTACGGCTTTGGTGCTGCTTAACCGGCCACGTAGACACGGCAAAGAAAAACCTCCCGTGCTGGCCATTGTACCCCAGCTGCAGGAGACCTTCTGCAGCTGAAACACCATGTTGGAGCAGCAGCAGCATTGGCTATTTATTGTAGGGTATTTAAAAGCAGACTAATAAAGACAGGATGGTGAAAGTGCTGATCTGGGAGCTGGGATTCAGACTGTGATGGAGGCATCCTGAGTAGGTTATCCTGAGTGGGTCATCCTGACCCAAAGTAGTTTCTGTATGTCTCTGTCCCTGTGAAATAGGAAAAACCCATTTCTGTTGGTTGTCTTGTCTCTGTAGCTTGCAAGCTTGAGGAGTCAGAGATTCCTACACTGTGCCCTGGTAAATTGGGTCTGTGGTCTCAGGTAGGGTGTCTAGCCATTGGAACAAGCCTTGTGAGATCATGGTTGGTTCTTGTGAGCATGTGAGCTCAACGGGCCAGGAAACCGTATCGGCCCCAGAAGAGCCAATGGTCCAGACAAACTGTCCTCTCCACGGCTGCGGAGCAGGCCTTGCTTCCCTCTGGCTGCAGCCCTCTGTGTTACCTAGGCAAGGTGTAGCTGTGCTGAGAAACAGCCAGAAAGGCTGTGTTGGCAACTGGCGTGGGAGACTGTGGGCAACTGCTTGATGGCCATTGCAAGACCATTGGGGTGAAGTTAAGGCTTGCAGCTAGCTGGAGGGAGGTTCTTCACAGTTGGAGGGAGATCTTCATATGAAAACCAGCCCAAGGAGAAGAGGAATGAGCAATTTTGAGGCAGACAAATGCTTTTGCTAGCTTTCCTCTTCTCTAAAGATGTTAAGATAATCCTTGAAATAGAGCCTGATGCTCTTTTCTTGGTACATACATGGTGTTGAATTAAGCCTGACCCATTGCCAGGGCCTGCCTGTGGCAGGTACAAATTTGAAGTTCGGCCACTGCAGGCAAGACAACTGTACCTCCAAGGCTGGGTACAGTGGTGAAGAAAGGCTCCTGCACATCGGTGCAAGGGATGTGGCTGAGCGCTTCAGGAATGCAGAGCGTGGGTCTGTGGTGGTGGACACCTCCAGCTGCTCCAGTTCCACCTTTTCATTGTACTGGAAGAGGGGGAGAGCAGGGTAACGAGGTCGCTTGTCAGGGGAGGGGTTACACCTGCAGAACTCTAGTTTGCAAAAGGTACAGCTGAAGGGAATGTGATCAAGGCTGTGAAGTGATTAGTGGTGGTGGGAAGTAAGTAGTTCATGTGTCCCATGTCACCGGAGCACGGGGCCATGCAATGAAATTACCAGGCTCCAAATTTAAAACCAATGAAAGGAAATACTTTTCCCAGACAGCACACAGGGAAGCTGTGGAGCTAGTGCTGCAGGATGCTGGGGGCGCCAGGGGTGTGGATAGATTCAGAAAAGGCCGCCGAGGGCCCTTAAATGTAGGGCTAATGATAGAGCCTGTGCCATGGGCAGGCCCTGGGAGGCTGCTGGGGGAGTATTGCTCTCTGCTTGCTGTGCTGTCACTCTGTGGTTCAGCATCTGCTACAAGCTGCTGGCGGCTCTGGCTGGGTAACAGCCTTGTGCTTCCGCAGACTAAGAAAGCAACAGTTGTGTCTTCTGTCTTTCCTGCTTTCACAGTAAAGTGCAAGAAAACAATGAATCTTCTACAACAGAGGATCCAGCACCGCAGGAATTTGACCGAGAAGAATAGCTGACCTGCTCAGATCAGCCTCGCCTGTTGTAGTGTTAGAGCCGCGCGTGGGGCAGGCGGAGGCAACGGGAAGGGTACGATGTTCAGCCTGAATGGTTCCAGAAGTGAGGGAAGTGTCCAAGAGCTGTTTCACGAGGAAGCACAGCAGGTATGTCAGAGAGCCATTTCCCTTCACAGGCCAAGTTTCCAGCTCTGTGGTCTCTGCACCTCCTCCTGGTCACCCCTGTGACAGGTAAACAGGTCTGAACTAACAAAACCACCCTTCTTTTTGCTGCATAAACCTGAGGTGTGTTATATAGAAAGGAAAAGAGAGGACTTGGTTTCCAGAGGACAGGAGGAAGCAGTTGCAATAGGAAAACTGCAGTTTCCCTGGAGTTTCAGCAGCTCTGAAATCCATTGGTGCCCCAAGTACCAGAGTCCCCTGTCTCTTCTAGAAATGTAGTGCCCTGATCAGAGCTGAGTGCATGTGATAGGAAGACCATCTTAACCTACTCTAGCAGTCCCAGTTGGTCCAGCCTTGCTTGTCATCTCATTGAAGAGACTCCTCCAGTGCACTGAGGACCCTTACTGGCTTGGTGGAATGCTTGGCAGGGACAGAAGGCACAGAAGCAGCACATATAGTGGCAGCCTCTGTAAAGGAGCCTACAAGAAGGTAAGTAGGGTATTACAGGGAACCCTCTCTTCCAGGTCCCAGGGATCCCGACAGCTCTGCTGCCCCTTCATCTTAGAGACAGCTTACAGCAAAGCGGTGTCTTAGCAGCTGTTGGTGGCCATCCCACTGTTCCGTGGCTGGCTGTTGCACCACTTCTGCAACCTGCCTGTAAAGCACAAGAGGTAAAACCAAAGACGTTGCTTTCCTCTAGGTGTCTCAAACACAGAGCAAGCCCTGGTGGAAGATCCAGCTGTTTGTGTGGGAGCCAGTGCTTTTTGGAACATGGGATGGTGTCTTCACCTCCTGCATGATCAACATTTTTGGAGTGGTTCTTTTCCTGAGGACAGGATGGCTCGTGGTAAGTATCTGGTATTTTGTAGCATTTCAAAAAGTTCCACTAAGATGTAAATCTCAAGTGGTCTTTATAAGTGGTTTCCTATTTTAGCTTTGGGAAAGAAAAAGAAAAGCACAACAGCCAACCTTGACAATGAACAGGGACACCCTTGTGTTGTACTGTTAAGATGAAATAACCGCTTTTCAGGTAAAGCGTATTGCTGTAGTTACAGCTACTTGGCCATCTTCCCAACACCGCTGAAGCAGGTGTCTTCCAAACATGTCAGTGTTGGAGGCCCCAGTGTCTTGAATGGAGACTCCTCAGTCAGCTGAAGTTATCATCACTGTCAAAGGGACTTCCACTTGTGGATCCAAAATAGTACCTCACTGAGGGTCAGAGCCTGGAAGAGTGTCTCTGCACCCCTCCTGATGTAAAAGGTTGTATTGTCCCTTAAAATTTCCCCTCAGAAGGAAAGCTCCCCCAGGGACAAGTGGGATTTGAGCTTTGGGCAGAGTTCGTGTCACAGACATGAGTTCATGTCACAGGCACGATGGACATCTTCCAAAAGGAGCAGGAAGATGCACTCTGTATGAAAAATTGCTTCACTGGAGGCTTTGAGGGGAGCAGCCGTTGTTGTGGTGGAGAAGTTGGGGTGATTTTCCTAGCTCCCTTTTCCTCCTGATCTTATTTCCTCCATGTCTCCTCTAAAAGCAAGTTATTGCTGGAGCAAACACAAATAAAAATAAAGCCTGTAAATAAAAGAAAAACTGAAACAGCTGGAAATTAGCATAAAAGGGAAGGGAGGAGAGGTTGGGCTTGGCAGAGACCTCCCCTGGCAAAGGACGGTCATATGTCGAGCTGTTCGCGGAGTCAGGCTTTTGCTGTAGATTTCCAGAGCAAGGGCCGGTAAAGCTTTGGAATTCCAGGGGACCCTAATCTTGCCGAAATGTTCAACATCTATTGTAAGGCTGTGCTAACGCCTTCCAGCAGGCATGCATAAATAAGCATCAGTGTTTAATGGGGGCTTTTTCTTCCCACTTTCTCTGCTTGCTATTGTTGCCCTGGAGTCCAGCCTTCCTCCCTGGTCTTCGTGTTAACCCTTTCTCTGTGGGAACCATTGAATTGTCTATTAACTACCTGCTGCCATAGCCTAGTGCCACCAGCAGATTCTGGAGAAGCTCAAGGCTATGTGTGTGTTTGCATATGCATGCTTTTTGTTTTTCTTTTTTCAACTGAAGCGTGTCGTATTTATTGACTCTTTTTACCTGATGGTAAGCTGTTGAAGGAAAAGAGCAATTGAACTTTTCAAAAAGGTGTATCGGATTGTAGTGGGCTGTGGTGCTGACCCAGCCAGAAGCTGCATTTATAGCAGACCTTGGCTTTGTTCCCTACTGACCAGATAAAGCCCCTATCAAAGGCAGCAGGATGCCGAACCAAAATAGGATTTTATGATGATAGCAACATCCTGGATAGGTTTCTGTTGTTTCACAAAAAAGAGAAAAGAAGAAAAACCTGGGATTTCAACCAACCCCAAAGCTGAGAAGCAGCCTTTTAGTGCTTCTCAGCTTTTTAGTGCTTCTTTTAGTTTGCTTAGATAAGCAAACCCCATCAAGGCTAGCATGACCTCAGAAACGAGCATTGCGGGAGCAGGAGGAGAAGGATCAAGGTTGGAAAGGAGTGATGTGGACATGGCCTGTAATACGAGTAAAGGCAGGGGAAGGGAAGCCAGACGTTACCGAAGCACTGGGCACTGGAGGAGATTTCTCATCGTACAGTTGGAATCACTGTGCGCTGAGCGATTTGTCAGCAGAGGAAGGTGGGCTGGAGCACGAGGGAAAACTTTTGACCCTGGAAAATAAATTACAGCCATGTGCAAGAGAGCTAGAAGGTCCTGAGCTCAGAAGAGGTGCTTGAATGCTTTTGGAGGCACTAAGCACCTTCTCTTTCTGAAAATCTGACCTAAACTGAACCCCCCAAAATAGAGGTGATGTTGGCCCTTAAAGCTGCCAACGGGGACCTGCAGCTGCTTTTTTTCAGAGGGTTTTGCTCTTCACCCCACAGTGAGACCATGGCTGGTGCAGCAGCTGCTCCCAGGGCCCTCCCTCGGCCCTGAGCAGGAAGGGTTTGGGTTTTTTTTTCAGTGGGGCTGAATCCTCTGCACAAAACTCCCGTGAGTACAGGAAGAGCGAGAGCCACCTGCCACTTGGCGTAAGTGCTGCAGATAAGGCCCAGCATGTGCTGGTTTATGGGAGTGTTATTTATCTTCCATGCTGTATTGCCTTTGGGGTTTTGTTCTTTGGTATCTCATTGTTTGGGAGGATCAGAGCTTTTAAAGGTAAATGTTCTGAAAAATTAAAATGTGAGCTTGATGCTGTTAATAAATCAGCTGTGGAAATCCCAGAGGTTCAGTTTTGAAACTATTTTTTGTTATGAAATTTTTGTTTGTTTGTTTGTTTTTTAAGTGTGTCATTCTAAAACATGCAAATAGGTTGTGATCCCCTGCCCATGGTGGAGGAATCATTGTTTGACCTCGTTCTTTTTAAACCAGAGACAAAATCAGTGATTCATGCAGGAGCCCGGTGACGGAGCAGAACCTGATCGTGCAAAGCTCTGTCCAGCCCCAGAACGAGGCAGGTCGCCTTCAAGGGGCGCTAATAGGAACTGTAAATGTGGCGATCAGTTGCGTTAGTTAGATAAGTAGGGGTGTGTGTGTGTGTTTTTCTTTTAATCTTAAGTGACTCCAGATTCATTGATCAGTAGTGACTAGAAGCAGATAGGTCTTTTTTCTGTCTCAATAGAGTTGGTGTGAGTTGATCTTTACTTTATTTTTTTTTTTTCATTGCAGGGAAACACTGGCATTATAATGGGCATGTTTCTGGTGTCCTTTGTCATCCTGGTTGCCCTGGTGACGGTATTATCTGGAATTGGGGTGTGTGAGAAGTGTAGCATCGGAAATGGAGGAGTCTACTCCATGGTTTCTACTGTCCTTGGAGGTCGAGTAGGGGGGACCATTGGCCTCCTTTATATTTTTGGCCAGGTAATTAAAAAAAAAAGGTTATTTAAAGAAAATTTTAAAACTTTGCAATGCAGATGTTAATCTTGTGCTTTCCTGCCACAGGAGGTAATGCTCCAAGTAAAATCCGAGTAATGCTTCAGTATGCTGGACAGCATGGGAGAGCACTGTGGGGAGCATTCAGCCCCGCTCTGCTACCCAAGAGCAAGCTTGTGCATGGCAATATGCTGCCTGGCGTAGGTCGCAACAGTGGAGGAACTGGGTGTCTGAACAAGCGAACCATGCAGGACATGCCCTCCCATCTCAAATTACCCCATTGCCAGGACATGCCCTTGTAGGTGATAGACTTGACTTTAAACTGGAGTGGGAGAGGCCAGGGTGGCCACCTAAAGTACTGCAAGCGGCTGTGGGCTGGCCGGTTGGCCTTGGCATGCTTCCTGTGCCCTTAGGGCCTGGGCAAGCCTTGGCTGCTTCTCTGCGGGAGCCAGCAGAAGTGGAGCTGGTATGGGAGGAGTGCTGGGCAGTGGAAAGGGCCACAGCCACATTGACTTCTTGAGATCCAAAAGTCACAGTTCTAGGTTTTCTGAAAGGCCCAAGGAGCCGTTGTGGTGGTGAAGCACCGAAATACACAAGTAGTAAACATAAGAGATTACTTTCCATTCTTTAAACCTGCAGTAACTTAACCCCCTCCCCCCCCCTAAAGATGTTATGAACAGCATAAAATGTGGTGAGTAGAGAAGCATTTTTATTGAGGTTTGTTTTTAATTGATGGCTTGCAGCAATCTCTGAAAACCCTTAAAAACCCCCAAACCAAAAATAATCCCCTCTTCTCCTTTCACTCCAGATTAAAAGCAAGTGTGCATAGAATACACACTGAGCAGAGTTACAAGCCAAGATATGGAAACGGGCCACACATGAGAATCCTTCCTGTCATATTTTCCACTCTCACTCTCCGAGCAGACCCCGTCTGGGAAAGCAATTAGGTTGTGGCCTGTCCTGAGGGTCGTAAAAGTCGGGCTGCGGCAGCCCTGGCCCCTGCTTAAGCATCCCATGTGTGCGGGGGGTTGTGGGGTGGGAGCTGGCAGCTTGCTTAGGAATGCTTTGCCTGCTCCCCGAAGCTGATGCCTTTCCGTTCTCTTCGGCTGTGCTTTCTGCCCAATGTGCTTTGTACCAGCTGCAGGCTGCTCCTCTGCTACAAGATGCTCATGGAGTGCTGTAACCTCCTTCACAAGGCGAGTCTGGCCAGAAATATGGGCATTGCGCATTACCTGGTCTGGCTTGGGCAAGTGGGGAATGACTGGCCACGTGCTGGTGTTGCCTTGGGAGGTGAGAGGTGGCTGGGTGCCCTGGAGCTGCTACAGAGGTGGGCTCCTGCTGCATCTGCCAGTGTGAGCTGAGAGCTGCTTGGGCTTTGCTGTCTTCCTGGGACGCTCCAGAGGAGAGGCTTAATCAGATTGCCCTATATGATGTATCATGGGTCTACTAGGTCCTACAGAGACCGACACATGTTTGGTCACTGCAGCTCTAACCATGAGGCTGGGGTTTGGTGCTTTTCTTTGCAGTCTCCTTTCCTGGAGTGGTTTGCCATAAGACCTGTCTCTGTAAGCAGTGGTTTTTCAGGATCCTTCCCCAAAATCCCCAAAGCAAAGATAGTGGCAGCACTTGTCTGGGTGTTGAAATCACCCAGCAAAGTGTGTGGTTTACAAAGGCCTGTAAAGGACTAATTTCTGGAAATTTCAGCCTAGAGCTCAGTTCAGATTTCAGGACAGGTAGTTCACGAGAAACCAGTCCATGTAACAGTGCCACCGGGGCCCTGGCCGTTGCTGTGTCTAGAGCAGTGGGTTGTTTGTGGGCACCCAGTTCCTCCTTTCTGCTGGTGATGCTCATGGTTCATGAGAAAAAAGGCTTCAGGGAGGGTGCTTAGACTGTCAGTGGCTTGCTCCGCTCTGCTCCCTTCAGAGTGTCCTTGCACATTGCCGTCCTTGGCATGAAAGGAAAGAAAACTTACTTAGTTAAGAAAATTTAACTTAAAAAACTGATGTTGGTCAGGTAGAGGGAGTTGGGGTTAGGTGATACTGCTTTCCATCTGTGGGTTTTTTCCTCATGGAAGAGGCAAGAACTGTACCTGGTTTTAATGCATTTATTGGAGTTAGGTTCTTTTTGGGGTTTTTTTGGCTTCAGGTCTCAAGTGCAGTTTTTGTGGGTGCCCCAAGCGGAGCTGTGCCGGTGCGGGGTGTTGTCCCCTGCTAGCTCAGGAGGGACCTGTTTTCTGGAGAGAGCACCTGTGTAGGATGTGCATGGTCCACTCAGTGGTGGTGTAGGCCATGCCAAACACTAGTAAACAAGAATACATTCACTTATTTGGGGACTAGCTTGCAGAGTCTGAGAATTCTTTGGTGGAGACGTTGATGGTGGGGCTACCAATGAGGAGAAAGAGAGACTTTCAGGGTGTAGTTCACCAGATCTGTGCTAGGTGTCTGGCTATGATGGAAGTGAATCCTTCTCAAGGATCTCCAAGCCATAGGTGTCTGAGTCTGAACAGGTGAATCCCATGCACCTTGCTTGCTTAAAAACTGCACATGAATGCACAGCTCCTGGGTATGGGTCAGGTCGTTCTGAACACCCTCCGTGCAGCACTGCTGGGCCGGGCTACAGGGATCTGCAGTGAAGGAGGGGTCTGCTCTGACTCTTGCTGTCTGGGGTGGGGGTTTTCTCCCTTCCAGTCATGTGGGAGCTATACTGCACATCCCTCATCTGTGGACGGGAGTAGTGGGGTCGCAGGACCTAAGGTCACACCACCCGTGCCGGCACGCAGCTGTGTGCCCTGACCTGTTTTACTGGGGGTGCCATGCACTGTAAAGGGTTGTGGCTGAAATACCAGCCAGTGAGAACCTCTGGAAGGAAATGTCCTGGTATTTAGGGTTGCTGCCCCACAGTGGGGTTTGAGCCCTGAACCTGTGCTGCAGATGTCCTGTGCTGCAGACTCTCAGCCACCCAAGGGCAGAGCACGTGCCCTGCCCTGCAGCAAGACAAACAAGTAGCTTTCCCAGGAGCTGAGGGGGTATGGCTTGCACAACACACTCTCCTCAAAAGTGCAGGCTCTGTTCCAGCAACAAGATGGGGAGCTGGTGAAACATCAGACTTTACATCCAAACTAAACACTGAGTTAAAAATAACCCCTGGGGGGCCGTGAAGGGGAAAGCAAACCACCATTCTTCAGGCAGGTGTTGAACTGGGACCTTTTCCTTCAGAGAAAGAGAAGAAGGGAAGAAACTTAGAGGTTGACTCATCCTTTTCTCCCTCAGAGAAGCCAGTGTGGTTTCTCCTGGAGCAGTAATGGAGGGTAAATTTTAAAGCCAGTGGAAACTTGCCGGGCTGCTGGCCCTAGCGCCCAGCCTTCTCTGTTTGCCCGGGCAGTAAGTATGCTGCCTGGGCAGCGTGCTGGCTTACAGCAATGAAAGTCAGTACCTGTAGGCCAGAGTAACGTTTAAAGTTTTGTGACAGCAAATGCCTGTCTGTCTGAACAGAGCCTCCTGCAGCTCAGCATGGGGGCTGTCGATGGGGATCCCTTTTCTCCCACAGGGCACTCACAGAGCTCTGTCCTTCAGTGTGTAGCAGGTGCCATGTACATCACTGGCTTTGCGGAGGCCATTGCAGATATCCTGAGCCTCAGCAACATCTGGGCAGTGCGTGGGATCTCCCTGGCTGTCCTGCTGGGCCTGCTGGGTATCAACCTGGCCGGGGTGAAGTGGATCATCAGGCTCCAGCTCCTGCTGCTCTTCCTACTGGCCGTCTCAACGCTGGACTTTGTCATTGGGTCCTTTACACACCTTGATCCAGGTAAAACTGGGGATTTATCACTCCGGGGTCAGGAGGTATTAATCCCCCAGGGTTTTCTCCTTAGGTGTCTGTGAAGTTACACATCTGGGCAGAGGTGGAGTTCAGCTCTTCCAGACGTGTCCCCTGTCCTTTGCTACCGATCTTTTAGAGGCAACCCATAATTTTGTAAGGAGTAAGTATTTCCAGAGCATGACTGAAGATGCCTTATTAATTTAGGTGTTTAACCTCAGGAATCGAGCTCCCAATGTGTGTGATTGTTATGCTTTTATTGCACTTGGAGGTTTTTTACTACAGAGAGTGGCGGCGTTTGCAGTTGCTCTTTGTAGCCTTCTGCTGCCTAGCTCCATGTTAAGCATTGTGCCGATGAAAACAGAGGACTGTGACTTTGCATTAAGGAGGTCTTGTCCCCAGAGACCCCTAGATCACTTAGACCCTGGCTGTGGTGAGCTGTGCCACCAGCACTGGCCCCGGGCTGCACACTGCTGGATTTGCTGCCCAGGGCCGTGTTGGGGAGCTGAGGAGGGAACTGGGTGGGCTGGGGCAGGTGACTGCAGGGGTATCAAGGAGCTGTGGTGCAAGTCTCCCCTGTTAACCTTCCCCAGCCTGTCTTCAGCCTGCAGTGGCAGCTCCAACTTGGGCAAGGCGGAGGTTGCAGGCTCCCACCTGCAGCCCTGCTTCCACCCCAGCCCCCCTTCCCCTCCCTTCATCCTCATCCCTGAGAGGTGTTTGCAGGGAAACACATCTCAAGACACAGGAAGTTGTGTGTGGTGGAAAGGGTCCATCACTGCTGCAGCAGCCACTCCAGCAATAACAAAGTGTAATTAACTGAGTAAACAGAAGGTGTCACCTTTTTCTTGGCTTCCTCTGTGTCCAGCAGCACCTTAGGGGGTTGCAAGCGAGTTGCTAAAGTCGGTTTAAAGGAAAGATCTTCAGTTTTGATTTAGTTATGATTCAGCTTCCAAGTAGGGTGGCAGGAGATGAGTCACGTTAGGTGTTCATAGTGCCGATAGCACGGCTTCGTTTTCACAGTGCTGTGTTATTTTGTGCTGCTGGTACCGGTGTACAAGGATGTTGTGGTGGGGGCAGAAGCTGCTGCACCAGCAGCTGCTCCTCTCCCAGAGAGAGCCTTGTGGAAAGGTGTTTGCATTTTATATTTAGCATGTAAGAAATGCCCCAAATGAAAGGTGGCGAAACTCTCAGCAGACGCTTACAAACGAGAATGAAGTGAGGACAGTTGTGCTTGGTCTGGTGTGTTTTGCAGACCTGCCCCAAACAGCTGCATTTCATAGGAAGTTGTTTTCTAAAGGAAACGGGGGGGGGGGGGCGCTGCGTTTCAGAGGAGACCTTTAATGTGGACCTAGAGACCTTTCTAATAGTAGAGAGAAAACAAATGCTGGGGTGAGAGCTGATGGTAGGAAAGCGAACATGGGACCAGGAGGAGAGAATTAGAGGAATACAAACGTCAGCAGGAAACATGCCCAAGTTGAGGTCAATGTAGTTGTCTTTGATTTCCTCCACTGCTGAGCACTATGCCATTTTCTTCTAACAGAAATTAGAGAAACGAAAGGAATGAGGCAGTTGAGCATTGCAGATGCTGCAGTTTAGCCATGGCTGGCTAAAGAGAGGAAGGGTTCCGGGGCATGGAAGAAGGTTGGCTGATGGTGGCTGGATCCAAGCCCCAAACACCAGTACCCCAGAGCAGTGCTGCCCATATGGTGGGACCTGCAGCCATCAGGCTTCTTGGGGAGAGCTGTGGGTTTCTTTGCTATTACAGACGGCTTCCACGTGAGAGAACGGTTTTGAGTCCAGGCTGAACAGTTGGTTCCTCCCAAGTCCTGCATTTCCCCAGAAGGCCTCTGAGTGGTGTGTCAGCACCAACGGTGAGCACTGGGCCTCAAGAAGCCTTCTGTCTTGCACACTTTCTGCACAGCAGGGATGGATGCTTGTCTCCTGAGTGCAATTGGACCTGTCAGCAAAGCATCCCTCCTGCAAGGCAGCGCGGGGGGCTGCAGGTGGGATATGCAGGTGTTGGTGAAGCTGCATCCTTGAGAGTTGGCTCATGGCAGTGGTGGGGTGTGGTGCATCTGAGCCCAGCACCTGGGGAAACATTTGAGACCCCCTCTTGGGGTGGGCAGTGAATTGATCAGCTCTCCACAGCCTTCATGTGTGTGCAGTTGATTTGGGTTTGGTTCTTCAGCTGCAGCGGTGACTGAGATGCAAAGGGCACCATGCCGGGAGAGCCATGGGAGAGGTAATTTGTGGGGACAGATCTGTGAGCTGGAAAGATTTCAGCTGACATCTTGCCTGGGTTGCTTCCTTGTTTTAGGACAGATTTAAGGGGTTTCAGCTTGCAGCATCAAGTCTGTCTCTGAACCTGTAAAATGGGCCTCGTGCAGTCATCCTGCCTTTCCTGCTCCTACCATGGCAGACTTTTCCCTCACTTCACATTTCCAAGCGCTGCTCACATACCAAAGGACTGCGCATCTGCCAAGCAGCAGTTATTTGGATTTAAATAATCTCCAGGAATGCCTGTCCATCTTGAAGGTCTTAAACGACTGCCTTTGTGTGGTTGCGCTGGGTGGAGTCCCCTGCTCTTCTCCCCATTCCCTCAGCTCACACCCAGGCACACACCAAATCGGATATTGTCCAAGCACTCACTCCCTTCCTGTGGTTTGCCTTTATTTTTAGTTTGAGGACGGAGCGTGTTTACACAAAAGGGGGCTTCTCAGCAGGGCTTCCCGCTGCTTTTTCTCCTTTTTTTTTTTTCCCCTCTTTATTGCTGTGGGTTGTTCCCACTCCGAGAGCCGGCCGGGCTCCTGCAGCCCAGAGCTGGGGCTGGAGGAGCTGAGTGGCTCCAGCAGGCAGGGAGTGCTCTGGGTCACTTGTCCAGATGCTGCAGACCCCACTGAGATTGCAGGCAGGCCTGCCTGCTCCCTGCCAGGCTGCGGCGTCCCTCTGCCTGGCCCCAAGGGCTTTTGCTCCTTTCCACAGGCTGCCTGCAGGGTGGGGTGGAACTGGCTGATTTTTTGGAGTTAATCCTAAGTCCTCCCCTTGGCTCCAGATGGCGCTTCCCCTGGGAACAGGTCACGGTCCCAGGCTGGGATCTTGGTCAGGGCTGGGTAGCAAGGAGAGAGGCTCCTTGTGTGTCTCCAGCCCCTCACCTTAAAATTAGTCCCACCTCCAGAAATGGAGACTCCTGTGCTCCTTCCTTGGGACAGAGAACATCCGCATTCTCTTTCTCCCTAGTCACAGCTTACTGTTTTTACCAAACCTAATGCAGGTGAGCTGAAATCAGGCAGTGCTTGACTTCTTGACCCATAACCAAGACCCAGCGCTTGCTGCACAGCTCCGTGGTAGCAATGCAGGGTTTTCTTAGCTTGCATACATTTGTGTTTTAATTCTGGAGGTCCATACCTCAAAATCAGCCTGAGTTATTTTTGGGGGAATGGCGAATGTAAAGGAGGGGATGCTTCTCCCATGTCCAGCTCCTCAGAACAGTATGTGAAACTTTTTGGCCTCTTCACGTCCTGAACGTTAGTCATGGAAAAAGAAGATAAGCCCGCTGTTAATGCCCACCCTTTTATTTTCCTAGCATATCTCTGCTAATTTTTGTGTAGGGTGACTCCCAAATACTCCCTTTCAATTAGGCGCCTGCTTTCCTGTTTTGGCAGTGGCTCTCAGGTGCCCTGTTGAAGCAGAGCGGCTGTGGGAGTGCATCAAGGCGGGGGGTTACTGGGGGGAGAGCTGGTGTTAATTTGATTGCGCATTGTGGGTGAGATGAAAGGAATCGCAACATGAGCAAAAGGGGCCTGACAACAGCCTCTTAAATGCCTGGGTGGAAAAAAAATAATTTTGTTGGGAATTCAATAATTGGAGGGTGGGGGCCTGACCCCTGGGAACCCCCAGGGCTGGGACTCCCGTCCTGCAGCAGATGGTACTACATGCCTGGGCTGAGCCCCTCTCCTCCCAGCTGGGCAACCTGGGTCGTTCATTCCCCAGGAACACGAGGAAGCTTGAAAGGCGTGTTGCTGTCGGGGTGCTTCTGCTTGGGATTATTTTCCACGCAAACGCGCATCCTTTGTGCCACCCACTTTGGCTTTAGCTTCCTGAAGCTGCTCGCACAGAGCCCAGAAGAACCGTTTATTATCCATACTTCTTCCTCTGAGGATGAGTCCTTTGGGGGATTGATCCCCCTCGGGCCTCCTGCAGCCGAGCCAGGGGAGCTGATGCTCTCCCATGGGTACCGCTGGTGAGGAGCTGTGGGAGAGGAGCTTCGCCTGGGGCTGCTCCAGCAGACAGGGCACCTGCAATTACTGAAGTGATTTATGTATATAAACACTCTGGTGTTGTAAAGATCCCTCAAACGGTGCCTCGGGGGCTTTGATGGATTGAATTAATTAAATATATTCCCACATATTTAATATGACAGTGATCAAAGCATCCTAGTTGGGGACTTCTGCTTGGTCCTGGGTTGTTTTATTTTATTTTTGGGCACGAGGGGTGTGCCCCAGTTTCATAAGAGAGGGTGCAGGAAGGATGTGTGTGTCAGAAGATGATCTGCAGCTAATCCCAGAGGCTTTATCCAGGCTGATTGCTGACTTCCTGGCCTGAGACACATCTGGAAACTGGCATCAAATTCCAAGCAGAAATCACTGAGTGAGCGGCAGCAGAAAAAAATCCCACTTTGCTACCGAACAAGGTAGACACCGTGGTGAATAAAAGCAGGAGGCTGCTAATACGCTCTTTATTTATTAAAAAACATGGGATTGCTTTCTCCAGGTTTTTCCAATTATAGCGCATTGAATGGCCCTGACATCACTCTTGAGCCAGGGCCAGCCTATTCAACAGTCTGGCGAAGACATTTATTAACTGGTTACCTGCCAATTGTCTGGGCTAGGAGCTGCGGGACAGATGTGTTTTGAAAAGTGATAACATTGTTAGGGGCCTTATTTGGATAGTGAGAGGAAAGCTACACCACTCTGTCTAGGCTCTCTGAAGTAGGTATTTAAAGCAGTTTATTAAAAAAAAAAAAATAATTAAAAAAGGTTGAGATGTAATGTTGCTGTGTGGTTCCACTCCGCTGCCCTGTTTCTAGGTAGGTTTCCACAGTGTTTCCTCACTGGAGGACACTCAGCAGTCGTCTCGCCTGCTGGTAGATGCTTGGGGTGTCAGTACAGCTGCTGCTTGCCTGGGGCCAGGACTGGCATCTCTGTGCCCTCTCTCTGCTGAGGCCAGGTGGGATTTCCAAGCCCACCGCCCTGAAGTGTCTTCCAGGAGGCGGGTAAGGAGGAGGGGAGGAGTGCTCAGGGCCTGCGGTCCCTGCCCTCCTGCACCCACCGGGCTGCAATGGGGATGCCATGTGCATCTAACCTGCTCTTAAAAATTTCCAATGATGGATCCCCCACTGCATCCTTGGGGACCCTGCTCTAGTCTCAGCAATCTCAGGGTAATCCTGCCTTCCTGCAGCCAAACCCACCACTCTGGGTCTCTCAAGGACGTGGGGACCAGCTGATGTCCTTCCTTTCTGCATTAAACCACCTTGCTTGGAAGACCTCTTGTGCTCCTCTTCAGTCTTCTCCAGGCTGTCCCATCCGAGCGGCCACGTGGAGCGTGGGAGTGAGCTGCTCTCTGCCACATGCTGCCGAGGAGGAGGATGGTCCTGGCCTCATCTGACACCCTAAAACGTGCCACTTCATGGTGCCATCAGAGCCAGGCCGGCCCAGGTCCATCCCTGGAGCAGGAGAGGGATGTTACAGGTTTAAACTTGCTTAATAGGTAATACTGCTCCTGATCTATACAGGAGATTTCGTACACAGTTGATTTAACCTTTAACTTCTTTGCTTTTTCCCTGTGAGGCAATGCTAAGCTTGTCTTCCTAGAGCTTGTAAATGAATCCTGAAATACCTCGGCTGGCTTTGTCCCCTGCTAGATGGTGCCTTCACGTGGGCTTTCCCCACCCATTCCCCCCGTAAAACCTCCTGTGCAGGCTATCTATTTAGCAGCGACTTGTTTAGTGCTAGAGACCTAATAAAACTGACTGGCTCGAGGAGTATGTATATATCTCTCATCCCATAATCTCTCCATCTCTCCCCGTTGCTGTGTTTAAACGGGACAGCTTTATTTAATTGCACTGATTTTTTTCCCCCTCTTTTTTTGGTGCAACTACATAATTGTTTTCAAATGATGGAGATATTTTACCTCCTCTTTTTTCATTCCCCCAGTGTTTAATTCCAGTCACAGTTCAGCTGTGCCCTGAATCAGCTTTCCTTATTTAGGGATTTAATTTATGAAGATAATTTCTAGATATTAGATTCTTTCTCCAGCTGCTTCACTTCTAGTTCGCATTCCTCCAATAGGCTAAAGACAAAACTTTGTGTGGGACATGGGTCCCTATCTGCTGCTCATCATCTTCTCTGCTGGCTTGTGTTAACAATTTTTGGCCTTTTTTGGCTGTAGGTAAGAGATTTTAGCCTGGTTGTACCTTCACTGGCTTGGATGATGGCCCAGCGGTTCTTGCTGGTTTTCTTTTCTATTCAAAGGGGAAATGCATTTATTGAAAAATGTGATTTTGGTAGAGAAAATGTGTTCTCTGATTTAAACTGACTGCAATTAATAGTTTCAAACAAACAAAAACAGTTCTTTTAGGTGACAACATCTTGTTCAACCTTTCCAAATTTAGACACTGATTTGCAGTCTGAAATTAGGCTTGAAGCTGAAGCTGTGTGTATTGTAGGGAGGATAATGAAAACCTCCCAAAAGTAAAATTAAACTATCATTTTGGACACAGATTCAAAAAACTCAAAAAACATAATAGTTTTCTTTTGAAGTGCCATTGTCAACCTGATAATATATCTATAACTTGGAAGTACAGGATGCTCTAGTCATGAGTATGGCAGAAGACTCTGTAAACCATGGCAGGGTCTGATGAGTTATGTTACATTTTGTTTTAACTGCTTTCTTTTGAAAGATGGGGATTTGATTGACATGGATTGGGCTTTGTCCCAAGCAATATGCAGAGTAGCTCCGAGTTAGAAAGGAGGTCACTGCAGTGACTCCAAAGGATGTGTGTCATCGACATTGCTGCTCAGCTGCCATTCATTTTCCTCCAATTGTTGTGCCTTGACTCAGCCTAAATTCTGATTTCTCAAGGCTGGAGTTTTTCATTGGAGAAGTTCTGCAGAGCCTCCCACAAACAGGGGCTCTGGGCATGACTCCCAAGAAATACCACTCAGTAATTAATAATAATATCCCATTGATGCAAACTATTTTCCTAGAAAAAGTATGAAGCAAGGGATGTTTTACTTCTCATCCTCTTTGAAATTAATAAAACCGTTTCCGCTCGCTGGTTTGAATACCGCTGAACAAGCCAGGTAGCGGATACCACATCAAAAACTAAAATAGTAATGGAAGGATTTTATATATTATGGCAAGTCTGGTGCTTAGCATTAAGTAATATAAAACATAAGTGGACTTTATAAAGTTGAAATACCCATGTTAATATCTCTTCCTTTTTTCTCCTAACCAAAATTTCAGATTTTCCACCTGCAGAACGTATCAATTTTTTTGGCTTTTTTTCAAAAAAAAATTAAACCCCACCAACCTGTAGAGACAGAATAAGTGCCAAACAGCTGTACTAGCTAATTTCGCAGGCAAATTCCTGAGTTTTCCTTTATTTAACCAGTGCCAAAGCGCTGGGCTTTCATGATGAGAAGCTGCCCATGTGGGCGCTTTTGGGCTCTGTGTGTGCTTTTGTGTATGCCAGTGGTTTTCCACTTCTCCGTCCGTCCGAGAAGCTGAGGTGGATATAAAGCAGGCACATGGGGAGCTGGGCAGAAATTAGCGTTTCTGCCCAGCCAGCCCGGTCCCGCAGGAGATGTGATGTGGCTGGGGAGAGCTCGGGGACCATATGCTGCTTCACAATCTGAGAGAGGTGACAGCATCCTGCAAGTGGTGATTGCCCCATTAGCTAAATACAAATGTCAGAGACAGATTTAAGCAGCTCCCTTTGTTTATTCTGCCTTTTGTGCTATTTTTAGCTATTAGCCAACACCCATTTTTGCAGGTCTGTTGGCTTTAGAGAGAGGAGGATGCTTGTGACCTGATGGCTCTCATGGCTGGGATGCTCCACGAGGAGATCAGGGATGGAGGAGAGTGCATTTACCAGGGATATGTTTACAGGGGGGGAGGGGAGATGATGTGAATACTTGGTTTGTCACATCTGCAAAGGACTGATGGTCCCCAAGAGAGCTTTTTGCAGGTTTGCTCAAACAGATCATCCCCCAGTGCTTCTGCTCTAGGCTTTCTTGCTTGCTCGAGGGTTTTCAGTGCACACGTCCCACGTCCCTCCCGTAACATGGCAGACCATTGCACCAAATGCCGAAACACTGAGCACCTTGAGGTTACCTTCTGTGTCCAGAGACTTCAGGGAAGAGTAAGACAAGTGAATGCTTCCCCTTGGCAGTTCTGTCAGTCTCCACGCTTGCTAATTTCTCTGCTCAGCTGAGAAAATTTTATGCACGGGGGTGTTTCATTGCCCTGCAGCAAGGTTGCTGGCAGCTGTTGACGTGATGCCTGTCTCCATGCTGGTATTCAAACCATGAGCTAAATACCCCATTTTCATCCTTGCTGGTGGTGGCCCGGATGGACAGGTGTGGTGGAGGGTGTTTTTTGGGAGAGGGTTAATGGTGGGATCCCTCAGAGCCCATGGCGGCAGGAAGCTGTATTGTGTGTTGACTTTAAACAGGAGGTTTGGGAGATCAGCTCTGGAGCAGAAAACGGGCTCGGGAGGAACAAACACTCACTGCTTCAGAAGGGCGGCGATTTCCTTTCGGGTAAACACGTCATTAATCTCAGGGAGCACATTCTTTTCCATCAAAAGATAAGGGATTCGAGTTGCCTTTCTCAGGGCTTGGCCTTTTTAGATTGTTTTAACTGTGGCTTTCACTCCTTCAATTACAGACTTGTAATCTCTCATTTTGGGTTTACTGGGCTTATTAAGGGTGCAGAGAAAGTCTTGGGCAAGAGAACTCCTTCTTTCTTTAAAATTGCTCTGATCCTTCTCCTCCCACTCCCTCTTGCCAATTTTTTTTTTCACTAAAACCTGTCTATTTTTTGCTACTTGCAGCTCTGACGAATTTGAAACGTAAGTGTGCTGTTTGTCCTAATTTATGAAACCATCTCCCTGGTACTAATGATAAAATAGCTTATTTGTTCACACCAAGTGGAAAAATAGCAATGGGCTCCTTTCCCCAACCTGGACTGCCTCTTGCTGCTCAGCTTTGGTCTGGCATTTCTGAGGATGCCACTTGCTGTGGCCATCGAGGCGTGGGGAGATGCAGGCTATGGCACCCAGCGCCTAATTTTCAGCTAGCACCATCCTGCCACATGGGGAGACAGCAGCCGCTAAGCTGCTGCTTTTGCTCCTGCTGCCTGTGGCTCGGGGTCTGTGATCACTCTGACCTCTTTTGATAGCAAATGTATTTAACTGGGATTTGGGGATGAAAATACAGAGGGAATTTAGTCTCTTCCCATTCTTACCTCCTCTTCCCAGTACTTTGTGCTTAGGGCTGCCGGCAGTGGCATGGGTTAGGGTGGAGTAGAGCAGGAGCTGGGGACCTCCTGCATCCCTGGCAGCTTGAGCAGATGCTCTGCAGTTTTTCTGCACTGATCTGTCAGCGTGGCCATGTGCCGTTGTGTTAATTGTGTAATAGCTGCATTTTTATCACTGCATAATCATTGACCTGCATGTAGTCAACACAAAAATTCCTCTCTATTTTTGCCCTTGCCTAGTTTAAGACTCCCAAAGCATAAGTACTGAAGCTGTGGGAGCTGTCAGCAGGTAGGACGTGGCCCTGAGGACTGAGATGAACCCAAGGCATGACGTCATGTGTGGCATATGGAGGGTGAATCTGCAGGGATAGGTATCAGAAGCCTTGTGTTTGCTCTTTTCCATCTGGGCTGGTCTGCACATGCTGCTGCCCACAGGTCCAGCGTAGGGTAGACGTGCTCCTGGCTTGTAGGAGATGTGCAGTGATTCCTGCTCACGTGGCACATGTGTTGCACTGGGGCTGCTGAAAAGGGCAACCCAGGTTTGGTGAATGTGATCCCCCGGGTAGATGAGTCCAGCGGTAGCTGTCAGGAGACAGGGGCATCCATCTCTTCAGTCCATCCCATCCTCCTCCAGCTCTGCTTCCTGCAGCTCTCTTTTCCTTCTGTTTCTTCCCAGTCTTCCAGCCAAACCTGTATATCCAAAGATGAAGCAGGAGATGTCCTGGAAGATGTTAAAACATTTGTGTATCCCCTTACGAGTTCAGCAAAGGTTATGTTCATTCTCTGTACCTGCCAAGTGCAGCTCTGCCTCTTAATGCACTTTGTTTTCATGACTCACTGGTTCCCCATCTCTTAGAGGACTGGGACTTTCTGGTGAAAATCTGTTCATGCATCTGTCAGGCTGAGCAAGCAAGTTGAGCAGTGGACTGGTAGCACAGTAAAACCGCCATACTGTCCTCTGTCCACCTCCAGCACTGGTTCCCTCTCACCATTTTCCTTCCCAACCATCCCATGTTTTTCTCATACATCTCTGCCTCCCCCTGCCCTGTACCAGGCTGGCAGTGTGGGAGTAGTGATGGTGGTGTTGGACTTCCCTGGCAAAGAGGACCTCAGGAGCTGGAGCTGGGCAGTTGTAAAGACACGGCGGCAGAAGCGGCCTGGCCTTGGAAAAGCATTGGAAGTGTGATTGTTAATGTCAGTGTTAAACAAGCCCAAACACAGGAAGTGAAGCGTGTGCGCGGAGGGATGTGGAGGGATGGGGCTTGTGACTGCACCGCGTTGATTTATTTTTTATTCTGTTGGGAAAGGTGATTCAAGTGTTATTCATCACCCCAGTGCTTTCTTCATGCCTCCTTCATGATGCCAATCTGAAGGAGATTGGCACCATTTTCAGTGCACCATTTTCAGTGACCTTCCTTGGGTGTGCTGTGTGCATTGCTGGGCTGTGGTTGCAGTCAGCTTGGACCCACATTATTCTCTGGCATGTGTGAGTACCCCCATTGCTGGGGAAGCCCATAGCCATCTGGAGCATGACTGTGTTGGTGCAGAGCATTGTTCAGAGGTGTTGTGTCAGATGATCCTGTGCTGCTTGTTGCCTCAAATTAAATTTCACTATTTGCATAGTGTGGGAGCAACAGAAAGATAAGACGACCATGGGGTTTGAACAGCATTCGTGGCTTTGCATCCATCTCTTCACATCCACGGTTTCTATGTGGATGGTTAATCCTGTGTATCTGCAGTTGCACACTGAGATGCTGAAAAACCTATTGCTGGTGGTGGTTTGGCATAAAAATGTTGTTTCTTTAAAGCCAGGCATGCCTGACTTCCCCTTGGCAAGTGAAGATGCTGTTCTTGTGTGATAGGCTATCTGTAGTAAGTATGTTTTGGTGAGTTTGGTGACCATCCATGGATGAACAACTTCTGCAGTCAGGGGAAGAATTAGTATTGCAAGGGCTTTTGGAGAGAAAATTTCACTCCTTCCCTGATGTAGAGCACTTTGATCTATGTCAAAACTAAGTTGGTTTAGGCCACCCAGCAGACATCTGATAGACCACAACTTCTGAGAGTTACCAACTCGTCAGGCCTTGACCTGCCCACTGGCAAGTTAATAGCTCAGAAGTCCTGGGCTTGTACCTTCCCCTTGGCTAAGAGTTTGGAGGAAGAAAATGCAAGCATGTGGCTGGTGAGGAGTGAAACTTTATCTTACTGCAGAGATGTGTGTTCAAGTGAGCATGGCAGCTGTGGGACCAGGTTGTGAGGACCATTCTTGTTTTCTCCACACTGGTGTGTCTGGGTATCTCCAGCACCTGCACCAAGTCCTCGCTGTGGGCGTGAGCTTGGACTGGTGTCCAAAGTGAATGACTGGATTTTGGAGCTTATGCCAGAAGGGTTTAGAGATGGAAGAAGAAATGGGAGAGAGAGAGAGAGGAGGTAATTATGCCAAGGATATATAATTATTCTTTGGCTCTTCATGTCATACATCACACAGGATCCTGAAAATGCTGGGGTCAGACCTGGGAAATGTGCTGCAAGACAAACACTTCCAGCTGTTCCTCTGAAAGCAAATCTCAGCAAGTACCTTCCAGGCGGGAATGTGTGGGCTTACTTATTTAGGAAAAAAAAAAACCAAAAATCACCATTTCAAGCCTTCAGCATTCACCTTCATAATTAAAATCTCTAATCACAAGCAGAGCGCAATACGTGACCGTCTTCTGGGACCTGTTTCTTAAGGTGGTTTTCCATTTTTGCATTATTTAGCCCCTGCCTCAGTGCCAGGGTTTACTTAACCTTAAGTTTGTGAACAGGCTTATTGAATTTGGCCAAGACTTGACTAATCTGTAATGAGCTCCAGGTTGCCTGGAACTTGGCAGAGCCATCGTCCTCTGTGCCGTTGCATAATGGCCTGACCCTGCATAACCAAGGCTTCGTCTCACACCCCGTCTCCAACCTCCTTGAGTCCTGCTTCAGAACCCCCAGCTTCACGGAGGAGGTGCCCTGCTAGGGGGTGTCCTGAGTGCTGAAAACCTCCTCGGCTGCTTTCATCCTCTTCCACAGGGCAAGAGGCGGGAGAAAGTGCAAGAAAACTCAAACGTGGAAACCAGCTGGGGCAGAGGGGGGATGCAGCAGTGGCAGTCAGGTGAAAGCTGGTACCTCCTCCCAAACATCTGTGGTGACCGAGGGGACATGAGAATCCTGCCACCTTCCTCTTCCTCTTCTGCCTGCATCGGGCTGGTGTGCAGCCTGCTATGGTCCCCCTGCACTTGTGAATGGAGGATGCTCATCCTGGAAGCTCTTCCATTTGAAACTTGCTAGGTGGTTTTTATTGTTTATTACATCATTTTAATAGGGGCAACTGGAAGGGCTTAATTTGTCAAAAATCACAGGAATAATTCAGATATTGCCCTACATCAGTTTTTTTTCTGTGTTTGTTTACTTCAGCTCAGCCCTTTGAGAAGCCCATTATTTGCCTGCTCCTTATCAAGTATCCAATGATGAAAAAAATTGTTACCACTCTTTATTGTGCATTTCGCATACGGCTGACATGGCACAGAGAAGGAACCAGATTCTTTTCCTTCTAGCATGACACTGGGAAGATTGTTTATAGCACTTCAGCTCGAGCCTTCTACAACCCAGCTGAGAGCACGATCATTAAAGGCAGGATTTAGAGGTTGTGGGGTTGCATAAATTAATTGAAAGCAAAATTTGTCAGACAAGCGTTTTGTAATAAGTGAGGAGGGAGGAATCTGGCTTGGATCTCATGTACCCAGCAGTAAGCTGGAGGAAAAGATCCTTTTACCAAAAAAAAAAAAAAAAAGAAAAAGATCTTGCCTTGTTTGGAGATCACAGAGCCAAATATAGACCCTATCGCATTTCCTTCCCTCCTCCTTCCGAAGCTCGTCCTTTTGAAGTGCACTTTCAATGGGATGTGGATAATTGACTCTGTGAACAACCGACCGAGTGCTCTGTTGGTTTAACCGATTGGTCTCAGTTGCTGATTCCTGTTTTGTTTTGGATGATTTTCAGCCCAATTGCCCCGTCAGCTACAATTAGTCCCATTAATATGACAGCTGAAAGGTCACAGATGACTCGCTCCGGTCACAGGCGTGAGGGCAGCCAGGAGATGCTCACAGCGTGTTGTTCTTAGCTCCGCGGTTGCATGCCAATAGCTTGCTTAAATTGACGGCGATTGCAAATCCTGGTGTAAAACCGACCAAAAGGGACGTGAGATTTGCTTTATGGGAGGGTGACTGAGAAATGAGGTTGCAATTACAAGGAACGTTTGGATGACTTTTTCTTTAATTAGACAAGAAAGCTCCTGGTCCTGTATAAAGGGGAAACGTGGAATGGCTGGGCTTCCTCTCGCCTGCCAGAGCCGCGAGGAAAGGAAGCGGAAGTGGAATAGCGTTGTAGGTACATCCTGTGTCTCTTTCAACAAATCCACGGCTGTCATTTTCTGTGGTTCCGGTGACATCTGCTATGGTTTTGGGCTTTGTCTCTTCCACCCAGGATTTACACTTAGGGGAATAAAGTAGGAAAGGGAACAGAATATGAATGGTGGAGCACAAGGGATCTTTTGGCTTCTTAAGATTAATAGGGATCAGATGCACACAGGTGCAGGTCAGATGTCAGACTTAGGGGTCTCATGGTCTCTCTTTGGCCATGGTATGGCCAAAAGTATCACAGAAGGCATAGTCTGGTTGTACACTTGGCCTTTTGTATGAGAAAGGAGACATAAGGCACCCAAAGTGCCTGGATCAACCCATCGTTGAATTATATAGCCCCCAAACCTGGTTGGAAGACCCTGGTTGGAAATGGTTCACTTGCAAAGCAGGATGCTGTGCCTGGTGAGGTTCTGCAAGGGTCTGGTTTTGGTTTGGTGGTGTTTGGTATTTTCCTTAACTGCTGGAATGATGGAAAAGCAAATGTGCATATCCAATTTGCAGATGACCCTCAACTGGGAAGGGCTCACAGAAGCCTGGCTGAGAGGGTCGGACTTCCAGATGACCTCGCGCAAGCTGGGGAAGTGGTGTGAAAGGACAATTTGTGGTTTGAAGAAGACAAAGTTTTACAGCCTGGCGGAAGCCATCAACTGTGCCAGTGCAGGATGGGGACTGTTTCCAGTAGGTGAAAGGATGCTATTAAAAAATGCAAATACATTATGGATCAAGCAAGAAATAGCATCATGAGCTTCAAACAGGTGATTTTGGTTAGACAGTAGGGGAAACCTAAATGATAAAGACAGGAAAATATGAGAGTAAACTATCAAGAGAGGCTTTACAGGAGGTTAAGGAGATTTTAAGGAGGATTGGTGGGGCAAACTTTTGTCAAGAGTGGTGTAGATATATTTTATGCTGTTGCTGTAAAGCACAGGTGGGAGATGATCTGCAGATCTGCTTGGGGCAAGATGAATATTTTCCCCGCTCCTTTTGTTTTACTAATGAACCATTACCATTTCTATGAGGAGGAGCACATACTTTGTGAAAAATCCCTTGTCCAGGAACTGAATTTTCCCTCGAGCAGTTTGGTGGAAGCTTTGCAGGCAGCCCATGTGCTGTGCCATCATGGGCATGAGTTCCAGTTGAAGGGGCCCAGGTCTGGCCTTGCAGAAGCATACAGCCTACACCGCCCCCCGCCCCTTATTTCTTCAGAAGCTGCAGTTTCTGCAGACATCTGTGAGCTCCAGAGGTCAGTGTGTTGCGCTCAGCTTATTCCCTTTAAATCTCATCTGGGACTTGTTCCTAGTGAAGATAGCTGGTGCTTTTAAAAAGCCTAGCTGCAGGAGACCTCTTTCTATCAGTGTGTTTCCATCCATGTTTGGGCAACACAATGAATGCAGATGTCGTAGGAAACTTCTGATTATCCATAGGATTTTTCTGTGGCAACTTCAAAGCTCTGTGGTTAGTTATATTCTGAGGCTTTAAATGGATATGTCTTGTGTTCAGAGCTCTGATTTAATTTTCCGGTTAATCTATTGTCCAAACATCATTAATGTTGTCTTTGAGGCATGGGGCAGCTTTGATAGAGTCTTTTTTTTTTACTTCTGGTCATCACCCTGTGCAGCCATAAAAAACATCCTGCCTGCTAATGAGAAAATTCAAGTTAGTGCAGTCACATGTCTTGTGGTAATAGATTGTAGTGGCAGGAGGAAAAAAGGAATTGACTTTGCTCACCTCCCACCACCAGCACAAGCATTTGGATTACTGACAGGGAGAAGAAGTTTCCACAGATTAAGATACTCGATTAAAAAGCAGTGTTGTCTGTTGAAAATGAAATTATTAATGTCATAGACATTGGAAGGGCCCTCTGGAGATCATCTTGTCCAACCCCACTGCTTGAGCAGGCACACCCAGAGCAGGGGGCACAGGCCAGGCGGGGTTTGCATGTCGCCAGGGAAGGGACTCCACAGCCTCCCTGGGCAGCCTGTGCCACTGCTCCGGCACCCGCACAGTAAAGTTTTTCCTCACGTCAGGTGGAACTTCCTGTGTTTCAACTTGTGCCCATTGCCCCTTGTCCTGTCATTGGGCACTACTGAAAAGAGCCCGGCCCCATCGTCTTGACACCCACCCTTCAGATATTGATAAGTACTGATGAAATCCCCCCTCAGTCTTCTCTTCTCCAGGCTGAACAAACCCAAGTCTCTCAGCCTTTCCTCCTATGGGAGATGCTCCAGTCCCCTGATCATCTTCGTAGCTCTCTGCTGGACTTGCTCTAGTATTTCCCTGTCCTTCTTGAACTGGGGAGCCCAGAACTGGACACAGTACTCCAGATGTGGCCTCACGAGGGTGGAGTAGAGGGGGAGGATAAATTATCTCGACCTGCTGGCCACACTCCGTTTTATGCACCCCAGCATACCATCAGCCTGGTTGCCCACAAGGGCAAGAAGAATTCTTTAACCTGCTTTCATGAGTTATCTTTTCTACCTATAAGCATCTAAAACTTTTCCAAGTTAATGCCCTGCCAGCCCATCAGCTGTTGGGCTCAACAATTCTGAACAAAACCAGGTTTGTGGAAGAGCTTGACCTGGCCTTCCAGAGTGAAGTGAGGGAGCAGGATTCTCCATTACATACCCAGTAAATTAGTTGTGTGACATTGATATTCTATCCATTGCTTTCCCTTCTCTCCCATCTTCTGTAAAACTTTTTGTTTGGAAAGTAAAACTTGTGTGTGTACAACCTTGGAAAGACTTGGCAGAAGTCAGTGTGGGGAGCAGAGTACAGCCTAAGGTCTTGGCATTTGCTCCTTGTTGCACTGTGATAAACATCTGCAGAAGATTTGGGGGGGGAGAGGGCGGGTGGGGGGTCTGGTCGTGATGCATAGACCTGTGTTTAGCCCTGTTTTGGAGACGATAACAGCAACAGGAGGGCAGTGGCATCAGGAGGCCAAGTACACAACACAGCAGTGGGCAGTTTTAGAGCACCTTATTCCTTATCCACTGGGAAACCCATCCTGTAGGGGACAGCTCACCCTGCAACAAACTGGCTTTATTGGCTCTGGGCTCATTGGTAACCAGTGTATAAAATGGGTGTGTTGGGAGCAGCTTCACAGCACGGGCATATCTCAGGTCTTGTCTGCAGAAACACAGAATGGGCATGCAGCACGAGGGCTTGCTCAGGTATGCATTTGTCTTATGGCAGCATAATTTTGCTCTCTTTGGGAAGAGGATTAAAGTGACATGGATAATTAAGTATAAAATTAGGTGATCCCTGCAGCCAGTTTTCATCCATGGACAGGTTTTACAGGAAGATGTCCTGCTTGCTCACGGATGGGACTTGGTACGATCCGTGTTCTGACTTGGTGAGATCCACCCAGCCTGGTGGTATCTCTTGACATGCTGGCCTGCACTGCTGCACCTTTCCCTGGCATTTGCACCCTTGTAACCACACTGACCTCTTCTCTGCCTTCTCCCCCCACCAAATAAGTCGACATTCATCCTCTCAAACTATCCCTGGTAACAGCTGCTGCTGTTGCATGTGTTTAGGGGATGGGTGGTCGCTGAGAGCAGGCTGGAGGGTCTCCTCCGGTCCCTGTAGTTTCTGAGTTTCTCTTCTCATCCTCGGTGTCTTTGCAGAGAGCGGCTTTGTCGGCTACTCCGAAGAGCTTATGTTCAACAACACGCTGCCGGACTACAGCCAGGGGGAGTCCTTCTTCAGTGTTTTTGGAGTGTTCTTCCCAGCTGCCACAGGTGCCGTAAGTTTATCCTCCCCCTCTTTCCCTCTACAGTCACATCTCGGAGGTGAGCAGAAGCATCTCAAATTTTGCACGCCCCTGGCCTGTTCACTTGAATGCATTCTTCTGTCTCTCTCTGCTGCTGGTCAACTCTGTGGGTTGGCATGGTGGTGTAAATCCCTCCCTGCCAACAACAACGCTCAGCTGCTGATCTTTGCCAATAGTGTGAGGCGAAAGGTATCAAGCCTTTTTAAAAGTGCTGATCATGGTTTATCTTATTAGATAAGCCTTATGACTTGATTGCACTGGGATGGTAGGAAAAGTACAGGAGGGCTTTCCCTCTATCCTTACTGCAGACAGGTGGCCGAGCTGGGCTGATGCCATCGCTCATGATACCGACCCACCGCTCTCTGCATGACGTCACGGATGCATCTTTGCATGTCAGCAGAGCTCACGTTTATGAGCTTCATTGGATGCTTTGCTATTACTTATTCCCTTAAATTACCAGGAAGATCCATGTCCCCTTTCCAAAGCTGGCAGTCTCCAGTGGGAATTAAATAAGTATCAGTTGGAGTTACAATACCTTTAGTTGATACTGAGTTTTAAAAGCTATAAAAAGTACCGATTATAAGCAGTTTCCATAGCAATGAATCCTTGGATTACAGAATGAATTTTCAGAGGATTAGCTCTAAGCAACTCACTGGAAGTTGTTCACAGAATTGCTGTGGTCCAGGGAGACAAACTAAAGGGTTTTGTGAAACAGATGGGACTGGAGGAATGGCCTGGTAGCAGAAGTTGTCACTTTGTCAGGTGCACCTAGTGCAGGACTTAAAATTTTCCATTGAAATCCTCTCTCCCATCTTATCAGGCTGGCTATTGCCTCTGTGTAGACTTCCTCCTGGAAAACTTACCTGCCTAAACTATTGGCATCATGGAGAAGTTGGCTTCTGCCCTCTTTTTTGTCGTTTCCGCCTTGCCCAAGCAAGTCCCCGAGCCAAAGGAAGAGACCTTCCTCATGAGCCCTGCTTCTGATGCAGGAAAGTAGGTTTTTTTCCAGCCCCCTGGTTATAGAAGAAGAAATAGTGATGACAAAGCTGTGTAGAAAATTACCGTGATTAACCATATTAAAGGGTTCTTCATCACTGCTAATGCTTGGCTGCTAGGAAGAAGGCCAAAGCTAATAGATATAATTTATTTAAAGCTCTGGCAGCCTGTTGCTTTGTTAGCTAGCAGTAGTAATACCAGAAGTAGTGTTAAACATTCTCTGAAAATATAGTTTGGGCTGACGTATAATTACTTCGGTTGCTGCACAGCTTTTTCATGCATTCATTTTAATTGCTTGGTTATTTACAGGGTTTAAATTTTCCTTTGGAGTGGTGGTACCATATAACATTGCTATTGCTCCTGTTACTGCTGTTTGTAGCACTGCGGAGTTCAGGAGCCTCATAAAACATAGGGTTGCGTTCAGTGCTCTACATGGAAGAAATTGTGATCTAATTAAGAAATCTTTAGGGTGGGAGACAGGACTTCTCTGTTGCAGATCACAAATGGGGAGCCCAGTGCAACTTCAGAAGTGCTGGGAATAAAGGTCACATCTCCTAGGGCCGGGGCAGTGAGCGTGTGCCACGGTTCCCCCACGTCCTGCCTGACCCGTGCTGGCTTAGCTTGCTGCCTTCCCCACGATGGGGGTGAGATGCCAGGGCTGCAAAGGGGACCCCAGGTTTCTCAGGGTCCCACGTGCTGGAGCAGAGCTGCTTCCCACCGCATTGCAGGCACTGTCTGGGCACAGCCTGAGCATGCCAGCAGGACAGGCAGTCCATGAGATTGGAGATGACATGTCAGGGATGGGTTTGGCAGTGGCATTAATACCAGGCTGGAGAGATGCGATAGGGTTGCCAGTACCTCCGATGCAGGGACGCAGCCTGATGCAGATTGCAAGTGAGTGGCAGCATCAGTCCCCAGCACCTCTGCACGAAAAGGAGCGGTGGGGATGTCCAAACGTCAGTCCTAGGCTGTCACCTCCAGCCTGTGCTCCTGCTCCTGCCACTGCCCAGCATCATCCCCAAGTGCTACTTGCCTATGCTGGGATGCCTGCGGTGACCTGGCTGAAGCACTGGAAGCAAAATCCTTTGTGTTAAGATGCATCAGAAATTTGGGGAGAATTTCAGCAAAGCGGTATGTTGTTTAGTTTTGAGGGGTTACTTTGAGCCAGTTTAAAACCTTTCTGTGACCCACAGCAATATTCTGTTTATCTTTTAATAATAAACCTTGTGTTTTCTCTTCTTAATTTCTAGCATATGCTAGTTTACAATCTAAGATGCTGTTTTGATAACAAAGTTTTTTTAAAAAAAATGTTTAGGAAATTGTGAAATGAGATGTTTGGGTCTTTCTGAGATGAAAAGTTCACCTTTGAAGTGAAATTATTTTGATCTCTTCAGAATAAGCTCTTTATTCATCCTCCAGAATGGTTATCTAAATTCAATTGGCTTGAGTTTGGTCTCTGGGATGCATGGAAAAGTGGTTTTAAGTTGCCCATTTCTGCTAGAAATAGCAGTGAAACTGAAACTGCAGAAATGCAGGCTGGTAAGCCAAGAGGGGCAGCTGCTTCAGGAAGGGAGAGCTGGACGTGTGGGGAGAGCCTCACTGGGACTGAATGAGCAGGAGGAGCCACTGCCTTGGCCAGGCCACTGTGGCCAAGGATGGTTGTCCCAGCTTTTCATAGACTGGTAGTAGCATGCTGCCTTCTACGAGCATCCTCCTTTCATCGTTTTGATGCAGGTTTTCTCTGTTTCTCTGTATTTTATTGGTACGACTCCAGCAAGTTATCCCGATTTTACAGTTGAGTGGTGTTAAGCAGAGGCTGGTCCATTTGCTTCCTTGGTAATAGCAGTTTAAACCATTTCAGCTGGATGTGCAGCACAGCTGGCCTTATTCCCCCAAGTTTGTCATTTAACAATAGGGAAGTAACTGAGCGATCCAAAACATACATCTAGAGCTGGCCTAAATGGGAGTGCACGGGCACGGAAGACTCAGACTTGCTGGCTTCAATCAAAAAGACTGATGTACTTGCTACAGAAGATGTGAGCGTACCCCGTATAGATTCTGCGCAATAGCTAGATGGTTTTTTGCACGTTTATAAATACCTTCTTTATGCACATGTTTTGCTGCCACATTGTGATACACAAACACCCAGCTCCCCATCTAACTAGGGCTTCACACTGGAAAGGAGTCTTGGGAGCTGCCTGCCCGTGTTCAACTCCTAGGACTGCACAGCAACAGTAGCAGCAGCCATGCAGCCATCAGTGCAGCTTTAAAATGAAGTTAAATGTCGTTTCTGTTGTGCAGAGAATGTTTTCCTTTTTCTGCTAAATCCCTAAGGTTTTCTGTCTAATGAAAGAAGTGTGTTGTCATGTGATACAAGAAAGTAAGACGACGTTTGAAGTGGCGTTAGTGGAAAATATCATCGTGCTGAAACCGGTCCTGTAATAAACCGTATTTGGCACTTGGAAAATGACAGCAAATAGATTTAGAAGTTTTGGGCTAAGTTATCAGATGAGGTAAACTGGCACAACTCCATTGAAGAGTATGGAGAGGTGCCATCTTACATCAGTGGAGAATTCGGCCCTTTTAAAAAATTAGCTAAAGTTCTTATCTAAGATTTTCCATTCTTCATCTCTTGGGTGAAGGAAAAAAAAAAACCTTTATAATAAATTTGTTGGGAAATGCAATGGGTGTTGGCAAGCAATCATATCTACAGTTATAAACCATAGCTGGTAGAGTTGAAGCTGGAGCTGGTTGAGCTGGTGGTGGTGTCTAATGTACAATGTAGGTGGTCCCCTCGTGCACGTATCCACTGCCTGGATGATGCCCAGGACAGGATTACGCTGGGAATAGCAGCAATGTACAGACTGTCTCAGCCATAATTTCCTGGCTGAGTTGACCGTGTTTTCATGCTTCCTTGTCCAGAAGCTTTGTCATTATCTGCTGCTCTCTGAGATAATAACCAGTGTGGAAAATCCAGCCTGCTATCTCACTGAAACAGAGAGGTGGATAATTTTCTCCGTGGACAATCTGCAGATATGATTGCTTGAGTTCAGAAGGGATTGGCCATTTCCCTAGAGACAGGTCTGTGTCTGGGGAAAGGAACATCCCAACTTCTCTACGTCATTGAATTTTATACGCAAGTGCAGGGCTTTGCTTCTCTTGAGTAGCTAGAGTCTCTGGAAAGGCTGTTTGTGGCTACTCGCAAGTCAGACCAGTTCTCTGGCAGGGGGTAACCGAGGCTATGGATGGTGGAGATTGCGTTTAGAATTTTTTAAAAATGAATCAGGTTGTCATTTCATTGAAAAGTGGGGTGGTTAGTCTGCTGCTCACAAAAGACCTCCTCAGTACTGCTCTTTGGCAGCAGTCAAACGGTCTGGAAAATTACTTTTTGGGCGGTGGCAGAGAGGTGGCTTTATCATCGTCCATACTTCTGTATTACCAGATTGTCTATTCTTCTGTACTAGTCAGGTCTGAGGCATAGTTGCAGCACAGAGGAGTTGGCTTTGGCCTCGGTGGCTGAGAATATCCATGTTGGTTCCTTCTGTGGTGTCATTGGCATTTTGGCAGTGGAAGCCATGAGACTCTGGTGACCTCCTGGGGATCCTGACAGAAGGTAATCGTGTGCACTGTCCAGGGTCTGACACCTAGTCACTGCCAGGCAGGAGGTCAGTCATCGATCTCAAGATCCCACCTATGTGGGCTCTGGAAGGTCATCTCCTGGCTGCTCCTGAATATGCATGGGACTGTGAGAGGGAGGCAAGGAGGTGGCCTGGGCTGTGTAGTCATCACTGCACAGATGACTCACGTGTCTTCAACTTTTTTCTTATTCAGTCTAGAAAATGCCATTTTGGTGTTTCCCCAGTGCTTTGCTGAGGTAGGAGTTTGGATGAGGAAGAGGTGAGTCAAGCTGAAGCTGGGAGATGTAGATGTGGTGCCAGATGTTTGGGAAACTTGGCCAAGAGGCACATGAGATTAACAGCTGTCCTTCTGACAATAGTTTGCTCACTTTGGAAGAAAAATTCAGAGTATTCTCAGCTTTCTGCTTTGCCCCTGAATTGCAAACTCACCGAAGAGTGCTTCATAGCAGCTTCATTTAGCATGATGTTTGTGACCATTTCCATGGACTTTTGCCTTCCTAACTTTTTTCGCCTCCAGCTAAGACTATTGTGTAGCTGCTTAAAAGGAACAGTGCTTGAACAGTGCTTGGAAGTTTTATCTGGGCACCAGTTGATGGGCTTTTAGCAGTGCTGTTCAGAGGTACGTCCATGAGATAGTCTTCCAAGAGAAAATTAAGAACTCGTTTTGATTTGTAATGTTTTCAGCATGGTGTGAAGGATTGAAATCTGGTCTGAGTCTGGAAGGCAGCTCTTCCAGGAGCTGAGGACTGCCAGGAGCCCATGGGGACTGTTGGAGCTCTGGCTCTATGGTGGAGAGGAGGACAGAAAAAAATGACTGCTGGGTGGGATGATCAAGGGGGGGGAAAAAAGAGGATAAGGGAAGAAATATTATTAATAAACAAAGTCGTGGATGCTTAGCTGATATGTTTGGCAACATGTGAGTGCCTTGTGCTCATTAACACGCTATCATCACGACAGCACAGCAAGGAGAAGGAAGTGTTATGATTCCCATCTAGCAGATGGGGAGATGGAGCAAAGCCTGGGATGGAGCAGGGAGATGAGCCCCTGCTCCCTGATTAGCAACCCAACTGTTGCTCCCTATTGGCAATCTGTCAGCGACCATGGAAGGTCTGTAGGGGAGGCACCCATCTAGCTGAGCTGGGTTTGTCCCCTTTACCCTGGGATTTGTCCCATGGCTCCTGTCTCCTCTTCATCTTGGGAGAAAATGCTCCCAAGCAGCAGTCAGTGTTTGAGCTTTAAAATGCAATGGTTTGTCACTGATTTAGAGCTGTAGTCACTCAGATTTGCAGCCTCAGAGACTGACTTTGTCATTCTTGTGCCCTCTGAAAATGAGGACTGACTGCTGGACTTGGCAGCCGAGTGGCAGACTGACGCGCAGTTGGTCCCCTGCTGCCAGGGCTGGCAGATGCTGCGAGCGCTGTGGCGTTGGCATCCTCCTCCTCATTGTTGTTTTGTGGTGATCTCACCCCAGCTCCCAGGGACCATCGCATGAGCACTGCTGGCTGGCACCTGGCCCACACGTCCTTATGAAGATGTTAGTCTGACATCTGAGGGGTGAGACAGTGATGGGCAGGAGTTAGTGTCTTGAAAGAGGCTCTTCTATCTTGCCTTCAAATTGTCCAAATTCTCATCAGGATTTTAAATCACAGATTTTTTTTTTTTTTCCCTTTTTAATAGGAGATGTCTGAAGCCTTCTAGGAAAAGTGTTGGGATAATTTGATGAAAAAAGTTGTGTTTTCTTGCCAAGTCTGGTATGACTCCTTCTTCAACTGTGGGCAAAGTCTCATAACCCATTTGTACCTCAGGTTCCTAGCCTCAACATAGAGATCCTTTGCTCCATCCTGTTTCCCTTTGTTGTGTCTTTAGATGGTAATTTTTTAGGCTAAGGGCTGGCCTGATTGTACAGTACCCTGTACTCTGGCCTAAAATAACAGTTCAGTACTTTATTCTTAGTCCTACCACATGTTTTCTACGTGACGCTGGTACAATTACTTGCCCTCTCAGGGCTTCTGTTTTCCTATCTGCAAAGTAGAGATAATGCCTACTTCCAAAGCAGATCCCTTGGCTGGAAGGTGCCACCTACGTGCTGAGCACTGTTATTCCCTCTGCTAAATGCGCATGTGATTGTCATTAAACTCAGACAGGACAGGCCATTTTGTAACAGCAGTTGTCCCCCATGAATGCAGAGACCTGTAATGGATCTGGTCTGTGGGGGTAGTACCACCTGCTTGAATGCACTGCCGTGATGAATGGTAGCATTTTTTCTTTTCAACAATTGGACAGCATTGTCTTCTGTGAGGTTTGCATTAAGATAAGATGGATTTCTGCTTTCTGCCCTCCCCCTGCCCCCGCCATTGTTCAGACTGGACAAAGGGTTCTTTGGCTTGCTTCTACTGAAGACATAAGACATAAACAGTTTCTTACCAAGCAATTGATGGGAGACAGTATTCGTGTGTGTGGAAGTGCAATGAAGTGATATAGTTACTGTTCTGAAGCAATCAATTCACTGACTGATTGAATTATATTACATATATAATATGTGCTATATATGGTATAACTTAGATTAACTCTAGATTGCATTTATGTCTACAAAATGCAGGTGTGATGGCTGGGTTCAATATGAGTGGAGATCTCCAGAAGCCTGCTACCAACATCCCTCTGGGGTCTCTGGCCGCTATCGGCACCTCGTAAGTCATAGACTGGGGAAAATTTACTCTTTGGAGACTGCCCTGGATGTCACCAATCCATTTCATATTCCCATCAACCTTTTATTACTCAACCATCTGGAAAATTGAAGTCTGGCTCTCATTCAAATTATCATCCATTACCACCACCTACTCTGGGTGGGTTAGAGAAGAGGTTCATTAATGCGGATGTAATTAGTCCTTCCGCCACCAGATGGGATGTATGTTGGTGCTAGAGCAGTCCTGCTGCTGCAGCCCAGCTGTTCCAGAGCAGGATGCAAAGTTCTCAAAGACTTGGGGTGCGTGATTTTGTCGCTTATTGCTCTTGATTTCAAAGTTCTTTCTCTTTCTATATAAATTGAAAATATAAAAAACTATAAAATATAAAAAAATATTTATTGTTGGAAAAATGGGGCCAAGACTGGTGAGATGACTTACCCATATACAAGGCTAGGGGAATGCAGGAGCCCTGCATCCCTGAGCGGTGCTCTACCCTGGGAAATGCTGCTTTCCAGAGGTAAAATACAGTTACATATGAAAAAAAACCCTCAATAGGTTTCCCTGCCTGCTTCTATTGCCACCTAAACTGCTTTTGAAATTATTACTTTTAATTGAATACCAAGGTTCATACAGAAAGGAAGGATCGTCAGAACTTGGAGAGTTTACTGCTGAAACTGGTGCTTATTTTAAGTGAGGGGATTCCACAGGACACAGATGTATCACGGATGACTATGGTCATTCTCATCTCTGCTGTCTGGGCTTTGCAGACAGACTAGCTTATCCTTCCACCTGAGTACTGGAAAGGCCAGAGACACCAGAGGAGGATCATGACTGAGGCTGTAAAGCAGGCTGGCTGCAATGTTTTAACATTACTGCCAGATGAGGGGACCTGTGTACCTGCAGAATCACAGAATGGTTTGGGTTGGAAGGGACCTTTAAAGGTCATCTAGTCCAACCTGCCTGCTCAGAGCCGTGTCCAACCTGAGCTTGAATGTTTCCAGGGATGGGGCATCTGCCACCTCTCTGGGCAACCTGTGCCAGTGTTTCACCACCCTCATCATAAAAAATCTCTTCCTTATATCTACTCTGAATCTACTCACTTTTAGTTTAAAACCATTACCCCTTGTCCTATTGCAACAGGCCCTACTAAAAAGTCTGTCCCCAGGTCTGGGTTATTCCCCGCCATGCACATGCCAAGAGTGCAGGTAGCTTCCCCTTAGGGGTACCATACGGTCATGCTGCAGCTGTCCCTGGTACATTGCAGTGGGTAAGTAACATGGATCGGTGTTAAATTTAGCCCTGGGGCTACATCATGCAGGAACAACCCATGCAGAGCGATTGAAGACCCAGCTTGTGGGTACTTAACTGTCTCCTGCCTCTGCTAATGGGCAGAATTCTGAATGGTCTTGTCCTGCTGGAAAAAATAGGTTGGTTTTTTTTTGTTTGTTTTTTGTCTGCAGGTGGTTTCTGTACATGGTCTTTGTTTTTTTGCTGGGAGCCATTTGTACCCGTCAGTCACTCCGCTATGACTTCATGATAGCAGAGAAGGTAACTTGTTTGAATAACCCAGCGTGGTTTTATATAATGGTGCTTTAGGGCTGCCATCTGCCTTACTGAATGCTTGAATTTTCCAAAAGCCTAAGGAATCTGGGTACCCATCCCTCATTGAAATTCAGGGGGATTTCCCCATTGCAAATCCTGGTGTACAATTGATTTGAATAGCTTTGCATTCACCAGCGTATCCAGTAATGCTGAATCTTGGCATAATCACCCGGCAATAGCTTTAAGAGCTAAAATATGCTAATGTGGTCTAATGATAAATGCTGTATTTTATTCAGTGTATCCTTTCTCGTTGGTGAAAGCTTAGACAAAATTGAAATCTCTAAAGAACCCCACTGCTTATCTTTACTAAGTCAAGCAAAGCTTACATTTCCATATCTGGCAGGCTGTAATTGCAGGGCGCGCAATAGGATTATTAAACTCAAGACATTCCACATGGGTGTATATACATGAGGGAGGTTTGTAGCGTTACAGGCAATGAACCTTGTCATTGCAGGCCTTTTCAAAAAGAGAGCAAAAGGTTTTGGTGTGTGCCATTGTCTTACTTTAAATGGGATATGGAAGGGTTAATTTTCTGTTATTTGGCATTATCCTAAATCATGGGTTGACTGTATTTGACACCGTTTCTTGTTATTAATGTAAAATTGAGGTGTTCGCCATTTATTTAATTTGTAACATGGTTTTAATCTAAAACATCAATTTGAAACTCTTGCTTTGTTTTCTTTTTAAGTAATCGTAGCTCTAGACTTCCTCCAGCCCCCAAAATAAACTCCAAATTATTGGTGGGGCTCCTGCCACTTCCTGCTGAGGTAAAACATCATCTCTGAGGGGAAAAAAGTGACCCTGCTTTCTTTAAGGCAACGTCTTTGTATGTCAATGACTTAGTGGGCGAAAAGTACAGTAACTAAAAGAATCAGCTTTAAATGAATCAGCTGAAGAGAAAGAGATCATTAAAGCTGTGTTTTAGCTTCAAAACTCTCACAGCGGTGGGGGGGATGAAAAATCTCCCAGTAAAGAATGTGAAGATATTTAATAATATTAAACATAAAAACCCAAACAAAACCCAAAATAAAGCTAAACCAGGTTTTTTTCCCCCAGTATGCAACAAAACAATGGTGCAATCCCAATATTCATGTTGCTTCTTTGAGTTATTACAAGCTGCTTTAGGTTTTAATTACTTTGCTTGGAGAGAGGAAGGGGGGAGAGATCATTACATATCCGAACTCTCCCTTTCTGTTGCTGAAAGGTGAGTGAGTGCTTGGCTGCTTTTCTCCCTTACAATACTTGTTTGGCTTTTTAAACATAAAAATGAGATTCAGTAATTTCACTTCTAATGAGCTTGAAGTGCCAATTTCTGACAAAGTATTCACACTTCCCATGCTCAAAACCCCCAGCAAACCCTTTCATCAGCCTCACTGAAAAGGACTCGTCCCCTCTAACCCTGATTTGAATGTCAAGTAGTACATTTAAATGCAAGCATTTTTGGCAACTAAAATAATATATGATGTCTGCCACAACTGATTGTTTCTTCCAAGGATTTCTCAGAGCAGGTCAGGATTAGAGGAGAAGGAAGGGAAGATTCCCCACTGAGTGTCTGTCCGTTGGTCTAATGGAAGCTGATATCTGCTCATCTTTGCCTCAGGTTTCTTCTGTCCCACAAGATAGAATTCACAGGCCAAGTGGATTTTCATGGGGAAAATAAATGTTGTGGTAGGAATTCTATATGGTTCTGGACCACGACATTAATTTTACATGCCTTCCCCAAACAGCAAGCATTTTATGGCTTTTTACCCAAACTCCTTTTTGCTGTGTGCAGATTTCATAGATGAGGAAAAGGCAGATGCAGCTTGAATCATCTTTAGCCATGTGAATTTTTGTAATTCCTTCTAATAAAGCATGTGCTGCCTGACTTCAACAGGGGCCAGAAGCTGGGAAGACCCATGTTCATTTAGACCTTATTTTCCACAAGAGGAGGAGTGCAAGCAAAGGACATGGGATGCAGGGGACCTGCATTGGGTGACATTCTCTGCCACAGATGTCTGTCTGCACCTCCAGTAGCTCGCTTCAGTGGAGCATGGGCAGGATGGATCTGGACTAAGATGTGGGGGTTTTCTCCCTCCCTTTGTGCTGGTGTTACTCCCTGTGCCTTGCTTTTCTCTGTGGCTGGCTGCTGGCTGCCAGACTTGTCTGGTCTTGCAGGACCTGGGGGTGGTTCAGGTGACCCTAGACCTTAGTCTCCTTGGCTTTGTCTGCCCACGTCCTTACACGATGGTACAAGGAGCACTCCTGTTTCAAAGCTTTCTTGCACAGTGTTCGTATTGTGGGGTTTTGCGTATTTGGGTGGGGTTTTTTGAGAAATGCTGCCTATGCTTGCAGCTCTTGACAGTGGGGACCTGCGCAGGGGGACCCCGGTCCTCACTTCTGTGTGATGGACCATGAACTGCCCTCCTTTCCCTCCACATCTGCAGGAGATGCTCCCTGTTTGAAAGGGTGCTCACTAGGAACCAGTAATAAACCCAGCCTTGTTAGTACTGTGGCTTTAAAGATTATTTTAAGTTTCATGTTGGCCAAAGGAAATTCTTTTCTCATTGAAGACAGGAAAATAAGGTCATTGTATTATATCCTTCAGAGTGTGTTTTTTGAGATGCCATTTGTTTAAGTGGCAATTTTGATTTGGTTTTACTGTGGATTTTCTTTCAGGATTGGTTTTCCCCTCTGGGACATAGGGGTTTGTCTTCCTGTTTTGGATGGTTGGAAGCCTGGGCAGTTTTTCCTGTATGATGTACCCTGTATATAAGTGATCTCTCCTGAAATAAACTCACTTCCAGTTACTTAAGGGGAATCTAATAGCTGCTGCTTTGCTGCAATTGCTCCAAGTGACAAGGAATTTCTTGGATATGAGCTTGTCAAATGGCTCTGTCGGTACAGGATGTTCAGTATTAAATTACTTTTATGGGATAATTTTCCTGTATTAATTACTTGCACTTTATACCACAGACCAGTTAAAATGCTGCTTTCCCAGGGCTCACTCTGTTCACTTAGCAATGTTTCAAAATAAATGTGATCTCTTAAAATACATGTATTTGAGATTGCTCGGGGGTCTTTAAGGAACAATATAATCAACTTTGCATTCTCTCCGCTTCCTCCAGGTATCCTTGGTGGGTTTCTTGTTTTTGCTAGGGCTATACATCTCGTCTCTGGCGTCCTGCATGGGAGGGCTGTATGGAGCACCCAGGATCCTGCAGTGCATCGCCCAGGAGAACGTGGTCCCCATGCTCACCTTCCTTGGACGTGGGGTTAGTCACCGTTTCTCTCAGATTGCTGTCAAACCTTCACCTGAAGGAAAACTGGTGATTTAAGAAGCCAGGATTTCTATGTGTCTGTAGGGTGAGATGGGAGATGTATGAAATGCAAGAAGGGTAAGGCTCAGGATCTGGTCCCCTATGCATGGGCAGAAAAGCCAGGAAATGGCTGGGGTTTTTAAAAAAATGAGCCCAGCTGCCCGCAGTCCTTTCCCTGCCTGTGCCCTGTGTTGCACCACCTCTGCGCCGAGCCCTCCTGTGGGAGTAGCCTTCCTTTGCCCCAGCATCTCACCCACCTACCTCTGCACCCTGGCCCCGGGGCTGTCTGTCCTGCCCCCGCACACAGACAGCCCTTCTTGGGCTGCCGTCAGTCCCGTCCTGCCCTCAGACCTGCTTCTTTGGGATGTCCCCAGTAAAACGGCCACTTATGATATAACTTTGCCTGGGGGCTTTTTTTTTGTGAACATGTTATCTACACTGGTGCAGATCCTAACCATGACTGAGGAAGGTATCTAGCTCTCTCTGCCCTCCTGTCCAGGGCAGAGGCCTGAAGCTTTTGTCCAAGCACTTGGTGAAACGGATAGTAACTGCCTCTTTATCTTTTTAACTTTTTTTTTCTTCTTCTTTCCTGCACATTTTCTTTGAGCGGATCCTATACTCTTTGGTAACCTCTTAGCTGAGTACGTGACTAGTTGTGGTGCTGTGGGTTCAGTCTGTGTGCACTGGAGAAGAGGGCACTTCTTTGTAAGATAAGGTGCCTTTTGGACACTAGAAAATAAAAACAAAGAATAGATTTGAAAGGTTAAGTTAGGGGGCTGCTAAGCATTAGATATGCTTTGAAACAAAGCCTTGCTTTGAATATGACAAGAGGCTTTTTCCTTGTCCTCACAAATAATCCTCATTCACATGAGTCGTTCTACTGAGATCAGTGAAAGTATCAGTCACTAAGGACTCTGTAGTCATGGGCTATACATTCAGAGCAAACTATTTTTTATGGAATTCCCTTCTTCTAAACAGGGAGAAAATAATGCTGTCACTCTCAATAACCTGCAGTACCTAACTGTCCGTACTGAGCTGCTGGAAAAACCGTACGATGTTTTGCTTCTTCAGAGCAGCTTGTAAATACAGAAAAATATTCTACAGTATTGGTATTTATAATTGTTGTAAAATATTTAAATGTTTTATAAATACAATAATTTTCTATCCTTTTACATCTCTTAAAATAATTTTCTAAAATTAAAGTAGTAATAATAATAATAAATAGTAATAATTATAGGGGAAGCAGGAAAAATAACAACAGCAAAAACTTCCAGCTCCTGAAGGCAGGTGTCAGGTGATCCCAGAACGTGCTGTTCTCCACTTGGCAGCCCTTGTGAAATTCTCCATGATTTAGCAAAGTTGACTGTGAAGTCGATTCCCTCTCTTATCTGCTAGTTTTCTGTCTTTCTGTCAAATTATCTGCTCTGAACTGTGTCCGGGCAGAGTGCCATGATGAGAAGGGCTCAAAAAGAGGTGAGAAATCAAAGGCAGACCATTTTTCTCCCTTCTTTCTGTCTGCCACCTTGAAAATTGTCTAGATTTGGTTTATGGAAAGTTAATAAATTTAGTTTGCCCTTACCAATCTGTTTCACATCAGTTCCCTTCCGTGGCTGAAGAAGGCACTGTAACTCCAGGTGATGGGAAGGACACGAGTGTTTTCTGTGGAGTTAAACCCAAGCCAGAGGCATCCTGAGGTTGTCCTATCTGTTCCCCATCTCAGTACGTCTTTCTGATACTAAAGATGCTTTCTGAGAACCATGTACCTTTGTCCCTGACACACATTTCTGTTTCATTGTGGAAAGGTGTAAGGTCCAGAACTGATCCCCTTTTCTGTTAATAAATAAGAGTGGAAGAAATAGAAATAGTTTCCATTTGAGCTGTGTATTTATTAAAGAAGCACATGCAGTAAGTGAAAGCCCAAGATATTTTGTAAGATATTTTCCAGCAAGGTCTTTACACAGCCTGCACAGGCTTCTTGGGTACCAAAATGGCAAGACTCTTTTCTCCTCCTCTCCCTGCCTTCACACCACTCCAAAGGAGAAGAGCAGGCGGTGTTTCTCCTGGCTGGCTGCCTTCCTGACGATGCCCAGCATCGCTGGGGACTGACTCCCATCCTCCAGCATCCTCGGCTGCCTAACCTCTCTGCTTCTTTCTCCTGCCGCTGGGCAGATGAAGCTTGGGGGGATGAAAGGAGGGAAACCCCAAGTGCAGAGGCTCAGAAGAGCATGGATTTAGCTCAGCCTTGCATCAGGGCAGGGACAGAAGCTGCTGATGTGAGGGTGGCACTGCTCCATGCAGGCAGGGATTCCTTGACTGTGTCTGGCAGTTGAAGCCTTTCCAATGGCAGCATGCGGGAGCATTTTGGGTAGGCAGTGATGCGGAGTCCTGTAGGGAAATTAGAGACGAACAGTTAACTCTAACACATTTTATTGCCAGGCTTCCCATAAGCCCCACAAATCTCTCTGAAGGTTTATTGCTGCTTTAATGACATTGTTTTACCACGGAGATAAAGAGTGAGAGTGTATGAATTTTCCAAAGACAAAGCTTGCGTAAGACTCAGAGGTGAGGTGGGAGCTCAGCAGCTTTTGGCTACCAGCCTATTCTTTAATTTACTAAGCCAGTGAGCCTCTGCTTGCACATGCATGTGTGTATTTCACGACTAAGGGGGTACTGTATACCACCCAGGTAACCACCCGTGGCAGCTAAGCAAGTGGGGAATCCTCATGGCGAGGCTCATGGTTATTAATTTAAATGTAAGTTTGTTTTATTTATGCACTAGAAAGGACCCAACAAGACTCCAGTGGCTGCAATTTGCTTAACAAGTCTCATCACCATGGCTTTCGTCTTCACTGGGCAAGTGAACATTCTTGCTCCCATAGTCACCATCAACTTCATGTTGACTTATATTGCTGTAGATTATTCCTATTTCTCGATCTCCTTGAGCTACAACTTTCAGCAGAAACCTGAAGAGACCCAGATGGAAAACGTTAGACCTGCTCACTCTTCCCAGCCTTTAATTTTCAGCAAGCCCTCCAGCCATGCAGCAGATGGAGTAATTCAAAGCAGATCAAATGGCACCTTGCTGGAATTCACAAAAGACATGGACCAACTTTTTAAACCATTTCTTAGTGAACCAGGTACCTGCAAAAAAGGAGGAACTGAGAATTTAACCCAAAAGGTCAAACAAAAGAAGGCAAAGAAGCCAGCCAAGCAGACGTTACAAGACAGCTTTCTCCTGGATCTCCATCATGATGCTCCCCTGGCTCAGTACGACTCAGATGATACTGCGGAGCCCCACAAAGAGAGCTGGCAGGACCTGGCTGAGCAGGGCTGTCGGAGTGACGCAGGTCCGTGCTCATCACCTGCTGTGGATGCCCAGGGGACACCTGGGCTTCTGGAGCTGGGGCAGCAGCTCTGCAGCGAAGTGCCTGCGCTTCCCAGGCAGAAGGGAGAAGGTAAGGGCTGTAGGAGATGAACATCTCCATGCTCACAGGGGAATGGTTTATAACCTTGGTCCTCCTGGTGCTTTCCTGAAGGCAGGCATGAAACTAGCTTTATACGGGGCTGTCATTTGGTGATTCATAGCAATAGTATAATTTCTTCCAGGTGAGGGTAGAGTTAATGACAGTGCATCAAAGGAGAAGTTCCAATCCAATTTCCTATGGAAGATTAATCACAGGAAAGCGGGCAGGACTATATATAGTGTAGGGTTGTTTACTATATACTCTATTCTACACATGCATGCTTAACTCAGTACATTAAAAAGGTTTTCAGTGTATCTTGGGGTTTACTTCATCCTGGTGTGGGATAGGAGGGATGGAACCGTGTGATTCTAAAACTCAGGCTATCAGAATGCAGTGGTCCCCATGCTCCAGGTTGAGCCTTTAATTCAACATCCACAGCTAAGAGTCTGAATTTGTTGTGTTGGTGATGTGGGCATTTGATACTGTGTGTTTGCTTCGAGTTTGTCATCTCAGTGCTGTAGTGTTTTATCGGCATTAGTCAATTAAGCTTCATAAACCCCTCTGAAGGAGAAATGTATTATTTCTCTTTTTTCACAAGCAGGGAAACAGGCAGAGACAGGGGGATGTGGCCTTCAAATGGGCTCAGCACCATGTCTGGCAACTTTTTTTTTTTTGTTTTAATTTTAGAGGTTTCAGTTTAGCTCTGAGATCCCCAGCTGTCAGCTAGAACTTCTGCTTTGGTTTTCTGGAATCTGGTAGTGTAAAGTAGGAGAAAAAAACCCCACAGTGTAGATCCTTTCTAATGTCTCCTTTTTAAATTTTTTTTTTCCTGTAGAGTCATCTGTAAAGCAACAAAATCCAGAGCTGGGAATTCAGCAAATACCGGAATCCATCTACTCCAAATTCTGCAATCACTGGGTTTCCTTTGTTGGTGTGAGTAATTTTCTTTTATTTTGAGCACTTGTTTGTGATTGTAGAAAACAGAAGGAAATTAATCACTACTGCAGTGTAAATACACTCCAGGACTTCAAAATGGTTTTTGATTTTAGTATTCCAGGTCACCTGAATGAAGTACTCAAAGCACCGTGCATCCAGCAGTTCAAATTCAGAGAAAGCCACTTGGCATATTAAGTAAAACAACAACAGCAAAAAACCAAACCAAACCCCCCAAAAACACCAAAACAAAACCCAACTTAAACAAAAAAGATACAGATTCAAAGTCTGGCATCTTAGGACTTTAGAGATGCATGGCTGGCTGGGAAAAAATCAGTGTCCCCTCTTTTCTCTGTGTCCCAGCCTGCTTTTTCTTGCCCTGGGATGGAGTGAGACATCAGCTCCAAAGCTGTGTTGCTTTTATTTATGAACCAGTTTCTGCAAGCTTGGGGTGGGGTTTTTTTCAGTGTGACCTCCTGATAACAGCAGCCTGGCTGTGAAATTCCACCTTCTGAGGGAGGAACGTGGAGCATTCCTCCAGCATGTTACTTTAAAGAATAAATAACTTTTCAATAGCTTCTGTCTCACACTGCTGAGGAGTTTAGGACATTTAAATGCATCTTGCAAAGACGGATTAATGGGCAGATGACAGAGGAAGGGTCAGATATGCATAATGAATGACTCATATGGCTTTGCTGCTTGGATGGGGATTTCACAGATGTGTATAAAATGTAACAAACCCACTCGAACAACACACCGAACCCTTTTAGTTTAATCCTCAGATGCAGTTTGACACCTACTTTTCAAATTCACTGCTGCTGCTGCCAGCAGCCAGCTCCTGGCAAAGGGTCCCACCGGGCTGCAGTGCCAGGGGTGGGATGGATGTGGAGGCTCCTCTCTAGTGATGACATCTTTAGGAGGTTGCACCCTGATGCTGTCTGTGGGCTTCGTAACTAACATGGCTCCCGAGAGCACATCATCACGGAGCAGTCAGCTCCCTGCCTTCGTGGGGGAATTTGCTTAGAGAGATGACTGACGTGCTCATTAAAGCAGATTTGGCTTCCTGTCAATTGTCAGACTTGGGAGGAGGTTGCAGCAGAGCTGAGAAAGGATCAGTGATGCAAAATAAAATCACAGAAGCAAAAATCAGATGCTTCATCCTGGCCCCTTTCCCCTCTGCCCTCTCTCTTTGAGCTTCACCATTATGTCAGTCTGGACTCATGCAGGTCTTTCTTTGCATGCTGCCCCTTGCTGCTCCTACCCTCATCCATGAAGATGCTACCCTGCCCCCATTCATATGTCCCTTGAGCCAAATCTGCCTTCTGAGCTGGTGAGCCTCTGGATACTCCTCTTGGAGTAGGCCAGGCAGAGACCTGAGGTCTACACTGCCTCTAGGACTCAAGGTAGCTCACTGAAAGCTACCTCATGCTGCTGAAGAGATGCTGTAAACCTGCGCTGTCCCTCTTAACAGTGAGACCAAACAAAGCTCCCGATAATGTGGGAACTTAATTACCAAGAAACTTCAGCCATGCCATGCCCAAATCTTTTCAGGTAACACTGGGTGGAAATGCTCTATATCTGGCCAAAAGCCATGCACCGTGGAGTGTTTTGCAGGCAGGAGATGACATGGTTCCCCAGGGGTCCTGCTGCACCACTGTCCTCAGCCACCAATGCCCGGGAGCATCCATCCACCCACGTGGTTGTGACTGGTGTTGATCCTCCATGGGCAGGACCTGGGCTTTGCAGCAGGTCTTGGGCAAGTAGATGCTCTGTTGTGTCCCCACCCTGGGGCATCATTAGGAGGGAGACACCTAAAAGGAAACACTCATTAAGATAATGCTGAATGGCTGCGTTCTGGGTCCTGGCTGTGCCAGTCTCACACACAATACTCCTGAGAGGTCCCTTAGAAAGCTGAAGGTGCGGAGATTCATCAAAGCACTGTTTTTCCATTAATTTAAAGCCAAGATTCAGAATTTCTTGAAAAAAAACCACACAAAAATTGTTTACTTATGCTCTCATAACAATTTGAAAGTTCCAGCACTGCCAGTTTTTAAAGAGTTTTTGCTAGAGTTGCAAAGCATGCTCATCTTGCAAGGCTGAAGAACAAGTTGTTGACCTGGTGTGAGGCTGTGTCTGAAGGTGAATAGTCATTCCTGGGTACTGCAAGGAGGTCAACGGAGCTGGTGGGCTTTGCAGAAAAAGGACTGTCAGCTTGTCATCAACATGTTATCTCATGGACTCTGGGGTAACCCCAAACCTTGTCTTCCCAACAGGCGATCATGTCCCTCATCATAATGTTTGTCATTCAGTGGATCTACACCCTCGTCAGCCTGGGTGCAGCAGTTATTCTGTATTTCTACATTGGCCAAGTGAGCCCAGGACTCCCCCTCGGTGAGTATTTTTTTCTTCTGTATTATTAAATCGTTTAAAAATCCATTAAGCTTTAATTTAAATTAATTAGGAATCGAAGCTCTTGTGTTTAATATGCAGGTGACAGTGAATGCTGAGGTTTGGTTTTGTTGCTAGTTTTAATACATTTTTCTCTCTGGCTCTTTAATTTTATATTGGATTCTAACTGCAACTAGCATGAGTTTGATGGTTTGAACATTGTGCTTATTACTTCAATATATTGTACTTTAAATGGTAAAACCAGATACTAATACTAACACTTAACAGGGATGGCAGATTGTAAATGTATCACAGCAATGAGAAAAATCTGCCATAAATGCATTTTAATAAACTTAATTAATCAATCTAAACCCACCTGAGAAAACTTTAATGAAAATGGGAATTATGACAAGTATCTCATTAAATCTCAGCATTCATAACTGCAGAACAAGAGAACCTTTTGATTCCATAACTAAACAGGTTGAATATGTTGGGAACGTAATCTGGGAAAATACTCTTAGGCAGAGGGCATTAGAAAAGTCTGTGCATGTGATCGGCTTAAACAAGTTCAAAATTAAAGAGCGAAGCACATTCAGAAAGCAGCTCCTGACAGCCTACAGCTCCTTGGCATGGCCACAGGAGGGGTGTGCATTGGTCTGTGTCTCTGAAGGGAGAGTCTGATATGCGCGCTGTGTGCACGTACTTGCGTATTTATGCATAAATACATACATAGGTGCATACATGCATAAGCACCTGCACGTGTGTACGTGTCATTTTTTGACCAAGATGAGAAGCCAAGGTAAGAGAAGTCATAAGAACCTGAGTTCATTTCTTCTAAGCCATGCAGAAATAGCTACCAAGGTTTCTTTAGATGAAAGATTGTTAGACACTAGGTAAGTAGGTGCTAGATTTCAGAAACCCAGATGATGAGAAACCAAAGAATAGTTGTCACTCGGTAACGATCAAAACGTTGCTCACCAATGCTTCTCTTTATACTCTAATTGATTTCTTTTCCATTTAACTGCATGGGATAGTAGAAAAGAGCAGAGATTGTGGATAGTACTTGCTAATTTGTATCTTTTGAAATATATCTAAGTTTTAACAGATTTTTTAATATATTAAGCATATATTAAACAAAACATCAATAAGGTTTTCAGGCTTTGGAGTTTGCTTTTGTATATTCACTATGTTATATCTCTGTCATCTGCTTTTGAAATATTTACCAAAAATTACTTTAAAAATAATTTCTCAGTGTGTAGAGGATTTTGGAAGGTGATCTGAGGAATGGCAGCATAATTAGACATTTTTTTCTTGGTTTCCTTTGCACATCCATTCCCATGCATACAGTAAAACAACTCACGGCAAAGAAAAAGTCAGAAATGAAAACTCAAAGTTCAGCCTGATTTTTATTTGGCTGTGAGTGAACATTACTGTGCAGCCACATGGCATCCAATGATCAACGAGTTTCTTCTCCAAAAGACTGAACGACCCTTCTGTCTAGAAAGGCTGGGAGACATTGGCTGGAGAGGTGCTCTGCATTAAGGGCTAGATGAAGACCTTGGGAGCAGAAATGCTCTGGGATTTCAATAAGTCCCTTCTCCTCTCTTTTTCTGCCCAACAGCCTAAGCCAAATCCAGCAGGCGCTCCTGTTCTCCTCCCTGTCTCTCACCACAAACTTCTGCTGCTGCCAGCTCTGGCACTTCCCTGCCCTTGCAGTGAGCCAGTGCAGGAAACCAGTTCTACAGAGAACTCAGAAAGAATTGGTGTTGGTGTAATAAGCTAAGCCAGCTCTCCATGGGATCAGGTGGGAGGGAATGAATGGTGAGACCATGGCCACCCTGGCTGAGGTCAGCTGAATGGCTCCTCCTGTCTCCCCATCCCTGCATTGGGAATAAGCTTCGCAATCCAGGGAGGAAAAGGTACTGCAGCACGTGTCTGTGCTTTGCTCGCTGCTTTACTGGGGTTTTCACGAGCAGTCAGTCAGCCAGCTCCTGGCAAAGGGTCCCACCGGGCTGCAGTGCCAGGGGTGGGATGGATGTGGAGGCTCCTCTCTAGTGATGACATCTTTAGGAGGTTGCACCCTGATGCTGTCTGTGGGCTTCGTAACTAACATGGCTCCCGAGAGCACATCATCACGGAGCAGTCAGTCAGGAAAGGACGGCTGTTCTCTGTGGGAAATTTGGGTTAAGTTTCTTGACACTCATTTAAAAGCCGCAGTTTGGGGAGGCTGCAGGAGTGTTCTCACCATAGCAAAATCTTTGTATACTGAAGGCTAATAACAAGCATGTTGGTTTGAGATTTATGCAAAAATTCAATGGCGTAATGCTGTTATGAGAGAATTAGCAGCATACTGACTTCTTGTGCCTTTTCCCTGTAGGAGCAGCAGCAAATTTCAGTTTCTTCAGCTGGATTAAGTCGGTTTTGATCACCTCATGCAGGTTGGTACCAGCCGCTTGGCAGTGACCAAGGCGGTGCTTGTTCCCGTGACCCACTAATGTGTGCAGAGAGCGGTGGCAGAGTTGACTTGCTTATTACTGTAGATCAGTCCCTTCTTACATACTCAAAGTTATTCTTAATGACAAAAATAAACTGTTTGCTCCTGTTAGCCTGGTGTATGGCTGACCACGTAAGTGGGAGAGCTGGAGCCTCCTCTGCCTTATGTGTGGACACGTCAGCTGCTAACCATATCTCAGGGCATGAAGCTTTATCTTACCCCAAAGGTCTATGCTCAACCTTGGTGGCTCAGGTTGAACTGGAAAATCTGGTAGGAAAGGAGGAACAGGGGACTCCATTTCTTCCTCCCACCATCCATTGAAAGCAAATGACTATGGTAGTGGTGGCACAGGTACACATGGCAGCTGTGCTCAGATTTCAGAGAGGAGATTGGGGGGGGAAGCTGCGATAGCTACAGGGCAAATACCATAAACAAATTCTTCAGTGAAGGAACCATTCAGTATTGAGTTTGCATGGGACTGCAGTAGTGTCGTCTTGGGCTTTTCCTTCCCAGAAGACCTTAAGGGTTTTGTATGGTTGATTATTAAATAGTTTTGTTAGTCTATTTTGATCCTATTAATTATTAATTTCATCACATTTGGGTTTCCCACAGAGGGTAGTAACCATCCCTGCCACTGTACAATGCAGTGGGATTTTGAGGTTCTCAGTCTGCTGCGTTGCTTTTTTGTTGGGGTGGGTGAACGCTGTAGGAAGGACTGCACAACACAAGCTGCCATGCATTATGTGGGTGAATTTGTTGGCTTCTTAAAAATAAATTAAAGTCTAGGCATTTAAGCACATTGTCATGCAGCCGTGCCTGTCTTGCCAGCTCCTGCCTCTGCCCACAGTCTCTATAACATGGCCACATGCTTTTGGTAGCAGAGGTGGCTTAGGAGAGAAACCAGGGGTGATGGGACCTCTCTTAGGTGGCCACGGCAGGTCTGCGGCATGGCTAAGAACAGACAAGTTGGTTCTCCTGCATCACGTCCATCCATCTCTCTACTAGACCAGTGGATGTCTCTGAGTGTGGGACTGGGTCCCTGAAGACCTACCTGACCTGCATGTGTCTTACCATGAATAGCTTTGTTCACACAGCTACTGCTGCCTCTCACAGCAGTTGTGTAAAGCTATACCCTTGCCTAAGCATTAGGAAATGAGACCCCAGGTTAGACAGACTACCCAGAAGAGGAGGAGTGAGGGGATGCAGAGGGTGTGCACTGTTTTCTGCGTATCTCATTTGGAGTGAGGGGTTGTTCCCTGCCCCTTCTCACAATGTCTGCTGGACTGATGACATGAGCCCAGGCCAAGAGTGAGGAGGTGAGGACAGGAACAGGGTGCATGGGGCTTTGCTGAAGCACTGCCAGAATTACTTACGGCACAGTGAGTCAGACCCCACTGCTTCGTATCCCGGACACTTGTCTGTCCAGTGCCACCTCAGCAATGGGATGGATTTGTGGCAGGTCATTTCAGCTCGGTGCATCTATGACGATGGAGCAGGATTTTCCTCCCAGTTGTCCCTTGGTGTGTCTTCTGCCCTTTGTCAGAGGTTCCCCACAGGAGGCTGGTTGAGATGCAAGGCTTCATGGAGAGTTACCGTGTGTGGAAAGGAGAAACTATCCCTCCTGGAGAGGCAGCCCTGCTTGTCATGGGTAGAGGTGCTGTTGTTGCAGGGCCATTTTATCCTGTGCGTTACCAGACCAGCACAGTTGTTAGTGCTTCGGTGAGTGCGATCGATAAGCAAAGACCCTGCTGAGGAGGGCTAAGTGGGGAGCTGGCGAGCGCCCAAGGCAGAAAATGATCTTATTTCTTTGTCCTCAAAGAGTGAAATCTCTGGCTCAGCCAGCCAGCTTGGTCACCTTATTGTAATACCAGGGCTCCTGTTCATGGTGGCACAAAGACAATTTTGGCTCTGCTTGTGGGTCAGGTGGGTCATCCTGAAGCCCACCTTTGCTAGGCTGCAAGAAATTGCATTGAAGTAATTTATAGGTTTTTCTTAAGGTCTGTTTTCCTGAAATCCAGGCAAGATATTTTAATGAATTTAAGGTAAAGAAGAAATCTCATTAGACTGCAAGAGAGTTGGAGACAACCAAGGATCCTTGACACCTCTAAGGCTCTTAGGTGCTCAGTGAGGTCTGAGTTGGTGCTATAAGCTCCTACAGTTTTGATTTGCAGATGTGCAGTAAGGTTTTGCTGAAATCAGCCTCTGGGATAAAGAGATTGCAGGAAAATCTCCTCTTTCATTTGAAAGAGTTATAAAAATAATTGTACACCAAAGCTTAGGAAGCTGTAAGAAGGGTATTTTTCATTAGAAACGGTTCATGCTCCTTCTGCACAGTGTGGAAAGCGTTTGCCATACCCAACATCCAAAAAGGAAACGTATTTGCTAAGAAAAAAAATATTTTCCAATGTTTGTTGGGGGAAGGAGTATATTTTTTTTGTGTGTACCTTTGAAGAAAAATGTTTTAAGATTAGTTCTATACCTCCAAAGGGTGCCAAGAAGGATTTAGCCTGTTCTCAAAGTGCCCTGCCTTGTTTGTGCAGCCAAGAGCACAGCTGCTAATGGATGGGAAACAAGGGGTGATGCATCCGCCTCTGCTTTTCTGTTTGCAGGAGGAGGCCATCTCCCAAGGAGCAGATTGTGGTGACACCGTCCTTTGCAACAGTCGGCATGGAGACCACACAGCTCACTGAGGAGAACGCAGATTTTGCCTCACGGGACCGCTATCACCAGTCCTCACTTATCAGCAGAGAGGAGTTTGGGAATCAATTCCAGTAAAGGACACAAAAAAAAATCAGGCCACTTCAAAAAGCATTTCGAAATCCTAATGGCTACCACAGTGCCTTGTGAAATACTTGAATAGATACAAAAAGGATGTGAACAGTTATTTATATATTCAAGGCTTGTTTGTTTATGCAAACTACAACATTGCAGGGTTTCAATTCTTATCCAAAATGGGGGGAAAAAGCAAACTGAAAGGGCCAGTCCAGGGAAGCGATGAGTTGCTGAGGACAATATAATCCTTTTACAGAATTCAGTTATAAGCCCTGTTGAGCTCTTAAGACTGTCGCTGCTATAAAAGCTTACAGCACCCTATTTCAGATGTCCCCTGGGTGACTATGGACGCTTTGTGCCCAGGAGCGGCGACCTTGGCAGCAGGAGCCATCACCCCGCTCCCAGCTGTGCCACGGATGGGTACAACCTTCCAGGTCAATTCACTTCTCTCGGCATGAATTTGCCTGCTTGAAATACAGTAATTTTCTACCTCAGCATTTTAATTCGCAAGGTCTTAGGAAGTACTTTAAGGCATTAGACAATAGGCCGGAATCAGTGGCAAGTGCAAGAAGATTATGAAATATATTCACAACTGGAATCACACATTTAAATGTAGTAATGCAGTGTAATGACCTCTACTGTGAAACTGTGAAATGATGTCTTCGAAGCTGTTCATAGTGATTTCCCACATCCTTTTTGACATGACACCTGGGACCTGACAACATAGCTGGGCCCAAAGAGAGCATCTCCTGGCTGAAGGGAGAGATGATTCAGAAGTGCCTTAACAAAATATGTTTAGCCTCATCTTTGCTTATTTTGCTTAAAGCCCATCCCATAGTGAGCTCCCATAAGGAGCCGTTTCTCCCACTGCCATGATCTAGAGTGCAGGACGTTCAGCCAGGGATGCTGCAGGATTTCCTGTGCAGACCTTAGGGTAGGTGGGCAGTGGCTGTGGGGTGAGGGCTTGCATGGATGCCCCTGTCACCATTGCTTCTGCCCCCCGGGGAAAAAACCCTCCACTGAGTGCTGTCCTGACTGCAGGCAGCGGTCCTGACAGAGACCCGGGGAGCTGCTAGGGAGGGCTCTGGGTTGAGGCAAGCCCCAGCACCACAAATCAGTTCCGATGCTAAAAGGAGGGGGAAATCACTGACTTTCATCTCGGAGCATTTCAGCATTTAGATTGTTTATTTCTCCTTCTGTGCACTAAAAATTTGAGATACCAGAAACTCCTCTCCATACTTGCTGTGGGCACACTCGATGCCTTTGAGCGCTGGGGTCATTCAGCTTGCCAGCACTTGGCACGCTGGTGTTACCAGCCTTGGGGGACCCTCCATCCTATCTCCTGGTCTGGCCAGCTGCAGCTTTGGCTCTTCCAGTTTTTTTTTTACAGTGGGAAGCAAAGGAAGCTTTCTGCTGAGATGAAGAAGAGAGTGATCCTGGCGCACTGCAGAAAGCATATTCATTTTTCAAGGTCACAGGTTACAAAGGTTTTTTTAACTTTCAGTATCTCAATAGAGCTAAGAGGGAAGTTATGCTTGTGGGGCCAGCTCTGAGCCGCCTCAGGTCAGTCGTTCTGTGTGGGTAACGCTCCTTCCAGGGTTCCTTCCTTCCATTGCCTTTGGTTTCTAAAGAGTCTGGATCTGTTGTGGGGATGTGGGTCCATGCTGAAGCTTCCCTGGGGTCCCCTGGGACCAGCAGCTCCAGAGAGCCATTCCTGTGCTCGTACCGTCCTTGACCTTGGCAGCTACTGCTGTTGTGCAGGCTCCAAACACTCCTTGGTGCTGACCCCCTGGTGGGAAGCCACATGGTCCTGTGTTATGCCCTGTTACAGTTTGACACACAATCATAATGCCATTACTGTAAAATCTTGTGTTTCATAAAGTCCTGTTGCATCAAAACATTGCGGGGTGCCTTACATCCTAAGGTGGGCATTGCCCAGCCCCATGCTTCTCTGTAGCTTGGACAAAAGAAAACCCCAGAGCATGACGTGAAGTGATTAATGGGCAGGAATTCCTGGGTTAACTTTTTTTTGTTAGCTCCTAAACAACTTAGTTTAGCTCCTAAACAACTTATTAATAAGGCAGCAATCAGGAGATCTGAGAGGGAAGATGGGGAAGGTCCCTTGGTCATGTACCTTGCCTGGGAGCTGTGCTGGCTGAAGCCGGATGACTTGGTGGTGCGGAACATTTTCCTCTCTGACACTGCAGTCCCTGCTCTTCCCCAAAACTGGGATGTGATGAGCCAGAAATACAAGCAGCTTCTCCCTTGGGCTAGCAGTATTGGGAAAGTGCCCCACAGCTTTGCTTTGAGCCGACCAAGTCTGCAGCCGCTCTTTTCTTCCCTTGCCACCACTGGTCCTGCCCCTTCTTTAGCTCCAGCAGTCCTTTGCATCCCTGTGTTCTCTGGAACAATTTTGGTTGTGTTTGCCCACTGGTGAAGCCCCCACCAGCTGCTGGAGGGAAGCACCGTGCTGTGCAGGGCCTCAGAGAAGACATCCAGAGGACTCTGGGGTGCAGGGATGGGTCATGACTCAGTCTTTCTGGATAAAGGCAGTAGCAGGGCTGGCATCAGCACCTGATGGCAATAGCTGCTATAAGGACATGGCAGCAGAGGAGATGCTCTGCAGAGTACATCATTCTGGGGATTTCTGATCTTCAGGCTGCACTGCTGCTGCTGGAAAAACTCTCCCACCTCCTCCACAGCACAGCAGGATCCAGCTCTCTCTACCACTTGGTAAGTGTGGACTCTTGGTCCTTTCCTCCCCTTATATCTGCAAGGGAGGAATGCATTGCGTAGGGCTGGTTTCCTTGCTGCCGTTACAGGTTATGACTATAGCAGCTTTCCTGTTTAATGTTTGAAAAGCAGCACGTGCTGATCTTTCCCGGTGCATTAGCTCTGGCATGGTAAGAGTGGAGTGAAGACTTGTTTTAGCACCGTATCCCCAGAGTCGCTAGTATTGGAGACTCGATGAGTTCAGGCATGCAGGGATTTGCACATCAAGGAGACTTTGCCAGCGAGAAAGAAAGAGCAGTTGCATTGCCAAAGATAAGGGTGTCTAAAAAATGGGTGAAATTAAGGGTAGGAATTTATCAGCTTCACATTTAGTGGTTGAAAGGAAGAAATGCAGGTGGAGATTGCCACAGTGAGTGGCAACGTGCTGCTTTCGCTCCCCCCCCCCCGGGAGCCAGGCTGTGACTCCAGGTGCTGCAGCTTTCATGAATATTCAGGTTCCCTGAAGGTGGGTTTGGGACCCAGCTCTGAGCATCATATGTCCCATAGGTTGCAGCTCGGTTAATGTCATCATGCAAAGGCCATCCTATCTTCTAAGCTGCGTAAGCTTTGTTTGCATCTATAATAATTATCTTTTCAGCTGGAAATTTTACTTTTTTATTATTATTATTTGAGAAATGAGAATGTTTTGCAAGGGGTCAGGGCGTGAAAACATTTGTTTTAGAGAGATGTGGCTGTAAAAGCCCAGTTCTGTTTCTGTTTGAAGACTCCAGCTGTAAATTGGTGGCTCTAGTTTTGATGCTTCCTTTGCAGAACATACGAGCACAGAAGGTAGTGGAGGATAAATATTTTATTACTTGCCTTGCAGTATTGCCTGGAAGCTCATGCTGCGTTTGTGATCCCACAGCACTAAACGGGTCCAGAAATCAGAATCTTCTGCCTCAAAAAACTTGCAGCACAAATAGTCAAGACTAAGAATGGGCAGGAGAAAAGTGAAGTTTTATTGTGATATTGGCACTAAGAGACAGGTCCTCGGTATAAATTGTCATCGTCCACCTGAGTGTACCATTAGGAGTCTGCATGGGGAAAACAAAGCTCCTTAAATCCATAGTTTAGCTCAAACCCATTTTTTTTTCTGTCCTCTTGGCTCTCTCTTCATCAGTTTTCAGTTTTCTTGGATGGTCTTTGTTGTGTACAGCAGCCAAAAAATCATACATCTGCCAGGGCTGCTTTTTCATAGCAGACGGTTGTGACCACAGCATTGGAGTATGAGAAAATGATGACAAAATATTAAATGATGCTTCTGTACATGGCTGAATTTAAGTATGGGGAGGCTTTCTGTGCCCTGTGAGCTGGCACGCTCTCACCTGGGCACCTCTGGTTCAGACAGGCAGAGTTTCTTAACCACCACCATACTTAGCACCTGCAAGGTTGGAAGAGGTTTGCTGAATCACAGGAGCCAGCCTAGGATTAACATTTAGGTGAGTGGGAAGCTGTGGTTATTTGAATTATTGCCCTTGCCTGGTGAATTTTAGAAAAGGCAATTACTGGGATAAAAGAGAGAAAATTTGGTAGACAACCTATACATTTGGTAACTTTATATAGAAGAGGTATATAATGGACTTGGTTATATTCCTGGCTCCATGGTGGTGTGTTGCTGAGACCCAGATTTGGCAGAGCATTACTTAAACCTGAGAAAAGGTGAGACCTCAGTGGTAACAGCCTTAAAAGCTATGGACAAAAGGCTCTAGCAGCAAACTGCAGGCTAGAAATAAATAGCTTTTAAAGCCCGTATGGCAGAAGAATGGCTCTTTCCATTTCCACCTCCTGCCCCTCATGGCTTTTTTCCACATGACTTTCATGCATGTTACCCCCACCTGCCTGAGCCTGTGCCCCCCGATACCTGGGATTTGCCCCCCTCATGCAAAAGCAAATGGAAGCATGGGCATGCTCCCAGAAATGCAGCGGTCAAGGAGCGCACCTGTAACTTTATTGGATCCAAATGTTGCTTGTGAACTTTGGCAGGGGCTTGTTTTTGGATTTTAAGGGCGCTGCTGTGCAGTGTTTTGCTCAGCTCCAAAATGGCCGGGTTTTTCTTGATGTGCTCCAAACCAGAGCTGGTTGAAAAGGGTCCTGAAAGAAATAAATCAGAAATTTAGAATTGCTTCTTCCCTGCAAGGTTTAAAAGGCTGATTTTTTTGTTTTTGTTTTTCCCCAGAAAATATGGGATTTATTTCCAGTGATGGATTCAAAATGCAACGTCATTTTAATTTGTTGTGCATTTTTCTGTGAGGGATGAGAAGAGATCACAAGACCTGTATCCATCCTGACCTCCAAATGTCAAGTATCTGGAACAAGCAGCTTCCAAGGGAGGTACAAGGCAAGCAGTTCTTGTAAAAATAAATCAATAAAATACCACCACCCCCAAAATTTCGAGAAAAATAGTCAGGTACTAAGTGCCTTTTGGATGATTGGGATCCATTAATGGATGGCTTACGGCATCAAGAGGAGATGGGGAAGGTAATTAATTACTCAGGAACTATCTGTCCACTTCAGAAACTCAGGACTTTTAATAACAAATTCCAGGAGTAGAAAATATTCACTTTGTACCTTAATTCATCATCAGCGTAAAACTTGTCTGAGGTTTATGACCCTGATCCAAGTTTTGGACAGATCTGGGCTGAGATTCAAGGGAGCCGCAGGAGTTTCATGACATTGGCTGGGGCTGTGAAAAGCTCCTATAGAACTGGAGAGAAGGGACCGGTCAACATAATCCTGACGAAGTGCTACAGAGATGCCTCTTCTGTAGAGACCCCAGGGGTCTTTGGTGATTTCAGACTGAAAAAATGCAGAATCGGGCAAATTTGGTTGTGTGTCTCCGGCCCCTTGGGCTGGAAAGTGGAAATCAAGGTGAAACAAAAACAAACTACGGTTTTCCTCCCCCAAAACAAGGTGATAATTAATCAACATATGATATCAATCATGTTTTTTATAGTTATGTTTTAAGGCTTCCTGTATTGCTGGTTTTTTGTTTGGGTGGGTTTGGGGTTTTTTTTTTTGTTGTGGTGTTTGGGGGTTTTTTTTTGTGTTTGTTTTTTTTTTTTAGCTTCTTTGTGTATTGAATGTGCTGGTTGCTTCCAGATGGAAGCATTATATGCATTTTATACATAATTTGGGGAGACATTTGAGGTCACAGCCTCTTTCAGGAGGATGCTGTGGCATTATTTTACATCAGGGTTTGCCTGGTCCGGCCAGTTCCTCAGGCACAATTTCATGCATTTAAATCTCCTATTAGTTTTGTGCTCTGAAGGCGGGAGGGGAGCAGCCCTCGGCGCGGAGCTGCCCTGTAACCATTATTAGTGGGATGCGGCAGCGGCGCGTGCAGTCATGCCACGGGGATAAAAAACTCCAGGACCCCACGGGCAAAAGCTGAGGGCTGGCAGCCATCACTGAGTGCTTGTGCTCCACACAGCCACCTTCATCCTGCTGCAGCGCATCCTCCTCCCACCACCAATGCTTCTTCCCTGGCCTCCCAAGAGCATGTCTAAGGCGATGTAGGCGTGGTATCCCCACCACACTACCCTCTGCAGCCCCAGTTGAGAAAAAAAACCCGCTTCTTATTTATTAAAAAAAAAAGTGAGATTTTTCTCTCCATGTTTTCGTGTGGCTGTTGGAGCTGGATCTCAAAAATTTTAGTCAAATTGACTTCTTCAGTGCAGGGATATTCCTTACGAAGCAGCGAGGGTAGGAGTAAAATACCATGGCAGGAAAACACAGTAGCTTTACTTTTACAGCCACTAAACCTTGGCAAATTAAGCGTGGGGGCAGGGAAGGGATTGCATTTGGGAAGTCCAAAATTGCCTGAATATTGGTGTTTCCTTTCCAGGTGCTTGTGAATAATGTGCTGCTCATAACTGGAACTGAGATGGAGAGAAGAGAGAGATTATTTTCTGATGGTAAATACCGGTTTAAATACGTGGGTTCACACCGCAGGGCTCTTGCCCCAGCTGAGGCCGGCGAAGGCAGCAGCCTCACCACTGCCACGTGCATCAGAGGCTGCAGTGGGCAATCCCCAGACCTGCTGGCCAGCCTGGTGGTGTTTTTTCCCACCTATATTAAGCTGTGCCAGGATGCAGCCAGTTCAAGGGCAGCGCAGGGTCCTTCGGCCAGCATTTCCTGGTGCTGGCCATGCGTACCGGCATATGGTCCTCATGGTCGGGCCCCTCACGGTCACAAATGCCCTGTTTGGCTCAGAAAGGCAGCCTTACGGCAGTTCGGGCAGGTTTAATGTCAATTTGGGAGGGGGTGTTAGCTCCCCCTCCCCCCCCAGAGGGGGTTATTCTGGGTCTTCAGTGCTCACAGCTCCATGGGTCATGCTATGGATGCACTGCAGGGGCACAGGGAGATGGAGCCATTCAATACAGACACTGGTTGTTCTTTCAGCAACGTTTGTTTTGCATTTTCCTGCTTCTGCTATTGCTCTCAATGTGCCTGTTGAGTAAAACAGTAGGAAGAATTTATTGAGATTTTTTTCAGAGAAGCATTTAATACCATGCTTCCTGCTGGTTGGATTTATAGCCTGGGAGGATGCAGTAAAAGCCAGGAGCTGCTACATGGCTTAAAAGTTGGGGAAGTTGCTTGGAGAAGGTGGGGGGGAGAAAGGGATGAGAGCTCTAGGCTCAGTGTCAGGCCCCTCAGGCTTGAGAGTGAGTGGACATGAGAGCATCCACTTCATATCAGGGCTGGGTTTAGCTTTGAATTGCCCCATGCAGCCCTGATGTTGTACCGTTGCCCTCAGAGAGGTTTCTCTGCCCCTGCTGACTCATCTGTATCGCTTAGTTCAAGCATGTAGGAAAGTGTCAGATTTGCTTGTTGGCAAGGCTTCCGTTCCAGGGACTAACAAAACTTTCTGAAGAATCATAATTATTACTGATGTTACCTATTATCTTAGGAATCAATAACGTGGAGTCCTGCATTTTAAGTATACAGATAGGCCCAAGTATTTGAGCTGGTGCTCTAGACTCCCTGCACCATCTCCCAAAGTACTGAAATATTTTACAGCTCTTCACCTGAGCTTTAACTTGGTTCCATGATGGCCCAGTACTTAGTTGTGTATCAGTATCTCCATCTTGTCAATGAGGAAGGTTTTTTTTACACAGCCTATTCCATAAAGAACATATAAATACATTGACACAGGCTGATGGAGTTTATGTGTGCATATGTGGATCATGCACCTTGGTGGTAACTGCCTGTGGTTTCTGGGTCACTCGGATGTCCTCCTTTGCCAGGACTGGGATGTTTACTTGTATAATTACAGTGTCGTCGGGATTTGTTTGCATTTCATTTCCTAACGTGTAGTACTTCCCAAACCGACAGTAGCTTGACTTGTTCTTTGAGTTTCAGCAAATTTGAAGCAAGAAGATTCCAGAAGTCATAAGGAATAGAGAATGGGTTGATAGAGGCAGTACCTCAAAGGGCTGCCTTTTCCAGTGGTTTAATCTACGATTATGCAAGCATCAGAGTGAAGATTCCCAGGTGTGCTTCACTGCAGAGCTGTGTGGGAGGGTGCAGAAAGCACCCGCACGTTGAGAGAAAAGTATAGGAGCAGGGGAGGCCAAGCCCTGTGTCTGGGTAAAGCCAAGGACATGACCATGCTGGTGTGGGCTCATCAGTGCCACCTTTTGGGTGGAAAGAGGCTTTCAGGAGAGTTTATGTTTATCAGCCGTTGATTTCTGCTTTTGGCGAAGAGAGAAACAGGGAGTGGGGGGCTGCGGACCACATCTGGGTTTCATCCGAGGCCGCACCTATCTGGATGTGGTATAGTGTCACTTGTCACCCCCTTCAGAAGGTCGGATTCTGCTTGGTATGTGGAAGATAAGCCTGATTCTGAAACAGCTTGAGGGAAAAGCAAAGGGCCCAGGAGCGACTTGGGGGAGAGGCTGCCCAGGACGGGTTTATGTCCCCTGGGGAGGGAGAGCTCGGCGGGGACACCAAACCCGGCGCGCATCGGGATGCCAGCAGCCTGGGCAGAGCCGGACCTGCTGCTCCATGGCGTGCTCTCTCGCAGAACCGGGAGCATGAAGTTATGGAAGGGAGTTTCAGAACAATAAAGGGAAATCCTTTGCCTCCCGCACAGCCCAGCCTGGGAAATAACACCCCGCAAGAAGCTGCAGCCTCAAACGCTGCTGCTGGCATTTAAGAGAGTGGGTTAGTTTTATAACCAATAAAAGATTTGAAGTTATTTGGCAAGGGCTTGATCTCGATGGGAATTAATTTTGGGGCTATCTAATGCTCACCACACTCATCCGGAAAGAAACTTTTCAGTCTTGCAGAGCAGTGCGCAACCGGCCAGGTCTTCCTTTGCTTCAGTAGCCGTATCGGTCGCGGCCAGAGACACGATACTGGACTCGATCGATCCATGCCTGGCTTTGTTTCCCCAGTAGCGCAAAAACGAGCGCGGAAGCGTAACGGAGGCGCCTTCGCCGCAGCCGTGCGGGACCCGGGCAGGGCGGGCGAGGCGGCGTGCGCGGCGCCCTGGTTGCGGTCGGGTCGCTTTGGCCCGCTCCCCGCTGCCCTCCGTCGCGCGTGGGGCCTGGGAAATGAAGCCGGGCGATGCCACCCAACGCCTCCGTGGGGCAGCGGGGCGACGCGCGGGGCGCGGAACTTGCACGCTGTTTGCATTTAAGCGCGGTAGCGATAAGGCTGCGGTACCGGGGCACCTCTTCGGCGGCTTGCGGCTGGGGGGGGTGGTGGGCAAGGGGAGGGGGGGGGGGGATGTTTCCTGATCGCCCGGTGCAGCTGGGATGCATCGGGAAAAATAAAGTGAAGATTAAAAATAATCCCGCTGCTGCTGCGCGCGGCCGGGGGAGGGGGCGGCCGCTGGGGGCCGGCCCGGCCCGGGGGGGGCCGTGCTGAGCCGGGCCGTGCTGAGCCGAGCCCAGCCGCGGCGGGGTGATGTCAGGTTCGAGGAGGAGCCTCCGCCGCCTGCCCTTTTACTTTCGGGCGCCGGCACTTGGCTGCAAGCTGCTGCCGCTGCTAGCCGCCCCCCCCCCCCCCAGCTATGGGGACCCCGCGCTTTTAAAGCCGCCCTCTGCGCCGCCCCGGGGGGGGGCACCGTGAATTAATTAAAAATCGCTGTTTACGTGGTTATTCATTGCCCCGCTGCGGGCATGTGAACAACCACCACCACCCCCATTCCCCCCCCCCCCCGCCCCACCACCATCACCCCCCTACACCCACCCGCAGCGCCATGCCGGCAGCCTGCACCCTGCTGCTGCTGCTGGGGCTGGTCCCGCCGGCCGGGTCGTTGCCCCTCGCTTCCCCACGGCGTCGTCTTCTTCCTCCTCCTCCTCCTCCTCCGTCCCGAAGCCGTCTCGGCCGCCCTTGCTCGCCTCCCGCCGCGGGACACGCCGGCAGCCCGGGTGAGTGTCCCTGTCGCCGTGGGGGTGTGGATGGGGAGGGGATTTGGTCCTGGCAGCGGTCGCAGGGCGGCGGAGAGCACTCCCGCGGCGTGGGACCCCACGCACTCTCCGCCACCCCGCGACCGAGGGTCTCTGAGCATCCCGGCATCACCCCGAGCTGCGTTGCAACCCCTCCACCCCAGCATCCCTCTCCCAAGAACTTTTAACCCTGCCCAGCCCATCAGTGGTACAGACAAGCGCTTCAGTGGGTGAAGGTTTGGGATGGGAATCGTGGGTGAGAAACTGTAAACACATTGGAGTTGCATGGACTGACTCAAAGGCAAGCGGTGGAAACTTCACAGGGGAACTTGAGGAAGGTTCTGGTGGGCACCAGGGCTGACCCACGAAATGCTTCCCAGGTGGGAAATCTGTGGCTCTCGTAGGTGGTCTTCAGGGTCCGTGTCACCTACTGCTCATCCTCAGACATGGCCTCATCGCACCTTAGGTGCTGACTGACATCCAGGTGTGGGGACTGATGCCGTCAGCTCTCTATAAATACCCTCTCTCTCTGCATTGCCTACAGACTGTCAGATTAGTTGTGTATAAAGTCACATTTTTCCTCGCCTGCCACATCTACAGTGTCATTATGAGGAGCAATGACTAGTTTGGTGCTTTACAAATGACGCTGAATTTGATTTCAGCACAGGATAAACCATATTTTTCCCAGAACAAGCAGGACTCATTTCAAGTGTCACGCAGTAAACTGGTTCACTTAGTTGCTGAAGAAGACACATAGCTCTCAGGATGACTAATTCTCGATGAGTTTGGAAAGCACTGGCTGTCTGCAGGTGGTATAAGGAAGTCCAATATGTCAAAATAGTCCTGTGTATGTTTGAAGTAGGTTCTAAGATTGCTTGCCTGCCTGAGCTGGACTGTTGAATTTCATCTTTTAATTCCTGATGTGAAAAGATTATCATGCTTTGGTACTTGGGGTTACATTTGTTTTCATGGAGCTATACAATTTCAGGAAATGTGACAAAACTCCATTTATAACATTTTAGTTTTCTTCACAAACCCAAAGCGTGCCTTTGCAAGAGGTATCCCTGCTAAACCAAATGTATATTTGGGGACAACAACTTGGATGTACCCTGCAGCGGATTAGAGAGAACCTAACTAACAGCATTTGTGTGAGAGCAGCCTGGTGACTAGGATACTGCACCGAAATGAAGGAGATTGGGGCTGTTCCCAGCTCAGCCACTTCTTTGTGCCACTCGGAGTGTCAGTTCGCCCTCCATACGGGGAGAGAAGAATGCTGTCTTACCTGCTATCAACCTTGTGAAGATAAAATCTACAACTTGCCAGCAAAGTGCTTGCCTATTATTTGATGACAGCTGCGCAAATTCCTTGGTGGATAGAAAAAAATATTTAATTTAATCTCAGCTTTTGAGATGGCATCTTTTCCTGTGACCTTGATGACTCCTGAGAGTCAGTGGAGGAATGCGTTTCCTTTGTTAAGAGTCTGAAAAGCTTGAACTATCTGTCCACATGCTTGAAAAGCCATTTGTCTGGCTACCAGCATCTGACCGCCCGGCTCAGCGGTGGAAGCTTTGCCCCGTGCTGCCTGTGCTCAGCAGCTACAGGTGCTCGTGAATCATGTCAACTCCGTCCAGAAGAAAGGGGGGACGCATCGTGAAGGAGTGCTAAATAACCCAGCAGTAGCTTGCTCCCTAGCAAACAGCATCATGAATTACGCCTGGTCCTGACAGCTGCGATTCACTCACTGTTAGCTACAGCTCTATGCTTGTCAGTCAAGGGGATTGTTTGGTGTTATGGGAGCGGGCTGATGGGAGCGCCTGAATCACTCCTAGGTTGAGCTGTAGGCGTTTGAGAAATCACTGTTGTCTGTCTCACCACTGTTCCTACCCCTCGGAGGTGTTTTTAACCTTTGAAAATGCTTGCTTGAAGCAGGGTGGAGTGTTTCTTGTGAACCCATCGCCCCCGTGCTACGTGGAAATGAAGATTACATCTCCGTTTGAAACGAGCCTGAGGTTAGGTGGCAAAAGCCCTTGCTTGGGCAGGGCTTAGCGAGCAGATGGTGAGGCAGTGGGTATAGAAATGGGGCTTTTGAGTCTCTCACGAAGCATGGAGCGAGGGAGCTGGGTGGGCTCCGGGCCGCGCTGTGGAGCCTCGCTGCCTTCCCTGGCCTGCCTGCATCTGCCGCCCCTCCCTGCCAAACCCACTGTGGGCTTGTCTGGTGAAGAAATGAGGACAGATGGCTTTCGCATGTTGTTAAAGTACAAGCTGAATCCAGGGAGAAGAACATAGGAAAAAAAAATGAACTAGGAAGCAGTAGAGTTAAAGCATCATCAAACCCCTCTGTGAAATTCCTCCTGGCAGCTGTTTTACATGAGCGCCAGGCGAGCCGAAGGGCATCGTCTGCCGCCAGCCTGGGTCGGGTGGGGGTTCGGTTACAAGCTCTGTCCTCCTGCAGATCTCCTTATTTCAGGTTTCCCATCTGTAAAATGGGGATAATTCCAGTGAAACCATGGGGACAGTGGAGGTGGCACCGAGCCCCTGACAAAGTCACTATGGCTGGGGTCTCCCCCTATTTCTGCATTGTCCCTTTTCCCTTTATTTCTGACCTGCACCGCTGCCCTGCCATGCTGCTCGGCACAGCGCAGGGCTGCCGGCAATGGGCTTGCCCTGAGAAGTTGATCTGTTTTTCTGCCATCTGTGTCCATCTTTCCGTCCTTTCTCCCTCTCTCCCATGCCAGCTGCTGCCCTTCTTTGCAGCTTCTCTGGGGGGAGCCCTGGAAATAAGGTGTAAAATCACCCCAGAAGGAATCAGCTTAGCTTGCAGCAGAGATTTAGGCTGGCTGCTAGGAAAAAGTTCCCAACCCTGAGAGAGGGGCAGAACAGTCTGCATTTATTTATGTATTTTTTTTAACTTTCTACCATTGAAACTTTCTGTGCGCAGAAGCAAATTTAGGAGCGAGGAAAGAAGGTGATGAGGATGTCCGTTTGCACAAAAGTATGGTATTGCCTCCAAACCTGCCTCAGATTTCACAATATGGATTATGTGGCTCCTGGGGGCAGAAGCCTGGCTCTCTGTGCACACACTGATGCAGAGAGGTGTAAGATGCTGCTCTTTAGCTTTGATAGGCTTTCAGGTGACTACTGTTGGTACAGGAAGGATGCGTCCTCCCCCTGCAGCACCGGGACAAGGAAGGATCGTCTCCCGTGCCTCTGCATTGCTATCGAAAGACCTGTAGGCTGCAGGGTTTTCCTGTCTCGGGCATCTTTGCCGCTCCTCTCTGTGAGCTGTAAGTGGATTTGGTTTGTGTGTTGTGAACGTGAAGTCCCTGGAGTTGTATAGATTTAGCTCTGCTCCTTTGGGGTACATAATTAAAAGCAAAAAAGAGAAGAAAAAACAAGCGTTTCAGAAAAGGAGGGAGATAAGGGATCCACTTCCCTGCCCATTCCCCATCCTGAGCCCTTGAAGGTAATGAGGGTTAAGCACTGACCGTCTGGGTTCTCATCAGTCTGTAAAAGCACTTTGCACAATATTTAAGTGGTAAATGAATATGGTCCAAGAGATAATTGTGTAACCTGACTGCAGGGAGCATACAGGGATGCATATTGATTTACACTGCCATACACAGTGAATGCAAGTGATAAGCTGTGACCAAGGCACAGTGGGTAAGGGGACAGCTGTAGCTAAAGCCTGTTATTGGGCTCTCCGCAAGCTTTAATTTCCCAGTAGCAAACCACCAGAGCCAGCCTGTGCCCATTCAGCAGGCGTTTGCAGTGTGCTCTGCTCCAGCAGCCATCACCACTTCAGAGGGATAATTTAATTTGCTTTAATTTTCTCTCATGGCTGGGAGGACAAGGGAGATGGGCAGTTGGTGCCACGTCTGCAGGAGCTGATGCCAGCCTTGCTGGTGCAGGGGTGCCTTCCTCAGGGAATATTATTCTCAGTATCAAAAGTTGCAGATACTGATGAGTTTAGAGGAGCGTGGGGTTTCTGGGACAACTTGCTTCCTTCACCTGCTCTTACAGATCCCAGTTTTTGGGCTGGCAGTCAGAAACCCTCCATGACTGAGCTCCCAAATTGTGTGCTACCTCCGTCCTCCCTGTCCCATCCATCTACAGGGGACGTGTCGCAGCAGCTGAACATTGTGTGGAGGCTAATGGCTCCATCACATCTCTAGGAGGTGGCAGAGGATTATGCTCATTTAGCGGAAGGGGTCTGGTACCAGGCTAGAAAGGCAGTTGGTTTTGGTGTGGTTGTGGTGCAAAACTTGAACGGATGCTGCCATGGCTGGGACTGCGGCTGAGCATCCAAAACGTAAAGCCAATTCTTCAAACCCGCAGCATTTCAGGCAATCTTCCAAAATGGATTTTGGGACATGTCTGGGCAATAGGAGCAGGGGATTGCTCTGTCCCATGAGCTACTAAACCAGGCACTGTGGTGCTCCTTGGGTGAAAGCGGAGACCAAAGCCTGGCTGACTGTAGGTGTGTGCTGGCTGCCTGTTTGAGTGCTGCTGCTGGCCAGCCTGGGCTCTGGGGCCATGCACGGCTGCTGCAGGAGCTGCTGCTGGCCCCACTCACTGCTCTTACAGCTGTACAGAAGCGGACTGAGGCCTTAGTAGCATCAATCTGGTTGTGATAGTTTTATTTATGAAGGATTCATCCAAGCTAATAAAAAAAGCACAGAATAAGGAACTATATCAATTAACAAATTAATCAAGCCAATAAAACCTGTCAGTGTAGCAATAGTGTTTCAGTGCTGTGGTGTAGAGACTAAGGCACCACCAAAGGCTGTGGCTTTTCTGGAGTCACTGCTGGAAGGACTCATTGGCTGGTGCTGTGGGTTTACCATCAACGGTAGCTCCGTACCATTTCCAAGACAAGGATAGGTGCGGAGTGGTAGGGCTCAGCTATGGCTGAAGGCTGCTGCCTTTTTGAATCATAAAAATGCTGTGTTTCTGCCTGTGTCTGTGCTGCTGCAGGGAGGCAGGAGGGGGCACGGTGTGCTGTGCCCAGCCCAACTGCCCCTGCCATGCCTGGGGTGCTCAGGGGAGGGCTGGGACCTCCTAAATACCCTGGGGAAATGATCTGGAGCTGGATGCATCATAGATAGCCACTGTAAACCTGCTGCATTCTGGCTTTGCTTTCCCACATAGTTTCAAGAAAGTTTCTCAGGTATGGGGAGTGAGGAGGGTCTGGGTGGGTCAGGGTGTCTGCGTGGACGAACAGCACTGCTAATGCCTGGCTGATCCACTCAGACATGCACAGAGCTCCTCTGGAAGGAGGCATGGCCAGATCCAGACACCCGTTTATGGTGTCTTTCTGCCATTGCGATGGTGCAAAGCAGCTTTTGGGGAAGTTTGATCAGCCAGAAGGTCAGAAGGTGCTCCAAGCGAATTAAATGTTGGTCGTTCATAATATTCCCCTGATAATATCCAATGCAAAATCCATAGCTCATGAGCAAGCTCGTCACAAGGCCTTAATACCGCAACCACAGGCCCTGTTACTTACATGCGATTGAAGATGTAGGTCACACGTTATGTTTTTTCTCTTTCCTGATCGGCTGAGCATAAAAGGCAGAATCCAATTTTCAGTGGCAGTAGACCTGATTACAAATTCAAATTTTTATTTCTCTGAGCAGTTTTGCAACATTTGCATTGTAATTTGCTATTTCCATAAACATTAGAGGTTCATTTGCTGGGATATTCATCCAGAGCAGATGCAAGAGGGCGAAAAGCACAGGCTTGGTGAAAGAATGAAGTCTGTGGATGCCTATCAGGAGAAAACGGTTTTGTCACATCTGGCCACCCTTCCATCTCATCCTGTTCTGCATACCCACTGCTGAGGTGTGTACACCTATTTTTAATGCCCAGGTGTTATAGCATAACATCCTGCTGCTTCAGCAAGGGGCATGGTTCACTTAACAGCTCTTTGATTATGCAGAGAGTTCACGTTCATCCTTTCAGGCTGAAATCATTTGCGTCTGAGGACAAGGAGAGAACTTTCCCACCCAAAAGGGAAATGATGTTGCATTACTGAGAGACCAGCCCAAGAAATAATATAATCTTAGAAAAATGCAGTTCCCTCGAGTAAAGGAAGCTCTGTAAACTTCAGCTTCTCCAAGCTGTTAGCATAGCTGTTGCCTGTGTTACAGTAATGCTGCTGTCAGACCCAGTCTACTGAAGTGCTCAGGAGCGTACTGGGGAAAAAGGGAATAAGATCCAGTTCCTGCTTACAATGAGGACCTCTTGTAAGATCTGAATACTTTGAGGTTTTGAATGCAGAATTTAGGACCTTGGGTCACATCCCTGCTTTCCTGTTAACTTGTTTTTTATCTCAGCTGGGTGCTGGAAATGTTGACAGTCACCCTTGGTCGTGAAGAGCTTGGAGAAGGGGCGTGCAGAGCCAGGGTGTGCAGAGGGATCAGCTGGAAGATGGTACAACAACTGCAAGGTTTCCACTGACTGCGGTGCTGGGGTCAAAAGTCTGGTGGAGAGGAGACTGGGGAGAGAGAGGTTAATTTTTAGAGCTGTCAGTGTTTGGGCAAACCCATGCAAGCGAGAGACACATGATAAAGTTACTCTGTGAGCAGTACCTGTGGCTTGTCCTCTTCTGCTCACCACGGGGTGGGTGGCATTAGCATATGCCATGGTTTATTTTGGGCTCTGCAGCTGCCCAGTGTGTACGGGTCCCATAGCCAGGGCATGAACAGAACCAGGGGGGCCCTCCTTGGTCTGGGTGCAGCAGCTCCCCAGGCCGGACACTTAACTAGAATCTTCTCTAGCAAAGTGCCTGTCTTTGTGAGACCTGTAGGGACATGCTGTCTTGGAGGTCTTTGCCTCCCATATTAATTTGTTTCAACGTTGGAGGACAGACAAAGCTGTCTCGGGAGTTTCATCTCTTCAGAAACCAGAATAAAATGCATGAGATATAAAAATATCATTTTAAAAGTACCTGAAATGCAAAAACCAACCTCAGGGTACTTATAGGAAATATCCTACAAGGTGTCGCAACTCCCGTGCTGCTGCCCCCATTCCCTCCCGTGGCTTTGGATGAAGGTATTCTCTGTTGCCTGTCCTTCGCACAGGCAGGGCTGTTGAGGAGGGTTATAGCTGCTTCTGCATCGGCTGTGCCCTTGGCTTGGAGTAATTTGATAAATAGTTTTGCAGTTGGTTACTTAAGCATCTCCTTAGCTGCAGTCAGCACCTCAGCTGTGGGCGAGGGAGTGCTGCTGCCAAAAGTCAGGATCTGTGTCAAGAGCCTCCTAAGATTTGGCCGTCTTTTGGTAAAACCCCAACTCCTGGAGTTGTCGTTACAGGAGGATTGCTTAGAGGGGGAGAAAAATAACTTCTGGCTGTCGAGGTGGTAGATAAAACCCCCCTGAAAACATGAGCTGCAAATCCAGGAGACACACAAGAAGTCCACGTTGGCTGTATTTAAAAATACTGTCAGCTCAAAGCTGATCTCCAGAGGATTTGGAGTCCAGACGGAGGGGCCATTTCAGACACTCCTGCTTGGCAGGGCTCTGCCTGTGTGTCTGCAGGAGAAGTGCAACCATCTTAATTGTCTTGCTTTGCTGGGAAAAGAGAGAGTGTGCAAAGTGCAGGGCAATGCAGCAGGAAAACTGGGTGCCAACCCAGTTGTTTCTGTCCAGCTGTGTGAGTACTTTGTGCAAGCACCTTGACCTTGGCAGATTGACTCTCCACTGGGAGAAGCAAGCTCCATCTGCCTTTTCATTCTTTGTAAGGACATAAAGCTAGGAGGACTTTTAAAACTGCTTTCGCAGCACCCTGACCATGGTCTGGCTAGTTTAAGCTGTTTGAGGGTGAACGCGTCACTCGCAATGAAACCAGATGCTGCAGGTCCTTCCCTTGACCCTTCTGCATGAGCACCCCATCTTAGGCTCCCAAGTCAGTGCTTGCAAAAAGTCCTCTGGAAATGTCGCGACCTTTGCAGTTCTTTCGCCAAGGCAAACATAGAAATGTTTGAGGGACCTTTTGCACAGTGGTTAGATGGCAATGAGGCTCTTGCAGCTGAAATTTGGGAGAAAATACCCTTTTCTTTTTAACCCTGAGCTAATTTAGCTCTGGGATGAAATCAGCTAGGAAAGGACTGAGGAGGAATGTTAAGTGATCTGATAGAAAGGCATGCAAACTGTGCATGAAAAATTAACTCAGCAGGGTTAATGGTTTTCCCAGGGGTACAGCTGAGGCTGCATCTCCCAGAGGATGTCATGTTGCACACAGACATTCAGGGTGTTTTTCTCAGCATTTTTCAGCATGCCGTGATGGCGGAGGTTTTAAAGGCCATTACAGGAGTCAGTCTGACCTCTTGCCTCTATAACAAGGCAGACATTGTTGTAATTTCTGCTACCAGAACCACCCTCAGATTCCCTCAGGGATGTCCAGACCATGGAAGAAACCTCGTGCAGGAGTTTTGGACTGATGGGCAGGCTCCTTTGGGTTGCCAGTAGCAAAGGAAGGCTCTTTTTTTTCCTGAAGAGCATGCTAAAAGGCATTTCTGCATCTGGAGTGACAAGAGGAATTTGGGTCTATAGAGCACAATTATCCACGTCACCGCTTGTTAGGACGCTGGCGTTAACACCCTTCCTCTTGTGGAAAATCTCTTAAGCCCTGAGGACTGGCGTGAAACATCACGCTCTGTTGAACTTTGCTGAAGTGGGGATGAATCACACTAAGTTGAAGATTTGGCTTCAATATATGGTCGGAAAGATGCCTTCAGTGATAGCCTAGCAGGAGGGTACTGCAGCCCACCCAGGGCAGCAGGACCTGTTTTGATGGGAGGACAGCACTTCTTGGGAGTTGGGGAGCGGAAGTTGGAGGTTGGATATTTGAGGGTTTTTTAAATTTGGTTTTAGTTTTGAGTGTTCTATAAAAGCAAAAGGCAGGTCTGGAAGGGATCTAAAGACATATCCCAAGGGATCTCAGGACATCTCCCCTGGCAGGATCACCCCAGAAGATGTTTATCTAACATGTTTTTAAAAGCGTACTCCAGAGAAGGGTTTCACAGCATCTCTGAATAGTTGTCCCGCTACATCCACGCCGTTATAGGTAAGAAAACACTTTCTTACCAGGGAAATTGAAGTGGCTGGTAGTTAAACCTTCTACAAAGAAAGAGATCCCATACAAGTGGTGGCCAGGTTTGATCCTGCATAACTTGTAAGATCTCATGAACTGACAACTTAAGGTAATTTAGCAATCTGGGGAGGTAACACAAAAGGCAACCCTGGGTATTGAACTGATTTCTTCCCCTGTGATGGGAATGAATTTCCAGGCGTGGAAACATCGGCAAAACAATTGCACATGAATTGCTTTTCTTGTCAGTTGGAATCAAGGACCCTGATTGTGGAGCATAATACTGCTCTTGTAATTCAGCCTTTATCTTTGTGCTGGAGCTGGGCATAATTGTATCTGTGTCTGGAGGGACAAGGAGAAGGGTTTCAGTAGCTGGTGCTCACAAAGGCATCTTTAGAAGGCTCCTTACCCCTGGTACAAGCTTGGAAGAGCTTAAAGGAAAATACCCCTGAGTAGCTTTAGGCATTTGAACAGTCATCATTGTTTGATTCGGATTCAGTTACAGGACTAACATCTAAATGTTAATTCTTTTTAGGACATTATCAGCTCTTTCAGCAAACACAGAATGGGGCTGCAGTATTAGACTGGCAGCCAACTCTGCAGATAAAATCCCTTTGAAAGGATGTTTCTTAGGAGGGAAACTTGATCAGAGAGTGCAGAATAATCACGAAGATGGTCTTTTGTGAGGGACTTGGAGCAAATATGATGCATGAAGAAAGTCAAATGAGGACCAGGAGGCTTCTGATGTGGGGGATGGGAGTACCAGCAATTTTGTGGCCTCCAAGAACAGCCTGAACCATGCAGACAGAGATCCTTATAATCCTGTCCTGTAAATTGCTGGTATACCTGGAGATCATATGGTGCTGGGTAAGCCACGTCACATGCTGGGTTAAGACCAAAGTTGATGGTCACTTGATGGCAAGAACATGCCAAGGCAGTCAGTGTGAGGTGGCTCTGTGCTCGTTAATGTGGGTCAGTGTGTGGGCAGATGGGGTTTGCGTGCAGATACCTGGCCTTTTCATCCTCTGAGCTGCCTTGCTCATCACACAGTGCCTGTATGCATCAAGGTAGGCTGTGATCTGACCCTGACTCCCTGTGCGTCCTCAGTGACAGCTCGGAGGGTGACATCCCAATCCTGCCCTTCCTCATCACCCATTTCCACGGCTGGCTGTAGGGCTCGGCTGTGGGCCTGCCTGCTGCATAGCAGAGACCTGAGCGTAGCTGAAAGAAGGTGTTTTGTTTTCAGCCTCCCCAAAACACATGCAGAAAGGCACTGGAAATGGTAAATCCCTTCCCCTCTGGTTCTCAGATAGGAAATGTGTGACTGCAGAGGCAGTGGCAGGAGGGACACCCGCTCCAGCTGCCCTGCGGCACTCTGCTCCTCTGTGGTGGCAGTGATGACCAGCTGGTGGGTGCCAGCGGGGAAGAACCTGGCTCGTCCCCTGGAAGAAGGAGGTCTGGCGCCATCCTGAGCGCTGCCACCACTGCTTCCGGCAGCAGATTGGTGCGGTGTCATCTAGGAAATGCGATTTAGATCAGCATCCTTTGGCAGCAGATGGGGGAAGGGAGGTGGGGGCCCTTATCTCTTCTGGGGATTAATTTCTCTGTAAGCTGCTCTTTTTTTTTTTTTTTTTTTTTTTGCCTGTTTGCCTTTTTCTCCATCCCTTTGCAAGTCTCACCATCCCTTGCTGGAAGAGTGGGAGCCACGAGAGGATCCATGGCTGCCATGACACCATGCTCTGCATCCCACCTTCACCTGGGAGGCAACACCTGGGTATGAGGCTTGGGCTGCTGTCAGTTTTCCTCTGGGATGGGGTTGGGTTTTGCCAGTCTACATGGAGGGAAAAATCCAGCAAGCCTTGTATCTGTGTGTCACCAACTGCATCCACCCCTTGGTGGCCTTGTGGTCCTCCTGCATCCAAAAGCACCCTTCATCCCTCTTGTCCCCACCATATCCTTGAGAAGTTACTCAGTTGCCAGGTTGGTCATCATCCCTGGTGTGGCTGCTGGCCAGCAAAGCTCTTTGGTGTGTGCTTGGCATTAAGTACAGAGAATAGCTTCCCAGGGAGCTCTTCTTAAGTGCATTGCTGGAGTGAAGCTCCGGTCAAGACACCTGGACCAGAGTCCACCCTGTGGCAGTGGGCAGCTTCACTTGGATCATGGGAGCCTGTGACAGCCCCCGGCTGCACACAGCATGGCCTCTCAGCATGGCAGCACCCCTTTTGCTATTCCCTCCTCCATCTTCCCAGTATTTATTGTCCCTTCCTGGCTGTGGGAGGCAGCTCCTGGGCTCAGACCACTTTGGAGGAGGGACCTGTGGTTTTGTTTCCGGAGTCTAACATGAAAATACCGCCTTTTTTTCTCCTGGGTCTGTAAAGGGCCGGAGTCCTCAGCTCCTGGGGCACATGGCTCCCGTGGCACATACATTTCACACCACTGGGCATCACTTCTTGATGCACATTAATGTTTGTGCAGAAAAACTGTGCTTTGGCCTGTAGTTCTGGTGGTTTTAAGCACAATCCCAAATAATAATGGATATCAATACTTGGGTTTTTAAACCTGCAAGATTCATTTAAGTTAAATACAAGTCACTGAGCTATTGGGAGTAAATAAGCCACACAGAGTGACTGTGGTTATACATGAGGTCAGACAGAATGAGCTAATGCTCCCTCTGGCCTTGAAATTAAACTTTTCAGAAAGCAAAATTTCATCCTGCAGCTTCTAAGCTGCTAGTGCCTTTCCTTATGGAGAAGCCCGAGCGCTCTGCACCTTGTGAGGCTGCTCATCCCCTTATCATCAAAATATACCCCTGCTTGGAAGCAATTTTCTTATATTACCCAGTTTAAATTAATGTGGGCAGCTGCTGAGGTCATGTGGGTGCAAGAAAGCTATACGATGGAGTGTGATGCCCTAGTTAACATGCCAAGGGTAATCAATCTCTCCATAGCAGCAGCGGGCTAGCTCCCCTGGAAATATTGTTCTAGCAAGCCCCACATGAGATTTTTACCAACTGCAAACCTTGCAGACAAATTCCACGTTTCTGGAATTATTCATGTGAGAGCTCTGGAGAAAGGTCCATGTTAGAAATGAAACTTTTCTGCTTACAAAAGTCAACAGTGGTATCGTCCTGCTCTCTCCAGCCCCTTTTCTTTCCACTTAACGAGTGCTATACACACTGCCATGGCTTTTTTCCTTTTTTCCCCCCTTTCTTTTTTGCAGCCAGGATGTTTTTTCTTGCCTTTTTATTGTTCCAGTGACCTAGCAACTCCACTTTGGTGGAGCCCTGCCAGGAGACTTCCTCCCCGAGCCGTCTGACAGACTCCAGCAGCACTGCCCTCGGATGGGAGCACAAGTTAAAATGACACCAGGCTGGGTCCCTGCACAGCTTTCGCTCTGCCCTAGTGAGTGCCAGTGAGGGTATTGCTGCCTTTCTGCCGAGCAAAGCTTCCAGGGGACTTTAAAAACCCTGGAAAGAGAAAGGAGAAGCGCTGCGTGGGTGATGTTTTCTGTAACATTTCTGCAGGGTGTTACAGAAAAGCCAGGAGGATTTTAGAAGTGAATTAGGTGTTGCTAGGTTTTAGCATTTGGGAGCTGCGGTGCAGGCAGGGTGGTTGGAGACATTTCAGCTTCTGGTGGTGGGAGGTGGGATGGAGAGGAGGTGTGAGTGCTCAAAGAGCCATGCTATTGGGGAGATTTCTTTTGGCTTATTTTTATTAATTTTTACTGAGAACAGTGAGAAAGAAATCCCTTTGGTAAGCGCTCCTGGGCCTCATCAGCTGGTGCTGGGGCAGAGCTGCCTTCATACCCCCTGGAGCTGCAGGGACTTTTCTGGCATTAACACTGGGAGACAATGTCAGAGGGGATACTTTTGAGGTAGAAAATAAATAAGCCAGCAAGCAAGCTAACACAGATATTTTGGGCTTTTTGCTCAGGAAAAGCATGGGGGACACGGGTCCCAGGGCCTCTGGGGCTAGAGGCTTGACCTTTTTTCGCTGGCTGGCTGGCTGGCTGGATTGGGACTTTACTAGAGTCTCATCATGGTTATGGGGGTTTTTGAGAGTATGGTTGTCATGAGATGGCTTAACCCTGTTGGAGGTGGACTTGTATTTGAACGTGTTTTCCAAAGACTCGATAATAAAACAGAACTTTCTTTTTTTATATTCAGTTGCCAAAAGCTATATAAAAACAAAAGCCCATGAAAAGAGGTTTAAGACACTTCTCTGAGTCCTGGGACAGTGGTTTTCAGGCAGCGTGGGTCCGTGTGGTCCCAGGGATCTGTAGATTCAACCCAAAATGTGCAAGAAAGATGAATAAGAAGCACAGGATTTCATAGGCTTGAGCTGGTGATCTGGGAGCCTGCACCTCCTCAGGGAGATATCTAGGACACCCAAATTAAGAGGCTGGAAGCCTCTGGATAAACTGGACAACATCCTGTCTCTGCACTGTGCAGGTTTTATCCCTGGCTGCAGGCGGGCTTTATGCATGTATCCCACGCTTTTGGAAATGACCACAGGTTTCTGCGTGCTCTTTATTTTGGAGTATCTGTTTATCTGCTTAAGGATACTACTCCTAAGAACAATAATTGGATCCTTTTTTTTTTTTTTTCTTATGGCATCTCCAAGCATCAGGCTCTGAGATCATGAAAAAAATGGTAGGAAGCAAAAATGGCCTTTAGCATCCTCTGTGGTTTTACAGGTCCTGGAGGGGAGGTGGTGTGGAAGTGCAGTGTTTTTGTCTCATATAGGAGCACTGCAAGCAAAGTGCTGTGGCCTGTCATAGGAAAGGCTGAGGAAAATGCCAACGTCCCCAGCCCCGTGGGCATCCATCATGCATAGTAGCTGGGCAGGTGTTAACCACTCCTTGGCACTTAGAGCTTGCAGGGTCTGCTGCTGGCAGTAAGCACCCATCATCTCTCTCAAGCTGACATATTAAAGCTCCAGCCACCTTTGGTGGCTGCATAAATCCTTTGTATTATGGTTAAAATGATTTGACATCCTGGAAATTACTGCCTTGCGCTGTGTGGTACCCAGTGGGAGAGGATGAGCAGCGTGAGGACCAGGGCAAGGAGCTGCCAGGGGATGTGTCTATAGGGCACACCATCCAAACCAAGCCTTGCAGCAGGGTGGGAGGCGCTGGCAGGGCTTTCCTGCACCTCTTCTCTTCCCCGTCCACCCTCGCTCACCACCTTTCAGCATCCAGCCTGAATAATTCCTTTTATTAATATCAAAAGAATTAGTAAAAAAGGTTTGACTGCATGTGATTAAAAACCTCTTGCATTCTTCCGGTGCTTAGTGCACATGCGGGACCTTCCCCAAGCAATGTTATAAACGTGTTTATGCTTGAATGACCCATCTCAAGCATGAAATTTTTTTTTTAAGCTCCATTTCAGCCCCCCCCCCCCCGCCCCGTTCCCCCCCCACCTCGAACTGCTTCTTTCAGGGCAAGAACAAGGAAGGAAATTGAAAATCCCAGAGAGCCCTGGACAGTCCAGATTTAGGGCTGTAGCTTTTGTTCGCACAAACTCACTTGGCTTCTAACCGGCCTCCACCCATGATCCCGACATCCGCAGCAGCCGTTCAAAACACAGTGCAGAGCCCGGCCCCAGCCCCGGCAGGGACCAGCAGCCACCCGCGCCACCCACTGTGGGGATGGCAGCCCCGGCTTTGCTCCCCACTTCTCCTCCGTCACAGCCTGCTTTTCTTCCTAACCTTTTCATACAGGCTGCAAGGAGTTTTCTAAGTTGAGATGAGGGTTTTTTTTTTCCCTCCATGAGCCTCGGATGATGTTAAGATTATGCAACGTTAACAGATGTGGGCTTTATAATTATAGCTGCCTGTCCTCGGGAGGAGCCTGCTTTAGCTTCACGCGCGCTCAGCTCAGCATGAGATGCTCCCAGGGTGGCCATAGCCCTGGCAAAATAGATGCCACATGGGCAGCTGAACCGGGAACGGTCCCTGAGGAATCACTACCCTCCCAAGGAGGGACAGCTCTGGGGTGAAGAGCTGCTCTGGGCAGCCAAGCAACCATTCTTGGCTTTCCTCATGTGCAAACACAGATTAAATTTGCATTCCCTGGTCAAGGGAGTATTTTTCTGCCCTTTGAGGAGAAAAATTCCTTCTGCAGGAAAGCAGCGGCCCTGGGATAGCTCATGGTGCACCTTGACTGGCTGCGATGCTACTGCCAAATGCTGTCTGCAGTGATCCTGCTCCCTTGATGTTAGCAGGATACGTCCCTCCTCACTCCCTGCTCTAAAATTTTCCTGAGAGATTGCAACCACTGCTGAAAATTTACAGTATTGTGCTTCTCAGTGTTGTGCTGTCCCATGGTTCAGCCTTGAGCACCACCATGGCGTTGCCCTGGCAGCAGCCACCTACTGGCCAGGGCAATGCCTGTGCTGCACCCAGGGATGGAGACAGAAAATCGCTGGTCCAAAGGAATTTTTCAGAAGTCTCGCAAGGTAGACATCCAGACAGACTGCCAGGGGCAAACCCAAAGCCTCGAAAAATCAGCTGGAACTTGATCTGTTTGTCCTGGCCATGTTATAACTCAGCTCCCAGCAAGCTGTGGACTTGTTATGCTTGTGAAGAAAAAGTAGCTCTGAGCCTCAACCTGTCTGGTGAGCATCACTGCTAGTTTTAACTGGGAATAAAAACACTGGTCCGGTGGGTGGCAGGAGGATTTTGTGATGGAAGTCAAATAATTCTCTTGGTGGCTGCAGTTGCGTGGAGTTAAAATACGGAAAGCAGTTGGCAGCTTAGGGTGTGATGAAATTGTTAGTGACAAATTGGTACCTGAGCTAAAGGGCTGCTCTGCTTTAAGCCTTTAATGCATCAGGGGAGGCCAGATGGTCCTGTGTTTATTTATGTGGAAGAAGTTTGCATCTGGTCCATCCGCTCCAGCAGAGGGTCATCTTTGAAGGCTAATTTCTGCAGGCAAGTGATAGAGAAGATTGCCGTTGTCTTGCACTTCTGGCAGGCTTGATGGCTCTGTGATGAGCTGAGACGTCATGTCTATTTTGTTAAGCAGCCTGATTTTTGTTTTTTTATGTTTCCATACGCTCATGCTCTGCACCCACTAAAACGCGGAGCTGAGCCTGTGCTGGAACAAGGTTTTTCTCCCTGCACTGGGGCCTGGCATACCTTGCGGGGCAAAGTTAAAAATGCCAGATGATTCTAAAAATCCTGTGTAAGTAATACCTTCTTATTCAGCCTGTCCACTCCCTGGCTGCACTCAAAGCCAGGTTTGCTGGCACCCATGATAAGGGGAAGGGTTTTGCTTCATATTATTCCCAGCAGCTCTGCAGAGCCAAAAGAGGACAGAGAAAAATCCGGGGTGGATTTGCAGGGCGAACAACAACCAGACGAGCAACCAGCAGCAGCAGCATTTTACTTTCAAACCAGTTGCCATTCAACCAAGGGTCATGGCTGAAGGTACTGCTTGCTGGCATTTCCAGGGTTATTTTTAAGAAGTGGCAATTAAATGCCTGCTGCAGTGCCCCACTATATATTTTAGCGTGCCTGGCTGGAGCGCTTGTTGACAAATGACTTGGCAACCTGAGAAAGCAAATTTCCCTCTGTCTATTCTCATTCCCTAAGGGTTTCTTTAAGTAACTGCTGCTTTGCCTTTTTTCTGTGCAGCAAAGCCAGCTGCCGGGGCACAGTAAGCATGGGCTGCACAGCTGAAAGCTTTTAGCGAGAGGGGAATGGAGGGAAATTCAGTGTGTTGCCCTCCAGCCCACCCAAACTTTTCAGCTTCAGGGCTGCTATAAATGACTTGTGGGCTACAATTACAGGCTGGCTATTGGCTTGCAAATGAGCGTAGCGAGCACCCCCGTGACTTTGCACCCCTTCTTCCAGGGGGCAACAACAAGCCGCTTGTTACATGGGACAGGATTTGGCTTATGGGACAGGGCAGGCTCCAAATGGCAGTGGCTGCTTAGCATGCTCAGCAAGTTGGACATTGCAGCCATGGCTAGGGCTGTCATTGAAGGCACCTGAGGGGCTCCCCTCCACTGCAGCTCTTGTCTCCTTGGGCCTCGTGGTGCTCAGACTCCTGGGATGACATGCAGACTGTCCTACCTACATATCTCTCTTTGCTTTGTGAGTTCCCACTGAAGCTATTGCAGAAGGAGAGAGGAGACCACTCCCAATATTGCCACCTCTGGCATGGCAGGTACAGCAACCCCAAAGGAGACACGCAAGGCAAGGAGGAGTAGGTGTCCCATGAGGGTTTCTCTGAGGCACAGCTTTCTTACAGAAAGTGCTTGGAGGCCAAGGACAGATGTGCAAGGCTTAACCTTGAATATCAGAACTTTTTGGCAGAGACTGAGCAGTGCCTTTAGCCACTGTCCGTGTATCATCCACAGCCCTGGTTTGAGATGCTGTGTGTGTGCAAGGCAGGTTACATCCTGTAGCCTGGGGAATTTTTGAGCTGCAAAGTGGGAGAAGTTCCTCTGCCTTATATGACTTTTCTCAGTTTCTTGAGAGGTTTCAGACCCTGCCATGCTAAACTGCAGTTTCTCTAGCCAGGCTCCCACTCTGCCCACCCAACGAGTGGAGCATGCTATGGGCTATTCCAGCCCAGAGATTGCATTTTGGTTATAAGAAAGATGGGCAAAACTGGGATCTCACTGTTTCAGATGACATAGCAATGCTTTGGACTCGCTTTGACTTGCTGTGGACTTTGAAGAACATCTGAGGCTGCAGTGCCAGCCAAGCCTTGGGGCTGTAATGTAGGGCAGGGACGATTGCTGATGGTTTTCATGTGACTGCTGTGCACAGCCCTGGCTGGTACCGCAGGCTGGAAACCCTGATTCCCCTGCCAGTTCTCACTGGAACTGCTCATGGCAGCTGCCAGTAGATGCTCTGTATCAGGCAGTATCAGGCTGATGGCAGACCTAAGGCTGAAGTTACAGCTGCCGCACCGAGTGCTGCCAGTGCTCAGTGTTAATGATTGAGCCAAGAAGTTGGCCACTGAGTAATGTCTTCAGTCCTTGCTCAGGGCCTGATTTGGGAACATGTTTATATTGTAGAGATGCACACAACTGTGTGCTTTTGGAGATCTTGTAAAGCCATGTAATGCCTGTTGACGTCCCTAGGAGAAGTTGTTCTGGGTCCATGAGATACAGCAGATGGTAGAAATGCAGAAAAGAAGAAACTTGTGCAAAGAGGGGGTGAGATTGCTGCTGTTACACATCGGCATCACAAGGAGCAAGTAGAGGGAGGGGAAGAGCTAGCTAAGCTAAAGGGTAATGATGGCTTGAGAACCAGCATTTATTCCATAAATGTGTTCGTTCATTCTCTAATTAAATGAGAAAACAATTCTGGGTGATGGGAGAGGTAGGAGTTTGGAGCAGCCTTCTAGCAGAAGCAAGAGAGCAGACCCAAACACTTTTAGGATGCAGCAGGGGCTCTGGTCCTGTTTGCTCACGGAAAATGGACCTGCAGATGCACAGTCGTCTTCTCCATCTTATTTCTGAGTTCTGGTAGACATTAACATCAGATATGCCAAAATGTCCATCACCTTGGGGTGCTTTAGCACCTGGATAGTCTGTGTAATCCACACCATGTGTTGATCTCTGCTTGTCCTGGTGCCTTGTGGTGGCTGGATGGCTTATGCCAACCCTCCTGTTTGCCCTGCAGTTCTCAGGCAGCTTCATGCTGGCTCTCTGGTGGCAGTAGGATTGGAAGTGAGGCATCCAGAAAGCACTGATCAGGCAGACAGAGGGGAAGATCTGCGGGGCCCTCCCTGCTCCCATCACACCTTCAGGATGGGGCACATGGGCTGTGCTGTGCTCCAGCTGGCCATCAATTCTGGTGACCTACACACTTCTCCCATGGACTCCACACTGCACATATTTCCATTGGTTATTTGTTTAAGGCTTTGGGTTTTTTCCTCCTTTAGAGATTTATTTCTCCTAACACACAAAAAAGCATGGGGGTGCTGAACTGCATGGACACAAAGGTGGGTTTCAGCATTTGGCCCCACAGACCAATCTAATTTCCATTGGTGTGAATCCAAAAATAAATTTCTGGTCTGTGTCTTGATTATGCAAAATTTTCTCTGGTGTAAATGAGATCAGAGCTTGGCCTCGATATTACTGCAGTGAGCCGAGCCTGCACATCCAGCACTGATGGGATTTTAATTTTTTCTTGTTTTTCCCTTCAGTCATCGAAAGCAGTCATCGGGCAAGAAGTTTGGACACAGAGACAAGGACTTCTGGTGCTCTTGTGGACAGCACGGAGATGGTGACGATGCTGGCTGGCAGCAGGGAGCAGGCATCACTGCCTGCCAAGCACAGTGCGTTGCCAGCGGCGAGTGAAGTCAGGGGGCATGTCAGTCTCGCCGGTGGTGGGGATTTCACCCCACCAGGAGCAGCGTCCCCAGACAGCCCATCTGCTGGCACAGCGACCCACCTGCCCGCCCACAGCCATCCTCCTGGTGAGTTTTATCAATGAGAGAGTCCCTGTTTGCCTTACCCAGTCCATGGACCAAGCATAGATGGTGGGTTAGGAAGGATTCTCACCCTGTTGCTAGAAATTCAGATTTTTGGAAGAATTCCAATCCTAGGAAAGCTGATTTTTTAAAAAAATGTTACAGTGAAGGTGGTTTTTGGGAGCTGCCGCTGTCGTTATTCACCACCCAGGAGCACCCCAGAGAGTCTTGCTATCTATGGACCTCAAAGCAGAGTGGAGACCTCCCTGCATCCCCATGCCTCCTCCTGGGAGGAGTTGAACCCCATTGCGAACTCAGCTGAGATTAAGGGTGCTTAAGTTAAGAATATTCAACCAGCTGTATCATCATTTATAGCTGAGGTCCTCACGTGGAGATCGCGCAAGTGAACACTTTACCTTTGGGCTTGTTCATAGTCTTCACCACTTCTGGTGGGACTGTAGTCACGAGTAAACAAATGTTCTTTGTCAAGCATGCACTAAATCAAAGCCTGTTTCCCACAGGAGAAGGACAAGGCTGTGCTGACTGCCCCGTCCCCATTTCAGGTTTTCTCTTAATATCCCCAGATGAAATAAGTGTCTCAATGAGATATGAGCATAGAGGTTATCTTTAATTTTTTAATTCCATTTTTTTTTTTTCTGCTTAGGGACTACAGTGTGGAGCTGGCATGTCTAGGCTGCCAGCTGCTGGCTGTTTCTAGCATAAGCTATTTACTGTCTTGTGCGTTTTTAATGTTTCCGAAAAAAATAAAAAGTAAATCTGTTTCTCTTGCCGTGCGCAAATGAAGACAAATTTTGAAATACTGATTATTGTTTTTTGGTAACAGCAGTTACCGAAAGTTTGTTCCCAGTATTCCCTCTTGTAGTGTGCTCTATGTTAACTAGAGGAAACATGGGGGATGCTGCTGTGACCCTGTCTATTGTATATGGTAGGGCTGGGTACCACTGCAGGTGATGCTGCTGCCACCCCAGCCAAGTCATGCTAACTTGTCCAGGGGAAACATGATTCTCTCTGTGTTGCTGTCCAGCCACTGGAAGCCATCACCATGCTGTGGGCAGCTGGGAGAGAAGCAAGAGGGCTCTGGCTTCTCCCAGCACCCCTGCAGCTACTGAGAGGACGCTGTGGGTTTTGGCAGCCATCAGCACCGATTTGGCTGAGACGACGCTGAGCGGGCACCGTGGGGTCCGCGATGTGACAGGGTTCGACAACATGGCAAGGACGGTCCTGCTGCCTCCCTCCATGAAGACTAGTCCCCCAGGTGAGATGTCCCACTTCAGCCTGGGAACGAGGTGGACGCTCTTCCCCGGAGAAACTGGGCATCAGTTAAGCCTGGCTTCCCTGCATTGCTAGAGCTTTGTGCGCTGGATCCGACCCTCCATCCTCACCATGTGCTCAGGGCAGTTTTCTAGCTTGCTTCATGCACAAGGGTGGAGAGAAGGATCCATGTGGCTTCTCCTGGCCTTGAAAATTAGGAATTACTCCGTGCAGCTCCCAAACACAAAGTTGCTGTAGGCAGAGTAGAGGCAAGGGGGCTGCGGGCTCTGGGGGGAGGTGGAGGGTGACAGCGGAGGATGCTGAGTGGGCAGCTCAGCCTGTTTCTGTGCTCTCATTTGCTTTCCCCATTGCCTTGCAGGCACCACCGGCCCATGTCAACCGGCAGACACAGTGGCCTCTTCACCCAGCCCCTCGGGGAGCAGTATGGGGACACCGCAGCCCCTCCCCAGCACCCCTCTCCCTGGCTCTCCAGGACAGCCCCAGTCTTCCCCCCAAGCTTCCAGTACCCAGACTGGTGTGAACCGCACGGCACTACACCTCAGGGACGTCACAGGGGACTCCACAAGCCCTTTCCTCACGGCATTGCCTGCCACTGACAGCACTTTTGGAAGTGAGCTTTGCTGACCCATGGGTTTGTTTTAGAGCCTTAAAAAGCTTTTATATAGCTTTTTCTTTCTTGAAGCAGAGAAGATGCTGTGTTTTGCTTGTGCTTCGTTTATTTCTATTTGGGTGGCTAGCTGAAATTCCCTGCTGAAAGCAGGAAAAAGCAATGGGAAAAATAATTTGGTCAAAAACCCCCACTTAAATAAAAAGGTCTTTGGACCTTATCACTGTGTTTTCTGCAGGATGGGCAACTGCAGCTGTGAAATATCTTGGCTGGTTCAGTGCTAGCTGCAGAGCCAAGGTGAAGTCCCAGCCCCACCTGAGCTGCATGTCCCACCCGACTGGTGCTGCTGTGGGGTGTGAGGTCGGTAACCCACGCTCACAGCCACGCCGGGTGGGTTTGCTGTCGGCTAGACGGGGTGAGATGCCTGTGCTCCAACAACATGTACGGGACAACAAACCCGAGATCCCTGGGCTCCACATCTTCCCCTTGTTTGCTTTGCAAGCAGATATTTCTAGAGTTCTCAGAAACAGAGACTTTGCCCCACTCCACAGGAACTTATTGAAAACCTTGGCATTGCTGAGTTCTTATCCTGTTCCTGGGGCTTGCCAGGAGCAAATGCATCCCCAAGACTCTCACATTAACACATCCCTTCCGTCTGCCACAGCTGCTGGGAGCAGCAGTGCGGCTGCAGAAAACCCACGGTCCAGTATCCGAAGGGCAGCGCCTGGCTCCGTGGCTCAGCCGCTGGCCTCGGCACCCTCCTCGGTGGCCCCAGTGTGGGGGCGTTTCTCCGGGCCCTCCACAAAGCGCCAGCTCGCCCCTTCTCACCCAGCTTCGGAAAGCACTGCTGCAGGTGAGCTCAGTTAGTCTATGAGTTGTTGTTTTACCCTATTTTTTTGCTGGATTTTGCCCTTCCTTAAGCATTTTTTCTCTGTGTTCTGTTAAGGCCTGTGATGTATAGTGAGCTACAGGCTCGTATGGGAATGTGGCCATGCTCAGGTTTCCCCGCTTTGCTGTTTGATACCATACTCAAGCTCCAGAAAAATACTAAGAGAGCCTGGGCTGATTTCCACCAGTTGTAGAGCAAAGGTGGGATTTAAAGGCAAGTCCCTGCAGTCCTTGTCCTGTGGGGTTGCTGCTGTCCGAGCCGCCCCGGCTTTTGTGAAGCCGTGCTGTCCTGGTGGCAAGCCCCGAGTTTTGTGCAAGGTCTTCCTGTGGTGAGGGGATTCATGCCTTTCCAAAAGAGCACTTTGTCAGGATTGAAAACTTCCTATGCTTAATATCCATATGTGCACTGTAAGCATCTGGGAAGAAAATGGATCCATCTGTTTATAATTTCATGTGTATAAATTCAGGGTTTTTTTATTGTGTCGTAGCTGTTGGAAGCAGCTACCAGCCATCCAACACCTCGGCGACGGAGAGGAGAGTTTCGGATTTCTCCACCACCAGTACCTCCATTTCCACAACAGCCACCAAGGGTGGAGGGAGGACGTTAAGGTCTCTGCCGGCCAGCACCAGGCTGGCTGATGCAGCAGAGATTTCCACCACTGATATCAAAATCATCAGCTCTTCAGAGCGGACCTGGTCTCCTGGGATGTCTTTGGGAGCTCAGGGTGATGGTGGCAGAGGTGCCACAGACTCGCTGCTCACGGGCTCGCTGTCTGCTGCGGAAAGTGCTTCCATGAGTGAGTTTTGATAGCTAGCTGTATAACTCAGAACATTATTTAAAGACTCTTTATAAACAAAATACATCCTTTTTATTTTAAAGAAAGAAGGAATAATATTGTATTTGGCACATTCTGTATGTTTAAAAACATCTCACAGAAATGAAAGTATGGATAAATATTATTCTTGTTGGAAGAAGAGGATAGATTTTCCTTGAAAACTTTCAGTTGAGTTTTGCAAGCAATTACTTCAGGAGTTCCTATATAGAGACCATTTTTCTCCTGTCTTAATGATTTCCTAGTATTAAATATTTCTATATTGAATATTCATAAATACATCATGAATGTACCTACTGATAGTGGGATGAAACCTACCCAGCTGTTTTCATTTATGTGTATGCAGTTTTATATTTCTGTTCTCCTTTTTTTAGCCTTTAGCAGCAATTATGAACCCAAGAGCGTCCCCGCTACAGAAGAGGCAATGCTGCACTTGGATACCCGTGGTGCTGACGTGCCCAGTGTGGCAGTGGGGGCACCAGGGCCCCCCCCAAACAGCCACACAGTTGGGGTGACAAGAGGTTCTGCCTCCAGCACCGACTCCACCAGCCCTTTGGGGGGGACCTTCTCCTCCTCAGAGGCCAGGACACACCATCCTAATGGCTCATGGGAAGCCACCGACCTCCCAATGCCTCCTGGGGAGCCTTTGCTCACAAGCTCCCTCTCTGCTGCCCAAAGTACTTTCAGAGGTAAATTTGTTAGTCTGAAAGTTGGCTGCTTTGGTGTTGGATGGGATTTCACATCTCCGCGCTGTTTTTCTTTAGATACGGCCATCAGTCACTATTGGACGTGTGGGTATTTTTATTACTGTCTGCCTCGGGCTGGCAGCAGGGCTGGGGGGAAGGGTGGGAGTGGAAAAGTGAAAAACATCAGTATCCTCATTGCTAATAAACTCCTGTGCTGGGAAAAGCAGCCATCATTTAGAAATACGTGCATGCACTTTTTCCCTGCTGGAGACACATTTGCTGGGGATTTGCAGGCATCGCCCAGCGCTGCGTCTGCCATGCAGGCTGGTCTGTGGGAGAGGCGGCGTTTTGGGAGTCCCTGGCAGCCGTAACAGTGCTGACTTGCCCCGTGCCCTTGGAGCGGTCCCAAGTGAGCTCTGCCCCAGCAGTCACCGTTAATTCACAATTAACCCCATCACTTTACGAGTCATAGTGCAGCACCTGCTTCTGGTGAGCTGGTGAAATATTGGCATCCCCAGCACTGTGGTTTGGGAGAGCCCTGGGGCAGCATGCCTGCTCAACATGGGGTAAATCAGGCTGGGTCAAAGAGCAGGCTGGGGTGCCGGGGTGTTTCTGGGCACCTCATGGGTGAGGCTGTGTTCGGCCCTGTGTGGCCTTCGGTGCCCAGCAGTGGGGGGGGCTCAGCCCCACAGCCGTACCCTCAGCCTGGCACTGAGATGGCAGTTTGGCTCTCTGGGCTGTCACTAGAAAAGCTAAACCAGGCTTTTTTTTTTAAGCTGATCCCCTAGAGTTGCTTTGAAGTTAAAGGTATATACTCCTGATTTAAACAGGCTCAAAGGCACCTTAATGCATAAATTGGGTGTTGCGGACAGCCTGCAGGTAAAAAACATGGTTTTAAGTTGTGCCTCACCATAGGGGATTCACCTCTTCCCACAGCAGCACCTTTTCAGGTTGAGAACTTGATCTATTCAATATCTCAACAAACAGTGTGCAAGTATAGGCTGTAGGCTGTACAAAAAAATCCCTCAAATGTATATATGCATAAATCAAACCTGGTTTTGTTGTATCTTAGGTGTCAGAAGCAGCCAACGACCAGTTAACAGCTCAAGGACAGAGAAAAACGCCCTTGCTTCCTCTCCCACCAGCACTTTCATTTCAGCCACAGCCACCAGCAGCAGTGGGGGGCCCCCAAGGTCTGCCACAGACAGCAGCCGATGGGCAGCAGAACTCTCCACGTCCAGTAGTGGCATGTACAGGACCTTGGGCACAATCCAATCCTTGTCCGTGTCTTCTGTGAGAGAGACCTACAGAGTTCATGGGTCCAGAGAAACCACGGATTTCATGGAGCAGACAGCAGATCCTTCCCTAACACACTCACACTCTCCTTCAGAAGGTTCTTCACCAGGTGAGCTCAAGTTAGAAGTGAAATACCATCTTTCTTGTAAGTAAAAGGAGGATGGTTTTTGTATCTTACACTTGCCTGACTCTTTTCTGCTGTCAAAAGACGTGACAGCTACGCAGAATATATTGTTTGGAAGGATGCAGTGCGATTTTTTGTATCTGAAATATTTCATTTCTTACTTGACCAAAAAATGTGGTTTGGGTTTTTTAGAGCAAGGGCACATGTGTGGATAGTTTCGTTACGCCAAGAAAAATAATTAACTTTCAAATCACAATTCTTTTTTTACTATGTCCAGTTGCTAGCTCCATTTTATAGGCAAGAGAACTAAGTAAGGGCGGATTAGATCATGTCCCAGCAGTCCCAGGGACCAGACTTCAGTTCCTGCCCTCTGTCTCACCCCTTGGACCATGCTGCTTCCCAGGAATTGAACCAGTTCAACAAATTTAAGGCAACTTTGTTTGTGGCCTCTGAGGTCCTTCATGCTGCTGTTTGGTCCTAGACCCTGCTGCGGTGCTGAAGGAGTCTGATCCCACTCACCCCATTTCTTCAGACTTCTCTCCAAGACCTTCACACTGCTTAGTGTTGTGCCTTGTCTGAACTGATTTCCAGGCTTTTCTGTGTTGTTACAGTATGTGTTTGTTCTAGCAGCATAGAGTGCAGTCAGGCACGTAATGGTGAAATCAAGTGCACAACATTAGTAGTTCAACAATTTTTATATAATAACATTTTTCTCAGCATCAAACCATGTTTTCAGAAGACAAATTTCAGTAGGAAGAATTCATGTCTTTGGCAATTTCCTGTTTTCTCTGGATTGACACCTTCTCATATTTTCTACTTGTGCATGTACTTGCTGCCTCTGTTACTGGAAGAAAGTTCATCTGTTTGTTTATAGTTTCACATGTGTAAAAACGTAAATTATTTCTTTATCACATCTCAGCTACTGGAAGCAGCCATGTGTCATTCAGCGTCCTGTCAACAGAGAGAAGAACCGATTTCCCCACCACCAGTACCTCCCTTTCCATGACAGCCACCAAGGGTGGAGGGAGGATGTTAAGGTCCTTGCCAGCCAGCACTAGGCTGGCCCGAACAACAGAGATTTCCACCACTGGTATTGAAACCATCAGCTCTTCAGACCATACCCTGTCCTCTTTGGGAGCCCAGCGTGGTGGTGGCAGAGGTGCTACCGTGTCATCCACAGACCCGTTGCTCACAGGCTCACTGTCTGCTTCGGAAAGCCCGTCCCCAGGTGAGCTCTGACTGTCCCTGTGGGGCTTCTTCCTGTAGACCTCAAACATCTGCTCTGTATGGAGGAGTGAGGGTGTGCTAGAAGGTGCTGGCATTGGGCATTGTGGTGGAAAATTTCAACTTCCAGAGAAAAATTGCATTAACTGTTTTTTTGCATTTGGTCACCCAAAAAGCCCAGCCTTATTGCAAGATCAGTCTGACCCCGAGATTTGGTGTGTTTTCTGAGATAGTACAGTTTCAAGACTGCCCCGTTGGCTGTGTTTATACAAGCAGGAGGCAACACCAGTCATTCCTGACTCCTGCCTGGGGATGCAAATGCAGCATTTACTGACCCCGTACAGCCCTGTTGAGCTTTGTTTCGAGTATCAGGGAGTTAGGTGCCGCTGTAGCCCCACCTTGCTCACCATGGGTGCTGCGGTGGTCCAGGCGCGCAGTGCCTGTGGCCAGTGGAGTGCAGCACCAGGAGCAGTGCTGAAGGGGAGCAAATACAACAGTGCTCCCACAACTTTTTCCTAGTGCCCTCTTCAGGGTGTCTCCCTGTGAGCAGCACCTCCTTTCACAGGAAAGGGCCGCATCTTCACAGTTAGCATTTTCTCCAGGTTTGGATCTGTGCTGTCAGCCTAAGCGTGGTGATGGAAGAGAGCATGCCCTCCTGTTTATAGCTTAGGGTGTATAAATCCATTTTGCCTTGCCCTTTCTCTGCAGAAGGGACCTCAGCTATGGGAGGACACCCATCTGATGCTCCTCTCACCAGTACACCCAGCTCAGTGAGAGATACCAGTGGTGGCAAGAGGAGCACAGTGCCTGTGTCAGACACTCGCGCAGCATCCGGTGCAGCAGGGACCTCCGCCCCTGCTCCACCACACACCAGCTCCTTGGACATGGTTCTTCTGCCATCCTCATCAGCAACAGAGCCTGGGAGGCACAGTGATGTTTCACAAAGTGGTGCGGGACTCAGTGGGCTTCCAACAAAGCCCCTGCCTGGATTTTCCCCCAGCATTTCAGTGCCTTTGCCTTCACCAAGTGCTTCAGGTGGGTCTTGTTTGCTGTGGAGGACATCCCTCGTCCTCACCTCCTCACCCCTCTCCTGAGCTCCCGCCCTCCCTTTTCTAGCTTTAAACTAAATTTGCCTTTTTAGTAAGTCTGGTTTATAGTGAAGGGCATCTGAGCACTGCACGGTTGTGAGTTATTTGCCTCATGGCACTTGAGGCAGCACTTTCATGTTGGGAACTAGATAGCCAGGCAGCTATTCTGGACCACATGTGAAGGCTGCCGTGGAGCCTTGACCTCAACCCTCAAACCTGGTGAGCCTGGCACAAGATGTGGCAAGGGATTGGTAGACCATTTGCCATTCCTTATATCCCAGTTGTTGTGTGTTTCAGCCCCAGCGCTGCTGCCAGGGTCCCACCAGAGCTGGTTTGAAACCCACTGGTCTGCCCAAGGGGATTTTCTGCAGGATGTTCAGGACTAGGTCCTACTTCCCTGCAACTGTTCTCCTTTAGAAACACCATGCACCCCAATCTATTTTATATTTCTGGTGTAAAGGGGAAAAGTACAGATCACCTGGAAGCCCCACTTAACAAATAAGTAATGTTGGTCACCAAGTGCCACCTCTGCTGTGGGGTTTGAAATATTCAGATTTTAGTCCCTGTTGAGGCCTCAAAGATATTACTAATATACAAAATATATATATTTATAATATATCTATGTATATCTCTATAATTCCAGAGAGAGGAAGAAGAGTTTCTGGTGCTCCTACTGAGACCACGTACATCTCAACCACACTCTCCAGACACAAGGAGAGGACATCTCAGGCTGCAGCTAACAGCAACATGTGGAGCACAGTGGCAGAAAGCCCTACGTCTCACCCAAACATGGCTGGGGAGCCCCACACCACACCCCTCCCATCCTCCACGGCATGGCCTGGAGTGGGACACGTCTCATCCAGCCAAGCAGGGTATCCAGAGACCAAGGTCACCCTTTCATCCATGGTCTCCACCTACTTCTCAGCCACTGGTGAACCTTCCAGTGAGTTTTTCTGAATTCCAGATGGCATTTGAATTAGGAAAAAACCTACTGCCTCTCCCTTCCCCTCTTCCGTGGGGTTGATATGACCACCAACATGTGTCAGAGCTGTTGCATGACATGCAGGTGTCATGGAGAGCGTTTATAAGCGGTGGTGATTCTGCTCCTTGGTGTTGTGTATCAACAGTTGTTGAAGCTTAACAAAAAAGTCTCAGGAATGAGACGTGTAGCTTCTTGCTGTAGACATACCTACTACCTGCCTGGGTTGGGGTGATAATTATAAATAACATAAATATGCCATTATGACTCTAATGGCACTGGTTGTTCCTCTGTATTTGGACAGTCCTGTTTTCTTGGAGTAGGCTTAGGAGAGATCTCTCTTCTTAGGAGAGATCTACTTAATCTGTATTTAATTTGTGTTTATCTGTGCAATTTTATTAACCTGCATTTCCTAACAGAATTATTGTAGAACTCACAAGTGCCCTCTGCTCTGAGATGATAAAATCAGATGCCTGCTTTTCCATCCTATTCCAGCCATGGGCAGCAGCCATCACTCCCTAAGCAGCTCGAGTGCCAAGGAAAGGATGTTCAGCCCCATCACTGATCCTGCATACACATCCACGTCTGCTGGCAGTGGAGAGAGGATGCTGCAGTCGGTGACAGAAGGTGCACTGACCAGCGGCACAGAGAGCTCCGCTTCCTATGTTGAAACCACCAGCTCTCCAGGGCCAGCTCAGCCGGCATCGGTGGAGCAGAGCAGGATGGCCAATGCCTCCACCAGCAGTGGGGGCTTCACAGGATTTGCGACAGAGACGGTCTTTGCACGGTCTTTCAAGATACCCACTTCTTCTTTCCAAAATGATCTCACAAGTAAGCTAGTATCTGCCGGCATACATTTTGCGGGGCGGGGGAAGTTCATATTGTCTTACATTTACCTATGTTGTATATGAAGTTCTTGTTCATTAGTACATGCAATGCCACCTTTTTAATCAAAGGACTCAAAGCCAGACCCCACCTGGCTGGGGAATGGTTCCAGAAGTGAAGCCATGAACCTGAGCACAGAAACTCTCCTGTTTTGATGGTCGCATTATTTTTTTGCTGCTTAACTGGTTTCTTTTGGGTGATGCTTTCACAAGTGTTTCATGTACCCTATTTCTCATTTTTAGAGATTGCTGAACTTAGCTGTAAATACTGAAATTCGTATTATAAGATTGACTGTACCTTTTATGCTAAATAATCAGATTTTTTTGCAGACTGATGCACTACTCATTTAGGATTTCCTGACTGCAGTTTTCAGTCAATTAGTTCATGATAAGCTGCAAATTAACATAATGTAATAATTTCGTCCTGCAGAGGCATGAAGTTCACTGTGCCTAAAAACAAACCAACTGAAGATGATGGATATTCTTTAGTTGGGAATGGAGGATAAGAGGGAGGTGATATGAGTTTTATAAATTATAAGTGATAAAGAGAACAGATGGGTTTTCCTGCTTAGCTTGCCACAAAATATTACAGAGCTCAATCCCATTAGAAAAGCAATACTGGAAAAGTAATGTTTTAGAAACCTACACATTTCATGGGAGCCTTGTGCCTGTCTGAGTTCACCATTCTAGAATGAATTAAGAAGTGCAGGAGACTCCTAATTCAATAGCCATGCTTGCGTGGTGCTCTAAATTGTTAGAAGAGCATGGGCCAGTTCACAGACAAGAACATTTCATGTATTTAGCAAGTGATTTTAATATGACACCAAAATACTTCCATACTGCTGTCTAATATATTTTGTTATTTGTATATTTTGTACTCCAGGCTTTTCAAGTAGCCATCAGCCAGTCAGTAGTATTGATGCTGAGAAACGGACCTCGGTTTCTCATACGGACGGCACATACATTTCAACCACATATACCAGAGGAGGAGAAAGGACCCTCCTGTCTATCTCAAATAGCAGCACCTCTGCTGACTCCTCAGAAAGTTCCACCTTTTTTTCTGAAATTTCCAACCCTTCTGATCCATTGAAGTCTTCTGTGGCACAGGACAGGAGGAGCAACGTATCCAGCGATGGCAGTTTTGTTGAACCATCTACAGAGCCGTTGCCAGTACACCCTTCCAAACTGTCAACTTCTGCTTCTGCAGGCAGCATACAAAATACAACTCACTTCAACACTGACTCTGAGTTGTTGACCACTGGTAGGTCATCTCTATCTTCACCAGCATTTCCAGCCTCTTCCTCAGCATCATCACTGCATCATTCACTGCCATCAACGCCACCAACTACTTATTTGTTTACCTCATCAGAGTCATCTGAGTCACTCTCGTCCTCTGTAATGGCATCTTCACCCCCTCTGCAGGCTTTGTCATCCTCTTTGCCCACTTCCTCATTGCTTTCCCCATCTTATTCATTAGCATCTTTATTGCCTCTGTTTTCATCACCATCATCCATCTCGCAGTCCAATGATAGTGGTCAAACAAGCACTTCTGTAGCTACAACTGTGGTTAGGCAAGTGCCCTCCACAGCTGCCGTGGACAGGGGCTCGCCCAGAGGGACCAACAAGCACAGTGTCATGGACCAGCCCCAAAACAGCACCACCATCACCTCCACGAGGTCTTCTCCTCTCCCCACGGTGCCCATGGAGCAGGTTGGTGGACGCATTGTGTCCATGTCCACTCCTGTGACAGTAACAGAGACCACCTCACTGAGAGCCACCACTGCCCAGGGAGGCAGCTTTGGGAAGGCAATGTCTCTGCTCACCACAGCCAGCGATGCCCCACAGGCTGGGCCGGTGGATGCAACCCTTAGTTCCTCGCCAAGTGCAACAAACCACAGCATCGTTGTGCCTGCAGTGGCACTGACCACAGTGAAACCTCCTGTGCCGACAACACTGGCCGGTCGCCAGCCAACCCCAGGTGATGCTGACACCACAAAGGCCCACAGAGCTCAAACGCCTGCTGCCACTAAGCACGTGTATACCACTGGTGAAAGCACAGAAGCTGTGGATCCCACCACTGCAAGGCCTGGTAAAGTCACTGAAGAAAACATCCCTGTTATGAGTCCTTCTGAAGCCCCTCCGACCAGCAAGACCACTGTGAGCATTGCAACTACTTTGGCTGCTACCAAACCAACCACTGTTCCTCCACTGAGTAGCACAACTGGGCTGAGGGCATTGTCTCCAGCAACAGGTAACGTGTCGAATGGCACTCATCAGTGGTGGGGCTAGGAACACCTGGGTCCCACTCTAAGGGTCTTTGAAGGGTTATGTATGTATGCATGATGTCTGTTGTCAGTAGCGTTCAAGGATAACTCAGTCTCCCTGTTGGTATGTTTAAGTTAAGCGTTTAGTGATCAAGCTGAACTGCCGGAAAAAGGTGAGCATTTTGGGGAACATTTCTGATAGAAAAGTTAAGCTGCAATTTGAGAATTTGAAGAAAATAAAGCTGACTGGCCTTCCAGGTAGGCGTAGGATGCACTTCATATTTGTCAATCGCTGGACAATATTGATTGATATTGCTCAATATCTATCTTATTTATGAGATAAGGTAGTTGGCCAGTACTTGGTATTTGTGTTGGAACTTCTTCTGTTGTTACGACCTATGGTTGTTTTCTCCCCACCTCACTAAATAATCTCCTACTCAAGGGCCTGTTTCTTCTCCTGGTAGGCTACGTACTGTAGTCTTGCTGAGTGTGTTGTTACAATCATTTATCACCACTGCCAGGCTCCTTATCTTCTCAGGTAAATACCTTGACCGAAGTTTTATATGAATGGAAATCAATTGTGTGTTTACGGTTCAGGAGCCTGGCCCTCATGCCACTGTAGGATATTTTGTGTGCTAACTGCATTAATCTCAGTGAAATACTGGCAATAGTATATATTCCATCCAATAATTAACTATTTAAAGGTTATTTCTCAGGCTGATTTGTTTTAATTATAGCTACGGCTTCATGCAAAAAGATTCACTGTAGGGGAGTGGATTTTTTTTGTTATTGAAAAATTAAGGTAACATATCCTTTTTTCCAACTGATTCACACTTTTGCCAGGTTACTCTTTCCCTTAAATACTGAATTTTGCCATTTACCAGAATGCAAAAGATGCTTCTGCTGACTTGGACATGGTGCTTTGTACGTGGGCACTCACTGCTGCAAGAGAAGAAGCTGCCCTGGACCCCACAGTACAAAGCACAAGCTGAAGGATGGCAAAATGAAAGACAACATTTTAAAATACGCCCACTTGTTTCTGGCTGCTTAGATCAGGAACACCAACTCTCCTTCTTGCTGGTGCTGAGGTAGCTGTGCCAGGCTAGCTGAGACACGGAGATTGCATCAAATGGTGCCCCCCATTGTGTTGGTTGGCTTGGGATTGTCTGGTCTGCAGGGCCTGTGTGATGCCGTGGGGTACCATGGCACTGTCAGAAATACACACACAGGTTTGACTCTTGCGCTTTGTGCTTTAACCATGAAGCCCATCCTTCCTGCCTCTGCTGTAGGGCTCAGCAGCAGCTGCAAAATAGGTCCAAGACATGTGTAAGCTGTCTTGCTCATCTTGTAGCACTTTGCACTGACAAGTCCACAGTCTGCCCACGGTCTGTGCTTGCACGCATGCGTGACGTGTGTTTGTGCTCATGTGAGTCTCATGCACAGCAAGAGGAGCGTTTCTGACCATGGTTTTTTTCAGTGGGAAGTATTGGATATCATGTCTAGAATTTGCAGTTTGAGTTGGCTAATCTACGAAGCATCTGAGACTACAGTCATTAATACCCTGCTACTCTGTGTTTCACAGTCGGTGTCTGCTCCCCAAGCAAACACCTAGCTCACCTAGTGGGAAGTGCATCATGAGTGGTGGCACAGTCAGCTATCCCTGCTGCCCTGGTAAAGGAGGTGATGGTAGCCAGGGCTGCCTCCACCATTACTAGGTAATCTACAGACTGCATCAGTGTTCAGGCACTAGCTTCAGATCATGGAAACAGGGCATGGATGAAAAGGACAGGACTTTGGTGAAGGAGCCCATGCTCCTGTGACTAGCTCTGGTTGTCGAGGTCCCTTCTTCAGTCTCTCCCTCCATAACTGTAGGGTTGTTTGTCTTTGTAAAGCACCCTGAGATCTGCAGATAAGCAGTGCTGTAGACAAGCTGGGTGATCATGTTAATATGGATCAATACTGGATCCTAAGGGCTTTTCAATGAATATTCAAGACAAAGTGGTTTGTATTTATTCTTTCAGCTCCAACAGAATAATTAAGAACAGGATAAATAGTAAGTGCAAATGATGCAATGAAGCATCTGATAATTCTCAGGGGGTCACAGGAGAGGAGCCAAGTTGACCTTTTTTAGCTCAACAATTGATGATTTTTGTGATTCTGTAACTATATCCTGATTTTTTTTCTGCTTTTGTAGATGTGGATAAATGTCTTTCCAACCCTTGCCCTGCGCTGGCCACCTGTAACAACACCCGTGGCTCTTATATCTGTCGGTGTCCTCTTGGATATGAGCTGGAAAAAGGAAAGTGCAATTTAGGTAAGACAACAACAGTGAAAAACCAGGGGAGAAAAAGATGGAAATAATTATCTGTAATCTTCTAAAATAAATTAACCTAGGCTCAGACTAGCTCAGGGGCTTAATGTTCCTCCCAACCACCACTTTTAATAAGAGCCTTTTACTGTTTATACAATGCCTGTCGTGTTGGGGTGCCCCGGGGAACAGGTGCAGTGATAGCTGAGGGTTTCTTAAAAGTGCAGCAACAGAGCAGTGGGCTCAGGATTGTTAGTAAGGACAGATGTGCCCCTTCTGTTCCTAATGTGTTTTACAGCTCCCGAAAAGCGTTCAGCAGCTTATCATAGCTCCCAGCCCTGCAAACCTGGGCAATGGCGGTTGGCTTGGGACAAGCGAGTGGGGCTATTGTGTGACTTGGCTTCAGGGGATCAGCCATATGTGGAAAATTAAGCAGCCATGAAAGTCTTTGTAAGATCAAGGTCTTGTCTCGTACCTTTAGTATTTTTCATGCAGCACAGTTATTAGTTGGAACTCAGGTTTTGACCCCCTCCTTTCTATTAGAGGACTCTCAATCTCAAGGACTTACAATGTCCCATTGTAAAGGGGAATTTGTTTTGCTAGAGTTTCTTCTGACCCTTAGTCGGTGAGGATTAGAGGCGTGGAAATTTTGCTAAGGAAACATGGGTGAGGTGTCCCTGAAGGGTGTTTTCAAACATTTCTTTGAGTTGGAATGTGTCAGCTTCTAATTTAGAGAGTTGTTTTGATTATGCCTTGAACTGGGGTATGGGCAGATTATATAAATACTCTGAAGGTGATTCTCATCTTATTTTTACCCAGAGTTTTTACATTAGAGCTGTCTGATATAAAATTTGTGGTGAAGATAGGCTCTGTGGATGGGAAAAAATGGGAAAGAATTGGAGGCTTTATAATGTTATCTGCAACTGTGTTTGTTTTTCTGGTGGAACGAATAACTGGAGCTCTGAGTTCTCATTTCTACGGAGTATCTCATGGCACTTAATACAAGATTTAGGGATATTATCTCTCTGAGTCTGGACAACTCGGATTATTGCATTCTGCTGCCATGAATCAAAGATGAATCTAAGCATGGAAAAATGCATCTTTTGGACCTCTTTTCAAATGTCATTGGTCATTCTGTCCAACAACTTGAAAAATTAAAATATCCTTTCTACAGTGCTTTATTTTGACATGGTGATATGCCTTCCTTCCATTGCAGAGAGGGGTAAGAGATTTGACACATTTACCCCAAATTATTATAAATAGCTTTGGTACCTGAAACTGTCTTGTTACTAAACTTACCCAGCCCTCTCTGTGTTCAGGGGTCCTTTTAAATTAATCTGCGTTTCTATATGAAATGTATGAACGCTGCAGTGAAATGCTGGCAGTTCAGCAGCACTGAGCTCTGGAATTTGCCTGGGGCTGTGGGAACTGCAGCAACCCTTGGGAAAAATCCCAAGGCTGGACTTTGCTTTACTGGGACAGTGACTTTCTGACGTGAGTTTTCCATCCACTGCATGAAGGGGTTTTCCATGCAGACAGTCTCACACGTATAACAGATGAAACTGCACATACACATGGCACGAAGACATGTGTTCTGACTAACTTGTCTTATTCTCCTTTTTAGTAAGAATATTTATTGGCCAGGTCCCCCTGGAACTTAATACAACCCGTGGGAAGTACACAGAACTCCTCCACGTCGAGGGTGAAATCCTGGCAATGGTGAGTGTCATTGTCGGGACTTCGGCAGTGCTGATGGGAGAGGTCCCCTTTGCTCCTTTTACAGTTGTCACGGGAAGCCATGAGACTGTAGCATGTATTTAGCCTTTTTAATCACTGAACCATCCTGGTCTGGTGTAAGTAGGACTGGTGAGATGTACGCTTTTAAATCCCGGCATGCTTCTCTCCCCTGCCCTGCCCAGGCTGTCAAGACAGCAGCAGAGAGATCTGGCTTAAGACAGCATATCTGCCCAGAAAATTCTGAAGCCCTTTCGTGAAGTGATGTGGCTTCTCTAGCCTCCATCCTTTCCTAGTGTCTTCTGGCTGCATTGACTTTTCCAGACCTCAGAAGAGCATTGGTGTTCCTCAAAAGGGCATTAGTGCTCCTTCAAGGTTAAACATTAAAACAGTAACTCTGGGCTTCGTCGTTCATTAGTAAATCTCACAGGTGTGTTGAACTGCAGCTGGTGCCACCCTGCTTTAAGCTAAATCCCATGGGATGAAGCACAGCAGCAGCACCCACCCAAACATATCTTCCTCTTGGTAGAGTTTCCCACCCATGCTATTGCAACCATGTGGCCCTCAGTCAGTTGAGAGCAAGCGCTGGGTGAGCTGGTGACTTCCCCATATGCTGTGCCATCAGTTGTTCCAAGAAGACCCCTGGGCTGGGGATAGGTACATCTCTGTGCGTTTTTTAGCCAGATCACCGCATGAATGAGTTCATCCTGTTAGCAGTTCCTGGGCTGGCTGCAGTCCATCCCAATTCTTTTTGGAGTGAGTGATTTGGAGATGCCAAAGGAAGAGGGGAGCCAGGGTGAGTCACCTTGATGCTGCCTGCTTGGCTTGTGCTGGGGAGTGAACACAAACAACCACAGGGATCTGGGGTCAGGGAGGCTTCTTGGAAGATGTGCAGTCTCCAAGGGTGCCACCTTGAGCTCAGCCTCACGTGGGGTTCTCCCCGCTGGCTTCTGGCTCCTGGCTTCTCCTCAGTCTTTGTGGTCACTGCACAGTGGGCTCCCAGGCAGATGTTCATGTCAAAATCCCCAGGTCTTTGTTCCTGTCCACGGCTGCACAATGGTGACTTTGGCCGTCCCTTGCTGATGACAGGATGGTACATCTTTCTTATCGAGCAGAGGAACTGCTGGGATGCTCAGAACCCCCTTGGCTTCAGCAGGCAGCTCTGGAGTTCACAGGGGACGGTGTTGGTGACCCAGGAGGGCCGTCCCATGCTGCCTCCCACCAGGCTGCCTCCCTCCGTCATTCCCCGAAGCACTAACAGCTGCTCTCTCTTTCCCTGCAGCTCAACGCATCGCTGTCAGGCTTGCCGGGGTACCGCCACTCCACAGTCAAAGCAACCAGGTAAGGCTAAGGCTACCAGGGGAAGAATGAGAAACTCAAGCATTCCGGATGTTCAACTTGAGATCTGTGTTCTCCATTTTGAGTCAGCGCTGGGCTTGATGCAGTCCAGCCCAGTGGTAGTACAGGGCATGGTGAGCGCTTGAGCACCTTGCCCAGCTCTCCCAGTATCCTGCTCCTGGCCTGAGTGGCATGGGGACAGGCTTCTGAGCTGCCCTGGAGGGATTTATGGCTGGTTTCAAAGTGAGCTACCAGCACCCCCTCCAGCCCCAAATTCGCCTTTCTGTGTGTAAGTTTGTCCTGTTTTTAAGGTGTGTTGCAATGCATGGTGGTTTCACTATGTATTCAATGTTGTGTCTGTGATAAGCATCACTTGCATTAATAGGAGTCTTATGTATAAAGTGCATTAATAACAGTCCTGTGCATAAGGTGCTAACGATGACATCAGAATGACCCATGGTACTCAGGGCTGTTTTGTTTTGTTTTCTGTTAGGGAGGCAAATGTTGTGCATGCTTCAGTGCAATCCACGTTCTCTTTAGCATCCAATGTGACTTTCTATGACGTTGTCAGCAGCGTGAAAAGCTACATTGGAGCTTGCAAATCCTCCACTGAAGCCTGCCAGTTCATCTCCAGCCTGAAACCACTCCACAAAGGTAAACAGCATCTGGAGGGACCATGACGGGAGGGGGAAGGGATGTTTTATTTGGCTTCTTTTATAACGGGGAGAAAGATTTTGGCATTTGGAAAAACTCCTCTGAATCTTTTTTATCTTATTTAAATGGGAGTCATCTTAAGAGCCTTGCAGTACAAAAGGGATGTAGATATCAAACCTTATCTTCACCACATGTGTGAGAAACCTGCCTCTCTGTGAAAACATCACGCAGCACAAGATTAGAGGCGCTGTAGGGCAGCCTTTCATCTCCGGGATGTGACACCAGGCCCCGCCAGATCAAAACCCCATAAGTCTTAATTCTACCCGCGTGGCTGGGAGCCAGGGAAACAGCATGAAAGCTAGGAGACAAAACCCCCCAGTGAAGCTGATTAGAGCCACTGGAGGCAGTGTGGGGAGCTGCGCTCTCCTGCCTGCCCAGTTTCAGTGTTGCAGGGTGTAAAAATGGTTCACAATTAAGTTTTGTACCAAAGCCTCTACCTGCCAAATGGGAACACAGGTGTGGCACAGAGACACCTGGAGAAGCACATCAGTGTTGTGCAGGACTTTCTCCAGGTGGACCCTATCAGTGATGGCGGCCCTGTGCCCTGCACCTCCTGGTCCTCACTTTCCGAAGGAACCATAGAGGAGATTTAGCTGTGAGAGGTACCAGCAGGACGCAGGGAGTGAGCACGCTGAAAGACGGGCTCCTGCAAGGAAACTTCTGCATGTGGAGCTCTGTGACTTAGGGGTTTGAGGCTTCGAGGTCTGGCTTTGAGGATGAACGGTGGCAGTGCTTAGCCTGGATGTAGTGAAACCCCTCGGATCATTTTGGGAAAGTAAACACAAAGACAAGACATTTAACATGTGCTTTTGTTTTAACGTGCTGTATTTTAAAGCCGCACCTCACCATGGATTGAATTGAGTATTTTGGTAGACCTACTCAGATTATATCTAGCCGTTACCTCTGATAAAATGCTTCTGGTGAAGTCTACTTCTAACCTGAAATAAGCAGAATAAGAAACAAATTATGTTCTTGTGCAAGTACTTAAAAAAGAAGATGTCAGAACAAAAAAAAAAGATGACGGATCTAGCAGGGAGAGGTTTATAAAAGGTGAGGTGAGTGCCAAATGAGTGACACGTTGTCCACAAAATCATATTTTCATGAATATTTTTTATTTGTTCACTCCATTTAGTCTGACCTCCCAGTAAAAAATGTATTTTCGGTAACACAATTTCCTTCATTTACCCATAGTTTTGCTGAATGCTCACTGTAACAAATCTGACTTTCCAAAGTAAAACACTGCGTCGAAGTAATGTAAATGAAAGGACAAATTCTTTGTTTGAAAAATGAAAAAATCCAGCACTTCTTACTATTGAAATGGAAAAAAGTTGTTTTGGGCTAAGTAAAATGTTTTGCTTGATATAAATGTAAAAATTGATTTGTTGAACTGTCTCAGGGGGTGAATGTGTTTCAGCTTGAGCCAAACCAAATTTTTCTTTTTCATTTCTCCTCCTGCCTCTGAGCTGAAACATTTATTATTCGCCCCTTCTATTTGCCTGTACAATAGATACACAAGAAATGGTGACACAGTGTAATGTTGACTGTGTCCTAATGGAACAAATATTATTAAAAAAAAAAGAAAAAAAAAGATTAAAGCAGCACATGAGCTGAATGTGATGCCAGGGGAAAGTAAACATGCATAACATTGGGCTCAGAGAGAGCTGCACTGACGTTGTCCGCTTCTTCCTGACAGTTGGCAGCTTGTGCAAGCAGAAAGACCCTGAATGTGACAAGGAAACTTCTGAATGCACTGACTTTGATGGAGTCGCGCTCTGCCAGTGCAAAAGTGGGTACTTCAAATACAACAAGATGGACCACTCCTGCAGAGGTATTCCTCTTTATGTGGTGTATTTTGCCTGAATTTTGCTTAAACTTTTTGTTCCAGTGGAAATGAGTGCGTGTCTGTGTGTCACTGCACATGCAAGAAGCTCAATATTATGAATCAATATTAACAGCTCAAGTTTCGTTTATCTAGTTAGGGGACTTTTCAGCAGACGCTGAAGATACAGTCGCTCTCTAGGAATAATATTATCTCTTTCTGGAGCATGCTGTGAGTCACAGTGATCGAGAAGAGGGAGAAAGGGGCCTGACTGCTTTGGGCTCCAGCTCAGTGGCACAGAGCAGAGATGACGTGTGCCTCTGCCTGTTTTGATTTTGTCTGAACTCTCAGTGAACTCAGGAAAAGTGCTTTAAACTCACAAGCATATATTAATACATCATCACTATTTTAAAAATAAGTATCTGAAAATTATTATTAATGTATTTTTCAGGTGGGTTTGTAATAGAAATTATAAGCTTACGGGTTTTATTACTTTTAGCTACACCTCAGATCATGAAATCTGGTTTTGCTACATTTTAAACAAGGTCTTTGTCTGCATGCCAGTGGTCAAAATGACTTCTGTAGGATCAGGGTGTCCATTACTTAGTTCCAGTGGCTGTTGTAGGGCTTCTTAAGAAATGCAGTTTTCTGATGACATATCAATAAGAATTGCAGTAGTGGTTATCTATTGCTTCTGGCAGTGTCTGCTCAGTTGCTGCTGAAATAGGAGGAGATGCTTTGTCGATTCCAAATCTGATCAAAGAGTGAGAAAAATGTGCCTGGAAATAACTCATGTGCTGCAGGCTCCGGGATGGACATCTCTGAGATGGGTGTCTTGTGTCATGGTCCTGCCTCTCCTCTGCTCTGTGGCTCCAGGAAAAACCTTTCTCCTTTGTGTTTTCCTTCCCTCCCTTCATCTTGTACGCTGGGGGAAGGATTTCTATTAGGAAATACTGACCATTTCCACCAACCCTTGAGAGGCAGAGAGGGATTTATCTAGTGAGTGGGGAGCTGAGCTGAAACCTGGGAGGCTTTTGCCCAATTCTTGCTCCATCATTGACAGTGGGGACCCCGGGGCGAGTTCTTCCATTTTTCTTGTCCAAGTCTCTTGCCAAGCAGTGTTGTGAAGATAAATAACCTGAAAGGCTGTGAGGCACTCAGATGTGATGCTTGCAGAGGGCTAAGAAATCTAACATCTTGCACATGTGGTCACTCTCTACTTACAAGTCATGTTTGCTGTGCAAAATATACAAAACCCTACCTGCACACAGTGAGGCTTCAATTCCACCTTCAGCTCGCTGCTGTCAGTAGGAAACACTCATCAGTCTGAGAGTGTCTGAGGGACAGGATTGATGCAGAATTTAGGCTGTGGTGCAGTGGTGTGAGGGTAGCACCAACTGCATGGTGCCATGCACCAGCAAAGTACCAGATTTTTAGCATCACTTTGTTCCCATCTGGGTAAGCCAAGTGGTTGGGATTTTTAAAGGCTTTTTCAAAAGCCAAGCTATGGTCCTCATTTGATATTTAGGGCTATTTTCTGTTAAATATAGCATACAATGTGCCAGGCTTTTTAAAAACTCTGCCCTCTGAGTGACTAAACAGGAACCGAAGTCTCCTGAGCATCTGACTCTCATTGTGGGTCATGAAAATGTGGTGCAGTAACTCCAGTTATAGTATTTGCAAAGAGGGAAACAGCTATTGTGCTGCCCTGTCCGGTCTGCCCTGTGGGAAGGCAAGTGCGGCTGTGAGAGCCGTTGGGGCTCAGGGTATCGGCCGCCCCACCCCCCAGGGATTGTTCTGTCCTGCCTTGTGGTATCTGTCCCCTGGGGCATGCTTGAAAAAGCATACCCTGGACCAAGGAAGGGTTGGGTCTCTGAGCCACAGAAGCTTTGAGATGTTGGCTGTGGTACCTCTCAGTGTGCAGTTTGGTCATCTCTGGGTCATTGCTGGTTTTCAACCTTCCTGGTATCTTCAGGGCTGTTTTAGAAACAGGGTGACAAACCCAGTGTGCCAGCTTTTCAAGGGCATGCTATTTTTAATAGTACAGAGTGTTTCTAGAGTGAAGCAAGGAGCAGCAAAACAGGTTTCCAAAGAGACCCCTGAGTCTGTTTTGGGAAGGCAAAGGCAGAGGAATCCTGAGTAGAAAAGCACAACTCAGTAGCTTTGGTTGGCCCCTGACACTTAAGCCTTTCCTCTGTTCCCTGCTCATGTTTGAAAGCTTGCTGAGTGAATGTGACAGCAGGAGCTCTCTTGGGAACATGTTCAAAGGAGCAGGAAAGATGCCAGAGGAGAAAGCAAAGTGGCAGGAAAAGGCAGGGTGAGGAGAGGAAAAGGCACAAGCACCGAGCTTTTAAGTAAGACAGAGAGATGCATGTTCAGTGTCTTGCTTTTCCTCTTTACTGCCCCTATAGCCTCCTGGCTGAGCACAGTGTGCATGTGGGTTCCCAGGGCCGGTCCTGCCCAAGGCACAGCTCCAGCTATGGGACCGCTTGAGGTGCATGTGTCCTACACAGCTTATTGGGTTAGGGCTGAGGGAATGAAATTAGGCTGGGCTCCAGCATCTGCCTGCAGGCTCCTCCAGGCCTTCCCAGCACGCAAGCGGCAGGCTGGGGGTGGGGTACACAGGGCTGCTGCGCTCATTAGAGAAGGCAACTCCAGCAAGCTGTGGAGGTGACACCTCCCTCCTGTTCACTGCAGATTTTGTTATTGCCTGATCTTGTGGCTCGCTTTGGTAGAACATTTGCTCCATAATGTTTTTGCCTTGGTGTTATGAATAAGCCAGGCAAGGATCCTTTGGGATTTACTACCCTTGCCCTGGCTGTTTGTTGACTGAGGCTCTTAACTCTTGTCCAGTTACCTCTGGTCTCTTCCTTGACTTTAAAGAAACCATTTTAGAGAGAGAAAAATAAATCCAGTGCAAAATGCATCATTATGAGATGCAGCAGGGGGACTACCTAAAGAGCTTCACCCTCTCCATCCCTAGCTCTGGGGGAATAAATGGAGTGAAAGAGGTAGTGGAGGACTAGTGCAGAGAAAGGGATGCAAGACCAGCTATTGTGGACACCAGTGCCCCCATCATTGTTGGTGCCAGTTGCTATGGCAAATCTGTGCCTAAAGCTGCAATATTAATGATGTGAGTACATCACTCATTTGCATCCACACACCCTGCAGGGAAAATGGCGTGCTGAATGACATGAGATGCTTAACAAATGGTATATAGGCAAACAGTATTACCACAAGCAAGGCCACACATCCAACAGCAGAATGCCAGGCACGCTGTGGGTTGTGTCTCCTGGAAAGCAGAAACTTAGAGCTGCAAAGGGGGCCCGGTGGGTAGAGAAGAGGGCCCCAGCTCTGGCTTGTAAGGCTAATATGGTCCCTGGGTGCTTTAAGGGGGCACAGGAGGGCAGAAGAGGGGAAGTTTTGTTATCCATGGGTTTGTGACATCTGTTTCTGGGAACCAGAATTCAAAAGGGTCAAAGAGAACCCATGAGCATTTAGAGAAAAGCTGCAATAACCAGGGAGGCTCAAAGATCTCAGTGCACTTGGCTTTATTAAAGGCAAAGGAGTGATTTGATGGTGAGGAGAAATGTGATTGTGTAACCTTTTCCAATCTAGCGAGTAAACATCCAAAAGCTGGAATTTGACATTGGGGTAATTCAGACCAGAAAGAAGGTGAATGTTTTTAATGGCTGGGGAAATTAACTTTATGAGCATCTGACCCAGGGTTGTGGTTGATTGTCCATCACTGAAAATATTAAAATCAATCTTGGATGGTTCTCTAAAATGTAGCTCCAGTTCAACTATCTGAAACTGAAATTAAATTTAGGAAAGTTCTGTAACCTGCGTTATGAGGGGGAAGTCACAGTCACATTGCTCCCTGCTGGCATCGATATCACTTGTTATTGGTGCTGGAAGAGCCATAAACTTCTGAATCCAGCCAGAAAACTAGTGCTCTGTCTTGGTTGACTATGACATTGCCATCCCATCCTAATGGACAACGTTGCATGTCATTCTTTTCTTCCTTCCTCCCCTCCTGTGCTAAGTGTTTCTGAAAATATAGTTGCTGGCTATGCCAGAGGGGAAAAGGCATCTGGTGTGCTGGGAGCAGCAGAGGAAGAGAGGAGGCAAGGGCTTTGCTGCAGCTTAGCAGGGGCATCTGCTGGGCAGCCCCCTCCTCTCCCCACAGATTTCCTCGTGCTTGCTGGGGTTAGAGAGCACCCAAGCTTTCGGCTGCAGGTTATCCCTACTCTTAGCAGTGCAGAGGGAAGAGGGCTTGAGAGCTGCTGCCCCACCATTTTTAAGCACATGGTGTTTGAGTGGGGAAAAAATCCATGAGCATTTTTGTTTTCACTTAACAATCTAGTTTTATTCCTTGTGGAGTGTGCTGCAGGGGTTTCCCAGACCCCTGGGTGATGTCTCACAGATCCCCAGGGGCTGTTGCTTGTGCTGGCCCTGGTTTGTCCCTCTGCGCAAAGCGACTCCATCTGTGTCGCTCCTGCTCAGGTCTTTGAGCGACCATCTTCACTGCATCTGCGGAAGGCAGCAGTTCTGCAGGAGCTCTGGTAGGACTATTGCTGAGAAAAGCAGTGATCTTATCAGTACTTTGAAGCTTATAATTGTATGTCCAATGTCACATCACCTTTGCTGTTCATCAGACGGGTAGTATGATTTTCTCAGATAATTCAGGTGATGAGGTAGATGTCATTTAAGCACAGCAGTTATTCTGAAGTGATAGCTTCAGTTTTTTACCAACATTTTGTACATACCAGTTTTCTAGGTTATTTAAACCCAGTAAAAAGTTTAATTTCTATTCTGTAGAAAAATATGATATTTTAAAATTTGATTTAGCTCCAAATTTGAAATAAATTTTTTAAAATGACATTTTTTTCATGAGGCAAAACCTAACATCTCACTTTGGGTTAAACTTGACTCTGTTTGCGTAACATTTTGTTGCAGTACTAACATTTAAAAGTAATGAATGACACGCATCAATGCTAAAGTAACACTGTTCAAATGAGCTTTCAAAACAAAAACTGGACACACTTGCAGATTTTTTACACTGCTATTTTGTGGGAAGCAATGCAAGAGTGCAGTGAGCTTCTGTTTGGGCAAGGAGAGGGTCTGCTGGGAATTACGATACCAGCTGCCCATCCTGTGCCAGGCTCTAGGCTAGTTCTGCCGGGAAGCCCTGAAATGGTCCCGTCAAAGCCAGTGGGAGGTGAATTTAAGTGCACGGTGCTTTGCCTGAACCGGAGGAGATATTGCATCACATCAGAGTGCATCGCATTCCTGCTGCGCCAGCAGTGCAGACCGGCTTGTCATTCCGCAAGGTTGTTTGGGGTGAGGCTGCTGTGGGAAGCAGCGGTGGGAAATGCTTCCCCTGCACCACTATGTGGTGCTCATGGCCCTTCTCTCTTCTGTGTTTTTAGCCTGTGAAGATGGATACAAGCTGGAAAATGAGACCTGTGTGAGGTATGGTGACTGTTCTGCCCTCCTCCTACCCCACCATCCTTCTTAATATTTCTCTGGGGACCCGTCGGCACAATTAAGCCGCTGAAACTCCCTGTTTTCTGTTACCAGCTGCCCTTTTGGCTTAGGTGGATTCAACTGTGGAAACCGTAAGTATTGAGTTTTGTTTCTTTTGATTTCCACAATATTAGAAATAGGAAATTTGAAACAAGTAATTGCAAATGACTATGTCTAAAATGCAGTAGGTACACACTACTTTTGTCAGTGTTTTTTATTTCTTCATCTTCTGTTGAAAATTATTTTGTTGACCTTCTTTGACAAAGTTGACTTACTGTTATCTCCTAAGGAAAGGAGATCTCCTTTGTCTGGATACTCTGTCATGATAGCACATACAGCAGGCACTCTTGAAGGAAAATATTCAGAGATGAATCCGTGCAATATTGTTTCTATTATTCTGATCTGTCAGTGAAGGGAATTCATCCCCAAGGGAAACAAAAGCTTGTTTTTCCTTCAGCAGGAGATCCCCAACTCTATCCATTTCACTTGAATATTTAAGGTCATATTTCTTGCAGAGTGAGGGAAAATGGAAAATAAACAGTTAATTCCTCTGTGTGAGGACTGCAGATATGTTTACATTAGTATTTACAACCACATCGCTGTTTCTAAGTGAGTCACTGTCTTTTCCATCTGTAGCATATCAACTCATCACAGTGGTGATCGCGGCTGCAGGAGGGGGACTTCTGCTTATCATGGGCATAGCACTGATTGTCACCTGCTGCCGGTAGGTACCACTGCCGGCCCTGGCTCGCGTGGCATCCTCTCAGTGGGTTACACCGCACTTAGTGCTCCACATGTGAACCCTGAAGGACCTTAAAACGTAGGTGAACACACAGGATAGCTAAGCAAGTGGGGTAATCAGAGATACTGAAGTATTATATTGTGCTTTCTTTTCATAGAATCATAGAATCCTTAAGGTTGGAAAAGACCTCTAAGATCAAGTCCAACCGTCAGCTCAACACCCCCATGCCTCCTAAACCGTGCCCTGAAGTGCCATGTCTATATATTTTTTGAACACCTCCAGGAATGGTGACTCCACCACCTCTCTGGGCAGCCTGTTCCAATGCCTGACCCCTCACTCCTTCAGTAATTACGTTTTTCCTAATATCCAATCTAAACCTCCCCTGATGCAACTTGAGGCCATTTTTTTCGGTCCTATGACTGGTAACTTGGGAGAAGAGACCAACACCCACCTTGCTACAGCCTCCTTTCTAGACAGCGATAAGGTCTCCCCTCGGCCTCCTCTTCTCCAGACTAAACATCCCCAGTTGCCTCAGCCGCTCTTCATAAGACCTGTGCTCCAGACTGTTCCCCAGCTTTGTTGCCCTTCTCTGGACATGCTTCAGCACCTCCATGTCCTTCTTCTAGTGAGGGGCCCAAAACTGAGCACAGTATTCGAGGTGTGGCCTCACCAGTGCCGAGTACAGGGGCACGATCACCTCCCTGCTCCTGCTGGCCACACTATTCCTGATACAAGCCAGGATGCTGTTGGCCTTCTTGGCCACCTGGGCACACTGCTGGCTCATGTTCAGCCAGCTGTCGACGAGCACCCCCAGGTCCTTTTACACCAGGCAGCTCTCCAGCTACTCTTCCCCAGCCCTGTAGATTTGCATTTGGTTGTTGTGACGCAAGTGCAGGACCCGACACTTGGCCTTGCTAAACCTCATACAGTTGACCTCAGTTCATTGATCCAGCCTGTCCAGATCCCTCTGCAGAGTCTTCATACCCTTGAGGAGATCGACACTCCTACCCAACTTGGTGTCATCTGCAAACTTACTGAGGGTGCACTCAATCCCCTCATCCAGATCATTGATAAAACAAGACTGGCCCCAACACTGAGCCCTGGGGAACACCACTTGTGACTGGCCGCCAGCTGGATTTGACTCCATTCACCACCACTCTCTGGGCTCAGCCAGCCAGCCAGTTTTCCCGCCCCGGTCTCTTAGGTCCCCTCCTTCTGCTTGTTGGCAAGAGGGTAGGGGATCCTCTGCTTCTTGTGGAGCTTCCATCCACTGCTTTGGCCTCAGGGATGATAGGGTGTGGCTCCACCAATCTATCTCCTTCTCATACTTCCTGATATGTCTTAACCTTTCCACTTCCTCCTTCAGCTCTGCCACCAGGCTGAGCAGATCATTCACCTGGTCACACCGAAAACAGCTGCTGTCTCTGCTGCCCTCCAATATGAGTGCCAGGCTCAGGCACTCCCTGTGGCTGGAGACCTGGACAGCTGCGTGTTTGTGGGGGGGCTCCACCTGGGTCGCCACATTCCTTTTGGCAATGGTCTTCAGGCTAGTGGAAACCATAGCTAGGTCCTCTCCTGGGGGGACGATGACCCGTAGTTGAGCTACCCTTTAGAGCTTTTAGAGCCGGGGCATTTTTTTTTCCAGCATCCAGTCTAAAAAAATTCAACTCAGTGTCTCTTAAGGATGCACTTGGCAATCATGTCCTCTAAGGATGGAGAGGCAAAGGAGTCCTTCCCACTCAGAGCTGTAAGGCAGCCAGGGAACAGTCTCCAAAAATGTAAGATAAGTAGAAAGGAGAAGTTTAGGCAACAGGAGGGGTTACTGGCCATTGCTCAAGTGGTGTTTGAGTGTATTTAAGGCTATTTTAATTTCCTTTTATGGACAAGTCCTGCATGCGCTTGCGGACTGTGTGTCTCTCCCTGTCGGGTGCACGCACACGTACACATGTAGTTCCTGTGCCAGCAGGTAGGCTCAGACTAGAGGCAAGATGTGCTTGCTGATGAAGCTCTGCTTCATGTTTTATACATGAAAAAGTAACACCCTCACCCTCCCCATTCCAGTCCCCAAATCTGGGATTTCAAAGCTCTCTGATTAAAGTCAGCAGCTGGATTTATCAGCAACATAGACAAGGCAGTGGTTTGGTTGGCACAGTGGTATGTACTTGTTCCGATGTGTTTTGAGCCAGGGGATGCCAGCAAGCCCCAGCCAGGAGGTGTGATGGTCAGTATACCTCCAGACCTCAGAATGCAGACGTCTGCGGGGATGGACTGATCTCATGACCCCTGGCCTTTGGCAGGTTATGTGACTTCCTGGAGAGTAATCTGATTTGAACTGGAAGTGTCACCAAAGTCCACCCATACAGCATGGTACTCATGTACGGGCATATGGTGTCATTCAGATGGGCAGCTTGCAGGTCTTATGTCTTAGGAATTAACATAGTGCCTAGAAGTGCTATAGTTAAGCACTTGGACACTTGAATAGTCTGGGTGCTCCCATATGTTTTTCTTTCTTCCTGGTTTTCTGTGACTTTTTCATTGAGTTAGGTGAATACACACATTTTTAAGAGACAATGGACATTAGTTGGAACAGGAGAGGTTCAAACTGAATGTAAGGAAACACTCTTTCACCAAAAGGACAGTAAGGCAGTGGAACAGGTTGCTCAGAGAGGTCATGCCATCTCCATCCTTGGATATTTCAAGTCACACTAGATAGTGCCCTGAGTAGCATGATCTGACCTCATATTTATTTTGTCTCAGAGCAGAAGATTGGACTATAGCCCTTCTGAGGTGATGTTTGTTTCTAGTCAAAGTTCATAACATGATGTAAATCTCCTGAGATCACATCAGAAATGCATACAAGATAGCAGGATAAGTTGTATATTTTCTCTTTCCTTCATTCTTTTATGAACAGGAAGAATAAAAATGACATAAGTAAACTAATTTTCAAGAGTGGAGATTTCCAGATGTCACCATATGCTGAATATCCAAAGAACCCCCGGGCACAGGAGTGGGGCAGAGAGACCATTGAGATGCAAGAGAATGGAAGCACGAAGAACCTGTTGCAGATGACGGATGTGTATTATTCGGTATCTATCCATAGCTTAGTTATTAACCCTTTGTCCCTGACACAGCAAAGACATGTTCCTTTAATTTTGGAAGGACAGCTCCCTTTCCTGCAAAATAAAAAAGCAAATAAATTGCTTCCATAGACAGCAGGGCATTGGTAGTCCTATGGACTCCAGCTATTACACATGTGGTGAATATCACAAAGAAATGTCATTAGGAAGAGTGCTGGGGAAATGTCTAGGAATGTTTTGGTAGATACCTAAAAAGCCCTAGAGTAGACAAGGAGAGGTAAATGTTTTGAACAGGTTGCTAGGAATTTCTGTGGGTAGTTTTCTCCCTTCCTCCATCACTGATGATGGCTTTGTAGGGCAGAGAAAGACACAAGCACAAGACCTGCTGTCATGGTTGGTACCATCTGCTAATGTCTATATCCAGAGTTGTGATCTGGTATATCATCTGTCACTAATCTACAGCAACATACCAGATGTACTTCAGGTGCGTGTGGGTTATTCACGTCAGTGAAGGTTGCAGGATTTCACACAAATCATGCATTCTGGACTCCTACTTTCCAGAGCAGAGAGCAGCGAGCAATACCTTTTTTCTGGCTTGTATTTTAAGTTTTCCAGCAAGCAAGTTTACTGGGTCACACAGTGTGAAGGGAAATAATCCTCCCTCCTGCTTCCCATAAGAATGAGAGATTTGGAAATGAAGATGCATTTTCTAAACATTTATTAGGACTTTTATTATGCTGGCAACTAGAAAGGGGAGCTTTTTAGCAAGGAGTAGGTGATGAGGGCTTTGCATGGATCTGCTCTGTAACAGATCAAAGCAGGTGGCTTGATGTTATTTGCTGGGTGGAAGGATTGTTCAGTCTTGGTCTTAGACATCAAGTTTCCTCAACGAAGTGTCCCCAGGAGATATACTTAAGAGAAGGGATGAGAAAGGAAGGTGAGATAACTTTGTATCAAGTACCTGTGCTGGGAGAGTAAGTAGCTATGGTTAATGGGAAGAGCAGTGCTCCCAAGTAATACTCAAAGCAGGAGGCTAACTTTGCTTTTCTAGAAGCGTTTCCTTTAAGAATTGCTCTGTGACAATATCCTTTTTTGTGAGAGTTGTTTCAATGCCTGAGCTCATCAGCACTATTCTCTTGGATTAAAAATTAACTGTTCACTTAGACTGCACTAGGTGGTGTCAGGTAAACTTCAAGTCTGCTAATCGGCAAGATGTCGAAACTAGACTGCACCAGAATAACCCCTTCAGGCAGTGCATAACTCCCACAGTAAAAATCATTCTGGGTTATAGAGATCATTTGCAATCACATTGTACCTTCTAGCTACTGAAATAACTTTTGGGAAGTGTGGTAAGGCTGTGCCTGAAGGAGAATTTGAGTGTGAGACTAAGACCCTTTTTATTTGATTTTTTTGCTAATACAGCCAACTGGACTGAGAAATCCTGAACTGGAAAGAAACGGACTTTATCCTCCCTACACTGGTTTGCCTGGATCTCGACATTCATGCATCTACCCCGGACAATACAATCCATCCTTTATCAGTGACGAAACCAGAAGAAGAGACTATTTTTAGCAGGGAGTGGAAGATTGACACAGTTTTGTGGCCCTTGATCCCCAGGTACAATCTGTCTCCTGGACAGTTCAGCCCACATCAATCTTACTCTTCCCATTTAACAGGAAGGACTTTGAACTCCATGCCGAACATTGCTGCCCTGAGGAATGGTTACACTTGCTGAGCAGCAAAGAGAAGGAGGAGGAGGAGGGAATGGCTCGAGGTGCACGTCACTAAAAGACCCAGATGGAAGTTAACACATGTACTCTGGATTTGTTCTGTGCTGCTTCTTCACTCTTTACGCTACATAGCAAGCACGAATCAGTACAGGCAGATGAACTGTGCCCAGCACTCTGCATTGAATACCACTAGGGAGTCTTTTGTTTACAGATCTTGCTCACTGTTGACTGTGCTTGTCTTCTTAGTCAACCTTTATGCAAAGATTCACTGTGCAATTCCTTTTGGTAGGGCAATTTTGTCCACTCCCTTGTCCGTTGCTTCATTGCTTTCTGCTTCGTACATGACAGGGAAGCTGGCTGGTCCTCTGGCCCTCACCTTCTTACTGGCAGAAATTCTCCAGATGGCTGGGTCCTTGCTGAAGCGTGGTGCCTGGCGATGTTGGCCAATTCATGGGTTGATTGCCTCCAAGGAGTACCAGAAAGTTAGTCATACCACTGCAGTTCTAACTGAAAAAAAAGATACAGTTGATCCTATGTGCCACTTTGGAAACTTCCTGTATATAGAAAAGAGTCCAAGTATTTTGTTGCTTTGTCAACCAGCATTGTTCAGAAGTGATGCCACTACACGTCATTATAGTGCTTCCTTATAGGATCTTATTGGGCTCTGTTTCCCTGCAGGGGTTTAAAGGCCTGTAGAAACAGCAATATGATGTTAAATAGTTGCTCACAGGGATGAAAACCGTGAGCTGGGAATTCAGCACGCTCTTTACAAGGAACCTGGGAAGAAGCAATAATGCTATAGCCCTGGTTGGGCAGGTGGAACATGAATTCTGGGCACTGCAGGTGGGACATAGTTTTCAAGCCTCCACAGCCCACCTTGACTTCAGTAGGAGCTGTGAAGGTTTTCAGTACATTGGAAAATAAGGCTTACTGCAGTCAGTTGCATTTAAGGGAGAGAAAAACATGATGCTTTCAATCCTAGCGGCACAAAGATCACTTATGTTGAAGTGTTTTGCTTTCTTCCATCCTAGTTTCGAGTGATTCAGGCCACCAGGTTTCCTTCCTAGGTGTGTTAATTCATATTATTCACCTCGCAAAAGCTGAAGAATGTAAGTTATTATATTCCTGACCAAAGATCAGACTGAAAGCTCACGGATTGTATTCTGACCTGAGCTGGGCGTTGAAAGAGACTGTATTAATGGAGTATATTTACCATTTATCTTTACTGCAGTGTTAACCTGCGTCATCCAAACCCTGACCAGATACAGGGTCCAGATATGGATCCTTCTCCCCTGCAGTGCTCTAGAAGACACAGTGCCTACAAGTAAGTTCATAAGGTATCTCAGCTCACTGAAGCACTAGGGACCATGGGATGAGGCCCCCAAAATGCCTAACCCCAAGTGAGATTGGCAGTTCAGATGCTTATGTGTTGTGTAGTTGCTCACCGGAGGCAAACCTGGGGTGATGAGGAGCCCTCCATCAGGGAGCAGGTATTAGTACTTGTGTCCTGTAGATGCTGTGAGGTCCAGATCCTTTCCCAGCATTTTGAAGGCTGTCGTATTCCCTATCAAAAGTGAGCAACAGCTACCCAGAGGAAAGGCAGCTAGCACTAGGCAGTCATCAGCTGTGTGGGCTAAGAAGTTTCTGGTCCCTGCTCATATTTACTTCTATTTTCTCAAAACTGCAAGGCGAGAAAGGCACCACGAATGTGCTTGAGAACACATAGTTTGGTGCACCAGCTAAAGCATACAAATGCGTTGTCTTTTTATGGCTCACTCCTTATCTACTATGTAGAAACAGCAGTGTGGGCTTGCAGAAATACAGAACTTTATGGATGCCTAGGGCAGCGTGCTTTGCACTTACGTGATCTTATGGTGACAATGCATGCAACTTTATGTCTGTCCAATCCACAGTCAACCTTGCAGGTGGTAGTACATAGCTTATCTCAACTGTAGGGGGGAAATTAGTGGATGCTTATGGGAAGTACAGCTGCCTAAGGAGCTATATTTAGGGAAAACTCTAGTTACACTATTCTGTTCCCTGCCATGCTGATCAGTTTCCAGTCCATGAATGATGTTCTTCTCCCTTTCATTAGCAGCCAGTATCTTAATTACACAGAATCCATTGGATGATGTGAACTAAGGGCTTGACTCTGCTGTGCTGTGGGATCCTTCAGAGAGGACATTGGCAGAGTTGTTTTTGTGTGGGTGAGCTACCGCTGTTTTTGAGACTGCCTAGGACAGAAAGGACTGCCTTTCCTGTGGTATGGAGGAGGGTTTTGTATGTGTAACGAAAGAAAGGGGAAAGCTGGGATTCATGCTAAATCTAAATACAAAACGTAGAGAGGAGCAATGGGCTGCCCTATTTACTAAAGCAGCTTAGCAAAAAGGAAGAGTGTCCCAGCAATGATGGTAAAACTTAACCATGCGCCAGGATTTCGTCAGATAGGGAAGAGTTTAGGCATGTGCTTATAGGCAAATATGTTTAACTGCTTGGTTAGTTCAAAGTCTGAGAAATGTTCCTCTGTATGCCAAGTTGAAAGGACAAAGTAGAAATATCAACTCACAATTGCAGATCAATCCTATATAAAGAGTAACGTGGACTATATGAACAAAACTCCTGGTCTGTATCTCACAGCAAATTGCTAGGGATTTGAGTGGAAATGATATAGGACTGTTCCTAATTGAGATCACACAAAAGTTTGCAAGTAATTAATTTTCACTTCTTAATAATCTTCAAATTCTTCTTAATACTGTATCTGGAATGAAAGGGTCTCGGTAAACCCAGCAGGATTTCCTGAGTGAGGACTGCAAAACTTGGCCTTTTCCAGAATTTCATTGCTCTGAAATTTTCTTTCTGCCAGACCAGGTAAACATTGGGAAATTTCTTATGAGAATGTATCCTTTGCAGCCTGACCTTCCTTTTATCTTTGGTAAGAAAGGAGTCACAAAGCCAATGCATAGTCTACAGGAGGAAAAGGGTCTCTCCTGACCTGCAGCACCTTCTCTGGGTGCCCTAGGAGGCTCCACTCAGCAGGTAGGAGAAGATTTAGGCAGGTGTCATCACCAGGGTGAGTGCAGGTGCCTTCCCGCGTGGTGATCCAGGTAGCCTTTGTGGAGCTGGCTGATGCAGCCCGGGGTGAGTCAGCTCCTGGGTCTCCACCAGCGCAGCCACCCCCTGTGCCTGTGATGCTTCCGTCTTGGAGCCACACCAGCTCCCAACGCCAATAGGGTGGCGGGGTGGGGGTGCAGTGCAGTGTGTTTTGCCATAGTTTATGGGTTATTTCACTGCAATTATTTACTAACACATCCCAGCAGCAGTGGGCTTGCCTGGCCATGGCAGGGTTGTGACCTGTTTCTCTGCAGCTTGACTCTTGTTAAAGCTGCCACCAGGATCCTCTCTGTCTGCTTCCATCTCGGCAATAAACTAAGCACCCTCTGGAAGTGGAGTGGAGTTTATTGCTCCTGTCAGATATGAGTGGGGGTCTTCACATGCCCTTAAGCCCATTTTCAAATGCGGATGCCTCTCTGTTCAGTACCTAACTCTCCCTAGGACGTCTAAATAAATGCAGCTTGCTTAGATTATTTTTAGCTACTCTAGATTGGAAATTTTCAGCATACTGGTTGTTTTTGCAAGGGGAATTGCTCTCTAATGTCTGAGAGGATAAAATAGAAGGGGCATGTTTCTTGAAAAGGAGGATGCAAGTGGTTCAGCCAGATGTGGGGAAAGGAAGAAAAACTACACCAATACTACACAGAAATCTGCTTTTGCTCCTGGCTGCTGTGGAAAGCTAGGGGAGCAGTCAGCAAGGGCCAATGGGCCTTGGAAAAAATGATAATTTTGTTGCTTGACAGGAAAAGATGTGGGAGGCACAGGTTTGCTGCTATGGTGCTCTGCCAGTTGCACTGACAAGAGCCCCACACCCACTGAAATACGCCCAGCAGCCAGCCTAGAAGAGGCAGCCCCAGTGAACAGGGCAGCAAAATGCAGATTTGAAGTGTCGTTCAAAATGGAGGCTCATACACGCAACCTTCCTGTGTCCCTGCCATGCACTGCTGCTTGCCCTGGCCAGCCCTCCCAGCTGCACTGGAAAAATCACAGGTCTTTTGCATACTCGTGAAACCTCACAGCACTGAACTGGGGTAACTGAGGGAAAAATGGGACAGGAATTTTGATGCTCTTTGCCCTCTGCATTTAAAGCAGTAAGTAACACAGCAGCAATGAATCTCCTTGCTGTTGCGGCATTTCTCCCGAGTCCCACTGTCACGGTCATTCACCTCATCACTCCTTGTGACCAGCCTTCTAAAAGGTATTTGCCTCCACACTGAGTGGTAGTAAAAGGCTTTAAAACCCAGCAATAAATAGCAGTTAGAGAGAGGTATTTGTCTTTGTGAAGTTGTGCCAATACTTGTCAAGGTTGTTTGCCGGGACATGAGTGAGCAGCAGCAGGGAACGTGTGGACATTGCTGCAGACACACCAAGTGCTTCCCCAGGGCTTGTCTCTAATGCTGGTCCATGACCATATCTGTTCCACATCCAGCTGGACCTCTCATTCCCTTATAGTGATGTTTAATCTTTAGTTTTCTTCCTTAAACTGACAAGAACAGATGCATTTTACTTAAATGCTCTTCCTATGCTGATTAATGTTCTTTCCTCTTTACACACAGCATCCATTATAGTGACTGGGGTAACTCTCCCATGGACTGTAATGAAGTTTTTTTTAGGACTGAATTATTCCACCACCAGGGTCACCTGTGCGTAGTACATGCTTTCCCGTGGCATTGTGTTCTGCCTATTTCTGTGATACTGTTGCTGCCTTTCCAAGTTGTATTTATTTTTTAAAAGTATACTTATTACTGCAGCAGGACCTGTATTATGCGAGGTTGAACAAAACAGGTTCAAGACCTGAAACATCTTCTTGAGAAGAGAATGAATGTGAATTTTGTGAAGTTGTTTTACTGATCAGCCAACATGTTTTCTATTGTTGTAAGATCATCTAGGGACATAGCTGTGCTTTCTGAGTCACAGATAAGAACTACTCCTCAGTTCACTCTTACTTGTCCCTTCAGAAACGAAGCAAGATCTCCCTCCCAGTTTTGAAAGGGGTATGCACTGTGTGCTTGTAACATTTTGGGAGCTTTGCAATGTGTATTTAATTTTTTGTTCCCTTGAACTGCTGAAATTGAAAAGCAGGACAGAAATCCACAAAGGGGTAAGAAATAATGAAAGAAAAGGAATATGCTTACTTCTTTTGTAGAAGTAAACATCTAAAGTGAGTGTGGCTTCTGTACTGTAAGGTCATATATGGGATGACACCTTTTCTGTGCCTGGTTTGTGTTGCATGAGTGTAATATTCTTGTTGAGGGAAAACCTAGAGAGGGCGCCTGATGTTCCTCAAAAGTAGGATGTAAATGCTAAGTTCCCTGGTCATTGTGCTGGTAAAATTCTAGAAGGGATGGGAGTCTTGCTTGGGTTAATGACAGCAGCAGGCAACCCCCAGATCTGCAAAATCCTATATGGAAAAGTCCTATGGAATACAGTACAAACTGATTACTTCTCTTGAACAATACCATAGAATTCGATTGACATAAAAGGTCTCCCATAAAATCTGCTAGGATGGGTTTACTTTAAAGAAAAAAACCCCAACAGAATAAATGTTTAATAGTTTCATTTTTAAAGGAAATTCTGTTAAGTTCAGTCATTTGTTTTAAGCCCTGCTAAATTCTACAGGACTTTTTCCTAACAGAAGGTCGAACTGGATGTGTAAAATCATAATAGTTCATTGGAGCAGCTTTCAGAATTGCAGTAGTAAAGCTCACCTTTTATGAGCTCTATTCCAAAAGGTAAATTCGTAGCATTTGTTTGTGCTTCTTTTATCAACCTGAATGTAAACCTGCTTTATGTTCTTGATATTGCCCTGTTTCCTTCCCTGTATCTCTGAATGTTTGCTTCCAAGTCGCTGGGGTTCTGAGGACATTTTCCAAACCAGTATTATTTAAAGTTGTATCATATTTTCAGCCTCCACTAATTATACAGTGCTGTAGTCGCAAAATATAATTTTTAAGGATTGGATTATTTTTATACCTGCATCCAATATTATTAAATCTGGCGTTCTAGTCAGTATTATAAAAGGATACAATAAAACTATGAATATTACTATGTCTCAGCTTTTTTATTATCTTTAGCTTTCTCTGCAGAGATGCATATGTAATTTTAGATTGTTTTAATAATAATTAGAAATTTAATCTATAAAATAAGAAATTTTATAGATCTTTTGTTCTTCTAGTGGTGCTTGGTGATTGAATAACTAAAATGAAAAGCAGAGAGGAAAAGGATGTGTTCTGTTGTGCTAAACAAACTTTTGCTCCACTGAAATACAAGTTCTGCTCTGATGTTTATTGCAATAGCTTTAAGCAACTTGAAGTTTAATTTTAAAGTTTTCCTCAATTTAATTTTTCATCCTGCTGGAAATGCAAGAGAATTGGTGAAGTTGTTTTTTGTGTGTGTGGGTGCATGCTGGAGGGGAGAAAACCGCAGGAGAGGTCGGTGCAGCAGGGCTGTTTGCAAGGACAGGGGACCTGACCACAGCGAGATCGGTCCTACCTCACTAAGCGCCACTGGGGATTATGAAGAATATACAGCTGAGTCTTTCTCAGAGGAAGAAGGATGGTACTTGAATCCAGATGAACACTGTCCAGCCTAGGCTGCTGGGAAGAGGCGTGATGTGGAAGAACATCTGGAGTAATAGCAGGTATATTCATCTGCGGCTGTCTTTTCCTATATTGCTCCAGAGGAGTACAACACTCAGCTGTGATAGCAATCAGATGGGACTCGGGTGGGATTCATCTGCTCTACCTAAAGTTAGGTAGCCAGTTTGAACCCACCATCAGGCTCCGCTAGTAGCCATGAAAAAAGACAAATGTCCTCAGAGGGTAGCTTACCCCCTGTAAGATATCCCTCACCCTTGACAGTGGTACCACAAGACCCCATGCTAGACAGATGCCCTAGGTGAGGTGAGTGCCACTCGCAGAGAAATGGTGAGTGTAGAACATACTTCTTGCTACATCCTGAAACTTTACTTCCTATGTTGATATAGTACAGAATTGTGTTATATGCCTGCTCCTTATCTAGTAAGACTCTGGTGGGAAAATAAAGGAGAGAGTAATCCGATTAAATCCTGAGGTTGGGTTCATTTGTAGGAGAAGGGCGGTTACAGTGCCTCAGTTTTATTACCAATACTATTGCAAGTTGTTCTATTTTCTGTGTGACATTGGTATCTTTTAAGGAAATTGTCAGTGCAAAAGGATTGGTCATAATATTGGCATAAGACTAGGTAAAAGACCTGTGCAGTTATGGGCAAGCACATGATTTAACAGTCCTTCCCACTTCAGATTTGCATATCAGAGCCTCTGAGACCACTGAATGCATCCATAGTGTGTGCCCTCAACCATCTTGGGAAACACCTGAAAGGAAATCAAAGTGCATCTGCTTCCCCTGATTATGGGTGAATCTGTATGTGTAGCACTTTGATTTAGACTTTCTGGAGTTTTTTTTAACTTTCAGCTAATTACAACATATATTTCTACTTGTGTATGTAATATACAGTGGATGAACCAAATTTACATGAGATAGCAAAATGTATAAGAATCTAGTGAGGAATAGGATTGAAAAAATACATGGGAAGAAAGTATCCATCTGATGCATGTGATGAACCATAGAAGACACTTGCTCCTGCTTAAACATATGTCCTCTGGCAGCATGATTGCCCCTTGCTTGCATGCAACTTTGTCGAGGTTTTGGCTGGCATAGAGTTCATTTTCTTCCTAGTAGCTGGTATAGTGCTGTGTTTTGGATTTAGGATGAGAATAATGTTGATAACACACTGATGTTTTAGTCGTTGCTAAGAAGTGCTTATACTAAGCCAAGAGCTTTTCAGCTTCCCATGCTCTGCCAGGTGCACAAGAATCTGGGAGGGAGCACAGCCAGGACAGCTGACCCAAAGCGGCCAAAGGGATATTCCATACCATATGCTGTCATGCTCAGTATATAAACTGGGAAGAGTTGGCTGGGGGCAGTGATTGCTGCTCAGGGACGAGCTGGGTGTTGGTTTGTGGGTGGTGAGCGGTTGCATCACTTGTTTTTTTCCTGAGTTTTTTCCTCTCTCTCTTTTTTTGTTATTTTCCTTTTCACTATAATTTATTGTTGTTGTTGATGATGTTATTATTTCTATTATTTCTATTATTAAACTGTTCTTTTCTCAACCCATGAGTTTTCTTACTTTTGCCCTTCTGATTCTCTCCCCTATCCCACCAGGGCAGGGGGAGGATGAGCGAGTGGCTGTGTTAAACCATGACAAACTTAAATAATGAGGCTGTGCAGGACTATGCACCTTCTAATAGATAAACAAGGCCTTTTACGTTTGATGCTTCTTTTTTCCTGCCATAAACAAAGATCAAGACAAGAGAACTACTGCATTTATAACTACATATAGCACACTTTTTATTCAATAAAATTAATTTGTCAGTGTTCTTGATTGCTGTATCTGAGCTTTGACACAGAACATTTTGGTTTTACAGCTTCTGGAAAGTTACTTAGTTATTTCTGCATTCTGTTCAGCACATTATTTCCTGGAGGAAACTGTTTCCTTTTGCATTGCAAATGATTCGCACTTCCCAAACTGTGACTGTGATAGACAGGAACAACCGGGTAAGAATGGAAGTAAACTCTAAAAATAAAGGTAATATGCCGGCTCCTGATGTGCATTCACTGTAGACAATAGTTTCAATGTGTAGGACTACACACTCAACCAGTATATGCCAGTGTAGCTGGCAAAGCTGCACCATTTACACTTGCTGAAGACCTGACCCTCATTTTTGATAGTGGCCTGGGAAATTCTCTTGGTCCTACAAGCTCGCTTCACAGCCAACAGATTTTAAGACCTAGATTGGTCTAGTTGCACCCTGAGGCAGCACTGGAAAACCGGGATGTGTTGTAATGACTGAAGAGTCTAGATATGGGAGGTGGTCATTGCCATAGGACTGGTGGCATACAGCTCTGCCAAACACCCTCCATAGCCAGGTTTGTCACCCTCTGCACACTGATTTCCAGCTGAAGAACATACTGTGGCTCCCCAAATGGCTGGTGTCTGGGGTTGTTGGCTTTCCCTGGGGGCTCATAGTACAGTCTGCTCACGACTGAAATGCTTTATGCTAACGAGACTTTGGGATTAGTTTTAGGGTGCCCCCTGAGGAGAAGCTGGGAGAGTAGATGTGGCCTGGGGTGGAGGTTGGACACTGCCTGAGTGGGGAGGCACAGCACTCTGGTGCCAAACACTTCCCAGGCATCTCCTTCTCTATTTCTGTCAGTTCCCCGGCAAATGGGAGTTTTGAGGAGGGGCCTGGAGGATGTGAACGACCTGGGATGGGTGGCTGGCATGGAAGCAAGCAGCAGGATCCAGCATGGGCTGGAGGCGCAGCCAGAGGGAGGCCTAGGGGGCCCCAAGCATGACCTGGGGCTGGCTCTGACCCTGGCCACACTTGCAGGCCGGCCCTGCTCCCTGGCTGGGGGCAGTGGGACGGGCCCCGGCTGCTCCCCCACTGCCCTCAGCTCTCAGACATCGAGCATGGGCTGCCTCCAGCCCAGGGACCCCCCACAGCACCAGCTCCCGAGGGAACCCCTGGCTTCGCCTGATCCACCGCAGTGCTGTCCCCTGCCCCGGGCAGGCCCACTGTCCTGGGGAAGGAGGGGGCAGCCCCCATGACCGGGCCTTGGGCCTAGCAATGAACCCCCTGGTGGTGAGGGAAGGTACTGCCATGGGGTCGCTGTGGGGACAGGGAGTAGGTGCGAGGAGCAGGCTGCACTGGAGGGGCTTTGGGGCCAGTGGGTGAAAGGACGATATAGACAAAACACCCCATGGCTCAGGCCTGACACCCTGAGCAGGTCTGCGTGGCAGGGCACAGAAGGACAAGGCTGCTTGTTCCCTGTGCTGGCAGAGGCACCAATTATTTTTGCTGTCCATAAGCCACCAATGTTTCTTGGTTTGGTGCAAGTTAAAAGTTTAGGACAACCCTAAGCTCAGGGATGACGCGAGTAACACTTCTGGTCTCTCCTACCCTCCTACATATCATGGGATTAGGACATGAGACTGCATGTCTTGTTCTTAAAAGAAGAGGTCAAACAAAAGCAGGTGAAGTAAGGGGAGAGGCATTTAACATGCAGAGCTGTTACTTCACATTCGGAAACGTGTTCATAACCTGCCAGTGTTTGCCAGAGAAGCCCAGCTCCACAGCCATTAGAGGTAGTTTTGCAGGGGATTCACCAATCGGTTGCTCATCCTTGTCCATGTCTGATAATGATAGGATAACCTGTGTTTATTTCACAGAAAGACTTTACTGGCAGTTGCGGCAGGATCCAGGGTCACCCAGACCTTTGAAGTGAGAGAAATGACATCTTGGCCTGAAAAGCAGGAACTGGAAATGACTGTGGGCTACCTGATTTCTAATGGTCTCAGGGAGGGCGTTTTACTGGAGCACAAAGTAGAACACACACACCGTGCAGCTAGAGAACTTGGGCAGGTAAGGCACCTAAATATAAGAGGGTTTGGGAAAACCAGATCCTGCCTGCAGAGACCTTTTTCCCACCTTTATCTCTGTCTCGCAATTTTCAGAGGCTTCCTGGATGCAGTGTCTAAAAGTCTCTGTCTCCCACCTATTTTCCCTGTGTCACAGCTGTGTTAGTTGCTCCATGGCCTTCTGGGCTATTTCTCACTTTTAGATCTGCTGTGGGCTCCCTACTCCAGCCTGGCCATCCCTGCTTCCAAACAGCTCCCTGGCACAAACACGCTTCCTCTCAAGAAAGGAGGGCAGCCACCCAGATAGAGTCAAACACCTGCTGGCTGTCCTGCCTGCTCTCCCTTCTCTTGCCACACCACTTTAGTGAGCCCATATAACACACATAAGATGGCAGCAAACAAAACAGCCATAACTGCTTCCAGAAGGGCCAAAGTCAAGTCCTGTTTATTTGATGTCAAAGATGCAGGTATTGTCTTTTGCTTTTTACCCTGTTGAGCAGAAAGAAGTGCTCTGGCATAAAATTTTGCTTATAAGGAAAGAACAATTGGAGTCTGAGGCATAGAGCTTGTCTGTACTGGTAATTTACTGCAAGGGAAGTGAGCATGTGGATCCCAGGTACTCTGCCCAATTGCATGCACTGGGATGGGATAGCTTCTTCCACTTTAAGAACAGATTATTCAGGCTTCTCCATTTAATTTACACTGAAGGTGTCAGTATGAAGACCTGGCAGGGGATGGTTGATGTTCTGTCAGTTCTCATGCCAGTTTATTTAGCAGTAACTCCTTTGTGTCAACAGGTGTCAAGCATTTATGACTTAAAGGAAGAACACTGCAGGTCCAGAAATCTCCTCCCAGCCTGATGAGGAAGAAAACCACAGCTTGGATCTATCATTTGCTGCTTGCCACCACGACGTCAGCTCAGGGCTGAACTCTCTACCTGTGGCCGGGACCTTAAATGAGCTGACACCAGAAGAGAAAAATACTTTCTCTTAGGTTTAGCAGCAAGTAGCAGCAGCAACGGAAGCAGCAATGAGACACTGTGTATTCCTCACTGTGTTGCTCACCCTGCTGTTGAGCCTTTCGAAAGGTAAGAAACACTATCTTCTGTTCTGGCACTTATCAGGGCAGCTATTCTGTAGCAGTGAATGAATTGCCTACTTTCAGCAGGTGCTGAGAGACTGGAAGTCAGTGGCAATATGCAATTCAGCATGTCTAGATTTTAATTAATTAACAATGAAAAGTGTCACTGCAAGCCAACAGTTTTACTTGTTCACAGAACAATGCAAAATCACTGGTGCTTGTGATTAATCTAATTTAGCCTATTTCAAGAGCAGTTTTCAGGACCTGCACATAAAACCCAGGTAATTCCAGCTCTATTATAGTCATAACAAAGGTGCAACTGTTCCATCCCAGTACCCAGGGAAAGGAGTGCTGTTGCTGGCCTTCCAGTCAGGGGCTCCTTAAACAATTAGTCTGGAAAGTAGCGCCACCTGAGCTGGCTCGCAGAACATTTGCTCCCTTCTGTTGAAATTAATTAACAGGAACTTCACCACCAACTTGGGGGGCAGAGGGTCACACCATGGTCTATTCAAACAGAAGGGCAGATGTCATTCCTTAAGCCACTTACTACTTTCTCTGGCATTGTGACAAACTTGGTAGTTGTGGGCCAGAGCCTCCGCCCAAAATTGCCTGTGCCCAGTATTCAGTGACAAATATGAGGGAGCAAATGCATTAGTAGAAGTAGAGTTAAGGCAACAATATGAAGGGTTCTGAGGTGTCTTGAAGCTGCGAGAGGACAGGAACTCCCAGCTAATATGGAGATAAAATTACAGAGATAAGAGGCAAATGAAGACCTTCACTGATACTATTAAGCTTGCAAATGGTGACAGGCGGTTGTGGGTCTCTGTTGACTATGGTGAGTGAGCATATGTATTTCCAGCAACATCTACAACATGCTACAGACCAATTTTTAACTATAAATTATAAACATAGACCTCTTCAAGGTTGTCGGTTGGTTTTCTGTTTGGAGGCCTGTGGGTGACAGCAAGATGTGAAAAATCTTGACCCAAGAGCTACTGAATGCAACGTGAGTCTTTCACTTACTTGAACCGACTTTGCATCAGAATGGGCATGCCCAGAAACCTCTTTCATTCTAAGCAAACAGTGTAAAAGCTTTGAAAGATATGTCTATTTGAATAGTCCTGGCAGAGATCCTGTCCTGCTCAGCAGCCAGATGTCTCTGTTATTCCATAACCTCGGCTGTAACATCCATTTCTTTATCTCTCTAGTAAACGCCTAAGTCTATTAACACATCTTGTTTCCTTGCACAGAAGGTTGAGTATAAGCAGAGAGCGCCATAAAATAGCTACCTTTGCTCAGGTTTCCTTTGACAAGCCCATCAGCAAGTTTCAATTGCGGCTCATGTGCTCTTCTGTCACCACGGATGCAATTCTTCCTGAGTCCAAAGGGTACTCCTGGACAACTGTTAGCCAGAGCCTCTACAAGGCTAACAGTTGTTGTAGACTAAGGACTAGCCCTGTAAGAGGGTACTGCCCCAACATCCATTTTGAGAAGGCAGTCTAAACCTGTATCAGGAATAGTGTGGCCAGCAGGAGTAGGGAAGTGATCGTGCTCCTGTACTCAGCACTGGTGAGGCCACACCTCAAATACTGTGTTCAGTTCTGGGCCCCTCACTACAAGACATGGAGGTGCTGGAGTGTGTCCAGAGAAGGGCAACAAAGCTGGTGAAGGGTCTGGAAAGCATGTCTTGTGGGGAGCGGCTGAGGGAACTGGGGTGGTTTAGTCTGGAGGAGGCTTAGACGAGACCTTATCGCTCTCTACTTCTCCCAGGTAACAAGTGATAGGAACGGAGGAAATGGCCTCAAATTACACCAGGGGCAGTGTAGATTGGATATTAGGAAAAATTTCTTCACTGAAAGAGTTGTCAAGTATTGGAACAGGCTGCCCAGGGAAGTGGTTGAGTCACCATCCCTGGAGGTATTTAAAAGATACGTAGATGTGGTACTTGGGGACGTGGTTTAGTGGTGGCCTTGGCAGTGTTAGGTTCATGGTTGGACTCGATGACCTTCAACATCTTTTGCAACCTAAATGATTCTGTGATTCTAATACTCCTAAACCATGGCCTGTGGCCAACATAGATTCATATTAGCAGGGTAATAGGAAAAGTGTAAATTTCTTCACATTGATGGGAACAAATAATGCTGCCTGTAGGTGTCAGTGCCCAGTGAAGGCAGAAGCCTTGGCAGAGAACTGGCGCAATTGCTTGTGTTTCCTCTTCACCTAGAGGGCGCTAATTAATGACTTCAGGTGTCTCTTGGATATGCCTCTTTTATGTCTGCTTTATTGATCAGAAGAAAAAAGTTTCTAAAATTTATCTCACTTTGAATTTTCAAAGCTCTACAATGCTCTTGAAAAGCGGGGTCTATTTTTCAAACGTTTCTTGAGATTTGCAATATTTTTTTAATATACCAGCTATAAGAATGTGTTAGTGACAAACATTTTAGCCACAAATAAGTTAATCCTCCAGCTGCGTGCTGTTAATGACTTGGATTAAATTATGATTGCAGCAGCATTAACTCAGAGGAAATATGTTTATTCCTAACTCATGTATTACCTAATTCAGATTAAAGTTAGATTACATGATCCAAACTGGCCATTTGATGGTATCACACATTTATCAGCAAGGCTATTTTATTTTTGTTTTTCTTAATTCTAGACAAAAATACTGCAAAACATTCCTTATATCAAGAGTTAAGAATGGCACAGTTTAAATATAAAATAAACATTCTAAAAATAAACAGATGAAATACTTCAGAAGAGTAAACACTGTAACAAGTAATGCTGAAAACAAAATGTGAGGAAAATTTCCTTCAACTCTTATCTGTTATCAGCCAAGTTTCTCTTAATTCAGAAAGAATTATAACAACGATGGAAAAAAAAAAAGACAAAAAATAATGTATACTGTATTACCGGCATGGAAGTGTAGCCCTGGAAAAAGGGTCTTGATTATACTGATGATAATTTAGCAGAATATGCATTCTTTGAATAAAAATACTCTGCTTTGAATGTCCATTTGAATTTGTTACAACATAGGAGAAGGTGTTAGCAAAGGCAGTCATTCTTCCACTGCTGCTCTGAAAGAGTGCATATCGGGTTTATAATGATGCTTCTCCTGAGAGCATCTTCCACAGCTGCAAAATATCTATATATGCGTATCTTGCAGCAAATACATTATTTGTGGATTTAGCTGAAGTCTAGAGTAGAGTCTGAAGAGTCACTGTGAACATATTAAATGTGGAGTGCAAAGTAACGTAAATCTAATGAAAAAAAGAGCAATGATTTAAGACACATGATGGTAAAAGCACTGCTTGTATATGGGATGAGAAAAGCAAACTGAAATAGCAAGAGAAGGTTGCAAGAGTAGCACAAGGTCAGACTAGAACTCTGCTAGCCCTCAGGCATGACCATATGTGCAAACTGAAGGGGTATCCTTGACTATGCTCTGACAACCAGCAATGGCCCTGCTGTGATGCCTAAGGAAGGCAGAAGGAGCATCCTGAAGGACAACGTCCATGTGCCAGCAACTCAGCATGCTACAATTGACTAGAGGGGGAAGGCAAGAAGGGTACAAAAATGCTCTTGGTGGGAAGGAGCATAAAACCAGGGTGTGGGAGATGGACCACAATGGAAAACATGAAACCTATGAGGGATCATGGCCAGGGAGAGCCCAGAGGCAGGGCAGGGCTGCCCAGGGCTGCGTCTGCTCAGTCCCCCCATGCAGGTCCCTCACTTACCCGCTCAGAGCTTGTCCTGCACACACACACAGAGTTCCCCAAGACATTTCCTCCACCCAACACTAACCAGTGCTATCATCTCTCTTCTTTTCCCTTCATCAGAAAGTGTCCCTGCAGAAACTCCCGATCCTTCTGCAACAACCCAAACAACTTCAGGTAAGGAGCAAAATGCCCTCCGGCAGGCCCTTATGAGGACAGACTGGAGTAACTCATTCCAAGGGAGCTCTGCAGCCCCATGGGCCGGGACGTGTTCTCCTGCCCATGTTTTGCCGAGTTCCTCTTGCAGGGGAGATGCTCCTATGGCTTGTGGGAGCACGGGCAGGGAAGGAGCCAGGGCACACACCAGCATGAGGCTGATTGCCAGGGACAGTGGCTGGAACCACAGAGCAATCCTTTCCATGAATCCTCTGTGCCCCTGCAAGCCATGTCTCAGTGGGGTGCTGGAGAGCCCCCTCCCAGAGGGTCAAAGCTCCTTCTGGGGTCACTGTGAGGATGGGAAGCCTGCCCACCCCCTCAGCTCTTCCTGCATTGTGATCTTGGATGAGCGCATCCTTCCCACTGGCACCCCACTTTCCCATGACACCTGCCCACCATCTGGAAAGATTGGCTGCCTGAGACTTTCTCCTAAATGATATTGGGGAGAAGGTCACTATGGGGAGCGGAGGGTGTGCAGGCTGTGTGCAGTCTGATGGCACCCTCCGCCTGCTCTGGCAGTCAGTGCTGGCTCTGTGGTGCTGCCTTGGGCAGGTGGAGGGAGCTTTCCTGCAGGGAGACACGCGTGTGCCGGTGGCCGAGCGCCTGTGGCCAGCAAGTGCAATTGGGCTGGGGACAATAGACTGCCCGTGTGAGGCATGTGGTCAGGCCCTGGGATCTGGAGGAGAACAGGTCATGGGCACGTCAGACTGCACAGGCATCATGGCCAGGGAGAGCCCAGAGGCAGGGCAGGGCTGCCCAGGGCTGCGTCTGCTCAGTCCCCCCACGCAGGTCCCTCACTTACCCGCTCAGAGCTTGTCCTGCACACACACACAGAGTTCCCCAAGACACTTCCTCCACCCAACACTAACCAGTGCTATCATCTCTCTTCTTTTCCCTTCATCAGAAAGTGTCCCTACAGAAACTCCCGATCCTTCTGCAACAACCCAAACAACTTCAGGTAAGGAGCAAAATGCCCTCCGGCAGGCCCTTATGAGGACAGATTGGAGTAACTCATTCCAAGGGAGCTCTGCAGCCCCATGGGCCGGGACGTGTTCTCCTGCCCATGTTTTGCCGAGTTCCTCTTGCAGGGGAGATGCTCCTATGGCTTGTGGGAGCACGGGCAGGGAAGGAGCCAGGGCACACACCAGCATGAGGCTGATTGCCAGGGACAGTGGCTGGAACCACAGAGCAATCCTTTCCATGAATCCTCTGTGCCCCTGCAAGCCATGTCTCAGTGGGGTGCTGGAGAGCCCCCTCCCAGAGGGTCAAAGCTCCTTCTGGGGTCACTGTGAGGATGGGAAGCCTGCCCACCCCCTCAGCTCTTCCTGCATTGTGATCTTGGATGAGTGCATCCTTCCCACTGGCACCCCACTTTCCCATGACACCTGCCCACCATCTGGAAAGATTGGCTGCCTGAGACTTTCTCCTAAATGATATTGGGGAGAAGGTCACTATGGGGAGCGGAGGGTGTGCAGGCTGTGTGCAGTCTGATGGCACCCTCCGCCTGCTCTGGCAGTCGGTGCTGGCTCTGTGGTGCTGCCTTGGGCAGGTGGAGGGAGCTTTCCTGCAGGGAGACACGCGTGTGCCGGTGGCCGAGCGCCTGTGGCCAGCAAGTGCAATTGGGCTGGGGACAATAGACTGCCCGTGTGAGGCATGTGGTCAGGCCCTGGGATCTGGAGGAGAACAGGTCATGGGCACGTCAGACTGCACAGGCATCATGGCCAGGGAGAGCCCAGAGGCAGGGCAGGGCTGCCCAGGGCTGCGTCTGCTCAGTCCCCCCACGCAGGTCCCTCACTTACCTGCTCAGAGCTTGTCCTGCACACACACACAGAGTTCCCCAAGACATTTCCTCCACCCAACACTAACCAGTGCTATCATCTCTCTTCTTTTCCCTTCATCAGAAAGTGTCCCTACAGAAACTCCCGATCCTTCTGCAACAACCCAAACAACTTCAGGTAAGGAGCAAAATGCCCCCCGGCAGGCCCTTATGAGGACAGATTGGAGTAACTCATTCCAAGGGAGCTCTGCAGCCCCATGGGCCGGGACGTGTTCTCCTGCCCATGTTTTGCCGAGTTCCTCTTGCAGGGGAGATGCTCCTATGGCTTGTGGGAGCACGGGCAGGGAAGGAGCCAGGGCACACACCAGCATGAGGCTGATTGCCAGGGACAGTGGCTGGAACCACAGAGCAATCCCTTCCATGAATCCTCTGTGCCCCTGCAAGCCATGTCTCAGTGGGGTGCTGGAGAGCCCCCTCCCAGAGGGTCAAAGCTCCTTCTGGGGTCACTGTGAGGATGGGAAGCCTGCCCACCCCCTCAGCTCTTCCTGCATTGTGATCTTGGATGAGCGCATCCTTCCCACTGGCACCCCACTTTCCCATGACACCTGCCCACCATCTGGAAAGATTGGCTGCCTGAGACTTTCTCCTAAATGATATTGGGGAGAAGGTCACTATGGGGAGCGGAGGGTGTGCAGGCTGTGTGCAGTCTGATGGCACCCTCCGCCTGCTCTGGCAGTCGGTGCTGGCTCTGTGGTGCTGCCTTGGGCAGGTGGAGGGAGCTTTCCTGCAGGGAGACACGCGTGTGCCGGTGGCCGAGCGCCTGTGGCCAGCAAGTGCAATTGGGCTGGGGACAATAGACTGCCCGTGTGAGGCACGTGGTCAGGCCCTGGGATCTGGAGGAGAACAGGTCATGGGCACGTCAGACTGCACAGGCATCATGGCCAGGGAGAGCCCAGAGGCAGGGCAGGGCTGCCCAGGGCTGCGTCTGCTCAGTCCCCCCACGCAGGTCCCTCACTTACCCGCTCAGAGCTTGTCCTGCACACACACACAGAGTTCCCCAAGACATTTCCTCCACCCAACACTAATCAGTGCTATCACCTCTCTTCTTTTCCCTTCATCAGAAAGTGTCCCTACAGAAACTCCCGATCCTTCTGCAACAACCCAAACAACTTCAGGTAAGGAGCAAAATGCCCTCCGGCAGGCCCTTATGAGGACAGATTGGAGTAACTCATTCCAAGGGAGCTCTGCAGCCCCATGGGCCGGGACGTGTTCTCCTGCCCATGTTTTGCCGAGTTCCTCTTGCAGGGGAGATGCTCCTATGGCTTGTGGGAGCACGGGCAGGGAAGGAGCCAGGGCACACACCAGCATGAGGCTGATTGCCAGGGACAGTGGCTGGAACCACAGAGCAATCCCTTCCATGAATCCTCTGTGCCCCTGCAAGCCATGTCTCAGTGGGGTGCTGGAGAGCCCCCTCCCAGAGGGTCAAAGCTCCTTCTGGGGTCACTGTGAGGATGGGAAGCCTGCCCACCCCCTCAGCTCTTCCTGCATTGTGATCTTGGATGAGCGCATCCTTCCCACTGGCACCCCACTTTCCCATGACACCTGCCCACCATCTGGAAAGATTGGCTGCCTGAGACTTTCTCCTAAATGATATTGGGGAGAAGGTCACTATGGGGAGCGGAGGGTGTGCAGGCTGTGTGCAGTCTGATGGCACCCTCCGCCTGCTCTGGCAGTCGGTGCTGGCTCTGTGGTGCTGCCTTGGGCAGGTGGAGGGAGCTTTCCTGCAGGGAGACACGCGTGTGCCGGTGGCCGAGCGCCTGTGGCCAGCAAGTGCAATTGGGCTGGGGACAATAGACTGCCCGTGTGAGGCATGTGGTCAGGCCCTGGGATCTGGAGGAGAACAGGTCATGGGCACGTCAGACTGCACAGGCATCATGGCCAGGGAGAGCCCAGAGGCAGGGCAGGGCTGCCCAGGGCTGCGTCTGCTCAGTCCCCCCACGCAGGTCCCTCACTTACCTGCTCAGAGCTTGTCCTGCACACACACACAGAGTTCCCCAAGACATTTCCTCCACCCAACACTAACCAGTGCTATCATCTCTCTTCTTTTCCCTTCATCAGAAAGTGTCCCTACAGAAACTCCCGATCTTTCTGCAACAACCACCCAAACAACTTCAGGTAAGGAGCAAAATGCCCCCCGGCAGGCCCTTATGAGGACAGATTGGAGTAACTCATTCCAAGGGAGCTCTGCAGCCCCATGGGCCGGGACGTGTTCTCCTGCCCATGTTTTGCCGAGTTCCTCTTGCAGGGGAGATGCTCCTATGGCTTGTGGGAGCACGGGCAGGGAAGGAGCCAGGGTACACACCAGCATGAGGCTGATTGCCAGGGACAGTGGCTGGAACCACAGAGCAATCCCTTCCATGAATCCTCCATGCCCCTGAAAGCCCCTATCCCACTGGGATATTCCAGGTCAGAGAGAGTGCCCCAGTCAATGCTGTTTCTCCTGTCCACTCTCATCTGCTGGCTTTTGCTGCAAGGGGAATGTGTTGAAGATCTTTTCACAAACTTTGCTGCTTTCTACTTGGGGTGTCTGCCTCTAGAAAAAGTATTTGGTTTCAGTAGGATCTCTGGAAATGCAATATCTGGAGATAAGTCCTCTAGCCAATGAAAGTTCATTATGATTTTTTCTCTCTACTTTTGGAGGGATAAAAGAGTGTTACTGTATTTTTTCCCCATTGTGCTGAAAATCTCTACCTCATCTATGAGAATGTATCTGTGGTTTTAAGTGAAAGAAACCAGGCCGGGTTAAAAATAGAATGTTGTGACTTGGAACAGATCTGGAATTATTATCCTATAGGTAACATATATTGAAATATAACTTTTAGTTACTTATAAACCAATATATTTTTTAAATATTTGTAATATGTAATTTAAAATCCTTACAGAATATTTAATTACTTAGAGAAAGTAGAACTGTCACCATTTTAGGCAAAAAGCATACCCTATAAAAAATTAAATTTGAAATATATTTGAGATAATTGTAATATCCTACTGCTCTCTAAATTTCTTTTTTCTGGTGGATTTGCTCTCACACATTCCTAAGACTTTCCTCTTTCTTATTGCTGTGCATGTTTCCAGGCTAGTCTCTCACAGGATTATTTTCAAGGAAGGATTAGCTGGAAGTTTTCCTGTAGTGCAACTAGTACCTGGGCTGGCTCTGGACAGAGGCATAAGCCACAGGATGCTCTGGGTACACAGAAGATGCTGTGAGGGCGGAAACAAGGACTATGCCCTGGTCTTGGGGTAGCAATGACAAGCCTGGCATTGAGGGAGAGGAAGAGATGTGAGGAGCCTGCAGAGCTTTTGGACAGAGAAAATTTGCAGGGAGAGAGCAAATTAAGTGAAGAGAGAGTTTGCGAGAGAAGAGATATCCCAGGCAGGCATGCAGAGTAAATCACTCTGAGCAACAGACTGCAGTAAATAAGGGCAAGGCACTGGCTAGAGTACAGGGCAAGGTAGAAGCAGGATTGGGAAAGGTTTTGAGGCATCATACCATGTTGCCTTCGATGGCCTCAGCATAACCATGCTTATATAGTAATATTTTTCATAGAAATCCTGACATCAATATCTTTCATCTTTGTGTCAGGGAACTTTTGCAACCCAGACCCTTGTGGACAAAAATTGGCTACGTGCATTGCTTTAAATAGCACTTTTACCTGCCAGTGCCAATATGGATTCTACTACAGCAACAAGGATTGTCACAGAGGTGAGTTGCAGAAGGGCAATCTATATTTTTAGTTACTTCACAGCTAACTGCTCTGGTGAATTTTTCTTGCCATATCTCTTGTTCTCATGTTATAACTGAAAACATAATCAGTCTGGGAAAGTGACTGCTGAATAATGCCTTGCTTTGCAGACAGCCACTGCTACAATGACCTAGATTGTTATCTCACAAAACAGTAACAGCCAAAATTGTTAGGAAAAGAAAAAATATGCTAGGAAAAGAACATGAGTTCTCTGTCAGGGGTGCTGGAGATTAAAATGAGTGAAGAGCAGGAAAAAATGCAAGTGTAAACCTGACATCAGTATTAATGGCCAGGATTTAAAAAGGCACAAACACTTGAAGACCTCTGAACAACCAGCTTGATACTAAACACTCATCGCAGTCCTGTTGAACTGTGTCTCTGAGATGCTGCTAACGGCAAAGCATGTGAGCAAATGGGGCTTCTTGTTTAAGTGCCAGCAGGCAGGATTCTCAAATTTACTTGTGAGCCTAAAGAAGCAGGTAGATCCTGAATCACTTTCTCAGATATGGTGAACTATGTTAGCTGCTTAGTGGCTGCAACTGCAAATCTGAAGTCCTTAACAAAGATATTTTCTCATTAAATGCTGTAACACCTGAGAATGGAGTCTTGTTAGCTTCAGGACATGCTTACAGTTTAATGTTATTTAGTTGCATAGTCTGGCCAGTGTGGTCGAGCTCAGGATCATGTCTGCTTCCCAGGTAGACAGAGTACATCCCCCATTGTGGCTGAATTGATTGAGCAAACGTTTGCCTCCTACTGATTCCTCCAGTATATGAAAAATAGTGCTGATTGATTTCTGCATTGTATTTCCCCATCTCTGAAGGAGAAGTCCAAGGTGAAACCTGACTTTGTTGAATGCTTTCTAATTAATTCATAATCTCTGTTCTCATTCCAGGGAAACTATTCCCAGGGGTCATTACACTGGAAGGACTTTACAGTAATAGTGTTCAAATTTTAAATTCTGTGCAGTATGAAGAGGTGTACCAAAATGTAACAAAGTTTGTGAGTGACAATTTTTTAAACCTTTCCTGTATATTTAATGTTTTTCTGAATATCATGCAGACAGAGGGGATACATGCTGCCTTTAATATGGAGCTTAGGATAGTTTAACTTGAGAAATCTACTTCTTTCAAAGAACACTTCACACTAGTTTTGACCAATTCATAAAAGACTTGAATTTTGCCCTCAGATGAGTACAAAGTGGAGGGATGAAATAAGTAATATCTGCATTTTTAGTGCCACTTCTATTCTGGAAAGTTTTCACAGAAATTGTGTCTTTCACATCCCCTCTCCAGAAACCATGGGGCTGAGCGAAGTTTTCCAACCCATTTAGTTTCTGATCTCTGCTGTTTGCTGAGGGCTCAATAATACTAGTGGTATGAATAAAAATTTAAAAGTATAGGTTTTTTTTTTAAAGAAAGCTATCATTTCCACACAGCACAAACTTTCAGAATGGCTCTCAACCTGTGTCTAAATACCTAAACAATAATCTTCTGCATAAGCATACCGGTGTTAGTATTTTAATGCTATTAGTGAAATAGATATTACACATTTTGAGCATTCCATGATTATAGATAAAATCTTGTAATGGATTTCTTGGAGAAAAAAGATGAACAGTTTAATTTATACCACCATATTGGACAAGTGTATTTGCTTATGTCGCTTTCAAGAAGTAAGGAAGAAGAGGTATGCACCTCTACTTGCGAGCTGATCAAAAATATTAACTAAATATTATTAATAAAAATTATTATCAAAATCTTCATGTTATTATATTTCTTCCTATGAATGTTTTATCAGAAAGTAACAAAAAATTGTCCCTCCAGAATGTTAAAAAATATTTTCCTCAATTTTTTTGTCCAACATTTTTTCATGACATGGCTACAGAAGTGCATGATGTGCAGCAGTAAAATAGATATGTAATAGTAAGCAAAAGTGAAAGTAGCATAGAAAATAATTTTTATTTTATTTCAAAGGAGGATAGTTTGTCTTTCATTTCAGTTGACTTAGACATCTTATCCTTTTCTCATGGTGCCTCCTGCTTGCACGGCAGTTGGAGGCAGCTGCCTCTACCAGTTGTTCCCTGCTTCACACAGGATGAGGGAGAGGGTTGACTTTTCTACTGACCCCATCCAACCCCCAGTGCTTTCACCAGTGCTGTGCTTCTCCCCACAAGATCAACCCCTGATGATCCCACTTCACTGCATCTTAGGGACACATGCCATCTGTAAGGATGCCTACTTCTCCCTCTTCCCTCTACTTGTCCATAGGTTGGTACCACAGAGACGTCCTTCTAAGTGATGAGTCTGCAAGGGAGTATCTGTAGCTAGCTATCCAGCCAGTCAACCTTAATGCACTGCCTGATATTTGACATTCAACTCCTGTCTCTCCATCCCTTCACTGCTCTCCTGTATTCCCTGTTTTACAGAATCACCCCACCATTCCTCTTCTGCAGTACCTTGCACAGTGGTTGTGACAGATGAGCTTGCTTTATTTGTGCCTATAGCAGCATATTCTGGATTAAAACTTTACAGCTGCTTCATGTGATTTTGGTCTATGTTTCTGCTTGCCTTTAACTCTAGTTCATTTATCTTTTACAGTTTAAGAATGCCTTCATCTCTTTATCGGACTTTAAACAGACTGTCATTGTGAAAATTCAGTAAGTTTGCCAGTTTGGTTTTTGCTCAGTGTGTGTTTCCCACACACCTCATTTTAATCTGTTTCCTATGGAGTACTCAGTTCAAGAAAGCATATAGTATGAGTTCATTTCAGTACACCTCCTGTTAAATGAGAGCATTCTTCTTGTATTTTTAAAGTCTGTGGCATGTTGGAACCATTTTTACCCCATGCTTCAGGGTGGGATCTCCACGTCATGCCTGGATGATGTCACAGGCTGATGCGAGCATGTAAAAGTTAGGGTTTAACAGATTAGGTCCTCCACACTGCAGTCGGCTTGAGGTTAGTCCAGTAAAAAAATATCAGTTGTGTGCCAAGAGCATATGAAGGCATGATGAAGTCCATCAGCCTCTGCTTATCAGCTACCTATTTGTATCTGGATCTACTGGAAAGATGGCCATTAATGTATTCCGGAGCAAGACTTGAACTCATTTTCAGGTGTCTTAACAAATACCTACATTGTGGGATGAAGGAAGCTAGGGGAGAGAGGGACCTTTGACAGAAATCTTCTCTTGCCTTTGCATCTAGCTTGCTACCCATATGGATTATATGAGACTTTAAAATGATGCTATCTGTACTTTTCAGACCGCAAGAAGAAAGCAGAGCTTCTCTTCGAATGAAAGTAACAGTGGCAAACCTGTTTATGGAGAACACAACGGTGGAAAATGAGACAGTTAATTCTGCAATAAAGGCTGCAGAAGAAAAGTCACCCTATGTCTCTGACTACTCATGTAAGTAATTCCTTACTGTGGAAGTAAATAATCAGTAGAAACAGAGATTCCTATCTTCAAAGCTGGTTGGAACATTTCTGTGTGCAGCAAAGCCCATCAGAGCATAAGCCTTGTTGAGGTTAAGGAGCTGAATGTTCAATCTTAGGTAATTTTGAAGACTCAACAATTCAGTGCTGGGCTTTTTTGTCTTGTTAAGGCTTTCTACTTCCTGTGGAAAGAGGGGAGGAAAATACTTATTCCCAGGTAAGCACTGGCATGTTTTTAACCTGCTGAGTGTTAAGTGGCTGGAAAATCAGGACAAAATACATACAGACATATACTGTGCTTCTGAGAATAAGCCAATGTTTTACTGGCAAAATAGGATGGAACTCTTTTTAGACTTCTTCCGTAATTAAACATGGTAACTGAAATGAGGCCTCACCAATTAGGTGCTGAGCTAAGTGATTCATTGGTCTAAACCGGTAAAGTCTTGCATTACTAAAAGTGGAATACTCAGAGAATGATTTTCAAAATAAAATTTGGATTTTTTTCTCTCTTTTAAAAAATATGCTCCTATTCTGAAATCAGCTGTCGTAAAAGGCATAGCTAAGAATTAAAGGAGTCCGTTTCACAGCTTGTAGCCTGATTTGGTCTATGAAGGTGACTGTATCCACCTCAACCATGACATTTCCTGTGTGATAGTCCTAAAAGTAAGGGAGAAATAGAAAAAACCTGAGAGTTCACAAAGCACCAGTGCAATCACATCCCCGTACTGCATGCCACCCATTAAGCTTTGTAAACCTTTGCCACCACTGGGACAAGGATCTAAAGAGCAACATGCTGAGCAAACAGCATACTAATATTGCTAAAGGAAGCAAGCTACATGCTCATAAACATTTTTGTCTGTGTAGAACTCTATGGGATCTGGGTCTCCCAATTCAGTTGTAGAAAAAACCTAAGGGAATAGTGCTAGGGGTTTTCTATAGATTTTTAAAGGTGAGCCAGAAAGTCAGTGTTCAGAATATGAACTTATGGGTAGAATTTCCCTCTTCATCGTCTGGTGGACAGAAAGGTTTGGAGACAGTTGTAGGAGGCTGAGAAACAGAACATCAGAAGATGGGATGGAAACAGGACCTTAACTAGTAAAGCTCAAGTGAAAAGAAAGGGCTGGTCCAAATGCCTACAGTACTGATGTTCCAAAAAAAGGACTTAAAAGTTTTTTTCAGAATTGTTATATAATTGGTTTATGATTTACTGAGCAAGCACACCGCTTTCTATGAAATGATATTATTAGTATTCAGTTTTCTTCCTGACTGTTTCTCTTTTAAAGCTACAACCTATTGTGAAGTTTTTAATTGTGATACCCAAACCACACACTGCAAAGAAAATGTGTTTCCAAAATGCATATGCAAAAATGGTTTATCAAAGACAGAATGGGATGATCGTTCTTGTTCAGGTAAGAACTTTGCTACTTCATCTAGCCCTGAAAGACTGGCCTGGTTATTCCCTGTCTCAGTCCCTATTTGAAAAGGGTGCTCTGCAAACGTGCCGACTTCTAAAAATCGGGGAATGTGTTTCTTATTAAGAAAGTCATAGACACACATTCTCACATTTCATTTTAAACACATCCCTAATTCTATTCCAGTAGAATACACTACTAAAACCTGAGAAAATTATCACTGAAATCAGTGAGTGGGCAACTCTTTAAATGCATTGTTGAACTCTTGGTAAGAATTGAAACCTAAACAGGTAAAGGATGGAACAAATTGAATCCTATATTCACAGCCTTCTCCACTAGGACATATTTTGGGAATAAATTCTACATGCTACCTGGAGGCAACTACAGGGACACTGACAGAGCTGGAAGTCTCATGATGCACTACAGTGATCTGTTAAAGCTCTGACCCTTCTTGGTGGTTCTGGGATTGCGTTACCTGTGTTTATACAGGTTTTTGTGGGAAGAATGATTTATGTTATTTTTAGGAACTGTTAGTTTTGGGGGGTTTATTTGCCTGTTGGTTTTGAATCTTTTAATGAGTATTCTATATTTTTAGTTATCCTCCACATCCCTGAGATGTACCTTATTTTCTTCTTATGAAAACTACAATTTGCACACTACAGAAAAAAAAAAAAGCCTAAGATACGAGGTTTTAAGAAAAACAACAAATACTGCAAGCACTTATGATAAAATCATGAAAGCTGGCTACAATAAAGGCCAGTGAGATGTGAACCAGTGTAGGCCTTTGTGGCCCCTAACCTGTCTAAATCTGCTCCAGTTTTAGATCAGTTGCAATACAAAAGATCTGCTGTGAGATCAAACTGCAGGTCATTGCTTGCCTATGTAAGATGCAGCCTAGCCAGATTTCCGTTCTAATGAAGCTGGATGGTTTAAACAAAGACTGTTTACTTTTAATTTTGTGCTTTTGTATTTCAGTTTCTGTTTTACATAGGTATAGCCCTAAAAAAGCCATTCTGGTGCTTTGAAGCACAAGAAAGTTGTGTGTGTGTACAGTGCAATTAAAAAAAAAATGGGGGCAGAATTTCCTCTGGTGTGATTTTTTAGGGCTATCTTCAATTCAGTCTGTATTTTTTCCCTTTGAAAATACAGATTGTAGTGAAGACTGTTCTGCAGAAGAAAATGAGTACTGTGCAAAGGAAAAAGGGGTTCCAGTGTGCAAATGCTTACCTAACTTTGAAAAGAAGAATGCAAAATGTGTATCGTGAGTACTCAGCTTTTTCTTGCTTTCCTGTGTTCTAGGCAAAGATAGGGGAGAAGAACATCTAACATGGGGTCGCCTTCAGTCTAGAAAAACAGGCTGCAGCTATGTGAATCAGAGAGGTGCCTAAGGTGGTTAGCAGGTGGACAAATTCCCATGGTGTCACAAGTCATGGCTTTTTAACTGCTTGGCATTAGCCATTGGTGTCAGTCGTAATAACTCAGAGGAAAATGATGGAGAACCAAGATCATCTGTGAGTCAGTAAAGAGGCTAAACTACTTCATGCTTATTTTATGGGTTGCCCACATAAAGATTAAACTATTCTCGCAGAGTATTTGGGCCATGGGAACTGGTATGCTGAAGCATTTAGTAAGCAACAGGCATTAGAGCAAGACTTGCCTCAAATCCCTGGAAAGATTGCACTGATATCAGTGGGGACTCTGTTTCCTGATGACTTTCAGACCTATGTTATTTCATCTTGGGTTTCTGTCTGGGGGAATTTCTGTCAGCTCCAGATCAGAACAAAGCAGTGTTGTTTGATGGTGAAGGTGAATAGGTGATTGGTTGTGCTCTGCTCCCATTGATAAGCAGAGGGACCTTACTACCCATATCCATTAATTGAGCTCTTTTTGTAGTTATTGCTGCTACACACTGAACACTTCCTATCATAAAGACAATATATTTTAAATATGAGAAACTAGTTAGGAAGGAAGATAAAGAGATGCCAGTCATTATAGACCTTATACTGAGGCTTTTGATAAAGACAGTAGGTAGCAATTCCGAGTGGTTCAGAGGTATAAGGTTTAGTTTTTTGGAGAAATTAGGCTCTTTTAACATTTTTCAGGCTGAGAACTTGAAACTTTGAGTGCCCAGCTCACCAATCATTCTAAAAATCTCGGGTGGTTTTACCCTAACAATGAAACTAAACAATTCAATATTAAGATAGCATTAAAGAGGAAAACTGTTTGCAGTGAAATTGTAGATAAAAGGTGGAAATATAGTATATATTTGCAGAGAAATTGCTCATAAAAAGTGGAAATCTTTTGTGATCATCTTGTTAATGACATTCTCCTTTTCTTTCTCTCCCCTTTTTTCTCTCATCTAGTTGTTCAGTGGGCTACTCTGGAGAGAACTGCAAGAACAGTAAGTACAAAAATTTCTGATTTTTAATTACATCATGGAAAAATATCCAGTAATGTTTAATATGGCTGAGATAACAAAAATAACAAGTAATAGCTTTTAGGGGTGCCACTGTCCTGTATTGATAGCAGGAAAATGTTAGAAAAAAAAAAAAAAGAGATAAATTCCACTGTTGCCTGGAAAGAAAAATCCTCTTGAAACTCATGTTCAGACAGTAGCATTTCCTCTAATGACCTCTGCATTAAGCCTAGTAGTTTTTAGTCAAACACAGGTTATTTGATGGAAAAACATTTAGTCCTTATCTAAAGACATGCAATGCTGAACTCAGCACCACTAATGGATTAGTTTCTCCTGTAGTTACTCACTCCCTCTATTAAAATGTCAGTGGATTACTGTCATTAGAAAGGTTTCTGCTTTAATATCCAATCACTAGTTCTTTTTTGTGCTTTACCTTGCAAGCAACACTGCATAGTATCCGGTATTCTATACTAGTGAAGAGGTGATGGTCCCAACTGTGTTGTTCCGTAATTGTAATCATCTGGACAAGTTAACCAGACTGCTCTTCCAAAGCTTCTTCCCTTTTCTGAGTCAGTTTTGCAGCTGTTCTCTGCACCTTATCCAGTTTCCACCATTGTATAAATTAGGAGAGGACATTTTTCATGCCTTTTAGCATTTGCATGTGCCTAAACTCAGAACATTTAATACAGTCAAAGGCAGGTTCAAAAATGAACGGTTATGGTTCATCACTTCTCAGAACTCTTTTGGCTTTATCTGAGCAAAAGGTGTATATCCTCATGTGGCCCTTTGGAGTCTCACACTGCTGCATTCTTAAACTTATACATGTTTAACATACCTGTGTCGGCAGCTATGAGATCTTCAAGGGTTTTCTTCTGGTTTTGCCTAAAAGTTTTTGAGATTGGCTAATGGTGGCTGTAGTGCAGCACAGACAATCTTGCCAGGTGTTAACGTTTGGCAGGAAGGATATTATTCATCATACGGAACATATTTTTCTAGGGAAAGTTTTGGGGATTTTAAGGCATTTTCATAAAGCAAATGGAAATGTTAAGTTGCCACAAAATCAACACATTGTGAATTTAAACATGAAGTTGGGACATGTTAATAATAAACACCATTAATATCCTCATCTTCTCCATATGGCACTTGGTGGGTACTGATGTAAAAAGTTTGCTGAGAATAATCAAGGATACATTACATATGTGTTTGACATAACATTCTTTTGAGAAATCATATTCCACGTTGTCTCACTGTATGCTCCTATGATTAAATGTGCTGAATTGTTCTTCTGGTCATGGCACAGTTGGTGTTTTCTTGTTGTGTATCTTCAGTATAGGCATTTAGTATACTGAATGGCAGACTCATAAATCCAGACTGGGATCTTCAAGTAGCTGTCACCAGTAAAGTTGGGTAGCTCAAGAGACTGTCTTAATCTTCACACCCTTATCTTGAAATTATGCCCTGCAGGACACAATTCTTCTATTTTTTTTTCCATGGCTAGGCAGAGCTAGGACCAGTTTTTAGTAGCAATTCCGTTCACAGCTGAACGAAGATATACAGAATCCCTGTTCTCCTCCATTAGTTATTCTGGTTCTGCAGCAAGATCAGTGAAAATGAATGTTCCTTGCCAAACATTTATTCAGATATGGGGTATTTATGCAGTGTTCATAGCGACAGATAATAGACATCCCAAATCAGGGTGCCTTATGTGCCTAAAGCATGGAAAGAGCTTATTTGACACCTAACTACATATTTTAACAGCAATAATAGTTTAAGCAACCCCTATGCCCTCCCAGTTGTTCTTGTCCCTCAGCTATACTGGAACAACTATGTGTGAAGCCATTCAGTGCATGGGCTTAGGAACCTGAGCTGGGATCAAAATAGTGATCCTGAAGAGATGGTCTTCAATGCAGACAATTTTCTTCATTTACATCTTTCTGTGTCCAAAGGCGGTTGTACTGAGACAACACCAGGAGCCTGGGAATGAATATAATCCTTTTCCTTTTCCTTCTCCTCTCCTCTCCTCTCCTCTCCCCTCCCCTCCCCTCCCCTCCTTTCTCTCTCTCTTTCTCTTCCTTCCTTCCATCCCTCCTCCCTTCCTCCCTTCCTTCCTTTCCTTCCCCCATTTCCTTCCTTCCTTTCCTTCTTTCTCTCTGTCTTTCTCTCTCTTTCAATCTTGAGACATGACTTGGTTTGCAATATTTACCATGAGTTTTCAGTTGGTGTTTCTTGTTTGGTTTTTTCCAGATAGTGAACTCATCCTTATAATAGTGGGTACAGTGTTTGGAGCAATTATCCTGATTCTAGTGATAGTGATCACTATTGTTTCAGTAAGGTAAGATTATTTCTGAGGATTGAATAGAAGCTGCATTGCTGCAGGTTCCTGGAAAACTAAACAGAAATTTAGAGAGGGGCAGGGCTGTGAATGTGGTTGCATACCTAGTTGGGGAGACAAGTTCATTTAAGTCATATAGCCATTAAAATTTGGTTTTGCCTATGTGCTCTCCCCAGAAGTATTTATTCTCCTGCTATGAATCTGAGCATGAAAGCTTCAGCCAAGTCCTTCAAAATACACACCTGACCATTAATCTTAATCCTGACCTAGCCAGTACTGATATGGCATCTGGATGAATCTGAAGAAGGATGCTTATATCAGAAGACTGTGTGGTCAAAATTCACACGCTCTGCAGCTTGCCTTGCTGGCACCTCAGCTGAAGGCCTAGCATGCCCCTTTCAGCTCAATACAGGTGGCATTTCCAGCTAAACATCTTTTTAAAGCTTGCTATTCCTGGTGTACTGGCAAATTCCCAATTGCAATTGCACCTCCTCACTTCTCTCCACACAATAAAATATAAAAACACTCAAGCAGCTCCTCTGCCTTTGCCTTCAGTGCTGCCCATGTAAAGATGCCTACAAGACCACCCGTAGCAGGCATAACCTGGCAGCTGGTGCACAAGCTGGTGCTCTGTGTGTGTGTGCGATGTATGGACTTGTGATCACAGGCAATTCAAATGTATCATTTGAGTGTCCAGCTTTGGCTGCAGGCACAAAAGCAACTTTTCTTAACTGGGCCTAATGAGTGCCTCATTTCTTCATCTGAATAGACAGTTAGAGCTAATGGTGGTCAAGGAAATTCCTTCACTCTAGGAACTAGTGAAAGAGGTCAAAGTCCCCCTTGTCTCTCTAGCAGCTTATCCCCATCTATGGTAAGAGATGCCAAATTTTGCACTCTGTCAATGATAACAAGGGTTTTGCAATAGGTGTGCTAGAAAAATCTGGTGCATGTTTCAGAATAGGACTGAGCATTCAAAATAAGGTGGGAGTGGACAACTCAGTAAGTTAGGCTTACTCAGTAAGTATGACACACCAAAAGGTCTTTTAAAACCTCCTTTGTTCTTTCATTTCCTCTGAAGAGCCAAACACAAACAAGATCCAGAGAAGAAGAAACTGATAAAGTCAGGATATGCCAACCCAAATACCTCTGATGATAGACAGACAACGATGTTCCCCAGAGTCCAGACCACTTCAGGCCACGCGAACCCAGGATATCAGCCAAACAACCCATATGAGATGCGTTCCTCAAACAGACGTCGTTTTCCGGAGAGGGATTATGATGATATGGTAAGTAGTTCACACAGACCTATGGGAGTTGCATTCCTGAACTATAGTGTTGTAGGCTACAGACATTATTGGAACCTAAATGCCATTCTGTCCATCCTCCCTTGATCAAGAAGGCCAAAGCAGTATAAAGGCAACCAAACAACTGTAGCTGCAGCTGAAAAAAGATTCCCTAATAAAAAGACCACTGCTCATCTTATGAAGACATTTCTACAGCCCCAGTAGTCATCTTTGGGTCACCAGAGGGATATGTGAAAAGCAAGGGTTAAAGCAACAGTTTGGCTGCCCAGTGGTCTGCTGTGTCATACGACATTTGCCTGCATTAAATGAACACATCCTTCAGCACAGGCACGCGTGTGAGCATCACAGCCTGCAACAACCTGTGCTTCTTTTAAGCCAGCTGTAGTGTCAATAGGTGCTGCAGTGGCACTTCCAGGTCACAGCCTCATACAAGACTCACAGTCAGCTTAAGCTGGCACAGATGCCCAGAGGCTCAGTGTCCTCCCTGCTGCTCTGCCACTGCCTAGTTCACAGCAAGAACTTCTGCAGTTGCTGCAGCATTGCAAAGGGGTAAAGTGCCATGAAAAAGCTAGTGTAGCTCTTGCGTTGAAATAGCCCAGCGGAGCCTGTTCAGCAGAAGCATGTCATTAGCTGGAAGGTCTGTTCAGAAAAAGCTGCCTGTTTTATTCTTGAACTCTGCAAGGGAGCTGTGGGAGGGAGCAGGGGCTTGAGAATTGCTACACTGTGATACGATTGATTTGCTGGGTTCTGCATGCATCTAGTAAATGGGAAGCATGTTGTCCATTCAAAACTCATGTAAATGACATTTTATCTCCACCTCTGCAGTGCAAAAAGTTGTTTAGGGAAGAAAATCTGTTTAATTGTAATACACTTACATGTTTTGCAAAATTGAGGCCTAATCCGTGATAAAAGCAACACAGAAACCTTATATTTAAAAAACAAAACCACCCCGCTTTTAAGAAGCTGCCAGTTAAGAGAAGAAAAACATCTATTTAGTTATTTGATTGATGAGATTCACATGGATTTTGCCATTTCTCACTTTCCGAAGATGTCAACTTTTCACTGATTAAAATCTGCCTGTAAAATACATTTGATTTTCCTTGAGGGCTATTGGGTCACTTAGAGAGAGGGTTACCATGTGCTGAACTCTTCTGAGAAAGGAGCTTTCTGACACAGAGACTCTTTCTTTTCTTGTCCAAATTCTCTGTAGTATGAAATATCACGGGAGCCTGAGGGCTTCAGGGTGAGATACTAAGTAACCAGAGCAGTAGAAGGATGGACAACCACTGCGACAATGGGTCAGATAAGTTCCACAGCCTCTCACCAATGCAGTTACTTCAGCAGAAGAGACAACAAAGTCCATAACTGCAGATTCTCTGAAGATTTTCTAAAGTAAGACCCCTGCTTGCAAGATATCACGGGCAACTCTCTGAAATAAGGGAAAATGAAGCAGAGAACAGGAAGAAGAAGAGGACTTTTAAAAGAACTAATGGACTCCAATAAACATTGGACTTCTTTCAGGAGGCCAGTATATTGGCAAGAGAGTGAACGTAGACAAGATACCAGGATTTTAACCCTGCTGTTTTTCAGTTCTTCTGGAAGATGGTCCGGGCAATATATGTAATGCTGAAAAATGTCAGCACCCAGAGCTTTACCTGTGTTTGTGCTCACGCCATTTCAACTACGGGCAGTCTGCATGGCTTTGGGCAGATGAAAGCAAGACCAAAACTGTGCTTTATGAGAACCTAACTTGTTTCTCTTCACTGTATCAAATATAGTCTTATTCCTCTCTTCAACCCCCCAATATTTCCTTCTGAAAACATTCAGTTCAGTTCTCTGCTGGCATGCATTGTGTGAGACAATGGTACCTGCCTGACCTTTTATACAGCCTTCCTTCCCAATACAATGACAAGAGACAATATCTTCAAACAAATACTATTGTTCTCCATCTTGTGCAACTACATTGATTTTTATATTCTCAGCTCCTGTGGAAAGTGTTAGCATTTTTTTCTCTTGAACTCTTTATATTTTGTTTGAATCATCTTAAGTATTTTTGTTTTTAATTTCTTACTCCCAATAAATCCACCTGTAAAAGAATCCACATTTTACTGTATTTTACTGAGTGTACATTATCTATTGACTAACACTTCCTTATATCTAAAAAAAATATATGCACAAATATGTACATATATTTATAGAGTAAGTTAATTTAAACCATCATTTAATTCCGTGTTATATTTTGTGTTTTGGTTTTTATATATGCAGATTAACTTTTCCTAGTAAATATTATCATTTCTCAGTACCAAGGCTTTCTTATATTGCCGCCCAGTGCATTTCAAAGGCTGCTACAGCTATTCTGTACTGAAAGGACAAAGTCTCAGATATTTCACTTCCGTTTGGCTATTAGCAATGTGTGATTCTGTCAGGAAATGCTATCATGGAAAATAGCTCTTTGCGGTGTTTTATGACTGCCGCTGCTTGCCCTATGCTTTGTTTCAGCTGCCCATCCTTCAAAATTTAGCTGGGCATTGGAAAAAGAGCCGAGTGCGACCCTCACCTCTCAGTGTGAGAGAGGAGGTGCCTGCAGGCAGGGTAAGATGTTTCAGAGAACAGCCACAACTTGTTTCACATCCTGGGATCTCCCCTCTGTCTGCTCCCCCAAGATACAGCGCATCCTGCTGGCACGTGACCTGCAGAGGAGGTTGGAAGATGGTGCCACTCAGGTGTGCCACCTACTTTTGTCCTGACCAAAAATTACACTAGAGAGACTGCTTGGCACATCTGCAGAGGGTGTACTAAAAAATACTGAATGAGTCGGGGACAGAGATTTGCATGGTGATAACACATACTTGTGTGGGAGTATTGGGTTTGCTGAAGTCACATGCCATTCCTCATTTATCTGGATACATCTGAGCTTATTCAAGCGATGTGAGTCGGTAGGGGAAAGGTATGGTGCAGTGGGTGGCTGTGGGGTAAGAGCCTGGGCCTGGGCAGCTGCCATAGAGGAGCTGTCACACGGTAACATGACGGGACAGTAGGATAAGGATGGGCTTAATCAGGCCTGCTGGATCTTGTGCTGTTCACACTGGTTAGGCCAGAAAACAGCCTCAAAAATGAAATATAAAACCCTGCATCCGAACAGTCCCCAGCAAAGCCCAGCATTCAAAATGGCATGTGAAAGGCAGCACCTTTCAGTCCTGAAATCAGGGAGCATTTTAAATTTTTCTGTTTACCTGCTGGTGAAAATCAGTCCTTGTTTCCTTTATGAGACAAGTAAGAGTGAGCAATGAAGCTAGGACACCATTGCAGTCCCGAGGGCTTGACTTTTCACTTCTTGTGTACTTCCTTCAACTTTAATGGCTTGATGTTTTCAAGGTGAACGATAGCACTCCTTCAAACAGGAGGAATACAGGTAGGAACAAAGGAGCCTCTCCTCTAGCAGGAAGCGCTCCCCTTCTCACAAGGAATGGCTTCCTCAACAGCAACCCCCGGTACGGAGAGCTTTTAGGGAAAGCCAGGTGAGTGTTGAAAGGGTTCAGGCAGATGCCCTGGTGAACATCACTGTCCCTGGATGGTTTTGGAGAGACCACCTTGGCTTCATCCCAGGCTCAGGAGGGTGACTGGACCCTGGCACAACCCAGGGGCAGAGGATCCTACTTGAAATTTGGAGTTCATTAGCCCAGGGCCAAAAACCACAGAAAGGCAAGCGAGGCAAGCCTAGCACTGCCTCGTTCATCTGCCGCTCCTGTGAGAGGAGGACTGTCATTTGTCAAGTCTGGCAATTGCAAAGTCATCAACTGCTATTTTTCCCCAGTTTTTCTACCCTTTGCCTTTTTTTTTTTTTTAGTTCTTTTTTTAAGCCAGTAACGCTCACTGTTTCAAAGCCTTCTGTCTGGGGTTTGCAGATGGAGCAGCTTTGCTTATTAAGGATTCCCAGGAAGATTAAAATAACTTCTCCAAGGTTTTGGAGTGTGAGCTGAAGATACTGATTTTTGCAGCAAACCCAACCCAACCCTAAATGCCCAAAGTGGTCTAAGAACAGGAAAACCCATAAAATATGTCAGGTCACAATTAAACAGGAAATAAATAGGGCTAAAAATACAAATCCATAAATTGCCTGCAAAAGGTGCTCTAAATGCTGATAAAAGATTCTTTAAATATATCCAAGCCGTAAATGCAGCTAGGATATCAGGGGGAATGCTGATGAAAAGGGTATAAAAGACAGGTGGGGATGATGAAGATGTAGCAGAGAAGCTCAGTGATTTCTTTGTGGCTGTTTTTACAGCTGAAGCTGTTGTGGAGCTTCCCACATCTGTCACACTCTGCAGTGGATCAGCCAGAGGAGCCTGAGCAATTGGAAGTAAAAAGGTAACATGGACTGAAGAGGTAGCAGGGGTAAAGGAAAGTAAGTGAAGTAACTAGGTAGCAGGAAGTATAAGGTCAGATAGATAAAGTGGTTGTTAATGAGTGACCAGGACCAGGCATCACTGATCCAGGGGAGCCAAAGGAGCGGCACACCCAGCGGTACATGGGGCTGTGGTATCCAGCTGTGTTCCCACGCGCAGCCAGCCCATCGCACCCCACAGACTCACTGGGACGCACTGAGCTGTCATTGACGGGTCTCTGAAGCCATTGACCTGGGATGGCAGCCAAACATCCACCAAAATTTGAGGGTACGCAAAGCTAAAGGAGGTCAGTGTAAAGCAGACATAAAAAAAAAATATGGGCACAGGTGGAGAACTTGCAGCCACAGGGTGTTGCGGAAGCTGTATCTGCAGGTTCAAAAAGAGATTAGGCAAATTCAAGGATACAAATACATGACAGAGATGTACCCTATAACAACAGGATGAGAAAGTGGGGGTGCTGGAGGAAGGGCCTGTAAAAAGATCCAGACCCCCAAGATAGCCCCTCCTGTTGCAGCCCCTGGAGCAGAGCCTGGGGCTGGATGGACAACCTGGGCCAGGGGGACATTTCTCACCTTCTGAACTCATTGACCTGCTTTATTCAATGGCAACATGGGCTGAAAGGTGATGCCTGGCATGTGTGTACATTGTGTGTCTTGTATGCCATAGCTTTGCCCGGGCTGTTCATAAACCATGGAGAGGCAGGGTAAGGTGGTGTACGCCGGGCTCTTTGCTGTTTACGTAGAAATAGCCTCATGAAAGAAACAAAGGAAAGTTTCTGCAAGCAGGTAACTCAAAAAATGCAAAATGATTCCTGCTTTCAAGCCTGAAAGGTGCTGCCTTTCACACGCAGGCTCCAAAGAGCAACCTCTGGAGAGCAAAGTCTATTCCTCTCCTCTCCACAAAAAGGAAACCAAGACCAACAGCTCCCACCCTCCCTCTCCTGGTGAAAGCAAAACAGCTTGGGAAGGTGCTGTTCCTCACCTGCTTCTCTCTGTCCCCAAACCCTGGGCAGTGTCCCCAAACCCTGGACAGTGGTCCCCACGGCACCTGCCAAGGTGGGCAACATCAAGGGGAGAGAAAAGAAAATATCTGCCCAGCTGCTGGCCTGAACATGACAGAGATTTCCCCAGGGGAGCTAGGAGACTTGCAGGGCCAGATAAAGTAGAAAGGGGAAAATAAGGCACTGAAAGGAACAAGAAATTTTGCCCAGGACTCCAGAGAGGCCTGTGGAGGGACCAAGATTGCTTTTGGTGGGCATCTGTAGCAACTGAGCATTTTCTTCCTTTTTTTGCCCATTCTGAAACACTAATACTGCTGACAGCACCCGGAGGGACATTTGCCAAAGCTTGTTTCCCAGTTTGGTCATTTCTTTGGCAGTCAGTTTTCTGAAGTGTCATTAACATCTTCCCAGAGTAACATCAGTCACATCTTGGTGGGGTAGGTGGGTGAGGAAAGCTCTCAGCCCTCCTGAGATGGCTCCCCTAGACCCCACCACTGTCATTGCTGTTTGCCCTGTGCCTGCTGACATAAGCCTGGTTAAATATTAGTGAATGAATCTCTGCCTCTCCTTTAGTCATGCATATCTGGATGTAGCTGGAGAAAGAAAGTCTGTGGCTTAAATAAGACATTGGAAAAAAAGACTTTTTTTGAAGTCCTTTATATGTAGAGATCATTTTATGGGGTAAATCAGCCAAAAGTTTTAGAAAAATGTTTCATATCTGGGACAGTCACCAAATTCAAGAGGTTATTATGGTGCTAAGGTACCTAATTCCCTCTAAAGTAGAGGAATGTTTAAACTGGTGGGAATCAGGGGTCAAGTCCAGGCAGGTATTTCAGTGCCTAACTTGTACTAACATTAATGGGAATAAGGGTCCCTGGGGAGGAACTGTGGACCAGGGCTTATATATCATTCTTGTAAATGAAACAGGGCTTGTGTTGTACATGTGTAACAGTACATTATTATTCTCTTCAAAGCAAGGTCTTCCCTTGTAGGTTTTTCATCATTTCTCAACTGTTTTGTCCTTCCAAGGCTGGTGTGAACAGATTCTGCAACAAGCTCATGCTGGGCAGAAACCTTTTGCCAGAAAAAATAAATAAAAAAACAGAGGCCAATGGTTTATTTCAGGTAGTGGCTAAATAGCCAAGTGTTGACTGTGGTTTGAAAAAGCTGCATGGGGCATCAGGAGGCCCAAACCACACAGATCCAGGGTGAAATTCTTGGAAAGTCATTTGTCCCTCCAAAGCACTCTGCTTGCCTGGGCACTTGGGGCCTGGTTTTTTACTGCATTCATGGGAATTTTGCCAGCGATTTGAGTGGAGGCAAGCCTAGCCGGCTCTACCTGCTGACATAGCTAATGATGCTTCCCGCACATGTACGCTTACGAAGGGAATCTCTTTGGGCTTTCCATTCATGGGAAACTCTCGGCTAGGGTTACGGAGTACTAATCAAAACGGGTCCAGTTTATCTGAGGCAAGCTGTGCAGGAAGAGAGAATATTTCTTAATACACCGTGCAAGGCAGCAGGGACAGACCTTCAGGCTACCAAACCCTCCTCCCACGCCCTCCTCTGCGACTTGGCAGAGTCCCGGGCCACAAGGTGGAGCTGTCTCTTTGCAGTTGTAGGAAAAGCCGCACGAAAGGCAGAAGTTTTTAACGTGCACATTTTAGTTGGGGCTAACCATTAACAGAGACCACAGGCAGGTTTCCAGTGCGCTGCTAATTTTTAACCCTCTCCTGTGGCACAGCCTTCTGCATCCCGATGCCCGGCCCTTTGATGGCATACTCCTTAACTCCGAGGATTGGGTCATATTTTTCAGGGTGGCCCGTGGCTGGAGATATCTGTCAGACATTTCAGTTCAGCACATCAGTAATCCCCTCCTGAAAATAGCTGCTCTGGCAGCCAAGTGCCCTCCAGCCTGCTCTGGGAGCTGTATGAACACAAAAACGTGCCAGGTTTGGTCTGGCTCCTTTGCCACTATTTGAAGGACTCATGTTTATGCACCTTAGGGCATGAGGGAAAATCTCCCCCATGTACCTCCCTTGCTTTCCAGCCCAGCAGATTAAGGCATGCGCTTGCACAGAGATTTATTCTGACCTCTGCCTTTTTTCATTCAGGAGACGGACAAAACTTGGCAAGGTGACCTTAGGTGCCATTCTCTGCTACCCAGCATTGCAACACTTCCCCTCTGCAGGTCTGGAGTGGTAGTGTTGTTCTTGAATAGCTGTGAACAGAGGTTGGTCCTCATCTGATAAAAATAGATATTTCTATAACTATTTTTATAGCACGCAGCACCAACAAGAGCAGCATCTTCAGCCAGAGGATAGCACATACTGTTTAAGAATTAAATTAATTAATTGAATTAATTAATTTAATTAATGATTGTAACTTTTTTGGCATGCAATTGTTGCCTATTGCTGACAAGGGTTTGGTGTGAACTGGACTTTTTTCTGTAGCTTCCAGACAAACTTTTTCCATGGTTGTGAAACCCCAGCAGCGAGGTCTGTGGGCTGGCTTTGTGGGGGGAACAGCGTGGGGACGGCAAAGCCACACAGTGCCCACGGCATGGGCCTCTGTGCTCCCACTTCACATCGTGGCACAGCCAGGAGGACCCAGCACAGTGAGGAACTGGAAAGGAAGAGAAAATGTTTTCTTAATACAACCACTGTTCGTAACACAGTGGAGGTCACCAAGGTTCTAATGAGTTCACCTTTTATTTCATATCCCTGATCCTACTCCCCAGCTTGACCCCAGCTCCCCCCAAAACTCCTTTTTATTTTCCCCATCTTTCATTGTGTGAAGAGCTGCTTGGACCAAAGGACAGAGGGATGTTCAGGACCTGCTGTGTGCTGGCTGTGCCTGAGGCCAGGCTGCATCTGGATTTCCCTTCCAATCATCACAGGCTTCATTGGGACTTCTGGAAATGGGTAATCTCAGCTGTCTTTCTGGCACACAAGAAAGCTGTGCTTCAGATCCTGTGGCTTCTGAACTGACTGCATATATAGTGGTTGAATGAGTTATATCCAAGAATGAGGGTATAATGAGTTATATCCAGTCAGAAGATGTCTCTTCCAGCCAGAGTTGCTAGTAAGTAGCAACCCTGAACTTATGACAGAGTCTAGAAATGGGAGAAAGTCAGAGATGTCCCAGGATTTTACTGCAGGATCAAGGCAATAGTTTGTGAAACATTAAGGCAGAGGTGGAGTGTCACCCTGAAACAGGCTGTGGCCACGGGCGGGGGCTCTGGGATCGGCACTTTGCTCAGACTGGTGTAGAAAGAGGAGTTATCACTGGAAATCTGAAACCTCTGCATTGCCATGGCAGGCATCTAGATGTGACTCAGAAGATTTATTTTATCCACCCTTCCTGCCACGAGAAAGGTATGACAATGAATACCTATCTTTAAAACACCCAAAGTATCTCTGATACAGCATTTCATTTGTTTTGACTGATAATAAAAGAGCCAAAGAACTAACTTACAGTTGCATCACTTGCAAATGCCTGCCTAGGTCAGATACACTGGGTTTATGCCCTACTTTGATCATAGCTTTAAAATGCAAGTGATAAGAAAGCAAGCACAAAGATCAGACCTTTCCAGCCCAGGGGTTTCCTCTCTCTGTTGATTAGAACTGTGCAATGATACTCAAAACTCAAGTTCAAGGATTTCTTTGGCATCTAAATACTTGAAGGAACCTAAGGGATCTCAGTCCCATGGACTAAGTGATCCTCTGGAATCACTTTGTAGACAGGAGTCACCATGGTCAAGAGAGAAAAGACACGGGCAGCAGTGATGGCTGTTCCTGGAGATCAAAAGTGACATTGTTGCAGATCATCCCTTCACAATCCCCAGGAGATAGAGCACTTCTTTGGGTTCCTATCCCAAAATCATGGTGCTGCCTCAAACTAATCTTCTGGTTTGCGTGACCCCTTTGCCCTTAATAATCTTGTTAACACATGGGCACTTAAAGCTTTTTTTCTTAGTCCCTTATTCAGCACGAGGGAACCCCAGGAGGAAGATGAAGGGCTTATCTGGTTTTGTACATGGAAGCAATCTTTTCTTCAGGCATCTCCTGTCACCCCTTCACTGAATCCAGAAAAGCAGCCAGGGCACATCGGTCCAGCACCCTCATCATGGGTAAGCAGGAAGGACTAATACAAACAGCCTCTCTGGGGACCTAATTTCAGGGCACACGTTGCCTTTGCTGGTGCTTTGTTTCTTGGTCTGCAGCTGACCTCAGGGACACAAGGCTGCCTGTTTGCTCCAGACCTGAGCTGCCTGCCCTGTGGTGAGTGCATTTCCCATGTTCAACAATGTTCAACCACTTCAAAGTCCCCCTCTTGAGGTTACAGCTGCTCTCTTGGTCTTTAGTGCAATTACATCACTTTTTTTTCTGCATGCAGGAACAAGAGCATGGTACTGCCTGCAGAGAAGGGTATTAACATCATCCTCATCAGGGAAGTCACTGCACTTCCTCCCCTGCAGTGCTGCGGGGTCTTTCCCTGTAGTGCACTGGGGCCCACTGTGGTCTGTGGGTCAACAGTGGTCGGGATGAGACACAGACTGTGAATCTGCGGGACCTTCACAGGGGTTTGGCTTGAAAAATATGATGATAAGGCTACATGACTGATAACAGATGTTGAGCACCAACAACAGCCCACAGCTCAAAAAATGTGTAGCAGTAGCTCCTGACCTTCTCCTCTCTCTCAGGGGCTTCTTGTGGGGGCTGCAGAACGAGGTCATACTGGGCATGCTGGTCACTGGGTGCTTGTGGCTATGCTGCAGGCGCCCATGGAAAGCGAGGGCAGGCGTTCGACCTCGCCTGAGCCCAGCTAAATATAACCGGTGACTGATGAACTCCTACGCCTCGCCTGGCTCTGGTCCCGCAGAAATGCATTCCTTCTGAAAGCCATCCCCCTCTTCCCCAAATCCTCTTGTCTGCTGCTTGAGATGCCACAGTTGAGTCTCACAAGGTGTTTTGCTTCCCTCTGAGTACTTTCCTCCTCCCTTGACCCTGCTTTTCCTTTGTCCCCCTTGCTCGTTCACCATTTGCCCCTGAACATCTGCTCCTTCCCTCCAGCGCTCCCCTGGCAGCATGGCAGGTCACAGGGACAAGGGATGAGGATTTCCCTGCTCCTACGACCAAGGAGATTAAAGCTCTCACACACAAGTGTATCTATGTACATGTGGTTGTGTCTCAGGGTACTTAGGCATGGCCAGAAGATCTCAGAAGGCACTTCTCGGTGTACACGAGGCTTCTCTGGGCACCAAGGCTCGCATCAGGCATTTTATCTCATGTAAATATAGGATCTGCATTTTATTTTCTTTCTCTTCACAGAAATACCAAAAGTACACCACAGAGGAACAACCCGCTTTGAAGTCCCTGCACACCCCTTCTTGCATTTCCAGGTCAGTCACCACGTGGCCAGTATTACTTTTATTATTAATAAAGGGTGACGGGATCCACCTTACAGGGCTCTTGGATTAGGATGGATCTCTGACGCTGCCCCTTGCCCACGCACAGCCGACAGCTCGAGAGCAGACTGTAGGTCACAGCCTGGCCCACACATCACGTTCCTATGGCAGCAGATGTTTTGGTGGGGCGCTCGGTGATGGTTTTGCACTGATTGCAAGCGGTACCCTTGTGATGCCTCTAGAGCCACACTGGGAGTCACGCTGATTTAGCAGCACCACGACAGTTACAATGCTACGACTTTTGTAAGCAGGTATTTCCTAAGGCAACAAAGAGTGACTGCAAACCTGGTGTCTCCTAGGGATATGGGGAAGCTGAAGAAATCAGCTAGGTTTGTGAAAGCAGCGTTGGAAATCTGTGCAAATAAGGGGAAACTTTGGCAGGTGGCGTTACAGCTAATCTCTTCTTTCTGAGAACAGCAATGCAACATATTGGGTTGAAGGCATGTATTTTAAGCCCAATCTAGTGGTGAGATCTAGTATACATTATGCTGAAGCGGCACAAAGGTCTGCAGGTAGTTAACTGTTACTATAAATTGCCTTTAAAAGCAGTGATCAGCTCTACAGTTGATTTACGATTTATTTTAAAAACAGAAGAAAACAGAAATCTCCCCAGCAATCCAAGCACAATCATAAATCTGCCATTTCCTTTAGATCTGAAGTCTTGGTGTCCCATCGCACCCAGGACAGGCGATGGGTGTGTGGACAGTGCCAAAAAGCCGCCAGGCAGGGCATCGCTGCCTGGGTGCCCTTGCCTAGGGAGCCCTTTAGCAGATGGACACGGTTTGTTTGCAGACAAAATCCCTGAAGCAGGAAAATGCCATGTAAGAGCGGCCACTGACCCGTACGGACATCAGCACAAGCCCTGCTGTGAGCCAGGAGTGGAGGGCGCGCGTTATTTGTGTGCTTGTGGGTACGCACATGCGTGTGTGTGCATGTGTCTGTGCACACCGTGCATGTCTGCCTGTAGGTATGTGTCTGGGTGTGCATGCATGTGTCTGTGCAAGTTATGCACGTGTGTGTGCACGTGTGCATGCATCTGTGGGCAGGTATATGCATGCATGTATGCATATGCAGGTGAGTGTATGCATGTGCGTGTATGAAATGTGGACGCATGTACACATGCAATGTGGACATGCACATGCGGGCGTGCACGTACGCATGCGTGCTTGTGAGTACGATTGTGTACGTGTGTGCAGATGCAGTCGTGTGCATGCGTGTGTGCGCGCCCCTGTGCACACGCATCCATGCGTGCGTGGGCCAGACCGTGCCCGCCTGTGTCTGCTCCGCGCCCGCGGGTGGACGGGGTCACGCCTCGCTGCGCGACGGGGTGGGGAGGTGGCAGCGCACCCTCGGCCGCGGGACAGACACACAGACAGGCGCGCCCGCCCCGTCCCGCCGCGGAGCGCGGAGCGGAGCGCGGCCCCCGCCACCCCCGGGGCAGCTCGGCGGCGCCGCCCCCTCCTCCTCCTCCTCCCGCTGCCGCTGCCGCCGCCGCCGCGGCTGCACAAAAGGCGGCGGGGAGGGCCCGGCCGGGAAGGGCTGCCCGGCCGCCCCGGCCGCCCGCACCATGCCCCGCCGAGGGGGGCTGCCGGCCCCCGCCGCCGCCCGCCGCCCCCCCCCGCTCCTCCTCCTCCGCCTCCTCCTCCTGGCCGCCCCGCTGCAGCCCGGCAGAGGTAAGGGCCGCTCCGCTCCCCGCCGCTCCGGGCCCTGCAAACGCCGCCCCGGAAAGCGGGTTATCCCCCAAACCCGTTTCGGTCCACTTTTGTCACGACTTACATGTTTTCCTCCTCTCCCCCCCTTTCCGGCCGCCTCAGCCCCGCTCGCACCTCCCCACCGCCGCCCTGCGTTGTATTTCGTGTGTGCGCCCGTTCCCCCTCCGGCCCCGGTGCCCCCGCTCCTCGCCCCGGCGAGCGGCCGGTGCCGGGGGTCTCCGCGCTTCCCCCGCCGGCCCCCGGGGCGTCCCCGAGCGGCGCTGGGGTCTGCGCCCCGGCCGCCCCCGCCGCTGTGCCCCGCTTGCGGGGCGGCGGGGACCCGCGCTCCTGGGCACCGGGCGCATCCGTGGGCTCCGCGGTGCGGGACTGCGCCTTCGCCTTACAGAGCGCGGAACCGCTACGTGTGCACCTCTCTCGCTATATATATAGTTTAATGGAACTACGTATATGTTCTGTATGTATAGGGAGCTATAACCACTTCTGTTGGGTGAAAAGCACTTCCCTGGGATGTTTGAGCAGCGTGTATTAATGGACTGGATGCAGAAGAGCAGCACAAAGCCCCAAGCGTTCGCTCTCCCCGCGTCCGACCTCCGCGCTCCCACCTTGTGTCGCTCCCCCCCGTAAGCTGCGTGCCCAGGGAGCGGCCCTTGTCCCCAGCGGGGGTGCTCCCCTCGCTCCTGGGCGTACTCGGAAGCTGCGGTGCGGTTTGTGACTCTGCCCCAGTGGGACTGGAAATGGGTTTTCTCTCCTCTCTGAGCACTCGGGGGAACTTTTTATAGAAAGAGAGCCCACAAAATGCCTGAGTCCACCATTCTGGTACTTCCTCTTAGTGCTTAATGTTTTAATGAGTTATTTTAACAAGAGGCTCGTCTTAGAGTGCTGTGGCATGCGACTGCAAAAACTCTGAAGTGGTTTTCTTAGCTTTTTTATTTATTTATTTTGAGGGTCTGATCCTTAGAATCAGCGACTTGATAATGCAGCAGACCGTCTCAGGAAGAGGCTGTTAGAATGCTTATTGTAAGCATAAAGAAATGATCGTTTTTCACCCTTAGCTGGGTAAAGAATGAAGTACACCACTTTCTGGGTTTTGGGGTTCTTTTTTGTTCCCCCCACACCCACCCACCTCCCAAGCAAGCCAGTACATTCACCTTTGTGTGAGGAGCTGCCCAAACTAGGATTTCTTGCAGAACAGGTTTAAAATGAGGTCTGGTTGCCAGGAGCATCTTTATGAGTAAATTGGTTGAGTACCTTTCATGAGAGTTTCCTATCTTGCTCTGCATCAGTAGTTTGATGTATTAAAATCTCAGCTGTCTAGTGGGATGCACTGTCTTCCTCTGCTTTTCGGGTTGTCCTGCAGCTCAGCCCAAGGGAAGGACGTTGTTTGGAGATGTTCTTTGTGCCTGCTGGACACTGCTCTACAAAATGAATTAAGGTGCAGTGTTTAGAAGTCAGTGTGAGGACCATATGTGGGGTGTGGAGCTTAGCCATCTGGGGGGGTGGATTGTTTTCCTCCAGAGTAATCCCAGCTAAATCCGGGATGGAATTTTCCCCATTATAAGAAGTTTAGTTGGAAGTTTACGAGTGGTTTCATTAAATATATCAGAACCAAGGAGCAGACTGGGTTTCTTCCAGTCTTACCTGGTGACTTGCCCCAGCATCTGGAAGGATCTGGACTAGCATGAGCATCTTCAGGTCCTTCCGTTGCCCAGTTCCGGAAAAACTGCACTGAATCAAGCCCAGCAAAGACTTGCATCTGGAAAATCCTGTGTGTTTTTACTCCAGCTCAGAAATCTCAGGTTTCAGTCCAAAGTCAGAGGGCTTAACAAAGCTCCATTTTCACAACAATGCTGGAAATGGTTTGGTTTTGCTCCAAAGTGGAAAGAAAAGCATACTTGGAAACTTCAAAAGCAGCCACTAGGAGGAATGTCATGCCGTAGCTGGCCACAGGAGCGTGGGCTGCTTTGGTCATGGCACCCGGTGGAAGGAGCAGACCTTGGTTTTCATTCAGATATTACCGTTACTAAGTAAACTCTCAAAAATCCAGCAGTCAGGAATGGAGGTAAATATTATCCTATTTCCATGCAGGTGGGCAACTGAAGCTGTGGGACAGCCAGGGCTGGGTAGGCAGGGTATGAACGCAAGTGTTCTCTTTATAAAGCCCATCATTTTTGCTGTGTTACCCAGCACACCGCTACCAAAGCAGCAGCTCTTGAGGGAAAAGCTTTCAGCTGTGTTGTAGGGTTTGGAAACGCAAGTGTTAATCTCTGCAAATTATAAATCAGTTGAACAAGTTATATTTGACTTTATTTTACATATATGCTTTGAGCTTTTGCAACGCCCAGGAGCTGGAGTATAAATTCTGAATGTGAACAAGGAATGAATTGCCTGGGTTGTGGTAAGTGCTAGTGAAAAAACCCCTAAGAAGGCTCTTGTTCAGTATGAATGAGCCCAAGCAGCCTGTCTGAATGACAGCCATAGAGAAAGTCCAGGGCTTCGTGCTCCCGGGTTAGAGTTAACCACCTTGCGGGCAGCAGGGACCCGTCAGCGCAGGGCTCTGACATGGTCATGCCTCGGCCATGACTGAGAATTACTGACAGAACCTACTTATCCTCTCTTTGTTTTTAGCCTAGGGCAGGCTAAATTCTCCTCCAGCTGTCCAGCTTTATTCGCTGCTTCCTGCGCTCACAGCCCAGCCCCGTACGGGAGCAATCCAAGCAACCACTGCTCTTCATTTTTTTGGTGAAATATTCACATGGGATGCAGCAAACTCACTTTTCCAAGCTCTTGGGGCAGAAAGTTCTTGGGACAGGAGAAAACTCAGCGTGGCTCTTCAGCAGCCGTTGGCAAGTCTGCACAATCTGCACAACTATACCCAGCAGCGGCATGGTGCAATGATATTTGCAGATGCAACTGGCTGAAAATAGAGGCCTGACAATGCTTTTATTGACGTTTAGGAGAGAAAAAAATAGCAGACTCAGAGATTTAGCCTGAGGCATTTCGTTTAGAGTTTGCAGCTTCTGTGCTGAATCCTCGGATGAAGATTTGTTTAATCAGTTATTGACAGGAGAAGTTAATAGCTAGACCCTGGGGAGCTGGGGCATCGGTGATATTGAAGGGCACATTCATAGCCACAGGCATGCTCAGACAAGCTGCTGCATTCAGAGCTGATACCATTGATGTTTGCTTCGGCTTAACTTGTGTGGTTCCACTTTATTTTTAAAGCCCAAAGCCCAAATCATAGATTTTGCAGGCAAAACTTACTTGGCACCCCTTGGCTGCTGGACACCAGCAGTCCAGGAGCAAAATGGATCACCACTGCCCTGGTTGCTGCTGCCTTGGTGGGCTCAGAGCCCCTGCCAATGTTGTGAGCAGGGAGAGCCCTCAGGCACGGCATGGTGTCTGCCTACCCGGCCAGCCTTGGACGTGCCCCAGTGCAAACACCCTGTCCAGCTTAACCTGGATATCCTGTAGAAATGACTCCCGTAATAAATTAAAAGTAATTTCCTACAACATGAGTCCACTATGGATATCACCTGTGTAGAAGGGGGAGGCGATTATCTTCAAATGCTGCTTTAAGACAAAAATTCTGGGGAGGGGACCTCCATATATTCAGCTGGAAAAGTTGAGATGATGTGCCTAATGTGATTTTAAAAGTTGGCATCCCAGGGGGGTTTGGACAGCTGCCTCTGCATTTCAGGTTAGTCAAACAGCTATTGCATTCTGTTTGTGGTGATGGAAGTATTTCATTAGGAAGATGAATAGAAGAACTCTTTGATTAACCAGCAACCACTGAAAAAGAGGGAAGGAAAATCATCAGTCATGTTTTGGTAGTTTTCAGCTCCCCCCAAACCAGTTTCTGTCCTTTTCACTTTTCTTGGGGAAGGAAAAGGAAATGAGGAGAGGTTTATTCCTTCTCCAGCCTTTTAAGCTCCTGGGACATTCTTTGCTCTTGACGCTGTTTGAACTTACAGTATGTTTAACATTCAGAATACCTGAGAAAACCCCTGAGCACTGTTTTGGAGTGAAGTAACCGTTCAGCCCACCCTGCTCTCTGTTGTTCTGTCTTGCTGAAGGTCTCAATCTGTGCACCAGCGGAAGCGCCACGTCCTGTGAAGAGTGTCTCCTCATCCATCCCAAGTGTGCCTGGTGCTCCAAGGAGGTAGGTGGGCAGACTTCATTTGCCTTGCATGCTTTTTGTAACACAGAAAGGGAGCTATTCCCTCCCCTTGCTTGTTCCTGACACTGTCCCATGCCAGAAGGCGTGGGTAAGGGCAGCGGGGGCTCCCACACTGAGCATATTTTTGGTGTATGTGACTCTCCAGATCTTTGACACTGTAGAAAATAAGTCTCTGACCCTGCTGGCCCCTGCACATCCTCAACACAGCAGCAGCACTGTTCCTTCAGTCCTTCTGCCCCTTCAATTACCACCTTGTTTTCAGTGGGTGCAGGGTCCCTGCATGGGCTCTGTGTTGCAGGGAGCCTTGCTCAAAAGTGCTCTCTCTAAAAAGCCCCAAGCCCCCGACTGGTGTTCTGCTACATGTTCCTTGCTGCATGGCCTGACATGGCATGGGCTCTTTGTAACAAAGATGATTCTTCTCTCTGCATCTATTGTGTCATTTTGGGGGACGACCCATGCTTCTGGCATCTGTATTGTGCCGTGGTGATGAGTTGCACAGCTTAACTGCGTGCGTTGGGGTGAAAATGCATACTTATGTTGGTGTTGAAGCTCCTCACCCATAATTTAATTTGGCTTCCTAGGTTTGTGAGAAATTGCAAATATCTTTCCCTGCTCCCTAAGGACTACTCGTGAGTTTGGAGAGAGAGCGCTATATCTTATTATATATACATCTTATTGTGTACACATGATTCCTAGAGAACAGGCTGTGTGAAAGACCTGATAACGTCTGATGCCTAGATAGCTGTTGTCTGCTTAGTGCCTGCATCTGTTCTAAATGTTTTAAGAGAGAAATGAGGATGCTTGCAGATGCGTGGAAAGATCCTGTCTACTTGCAGGCACAGCTGCTGTGCCAGGAACCAGCTTTGGGCTGTGAGAAACCCCAGAGCAGTGATGATCTCAAACCTCTCAATGGATGTGGCCATTGATGCTCTACTGTTCCCTGCTGACCCTTTTTCCTCTAGTGTGGCCATCCTAGTCCTGTTTTGGGGGAGCAAGATGTGGGTTTGAGCACACACTTCACCTTCCAGCTACAGGTAGAGATGCTGAGCTGAGGATGCAGGTGCTGCCTGCGTGCCCCTCTGCTGCTCCCATCCCTCCTCTTGCCAGCCCTGCCTGGGGTGGCTGCAGCCCCTCGGGGCGAGGGATGGGAGTGGAGAGAGGGATGGGGTGAGGGGCGTTCCCAAGCCCCATGGTTTGTCTGGGTCTCGGGAGGTACCCCAGCCTCTGGTTCTCCAGGTCTATGTTACTGGGTTTTCACTTACCTGTAGGCACGGTTGCAGGTCTCCAAGGAAAACCTCCTAATGCTACTAACACCATGCTACCTGACAGCATAATAGCTTTCATGGGCTTCTTCCAGCAAGGCGAATGGTGTGCAGGAGGGAAAGAGTAAAGCAGTAGATCCTCCTTTTCAGACATCTTGTAAACAGCTGTAAGAGCTCCTCTTCCAGCCAGCAAATCTGTGGTGGTGAGATTGGATCCAGGAATGCTGGTTATTAAGTTATGGGTACCCAATAGTTTGCTTTTTGTTTGTGGTTTTTTGTTTTGTTTTGTTTTGTTGTTTTTTGTCTTTTTTTTTTTCTTCTTGGCATCACAAGATAACTTTTTGCAAAATGCTGCCAATGGCAATGTTTATCTGGTGGTCGCTGTGACCACTAATAGTATGGCAGCCCATGGAACTGGCAGCCTGACTCTTACCTTGCAAACAGGAGGGTTAAAAAAAAAAAATACAATTCCTAAATGGAATAGGGGGGCCAAGAAGGAAGATGGGTGTTTACAGGAAAGTGGAGTAATAACTTCCTGACCTTTAGCCTGCAGCAGCTATTTAAAAATACATTTCAAGGTGTTTCGTGCCAAGAGATATGTGTTTAAAAGCTGCTGTCCCTGTTACACACTGTGTGCTAAAACTTCGCGAGTTCTTATTCTAATTCTATTTTTTTTTCTTTTTGGAATTTACTGTTTGAAACTCTATTTCTCTTTAACTGAGATCATCAGATGAGGTAATGGGATTGCGAAAGATATTTAGAGGTTTTTGACTACAAAATTTTTAAAGTAATATTATAAACTCTTAATATTTTGATTTCTTTGCATAGTCATTTCACCACTTTATTTCCCTTCCCTCTACCGCAGCCTAGTCAGGTACGCTTATTACATCACTTCTGGTCTGTTTTCCTTCTCTATTTCCATTAGCTGTCATTCACAGCAGTATGTTGCCCGGGAACGCATATGCCAGTCAAATTCTATAGCTGTGCTGCTGCTTAAGTATCAAGGCTAAGATATTGGAGGAATTTCCACATACACTAGTTATGCTGTGGTAGGAACATGATCAGCTGATTACTGTGTACTTTCTGCTCCCTTTGCGTTTACTTAAGAGGTTTGGGAGCAAATTGGGCCAGCTGTTGTAATCTTTGTAGACAACAATAATTTTGTCAGGAGGTATATATAATAGAAGTCTGTAAGTATATATAATATAATTCTATGTATAATTATATATATTATAATATGTATAGTATATACAGGAAGTATAGAGATTTATATAATATTTTTTTAATATATATATATATATATAAATATATACACACACAGAGATTCATAGAATGTCCTGAGCTGGAAGGGACCTACAAGCATCATCAAGTCCAACTCCTGTCCCCGCACAGGACAACCCCAAATTCACTCCATGTGTCTGAGGGCGTTGTCCAAGTGCTTCCTGAATATTGCCAGGCTTGGTGCTGTGACTGCCTCCCTGGGGAGCCTGTTCCAGTGCTCCACCACCCTCTGGGGGAAGAACCTTTTCCTAATATCCAACCTACACCTCCCCTGGCACGTCTTCCTGCCATTTCCTTGCGTCCTATCATTGATCACCAGAGAGAAGAGATCAGCGCCTGCTCCTCCTCCTCCCCTTGTGAGGAAGCTGCAGACCGCGATGAGGGCTGCCCTCAGCCTCCTCTTCTCCAGGCTGAACAAACCCAGTGACTTTAGCCGCTCTCTGTATGGTTTCTCCTCTAAACCCTTCACCAACTTCATGGCCCAGAAAACATATATACACAGGAAGGTATAATAATATGTATACCTTCTTATATATAAAATTTCACCCTTTCGGTGCTGTCATACCTTTCTTTGTCCCCTTGGGTGCCCGGCAGTGCTGATGCTGTGAGGGACACTTCGGCTGTGGGAGAGGAGCAGTATGAGCAGGAAAGCCATGCTGTTTCCCAGGGATGACCATGGTTCACACAACCTCCTACAGTGTTGCATCCTCCTCCATCACCCTCTGCATGCCTGGATCCAGGCTCACGTGACTGCAGAGAAGCAGAAAGTCTTGAGTGCTCATGGACTGCAAATAAGGGTTAGGAGTGCACAGAAGTAATTCTGTAGATAAAAGGAGCCCTATCACGATGGCTGTCCAGGTGGGATAATGTATTTACATTGCCTTGAATCATAAGGGTAAGAGCATGTGGATAGATAGATGCTTACAGCAGAGTAGTCAACATGCTATAAATTTCTAACCTGTTAGTACAGGGTGCATCACGTCGCCTTGGCTTGAATCAGCCACTGTTCACTTCTTGTGTTCAGCATCTCTGCTGCCATCAGAGAGGGTGATGACGGATGAGTTGATGATAGCAGCTTCTGGTATCCGGCAGCCCTGGAGCCCCCAGGGGCTGCTGAGCTAACCACAACTCTTTGGGCTGTTGGAAATTTGGAAGCAGACATTGATTCTGTTGGCTGATGGAAGAATACCTTGAAAGGCAGAATTTAAATGGGGTAATCTGTTTAAATGGCACGTAAAAGAGGAGGTATGTATGTGTGGCCTTAACTGTTTCCTGAGCGTGCCTTGGAACAGGGCTGTCTGGGGGAAATATGTGACTGTTGGGTGATGGAGACTGCTGCAGCCTTTCCATTCGTGCTGGAATCTGAGGAGATTCCTCAGCTTCACCTGCAAGCTCCAGAAGAAGCTGGCAATGACTAGAAATTGCTGACAAGCTGCTGGTGAAAGGCTCTGGCTGGGAGCTGCATGCTGGCCCATGGGGTTGTGATCTCTGCAGCAGCCTGATTTTCATGACTGGGAGAGGAGGATGCTCATTGAATTTTTTTGCAGCGGCGTCAGGTTGCCCAGGCTCACCAGTGCTCGTTGGGCTTGCTGGGGAGAGTAGGGAGCTCTGGAAGTGGCTTCAGCACCATCCTCCGAGCTGCCAGGTAGGGTGTGATAGACGGGTGGGGTTTGTGTTCATGATAAACCTACCTGGAGTCATTGCAGGCGGAATGCTCTCCAAAAGAGTGTTTGGGAGTACCAGTATGGAGGGAGAAAATATATCATTGTATTGCTGTTATTTTCTGTTTGCTGCTTTGGGGAGCAGTGTACCAAAGTGCAGAGGCTCCTCGTTTGTTAGGTTTGTGCACATTGTGTGTAGATATGTTCAGCCATGCATTACCTATGTGGATGCATTTATGTGTCTACATGCCAAATAGAGATGCAGATTAATTACATTAATTAAACTGAAATTTCCTCTCTGATGAATTGAACTGAAATTTCCCCAATGATGCCCCCTGTTTTCCAGCAGGTTGCTTGTACTCCATCCTCTCCCATCTCAGGAATGTGTGCCTGGAGAATGAGGAAGGAAAATCAAGGATGTTCCTAGAAGGAAGATGTCAATTTCTTTAACTGGAGAAAGCAGGCATTATTCAGACTGAATAATGCAGAACTGGATCGATTAAAGCAAAAAATGGTAGGGACATGTCTAGTCAGGAGTTAGATATAGTCAGTTAGATACGGTCAATGCTATTCTCCGTTTTTATGGCATGAACCAAGCAATTTGTCTTAAAACTGTCAAACTGATGAGCATGTAATTGTCACACTGTTGTCTCCATTCAGTTCTGGCTGCTTGCATCCATTTGCTTTTGTGAGCTTGTTAGTGCAGAGACCGGACTGCAAAGTGCCCACCAGGCTGCGAGCAGGCAGCGTTACTAACGAGAACTAGGTGGGATCTTTATGTGGCACAAAGCAATGCTTGGGGCGGTTCCTGCTTGCTATGGGGTAGGTGCTACATTTTTCTCTGAAGCAGGCCTGCAGGCAGATGGTCAGCAGGTATCTGGGCACACCGAATTGCTTGACTCTGAGGTGTCCTCTGCTCAGGGGGAACTGGGGTTTGAACCAGCATGCCATGTCTGAGCCTCTGTGGGACTGCCTTTTGGCATGGTTACTTATGAGTTATTTGGACTTGCACAATATCCTTTACTCCTCAAATCTTCTCATCCTTTTTTCCTTTCACTCAACCTCTGGCAGCCTCCATTTTTCTCTATCACAGAAAAATTTGTGCTTGAGTTGAATGGTGCCTGGTGGCCACAGTTTTGGCTTTGGGTTTTGACCTGTGGGTACAATTGAGGGGAGTTTGCAGGGTGCTGCGGCCATTGCTGGGGCTTTCCCAAGGCCACTGTTACTTTCCTGCTTGGTGTTACCCTGCCTGGGTTAGAAACTGAAGCAGAAGCAGGGGTCAGTCCTGCAGCCCCTGGATGCTGCACTGCACCCTCTTCCCTGGGGCTTTTGCACCTGAGGGGTTTATTTTCTTCCACCCCAGGTAATGCAGCATTTCACTGAACAAGAAGGGGTCTGGATTTGATCTGGGCTGCAGCTTGTCCTGTGGCAAGTCCTCTGGACCCATTTTAGAGGAAAGTTTAAGAGAAAATAGCTGGGTCAAGTAAAGGGGACCTGTGCAAAGGTGCTGCTGACCTGAGAGCATTGTGCAGCTCCCATCAGGAGTTGTGCAGGGGCTTTCCCCTGGCCCCCTGGCCTTCCTTTGGAGAAACTTTGTCATGGAGGCTGCAGAAGAGCACATTGCAGCAGTAACTGTTTCTCACCACTGTGCAATTGGACAGGTTTGCACATGCATAGGTGCCCTGCCCCAAAAATGCTCCTGGCAGCTCCCACGCGGGTGTGCTCCTCATTCCATGTGCAGCGCTGTCTCGTCCTTGGTGTGCAGATGCTGCTTTCGTCTACACCCCTTGCTGGGATGATGAGCATTGGTATAAACAGTACCATATCCAGAGCTGTCTCTCATGGTGTTACAAGCTCTACTGCTAAAGAGTAGCAGCTGGGGGAGGAAGCGGCCATCCTCCTCTCCCTGGGCTGCCCACCCCTCCTGGCTCTTGTTCTACTACCCCAGCCCCAGCCAGAAAATTAAGCCCTAATTCAAAGCCTTTTGAAGTTGAGTCTTTCCCATTCACATCAAGAGGCTTTGGAGCAGACCCCAGAGAGGATTGGAAATGCCTGATAAAGACTGCAGTTGCACGAGCAACCCTAAATATCATCCTATTTGGATACTTCACTCCAGTGTTAATTCCTAACTAAAGGTTCACGGCTGCAATTGTGGTGCTGTTTGTGTTGTTTGTTGCACACCAGAGTGTCCTTTCTAATAAGTGGCCGGCAGAAATGAGCTGGCAGAGGTGCTCACCTGGAGCTGTGGCCCAGACACTGAGACAGCAGGAGAGCATCTCCCCATGGGTGCCCTGCTGCTGGGCTGACCAGCCTGGGAGAGTACCTGTACCCCACCGGCCTTTCACTGACTTTAGGTCAAACCACATCCAAGATAAACTTTTCTCCAAGGCTGCCCTAAACGTGCTGCTCTGAAAGGCTGGGTGTTGTTTTCAGTTTTGTGAGGGATTCTGATTTTTATTTTGTCATGCTGGAGATGATTTAAATAGTCCCAGTCCTCCTTTCTAGAACTTCATCTGTTTACATAATGCGTTCCAAGAAATTTGTGTTCACATCTATCTGATGTGCCGTCTCCTTGGCTGGACCCTGCCGCTGGATGCTGGAATGCAAATCTCACATTTTTCAAATAACATTGGGACCTCATAGTGAGAAAATGCAGCAGAGAGCCTCTGTCTGTGTCCCCAAGCCCCACGGCCTCAGGGAACCCCTGGAGCACCCCACAGGGTGCAAAGGCGAGATCTGTCAGATGACCTCTTCCTCTCCTTGATGTCTCCCCACCCTCTGCCATGCTGGAGCATCAGCAAAAAATGGGGTTTGTTCAGCCTTGCTCCAGCTTTTGGCTGTGCAGCTGAAGGAGGGGCTGGTGTGGCTGTGAGCATCTTCTCTGCTTTATTTCATGTCATTATAGTCTATCAGTCCATCAGAAGGCTGTCTCATTGTTATAGTGCAGAAATAAGTAGGAATTGGCTGTTGAAAATTCAATATTTTGGGCATGCGACTCATTTGCTTTGGCCCATTTGGAAAAAAAATTTAAAAAAAGGCATTCTAACAAACGGGTTCTTTGCAAAAGGCTGCACTGTGTGGCCGGTTGTTCCTGAGCGCGGCCCCGCACAAGGCTGCATTGTGCACTACGCATGGGGCTTGCAACGAGGACTGGAGCTCTGGGGATGGGCGCTGGGAGACTCCCTGCCATGGCAGCCCGTTCTCAGGGGGTGAGTGGCTGCCTGTGCCTCACTGCCTCTGGCAGACATGGGCTGCCTTTTGGTCACCTCCCATGCAGGCTCTCCCACTTCCTTTATTCTGCAGCAAAGCTGCCCAGAACAGCCTGCCCACGTCAAGCCTCTCTGGCTGTGCTCTGCCTCAGCAACTGCTTGCTGTGGTCACTGTTTTTTTTCCATGTGATGGTGTCATGCCAACACCTGCAGTGCAGAGGTGTGAAGGAGGGGGGACACGCAGTGCTTGTGTGGGGACGTGCCAGGGGAAGAGGGCACAAGTCTCTGCAGCCACCCAGCCTCACTCTCCAGCTTCATGTCTTCATTTGGCTTTCTGGGTTGGTGGGTTTGTTCTGCTTCCTGCAGTGCCACCTCCTTGTCCTCTCTTCTTTCTTTTGCGAAGCTCCTTCAAGGTGATGCACGTGCAAAAAATAACAGCTTCTCACCTTTCCCCCTTGAAGAGATGGGAATTGGCTGTCCAGGCAGCAAACCAAACACTTTGTCTTACTTTCACAGGGGTGGGAGCAAGTGGTGCTGCTGCGGCTGGGATGAAAACCCAGGCTTAGCTTTCTGCTGCTGTGGTCTGTGAGCAAACTCAGTTTTCAAACCCTTGCAGGATTTCTTTTTTGGTAGATCCCTTTGGTAGGCTCAAGGCTCTGTGTGGGCCGCTTTTGAGTACAGCCACCACAAATGACACCAGCTTCTCCTTGTCATCTCCTGTTTGCTACAGATGTCAGCACATCAAAACAAAACTCCTGCTGTGGGATTGATGTCTCTCCCCCCCCTTCCCTTTTGTCTGTTCTTCAATCCCCAGGAGTTCAGCAGCACGAAGTCCATCACATCACGGTGTGACTTCCTGCAGAACCTGATTGCAAACGGTTGTGCTGGAGCCATCGAAAACCCCAGCAGCAGCATTAACGTGGTGAAGAATGTCCCTCTGAGCAGCAAGGGCTCTGGCCAGATGCACCTGGACGTCACGCAGATCATGCCTCAGAAAGTCGCTTTGAATCTTCGTCCTGGTGAGTCCCCAGTGGCTCTAAGCCATATGCTGGGATGTGCTGGTTGGGGGTGAGAAAGGGTGGCTGGGACATGCTGAGAGCATGTTATAGCCCGTGACCTTGTAGCCCACTAAAGAAGGTGGCTGCTGGCCCCTTCCAGAGCCCGTGAACTTTGGTGGTGCATCACAAACAGGTTTGGGACTGAGGTGTATGTCCTCCATGAGAGGACACTGCTGTTATGCAGGGTCAATCAAACCCCATCCAAAACTGTTGTCAGTACTAGTCTTAACCTTTGCATGTGTTTAAAAGGAACCTGCTCAACTTAAAAAAATGCAATCACTGGGTGGAAGGAGTTAAAATAACTTTGGATCCTCCACCATGCTGACAGTGCTTGACTCTAAACTGAGACAGCTCCTTGTATAAATTGGAAACAAAATCGCATATCTGTTTTCTGTCGGTATGCAAAGGAGACGTGGGATCAAGGCCCAAGATGGAGATTTGAACTTGTGACTCAGGCCTTGGACTGTGGCCAGATCCCTGTTTCATTCCCCTGAGCCATCACTTTTCTTCAATCTTTTCCTTTTAATTAAAAATTAGAAGGGAAGGGCTATGCTGAGCCATGCAAGTATGCTTGTTATCAAAAGTTTTTGCATGGTGGGGGGAGGGTTTAATGTGGGTTCAGAATTCTTGCAAAAATTTGGCAGCTAATATTTCTGAAGGGGGGGAAAAAAAGCTCTTTATTGCAAAGTTAAGAAGCAAATATAAAAGCTCGATTCATTGTGAGCAACTGGTGTGGGTTTCTAAGGCTTACAGTTTTGTGACAGCTCTTATGAGCATACAGAAAAATGAAATATGATGTTTTGTCCAAGAAATACAGGAGTTTGAGCTGGTGCTCCTACTACCAGTGCTCTCCCAGAGCAATCTACCAGTTGCTGCAAGATTTTTTGGTTTAATTCTATGGGTTGGATAGTCCTCATGTCTCTTTATTAACTTTTCCTAAGCGGTATGACTGCTGTTATCAGTCAGACCCGCAAAGGTAAAGAGATTTTGTTTCAAAGCCTTAAAAGCAGATACCTGAGGGTACTTGTCACTGGATGTGTGGCTAGATGCGTAGCTTCTGCAACTGAATGTTGCTGATGAAACAGGTTTGCTCCCATTAAAAAAAAAAGGGAGTTATTACTCCTGTTTCTTGAGGCAGTTCCTGGCAGAAAGGGCTTGCTCAGCTTCAACATCTCACCTCCCGCAGACCCTCCTTTACGCCCAGTGCCTGGTGCTCAGCAAGTTCCCCTTTCCCAATCCATGTTGGTTTTGCGCAGCCGGAGGCGCGGATGCCCACCGCTCTGGTCTGTGGCAGCGCATGGGGCTCCGTCTCCCCATGGCTGTCAGATGCTTTTGGGCCGGGGAGCTCCCCTCCCTGTGTGCCTGTTGCAGAGCATCGCAGTCATTGCAGGAGGAGGGACGTACCTAGATGTTTTTAACAGTACCTCCCTCTTCTACTCTCTTTTTGATGTTGGGCAGCACTCCATCTTACTCAGGGCTGATAACTTCCTACACCCTTGTATTTAAACTCCCCAGTTTAAATTATCCATTAATCCTTGATTTGAGAATGGGTCCTGAGGGTTTCACCCTGTGAACCCAAGACAAAAAGGAGACAATGTTGATTTAATTTCAGGCATGAAGAGCGTACTATTTCAAAGATGAATTCGCATGGTGGTCTGTGGTGATGGTGATCTTTTATTCTTAGACTGCTAAGTGGAAGCAGAAGGGAGCAAACTGTCAATTGTTCACTAATCCGAGCCAGGCAGTTTGATCTAAGCATCCCATGGCAGTAGTCACACCCCCAAATCTCCGTGCCCACAGCTAATTTCCAAAGGTCTCAAATTGATGTCCTTCACAAGGTAGCTTTCAGATTGTGCATTTAGTTTTTATAATATTGGTTTTTAATCTTGGGTCCAGCTATAAAGTTAGTGCGTCCTGGTTAGATGAAGAATATGAATAGTGTAAAAGGAATTAAAAGGAATGAATAGCTGCAAGTTGTGTTGCCCATCAAGCTGTAAGCCTCACCAAGCAGAAGGAAGAGCTTTTCATGGGTGACTGTTGAGTTTGTGTTCCTAAGTGGCCAAAAGCAGTTTTTCCAGTTTCTGCACTGCCTCTGTGTGACAGTATCCAAGAAACATTACTGAATTCAGTTTTGAATTAAAAACTTTTGAGTAAAAGCCCTAAGGAGAGGATGGTGGTGATGGTACGTGGGGAAGGAGGACACTGGATATCGTGCACAGAGAATAATGTATTCTTTTGCACTTACATACATTAGTGATATCTTCTCTGAGATAATTGATTTGTGCAGTTAGGAATGACAGAAGAACCAGGCCTAGGCTTCTGTTATTTTTGGTGTGTTTCAGGGACTAATAAATTCATAACTATTAAGAGAAGAAGGTTTCACCACAGCATCCCAAATACTCTTTCTGGCACAGGAATTCCCATCTTAGGACCTGCTTGGGAAGAAGAGAGTTTTGGAAATGGAAATGTTGGGAAATGCAGAAGGACACCTCCTCTTTTTCTGAAAGGGTTGGGTATTTCAGTGGGAAAAATATGTAGGAATGAAAAAAATAGGCATGGGAATGAGTTTTCCCAGAGTTAAACACATTCTTGCAGCACTGAATTAAAGTCAAGCTTGCAATCACTGTTTCTTACCCTGCAATAAGTGTTAACAGATATTGTGCTATATAAATGATGCACTTCTTTGTTCCCCCACAAAATGTGTGCCGGCTACACCGTCAGGCTCACCTGATTTGCTTGAGCTGCCTCAGTTGCTTTGCTTACTGTAGGCTCTGTGCTGAGTTGCATCCTGCTGCATACCACACCTCAGTGCTGTGCTGGGAAAGTCCTGCTCCTGCTGGAAAAGAAAGTTGGGGATAATAAGGTGCCATAATAAGCCATAAATAAGCCATAATAAGCCATAAATATTCTATGGCTTCCTACAGCTGATCCGGGCAATACATATGTGTGCATGTTTGCAGATGGTGCCTCTCGCAGCCCTGCCTTTGCCAGATGGGGTTGTAGCAGACTGCAGAGGGAAACAATTACCTGTAAGAAAGAAGCCCTGGGTTGGAAGCCACCCTTGATCTAAATGTGCAGGGAAATCATTAAATAGAGGGAAGGCGTTAGTTTAGTTGCTGTAGCTGGCTCTTTTGGTACCCCAGCACTGAGCTGGCTGAGATGCACAGGGAACTGGGGGAGCAAAGGGCGCAGACCCAGGTCTAAACCATTCTCAGCTTTATTTGCAAAAGAGGCTGGCTCTGACCTTTATGCATGTTCCCCTGGGTGCTGGGACCCTGGCTTCTTCGCCAAGGGGGTGGATGCTGCTGGGCCAAAGCAGCTGATGCAGAGGGCTGGGAGAGGCTGTCCACTTGCTCCCCTCACATGGGGATGGAGGCCGGAACCATGACAAAGCAGATCCTGGAGCCAGGGAGAGTGTTTGGCCCTGCGTGCAGCTTGGCACAGTGTGACCCCGGGTGCCACCTGGGGCTGCTGCCTGCCAGGCTGCAAAGCCCCTCGTGCCACGTCTTGCTAGCATGGCGGTTTTGAGATTATGATGCTGCTGCATGTTGTTGAGCTGGAAGTAAATGGGAGCAGCTGTGCTGCTCTGGACAATGAGAAGAACAACAAAACAGTTAGAGAGATATTTTCACAATACTAAAAAATGTGTGTTTCATTTCTGGGGAATAGGAGGGGAAGCCACAAGCATTTTGCAAAACGTGCTAGTGCTCAAAGTTCAACATCAGACATGAAGAACTGGGAGAGGTGGGCAGGAGGGGGAACTTGGTCTTGAGAGGATCCCAGTCCCTGGGTCTGACACCCCAGTGAGCTGGAAAAGGGGCCGAGGTTGCAGCTGGGGACATGGCATCTCCAAACCAGCCTGGGGTTTGAGGGTGCTAGAGTCTGGGGTTTCTATTTAGACCCCTCTCTCAGCAAAGCATAGGGCAAACATTTGCCGCCTCCTCTCTGGCTCCACCAAGGCCTGTCTGGTGTGAAGTTGAGTTTACTTTGAAGCCACTTCACCTTTTTCGAGGCATGGGCAGTGCCAGTGGTGGCAGCCCCTCCTGGGCACCCCTTCTGGAGGGCACATTGGTGAAAGCAGCTTGGCCAAGGGGAAGGCCAAGGGAAAGGCTTTCCTCTGCTCTTCAGATTTGCACAGCCTGTGACTCAGTCCTGTCAGGTCCTTCTCTTGTGTTCATCACTTCAGGAAGCTTAATCTCTGCCTTGGTACTTCCCCAGGTGACCCTAACAACCTTCTTTTTCCAGTTCACTTCCCTTTTGCCCTGTTTTCTCTAGAATTTTGGTGGCACAGCCCTTTTCTGGGGGAGAGGTCCTTTCCAAAGGTGTTTTTTCTGTCTGATTCAACTTGACTTCCCTGCACAGCTCAGAGGACATCTTGCATTCATTTCATACTGGCTGTTTTCTCCTGACCCTCTTCCTTCCCCTGCTCCACCTACTTCTCTCTTTTGTTCAGGACTTCTTGGACTGCTCCTGGTTTGCTTTGAGGATGTACCCAAGTAAGCGTGTGCAGGGTTCCTCTTTCAGTAGTCCATGAAACGTCCATTTGAGGTTCAGTCTCCTTGCTTTTGTTTCCAGTTTTTTAAGAAAATGCCCCTGGACTGTACATGGTCTGGGGCAGTAGCATTTTTCTTGTGTCCCCCTTTAGACATTCTCTCAGCTGAGATGGAAGGACCCTTTCCCATACCTCCAAAGTGAAATAGAGACATGCACTCTACAGATGTGTCTCTTTCTTGCCAGCCAGTACAATTCATAGCTTGAAAGGACCCAAAGTCATTACCTGCTTTCCTATCAGTCTTCTAAGGGATGAATTTGGAAAAGATTTTTCTCCTCACCCTCTTCTTTGAAAATTATCTGTCTGCTCTGCAGGGTAGGATCGAAAAAGCCTGTGGTCTGGATTTTATATGTGCTAGGAGTTTCCTTTTCACCCCTCTCAACTCTTGTGTGTGTGCAGGTGACCAGACCTCCTTCCGAGTTCAGGTTCGGCAAGTGGAGGACTATCCTGTGGACCTCTACTACCTGATGGATCTCTCCCTGTCCATGAACGACGACCTAGATAATATTCGCAGTCTGGGGACCAAGCTGGCTGAAGAGATGCGAAAGCTCACTAGCAATTTCCGGCTGGGGTTTGGATCTTTTGTGGACAAAAACATTTCTCCTTTCTCCTACACGGCACCAAGATACCAAAACAATCCCTGCATTGGGTAAGTGGTAGGCGTACCCCGAAGGGACAAGCCCTGTGTTTTCACAGAGCCTGGCTGCAGTCTTCTCTTTCCATTTTTGTTTTAAATACTGAACCACACTTAAGCTCTGGCTTTTGGGAAGGCTAATTAGCTGCGGCTGTTGCTGTGATACTTCAGAGTGATTCAAAATAGGACAACTTCCCATTTTGCAGTGGCTGCTGCAAGATCTCTGCATCTAGAGATGGACAACTGCTGTATCGGGAGCCTGAAGCTACTTCTAAGTACCTGAAGAGGATGCAGACATAGCAGGCTTTTTTATAGACTTCAAGAAAAAGAGGGAAGCACCAGAAATTCCTGATTTCTGGTCCTAGCCCTGAGTCAGAGTTTGGCCTTGAGTAGATCAGTTAAGCTCTTTGTCTCCATTTTACAGATAAGGAGACGGAGGCAATGTAAGACCTTCCCAACAGAAGTGTTTGGGGGAAGTGAGATTTGTGAGGGCCTGTAGGACTGATTAAATAGTTCTTGCAAAGTGTTTTGAAGATGTCAGGCCATTATTTTCATCTTTATTGCTGTGGAAGGAAGGCAAACTGACAGTTGCAAAAGACACAAATGATGTGGTTTGCTTTGTGGTGACATCAGAGGTTTTTGGGTGTTTGGCTTTTTTTTTCTTTTTTAATTTTTGCTAGAGTCTTTTTGTTTGCCCTTTAACCACTGGAGTTGAATGCTGTGGAGGGTGTCCAGGCTCACATGCATTTGGATGGTGGCACAAAAGGATGGATACAGCAGCAAGTGCCCTCCTAGGAGAATATCTCCATTGACACTTACCTTCATGATGCTGTCTTTACCTCATCCATACTTGGGGTTCTTCCTAGTGATGTAAGGGCAGTAAGGTTAGCACTTTTGTTTGATCCATTTGTGGACACTTACATTGTAAGATCACAGCACAGATGGATGCCAAGCTCTGCAAGTATGCATCCTTTAAGTTTTCCATATGGGAGGCAGATTAAAGAGAGCTTGCATCAGCTATGAGTTTCTAGGCCAACTTTTGGCATTGACTAAACATTTGGAATCTCATTGCTTGTTGCCCATTGACCAGAGAAAATTATCTGTACTCTCTTTTCACCAGTTCTGTCCGAAGAGGAAAGTCAAATATATTTTAACAATAAAACCTCATGGTTTGGCTGGGAAGCACAGCCAAAACTGACCACGCTGACTGAGCCACGGAGGTGGCTCTCTGCTGTCACAGCACCATACATCACGCTCTTCATAGCTCTTCCCCCTGAAAATTTGGCATGGCCTCTGACGGATGCATTTAGTCATCTCTGTCGTCCTCAGTCTCCATCACCTGCTCATTGTGCTCGGGGACTGTGGACAAGGTTTTGCTCCACCGGGGGAAAACTCAGAAACTTTGTTTGGCAGGTGTGTGATTTAATGGCTTTTGCTGAGTGAAATAGGGTGAAAGATGCAGGAGGGGGCGGGCAGGGATGGGAGAGGAGGAGAAGATGGAGCTGGACAACTCTGCAGTGAGGCATGCCTGAAACTGCTGATGCCCCTTTGTCAAGGGCATCCACAACTGTTGCCTCATCTTCTTCCACTGTGATCAAGCTTACCTGCATGTCCTTTTGGTTTTACCCAGGTTGCTTTTCTGTTTATGGGTTACATTAAGCCAGCCTGGTCTTGGGAAATCATTTAGGAAGGATTGCTCAAGGCAGCTTCTCTGTTGGGCACTCCTTTCCAGCTGCCACCTCTTTCCCCTTCATCCAAACCAGGAAAGCTGGCTCCTCACTGTTCTCCTGCAGTGTCGCCTTCTCCTGCCTGCTCTGCCAGCAGGCTGTCACTGCTGCCAGGTGGCTTGCTGATGTGGCAGTGAGGTGGGTTGTGAAGTGTGGTTTTGTTTGCAGCTATTTCTAGTGTCAAAGGAGACTTTCCCCAGTGACTTGCTCACATCTAAAGAAAGCTGCAAATAAACATGAGCTGCGGTGGGTGTTTTTTGCCCCCAGTCCAGGCTATCTCTTCCTCTTCCTCCTCATGGCAATGGCCATCTGGGTGGGGTGCAGCTGTGTTTTCATGTGGGGTCTGGCTGGGATCCCTCGTGCCTCATCCATCCCACCCCAGCTTGCTTCTCAGCCCTGCTCCTAGCTCAGCATCCCGGCTGGGGCCTCCTGGGGAGCCAGGGCGTGGCCTCTTGCAGCCACAGTGTCATTCGAGAGAGATAATACGAAGGAAACAAACACTAAATTAAAAAAGATAAGGAAGGCAGAGGGTTTGACTGAACACCCAATTGCCCCTCTATCTGTGATATGACCTGCGGAGGTTACAGCCTGAGATAACCCACCCGCACTGTTGTGTGCCCTTGCATAGCCACTCAGCTATCCATTGTGAGTCCTGCTGCCTGCAGCTTCTGCCAGCAAACCTGGAGTGTAAAACAAACAAAAAGGGATTAAATTGTACATCTTCATGGCATGTGGGACCCTATAGTGTGTCAGTGTTTTCTTCCTGGATGAGAGCTCTGGCAAGCCAAGCACCCAGATATGCCATATGAGTTAAGGGCTACTTGCTGAGACCCTGCAGTGCAGAGGTTTCAGACACCTCACGCTCCTTGTCTTGTCCCTGGGTACAAATGGGATGCAAATCTGAATGTGGGGCTGATCACAAGGGATAGCTTTAATGGCCAGGTGGGCCCAGGGCAATGGGACCTGCCCCATGTTTAGGTGTGTGCATGTCTGTGTGGGTGGAAACCCCTGCTCTGGGGTCCCTTGTGAGGGATTTGAGTTCTCAGCAGTGATAAATTTTAAATACTCCTTTGTGTAAAAAGCCTCTTACAGCTTACCCATAGTGGGTCATGTGTCAGCAGAGGCCTTTAATTGTTCTCTAGGTTTTATCTTTGAAGATAAGAGTGAATTAGTGCCAGCACAACTCCTTTTTAAACACATTTTCTTCTTAACCCTTCTCATCCCTCTCCCCTGCATGTACTCACTGATCTCCCACACTGCAGGAGCTGCTCTGCTGAGCTCTCCTGGCCACATGGTGAGCATCAAAGCTGCCTCCTGACTATTTTGTATGGAAGAAGAAGTTTTCCAGGTAGCCTGCTGAGGCATTTCTCTGCCTCAGGGTGCCACTCCTACCTTTCTGTTCCAGCGACGCTCTGGAAAGCGGAGATGATGTTTGCTCACCGGCTTGCAGAGAAAGTGGGAGGATGCATGAGTTGATGTTAGTTATTAATGCATCTTGTGTGCAATTGCCAGGTGCCCAGTGACATGCAGTGGGTGCAGGGTGGTGTGTATTGCCAGGAAAACTCGATGACAGAGTGAAAATGCATACTGAAAAATAGGGGGAAAGTAGCTGTCGGCATTGACGCTACTGCGTGGTGCCGTTTGACACCAAGCCGCCATCCTGGGCTGCTGGGGAGGGTGGCTCTGGCCCATCTGCTGAAATGTGTTTTCGGCATCACTGTGGGCCACATTCTGCACTGCAGGCTTCCAGTGTGAAAACCACTTTATGGGTGCTGAAACCGGGCCATGCAGCTCTGCAAATGTACTGTAGGGTTTTGTAGATAAAAAGCCAGAAATCAGTGTGTCCAAAACATGAAGCATTATGGAAGTATTTAATCCCTCTGAACAGAGGTTTGGAGACCAGCCTGGTAGAGCTGGGAGCTTCTGCAGCTCTTGGGTGCTGGTGGGGTTCCTGCTAGCTGAGCACTCCTCTGTTCCTCCTGCAGTTACAAGCTGTTCCCCAGCTGCGTCCCATCCTTTGGCTTCCGCCACCTCTTGTCCCTAACGGATAAAGTCGACCGTTTCAATGAAGAAGTTCGGAAACAGAAGGTTTCCCGCAACCGAGATGCTCCGGAGGGCGGTTTTGATGCGATTTTGCAGGCTGCTGTGTGCAAGGTGAGTCACTCTGATTTCTGGAGCTTAAAGGCAAAGCAAAAGAGGAGGAAGTTTCTTCTGCTCTGTTCTTGGACCAGGGTAAGGCTTCAATATGCCATTTCTCAGAAGTAACTACTAAATTTTTTTTTCAGAAACCATGAAAGATGCCTTGAAAAGTAGAGGCTGTTGTTTTCACGTGCTTTTGTACCTGAACAGGCAAAATAAAAAAGGTTAATATCTTTTCTAGTTTAAAGGGGTAAAAATGGAGCTTCTGCAAATGTGAATTTAGGGCTGAGATTTCATTGCATGATTAGACTTGTAGGTGCTGATCCCCAAGCACCGGGGATGAAATCCTTTAAGATTCATGTACACTGGTGTGCAACAGCACTGTGCATTGGTTAATGTGTTTCTTAAGTGTGTGTCAAACACATTTTGCAGCAGTTGACCGGTGTTGAGGGTTGGAGCTGGTTCCTACTGGTTGCACCTGCCCCCTTTGGCGTGTAAGGCTGGATGATCCTGCCTCCAGGCGCTGATAGCATGCTCTCTCTCTTTGTCAGCAAAGCCAGAGCTATAAGCAGTAATTAAAGACAGAGTTCATTAGCTTGGTGCCGTATTAGCTACATCCATAGGGTTTCTGGAGATGTTTGCTTGAAGAACTTTCTGGAAAAAGTGAGTGGGTTGCTCTATATCCCTTTGTGTGTCAGCAATGGAAGTGTTTGCTCCCCTCTGCCATGTGGCTGAGCTGCCTGGCTCACCAGGGATGGCTCCGGTTGCTTCTTCCCCTCTTAACATACAGTTGGGTTTTTGTTTGCTCCAGCCTGGCATAGTCCTTTTGGGTGTGTTTTCTTTTGAGTCTGGATTTTGGGAGCTGGAAGATAGGCATCGTCTGCAACTATGATGGGACGTAGGCTTGTGGGAAACCACACCTTCCCTTGCCTGGGTTGGCTTCATTTACGCTTCATGCTTGTGACAGGACTGAACCTGCCCTGGTGGATCTGATGCCACCCAACAGTCACCTTCCTTCTCCCTGCCTGGCACAGATGTTGGCACAACTACAATGCTGCTCCCAATACTCATCATCTCAGTTTTGGAGAGGTGGCACTCATGGTTAGAGCAGAGACATTTCAGGACTGTGACTCAGTTGTGCCACCCACTGTGGGTTTTTTTGCAGTCCCTTTTACCACATTATTGCAAAAAATGGGACAACGTTTCCCTATGGTGCAGAAATACTGCACTGTGTATCACAAGGGCTCATTCTGGAGGTATTGCTGGAAGGCAGGAGACATGCAAGATATTTCCTGCACGTTTGTGCTACTCTCAAATTGTTAGTAAGGACCAAAACCTTTGGCTGTCATTCCTGAGTGCAAAGTCTGGTCCCTTCTAAATACAGAAGCTGAATTTAGATGCTGGTGTCATCTAAATTCAGGACTGAGCATCCTCTAAGAAGGGTGGGCAGAGATGAGCGTGTGTGCTTGCGTGGCTCTTGGCGTGATGTGGCAGGTCATGAACAGGAATTTCTGTAGACACAGTGGTTAATTAATTACCAGAGCTCAGGGGTGGGAAAGAAAGTCCATGGGACCGGTGTGTGAGGCAGAAGGACTGGCTGCACCACAACTTGCACTGCCTTGGCAGCCCCTTGCTGTGGGTGGAACAGCTGCCTGCTGATTGCAGGCTTGAGCAGCAAAGGCTGCATCCATCCAGAGTTAGAATAGCCAAAATTTCAGGCCAGCTGATTGACTTCCTGACTCCTGTAGCCAAAATAGGAGCTTAGTGATTAGTTTCCCTTGTGGTGGCTGAGTGATGGCCCTGACTGGTCAGCAGCCACAGGTTGTGGTGGTGCTCAGCACCATTAAGGCAGGTGAAGGTGGCAGACATCTGGGGTGGCAGTGAAATGCCACTTCCTGGTGAGGATGCTCTTTGCTGCAACGAATGGTGCTTTGCATTCACTGGTGATTAATGAAGTATCGTGGCGACTAAACCCTGACCATACAGTACTTTCTGGTAACTCAGGAGCTGTTTTCCCCGGTGCAGGGCAAGCAGCATACAGACACCTTGGTGCTGTCTGGAGTGGGTTTCCTCATCACTACTGTGGCACACCAATGCATTTCTCCAGCATGCTTCAGCTTTTTTGAGCTTTCACCCTCTCTACCATATTCAAAACCCAATATTTAAGGCAGTTATGACCTGTGAAAGTCCCCTGCCTTCAGGGCAATACAGCATGTTGACCGTGAAGTACTTTGTGCTCAGGAGCAGGGTTTGTGGTATCAGTGGGGGCATACCAGGGAGAGCTGGTGGTGGTATGACAGAGCCCAGCTGTTTCCAACCCATGATTCCCATTGTGGTCTTCTCCCCTTCAAGTGCTGAGCTGTCAGAAACAATACCTACTTGACTAGGTATTTTTATACTCTAATTCATATTAAGCATTTCTTTTGCATGTGCTGTCTAAGAGCTCTGTAACACTCAAGTCATTTTTTGGCCTGGTTTTCAACCCAAGGAGTTGTACAGCTAATATAGTCTAACAAGCAGGCCCAGGTTTGGCTCCTTTCTGAAAGATGAAGATAGGGTAAATGTTATTCTGGAGGCAACGAAAGAGCCAGAGACAATAAGCCTTTATCCTGATGCTAAAATAGTTAGCCAGGATTATTAATCAACCTTCTGTAATTACATTTTCCATTTGCAGTATTTTGGTTTTCTGCCATTCTTTAAGTGCAAGCATCATATGCCTTGGCGGTGTGTGGAAGTTTCAGATCTCATGTACTAAGATGCAGCGAGGACATAATGCTGGATTAGAAAATAACGTGTCTTTAGAAATAGTTTCGATTGGTGTGTGCTAGACACTAGTATATGAGGATGGCCAAGACATCTAGGAGACACTAAGGTGCCTTTCAGAGCTACGTAAAATGAAGGAGGTTTTGGCTTTTAATCTCTAAGGCATACTGTCTTGCACCTGTATCTGTTTCTTGCTTCCAAAAAGGCCTGCACCTCAGAAACTGGTGGGGTTTTAGACATATTGATGAATCCAGAGGGGTCTCCTGGCAGTTGGTGTCTTTGCAATTGAACTCTTTTTATTCAGCACCCAAATTTAGATATTTATTTCAGGGTTGGAAATACTGATGCAGGGTTTTGCAGCCTTTCCATTAGGATGTGGAGGGCTGGGCTGTGCTGAGACAGCTGTGGCAGTTTTGTCCGTTGCTGTTGGCTGTAAGGGGTGAGAAGCTGGCTCTTCAGGGTATGAGAGGCAACTGCAGCTGGTTGTAGGAGTAGGGGCAGGATCCACAACATGCCCAGCCCTGCATCTTCCCACTTTACTTTTCACTTTGGGTCAGGTCCCACTCCTGCTTTCAAAATCCTTTATATCTTATGAGGATCAAAAAACAGATGAAGGGGCAGACGTCAGTGCAGGATTTTTTGTTCAACAATCCCAGTCCAGTAAAAATAAATGAAAGTCCCTTTGGTTATTTGTTTTAAATAGAGCAGAGTGCTGGTCTGGGTTTTGCAGTGGAAACTGCATGCTGGAGAGTTGAACTTTCCAGCGCCTGCAAGCTGCTGGCGGAGGCAGCATGAGATGTGGCAGCTCCCTGGTGTGCCGGACTCTCCGGGTGCTTTTTCCATAGTCTCCAGCTCTTTCGATGTGGCATCAGCACTGGCTCAGCCACCCTGTCTGAGACACCCTGGTCCAATGCTCCAAGTCATCGAATGCCCTCGGTGCCCAGATATTGGCACTGACACTAGCTGCTTGTTGCTTTTTGGAAGTGAGTTCCTGAACTGAGCAACCAAAGCATTTCTGATGTTGTTCATGTGGGAAAGTATGTGTCAGATGCGGAGAGTTTGTCTGTAAAGGCATGCTTAGCCCATGATTTAAAGGTGGGTTTAGCAGGCAGGTTAACAAAAGCATCATTCCTGAAGTGGCTTCATAACTGCTGCCTGGATAAAGCTCGTTTTCTTTGTGTGTACCATATTCCTAAGGAAATGAAACTCAAATTAATCTTTTAATCTCTTTGGGAGTTTCTTGGCCTCAATTTTGAAAAAAAAAAAAAAAAGGAAATTAGCTTTGGATATGCAAAGGAAAATGAAGTGGATGGACTTCGGTCTGGTGGCTGAGTAGGCCAACAACTTCTTCTTGCATTGTTAGAGCCATAATCACTTTCAGGTTCAGTTCTTAAGAAATTACATTTGGCATGAAGATTTTGCCTGTTGTCCAGTGGGGTCACTTCAGTGGAATGACTCCTGCTTCCCAGAGCAAAAAAGTCCTCACTGCATGCTGAGCTGGACTGTGATGTGCTGGTACGCGACAAAGGATGTGTGTTGCCAAAGATTTCTTCCTATGGCCTTCCTTGCGTTGCATGGATCTTTAAAATACTGTTAAAGAAATACCTTCAGCAATAGGGAGGAAAACCGAATCTGCTCTGGAATAGTGTCCCTGAAGCAAGAGTTATATTTATTGAAAAAATCAGCAGGATTTGGGCTATGACTCACATTTGCAGGTGAAAATTGCACTGGCAGACGTGATTCCACATCCTTCTGCCTGCTCTGCCCTCTTGCCCAGCGCTTTCCATAGGAAGTGTCTTTGCAGCTGGGCTGCAGCAGCTTGCAGCCTAGCATCATACTGTAAAACAGTATTGTTTGACAGGGAGATGTCAGATGTTGCTAAATAAGATGGCCAGTAAGCTCTGGAGGAATTGAGTATATTCATCTGCACTGCGTTCCCATCAGTAAGCATTTACCAGCTTTTCCCTCATCCCTTTCCAAGGGTTTTGTGCTGTTCTCTGAACCAGGGCCTGCAGGGAGGGGGATGCTGGATGAGTGTGGGGAGGGAAGATGTGGGGCTGCAACTCTGCCAGAAGACAGGCAGGGTGGCCAGCCCAAGGGGAAGCTCTGGGAGATGGGGCTTTCTGGCTGTGGTCTCTGCCATGTCAGGATCTCCCTGCCATGGTTGGCAGCAAGGACTTCAGCCCGCCTGGCTTGGCATGAGCTGGCAGTGGGAGCAGCCAGCGAGCGCAGGGGCGTGTGCTGCTGCGCTATGGTTTCTCTGTTTCCTTCCACTTCCGTTGAAACAAACTCCTTTAGTGTGCTGTTGTAGGCACAGATCTGCTGTTAGGGCTGATGCAAAACCAGAAACCCAGGGAAGCTCCATGATGGGAGGGTAACGTCCATCATATAAATCTTATCCCTTTACTTGAAAAAAATCTGTCCCTGCATCTCTCTCCATTCAAAGACAGTGATAATGTCTGGTCCTTGCACAGAGGGACCAAGGATTGTTCAGAGGACACTTCTCGTGCTGTGCTTGACATCTCAGTGCTTTCATAGGGACCACTAGAGCGTGGCTTGGAATTAGCATGTTTTTAAATACACAGAAGTTGCTCACAGCAGCACTCTGCAGGGCAGTTATGTGTGGATTAGTGCAGGAAACCACTGCCAAAGCTCCCACTGTCGCACTCTGCTCCAGCTGTGTCCACCCCTGCTCTTCTGGGCTGTGGTGCAGGGGGATTGAGCTGTGCAGGGCACATGTAGTGGTGCACAACGAAATGGCAGGAGTCTTGGAGGCACCATCACTTCCAGAAGATGTGTGCAAAAGGGGACCAGGACAGAGTCCCTGTGCATGCATGTGGGTGCACCAAAGCCAGCCCTCTTGGGCAGGGACCTCCCTTCGTACACCACAGCTCAGAAACAGCCTTTATGAGCAAGTGTTAATGAAAATGCTGGTCAGGGATATTGTGGCTGTTGCTGTTGCCTTGGCCACTCTGCAGAGTTGAGGAAACAAGGTCAGATTAAATGTGTGTGGAGGAATTTGGCAGGTCTCCTTTGCCTATAAAAGCAGCTGAAATTCTTATTCTTGGATCTGGGTAGAGAAGGTCTGGTGGATAGTCGGCATACCTCCTCATGCCATTTTAAGCAAGTCTGTTGGAAGGAGATGTTGGGAAACGCTAGTGGGCCCCTGACATCTTGTTTCCTTGCCAGGAATGGGTGGACAAGAGCATGGTACTCTTCTAATTAGTGCTAACGGGTTTGATGCTGGATGAGCGCATGGCTGGGACCATATGCAGAGTGAGGGGTGAAGCGTGGGCTTGGCAGGGGCAGACCGGCTGTCTCACAGGGTTTGTTTTCCCCCAGGAGAAGATTGGCTGGCGTAAGGAGGCATCTCACCTGCTGGTCTTCACGACAGATGATGTGCCCCACATAGCCCTGGACGGGAAGCTGGGGGGGCTGGTGCAGCCCCACGATGGCCAGTGCCACCTGAACGAAGCCAACGAGTACAGTGCATCCAGCCAGCTGGTGAGGGGAAACATGGGGGCCAGCCCTTGGAGACTCTGGGGTTTTGGTGGGCCTCTCTGGAGACCAGCAACCCCCGCTCCAGCAGCTTTTGGCAAATGCAGCCCCTGAACAGAATGGTTTTACCTGGTCCTGCAGTTTGCAAATAAAATTTGCTGTTCCCCTGGGGCATCCCCCTGCAGTGAATGCTTCTATGATGCTCAAAAATAGATTAGGAGCTGAGCACGTTTCTTCAGGGCTCACTGCAAGGGAGGGAAAAGTAACTTGGTGTTCCGAAAAGCATCAGATTTGCTGCAAAGTGTAGAGGAAACATTAAATGTGTCATCCCTTTTCTAAAACGTCCAGTGGATTGTCAGCTTCTCCCTAGGGAGGCTGAGCCTACTTTGATGTGGCTACAGGAGCAAGCACAACAGGACACTCCTCTTATTTACAGCCTTTGAGCTCAACACCAACATAGATCTTAAGAATAAATAGGCAAACCGGCCCTTTTAATTAAAACTCAGTGGACGGAAATTCTGGGGTGAATGAGCACTTGCCTGCCACCTAATGATCACATTAGTGCTCTATCCAGCAGATCACAAGCAGTATTTATCATTTTTATTCCTGCACGGATATCACCCCATAAGAAGAGGTGTTTCTGGATGGCTGCACTATGGCCAGAGGCTAGGATCCTCGGATAAACCCTATTTCCACCACCCTGTGCAATCCTAGCAAGTGTATACATAAGGGAGCACAGCCCTTGTACTGACATGGCATTACACTGGGTAGCTGGTGTGGGCATGCTGCCTTGGTGTTTCCGTGTGTGAGCCTTGGAGGCTCAATCAGCCCTCCAGTCTGCAAGTAAATGAGGTGTTTTTAAATGAGGACAGCACTTCAGAAGCAGCCTGGGGTTTTAAACTCAAGCTGGTCTCTTGAAAGTGAGCCCTGGTTCCTTATTTTGTTGCTTATGGGTAGCTAGAGCAGTATCTTCCTGCCATCTTCTCTCTGGGAAATCTGCAGAATTAAAGAGCTTATTGTAATCGCTTTATGGTTCCAGTATGCAGAAAGAGCAGGCAATGGGTATTTCTGCATTGGGAGAAGAAAAAATAATACATTTCCACTTACTGGAACAGTGGTGTTCTAAAACACAGTTTTCAAACTCCCTGCCTTGCATCTCTGGAGATAACAGCCAGCTTATTACACACATCTGTCTGCTGATGCCAAAGCAGAAAGAGGAAAGAAAGAAATTCAGTGTTTCAGGTGTTGCTGCAGCTAATGGTGTTGTCAGTCATATATTCTAGTGAAAAGTGCAGCAGAAATATTTAAGGGATGACAGAATTTCTACTATTTCAGTTGGGATTGTGCTGATACAGCAGAGACTTCATCCTGCAGCACAAGGATGCCATGTGTCTGGAACAGATTTTGCTGTTGGGAGGACAAGAGCAATGAAATTAGTTTTTGTTTCTGTGTTACCCATCAGTCTTTCTGCCCTTTTTGTGCCTCTAGGATTATCCTTCCCTGGCACTTCTTGGGGAGAAACTCGCTGAAAACAACATCCACTTGATTTTTGCTGTTACAAAAAGTCATTATGTCCTGTACAAGGTAAGTGCCGCTGAGCTGGGGGAAAATTTAAATGCCTTGTGAAAGCATCTTCCTGCTGGCACCATGGAGCAGAGGCAGCCACAAGCGCGCCTGCCCTGCCCGCGGGGGTGGCAGGGGCAGGCAGATGCACGCAGGAGAGGCTCAGCCCACCGTCCCTCCCCACTAGCCCTCCCAGTGAAAAGCACTAAAGCTTCTTAGAGCAAACATATATATATGTTAGTAAGCATATGAACCTAAAATAGACTCCAGCTTAATCTTGGTCTTCGGATGGCTGCCAGCCATGCAGCAAACAAGAGAGCAGAAACCTGTTCAACCCATTCTGCAGTGACTTAATCCCATTACCTAATCGCACGCAGTGTTTCTGCCCAGCTGTGTTTTTCCATAATGGAGTCTAGGGCCCCGACATGCCACATACAATTTGAACTTCCTCGAAAGGAAAAGGCGACCCGAGGCACAAGGGCCAGCCAGTGTCTGGAGCTGCCCTGTAGGGCTTTGTTTCTCTGCAGATGTGGGGAGGTGTTTCAGGAGACGTTGCTTTCGGAAACCTCTGCTCTGGCTCTCGAGGCTTGAACGAAAACAAGCAGCTGCGTTGCTACGGTCGAGATGATGCTGCTCTGCCGCGGACAGCAGGAGGGCTGAGCTCATTCTCCACCCCCTCTCCAGGGATGCTCTGGGTCGTGAGGCGAGACGGGGCAGCCGCACCTCCCTCCCCATGGTGCCAGCTCTCCCAAGTGCACAGCGGCTGGATCTTGCCCACTCTGGCAGCAGACCCGGGTCTGTTAGTCCCTGTCCCGTGGCCATGAGCTTTGTTTAGCTTTTGACGTGCCACATTAGCAATGCTTTGTTTTCAAAAGCTCCATGTTAATGGGAGCCAAGCCGTACCATGTATACCGCCAGATGTTGGGGCAGGGTGTGTAGCCAGTGTCCTTGGCATGGGGTTGGTCCTTCCTTGTCCTCTGCTTTCCTCTCTGCATCTCAGCATTTTCTTTAATTTTCTTTTCTTCCAAGAACTTCACCGCCTTGATTCCTGGGACAACAGTGGAGATTTTGCACAAAGACTCCAAGAATATCATCGAGCTGATCGTCAAAGCCTACAATGTAAGTGCATTTTAATACTGCAGCTGCTGTCATGCAAAACGCCAAGAGCCTGGCCAGCTTGCCTCTCCCTGGCGTGCTCCACCCACCTTGGCCACCTCCCCCCCCCCCGATGTTCTGCAAGCTGCTGGAGCTGAGGCATCCACCCTGGGGAGGGAAATGAGAGGCGTGAGGTGGATAAGGAGCACAGGGATGCCCAAGGGAGCCTAAGGCACAGCATAGTTCTCTCGGAGCACCCTACCACTAGGTAAAATAGATTATTTCTTTCCTATCTGATGTTCAAACGCCTCCCAAGGATGTGACTGGGCTCTGGATAATGTCACATCCTTGCATTGGTCTTCAGCACATGTTGGTCCTCAGCAACCTGTGAGCATCACCGTGTCTCTTGGGTCCCAAAGGAACCCTGCCTATGTGGCGTTGCCAGTGCAGCCTGCCCTGATGCAATGGGGCCCATGAGTGACAGCAAAGGACCTGCAGTTGCACTGCTGACCTGATGCTGTCCATCTCCGTGGAAGTCGGGAGCAAATCAATTAGAAGCAGCTAAATCACACATTTATTGGATAGTTAGTTGGCAGCATTTCTGTTGACCTTGCCCTGAATTCTTGTGGGCTGGCTCTTTGTGCTCCTGGAATGACATTGCTGTTTAGGTGCTGGGCATGGAGATCTGATCTGATCTGAGCCCTCAGGTAGGGTTCGTCATGCATGGGACTTGTGAACACAGCTTTCAATGGCTGCAAGCCCTTCTTCTTGGTACTATGCTCATTAGGGCAAGGGAGTGAGGAAGGACTTTTTTGGAGGAGTTTACATATCCAGAGGTCATGTAGGATTGTGTTGTGCTTTGCATGACCTGCAATGTTCATCTTTCCTTCCCCCACAGCACCCTGCAGTTAAAGCAGCATTTGGTTATGCTCTTGGGAAGAGTTCTTCCCAAAACTTCACCGTCTGAGGAAAGGCAATGAGCAGCTAATGCTACTAATGAGGCCCTGGAGATATTGCAAAACAAAAGCCCAGTTGTCCTAGTTTGTCCCCTTGAGGAAGGAAGGTCCTGCATATAAGGTGTGTGGCTGTGGAGAAAGAAATGAACATTCATTCCGTGTTGACTTTGCATGTAGTCTCAGCACCATCACATGAAAACATCCCTTTGTCTCAGTTTCCCAGCTATAACATGCATCCGTGTCTCCATTTCACCACCCCTCAAGCCTTTGCTAATGTATATAAGCTGATGAAAGCTGTCAGGGATCTGACGCCTCCATCCCTGCTCCCTCCCTCTCTTTGCTTTCCAGTGCACCTGGCTGGAAACTACCAGGATGCTGAGACTAAGGTGTGCCACAGAAGCAGTGCAGAATGAGCTGTTACTGAGACTAGGGCTGGTTTCTTGCCTGTTCAGCTGGGTGGTGGGTGTGGGCTGGGACCCCAGGCGTGCTGCTGGGATCTGGCAGCTCCTGCCTGTGCTGCAGGCAGCTTGGGGCCGTGGGAAACCTGGCGCCCACCCAGCCCATCTCCTCTCTAGCTTTGTTTTTTCCTGAAATGAAAGCACTGAGGGAGAAGGCTAAAAATTCTGTTTCCCAAGTGGGAGTGAACCTTTTTTTATTCCTCACGGGAAGGAAACTCTGACCCTGGAGAAACCCTTCATCTGCAACAGGGACTGTCTTCTCCTGCAGGGTGGCAGTGGCTGGTGCTCTGGGCCTGGGCTCAGCCTCTCCGCTTCTATCTTTGGCCATCTCCGGTCCTTTCTTGTCTGCTTCCCGCCTCTGATGTGTATATCAGGTTTGCTCAGGGCTTACACTACCCCCAGGATTGCTTCCCCTCAGCTCTTCATCTTCTGTCTCTCTTTTTCTTCTGCATGGTGTGCATCACCCCTTCCTCATCCAGAGGGGTGTGAGACAAAAGAGAATAGGAACAGATTTTTTTTTTTCTCAGTCCTCATTAAGAGAAAAACATTTTCCTCCAGATCTCAACATGCCTGGGAGACGGAAAGGCTTCTGTGAGGCTGTGCTGGGGTGGTGCCAGGAGGGGTCTCTGCCTGGGTACACAGGCTGGGTTTGGACTGAAGGGAGCAAACAGGGTACTGGTTTAAAAACTGCTTTATAAACCCAATCCAGGCAGGTCTCAGATGTGTTTCTCATTACACCACTGATGGGTTTCCCATGGCAGGTGGCCACATCAGCCATCCCTGGAGCCACTGCCAGTTTGGGATTTCCTTGTTTTTACAGTGAAATGATTCATCTTTTGAATTTTCCCCAGGCTATAGCAGACAGCTTTATTTCAGGCAGAGACATTGCTCTGCCTCAGGACCAGGTCCTTCCTCTAGGTCTCTCCAGCATCCTCTGCTCACCCCTGAAGGTGCAGCGGGCTTGGGGGCCACCAAAGAACACAGCAGTGAAATCCTGCAGTTGCCATTAGTGGTGGCTGTGGTGCTGTGAGAAGGTATTGCTGTGTAGTGGTGCAAAGTGGCTAATAATAATAGCATTACAATTAAGCTAATAGCATTACTTTATAGGGCTAACAGGAAGTCTTGGCATCTGTATAAGAATATAGGAAGAGCCCACGCAAGGTCAGAGTGAGGTCTGGCCTGGTGTCCTGTTCTCCACTGTGCCCCACGTATGATGTTCTGGGCAGGAAAACAGGAGAGCATATCAGTGTGGTAGCTAATTTCTGTGGGACAATTTTGGGCAGAGCAGCATGTTCCGCTTTACCAGCATGCGTGTTCATCCCACAGGCAATGGCTGCTCCATATGGTCCAAATTGCCACCCCATGAATGGCTCCTCCATTACAGCAGAGAGATGGGAAACTATTCCTTTTTTTTTCCTCAAGGGCTGTTTAGATTTGCCTGGCCAAAACTCATTTATTTCCTGCCTGTTTCCAAAAGCATTAGCTCTTTGCTGGCACGTGAACCCTGGTTTTGTTATCACATGGACTCGCAAAAGGTCTCAATTAGCACTTTTCCTTAATCTGGCCACTGCAGTGAGGGTTGGGGACAAGGGAGAGAGGGATGGACCCGCAAGCTGACTTTGGAAAACAGTTGGTACAAAAAGCTCTGTTCTGAAAACCTTTGTCTTTTTTGGACACCACTCGTAAAGAAAAAAAAATCGGTTCCAGCCATTGGAAGAATGAAACAAAAGAACCTCATTCCGAATTAATGCTTATAAACTTTATTTTGTTTTGACTTTAAAAGTCTGTGTGTGCATCAGGGCAGAGAGATGAGAAGCTGAAGAAAGGGGTAGGATCATACCAAAACCTCGCTGATGGAAAATATTTTTCTCTTTGACAAGTTTCAAAGAGATTTTTTTCTTCCCCCACCCCGCCCCCCATGGTGGTGTTTCCAGCTGACACGTCTGAAAGGGTACTTTTTTGTCTGGCATTTTCTCCAAAGAGGGAAAATACATTTTTCTGACCAGCTGGGTGAAATCAAGAAAGCAGGACAGAGTTAGTGCACTTTTATATCTTCTCTATGCGGTATGAGGGCTGTCACAGGACAACTACCAGTGGAGAACCAGGCTTTGTGCTTTGTTAAGGGGCTGGTTTACGGGGAGGAGGAGGCGCAGATGTGTGCACAAGGCTCTGACCTTCATCTCAGAGATGCTCGATTTGTGGCCACAAATGTTTTCTTCCTTGTTTTTCTTGAGCATCCACAACTTTTCAGTGCTCGCTACAGTGGTCATCACATCTGTCCTAGAGGGCATAAGCCATCTGCAGGGGTTGTAGGCAGCTCCCCATGACTCTAATTACGTTCATCAGGTGTCTCCTGAGCTGATTAAGTCAAACCCAGATGTCAATGTGTGTGCACAGGTGATTTTTTTTCATATAGGTGCAGAGACATCCTAGCCACCCTCTGGAAACATCAGGAGAAGAGACTAAAGCAGAAGAAATCCACCAGCCTTTTTGGAACCTGATGGTTTGCTTTCATGTTGTATTTCTAGAGTATTCGTTCCAAAGTGGAACTCACAGTCTGGGACAACCCTGAGGACATTGGCTTGACCTTCACTGCCACGTGCCAGGATGGTTTGTCCTATCCTGGGCTCAGGAAGTGCGGGGATCTCAAAATAGGAGATACGGTGAGTCTTCCTTTTGGTCTGTCCCCTGGAGAGGCTGTTTCATGCCCTGTATAGCCACTTACCTCTCTCAGTGAGTGGTCCCAAGTGATAAAATACAGCTTTGCTCATATTCATCTGCTCTTCTCACACTGTGGCACGTTAATATAGAAACCCACACAGAGCAGCTCTGCTAAAAGTGGCTCTGGGTGGTATAAATCATCCCAAAGTCAGCTATGAGGAAAGATGGAATACAGACGTCTTGTCTACAGCACCCTGAGCCAAAATGTCTTGATCAGGCAGCAGGATGCAGTAGTCAAGAATGGGCTTTTCTCCTGTAATCCCAGATATTCACATCATACTCTCACCTGTGAAATTCTTATTGTTGTGGTCTGCTGGTCTTCTCCTGGTCTGTTAATATTCAAGGTTTTATTGTTATTGTTTGAGAATCTTGGCTTGTATCAGTATCCTGGCTTGTATCAGGAATAGTGTGGCCAGCAGGAGCAGGGACGTGACCATGCCCCTGTACTCGGCACTGGTGAGGCCACACCTCAAATGCTGTGTTCAGTTCTGGGCCCCTCAGTACAAGAAGGACATGGAGGTGCTGGAGCATGTCCAGAGAAGGGCAACGAAGCTGGTGAAGGGTCTGGAGCACAGGTCTGATGAGAGGTGGCTGAGGGAACTGGAGTTGTTTAGTCTGGAGGAGGCTGAGGGGAGACTTTATTGCTCTCTACAACTACCTGAAAGGAGGTTGTAGCGAGGTGGGAATCAATCTCCTTTCCCTAGTAAAAAGTGACAGGATGAGAGGAAATGGCCTCAAGTTGCATCGGGGGAGGTTTAGATTGGGTATTAAGAAAAATTTCTTCACCAAAAGCGTTGTCAAGCATTGGATCAGGCTGCCCAGGGAAGTGGTGGAGGCACTGTCCCTGGCGCTGAGGGGCGTGGTTTAGTGGTGGACTTGGCAGTGTTAGGTTAACAGTTGGACTCAATGGTATTAAGGGTCTTTTCCAACCTAAATGATCCTATGATTCTAATCTAAATCTGTATTTCCTGGAGTGAAGAGGTCATGGCTAACTTCGGAGGTATTGCAAAAAAAGACAGGGTGCTCGCAAAGGCAGCAACCTTCCTCTCTTGTGTTCAGTTCGTAGGGTTATTGGGTGGGAGCACAGACTAAAAATATAATTTGCCCCTACTGTTGACAGTATACATGGCATAGTCCGTCCAATGCTTTTTTATATGTTTTTATAAAAATACAGACAAGCTAAGCTTTGCTTGTTAAAATTTAACATTGATATAGATAAATTATTTGCTGGGCTGCAGGGCTGGGGCAGGAGGACTCAGACCAGCGGGAACCACTCCCCTCCTCCAGGCTTTTGCTGTCTGCGAGGAAGTGGGTGTGGGTTCGTTAGCAGTCTGATTGCTTTATTTGAGAAGAGTGGCTCTGCAAACATACCAGAGCTCTAAGCACCGAGGCATATAAAAATAGTTTGAAAGAGTCAACAGTAGCTAGATTTTTACCCTGCCAAATAAGGATCATGCAAAGTGTTAAAAAAGAAGGTGGCCTCAGCCTTTTTAGCTGAATTTACTGGATCTCTGATCAGCGGGTAAAATCAATCCCTGGAGTGTTGCCACGCTAGGCACGTGCCATCCTTGCTCCCACAGCAAAGCCTAAGCCCCCGAGGTAGCAGAGTTAATATGGTGGTTAATACTGGGCTCCTGGCTTTGGCATGAGCAGAGGGGTGGCTCCAGCCACTGCGGCTCGTGCCATAAAGGGATTTTGGCAGGAGGTATGTGCATGCCTGTATCCATAGAGGCTGATGGCGTGAGTGGGAACGACTAGCTCTCCCAATCCAGATGAATTGAGGGTACGTTCTGTCCAGGAAGCAGATTAGGGGTGCAGCAGACAGCTGGCACAGGTACCTCTCCCATATTTGGTGCACCGGAGTATTGAGGTGCCCGCACAGGCAGACATGCCACAGGATCACAGGGGTCCTATCCCTCCTTCCCCTCTTGTTCAGCCGCTCTTGGTCCCATTACTTCCATGTGGATCAAAATTTGACTCCTGCTAATAAAGTTTCCCCAGAGAGGATAACGCTGGCACTGGATCCTAATCTGCTGGGGTTTAGTCCTGGGGGCATGGGTGTCAGTGGGTGAAAGGGAGCAGGATTATCCTGATCCCCTTAGCTTGCTTTCTGATCTCCTTCTCCTCTGTAATTTGTGCTCGTTGCCGATTGCTTCAGGCCATGGGAATGGGAGGGGGTCAAAAGAGGCTTCATGGGTTACAGCTCTCCTGGATGGAGGTGGCTGCTGCGCCACTATCCATCCACATATTATCCCTTGGTGTGCAGGATGGCATGAGCAGTGAGAGCTCAAGGTGACCCCAAATGTCTCCACAGAAAAATCATTCCCTCACAATGCCTAGGAAAAGGGCTCATTTCCTTGGAGTAAGGTTAATCCGCTTTGCTAATCAGCAGCCCCAGGCAGTGCTGGCTGGCCCAAGACCCCCACCAAACAGCAGGATTAAAATGAGGGCCAAGCAAGTGGCCATAGGACAGTCTTGGTTTTCCCAGGGAGAATACCCCTGACACTGGATTGTAGCAAAGAAGATGAGTAGGGAGGTGATGTAGAACCATATAATGATGTATAACCATTCTGAAGCCAGTCTTAACAGCAGCATCCATCAGAAATGGCCTGTTAGCAGCGTACTGAAGGCTTGGGACTGTGTGACTGATGCACACCTCTACGTGCAGATCTACGTGCATTAAACCTCCTAAATCCATGATCTTATAGGCACCTTGGGGCCTTGTGGTGCATTGGTTAGATCCTTGCTAGTGCTTGGTTTCAACAGAGCTTATTGTTAATAGCATGAAAACTCACCTATTTGCTAAAGGTGTGCCTTGTTTATTTCATGGGAATAGGCAGACTCCTTCCCGCTGTGCAGAAACCAATGCTCCCTGATGGGGAAGATTATTACTAATGGCTGATAGTAAAGAGTTTTAAAACGTTAAGGTTGCCAAATGCCTCATGGGACTTGCAGATGTCAGTGCATTGAGCTGCAGATGCCCTCGCTAGACATGCAATTGTCTGGGGGGTTTTTTGCACACCTGAGAGTGAAGCTCAATGCGCTGAGCATGGCCCCACTCCAGGGAATCACTCCATGGCTGTTCCTCGGGACGTATGCTCTTCCCTTCTGCCTTCCTCCCCAGGACACTCTTGGCAGACGTTCTGGGGCTGTGCGTGTTAACTTACATCTCAACCTGCCCCACACAGGTTTCCTTTGAGGTGGCCGTGGAGGCGCGGAGCTGCCCCGCCGAGGACACCTCCCACACCTTCACCATCAAGCCCGCTGGCTTTCGGGACACGCTGGAGGTGGTAGTGACCTACAACTGCCTCTGTGGGTGCACCGGCCATGCTGTGCCAGCCAGTGGAAAGTGCAGTGGCAACGGGACCTACGCCTGCGGGCTGTGCGAGTGCGACACTGGCTACCTGGGGGCCAGATGCGAGTGCGAGGAGGGCGCCAGTGGGGACATGCACCACGCCATGTGCCGGGAGGCAGAGGGCAAACCCCTCTGCAGCGGGAGAGGGGAGTGCAGCTGCAACCAGTGCCTCTGCTACGAGAGCGAGTTCGGAAACATCTATGGGCCCTTCTGCGAGTGCGACGACTTCTCCTGCGCCAGGTACAAGGGAGTCCTCTGCTCAGGTAGGAACCTTTCCCCCCTTGCATCCTGCACTTCGCCGGGATGGGGAAACTGCCCCAGAATGGGGAAGGCTGCTGGGCTGCGCCTGCTCCATCTGCCAAAATCTACCCTGCTTCTGGAGGGATCTGTTCTCCCTTTCTTTAAAGAAAAAGGGAGGCAGAGGTTTAAGTGCATCCTCACGAATGAGCAAAAAGTGCGTTAACCCCATCAGAACTGAGTTTCCAGCATTAGAGTGAAAGGCTCTCTCCTGGTAGGCTTGTCGTCTTCCCGGGTCCACGGAGGTGAGCAGAGTCTTGGATTTGGTGTTGTTATTTTGATGTAACAATGCACATCTCTTGCACACTGAAGTAATATCCCTAGGAAAGAGTAAACCAGCACAGGCTTGAATACCCTGAAGCTTTTTGGTGTCTTCTTAGGTTGGATTTCTTCTACGTGTGCCATCCTTCCCTGCATAGGCAGAAACAATATTTTTTTAAAGATGAAGCATTTGAAATAATCCACTGGTGTAGCGCAGGTGGAAGGACAGGCTGTGTTTCAGTCTGTTACTTATTAGAGAAAATCTGTGTTGAAGATTCCTAAAAGTGTTTTATGTATAGATTTTTCTGCCCACTGGGAAAACAAGTCATTCACTGGGGAAGATGTAGCCAGTCAGCTTTGCCTAAGCAAAGGTAGAGGAGTTATTTAGCTGTGTTTGCTAAAATGGCTTTAATTCCTTGTCAGTCTGAGGTCACATAATTTACCTTGCATGTAATTGCCTGGATTACCCCTCGGACATAATTCCCTCAGTTGGAGCTGGGCAAAAGGTTATTCTTTAAAACGTGTCTCCTTTCAAGCAAGTAAAAAAATTTCCCTAACTGAAAATATTGAACAAAATTTCCAAAACAAGTTTAAGCTTGGAAAACCAGCTATTTTTCACGTTGTCTCTGGGGAAGTGGTGGTTTTTTTCTCTGCTGTTTATCTTGCCTCGCAGGTTTCTGAGCTGGGCAGTAAGTGATGGGGCACATTTTGGTTGCAAATTTCTGGCTGTTTGAGATTGTTGCTAGGTGGGTAGAGGATGTTCATGCTCACTTTCCTGTAGCCTAGCTAGTGATGTTTCAGCACTGCTGAAGGTGGGGCAGTTGATACCCTGGTTTTTGGCATTGTCCTGGGGCTCCCCATTATAGGGCAGTGAGAAAGGCTGGCACCAACTCCCACAATGACTGTCCTGGACCAGGATGGTTGGAGTTTTCCCTGCTGATGCAGGAGCAGAAAGAGGGATGAGCAAGCAGGAAAAAGGTATATTTGGAGGCAGATGGGGGAAAAAATAAACTCAACTGTGAAGTAATTGAGAGCAACACTGCCTGGGGGTTCTCCATATGACCATATTGCTTTGGTAGCATCAACCCTTCCAAAAGGAGTATATTTAATAGCAAGCAGGGCAGTGATGCTAAAGATAGGTTGGAAGTTACTGGTGTAGTGGTTGGTACTGCAAGAGGAGGACATTCCTTTACTTGAATTTCCATTTCATCAGGAGAGCCAGAACTCTGCTGTTCCACAGGAAAACAAGCTGTGTGTCTTCTGTTGCACTTGCTTTCTTCTCTCCCAGTGGAGGGCTTCTAAGTGCTGGGAAGAGCAGCATAGCTAGTTTGGGATTTGCCAGATTTTTTTAAAGTCATTTAAAAGTCCTTTTTTATACTGGAAAACAAAGAGTAGGCTGAGGCCAAGTGACCTCTTTGCCCCAGGGGTGGGATGGAGTCCGGCACGGCTGCATGGGGTGAGTGGTTCTCCCTGTGCCTCCTGGTATTTCTATTACTGTTGGTTTGTTGGCTTTTTTTGGTCTTTTTTTGTTTTGATTCCAGAAGTTACAATGCTAAATCTGAGCTGTAGCGAGCGCTGTGCCAGTGACATAACATTTTTAGTTGGTTTTGTTGGCCCGAGGGGCTTGAGGCTTCTCCAGCCTACCAGAAGTGTCTGTGCTTGCATGATGGGGCTGTGCCCAAAGCTTCCCCTAACAAACAGCCCTCTGCTAGACAAGCATCTCTGGTGACTTCCAGCAGACACATGCTCTCTCCTCCCTACAAATGGGGCCTTCTTGAAAAACATGGTGTGTTTAGCTTGGCACTGAATGTCTCAGTCCACCAGTGCATGTAGACCTGGCAGCCAGGAGAGTTTGGGTCATGCCTTGGGTGCAGGATGTCCCCCGGGGTGGTTGCATGGGGTCCAGTCACAGCTTTTGTTCCTGGAAGGGGGAGAAATGATACCCTGTCCTCCCTCTGTCTTCTCCTGGGCTCAACATCTGCCCCATAAGGGCCCTGGCATCCCGGTGCCCACCACTCTCACAGGCTGAATCCCAGCGTGAGGGGAGACCACCAGTTTTTAGCAAATGCAGAAACCAAAAAAGCAGTGTGTAAGGAGCTGTCATTTTGCTGCAGATTATTGTTGTCTCTGTCCTTGCTTGGGAGTTGCTTGGCTTGGACACATGGGAGGAGCTCATCACTGTTGTCTTTATTTATTTATTTATATCTTCTGGTAAGGTAGAAAGCACTTAGTGCCCCTCAGTGCATTTCTGATGACTGTATTTTGAATGGCATTTTCACTCCAAAGAAACCCAAACTCAGCTTTAGCACATGGGCTGTGGTGTGCCCATTAAATGCATTTATGCCTCCCAAAGCTGTTGAACAAGACAGTATCATGAGCCTCTGGGTGCCTATCCTGGCCAGAGCAGGTGGGGAGCAGCCAGTCCAACCAAACCCAAGGTCTGGGGGAGCATGAGGAAGAAAGCACAGTTCTCCTAGCTAAGAAGTAGAAATCCACATGTGCAACCTGCTTTGCATGGCCGTGCTTTTTGCATGCGTCAGCTCAGAGGCATCTTGAGCCCATCACCAATGAGCCTGGGCATTTCTTCCTTTCACCATCCAGTGTCTCAGTCGAGTCACTGCCACAACACAGGGCTGGGTGGCAGATTGTGCTCAGATGTCCTGTGTTCCTGACAAAAGCCACAGCAGGTTTGAAATACTCTGAAGTAAACTTTGAGTTTCTTGTTTCATGCTACTTGGTCCTTTGGCCAGCAAAAGCATTTTCATTCCTGAGTCCATTTATAAGTATTGGCACCTCATTTTGTCAGGGTTTGAGAAGAGAGGTGGCTACAGGCAGTACTTGTACAGATCCTGTCCTTTTGTGGCCCCCTGTGAAGTGTAGAAGCAGATTTCTGTTAGTGGGAGCTTTAACGTGCCTCCTGCATCTGTGAGGCGGGTGGGAAAATGAGTAATTTATAGCACGTAGTAAATGTTGATTTTAAGTTGCATCCAACTCTTAGTCGATGCCAGTTAGTCACTAGTAAGTGGCATTTGTTCTGCTGCTCCCCGAGTCCAGTTAACAGCTCCAGAGTAGCTGTTTCAAACCATTAATCCTGCTTTTGGAAGGGCCATTGGGGATGGCTTGCAGAAGAGTGCTGTTCCTCCAAAAGAGACGCAAACGGGTTATCCACAGCATCGTGCTCCAACAAAGCAGGCAGTTGCTTCCCAGTTTTTCCCCAGGCAGAGCGGTCGCTCTTTTGCTCTGAGAGCTTTGGCATGCTGCTCTGGCTGCTACTCTGAAACGTGTGTAGCTGCAGGAGAGGGAAGAGTGTCGTCCTGCCTGCGGCCGCGTCGAAAAGGGGCAGCTGGCTCTGCGGCCCAGCAGCTTTTGAACCCCTTGGCTGCCTGCCAGGCAGTTTGACAAAGGAGGAAGCATCTCCACATCTCGGTGTTAATTGCATTCCTGAAGGTCCCATAAAACTAAGTGGCAAGAGGGAGGAGAGGCCCCCGTGAGGGCATCACACTTTTGCTTCTAATGAAGAGAGACTGGCTCGCTGGAGGCCAAGCTTCATTAGCTTCAGTGCTGCAGACTTTTTTTTTTGGAGGGGGGATGCAGAGTAGTAGAGCATCATCCTGACTTTGGTGGCTCTAGGGAAACTTCCCCTTAACCATCACCACTGTTACCCAGCTCCCTGTGTGGGTGTCGTTTGTGTGCTTTTCAGCCCGGGCCTGTGGTTGTGCATGGGAACATCATTTCCAAGGCATAAGTAAAAAACACTCACCACAGTGCAAGCCATTTCTCCCCCTAAAACACAAAAGACCTAGTCCCAAAAATCCATACTGCCTGAGCAACACACAGACTGCTGATGTTGGTGCAGCTTTGTGGGATCTCTTTAGTGGTTTCTCTTCTCCATTTTTTTTTAAATTAGACAATAAATTAGATTTATAAATGCTTTGCAATTATAAATCAAGCCCTGCAACTTCTCTCTAGCTCTTAAGCAGCTGAGAGCATCTTAACAGGTTAAGATGGCTAAAGATTGTGGCTGGCTAAAGCATGGTGAGATGGCAATGACTCGGAGCACAGGAGCTGGGGGTCTGGCCTCGCTTGCCAGTGCAGCGCTTCCAGTGACACGAAAAGCTCACATCAGCAATAGAACATCAGGTGTTAAATTCGCAAATACACGCAAGTGCCAGAATCACTTCTGAAACGGGATTTAGGAAGTGACAGCTCATTGAAATTCTGTGGCTTATTTCACAGAGAATAGCCAAGCTGATGTGTGATGCAACTCCAGCTGCCCTGCAGAAACCACTTCAAAAACTGCTGAGGATGTATAAGTCCTCAGTACTTATTTCTGACTGCTTCCCTTCCTTGGTTTTATTAAATGGGGAAGCACTGTGAGGTTTTAGCCTGTACTAAGACCCAGTGAGATCAGGCTTTTTTGTTTGTTTTAACACAACCTCAGATTAGAAATCTCACTCCTGCTTCTGCAATTTGTTTTTGGCATTCCCTGTCCTGTGTGCCATAATGGCTTTTCATAGCTCTGCCTTTGCAGGAGGTCTGGTGGGACAATGGCTACCATGCCAGCGTAGCAGTTTCTAGTTGTGCAGTAGAGCCCTCTGCTTTGAGAGCAGCACTCATGTTTGGTGGCACTGCTGGTGTCTCCACGCTGGGGTTTCTGGTGGGGCCTGTTACCATACAAATCACTGGTCCCATTAACACATCTTATGGAAATAAACCTTTTTTCTCACTTACTTTTGTAGCTATTTTTCACCTGCCCTATTGTAGTGCCTAGATGGAGGATGCTGGTGTGTATCTGAAGGCTCAGATGTGAGAATAAAGGTGATCCAGCTTTAACAAGTATTTCTTGTCTTAATTCTCTTCATTCCTAGTGTCTAAGCTTTTACCAGAAGCTGCTGTTAAGAAATAAATAGGTAGTATTGGATTTATTAACCTCTGAGGTGCAGGTCATGGGTTGACTGTGGTTTGGGGAGGAAGGGAAGCCTGCCTGTGCCCACTGCTTGCAGCGGTGTCAAGGGGGGATAGCATTAAGCAAATGTAGCCCATGCCAGAAGGGAAGAGGGTGGCCTGTGGCAGAAAGAGGATGGGGAACAGAGCCTAAACCACATCTGCAATGTTTTCTTTTAAGTGATGTCAAGTCTTGTTATCTTTAGGTTTTTTGATTTGGGGGATTTTGGGGGTTTTTCATTTAGTTTGTGTAAAAAGCCAGAATCTGAGCACTGCTTAGAAAAGTGGGACCTGCAGGGGAGAGACGAAAGGATTGTATAAGATGTGAAAGTTAAAAATAATCCTTTGGTTGTTGCTGAGTGCTTACTGAGCCACACAGCTGCAGAAGAGGTGTGGGTCCCTCTCTGGGGCGGCTGCTCTGCTCCCCAAGCTGGAGGACGGTGGGGGAGCACATGCCTACCAGCATTTTTGGGGCTTATTTTGGTGACAGAGGATGCAGTGTCAGCTCAGGTCATCACGGTGCAACCTCACAGCACTGGTTGCTTGTTAGCAGGTTGGGAGCTTGCGGGGGGCCAGGCTGTGACTGTGTGTGCTGATGGGGCTGCGGGGCATGGGAGGGTGGTTTGGAGTGACCTAGAAAAATCCTCTAAATCAAAACCCTTTCAGATTAGGGCAGGTTATAGGTTGTACAAGTGTCTTTTCTCCACCAAAGAGCAGGGTGTGGGACAGGGAGGTAAAAAACAGAGGAGGTTGCTCTAGAAAGCAGAGAGGTGTGTAAATGTCATCACTTTGTGTGGGGCACAGGGTGCCCATTCCTCCTTCTTAGCAGCCAACAAACCTGGTTTCAGGCATCTTGAGGTCTCCTGCCTACAGAGCCACTGCAGAGCTCAGGGAAACTCTATGGCCAGAATAAGCAGCAAGGAGATGGCACTGCAGTAGCATCTGTCTTTTAAGATGTGGTCAAGAGTCACTCAGGCTGCACATTTATCCTAGAGCTTCCTAAAAGCCTTACTCCTTGCTGCATTCCCATTCTGCCTTGGCTTTTATCTCCTGCAGAAGCTGCTCAGCCAAAGCGCTTGCCCAGAGATGTCTGCACATGTGAGAAGAAATGCATAAAACAAAAAAATCCCCCTGAATAGGAAGCAAAAATAATCCTCTGACTTGCTGTGCACTGTAACAGCGATGAACTGAGGCTCGAGCGCCTGTGCCTGGTGTCGCTGCTGGGTGGGCATCCCCTCCCCAGCTTACATCCCCCCTCCACCTGTGAAACATTTTGGCCTCAATAAGAATAGACTGCAAACATTTAACAAGAAATGAATCAAATGGGGGACCTCCGCTGTCCTCTTCCTTTTTTGGGGCTAAACTGCAAAGCTGGGCATGTTCCACTTACTCTCAGCAGGTGGATTAGCGTAAAGAAATGTGAGGTTTAAGTCAACTTCATTTACTCCCATGCTGTGGGTTAGCCTAAAGAAATGTAAGGTCCAGGTCATGTGGGGCAGGCAGGGCTGAGGGCTGTGATGGGGATTAACTGGAAAAGCGGTCAACTGAATTCACCTTCACCCTGCTCGGACAGGCGCCAGTCTCGCTGCATATACAGGTTCCCTGTGGATGCTGTTGGCTGTGTGTCCAATGTCAATTGTCTGCATGACAGCATCTGAGCCCCAAATCAGGAAAAACTCCTCTTTTTATTCTTTTCTGAAGTTTGTTGAACAGTTATTCTGTTCTGAAGTGACATCAGAAAAGATCTGATGTCAGTGGTCGATATTCCTGCATTCCTGCTTGAGCTCCTGTGGAGCACAGGAGATGCAAAGCGTGACCGCTCAAATGGTGGTTTGGAGAACATTTCCACAGGCAATGAAGGAACTGTGGAGGAGTCTGCTGCTGCTGTCACATGTCGGATGTTGACTTTTAGGTCTCACTCTGGCAATGGGAGCCGGTGACCAGGCCCTGAGTTCATCCCGGGCTGCTTCTCATGGTGCCTTCCCGACAGGTCAGGTCTGGCCATGCTTGGCCTGGGGGCAGTGAGCTCTCAAAGCAACACTTGAAACCACTCAGCTTTTAATGGGGAATGTCATTGAGAAACTCTGCTCTTTGCACAGTGTGAAGAGGATGAGAAACCACAGGGATGCATATGGGACACACTTACCCACTGTGGGCAGCCCATGGCGCCCTGTGCTTGCATCCTGCCTTGCACCAGGGTGGCACCTTCTGCGATGGGAAGCAGGCATGCCCAGCCCTGGCTGGCTGGCTTTAGCATCCCTTTTTAGCAGTGTTTGAATTTTCCTTACAAGCAAGGGGTTCCTGAGTATCAACCACTATCTTTCTGGAGTGGCGAAGCAGGGAACTGGGGGCACTGATGGCTTGTCAGTGTGTTACTGCTGACCACTGATAACCATCACTGTGTGTTAGTGGACTGCTTGTTATCTGTAACAGAGAAGCCAGGGAGGATTTTTATTTAAAACACACCCTCTACCAATGCAGGCTTTCTGGGTTGTGTGGATGGGCTTTGGCTCAGGCACAAGCTCCCTCCTCTTGGCAGCCCTAAGTTGAGAGAGACAGACACCCCATAAACCACCGCCTTCAAAGGGACCTGTCCTTAATGCTGTCTTGCTGGTGTCTGTGAAGCTAGCCTCTCACTCCCAACAGCTCCTTCGGTCTTTGCAGGTCTCTCTGCCTTAAGCTACCGAATTCAGCAACATGTCCCATGTGGTTCTGGCTGTGGTCATCTCCAGGAGCTGTAGCTCATAGTCCTGATTCAGGGAGGGGCTGAAAACCAGGCAGGAGATGTTTGCATCCCAAATTTCATCTTCATGAAGTCTGTATTTCCCTGGCACGCAAATCCTTGGTGGCCTTTTGGAGGAACATGGGGGTGACTCAGTGCATGTGTTTCCTCACATCTCCAGTCCTGGGAGGCTCCTGAAACCTCCCTGCTGCTTCCCCCTGGGGCAGCATTTCCACCCTTCCCCAATCTCTCCCTTCTGCTTGCTCTCCAAATTTATTTTTTCCCCTTAACCTGGTTTCTGTTCTCTTTCCAATTAATCCTGAGACATGTGCTGCTCTCCTCTGAGAGCATGTGCCTCTCTGTCTCACTCCATGCCCGTTCAAAAGGCTGAAGATCCCAAGGGGTTCAGATGGCCACTGGGCAGAGGCAAAGGGCACAGAGTGACCCTCACCCACCAGCCGTGTCCTGTGAAAGCATGGCTAGTGCTTACAGCTGCAGCATGTAAAAACACCTGGCTCCCCCTCTGACTGCCCTGCTAACAAGCTCCCGTGTTGCCTGATTCAGCTGCTGTGGTTCAAGTCAGAGGTGGCTGCGTTTCAGTGCAGGTAGATGGTTCTTAGCTAGAATTCTCTGTGCCTGATGTATATGCCCCTCTGGATTTCTTTCACAGTAAATAAATGCAGCATTAGGCATTACCATTACATCGTTGCCTGTTAAACATTACTGATTGTTTGGGAGTTGGAATTATGGGTTCCTTCCGACTTGAGATATTTTATGATTTTTGCATGGATTTCTCGTGGGAACACAAATGATATTTCTGCCTGAGTTTCTGCTCAGGGCTCTGTTTATTCTTCATCTTCCTTTGTGTTTCTGGCAGCATGTGTACCCTGCCTCCCCTGCCTTGCTCGTGCCAAGGGTTTGTGTTGGTTATTCACACTGAAATAGCAATTGAGTTGGACTTTTTTTTTCCAGTGGATTGAGAACTGCTTCACCGGAGTTTCCATTCGTGGCAAGAAAGGGCAAGGCTGTCTTTTCTTACCTCTCGTTTCCCCCTGCCCGGGCCCTCATTGCTGTCAAAGCCTTGCAGTTCTCCCCGTATCTGGCAGCAGCTCCTTGAAGGACCAAACCTCACAGAGCGCTGCTGTTCCTGCCTCTTTTCACTGGGGTTTCTCCTTGTCCTTGAGCGGACCTTTTGCAAGCATTAATGCATGCTAATGAGGCATTAAATACCAGGGCAGAATTGAAGAATAAAGAAGTGACGTCTTCAACATCTTTGTGGGAGCCAGAGCTCTGTCTGTGGGTCTCTGCTATTAAGTGGCACAGTGTGCGGGTCGCAACTGGAGGTGTCATCTGATGGTGCATGCATGTACCCAAACCCCCCTGTCCTGCTGCAGCCACCACCTCCCACAGGCAGCAACCTCCTATCTCAGCAAGTAGCAGAAAGCTCCAAAATAAAACCGAGATAAACTTTGAAAACACAGCACATCACCTACTCGCTCCCCAAAGAGAAAAGAGCAAACTCGCTTAAATGCTCTGCCTTTATGGCCGATGTCCAGCTGAATTTGGTACTTACATTTGGTCCTTCTGATGATAGTAATTAACAAAAATAAACTTCTGGAAATGAATGCTGTATTTGGGGTTTAGAGGCAGATGAAAGCCAGCAGGTTAGTGAAATTTGGGGTCTCTGCATTTCTTGTTAGCATGCGCTGACAACCTGTGAATTTTGCTTGGTTTGGTTTAAAAGATTGAATTTAAACAATTGACCTGAAAGGGAAGTGCAGCACAGGCTGCGGGTTCATTCTTCCTCTCTCTCTTTTTTTTTTTCTTTTTTTTTTTTTTGGTGCCTTATTTTGAATTAAATTCTGTCTTCTTCCAGCTTCTTTGGGAAGGGAGAAATCTGTTCCAAAACCGTGGATCTTTTGTGAACTTGCACCAGATTATGTGTTTGCATCCAAACACAGTACTGGGCAAGGCTCCCACAGTACTGGATTTTGCAGAGAAAGGATCTATCTCTGCTCCAGAGCCCAGTCCTCTTGATGAGGCCCATCTGAAAGGACATTCAGCTCATTTAGACCTCAGCAGGGTGGGAATTAACCTGCTTTTCGTTTGAAGGATGGATCTGAACCATAGAATTTGGCCTGGGAGTTCAGGCATTTGGGATTGTTCAGCTTTATTTTGGAGCCAAGTTTTATTTTAAGAACAAACCTGGAGGTTTTTGGATGGTGGGATCTGGTGGAAGTGAGCCTGCATGGGTACCACAGCAGGGAGACAAAGCTCATCCTTCCTGGAGGCACCATGCATTGGTGGAAGGGTTGCCGCACTATAGCTTTTCTGAAGTCCTTGCTCTGCATTTCATGTAAGTGCATGCTCACTATATGTCCCCTTATGTTTCTAAATCATCCTTCACAGTGACAAAAGCTGAAGGCTAAATGTAGAGAGCTGGGCAAAGAGATGGGCCAAGAAGTATGTAGGTGGGGGGGAAGCTCCTGGTTCTGGACCCATGGGTGTTGGTGGTACCTGGGCAGGGTTGGGAAACCCAAATGAAAATGGGTCTTTGCCAAGCGGTTTCCTTTATCAGGCTTTTTGGGGTGAAAGGAAACAAGTGGGAGGAGGTGCAGTGAGGGGTTTTTGCACACTGGAAGAGCGGATCTCATCTGTTCGGGGTTTGCAGATGGAATGCCTTAATGTGCCTGCAGGGCTGGAGAGTGGGCTGGAGCAGGGAGCACCACGGTGGGAGTGGCGTCAGTGTGTCCATGGGAGACCCAGTAAACACCTGCATTGGAAGGGATGGAGGCCGGTGAAAAAGGACAGTGGCACATAGACCTTTTTAAGTTAGAGGACTGGAGGGAAGCACAGGACAGGGAAAAAACAGGATTACACACACACACACACACATACCTTCCTATCTGGCTTAATGATTAATCTGCAGTGCTTTCCACATCAGGTGCTTAAGGGGTGACGAAGCCAAGGATGAGCATGTGCCCAATTTGGTGGGATAGTCTTTGGACCCACAGCTTGAAGGGAAGTGGCATACCCATCCCGATTGCCCCCATTCAGGATGAAGCACTGTGTCTCTGAGAGGGTCTGGCAGCAGCCCTCACCCTGTATCGCTTCCTGCATCGGTAGCAGAGTCGGCAGCAGGACCTAAAAGCTCCAATTTCCAGTTCTGGGTCTCTATCCAAAAGGCCACGTGTGGCAGGCTCAGCTGAGGCTCTAACATAAGCAAAAGTTGAGAGATTTGTGGAGTGCTGAGATTAAAAAAAAAAAAAAAAAAAGGCTTTATTTTAAGAAATACAGCTTTAGATCTCCTTCAGGAAATGACTCCTCACTACCCTTTTTGGCTTTCCGGTGGATCATCAGCCATATCTCGTGATTGCATTTCAGCTCCACTTCTGTAGTGGAGAGAAGGAAAATGAGGAAAGGCTGGCCAGGGCTGCCGCAGGAAATCCGCCTGCCCTAGATCGGTTTCAGCTGCCTTCATGAGACAGCAGTTTCCAAAGCCCGGTTTTCCCTGCCCAGTTCTCATTTAAACCAGAAGTTCCCAAGTGACTGAGAAACTGGGGGGCTGAGGGTTTTTTTTGTGTAATGGCAGTGTTGCATTGTATGGGATGCTGGCAGTAATGTGGAGCTGGTGATGGGCCTTGTGGCACCCAAGGCTGAATGAGCAGCTCAAGCAAGTATTTATTCCTCTACATTTGGTTTCATTAGTCTGTATCTCTGATGCTATTTTTGATGATTGGTGAGCTCAACCAGTGCTAGGATTGAAATAAAGGTTTATTTAAAGCCTTGTTGATTCTTGGCCAAACCCATATGCTATACGATGTAGATATCCAGTGAAATTAATACTATGGGAAGATGGGCAGATCCATGGTGTCTGGTGTAAACATACAGAAATACTATTTACTTATTACTAGCCTCTTAGTGGGTTTTTTTGTTGTTTCAGTATTGTGGTGTGGATGAATGAGCGTGGGCGAGCTTTCTTCTGGTGCGGAGACAGTTGGTGGATGCGTTTCAGTTTACACAGGAACCTTGGACCCTTGATGTTTGTCTGTCTTTGTTTATATAGTAACCTTCTTTTCACAAGGGGTTGTTATGCTCTGTAGGCTCCAGGAGCTGGGGATGTTCCTTCCAGCCTGCTGCCCTTTTTTCCACTACCAGACCAGTGTGACCCAGGGAATGGATCCTAAGCCCATCCCCACTATTTAAAATTTCCTGAGCTCTCCCTGACTTCCTACGGGTGCCGGCCATCTGGCAGCAGGATGGCGCCGTGAACCTGAGCTGTGCCGCAGGCAGGCTGCCTTGCCTTGCCTGGCCTCTTGATGTGCAGCGCCGGCTGCTTTGAGTCACGGAAAGACATTAGTGGGGAAGTCGATGATTTATTTGCCTAAGCAGGCACTGTGTGTTACCGTAGCCCTTTCCCAAATGGAAAGGTCTAAGTTTTCCAAGTCTTCAAAGCCTCTTCTGCCACCCTTCCTCCTCCCACTCAAAATGGGCTGTTCCCAGAGCCTCTCCTGCAGATGTCGGATGCTTTTGTGAGGAGAATGGCTGGTCTGGTACTAAACCGATGCTCAGGCAGTGCCCTTTGTCAGTAGGGTTTGAGTCCTTCCTCTTTCATAAGCAGATGGTTTTGGTGCCTTCACCCCTAGGGAGCACAAAAAACATGTGGCTTCTCCGTCGGGGCTCTCCAGGTGACAGGGACAGCAGCCAGGGCTCGTTAAAGGGATGGCACTGGGAAATCTGGAAATTGCTTGCCATAACTTATTTCTCTTAATTGGTCTTCCTGTGGGGTTTTTTGTGGTTTTTTTTCAAACTAGTTGTTCAAGTAACCAAAAATGACAAAAGCACAGTATTTTTAAGGTCCTGACCCAAAGCCTGGATGTGAGTACGGAGGCACAAAAGTGGCTTGATTTAATGGGAACAAGATGTAGTATGGCCTTTACCCTCCCAAATGCTCAGAAACTGAGAAACTGGCTTAAAAATCATGAGGATTTTTTTTTTCTTGTATGATAGGTACATCAATTTAATTTGCTAGAGGGTGGGGGAAAAAGGAGTGTTGGAAGGGCTTGTTTTCAAACCCCTTCTCTCACTCCATAGAAGCTGGGGTAATTTTTTATTTCTCTCAAAAGAAAGCTGGTATTTTTGCACAATTTTGTGGCCCCCAAAAGTATTAGCTTTAGAAAAATCACTTTCTATCAAAAGACCAAGTGACAGAGCTTTTAGTGCACTGAGTTTCAGACCTCTTGGTGCATCAGTGGTCAGTGCAGTTCCTACAAGGCAAACTCAGTTATCGCAGAGGGTAGACGGGTTGTCCTGCCGAGTGCTCAGCCCCTGTGGGGTCTCACTTTGCAGCCTGCTGTCAGGAAGCCCGGGATAAAATCAGGGTCAGAGGCTGGAAGTTTCTGCCAGAAGCTGCTATCCCAATTCCTGCTTGCCAGCAACGGCCAGAGCCGTGGCATGCAACACTGGTGTCGGGCTGCCAAGCCAGGTTTGTGCAGTGCCGGAGTGCGGGCAGGGGGAATGTGGTCTGCGGCTGTCATCCTGGCGGGCAGCTGAGGGGAGGCGGCTGGGGTGAAATGAGGACAGCTGGATGTCCTGCCAAAAGACGTTTGAGTGACAGTGAGACGTGCAGCCCAGCCGGGGCACGGCAGTGGGGTGGGGATGTATTTCGGGGCAGAGAAGACAGACGGAGAGACCAGCTGGGCTGCAGTCCACCTCAGTGGCCTCCTTGGGAAGAGGGTACCTCCAAGCAGCAGTGTGCCCTGTGGCTCCCACCCACCAGAGCCCAGATAGTCCAAACCTAATCTGGGGACTGCTCTCCCCTGCCAGAAGCATTGCTTTCCTCTGCTACACCCTCCCAGTGTGTTTCTGCAGCCTCCCTGACATGTGTTTTGTGTTAGCCCCCCCAAAAAATCAAGAGCTGGCTGGGAAGTATGTTATCAAATTCAGAGGGAGCATTTCATCTCCCAATTAGATCTGGATCTTTTAAATATCTAAGCTCGTCTCATTTCAAGGATGAGAACAGAAGAAAACATCTCTTGTTATGTTTGGAGAACATAATTAATGTCTTTTGGCTTCACAAACCAGTTTTAACAGAGACCATGCAAACTCAAAGGGTTCAAGGGTATTAAAATCCAGGGCAATGTCCTGCACCATGAGAATTCTGCTGGTGCAGAGGTGTCTTGAAACACACCCTCCTCGAGGATGCATTTGCATCTTGGAAATGAAACTGGGAAGTGAAACTAGGTTCATCATCAGTGTAAAGACGGAAGGCTTCCTGCAGGCATGACCTTACAGGGCATAGAGACTGCTTAACTGTGTCAGCTTTGTGTGTGACCATAGGATAGCTGAGACTGAAAAAGTGCAGCACGTTTTGCTGTGAAATATGAGTACCAGGAAGCACTCTGCATACTGCAAACCTCAGCTCTGGGTCACCATCACCAAAAGACTTGCTGTGACCAGCATGCCATGTTGCCTTGGGGCTCCTCTCAGGTTTTGTCCTGAGCAAGAGGATGGAGTGCATTCCCATCTCTGGTACTCCAGGTGGACGTTGAGAAGCAGGATGACTCTTGCAATGCCTGTATGAGAAGTAAATGTATCTCACTCACCATGTTTCTCCAGTCTTCAGGCTGTGTGGGAGATGAAAAGAGAGCACCAGAAGTGGGGCTCCCAGTGCTTGCAGGAGCGGCCACTCTCAGGCTGATGCAGGCAGTGAAAATGTAACATCTTTGCTGTTAAAGGTCAACATGGAAATTTCCACCCTTGGTGCATTTCCCATGATGAGCTTCAGCCAGTGACTTCTTCCACATTGAACCAGTGTGGCCGAGGCAGAAAAACCATTTCAACATGTTTTTGAATTTTAAGCTCACACCACACACTTAGTCACCCTCATATATTAGGGCTTTTTCTTCATCCCCTTCAATAAACAAAACCGTTTGCTTTAAGAAACTGTTTCTGAAATTTTCCAGTCACAGTAGTTTAACAGGAGGCATTATCTGGAAATGGCTGTTTCTCTTCCCTGGGACAGTTGTTCCAGGCTTCATCCCCAGCCTGCCAGGGGCTGGAAGGGATGTGCAAGCTTTCTAGCCTCCTATACTGGCCTGGCACTGGCAGCTTTAAAAACTGAACCACTTCATGAGCAATAACACTTCCAGAGATGGATTTCCAATGGATTCACATCTTTTGCTGGGCTCTGCGGTGTCTAAGGGGGACCAAGCTATGGCTGACGTTGCAGGGGCTCTGCCCCTCTGCCCAAGAGCAGGGGGGTGGCTCCCACCCAGGTCAGGACCATAGGGTGGTGTGAATGCCATTGGCTTGCTTCTCTTGGCCCTCACAGCTCAAATTCCAGTGTGAACACATTTACTAAATGCCATATACACAGAGCCCCAGTGCCAGCTGCTTTGGATTCCTTGAAGTAGTGCCTGTTTAAGAAAACTGATTTATAGCTAATTTGGATATATGCATTACCATGGAGGCACCAAGCTTGCTGTGTGCAAGAGCCAGGTTGCCTGAATGAATTGTGAATAAAAGCCAGCTACCCTGTTTGATTCGCTTGTGAAGCGGAGGGTACACGGGGTCCCCGCTCTGCAGCTGTGCCCTGAGCAGCAGCGGTGGTGGACGTAGCTGTGCCCATGGGCTCAAAACCAGAGCTTTACAGGGAAGGGGCAAACCCAACCTGCCTGTACAGATGTGTCTGGGGAAAGGGCAAGGCTGTCGTCATGAAGGCAAACAGAGTGAGGGATTTTTTAATCTCCATCAGATGTAGGAAGGGAAGGACGTCACCTCTAGAGATCTTGTAAACATAACCTCCACTGTCTAATAATGTTTGAGTTTGCAGGCTGGGTCCAAAGCAAACTGAGGGAGTGCAAAAGAGGCTGTAGGAGGGCAGCTTGTGATGTGCTGAGATATATGAGATGCCTTGTAAAACAGAAGGTGTTCCCATGACTTTTGGCAAGGGATATAGCCTGACAATCCACAGCCTCGCTGGTAATCTTGGAGCGATGGAAGAGGCAGGAGATCAGTAGTTTTGTGCTGATGAAAGGAGTGTGAATATAATTTATCTTGTCTGAGGTGATTGAGGCTGTTTCCAGTGGGAAAGCTGAGCTGTAATTAGGTTTCTGATGAGCTTTGTATACAACCTCTTCAGCTCTATAAACTATGCCTTCAAAGGCATCTCTTCTCCTAGTGGTCAACTAAGGTGGAATTCAAGCAGTATTTCCAGTGAGCTGATGGATGCCTTTCTGAAACCAGATGCTCAGCAGCCAGCCACTCCTCTTACAATCGCTCAAAGCTTTTAAGCCTGTTGACTTTTTCAGCCCGTCGCTAAACCCCATAGTTGCAAGGGGATGCTTCAATAGAGGAGAGCCCTTGCTGGATCAGTTTCTTCACTCATCTCTGCTGTGAGCTGCCCTGAGCTGCCCCCTGGGGGAGGTTCAACTGGTCCCAGCAACCTTCATGGCACTAGCTGGGACACAGAGGTCTTGCCTGGACACAGGAGATGATGCTTGTTGGTTTAAGTTTTTTTTAAGGACTTTTAAGGGTTTTGTGAGTAGTTCTTAAGTAAAGCTGTTAGGGAAGCAGGGTAGGAAAGACCTTATGAAGTGGTCAACCTGCTAGGCTTTTAGCTGCTAATACCTGGGTTCAAAACCAGCAAGGAAGCACTGCTTCATCTTCATTTCTCTTGATGTAGACAGAGAAAAAAGAGATAAATTTATACAGAACACCAGCCATCCCAGTAAACATAGAAGCCCTCGCAGGACCCCCCTCTCTTACACCATTTTGAGGGCCCAGCAGTAATACTGATCTCCAGAGCTCAGGGTCAACAGAGGGCAGGCAGGTGTGGAGGAGGAGAAAACTTCTTGCTGAGTGGTGTGGCCTGTAGAAGGCTAGGCTGGAAGCATGGCTTGGCCCCGCATTTACTGGCACAGCGGCTCTGCTAGCAAAATCCAATGCCATAGCAAGACAGAGCAGAAAACTGCCCACAGTCTGGCTGTGCTGCCTCCTACCTGGCTCATGTGGTGAGCAGCCAGATCGCACCTGCTCTGCCACATGCTCTAGTGCTCTGAAGTATTTGTCTGCCCAGTGCCATGCCTCTGAGACAGACACATCTGCTTTGTTGAGAAGCAGTACTTTGAAAGCTGCTGCCAGAGGCCCTTCATCAGCTTGAATATTTTTGCTACTCCGGTAGCTATGGAAATCATGGTTCTAAGCTGCACGTAACCCTCCTAGTTTAGCTGGAGCCTTCAGGTGGGCACATGAGCGAAGCCAAGTGATGCTTAGGAAGCATTGGGGACTGAGTGACAGAGCCGCCTTCTGCAGAGGTGGGAGGTATAGTGCTCTGCAAAGCCCAGTTACACAGTGCTGGGCACCAGGAGGCAGAGGTGGGGAATATTCACTCTGCGGGTAAGAAAGGCTCATGACAACACGCTGCTGAAACATTGCCTCAGGTGTCAATGTTTGCTTGGTGGTGTCAAGCACTGAATGGGGGCCAACGAGGAGGGTGCAAAAGGGCACCCTGAAAAGAGAAGGATACTTGAGAACCCTCATCTGGAGAGATGACAGTAAGAGAGTAACACATTTGACACCTGGCCAGAGAATGCAGTCTTTACCAGCTAATTCTGTTTGCCTCTGCAATAGCAGGTGGTTGTTCCTTGCATGGACCCACTCATTTTGCTGCCCTCCGCCCACAGGATGACAGTGCTATGCTGAGCAGGGGTCCCAGGGGGGCTTGGGGTAGAAGTCACCTCCCCCAGCTGCAGGCTGTGTCTGCTCCAAGGGAACTGCCCTCTTCTCCCCATGGTCACCGTCACTGCTGGTACCTCCCAAAGGCAGTTTGTGCCCCTGTCCTGGCTACCGGGTCCCACCTAGGAAGGGAAAGGTGCCCAGTTGTCTTGAGCGACTATAGAGGGAAGCTGGAGGAGCTGTGAGTAGGTATTTTTTGCTGCTAAACATAGATAATAATTTGATATCTAGGTGTTTCCCATTGCCATCTGTTTGCTGCTCTGCCAAGTAAGGTCTCTCCAGCAGCTTTTCCTACTGGGCTGCTGGTCCCTCCTGCGCAGGGGCACAGGGGCAGCTGTGGCACCTGGCACTGACTGGCATGCTGCTGATGCCTCCTCCCCGCTCTCGCCTTCAGGCCACGGAGAGTGTCACTGCGGGGAGTGCAAGTGCCATGCTGGTTACATCGGGGACAACTGCAACTGCTCCACCGAGATGGACAGCTGTGTTTCCAGTGACGGGCAGATGTGCAGCGGCAGGGGCACCTGCGTCTGTGGGAAGTGTCAGTGCACCGAGCCAGGGGCTTTTGGAGAGACGTGTGAGAAGTGTCCCACCTGCCCAGGCGTCTGTAGCACTAAAAGGTACTCATGGCGGGGTTCAGGAGGGACTTCTTACTGGTAGGATGGGCAGCTCTTTTGTTCCTGGGAGACTTTTCAGCTAAGGAATTACTCCTGCTTCATTAAACAGTTGATTAGCCTTAGGCAAGCCTGCTGCTGCTCAGAACCCACTCTAAGCAACCTGGGAGTATCCCAGGCAGAGAAGCAACAAGTATTGCTGCCCAAGTCCTCATGGAGGTTCACGTGCTCATTCATTTCCAGTGCCATCCTGCTCTGCAAGAAGGGATGGCAACCCCATTTTTGCTGCACCCTGAGCTGTAAACATCCAGGCCTAGAGAGCTGTAAGCTGCAGAGGAGGGGAAGACAGGGATGACTGCCCTTCTCGCAGTGATGGAGGTGTCTTGGGCATCAGCCTCAGATTGTGCAGAGCAGCAATGCCATCTGCCTTGATCTCAGGCAGGATGGATTTTTGCAGCCGCTGACATGCAGCTCCTGACATCCAAAGGACAAACAGACCCCAAACTTACCAGCTGTTTTGCACCTTCATTGAATCCACCCCTAGAATAAATCCATCCTTGAGACAGAGATACTTGGCCCCCTGGAGTTGCTCTTTCCTTGTGGTGCAGATGTGCAGCCTCCAGACCACACCCAGGGAGTCCCTTTCCAAGGGGTGAATCTCTGTTCATGCAGTTTCTGACAAGTGGTTAATCTTCCCCTCCATGTGTCTTTCTGCAGGGACTGCATTGAATGCAAGTTGTTTAACTCAGGAAGACTGGCTGATAACCAAACCTGCCAAAAGCACTGCAAGGATGAGATCATCACCACTGTGGATGTTCTCGGTAAGTACGCAGCAGCAGGACTGCAGACGGTGGGAGCCAGTGACTGTGGCATTGAATTCCTCTTAACCAGACCAAGACATATCTGTAAAGAAAGCCTCAGGGAACACTTGGTATTTAGAAATGTATGTGTGTATGTAGTATGTATACGTGCATATGTGGTATGTGTGCCCCTCCCTCCAGGCTGTGATCTATATTGAAGTAAAAAACCCTTTGATTTTAAAGAACATCTTACCACATCTAACCACTACCACCAATGCAAGGAGCAAAGAGAGTGAGATGAGATCAGATGAGACAGAAGATTAGATGAGCCATGAGAGAGTGCAAAAGGACAAAGTATTACCCCAAAAAAAAGCATTCTCTAATCTTCTGTGAATTCATTTTGGAAGAAGTGAGCTTGTAAGGGAAAGCAAAGCTGTTTTGGACACGATGAGTTCTGCTTTGGTGGAACTGACTGCTAAAAGTCCCCCTGGCAAGCCCTCTCCTGCCCTTTGTGTCCTCTTCTGGAGCTTGCCCCACACGTGCATCCCTCAGCAGATGATATTTCCCCCTTCTTTTGAAGCTCCATTCGGGCAGTCCCTGGTTGGTATTTAGGGGAGTAGAGGAGATCCAAATTTGTGACAGCTTTAATCACAATCCTGACCCTGGCTGTAGCAATACCCCTTGGAGGGAGGGAGATCAAGCAGGGATAAGTTACTGTCCACGTCTGACATTTCCTCCTTTTCCCATAGTTTATAGAGGTAGGAGTACTTGCCCTTTCTCTCCCTTCCTCCTGAGCTGCCTGCAGCAATGTTTTTCCCATTGACTCCTCTCACATCCAGTGTCTAGCTTTTAAATTATGACCAGTGGAGTTTCCTACCTTTCCCTTTGGGAGACTTGTTCTCATTCTCTCCATCCTCCCCGCAGTTTACCAGGGAGTGCACCTACACCAGCACACTGCGAGAGGTTACAAGGCACTTCCAAACCACCGAAGCTCCTTTCTGATGCCTGGCTGGCCTGCGTTTCTTGGGAGCCAGCAAATACAGGGGATTAAAGCTCAACTATCTTGCCTGGGTGTTGCACCATGCCAAAGCCAGCTCTTGTGCTGACTGCGCCCTGGGAGGTGAGGCTGGGCTGTGATTTGCCAACCCCCCGCATGGCTTTCAGAGAAAAACGTTTTGGGGAATTATGCTTATTCTTCTGTTGAACTACTGCAGTCAGAGTGCGGGTGGTGCTGAGCTCTTGGGAATTCAGGGCATTCTGTGGCTTGGAGATCTGGGCTGCTAGAGGAAAAGGTAAAGCAAAATATTCCTAAACAAAGAGCTTGGGGGACTACAGACTTCTTCACAGGCAGACTCAGCCAAATTCTGGTCTTCAAGTGCTTTTGTGTTATGTAGCACATGTTAAAGGTCCCTGCTGAGAGGCTGAACACTGATATTTGTCACAGAAGACATAGGTCTGCATTCTCCTGGCAGTGGAGGATGGGATCGTCTTAAATATCAAGTTCCAATGAACAGACCCTTGAGGATCCCAAGTGCCTTTTGGCTCTGGGTATGAAGCAGCCAGTGTTTCAAAGCTTTTTAGAGCACAGGCATCTATTGTTGGACTCATGAGCCAGAATGATGCCTTTTGGGAGGCTTATATGACTTGCATTGGACTCTGCAGGATCTCCTTCACTTCTGCAATATTACATTTCCATTCCTGATGGTTCCAGAGAGGAGCTTTCAACATGAGAGGACCGTGACAGGTCCAATGCTGAGCCATCACACCTCTCTCTGTGGACGTGTGATCCCTGAACCTAGAGAAGACCAATGGAGATCGTTACTATTGAAACTTTTTTCACTGTATCTTGTAGCAGAATATTGGTGCAAGGATGGAATTGAAAGCAGCTGGGCCTGGAAGAACTCAGATTTGCTGCTCAACTCAGAAGGGCATTAGTCAAGAAACACGGAAGTTTTGTTGTTAATCTAATTAGTGCTTTGTAACAATCAGCACTTCTCCAGCCCTGCATTTGATACCACTGTGTAGGTAAAGCAGTTTTTCCCAGCCTGAGGTAGGAACAGCTGAGGTTTGTCCACACCAGGAACTTCATCAAGACTCACCAGAGGGACAATTGCATCTGGGCCTAGAGCTGTTGACATGGAGGGTATTAATCTTTCTATTGAAAGCAGGTCAAAGGCACTGAAAGGAAAGAAAAACAGACAGGAGAGATAAGGAGCTGGAATAGCAATGATCATTAATGCGATCATTCTTCAGCATGACAGGCAGGCATGGATATGAATGAGGAGGAGAGCTGTGGGAAGCATTTTCTAGGTGCCTAAGCCAAGGTCATGTCTTTACCAACCAGTAGCACTGGGTGCCCACATCCCTTCCTCTCCCTTGAAACTCTCAGTCCATCAGGCCTACAGAGATGTCCTCCTGCAAAGTTACCTGGCATAGCTAGAGATGTTGCCCCATCTTCCTCCAGGCACGAGTTGTGGCCTTGCAGGGTGGTGGCTTTGCTGAAATCACTCCTGAAGCTAGAGCTGCAAACCTCAGATGATGGCTTTGCTGAAATTTTGTAATGGCTTTTGTGAAGCAGCCTTCCTCAGGAAGCATCTTATAATGACCAGAGCAGTGCCAGGCTCTGCCTGGTGCCACAGTATGTTAAACAGGCAAACAAACAGCACCCATATGGCCATGGGAATCAAGTAGACTCATTTCTGCCAACTTCCCCATCTCCATATCCTCCTCTCCAACCAGCTCCTCCCTTCCCCTTCCCTCCCTCCTCCCCTCCCCATTTTCCTCTTCTATCTCCCTCTTTAAAAACAAACTTCTCAACCGTTTCCGGAGCTGGTGCCGTTCAGCACAGCTGGAGCACGAGCCAGCCATGGGCTGCTGCTGCTGGCCCCATCTGTGTCCTCACAAGCTGAGTCTGTCCCCTCACTTTCTCTTCAGCTTCCACTCTCCAAGAAATTCAGCAAATGAAGAAGAAAAAGGCATTGGCAAAGCAGACGTGTGCAAAGGAAGAGTGTGTATGTGTGAGGTTGTGTCTGTTTGCCATACAGCAGTTTCTGAGTGCCACATTTTCTCGAGCAGTAAGTCTGGACGCTGCTCAGTTACAATTTGCACAAATTGTGATCAAACTGTGCTGCTTTCCGGGCTTGGTCCCTATTCCTCCACTCCCTGGCACCTGCGAGAAACCCTGCTCAGCGTGCAGAGGAGAGCTGTGCTAATTCCTAATATCAAACCTGCCAACTAAGTCAACCAAGTTGCAGCTTTAGACATATCCTGTTAGAAAGGGGGACTAGGTCAAAATCAGGGGAACCCACGCCACCGCAAGTTTTTAGGGGCCAATTAGCTTAAAAAGAAGTGGGTGTTGGAAGCATTTATGTAAGAAATTAGGATACAAGAGTTCTGCAGTCTTTAGGAATCATTTTTATACAAAAAACAAAATAAAACTCTGCAACTCTGCATGTCATTCCAGAAACGGATGACCCGAATGCGATCCTCTGCGCCTACCCGGTGAACAACTGTGTCATGAAGTTCACCTACTCGGAGCTTGCCAGCGGGAAATCCAACCTCACTGTCCTCAAAGAGCCAGGTTGGCCCTCCCTTGGGTTTTCTTTTAATAGCGCAGGCTGCCTTGCGAGAGGTGACTGGCTGCTGGGGGGAGCAGAAAGGCTGGTTTCACTGGCTGCATGAAGGCATGTGCAAGCAGGTGAACCAGGATAATTTAAAAAAATTAGATGTTTTACAGTGCTGAAACCCAGCTCCAAATGCTCCCAACTCAGTAAAAAAGGACGCTGACCAAGAGCGAAACATGCACCTGAGCCACTGGCATTGCTAGCAAACAGCTGAAGGGCTTCCTGCCAGCTCAGGATGCTGAAATTAAATCCAGTCTATTTACATTGCAAAATGTATGCCATGTACTGATTTGGTGATACAGCCACTGTGAGCAAAAACAGTCAGAAGAGGACACCTGGTGCTGCTCCTGGTTAAGTCAAGAGGTTAGGAAAACACCACGCCATTTATGGGTTTCTGCGTTTCCAAAGAGCCAACTCTGGTCCAGGCGGCGTAAGGGCTGTGTGTCCCTGTCCCCCTCCACAGGCTGCCACAGACAGCTGTGCTTCCCCGCATTATTTTAATCACACACAATGCAGTTTCTTAAAGAAAACCCCATGTGGTGTTACAGGACAAGCTGGCGAACACCCACCAGTAGCTTCTTGCAATCTGCTCTGGTCCTCCAAGGCCCAGGCCAGTATGGGAAAGATGGAGATACTGCACATTTTATTTTATTTTATTTTGCTGCAGCTTGCACTTAATTGAAAGAGCAGTTGATTAGCTGACAGTTAATGTACTTATTTAAAGTGCCTAGTGATCACTTGTCCCCATGTGGGCCAGAAGCAGAGCTCGCTTTGCCAGAGGCACCTTAACCCTCTGTGTCCCACATGGGTCACCCAGCATTAAAGCCAGTGGTCACTGCTGGACAGTGGCACTGCAGCACTGCTCTTCCCCCAAAGGACTGCATGAATTCCTAGCTCCAGTGACATCCATGAAAGCTGTGCCTTTGACCTGTCTCTAGTCAGGAATTTGTATATTTAAAAAAAAATACCCCTTTGGTTTCAGAGAGGACTGTTGCTTTTTTTAATTTAGTCACTGCTGCTAACACTGCCCTGAGGTCACTTGCTCAGTGGCTGATGTCCAGGTCATTACGTCCCAGTATCCTGATCAGGGATACACTTGCACCAGAGCTAATTACCTTCTCCCCGTCTTTACCAGCGTGCAGTTCGGCCCCCAGCGCTGTGACGATTGTGCTGGCGGTGATCGGCAGTGTGGTGCTGATCGGCATCATCCTGCTGGGTCTCTGGAAGCTGCTTGTCACCATTCACGACAGACGGGAGTTTGACCGATTCCAGAGCGAACGGTCCCGGGCCAGATATGAAATGGTGAGCCCTGGGGCAGGGGTGCTGCTAGCATATGGGGGGCTGTCAGGATACACTGACAGCAAACAGCTCTGCAGTGATGGAGGCGGGTGGCAGGTGCGAGAAATGTGGGTGCCAGTGCCCTGCGGTGCCATGCAGGGCTTAAGGGTCCAGCACGTCGCACTGCCCTTCCCCTTGGCAAGCTACAAATACTCTGCAAAATTATACCCAGCCTTTGGTTTCATTATGTATTTCCCAGCAGTGCTGGAGGGCTGGAGGAAGTAGGGGAGCAGGGACCAAGCGCTGACTGGCAGCAGCCAGGTCAATAAGATCTATGAGGGAGCCCTTCTGGGGGGCTCTATGTGGAGTTGCCCAGCATTCGAGGGCATCACCTGTGCCTGCAGACAGGCTGGAAGGTGGGTCTGATGGACCAGCTATGGACAAACAACACTGCTTTTGGATCTGAATACACATTTCAGTCAAAGCCAACATATCTCCAAATTAGTTGGCCCAGGAAGGGGGGATTATGCACATTTTCACCATGACATGGACTTTTTTCCTCACCTTTGTTCTTTTTGTCTGCTCATTTCTCCAAAGGCATCCAATCCTCTCTACCGAAAGCCTATTTCCACACATAACGTAGAGTTCACATTCAACAAGCTCAACAGGTCTTACAACGGTACAGTTGACTGATGGGGTCTTGGCACCTGGGACTGCTGTGGACAATTGCTTGACTGTATGTGCTGCTTCCCCACTTGAAGATGGGATCCTCTTCAGGCGCGAGAATCCCTTACAACAGGACTGGTCGATGACCAAAGCCTGTTATTTGCACAGTAAGGAGAAAAGTCTGGTTCATTCTGAAAGCACGGATGCGACGGCAGGCTCCCCGCCTGTGCTGATGGACTCTGAGCCGTGTGCGACTCCATACCCCAGCTTTCTGGATATATTAAACCTGCCAACTAAGTCAACCGAGTGCCATATTGCAGCTTTAGACATATCCCATTAGAAAGGGTGACTAGGTCAAAAATCAGGGGAACCCACACCACTGCAAGTTGTTAGGGGGCAATTAGCTTAAAAAGAAGTGGATGTTGGAAGCATTTGTGTAAGAAATTAGGATACAAGAGTTCTGCAGTCTTTAGGAATTTTTTTTATATAAAAAAAGAAAATAAAACTATTGTGCATATATGATGTTGTTAGTGGAGTTCATTGTTTCCTTGCTGAGTCCCCCCACCAAAACTGGGACTTGCTTCTGCAAGCAACAGTGGTGCGGCCTGATTAATGTATTAATAGAGCCTTATTAGTCAAAACATGGCTATAAAAATAGGAGCTGGAGCCGCAGCGACTGCCGCAGAAGGTATGTTGATTTAATACCCTGGTGTTGACCCAGGGCAGGGAGTGTCACAACGAGCTCCCACTCTGTGCTGGCGGTGTTAAACAGACGGGAAACTGGTGGGAGCCTGAGGGAAATGGGAGTTTAGGCTGAGGAAACTAAATTAAACACCCATTCCTTATGGTGTGCAAGTAGGCGTCTAGCCTGGGTGCCTGCACGAGAGCAGCTGGGAGCACACAACAGTTCATCCAAAGCTCTGGCTTTTTACCAGAGAACTGTGGGGTCCAGCAGAGACTGGCTGGAAAAGCAGGGGAGTCCTGAGCTTTTGGCTGGAAAAGGAGCTGGATAAAATCCAGTGTTGTTGCTTCAAAACATACATTTTGCTTTGTTTTTGTTTATTTTTAATCCCTGAAACTGTTCCTCCAGCCCCATTTGTTTTCCTCTGGAGCTGGGGTTTGGGTTACCCCGGCTGACAGCTGCAGCTTTAAACCCACACGGGCTGCAGCGGGGCTGCAGCCACCAACAGGAGAGAGAAACCAGAGCAATTGCTCCTGCCTGCTTTTCTTATTTTGGTTTTTCTTTTTTTCTTGTCTCTTCACCCTGAACAGATGCTGCAATAGTCAGCTGAAGGAATCTTGCCAGGGAAAAGCAAAACCAAATGGTGTTCATTGTTTTGACTTGCTCTTCTCTTTGGAAAAGCACCATGGGCCCATGCTTCCGGATTTTTTTTTATTATTTGTTTTTGCCTCTATAAACAGAAGCTCTTATTTGCTCAGTATAAACAGCTCTTGTTCAAGAATTTTATGGTCCTGCCTCCTCCTACCAGCAGTACTGAAGAAACGCAGCAGACCACACCAAAAATAGCTTGGAACAGGGATTTTTAGGAGCGCAACAAGTGGCACACTGGCAGCATCAATGCTGATCAGGTGGGGTAAAGAAAGCAAAACCCCAAATAAGTAAAACCTGTGCCCTGTCTTCCCACTTGATTCCACTATATCTGCCCTAATAGGGGAGGAGGGTGCTTACAGCCGGAAAACAAGTACAAGGGCAGGCTCTGGTTAAATGCTGGTACTGTCGTCACGTAATGAACCCACGTGTCGACTGGGGGCTGTGCTGCCTCCTCCCCACAGCACCACAGCACCACGAGCAATAGGACAGGCCTGGGCATTGCAGAGGGGCAGCTCTTCAGAGCTCCCCATTTCCTACACAATACTGAAGCCCAGGCTAAAGTTTTCAGGCTGAGATGTTGCGTATTCAATACCTTGCACTAATGCTGCTGCCTGGGAAGGAGCAGCCATGGGGCAAATTCGGTTTTTGTGACCATCCCACTGCCTAGTGCCATGCTGGCATGATAGATTTCATCACTATCACAAAAGGAAAATAGAAAACAATCAAAAAATAATCATCACAAGTAGACAGAGCAAGTTTTAGCTTGGTTCATGTGACTGTCTCACGCAAGCTGTACTGCCCCAGGCACAGAAAGGGGGAGGAGAAAGGAAAGGAAAGGAAGAGCAGGAATATTTTAAACACGCTTTGCCACCCAAAGCAGCAAACACTGAGAATACAGCTCTGCTGCAGCTAATTTGCAAGAGTCCAAGCAGTTTAAAAACAAAACCAACCCCTTTGCTTTCTTCCTTTGCACTCCGAAAGGAAAGGCACAGGCAGTGCCCCCCCTGCCTCCCCTTTCCCTTGCAGATTACCTTTATGCTTTGGCATTTCCCAGCACACTGGATTAGTGCTGAGAGTCTGGACAGTAGGGAGCTGAAGTTTGACTCATTGCTAAGGGGTGGTTTGGGTAGGAAGAGTGCACAGGAGGCAAGAAAGGGCCTGGGAACAGGACTGCAAGTGCCCTCCTTCCCATGCAAGGGGAGACTCAGCTGTATAGCAAAGTGGTCTGCAGAGTAGCTAGGGAGTAATGTGAGGAGCGAGTAGGTGGGGGAAGGGTGCCACAGGCCAGGCACGCAAGAAAGTGTAGCAAAAAGAAGGAAATAGTGTTGCTTGCTGTCAGCAAAGAGCATCCTACTACCCACAGCACTGGGCCAGGAGACACAGAGCACCACCACAGGTGCCTGTCTCATGGGGACAGCAGCTGCCATGCCTGGGTGCGGGAAGGCCTCAGCCTCTAGGTCAGGCTTTCTTCATGTCAATTCTACTATCAGAAGGCACCACAGAAACTTTATATAAATAAATAAATAATTTGCTCTGTCCCCCAAATGTAGCTTCTTCACAAGGTTGCATCTAAAAAAAAAAAAAAGAAAAAGAAGGAAGTGATGCTAACAGCAAGAAGGCTTTGCTTTATTGTGTAAGCAGATCTGCTTTTACCCTTACAAGGTTAGTGCCAAGTGCAGTCATGGGAATGGTGTATTTCAGTCAGCAGCAGTTTATTTGTGTCTGTAAATACAGGCGGCCTGACCACAGCTAGCATTCCTGGGTAAAAACTACAGCAGAAGGCATCAACGGGTCACATGTGATGGAAAAATGTCAGCGCTTGTCTGGCCAAGCTGGGCTCCGGATGCCATTGCAACATCAGCTTCTCCTGTTTCCCCATCCACAGCTGGAGTCTGCTGCTACTCAGCCACTGGGGCTGGGGCTTACCAGCATGATTTTCCCTGTGCTGCTGGTGATTCTGAGGGAGACAGCTTTGCATCATGCCTCGGGAAAATTCAAGGCCAATGGCAGCATTATTTGCTTTGTTAATTGTGGAGATGCACCATAACCCTCTGCTGTAACACAAGCTGGGGTGAGGCAGGCCCACTTTGCATCCTCTTTGCCCTGTACAGTGGAATGAGAAGTTGCACAAAAGCTGAAGGCTAAGCCCAAGCTCAGGAAGATGAATGCCTCACACTCTTCAACGTGTTTAACCTTGCATTACTCCAGCCATGTGGTAAGTGCAGAATCTAGTGTATTGAGGAGAGGGTCACTAAGATTCCTCAAAAGAAATACCAAGGTGAGATAACTGACTACATCTGCAGCCCAGCAGCATCACCTGACCCTTATATTCCAGCATCATCTCTGTATATGAACACACTTTGAACTGGAATTGACTGGAATTGTTCCTCTACCTCCTCTTCACTGCCAGCCTGAAAAAAGCCAAAACAATACCATACAATAGAGCCGTAGGGTTTGATTTCATCCTAACCCTTTCTCCATGCCCACTAGTTAGCGGTCATACCCATTGGATACAACCCAACAGAAACTCCTCCATTCGACTGTCACGAACCAGAAGGGTGTGACAGCCTGTGGGTGGGCAACGGTTGCAACTGTTGGTTTGCAGGACTCCATCAGGCACAGGACAGGGAGATTAATTTCCTAAATTACTTTATTGCATTTTACTACAGGTCATCACTATCAAGGCAAGTACACTTACGATTAATATATCTATACTACAAATTGCTACCCAGAACGCAAATCATATTTCAACAGCAGCACAACCAATATTAGTAACAAGTCTATATTTCAATATTACAAGTTACTACAAGTTACCACTAGTAAAGCAGCAAATATACTTATCAGTAATAACTTATATGCGTGCTTATACATAGATATATATATATAATATTACCGGTAGCAAGTGCTCATCAAACCCATCCTAGAAGTGGGGCTAACCGGACAAAGTCTCACTTGGTCAATGATCCGCGTCACAGAGCCCGGAGTCAGCCCAGCGTCCCTGGTGACGGTCCGCTCTGCCAAGGAAACATCATGGGGAAAAGGAGTTCGTGCACGGGCACTTCTCAAAGAGGCTCCATTTCGGGTAAAAAGTAAGTCCTTTTTATACCACAAAGACATAAAGGGGCGTAGGACACCACCACCCAGAGCAGCCAATAGGCGCTGCAAATTTCTGTTTTTCACCTGGCACAGCCAATAACGGGTGATGTTTTCTATTGTCTCAGACCAATTTTTGTTTATCAGACTGTTTTTCTGTTCTGCCAGTTAGAACAGCCAATGGCAGTTACCGACTCTTCCTTTCTCAGGATGTTTTCCCCCTTTTCCAGACTTTTTTTTCACCTTTCCAGAAGATAAGTTGCTGTTACTGTTCCTTGTTTTTGCACTTATCAGTGGTATCTCGGGATGTGTCTGGTTTCTCGGTATCCAGCTGCACTTCAAAGACGCCAGCTGCACTCCTCAAGGATGCGTCTTGTTCTCAGGCCTGGTTCTCAGGCTGGCAGGCATTTTCTCTGTCAGTATTTGAGCAGCCGTCTTCTTCTGTTCAATATTTTCCCCCTTATAACCAGGGCGCCTTTATGGCTGCTCCCATCACTCCACCCCTTGGCCTATGAGCACTGATGGGTCACTAGGAGTGAGACTACACCCCACCTGGTGCGTCTCTCTTGCCTCCTAATGCGTGAGGCGGAGGAGACCTGTGTCCGTGTCAGCCCCAATGTTGTTGCAGCTCCTGAGAGGGTTTGTTGGTTGAGGCACGAGCGTACAGTACCGGTTTGGACAAAAGTAATACAGACAGTGCTTTGATATGAGATACACTACAGAAAAGCTTGAATTCTACAGCTGGGATGAGAGCTGATGGTATTAAGAAGTGCTGTGCCCATGCTCCGGGGTCTGGCAGCCAAGACGATGGCTGCAACTGGGCAGCTGGCCAGCCCCCAGGCAGGGGCTGCTCTGGGTCTGTTTGGAGGATGTGTTGCTGAATAACATTCACTTCATATTAAATTTGTTTGACTTTGTTAGCATAAAAGCAGCATGTAGCGTTCATGAACACACAAATACCCCTTTGCGAGTCTGAAAAAATAATCCAAGGCCCAGTGATTTTGAGTACCTGTGATGGATGCCCCCACTCTGAGTGAATGAGCAGTATCTTGGTTCAGGCATCACTGACAAGCAGCCCTGACTGAAATCAGCCCTGCTGTGCAAACTATGAGACCTGTGCTAGGCCACATCTTCTCAGGGACTAAGGAGTCTAGGTCAGATCTTATCAGGACTAACAGCACCAGCCTGAGCTGGGACTAGACAAAACTAAAACTGCTACAGCTGCACGCCTGCACATACACCAAGGCGGGGGAGCCTGGCCATCACTTTACATTGTAAGTATCTGTAGCCCCTCAAGCCCATTGAGCTCTCCTGCATGGCAGTAGGCTGCACAGAGGTGATCTCCCTTTGGGCAGGCATGCCTCTCAAGGTTACTCCTCGAGGCTGAGACACCCCTTACCCAGCATTTCATGTCTATAACAAAGTAAGTGGCATTTTACATTAGGCATAAATGTATATTGTATGCTAGCAACATTTATATATCCAGTTATAACTTAATTATTAGAAGTATAGTAAGTAATAGTGTTTTACCGCTGCCTGAATCATCTAATCGTCATCTAAATTATCATTTAGGTCATCATTTAAATCACTTTTTAATTAACATTCAGTTATCGCCTAATCACCATTTGATTACCACTCAATTTTCAGTCAATCCTCAATTAATTACCATTTGATCATGATTTAATCATTAACAAAACCCTCGTAGTTAACCCCACAACGATGACTTCTCTTAATTCACCTGTAACAGTAGCCAATTGTAAGAGCAAGTTAATCTGTCTGTAGCTTCTTTAAAGCATCCATAGTAGCATTTTGGGTAACTTCAAGTGTAATGAAAATACAACCAACAGTTCGTTCTAATTCAGCAGCTCCCAAGTTTGGAAACAGTACATGTACAAACTTTGGAAACTTAGATGGTCTTGTTACTGTGGGCTTAGACACTCTGCCCTGATTACATACAGGGTAATGGTTGTGTTGAAAGTTAAATGTCAAGCCTTGAGATGGAAATGCTTAAGGAGTGAGACATGCTATTGTACAAGTGCCTGTCCACTGTAGTGGTAGACTCTCAGAGGCATTAGTGCCGCAAAGCCAGCACCATGTGAGTGTTAAAATGTTGGCCACCAACTTTGCCTGGAGCCATTGCCATGTTTGCAAAATGAACACCATGGATTAGAAAAACAGTTCAATTTTGTTAAGCACATTAATCAGTGTGTCCAAAAGGGGTTATGATCTATACAGCCAGATATGTTATTTCAGCCACATATGTCCCAATTATCATTAGTACTAAGCCAACCATTACTCTGTAGACAACAGCATGTAGAATTGGGACAACAACAATTTGTGTTATTAATGTTCTATGTAAGATACCAGAGTCCATTAAAAAACCCTTTGTTTGTAATTGCTGATTCATTATTTCAGGTCCATGAGGTTTCCAGATGAGAATCAATAAAAGCTTGTGTTCTGTCACATTGACATTGAAACCATGCTTGGCTGTGATTGTAATGCAAAGCGTAATTACAATTGCTTGTTTTCCCCACCGAAATTGAATTTGTGTCCTGGGGCGTCATAATGCACCATGGAGCCTTATCATATAAATGTGCTTTGAAAGGCTGTTGTCAGTAATTTAGTATACTGGGGAGTAAGTATGCCAAATTACATTGATAACAAGATGCTTCAGGGACAGGTTCTGCTAACCACCAAAATTTGGCATCTGATGATTGAGGGTGGTGTAAGCAATGCCAACAATATAATTCATTACCTGCTTGAGAAATTGTATTCATAAATTGAACAATGTGATCGCTAGTCCATCCCTGAGATAAGGGAACAAGCAATAGTGCAATTACTAGATATGATCCAATCATTATGTATAAAATATAACAATTATAAGAAAGAAAAACACTCATGACGTTGTTTCATTTCATGCCACCTTGCCGAATCAGTACGATGATTAAGGTAGGACCAAAATCCAGGGTGAATAATCTGAGTTCGCTGATGTTGCAGTTAGGGTGACCTGAAAGAAAAACAAAACCGCTTCATTCCTTTTGGATATTAGGTAGATTGGATATCCATCGCTTAGAACTGCGATGCTCATCACCCTGGTGATCAAGAACCTTCTTTTAATTTTCTGTCTTCTGGTTTCCCAAACATTATATATATTGCACGAGTGCCAGATTCAGCATCCTGGAGAAAGGAGCCCCCTTGGTTGAGAAGGATTTGGTTAGAGATCATTTAGGTGAACTGGATCCTCACAAAACGATGGGCCCCAATGGGATGCACCCAGATGAAGGGCTAACCCTGAGGGCTTAGGAGTGCATGCAGTTACTTAGCAGTGTCCCCTGGGTATCTGCTTTTGAGGGCTTAGGAGTGCATGGGTGCTGGTCAGTTTTTAAGAACCACCTTTTAGAAGCACAGGAGGAGACAATTCCAGTGTGTCAAAAGTCAAACAAGCAGGGCAGAAGAGCAGTTGACTGAACAGGGAACCCCTCATGGAGCTCAAGAGGAAAAAGAAATTTTATGATCTCTGGAAGTGAGGTCAGGCTTTGAAGGAGTACAGAGCTGTGGTTCCTGGGGCCTGGGTTAGAGATATTACTAGGAAACTCCCTGGTCTGATACAGTGCTCTGGTTATTACATGCTATTGGTTATACAGATTGGCAGTGATGAGGCTGCAGAGAGAAGTCCAAGAGCAGTCAAAAGCGACTTCAGAACACTCAGGCTATTGGTTGGAGGATCAGGAGCACAATCAGTGTTTTTCTCAATCCTGTTGGTGGCAGGGAAGAATGCCGAAAGGAACAGGAAAGCTCACCTGATTAACACGTGGCTCAGGCTGGTGCCATCAGTGGAATTTTGGGTTTTTTGATCATGGGGAGATTTACATGGCACCGGGCCTGCTGGTGGCAGATAGAGTTCAGCTGTCTCACAGGGGGAAAAGGATTCTCGCTCATGAATTTGTGGGGCTCATCGAGGGGGCTTTAAACTAGGCTCGAAGGGGGAAGGGAATATAACCAGGCACACTAGAGAAGGAGCCTAGGGTGGCACGCCAATGTTGGGGGTAATACCGATAGCCCAGCTCAAGTACATCTACACCGATGCATACAGCATGGGCAGCAAACAGGAGGAGCTGGAAGCCATTGTGCAGTGGGATAACTATGACTTAGTCACTATCATTGAGACATGGTGGGGTGACTCAGTCAGCGAGGCACGCAGCGGCGGCAACAGTAAGTCCTGCGACTGGGCGCTACACTGGGGTGGAAAAGGGAGTTTCCTGTGCCAGGGAACCCGGCAAAGAGCCTGGTGGGGCCCTTGTGCCAAAAAAACCTGGCTGCTCTTGTGAACGGGGCTTGGGTGTTGCTGGGGCAACCGCAGAAGATTTAAACAGGCCCCTAGGGAGTGCAAGCGACCAGAAGCGCAGCGAACAGGATGGGCAAACAGGGCATGGCGTGTCAGAAAGGGCGTGGCACAGCAGCTCATGCAGGCAGCTGGCGAGCTCTCCTTGTGGTCTATGCTCTCCTGGAAAAGACTTAGCCATGGTCTCCGCTTAGACAAGAGCCATCGCCAGAAGGGATGTGGCAACGTAGACGGAACTCCCAGTAAAACATGCAGCCACCCAGGTCTCTGGCTGCAGGGAGTGCCAGAGCCTTGCTCTGGTGATGGATGGCTCCCAAGACAGGACCTGCGTGAGGTGTGAGCAGGTGGAGGATCTGCTCAGCATGGTGGCAGAGCTGAAAGAAGAATTTGCAAGACTGAGGAGTATCAGGGAATGTGAGAGGGAGATAGACTGGTGGAGCCACTCCCTACCATCCCTGAGATGAGCACACCAGATGGAAGCATCAAGACAAGGAGTGGCTCCCCTGCCTTCATGCGCCAGGCAGAGGGAGGGGACCCAAGAGATGGAGGAGGATGGATGCAGATCCCTGCTTGGTGCAGCAGGTGAATCCTCTCCCGGCCTACTTTGCCCCCCTGGATCCCGAGGGCCAGGAGGACGAAGATACAGACAGTGATCCACCCAAGGGGTTGACTGGGGGAACCAGTCAGCCCCACGGAAAAAAAGAAGGGTAATTGTGATAGGCAACTCCCTTCTGAGGGGAACAGAGGGCCCGATATGTAGACCGGACCCATCCCATAGGGAAGTCTACTGCCTCCTTGGGGCAAGGACAAGAGACATTACCAGGAAGCTCCCTAGGCTGGTAAAAGCATCCAATTATTATGCTCTAGACGTTGTTCAGGTTGGCAGTGATGAGGTAGCCGAGAGAAGTGCAAAGACAGTCAAAAGGGACTTTAGAGAAATGGGGCGATTACTTGAAGGATCAGGAGCACAGGTAGTGCTTTCCTCCACCCCGTCAGTAGCCGGGAGACCTATGGAGAGGAACAGGAAGGCCCATCTCATTAACATGTGGCTCAGAGGCTGGTGCCAGCGGTGGTCTTTTGTTTTTTTTGATCATGGGGCAGTTTACATGGCACTAGGCCTGCTGGAGACAGATAGGGTTCACCTGTCGCAAAGGGGGAAAAGGATTCTGACTCAGGAGTTAGCAGGCCTCATTGAAAGAGCTTTAAACTAGATGCAAAGGGGGAAAGGGCTGAAACCAGGCTTGCTAGGGATGAGCCTAGGGGTGGCATGCTTGTGTTGGAAAAGAGATCAATAGCTGAAGTGCATTTACACCAATGCATGTAGCATGGGCAATAAACAGGAGGAGCTGGAAGCCCTCGTGCGCCAGGAAAACTATGATGTGGTTGCCATCCTGGAAACATGGTGGGATGATGCACACAGCTGAAGCCCTGCAATGGATGGCTACAAGCTCTTTAGAAGGGACAGACAAGGAAGGATAGCTGGAGGGGTAGCCTTGTGTGTTAGAGAGTGTTTGGCTGTCCAGAACTCAACGAGGGTAATGATAAGGTTGAGTGCTTATGGGTAAAGATCAAGGGGAAGGCTAATAAGGCAGCTATCCTGGTGGGAGTCTGTTATAGACCACCTAAACAGGATGAAGAGGTAGGTGAAGCATTCTACAAGCAGCTGGCAGAAGCCTCACAATCGGTAGCCCTTGTTCTTGTGGAGGACTTCAACTTACCAGACAATACAACACAGCAGAGAAGAAACAGTCTAGGAGGTTCCTGGAGTGTGTGGAAGATAACTTCCTGACACAGCTGGTAAGTGAGCCTACTGGGGAGGTGCCTCGCTTGACCTGCTGTTCACAACAGAAAAGGACTGGTGGGAGATGTGGTGGTGGTCAGAGGCCGTCTTGGGCTTAGCGACCATGGAATGATGGAGTTCTCGATTCTTAGCGAAGTAAGGAGGGGGTTTAGAAAAACCACTACCATGGACTTCCAGAGGGCAGACTTTGTCCTGTTCAGGGCACTGGTTGGGGAAGTCCCTTGGGAGGCAGTTCTGAAGGGCAAAGGGGTCCAGGAAAGCTGGGCCTTCTTCAAGAAGGCAGTCGTAAAGGCTGTCCCCGTGTGCTGTAAGACAAACTGGTGGGGAAGGCAACCAGCCTGGCTGAACAGGGAGATTTTGCTGGGACTTAGGAAAAAAAGGAGAGTTTACCACTTCTGGAAGAAGGGGCAAGCAGCTCAAGAGTACAGGGATCTTAGGTCATGCAGAGAGAAAATTAGAGGCGAAAACCCAGCTAGAACCCAACCTGGCCACTGCTGTAAGAGACAATTAAAAATTTTATAACAAGCAGGGGGGTTGGATGAGATGATCTCAAGAGGACTATTCCAACCCCTGCCATTCTGTGATTCTGTGATTCCATGGTCGATGCCCCAGGCCTGTCAGCGTTTAAGAGGCATTTGGACAACGTCCTTAACACATGCTTTAATTTTTTTGTCAGCCCTGATGAGGTCAGGCAATGGGACTAGGTGCTTGTTTTAGGTCTCTTCCAACTAAACTATTCCATTCTATCCCAAGGGAATGGGAGCAGACTCTCTGATTCTTTTAAGAACAGAGAACAGGGTTCATATTTCTAAAGGTGCGCTTTGTGCAAGGGGCTGTGTATCTAAGAGGGCTGTATCAGTAGTCAGCAAGGATTTTTCCCAAGGCAAATACCATGACTGGGAATACTGCTACCCCTTTCATTTGAATGGTGTAGGAATTAATTGGGCTTTATTAAGAACTCATGGCTACAGTCCCCATTTATATCCTTTTTCTGTATGTCCTATATGCAGGGTCTTGGTATTATGAGGTCCATAGCCTGATATTCTGAAACACTGCATATTAATAAATGAAATGCCTGCCCATGCCCAGGTGGAACAGCTCTTTAACAGACTGCATAAAGGTTGAGCAATTATTCCAAACTCTGGAAAATATTCTTGCCAGAATCCTACAGTTCCCAGAGCGATCACACATTATTTGGACCTTACTGGGGGAATCACCTCCCTCTAAAATGTCATCTGTGTCTTGGTATACTGTCAGCCCCTGGCGCCTGTGGGACTTGTTCTGATTCCCTAGCTAAAGCCTGGTGTGACAACATAGGGCTGTGCTTGAACCCTTGGAATAACTGGGTAAAAACAAACTCTATTCTGCCCCAGGTAAAAGCGAATATCTCTGGATCCTCAGGTTGTAATGGAACTGTGGAAAAATCTTTTATATCGAAGGCAGCCATCCAAAGCTAGGCTGCTTGCTCTATAGAAAAAATAAGATTTGTAATTGAGGGGACAGCAGCATGCAAGGGTCCAGTATTTTAATTTAATATACGACAGTCTACCATCAAACACCAGGTGCTGTTAGACTTAGGGATAGGCCATATGGGGGAGTTATATGGTGAATAAGTTTTCTGAATAAGACCCCATTGTCCTAAATCCTGGATGAGAGCAGTTAATACAGTACTGCCATATGTGGGTGAAGGGACTTTTAGGTAACTTGGGTGCTGCCTCTAACAGAAAAGCAATAGCCTCCACAGCAGGTAATTTGCTGATAGAAATTACAGACTTCTGGGTTTGAGAGCCTAATGGAGTGATAATAGTCTGGGATTTCAGTATATCCATACTCAAAATACATTAAAGCCCTACTGCCACTATGGGTCTCAATGTCCTTCCACTGGGCAGAGCCAATTTTATCCTGGCCATGGGGAGCTCTCATCTTTTCCTGGTAATCACTACTATTGAAATCCTTTCTTTAGATTTCTGAATTAACCCACGGGTGTCCTCAGCTTTAATCATTGATATTGAGGCTCCTGTACTCATAAGAAAAGAGATGGAGTATTTGCCATTCACTATTAACGGTATACAAGGGTGCTAATATTAATTAAAACAATTTTGGCCAGCTGGGAAGGATCGTTTTGTCTCCCTGGGCCAATGTTGGGAGCTCCTCTATTAGTTTTTGGGTAGTGGGGTTGGGGGACCAGATAGAACAGGGTTGTCTGGGATGGGGGAAGCAGAGGGGCTAATGCTGCCTGGCCCCTTCTCTGCCCCTGGGCTGCTGCTGTTTCCCCCATCACGGTTATCCCACAGTCTCTGCAACACAAACATGGGCATCCCTTCTAACTGGCCTGCTGTGAAGCCTATTCCTCGCAGGAGATCCCATAAGCGTTTCCGTTGCAGAGCTCGCTCCTGTTTGCCAGGGTGTCGTTTTGTGGTGGATCGATTAATTTCAGCTTTTTGAGCATTTTGTCCCTTATTCTTATTCCTCTGACCCCCCTTTAGCATCTGGACCACCCTGACCTGACCTTCCCTTTTACAGACTGTCATTTCGGGGGTGCTTCCCCGTCCTTGTTGCTTCCCCATAAGGGCTGTCCAATTTTGCAGCCCTTGGGCCATTATGGTATTCCAGTCCCAGGTTTCATGGTGTAACATTAAGGCCAAGTTCTTTGGCCCCCCAGGTGCTGCATTTCGCAAGAGTTTTAGTTTCCCTGCTGCTGTTGCTGGCACAGCCATCATGTCCTGGGGTATATCCCCATGTCCCTTAAGGACATCCTGAGCAGCCAGTCTCACCGTCCACGCAGAAAACCCATCGGGAGTACTCCAGGGAGGGGGCGGGAGATATGCCCATGGTCCTGGCATTTTTCTGACAGCATGTATTATGGAAGATAACAGGGAGAAGGTATTTAGTCTGGCCCCTGCATTGGGGTTTAAGAGAAATATTCTTCCTCCCAGGAATATTTGTCTGGCCTCAGTCTGATTAAGGATCACGGTTCCAGCCCCCAGCTGGTAGCACCGCACCACCCACCCCACCCAGTCCTCATGGGGCTTTTTGCTGTACTGCAAGGATAGCTGCCTTAGCTGTTCTGCGTTAAAATTCGCAGCGGTCATTGTGACCTGAGGTGGCGGAGGAGCGCCCACCTCTGCAGCAGGAGCCGGGAGTTGTACCGGGGAAGTTCTCATGCTAGGGTACAAGGAGGCTGCGTTATCCGGACAATGCTCAGGTAACGAAGGAGGGGCGGAAGGTTCGCTGCCAGCATCAAAGCCCTCCTCATCATCATCCGTTTTCAGCATGTGTACCTTTTCAGTGATCTCGCTCTCTGAGACCAGGCATGTAGGCTCTTGCTCTAGCTGTCGTATAGCCAGAGGTCTGAGGTCCGTTTCTGATTGTCTAAGTAATTGGTTTGTAACAAAACTATCAGATTCAAAGGCAACTGCTTCTGCAACCTTAGGTGGCTGCAAAGGTTCCAGTTCCTGCCTAGCAGTGTTAAACAAAGTGCCAGCGGCTGCCAACGCCTCCGTGAGAAGCCCGATGAAGGCCCCCTTACTGTCATCTGCTTTGCATTTATGAGTGTCCTGCCACTTCTGAAACTCTGCTCGCAGTGTTTCCCAATTCAACCAATTCTCAGACACCCAATCCCTGTCCCACCGAGGGGTTTTCCACCCCTTAGCCTCCTGCCATTTTCGCTGCTCTTCTACTGCTTTCTCCCAAGCGTCCATGACCTGCGTATCACAGAACCCCACTTTGACACCAATTAATGCCGCAACCCAGAAGGGTTACCTCACCTGTGGGTGTGCAAAGATTGCAACTATTCACAGGTTTGCAGGACTCCGTCATGCACAAAGACATGGAGGATTTATTACCTATGTTCTTTACTTCATTACAGTTTACTACTATCAAGGCAAGTATAGTTACGATTGGCAACACAAGTATATCTATAAGTTACTAAAAATTACTACCAGAAAGCAAGCATCTATTTCCACTGCAGCAGCAATCAATATTAGCAGCAAGTCTATATTTCAATACTACAAATTACTGCAGGATTACCACTAGTAAAGTAGCAAATATACTTATCAATAATGACTTACAGACAGGTCTTTATATATATATATATTCAAAAATATTACCGGCAGCAAGTACTCATCAAACCCATCCCAGAAGTGGGGCCAGTTGACAAGGTATGAAGTCTCGCTTGGAGGATGATCCACATCACAGAGCCCGGAGTCAGCCTGGTGTTGACAGCAAGGATCCACTCCGCCAAGGAAATCTCATGGGGAAAAGGGGTTCGTGTGCAGGAAAGAGGCTCCATTTCGGGTAAAAAGTAAGTCCTTTTTATACCACAAAGACATAAAGGGGCGTAGGACACCACCACCCAGAGCAGCCAATAGGCGCTGCAAATTTCTGTTTTTCACCTGGCACAGCCAATAACGGGTGATGTTTTCTATTGTCTCAGACCAATTTTTGTTTATCAGACTGTTTTTCTGTTCTGCCAGTTAGAACAGCCAATGGCAGTTACCGACTCTTCCTTTCTCAGGATGTTTTCCCCCTTTTCCAGACTTTTTTTTCACCTTTCCAGAAGATAAGTTGCTGTTACTGTTCCTTGTTTTTGCACTTATCAGTGGTATCTCGGGATGTGTCTGGTTTCTCGGTACCCAGCTGCACTTCAAAGACGCCAGCTGCACTCCTCAAGGATGCGTCTTGTTCTCAGGCCTGGTTCTCAGGCTGGCAGGCATTTTCTCTGTCAGTATTTGAGCAGCCGTCTTCTTCTGTTCAATATTTTCCCCCTTATAACCAGGGCGCCTTTATGGCTGCTCCCATCATCAGCCTAAAATGAGACCTCTCAGCAAAGCAGAAACAACCTGCTGCAGGGAACACTGCAGAATTTCCCTGTGTAAATAGTCCTGTTTGTGAAAGTACATTTTATACAGCTACTATTAGTTGTTCAGGAACAGATCAAAAGTGACTGCAGTACCTATTTTGGCTAAATGCAACCTATGGCATACCATCACACTTCTGCTCAGGAGAGCATGCTATAAGCAAGAACTTTACAGTTACAGCCTTGCTCTGGCTTCCTCCTGTTCTCTGTCCTGGCCAGCCTCCACGTACAACCCTACATATTCACAGCCTGACTGCAGACAGCATCAGCGTATGATAATGAAAAAGTTCAGAGGACATGGGCCATGCAGAAACAGAGAACCAAGACTGAGGACAAAGTTAACCCAGACATGCAGGCAGGGTCACCACTCCCAGCCTGCAAACGCCTGCCAAAAGAGTTAGAGGAAAACCTGAAGCTGGAGCAGGCACCAGGCTGAGTTTTAATTTGCTGCAGCATTTGAACATGAAGCTGTACTTGTCACTGTGGTACAGACTGACCAAGAACCAGCAGGGGGATTACAAACAAACAAAACATCCAGCCTGTCTAGCCCACAGTCCAGTTACGAGCCTTCCAAAACAGACCATTCCCCTGAGACAGTGACCTCCAAAACTCAGATCTGGAAATAAGCTTCCTCTGGGATTTTGCATTCCTTTGGTCCTGTTCCCTAAATGCAATGTTTGTGTCACTTGCTAAAAAATCCACAGCAACTGCCTTTCCAAGTAAATTTAAAAGGAAGTGATTCACATATTCTGAGATTAAGTCTTAAATTTTCACAGAATACGCTATGGAAACTATACTATGACCTGTCAATTACTGGTTAATAAAGCAATGTTGACACTGTGACATACAAATCATACTTCTAAGGACTAAAATTTTAACTTGGCTAGTTTTAATTCATTGCTGGGTTTATCAAGATTTTGCAAGAATTCTAAGTCTGAGTAAAGCATGGTACTCAGGCAGTTATACCGATTCAAGTGCCCAGGCTGGGTTCTCCTGACACAGCACACCTCATGGTAGAGAGATACAACCACAACCTCAGAGAGAGAGAGTGAACTTCACGCGCAAATATCAAAAGCTAAAGCTACATAACTATTACTTAATGGTTCTGGCTCATGCTGGTCTCTCACAGTCCCTGCTATGCTGCTCAGAATTAGCAGCAACTCAGCCTTCTTTCTGCTGCAAGGACTGACAATACTTGATCACAGTGTATTTCACTATGGAAAGTGTGGTATCTTTTCATTCTGCTATAAAACATACTCCAGCGTGGATTAAGGATCACAATTTCATATGAAGGCCTACTTGCCAGGTAATATAAATCATGTGAGAACCCAGTAATTTAAATACAGCCTTATGCCTCTACCCCAGGCTTGATCAGATCATAGAATGGACTGCAAGACTTTCAGATTCGTGTATTATGATGCAAATGAGTTTTGTAAATTGTGACCTAGTTCCCATGTCAGGAACAGTTGGGACCAACAGCAGGAATCATGCAATGAATGTGAGCAGCAGGGGCAAGCAGGGAAATGAACATTTGCTCTTAATTTGAAATGGATTTTTAATCACTTTCAGGTGCCTCAAAGAAAGCACACACACTTGTTTACTATAATCTTTCTGACAGAAGAACACATATAGGAGGTAAGATGTTTTTATTTTACTAATTGAAATTGGTATCAAATGAAGCACCAGAATACAGCTCTTTCTGGAAGATTTACTGAATGCACAATGAAGGACAACAGAACAAAGTTTTCCAATGGATCTGGTCCTTAGAACTTGTTTTGTAAAGAAAAGAGTTGCACAGATCCTATTAAAGTGACTGGTTATTAGACCACATCCATCTCTCCAAATCCAGTTGCTATTTTTTCAGCTAGAGGCCTGATAAATTAGCGCTCCAAAGAGCCTGCTCAGGGATTTAGCTGCATGGATGCCAGCTACCCACTTAACACAATTCAGCGTTATTAGTGGAAAATACTGAACTCCCAAAGTTCTGCTTCCCCTGTAACAGTGAGCCTACAACATTCAGTGCTAAACTCCAGCCTGAGGCAGCTTTCTGGTAAATTCTACTGTTTTAAATGAGGGCATCAGCAGGGTGTAGCTTGTTGAAAACCAGACAGATTTTCATCCTAAGCACATGTAGAGCTGGTATCATCATTGGAAACTATCAGCTGTAACAGAGCTAGGGCGTCAACTCTCCTGAAAAATAAAGTCTCAGCTCCCTCTGGTGGAAAAAGTACTTTTCTGCAAAACAGTTTAAGTAAGAAAACCTTGTTTCTGCTACAGGCCTCAAGCCCAGGAGATAATTAAGATGAGACAGTAAATAAATCCCAAATCCTCTGTTCTCTTTGAAGGACTGGAACTTCTTAGAAGCTGATGTGAAATACCACAACTCTCAGACTGTTGCAGGGTGGCAGCACAAGATGCAACACAGTCATCGAGTTCCAGCTGTGAAGGGTGGCCAAGAGAGCCTCCATCTACTATGGATGGGGTCCTCCAGGTGCAAATTGTGATTATGAGAAGAATGCTGAAGCAAATGGTAACCCCAAGGAAAAACAAAACACACACAGTGAGTAAGTTCTAGTATTTTCTCCACAATAACCAACTCCTAAGCCCTATAAGCAGCCTCATCATCACATGGGGTAGAAGCACACTTCCAGGCACATGGAGTGTGAAAGGGTGAAGCCATCACCCCCAGCATGGCCAGACAGCGAGGAAGTCTTTCTTCTGTGTGTTTCTGAAGTCTGACTGCCAACAGAGTGCAATGTCACAAACACAAGAAGCACAAGGCAAAGGCCTCAGATCCAAACCTGCGTCCCTTGGTCTTAAGACACTCTGCATAGATTGATCTGATCAAAAAAAGTTCTCCTTTTTAACTTCAGCATAACTCCAAACTCCTGTTTTGAAAGGCTTAGTGAAGAGCCCACAGTACTAATGCCAAACCCCCTCTTATCACTAGATAGAGCTGTTCCTAGTCTACAGTAAGCATATTAACAAAGGGACCCAGCTTTCTATGTGTGCTTTGCATCAGCACAGGAACACCAACAGTCTAGAACTGCATCACTATTCACCTTTGCCTTCCTGATAGCAATGAAAATTCAAGCCCATTTCCACCCACATATGCTAGACATATATTTAAGGTTATTCCATCCTTTCTAATCAACACCAATCACACTAGATAGTTCTATTTCTCCTTATCCTTTGTGAAGAGTGGAAAGTAATTCCTGGAAGTATTCCAGCTATTGTCACAAAAAAGTCAATAAACAGAAAGTACATTTTTGTTTCTTATTAATCAACAGCTCCACTGTAAAGAATCACACAACTAGTTGCTCTGACAAAATCTTTGTAGCTCCTGTAAACAGAATAATGAGTAATTCCCACAGTCACAACCACACCAGAATGACTTCATAATACTGGTGTTCTGAACAGTATTTCACACTGCCCCAGAAGATGACTTACAGATCCAAAGAAAGGAAAACAGTAGCAAAAAAGTATTTATTAAACAACATATTACTCAATTTCACAGTGCGGGGTAAAGACCCATACTTGCTCCTTGGAAACAGAAGAGCTGAGTAATCTTGTGAGAGCAGGGCAGCAGGTCAGGTCTGCAGGTGAAGTTTATTAAGAACAGTAAAATACTGTTTCTACAGCCAGAAGGAATTTGAGGGTGGGGAAAAGAAACAAAAGAAACAACAGCTAACCAAATACCCTTGGAGTGTTTCATGCAACATTTTTCAGCAGAGAAAGGCTATTAAGGCTAAAAACTGGACATGAAGTTTTGGTTTCATACATTCAAATACTAAAAAAACAACCATAGCATGTACAACTTGACCTCCTGTGCAATTAAAAATAATATAGTTAGTAACAGATTCTTCTCCTGGCTGAAGTGTTTATGTATTTAACTGTAATTCTCACAATGATTGCAGCTCCATCAGCTTCACTGATCGACTAGGAAAGTGGCCTGCTTTCAGTCTTCTGCACAAATACCAAGTCTGCTTATGTAGCTCTCCCACGCTGCCTTCCTGTACTTCTCTGCTTCTTGAAGGTGGTCTGAAGCTGACAAGATGCCACGTCCCACAATAATGATATCTGAACCTTTTTCACCAATAACTTCCTTGGGGCTTAGGTATTTCTGTCCAAGGTTATCACCTGAAATAGAGACACCATTTTTTTTAGTTCATACAAAACTATCTACTAAAAAGCTTCAAAGTGGTTCTGGAACAGAGGACAGGTACACCATTACAGCTCTCATCCTAACAATCCACAAACATAACTGGAAACTGTCTCCAACTAACAAACTCCCTATTACACAGATCAAATTTGACAGAGCATGCCCTCCTTTTCATGATTTACCAATCACAATAGGTAGAACAGTTACACAAAGAAGCACCAGTCAGTAATACTGAAATGAGCCTTAGCCTTCTTAAAAGAGGCCAAACCCCCAAACATTCACGTAGAAGCTTGTGATTTCACTTCAGGTTTCATAAGAATTAAGTACTGCAGAGAAACCTATCTCCCCTACCTGGTTCAGCCATAACCCAGCATAAGACTTCCAATTCACTGGATACCACATCTATATCAGTATCAACAGTGTTAGTGAGACTTCTATATCTCTTAATAATGGTTTTTTTTCTACTCCTACTGAGTAGCTGTACACCTAACCTAACATCTGTCTCAAGACATTTCACATATTTTAAGGACTGTGCTTTATAGTACGTACAGACCTCAGCACACAAACAAAGCTGCATAGCCTGCTGGATACCTTTCAGAGCTCCAGGGAAAGGCATCAGTGTACCCAGAAATACAGAAGGCAGCCCATAATGGCAAACACAGGCTTCTCCCAACAGAAAATCAGCAACCAAACCATCTTCAGAAGTCTCTTTTCCACTGTAGGCTAGATCACTTGCTGTAGTTACAAGCAGACTATTTTGGAAATATTTCAGGAAAAGTTACCTCCAGTTCGCAGCTGCACCCCTGGAGTTAAGTGCAGAAATTCTGGTTTATTACTAACTCTAGATCCAGATATGAATCCAAAAACAAAATCAGAGTTGTCTTCAGCCATCTGTACCTGGAGAAGATCAGTAAACAGTTACAAGTGATATACCTAAAGTTAAGCCTGACTAGCAATGTGTTTCTCATCCACCCTTTGACGCCTTAAGCTGTGTGAGGCATGGGTATGAAACACCTGTTCTTGCTTTAACAATATAAAGCCACCCCAGAGCTGACTTGCCCCTCACCCATCTTGCTGCACTTGCAGCCAGGAACGTGGATGTTATGTTTGTTTCTATGTTACAAATAATACAATGAACAAACTTAAGCTAATTATAAATGTATTGCTTAAGTAAAAAAAAAAGGGGGGGAGCAAGGGCAAGGCTAATAACAAACTTGGCGTGTCTACTAGAATTCAGTGTGAACTCTGACCGGCTCACATGACTAGATACTGCTGCAACCTTTTAAACACCACACCATCAGATTCTTGAGTCTCCACAGGAAAAAAAAACAAACCTGTAATAGAGCTGGAAAGACTTTTGGAAGTGTAAATATTAGAAGCACACAAAACCTCCCTGTCACAACACTTAACAAGCTTTAAACCTGAAACAAGACTGCCTACTTACTGCAGCTTTTGTGTATTCACCCGTTGCAAGGGACCCCTGGGAACTCATCTCAGCAATCAGAAGACAGCCGCGCTGGAGAGGAAGACCTACTTCCTTCAGACCTTTCACAACTCCAGAGCCTGGAACCACATGGGCATTAACAATGTCTGACCAGGATGCAATTCTGAACACACCACCTGAGAACACAGATAGAAGACATGGGCAAAGCGTCATTAGAAATGTATTAAATGAGAGTTAAACAAAACAAGCTTCCTGCTAAATCATTCACATTTTAAAAGACAGTTTTACTACTGAAGCAAGACAGTTACAAGTCTCATCAGACAGTTCTGATAGCTGCCTAACCACAAAGTGTAATGGCTCAGTTTTACTTCTCACAAGCACTTCTTAGTATCTCACCTTTAATATTCACCAAGACGTTTATGGTAACCTAGAAATCCACCGTCACAGGTACTAGCTTTCAATATAGCATGTAGATCATACGGGACATATGGATCAGAAAAAAAGGGTTCTACAGTTGCAGGTGCAATATCGACTGAAGGCCATAAGGAGCACACAGCATACAACAGCAGGCTGCTTTAAGAAGCCACGCTGTGTTTTCTCCCAGCAAATGACTCCTCAGAAGTCCTTACTGAGCACAACCGTAGATTCATAAAAAGATTAAGATTGGAAGGGACCTCTGGATGTCATGGTCTCTCAGCAGGGTTAGCTTCAAAGCTAGATCAGGTTGCTGAGTGCCTTGTCCCCTTCAGTCTTCTCCAAGCCTGGAGATTCCACAATCTCTCCTGGCAACCTGTGCCAGTGCTGCAGTTACACACACTGGCAGCAAAGTTACAGTAAATTGAGGCTGATTATAATCACCTTCATATTGATGTTTCACTGTGTTTCCAATGTCTGCAAATTTCCTGTCTTCAAAAATCAAGAATTCATGTCGATCTGCAAGTGTTCTCAACTCCTTTACTACCTCTTGGGTGAAATCATTTAGGATGTCTATGTGAGTCTTCAGGATACAAATGCTGGGGCCCAGGATGGCAGCTAACTGTAGCAGCTCTTTGGAGCTGGTGACATCAGCAGAAAGGCACAAATTTGTTTGCTTCTTTTCCATGAGCATGAGAAGCCTGGCTGCAATAGGATGTACCCCTGGCAGCTCGGCACGAGCGCTGAAGCTCAGCTCTCTACGTAGTCTCTTCATGGGAGCAGGGCCGTTCTCAGCCACTGGCTCAAACACACTTCCCTGAAGGAATTTCTTCACTTTTTCAACCACCTCAACAGTCACCTCTCCCTGCTGCTGGAGAATCTCCAGCACCCCGGACAACGTGCACACAGAGTGGAGGCGAATTCCATGTTCCTCTAACCTGGCCTTCCCACCCTGCTCCCTGTCCAACAGCACTACAGCATCCGTGACTTTTAATCCTTCTTTCTGAAGAACTTCCGCAGTTTCCAGTACACTAGATCCACTTGTGACCACATCTTCAATGATCAAGCATGTTTCTCCTGGATTAATGGTACCTTCTACCAGCCGCTTAGTACCTTAAAAATAAAAGGCAAACACTTCACTAGATGAAGAAAGCTTAAAAGACCCCAAAAATCCTTAAAAGTCCCAAAACTTTAACTCACTAATCTAATAAGGATCATATTTGTTCCACGTATTTGCAAGCATACACTGCAGCATATCCTGAAGTCAAATGGAACTGGAATTCAAGAGACTAGGAATTTCACATTCACTGTCAGTACGGAGAGGTAATTTCTTTAGTTATTACCTGATAACAGTTATCACAGTTCTTACCACAGCTCGGTCTCTGACTTGTAATTCAATTCATAAACTGTTACTTCTCCATGTTAATAAAGTATTTCTTTATGTTTCCAGAAGTTACATTCCATTAAGAAAACTGACATATTGTTAACTACACAAATTTAGATCTTTGGATGACTACAGGAGTCTATTACTGCCATGAATTGAATGCTCAGAATCACAAAACTATTTTCTCCGGTTATTTAAAGCATCTTTACAGCAGCCAAGTTATTGGTACTCTTCAGCATATTTCCTGTTTCCCACAGGCAGTATTCTGTGCTTAATGCGCCTGTTAGAACAATCAGGAGTAGAGCCCCAAATGCCTTTGCCCTAACCAACAACAGGCACATGTCCATGAAAGGCCTCCTGGGGGGTAGCAACAAAGGATGCCTGGCTTTCCCAGAAAGCAGCAAGCAGCTGCCACTGTGGTGCTTAGACCGTGGCAGCCTAGAGAACACGTGTACGCACAGCTTTGCAATCCATGTGGCAGCAGAAACCTTGAGCCAGGCAGTTAACTGCTGTCACAACTGACTTGTCCTTCACGAGAAGGAACAGCAAACATTTTCACGCCTGGCACACTGACTAACATAGGAGAAACGTTTAGTAGAAACATGGGAGAAACAAGCATGCTTTCTAACTAAATACTGTTGGAAGAGTACAGCTCTTATCAGATGCAGAAATATAGTTGCTACCGTAGGTTGACGCTTCAGTCTTCTCTCCCCCTTCCTCTATCAAAATTAAATAAATGGTTCATTGGGTAGAGAACTGCTTCTCACCTGGTCCACCCTGCCTGCTGACTACAGGGCTACGGGATACAAAAGAAAAGGGGGTTTGAAGAGTAAATGAAGAAGTGGCTAGAAAGGTTCCTCTTGAAGTCAGTACGCAAAAAGTTCTCTTTGGGGGTGAAGTGTGGCACTGTCTCAGCATATCAGAGAAACCGAGTTATAAATCTTGGTTTCCGGAAGAAGCTACTAAGCCAGAACCATGGTATTGGTGCCAAGGGAAAAAAGGTACTGCTGAAGAAAAGAAACAAATGGAAAACCCCACAGACAAAGAAACCAACCCCCCCACCTCGAGTCTCCAAACGTGCAGCCTAATCAGCAACCAGCTGGGAGAGCCTGATCAGGTTGGGATGCTGCGGGAGGTACGTTTTAGGGGGAAAAGGGGCTGCTTCTTTAGTTGGGACTGGTAACATTAAACTGGAGTGGAGATGCTGCACGTTGCAAAAGAACCACAAATGTATAAAGCAACTTCCCAAACAAGGCAACGATTAAACACAAACTCTTGATTTGAAGGTTTTACCATAGTCTTTGGCTTCCTTCCTCCGTATAAGCATTGGAATCTGATTTTCGGAGCAGATGATTGTGGCCAGCGGCAGTGCTGTGTACGGAACGCCGCACACGCAGTCGTACTCGAGACCCGCATCTCTGGCCGTCTGAAAGAGAAGACCTGCAACCTGGAAAGGAAAAAACAAAGATTTTTTTTTTCTTTTTTAAGAGTCAGACGGGTGCGAACGTGTCTAAACAAACGAATCACCGAGGGAAGCACCGCAAACGCGCGAAGGGCCCTCTCCTGGCCGCGATTTCGCAGCCCTCGTCCCCGCGGCGAGCGGAGCGCCCGGCGCCCCGCCCCGCCCCGCGCGGGCTCTCCGGAGCGGCCCCGCCGGCGCCGCCTCCCCTCCCGCGGCTCAGAGCGACTCTTCACCCGGGGAGAGGCACGGAGACACCGGGACCCCCGGGACACGGCACGGGGAGGCGCTTCCCGGCCTTCCCCCCCCACCCCCGGGCCACCCCCCCGGCCCCGCACCCGTCGCAGGAGGAGCGGGTGGGAGACGAGGCACCGCAGGTCGATGTAGACGGGGGAGGCGCGGCCGCTCTTCAGCACGAAGTCGCCGAAGCGGAGGGCGCCCGCCTCGCGCAGCACCGCCGCCACGCGCCCCGCCGCCGCCGCCATGCCCCCGCGCGCCGCCCCGGCGCCGCCAGATGACGGAGGAGCGCGGGGCGGGGTGCGACGGCGGGGGCACCCACCCCCCCCGGGACCCGCCGGCCCCTGCCGGCCCCCGCCGGGACCGATCGCCCCCTGCCGGCCCCCCCCGGGACCCGCCGGGACCGATCGCCCCCTGCCGGCCCCCCCCGGGACCCGCCGGGACCGATCGCCCCCTGCCGGCCCCCCCCGGGACCCGCCGGCCCCTGCCGGCCCCCCCCGGGACCCGCCGGGACCGATCGCCCCCTGCCGGCCCCCGCTCCCGCGCTGCCGGGACCAGCCCCGCACGGCGCAGCGCCCCGCGCCCTCTCCGCGCCTGAGGCCCAGCCGCCGCCGTCCCGCGCCCGGGGAGGCCCCCGTTTTGCTGGGAGCCGAGGCGTGGTGCTCCGGCTCCCGGGGCGACCCCCGAGGGCTGCTCGGTCCCTGGGCTGATGCAGGTAAGGCCGAGGGCTGGCTGCAGCGCGGGTCCCTTGCGCTGGTTTCTGTGGACGTTCCTCCGAAAAAAGATGAGCTGAGCAAAGCGACCAGCTCTGAGCCTTCAAGGCCCCAGAAAGATTGCCACACGTGTGAAATAAGACTGACCCGGTCTTCTCTGAACAATTGTTATTTAATCAAAAAAGCCCAGAAACTGCGTCATTAGTATGCTCTATTTATAGGAATGCAAGGACAGAAGATGTACAGTTCGAAGCTACATCTGTAGATGATCTTATATACTGCAGTATAGTTATAACGACATGGGACAGCAAGTAGTCACCTCACAACAGTACACATGAGTGATTAGACTTACAAAGGAAATATTTACAAACTTACATTTACAAAAACAACGTTGTGTGCATACAAAATGAAATTCGCAATAAAACTGAAGGTACATTTAAGGCAGACCAGCAATACACTGAAATAATTAAGGCTGTGGAATTACTTTGCACCTTGAAAAACGCTGAGCTGTTAGCAATACTGTTTCTTTTTTCCTCCTTCAGTTGATTGTTGCAAAGATTGAAAAGCATCAATATTTCCCAACTGTTTGCTCTTATCTCAGGTTGGTTGGGTTGGTTTTTTTTTTCACTTTCTATTGCATTTGCCTTCCAAAAGTTATCAGCAAATTGACCTCAGTGGCAGAGCAACACTGAACAGTTTGGTAGAAAGAGAAGTAAAAAGCACCAGCATCAGAAGTAGGACATGAAGGTGACATATGGCTTGAGTAGAGAAAATGTTAGTTTTTCACTAGCTCCATAATAAAGACTACAGTTACAGTGAATATTCAGCATCCTGACGCTATGGTAACACTCACCACTACACAGATCCCAGAATGAAAATTGATCACTTGATGGCAGTGTGCAGTCAGCCTAGTAAAATGGGATTTGATTTTGTTTCCTAGGGAAAGCACCATTTTCTGATGGGACGTGAAAGAATGAGCTGGAAAATCCAAGCCCGGTGTAAGAGGAGAATTCACCTCTGCAGTGAAAGCAGACACTGCAAGGTGGCCAAACAAAACCAGGTGCTTAGCTTAGCCCCGTGAGCATTAATTATCTGTTAGACCTTTGTCTATACAGACTAGCCTTTACATCTGTCTCAGAAGTTTGTATTATCCCAGGTCACTTGATGCAGTCCCCTCATTGCAAGGGTATTAACATATGGTTATATATAGTCAGGTCATAATGTGCGGTTCTGCATTTAGTCTTTATTCATGGTATTTGTAACAAAGGCCTAAGAGCATCATCAGAAATGCTAATGAACTCCACTGAAGCCACAGCACTCATACAGGCCGGCTGAGAACTAAGCTGTCTCAGCTTAGTTTAACTTAGTTTAAAAGTAAAATGTTTGTAAAGATAAATGTTACTGAAAAAAAAATAGAGTCATTTAAAATCAAAGGGCAGTAAGACTAAACAAGGCTTGTGGGTACAAGTAGGAAGAGAGAAATGTTATAAATTTTAAAGCCTGGATTGCTTTAAAATATTAAAGTCTAAAACCCTGGACTGGCTGTGTGTCATCCCTGTATTAACACGCGTAGGGGCTTGGCAGCTTGGTGCGGAGGGGGGATCTCCCACAGGGCAGCAAGCGCTTGGGATGGCTGATGGGAGCTGACAATGTTTTCCTGTTCAATGGTTGAGTGAAACGGCCTGGCCTGGTGGCTCCAAGTGGAGCAGAGAGTGAGAGAGGCGAGTTAGTTTCTCATTGCTATGTGCGTTCATTAAATGTAGCCATCTTAAATAACGAGCGCCGCGTGTCACCGTGCCCTCTGGGCTCTGTTTCACTGGCGCCTTTGCTGCTGCCTTCCTCAGGCCTGTCACCCAGCCCAGTGCCGGAGGACACTGTGAGCTTTGCGTGACATCAAGCGTACTCTGATGTCAGCGCAGGGTAAGAGCACCGTGAAGATGTCTGAGAGTGGTGGCTGTGTGCATAGCGCCAGTCTGCACCGAGCTCGTGGTGCTCTGTCGCTAGTGTTGCTGTTGGTCATTCTAGCTAGGTGTGAGGCTGCCGCGGAAGCTAGAGGGTGCAGCTACCATCACGCCTTCATTCTGCTGTCTTGGGAATACCCTGAGTGGTAAAGCTGCAGGCAGAAATCGTCCCCTTGGAGTCAGTTGCTCTCTAAGGAGCTTTGTAAAGGCGTAACAGAGTATTATGAGAAACTGTTTCCCCATGATTGTTACAGGCAATATTGCATGCACAAAAAAGTCCCGCAGTTGGAGAATGCTGCAAAGGGGTTTGGCTGTGGTGCAAATGGGGTTGGCTGTGGTGTTTCTCATCCAGTGGCATCACTCCAGGTCTACTTACTGAGCTTCGGTAATCTCTTTACAACAGAGTTACAGTTTACAACAGAGTTACAGGACACAGATTGGCTGCAAAAGACCTCGAGAGATTAAGGTCAGAATACTTCCTCTGTATTTATCACATGGCAGCATTTCATGTCAACTTGTTATTATTCAGGCAAAAGAAATCTTTGAGGTAAAATACAAGAATTGTTGATAATCACAAACATATCTGGAAGTACTACCAGGTTCAAGTTTTCCTGAACATGCTGTAAGAATAGCGGTGCCCAGAAAGAGGAGTTCTCTAACATGAATATGGAAAAAGCAGAACCATAAAGGAAAGCAACCCCGTAACATTCAAAATCTTCAGAGTTTAGCACTTCCAGCTCTCCGTTGATGAGGAATCTCTTTTCTGAATCAGAGCACCAATACCTAAACATGTATCCTCTTTCAGCCTTTTGGGTTTTTTTTTCTGTTATTTGATAGCAATGAGAGGCTTAGATATTGCCTTAAACAATCCAGCTTTTCCTCCCTGTGCGTCCAAAGTGTCTGCTGTTGCAGTTTGAGATGAGAATGCAGGAGGCAGGAAAATAAAATGATAAATAACTCCATATTTCATGTGATACATGAGAATTTGTTTGTATTAATGCCAAGCAGAAAGACTGTGGATTAAACTGTACCCACATGCCTAATAAAAGCTGTGGGTTTTATAAACCTCACTTCCATAAATATTTTTTTAAGGGCAGCACAATCACAGTGCAAAGAGCCAGCTTTGACAAATAGGAAGAAGTACAAACAGTCCTCTAGTGAGAAAGTACCTGAGGCTGGTGCTAATTAAAGACACCCCTTGATGCCTGCTGTCTGAAGAAGTTTCGGTTGCTAAGAAATCACCTACTTCTTGCTCAGGATGAGAGTCTGGTCTTTGTCTAAGAGGTCCTGCTGGATTGCTTAGAAAATTAGCTGCTGCACTACAGAGGGGAACTGAGATAGGTTCCAGCTGATCCAGAAGGTTTAGCCTTCTGTGAACATGGTCTCTTTCAAGCCTTTCCACAAATTCCTCCTGTACTAGATCTCTCTCCATCAGCCACACAGCCTTGTACGCTGTTTCTGACTCTGCTCAGGCACCCGGGCTCACCCTTCTGACTGTGGCTCCTCGACCTCAAGGCCTGTTCTTGTATTGCATGTGCGCAGTGCTGACCGTTGGGTTTTTTTGCTGTGCCTCCTCCACTAGCAAAATACTGACCACTCCAGCATACTGATAGAGCAAGCACAAAGGGAAGGGCCAGGTCTCCTACCTGCCGTGAAACTGAGCTTGGAGGTGGATCAAGAAAAGGGCTAGCAGAGCCCTGAGAATTTAACAGTACTTGCAGAGTATCTCCACCACCTGCTGGCAGAGACAGCTTTTGCTCCTGCAAATATATCGCAGGCTTACAGTGCAGTTACTTGGATGGTAAATGACATTTTACTTTTGCCCTTACAAGAGAGTCTATACTGAGCACACGTGGTCAGATCCAGCCCTTTTCCTTAGGAAAACCTTTGGTAATGACTGACGTTTCCCATTACAGGCAGAGCAAGGGCATTCAGCACTGAGACAAAGTCCTTGCATCCTAGGGGGACAAAAAAAATCTCTTTGATCGTCACCCTACAAGGCTGTAGAGTTTTATGGTACGGCAGCAGGATGGGAAGCACCAGCCGGGGAGGTGTTTCCCCTCACAGTCCCACTGCGAAAGAGGAAGATTTGGCCAGCCTATGAACTACTGAATTGTTGATGCAGGCTCCCTGTGTTGGTTATACTTAAGGCTGGCTCCGTCACTGTAACATCAATTTGATGGTGTTGCAACTTGGCTTGCAAGAGAGAAATGTTTTAGATGTGAATATTTTTTATTTTATTACAAATTAGGCTTTGGACATAAAAATATCCTCATGAATGCTTTGGTGATGAGGTGCCTAATAGCGGCTGAGAGATATTTACAAGTTTGGAAAAGAAACAAATGACATACTTTAAACACTGAAAACAATTTTCAAGCTGTAAGCACAAGGATGAACTCACCACTCCCACTGCACTCTGAGAGGCTTAGATGGACTTTGGGCCAAGCAATTCTGAAGCTAGGAATGGAACGGGATCCTTTATATATATATATTTTTTTATATATGATACAATATATGTATACTGAAAACCTGTGATAGAAAAAAATTGTCTTAATCATCTACTTTACAGATACTGCAAAAATTGGACAGAGCCTTTTCTCGATGCACAGGTTTCGCAAAAGGTTTCTGTACAGTGTGTATAAAATGCTTTTAAAAAACCCATTATAGTCCCATTGTGCTTAGTCAAAACCAGCTGTATGCTCCAGTGAATTCATTGCCTTATTCATAGCTCCAAAAGGTACTGCATGTTGACTTGACACTGCAGAAAGCCCAAGGATTAATGGGGGATTTTGGTGTGAGCACTACCACGCAAAGAGAGTGTATCTAAGCCACCCCACCGCAGGAGATGATCCAGCAGTGGTCAAGCAAAGTGCCCACTGAAATCATGGTAGACCCAGGCATATGGGGCGTGCAAAATCTGTTAAACTGCAGCAGGCTTGCAATGATTTCAGCAAAAACTGACTTCAGTCCAGTTCTGCCGTACATGCTAAGGTCAGCCTAGTCTCATTCCCCCCCACTATCCTACTCCTAATCTCTCATATATTTTGAAGTCCGTTCAGCAAGATCAAGAGGATTTCTTATAAGGCTGCCTCACAAAGATTAAGGCAACTGCAATTTTGGCTCTTGTTTCCAGTTGGTGTTTGCTTCCCGCAGTCCTTTTTGGCGGTAGATGTGACAATACCACGTGTCCCAAGAGGAACCTGCCAAGGGGAGGGAGCAGGTACCTGCCGCTGTTACCTGCTCTACTTTGGTCCCGAGGAACTGGGCAGGTACTACCACCTCTGCAACGATTTGTACCCTGCAGCTGGGGAAGCCACGTGAAATGCAAACGCTGAGTACGGGACTATGTACAGACAGATCTGCTTTGTGCCTGCTCGCTCCCTGTGCCTTGCCTCAGGACCACTGGTGTAGGACCCCAGGGATGGAGGCATTACGTGCCTGGGTTCAGCCTGCTCATCAGGAAACTCTTGACACTGGGAACCGGGTGCACATCATACTGGTGCCTGCGGCGCTCGATGAAGGAAGCCAAGCGGGAGGTATCCAGTGGGATCTTGGAATAGCTGCCGTTGTGTGGCTGCAGCCACGGGTGCTGTAAACAAGTGGCTGCCGTCGGCCTTCTCCTGAAGTCTTCCTGGAGGATAACATTGATGAAATCCCTGGCAGCATGACTCACATCGGAGAAGTACTCTGGCGGGAAGCTGAAATCTACTCTACACACATTGATACAAGTCTCTTCTTTGCTTTCATCCAGGAACGGAGAGACACCACTTAACATGACGTAGGTGAGGACCCCAATGCTCCAGATGTCTGTGCTCAAGGAGACAGGAAGGCCTTGGATAACTTCAGGAGCTGCAAATTCCGGGTTTCCGAGGAGGTGGTGGACATGGTAATGACCTGTGATCTGAACTGCATCTTCCAAATCAATGATCTTGACACGAGGTACTGGGATTCTTAAATCAATTAGTAGATTTTCTGGCTGTTCAAAAGATAATAAAAACTTAATTATATTATATTTTTGCAAATAAAATATGCAGATTTCATTTAGGTTTAATAGCTAATCAAAACTCGCATTTAATCAGACGCGCGAGGTACAGATCAGGGGAGTGCATGACAAGGAACCAGCTCAGCTGATGTTTACACTGCTGCAAATTCAGATCGATGCTGAAATTGCAATGACAATATCCTCTTTTGCATTAGGGCACCACACTGGGATTTTGCGCTTTGACCCAAATACTCACAGTTTATTTTCCCAAACTAATCTCTACAGATTAAGAGCACTGACAGATTTTTGAATTTTGATAAGACTTGTATATCTTTGATCAGTTTATTTAGATTCCATTTGTTTACATGACAACTGGATACATAAATGTGCATAACTTGTAGCAGAAATGTTCTTCATGAAGTAAATATTCAACTTTGCTGCGAGTACCACGTATCCTGGGAGGCACTCTGGTGCGTGCCGTTATTGTTGCTGTCAGTTGACACGGATGGAGCTGCCAGCTCCCTTATAAACACCAGCACACAGTCATGCCTTCCAAGCCAGAGTGCGATTATATTTCATCCCAGTTGATTTTCCCTCTGTTTTACCAACTCTTTCAGTATTTAAAATCTCTCTCTCTCGGTGGGAGATGCTGAGCATTGCCTATACACTTTGCTCCAGGGACTTAACATGGATTTTCCTTCCTTTGTTGCCTCTGAGATGATTTCTGAGTTTACTTCTTGCATGCTCTCTAGAATCCCTTTTCTATCCCATAGCCCCTCATCCTCATGCATATTTTACTGCTGCCTCATGACTATATATACAAAGCAAAGTTCACTACACTGCTGTTCAAATCTCTGCTTGATCTTCTTTTGTGCAGTCTACATCAACAAAATCAACACGTTCTTGAGCAGGATCCTGGGACAAGACAGTCCATGGCTAGGTGTGCTGTCGCTACCAGTGCATCTCCTGCTTCCCACTTAGCAACGGAAGGTGCTTTATATAGCATCCCTCATTCAGGAGAACTGTAAATAGGGCACAGAAATTTGGCTTCCCACCTTGTTTCTGGGAAGTATCTTATGATCAAATAGATAATTCAGTGCAGTTTCTTACCTCCAAGTGATAACTATTTTTTGACAGGTCCTATAAATACAGCAGAAAATACAAACAATCCTACTGAAAGAAACCAGGATGATTTAGCCTTTTGGGACTAATGTTCACATAAGGTACTGTACAAAAGGAATCTTTATTTTGTAGTGGTAGTAGGCAGCAGAAGAATGAAAGCATCACTTCATCTGACATGCCTGGGGGTTGGAGAGTTGAGAAGAGACCTTGGAGCTGGATTGTCCACTATACAAGAAAGTTAAATTCACCTCTCATTTTCCATTTTTAATTGGCATTTAAGTCTGCAAAAAAATTATAGATTACCTGATACCTCTGGCAACCAGAATCAATGTTGCAGATCACAAAACTCAAAACAGTTGATCATAACTTCAATCGCTAATTCTCTGTCATCTACGATAACAGGCATGTTGGCGAGGACAGCAGTACAATGCCAAATCCAGGACAGTACAGTGCCTCCTACCATGTGCGCTAACAAAAGGAGGTATGAGCTGTGCTAGTCTAATTGAGCATGACATTAGAGAATGCCTAAATTTCTTCTCCACAATGCAGCTTGTTCTTCCTCTGAACCTCCCTCTGGGTGTATTTCCCACCCAGTTCCCCTCTCAGGCTCTGCAGCACAATGCAGCATGCTGCTTTGCTTTGTGCCTGCAAGCCCTCCTCACCTCCTGCTGCCTTGCACCCTCCCCTCCCCTTGCTTTGGGCTCTCCAGGGCACTGCTGTGGGTGTGAGGGAGACACGCTCCTTCTGGCTTGCCTGGGCACAAGCCAGCTCTGCTCAGGAGGCTTGGTAGCTGAGTTGGTACAGGTGTGAGCCCAAACCATACCCTGTGGATTTATCTAACTCCCCTTCACTCAGGTGCTAGTGTCATCTCACTCTTATCTCAGACATCCTCCTCCTCCTTCATTAAATTCCTCTTCCAGAAAGCCCTTGGGAACAAACCACTGAATCAAGGAAATAGGTGCATCTCTTGTCTGAAAGAAGAAAAAGACCTTGCGCTGCAGGCCAGTAAGTCCTTTCTCTGGTCAATAGGTCTGAAAGATAGTGCTTGTCCATTTAGTGATCATCTCTTTGGTGTACGGACTGCACCTCCTCCCTGTCTGTGCAGCTGAGAACTCTCTGTACCAGGGCACTGAATAATAGCATCATTCTCTTTTTTTCTTACCTTTATGTCTAAGTGAGCCACTCTGCAATTGTGAAGATACTGCAAGGCTTCCATTGTGTCTCTTATATAGAAAGCGACTTTTTCCTCCATAAGTTCATCATGGTTCATTAGATAATCTAAGAGACGACCATCATCCATCCTACAAACAAATCAAACCCTGCACATTAAAGATCACGTGGTACCTCTAGGAACAGTTAATATTTGAAAACAAAATTGCAGTGGAAACTTTGTGACCTAAAAATGGAGGAAAAGAAAATGCAAGATCTGATGAGTATTTAATGATATCTCAGATCCTGCAGGCCATGCAAGTGGTAGGATGATTAATCCTCAGTTGTTATCTCCAGTCCTTGAAGATTTTAGCAACAGTCTCAAGGTAAACTAATTTGCTTAAGGATGGATTCAAGAGAGGCAATTCCTTTGAAAACAGATCCTCTTAATTACTTGGATTCATCTATCTATTTATAGAGCTGATTGCACAATGCAGAAAAAAAATCACTGACATGTTCAGCTGTTAATATGTTCTGTGGGAAAACTAACCCAATAAAAGTTTTCCACCCAGTTTTATTTATCTGTGTAAAAAACCCAAGCAAATAGCCCAAATATACTTTGTTGGATATACTGTAACAAAGGAGCAGTTTGGATTTTGGTTGCGATTTCCTCTTATGGGGGCAAGCATAGTTGCTACACAGCTCTTTTCACGAGGGAATATTAGAACAATGTAGGCTTCAATCTAGCTGAAACACATTTACTTGAATATAAAAAGTGGACAAAACTGCCCAAATAAATCTGATACTATTCAATGGGACAAACTAACTGCTGACACAATTACCCAAGCTTCACTGGAGTAGGAAACAGTTTTATTTGTCCTCTGAACCTTATTTACTGTGAAGAAAAGGCAGCGGAAGCTGTGCAGAAAACGTCTATTTCATTTGATGTCACAATCAATAAAAAACAGGACGACAAAATCTTTGCCCTGCTGAAGTCAGAGCAAATTTTATCCTTGTCTTTAACAGGGCTGTGATTCCTACCCAGATACTTGAATTCAAGCTCCACGTACTTACAGTTCCAAAACTAAGATGTAAGAAGTAGGAGACTCGTAGGTATCGTGGATAGTGATGTACTGAGGATGCTGTAAGTGCTGTAACAAAGCTGCTTCATGTGCTGCCTGCTCTTTCTTTTTCATTTTTTTACTTATGAATTTTACAGCAACATCTTTCCGGGTGGCTTTGTGAACGCATTTCTTTACTATGGAGAATCGGCCCCTGAAATAAATGAAAAAAAAAACAACCCCACAAAAAATGAGAAATGAAGGGGTTTCATGAATAAATCACACCTAGTTTTCAGTGCAATAACAGACTGATTTTTGAAGTGTTATTTGATTCAGCACATTAATATTTCACCGGGAATCACATTTAACTAGTTGTTCACAACCTTTTCCAACAAAGAACCTCCGTCTCTCACCCTGGATGTAGAGATTCTTTGGGGACTAGCAAACACTGAGAGCAAACGATGTCGCTTTGCTTTGTGCAGCCATACTGATGTCCTCTAACAATCTCCCCTGGGTTCAATTTGCTGCCACTTTTACAGGTTCTATCTCTTTTTTTAGCTGTGGGTCTCCCTTCTCCGGTTGCTTTAACAAAGAGCCCAAACTTTCTCAGCCAACTAAAAGAAAAGCCTTGTTAAATAATCTCTAACCTGTTATTTTGCCTCACTGTTCCAGGCACACAGGAAGAAATTAAGAAAAAAGCTGACAGGAGAGCATTTAGGGAACTCATACAGACTAGTGCCTACTACCATTCCTGGAAGTAAAACTACTCAGTGAAACAGTGTGCTGAACTTGGCCTCTTGTTAATACATTGGTATTCTTTCTACAGAACCAGAGGAAACTCGTCCTTTCAGCCCAGAATTACTCACTTGTGATCTCTGAGCTGGAGAACTAACTGCATTAGCCTGAACTGTTTCCATGCCCTTTATCTGTTGTCTGCACGGAGCACCAAGGGCTGACAACGTATGCAGGGCCTATTTAGGAACCTGTTCAACGGCCCGTCCCAATCAGCAAAGCGCTTCGGCATGTGATTTAAGTCAGTCACATACCTCATGTGCTTCAGCAAACTTGGTCTTTGAGGTTAAGCTTATCCAGACCCAGCAAACTGTCATGACTTCAAAAACTCCAAATCAGAGATGTCAGAGGAGATACCAGCAAGAGCTAGTGGTGGTGCTCAGAGATTTGGCTGCCTAATTGTTCACAAGTCTGCCAGGCTGCAATTCTCGAATCACAACTGATCTTGAAAAACAGGATTTCATCCATATTTTAGCCAGTCTCTGTTTTAATCAGTACTTAACATGCTTTTGCAAGGAGCAACAGCTTTCAAGCTAACTACCCTAAACTTTCCTCCAAGGAAAAAGCTTCAAGCCATTGTTTTGGTGTTTTATTGCAGTGATAAGCAGAGTTAATATTACCTCCCAATCTCATGCAGCTCTGCATAAGCGAGGTCAAAGTTTTCCTTCCATGAAATAGTGGCACCATCAGCAGCAGAGTCTTTGGGAGAACAAAGGACATTCAAGAAAGGATAAAATTAAATATAATTTCCTGTGGACTATAAACTGCATATTTTAAAATTATGGGAGACTATATTACTTAAAATAGCAAATATTACCACTAGGAGTCCAGATTCATACTGCTCAGGCACAGCTCTGATGTGCCGCACCACTAAAAGCCAGAGCTCCCCAGAGTAAGGTGGGGATAAGGTGGATTCAAGTCTGTCCTTGCAATTTTGGGCTGAAAAGGGCCATGTGGACAGTCTAATGGCATGTCTGTGTGTAACTGGGAGGTAGAGCTATGCTGTGTGAGTACTCATTTCATCCAGCGCAGGCTATTCAAGCCAGTCACAGACATAGTTACACATTGGAGCTGCTAAAACATGGGGAAATGTGGGCTCTGCTCACAGCACCGTCATGAGTCGGCTGTACCCAATTCCTGCAGCACCGTGCGTTGGGGGCTTGCCTCCATTGCAGCCTTCCTATGCCGGCTGTGTTGCTCGAGGGGTTACCTTTTGCAAGCTGACTTGCAGACCCCATCTGGGCTTACCAGCAGAAGTCCTGGTGCTACCAACGTTGTGGAAAGGCAGGGAATGCACTGTGGAGCCTGCTGCCCAGAGATGAAGACAAGAAATGGTCTTTGGATAGAAAGCAGGGAGCTGCTAGGAAACAGCAATAGCTTCTGTGACAGAGGGAGGCTGTGAGCCCTGCTGGAGGAGCAGACATGAAAAGCCTTTCTAGTGGCAGGAGCTGGCTCTGAGCATCTCCCAGGCTTTCTTTTGTACTCCTACCAGCTCCAGGATCAACGTTTTTATTGGGACCCATCAAAGCACAAGCCTGTCTCACCATACTGACTGCACAGGTGGACACCTGTGTGCATCGGCCCCGCCTCGCTGCGCCCCACTCACCGTACTCTGGGAGCCTTACAAATTCAGACGGGTCACTGGGCAAGCTGATCCCCCAGGGATTGCTGGCGCTCACTCGAAACTGATACTGGCAGCCTGGGGCCAAGTCCTCGATGACGAGGTACGTGTCCAAAGTTGAGGCTACTGACTGCTGCCAGACTTGCGAGCCTGCATTTTACAATGGGAGAGGAGGACAGGTGAAGGAAACAGTCTCAGTACATGAACTCAGAGCAGAGGCTTTCTCTGCCCAACTCATGCAGTAGCCTGAGAGGTTAAAATCCCCAAGGTTTTTAAAAGGCAATGTTATAGCAGACTGATGTATTTCTGTTGAACCAGAACTGGACCATAGGAAGCTATTTTGTGTTGCAGCCACCTTCCAATCTGGCTAAATGAGGAAACAAGGAAATGCCCCTGACTTGACCGATAGCGATGGAAAAACCACAGACCAGGAACAAGCTGATGTCTCCAGCAGTCTAGCCGTGGCTGTGTACTACAAGTGATGTCTCAGGGCAGCATGATAAGACAGGAATGGAAAGCTGGTTTGATGACAGCTCTGCTATGGGAGAATCGGTAGCAGAAACACTGCAAAAAAAATACAGACAAGGGAGTCCCAGGTGAAGCTGAGACAGGCTGTCAGTGCAATCATGGTGCTTTTGCAGATGAAGTCTTTCAGAAGACATGGTGGCTACACTGAAACCTGGAGCTGCAGGAGAAGAATCGGCTTTCTGAGGCTTAGTATGGGTTTTTTTTGCCGATGAGCAGGATTGCAGAAAAGAAATGTATGACTCTGTCATATGTTTCTGCTCCTAAGAGAAACAAACCCAACCATTGCCTAACCTGTGGCATCCAAAGGAGCAATACTTTATTCATCTGCACAGGGTCACATAACAGAAAAGGACCCCTGGGACACTGAGCCCTGACAGAGCCTATGATTTCTTTCAAGAATATATAAAATTTTATCTTATTTTATTAAGTTCAGGGCTTTTAACCTTTACATTATTTACCATGACCCATACATTTTGTGCACGCTGTGGGCAAATTCTGATTGCCAGGTCTTACAAGGTGAAGGTTGGTTTTACAGGGAAGAGTCAGTGATTCCTTTGGAGTGGGAGGAATACTGAAAATGGAAAACACTGCTGCTTTTTTGCTGTTTTGGTGGCTGTTGTTAATAGAAGAGCTTTTATTCTTTCACAAAAATGCCAGTCACACTGATGGTACGGTGGGGGGGGGGGTCAAGGCAGAGTATTTGCTAAGCAAAGGTATTAATATGATGGAGTGATTAAGTTTGCATGTTTACTAACATGAGGTAGGGATTTTTGAAGGATGAAGGGGAAAAAACAGGCTACATACTTAAGGCAAGGTTTACTGCCCAAGGACCCTCACACCTTTGCAGAAAGAATGCAAAAAGGGATGTGAATCATTTAAAATGCCCTTTTCAAGAGCACATGGCTGTGCATCTTGGGAAAGCAGTGCCTTTAATATTTATTTAATTCTTCAGGGGAAAATAATGGTTGGATTTAAGAACAAATGGATTTCAGAGGTGAGCTTGAAAAGCATGCAGGGATCTGTAACTCTATCCGGACCAAAAAAATAATGAGGCTGCTTTGTTTTTGCATTCCCAGGGAACATCCACCTGAAAGAAGGGATACCATGGTGGTAGAATGCAGATGATGAAAGGATGCCTTAGTGATGGATATGTTTTAGCTTAGCACACTTTACTTGCTGTAAGTGACTGGAGGAAACAGGAAGGTCTGTAATATATGAGAAGATGGACTGGATGATAGAAGGGCTTCTTTTGACCTTAGACTTTGGGATCTGTGAGCAACAGCTAGTGGCACCCCAGTGGTGGCAAGGATGCTTTTGGGACCTGTTGGGCCATAAAAAAGACTTACTTTCTGCCCCTCTACTTCTTTCTGGTGACGCCCCACCTGGAGTAGTGTCCAGCTCTGAAGCCCTCAGCACAAGAAGGACATGGACCTGTTGGAGCGGGGCCAGAGGAGGCCACAAAAATGGTCCAAAGGCTGGAGAACCTCTCCTATGAGGAAAGGCTGAGAGTTGGGGTTGTTCAGCCTGGAGAAGAGAAGCTGCAGGGAGACCTTATTGCGGCCTTTCAGTACTGGAAGGGGGACTCTAGGAAAGATGGGGGCAACCTCTTCAGCAAGGCCTGTTGCGAGAGGACAAGGGGTGATGGTTTTAAACTAAAGGAGGGTAGATTTAGACTAGATATAAGGAAAAAAATTTTTACTATGATGGTAGTGAAACTGGAATGGGTTGCCCAGAGAGGTGGCAGATGCCCTATCCCTGGAAACATTCAAGGTCAGGTTGGGTGGGGCCCTGAGCAACGTGATCTAGTTGAAGATGTCCCTGCTCACTGCAGGGAGGTTGGACTAGAGGACCTCTAAAGGTCCCTTCCAACCTAAACCATTCTATGATTCTATGATATGTTGTTCTCATTCTCCCAGGCAGCAAGCACAGCTCAAATGACTTACCTTCTTCTCTGTACTCCACAGTGTAGCCTGAAATGGTGCAATTGCCTGTACTGGATGGGGGTAGCCAGCGTAGGATCACAGAGGTGCAGCTTCTCTCCTGAGCAATGGGGCGATTTGGGGCAGCTGGGACACCTTGGGAAGAGAAAACAAGCACCAAGTCCAGCATCATGTCAGCAAGTGCTAGGGCTTTACTCTGCAGATCACATGTATCAGGTCACTACGAGGCAGCTGCACCTTGCAGAGGGAGTGCTCTGGTTTATACTGGGTTACCAGCCCAACCAGAGGAAAGGCAATATCCTGGTCCTGTTCACCTACCACCACAGGTCTGAGACCTCCATACTAGCAGCTGGGAGAGAACCATGCTGCTTGCAAGCTCTGGTGCCTTGGCATGGTCTCACGGTACTACAGGGCAGGGGAATATCTTCTTGCTCACCACTGGTCGGCTGAACTGTGACGCCCCAGGGAGGTCCCTGTGAGAACAACCGGGAAGATTGCCCCTTGGGTGCAGAGGATCTATCTGAGCTCAGCTGCTGTAAAGGCACCCTTTTACCTTTTTACCTGTAAAGGCACTTTTTACCTGTAAAAGGAACCCTTTTATCTGCCGCCTTCTGCTGCTAATTTTTGCTCCAGCTCAAGACCTGATGTAAAACCCATGGAACTGAGGAAAACAAATATTCTCATGGACTTCACCAAGCAGCGAGTGAGGTTCTGGAGGTGGGATGTCACCATGAAATGTCCAAAAATGACACAAGAAAGCCACTCAGAATGTTTCTGGGTGTATGGCGCTTGGTATGTTTGGCAGCAGATTGACAAATGACCAGTAATTCTTCTGTGTTTTGCTCAGGGCTCCCTTCAGCACAGGAGTAGCTAGTGCAGCCACTAACTTGCTTGGATAAATTGGGGAAATTATGTCTCTAGGGCAGTTTGTGAGACCAAATGAATGGAATTCTAAATGCTTGTGACAGCCCTGCATCTGTAAGTCACCAGTTAGACATTAATCTCTGTGCCATCCCCTTCAACGCAGCACAGATCCCTTCCTGGAGCTGGAGGTCATTTCATATTCATTAGAATTAGATGGGTCGCTAATTACAGTGCTGAGAATTCAGGCTCAGAGATGTGTCTCTGAGTTGAGTCACTGCAGAACAGTTCACCCAGGCCAAGCATTACACCTCCTCTGTCCCCTGCAGAGAAGGGGAGGCTGAAAATTGGTGTCACTGGATCCCAGGTCCCCCTGCTCAAGGCAGGCTCTAAAGCACAGAGCTCCCTGCAGGCAGCCAGGCATCATCCCCCCAGGGGCTTGGCAGCCCGAGGGAGCTCAGCTTTCCCCTGCCGATCTTACCGAGCCTCTGGGAAGCGGCGCTGCAAGCAGGATGCAGGAGCTGAACCAGTGCCAATGCATTTTCATTTCCCAGTTGTGATGCTTATGATCAGATGGCTTAATCAAGCGCAAAGAGTCTGCAATGCCTTCAGCCATCAGTGGGAGTCTTGGCTGAGGAATGGTTGTATGATTTTAATGTCTCAATTCACCTGGCACAGCTCCACGTCCAACTGCCTTTGCACCACCTATTCCTGTGTGCTCCCAGCCCCCACCAAGCGACCCCATACAGGAAAAATCCTGGGTGTTAAGGTCAGATGCACTACCTTGAACTTTGATGGTTGCAGAAGTTGACACACTTCCATGTTCATTGGTTGCCACACAGGTGTAAATGCCGCTGTCCTGAGGCATCACGTTGCAGATCTTCAAGGTGAGCTCCCCAGAGTCACTGTGGAGGCAGGAAGCCCCGATTATAAAGCGTTGCTTCACTTGCTAATGCTTTTTATACCAGTTCCTGTCCTGCCTCATTACAGACACCCGTGCACACAAATCCTGCTAACTCATTTGAAGGACCATCCCTCCAGCAATCTGGTACCCAAACACAACCCCTCCATATGTCAGGATTAGGCTGTTAATGAAACCTTCGAGCAGAATGGTCCATATTGCCTGCCAGGCAAATCTACTTGTCTGCTGTGGCCTCGGAGGAGATGGGGAAGGATCACTCAAGCAGCAAGCAAAGTACAGGATCTGAACAGTTGCTGTGCCTGTCCAGAGCTGGATGCTTAGACTCCATATATTGGGAAAGATTTCCCGAGGCACATCTTTCCTATCTTGGGAGATGCTAAGTTGCTGTGCCTCTGCAGTTAAATCCAACACACGCCAGACAAACTGGGCTTCCTGCAGATGCAGAAGGTAGTCACACAGTGCAGGGTGCCTGACATTTCTGGGAAGCTTCAGACCCCTGGAGCATGTGCCATTGATCTAATGAGGCTGCCAGGCCCCCAGTCAGAAGGCTGGACATCTCACAACAGCTACAGATAAAGAACATCAGCGCCAAGTTTGTGAAAGACATTCAATCTTTGGGCCAATCTGAGCAAATAAACAGCTCTATGGAGTCTAGTGAATTTATAGCAGGTGTGTACACAGTCACTCTGGTTTGCACATTGCAGTCTTCAATATGCAATTTAAGGGAGTTGGCCTGAATGAAAGGATTTTTCTTGTGTAACTGCTTTAGCTGTACTGGAGACCCAGCTTAGAGCCAACTATAAATTCCCTTGATGGCAAAGGTAGACTAGTTCTTGAATGCATAATCTATCAGAAACTGGAGAAGGACTTGGTTGCCAGTATAACTGCCTGGACGCTGCATCTTTTGCTGGTCTGACTATGCTGCTTTAAAACAGGATAGAAATAACCCCTTCCCCCACAGTACAGACACTCATGCCAGCAAGATTTGTAAGACAGCCACTGATCTGCTGGGCCTCTCCTTGGCCGGCAGTGTCTTCACTGAAAAACAAATAGGAGTAACAAGACAATACAAGTACTCATAGTGCACAGGGAGCCAATGCACAGGCGAAAGACTGTGATGGAAAACAGAACCCTGTACAGAAATATCCCCCCATCCTGAAGCCTAAAGATAAGGCACTAGCAATCTACTGAGTAATGGCTAAAAAGACAATTTTGGGTGCTCTGGGGTGGCTGCACAAGCCAATGGTCTCTGAAGGAAGCTCTTGATCAGATGTAATTCTTTTTTTACTGAACATGTAAAATCCCTTCTCTCTCGGTGTTCATTTTTCACTCTCAGTGGCTTTGTACTCCCTGGATTCAGCTCAGCCTGAGCCAGAAGCACTGAAAAGTTTGCATGAAAGATTGCCTCCTGGAGTTTTCCACTGCAGTTTGGCCCAAATTGCTTATATAAGCTGCAGATGAGCATCCAGCAGCAGGCTGTTACCTGACCTGAATTCAACTCCAGATCTTTTCGGATCTTACCAGTGCTTGTTGTAAAGATGGTTTTCCTCGCCCCTAGCTGAGCCAGGATCATCATGACAAGCATCTTTCTGTCAGAGCACAGCCAGATGTAGCCTTCCCAGGAGCACATGTAGGCTCTTCTACATGTGCTGAGGAAGGGCTCAGGAAGACTGCAGGAGTTACCACCTCTGCCCGTGAGATGAGAAAAAGCCCAATGATATGGGTATTGCAAGACGGTGAGGGCTTGTTCTGCTCGACTCCCGTTACTACCACAGGTGAGCATGACATCAAACTCAAGCAGAGAACATGGAGGCAGTATTCACCAAACTAATGTTGGATACATTGATTGTTTGCAGCTGGCTCAGGAGGTCATGGCCTCCTGGGGCAGAGCACAACCAGAGAGCAAGCTCATGACTGCCAGCAACACACTCTGTGGATATAGTTTCTGTGGGAAACTATAGAACTACCAAAGCCCCAAAGTTTGATCCTTTCTAGCTAACCTGTGGTGCAGCAATGTGCCAGTACACCATGCCAGACTTGATTAACTGTATTTATAATGAGCCTTGTAGCCTGGCTTGTGCCGTATTTGAGGGCAACATGACCATCATGACCAGCTATGCTGGGATCCAAAGGCAGGACCTTACCAAGATGACACCGAGTAAGTGGCTGTGCTGTTGTCATTGTCAAGAATGTTTTGATCTGGTCCTTTCCAGGTTATTGTTGGTTTGGGCCGTCCACAGACTTTGCACTGCAGCATCACTGTGTCACCGAGCAGGCAGGTGATGTCCACTAATGGCACAAGAAACTCTGGAGCCACTGGAAAAAACACGGGAACACAAATATGACACCTTCTTTTAATCTACAGGAGAGGATGTTCCCTGTACAAGTCTAGAGAATACATTATGGGATCAACTATGGGATCTGGGTCCCAAACAGCTGGGGGTCCTGGGATTATGTTACCAAAACTCCCCCTTCACTAAAAGCCAGACATCAGCAGCTCAGCAAAGGAGGTAGTGGGCACTGTCCACCCTCCCAGCTCTGTGCTCTAGCAGGAGGGCAAGCCTTTGTCAAGGTAGGTTTGGGGTTTTGGTCTTGCCTGTGGCCCCAGGCTATCTAAGCCAAGCAGCCAGCAGAAGGACCACTTTCCTGGGGACTGAGCAGTGGAGGGCTGCCTTCGCTGTAAATGCTGATGGGTGCAGAGCATTCTGGTGCACCAGAGTAAGTCAAAGCTGCTGACTTGCCCTTCTGTGCCAGTCGGTGCACAGTTATCCTTAACTTACCTTCTTGAATGAAATTGGGGTTGATTATCTGAAAAATACAAAGAAATAAAAGTATTTATTTTTCTGGACAGTGACAGAGACATCTGGTTTCACAAGGTACCATGATGAACCTGACCAGAACTGCAGAAGCATTGACCAGTGGCTACAAACAACCTCTAAAAACCTGCAGATACAGGAAGCTCTAGTGACAACTGAACAAGCCTGTGCACGGCTGGGAAAGTAAATGGAAGCTACAGCTTCTTGAACTCTGATGAAGCATCACAGATAACAGCCACAGCACTAAGGCTGAGGAGGGTGCACATGCTTTCTCTTTGCTTGGGTGATAATGCTCAAGCCATTAATTCTTCCCAGAGGTGGTTTGTGCCCCCCTGCCCCAGCTCCAGACCCACATCACACAGCACCTGTAGCCACCACGCACCTGGGGCATCTCACCAGCACTCTGGCCACTAACGAGCTTTGGGGAGATGTCTTTTAACTTCTGCTCAGCTTCAGGAGAAAAAGCAAAGCACTAAATCAGAAATACTGCGTTCTTTTTGGCTACTGGCAAGTGTCAGTCCTGCAGCAACTCGTGGACCTTCACAACAACTAAAATTTTACTCATTTCATTGGACTACTGAAAACTTGAAAGTAGTTTTGGATAACTCTCAGTTATCTAACTAGTTCGATAACTCTCAATTTATCTAGCTAGTTAATTGATCAAGTTAGCAAATCTTGAAAAGCTACTGTCTCTCCATGGCCTATATATGCCAAGTACCTCACGCAACCTGGAAGCAAAGTTGAGAAAAGCAAAGACAATGCCACTAAATTCTTACACACAGCATCAACCCTAACTACATAGTGGTGTACAACAGTATAGAGGTTTTAGCCTCATTAACTAGTTTAATAATCTCATAAGGCCTTGTTATCCAAAATCAAACTAAAACTTTTATATCAAGCACCATAAACACCAGTGTGGTTTATCTTACCTTAAATATCTTTGTTACTATCTGTTTCTATGCCAATGAAGCAGTGACCTAATTTGTGGCTTGCCAAAGCTGATGGGATGTATTGCAGAGCCTCAGAAACCAGGCCACAATGCAGAAGCAGTAACCCTTCAAAATAACATAGCTACGTCTCCAAGATTTATATTTATATTTTGGCTTTATAAATAGTTTTCCAAGGTGAACGGCTCAGGGTGCCATTCGAGGAGGCACTTGAGCATATTCAGGTTCATTTCAGTTTCATAGCCCTTCTTCATAGCCCTGGGCAAACCTCTGGTACCAGTACTGAGACCTCAGGGTCTGCTTTCCCCTGTCACCACCAGAAAGCTCAAATGAACCAGGCATAACATGGACTCACCACTCAGAAAGGTTCATTTTTTTTCCCCATAGAAACATACCTTACATCAACAAATACCTTGCCATCTGAGACTGAGACTATCCTTTGCCCTAGCAATAGGCAGAATTCGATCCTTTGGGACACATCTACAGCGAACACAACGTTCACAGTACCGGCTCAAACAACTGGTCAATGCCACTGCTTTACACTCTGCACTCCACAAACGAGTAGGGGCTGCTGCTTGTCGGCAGAGCAGGTTTCAGCCCCTACCATGTAGCCAGTCAGTCTTAAAGGTCTGTATCTGGTGGGCAAAAGTGTGATGGTTTGGACTCTCACATGATCCTAAGAGCACTGAGAATTCAAATGTTTCATTCCCAGCATCCTGGAAGGAGCCAACCTCTGACTACATCCCTGGAGAGGACTCTTTGAGCACTATTATTATAATTAGGGCTTCTTATATTTTAAAGCCATGTTGGGGGCACCTCTAAGGTGGGGAGGGTGCAGGACAGCATGCCACCCCCATGATGGCATGGCTTGGCTTGGCAGGCAGGAACCTGAGCAGGTAAGAGAGCCAGACAGATCTTCCTCCTCCTGGCTGCACCTCCTGGCCGCACCTCCTGGCCTTGGTTTCACTTGCAAAGCCCGAAGCCCCATCTGAAGGGTACAGCTGGGGCACCAACGCCAGGATGTGGACCTCTGGCCAGCCACCCTGAGAGCCTCTGAGAGGGTCCAGGACCTACATATGGCCCCCTGGATCCCCTGGGCAGGAAGAAATTGGGGCGCAAGAGGGCACTGGATGAAGAAGAACATCTCTCCCACCTGTGCATGTGGAAAAGGAGAGATGGAGCTTCATGATTAAGTTGTATTACTCACACAGCACAGCAAAGGAAAAAAATCTGTTCTGTGGATAACCACTGCTTGTCACTTTTCACTCAGTGAGACCATCTTATCAGCTAAGTAACCCCAGGCATCAGCTCATTTGCACATACATTGTCATTTTTCTAGCTTTTGTCTTAACTGGAATACAACTCTATCCTCTCAAGCTCTCCCCTTTCTTCCCTGCAGCATGCACTAAATTCCGTTTTTATTCACTGATTTCCATCCTTGTAGGATTAGAGACTGGGAGAAAGAATGCTCTTAACACTTTGTATTAATGTTATAACTCTAAAGGATTCATTAGAAGATGCAGCTCCAATGTTGAATGTAAGAGATATATCTATAAATAAATAATGCTACATTTCTAAATGACTTCCAAGGCACAATAATTTATAATAATTGCCTTACCAATGTTTTTTTCCCCTGGCTCACCATGGGAATATCAGAAAGAAAATTACCTCTGCTAGATAATATTGGAAGACTCTATGAGTAAAATTTACATTTCTTTTGCTAAAACTTAATCTGTTAATTAATAAAATGTTACCTAACAACACCCCCCAGCCATGTTGCAGCTTTAGCCTGCTGTAAGCTTAGACAAAAATAAAAGCCTATTTGCAAAGGAATGTTTAAGTGCTATTGAAGTGATTTAATACATTACTTAATTAGGGAACAAGATTTGGTCTACTTTGAAGGAGGGGGGTCAAATGATGGGGTGGGAAGTGCAGAAATAAGGAAGCAAAGGTTCACAGCCAGAGCTGCAGCCAGAGGCCAGTTCCGTTGGCTCACATGTCCGCTCCCAGGCCGGCCCCAGGGGTTTGCTGCCTCTCTCTGCAGGCTGGCCCGGTTTCCAGGCTATGGGCGGATGGCAGAAGATGACAGACTCCACAGAGCTCTAGATTAAGTGCAAGACCTTTGGAGATGATTTCTTCATTTGCCAAATAGGTTTTTAATCCCGTGGGTGGAAAGGAGGCCTCCAGAGCATGGCCCCGCTGCCCTCGGAGGATGGGAGCTCACGTACTGCTTGCCTGCACAGCCTCCTGCCGGTGCTGGGGATGGTTTCCCTTACGGACGGACTTGCCAAGTACCTCCCAGAGCCTCTTGAAAATGACGCTGTGTGCAAAAAGCTGGAAAATCTGTCAAAATCCATGCAAGTAACTCTTCCCAATTTTATTCCTCTTTCTCCAGGCCTTCATAGGGAGATGAAAGCCAGACCGTGTTGCTCTGAAGAGCAGAAATCCCTGCCAGCAAGGGGCCCTGGGTGGGTGGCTGGTGAGCAGGGTATGGTATGTGCACTGAAATGGGGATTACAGGCAAGGGGTCTGCAGTCCCCCAGCAGCTGCCAAGGCTCGGGGGCCAGCATGCTGCACCTGCGGCACACGAAATGCCAGATGCTCGCATGGGCAACATGGTGGGCTCCAAATCCAAGGGACTTCTCCCTTAGAGAAAAGGAGGTGAAAGACCACCCTCTCCACATGTTTTCCCCCTTTTAAAAGCCCCTGCTTGACCTAGGGAGCTCCCACACAAGCCAAAGGGCAGTGGTTGTGTTTGTGGGGGTGATGCAGGAGCCCTGCCTTTGGCACATCACTTACTCAGGGAATGCTCTGCACTGCTTTGAGATTACCAGGTGGAAAAAATCCACCCTGCTGGTTATGTGGCTTTTGTGGAGTTTTACTTTTTTTTCTCTCTGAAAAGCAATGTAAGGCTCAGCCCTGAAACTCCACTCAGTCTGTAGTGGTTTGAACGAGGATCTCACAGCCTGGCCCTCAGCCAAGCATCCCCAGCCATGGCAGCCATAAGCTGGGACTCACGCTGACAAAGGCTCCCTGAAGAAATCCCAGAGATCACCACCTGCACCACTGTGGCTGCCAGTCTGTCCTGGGCGTGAACAAACTCATGGGGATGGAACTACCCAGTGCAAAAACTTCTCACACCATCTTCAGCATCACTCCACACCAGGCAAATGCAAACCCTAAGGGATGAAAGTGGGTTGGCAATGCAGTCACTCCTTAGGTAAGAAACACCAGCTCATTTTTCTAGGGACATAAATTTAGTTGAAATGAGATAGATTTATCTTTTCCATTGGATGAAATACCTGTACCCTGGTCCAGGGTAGGTGAAAACTTGTAACACTCCCTCTGTGGCCAGGAGAGTTTCTGTTTCCCATACAATGATGGCTGAAAATGGAAACCCCACACAAGGTAACAGAGGCAGACCATGAAATGGCCTCTGCTCAAGTGATGTGGGGTCTAACACTAACCAGGCAAAGACAGGGACCTGGAGGGAGTGGGGGTGAGACAAAAAAATGGGAGGACAGCTTGTTATTCAATAAAAAAGCCAGAAATAGACCTCGCTTCTCCTGCCTCCAGCCTGTGCTGTTTCAGGGCTTAAATCAAGAAAGGCACAAAAAGTACGTACTTGAATGCATTTGTGGACCTGCAGAGATCTAAGAGGCTTAGATCTAAGTGACTTAAGTGTAACAGTCAGGCTTTAGAAAAGCAGCATAGGTGCTGCACCCGGCAACTCAGTTCTTTGCAGTACTGGGCCACTTTTTTACTGTTTTGTTAAGCTCATGTTATAAAGATAGAAAGGCATCTGCAGCAGTAGCAGCAAAGGCCTCTTGCAAAGTGTCACTGACTGCCCTAATTCTTAGCAACAGCTCATCTTTCAATTCTGCACATATGCTGTATTTGGTGGGGAGAAAGAAAGAAATCATTCTGCAGTGCCAATGGCCAAGCCTGAGACACTCTGCAAGCGCAGCTTGGCTGCCTGGGGGGGCTTCCTGCCTGGGCCAGGGTTTGCTTCTCTGTTGCAGAGGTGCCCTCACCATGCCTAACCCACCTCCCTGGAGGAGATTTGAGCCCAGCCCAGATGCATTCAGTGCACAGAAGGCCCCAGCAGATGCCCAGATTTTTCCAATGGCACATTTCAGTCCTCTTTTAAGGGAGTGCATCAGAAACAGGAGTCAGAATATTTTTTCCCCCAAAGCATAAAGCTAGGCTGCAAACCAAGTCCTCTGTAATAAGATCCATGCTTTATCTAAACGGTAGAGGGCATGTTTACTCCAAGACAAACAGCTCAGCATTTTTTAAACACTTCATGGTACTTCTTGTTCACCGCGTTAAAATAAATTATTGACACATTTGCACATGCTGGTAGTGGGGTCAGCAGCATGCTCCTTGCTTCCTCACTCAAAAAAAACCCCCCAACTTAATGATTCTCAGAAAAAAATGAAATTAATTATAGGGGAGTTAAGCCAACTCTAACTTGTAGGAAAAGATCTATCAAAATATCTTCAACTAGGTCAACTTTTACTTTGAGACTTTTGGGGGGACAAGCTCACAGTGTCACCAGACTCCCCTCCCCCAAACAAGAAATTAACAAGATAAATTTCTTGATAAAAGGAGCAAATAAGGATCCTGCTACACATGGATAGATACCATGAAAGGGAAAATTGAATTTAAAATGGGAGAATGGTATCTGATGAAACATCCCATGGCATCAGACTTTTGGTGGGGATGTGGGATGCCTTCTGGCACCCAGTGTGTATGGATGGGGTCGGCTGCCTTTGAGACTGACGGAGAAGCCACAAGGGATGCTGACTGTTGTACATGCCTCCGTGCAAAGCAGAAGTCCTCTTGCCCTCAGCACGCCCTTGCTGAGAGGCCCTAATGGCTGGTATGCTTCAACAGCTGTAGCTGTGGGGTGTCTCTGGTACTCCAAGCACCATGTTGTAGCACTCTACCCCCTTCTGCAGATGAAGTAGGTCTTTTCCTCCTCTTCCAAAAGCTAAACCACAGCACCTGCGCTGCCAGCTCAGGCTATGTCACACCTGATGAGCCACCTTCCTGCTTGGTCTCAGCAATGCCTCCCCACTCAGGGCAGCAGGACAGCCCATGGGCAGAAGGGCAGTGGTGTCGCCCATGGAGGCCACCCCATGGACACATGGGAGGTTCTCAGGATTGTACTTGTTCACAATGTGATAACAGTCCAGGAAAGGCTTTCTTATCAGTATTGTACAAGATCTCACAAAGACAGTATGTTAGATCTGCTCTGGAGATGGACAGCTCAAGGCAGGGCGTGAGGGCATTTGGCAAAAGCACTTGGGAATTCTTGGCCTGAGCTGAGTGCTGACTTGGAGCCAATGCTGTATCCACTGAACCATTACTTACTCAACCACTTGGACTGTGGGGTTGCTAACACAATATTCTTCCCTACAGTATGTCTCCTAGTTCTTATCTTGCTCTAAATGCCTCTGAGTACTTCTTAACATGCTAAAGTGTCGTAACTGGAAAAAAAAAAAAAAAAAAGATTATGAAACCCAGCTTACATACCGTGGCAATAGCCAAGCTCACTAATCTAATGATGGCACTTCCACTGACTCAGGGTGGGCCTCGACTTCATCCCTCCTTTGCACAGCTAAGAAACTGGAACAAACATTAGACACTTGGTGACAACTGTGTGTTGGTCAGGATTACTTGTAACACAGTGCAGGCTGGAGTCACGCTGGGCGAAACAAGATGTCTGGAGCCATCAGATCCCTACATGTGAGGTCCACCCCAAAGCCTTGAAGGGCTGCTGCTGAATTAAGTGAGGTTTAGGTCAGTAAGGTCTTCTGACTGCTGAAAGGACAGTCACTTAGACAAGAGAGGTAGCCTGATGGCATCTGCGCAGCTGACTTATGACCCCGTCAGCAACAGCGAAACCTCATGAGATGTTACAACACAGAATTGTAGGACAATTAGTTGTGTCATTGTCCAGGACCCCAGACTTGGGTGTGGACAATATTTACTGATTCACAAGGGCATACACCTTCTACCCAGAAGCAGAGCTGCCTGTCCCTGTACAATTAGCTACAGACATGTGGAAAGGGAGTCTCTGATCTTCCTTAAATATAGGTTACTCCTATCCCTCACATGGCTACACAGGCGCCTTAAGTGCCTGCTCCTATACTCACATGCCTAACAGGTGAGTTTGCTCCTTCTGTTTTGTGAACCAACAGTGCAAGGCAGAAAACGGGGGGGGGGGGGGGGGGGGGGGGGAATTGCTTCCATCCTTGTGCGCTTTCATTACTTATTAATAAAGAGAAAATAAACAGCCACCAAGAGATACTATTTCTATTCATCATTACAATGAATGGAAAGTTCTCCAGGACCAGCATGTCCCTGTGTAGGCAAAAACACAGGAATAACATTTTAGCTCTTTTAAACAGTCACCCAGTATTTAAGTTTCCTGCTCTCACTATGTATGTTCATCACATTTCTTTCTTTTTATGTTTCCCCTTGAAACAAAATAAAGCCAAAGCGCTTCAGAAATCTGGAATCTACTGCACAGATTTGTAGTCTAGTGGTATTTTATAAACAGTGAGCAAAGCTGAAAGACCACAGTAGCTGTGGGACATCACGGACACTACGGCCAGCTTACCAACCTCTTGAGCAGGGAGTAGGCTGGAAGTAAATTGCACTGACATTTCCAAGTAATTAATAGGGCTGCTTTGTATTTAGAGGCTGCTGTCTCTGTTCCAGCACTGGGTGCATGTTCTCATGCATGATGAGAGGAAGAGGGATGTCAGGGGTGACAGTCCTATAAGAGAAGCCAGGTGACTTGCCCTGTTATTACATGACTGTAATAACAGCTACAGACAACCCCTCCTTAATGGCACAGGTAGGGCCTCATGCACCTTTAAATGTTGATGGCCAGGACACAGCTCTCCTACCAACTCTCCCAGTGTCTATAAAATTGGTCATGAGCTGTGCCAGGTGTGAGGACAAGGTCTTCCCTCTCCTTGGGCAGCCAAGTCTCCAGCTCACCTGGGAGCTCACCAGCAGCTCCGCTGGGATGTACCATGCTGAGTAGGGAAAGGAAAACCAGGTGAACTACTGATTTTCAGTGCACACACAGGTCGAGGTGGAGGGGTAGCACAGCTGTTTAAGAATTATTTAAGCCTAAAACACAAAGCCTAAAAGACCCAGTGAAGAGCCCTCAACCAGGATCTGGCAGAGGAAGAAGCTTGCCTTGCCTCCATTTTAATGAGAAAATACTTTAGCTCCCAAGGCCTTAATACAGTCCATTTCTCAACATGTTTGAAAAGGAGCATGAAAACACTCATAATAAAGGGAAAGGGAGAACAAATGTGCCTTCCATTAGCGAATACCCCAGATCTTTACAGACTAGACTTCCCCATGGCTGCTTCTAGGGCTGTTTCCCTCATCAGCATTTTAGCAACCTGCCCTTGCTCTGCTCCTTCTGGATGACTTTGTTTCATTTATTGGCAATCCCTCCCCCGTGACATTTGTTAGCTGGGCCACCGAGCTGACTGCACTCACTCCAGGCTGCAGATGTACTAAAACCAGCACAAGGTGAGGGCTGTGCTGCTCCTTGCAGGGCAGTGTCACCTTAGGTTGGTGTTAAGTCACGCCCAAAATTGAACTCCCTCTGCCATTTTAAACATTTGCTCAGCCCCAGAGAGTTTTGCTCAGAGGCAGACTTGAGCTTTCCAAGCCATGAGGAACATTGTGGCTCCTGCGGACTGCAGTGCAGTGCAGTGACACTGTCGCCTCTGGTAAGTGACCTGGAAGGTGCAGGACAGGGTTTCTGAGTGTAAATCAAGTCACATACCAGGCACATAGTTACTCCCCAAGTAGCAACTTCATACCACAGCCAAGACTTCAAATTAGTGTCTTTTGGTTTAAATAGAAAGGGTTACCTCTTGAACTGAGGAGCAGGCAAAAACAGTAGACTGTACTGTGGTTAAAAAACCCAAATCAAACAAACAAAAAACCCCACGGGAACATGCCAGAACTGACTAGCAATGCTGACAGTGTAAGGACTCCACTGACAATTTTAAAACATCTGGTTTTCGTCCTATTGAGCAAAATCAAAACACAGAAATCCTCTGCAAAAAACCCAGTAATTCTCACCCAGCTCTGCACATTATGCCTGTATCTCAGCCACGTTTTACTCCACAGGGCAATTTCCAATGATCTAAAGCTTACACAGACTTATGTGCTGTATCTGGGCACCACCTTATAACAAATACATATACTTGTTGTTACCTGTGATTGGCAAAATGCTCTTTGAAAATGCAAACACACTCCTGAGAATAATGCAGCTTTAGCGGTAAGCACCATTCAATCTCCAGGATGTCAGCTGGGTCAAAAGCTTTCCTTTAGTACACATCCTCTTCTCAAAGATGTGTTTATTGACGCCAACACAATCAAAATAAAAGAGACCCTTCAGGTTAATAGCCGAGATGGTGCATCTCAGTACACTTATCCCTCTTTTTTTTTTCCCTCCAGGAGGAAGAGCAGCTTTCTTTCGCAGGATGTTTATAGTGCAGCCTGGCTGACAGCATCCCAGAGATCTCCTAGGACATGCAGATATCCTTGTTCTCAATGACCTGCCCTGTCATCTCCACAAACCACTTCCGTCTCTCTGCCCCTTGTCTTTGCCTGTTTCAGTAGGAAGCTCTTTCAGCTGTGGTACAACATATACAAATGCTTGGTGCAGTCACAATACACAGAAAAAAATGGGTCCTGCAAGTTATTAATTGAGGAGAATCAGATATATAACCCTTATGATTTTAAGCTCCTTCAGGTTCTCTCAACAAGGCATGTCTTGGTCAATCCACTAGAACTGGTGGTTTCACGCTTGTGTGATGCATCACAGGTTGCGTCCACCTATCTGCATCAGCCTTGTCTGTGACAGGGGTACATTAATGCAACCAGTTTTACCATTCTCTTTCAGTACCTTATAGAAATGCAGTTTCCCACTCTACTAGGAGAAAAAAGAGACATTGTCTTTTCTGATCTCCTAGGTAAAGCACTAGTTGTATTTGCTCCAGTGATTTATAACACAAGCCTGACTAGCAGCTCAGCACGTATTGCCAGGGCAAGGGGTGTTTGTAATATAGAAAGCTGCTATGTTTATTGGCAGTTGACATGCATGGCATGCATTATCTCATTGAATGAAGTCCCGGGTGGGAAACAGTGACTGAGGGTGGCTATGTGAGCCTCCAGCTCAGCAGGAGCTTGATCCTCAGCTTCCTCCACTGCTCCCATCACAATGGCAGCTCAAGCTCCAGTTCACCGCTTGGCAAAACCAGAACTGGTGTTTTGTGTGACTCACACTTCATTGGCACATATGTCTATGAGTGATACAGACCCACCAGCTCCCCTTTCAGCAAAGGCATTTCAAAATGGGCACATGTTCTTGGAAAAAAAATAATCACAAGGATAATTGTCTCTACCTCCATGCTAGTATTGGGGTCAAGGTCATCACACTCTGATTCCTCTGAGCTGTTTGTCTCCTTGTTTGGCAGCATGAAGAGGAAGAAAGAGAACAAGAGATTAGAAGAAAGATTGGTTAGACAGAGCAGAGCCGTACAGGAGTTATGAGCAGCATGGAAATGGGTAACAGTACAGAAAATGCTCTATAAAACCAAACAGAAAACAAACTGACAACAAAAAAGGGGAAGCAAAGGCAAAGACATGCTTTTGCCAAAGAAGAGGCAGTGATTCTGCAAGATGTTCAGGTAGTAAACACAGCGAGGAAGCAACAGGAGGAAGAACTGTGGCCACCATGCTGGAACAACTGCTTCCCTCAGGCCCAGTCCTTCCCCGGCTGAGTGCAGGGGTGCAGGGTGGCTGTGCAGTGGGTGCGACGGGCGCCTGGGTTGCAGTGGCAGGCTTCCTCCCTTTGCACATGCCATGGCTATTTCACTAGGCTTACAAGACAGAAAGCCTCTGCAAAGGAAAACACTTAATCATGGGCTATTCCTGGAGAGGGGTGGATCCAAAGGACATGCTCAAGTGCTTTCCTGAATCAAGGCTGGGCTTTGGTTGTGACAAAATCACAACAAGTGTTTGCTTGCCTCTGTTGGGAGGGAAAGCCCCAGATTAGTCCTGAGCAGGCCTCATGGTCGGTTTATAGGGGTGGATCCTCTGAATTGGAGCACAGTAGTCAGGCACCCAGAGCAGAAGATGGAGCTTAACCCCACAGTTCTCACCCTTTTCCATACTGGGAGATCTCAGAGAGAGAGAGACAGACACAGACACACACACACAGACACACACACACACAGACATACACGAGACCCTCTCCTGGCAAGACAGAGTCAGCATCCCTGCCCTGTCTGATAATATGGAAAGAAAAAGAAAATTGAGACCATCTCCCCAGACCAAAAATCTTAAGCATCTCAAGGTTGAGAACCCCTTATCTTAAGATGTGCAGAAATATTGGCCTAAAGAAAACTCATCAACTTCAGCAAGGCCATTGGCTCACCCAGTGACTTTCTCACTGCTGCAGCTGCTCCGATGGAGCTGCAGGTTGGGCTAGATCAGAGGTCAGTAAATCATTATTGTCCCAATTTTAAGAACAGTTATGTATATAGTTGGTCTTTTAAATGAAGATTACTTACTTGCATTTGGGATGCCAGGAAAAAGAAAACGAAAAACAAAGGCTGCATTTTATCTTGCATGCAAAAATCCTGCTAAAATGGATACTACAAAAAAGAAAAAAAAGATAACTGAAGTGGAAAAAAAAAACAAAAAACAAACCCAAAATCGCTGCTCCCTCCCTCTCTCAGGAGAGGATGCTATAGGGGGTGAAAAGGATGGGAAGCAGGAGAGCAGCACACAGCTTTCAGATGGCCTTACTCACTTTAACAGAGACTTTGTTCCCCAGAATATCCTTGGATTTACGTGGCCCATTGGCTTCATTTTTGCCACTGCTCTCCTTTTCCGCCCGCTTTCTCATGCGCAGGGTATGCCATGAACATGACTTCCTGTTGTACCAAAAAACGCAGCAATCAAATGGCAAATCATAGCAGGAAGGAAGGATTTGGAAAGGGGAACCAGCATCCACACTTGCGATTACTGCAGTTCCCTAGAAGGTGAAAGCCACTGGCAGTAGGCCTATCTCAATCTGAGCAATGAGAGTTGAAGTTAAAAACCAAACCAAACAGCTCTGCGAAGCAGATGTTGTGCCACACTTGCTGTTTAAATGCATGGAGCAGGAAAAAAATGCCCATGATAGAAGCAGGCAACTAGAACTTGGTCATCTGGTTGCAGGGACTTTGTCTTGCATTGCCACAAATCAGAATTTATTTTATTTTTGCCATACTTAAAAGGTCAATTCAGTCCTCAGCCTTGTTGGTTAAAAGCAGTGAAACAAATGTAAATACAGGAGAACGGTCTTAATAGATTACTCAGTAGAGCAAATAAAACAAAATAAAGAAAGTCAAGGTGTTGCTCCCTACATGTTGCTCAGAACATGAATAGCTCAACAAATAGGAGCGACGTCATTAACTTTCCATGAGATAAGTAATTTCCTAGAATCCTCTGCCTCTTAAGACCAAGAATTTCCCATTTGATTTTGCCAATCCAGTTAGAGAGGACATCAGTCAGTCCATGGTTTTTAGCTAGCATCACAGCAGGCACGATTTCCAGTACACTTTTCACCCCTCATTACTGCTTCTATGACCTTACTCTTGGGGGGGGGGGGGGGAAAGACCATGTCACCCTTTGTAAGAGCAATGCTGTGTTGACAACAGAAATTGCATATCAAAGCAGACATAATCAAATTAAGAAAAAACCAAAACAGTTCTTAATATGGATTTCAATTGGTTTAAATAGTGGACAGGTTGGGGAGGATTTGGGAAGGGGTATGTTGTCCAAAGCAGAAAGCTCTCAAAACAGCAGTGTGATGAGCTGGGATCCAGGTTGAAAGCATCTGCCCACCTTTAAGTCATGCAAATTTGATTTGCATGTTTAAGCCCAATGTTTGGCACATGTCCCGTCTACAGTACCTTGATACATTTTACAAAGCAAGTTGCATGTAATCCAACGATCACCTACGATGCCAATAAAATGCAGTATGTTAGCAAAGTAGGACTCAAAGGATGCCCCACACAGACGACGCTCCCCCATAAACAGTGCGTCTGATTCTTAAGCGTTTTTTGGTTATACTTCAGCACCTGATGGGAGCTGTACAATGGCTCAAATTAAAGAAAAAAGTAAACTAACAGCCTCCCACCATCTGGCTGCCACCGACACAAGACTGAACTGGGTCGTATTGACTGTTTTTGCAACCAGGATTAGTGTCTCCACTGCAAACAGCTGGCATGGGCAGTCATGTTTGAGCACAAGGAGCACCAGAGCACCCTGCACTTCTCAGCTGGACAGTAAGTACTGTCTGATATTTGGGCATCTCTGGAGAAGGCCCACATTAGATGTGCAGAGCAGGGGAAGTTATCCAACACTTCAGGACTGTTACGTTTTTCTTTTTAGGATATGGTAAGAGTCAAGGACATGGCTGATGGACTCCCTGACCTATCGGTGAATAATACATGGTGACAACACTACTGGATTGACCACATATTTTGTGCACAGTATTTGTCAACAGAAGAAACATTTTTATTACTCAAACTAATTAGTCAATATGATCTGGCAGACTAGACAGGGCTGAAGATAATAGCTGCTCCAGGTCGTTTTATACCCATAGGACTTCTATTATTCAAGCAACTTTTTGGTTTCAGGGTTGTTTTAGCTGTTTGAGTCTGAAAATACGATTTAAGGCTTTAAATCTCCCTGCAGTGAGAAAGAGAGAAATGCAATGCATGCATCTTTCAATTTTGTTACACCTTCCTGGCTGCAATTCATATGACTACATAATTTGATGCAGAATTTGACTGTACAGCTGCCATGAAATTGGAGTCTTTACCAGGAGCCTGGTGCCATGGATGAATGTAAGGGCGTGTGGTTGCATATCATAGTTAGAGAAGAACCCGGGAATGGCTGTGGCAGATGTGCAAGAGACATGCTTAGCAATTCCTTCGGCTTGACATGCAATTCATAGTAGCATTCATTACTGACTGACAGGTAAAGTCATCATTTCTCTTAACTGAAACTGCAGCAGAGTTCAAATTATTATTTTTAGTGAATCTGTCGCAAAATTTTTCCTCGTGTTCAATTCTGCGCCTCGAGGTACTCATGTAAGGTTACACAATTTGTAGCATACATCATGCATTACCATCTAGTCATTTTAGATGTTAAAAGAAATCAACAGGTATTACTGAAAAGAGGGTTGTACCTTCTGTATTTAATACCAAAAAACCACTTTCTTGCATTAGTCATTTCAGACTGACAAATTTCTAAAAATCAGAAAAGAAAAATATATATCTACACATTTGTTAAATAAACAATAAAATGTTATAAACAGAAAAAAAAAACGAAAACCAAAAAAGGGTCAAACTAGTTCTTTTACCTCATTAAAACATGCTCATGGTGAAAATTTATTTTACATATTTAAAATAGTACATTTAAAATTAGTTACATTACAGGTACAATGATGGACATTGCGACTATCCATTATATTGCACAACCTGACTTCATCAATATGAGTTTGTTTCTTTTCGTTTTTTTTTTTTTTAAATAGTGCAAAATACTTTATACAGGAATGTACTTGGATGGGGGTCTTGCGAACAGAAAAATATATTACAAAAGTTACTGCGAACAGAAGACAAAACAAAACACAAAATAAAAAAAAAGATACAAGCTGTACAAGGAAATTGCCATAGACAACAAAATCTCTCCTCCTTGAGAAGTGAACCTCAGTCCAACACAGGGCCTGGATTTTTTTGTGGGGTTTTTTTTGCTAGATGCTGTTATAACCAATATATAGATTAGTAACTTAATACAACATAAATATAAGTCCAGTCCAAGCAGGTCCATGTTGGTGTAAAATGGTGTAATGTAAAACATATCTTTAACCGCCTATGGTTTTATTTCTCTCCAAAATACAAACAAAACCCCACAAAATGAAAATAGGCAAAACCCGAGCTATCCACCATGGCTGCCCGACGCTGTGGATTGACCACTCAGCTTGTTCCAATGGCACTGTAGATAAAAATCAGCAGGAATTCCCTACCATTTGGATTTGTTTATTTTTATTTTTTTTTCCTCAAAAAATCCACATAGTGCTCCCAGCGAAGCCAACATGGCACTTACTTGATGCTTCCGTCGCTATTATCTGTAGTGGATTTAGTGAGGGGAGCCAAGATATTGCCGGGGATCCATCCTTCAGCGGCCGGAGAGTGGTCGTTTGCAGGCTGGTACACCAGGAACATGTTCTGCTGGTTGACAGCAAGGATCTGAACCACCTCTCCTTGATTCACACAGATCTCATCCTCCTTCAGTGCATAGTAATCTTTAACCACCACCATGGAAGAGGTCCCATTGCACCCTCCCAAATCAGTCTGTGAAAACGGACACAACAGAAACCGGTGAGCAGGCAGCGCTGAGGAACCTGCCTTTTCCAGCAGCAATCCCACCACTTCATTTCCAGTCTAACTGTACCAGGGAAAAAGATACAAACCACTTGAAGTTCACATTGGTAGAAAAGGATTTTAAGGATCTGAAAGGTGGCAGTAATCTGATATGAACCAGCTTCCTTTTTCATACTAGATTTCACAGATGCTAGTGCATCAGTGCCCCAGCCATGTTCTCTTTTCTATGGTGTTACACATGAAAGATCTGCACTGAGCCAAATGCGGGGAGAGACCAACAAAGGCTCAACATTAGAAACTGAAAGAATACTTACACATCTCATGATCCTAAATAAAGGTCTTATTGGAAAGCGGCTTTGGTCAACCACATCCAGCAGCGGGGTCCAAACACCACTGATGGTTACAGACTCTGGTGGTTTTTGTGCAGTGCACATGCACCCAAACCAGCACCCTGTGAGCTGTTATGTGGGAAGGGTCTAAACTCTTCTATACCATCAGAATAGGCCTCTTTGGGAATGGGTGGTAATGGATCTTAGAGAAGCCTGAAGATTGCTGCAGCCAGTACTGCAAATGGATGTTGAGTTCACCAGGTCTGCAAACACAGTGCCCTGAAAAACACTGGGATCAGGGCTCTGGGCTCCAGGGTCAGGCTCTGTCTCAACTGCCCGGCTGAAGTACCACCTAATCTGGATGCCAGAGCTTTCACGGTCTCTGTTTAATGCCAATTCACTTTTTATACCATTGCTTCAGTACGTTGATTCCTGTTGAGCTGGTTAGCTGATTATTAAAGCTAACTTCACAGATCGTCTATGGTATAAGAAATGGGCTATGAGATCATGTTTTATCAGATGAGCTCAGTACCTTGCTTTGTTCATACTTGTCTCCAGGCTGTGAGTGTTCATACCCTGTGCTGCCATTGGAGGTAGATATCTTCAGGGGTGGGAGAGATGGGTTACGACTTGTAGCCTTCAAAGGCTTCTCAGACCCTACTGGAACAGAAGAATAGGGTCTGCTGTTGGGCTGAGGGACCCTACCAGTCTGGGGCCTCAGCACTGCTGAGCTACTTTCTTTGCGTTGGTACTCTATGGGAGACTGCAGCGCTGCAAAAGAAGAAAAGAATTAGCTATATTCTTTCAATGATGTTGAAAAGGGCTGCAGACAGTGAGTGTGTGGGGTGATTCAATCAGAACACACACAAAAGTTGCAAACCAAACAGGAACAGGAGACGCCATCCATGAAAGCACACGGTGCATACATGGCTGGACAGGATGCAAACATTTTACATTGCACTGCGCATGAACTGAACGCAGCACTCCGTGCTACTGCAAAGAACAGCTTCTCTAACCAACACAGTGGGCTATTGCCATTCATAGAATACATGAATAGCATTAATATACACAAATTAATCACCTCCTGTAGTCAAAATAAATGAAAGCCTGAATAAGAGATGCACAGCTCATTTACAGTGAATTCTGCTATCATCAGAAAACACAGGTCAAGACCCATAAGTCTCATTTGTGTATTCCCAAGAGAGTGTGACTACTAAATACTCTCCAGACATGATGCACTGCAACTTGGTTCTCTGTGTGCTTTCTATATTAACTACTTTGGTTCAAGGAAACCGTTGGAAATGACCAGCAAGTGAGGAAGTATAGGTGGCATGAAGACATTAATCCCAGCAGTCCAGACCTCTCCAGAAAATACCCACAAGCAACATTGAACGGCTTCATCAGCCTTAAAAAAAGGTCTTCTTGTGAGAGTGAACACTTCATAGCCATGGAGAGAGCTTACAGTGGGAAAAGGAAGGATAAAAATGCCAGATGGTAAAGAAATAAAGAATTTGTTGTGTTTGGAGGAGAAGGGATCAGGGCTGGGACTCATAGTGAATGGGAAAGGAACAGATTTGCTAGGCTCAGACTACCATCCCCAGACCTATACGTTTGGTTTTTGCATGTCATGTGGCTTTAATGGATGATTTATAGTCAGTTAATACTGTGTACATGCACCAGACTAGACCTACTGGAATGCTGAGAGACTAGTCTAGCAAGAGGCAGACAGAGGACGTAATGTCACAGCATCAGCCCAACCAGGGAACCACAACAGAAAGAATGTCTTTCGCAACAAGAGGAAAAGGGAAGAAACAGAAAGGCTCAGCACCACACAGCACACTCTCTAGCATTCCCCTTCCTTAGAAGCAGGACTACTCCAACAAGAAATCACTTAATACTAAAGAACAAGGCACTAAAAAAAAAATAAATCAAGGAGGATGCCAGATCACCATTTTCTTCAAAAGGACACAAACATAGACCTGTAGCAATCTGGAAGACTACTTGGCTCCAAAACCTACACACCTACACAGTGACCTTTGTCACAGAAGTGATTTGTATTTATGCCACAGTGACTACCAGTTTCACTCGCTTACCTCAATTGCAGCTGAAAAGGATTTAGTCCTGCTGCAGATCAGCCATTGAGGAGAAGGAAGATTGGGGAGAACTTTGACAGTAATTTTTGAAAGTGACTGACATTTTTCTAGTATATACAGTAGATTAGGCTGCAAGGTCTTTAGCAGTAAGACCCGAATGAATATTTATCAATCTATCTCCAATTTATCCTACTCAGTGCTTTTAAAGGATATTTAGTTGAATGTCCGCTTGTGACTACTAATTCCACCGTTAACTATCACAGCGATGCCTGGCTTCCAGCCTCCCGTCTAACATCTGTTAATATTCTTATGGGCTTCTGGCAAAAATCAGTGTCTGCGTACTTGCATGCTCTGTCTTTCTCTCTCAGCCCCTGCCCCAAACATGATAGAAAAATAGGTACAGATCAATATCATTTTCCTTATGAAATATATCCATCAGTGACATATTTTCTTTACAGCTTGCTTTTTACAGCAAAATGAAAGAACAGTCACTATAGCCAATCATGTGGTGCACAGTCTGTTTCTCAAGCTTAGCAGCTTTTGCTTTTCCAAGGAAAAATAAGAAAAGCTTTAATATTACAGTGTAATTGCACCAAGTTTTACATTTATGAACTGTGGATACAAATAGTATACTTTTACATAGCCCCGTACTCTTTAGGCCTTCCCTGTTCTGAGAAAATCAGAGACAGCTTGGGCAAGAACTCACAGGGAACATTTTGTTATTAAGTTTACACAGCATTGGCTCAGTGTGGATTTAATATGATTTTAAAGACAGAAAACATCCGCTTTAATGAAATGCAAAGCTAAAGAACATATTTAAAGATTAGTCAGCCTCAATAAGATTACATCCTAAAAGCCACTTAAATTGTTCTGGACTAGACTGGACATTGGATACAATATCATTTTCTTGGATCTTATTTATAGGTTTAAAGTAAATCCTTAAGCCCATGTTTTAATATAAATCTATTTTTACTTCTAGCTTTAGAGATATGGACGATTATGTTCCTAACCCACCAAATTCCTTGCTGGCCTCACAGAAGACAGGGTAAATAGGGGCTATGAAGATGCTTCAATAGAAAAAGGGGCTCACAGGACAGTAAGTCCTGGGAGGATAGGAGGGACTATATACAAAATAAAGCAGTAAGAAACAAACATGTGGAAGGGACAGAAAACCCCTGCAGAAGTGTCTGTGCAGAGTTCTCACAAGGTTTAAAAAAATTTCTGTAGCTAACCATTACCGGAACTTATTTTTATTCCTATAAGCCCTCACCCAAAGCCAACTGCACCAACACAAACTGGCAAGTTTTGTTACCAACTGGTCAAACCGGAGAACTCAGACTGCTCATCTCACCAATCTCTTTAAGGAATCATTTTACAGTGCTTGTATGAGGCCCTTTGAATTCCAAGTCACAAAAATCCAGTATCAAGTTTTAGAATTACAGGTGAAACAAAATTTCCTTTCTCAGCTCAGTCATAGCTTTTGAACTGTCACAAAGAGCTTTTGCCTGTAACCCTTTCCCGGTAACTTTTGAAAACTAAAACTAAGCTAAATTAAAATTTAAAAATTACTACAAAACCTTGATGCTGAAGGAAAGGGAACCTTTGTTTTGATGTGAACTGAAAAAGCCTCTTTAGATACTGCAACAAAAAATCCACAGAGAAAACCAAAACCCGAAATCGAAAAAGCTAACAGATTGTACCAAGCCAAAATATTTTGATTCAAGCAAGTAAGTTTCCTTATTGAACATGTATCAAGTTTTTACATATAAAACCCTTTTCTAATATAAGCTTGATTAAAAAACAAAGCTGTTTTGAAATGAGTGGTACAAACAATTTTGGAAGCTTCCGAAGCAATGATTCCCACTTCGTTGCTTACAAATAAACAGAGATGCTATTTTAAAATTTTTCCTCTAGTCATGGTTCCCCCTCTTTCCCTCACCCAAACATGAGAAAGAACAAGCTTAAATTGTTAACAGAATTTGATTCCTCTCTATTTTCAAAATCCACACTTTTGGTGATCATGTGTGGGGTTTTTTGGAGGTTTTTGTTTGGCTGGGGTTTTTTTAGAAACACAGCTTTAATCTGAAATATTATTTCAAACCATCCCAAATCTATTCCTAAAGCAAAGCTGACATTTTGGAAAGGCCCCTGTTCATGCACAGCTCCCACAGTTCCTAGGAGAAAACAGCACGGATGTTTCCTTGACCTCTCTTTTGTTTTTTGTTGAAAGCAGCTGCTGCCCTGCAGAGTCTGGATGTGTAGGGGGATGGATGGGGAGGCAGCCTTTGTCCCACCTCATGTCCTCAGCTTGTAGTGCAGGGCGACGTTGAACAGGAGGTTCCTGGGGATACGCCTTGCTCTGACTAAGCGGCACATACTGCGCAGATACAATGGCAACCTGGCTTCAGCATGGTCTTGAGAGGGGATTAGGTTTAAAACCTGTTAGTAGAATGGAAAGCACCAGGCGATACAGCCCTGCAAACTCTAGCATTTTAAAGGATCTTGCACAAAAGTACCACTAAAGGCATGACATTGACAGGAGGGACTTGAGACCTGAGCACAAATTTGACTGATATATACAGGGCAACTGCTCAGGGACCCACCACCTTCTTAAGCAAGGAGCCAGAATGACCTGTGGTCTTTAATGCAAGATGGGGCCGCAGCGGCTTCTCAGAGTGGGCTCCAGGGCCTCACGGCAGTTCAGATCAGGCTTGCCTAGCCCTTCTTCCATCCTTCTCCTTCCCACCAGGCAGACCTGGCATGCAGGACTGAGACGTCTGTACTGCAGCACTGAGGTGGTCTCTTGTCAAAGACCAGCTGTAAATTATGAGGACTTTCCCACGTACTCTGTGGATACCACTTGACCCAGTACTTAATGACAGGCAGACTGGGCTCTAGTTTTCTCCCTGGGTTCCTTATTAAAAGAAGTTGCTGAATGTTTTTCTTGCAGAGGGAACAAAGAGACAAAGACTCTAAATCCCATTTAGTGTCACAGTTTGGGAAACAGAGCAAAGACCATATACATACCATTTAGGAAATCTCTTTGTGTGTCCAGGACCTGGTTGATGTCCTGTACCCAAGCTTGTTGAATTTCTGGATTAGCTGCCTGTAAAATGACTCTCTCTGACATTTCCCGGCTCATTAGAGCAAACTTGCAGGGATCGTTGTCCACGTTTTCTTCAATGATAAGGTAGTTCATCTGAAAGAAGTCAAGGTAAGCATGTGTTACATGGAGCATGAGTTAACATTACTCAAGAATCAGAATGAAATTGTGAAAAGTTCCTGAAAATAACTGAGTCCAATAACAGACTGTCAGATCATAATCAGAACTTGCCTCGTCTAGATGTAGGCAGATAAATCTTAAACTTGAATATGATGCTTTATAAAGCTCTGACAGATGTATCAGGCATCCACCTGCCTTGTCTTGAATTACAACTTCTATTTTTAGATAACATAGACATGACTGATGTGCTAAAAATTTACTGTAACCTGTAAATAAGAGACAAAATGTTCCTATTAAGATGTTAATAAAGTCTATCATTCCTCCAATTTAAATAAGTGTTTACATTTCTTATTCTCCACAGGACAGAAAGACTCAGTCATCAGAGTATTTTAAAAATGGAATGGACCATGCACAGGGATATACCCTCAAAAAAGAGCAATTCTCCCCTGACGCTCCAACAGACCTTCTTATTTCTAGCAGATTACACCATCATCTGTGTGCAATCACTTCATCACTTAACTGTACTCACAGATACTCTTTCTAGAAATTTAATGGATGGCACTTTCAGCTGCTGTCCTGCCCTTGTGAGGCTTCTATTTAAGCGTACCCATAACTTTAACTTTTCCTGAGCTACTTATATCTATGATAGTAAACAAGAATAGTTCGGCATAGCCTTTCAAAGAAAATGAGAGAGAGTCCTCATGTCAAAAGTAGACAGCTCCAAAGACTAAGGCAATAACATCTCTCTAGAAGTCTACCTCCAATTGCTCTGAATATCTGTCAAGATATGGAGAGATCCACTCTACATCTGAATGCTGTCCAGCATTCAAACTGCAAGATGGAAGGAGCGTCTTCCTTTTCTCTTGGGGGTCTCTGTGAAGTTAGAGGGACAGGAAGAAACTCCTCTGGCATGGGGACAAGGAAAGGGACAGACAGTGAGCCTGGACAGTGCTCTTCCTCTTGTTCTGAGCTCTTGCTCTTCTGGTTGATAGCCAAAGCAAGCAAAGTCAATCCTGGCATGACTCCAGGAAAAAGACTTGTAGGTCAGAGTCCCTAACTCTTATTTGTGTCTCAGGCAGATGCATTTGCCAAGGCTGCCCACTTAGGTATTCTGAGAGTCTGAAAGGTATCAAACCGAGAAGTATCCAAGAAGGCACATGCAATTTCTGATTGCTAACAACCTCACTGCATAAAGAAGGGTTCTTCACTAATGCAGGACACCCCCATGAAGCTTCTATCACAGTTTGAATGTGACAGACCTTGGAGAACAATATTTGGGAGCCTCATCTCCCTGACAGACCAGAACAGCTACATTTGAAGTCAGTTGCCCTTCTTACTCTAATGGAGAGACTCTAGTGCTCACCAATGGCTGTGACAGAGGAAAGCAATGGGATCTCCAGTGCTGGCTAGGCCCTTCTGCTGTGTGGGAGGATGCGACCAGCAGGGAAACAGCCTACATCTCTCAGGGAGCGTCTCCCAGAGAACTGGACAACCATGACTGCAGATGGTATCAAAGCTAGCCAAAGATGGCTTGTCAGTCCTGATAACTGCTGTGAAGACGGGTTCAACCTGCCCAGCAGGATCCTGTCAGCACTCAAACCAAGGTCAAAGAAACTTGATCCTAGCTGACAGTATAAAGCCTCCTTAAACACTGGCTCATGAACTCAGACCAGATGCAATTTCTGGATGCCCACTTTTAGGGCAGGGTTATGAAAGACAGGTGACGAGGCAGCCTGTTTATGTGACACCTTTGGACAAAGTGACTCTCTCCAGGGAATAATCCAGCTCAGGTTGAGGTTCCAATACAAGGTAAGGATACCCGTGGCACAGAGAGGTGGGCAATGGTCCTGCTAAAGGGAATGGTAGGAAGAGTAGGAGTAGGGAAGCAGGAGTAGGAGTAGGGAAGCAGTAGGGTAGGAATAGCAGGAGTAGGGAAGTGATCGTGCCCCTGTACTTGGCACTGGTGAGGCCACACCTTGAATATTGTGTTCAGTTTTGGGTCCTTCACTACAAGAGGGATATCGAGGTGCTGGAGCATGTCCAAAGAAGGGCAATGAAGCTGGTGAAGGTTCTGGAGAATAAGTCTTACAAGAAGCAGCAGAGGGAACTGGAGTTGTTTAGCCTGGAGAAGAGGAGGCTGAGGGGAGACCTTATTACTCTCTACAACTACCTGAAAGGAGGCTGTAGGAGGTGGGAGAAGAGACCAACACCCAAGTAACAAGTAACTGGACAAGAGGAAATGGCTTCAAGCTGTATCAGGGAAGGTTTAGATTGGATATTATGAAAAATTTCTTCACCGAAAGAGTGGTCAGGCATTGGAACAGGCTGCCCAGAGAGGTGGTGGAGTCACCATCCCTGGATGTATTTAAAAGACATGTAGACGTGGCACTTCAGGGCGTGGTTTAGGAGACATGGTAGGGTTGGGTTGATGGTTGGACTTGATGATCCTAGAGGTCTTTTCCAACCTTAATGATTCTATGGTCCTGCTGTGCTGCAGGCCACAGCTTATCTGGGTGGGAAAGCATGAGAGAAATGCAAAAGCAGCCAGAAGCTGAAGCAGGGGCTGGGAGGCAGGATGTGAGAGCTGCTGGCACACACACTCCACAGTGTGGTGGGGGAGACGCATGTGGAGCCACGGAGGATCCCACACTTCCTCTAGGCACTCAACAGGAGAATGAGCTCGTCACCAAATGAAAGAAAAGAGGGACTGCAAAATTATCACACAAAAAGTTTAAACTCAGGCAGTGGAAAGAGCATTACTTTCATAGGCTAACTAGAAAAGCAACTCATACCCTTGAGGCAAGCTAATTTTATTGACATTAGGAGAGATTTATTTTTATCTCTCTATCTACAATATACAATTCAGGAATTGTTTCCTGCAGATAAAAGCCTCATTGTTATACACATAATAAACTGAACTAAAAATTATACATGTTATTCCCATCTCCAACTTTAATAATGATTTAAATCAGCATGAAGATAAAATCAAAGCTTATCATCTAAATCAAGATGTTTGTTTATCAGTACACTTTAGGTTTTTCCTTTATAGCTTATTGTTCGGTTGGAAACTATGAAATACACCGACTTGCAAATGGATATAGGCTTTTCAGTAAATGCTGCAGTTTCTGTCAGCAAGAAGATGCCTTCATTTCAGTAAATATGCTGTTTATCATAGATTTGTTTAGTTATATATGGTTATTATGCATTATTTCACCTGATATTGTTCTATTTAATATTAATGTACCATTTAAAATTTAGAGCAAACACAATGCATTCTCCCACACTTCTTTGAAACCAGTATGTTTGAATAGGAAATCAATCCCAGACTGGTTTCTCAGCTTGAACGATCAAGAGATTCAAATGAACCAGTGACTTTGCTCTTTCTGCAGACACAGTAAAGGCTGTTCTACCAGGAGAAGCGTAGCATTCATTCACCTTCACTTACCATTTCAGAGGTTAACTTTGCATTTGCTAAACAAGCATAAAACCCCATAAACAAGCAAATATACCAATAAACAAATAAGTATTTTCCCTGGTTACTTTCAGCTTTCACTTTTAGTCCCAGCCCCATAATTTGGAAAGATTATTTAAAACCAAAATTAATTTCTTAAAACTTTCTTTATAGTTTAGCTGGTTTTATAATTCCTCATAGCTGCATTTTTAGAACTGTGTGTGGTTTTGTCTGTTTTTGAAATAGTTCAATATTCTTGCAACATTTGTACTAAGAGCCCTCCCCCCATTAGTGAGAGTATTTCCAGTAATTTCACATAGCGACTTAATATTGATCTACAGTTTGGCCTAAGATGATTGTTTTGGATACTACACCTTCCCCTACCTTTTATGATTATGCTTAAAAGCAACTATTGCATACTTCCTTTGACTACTGCAGGCTTTGTAGCAGTATTTGCTAACTCAGAGCTATGAATGACAGAGGACCTGCCCTGGCTGTGGTGCTTATAAAAATAACCCAGTAAATTTAGACACCCAGTGGTTTATTTAGAGACGGTCTTAAACGGTTTCTGATCCAGTGCAAATGCAAATATTTTCTGCAAATTGTTGGCCATCTATGACAGGATGGACCGGTCTCACAGTACAGAAAATTGGTAAGATTTCCTTATGTGACCATCAAACAGTATATGCCTCTCCCCCTCTATTTCTTACCTTTATGCTTTTCTTGAACATGTAGCCTGGTGTTAAAGATCCTTTTCTAAGTAGTTCACTGAAGATAACTATTTGCTCAAAGAGAAACACCCTACGCTCCTTTGGTCGAGACTGAACTCCAGAATCCTGCTCTGTCACGTAGAAGGTGTCCTGCTGCAGCAGCTTGCCTTGAGCTGTCAGCTTGCCCTGAGAAGCAGACAAGGCACCAACATTACAAATCCCGACCTACCATGATCCCACAAGACAATCTGCTATGTTTCGTGCAGTCCAAGTTTTCCAAGCAGCGCTGAATTCATGTGAGACATATCAGCCCTAGGTTATCAAAGCAGCAATCTTGTAAATCAAGAGCTCAATTTAAGGAAAATAACATAGGTTTTCTCTGCTTTTATTGTCACTGATTGTGCATATAAAACCAAACGCAAGAGGTCTCAGGTAGACTGTTCTGTATATTTCATTTCAAACACTGTTCCCATTATGTAGTTTGTTACCGTAGTGCCTCGGATTCCCTCTAGTCATGAGCTTTCCATCATGCCCTAAGCAAGTAGTCAATGACACAACACCTCTGAAGGTGCAAAAAACCAGGACCTACCTGCTTGCAGGAATGCTACAATGCACAAGATGGTAAGACAAACTTGACTTCATTTTGGAGATAGGACATCTCACCAGGAGTGCCAAAGTCTACATTGGCTTAGTTACAAACCACAAGCTGTAACCTGTGGGGTTATAACTCACAAGTCCCCTCCTGGATGTTGCCAAACTCAGAGGGAGCTGTTAACATATTAATGCTAGGTGACCTTACTTACTGGCAGAGCAGTCTGGTTCACCACTTATTTTGCTCTGGCAATAGATATTACAAGTCTAATTCAAGCTTACAGAAGCTTTTACGGACCTCACATTTTGAAGAGACAATAGATAGATTGTCACAAGTTTAGAGTAACAGGTATATCAACCCCACCTTTGAAACCTCACCAAACCATGCAGCCCAGTGCTGGAGAAGAACAAGCACTAGATAAACAGCCTCGAGTAGGGCAGATTGTATAGACAATCATAGAAAGATAAAACACTTTTCCTTGCCTGGTTGTTATTATAAGCAGGATGCAAATGCATACCTCAAAGCCTTGGAGGCGACCCAGGTTCATCATATCATTGCAACGTTTTGGTACAAGGCACATTAATTCAACTGCTTTCTGTTAAGGAAAAAAGATATTGTATTGTTACCAGAGAATCAGAGGGTTCCTAAAAGCAAAGTGTCAAATAATGAACTTCAGTAGCGTGATCACTGCTAGCAGTTATTCACGGTGAGACCCTCATGCACCAAAGATGTATGTTAATGTCTAAAAGAGGATGGTGCACCTACAACACAGGACTGCACCTTCATCTTTTACTTATGACTTAGGCTAAGGGAAATACCACATTTAGAATACCAGCGGGATCTTCAACTATTGTCAAAGGAATACTGGGGTTTTCATTCATCCCTATAAAGTACCATCAGATAACATACCACTATTGTCCAGGACATGAAAACGTACCTCTATATCAGAGCACTCAAGACCAGCTTTTTCACTGTACCTCAGGAAGTCCTGGAGAAAGCAGAAAGGTTTGCATTAAGGCACTCCAGAAAGAGAAAACAAAAGATGCCACTTTGAAAAGAAAAAGCATATTCAGCATGTGATTTTCTGAGAAGTAACTTGCTAATATTAATAAATTCATCTTCAGAGGTTGCTGAATGTTATAACCACTTTACAGATATGGAAAAGGGGTGTGGATGGTTGCTGAAAACATTGCAGAGAAAAGACAAAGCTGGGATTAGCCCATGGGAATGCTTACTTGGTCCCTGTCTTAAGCCACAAGACCACACACACTTGAAGATTTTTCTTTTCCTTTTGGCATTTCAGGGAACACAGTCTTTGCTTAGTCTTAGTCTCTTTGCTAGCATGCAATTACCAAACTGTGGGCTGATGGCATCCTGCTTGAGACTAGTTCAAAAAAGAGAATAAACCAGCTCAGAGCCCTGGTACTGCTGGAGATTACAGGGTAGGGTTCAGACACACCTAATTTTAGGTATCAGCTTGAGACCCCTAGGGATGAATTTTCAGAAATGCTGAGTAATTTGCATTGTGGATAAAGTCAGCAGAAGCCGGAGTGGTCAGACACCTTGGGAAAAAAATTGCAGCGGGCTCCCCAGATTTAAAGACATCAGAATATTCTGGGCATAAGTTTCTTCAGCTAATTTGAAGAGAGATATTCAGAAATGGAGGCTACAGCATTTATTAGAAGCATGCCATTCAGCACCAAAGGCGGGCTTTATTAACACACCTCACAGAATCACAGAATGGTTTGGGTTGGAAGGGACCCTAAAGATCATCTAGTTCCAAACCCCCTGCCATGGACAGGGACATTTGTGCATCTTCATTGCACTTCAAAAAAATTTAATGAAAGTTTGCCCTGAAACTTCAGAGGAAGAAAATTCCTATCTGAAGTTTACTCTTCTAGAAAAGAAATCCAACAAAAAAAAAAGTCTTTTCATTAACCTAAACTGCAGACTACTCCCACAGATATGGCCCTTTTGCTCTCTGGACATTTTCTATGGGACTCTTATTGTACGCCCATGTTTAAGCAGACTCCTCTTTCCTCTTAATTAAGAGGAAGCTATTCCTCAGTTAAAACTAAGGCTGATTTAAAATAACAGCATCTAATGCAAAATGCAGAATATAGTTTAGTCCAAACTGTGTCTTTCCACTCACCTTGAGAAGAAGCTGATATTTAGTTATTCTTTGAATGGGTTTGATCAGAAAGTCACTGATGGTTAGCCGTTGGCTTATTTCCTGTTGAACCTCCTAAAAATTGAGGATTAAAAACAATTGCAAACAATCACAGAGTAAGACAGAGAACATGATAAAATATCTCAGCAGAGACTTATTTCCACAGAAAGTTGGTCTGTTCTTAATCTTTTGTTTACAAGAGGGAATTTTAGAGGATATAAAAATCTGGCATATCCTATTTAGGCAAGGACTGGGTAGAAGTCATCACTGAGCTGGAAGGCGTTGGAAAGCACAGGAACACTTCTCCCTTTGAGCTGACTGAGCAGGGCTGCAAGGTCTGGAGACGACTCTTTCCACTGCAGAGGGGATTAGCTCACAAAGAAGTCCTGCAGAGCATGCCTCATGCCCTTGGGTGAAATGAAACATCTTTCCCTTGTTAAACAAGCTTCTTTAACATTAATATCTAAATGTGCCTAGTCCCAAAATTTTCTTGAAACAGACAAACTTATTGGGAATTTATGAGAGGCACCAGCCAGCTCCAATAACTCTCACCTCCCTCCATATTTGTAGACTACAGATTAAAAAGTCTTGTTTTATTTTGGACAGAAATCAATGCAGTTGTGGCACTCTGAGGGCCACAAACAGTTAGTACTGGATTAAATACTTATTAGAAATTAGCAACATGAGAATTTGGAATAAATAATAACATTTTTTTCCCATAGCAGAGACTTTAGCAGCATGTGCAGTATCCAAATCTTCTAGAGTTTGTTTTAGCTAAACCCCACAGATCACAGGATAGTCTACTTAACTAGGACTCACAGCTTTAAGTAGTAGTAATGTATAATAAGCCATGCTTACCTCAAAGTATGTCTCATACTCAGCTACTATATATTCAGATCGTGGCTTGTTTTGGCAATATACCACGTACATGTGTAATCGCCGCTCCTGTGAAAGCGAGAGGCACAGCAGCCGGGTGAGATATCAGCTACCATTCTGTTCTGCTATTAAAACCTGGCAGAAAGTTGTGATGATGTTCTGATTGGTCTTCCTTATTTTTTGATTAATCAAAGATTTAGTTTGCTGAAGTAGGAAAGTAAATTGACAACTGGTTCTGTTCTCCACTTCTGAACCATAGGCAAGGGGAGGTTTCCATGGGGGTAGCCAGTTAGAGATGTTGTCCCCACACTGGTAGGTCTGAAATTTGCTATAGAGATCTGCTCTGGCTAATATCACTCAAACATGTCAATCATAACAGTTGGCAAGTACCTGCCATAAATGTATTTTGGCAGAAGTCCTTGGCCACATCAATTTTGCCCCCCAAAATAAGAAGTCTGCAAGAAGGCAATGATTAATGCTTTAACTCAATCCAGCAGCTCACTGAAGATGCATAACTATAAGGCTACTTTATATTTAAATTAAGTTTAGACATGTAGAAGTATCAAGTCGACACAAACAGATGTTTCCAGAAAGTACTCATCACACCCTAAATGACAGTTATACTAGAGATAGGTAACAAAATAAAACTTACATGCTTAATAAAAAGCTGTGCTAAACGGTCAGGTTCTTGAAGACATTTTTCCAGTTCAGCCAGGAAAAAGCTGAAAGAAAGAATATCAACATTTCAGAACACTTCTTTAGGTCATCCCAGCAGCAAACCAGTTGTCCTTCAGATATATCGGTGCAATTTTAGCTATAGTATTCAATAACAAATGAAAAGGTAAGCTTGGCTTCAGCCCTTAATGGTGGGATTTAGAAAACATTTCATGAGAGCTGTGAAATACGAAGTCCTTGTCTTGCAAACTATCTGCTCTTCTTTACTGTTACAGTGGTTTCAATTTTTAAAAAGTGCCAACTACTATCCAATTGCAAGAGTTGCTTTCCTTCACTGAGAAATCCCAAAGTAAAACTTTCCCATATACCAAAAGACCTGTGAAAACTCAACTGTAGCTTTACCATGAGTGCTCAGTTTCATGAGCAGATTTGGACTACTGGTCAACGTGAAAGAGATGCACAAGTTTCCACTAGAATAAACAAATCAACACGTTTTTGCTGGTGGTCTTTTGGTATGTTCTATTTTTCACTGTTTTTCAGTATATTACTTCTAGTAATATCCTGTAATTCGTAATAGTAATTAATAAACACCATCTCTATCTTGGCCTGCAGCTTTGGGGAGGTCATTCGTTCTAGCTTGAACGCCCTTACCAGGAATACACTGGGATACTTAAAAGTGAGGTAAAAACGGCCAAACTAAACTTTAGAAATTCTGGTAGGTTTTTCTAACTGTTAGGCAAATCGTGACTATCTCCCTTTCCATGGTCTTCCTCTTTCTCACTGCAGGATTTCTATTTCAAATGCCTCCATGGATTTGCTACAGTAGCCAGATTTGGTGAGAGGACATGCCTGCAATGGTCTGGTTCCAACAAATCCCAGAACCCCTCAGAAAGATGCACATTGGACATCTGTTCCAACTACTGCTACCATCAGATACAGCTGCTTCCATAAATGCTAAATTCATCTGCATTTAAATAGATTTCTTGACCCAGATATGCAGAACTAAAAATAGGGAATCCCTCCCTATATGTTACAGGAAACTCCTATCATCACACTTAATGAGTGGCACTGGTAAAAACTCTCTGTTGCTGGTATCAGCTTAATATATGGTTAAGCTTTTTCTGACATTTTTTGTTTTGCGCTCACAAGGGCATCTGTCAGAACATAAGGACAGGCCTGGGCCATGAGATAAGCACCTGTGGGACACATTATGGGAAGGATACCATGTTTTCTGGGTAAGGGAAATGTCCAGAGCTGAAGGAAGTTTAAGAAGGATGTGGAACTCCTTGAGCAAGTCCAGCAGAGAGCTATGAAGATGATCAGGGGACTGGAGCATCTCCCTTATGAGGAAAGGCTGAGAGACTTGGGTTTGTTCAGCCTGGGGAAGAGAAGACTGAGGGGGAGATTTCATAAATACCTATAAATATCTAAAGGGAGGGTGTCAGGATGATGGGACTAGGCTCTTTTCAGTAGTGCCCAATGACGGGACAAGGGGCAATGGGCACAAGTTGGAACACAGGAAGTTCCACCTCAATACGAGAAAAAACTTCTTTCCTGTGCGGGTGCCAGAGCAGTGGCACAGGCTGCCCTGGGAGGCTGTGGAGTCCCTTCCCTGGAGACATTCAAAGCGTGCCTGGACGCGTTCCTGTGCTCCCTGCTCTGGGTGTGCCTGCTCAAGCAGGGGGGTTGGACAAGGTGATCTCCAGAGGTCCCTTCCAACCCCTACCGTTCTGTGATTCCGTGAAGATCCAAGCCCAGTGTCTATTGCTCAAGTCTGCACATGCATGCTCAATTCTAGTTACCTGGAGCTGTAGAGTATTTCTGAGTGGCAAAGTTGAAATCATGACCATATTGTCCATAAGCAAGACAGTGCTGTTCATAAAGTTACAGCGGAAATGACCCAGGGTTTGAAACAAGCCTTGTGTTTCCAGCAGCTTTTCAAAACTTACTTGTGTGAGTAAGATTTTCAAGGAACAGAGTTCCTAACTCAGAGTCAAAAGTGTCAACTAGGCCAAAGCATATCAGAGCTTTCACATGAGAAGGATCTTGAAGGTATTTGCATTTTATCACCCTGCTAGCCAAATACTACTGGTATGGTCAGCCTTCGTGATCCTATCAGCTGCATGTGAAGGTGTTCATGTTGCTGAGAACCACAAGACATAGGAAGGAATGCATGACGTTCCAGCATTGCTACTGCTCATCAGTGGCATGAACTGAGCCTACAGCTGTGACCCAAGAAACACAATTATGGCAGCCTCAGGAGCTTTTCTGAGGATCCAGCAAGTACCCTACAAGCAGCAGCTCTGGGACTCCTTATGAGCAGCTCAGGAGCTGTGGATGGACCACATGGGAGTGACATCTCCCATTGAGCCTCTTGTTGTGGCACCCCAGCAAGGAGTGGCATAGCTGTTGGCAGCACAGCACTCAACACAGAGCAGACTCTCTTGTGTGCAGCATTTCTGTCACGCTGACCAGCACGCCTGGCAGGGTGTTTGAGGCAGCATAAAGCTGTATCTGTGATCAGAGACAGCATGACAAACACCCTCTCATGAAACCAGGCAGTGCAAAGCTATAACCCACCAAAGTTTTTATCACTGAGAAAAATGATTTTATGTAAGACCGCATCATACAGTTGTGCCAGTTTTGGCTGGATAGACAAAGCCCTATATCAGGATCTAGTGTATCGTGAAACTGTGGCTAAAATCACGTGGACTGGAACATGTTCTCAGGATTCAAGGTAGTCATGCTTTGTGTAGTTATTAAGCAGCACTTACAAACCAACAGGGACCATTTAAAGTGAGGCAACATCATTTGGAAGTTCATCCCTGAATGACCTGCTGATGTTCAATTAAAAGCAGCTTAGACATACAGATACCATATACCCCAATACTTTATGGACAAGATGTTAGAAAGATGCTTAAAAAGGAACTAAACCAAAAACTTACTCTTTGTGCCAGTCATAGATCTGGTGAATATTGCCAAATACAATCTTGTCTTTCCCTTTCATATCTTCAGAAACTCCTTTTTCTTCTATCCTCTTCATGAAGCCCTTTAGGATTAATGATCAGTGATTAGCAAAGGGTTCATTTGAAGAGGGAGCATAATTACACTCTTTTTTTAAAAAAAGAAGCAAAAGTTTAATGTCAGAATTTTTTACATTGAAAATGCTTAAAATACCTTTGGTACAATTTAAAACCAGAAACCCATCTAGATACTTTAAATTACACAGTTTTCTTAAAAGAAAACTTTAAAGGATTTATTCTGAATATCTACAATACTTATACAAACCATTATCAAATGTCATTGAAGTGACAAGTGCAATTAGAAGATAAAAGTTAATCAAAAGTAGTTTATCAAGCTCTTGGCTTTTCTGGTAAAAGGAAGGAGCCAGACTCTGTACAGAGTTCTTCCATTCATCACCATGAGTATTGTGTGGGAGCACAAAGCCAAGCAGTAAGTTTAGAGAGTCACATGAATAGTATTTCTCACACCTCCTGAGAGTTTCTTTAAAAGCCTCTAGAGCACTGCCACCCTGTCAGGTTTGCCAGGGGTGCTTGGTGTAAACGGAATATAACACAAAGTTTGGAAGCTGTTGAAAATCACTGTTAGATGGGCTGATAATTCTCCTTGGACTAGTGAATGCCAAAAGCATTGCCAAAAACCCCCTTCAGTCACGTGCCTCCAGTTCTGAGTCTTTGCTGGGAAAAAATCTGGACCCTGCATGTGAGTTGGCTCTGACAGGTGATCCCTGGGGAGCAGCCATGTCTTTGTAAGTTGAAGCTTAAAAAACTATAATTGTTTCTGACAAAAAGGGGCCCTCTATTTTATCTCAAGTCTTTTTGCAAAACAGTAATCCATGGGCCACACGTGCACCTCAGCACAGATCCAAACCCAGCTCCAGGAAGGGAACTCAGACACAGGACCTTCGTCCAGGTGCAAACTCAAGTAAAGTATGTGTTACCATTGCTCAATAAGACAGTTTGGAACACAAGAAATAGGTGGTAGAAGCATAAGTTATTCTCCACCGCTGCCCTCAAGACTGCATTAGAGTGGAAAGAGTTTGTCACAAGCAGAGTAGCCAAGAAAAATCTTTGCACACTGGACTTGAAACCTAAAATACAATGTTTGTTAGATGGAAACAAAAATAGTTTCCAAAGGCATTTCTCCTTGTTTCTGTCAACATGAGGAGGAGACCATGGAAGCAGAGTACAAAATAAAGCAGTTTGTTTCTCATGCTGTATTTTCTGCTGTTGTCACTTTTCAGCATGGTGCTTTTTAGTGGGAAAACATTTTGCAGAGCAGGGTTTGCTTCAACTCACCTCCACAACAGTTCCCAAGTCTTTGACGTAGTCTTTTTCAGTCTGTACCAGTTCATTTAAGACAAACCTAAATTAAAACAGAACACACATATTTTACCATATTCCTTGACATTACTGTTTATTCCTCTTAGCACGTATTACCCCACTCATTCCAGGTCACGTAACACGACTCGCTCTTCACTTGTAGCTCAGCGGAATGTAAATGACAAAAACGTCACATTTCAGGTCAGGGTAGTTTCAATTCTCTTAACCACTCTTTCCTTCTACCCCTCTTCCCCCCACGTCCCAGGATGGTGCAAGAGCAGGATCACAACCAGCTGCTTGTACTTTGAATTACCTCTCCCTGCTCTCCTCTCCTCCACCCCCCATGCAGCCCTCCTGATAGCGATGGAGCCATGTCCTGACCCATTTTGCAGCAAGCAGGAGAGGATTTCTTGCCCCAGTCCCTCTGGCTGTGCCCAAGATTCATCAGTTATGTTTTAATTTGGAAGTTTCAAACACTTGGAAAACAAATTCTCCCTCCCGTCGTAACCAAGAGTTTAATCTTTCAGTTTAGGTAATCTAGGTGTGGGTGTCAAATGCTTTACACTGATTTCAGAGCTAATAATCCTGGGTAGGAGAGTCATCTAATGAAGGCCTGATGCGTGCAAACAACAGCAAGCTAAAAAAAGCCCCTCCTTTGTAAGTTAAACTGACTAATCACATAATGTTCTTCTGAGGACAATTTCAAGAAGTTACAGCTTGCTGCAGACAGTTTGCCTCTCAGTTATGCCAATACATAGATTTGGCACATGACAAAAAAACTCCATCTGTGCTGAAGTTTGCTACTGCAGTAACAAGGCTAACAAGATAGAGGAGTGCTTTCATGTCTAATATCACTGTGTTTGCATCAATCAGCAGACTGACCCACTTGAAATGATAGGGCTGAGGGCAAACAGTGCTAAGATAAAAGCCTCAATGAAAATATCTAGAGGAAAAAATAAAGTAGACTGGCATTGCAAGGAAAGACTCAGTTATGAGAGGTTACTGAGAAAATAAATCCCACTCCCAATGTGTCCCTTGCAAAGAGCGGAGGAGATACTTAAGACACGTGGCAGGAAGAGGTCAAACAGCTTTTTGTTCATTTGAGAGGGAAATCCAGCCCCCTTGGCAGAAGGCAGGGCTGGCAGTGGCAATGCCAGATGCTTGCACTCTCCGAAGCGCCCTGCCAATTTGTGTGCCTGGGTAGTAAACATGCACAGGGCAAAAGGCTGCTGTTTTACAAAGCAGCAGCATGTGGCCTGAACAAGCGTGTCCTGTGCAGTCCCCTCTCGTTGGCTGACCTGCTGTGCCCTTGCAAAAGGCTTGCCACATCTCCTCCGTGCTGGGAGGCATGCTGGGTGGTTACTTTTCAGCTCACCCCGCAAACAGGGAGGGCTGCTGAAGGGATGGGGAGACCCTCTCCCAGCTGCCCACTGCCTCTCCCACACCCAGACTCCTTTGGTTTGAGTGACTGCAAGGATATCTCTGGCCAAATCCTGCTGTAAAAATGAAGCAGCAGGTACTTGTAGTACTTCATGTTGCTGCACATACAGGCAGGTGGGTTTGAAATAAAAATCAGAAGCAACTTGGTGTCTATCATGTGAACAGACCAAACCTGCCAATTTACACCTCTTTTAGGAACCAGGGTCTGCATCTCCACTACTTACCTTAAACTCAGCACCAGCGTTCCCCCAGCTCCCCTCTTCCCAGCAAACAGAAATATCAACAAAAGTCAACCTTGACCATCTCTATTAGTTCTCTGAAGCCTACCTGACACAGGACCTTAGAGATCTCCCAGTTTTAAGGTTTCTAAGATGCATACTGCCAAAAATTCAAGTTCACTCATCTCCTCGTCCGACAACATGGACCAAGGGCAGGCAGTTGCTTGCAAAGTGCTTGCCCTGGCCTCCAGCTCTTATTGACTACACAGCTGTATTTAAAATGCATGAACTGGAATAGGGATGGAGCCTCCTCACCTCTGAATAAGTCTGAATACCTGGATATCTTGGTATCTCTGTATTAAATCTATACTGAACAACACTACTTAATGAGACTATTGCCTTATTGCTCATAGAAATGCGGCAGTCAAGTCTGATGGAATAGGGGTTTCATAACACTAAGGCTAACTGCTGGCATGCACGTGCTGCCAGAGACCCAGGAAATTACTGCCCATGCCTGTGGAAGGATTCAACTACTGGTTTGTGGAGAATGTGGTGTTACAGCTCAGCTCTGGAGCTCAGCTGCCTCATAAGGCTATGGAATTAAACACAGCAAGCTGTACAGACATGGAACACAAGACACAAAGGAGCTGGAGAGGAGACAGATGTCTTGTGCTGAAAGCTACTAGCAGGTGCTCCTAAACTTCCGGGCATTTAGGAAATCTGGACGGAGGCAGCCTCTAATTACGCGTAACATGCTGCCAGTCCCCCTGCCAGAAGCATCGCACACTGGAAAGCATTATTGTATCTATGCTTACAGTGGCAAAGGTCTCTGCACTAAAACTGCAACCTGCAGTTAGTTGCCAGTTATCTAATTGCTACCAGAGAAGCCCAAGAACTTGCAATTCCGGGGAACTTTTAGGAGACAGGCATGGGCAGAGATGTTCCCTGTGGGAATGGGAAGGCTGACAGCTGTCCAGTAGAAAACTTCTCCCATTCAGAAATTTGAACATGACACTCACTTCCAGGGGTGTCATGTCCCTGCCTGCTGCTGGGAGTTGACCCAGTCCCTCACTGTATTGCTTCTCTGGCTTCCTACAACAAACTGCAGGAGCAAATGATGGCTTTCACGGACCTGTGACACTTTGCTCTTGTGTCCTCGTCTACACTTAACTACCTCCTTGTCCTCCCCTGACTTAGTTTTCTTCCCTGCTTGGCATCTTCCCCAGATAGGCTGCTCTTCTTCCACCTCTCACCTCACCACACTCCAATGAGCCCTGTATGGACTGTTACTTTTCCCATCGATGTATGATTTGGTTAGATGACTGCAGTTACCATTGTTAGTGCAAGAGGCAGCATAAAGTAAACAGCTACCTGAGCTTTCTTTCATATAACTCTTGATTCTGTTTCCCCAATTCTCTGTGTCCTTCAGCCTAACCATTCATTTAAGAAATGCCTTAATCATTATAAGCTTTGGAGACACAAGTGTTATTTCTGTTACATTTATGGGAATGTAAGATAATTTCAAAAAAACTTTCATAAGCTGTCACAATTTCTTTCCTCTCCCATTACCTCCCATTACGAGGGTTTCCCAAATGAAACTTTCTCTTCGGTAGCATGTTTCCTCCACAAATGCATCTGAATTCTGCCCCTTTCTTTGCTAATAGCTAAGGCAAAAAATTATTATCTCATTCAAAAAATCCTAGTAGGATTTTCTGTTCTTTTCTTTGAAGGTAGCTAACAAGGTCAACCACATAATATCCCCCTTGGAGAGCTGATTTCACCTCTGGTAATGCAGTAATTACCAAGGCAAACATCTCAGTAATACTTATCTAGCTGTTCAGAGACTTTTACATCAACAGATATTTGCTATCTGGGGTAAAAGGTGCACATTTTAAAGAGTGATGATGAACTTCCTGGGTGTGCAAGTGCTTTTATGAAGTATTTTTACAGGTTAAGAAAAAACAGAAGCAAGCCGAACACAGTTTTACTCTCAGTTCCATGCTCATTCACTGACTACAAAGTATTCTTTCAGTGCAGCTTTGTGTCCTCCTTGGGTGCTTATTTCAGAATGAAGAACCAGCAAGAAGCAAGACAACTTACATCCTGCCTCTCATTGCTTTGGCTTTTTGTTCCTCTTCAAGGTTCCGTGGGGGAGTTGAAGGCGTCATTCCTTCATTTAAGCAGCCAGTGGCATCTTTTAAGCTTCCTCTGTAAGATCCTCCTTCAAGGGTCTAAAAAAACCCCAGAGAGAGATAGCATAAACATCATCCTTGAACTCCAGCATCAACATTATGTTCTGTTTCAGGCCAGTTCTGCAGTCAACACTGCAGTCTAAAACCAAGCAGAGTATTCAGCAACACTTTCCCTCAGGACTTAGTGAAACACAACCAAACTAGTTTTAAGCTGATACAAGACCCCAAAAAAAAGCATTAAACCAGAGAAGATGTCCTTTTGCCAGAAGGTGGAAAAACATGTGCCAGTAGCCCCAGGATGAGAAAATTCCTCCAAATTATTTCAAAACAACCTGAAAATGTCCTGGTGTCTCAATCAGAACCAGTGTTAGGCTACACATGGACAGTGTTTCTCTGCCAAAGACAGAATGGGGATTCTTCGTAGTGAAGTAAAACACAAAATGAAACAGAAATAGATGGATACATAGTACCATTCCACAATAGTTAAAGTTTCCCCCAAACCTCTAGCAAGTAATTGCAATTGACCTAACAGCCTGCATGCAGGGGAAAGAAAATAAAATATCCTCTGAAAATACATCTAACTGGATTAATGAAATACTTTTCAATTTGTTAGTCCCTTGATGGAATAAAACTATTTTGAGTAAATTTTCTGGGAACGTCCTTCTTGGTTTCTCATGTCACAAAGAGCTCCTTCACCACTTACTCCTTATCAAGCACCCATGAACGCAGACTATCTTCATGTACCAACATCTCAAACTAAGAAAATACCAAACCCCTCAGAAATGATTTGCTAGATAAAACTGCTTGCACAGAGATACCGTGATTTAATGATCACTGTTTTGTTTTGTTTTCACTCTCTTCATCCTTCCAATACACATAAGGAAACGAACCTTTGTAGGCTTATAATGCTGCTTTAATCCTGACTACTTAATTAAGTTAAACTTGCTCAAAGTAAGCTTTTACCTAATTTTAGAGGTCCTGGGACATGTAGAAAAAGGTTTAGCTTTTACATTAAAAGCCTGAACTGTTTCAGGGAAAACTTAAGAGAAGCCAAGATACAAAACAGAATTTACTCCTTGTCCAGCAGACATGGGACCAGACAGGGAGAGTGCACGATCCTGAAATTTTTGAACAAATTAAGCCAAGAGTATTTTTATGTCTTATTCCACTCTATGTCAGATAGAGTTGACAAGGCAAATTAAAAGTGACTTTGTAAAATTAAAGCACAGCTGTGATACTTCAAGCAGTTCTACTCTTTAGAGGGTCTTTTCAGGGAAGCCAGAATACTAAAGAAATTCACATGTTGGGTAGTAAAACTCCTGTGCCTCAGAACAAGCTTTAAAACAAAACAAAACAAAGCATCCCACTGTGTAAAATATTTGAAAGAATACCAACAAGACCCCAGAAAGAGTACAGTACAGTAGCTCATACTCTGCAAAGCCCACTCCAAAAGCACCTTTTGACTATGCAGCACAGAGCCTACATGGCAACCTCACGTCGGGAACAAAAATATTAGATACTCTACTGAGAAGCAGAGCACATAGGGTTAATAAAAGCATAGCAGATGAAGGTGGAAAGCAAGGAAACCAGAAACAAGAGGCAGACTTTAAAGACCTTCCCTAGAGTCATATTAGGCCTGTTGTGTGCACAGTTTTGACAACACTAAACTTACCAGCTTACTTTTGACCAACTTTTCTATTGCACTGACAAGGTCCGCAGCAGTTGGGACATCGGAGGAGCTCTGTCGAGCAGCTAGCAAAGAAGAGGACTGCAAGACACCGGGTTGCAAAGGAAAAGCAAGTTAGCAGGATGAGAAGGGAGTCGGAAATCAGCGGTCAGTGAAGCAGCTTCTGAGACAGGAGAACGAACGTGGAAGGGGAGCAGGAGGGTTAGAGGACCACATGCATGGTCAGGTGAGTGAGTGTTGCCATATCAAACAAGCACAGAATTGCCATCCACTTCTGGCTGAACATCCCCCTGCAGTTCCAAGGCTGGGAACCAGGGAACAGCACCAAAGAACTGAAGCTCATTTGCAAACAGGCTACAATACTCTTAATCTCTGTTGGTTCCTTCTTTAAAGAACATCTACGGTCTTACAGGCTCCAGAAAACTGATATTCTTTCTGCAGATGTAAGAAATTACCCCCTCCCCCATACATTCATATTTAATAAATGCTGTTAAGTACAAGGTACACATGGAGTTACAGGCATTTGCAACTCCAAATGAACTCAGATGACACCTCTCATTTGTGCAACTTCAGACATCTAAAATCTATCCCGTCTGGAATCAGTGGAGAGGAAACAGCCCTACATATCTCATCTATCCCAGGTACCTGGCACAGGAGGGAAGAAACACTCCTTGGAGATGCCCTCTTTTCCCTATTGACATTAGCTAGAATATTTTCAGTCTTGCTTCTCTATGCCTGTCTGTTGGTCGCAGGTATTCAATTTTAGGTACCTGACATCACGTAACATCTTTGTGTGTCTCCACATTCAGGTAGCAACAGCTAATAGCTGCTGGTTGTTATAAATGCCCAGAAACACCGAGACATCATCAATGTGCTATCCAAACACCCCTCATCGTGCTGCGAAGACTGGCCTCTGTGTGAAATACTCAGTTTTTGTCTAAGTTTTTTGCTCTATATGGGCCTCTGCACCCCTTTTCCTAAGAAACCTCACTTTGAATACCCAAACTCAAGCGATAGCTATGGGAATTGGTATTTATTAGCTCACCTGTAAATACATTTTTTCTGCATGAAATACAAGCACTGGCTAAAACTATAAGCCCTTTGACAACCTGCTTTTGGCAGGCTGATGCTGACTAAAGCATGGCTAAATTTTTACAAATTCTGCATTAAAATTATTAAAAAGCTTATTCATCTCTCAGCTGCTTAACAAAGGTCTTTGGAGAGCACCTGTTTCAGCGAAGTCACCATGCAGGTGCCAACGAACACTCATCTGAGATTAAATAGTGCTGGGGAGTGAGACATGGAAATGTTATAGCAGGAATTAGGCAGCTAGCCACCTCTTTAAGCAGCCCTTGGGGGAGGTTGCTCATGTTGAGTGACACAGCCCCAAGAGGAGAAAAAAAAGGCAAAGGAGACCAGTCCCAACCAGATGTCTTGTGACAGAGCAGAAGCCTGAACAGCCTGCCACTTGTCATCTCATCTTTCACAAATAATACATCTAATCAACAGTTCTAATTACAACAACAACAAAAACTACAGGTAATCAGGATGGTAATTGAGGAATTAGGCTGGTAACGCAGGATTCTCATACAAATGTAAAAGTTCAGACAGCCTGTTTCACCTGCAATGCAGACAGACACCTCTAGACTGAAAATAGGGGTTTTGAAGAGATACTGGACAAGTACATAGGCAAAAACTGTCAAACATAACCATTCTAGGAGGAGGAGTCCAATTTTTGGAGACACTAAACGGCTGTTGCTTTCACTTTTTTTTAACTGAAATTGCTCAATATCTCTGAAAAGTAAATAACTGCAGGATTTTGAAGGGAGCATGGAAACATTTGCTGCCTACAAGGCTTTCATGGTAAAATAAAACTCTTCTGTGATTGACGAGAGAGTCTGGTTTGTGTGGGGCAAATCAAAAAGTGGTATTTCTATTCCCCAGGAAGTAAATTATGAATGTCTAATATGAAGATATCTTGCAATTTGTCTTTGTAAAAACCTCCAGGAGCAGCAAGGCACAATTATTGCTGCCTTACAGGTGCCACCCCCTGCACTACACAGACATCTCCCACCTACCACTGCTACTTTTCCACACTGCTGCTGGTCCAACCTAAGCCTATAGCTGTAACCAGTGGCAGGACATGAGCAGGGACCTCTGCCCAAATTAACACCATTAAAGAGCTTTTGGCTCCAGCATGACTCAAATATGGTGCTATCGTGGTGTTCCTGTGCCAGGGAATTGAGGAGCCATGTTTGTTAGCTTAAGTTTTTTCCCCCATGACAAAAAGTGAGTAGGGGAAGAAAAAGAGAGAGAAAAAGGGTTTCAGATGCATCTTGCTCTATTTAATCTTCTCTTTTAGGAGTGGGTGAAGAAACAGAATGCCAAAATGCTCTATAAAGTTTAGACATCTGGAGCAGAAAACAGTTTAGTTCCACAATATTGGCGCTCAGAAATGTATTTAAGAAATACTGTAAACACATGGCATGTTTAAAATAAAAAATAGTGACCTGACTAAAGCAGTTTTGTTTTTCTTTAAAATAAAAAAACCAAAACCAAACCAAAATCCCAAAAAAACCCCAAGAAACAAAAAGCAAACTAACCCCAAAACATTTAGCTGAACACCACGGTGAAAAAGCCAGGAGCAACTGCTGTTGTGCTGGGCATGGATCCACCATGGTTCTGCTTTGCCGACCTTTCACCTCTGCCCCTTGCCAGACAGCCAGGAGCACACACAGCGCTCAAAGGGCAAGAGTCCACAACTCCAGCTGCTTCCTTCTGGTCTTATTGCCACCACAATGTCATAACATTTCCTGACAGATTAGCAGCAAGCCCCCGAATCCTTTCCTCCATCCTTCTGCTACTTGAGTCCCCAAAATACTTGCACCCTTCTCTATATTTCCAAACTCCTGCCTGAACCTTCCCCAAGAATGTTCTGGGTTGTTTTTTTCCTGACAATTTATTAATCTCCCCTATCCATGCTTCTTTGCATGCAGTAATTACAATCAGAGGCTAGAGATACAGAAGTGGCAGTGCTAAAAACAGATGCCAGCAGGAAAGCAGGAAACAGCTAAACAGGAGGATGGATTTCTACAAGGGAGACGGCAGCACCAGGAAAAGCTGGGGGAGGACACGTGCAGACAAGACCTGCACTGACTGTGAATGCAAACCACTGTCATAGCCATATCCACAGATTCTCACTCCAAGTCCAAGAGAGCAACTAAGGGACTCTGCAAGCCACTGCACCATTTACCACAGCAAATTCTGACTTAACATTCAAGAGACCCTAGCTAACAGCAGAGAACTATCACCACCAGCATGGTGCACAAAGATGGGCAGACCAAAGCCTTTCCCACCCTCCTGAGAGTGACTTCAGATACCTTGTGGGCTTCTGAACTAACTGGATTTGACAGATCATTCAGTGATGGTCAGCCACATGACGAAAATGCCAAACAATAGCACTGAGTAGGCTTTTCCATCTGCAAGTTTTAAAGCACTTCAGAATGGCGGGTGGATGGTGGGGCACAGACTGACAATGTTCCTGGACCCCAATTACACCCAAAGCCTAAGTGGAGAGCCCAAGCTATCTAACTCTTGGTACAGGTGGCATTTCTGGATTCAAGCAGATTCCAGCATCTGTCCTACTCCTTGGGCTCAGGCTGCCACCAAATACCATTTCTGCTGCTACTGCCAGACACCAACGGCACTTTAAAAACAGACATGGAGAACACACCCTATCAGCCTGAGTGGAATTTCTGACCACATACAACACAAATACACAATCAACCTGTCATGAAATGGGATGCCAGGGCTAAATTGCTTATCCAGCACTATTTGTAAATCCAGCTGGTGAAAGTTATTAGATTATGATTTGCACATAGGAGCCTCATATAACCACAAGTCTAGGCCCTGGATACTAGAAAACCACTACGAAACCACTGTGAAATGGCTATGTGAGAAATGCACTTAAAACAGCAAACTGATACAGTAGGGGAGGCCTTACCATCTCATCTTGGGTTGGATCATTGTCAAAAATCTTCATAGGAGGAGGAAGAGGTGTGTGAGACTCTTCATCTGGTTCATCTTCTCCCCAACCCTTCTTGCTCTTCTGAAGAAAAGTTAAATATAATTAGAAGCAGGGATGGGATTCTTTTATCTTTTTAGGTATCTGAGCCCTCCCACCAGGCTTTGAGTCTGTTAATAGTAATACTGGCTCAACATTGCATTGGATGGAGAGAACTGCAGGTAACGCTAAGCATCATAGAAGAGAAACAATAAAGAGGTAAGGTTTTGCTGGTTAATCCCAGTGCATTCATAGAGTTACAGAAATACATTTTACAGGTCACCCAAGCAGCTAAGGCAGTTACAGCTGTCTGTATGCTGATGGAAAATTATTTAATTTAAATGAGAACAGCCCAATGTACAGTTTTTAAAATGTGTTCCTCTATTTGTGTTCAGTTGGTATCTTCTCCATTTTTGGCTTGTAATTCCTTATTCATTTTATCAGGAATGAGCCAGTCTCGCAAAGAACATACCTGCAGAGAAACTGCGGCTACAAATACATAGCAGATTTAACAGAAACATGTCTATTTCTCCAAGTGTTTTCTTCCAATAAGGAATTACACTGCCATGGTAGGATAAAGGTGATATGAACCTCAGCAAAAAGTGATAACAGCTGCTCAAGAATAGCTTCATTTCTATCCTTGGCAGCTTTCTAATAGGCTATTAAAAAAAAAAAAATTCTAGTCAAATGGCAATAGCATATGCAGACTTTGAAATGCTGTTCCCTATATATTCCACTGCTCTTTGGATGACAATGCTGCTCACAACACAGCTTCAATCAATGCAATTTTACATACAATTTGCTGTTCCCTCTAGACCCTAAGGGAACCACATTTACTCAAGAGTGAATCACACACCACAGAAGAGACTCTCGGAGACATGGTCTTTCCTGCAACAAACACCAACACACACCTCATCTGCGCTGTCTCCTTGAGGAGTGGTTTCATCTCCAGTCTTTGGTGAGCCGAGGTCAAAGCTTTTCCTGCCATCTCGCACCTTCTTTTGTTTCTTGATGTTGCTCTCGGTCTTCCCACTGTTCAGCCGGCGCACAGGACTAGTCAACCATTTCTTCAGGGTGTTGGTTGAGCGCTTGGGGCCAGGAGAGCTCTGGATGGAGTTGAGGGATGGCTGAGGTTGTAAGTTGGCCACTGAATCAGACTTGCCCCCATTGTCATTGGAAGAGACTGAATATGCATCTGGAAGAAAACAATGCAGGTGAGAAATAATACCAGCACCTCCTCTATTTCCTAGTGCACATCAAGTGCTTGGCAGTCCTAAGCATGAAAATACCAGCTGCCTCAATTAAACATTTTGTGACCTGTGGACATTGTGTAAACTTTATTGCGCACCAGAGAGAGGAATATGCCCTGCAACAGGCATTCTCCACAATCTTACACACTTCTCTCATTTCCTTCCTGTTCCTATCTGTCCGTATGAAAGATCGCAGACAGCAAAGTTATCCAGTTTTTGATGAAAGCCTTAATTTCATGCTAAGTGCTGAATTTCTCAGCTTCTTCCCACAGATTTCATTGTGAATTGCCAGGAAGAAAATAAGCACAAAAAGCAGATTACTACAGGAGACCTGACAGCCACCAACACACTGTCAGGTTCCAATTCCACAAACATTTCTCAGCTGTTTCCAGACCCCAGTGACGTTACTGTTAGTTAGACTACTTATTAACTTCTGAAGGATATCTGAAGCACCTTAAAATTACCTCCTTTGCCCCTGAAAGCAATTTGTCAGAAGACTTCACACCTTCCCTAGAACTAAGAAACTGGAATGAACAATTACAAAAGATGACAAATTGTTCAAACCGAAGGAAACTCCCAAGAAGGAGATACAAGGAAGGCTTAAAATTAAAAAAGATTTCCATTATATCCAAGCAGGAGATGCTGCTGAATTGTATCCAGCTCTAATTATTGATATACATGTTCAGACTAGCACCTTAGAAATGGGTGCAACCTCCCTTATTCCCCCGCAAAAGCAAAAGACCAATGATGAGCCAATGTTAATAAGTCTTTAAAAACAAACCAGGAGCAATCAGGGACCAAGATTTTTAATCCCACATAATTTAAGACAAATTTTTTTTACAGAATTCAGAAATCGTCACACTCCTGTAAGATACATCTCAGACTGTACGTCTGAAAGCAGCCAGCTGATGTTATTAAATAGTTTTAGATGGTCACCTCTGAATCTTTTATCTGCCCCAGGATAAAACAAAAACATAAGTTACAACACATGAAAATAGCCTGGTGCATCCGGATATTCTCAGTTAAGCAACAAATATCATTAGGGATACTGGGTAGTGCACATGCTAAGGGAGAGCTACTCTCCCAGAGGCTCATTACCTATATTTTTTAGAAGCCAGTTCCTGCTACCTGTATGCAGAGCTCCTACCCCACTGGGCAGAGCTGCTGCTCACAGCCAGCTATGCACCGAGCAGAGACTGCAGCCTGCCTTGTCTGCCAGCTTGTAAAATGCAGACCATGAGAGTTATAATATTTTATATTTTATAACCATAGACAGCCTCAGTCAGAAGTTGAACCAATGAATTATTACATACCTGAAGTCAAAAGTTAGATTTTTAGAACATACAGAAATAATTGTAACAAGCTAGAGGAAGTCAAAGTTCATTTGCCAGGCAGGAATAAAATCCAAATCATCTGTCTTCTGATGACAGGAGTGAGCATGAGAGGGGCTGGGAGGAGGACAGATCCCAGGTGGGACTGTTGGGATTTTTCTGACATTCCTCCGTAAGGGCAAAGTAGCAGTCTTATCTCAGAAAGGTCTGGGTTTAGCCAGCTCCCATTGATGCTATTTCATGCACATGAAGTGATGTTAAATCAACTAGTGCAAGATAATATTTGTCAGTGGCCAGCTTATCTTCTGCTCACTAGGCTTTAGACAGTCTCCTTTCGCAGGCTCCACGTGATGCTCTGGGAGTTTATCAGCGCACCTTGCGTCAGCAACATTCAGGGTTTCGCCATGGTGATTTTGATTTTGCAAGCGCTCTCGCCCCTCCGTTCCCCAGCAGCACTGAAAGCCCACAGGCAGCGGGGAAGCAAGAGGGCTCCTCGTCAAGAGGCTGCGCTGAGCAGGGTGCCCTCAGGTGCCCATGCTCCCACTGCCACAGCAGGAGGATTAGTTTTGGGAATTACTGGTGCAAACGGAGCCAGGCTGCAGTCACGGAAGGAGAAAAGCTGGAAGCAATCGCTCTGTGGAGGCTGCCACTGTCAGGGATGATTTGGGGCAAGCAGCTGTATCAGGGACTCGCTGCCTTTGCTGGGGATGGGGCTCACAGAGAGGTTGAGGAGGACAAGCTGGTCTTCCCACATCTTGGTTGATTAATGTACAGAGAGGTTTTTACTGCAGCGTGGAAGTAACACAGTCCAAACCCCTACCTCCAGTTGATGGCACCTTGCCAATTTAACTTTTACTAAGGGAAGGGAGCGGATAGGAGGCTACGTGGAGCTTGGGACAACCCCAGCCACCCCAAGGATTTGTTACTGAGGTGTGCAACCCTACCTCAGCCCGGTGGGCTTGCGGCAGGGCCAAACCCAGGAACCCCGAAGGATGGCTGGGGCACAGACACACAGAGCACCCCTCGCACCGCAGCACTCTTCTCTTGAGGCCATCCTGGGGAAGTGATGGTCAGTCATTGACTCCTGCCAGGGAAGGCAGCAGGTGCCCAGAAACAACCCAAGTCTGAGCTGGCCCACAGCCCACTCTGCTTGCTTGCAGGAATGTTGTCAAAAGTTTAACCTAGAGCCAGGAAGGCTCTGCAGACTGAACATCAGGCCTCCACAGCCACAAGTCATGATGAAATCCAACCCAAGGGTTTCCAGAGGGAGGTGTGTTACACTGTGCAATGATCCCACTTGAGCGAGGCTCTGGATTTTCCTGCTCAAGGTCATGTCTTTGGTGACGAAAATGGCTATTTACCAAGGGGTTACTAAATCTCAGTTGTGCCATGCTGTACACAAGCCTGGCAGATATGAATTCTCCTTCTTTCTCCTTGTCTGTTGAAGTGCCCTGGCTGACCACTGTAAGGCATCTGGGGCAGAGCCCGGGCTTTACTTGGCCCATGCAGCCCAACGCTAGAAACGTGGCCTTATCTTGCCTTTACGTGGTAATGTAGTCTCGGCTGGCTGGAGGATAGGCAGGGAGGTGGAAAAGAAAGGCTGGTATAAATCTCCCTGCTCCCCAGTCACCATGAGAGCCCCTCGAGGTGGGATGAGTTTGCTCTACCCAGCACCCTACACATGTACAAACCACTCCCACTTCATTGTCCCACTTCCCACCATTGCCAAACACGCACTATCCGAAAACTGCACCGAGAGTCCACACACAATATTCATAACCTTTTTTCCATTTCTTTTTTAAAGGAACTGCAAATATGGACACATTTGTGAGCAAGTCACACTTGCTGTCTGCCAGCCCTGGTGAGAATGACTTCCCTTGCACATAAAGCAGGTCACCTTGAAGTGGTCACAGAGGCAGGACTGGAGCTTGAGGAAGAGCAGAGCTCACGAAATGAGAAACAGAATCATGCAACACAAAAAATCTGCCAAGAAAGACTTTGGAGACAACCTCCTAAGCCGTGCTTGTGTGAGCTCCACTGCTTCCACGGCACATACAACTACAAACACATTAACCATGACACTTGATACTAGCCTGAGATCCAGACACCAGGTAGATCAAACGGAAGAGGAGGACATGTTACTGTGCTCTTCTTGCAAAGCACTAGCATATATGTGCTTTGCAAACTGTATTGGTAGAACTGTTCGGAAACACAGTTTGCTTAAGAAAAGCCAGAGACCACTTTGGAAAAGATGCAGCGGCACGCTGCACGTGGTAATTCAGGCAGCTGCCACTGTCCACAAGGACCAGCAAAGCAGTGGCTGCCCTCTCACTGCAGCGGGTCTGCAGGAATGTCAGGGCTCAGCAGACAGCTGCAGTGAGCAGTTTTTCTGCCACCAATGTCCCAGGACACACGCGTCTAAAAAAAGGTATTTGGTGAAGTGAAATGGGTGTAGGGAGGTCAGCAGACTAGTGTGGCTAGATTGATTTCCTGGCCAAACCATTCATTCAGACAGAAGAAATGATGGTTTCCAAAACACCCCTAAGCAAACCTCAGAGAAACTTCTGGCAATAGGACTGTGACAGATACTCAGCCAGACCAAAGAGCTTGAACATTCAGAGCTTTTGCACTGCTGGAGGCGTGAAATATTTGTTGTTGCTCAAATGAATAGATGTCTATAAAAGCGCAGCTCTTTTACTTGAAAAATGGAAGGTTCCAGTTCTGTGCAACCTTGGGTGAAAGGAAAAACGAAAACTTCATAGACCCATTTGAAAGGCACAGCTGTATTCCCATTTGAGTCAGTAGGAATTACTGCTGGAACGTAAATACAAGGCATTTTATTTTTACCTCCCTGTTCCCCAGAGCATGCATGGGAGGGCAGGTCTGTCTGATCATGCTCATGCAGCACCAGACCCATCTGCAGGAACTCAGATCTCTAACAGGGAAAGGGAAAAGCTTCTCAGAGCAACTCAGAATAAAACATCAGGCTTGTCTTTTTGATCCATACTAACCACAGATCATATATGATAGGAAGGAAATACGCTTCCATAACCAGAAGTTAATATAGAATATGGCTATGAAGACGGGTGACTATGGCAGGACACAATCTTGCTTCAGGTGAGAAGAGGTGAATCTTCCTCTGGTTTATGTTTGGCTCCATTTCTCACTCCAGAAAAACAGCCTGAGAGAAACTCATTTTTCCATCGAAGTCAAAGAAGATGAGCCAGAATGGGAACTCTGTAATCTTATTAGCATGTGCATTTAAATCAACAATTTTTTTGCAGAAATAATTCCACTCATGAATGAGAGCCAATAATGACAATGTGACCAATGAGCACATAAATTAGCTCTGCTGTGCTCAAACAGAGCCCATTTTCCATATTTAGTGATTCCTGTAAAATAACATTTCTGACAAAGATGGAATTGAATCAGATGTGGGTGAAAGACTAACTCGGTCTTTAGTTGAGCTGTTATTTCCTGAAGAATGAGAATTTCTGTACCAGAAAATCTTGGAAAGCAGGAGTCATCTAGACCCATCCTATGCACAAACAAGGCCTCTATGTTAGTATTTCACACTAAACAAACATCAAAATGCACCCTCTCCTGCCCTTTCCAAGAGTGTCTCCTTCACCACACAGGGTGTAGGCTCCATTTCACAGCTCTCAGCCCCTTGAGGCTTTACAGCCTCCATTGGGAAATGCTGCTGTGAGAGCCACCTCAGATCTGCTTGAGGGCTTCAGGGCTAAAGCTCTACTTGACAGATGCAAAGACGGCAAAAACAAGGTATGAAAACTGCTTCTTTGGTCTCTTCTGTGCTTTTGTATTAAATGTCCAAAACACGCTCAGTGAAACATTTTTATTGGCACAAGTTAGGGTTACAAAACTTTGTGGCTTAGGCAGATGACAGTACTGATCCCAGTTCTAGTGTTAGAGCCTATTCTGCCTGTAAAACCTGGCATGGATTTATGAAAATTTGGGAGGTAACAACATTTGGATAATATAAAGACACTTTACAGCTATTCCTCAAGTGAAAACACGAGCTCATAACAATGCAAATAAGGAATCTGACAACAATGTCAACAGATAAACTGTCTCCTCAGGCACTGCTTCCGAAAAAGGCTCCAGCAATGAACATAAGTGATCATGAGGAATTTTTCAGTGCTCATGTCAAAGATAGACGACAACTGGCTTGAGAAGCCCTTTAGATGAGAAGTACATTAAACTTTTGCAATGGAATTACAAAACTTGCCCTGGAGTCCTCCATGGCTCCCCATCTGCTCCCAGCTCTGCTCAGTCGCTCTACACGTGTCCAACCGCTGACCTGCCCTGCGCTTCGGCTCAAGGGAAAAATGAGATGAGGCCACATAGGACCTGGTTTCACACCAGAGAGTAGTAAACATATGTTCAAACTACACCATTGGAATCTAAGTGCAAATTTTGCTCTGACGACCAAATGTTCTCCCTAACTTTATATCTCCTGGAAATGTGCAGAACTGAGAAGGTTCAACAGAATTTTCTGTTTGTGTCTTGGGGGTATCGTTTGAAGCTTCAAGCTGGAAGTAACATCAAAAGGCTCAAATCAATCTGGCAGGATTCTTATAATTACATTTATGCGCATGAAATGACTTCTGCCCAAACTCAAGAAGAGTGGTATGGAGTTAAATATTCTATTCAAAAGTTTCTAGTCCAATAGGGAAAGTAGCCTGCACTGCTAAAAGCAGAGTACTTGACAAACTTTCCAATCACTGCATTATAAAACCTCAAAATTTGACTTGCTGTTTCATTGCCAAACATGCAAACAAGACTAACTTCCAAAAAGAACAGGGGAAAAAAGAAGGACAAAAACCCCTAAATTAATCACACCACTTTCAGCATGCACTGTTTCTTTATTGAATTGATGGTATTTCTTGGGAATGGTAAAGAAGAGCTGCTTTGAGATAGAGGACAATCTGCAGAGTTCCCTTTAGCGACACTGCAAAGCAGCGGGTGCTCCTGGGGGACTTTGCATGTGGGTTTTGCCTTCGGGAAATAGTCACCTATCTGTTGGTTTTTGTATTCAACTTCCTGATCATTACTTCCAGGTAGAAACCTAAGCCGAGGAAAACGAGCACTTGCCTAGCTGGACACTTGGAGAAGCTCATTTTTGTAGCAGGCAGCAGCTCACCTCATGCTCTTGGCAGTCGAGGAGCTGTGCACACTTCTGCCCAAGGGTGTTGCAGAGCAGGAATCACACCCTGTAGGAGCCTCTCTCTTTCCATTAACTACAGAGGGAGTCCGAGGAAATTACACCCTTAGCTAAATTTAGTTATTGTGAATCCCCTTCCCACATTTAAGTATGTTTCATACCAGGCCGATCTCGCAGCAGGAAATGATTAGCTGAAGTTAAGCATCTGACAATTCACTTTAATGAGCAATAACTCATGGCAACTCGCCATTAGCTTCAGTTGAATAGCTTTTATTTTTAGCTGGTGTTGCTCAGATGAGGCTTTCATCCAGCATACACTGGGAAAGCTGACATCCCAAAGTAGTCTCCAGGTCTTGGTTGTGCCAGTCAGAGTGTCAGGGCTCAAGAGCTCCAGTTCGTGGAGGTCAGAGAAAAGTCAATGCAGTTCTGGGAAAGTTTCAAAGAGTGAGATAAAACCAAAAGCCTGGAGGAACAGCACAGAGGCGCACGGTCTCAAGAGACCTTGCAAGAAAAGTTACTGAAATCCTGAGAGCGTGCTGAATGAGTGAGCTGGGTCTCCAGGGAGAGAAACAGCATAAGGGGAAGACACAGAGAGAGAGCCTGCTGAAATAAAACATGACTTTGTTTCTGTCCAAGAGTGCCTAGTGAGAGGAACAGCTACAGAAGTCATCCCTATTGTATCTGCTGCTTCATACGGACCTAAAGCTATTGTCAGAGGTGACTGTAGGGAGGCTGCAGGGAAAAGAGGAAGATGAGTCCTCAGATGAATACCTGGCAAAGTCCCGTTTCCTACAGACAAGCATTTAACTGAGGAGCTGCTGCACATGAAGGCAGAGCATGTCCTTGTGCTTCTGAAGAGACTCTCAGAAAAGCGTGCAACTCAACCCCACAGCACCAAGCACTTGAACAGCAGCTGAAACACCTACGGTCTCCTGTCTGAGTGTCCGGCTCAGAAATGTGTTTGCATATAACAACTTACACCGGTGATGGGTATCTATGACTTCTTTGGTGGGAGGTTTGAGCCTTTTTCTCTCCATTTATCAGCCTGACAAATTCATCCTGCTTCAGAGTCCCATCTGATACCTCACATAAGCTGCTGTGAGTTCATGACAGGAATAATGAGAGAACAAACATCCACAGAGTGAATCCGCCAATCCGCTGGTAAGTGAGATACTCCTAGCCAGCTCCTGTCCCCAAATACTATGAGATAGGTACATTATCGGCCTGCCTTGAGTCCTTCAAGGGAACCTTGCTTATCTCCCCAACAAAGCAGCAACTTTTTAGAATAGGTTTTTACCAAATAAAAGGGTGTGAAAAAGCTCGGAAAAAGAGCACAGTGGAGTTTGAGGCCAGGTGCAGTATTATTTCTACGCACTCGGTTTCATTCACCCGCTCTCTTGCCTAAGGTTTGTGCCCAGCACGAGTCCCGGGCCAGCCCAGAGCACAGCAAGAGCAAGTCCAACACATCTGCTGGGAGCGTGTGTCAGAGCAGCCTTCCCACAATGCCTCACAGCTGGGAGAGCAGATTTCTGAAGTCAAGAGGCACGCATTTTGCTTTAGCAAAGAAAGGAAATAAAAAATCAAGACTAACAAGATCCAGAAAGGGCATGGTTTTCTTGTTGTTTTTTTTTTTTGAACAAATCAACATTTATTTCAATTTAGTCAAACAACTCGTTGAAGCGCTTCTCGAAGTTCTACTTTACATTTTGTATTTACACTGTCCTCGTTCTGTGACAAAAATAAAGTAATCCCCGACCCTGAAGTTTCCAGAATAAGTGTCGCTAGCAGCAAAAAGAACAAAGCCCCAAACACAAAGCAAAAATCCCCCTTGATATATTTTGATAGGAGACTTATGCATGTTCTGTAAAAAAGTTTTAACCCTGAACCTTTATGGAAACCTATACGGGATGATGAGGAGGAAAATGTCATGTTTGAAGCTGAACAAGAAGAGCAGCATTTGCTGGCCTTTGCAAGTACACTGTTACTTTTAGCATAAGGAACTGTGAAATGCTTAGACACCCACATAGAAGCAGACTTTTAAACTTTGATCTAAGCAGTTTTGCTCTGCTGGGAGCATAAGGGTACCAGAGTTGTTGAATACCATCTTTTATCCTGGTGGTGGGCACAAAAACAAACTTTATTACACATGGTTTCCAAGCAGCTGTTAGTACAACACAAGCCTTATTCTTCTACGAAGTGTCAAGGGTCAGCTTCATTCAGCAGCTCTCAAATTGAGCTACTGTAAGAGTTTTGAAGTAATTTCTCAGTTAAATGACATCGTTGCTAAGGTCAACTCTGCCTTATGCTTGAAGCTGGCAACCTCTGTGGCAAGGTGGATCACTCTGCTGAATGGCAGAGAGGAGGGAGAGGGACAACATTTGAATATTGTATTTTTGTCTCCCTACCTCAAAGGAAACTGGGGCTGTGTACCCAAACAATTCCTCATGGAAACAACAGAAGAGTATCGGTGACAAAATAAATTGGAATTGGAAAACAAAGCAAGAACAGAACCCAAAGCTTTTTGGGATAGGAAGAAAAACTGCATGTTGAGAAAGAAGGGATTGGTCATTAAACTTTCCAGGCACACACAGGGCTCAGAAAGCACAGAAAACAAGCAGAACAAACAAACACAACTGTGTGCATCTTAGCGTCAGCTTCTTTTGCCAAATGCAGTAGCTTCCAACATTCAGCAGCTGTCTCTTGCTTTCTAGTGCTGTGGAGTTCTCTTTGGTACTTGGAGACTGTCAGGAGCTCCGGGCAAAGAGAAAGTCTTTGTCCATTTACCAACCAATTCCAAAGGCGCTGATCTTGAATAACTTTACTAAGCAAGAGTGACACAGATGTCTAGGAAAGGGGGCTTTTCTCTTAGTAAAGTTGTGGTAGGTGCAGTGGAAACCCAAGGCAATCTACATGCTTGTCAAATTGTGCCTAGGTAAGAACAGAGTCCTCCATGAACGTCTCTCATTTGTTCACTCTTAAATTATTCAGGCTCTGACAGCCCCTGAAAAGAAAAGAACGGAATAAGAATGAGTTGCAAGTGGTGCAGGGCAAGAGCGGACACCACGTAACCACCAAGAACAACGAGGTTGGGGTGTTTGACAACAGACACACTGCAGCCGGAGCCTCCAGGACTGGTGCCCAAAGCAGCTTCCTCCATGCCCTCATCCTCCAGAAATACTAGCGGAAAATACAAGCTCACAGCAAAGGTACTGGTTGGGATGAGTTAAAAGAAGTAATGAATGAAGTAAATGCAAACAGCGGTTTGGAAATAAAACACACAGATAAGAACTGCTGGTGCTTGTGATGTTTTGCTCTTTGAACACGGCACAGGGAAATGGCTAAGCAGCTCAGAGACTTTTAACTGTACACTCAGGACTATCAGTTAGACTTATGGGAAGCTTAAATTCACTCAGCTTAAGTAGGAAAATCAGAACATCACTTGCCATCCCATATAACAGGGCTCACGTGATCTACGTCTTGGTTTTATATTTGACAGTTCTCCAGGGGAGAGAACAGATCTGTGAGAAACCTTCCCCATGGTGCTGGCCAACAAGTTTATAAAATTTCAGGTGATGAAATCACTACTACACTCTATCTGCATCATCAAGAAAGATGGGACAGGAACTTGAAGTCTCAGCATCTGCTGCACAGGAACAGGAAAGCTCTCTGCAGCACCTGCCGACGTCTCAGCCTTCTGAAGCTGTGTGAGTGACTTGACCCAGCCACCAGCCTTCCCAAGAAGGCTAGTCCTGAGAAACTCATTGATTTTGACTTCTGGAGGGCCACACGGAGCCTCCCATGGCTTTTACAGTGCCTACACCACTGCTCCTTACCAGCAGCCTCCTCATGGAAAAAATTCTACATTCAGCTTAGCAGAGATGTGAAAAGGTGCAGTGCATAGACTGCACTGCTCCATTCCCAGCTGCATCACTGCATCTAATCACAAATAGCTGAAAAAATGCTCTACCACGCAACATGTCTCATAAGTGATTATCATTACAAAGGCCATCTTCACTATTCTTCACTATTGCTGAGTAGTTGCTTTCTTTTGGCCCCACCTTTCAACATAATTAAGAAAAAGAAACACTGATTTGAACACAGCAACAAGGGCTGGACTGGCCTACCAGCAGAGGCTTTTTGATTCTGGAAAGACTTTGTCAAATGCAGGTGATCTCTTACTGCAATGTACAATGTCTGATCCCAGACATCCACCTGCCTGATAGTTTAGGATCTCCAGGACAAGTGACTGCAGTGAATATTCAGCGAGCATTAGCCTTTAGATATTTGTCTGGAGCTTGCCTTGCTTGAGGCTTTTCTTAGACACACTGCCAGATCAAATTTTACAGCAGCACAGCTCTGAGCAGCTACAGCCCTCCCTGAGCAGCCTGGGATGTTCAAGCCTAAGTAATTTCTCTGATACTAAGACAAAGTCAACTAAGACGCTGCTGTCTGCTTGGCACCTACACCCTGGCAGGAGCTGTGCTCTGCTATTGCAGAGCTGAAGTTACTGCTGTAACATTCAAAGTGCTTGCCTCCTTCTTTGCCTAAAGCTATGGTTTCCCTTTTGGCTGCCTTAGAAAGGATCCCTGTTGATTAATACTTATTCCATTTCCTAAAGAAATCTATTCAGCCTCCACATGTTTCAGCTGAGAGCGATGTTTGAATATCATGTTGATCCTCAGGGTTCAAACTACAAAAGGTACAAAGAATACCAGACTTGAGGCACTTCAGTGGTATTACATGTGAATCATCTTTTTACATCGTACCACTCAGATACATGTGGATCTAAAATACATTTGCATTTCTAATTAAAACAGATTACCATTAGTAACTAAAGAACGTCTTAAATCAGAATCCTTAGGCCATAAAAGCTAATTGCATGATGCTAAAACTGGATTTCAAAAATACACATATTATACCCCCTGCAGGATTAATTAGGCAACATCTCTTCAAAAGAGTTCTCAAAAGTGTATTTATTCAGCATGTGGTTAAATTATACTGGGTTGTGCAACACTTTTCATAGCCTGCCTTGGCGCACGCTTCTGCAGCACCAGACAGCTGGGGCCTTGTTCGTCAGGGGTGCTCAACATGGCAAATCTGATTCGGGACTGCAGCGAACCCCAACTAATGAGAAGGAACACACATGCTGGTTCATGCTTTCTGCCTCACAACCACCTAGATGCTGCCTTCACCCCCAATACAATCCTGCTGCTCCCCGCTGAACAGCGGGGGTTGCTTTAGCCAGAGTTAACTGGTGCTGCTGAAAAAGACGATCTTGGATAAGTGTGTGATGTGCTTCCTAGGACATGCAGGCCTACAAAAAGGCTGAAATCAGCTGGTAGATATAAATCTGGAAGCTATAACTGCCGATTATTTGATGCTTATTTTGTCACCAATTTCCTATGTGACCTCAAGAAAGTTTCAGAGCGCTCACTGAACTGTAATGTGTTTTCAGATAGGTTAACACTGTACTGCATGCCTTGGGGATGTAAGAAACCTCTGATCACTGAAGCTGCATGTGCATTAGGAAAGGAGAAGAAAAAACCCAACACAGCATAACAGGGCACATCCTCGGCTGCTATACTGTGTAGCTGTAACTGTCAGCAAGCCTAAACTCCATGAGAAAGTGTCCTCAGTGCACATAGCTGTAGCTGAGGATGTGCCACTCTCAGCCCTCCTTGTGCGCTCAGAGCTGCTTGCACCATGTGAAATCTGGATGTGGAAAAATGCCCAGAAAACATAACTGTGGAAACACCTCCCAGGTCACTAAATCCAGTCCCTTCTTCACAGGTACATCTCCTTCCAAAATGTTTACTTCAGTGCTGTCTTGTGCTAGTTGAATAAGGGATCTTTGCTCAAGACTGACATACACACTGTACTTGTGCTTTCTTATATACAAAGGCATTAAATATCTATGATAAATTTACAACCTTCCAATACAAAAGATAAAAATCTCCACCAGAAACCACCAACTGGTTCCTCAGGATCACATGTGCTAATGCGTTCCCAGCAGGTCTGGCTCCCCAGCTTCACCCCTTTGAGCAACTTTACAGGCTTGCACAGCCTAGAAGATAATTTTGCAGGGATCCAGGATTTCAAAGTTGTTGAGCTGTACCAGGACGAGCGATGGCTGTAGCACATGGAACAATGTGCATTGGGGTGCAATAAGGGCAACAGAATAGCAATTACTAACTCCTCATGTGGCAACACACGAAGTGGGATATGTATTTTTCCCGTTTCCCAAAAATACTGAGCAACCACGGTTCCCATACAGTAGAGGAGCACCTGTAAGCTTTGGGACGTGCTGGGAGGCAAGGGAGTAAGAAACCTGCCAGAGCTGTACTGGGCTTTCTGCAATGTGATGTTATGCATGCTATATTAGAGAAAAGCAAATGACAAGTACGTAAACTGAAGCATATATAATGGCTCTCTCCCCATCAACGAGAAGAAAACCCCAAGGTTGTTCTATTATTAACTGCTGTAATTCAGTTTGCAGTTCTATTTCTCATCTCATTGGACTTCACTGGTAAAATCTTCATATTTTGCTCTAATTAACTGAAAGGAGCCCAGGTGACGTGCGTGGTTTCCGTGCCCTCAGCCTGCCAGGGAGAGGACTGCAGGGCTGGTCCAGGACAGAGGCTGACAGACTGAGAGGCACATCACACTCAACAGGAGAGCCAATGGGACACACTAACTACCTTTAATCCAAGGAACGGTTTGTGTTTCAGCATAAGCAGCCACATCAAACAATATGAACTAAAAGCAAACACGTTAATTTTTGATTTGTGGTTTTCTAGTGGGAAAGAACATTAGCCATGGGAGATGTTTTCGAGCACATCTTGTTAGGTATTTTCTAATAATTCTTTACATGTGCTAAAGGCCTACTTATGATCTAGAGATTTTTTTAAGAAAACAGCCAGATGTGCTTCTGTAGTTGTTTTTAAAAGTCTCTCTACATGAAATTGAATTGTGTGATGCAATACTAGCAATGCAACTGTTCTGCAATAGCAACTGATACGCAGTGGCTAAACTGGCAGAGAACTGGATTTCCTTACTGAATTGAAACCACACCTGCCGATTCCTACTGTAATCAATAATTGCCCAACCAATCTTTTCTTTTGAAAAGAAATTGCCACTTTTGCCAAAGATGAAAATGTTTTCGTAACATTGCCTGTTAACAGACAAGAATTACACTGAAACGTAATAGTGTTCTGGTGTGTTTGAGAAGTATCTTGATGCTATTTTTAGATTTAAACATTTTGAGGTTTGGCTTTTTTTCACTTTGAAATGATAGAGTATTTTTCCTAATACATACACAAGGTGTGTGCTGAAACATAACCATTTGGGGGGGGGGGGGGGAAATCCTTCTGTGGTCATGTGAAATAACTATCCTTTTTGTTTCTGGGGCTAAACCACAACAGCTTCAAAATGGACAGATTTTATTTCAGCATCTGTGCATGGAATTCCTAAACAATACATTTATCTGGCACTTATTTTATAGGAAAGCAGCATGTTTAGTTGCCCCATGTTCTTTGCAGTGAACAGGGAGTTACCCAAGCTATATTTTTCACAATTATCTGTTCCCTCTCCCTTAGAATAAAGTCGCCCTTCTTCAGGCTTTTGACAAGATGAATAAAGCCTTGTGAATTCTTACATGCTTCTTGGAGCAAATGGGAAGTTTAAGAGCTTTGCCTGCATAAAAGTAAACCCCGCGTTTCTTGAAAGCCAGATGAATTTATGAAAGTTGAAAACAATGCAGCAATCTGAAAAATAAAGATCCCCACCTTGCATTCACCCCCAGACTAGTAACTGAAAGCTGATCTTTACAGAAGCTTTTGCTGTCTATGTTACACATAAGAATTAAGATCTGAAATATTATTTTCTGTGTAACTTTTTTCACATCCTGTATATAACCATATCTCAAAAGATAAGGCTGCAAGATCAGTCACAAAAGGGAGACTCAAAGCAGGAGGACATGGGGCTAGCTTGTGTTGGGAGAGTTAGAGTTGTCTAGCAGTGTGCGTAAGTTTCAAAAAAGAAAAAAATAACACCAGTGTTACTTGGATCTTGGGAACTGAGAGAAAGTTGTTAAAGCATCTCGAACACTGGTACTGATATGATAAACATCAGATTTACAGAAAGTGGCGGGCCAAAGGTGAGAGCGGTGAGCAGAGAGTCACGTGCAACAACCAGCGCTTTGAAAAACCTCAAGCTTCCTGTGCTCTTGGACACTTTGTATTTTACAGTAACACAGACCCACTGAAAACATGACCTGTTGTATCCATGAACAAGGCTTCTACCCTCAAAAAAACCTCCAGTCAACAGGTAAGATTTAACAACACTTAAAACTAAATAATCCTAAAAAGAGCTCATTGTTCCCCCAGCCTGCCAACGGAACAGCGGCCACCCTTCTTCATCTGTCCACGTTCAGAGGTTGCTTATCAGCCTCAGGACGTCTCCTGCTGAAATCCTCCTACGTCTCATTGCCATGTTCAAGGGATGACATCCCCACACACCCAAATACTAACAGGTTCAGACCAGTGAGTCTTCATTTACCTCAAAAGACTGGCATTGGGACTATCAGGCATGCTTTTGGGACACGCTTAACTCAGAACTATCTGTCAGGAGGGTGTAGAGCAGGTGTGGGAAAGCACGTTTCCACACTAACAAAAAGGGCAATATTTTTGCTAACAGTGTTCACCTTGTCATGTTAATCCTGCTTGCTCAACTGAGCAGCATTTTCATCAACTCTTTTGTCCCTTCCAATAACTATCTGCCGTGACCTACTCTGACTCCTGACTCAGCCTGCAGAGGTGGGAAAACACAGGACTTGGAAGATGTTCCTGTCATGGGCTTACCAGTTTGCTCTGAATAGAAATGGAAGAAAATAACAACTCTCCCAAACCTCACCGCAGCCATTTGCTTGTGAACCTGCCAGGAGAAAGAGCTGAGCGCAACTCTGGCATGAGAGAGAGAGACTGCCCACAGAAGACCAGTACACTTGATCCTCTTGACTTTACTGAGATGCAACTAATGAGCAACAGATGGGCTTCACCCAAGGAGGGTATTTGCAGAAGGTAACAGTTTCCTCATATTTCTCATTCAGGAAGGACCAGGAAACTAAGGGAGCTTTGGTTGACACCCTTAAGTTTACTATTGTTTTCTCCTCTGCTTCAGTTACAATGGAACTGCTTTAGCCATGCATTTCATTATACTTTACACAGTGTAAACATGGCTCAGCCTGAAACACTAAATAGAATATATTCAAATTAGGAAACATTACAGGCTTGAATATATTACTGCAGATCACACTCTTGCTACCACTCAGCACAAGGGTACCAGTTCCCTTAGCAAAGCCCTGCAGCTCGCTGTAACAGAGTCAGAACCTTCTATAAAAAGCACCATCAGATCTCATTTTTTACCTAATGAAGAAATAACTTTTATTAACATGCTGTTGACAGCCCTTGTAATGATGCTGGTTTGCCCAACTTCCAGTTAAGGCTCTGTTTCTCACAAGCTAGCAAAGACGTACAAGGTGGCTGGCTGAACTCCCTTCACTGCACATTAGTCACCATCACTCTGTCAAGAGGGGCTTACTTTGTTAATCTCACAGCAAAGAGGTTCACCAGGCTGAGCCAATAACAAATCAAAGACTCTGGGAAGGATAGCAAGAAGAGAAAAAGGAAGGAAGGAAAGAAAAGAGGCAGTAAAACAAAAAAAAAAAATGCAGAAGGAAGAGCAAAACTGTAGGAGACAGGAGAGAGGAGAAGCTGAAGGGATAGGAAATTTAAATCGGAGCTTTACCAGGAGCTTAGCACAGACACAAATGCACTCAATCTTTCAGTTTTAACACACTGAGATTAAAGGTTTGACATTCAGATTAAGTTTCTTTTGTGCTGAAATGGAAAGTTTGGATACAACTGGCAGCCTGCTCAGATGAGCAACTGTTCAAGGAGGCAGAGGGATATGTTCTTTATGGGAGCCGATATGACGCATCCATTTGATTCCATCTTCCCTTTTTCTGGCTACCCTTAAGTAAAGAGTGTTTTCTATTCTCACCTGAAGCCACTCTGCAGCCACGTATTACCTAGAACGGGATGTAAGGTGTTGTACTGTAAAGTTATGCTGACAATAGATTACTTTCAACCGCTGACCCTTTTCTTCGGGCTGCACCCGATGCACTCATAGCTAGCTTTTCAAGTCCAGTAGATGGGAACATCTCCTTGTGCTTGAAGAAAACCATTGAATCCACCTTGTTAGTGCTTGCCACCCTCCTGGTGGCCTCTAGGGCAATGAGACACCAGCGTGCTCCAGGTAGGGCTAGAACTGAATGAGCTGAACTACTACAAAGAGATGTCCTCTAAGTAAGGCCCAGGGTATAACACAACACACAAAATTAAACTTCTAGGTTAAATCTGAGCCACTGACTAGTCTTTACAGCCCTCTGTGCATCAGAACCTGGAGTTCAGTCTCCACCTGACCCAACCTCCATGCACCCACTGCTGAGCTTCAGAACTCTGCACTGAAGATAGCGCAGAGAAATGGCACTGACCCGCTGGACTTTGCTCTGTGTTTAAAGGCAACACAGTTTTGACCTTGTCACATTCGAGGCATGCAACTGACTGTTTGCTTCAGAAAAGACATTTCACAAAGCAAGAATCCCTCCAATTTCTTTGCTTTCCCTCATCATGACCCTTTTAAAGGAGCCTCCAATCTGAACCACATAGATAACGGAGAAGATGGACTCCAAGTTAAAAGAAAATAAGGTATATTCAATTGCAAATCCTGGACTGATTTCTAAGGAGAATTCAATGACTCTGCAGTTATCAGAAGACCATCAGAATTTGAACCCTCTTATCGTTCAGCTTTCAGGGCAGATCTGCAGCACTAAGAGGCATCCCATTACTCTAGGTCACTTTGCATTTGTGCATTTAGGAGATAACTGCAAAAAGCCCTGCTTGCCCACTCTTGGCTGATTAAGACCGTTGGCCTACAGGCTGTGCAAGTCTACTGCTCTTAGCTACCCCTTTTTATGGCTGCAAGCAACAGAGTCTAGCTCTGAGGCACTGCTATATTAGGATTCATACCTCTTCATACTTCAGAACAGACAAGTAGTCCTTATTTAGTTCATGCAGGGGACTGTCGGGGTCAGAGCAAAACTACAAATGGTGCTAAGTGTCAGTTGCTTTCTCTGGATGGATCCCAATAGCTTTGTACATGGGCACAGCTGACGAGATCAGAAACTTACCAAGAGAAACAAGTGAAAAAGCAGTATCAACGAACGTCTCTACTGCTGCAATAGCAGGATAAGACTGATGCAAAAGCGTAGTTTGAGTTATCTGTTAAAATCCTTCAGAGAAATGCCCAGTTACACAAAATGTATGTATTTCATTATATACTGGGGACCTAGGGTTTGGGGTTTTTTTCAGCTCTGCATTATTGTTGCTATGTAGGAGATCAAGCATCCACACCACTTCCAAGCTCCACGGCACAAAAAGCACTGACACAGCTTGTACTGACACAACCTCTGTTCCAGCATAGCCTGCACGCTCATCTTCTCAATTTGTCTGACCGGATGGTTCTTATTGGCAAAAGAAAACCTACTCAGTTGTTGCAAAAGATCAAGATACATCAGGCATCTGTCACCAGGAAAAAGCAGGGCCGCATTTCCAAAGGCAACGGGAAGGTCATTCATGGGGCAGCAGTGAAAACAGCTCCAGGCTGCTTCGCATCCACCTTAAATACAGTCACCTATTTGCGCTGCAAGTCTGACATCAGTGAGAAGCCCTGGGACGAAGAGCGGCTCCCCAGAAGCAAAGATGATCACTGACAATGCAGAATACATTAAGTTAGAGCTTCAAAGGTTTGTTTGCCACATTGAAGCATCTCCAAGTTTAACAGCAGAAGCTGCCAACCGATGCTGTAGTCTGGGGGACCCAAATCCCTCATCAAATGTCAAGTTTGGTACCTGCTTATATTCAGGGAGTATTTCCACCATCTGACTACCTCTGCTTTTCTTTAATAAATACAGCGTAACAGATAGCCTTTTATAACTTTTTGCCCAGAGTTTACTGCCAAGGACAAGAGAAGAACTAAAGCGATCGGTATCACAAAACACCTTTTGTTACAAATCCGGTAAACTAGAACTGTAAACACAGTTAACATTCCAAAGGGAGAGAGAAGAGCTAGCTGTTTCCCCTTCCCCCTTCTAGAGACGTTTTGCAGGCAGGACAGGCAGCAGGGAGGTTTTGATCTGTTCGAATCAACATTTTGAAGACCAGAGAGCTTGAATACTGTTCCAAACCGCCGCATGGGCCAACACATTAAAGCACAGGCTGTCTGAGAGACTTGGCTTTCACAGTAATTTAGTACCACAACCTTTCTGTTAGCAGCCCTACCCTGCAAACAGGTTACATGTTCCTTCTTAGAGGCTGCAAAACGGCGGGGTTTTGTGCATTGACCTCAAGAGTCACGTCTTTGGCATGAAGTAGTGTGTTCTCCCCAGGCTGAAAAAGACCAACATCTTATGAAATCATGGCAAACCTCATTACCAACTGGTTTGCCGCTGTCACTACATAAGCGTGACTCTAGTCCAACAACCGGGGAAACAGGGCTCCTGTACCGCAAACATGTGCCTCCAGAAATTAGCAAGCCCACCCGTCCTCAAAGCCATCTTTATCTGGGGATGCACGAATGGGTTCCGCGACTACCAATAAAACCTGCATTTAAAAGCTTTAGTTTTAAAAGAAAGGATCCAAACCAAAAGAAAATGCAGGTTTGGTTCGGGACGTTTTAGCCCGGCCATTCAGAGAACAGGAAACACTGAAACACCACAGACACATCTTCAGTAAACTCACATTATCCAGAACAAGTTCAAGAGCCATATCACAGCATAAAGACTGCAGGCTGGGAAACGTTCAGTCAGCCCATCTGAGCTGCACTGTTCCTTGTAAAAGCCAGATTTTTATTTTATTTTTACAAGGCGCTCTAGCCGCCGTGGCTTTCCCACATCTCTCTCAGCGTTTCAGCTCAGCCAGCTTGCCCAGACCTTCCCACAACACCATTCAGAGATTTGTGAACTGTGAGAAACAGATGTTCTCAAAGCATTTTGCGCCTATCCAAGCCCAAAAAAGACTAGAAAGGGAAAGGGAAAAAAAAAAAAAAAAAAAAAGAGCTCTCATTTAAGCAAATATTTCTCCCCGCCCTATTGACCCTCCAGTCCCAGGGTGTTTCCTACTAGGAACAATAAAATATATCCCGTCAGCGTGAGCCCTCTCCCTCGCGGTGCCCGCGGCCGGCCCACCCGCCCCTCCGGGCACCCCGCGCTGCCGAGGGGGCTGCGGGGCGCCGAGCCCGGCTCCCCCCGCCTCCCCCGGCCCCGGCCCTCCGCTCGGCCCCGCAGCAGAGCGGGCCGCGGGGTTGGGGGGATGCTGCCCCACCGGGGACACCCCTCGGCCCCTGGTGCCTGCCCCGGCCCCCCGGGGGGCCGCTCCCCGCACCCCGGGCCCCCACCGACCTTTGCAGCAGCAGCAGCAGCACTTCGCCAAGAGCCATCCTACACCGGAGCGGGCGGGATAGCCGCGCCTGCCCGCTTTCATGCTGCCTTCGGGCTGCTCATGGCAAGGAGCCACCGGCCCGCTTGGGAAAACAACAAATCGCAATTAAAAAAAAAAAAAAAGCCTTAAAGCAAAAAAAAAAAAAAAAATTTAAAAGTAGCCGTGATAAGGGGCCGCGCCGCCCGCGGCCGCGGCGCCCACCCGCCGCTGTCCCCGCCGCGCCCGGTGCGCACCTCCGGGGGCGGAGCGGGGCGGAGCGCGGCCCGCGGCCACCGCACCGCCTTCTGCCACCGGGCGGCGGCGGGCGGAGCGCCCGGGCACGGACACGCACCCGCGGACACGGCCCGCACCCGCGCCCGGCCGGGAGCGAGCGAGGGAGGGAGGGAGCGAGGGGGCGGGCGGCCGGAGGGGGCTCCCGGAGGGGGCTCCCGCCTCTCTCGGCACGGAAAACGAGTTTTCGGGGATGTGGGTCGGTGGGGGGCGGGAACGCTGCAGCCGCGCTGCGGCGGGCGGCGTCCGAAGTCGGCGGCGAGAAATAAAAACTGCCTGGGAGGAAGTTTGCCAAAGATCTGATAGGTTGTGGAGGCGGGGGGTTCCTCCAGAGTCTTTAAAAGGCAAAACTTGTATCGCTGTGGGGTTTTTGTTAAAGTTTGCAACCTTTTTTTTCCCTATTGCCGTTCCTTAGCTTAAGCTTCTGACAGGTAGAACTTTTTACAACTAGTTGAAAGCACTAGCCCGCCTGTTGTGACCCCAACCGCTCTGCCCGTCTGCCCTCTGCAGCAGGAGACCTGCCTGAAGCGCTGTAGGGTAAATGCTTACCCTTCTGACACACGGACCGAGACGCCCGAAATCCAGAAGCACACCTTGCTTTGGAAGGTGCCAGCCTCCTGTGTTACGATTTCCCACCTAAAGCATGGAAAACTGGAGGTGCCAAAAACGTCCAAAACCTTGCTGGAGGCAGCTGGTAGGAGAGGTCGGGCAGGATTCCAGAACGGCAGCATCATAGTTTTGCACTCTCCCATCGAAAGCTGAACAAACCCAACAAGGTGCTTCTCCCAGGCATAAATACATTTCGAGAGGGAAAAGCAGAGGGGAGATGTGCTGTGCTTCGCGCCTCTGCGTGCCAGGGCTTCAGCGCGAGCGGGCATAGCTGCACCGATGCCACACGCTGGTGGTCTGGCTTTCAGTTTGCTGCATAATGGATTTGGAGTAAGCAACACTCCTGTGGGGCCAAGGGCTGTTTCTGGACAGGTGGTGAGGGCTGTGGCTTCAGCACAGTGTTCACAGTTCGGTTGCACCTGTATGAGGGCTGCTGATGGCCAGGGAGAGGCCTGTGCTGCGTGATTTCATGTAGCTGCCAGGTGGGTTCCTGCGGACCCTAGAGCCGTGCTGGCAGAAGGGCCCCAGTACCTGGTGCCAGGAGAGTGCCAGAGACCCTCCCTGACAGACTCCCTCCACCACAACGGCAAATATGAAACCTTCCTGCTTTGCCTCTGGCTGTGCTGTAGGAACTGTTCTTTGACTACAGCTTTACTGGAAGTACTGGCAACCTCATAAAAAGCCTGGAGCATGCAAAATATTCCTGCCAATGCCCTTGAGCACCAGGGTGCTTTTCAATACATAGGAACGAAGGGAACCTTAACTCCGTTTCCACTTTGCTGTGTGTTGTGTCTTTCTTTGCCTTGGGTATTTGCCTATCTGGGAGATGCAAGGGAACGTCTGCGGGTGCACTCAGAGTTCTTGTGCCTGTAGCAGGGAGATAATATGTCTCACTGGAAGCAGAAACCGCAGCTGCAGCTGGAGAAGGAAGAGCTGGACTGGGAACCAGTTAGGACATCCCCACCCTTCTGCACCTCTCCCTTTCCCTATAGACTGTTTGTCCCTGCCATGCACCCCAGGCAGCAGCTCTTTCAGCTGCCTGAAGTGCCAGGTAGTAAGAAGGCACCAGCTTAGGGCCTCTGAGGGATTCAGGAAACTTGAGGCAGGGCATTTTTGAGAAGGCAGCTCTTCACTTCTCTGCTTTCTGCTTCATACCGCAGCTCTCCCTTTTCTAATCCACTCTCTCATACCACGTCCAACCTTCTGCCCTATGGGTTGGCTGCCTCCCACCTAAACTCATCCTGCTTTGTGCAAACAGAACAAAGGGGTAAGATGAACATGCTCTTCGTTGGCATCTTGCGGTTCATGTAGCCTCTGCATGGAAGGGCGATATGGGCTCTGCGGCAGCAGTGCCCGTGCAGGGCCTAGCATGCTGGAGATCTCCTCTTGGAAGATTTAAAAAGTCATCATAAGAAAGCCTTAGAAGGCTCCTCATTTAAGAAATCGGGAAACATCCCAAAAGTAGCATTTCACCCCTAAATTCCTGCGACTCTCAGAAGAGCTGGCTGCTGTGAGGACGCATCTTGGAGGCAGCAGGCTGGGCTGCAGGGTGGGGGGGACCCCACAGGCTGCAGCCCCTGGAGTAGGGAGGCTGGAGGGGCTGGCAGGGACATCTAGTGGCAGAGCCAAAGCCTGGCATGGCAGAGGGGGACTCGACTGACCCCACTCGAGGAGCATCCGAGCCATCGGGCAAGAGAGAGCATCTGAGGAATGTGGTGTGTGTTATGCCAAAGGCTGGGCAGCAAAACTGCACTTGGGGGTGAAGTTTCAATGAAACAGTGCTTAGGTAGTGAAGTCTGAGACTCTCAGGAGGGTTTTCAAGCAAGTTTGTAGCTCTTGTAATTGCAAACAAACTTTAAAACGTAATTAGGGTGCAATCTCAGCTCTGAAAAACTGTTTGCTTAATTAAAACAGAATTGAAGTCATTATTGTGGGGGAAAGCAGGCTTCCCCCCCCCCCCCAAGTTACTCTTTAGAAATACATATATCTAGGCATACTCACTGATGGATTATACATGCAATAGATATACAAAATAAGGCTGAAAGACATATTCTTAATAATCACATCAATTAGCTCCTATAAAGCAGAAGAGGAGAAATATTGTGGGCACAGGCTATCTGAGCTTCAGCCCTGGCTGAGGAAGACTTCTGTCATCAGCATCAGTGGGAACTATGCTGCCAATTGTGTTCAACCTTTAGCTTCAAGTAGGGAGTTTGGCCTTTGGGAAGTAGAAAATTTGCAGAGATCACACGGGGGGAAAACATCTGCACGGCCCACTTGCCCTAGGTGAGGGGTGAGGAGGTGCTTGTCTGGGACTAGAAAGAATGCTTAACCTCACTTCCTATGTTTGCATTATATTTTTCATGTCCTTATGGGTCAGGGTGCATTAACATGTGACTCTGTGGTCCCTGAATAACCTGTATGTCCCCTGGCAAAGAAAACATTCCTGCCCTTGCTCTAACCTATGCCTGAGTCACAGAATTCTTCGAGGAAACATCTCCTGCACCACGCTCCAAACACAATTGCTGTTATCTGCAGTGGAGCGGCTGAGAACATTTTAGGGCCATGACTTGCTGCATCTGAAGCTAAGGCTATTAGCAGTGTGCCTGCACCACAGGCCAAGTATGTGCTGCCCTGTGCAATGCAGACGATGGGCGGGAAGTAATCTCAGCCTAACGTCAGGATGACGAGGAAATTAGGTCTGCTCTTAAATACACTTTTAGAAAGTCTCCAGGCATATGAGTTTCCTTCATACGAAATCTGAGAGAGTCTGTAGAAATTACTTTTGCTGTAGAGGGGAAATAAGTTCTAATACTTTACCCAGCCCTCCTGTGCAAATTTTGGGGTGAAAGATGGAACATACCAACCTTTACACTGTCTCCAGTGCTCCCTCATCCCTGCAGCACCTATCTGAGGGGCCCGTCTGAGGGAAACACAAGACAGTAACTAGAGGATGTAAACTGGCATGGCTTCATTTGGGTCAAGAGAAGATCACCCTGGAGGTCTGTAATGCAGAGCCGCAGCGACAACATTTCTCCCATAGTAGCAGGTACTGTTCCCTTCCCCCATCACATATATAGAGAGATGAACAATATAACAGCCATCATGTCAGGAGCATCTGTTCGTTAGTTATGCAAGTCAATCCTACATTGTGCTTTAGGGTGTAAAGTGATCTCTGCAGAAAATCCATCCCTATGGGCACCACTATCACTGAGTAAGATGTATTATGGCTGATTTATTTTTTTAATCCAATGAAGCTTAAGTATTAGTTACTCGTTTCTTAGGAAGGAATAGGAAACCAGCTATCTGACAGAAATAGCTCATGCATGGCAAAGGGAAGATGGATTTGTACAGTTTTAAATACATCATTTAAATATGTGATAGGACTTGCAGAGACATATTCAGATAGTGCAAGGACATGCAGGAAATTTAAGCTTTGTTAATAGGGAGAGTCAGGTCCCTCTGCAGAGCTGTTCAGATGGTGCAGGCAGGACAGTAAACATGGACGTGTCGAGAACCAGTCAGTGAGAAACACCAGGAGCAAGGCTAAGAAGTTAGCAGAACTTGTTTTCTGGTTATGGTCTTGTTTCAGTTTGCACAGAAATCAAGAGTTACACAGCAGCTTAAGGAGCCCAGCAGATGCTAGCTGACGAGTCTCATTACTGATTCTCCCACTTGCTTTCTGGGTGATTTTAGGGGGGAAAAATGGCCATTTCATGCCTCAACTTTCCTGTGTGCAATGAAAGGATATTAGCATTTCACGTTCCCTTTAAAGTGGTCTGAAACAGAGATTGGACATCTGACGCTGAACAGCAAGAAGAGTTGTTACAGCTTGATGTGTCTTGAAATGAGTGTGGCAAAATATGGCTCTGACATTACTGGCCTTTAGATTTAGTATTAAAAAGCACCTCGATCAATATGTCTTGCCTGTAAATGCTACTCGCAAAACCAGGTAAATCTGAAGAATTGGAGGGAAAGCAGATTGGCAGAGTGAAGCAGTCCTTGCTCAACCAGCACATTTCAGTACATTATTCTTGGCTCTAGCTCCAGCTATTTTCAACAGCACTAAACATTCATTAGGTTAAATCAAATGCATCACATTCTTTAAAAATAGCCAGAGCCTTGTCATGCCAGTTGGAAAAAACAACAACTTTATTGGGTATTAAAACAGATCAAATAAATTAAAAATAAATAAATAAATAGAGTCATATTCCTTCCTGGCACGAGGGAGCACAACTCCAAGGAGAGGTTTTTGGCTCCTCAGTTCAGCACAGTGGTAGGTAAAAAAAGAACATTCTCAACTAGCTAAAACAAACAAATTAAGAAGAAATATAGACAGTCCAGCACAAACTCCACACCGAACTGCAATGTAGTCATATGTTCAGCAAATGCTACAGTATATCACTCCTGATCCCTCTGCTGTAAACATCAGCATGGGATGGGGTTATGGCAACTTAGAAGAGTTGCCATGACCAAACAGCATCCTGGCCCACCAGCTCTACTGTAAAGCCTTAAAGGCCACAGCCAGGCCTGTCTGCTCTGGCTGAGATGGACCTCACCTTTATCTACTGTACAACCCACCTCTCCCAAACACCACAGGTCCCATACTGACACTAGCCTCGCTTTCTTTCCTAATTTACAACCCATCTTTTTAAATTTATCTTCATCCTATTAAGAAGAAAGAACCTATGATAAAAACAGATGATGTTTGGATACTTATCCACAAAAGTATCTTAAAGAGACCATCAGATGAACAGCACAAGGTGGATGGCTGTAAAGCAGGGTGCAAAATAAGACACATACACTTGCTTTCATGTGATTCAGTCTGTTTCAAGGGAACTTAGAGTTGCACCCAGAGTATTCATGTAGGTGTAATCTAGGGGATTTTCACCCACTCTCAGGAGCAGAACAGACCTGCAGAACATGTGCCCCTTCAACCTCCAGCCTAACCTTGCCTGTCAGATATCTCAGAACAGATTCCCACATTGTCCAGTTCCTCTCGTTTCCTGGGCACATGACCAATTCCATTATATATACAGCTTTTTCCTAAGCAGTAACCATTTTCTGATAGTGAGCTGCTTAAGAACATAGTTAGAGGCTGGCATACAGTCCTGCCCTGCTGCCTTCCTCCAAGATCTCAGCGCAGGTTCACCTGCCCTGGACTGGCTCTACTGCTTCAGCAAGGTCTTGTGTGAGCAGAGGGGATGTGTCTGACCTGCCAGCAGTACCACCAGATGAGCTACACTGAGATGAGGCTGCAGCAAAGAGCCTCATCTCAGAGGCCCCATAAGTGGAGTCATGTACCACCTTATATTAGTATGGTACCAATTGGTTGCTGGAGAGCTACGCTGTGGTGGACACATCCTGAACAAGCTACTGGTCAGAGTAAAAAGCCCAACCCTTCTGTAAAAAAGAGTGAAATAAAAATTTAAAGCAGGTGTTCCTTTCCTGAAGCACTTATCTCCGTTAGAGTAGAGGCTATCTTTGGGAGTTACTGCAATAGCCAATGATGGAAGACACAAAGCATTAAAGCTCTGCCTTTTGGACATATTTTGGCTCTTGTCTTACTGTGTTGGGCCTCAGAGGGGAAATCATGAGCCTATCTCAGCCCATCGTGGTCTGCTTTCCAAGATAAATAGGAGCCTCACCCAGTTGTGCATGACAAAGGTGAGTCGTTTTAGCAACTACAGACTAATAGTGTAAGGAAAGTATTCCTGACCTGCCTGTCTCAACTTGCCTGAGGTTGTTCTATTTGGATGGCAGAAACCACAGCTAATTTTCTCTTTAAATGGCATTTCTCCTTCCTTAGAGTAAGTTGTTACCTGCTTGGGTTTTTGTTGTTGTTGTTTTGGTCGGGTTGGGTTGGGTTTTTCTGGGGTTTTTTTTTTTTTTGTTTTGTTTTGTTTTTATGGAAGAGTATTCAGACTATTTTCCTGAGATGTTTTGCAGAAAATTGTAAGTTCTGTTCATCACCTAAGCCCCACCCAGTATCCAACACAGTTACGGTTCAAGGCAAGCTAAAAGAAAAATTTAAGAACTGGCACACACCATTTGCCAGTCAGAGAGGAAATTTTCTCTGTTCGGCCAGTCTGGAGAAATTGGACTGGAATTAAAATAAAATTAAATGTCAATATTGTAAAAGCTTTTATTTACTTAGGCCAAATTATTGCATTAACTGTATTTTCCATTTCCCCTTTTTTCTAGGGTAAGAAGAATGCAGAAGAGTTCTTACCAGGCAATGTTTAGGATGGCAAAGCTTTCTAATTTACAATACCAGATCTAAGACAGGCATAAAAGAATCTGTAAAGCTGTTATTGAAACTTATGGTGGGTATAAATAACAAGGGCACACATAACAGGCCAGCCTGCTGTGCGGAGAATTAAAAAAAAAAGGCTTTTAAGCTATTTTTATCAGCTGGTGGAATGACTGGCTAGAAAACAACCCCTCTGCTTTTATCAGTGTGGAGCACCTCTACCCGCTTTCATTCTTTAGTGTCCACAGACTAGCAATAATGGCATATTTAGGATGCTAGCTCTCTGACATGAGATTTCTGCTGATGTCCTGCACAGAAATGCAGCTCCTGGGAACATCAGTAAGCGATTGCTAGTCTAGCACCGAATACTCTAGAAATCCCCCTTCTGTTTGGTACCATCAGACATTCCCAAAAGCTAGACTTCTACACATTGGTGTTTCCAGTCACTGCAAGTCAGAAAAACCTGCTGTCCTTCTGTGGGAGGGACAAGTACATGATGTCATGGAGTATTTTTTAATTCCTGTGTTCAGCCGATCTCTCGGTATGTAACAGCTCCACATTACAGGATAGTTCCATGAACACTTTGAGTTGTCAAGAGCCAACAGCCCTGCCAAAATCCTTTGTTGCCTTTTCTGTCTCTCCCAGGTGCCTGCTCCTTCCTGCTGCTTCCCTTGTGCCAACAGAAATGTTTGTGCAGCCTCACAGTGAATCTGGTCTGCAAACAGATCCAGGTTAAAATTAACACAGGGTGGAATAAAAAATGTTCATTTTAGCGCAGATCGGTTCCTTGATCTGCTTTGGTTCTCCTGTCATTAATGTTCAGATTTTACTGCAAAGGCCTCAAGCTATACGGCTGATGCATCACCTGTACTGTTGTACTATCTCCTTGTCTCAGTGATCCCACCCACTGTGGTAGATCCTGGCTGCTCCAGTAGGCACAGGGCACTTATCTGATAATCAAAGAGGGTCAGCCTCCCCGCATGAGACAAAATGGGTACTTCCATCTGGCCAACTGTCTTCTTGCTCAGCAGAGCGAAGCATCAGCCCCCAGTGCTGCTGAGATCAGGCCCATCTCTGTTGTGCCTGCATGTCCTGTAGCATGTTTTATGATGGGAATCAGCAAGCTGATGGGGAGTGGAATGTGCATTTTTGCATCTTGTGTACAGGAAGACACATCTTTGAAATAAGGAATGGCACGAGCAGATTGAACATTGCAGAACGTGTATAGCTCCCAGGTGAAGGCTATGTACAAAGCAGCTGTCCTGTGGAGCAGCACTGTGTATGCGTAGCACAACTACAGCAGATTTGTCTGAACAGATGTGCAATGGCCATGAAGACTACTGGGGTATAAAGCCTGAACTACCTTCCCCTGCCATCCATGCACAAAACTTTTTTTAGTAAGCTTTTTCATGGGTTAGAATAGCCTTTCTGTGCAGCAAGAGCACCTCGATTCCTTCACACTGCATGAAACTTAACTTGACTTTTTCAGTCAGTGGAAGGAAAAATGTACTTATTTCACTGAGTAAGAGTCCTGCAGAGCTAATAAATTCTTCAGTGCTTTTCTGAAGAATGCCATTTGGTTCTTAAGACCGGAGTCTGTCCTCTGATTCCTAAATGCAATTTCCATAGATATCTAAGGAAACTGGGTATATATTCCTTGGCAAGATGCAGCTATTAACTTAAAATTCTGAAGATACATGAAATCTGCAGAGAAAATAAAGAGCTGGGTACAGTCTGGAAGGAGTAAAACTGAAATGTATGATGACCCAAAAATACTTTTTAAAAGTGTATCTTGAGTTGAAAGATTTCAGTGTTTCTCCCCAGACTCGAAAACAGAAAAATGCCCTTGAAATATGAACACTGGGTGCCACTATTTAACTTGTAATCTCTGTGGCTTTCAAAAGCAAAAGGCAATAAAAACTTGTAGTTTGGCATCAGGCAATTTAATGTGATTGGTGAGAAACATGGAACCTTAGGTTCACCTCATGAAAAAAGGTGCCACCAACACACGTGAGCTGCAAACTGCCTTGCTTAAGAGAAGTAGTCAGGGCTGCTTTATTACATGATGCGTTGGAGAGTATATTACTATTGTTTCTGTTGGAAGGTACACCTTTAGAGAGACTGGAGGCCATGCTAACCTTTACTGCAATATGTAAGCAATTATCTCTAGTATTATGCTGGGTAAAATTTAATTTGTATTTTGCAAACTCTAGGAAAAAAAAGTTACTTATTTCACTGCATTACCATCCTGAAAAATCAAGTTATTCAACACATTTATGAAGAATACATTATTCATACCTTTTAATAAATGCTCAGGACAACCAAAGACAAGAATGGTTTAACCTCTTATAATAAAAAAGAGAACTGTTCTTCAGCTGTTCTGAACTGAGAGACTTACGAAAACAGATTTAAAGAAAGTATAGTCAAATACGGACTCTGCCTTCATGGAAGGAAAAATGCAGTTCTGGAGTTAAAGGCAACATTTGTAAGAAGAGATAATATCTTTTATGAGACCAGTTAATATGAATGGAAAAAAATACACTGGCATTTATGTAAATAACCTCCTGCCCTAGACTTTTAGACCATCATAGCGACAGCAACATTAACTCTACTTTCTAGAATTTGTGATTAATCTGAACTAAGGAAAGTTGACATAGGTTCAGGCTCTTTTGTGAAATGTATAACCTGGGAATCACTTCTCTGACAAAACACTTGCGTAAATGACAGGAAAATCAGGCTTCTTGTGTCAGGATCAATATATCAAATCAGTGCAGTGTGCTGAAGCAGATATATAGAAACATAATTTCAATTACTTGAAATACATTATTTAATACATATGTGCTTTGCATAGTAGTTTGCCTATCTCCGGCTCAGACTGGTCAGGGAAATGGGATTTTTAGCAGAGCTAGTTCACTTCAAAACATACTCGTAAAATATTTGTTTAAGATTAGCAACGGAAGGACCAGCCCAGCAGTGTACAGGCCTTGCAGGGTGCAAATACTGCATTTAGGATTAGTCCCTTTAACTGTCTGGATGCTGAAAGAGGGAGGAGGCAACATTTTGGGGAAGCCAAAATCATCAGTCATTAGTATTTGTGTTACTTCAGTTCTTGCAAGTACCAGTTATAGGCCTAACCTTTGTGATGACGGTATCAAAAAGTACATCCACAGTTTGACATGAAGTTAGTAGGGATGTCAGGCATGAACCCAGAACCAGCAGTCTATTTTTCCGTCATGCTTAAACTTTAAACGTTTCAGGGAAAAGGATCAGGCAGTAAGTTATGGCATATTCATCAAGGCAGAAAACCATGAGGAACATAATAATGAATGGTGGCTTGCTGAAGCTGGTTACAGAGCAAAAAGCTAGGCAAACAACCCAGATCCCACTCTTCCCCCCCGAGTCCCAGATGGATTACAGTCCCGTGTCCATCTGTGAATCGGCTAAATTTAGTCTGGCCTCTGAGGAAACACAAGATGCGAGCCATCCACATGCTTCTGCCGCTCTTGCAGGATGACCTTCCTGTTAGCTCGATGGGCCAAGTGCTACAGAACAACTCTCCCCTTCCCACCATGTTATACGTATTTCAAGACACATGACTAAATACAGAGGAAATAGATTTTACTCAAGGAACTATTTTTATACCCTTCCTCCAGGCTGCTTGGTTTTCACTAATGGGGCAGAGGCATGGAGATGGTATGGTTGCTGCCTTCAGGTCAGAGCTAGTATAAAATATCATGCTACAAACTGAACTCTACTCTGCCTGACTGCTCTGGTGTCTGCAATGCACCAAGCTACCACAGCTCCAAGGAGGAGAAGAAACAGAAGGCATCTATAAGGCTCCTGCACAGTTAATAAAAAGGAAGAGGCGTTATATTCAGACCATTTTCAGTAGGTGCCTCCACTGGATAACTGTGCAGAGAGCCTTGGATAATACCTGACCTTACCTGGTCTCTTGAACATTGGTACCACCTCAGGAGCCCAAGCCCTTTCTCAGTACACCAACCATTGCTCAGACCCAATAAGCACTTTTTGTGGAGTCCCTTCAAAGGCCCCTCTCTCTTCTCTGACCCTGCTAACTCATGGGGAGGCTGTGCTCAGCCATTTTGTGAAAGGAGATGTGCTGGGATCGCTGGGAGAGCTGAGGACTGGGCAGGACAGGCCTTTCCTGGCTTAGGGTCCTCTGTATGGAAGATGCCTCTGGTCTTCCCCAGGCCATATGAGAAGCTGCACAGTCCATGTTACTCCAGGAAACTATCTCACCTAATTAAAAGTATAGTATTTACTGAGTAGAGCTGTCTTTGGCCTTTGCAATGTCCCAACAGTTGGGACATCAATATGTGAGCAACAAAAATTAAAGACTCCTTCTTCAGAATGTCTTTGAAGACAAGATTGGAAAATAGGACCAGTGTAGTCTTGTTTGTCCAGGTATGCACAGCTGGAGTCCTCTCAGATGACTTGTGGGGCCAGGAGAGGGCTGTGGCCACCCACCCACCCCTCGCCTAAGCAGCTAGGTCCTGGCAGCAGGGACTGGCTGGGACCTCCCCTTTTTCTGTAAGCGAGCTCCATCGAGGAGGGAGGTCCTTTCTTCTTTGCAGGATAGGGAAAGGGGTGCTCTGGGGCTTCTCAACACCTGTGCTGAGAAGCACAACCCTGTCCCATTGCCCACAGCCCTGAATATCTTGGCTGGCTTAACCTGGCCCTGGAAAGCATGGTCTAGCCCTAGGAAAGGAGGCTGGGAAGGCAGGACAACCAAGAGGGCATGGAGAATTTATGACCCTGGTCTTTCACAGAAGCTGTGGGAGGAAATGCAGTCCTGAGCCTAACGCAGAGAGGGACTCTGCATTACTTTTTTTTTTTGCTGTGGGGAAGCATGAAAATGCCTTCTAACAATGACTTTACAAGCAAACTTCAGCAGGACGTGAGAAACATCAAAGAGTTGGGAGAATGCATGGCTTTGTCTTGGCGACTGAATTCTCCTTCTCTGCCTCATCTTAAAACTCTTAGCCATGCCTCCCTGAGTGTTGCTCTCAACACCTCAGACAGAAATAAGGCAAGTGAAAAAAGGAAACAGGTCCAGGGAGACCATATGAGAAAGCCTCTTCAGAGCTGCTTTCCCTCTCTACCTTCTCCTCACTCCCTACAGCTCCAGTTCTCGAGAGGTAGACCCAGTCTGCCCTGCCAGCTGTACCACCATCTCTCTACAAAACAGAAGCACTGCAATAAGTAACTCTACCCTCTTCCAAAAACTGCCTCTCCAACAAACCCACAAGCATATCTAAAGGAAACAAATGATCCTTTATCCTGAGAGAGAAGATTCTTCATTTTGGAAATAGACATCTCATGAGCACCACTCTGAGCCGTGGTGCCAGGAGCCTGCGTAGCAGTGATACACGATGGTTCTTTCTGCAGAGACTAGTGCTTAACCCTTCTGAAATGTGAATGTTTCTGTTCTCTTACAGATCCACACAGAGTTTGGAAACATCCTGCACTACATTTTCACTGATGCTTTCCCATTTGACTCCTATTAGGGTGTTTCTGCCAGTATATCTCTTTTTTTTAGCTGGCCTTGACTAATCTGATGCTAAAACCAGAATGATTTATTACCTTGATAGGCAGCAATTCTATCCCATATTCAGTCACAGCCTGGGATGCTGGTGCCAGTATATTAATGATGAAATACAGGTGATCAATATGATATCTGCTACCAGGAAACCCTATTCTCTGAAAGCCTCCCAGCCAAATTAAGCAAAGATCCCAACGGTTCTATAAGCTATGCATTAGAAAACTGAGCATGAGCTGCACAATAATAAAGCTGTCAGAGACTGTAATGCCAGAAAGGGCCTTTAGTTCAGGTTCCCTGACCTTTATGCAATATCAGCTACTGAATTCTGTCCAGTTTTATCCTGTGCTCTCCCTATTTGCTGTACTCCCCAAGCTCCTCCTGGTACACACATAGTGAGGGTGACCTATGAAAACCATGGAAGAAGCAGCAGGAAAAGCAGGTCCCACATTAATAAAGGGAATCACACCCAACACATGGTGATGTATCCAAACATCACATACAGCATCAATGGTCTAATCCCGATCGGATCATTTGTGATCACAGTACACGTAGATTACAGCAGTGTGTGTATCACTCCACCACTGCTGAGTTTCTCTGCCAGACCCAATTTCTCTGCTAGACCAGGTGCTGAACCCTTTGGCTCATTTTTGATCAATCACAGCATTTTAAATTCCTTCCCTCCTTTTGTTTTTTTAATTTGGCAGTGAAAAAACCAGCACAGCTACTGTACAGTGAAACTTGGGGTTAAGCTGACAGGGGACTAGGTGGATGAAGTTTTACCCCCTATTAGAAGGGGATGCAAAGGCAAAGTAAACAAAAAAATTTGCAGGCTTTCTCTCTTTTATACAAAGACTCCTGTGTTTAAAATAATAAAAATCCACTGTACAAAAGCAAAGCAACTTCCCCCAAAATAGCCTTTCCTGTTCTATCAAAGCATTTATCAAAATTGTACTTCTCCATGTAAGTAAAGTTCCAGGTAGAGCACTGGAAGCCTTTTGCTTTGATAAGGTAACAGAGCAGCTGAAGAAATAAGTATAATTGACTTTACTAGTACCTGATATGTCCTAAACAAGTTCACATGGCTGAATCTAGCTTTAAATATCTAGTGATGCCATACTGAAAACAAGAAAAAAATAATGAAATAGAAACACCAAGTCAGAGAAATAAAAGTATTCACAAGCCATCAGAACATGGCTCCAACAGCCTGCATACAATCTGTGTCCATGACTTGTAGCTGCTGTGACTCACCGTGAAGGACAAGTATTTGCCACGCTTGGTCAGGCTGTGCCTAGCTTTATCTAGTGACTTGGGTGGTGCTTGGACTGATGCTGCCTCTAGGGCTTGAGTATGCAACAATTTGTCAGTATAGTTTGTTTTCTTGATGTACTGATGTACCCAACAGGTAAAACCCCTGGTAGAGCTACAATCATAGCGATATGATAACACAGGTACTGTTCATCCTCTTAGGCCTGACTTGGCCTACCTCTTCACCCATATTGCCAACTGTTGCTAAATATTTGTTCTTTTTTTATTATTTTGGAGATAATGGAGTCCAGGAGAAGGTGTAAGCATGAACAACACCAAGGATAGACACTTTATGGGTATCTGAGTTCTTCCAAAGGGTGATTATGAGGTAGGAGAAAGCACAGAGGACTGGGATCAAAAGATACTAGCAGGTAGGGGAGCAAGGCATCACCAGTTCTCCAGCACTGAGGCAGGCATTCCCCAATGAGTCAGAAAGGAGCTATATGGTGGGGAGAAGCTGTGAAGGGCTGTGAAAGTGGAGACAAGCAGCTATTGTTTGATGAGAGAGAGAAGGGAGACAGAGTGCAGAAAAAACAAGGGAAAGGGTGACCTGATTGAAATAGCAAAGTAGTTTTGAGTTCTTTCTTCCTTCTATTTCCATTCCTTTCATGACTGCATGGAGCCACACTTATATGTTGAGGTAGAGCAGTAGTCCTAAGCTGGGCTCCGGCAGACCTTGGTGCTAGACCATAAAGAGCTGCCGTGTTACACCACACTGGAGAGCTGACTTGTTTCCAGCTGCTCTATCATAATTGAAAACCAGTGAAAACACAGCAAAAACTTTCCTGATGTGATTTTCCTACATAATCCATGTTCTGAACTTGTAACAAGGATGCCACGAGTCACTAAATGCCAGCAGGAGGCGTCCATGTGACCTCTCTTGAAAGACAGTCTATACTATGAAATTTTGACTCTGAACACCCTTGTTGGAACCGTGTTGGGAACACAGGTGAGCATTTGGTTTTTTATTTAAATACTGCATATTTATATTGACAATGGGAGCCTGAACATTGTTTGCTTAACAGAAACCCCATGACCTGTTTATGTGCCAGTTAAATTAACTGTTACCTAATAAAATGTTTCCTTTAGTTCAGAGCCTTACAAACATTTCAACTGACTGGTCTTAAGAGTTTCAAAAACAAAAACAATTTCTCAGTCTCTACAAGGATGACTGAAGGTTTAATGCAGTGCACTAAAACTTCTGAATCGTCCTCACACAGCTCCCCCAGGATGTCAGGAATCATTACCATCGAATATGTTTTGCAACAGAGATTGTTTAAAACACAACAGAGAAAGTGAGTGAGCCAATGCAGATCGCAATTTAATACTCAACAGGAACAGGGACACAATAAAAGCAGCCTAGACTCTTTCCTGACTAAAATCCAAGATGTTCTTAAAAACAGAGACGTGGGAAGAAACAATTGTGCTTTTCCCTACATAGATCACTCTTCTGAGATCAGGGACTGGAGGAAAGAGACTTCCAACCCAGCAAGAGCTGGATTAGCCTCCCCAGCTTTGCACACTAATCCATTAAATGATCTGCTCTTTCCCACAATGAGTGGTCACAAAACCTCAGGTCTCAGCGTGACCTCTTTTTCACCGATACCATTCTTCTCACCGGCTTTGGTAAATCCTTATTCTGCTTCCTTCTTTCACAGACCAGACTGTCACTGCACCTACCAGCCACAGTCTCTCTCTGGCTGTAGGATCTGGTAGGTGACCCCCTAAATGTACAAGCTGTCACCTGAGCAGCACAAAAACTCCTGTCCCTCCTGCCCAAAGCCTGGTGCTGTACCAGGGCTGATGTGACCCAGCTGGGAAGTACAGGCAAAAAGCTCACCCTTCTAACATACACCTTGCAACACCTATGTTTCCTCCTCAGTTGGAAGAGACCCAGTTATTTCTCAGTTTGCTCTGTTACATGGACCTACCACTACCACCAAAGCCCTGCTGTTAAGTGGCCATCTGCCTGCACAGCAAGATGTTCGCATAGCATCTTAAAAAAATATATTCCTCATCTCCTCCAGAGATATATATGAGACACAAGCATCCTGCAAGCAGGGTCTGGTTTGGGGCCCTGAACGGGATCCCTTCCCATATTATCAGTACAGAACAAGTGCTATAAAACCCTATGTTTTTTTTAAATGCATTCTTTTTCCTCTGGCAATGGAGGCTGCTTAAAATTACTGCAAGAACTAGCCTTTGTTACTCTTTGAATTACACCGTGACTTTTATGTTACAAGAAAAATGCTGGGTGAGGGGTCATAAGATGAAGATTTCATCTAAATATTGCATGGGCCAAATTCGAATTTGGAATCACTCAGTCAAAGCTAACAGGCTGACACCAGGAATATGCTTGTTGCAGTGTGCTTAATGAATATTGGCTAGGTCATTAAGTTGCTTTCTGTCCATGTGGATTTCTCTCTTAATTTGAAATTTATAGCTTAATACCTTAGAGCTCAATTATAGGGTAAAAGAGACAGGAATAAAAGTCACAGCTTTCCTGTAATTAGCCATGTGGGACAGTTCAAACAGAGCTTCATTCCTAGTGTTACAGGCCTTTCTTTTTTCTTCCTAGGAATGTTAATCAGAAAAAAAATCCTACAAATTTTCAAGTACAGTAACAGAGACTGCAGAGGAGTTCCTTTTACTCAATCATCTGTAAATCACTTGCAAAAGGTGAATCCCAGAAACCTGTTTGCCTTTTTACAGAGATAATTGCAAACACTGTCAGGACAGGCAGGACTACACTTGTGCTCTGAGCTGTAGTCAGTTGATGAAAAAATCAAACGTGTATCCTCCAACAGAACACAGCCAGCAGTCAGACGGAAAGCTGGGAGACCAGTCCTTAAAGTGTCTGCACTTTTACTGATCAAGAGAAATCTGTAAAGATATTTCATTACAAAAGGCAGGAAGTGTTCTCCTTCATGTTTGTTCTCTTATATTTGCACCATGTTTTTCCTTTTGCACTATTTTATGTTAATTCATTACCTATTTTCAAAGGAACAGCGTAAAAAAGTGAGGAGGAGCCAGAGCACGTGTTCACTTGTGAAGGTTGGTTTTGAATTTCCAGTGGTTTTCAGTGAGGCTGTTTAAAAAGGCTTATTTTTCGTTTGATGAGGACTTGCACTGATGCTATACAAAATGTTCTGGTGATCCCACCAAATCTTTCAAGCCTTCGTCTTTTCAGGTGCTGGCTGACATTACTTTCTTTACTCTTTCATTTTAAGAGTCATAGGTAGCTTCTGTGAACCACAATTTATATTTATAGCCCACCATAATTTATAGTAGGACCAAATACAGTAATTTGCCATTTCTCAGCAAGCAGATGTAACCATGTTTTAATACTTCTCAAAACTCTGCATGTTTCTATCATAGATGGCAAATTCTATTATTAGAAATGTTAAGTTTTGATTATAGATACTTTCTGTTCTTGAAGTTACAGTCCTTGTAAAAGCAAAGAATTATGTGCCTTGGTAACTGCAAGCAAAATTCAGCTATTAACCTGCTCTTCTGCAACTGTGTGTGTTTACATACTTGAAACAGACGGGGGACACCATTTGATTATGATATAAAATGTGCCAGCCTTTTTTCTGGGTTGTAGAGAAAGGCCAGAAATTTTGGAAGCCTGGACCAAGGGATTCTGAGTCCAACCTATGCCTAAAGCTACCGTAAGTAGAGAAGGACATGAATCTGAATAGTCAGAAGCCATTTATCATGCTAATCCTTCCAGCCTCTCGTGACATCAGCAGGCTCCTTCAGTGACTACTGCATTTTCCCCTTTAAACTTTAAATTTACCCCTCTTTCTTTATTCCCAGCATCTGTTCATTCAGTTATAACAATTTCCTGTTTTCCTAATAGAGGGAGAACTGATTAGACACAGAATCTATTTGCTGTACTCTGGCCAAAATTGTGGGTTGGATGGTTATTTTTATTATTTCTAGCAGCACTTCTGGAGATCCCATTAATATTGAGGCTCCCTGATACAGCTTTGGTATGTGCAGGAAGAAAAATGAGGCCAAGGGGGAAAGTGATATAAGGAAATGAAGGACATGAATACATGGCTGGAGCCAGACAGACCCACTCTGCACCTGTTTGGAGATGATGGAAGAAGAGCCAGCTCCAACCTGGAAGGGGTCACAGCATGTTGTGTGAGATAACCAGCCCCACAGGCAAGCAAAGCATGCTAGCAGAGGCTCGGCGCTGTGCTGACACAGCCTTGTGGCTTCTAGGCATCAGTCAGCTCTGGCCCACCAGCTGCAGCCTGGCAATGCGCCTGTCACGCCGTACCTGCAGTGCAATTGTGCCCTGAAGCTCACGCAATCACGCTGGCAGCAGAGTCCCCATGTCTCCTGCCAGCCCTCAAACCCTGCACCACCCTGTCTCCATCCTCCTCTGGATTTCCTGCCTCCCCTTCCACAGCCTACTCCTGCAATTTTTTTATTTGCTTCATTTGAGGAGAAACTCTTCAACCTAGGGCACTCAAATGAGGTTTGAGTGGTGTTTTACAGCATCCTTCAGCAGAGGACCCAAGCCCAACTGCTGGACCATGCACCCAGCAGACACGTCTCTGGCTTCCTATGAGTCATGTCAGGCAGTGACTGCTCTTACACAGACCAGGCTGATTTTCAGCTTTACCTTTCTGTTTATTCACAGATTTCATTTGCAGGTAAGCAACTGCAGTGCTTCTCAGATGACAGCTGGGGACCTGGACAGGCTCCTGTGGCAGCAGAAGCAGGGCAGGACCCTGGGAGTGAGGCAGGGTGGGGAGTCGGTGGCGTGTCTAAGAAGCGCGTGACGAGTTTGGAGTTTGCACCACAGACAGAGCTGACAGCCAGCACTGACTTCACCTCCTCTCTCTTGCAAGCAGGGCAAGGGGAAGCACCTAACCAAACGAGACCTGCTGAGGGGATCAAATCTGAGAGAAAAAGCTGAGCTCTCCTCCTCCAGGTTTGGATCAGATGGCTCTCTAGGGGAAATGCTGATTGCAGACCCTGGCCCTAACCGTGCTGTGCTGTTCTGGGGGTGCTCCCCACTCCCAGCCCCCACAGTGGGAGTGCAGGCAGGGAGTGAGGACAGTCTACAGCCTGGTTTCAATGCTTTTTCTCAAAACAAACGAAACCACTGACCTTAAGTTGCTCAAACAAGAACTGATCACACTGTATCTCCCTTAATGCAGAGGGAAAAAAAACTAAAAAGCAAGTTCAGGTTGTGGGCTTGAAGTCGGGAGTGGGATGACAGGACCCTTTCCTCCCTGGACCTTACTTGTGTTGTGCATGGCCAAAAGCGGGGGCACAGCAAAAGAGAGACCTGCTCTGGCCTCGTTGAACTAAACCGGTTCTGGTCTATCAGTCTGGAGCGTCTCTTATGCCTGGTTGCATGGATGCTATAGGTGGGACACACATTGCTCAGAACAGAACATCAACTAAATAGGTCACAGACACCACAGAGACGAACAATATTTCACCATTCGTTATGGGTGAAGCCCAAGTTCTCAGGATAATACCAGGGATGTGTTTTGTTGCACACAAATTGTAAAGGATTCTTTCTCCATTGTGCTGTGCCATTACACACAATGTCTCCAGTTCACAAGTCAATAGAATGTATCAGTACTCACTGGTGGCTTTTTTTGCAATAACAGACAGGCAGCAGGGATATACTGAAAGACCATGCACTAGTATGCACTGCAGCACTCATAAAATAACATATCCACAATTTGGGGCATCCTGGGTGTACATACAACATGACTTTCCCTCCCTCTAGTCTTTTAGGCACTAAAACCAGTCCCTTTGTTGTTTAAAGGTCTTATTTTTACCCAGAATCTAAAGACAATAATGACTGCCATACAGCAAAAGACGTACACATACAAACATTGATTCATGGAAATGGAGTTAGGCTAGTGCTGTGCCGATTCACAGAGATCTGGTAACACAACTTGCTAACAACTAAACAGTCTTTTACCCACGCCGACTGTAAGAGCAGCCCAAGCAGCTTTGCACTTACATGATACAAAAGGGGAAATCCAAAACAGTCTCAAACCTGCCGGACTGTTGCCTACCTTTTCCTGAAGGGAAGAAGCAATCCATCTCCACACTGCTGCGGGAATGGGAAATGCAGAGCGCACTGCTGGGAACCAGACCCTCCTGAGGCGGGCTCCGCTCCGTGGTCCGGACCAAACACCAGCCTGGCCTTTCGCTTGGCCTCTCCAGCAGCTCTACCGTCTGCCCCACCTGAATGCTCAGCTCGCTGCTGTGGCCCGCTGTGAAGTCCTGGAGCACCACGGTTAGTTCACACCCTCCAGACAACTGCCCAGGTTCAACAGAAAAAAAAAGAGCACGAATAGAAGTCAGAGAGGGCAGGATGAAGGCAATCATCTTTGCATCATATTTACACTGGCAAAGACAGGATTTGTATTCCTTAGAAGCCAAGTTAATAATTTCTTTTGTCAAAGTTCAGCATGTTGTGACCCTGTTTTCCTTTACTTCTTATTGATTCTGCTGGGCTGAAGTGAGAAAGCAAAGCTACCCACCCAGTAACCTTTTGAATGCTAGCTGTGGGTGAATTTTCTAGCTGTGGGCGTCCATCAGAAACCGTGGGGTTTTTCTTGCTTTAGTTTCTGGGGTGACTTTCTAGACTGGCAATGGCCCAGGCTGCCTCCACGCTGTGATCTCATGGCAGGACAAATTCCAGCTCACCCCTCTACAGCATGAGCCAGACACATTCCCACATGCCACCAGTGCAGTGAGGTAACAGCTACAATTTTTTGCAAGACAAGAAACATGCCCTCAACTTCCCAGACTCGCTCTAGGGACCTCTCGGTAGACTAGGGAATCCTGACCAGGCAGATCAGAAAAGCTCCTCCCATGTTCTCTGATGGAAAGCAGAGGTGTAAATATATAAACGTAGAATGATTGATTATATGCTGACTTCCAGGATTTGTATCTAAAAATAAATGTATCGTCTTACTTCCGTACTGAGCGCTGGCAACCTGCTGCTTTCCTTCAGCCTCACACCCTGTGACTCTCGATGAACAATACTGGCCTCTGTTTAATCATGGTCTCTATATAACCAGAGACCGGATATATAAGCGCTTGTGTATACAACAGAACAAAACAGAAGAAGTGATTGCACAAGCAGCAGCACTAATGAAGCTTGTTTTCTTACAGATTTGCATCTCTGAGGTTGATTCTTGGTGTCTAAAAAGGTGTGAGCACAAGTCTAAGTTTTTCTGGTGTGAGGAATCTTTCTTAATGCTCCTCTGCAGTGTGGATTTCTTGCTGTCTGCCTGTCATTAGGGGCCCTCTTTTGGGTCTTTCTCTTCTGTGTGCTCCTTGCTTCCCTGAAGCATGCAGGTATCTTTAAGGTCCTTATTCCAGTGTCAAATTTGATAGAAATTAGTCCATGGATTCAAAAGTTATTGAGAATAGTAAACAAGCCAATTCAGAACAGTATAATACCATGAACTTCCCTATTTCTCAGGATATGAAGCTAAATCCAAGCATATTATAAAATGATTTTAAAAGAACAGCTTCTAAATCCAACTGAACTGGGAGGAATCTTGTATGATGCTGAGTATCTCTGAAATCAATGAGAACTGGGATCTGCTTATCAGCTTGAATGGGGGAGCCCTTGAGGAGAGCACGCTCATCTCTGCAGACTTCACTCTTCAGCTGGTACAATATCAAACCCCCTTATCTTAGCCCAAGCAGCCCTAAATGCACACTCCCATGGGAACAGCCTGTCTCCCCACTCAGTGGCATAGTGGTTTGTGTGTCTAATGTAGGTGTGAAAGAAATCCCGTTCACAGAGGTGATATTTACAATAACAGAAAGGGGTCAGTGGACAAGGACTGGTTCTCACCTGTCCTGTGTCTCTGCCGTAGACGAAATGCTAGATTTGGGGAAGAAGAAGGAAATATTTCTCTGAAAGATTATTTGTAAATAAATAGAAAAAAAACAAACAAAACAAACCATGGAAGCTGTTTGAGGCCATTCAGAGTGCTTGCATTAATCCTGGCAGAAAGAGCTCAGTGGGTTGATGAAAGCACAGAAGAGATCAGTTTAGCACCTAGCTGTGCAGTTTATCAGCAAACCCACCATTCAGCATGCTGACATAATCTCCCCATAACTGGAGTAAAAACATTCACAGGTGTGGTAAGAATAAGATATTGCTATAATATTTCCTGAGATTTCTTTGCTATGGACTAATTCAGGAGTAGAAAATCTTTCTGATCCAATATGGTATCTGATCTGGTATGGTATGAGATATTTAAGACACAAGAAAATAATCTGATTACTTCTTGGTAATACACTGACAAATCTTACAAAATGTGATGGTTGCCCCCTAATGCTTTCACTGCTCCTTGTCAAGTAAATTTTCTTTCCCCCACATTATGCTATCTATGATACTTTCTCTGAAAATAATCAAATCTCTCCTTATTTTAAGAGAAAACATGTGAACAAACACTCTGCTGTATCTACTCTTCCAGAGATAAATCTGAAGCATCTACATGCCCTGCACTCGAGTGCCACTAGGTGTCCGTGTTTGCCATCCCACAGCAAGCTAATTTGCTGTAAAGAATTAACTCTCGCTTATCTTCAAAGTGCTTATTTAAGCATGATGTCTAGGCATGAGGAAGCTGGTTCAGACAGGATCCCAAGGCCCATCGTTTCGAATTATATGGGCAGAGGACGTTCTAGAATATTAAAAAAATTTCTTCAGATAGTATGGGTTGATTTTTGAAAAATAAGTCCTTTTTATTGCTTAAAAAGGAAGGGCGAAACAGCCCTGAAATATCCCAGGGAAAAAGGCTTGGTGAAAACAGCACTTGGGAAAGTTTGGGACTAACAAGGTAATTTCCAGGGAGCATCAGCGTATGAAGTGCTGCCCTAAGCAGCTCCTCACTCCCCACCTGCAACACTGCCCTCCACACAGCAGCCTAAGGGGCAGCTAACCTAAAATCAGTCTAGCGCAGGCCTTTGGCAATCCCTCCTCAAATAACTGAACATCTGTGATACAAACAGATGCTTCAATTAGGGAAACACCTGTAAACATTATCCCAGGGGTGGCAGGTGTGCTCCATGACCCTCAGGTACCATCTTGCCCTGAGATCCTGTTTTCTCTGATTCATTAAAAATAGCTGTTTAATATACTGAGAACTGGAAGTAATCATCCCCTCTAGGAGCTGCTCCGCACCTGGTGTGATCAACATCTTCCTCAGCAGGGGAGATATTCTCCCCCCACCAGCTTTAGAAGCCTACTTTTGATGTGTGAGGGGGGAGCTACCTTCCCCCTGCTCCCTGGAAACCGTATGAATTTTTATCACCTGTTCCTCTAGTGTCCTCTGGATGGAAACATGGGCCAGGGCTTCTCCATGTTCCAACTCACTGCTGGAGGAGCTGGTGCTAAAATAATACATTTTCAGAGAAAGACTCCCTCTTTGGCAGGAGGAATTAAGTAGGTTCCCTTTTACAGGTGCAGGTGGTAGGTTTAAGCAGTCAGCTCAGGTGTGGAGCCCACGTATCATTGTTAGGTGCTGGCCACAAAGAACAGAAAAGGAAATCCTTCCTTTTGCCAAGGACTTCCAAGTGCTTACCATGCCTGTTCAGTGTCTTATATACCACCACACCACAAAGAGCATTTACTTACCAAATTAACCCACAGCAAAGTAATGGCTCTAGAAAGCTTATATTATACAAATACATATACAGATTGTAAGCCACTGAGGAATAATGCAAATACATGTGATTCCCAATGACAGAAATCCTTTCACCTATGAAGTGACCCCTCAAGCTATTAGTTACTTAATTTGATTTTAGAGAGTAATTTTCCAATCTCAGAGAAGTACATCATGCTTCTCTCTACCTTGGAGCATGCAAATTGGAATACAGATGGGCTGCTGGTTTCTCACACATCTTGCATTTGGTTTGGAAAGAGAAAGAAAATAGAGAATGCCCTTAAGGTTGAACTTTACAGGTAAATGACTTAATATTTTAACATATTATGTTCACTTTTATTATTCCTGTGATTGAAAACACCATTAAAGCCACTGACTGGTTATATTTAAAACCCAGACAGCAGTGTAACCTGTGTATGGTACAAAAAGATTGGTGAGAGACATTAAAATAAAAACAACAATGCAACACGCCTTTGCAGAGCACAAGGCATAACTGAAAGATCTGACGCACGGACAAATCTAATGAATTATGCAGGAAGCAATAGCCTTAAAATCAGGAAGAAAAGCAAGTGGCACAAGCAAACAGCAAAATACAATGAGAAAGCAAGAGGGCCCCAAGCAGTCCAGAGCAAACGTGCCGTATGTCCTGAAAGCAGCTATCAGGAGCCCCAGACTGTCTTCATGCTGCCTGCCACCAGCAAACCATCTCCCATCCTCTGCGTTCACTTGTGCCTGGGCTAGAAAGCATCATTGTGCATTCTGTGTGTAAGTGTTTGCATCATGATGTTCTAAAACAGATCAAACCTGAGCTAGAAAAGAGCCTTGCCTGATGTCACCAGTTCAGGCAGGGACACAGCCATACACCAATTGAAAACTCCCCTCTCTACCACAGGACGTTGCTCACTAACTTCTGAGCAGTTGATGTCAGACACTGACTCTGGTGAATGAGTATTGTCATGACTTACATGAGCTGTTTTGCTTCTGGGAACACACAACTGAGTGCCCGCCAGCTCTGCGAGGATGAAGTGCAAGCCACCAAAATGATCCCAGGCATGGACACATCCTGCTGCAGGAGCATCCAGTGTGCTCCAAGCGCAGGAGCCTGCTCAGCTCCAGGGACCAGTCAGTGCAGGATTACCATGAGATGGTCTTCCCTAAATCACATCTTGTGTGCACGGCCACTGCTGTATCTGTTTAGTTTCCAGCCACAAAGCAGCAGCCAGAGGAAGCAAGGCTGAACACCACAGGCATATTTATCATCATACTGCAGATGGGAAAGACCTATCAGGTCACAGGCTGTCCTTCCTTCCCTCTAAAATAGATCTTAACTAGTACTAAATCCACTCCAGTTGAAAAAAGAAGTGGGAATGAATAGCTCTTCAACAGGGTGAGCAGGGATTTGGGAAATGGGTGTCTGGAGAAGGATTCCTCAGGCACTTCTGAAATGCGTAACTAAATGTTTTATCCTGCAAATCACAATGGGTCTCACGCTGGCTCTAAAAGACAAACTCAAGCTCTGAGAGGCAGAGAACCGATAATAGTGATACTGTGGTATCAGTGTGAGTGAGTAAGTACCAGCTGCCCCAGAAAAGGGTGCAAAATATTGGTATGCTTGTTCTTCCCTCCTGCGGCACAGTGACATAATTAAGGTTTTATGGCTTTTGTGATTAGGTTTTAAGTTTGTTAGAGGCTTGTGAACCACATGGGGGTCTGTGAAATGTGAGGACACATAACCAAGATGACCTAGCTACCTGTTTTACGTTTGATGCTCATGGGAGACCCTGTGAGCTGGACAGCCAGGGTTTTGATGCTGTGCTCTCCTCCCAGCCAGCCCCGGGGAAGACGCTGCATGTACCTGAGTGGTTCCTTTGACTCAGTGCTGTATTTCAATCCTGGGCTGAATGCTGAGGAGCAACTACAGCTCGGGCAATCTCATTGCCAGTCATTGTCACTCACTGCCAAGTGAAGAACACAGATCAGTTATACCTGGGGTTCCCCATTTCCAAATATGCCTATAGTTTGGTCAGACCCTTCTCACAACTGAGTAGTAACACAGAACAGGAGAATAATTGTCAGCACATTACACCCATCTCTCACCTTTGAATCAACTCCTTTTGAGCATCACACTGCCTGGAAACACAGTAAGCTTAAGCTGCCATACCTTTGCAAAAGCCTATAGACTGTCATTTGTCTGGCCTAAGGACTCGTGACTGCCAAAGATGCTCTGTCAGTACGTAACACACAAGTATCCTCTCATGCAATATTAAGCTTTTTAAAAATAGATTATAATGTAAAGAACCCAGCCCAATATAATGTAAAGAACCCAGCACAACTCAGTATACTAAATTATCCAGTGTACTGTTATTAAAATTGCCGTATCATTTGTTCATATTTATCTCCTTTTTCTCCTCCTAAAATGCTGCAATTTCCCCTTCAGTGTGCTTTTCAGTCATAAAATCATATCCAGAAGCAGAATCAGCAGTGCACAGGATCTGCAGTTGTAGGTAAAACCCAATACACTTCAGGTATGTAAGAAGTTGTTTACTCCACAGTACGAATCTCAAGCCAACATCTGTATTTTCAGTCAAAGAATCAGCAATGGATAATGAATCTACCAGTGTCCGAAGAGGTGCTCCAAGTATTTAAGTATTTTGAAATATGCTAACATTGTTGTAGAAATCCACGCTAGCTGGTTATTTACATATATTCAATAGGACACAGAACTCTGCTAGTTTAAACAAAGCATTCTGTGTGGTGTGGCACTGTGTCTTAATATAAATTGCTACTTCTCTGTTGCTCTTAGGCTTTCTGCCCCTCTGGTATTGGATGACAGCCAGTTTTGGACAGAAGCATTCAGTCCCCATAAACAGCTTATTTCGAGAGAGTGAAAGAGGCAGTGGGAGCAAAAATGGCATTTGCATTCTTATCAAGAGACTAAAAAAAGTGAATAACACCACTTAAATGTTGTTTCTGTCTTCACTGAAATAGATCCAGGAGCTGTCGCTCTAGCTGGGGGGGCAGGTATGAGAAGTCTCATCCCCCGCGGAGTTCTTTGTGACAATTTCTGTAATTTTGTAGAGATTTTCTTTTTACTAGGAGGTTACAGAGGGAGATCAAATTCAGATGCAGCCTTTGAGGAATTTCAGTACTAGACAATTGCTTTCATTTTCTTACTTTATAACAGGCTCCGTTTGGAGTGTGAACACTGAGTCACCCACATTCCTCCCTCTAAAGCCTCTACAGCTCTAAAGGATGCTGAGCTGAGAGCTCTGGCAATTCTGGTGAATGCTTCGTTGCATCGGTATGGAGGTGTTTCTATGGGGATGGACTGTATTTCAGCAGCTCTGAGCTGAACCAGAGATAACCTATATACTGTCAGCAGAATTTCTCCACATAGAGTTCAGAATAGGAAATTCAGTGGAGAATACTTGGCTCATCTCTGAGTCTTTCTTGGTCCTCAGGCCCCTCTATCCATCTTCCATTAAGACGGAGTTGGTGGTTCCCACCCTTTCTGTTTTGCCTGACCAAAGAAAAAGGAACACTGCCTGAGTTTCACCAGGAGGTCTCTTTAAGCAATTAGTTAAACACGACTGGGATTACAGTGACAGCCCTGTAGCCCAAATGTACCAACTTCACTCCTCTCAGCGAGAAGATAACAGCGGAGACATCTGGGTGTGCAGCATTCTATAAATCAAGACATAGTAAGTTATTCCACAGCAGGAAGAAGAGACAGAGATGGCACGTGGGACGTATAAATATGCTAACAGAAAGGAAATCTGGTGTTATGGTCTCAAATAGCACATACCTTTCCTGTCCAGCATCTCTTGCTGGAGTTCCTACTAGACAACCATATCCTGATTGTGCTGGATTTTGGACTCCGTCATATGCTGACATCTGCAGAACAGCTTGAATGGAGCTGTCTGAATTATTTCTGGAGCCTTTTTTCCAGAAAGTAAGACTAAAGTCGACCCAAATTAAACAGCATGTCCAACTATAAAAAATGCTTTTGAATATAAAGATGACCAGACTCACTTTGTTTCACTCAACAAATTGAACCAGAGCATCAGTCTATGTTTGATCTTATAAGACTGAAGGTTTTCTCATGGCATTTGGCTCAGAGAGCTGGTATCCAAATTCCATTCCTTTCCCTTCCCTGGAGAAGAACAAAATGGAGCAGATATAATCTGTGTTTCCTCAGCAACACAGAGCCAGCACAACTGGCTTCAAACCTCTTTGCTACCAGTGTTGCAAAAGGTGAGAAAGGCAGATGGCTGAAACCCTCCAAGGTAATCCCCCACCTGCCATAATTCAGAGCCACAAGATCTTTTAAACTCACCCAGGGTTAATAAAAGCACAAGGATAGACTGAAATCAGGGAGTGCTGACTAGTTGCTTTCTTTCATATGTCCAGCACAGTCTGAGCAAAGCAGACAATCTTGGCCCAGGAGGTCAAGGGTTCCAGTCAACAGATGATTCATCAGACATCAATTCCCAAGACTCTGCTAGCAAGTACACAAAATCTCATCATGTATTCTGGCCAGGAACTTTGTGAAACATCCCCAGGTACAAAGAACACAGGCAAAGCGTGCACAGTAAAAGGTCTACACAGCTGATGAGTTTAAACTAGAAACCCAGTTGTCTGCAACACATACCTGGTACCATTTGAGAAGGAGAATTCAAGTCCAACAGAAGCTTTAGAAACACAAGGGACAAGAGCACACTTTGCAAGGGCAAAGGGTGGGTGCTGTGCACATCTGTGTTTATCTAACTGGGATGTTCTGCCCTTGCCAGAGTTTTGAGAAGGGAGGAGTCAAACCATGTTCCAGCAGCCCTGTTCCCCTCCTCAGACAGTGTTTCCAGCTGAGTATGACCCCCACTATTTGTCAGCAGAGAACCTAAAGCTTCCCTGATGTCAACGTCAGGGAATGATTAGGACCTACAGGTCCCTGATTAGCCATCTCTGCTTTTAAATCACACTGAAATAAAAATAGTTACCTGAAGAACTAGGAACAATGGCTCGCAACCACCAGAGGTGAGACCTCAGACTAATGTCCTCTTGAGAAGGAAGCAAATGATATTCAGAGGAAAAACACAATAAGATCACCCTAGAGATGCTTCAGAACAAAGTGAATCTTGGTTTGTGCTCTGGATCATATTTGCTCAATACACATATCCCCAGATTATATTTCCTTTATAATCTACATAATTATTTTAGATAGGTATGTTGCTGTCTGCACAGTTACACTTTTAATGAAGTTATGAAAAGCAATATAATTTCAAAAAATACCTGCAACAGATCTCCCTCCCCTTGTCAAATAAAAATCAGACATTTCCAAGACAAGCAGTTGTAGATTGCTTCAAAGCTATGTTTTCCCGTTATGGTCCTGCTGTAAGAAGTGAGTGTGCAAAGGCAGAAAAGGAATGATCTTGTGCTCTCTTAGCTAGCATGCAGGGATCAGGATTTAGTGGCTAAGTACCACTGTGTTTTAGAGACATATGAGCCTGATTACATGGGATAGATATCCTCCCCAGTGGACAGCCATGCCCAGCTCCCAGCACTGTTATGAGAGCAGTGCACAGGGCTGATGGGAGGATCTGCCTTCCTGTGTCTCAGCCCAGCTCCAGCACTGCCCCTTCACTGCAGACCCTCTGCTGATCTTCGCTGACCTGCCTCAGGTGCTCTGGGCTCTCCTAAAACACACACACCCCTTTGCAATGAAGGCTGGATATCTGAGGGCAGCATGGATGGGGAGCCCAGAAATGCAAAAGCCTGCACTGATGCTTAGTAGCATCACAGGAAAACACAACACTTCTCCTTCAGGGATATTAGTGCCTCAAAATGGGTAAGGATCTGAACAGAGGACAAAAACCAAAATGAAGGATTGAAAGTATCCCCTGATGTTTTTTTTTCCCAAATTGTTGAATTCCCAGGACAGATGTTTTATATAAAACGGGCTTTATTTTTAATTGGAGGAGATTATTCAAACTATGTCTAAGCCATATGGTCCTGTAAGTCCAACTCCCCTCTGCTATTGCTGGAGAGGCCAGCTCGGCATCCCTCTCCTTTTCCAAGTCGTTTCCTTTTTACAGATTTAATAGTTGCTATTTTTCTTTTTTTATTGTAGGTCCCTAGGTCCCATTATTATAAATCAGGGCCTTAGGCCCAAAATTAACTCAAAGGTGGATTTGGATAAGTTGCTTTTAATGACTTTCAGTAGTAGGTTGGTCTAATAGAACATAAAGGGAAATGCAGATTTGAGATGACAGAAAACGCATCGGGAGGAATGATGACAATGAGTGGCATTCATCTCCAAGATACCAAAGGAAGACCTGGGCCCAGCTCACACATTTTCCTGTCCCTTTTCCCCTTGCAGGTGTCACACTGCAGAGCAGGCATTTTCGAAGGCATTTATTACATACTGGAAAAAACAGGGCATGTTACCATCATGACTATTAGACGGTGCTGGGTGCCAGGCAGGCCTTAGGCTGAATGAATGTGTGATGGCTGAGGCTATCACCCTGCCCCAGCACCACATTGGGGACATAGCTGGGCACACGGCTACTACATCCTAGTAGCTGTCTAGTGCCTACTTCTATCACACACAATATAGCCCATGAATTTTCATCAGCTGAGAGCAATAATCCTTCTGGTAAATTTTAATCACGCTTTAGGAGACTGGGGCTGCAATGCAAGCTCTGGACCTTGTTTGGGTGAAGTGGCTGCAGTTAGTCTGGTAGTGGTTGGAGTCAGCCAGGCAATCCCTCAGACCCTTCTCCCTCTCTCCCAAGCTGTTTTCTCTAACGCCTGTAATTTGCTTCTATGCTATATTAAAGTCTCATCTTAACAATATGCTCCAGCTTAGTGAATCACCATGTGAAAATACACTCCCGCTGCTACGAACAGGCTGCATGGATGAACTCCATGTGAAGCAATGATGACTCTGAGCAGGAGAGTTTGCACAACAGTTGCATGCCCAAGCCCTTGGTCAGTGTTTGGCAGTGTGGAAAAAAAGATCTTAAGGGACATGATTACTTGTGTTTGAATCCTCCCTATTGCTTGCATCATACACTGCAGCCACTAAGCCTTTTCAGCACTGCTGCATAATTTTCAGCCATCACAATGGGTTGCAGCTTGAGTCCTAACAGTTAAATCCTGGGGCTTTCATTCTCCTCTCCATAATACTGCTATTTACTTGAGGTGACCTCATTTGCCAAGTGATGTAACTGGGTTCATGATTGAGCCTGGCACGTCTAAGCAGATGTTTTCAGTGGACACAGAAACAGCATTATGAAATGAAAATATAGCCTAAAACCTGAGCAGCACAAGAGATTATAACAGCCTTTATGCAGATCAGCTTAACTAAAATAGTGTCGAAAGGCCTTTGGCTGCAGTCGTACACTTCCCATTTTAAAATGAGAGGCTGTTGCTTGTACTACTGTAACGTGACTCCCAAAGGAACCAGCAGCTGCAGGTTTTGAATTTTATCATTCTTGGCCTCTCTGTTTGAAGGAGTTGACTGGAGCATGCCCAGAGGACACTCTTCCCATAAAATCATTCTCCTTTAACTATAATAACAAAAAATGCACCTTTTTTTTTGTGTTTTGTTTTAGTTTCTAACAAGGTAATAAATTCTATTTCAAACAAGAGTATAAATCTGAAGAGTTTGATAGTTGACCTGACTTGCTTTGTTTCAACTGAAAGGAAATGCTCCTTGACGTTGCCATTTATATTTGCTGTCGTGTCACATTATCAGGGAGGGCTAAATATGGATCAATGAAGTCCAGCACAAACAAGTAGAAGATTGAGGGAAGCCTGAAAGAACTTGCTATGTCCATTTATTAAAGGATGAGCAGAATAATAAGGTCTATTGATAAGCACATTCCCAGCTCCTGCTTAATTTCTTTCACTGAAGACAATTCAGTTAAAATAGTCTGCCCTGTGCAACCACTGTTACATGCAAATGGTTCCCGGATGAATATGTTCATTTCTGTTATTGCTAGATTCAGTTCAATCAATACAGAGGCCTCAGTTTTCAAAAACAGATGTCTATATGCTTACCCAGAATGCTCATGCATGTGTTCTTTTGTTCCCCAAACCCACATTTCTCTTTCGCACACAACACATGCAGAGGGAGGTGATATGAACTGAGCTTAAAACATTCTCAGGGTATTTGACAACATGAAATGCAACAGTGTCGAGGATAAACAGAAGATATTGGTAGCTGAGTGTAAAATTTTCAGCATGAGATCCAAGTACACTTAAAGTTTGTCATTACTATATTCAGTGAGTCTCTAAAGCCATGTGGAGGATATGTTCAGGGCAGCTCAATTAGAGAGCTATTGCTAGGGATTTCAGAGGCACAGAGGAGGGATGGAATCAGTGAGGTTCAGCGTGAATTGAACATTTACTTCCTTGGGGTTTCTTTAGAAAATCCTGGGCTAAATCTATCTTATCCTTAATTGGCAGATATAAAGATACGTGCTCAGGGGAGCTACATTTGGTTTTTTGCTAGTAACTGGGAAATAAAGATAAATTGTATAAGAAACCCTATTGCAGAAAGACTGTGACTCTATAGAGTTTGACAGTGGATCTGATTTGCTTTGTTTCAGCTGGAATAGCAAGGGATTTCGTGGCATCCTAGCTGCAGATGAGAGAGACAACTATGGGGGGGAGGCACGGGAAAAGGACGGGGTTGTGGCAGAACTGGGGCAGCAGAGACGGAGGACAGATGACAAAACAAGACCCTGGGGGCAGACAAAAGATGATGATGAATACCAGCGGCAGGAACTAACAGGTCAATAAACTGCCCCCAGTGCTGATCAGCGCTTGTAATGAAACCCAGCGATTCCCATACAAAACCTTGATTCACTTTGAGATGAGTTTCCCAAACTGCATATTGGGGAACCCTAGAACAAAGCAAGAAATTATTAACCTTTTCTTAAACTCCACTTATTATTACTCTTAACATCCATAGCCTATCCTCCATACATGTGTTTGTATGGTATTAATGTTACATTAATTGCACTTGCTTAACCTGAATAGCCAACAGGACACTTCCTTGGCTGAATATCTCCTTTTCCAGTAACAGAATTCTGTTCCCGTCATAAATTTCATTTCACTAATTCATTATTTCTTCATCTATGCTGTAAGATTTTTGGCATGAGCAACTGTTTCCTTTCATAAAATGCAAGCACATTTCAGACAAGAATGATAATGATAAATAATAAGTAAGGAATTTCCTCTATCCCAGGCAATACAGTAGCAGAGCTGTCTGTACAAACCCCATTAACCCCTACCCAATCTAAAGAAAAAACTGCTGAAATGCTTTGTTTGCCAGAATGAGTCCTAAGTGGAGGGAAAACATGCTTGAACTAAAAGAGAATGAATGCAGCCTTTACTGGATTAAAAGGGATTTTACTGTTGCATCACTACACATAACACTATAATTATGAGCTAGTGGCTCTTCCAGTGATAAATTTCTGCAAGAAAATTATGAAAACACAATGTAAAACATCTTTCCTTCTCAGGGTTCACACCCACGGCCCTAGCAAGTAGTGAACCTACTAAGAGTATGTACGTATCTTATCACAGCCTGCACTGTTCCCTTCTCTTCTTTCTGATTCCCCTTTCTGCCCCTTCAGCAAAAAAGGGACTCTTTACCACACTGCTGCGTATTGTACCATAACTAATGTTTGGATTGATCCAAGATGCAGATAAATTAATTCACCTCTTTTCTATATCAAAGGTATTTTTGTTCATAATATGTGCCATTGAGGCATGGGAAAAATGCAGAGTGTCTGAAAAGTCCCAGCAGAAAACAGAGGAACTCAAGGGAAACAGTATTCAGAGGCAGGCCCATTCTTAGCTGACAGACAGAGGTTTTTGGCCGCTGTCCAGCTGCAGCAACAAGCCACCTTCTCCCCTCCTGTGCTGAGAAGCTCGTGGGCTCCCTAGGGACAGCCTGCCCCACTGCCCTGCTCCTGCTGGGGAAGCCAGGCTGCTCCCCACGGAGGGCAGGGGCAGGAGGGGACAGTTGCCCTGAGAGCTGTGCTGTGGCTGTTGGGGATGGGGAGCAGGAGACACAGCGGTCCTCTGAGACAGGGCCCTTCCCTGGCATTGCAGGAAACTTGCTTTCAATGCCTAATGTTAGATAGAGTAAATATCAGCCAAATGGCTAAATCTTGAAAGTTTTAAAAAACTGCTGGAGTCTGGTCTCAAAAAATGAAGAGTGCTCTGTCAGCTGGAGCGGTACAGCCTTTCCATCCACTTTCCAGCTAGATGGACTTTAAACAAAAGGAGATGAGTAAGGAAAAACACCAGGGTAATGTTTTTTGTCAACATTTATCTCCTTTTAAAAAAAATCCCTAAACTGCAGGATTTTAAGAGACAGTTTGGCACAGAAAGCTTAAAGAAAAGTAGAGGGGCAAATAGACCTTTCTGTACCCTAACATGTCTCTTTCACACTCCACCCTGAACTTACAGAATACGGACCTACATCAAGACACCCGCTGTAGGTCTAATTCAGGACAGCACCCACACATATGCACAAACTCAGTAAAAATCAACAGGACTTAAGCTGTAAATTGTGTTCTTTTGTGAGTCAGGACTGATGTGAGTACTTGCAATCAGGACAAAACAAGAAGCAGGTCATAAAAATGGAGAAGCATTTAAGTATGTGGTGAGACAATTTGATCACATAATTCACAGTATCTGTATGGGGTGGGATGCTATTTTATGCCTGGAGGGAGGGATGTGGGTTACTGAAAAATAAGACTTGGTTCCATTCCCCAGTCTCTATTTATTCTCTCTGTGTTACACTGAGCACATGGCAACTCCATTATTGAGACGACAGTCAGGTCTCTCAGATATCGATGACAAAGGCAAAAGGAGCACCTATAAACTAGACCATACATTTTGTGATGTCTCAGTTTCCTTATCAGTGGCAGTAAGAACTCTGAGTCTTGTTTCAAGAATGCCTGTAAAGCCTTTTTCTTGTCTTCCAGACACAAAGTCCCCAAATAAAAGTATATGATACTACAGAGACTTTAGATAACACAAAATATCTTTCTGTCAGGCTGAAATTACCAGTAAGGACTTAAAAAATAATGTAAAGGAGTAAACATTTTCCAAACTGAAGCCAAAGAGAATTATAGTTCTTCATAGATATTTCCAGAGTATTTATGCATACTGACCACAATGGCAATAGTACTAATGTAGCTAAACCTTATTTCTTTCATATGAAGGAATATTTCATCTTCTACAGAAAACAAAATGTTTATCACTCAGTTTTATTTTTTTTAGCTCCTTGAAACTTGGCAGCCATTTAACATCATCCATCTCTATTAGGATGCCATGGGTTATCAGTTGAATACTTATCTGAATTCATTGGCTATTTGGAAAATTGCAATCCCAGATGGTTCTCTCTTGCAAAGACTTCTACAGCTTGCTGGCTCCACTACATCGGCTGGTTTCTATTTGTACAGTAAATGTAATTTACATTGGTTGACTCCATTCTCCTTTTCTGATCACTGTATGTCATTCTTCTTCTCAGCCTTAATTCCACTTTGCAACTCAATATAATCTGAAGCATCATCCATATCATAGGTTTTTCTTCTCCTCTTACAAACTGTATGATAGGAAATACTTAATTTCTTGCATATTGTTTAGCAGTAACAAGGGCACACTTTAATTTATTAGAATTATCATGTGTTACCATAGACAAGAAGTGCAACTTATGTAAATCCATGTTTTAGCCATGGTAACAGAAACTGCAACAACTATCAACACAGTGCAAATCTTTAAGCGATTCAGTGTCTTCTGCAAACACATCATCTATGATTTTGCTAGTAAACATGAACAGCCCAGCAGAAATGAACTGCTTTCCCCACTAACCCATTTTTCTTGTGAAAAGAAGTAAGCTTGTTTTTAAAGGAATTGTTAAAGCATTTTTTAATTACTAAAATGGGAAGGTAGTCACAAAAGCAACACTGAATGAAGTGAAAAAGTGATCTAACATCATTTTACAAAAAGAAAATGTAGTCAGTCAACAACACTAAACGTGAAAGTGTTATGGTAAAAAATGGCAGGAAAACAATCATTCTAAAAATGGGCTACAGCTTATTGCTATACATCTACAGCTATAGATGTGGCATAATAAACACAGATTCGGTTTTCCCTTTTCATAGAAGTGTTTCTAAAAAGCTGCTTTGGTAAACACCAGAAAAACCTTTACTTTCAAGCAAAGCAAACACACTGAAGGCATTTGGGGCTCTTCTTTTGAGGCACAAGCCTGCTCTCATCTTCTCCAAAAGGATACCCAAAATAGGAGGGTTTGTAGAATGGCGTTACTTGAGCAAATTCCTCTTAGCTGGACTTCTTTGTGAGTGAAAGCTCCAGCACCACCTGCTCACAGTATGAATCTGCTACAGCTCAGAAAAACTGCCCTGGGACTTGAATAACACTCTCTAAACCTTCACCCAAAGTTGCTTAGAATCAGGGATGGAAAATGTAAAAGCCAACATACCTTCCCCTCTGGCAGTTCAACAGGTGTGTGCTACACTACTAACCCTGTCTCTGTGCCACTGCCACCTTGACGTCATTGTTACTGGGTTGACTAAAGGTTTCCATGACAAATGAGAAAGCTGATCTGTTATCTCCCTTTGGAGGAAATTGAAATGCTCTCTCTCCCATATTCTGCCAGAACCACCCATCTTGTTTTTGGCACGTAGCACCCTTTTGGAAGAGGGGGCGTTTTTGTGATTCATTTAGATTTCTCTCTGCTCTGGAAAAGAGAAGCCAAGTTGTTTGTTGTTTTTCCCCTAACTTAAAATAGAGGGTGTCATCCTCGTCCCACTGCGATCCCACCCACCTCACCCACAGCACAACCTTCTTTGCAGGCATGTTGACTACCATGCTAAAAAAGAGAACAGATAACACTGAGAGGACAAACTTTGAAGCAATGAACAAAAACACTGTTAAGACATTTGAATCTCTTGGCTATAATTTATTACCTCTACTAGCAGGCATGGTCCATAATAGTTAGCAGATGTTCAAAACATCTCATTTTGAACTTTGCCTAAGATTAAAAAGAGATCTCACAGTGTTTAAATAGCAGCTGCATAATGAAATAAGGTTGCCTTCCTAATGTGACAGAAATGTTCATCCTAACCTTAAACAAGGAGGACTCTCTTATATTCTGTAAATACCGAAGAAGCTAGATTTCTGTATACGGGCACCCACACATTATAAATTTTATTTGTGTCTAATTTGCAGCAATTGACATGAAATAACCCCAATGGAAAAGGCTGGCCCAGCTGCCTGAACGCTTCTTAGGTTTTTGCTACAGTTTACCCCAGGCCTACAGCTCACTGCAAGCAGAAGTTCAGCCATGAACACCAGGTTAGCAAATTTGCAGGTCGAAATTTATTTATGATTATCATTACCATTCTCGTTGCATCAAGGGAGAACCTAGCACTCCTCAGAGAGGATCATGGCCTGGATGTGGAAACAAAAACCAAAGAATCTTCAGGGAGCAATAAAATATGTTTCACTACAGCTGAGTGTCCCCACCAGCCTCACTGCCATGCTGGCCTCAGCAGGGATTTTACTCTGTGCAGCAATGCAAATTCACCCTTTATTTAAGCACTGGGGCCTGATTAGAAATTCAATCTCATGGGCATAGACCTGTGAACCCTCTAGGACTACTGATTCCCCTACCTCTTGTTCCTACAATGATTAAACTTCAGCCAAAGGCTAACTAATTAACTGAAACAGATGGCTAAGCTTCTCATTTGAGGAAGTTAACATACAAACAGCTAATTTAAAAACAGGTTAAGATATCAAAATAAGTTATTGTTCCCTTTCATACTGCATATATTTCTTCTTTACTTGGCAGCGTGGACACTTTCTGAGTTTTGCATTAATTCCTCGTACCTGCAGGTTTCTCCATGGGCACAAACAGAAATCTTATGTAGCAGGTAGCCCCAATATGAAACAGATTTTGAAAGATCTGCTGTAGAGAACAAAGATGGCCCAAGCCTTTATGCATCTGGTTTCAGTTAATATTTTTATCCCCTTAGAATACATGAGATTTTTTCCTAAGTTAGGCTTTTCCTAGTACATGTTTCTTCTGATTTTAGTAACATAAGGTTGTAATACACTGCTGTCGAACAGATGTGATTTTGGAGCCTATCCTGAGGAGTACTGCTCACCTTTGGAGGGAGGCAGACTCTAAACCAACTGTGTATGATTGTCTTTGAGGAAGACAAAATGACTTTCTTTGACTCCCGTTAAGATCATTTTAAACCCTGCTGTATGACAGCTGGTTACAACTAATGTGGCACGTAATATTAAAGACATTATTACTGAATATGAAAAGAGCTAACAGTTTTGCAAATACAATCAGTGTATTTAATTCATTGTCCCAGTGAGGTTCACAACTCTTAAGACCTTCAAACCAGCGCAGGACTTAAAAACAGACACTTAACCTCAAGCCAGTGCTAACTCTGTTCTTATTGAGCAGACCACAGCATATGCTTAACATTAGTGGCATGTGCTTAATGGGCTCATGAAACAAGTCCTGTTTTATGATGCAGCGCAAGCAATTTTCAGCTTTGTATTCATCTTCCTTATGACCAGTAACGTGCCCACAAAGTTACAACAGGCTGGTGGCATGAATCGGAGCACTGGCCTCCTCGACGGGGCCATTAGGCTGAACGAGCACGGCACACAGCGCCAGCCCACGACACGCCAAGCTGCTCCAGCCCCAGTGGCAAGCCCTGGTCAATATGTTCGATTTACAACCAGAGAACAGGCAAAGGAAAAACACCACAGCTAATTAAACACCGTAGCTATTTAGCATAAAGAAATTATATGCAGGAATAATACCCACAGATGTTTTTACTACAGATTTACAGTAACTCCACCACTTCCGGCAGGTGTCAACACTCCTGAGTCAGAGAACACATCGCCTGTATATATTTTTTATTTAATTACCATGATTTTCAGAAATTTGCTCTGCAGCGCTCAGAGCAGAGTCATTAATCTTCAATAATCTCTTAGAGCAACAATTTCAACTTTTATGAGCCTGGAGCCCCTCTCTAAAGCAGTGGCTGTATTGTCTGAGCGCTGGATTTTATGCAATGCAGTTGTCATGGCAACGGGACAGGGAGGGGAGAACCCTAACAATAATTGAGCATCAAAGAATTGTAAGTGCAGGGAAAATTCCGAACTAGATTCCATATTAGAGCTATAGACTGTCCAAACTGCAGATTTTAAAGCTTAGGAAGAGTGGGTATTATTATAAGCTCTCTTGGGGATGGCTGCATGCCAGTAATGCATTATCACTGATCTGTTTCCATTATAATCCATCCATTTCACTGAAAATGACATGTTTGTGGGGCAGTGAAAAAGCAATCTGAAAAGCAACAATTGCACATCTCTGCTTTTGGTAGAGAAAAGAGAAAGAGGTAGGAGGAAAAAAAGGTTATAATCAAAACTATTTCGATAGCAAGCCTGGCTGTTGTAAAAATAATAATGGTCTTGGCTAGCTGCTTGTTGTGAAATAATGAACCTTCTGCACCTTTATAATATTATTGCAGGCATTGTGTAGAGCACCCTAATAAAAATGGATGGCTAAGTAAATGAGAAAAGGCTGCTGCATTGTTTTATGAGGCAATAATCCAGTTCCAGAACACATAAATCGTAAACCCCAAACCAAAGGGTTTATCCCAAGAACACAACACAACTTTATTGTTATTGTTACCCTGTTGCTCTTGTATATGCTGGTACAGATGTGTTTTCAAAATAATTAAAATCTTAAAGAGTTAGCAACAGAGCAGAGCATAATTATGTCTCAAGAGTGCTGAGCGCCCCAAGCTGTTATGAACTTTGATAAAAGGAAGGTGCTTTTTTAATGTTCACATAGGTTGGTTTGCCACTTAAAGATGGGAAATACAGATATGGAAGCTAAAATAACCTACCAGAAGGCCACTGCCCAGGACATAGATGATCTTGGTTTTAACTCCAATTCTGCTTTTTGTCCGGTATTTAACTTGGACCGCTTCGCTCTCCTATATCACTTCTGTGTTTTGGGAACAGGGATAGGGCCCGCCACCTTTTCATGAGACCAAGTACAAGCTTGCATTTGAATTAATGGCTATTTTTTGCAAGAAATGTGCAGTTTGGATTAGCACATTTCTTGCAAGGCAAAAGACACAACTTTGGTAAAATCACCAGTATCCTCCACACCGTTGCTAACCCCTGCGCCTACCAGAATGGCTGATATTCTTCCCTCCATGACGTTGAGATCTGCATATATTAAGACTTGCCCTGTTTACCTACGCCAAGCTTATCAAGGTATTTGGATCAACAGGCTTGTTCTTTTAGCTCCTGACTGCTCACCCAGTAGTAGTCCCCCTGGAGCAGAACCAGTGCAGGCCACCTCCCCAGAGATCTGGGCTGTGTGGTCAGTCTCCAGCTACAGTGGAAGCTGTTTCTGAGGGTCAAGCATCTATGAGGTGTCTCAGCCACCTGGGTTCTCTAGTAATGTGTGTGTCTATAAATACATGTGTTCATGCTACTGCCTTTCTCCTAATTAGAGCAGCTTCTGTGTCTCTCTCCTTATCCTTATGCTGATCTCCATAGAAATTATTTCTGAGATCATTAGCTTCTGTCAATTTGCTTGAAAATTGTCCAATGGGTACAAAAGTTATTAGAGGGCAGAGCCCAAACAAATGTGGAAAATGTGAAAGAAAACCTTGTTTCCTTTGCAAATTAAGTTAAAAACTTTCTCCTATCACAAGGGTAAGGGCAAATAACTACAGGATTTCTCTATAAACTTGCGTGCCCTGTAATAAATCTATTTATATCTATATCTGTCAACTAGCCAGGTTTCAATCCATTTAATACATGCTACATTTATTTTCTATTTTTCTGCTTTGTTAGTAAAAATACCATGTGGCCCAAACCAAATGCCCACAGAATTCTATCACTAAGACACTACTTCCTCTATTAGCTGAATTATAACCTCACAAAAAAGTACCAAGCTAGTTTAATTTTATTTTCTATAAACAGGTGCTAACTGTCATTACTTACATGAACTGAATTTAATCTACTTTTAACCCATGCTCTTTATTTGTATCTCCATTGTTATTCCTGGAGTCAATATACCAGGTCTGCAATTCAGTTGTATCAACTAAAAGTGAGAGGCAGCATATTTTGGGAATTGCAATCTCTTCATCAAGTCACAGGTGAAGTGGGAAGATTTGACACTTATGCATCCTCTTACTGTTTTCATTTTTAGGTCAAATGCAACTCCTGAAAGTTTCACAGGGTCTTTTGTATTATTTATATCTCATCCAGGAACACAGATACCCATTACTATGTCATTAGAAAACACATCAATTTTGACTGCTGTAGGTTAGACAATTTTTCTAGCATAAGACTCAGCTATGGGAACTTGAACAGAAATTGGAAAGCAACTCCCTTACAGACATGCCTGTGCAGCCTATCTGTGACACAGATCCCGTGTCCCATTCCTTCTGGACAGGACTAACGTTCCCATTACATTAACGCCTTTGAAAGCTGTCTTGCAACAGAGGCCAAGGATCACCTGTGTCTGACAGCTGAACTGTACTTTAATGTTAGCCATGAACCCTAGAGACTGAAAATGACTCACAATGGTTATAATCTGAAGTTGGTCAATACAGGTACGTAAGTGCAAGCATAGGTGCACGTATATTTGCTTGCACACTGCAGTCATGTTTCGCTAATGCTTCCTTTTTCTGCGATGTGCTAGAAACAACCTTTACAGCTTATGGGATGGAACAGTACTATCAGTGATTGCTCAGAACAAATCATTTAGGGCTCTTTTTATAGTTTCAGGACAAGGGATTTCCACTTAAACACTACTATAGCTCTTCCACTGCCTATGAGGCAAGACAGTCTGGTATGATGGCTTGTTTTATTGTATCAATTTCTGATTCAGTATTCTTTGGCTTTAACCAATTGTCTGTACATTTAGGCATTTAAAGATGCTTCTTTCCCAATCTACTCTTGGCTGCCTCTGCAGTAATAACAAACCATGATCTTGGACAGTTTGGCATGTGATTAATAGCTGTTCAGATTGCTTTGGCAGTTTTAGCGTATGCTAATTGGGTTAACAAGGTACTAAGTGCTCCAAGGTGTTACGAATGTGTTGTAAAATCAAAAGCTCTGCTGTCAAATGCATTCATTACTCATGGTCTGTAATTTACTTGCAATGAGACTACTCCAAAAGACAGAATTCCAACTGTTTCTCCTACTCTTCTGTGAAAGACATTAGTACAGCAGCACAAAATGCATCTTCAAGTTATCCTGTCTCATTTCTAGAGAAAGAATCTCAGCCAACAGGCTCCCTGGTATCTTTGGAGGGTGTCAAATACCTCTTCAGCTGCAGCTGGACAACCAAGTCACAGTGGGCCCCTTGCCATGGGTTACTCACATCAGGCTCCTCTCAGATGAACACAACACATTTGGCCCTCTGGGACAGCCAGCCTCCCAGAGGGCTGTGGACCTAGTGGGCCTTTGCCCATCCCTCTGCTCTGTGAGAGACTCCCATCCACTGCTTGGAGCTGTTCCACATGCCCTCACTCCCTGCTCTTTTCCCCATCTCAGCCTCTACGCTTTATTGCTGTTCCCACTCTCCTGCTCGCCACCTTTTGCTCTTTAGGCATAATCCCTCATTCCCACCTCTTGTCACCCAGCCACACCACCTGACAGTGTTTCTGATCTTTGCAAAATACCAACCATGGCGGTTAGATGAGGAGGCTGTCGCAAGTACCCTGTGCTCTCCATTTTACAGGTAATCTCAGGCAAAACAGTCATGTTACTATTCAAGTCTACAGAACAGACCAGAAAGTCATGCTATCACTTGTCCCCATTTCCCATTTTGCTGAAACATGCCCAGTGTAAGAGACAGGTTCACATGATACCCTCTCCTCCTTCTGCTAGTTCTCTCATTAAAATTCACATCTCTTGTTGTCATTTCTGTGGAACTGAGCAACTCATTATTTACTGTCCTCCCTCTTCCTGTTCCTTTTCCTTTCCCAGTAACACAAAAGCCTTGCTCAACAGTGACGTTTAAGTTGACATTGATTTCTGCCATATTTGAAGTCAATAAAATAAGGCAAACCATGTATCTTTGCCTGGTTACACTTTGTGACAAAAAAATCCCTGCCTGTGTAAAAGAACAACCCCCCACCCCGCCTTGGATACCGGGAGTGTTGTATATGTTTACTTAGCATGAATCTAAGGAGTGTTGTGTACGATGAGTTAGCGTGAATCTAGACTCTTTGCTTTTTGATTAAGCATTTTTAATAGTTAATCTAAGGCTAGGGATGGGGTATCTTGGCCATCAGCTCACTCATCAGGGTGCTGGACCATCTTGTCTAGACTGTGCTCTTCCCAGAAAGGTTGGACTGGATGATCCCTGAGGTCCCTTCCAACCTGGGATTCTGGGATTTGTGATTTAATTAACAACAAACGTTCCTTTTTAGAAGAAAAATGAGTGAGAGTTGCAAAGAGAAAATAGCTTTAGGTTGTTTCTATGTAACAAGGGTTAGGATACCTCATCTGTCAAGATCACCAAAGACCCCTGAAGAGAGGAAAGCATGCGTTGAAGAATCTGAAGCAGAGCTAAGAAGAATGATTCAGTGCCATTATATAACTGATGTAGATTAGAATGAATATGTGTTAGATAGGTAGAATATGTATGGACTTATTGTATAAATATGATAAGGTAGTTGGCTTCAGTGCGCTTGATTTGTGGAAAACCATCGAGCACCCAGGCTTGCACAGCCCTGAAATAGAGTTGCAGAGTCTCTCCTGAGTGTGTGATTATTTGCTCATTGTACACCGGGCAATGAATCCAGGTACAACCAAGCCATACTGACCTGAGTAACTGTGCCAGCCATTTCATCCAGCCAAACCATTGAATGAAATTAAAACTAGATGGTGGGACTAAAACATTTCATTGACTAATCAGCATCAGTGAACAAAGTTCCTAGCAACAAAGAGGTTGAATCTTACATCCTAGATGTAAGGAGAAATGAAGGATAGGAGATTGTGTTGGTTTTTTTTTTTTTTAAAACTGAAGATGGAGTAAATCACTGCACCCTACACAGGAGACAGGAGAATAACACATGAGTATGAGAGATCAGGTAAGGAAATTATCACCCAGTCAAGAGTTTGTTTGCATAAGACTTAATCACCCAAAAACACACTTCAGGGGAAGCTGGAGAGTACGGAAGATGACTTGTTGCAAGGAACAGCTGACTGTAAATGGTAGCAACTCTTCATGCAATTAACACTCTTCAATGCAAACCAGTGTGACAGCAGGAAGGAAATGTTTAATCTTTGGATCTAAAACCATGACTCTTCCTTGCATGACTAAAAGATTAGTGCTGGCTCAAAGCCAATGACAGGCTCATAAAACTCTCCAGTTTCAAGTGTAAAGGTTCAAAGCAAGAACCTGCTTGAGAGGGAAGACAAATTCAGGTCCCACTAAAGTCAGTCCCCACATGCTTAACAGGGACAGGGGTTGGCCTGGACTTGTAACTGGTTTCCAAAAGTGGAGGTGGGAACACACAGGTGTGATGGGCAGCTGAATCCAGACAGCACTTTTACACAACAGTTCTACATGAGTGATTTCTGTCTTTGCTATATTGCAGCCAATGAAAAAAGAAGATATCTAGTTTTCCGCACCAAAAAGATAACTGCAACCAGTCATTCAACGGAAACACGCCGCCCCTCAAACAGCTCCTGGAATAATCACTTGCATTAGCACATCACACCAGCTCATAATCCTGGCTCTAACCTAGCAGTGAAAAAAAGTAACTTGGCACACTGACTGCAACTTAGCAAACAAAGCAGAAAAGGTCCAAATCTGATTGACTTCAAAGGATGGCAAATACATGCCCAGCATGGAACTTATATTGTGCTGAATCAAGGCTACCATTCCCTCTCTGTGCCTGCCGCTCCTGAAGCAGTTTGGTCACATGTGGTGAGTAGAGGATGTGCAATTCAAGCTCCACATCCAAATGCTGCTTCCAGCCAATTCTTCCCTCCTGCTCAGCCACCACAGCCCCTGTAACATGCCACTGGGCTACACAGGGGGAATGCTGCAGCTGGATAATCTAACACTCCTAACCCTTTTGGCTCCAGCAATTTAAAAGGAATGCTCACAATTTATTTAATCTAAAAATCCATCTTGTAAGAGTTAATAGTGAGATAATGCTATGTATAACATTCCAAGCATAGCACCATAAATAAGAAAGCCTTTAAATAAGTTTGCAACAAATGTTCAAATCCAGTTCCAAGATTTCACTTCATTAAACAAACCAATCTATTAATCTCCACTGCTGTGTATTTTAAAGACATGAAAAACAGATTCTAAGAGCTTCTAAGCACTCCAAGCTACTTCCACATTTTGAAAAGAAAGAAGAAATAACATTAAATAGGCTTTTTAAAGGCTTCGCCTTCCTTTGCATGTTCTCGTTCTTACAGCACATTTCAATTGTAACCTGGCATTCAGCCCCGGAAAGAGTTTTTTTCACAATTCAAAAATGCTTCCAGGAACAAAACAAGGCTCTTGCTATACTTACAGACTTCTGGTTAAATCTACAAAGTGTCAAACCATGACTTGCCCAGTGCTTTCTTAAGAACATAAAGTACCTGGAAAAAAAAGTTGGACATGGCAAGTGATTGTCTTTCAGCCCCCCATGATAGCGCAATGGTGGCTGGCAGCATCTACAAACCTGGTGACTAAAGTGATTGCTCTTCACACAGGTAAATGCAGTTAAGAGCACAACTTCAGTTCTGCCTCAAGCAGTAAGGTAAGAAATTCCACACGAAATTCTGTCTTGATGAAAAACTTCAACATGGATTTGAAAAAAAAACCCTTCACAGTTCATTGTCTATCATTGACTATATTAAACCCAGACTGATTCACTGTTCCTTGCCCTTCCTCCAACAAAGCAAAACAGAAAATATATTTCTAATTTTTGCCGTATGGGTCACATGTTGTGTCACTGGCATGGGATGCCAAGCCTCCCATCAGTTGCTCAAGATTCAGTAGGAACACTCTCTTCTCCTGCCTTGTTAATGTTGCTGCTAGTTGCTTCCATAGCTGCCCAGGCACAGTTACAGAAAGCTGAATCACCCCTTAATAAAGTTGGGCTATAAACTAAACTAATCTTATTTGCCACTAAAATAAGATGCTTAACAAAACTGCTGAGTTGAAATTCCAGCCTGGAATGACTATGAACTTGGGAAAATAAGCATTTGGATCCAGAAATAACTTTGTGGTTCACCTTTAGCTTTTAACAGATCCTAAATATGTGGACACTAACATTCCTTGAGCAGATAATTTGTTTCCAGACGGAGCAGCTATCTAGTCCTTCTGAAATGGGCCAAATTTCTCTCTCAGAACAGAAATGCAAACCCTGTCAGAGAAGGTTTGGCCTAACTAGAGTTTGAATAATGAAAACAGGTAAATCTGGCCCACTGATTCAGATCAAACTGAAGGTGGGGAAGTCAAGATGCTCATAAATGACATTTTAAACTGTACCACCATAAAGCTGTCAGGAAAATCTCTGAACAAGTACTGTCCATTGATCTCCCATAAGAAAGGGTACCCAGTGGATTCAGCATGAAGTGGGACTGAAACAGAACAATTGAAGTCACTTGCTCTTTTGCAGCTTGTCTGCATGTTTGTTAAAATAGGCTTTACCATCAAAATAGAACAAACAGCAAGTAAGGCCTCTCCTGTTAATTACAGTAATGTGAAAAAGGTAAAAACTCTTCTATTGTTCAGGACTCATTTAAAACTCACTAAACTGCTAATAGCTGCCATAATTTTCCTCAATCATATAGATGCTGCCTTGGGACACCCAGAATCACTCCTTTATTGTCCTCCATCAAGAGTTTATCTTAAAGATTTAAAATCACTTCTCTTTGCTAGATTTATATTCTCCTCTACAGGACAAAGAAATTTAGCAAGAGAGACCCTATCTGTTGTGATTAAAAAGAAAAGCTAGAAAAGTGTTCTAGACCTTGCGATGGTATTTTATATTGTTTCCCATGAGGAGAATTATCTCCATTAATGGTGACTGCAAATCCCTGTGTACTGGGACATTAGCTTCCCTTATGCTTGTTACTGAAATGAAAGAAGACAACTAAAATATTACAGAGCTTCTTTATAAAGCACTTACCCTATTAAGCCACTTAGCCTTAGTCTTTATCATAGAGATGGGATGCCCGGAAGAATTCTTTGGGGAATTTTTCAGATGTAACATTAAGAAATGTGAAGGAAAACCCTCATTCATTAGGATGAATTTTAGCCATTACTATATTACTCCTATCAACAAAAATGCCAGGTTCATGGATGCAAGCAGCCACCTTTCAGATCTGCACCCTGCGACGCACATCCTGGTTCTCCTGAAATGCAGCAGTGCTGCTCTTTCTCTCTCACAGCAGCCAAGGACTGGGAACCAGCAGATGGAAAAGAAGTTGTATACTTGTTTAGAAGACATCTGCTTTGGCCTGGCTGTTATGGAATTATTTTTATTCATTTATCTCACCACTCACAGAGTAAGTGTTTTGTTCCAAGGCTGGAGGCAAATCCTGCTACTATTGAAACAAAACCCCAAGCAGCCAATGGATTCTGAAGGGCTGGATGTGTTGTGGAGATACGAGATGCTGAGAGCCAGATGCTCACCTGGCGCACAGTGAGGTAGTTTCCTTGACCCAGTGAGACAAAACTGACTTACATTTCACCCTGTCTGACCCTAGCAGCTGCCTAACCTGGTACAACAGCTCTCACCCCTTCCTCCTTCTTTGCAGTACCACGTAACTAATTGCTTTTCAGCCTCAACAATATTATCTTTTTTTGTGGAAACGAGTGGCCAAGTTCTCATAAATAACACATAGGCATCACACAATGAGAAGGTCATAAAGGAGCAAATCTATGAGCTTGAGAAAGGGTTGATTTTTAAAGTCCTTTCTCAGTCTTCAAATTTCTCTCCTAGAAAGCTTGAAAGGCAGAGGCTTATAAAGGCAAAAGGTACAAAATGTTCAGTTGCCGGGGAGGGGGGTGGGTGGGCAACAGAACTTCAGTGTTGGAAGAGAGTTTCTGCAAAATAACTGCGTGTGGCACTGAGACCAGGACCTCTGAAAGAATATGAAACCTCAGAGATTTCAGAGACAACCCACAGAAACAACCCCTGAAGGCCTGGTTCACACACACCTCTCGTATATTTCAGGCATGGAGGGAGGGGGGATGCAGCCATAGCCTGCTCAGCCATTGCAACAACCCTCAGCCTCTAACCTGTACCCTGCAGTCAGCAGCTGCTTAAGCCAGTACGAAGCTGGGGGAAGGTGTCCCCTGGCTGGCTCTGCTGCTGGGGAGGTATGGGGGTAGCAGACAGGGTGCTGTCAGCCTTTCAAGTGCCCCAGCACACACTAGCAGCCCGCGCAGTGGCGGATCCTCCATGCTGCGCGATGCCTAGCTGTGAAGGCAAAGACCAGCCAGCTGAATGCCACTTTTTCCCATTTTATAACTAGCAGCAGATACAGAACGTGGCCCTTTACCTTTCTAAGGAGAATCAGTTAAATTCATACAAAAATCAACTCTCACTGCCTTATCTGTAGCAAGCCAGGAAGCTGAAGCTTCTCTGTGTGTGTTTCAATTCACCTTCTCTCTCTCTAAATGCCACACTTCTGACGATTTAACAACTCCAACTCCAATTTTAAATGAACATCACATGGTTTGGTTAAGGAAAATGTTCCTTCCCTTGTGTAGACCCCCTGCCGTCCTTTTCTATTGACTCCTTAAGATCACACAGTATATATCAACACTGGAAATCTTTTAGAAGTAATAACACCAACTGAGGCCTGAGACCTGTGGGGCACAGATGGTTCCCACCCTCCATTCTTCCTGCAGCCTCTGCAAGCTGAGAAGGCTCAGCACCTCGAGAGATAGTGCCCTAAAGACATGACAACAAACCCAACTGCCTGTTGTGAAAATAAATAACCACCAGCCGACACACAGCTTTTCTCTATGAGAGTGGAAAATATGCATGTGTGGTCCAGCCATGTTCTTTCAATAATTGTTTATTTGCAAGTACAGTCAGGAAGTGATGCTGTAGTGTCAGGAAAAATGAACCCAAGGAGAAAAGAGGTTGTGGAGTTGTGCCATACGTTTCACACCCCTCTGTTTCTCGCCCACACACATTTGAGGAGGGTGAATCTGATTTTGATTGTTGGTGGGTTTTAAATTAATGCAAGATCCAAACAAAAAAAAAATAAAGTCCATCTGGATAGCAGCAGCACTGTGATTCTGGAAACTGAGCCATGGGGAAGCTTTGGATGTCTCTCTCTCAGCTGTAAGTTGCCAGTAGCAAGGCATGCATGCGGTTTACAAGGTGGGGAGAATGCTGACTCCAAGGCAGGGAAGTGCCTCCTGGGGCATGCTGCAGCAAAAATATACTCGGCTCCAGAATAAATACTGCCTCAGATCACTGAAAAGACCTTGAATTTGTAGACTAGCAGAAGAGACCAGAATAGCCCTGCTCATAACTCAAGGCCTTTTCTTCTCTACTTGACCTAGGAGTGAGAAGAGGTAAACACTTACTGGGATCTGAGGGGAAAGAGAAAACAAAATAATGATACATTGTTTGGTGTGACCTCTTCCACTGGTCCCCTCACACGTAACATCTCCATTCCTCATGAAAGCTCCACCTCCCTCAGCTGCCTGCCCAGCTCTGTGCTTCCCTGTGGCTTGCCCTCCATGTTCCTCTGCCTCCTTCTGTTGCCTCCCAGTCCAGTATCTATGTTCCTGTGATGCTTCATGGTCCTCCATGCTCATAGCTGTACTTGACCAGGCAACGCACGAAGACTGAGGTAGATGTGGCATTGCTCAAAGAGTTAAAATCAATGAATTCACTGTCCATCTCCTCCCTTTCGCCCATAATCAGGCATTGCACCTTTTATGAAGCCATGCCAGAGAGAGCAGGAGAATGTGTGAATGAGTTTTATATAGGTTTTGTATACTGGTTTGGATGGAGAAATGGTTACCAGCAGACAGCAAGCTGAAGAAAGGAAAAGTATGAGCTGAGATGGTAGGTTGTGAATTTTTCTCAAGAACTGATCAGCTCTGGAGACAAGCAGTCTTGCTGAATCCCCAGAAACTGATAAATTCAGCACACCAAGAGTGAGCCAAATCTGGACAAAGCCACCAGCACACACTACCATCAACAACTGGTTGTGTAACTCAGAGGATATCCAAGAAGGCAGTGGCTGCTGCATGCAAATATACATATACACTTGATGAAAGAAATGACCCTTCAGCAGTATTTCTGAACACCTGCCTAAGAGATACTGCACACCAGTACGACCTTCCACTCCTGAACTAAAGGTGTTCTTATAAATACTGCTTGTGATCTGTGTTTTCCTGACTTGATCCCCTACATGAAGAAAAAAGGAATTTGCAGCTGTTTCCCTTTGTCCCCCTCCTTTGCACACAATTTTGTTTCCAGTATCAAACCTCTTGCTAATATTAACTTTGAAGTTGGATGATCTCTAATGTCCTCTAACGTCCTTGATCAATGAACTTAACAGTGTTGCTCAAAAACCTGTTCTTAACACTAATTTCTGATCTCACTTAAACTTTTCTTCCTTTCTAGACAGTTATTCAGTGTTATCCCTATATGCCCTTTATAGCTGGAACCATGCCATTCCAAGGTTTTCTAGGTTTCTTGAGCAAACCTGGCACTTCACAGCTAATAAGCATTAACCACACAAAAATGGTGAATCCTAAAAGGAAAAAAATCTATGCCAACAAGAAAACATATTGTTCCTCCAGAGGGATACCTTTAATATTGTACAGCCAAATCAAACAAACATGCTGTAATCACCAGAATGAAACCTCAGAAACAACTCAGAACAACAGCACAGGATAAATAAATATGAACTCAAGTTCTCTGAAGAACAGGAGGAGAATGACCAGGTTTAGATCAGGAACAGCTTCTTGCTTAATGACAACATGAAAGGTAGAACTTGAGATGAAACAAAGGAAAAAATAAAATACTCTTCTTTAAAACAAGTTCTGAATCCTGCTTACTCCTTCCTTTCTAAGCCTAGCGCTTGAGATGATCTAGTGCCGGGTCCAGGAATGGCTGCAGAGACAACCCCAGAATACTGATGGACACTTCCTTTTCTATTTATGTCCTAATTTTGGGGGGACCATATAATCTATCCACTTGTAATCAACCTTTTTGTCCCTTCTATCAACAGACAAAACTGAATAAACAGCATGATGCTGAGTCAGGAGTATCTATTTCATGTCCTGAGCAGGCTTGTTTACAAAGCAGACCTTTCACACCATAGGTCATGGCAAGTGCCAGTGTACTCTCATTAGATGTGACAAAGCAAGTCAATCTGAAGGCAGCCTGAGGAATCACCTCACTGGTGTCATAGCCCAGTGCTGTCATTTTATGCAGTGCAAGAAGTGCAAGAACAGAAGCGAAAAGGGATGGTTCATGAGGAGAAAGGGAAGGAATTAGTGAATAATTTACAGGTCACTGAATGTTAATTCTGATAAGCAGTAATGAGGAAATGGCCTTTAATGACTTACAGTTCAGCTTGAACTCTCATTAGCATATATTTAGAGGAAAAAGGAACTCAGCCACGTGTTCTCTCAATATATGTACTTTTGTCTAACCACTACAGACACAATCTTGCTGGGAAAAAAAAAATTGACTAACATGAATCACTTTTAACTGTTACCCATCCAGTCAAAAATCAGTTCAGATCTAGAAGCTCCTCTGCCATTTGAAGTCCAACTCAGTTTCTAATGGAACATAAATGGCAACAAATCTTAGACATCTGATTCTTTGAAAATCACAGCACATTTACAAAAGTCAAACAACAGCTGGTCTCTCTTTAGAGCCGAAAAACAGAACATCCTTTAATTCTTCTGTGCAAATCAATAATTTATTTTAATCCTTCTATTTTAAAATCACTTAGGTTGGTGATGTCTTTGAAAGAAAGTTGGGGATTTTACTGCACGTCCTTCCTTCTTATTCTGTTTTGATTGCATGAAAGTGATTCGCTTAAACATCCTTATAACTTAAACATCCTCTTTCTTCACTGCAGGCATCGAAACATCATTTTTCGTTTGGTAATATAGATTTCTTGATATGGAGTATGACTTATTTCCTGTCATTTAACGCCATAGTGTAGTCCACAGCTGAGTTTCAACCATCTTTACAAGGGCAGCATTCTGCACCTTATCCCTCTACACTTTACAATTACAGCCATCCCATCTAAGCAAGATCACACATTTTTCAAAAATGTCTTGTGGTTGAGAGGTACCACATCTGCAGTGAATTTAGGATACTCCTTATATCTGTGTGCTGTGCACCTGTAAGGGGAATGTGTTCATCTGCACATTTGTACAGAATCTGATTTTCACACTGCTTGCAGGAATAGAAAGGAGATATCAAGTGGGCTGCCACAGAAATTACATTTAAATACCCTCACATTAATGTGTTGACCCTTGATATTCATAGCTACAGTGTTCCAGGAGAGCTTCAGCCTGAACGAGTTTCATACACTTCTTTTATCATAGAGGGACTTGACTTATACTTTCAAATGTTACCGATTTACTTATTTTCCACCAAAAGATGCATTAGATTGAAAATATCTAAGAATAAGACTGAAAGCATACTGAATGATGATCCTTATTTCCTAAATGAAAAAAAAAATCTACAAAAATCAATAACAAATGTTCTTTATGAAATCGATAGCAACAGAAATGAAAATTTACAAAAGAATACACTTCATAAAAGAAGTGGAACATACTTTATCTGCCCTGGGTGTAACTGCCAGTTATGCATGGAGGAAAATGCTAGAAATAAATCATTGAAGAATCTCCTTCCCTAGGACTGCACTTTCAGCGACTTTCAGTTGGATCTCTTCTCAGCACCTGATCACCCAACTGAATCTGAATTCATATCTGCAGTTATTTATAGCTGCAAATAAAAACCTGGGAGAGGTGTTAAGAAAATATCTGCTGCTTCTGCACTGGCCTGGAAATAAACCTGTAAGCACTGACCAGTTACCCTTCTCAGGCGACCAGGGGTATGGCTTTCCTTTGGGGACAGAACTGTGTCCAGCACTCTGAGAGCAGAGGTCCCACTAAAGTTCAATGGCAATTTCAGAAATCCCAGCTGGGATATTCAAGACGCACGGCAAATTTCATGCGTCCCTTTTATGAAGCTATTTCCTGGGAATATTACCCAATTAACAATATTATTTCTATTTCCATGGACACTACAGATGTTCCGCGTTTCCAGATATTAATTCATTTTTGTCCATGAAATGAAACCACAGGCTGCCCCACAGTCAGCAAACTTTCCATAGGCAGCTTGTTTGGGTTTGGTTTTTTTTTCTTCCTTTCCTCCATTCCTTTCAGAGTGCATCAGGCACATTAGAAACAATTACATTGGGATTAAAATATTTTTGATATTGTGTAATTAAAATCTGACACTATTCATGTTACTTTAAATGTCCTTTGAGGTGATAAAGAAAGAACTCCTTGCAAAGCTCATGCGCCTTCTTTCCTTTGTTTCGGCTTTGCTATATTTTCACAGTGATGAAGCCAGGGTTGTGTGAAACACTCAAATCTCTGGGAAATTTCTTCCTAAAATTCAACTACCAGATAAAAAATGGGGACCTTTGGTGAAATTGATCCACTGTCATCATCTCTTAGGTAGCTGTGAGGGGGACTGTCCAGCCATGCAGTACAATAAGAAATGGGTAAGGATCCACTACATGGTTAGGACTTCAGAGAAAGTTCCCTGAGAAATTACTATTAAGTTTACAAGTGCTTCCAACAACTGTCATATTTTAAGAGCAGCTGCTCATGTTTTACTTTGTTTTTCTAAAGAACATATACACCTTTTCTGAGAAAGCTCTTTGAAACAAGACAGCCTGTCTTTAGTGCTACCTCCCCCCACAGCTGCAACAAATACTTGCTGGCAACAACAGAAAGCAAATGTCCCTACTCTCAGCAGCACTTGCACTCTTGACAGGTCACTTCTCAGAGGTAAACATCTTGATCAACCACTGGTTACGTTTAGAAATGGGTGCCGGAAAAGACAGATAACACGTAATTCAAGCCAGGATCAAACCTGGCTGAAAACCAAGGTTGGTAAGAATTACTTTTTCCCTTGTTTTGAAATCTGGTTCCAATCCAGGGACAACCAAAGTCCACTTTTTCAAAGTTCTCAGAGGCAAAAAGGGCCAAAGGCCCCACAATTGTCCTGGGAGATTTGTGCTGTAGGCAATGCCAGTATTAATACCTGTGCTGAGGAGCTGGAGATCCTGTGCTACATGCATTATAAATCCAAAGCAAAGAGCTGTCGACTGACTCCACTTGTAGGTGATAGGTGGGTAAATTCCTGTAAAGGTACAAGTCATAGTGACCAGCGTACAGACAAAAAAAGGCAATGTGAGACCTATAATCCAAGTCCCCAAAACAGAGATTAAGTTATACCAAGGCAGAGCATAGGCCTGGCACTGACTCTCTGAGCAAGGGACAGTTAGATCACATCTGGGGTTCAGAGTTTTCTGTGAATGCCCATGCAACTTTGCACAATGAGTCAAATAAAGTGCATGTAGCACTTCAGTTCTGGGATGATCTCATTTAGAAATCTCAAGATGTAATTTAAAACTTGTCTGTTTGAGTGTGTGATATTTCACTCTAAGAGTCTCACGTTTTTTTTCCAAAAGACTGAAGAATCTCAAATGGACACAGGCAAATACAGCCTTGCAGTTAAAAAGCTGGAACATTTCATGATGCTGGCAGTGCTGTATTCCTGATAAGAAATACAGGAAGCAAAGGGATAGTCCTTACTTATACTTAGAAAAGAGGTGGGAGTGGGGGATGGGGGGAAGTGCCACAGTAATACTACTGAGCACGGGTGATTAGAAAGGCGAGTTCACATCAAAGAAGGCATTGCCAGCAGAGATAAAACAGTCTTATTTTATCAGCTCCAAGCGTCACTTCAGTGACCTCACTTTCAGGGAACCATTCACAGTAAAAAAAAGGTACATATATTTGTATATTTTTCCCAGAGAAGAACTGAATTTACAGGGGTCCTAGCCAAGACTCAAAGCAAGAATTGAGAGGCAGTCCTCCAAAGCCTAAGGAAATTTTAAGAAAGTACCATTAGAGGAGAGTGAGAGAAATTGCAGTTCCTACCTGAACAATTTATTCCCTTGATAAGATAAACATTTTGCTACATGACAGTGTCTTGAAAAGAGTTAACAACCTATAGCTAGTGAGCACTCAAGAAGGCTAATTAAAGTGCCAAAATGCTTCATGTCAGGTTTTCCTTTGTTAGCTATCACATTCTCCGTTTTCCACAGGTGAGGGCAGTAAGAACTTAGTGTGACAGCTGCACTAATGCTAGGCAGCATCCAAGCAATAGAAATATATCCTCTGGGTTCATAATTCCCTTCTCATTTCTTTATCACATCTTCACAGGAAAAATTCACTTACCAGTCAGCAGTCATTTTCTATTACATGAATTTAATTTTACTTGTGATACCATAATTCTTCAGTCACCATAAGGGAGCTGCACTCCAGACAGTACACTACTGAATTCTGGCACATCACTTGCCTTGACAGGATCAGTGCAGAATAACCACAACAATACTTAAATGAATGAGACCAAATCAATCCCTTCCTTTGCCCTTTAGAAACTCACAGTTGTTAAATCTAACCTAATTTACTGAGAGTGAAATATATCGGTCGGAGGAAGAAATCTCTTCAAGTCAATGCCCATCCTCACCTGGCAGACTACTCTATATGCATTGCCTTTCACAGTACCCCAGAAAACAGGAAATTTCTAAAGAAATACTCCAGATTCTGTATTTAAGTGACTATCTGCTTTACCACCCCACTCCATATTCCCATGATCATGCTCTCCTTTAGCTCTGACATAGTCAGAGTTTTTACATTGTACCTTCCAACTTCCTTCACATCAGCTACAATTTATAGTAGCCATTAACCACTGACAGAGTGACTTTCCACTGCTGAGTGTTTTCTACTCAGTTTGGTCCCACTGCTCAAGTACTGCATAGACTCCAGTCCATAGTAATACATGTTTTGACCATACACAAGCACTGCTGGGGATCAACAGCTCTTGTCCCTTGAAATTCCTCCAGTGCTACAGTAGAAACATGTCTCTTGCACGTGATTCAATACAGGACTCACTGACAGAGATGGAAAAGGCCAAAACTCAGATCATGAGATGCACACATGGTGCCGTAATAACACCAGAGAGATACAGGGCTTGGATCACCAGCTGTGTAAATATTTTGTAGGAGCCTAGAGATGATTTTAAAAAATCTAGTACCAGGGGTTCAAAGGAAAAAAAATGCTTCAGGAAAGTAAAGTATACTTCGGAAAGTTGCAGAATACCTTAATAGCATTGAAGAGAGGCACTAGCATTGAAGAAAGACAGAGATCTGCTATATAGTTTTTAGTTCTGCTTGGTATATCAGTTTCCTTGCTGAGAAACTAAGTAGAAACTAAATTGTCAGCTCAGTCTTAGCAAGAGTGCTCTTGTTAGCAGAATTAAGGTATGCATTTGCCTTATGGTATTGCTTTTAGTGTCTCTATTCAAGGAAGTGCAACCTATTTAGGAAAACATGCAGCATGTTGTTGCACAGCTTTATGGAGTTCAAACCCAGTATGATTAGTAGCCTCAAGGATGAAACTGGGGGATCAAGGCACTCCGCGTATCTGTGTTATTTGGAAAGGAAACTTCCAAGGAACTGAAAATTCTTCCTAATGAGGAATGTGAAGCAGTACTTCCTGCACCAGATCCTAACCTCTGCTTCAGTAACAATATCACAGGGAGAAAACTGTCTTACCTTGAAAGGAAGCCTTTCAAGAAACCAGGATCTGCCCCTAGGTGACTTGTTCCAACATTTTAATTCTAAAATCTCCCCTCTTATACCAATTACCTTCAGTTAGAAAAATGATTAGTCCCAGATTCTATGTATCACCACCAATGTGGAAGAAGTCAAGATCTCAGTCTCATTACTGCTGAAAGATGAGCTGAGTCCAGTATCTAATGGAAAAGATGAAAGTATATTTTGTATATTTATTTTTAGAGTAAAAACTTTTCAGTTCACATTTGAGAGCTTTATTCCACATCCAAAAACAACAGGCGGAAATGAGAACTGCTCTGCTCAGCATTCTGCAAAAGCCAACAAAAAAAATAAAGCCATTAGAAGATGGACCAGTATTTCCAGAAACAGCTGTTTTACAAGCCAATATATCAATGGGCTTAACAAATGAATGCCCTGCATGCTAGCGTTTTCCCTATGCAATTTCTTACTGCTTTGAATCCAAATATAAAGACTGAAATCCGGTCTGCTGTGAATTGAATAGGGCAAGGGTTTCTCCCTAAGGAGAGGTTTTTAGATAGCATACTGAAGAGGACTTACTGTATAAAACAAAAGCAGTCTAGTTTGCCTTTTAGAAAAGGATGAAGAAATTTTGCATAGTAGGTTACCTAGGACCTGACTTGGATGCTCAACAGGAATTATACTTACTGAAATAGTATTCATTGTCTATTGATTCTTTAGCACTGCGTCTGGTTCATGAACCCACTTTTTCTCCTCTATATAATACTTATATAATACCAAATGACAATCCAAATATTTCTTTTTCTGTGTATGAAGTATTTCAGATTATAGATTGCATATAGAAAAAGTCTAGATTGCAAATGGAATAATAAACAATTCATATGCTCTTTCTTTACTTTTACAAAGGCACAGATCTACAGACCTTACTAGAAATCTGTGTTTCTACTATATAGTATCTGATGAAAATGAAATGTCTGAGCCCAGGGATAATTGCTTTATATATTTTTGAGAGAGAAAAATACAAGAAAATGGAAGACATAAAGGACTAAAATCCAGATTAAAGACGCTACTTAAGCAAGTATTTAATTCAGAAGACAGGAGTATTTCTTTTTTTAAAACAGTCTTGGACATTTTTTCAATCTGAAGAGGCTCATATAATCACCTGACCACTGCCTGCAGCCAGGAAAGCCTGGGTATTTAAAGATTTAGTATAACTTCTGGATTCAGGCATATAATTGAGAATATTTTCAACACAGAGTCTGCTACCATAAAGATTGCTGTGAGTTTTCTTCAATATACAAAACTGGCTCTGAGTTTGGGTCTGTATCCTGTGTTGTCCCAACACAGGACAAAGCTATAATTAATGTAAAAATGTAACGTTTGCAAAAATTCCTGTCTCCCCCCCAGATTCCTAATCCAAACAAGAAAAAAAAAAACAAACAAGTGCAATGTGCCATGAGATGGAATTTGTGATGATATCCAACATGTGAGTGACAGAGCAGAACTAGGACTCAGCTCTTTTGGCCCCCAGTCAAGTGCTCTATCCTCTGCACCAAACAATCCCCTTGATAAATGTTATGGCTAGGTTCAGCTGTTTTGAGAGAAAGCAAAATCTCTACTGAATTTACAGTAATGTTATCTCATTCCCACTTAACAAGAAAAAACCTTCTGCTTTTTTAGGAGTTTGAAATGCAAAAGTAAAGCTTTGCTCTAGGGCTGCGCCATGATGAGACAGGAGACAGAAATCGCTACTTGCAACCCAGGAGTTGGCTCATAAATAGGTTGAAAGAAATACATATGACTTGAGGCACAAGAGTGTTATTAAGCAGAAGTGCTACTTGAAATTGGGAATCTTTGAGAGATCGTGGTTTTCTTTGTCTAAAGTGTTGTTTGGCATTCTTGTCTGAACACTCAACTAATGCGTTAGGTAATCCTCAGGCATAATAGCAAGATTTAGGGAATGGACAAAGTGTGTCAGCTAAAGCTTTGAATTCTTTTGCCTTCAGAGAGTAATATCAGCTTGAGAATTGTTTCTGGCACTGAGTTAATACATAGATGGTCCCAAATGCAGGATTAATCTGCTGCCATGCTGGCAGCACTGCAAAGCTCTTTGCACATGTTTGTAAATGATGCTGCTGTGAACAGCCAGAGTTTTTAAAGGTAGGAGCTCTTTCTCCTGGCTTCTCTGGATGGAGGTCTCACTGGGACACACAGAGATGTCACCCATGGACACTATAGCTGTGAAAAAACTCAGAGCCTCAATCTGAACACTTGGGAGTGACTCTGCTGACTACGCTGGAGTTGAATAGGCAGGGAGATCAGTATTTGCTGAACACATCACCTATCAGTGCTGTTACCAGTACCACGCGAGTTAATTACAGCATGTATGTTACAGTGTTTACCAAGCACTATCAACTGTGCCAAGAAACCTTAACTAGAGAGCATGATATGGTACAGCCTTCCAGTGCCAATAACTCAGTACCAGTCTACATGAGAAGATAAATCTTCCCAGTCCAACAAGACTCACTCAGACCATCCTAGAAGATAAGCTCAATTACACACTGGAGGAAAAAAATCCCATTTTCAAGTTGGAGAGTAAAATAACTTGGAATGACAGTGAATTGTTCCCATGTGGTGAAACACCACCACTAGAAGTCTTGTTTCTTGTTAGGTCCTTGCACAGCTTTGGGATCTGCTAACACAGAGTCCCCTCGCAGCGGGTGCTAACATCTGCTAATGGCTTTGTGCAAGCAGCATAAGAACTGATGTCTGAACTGAGACTGAACACAGGTATGCCTCCTTGCGGCTTCATTAGGAAGTAAGACAACTCAGCTCCATCTGTAGTTAATTTTGATAATGTTGTGTTGAAAAACTGAGAGAGAACTATAAAGTGATGCAGAGACTTCACTTTCCTTGGAGCAAAGACACAGTAATGCAGCACTCTGGGGGCTAAATTCTCCACAGTATTCTGGTGTTAGCATCAGTGACAATAAGGAAACTGTTCAGCAGGAACTGCCTCTCTAAGATTGACACACTAGTTGCTTGGATTCAACAAAGCACATACAAGTATATTTAAGCTTTAGCTGTACACTGGAATTTGTTTCTATTCAGTAAATGTATATCAGGACACACGAACACACAAACAGCCTTAAGTCAGCAAGTGAACCTACACACCTTAAAAAAGTAAAAAGCATGACACAACCCTAAAACTTATTTAGCCTTTCCCCAGTGGTAACAATTGTTTCCCTGTAAAATTTGGTGCTCAATTTATCTCATACACATTTGCCATTCAGTTCAAACAAGGGTTTGGATAGAAATTCCTATAACACTTCCCAGTCTTGCATCCTTAAACCAACTCCTGCCACGATGGGCTGTCTTTCAGGGTACAGCCAGATTGTTTCCCATGCTGCTCACACTATAGGTCTCATATGCAGCTACGGCATGCAATATGGAGCATCTTACCTAGACCTTGCCTGTCCACCATAATTCATGCAACCTTGTCAATGGGCTTGGGGCAAACGAGCAAAGCTTATGTGAATGCTTAAAATTAAGCATGAGCTCAAGTACTCTGCTAAGTCAGGGCCTTTCTCAGGAATGATAAATGTGAAAAAACATGGAAAAGCAGGGTGAGTCTGCATAGATTGAAGACATAAGAAAGTACTTTGGCATCGGGCAAAGTATTTGCATATGTTACAGTGGCCTTTAGATTGTGAGGATTAATGCTTTTCTAATGCACATTATTGGTCAAAAAAAGCAAAAACATGGGAACATGTCTTTAAGATAAATATAACAGGTGGTCTTACAAAGGTAATTGATTTGCAATTAACCCCTATTTCTGAGCCCAGCTTTTAAAGTAACCTCTGCACTGAACCTTACTTGAGAACTTTACAACCATAAAATTGAATTCTGATTTTGCAAAGACACCCTTCTACCTTGTGTAAGTGGCAGCATAATTAAAGCCCTGACAAACAGATAAATCCAGAATTGTTCTGCAGGATTCATCCTTTTGCAAGTTACAGATGGTTTCAAAACAACACCGAAAGAGAATATGTACATTCTCTTGGTGGATATGATGAACCCCATCAGTGTAGCTAAGGCAAATTATTACTAATAGCCCATTTACTCCTACCACCAACTGCTAATTCAGCTGAAGACTGCAGTTGGAGGTATCAGGGTGACAAATTCAAGTCAGGCATCCTAGTGAAGCTGGGAATCTGGACTCAGATCGTCTGGTAAGTAAATCAACGAGTACATACGTGCTGACACCATGCAGCATTCCAACAGAATCTAGCGTGTCTTGGGGCTATCCATATGTTCCACCATATGTCTGTAAGGAGTGGCGTCCAGAATCACAGGCTCTGGAAAGGGTAGGTCTCCCAGGCTCTCAAGATACCAGCCAGGATCCCAATTTCTTCTGTATTAATTGGTGTGTAAGCACCTGTATTCCCTCCAACAAATCAGTGATTTTAGCTCAGAGGGCAAATATGGAACATAACCAACTGTTTGCTGATTCAGAAGCAATAGGGCACGTTCTGCTAGGGAAGAAAAGGTTGCTCTGGGCTGTGTTTCTTCAGAGCCAGCTCAACCTCTGTGTATTAACTACAAAGAAGCTGCAGCAAAAGAGATGTTACCATGTAAAGCAGCGGTACCGATAAGCACCTAGAAACAGACTAGATTTTAATAGCCTAGCATAGGGGAATATAAGTTTCAACTCAATAGAAGACGGGTTGCCTTATTATATCTTCCATTCGGCTCTTCACTTACATTTTTCTGAGGACAATTAACTGCAGTGTGTTTTCACATTTCAGTCCTACCTTATCGCTGTCCACTGTGTTCTGTGATGTCCTGGATGCAATGGAAATGGTGTCAGGTTGACTACTGCCATCTCCTTGGCTGTCTGCATCATCTACTCCATCCCTGCAAAAAGACATAATAGGAAAACAGTGATGCTTACTTAACACACCATCTTGGAATGTGCACAACTTCATAGGTGGATTTGAGAAGTGCCGAGTCAGCATGCCAGAGCTGCCTTTGTGCTAAAATTACCTCACTGATGCAGCCCATGTTGCTCTGTAGCTTGCAATTTGTAAATTATGTCACCCTCAGCCATAGGGTTGGGATTAGCACATAATCACAACGTTTGTTGCTGGAAACAGGATGGCTGTTGCCTGCGTATTTACAGCATGGAAGACTCTGGTGTTCAGAAATAGCTCTGTAATGAGGGTAGCAGGCAGAAATTTTCCTTCAGTTAGATTTCTGCCTTAACCAAAACCATTCAGCCCAGGCTACCCATGACCCTGAGGAAGGGTATTTCTCCTGTCTCACAGAAACCACACCTTCAGCAATTTAATACTAAGCTATAAAAATTATATCCGAACAAACATAAATGAAGACAGTTTAGAGCTCTGTAAGTCTACCTCTGAGTCTGCTGACAAAGGCTATTTTCTTCCCTTTTGCTGTATAGATATAGTTCTACATTTTTACTGGTCTTTCAAAATAGACGTTTAAATAATACAAAATACATATTTAAGGACAAAGAAAAAAAATTAAGACCCCTGTTCTGTACTAGAAAATTCTTGTATTGGTGCATGTCCCCAGGAAGAAATGTCTGGATCTCTGCCTTGCTACAGATCTCGGTGACCTTGGTTACTCACGCTTTGGATGCCTCTATAATACAGCCTGAAGTAAGAGAGCGATACAACTTGTTGAGGAAATGGAGGTGCTCAAATCACAGGTGGCTTTTGGGAATGGCAGCATGACAGCAAAAGAACAATTCATTTTCTATAATTTCTACTTAATCCAGGATTCAAAGAAGTTGAGAAAAAAATGTAATATTACTTCACAGGCTGAAATGAGATTGTATTTGATGATGAAACATAGATTCTCCACAACAGTAATATATCATCATGACCAGCTGTGATTTTCATTGTCAAACATTTCAAAATGCCAAAGTGGGGGGAATCAGTTAATATCCAAATGTGAAGAAATAAATTCTACTTTGGGAAAGAAACATAACCTTGGACTCTGAGGAATTCTTACTGTTCATTTCTCTTCAATACTTTGGAGTACTAAAATAAAAGGCCTTTCTATATATATCATAGAAAAGCTTTCTAGCTAATTTTGCCAAGACAACATGTGAAAACCAAAGATTATAAGAACTGCTTTTGACTATAGTAAAAAAAGTAAGCAAATCCAGTCAAAAGCCCACAGCCGCTGCACTGCTGTTGGTCGAGAAAACACTAGTGATTTCACACTGTATGGAATGACCGAGGTTACCTTCTACTGTTGTTTCGCTGCTTTGCTGGTGTCTTGGGGAGCTGAATTGGCTCTTTCAGAGCTCCTTTCAGATGGATGATCCTTTCTTGAATGACTTCCCGGATATTTTTGATCCATTCCTGTTTTGTCTCAATACTGGATGCCTAAAGTTCCACAAGGCATAAAGACAGACACTTTGTCATATTCCCAGGAGGTGACAACCTCCAATGTAGAAGAATTGTGGTTGGCTGGTGAAAACGCATGATTAACTGTTTCTCCTCTCTGCTGTATTGTTTTAGCTGCTGGAGTGCCTGGTAACCCCAGGAAAACGGAAGTATTTTTACCAGACCTACTTGGCAAGCAACAGTAAAGCAGCTAAGCTCCAGATAACTATATTTAATGCTGGCAATACAGCATGCTCTGTGGAGGGGAAATAGGTTATCAGTGCACAGCTGACATTTCCTCAGACAAAATTAATATAACATGAATTCTTCATTAGAAACTCACTGGGAGGTGAGCTCTGGAGTTCTGTCCGCTCAGGAGGTTTGAGTAATAGGTTGATTGTCAATAAGCCCAGTAGCAAAGGACTAAGAGAATTACACCTCCCAGACAAACACCCTGAGACATGCCCTGTGTCAGGGTGCAGCTGCTCAACCCAGGCTGCAAGAGGAAATGCAATTTCAGCAAGACTGCACAACTGCACTGCCTTGATTCATACTGAGGCCTTCGAGTTGAATTGCTCCTGATTCAGGCTTGACCCTGCTGACAGACATAGAAGCCATGCGAATACGAGGAGGGATGAAACTGACTTTTCACTTAGTGCTCCCAAGGCCTCAACTAGTAGCTCTAAAGGCAAAGAAAACAAGCAGAAAAGACTTACTTTCAGCACTGTTTTATTGTCTGAGGATGGTGTTCGTCCAGACCACAAAGCAAATTTACAGGGATCTCCTTCAACATGTTCAGTCACTCCCAGTTCTGAGGTCTAGTGTGGAGGAGAGATGATGAGAGATTTCATATATATGAAGCCTCATGAGTCCAGAAAACTTTACATTTGTAGGGAGAAGTGGGGAGGCAGGGATGGATAGGGGAGTGAGATCTTGTTTCTGCTTTGCTATGCACAGATAAAAGAAATAAAAAACGATAACCATGGCAAGGAAGTGAATGGCTTGTGTGAACCTCCTTGCATTTTCCATCCACCCTTCGCATCCACTATCTTAAACCTCTCCAGGCTCACTGCGAGCTTGGCTTCCAGGTGAGCCTCGCAGGGCCCAGAGCCAGCCCTTCCAGATGGCATGAGTACCCCCAACCCAGAATGGGGACATGTGGGCCACCCCCCAAACACCACCCCTACCTACAAGAAGCACGACACCTAGAATATTTTCTTTGCAGCCACACCTACCAGTAACTTGTTCTTGTAAACATATTTTGTGTGTCCTGAAGAATCTTTGATCTCTTTGCTAAACACCAAAGAGATTTCAAAGAGAAACAAATGCCTCTCACGGCCTTTCCGAATGAGAGACTTGGGATCCCACACTTGGAAGGAATCCTGAAGAATCAGCTCTCCCTGGACGTCCAGGTTCTCATCAAACCCTAAAACCACAAAATACATTGGCTTGTATTTGTTCTTGGGGCCCAGTAATGCCCAGAAACACAAGAGCAGTAAGGACTTGAAATAAAGGGTCTTTCTTTTTTGTGCATATTCTGAAAGGACATTAATAGGCATCCATTGACCCAGGGAAAATATCTTTTTTCCCCTACTGCAATGATAAGATTATTTCACCAGAAGAAAATATGTCATATGTGCTAAATAAGACTGCTGCTAAAGTGAGTAGTAATTACTTAAATATTACAAAGGTTTCAGCAGTGGTTACTGTACACAGAACTGCAAAGCAAAGCATCATATGCACGTCAGTACAAATTCAAAGAAACATAATGCATGGTAGCTGGAAGTGCCTCATACCATAGTGCCTTCAAACATGCTAACCCAACCTTCAAGGGCCTGTGAGTCCACAGCAGTGGCATGGGGCAACTACATCTATGAGAGGGAATTGCTGTGGTGTCTGAAACAAGGTTTCCAGGAGGAGTTTCTCATCTTCCAAGATGCATGGCAAAAACCTTCACATGGCTGAGGATCATAGGACTCCCTCCACACAACTGGGAGGCTTGAGGGAAAAGGGAGTCCATAGTGCAAGGTGCTCTCCAAGCTGCTGTCTCAGCTGCTTGTGGGTGACACTTCTCTCCAGAGCTGGAGACTGGTCCTCCACCAGCACAGCCTGGTGTTGCTCATGCTAGCTAGCCCTTGGAAAGCAGCAAGCAGCCCTGATCCATGCTCCAAATATTCAGGAATAGTTTTATTCAGAAGACAGCTGTCCAAGTGCTTGTCTGCCCTAACAAAGTCACCCCTGCTTCTTTATTATCGCATGGTGCTGGTAATCTCATGGGGTCAAATTATCCAGGCATTATTTGGGAAACCTTGCTTTTCACCAGACACCACAGTTAAAAACATCTTTATAGTGTTTCTACCTATGCTGGGTCAGTTTGACCCCCTGTGATTTTAATCACCTGGTCTTAATGTGCTGCTTAGCTCCTGGCACCATTTCTTTTTTCTTGCCTGTTTTAGTACTACTCTTGTTTCCTGGTTCTGACTCAAGCCAGGCTGGAAATTGTTTTCCCAGGCCAAGAAAATTTTTGAGAGACAATAAAGCATCTCTGTCCAGATTAAAATTTTTAAATTTTAGAAATATTCCACACATCAAAAAGCCAATAGAAGACTTAACTTTGGGGCAATCAAAATGTTTTTTTTTCCCTGTAATTTTGAAATACTTTTTAATAATACTTCTTTATTTTTTTTTAGTCTTTGGGATAATGAAGTAACTTTTTGAAACACAAGCTGTTTAGACTGAGAAAATCAGAACTTTTTTCTACTGAAACGTTGAGACAGTATTTAGGAATGTTTTCATCCAATAATCGTTACGGCTGCCAGCAGCTAAACTGATGTTGTTTCAGGATGGGTTTTTTTGTTTCATTAAGTAAGAATGTTTTAACCAAATAGATATAAAATGTATATGTATACACACGTGTATGTACCTATATATACATACAAATACGTATATAAACATGCGTAAGATACAAATAAATAAAACCCCAAACTCCCTAGCCAGCTTTATTTTTCCAAGACTTTCGGAGAAACCTCAGAAAGCAGCTAGGAAGTACCTGAAAATTATGATCAATCAACAGTATTGCTACAGTCAACCTGTACTAATTTTCTACACAAGTTACAAGACGGCTTCATTTATCAGGGGCTCCCGCCCCTGCCCCGGCCACCTGCCCATCTGCTACCTTCCAGCATGCTGACGTGCATTGCATCGTTGGCCTTCTTTGGGACACTGAGCATCACTTCCAGACCATCTTTGAGTTCCCCTTTTCCCTCCTCACAGCAGGTTAGCAGTTCCTAAGAAGCAACGCAGAACACCTATAAACAAACTCTGACCAACATGCTGGCTTTATATCCAATTGTGTGACTTGGTACATGCAACTGCTTTACTAACAGCTACAGGAGAAAGCTGAACTGCATCAAAACCCACTGTGGATGTTCACAGACAGTGGAGGTCAAATGGGAATTACTATAAAGCAAGACAAAACAAGGTGCCCTCAGAGTGAGACTGTGCACTCAGAAGACTTCTGGGGACTTATGCCTACGTAGCAGATGTCAGTCCAGCCATGCCAGCCAGGTTGCAGGGACCCCCGCCTGATCCAGCAGTGCTGGTGAGTACTGCAGCGTAGGCAGGGCTTGCAGTGTGCTGTGCCCAGGGTAGGGAGGTCCCTTCAGGAAAGATTCATCTGAGGAGGAGACCAAAGGGGTGATGACCGAAGGGGTGTTTTAGCCTTCCCATTAGCAGATGGTTTGTGCAGTGCAGGCTCGCTGTCCCACAGCACTCACAAGACTATGGTAAACCTGTGTGTTTTTTCAGTAAACTGGTACAAAGCACAGATTTGTCAACACACTGCATGTACTCAGTAAGTACCTTCCTTGTACAGCATATCACTCCTTTGATAGGAAACTTTAAAGAGATGCAAGTATTATATCTGGTCCTAGCTTTACAAAGTCAGAATCTATCTCTTCTCTTATCCCCCAGATATTTTTTCTTCTCTGGTTTACTAGTTTTGAAGTGAACAGTGGCTCGTTAAGTTAGATATAAAATTCACCTACTCACAAGATACCCCAAAAGCCTGTAACCAATTTACAACAAACCAAAGGTGTTCTTTTACTTTTTATTGGGAAATGTTAATGTTTCCTTTGGAAGTCCTTTGCATTGTATATGAAGCTTTTCCACGTTTTTCAAACACAAAAGTGTCAGCTTCCAAAAAGAATCTAACACCAGTGAAGAAATCTCAGTCAAGAGTCAGTGAAATTACTGACTGTCATTGAAGACTTTAATCAAATTCTTACATGCCACAAACTTAGCACGAAGGAAAGTAAACAGTTCTGTCATCTCTTCAATTTCCCTTTCCCAGTTCTTGCTTTCTAGGGTTAGGTCTACTTGGACACAAAAACCCCCAGTTGAAACACGTGATCAGTTTTTTACTGTTCGTTTTTTAATTTCTGTGAGCCTTTTCCTTTAAAACACCCAACCTGATTTCACACTTTGTTGCCATTCTCAGGCCTGGAAAGTAGGAGTAGCAGCTCAGCAGGAGCTGTTTACAGGTCATAAACAGGTGATGAAGCAGCTCCCTTAAGAATAAGTTAACTCATCACACCTGGGAACTGCTCTGCATGAGCTGATTTGGTCAGCTCACTAAGGTACCTTCAGTAGGAGTTGGTACTTTGTGATCCTCTGGACAGGCTTGATTAAATAAGAAGAGATGGAGTTGGCCAGACCGTGTCTTTGCTGAATTTCCTAGAAGAGATAAAACCAGCAGTCAGTCATGGAAAACTATTAACCCCTTGCCAGACAGAACCCCCCATAACTAATTTTAGCTCTGGATCTCTGCATTTCTTTGGTTAGTTTTCAAACTCTCTTTAAGCTCACATGCAAATAACTGGGGTTTCAGAGAGGCTGGCAATAACCTGCAGAGTCCCCTAAGGCTACTTAAACTGCATGAGCCCTGGGCAAGCCAAGCTAAGGCTATGTTGAGTAAACTACATAGGCTTCGATTTAAATATGATTTATCTGTCATGTCAACTGGTTTCTCCTAGCTATGAAAGCTGAAAGCAGAGTCTCAACATTCAATTAAAATGGAGTGACATTAAATTAAATTGCATGCGTAGGGTGTAATTTAGCTGTCTAAACATAAGCATCTAGTACCATTTGAGAGCCCTGGGGTACTTGACATATCCACATGGGAGTAACAGGTCTGACACAGTGCTGACAGACCTATGCTATTCTGAGGAGGCAGCTGGGGGCCAGGAGAGATACCCTTATGATACCTTTTACAGCACTGAATACACACTGAACACTGAATACGGAATACTTGGTTTATCTCCTGACTCTCAACCAAAATGTCTGTGCTGATCAGTGTGTTGTGCTCATGAACCTCTGGAGACATTACAGGGAGGCACCTGGTGAGGTCTGCAAAGGACAGAGCTGCCTCCCTCCAGCTGGTTCCAGTGGGAGTTAGGAGCTCCTGAAAATGCTACAGGACCTTAATGCACATATTTAGCCATCTAAAAGACTTCAAACTCATGCCCTACAGGGGAAGACTCTCTGCTGAAATAGAACAGGTTAGAATTCCTTCTGTCTCCGCCAGGCCCTGGGCATGCCTCTCTTTGCTCCTGCCCATCAGGAAATCCTTGGTTCTTAAGGGAGCAGATGGGGAGGCAATGTAAGAGTACACTTTAGCAAGTGCAAGTCCTACACCTGGGGAGGAACAACCCCTTGCACCAGTACAGGTTGGGGGCTGAACTACTGGAAAGCAGCTCTGTTGGGAAGGGCCTGGGAGTGCTGCGGGACAGCAAGGTGACCCTGAGCCAGCAATGTGTCCTTGTGGCCAAGAAGGCCAATGGTATCCTGGGCTGCATTAAAAGGAGCGTGGCCAGCAGGTTGAGAGAGGTTATCTTCCCCCTCTACTCCACCCTTGTGAGGCCATATCTGGAGTGCTGTGTCCAGTTTTGGGCCCCCCAGTTTAAGAAGGATGTGGAACTGCTTGAACAAGTCCAGCAGAGAGCTACGAAGATGATCAGGGGACTGGAGCATCTCCCTTATGAGGAAAGGCTGAGAGACTTGGGTTTGTTCAGCCTGGAGAAGACTGAGGTGCAGATCTTGTCAATACTTGTAAATAAAGGGTGGGTGTCAAAAGGATGGGACTGGACTCTTTTCAGTGGTGTCCAGTGACGGGACAAGGGGCAATGGGCACAAGTTGGAACACAGGAAGTTCCACCTCAGTGTGAGAAAAAAAAACTTCTTTCCTGTGCGGGTGCCAGAGCAGTGGAACAGGCTGCCCAGGGAGGCTGTGGGGTCCCTTCCCTGGAGATATTCAAAGTGTGCCTGGACGCGTTCCTGTGCCCCTGCTCTGGGTGTGCCTGCTCAGGCAGGGCGGTTGGACAAGATGATCTCCAGAGGTCCCTTCTAACCCCAACCATTCTGTGATCTCCAGCTACTGGAGGGTAAATCTGAGGCTGTAAAGGGATGAAGTTACAGAAGATGAAGGCAGAAGAGCTGCCAAGAACAGAGGTTTTCCTTCTGTATACAGCCTGATTTTCTGCTGAGTAGTAGAGGGGTTACTGGGTTTTTTAGCTCCAGTGTCTATCTTTATGCTGGAATGCAAAACCAGTAACTTTTCACACAATGTGCCAACAGTTTTGTTTTGGTTTTCTGTTTGTGGGGTTTTTTTGTTTGTTTGGGTTGGTTTGCCGGTTTTTGTTTGTTTGTTTTTGGTGGGTTTTTTTTTTGTACTAGGCATGTTTGTTTTAGAAAAATATATCTCAGGTCCCATGAACAAGACCCAAATGGGAAGGGGCTTTATGTGGGGGTTAATGGAGTTCGCATGAAGTTAAGTCATGGCTGGCTCCAAACAGGGATAGTGTCTGCAGAGCACATGGATGGGACTCAATTAGTAATTGCAGGAGCCAGCAAGACCTCAGCCATGTCTGTGAACTTCCTGGAGCTGGCTAAGTACACTTGTTTTTGTAGGATCCAATAACGAATTTAGCGCTCTTCCTTCCTCCCAGCTCTCTGAATAGCAGGGCATGCTCCCAGCAAGATGCCTCTCCTTCAGGCATTCCTTGCTCTTCCAGGGTGCTCCCTGGTCAGGCTGTGCAGAGACAGGGTGGGTTGGTGGAGTGACAACCGTCCCCGCTGCAGCAGTGAAGCAACAGCACTGCTACATGGCAATCAGACAAATACACTGCTGGAAATGGACCTTTGCCCTGCACCTCCTCTCCCCTGGTCCCTGAAGTTCTGGAGTAAGATGGTAGCCTGCTGAGTATGTCTTAGGTTGGCTTTGTAACAACTGGAGAGATCTGAACTTACTGTGGGTGGAGGTGGAAACTGGAGAGGTTTGTGCAGGGTAGAGCACAGTACTGCAGACATTTCTAACATACCTCTAAGTAACATGAAGCAGAGAGGTATCTGAGCTAGCTTTGAAGCAGTTGGCAGGTTTCAGAAGCAAGCTAGCCACAGGCTCTGTGCTCTCTACTTTGCCCTGCTTCTTATTTAAAGCAAGTTTGGTTCACATTGCAGTGCACCACAGCTCACCATTAGACACAACTTTATTTATTCCTTGGGTGGGAAAGCGTTTCAAAGGCCTGGAAGAAATGAAGTTAGCTGACAGGCACCATGTGCTGGCAGTTGTGTGTTGCAAACCAGATAGGCTGCAGAACAGGATCAGTGTGTAGTCTTACATGCAGTGACAGAATCTCAGAAAACCACAAAAAATATCCTCTGTGTAGGGCAGGACAGCACCCTCACAGGACCCTCCATGGACAATGTGGAGACAGGAATACTTGAATACTTGAGGGAGGCCATCTTACCCCCTCTACTCCACCCTAGTGAGGCCACTTCTGGAGTACCGCATCCAGTTCTGGGCCCCCCAGTTGAAGAAAGACAGGGAACTACTGGAGAGAGCCCAGCAGAGAGCTACGAAGATGATCAGGGGACTGGAGCATCTCCCTTATGAGGAAAGGCTGAGAGACTTGGGTTTGTTCAGCCTGGAGAAGAGAAGACTGAGGGGGGATCTTATCAATGCTTATAAATATCTAAAGGGTGGGTGTCAAAAGGATGGGGCCAGACTTTTTTCAGTGGTGTCCAGTGACAGGACAAGGGGCAATGGGCACAAGTTGGAACACAGGAAGTTCCACCTCAATGAGGAAAAAAACCCTACTTTACTGTGCGGGTGCCAGAGCAGTGGCACAGGCTGCCCAGAGAGGTTGTGGAGTCTCCTTCCCTGGAGACATTCAAAGCGTGCCTGGATGCGTTCCTGTGCCCCCGCTCTGGGTGTGCCTGCTCAAGCAGGGGGGTTGGACAAGATGATCTCCAGAGGTCCCTTCTAACCCCAACCATTCTGTGGTTCTGTAATACAATTTCATACCATAAGAATTGCTGTATTTACCATGAAGTGGTGATAAAGTGCCCAGGTTTTGTATCAAATACCTCGAGATTCACAACTTAAGATAAGTCATCTAATTGTGTACAGTTGTTTAGTAGGAGGACAAACTGCATCCTGAACTGGGCGTACAGACCAATGGCTTGCTGAGTAGACTGAATCAGCAGAAAAGACCTCATGAAACATTTAGGTTTTGTAATGCATGACACAAATCTTTGGTGAGCAATTTCAGAAAAAAATATTACTAAGGAGAAACCAAGATTCTGCTTGTGCCTCTGCCCATTTCCTAAGGGGCACTCTAGCTCAGCAGAGAAACTGTCCAAGAACCATGCAGAAACTCAATGCTCTGAAATGCTACCAAAGCCAGTGAGCTTTACCATGTTCCACTCTGTAAATGCTGTCATGCAAATTAATGGTGCCCCGTGGCTTCTTGAATATAACAGCTGATCTTTTCCAAAATTTCAAGGAAAAAAATATTCAAGACAGCAAGGGCATATAGATGACAACCAAACTCTGCCTTTGTCCTAAGGACCAAAGCTTGCTTAAATAAGACACTAAAATCAACTCTATCACCTCAAATAATACACTGATTTCCGCCAGCTGAATCCCTTGCAATGAGCCCTGAAGCTGCAAATTTTCTGTGGACTTGAAGGGTTCAGACAGATTACTGCAACTAATTGTTTTAATCTCAAAGGTGGCTTTCTATGACAGTTTATGCAATTTAAGGGGTTGTACACTTGTGAAATTCTTCTTACTAAGCAGTGTTATTCATATAACTTATTCTCCTCATCAGGGTGTTTTGGGAAATTCCAGGTTCTTCCTGGAAGAAAAGAACCAGACATGTCCTCCATATTGTTTGGGCCAGACTGTCCCCTGTCCTGACACTCCAAGATCAAGAAGGATCTACAGGTACTTTGCCCTACCTTAGTCAGATTGAGTGAATCCTAGAGGATTTTTTGTGGGGGTTTGCTAGCTTTTTATTTTTGCATAGGAATCACTGGGTAGCCCAGCACAGCTCCCACCAATGGAAGGAAAACATCTCCCCTTGCAAAACAGCAGATTCTGACACAATAATATTCTCTATCAAGCAACATCAGGCAGGCTTCTAGCCCATATACAGAGCTGGAGCGGAAAAGCTTGGCAGAGGAAATGGTTTTAACCCGTGCAGACAACACTGATAAACACTTAAGGCAGCTCAAACCCCTCATGAGTCACCAACCAGTACAAACCATTCAACAGGCTCAAGCGCCATCTCCTGGAGCATCCCTTTCAGTTCAATTCTACTTTTAGACCATTTGATAACAAGACAAAATAAAAGGCAAAACAAAAAGGTGTTCACTTTTCTTCTGGCTCATGTGACACCTTTCAGCATTTAGTTTAATTGAAATGTTATAACATCGGCACATAGAAAATCCAGAGGAGCCGACTGATGTCAGGCAGGTTGGATCCTGCTGAGGGTTACATTTGTAAAAAGATTTTCAGTGCTTTGGAAAAGAGGTCTTAGCTGTTTTTCAGAAAGGCAACTAATTAAAGTTATAAGCCAGCAGAATAGCATAGCACAATGGATGAGGTTCCAAAACTCAGAAAGAAACCTTAATTTAAAAGTACTTAGAAACTTTTAAGATTTTTCTCAGCCTACAGAACTGGGTTTGGAGCCTGCAAATGTTTATCACCAGGTGTAGTGCTTGTAAGGGAAATAGTCTAATTGCAGTCAATGGAGTCTCTTACTAGCATGATGAAGCAAATGTTTAATAGGGTGGGTAAAATTTGCAGAACAGGACAGGCTCTTGTTTTGGACTTAGGGATTTCAGGTCATAAAATGTAATGTAATAGGATCTGCTTTTCATTTTACCACAAAACCCAGAAGTAGAGAGTACATCTAAACCAGATCTTTAGAAAGCATTGGATCTGTAAATGTACAAAGGATACCATAAGGATATGTGTCTCCATTAAAAACAACTTGCCACACTGATGAAGATCACACATCACACCACAGCCTATCAGTTTTCACAGCATGTGATATCTGCAGTGGAATGAAACACCCAAATACCAAAGCACAAAAAGGAACCCGTTGCTCAGATATAAAGAGGAGGTGTTTCAGCTGCACTATATATGCCGAAGGAAAATGGCAATGGCTGCTTACATCAAAGAAAGTCCCTGCATGTTCCAGGATGAGCTGGCTGGAGTCAGGCTTGTTTTTGCAGTAGGTGACATACATCTGAAATTTATCTGCCTGTGAAAACAAACATCAAGGGAAAAGCAAGATAAGATATTTCTCGGCTTGCACAGTCTTTCATTAAGGCTCACCAGGATAAATACAGGTGATAAACCTCCGCCTCTCAAACCAACATAAGAATTGCAAATTAAGAACAGAAGACTTATAAGACAGTTCATACCTTACCTGAGCAGTTCTGAGAGGAATGAGGTGCACCATGTAACAGTAAGTGTCACAGAGAGAGGGCCTAAAACTTTAATCCAGCTATAAAATAATTTCTAAGAGCTCTAATGATGTTAGATTGTGTCCAAAAGTCTGCAGGTCTCAAAGCCCCAACATGAAATGTTGGCTCCATCACCTACGTCCAGATAAAGCCAGTGTTGAAACTCTGGACAAAAGACTCACCTAGCTTAAACTGGCTCAAGCCAACATTTTTTACTTGAGACTGGCTCAGATTTGTGACGCCTGGCCCAAACTTGCCTTTCCTATCTTGGTTCAGACTTTAATGGCTCAAACTTTATGTTGTGCTAGGAGTGTTCTGCATTTCATTTCCTAATTTATTTAGTTTTAAGAGGAAATTGAAAGCATCTGTATACTCGTATTACTGAACTCTTGTCTCAGGGAGAGGCAGGCAAACAGAAGAGGAGGACGGCCTCCATTTATTACTACTGTGTTTTGCGTACCAGGTATCTAAATAACAGGACCCTGCAACTGGGCAGGCAGCTTTGTATGCATGTCTGTAACCACGCAGACAGCTCTGGACGTGTGCTATTGCTGAGATGATGTGGTGGCATCTTAAAAGTACCATGAAGATTTTGCACAGAACAATATGTAAATATGTCCATCTTTCATAAATATGTAACCTCTTCTTTGTAAACTATATTTCTGAACCATTTCATCAATATTTGTATCATGTTTTTAAATTGAAAGCCCATTTGAAATCCAAACATGCTCATTTTTTTGGCAAGTGAAAATGTTCCATAATGACTTTTAAAATACTAATTCCCAGCTTTGAAATATGAATAAAACCATCAGAGAAAACATGATGATGGCTGACTTGTATGGTAAATACTTTGAAAAGAGAACAGCTTTCATACAGATGAATTGGCTACAGTAATTTCTGGAGCCTCCTACAGCCATGAAGACTCTTAGCACCAAGATTTCAAAGTCCTGCTGGAAATTGTCCTGGCATTGGGTAATGGAATGAGAAAGCATAGCAGCTCAGTAATCTGACAGTAATTTCTGAAGAAAAATGTTGATAAAATAAGTTGTTCATGCCTTTGTAGGGGTCTCATGGCATGACTAAAATTCTTTAAAGAGGGTGTATTAAGATTTTAAATGTCTGTCCTCCCAGGGCCCTTCACAAAGAAATGAATGTCACCCCTAAATATAGGTTTGGTTTGGCAAAGTCCTGTTAAACAGGAACCAGCAGAGGTAAAAGCTGTGCTGGTCAGTGCAGGACAAGGAGAGAGGCTCTGGAAAGCCTTCATGCCACTGCTCAGGAGAAGAGTTAAGGGAGGGAACCTTTTACCCTGGGAGATGCGAAGGACAAAGCAGCTGTAGTTCCAGATTAGCTCCTAATCTCACTTATCAGTAAGGATGTAACAATTGCACCAATTCCCATCTTGTTTCCATCTGTGCTGGAGGAATTAATTTGAATGAAAAGAAGCAGCCTCATTACCCAGGTGACGAAGCAGTGGCCCACATCCTCAGGTAGTTGTTCGTATTTCTCTAGTTCTTTCAGAAAAATGCTGAAAAAAGACGACATATGTAATTAGTTACAGTCAAATACCCAGGAGAAGCAGAATGACCAATGAGTTAATCAGTGCTAATAAGCAATATTTGTGTCTTTATTACAAGGCTAATCAAGTGTCCTGCCAATGTAAAAAGTGGGTCCTTGCCAAGGTGTGCTTTGGTTTTTGAGCACAGTCATGCCTGACTCAACTACAAAGGAAAAGGTAGCAATCCCTAGTAGGGCATCAGTGTATTCAGGGCTGAAAAGTGGTATTAAGGAACCAGATCATGAATTTCAAAAATGTCTTGTGCAGTGGGTCAGAGGAAGAGCAAAAAGAGAAGCCCAAAGCTGCCAGCTTTCCATCACCAAACTCAGCACACTGGGCAAAGGACAACAGTTTAAACAAGCTTGACACTTCATAGGTAAGAAATAAACTCCCAAAATACAGCTTTTGTAATCAATTCTCTCCCAACACCTTGTACTATGAGTGACATCTCTGTCTGCAGACAGAGCCCTATACAATACTTGGGTGGAAAGAGGAAACAGAAGTTGCAGGAGGAGAAGCAACTGAATGTTCTGTTTCCCCAGCCCTGAATCAGGCTGGCGGATGCCTTAATATCACCAGCCAAAGGAGAAGATTGTGGAGGATGCTGGTGGAAGCAAGGGGAGGGCAACTTATTTTAGCATTTCTAGAAGTTTTAGTGGGAAAAGGATTATGCAGAAGCAGCAGGCTGGAGGAGGATGGGTCAGGGAAAGGACGAATGACAGCAGCAGGGAGCTGAGGGGCATGACTGAGGGTTGAAGGGGTGTTAGCTGGGAGCAAGGGAAAGTCAAAAAGGAGAGTAATCTTATGGCATCAGTCACAGTCACTAAAAAGAAGATATAGCACCACAAAGACAGGGTAAGTAGAAAGGCAATTGGGTCATCCCAGCACAGTTTTAAATGGGAGACGAATATGTACCTGTGTGACAGGGCAATTCTTGTGGGCTGGAAGTCAATCAATCTATTACTTAAAGGCCTTTTTAATGTAATACATAGTTTGAATTTACTATTCTGATATGCTCTGAAGCTGCTTGAACAAAAGCATGCATATGGCAGTCTCTGCTGAACCATATTTGTGTGTATGTGATGTGGCATTTATCTGGCCGAAGCACTGTGAGTCTCCCAGAACTTCAACAGGGAAGGGTTTTCTGATTTGTTTTTCAAACTGCTTTGGTTTTGATGCGTAACTTGAAGACAGACTTCGAAATTCAGACTGAGCTTGTGGGATTCAGCACCCCAAATGTTAAGTTTATAACTGCTATTGCATTCACACTATAGCAGGGAAACAAAGCCCTCTAAGCTGATCTGATACACAGTCTTATCTTGAAAAACGGGAGTACTGTTATTTACAGAGTAAATATAGATTGTCTCCAAGAAGTGGCAGGGAAGCTACATATTAACCTAGCTCATGTCAACCATTCCTTTTTTCCCCTTGGGTTTTCCAAGAGATCATACTTTTGACAGGCAAGATTCCAGACTAGATCCAGTGCTGTGAGATGGAACGTATGAATAGGACTACAATGCATTGGTATAATATGATTTTAACATTGTTAATGGGCTGAAGGCAAAGTTTAAACTAAGATGCAATTCATTTTTGTAAAAGAAACAAAACAAGAAATCAAACATTATCTTGCAAATCTGGATCAACTACTTTACACTCCTACGTGCACTGTACTGTAGGTGTTCACTGAAGATACCACACAGATGTATAGGTATACACGTGCCCTTAGTTTCCTTAGTAAACATTAACAGAAACGTTAGGAAAACCTACTTGTTATGAAAGTCATATATCTCCTGAATATTGCCGAAGATGATGTGTTCTTTATTAAGGATCCCTGCGGGTATTTCTTCCACTCCACTTGTCATTTCCCAAAGGTAAGTCTGGAAGACATCAGCAATTCTTATCTTTGTGAATAAATGCAGAGAAAAAGAATAGATCTCCCTGTTTTATTGTCAAATGCACAGGCTGACAGGGGAACTATGTACTCTGAGATTAAACAAAACAAGCAAAAAAATAGACAGATGTTCCAGTGTCACAGAAAGCTCTCCAGAGAAATTCAAAGTGCTGACATTCAGAAGCTGTCTGAGGAAAAAGCAGAAACATGCCAACAACACCTGTCTTGGCTGTCCAGCTGATGGTGTCCAAAAACTGTGGGCTGAAACAGTTGAAAGATAAGCTGGATTTGTCACTTCAGTAGCATTAGATATATCAAAATATCTTTCAAACTGCAGGAATGTGAAAGCTGACAGATTTCACTGAAACACATTCTGCTTTCCCTTCAGGAACACTCTGCTAGGCAAGGTATTTGACAGTGCAAATCCAGCCCTTTCTCTAGCATCAGACGATCCAAAGGAATAGATCTGAATTCTTAAGAAAACACTCCATGATTCAAAAAAGTCTACAAACCAACACATTTCAGGTCAACATGCAAATACAGTGCTTTTTACTGAGTCCCAGGACATTGCTCTCACTCTGCAGGGATTAGCACAGCTTTGTAAATAAAGGCGCACTCAGGTGTCCCTGGACATGCAGACATTGACAGCCACACATGGGGAGCACAAGGCAGGGTTCTGCCAGTGGGAGACAAGCTCTCTTTGCCGCCCACCCTGCTCCCACCACCAGCAGGACATTGCTCTGCGGCTAACCGCCAACGGTGGTATCTCCCCACAGACTCTTGTCAAGGTCAGCCCTTGCAGTACAGTGAACATCACCACTGCAAAGGATACCATGGTCCTTCCTGAAAATACTGGAGACTTCCTGGGCCATAACTTACCTCTAAACACTCATGTAAGTCCCTGACATAAGCTTTTTCCGTCTGAAGCAGCTCAGCCATAATGAATCTGAAAAAAAGAAAGTATTTCAAGTGTTTTGGACATTATAGGCATTTGTACAATGAAGAGAAAACAAAACATCCTTCTGTTGTCTTTATGAATCAGTGTACTTCCACTCTAAGCCTTCAGCTGCCTCACTTTGGACCTTTAAGCTCCATGAATGAAATACCACTTCATACTCTAGTTCCTTGTATTTCTAAATAACCTTTCTGCATAAAATTCTGTTAAGTTGTATTTCTGCAACCCTGAGGTCTGATTTACTATCTACATGCCCATCTTTAACAGTCAGAGTTCTTTTTTCCCCCAAGTAAGGACCTGAGATTCACCAACAATACTTGCATCTTCACTGATAGTCAATGATAAGTCACCCTGAAACTTGACCTTTGTCGGCAATACACATGGATTTGGGAGACACCACTAGTCTGAAGAGCCTTCAACAGCTTGGTAACCAACTGGAGAAAATCCAGACTGCTGTGAAACTTCACAACCATATTTGTAGAGCCTGAGGCTGGGCATCTCAAAGTTGAAATGCCCAGCGTTTTGAAAATGTGTAACGGGCAGACCAAGCGTAACCACTGTTCCCTAAGGCAGAGATGGTTTCTTGTCAAGGTTATGCACTGTAGTGACAATTTCAGAGGGCTAGGAGCAATCATACATACAAATGCTTTCCAGAATATTCTCAAATGAGAAAATAAGACAAAAATATTGTGAAGTTAGACTGTTTCTAGATTTAAATGCAATAAGCACTCAAAATCTTTCCTCTACTATGAAGTATTTCCACTTCTCTCAGTTCTACACCCACTGAAACTTGAACCTAAACTTCAAGTGAACTCTTGTGTCACTGAAACCCAGTTAACTCCTCTGGTTGTCATTGGAGTTTAGATGATACCTAGACATATAAAGATGCTTTTCATTTTTTCTGTTAATTTTATTTTTCACATACAGCCAGAAAGAAATCGTGACAATGAGTACCTCCATGACATCAGGATCTAATCAAAGTACTTGACTCACCGCTTTCTCTTTCCAAAAGTAACTTCTGATTAAAACCAAAAGAAATTCAACCTGTATGTTCTGAAATTCTCTAGCCTACAAGTCATAACTTCTGCCCTACACCTGTAGACTTATCTCAATAGCTCTACAGCTGGAAGGAGTTACAGGACTGTCAGTCAGTTCTGGTCATGCAAAGATCATAGAATCACTCTTAGATAATGTGTCATGGCACACTGTGAGCATTTGGGGACATACTCTTTCTTTCTGGCCGACTTTCTTTTCTCTTCATTGACTTCATGATTCGCATCTCGCAGCTTTACCTCCCGGTCTGAAAGACTTGCTGGAATAATATCTAGTTCTAGGTCCTTGTTATCCTAGAAAAAGTGACAGTACAGATTTTAAATTCATTGTAACTCTACTGTTGTGCAAAATGCAGCATGTTCATGAGATCAAATGGATAAGAAGGGACAAAAGTAAGATACAGATACCAATGTCAGAAAGAAGGAAATTCAAAGAGATTTAGAAGAACAACAGTAAGAAGGAAGAAGGGGAGAGGGTGAGTAAGAAAAGTTAAAAAAATGCCAACTACAAGATTTATTATAGTCTTCACTGTTACTCCTATCTACAAATAGGTATCGACGACAAACATCTAAATTTTACTTTGCTCCTTCACATCTAAATTAGTTGCCTAGTGTGGGACTTCATAGATAGTCTGATAAAGTAGGGCACTATATAGAGATAATCCCAAATTCCAATGGCCTTCTGCCATGGAGATACCTTTCCAGACTGTGGTTAGTAACTTTGTGTAAACCAGGGACCCTACAAGATATTTAAGGTATCTTTAGGGTGTGAGGGAAGTTATTTCTCTTTCTTTGATACTTAATTTTGAAGGATGTTTGAGTGAAATGTTTTTAAGTGTTTCTGCTTCTGGCACTCCCCCTTAATACTGTGGCCAGGGAATAGCAGGAGGTTCTAATTTTTGTTTCTCTAGCATTGCTCTATTTCACCTAAAAGAGCTCAGAAATGAGGTTGGGGATCAATTTTTTGGTTAGTTAAAGGATGAGAGAATGGAAACTTAGAGTCAAAGCCTGAGTTTGATTCAAAATAATGGTGTGGGAGCAGGATTTATGGCTTATGCTAAAATTATCAGAGACTGTTATTCAAATAGTGTGTTTCCCCCTCCTTCCCAGTAGCTATATGGTCTCCTGGAAGATGGTGCAAACATTTGTTTAGAAAGTCTTTCTGATCTTCATGTGCCTCCTCCTCATATCACTGATCTGCCACAAACAACTTTTTCTCTTCAAAAGCAGTTCTGAGTTTGGCTAGGTTTTAAATGTTTCTAATGGACATGTGATAGCTTGCAGCACTCATAGCTTTCACTTGCCTCTGTGACTTTCAGCTTTGGTGTAAAACCCCAGAAGGACACGGACTTACAGTACCTCTGTATTGATTCCAAGGGCTTTTTCCAGGGAGTAGCGGTATTTCCCCATCCTGAGAGAGAAGTCACGGTAGCGTTTGTCAACGGTGGTGACCCACTTCCTAATTTCAGTGGCGTGTATATGTCCTTTTTCTACAAAGCTGTCAGCCAGCTGGATGAGGAGCTTCACCTTCTCCTTCGTTTGCTGCCCAAAATATGGTCCTTGGTTATGTTGCATTATTATTATTTCCTTTGCTTTTAATTCACAGAGCAGTCAGAAGCAGCCCACTATTTTGTATACATCATTAAAGAGTGCCTGTACTTCATCTTATACAGAATCAGATGCTTTAAACTGCCCGGTAAAACATGAAAGGAATGACATTTTTATAAGGACACTTACGAAGCTGCAGGAGATAGAAACAGTCAAGTTTTTCAAACCACACACACACAAACACATAAGGAAAACATGTTGGAAGTTAGACGTGCCTCCCTCCCATAACAAAAAAAAAATATTTTTTTTGAGCCTTGGAGTATAAGACAGGATTTAAAAAACACACCTCATAAAATACACCAAGTTACTCTAAATATGTACCTAGGTGGTTCTGCAGACCTGTGTAGGCAGGTCAATAATACACCGCATATTAGCCCAGGAAGTGAGTTTGAGTCACTGCTACTCTGTTTCAGAAACAAACATAATTTAAATCCAAATTCCTGGTCTACTATAGAATTTCCCATCAGTATTTTAGTTTCAGTTAGGGCATTACAAACTAAAAACTGCCTGAACTCTAAAACATACACTGAAGCCCCAGAGCTTCCAGAAGTCTTTTCTATTCCGCTTGGGCTCTGACTGCCCTTTAGTCACTACGGTTTTCCGTGTTGAGGAACTTTGTGCAAATCTGGCACAAAAGAGCTAGTTATAAATTTTAGCTTAGATTCCAAATCTATCCTAGGAACTGAAGGTGCCTGGACCCTGTGTTTGAGCCAAATTAAGTACAAAATGTTTATAAAAACTAAGATATCAACTGTAGAGATTGCAATCCAGCTGTAACGCGCACATTAATCCTCAAAAGCAAAAGGAGAATCTGTCGTATCCCCAGAGGTACTGGCAAGCTGCTTTTCAGAGATGGGGAGAACTTTCTACTCTGCCTGAAGGGAGGTATGCTATCAGATACTTGATGTTATCAGCAATCTGGCCACAAATGGACAAATGCATGTCAGATCAGAAAACATCTAGCCGTTTTCAAACACAAAACTAAATTTAAGAAACTTCACCTCCAAAATAAATTAACAACTGAATCAGAGGCCATCTTAACAAATTGAGTACTTAAGCAAAGCTAGATATGGAGAAGTAAAAATGTGACTTCCTGTTATATTTAAAGGGTGTTTTATTAACAAAAGCTACTGGTGTTCTTACTTTTCCAAACAATTGGTTTGGCCAGAAAGTTATTGGGATCAGGAAGGCTTTCAGTTACAGTTTGAGAATAACATCAGCCTGGGAGTGACATGCATTTACAAGACTGCATGTGGCAGTAACAATATTCTAGGTCAGCAGTAGGAAAGTGATTTACTAGACCCCTAGGGAGCAAGACTAGATGTGCCAGTATAAGGAACAGCCAGTAATGGTCAACAGGTCTTAGGCTAAGTCAAGAGCAGAAACATTTTGGAAACTTCAGGATGAACTGGGATTATTCTGGTCAAAATTAAACTATAAACTAGAATGTGATTTCAGGCAGACTGATTATGGGTGGTTAGAGGTCAGGAGTACTGTTAAAGGAATGTTGTATGGGTCTTGTCTGATTAAATTAACTTCCATCCACTGCTAGTTATCTCCCATTTTCACAAACATGCAAGCTAAGGAAAAAGGAAGGGGATGAGAACACCACAAAGCCTGTGAACCAAACCCACGCAAGTACAGACAGCATAACAAGGAATTTAAGGATTACAGAAGATCAATTTCAGGACACAGTGAAATGAAGCTACATAATACCAAAGCCATGGTCTTGCTGCAGTCCGACTTTGCAATTTAGATCCTTATCAGTGACTGTTAATACCTCTGTGGATTCACTGTCTGTGAATTACCTACGGTTTGAATTAATGTATCTGTAGCAGATCCAATCACCATTCCTCTGTAAACCCTACCAGTTTCTCAGAATTGCTCCATATAAATTAATAGATTCTTGGTAATGCAGCTTTGTATTAGAAAATGTCCACCCCAGAGTTTACAAACCCATTTATTTAAAGTATGTTGTTGGGATCAGCAGATTACTTCTAATGAGAGAAATGATCAGCTGTGATCAATGCAGCTGGAATTAATGAAACAAATTGTGGTTGTAATGACAGAAGAAAAAGACAGGGAATCAAAGACAACCTTGGATATGTTCAGATCAATTAGTTACTCTACACCATTCTTGTATGATTGTTTGAGGATGGAGTTAGGGTATGTCTCATTAGGTTGCTGTGAACTCTGTCTGCAAATTGACTTCTCTTCCTTCTGAACAGAACAAAAATGCTCCATAACCATTACAGACTAAAGGGCAGAAAACCTTTTTGTGCCTATGTCCTGCTAAAAATGAAAGATCACAGTTCTCAAGGAGGAAAATACAAAAATCAAGATAATATTATTACAGAAATTTAAGGCATTGAAACAGGATCATAAACATAGACAAAGGCAGGTGCCATAATTAAAGTCAATGTTTACCTTGGCAGGTACTCTGAATTCCCCATATTCCTTCAGGAGTTCCTGAGTTTCTTCTGTTGATTCCCCTGTGGAGCTGTGAGTAGAGAGGTAATATTCGCCTGTTTCTTGGATCCAGTCTAAGGCCTGTGAATGTAAAAGACAACCAAAGGAAAAACAAAACAAACAGTCTTTGTATTTCAAGAACTAATCCTCTGACAAAAAATCTGCCAAATAAAGGATATCAAATCCATTGGGACTTAATACTGTGTATACTAAAACACTTTCTAGGAACACATAAAAAGAATACATCAATCAAAGCAGGTGGGAGAGGATACAAAAGGTGCTGTATGTTTCCTAGGAGAAAATTCTACTTATATACAGGTAGAATTCTATATACAGGGAATTCTACCGATATACAGATAAATCTGCACCTGGGGAAAGCAGTTTTCAGCAATAGCTCAATAAAACAAGTTTACCCTTATATTTATTTTCAAACAAAGGAACAAATCCAGAAATTAATCTGATCTGGCAAAAATATTGAGTTTTGTAGTTGGGTTTTGGAATTTTCTTAAATTGTTTTAAAAATCTACATTTGCCACATTTTCAAACATCACAGTTTTTAAATACAACTTGAGATTGCAACAGGAGCTCCACACAAGCAGCATTACATGGATACAAGAAATATTGACACACTGTCAGGACAGAAAGACGAAATGGGGTTTTTATACTACCTGCTTGGCACTGCGCTCAAAGACAACATATTGTTGGCACTGATCTAATCTCCGCTTCTTCAGGGTCCAGAAGTGAAGGACCCGGTTCTCCCTCTGCAGCAGCTCACTCAGAATGGCTGTAGGGCAACGGAAAATGTCTGCATGATTAGTGATTCTGTGAGTGTATATAGAAATAAGCCATAAAAAGCCGAATTTAGTCACTCTGCCTGGACTGCACTGCCAAGAGCAGAACCCCTGAGATTGTACTTCTTAAAAACAAGCATTGATTCAAAGGTACTGCCAAAACCCCCACAAAAACAAACAAACAAAACCCAAAAACCCCACAACCCAACCAACCAACAACAACAAAAAAAAAAAAAAACAACAAACAAAAAACCCCAAAAAAACATCAAAAAAAGTGCAATTGCAGGATTATCTGGTAAAGGAGAAGATGCTAGAACAGAGTGTGGGATTTACTCCAGTAAATACACTGGTGTACATGATTTCTAGTCTTTCGTTCTCTTCTGTTGCTTATTTCAGGACTCTCTTACTCGTTGACATAGGATAAATTGCCCTTTTACTTCCTTATCTGTTTGCTTTGGCCACAGGCTACCCAGCACGTGGCACCCAGCACCAAAGCCTACTCTCCCATACAGAGCTCTGGTCATGACTGAATTTAAGGCAGACCTGAGCCGCCAGTTTGACGTACCTAGTAAGGCTTCTTATACACCTGTACTGCCTGACAGCCCTCTGTGTGCTGCTCCCTGTGCAGTTATTGCTGGGCTATGATTTTGGGTTGAGGCCTGGTATTGGTCGTCTAAACTGTTTTCTGTGTGATGGTGATGTGACAGGCACCCAGATTCAGGAAGAGGCTGGCAGGACACCTGCTACTCCTTGGAGTCTAGAACATACATGTTCTCCTTCAAAACCTGAGTGCTCAGTCAGACTGTATCAACTTGATAAAAGGTCATGATTTAACTCTTTAAAAAGTGCCATGGGTTTAATGAAAAGATTACACGCAGAGACAGTGCAAGAGATTTACACTATGTAACTGACATAAACCTTAGTTAAACCTGAGCTTTTCTAACTAAACTGAGCTAAGTCATGTGAGGCTGGCAGCAGCATGGCTCATCCCAGCCATATCTGGGTACGGCGCTCAAGTAGCTACCTTGGCAGGTAAGGCAAGGCAGACCTCCTGCCCTTATCCTCAAAGTAGAGCATCCACTAGAGGGGGCTTAGGCACATGCAGCCCAGGTAGCAGCCACACTTTTATATTAAAACATTGAGTCTGGCTTCTCAACCACTTACAGTGAGTTACAATCATTTAAAACACCTGTTAATAACCTCTCTTGCCCTAAGTCCTTTCTGAATGTACTGATATTCATTGCTTGTGTATCAACGCTGGTGGCAGCAAACAGATTTGGATGTATCCCTCCCCATTACAAGTGTGACGCTGATTATAGTAAAAAAAATTGTAATAAGTTAATTGCAAACCTAGTCCAGTCCCTGCTGAGGGAACTTTGAATGACAAAATTAACTTGAAGTTTGTCATGGGTGCTCCATCAGGTCTCTGCATAAACAGTTTATGCCAAATAAAGTTAATTTTGTTGTATATTAGTGACTTTGCTTTGGAAGCACAATAAGTTTCCTACTAAATGGTGCTTTTATTCTGAACTAAAGTGTCCACTTCAAAGATCTTCTGTGGATAGATTCACCAAGCATAAGAATTACATGTTTGGCTTAGAAAAAGAATAACACACAAGCTGATTTCTACCTAAGTGAGTGATTTCAAACAAGCTCAGTGAGGAACACTCATGAGCTTCTATCTGGTGCATATTTAAGGGCTTGCTGAGTCAGGATTTAATTAATTTTCCTGTGATTCTCAACTGTAGGGAACAAAGGTCTACAACAACAGCAAGCATTTGACACAGTAGCAGGGAAAAATTGAACGAAGTCATGCTAGCATTGAAGACCTGGTGTTGAAGGAAAGGAAGGAAATATTCTCTTCAGTAGCACCATTTTAATCTTCTGTGTATAACCGAAGTTCCCATCTCTCCCACATTTATAATGACTACACTGCTTTTAACCTGTATCTTTCTGCAGCTTGTAAGAATGCCAATAATCACAGATAATAGTTTATTTCTGCAGAATCACTTTGCTCATTCTTATCGGTATGTTGCAGCATTGCTAGGCACAGATTAACAACTGTTTAGTTAAGCAGAGGAGTGAAACATTTCAAACAGCTCAGATGTATCATCTGGTTGTAAACGGTGCTCTTTTGACCAAAGGAAAGTAACTACAGGCAGTTACTTTTGACAGCCATTTTTTGATGTTGTAGGACATCAAACAGGATTCCAGAGACAAAAGAAAAAAAAAAAGCAGATCCATCCTAGGGACAAAGAAGTTTGGGGTTCATTTTTTTCCACCGCTCAGCAGCAACAGGATGCATCCAGACCTTGTATTTGACACATGCTTATTTGTTTATGTATTTTTAGATATTAAGGCAAAATAGTGTCTGATCATCTCAGCTAACAACCTACATGATGCAGGATGGCACAGTGCCACTTCCATGGACTCTCCGGACAAAAGAACCCAGACAGAGACCATGTTTCAAACCCTGTTCCTATTTTCCACTCCCCCCACTTGCAACAGTAGAGTTCTGTGTAAGAACTCATAGCTAGCAGAGGAGGGATCACTTTCTGAGAGGCCTCACTACCATTGCTAAAGGTGTCAGGGATATGCATCCTTTTAGTGACAGAAGATGGCAAAACTTAAGGTCCCTTCTCAGCATGCTCACAAACTTTAGGGTGACCACACAGTAGAGGGGAAAGCAAACAAAACCTTCAATACTGTCATTGCACCAGTGCACCCACCTTTCACTTGTTGCTCGGGTCCCCTTGTATGGCTTGCTACTCCAGGCATGCTGACATTGTTCCTGTGGATGTACTTGAGGAATACCTCAGCATTCCTTCGTGCCAGCGTACAGGCCTAGGAAAACCATCCCCCACAAAAAAGAATCAGTAAAGATGAGCAAAGAAAGCAAAGGGGACCCAAAGAAGTTCTCTGCTTATTTTGCAGGGAGTTGTTCGCTTTCATATGGGAAGATAAGAGCTTCAGCAAAGAGTCAACAAACTCAGCCAATAAACTAACAACCTCATAAATATATTAAAACACAAGTAATTTTGAATATAGTGGCTGATTTTATGTATTAAGGCAAATTAACGACAATAATAAACTAACTGGTTGTAAAGAGCTAGTACATCACAGATTTTCAATCTAACCAAAGCTAACCCATCTCTCAAGGAAAGTACTCACTGTTTCAAAAAAAAAAACCAAAAAACATTCTGGAGGCATAATTTCTTAAGCCTTGCCTGCAAGTGTAGTTTCATGTTATATATCAGTTTTAGTGGAAGGTGGGAGGCTGGCTGTCAATTGACTTGCCAGCCTGTCATCTCCACAGTTCGTACAAAGCAGCACCTGGAAGGCAGGAGGAAATCTCCATCCTGGTGCTGCCCTGCAGATACACAATTGCTTCAGTTGTTAGCAGTTCTTCAGTTATTGCCTTGGAAGACAGAATTTGAAATGCTGGATGGTTTGTATAAGCAACACCAAAATGCCGTAACTACCTGTCATTTATAATGCTCATGATATGCACGTTTGAGAATTTGAACTTTGAACCAGCACAACAACTAGCATCCTCCAAGTGCAATGCAAATACCACTTAATTAGTCCTGATGACATGTCTCTTAGATATGCACTGATGATAATACTTATTACATCTACAATAACAGTGTGAAACTGGCCTAGGGCTTATACAGCCAGCCAGTAGCTGAACTGGAATTACACCTCAGTGCCTCCTCTTAAACTCACCAACACTGCTCTAAATTGCCTACTTAATGGGGAATTTCCCTGATTTATTAGAGAACTGAGACCTTGAGAAAAGCCTCCTTCTGTTCCAGATGTTTGCTGATCAGAGGGATGACATGGTCTATCTCAGCTGACGGTCCAAGTTTATCTCGACCTCCACACCAGTCTTCATCTCGTCTGTATTCCTGCTCCAAACTCTCTAATACGCTGCACACCTGAAACATGCCCATAGCACAACAATTCAGTTATCTACAATCATAATCAGGAGGAACATGTTCAGATAAAGTCTGTGACCAATAACATTTCAAATCTAAATGTTTTGGACTATGGACCATGGCATGGAGGATAACTGGGTATGAAGCAGGCCCTGGACAGAACAATCTAGCAGTTCTTCTTGCCCGTAGGGTTCCCTACCATTTGGGATGTAATTCACCTGATTTCAGGGTGATAAATCCTTCTTCTCTTCTAACAGATAATCGGGGGGAAGCTAAAAAGGCTGAATCAAGGCAGGGGTCAGTGTTGGTCCCAGTGGATCATTCAGGAAACAATCCTTATTCCGGAACCGTGCTTTAGATGTGTTTAAATCCCGCTGAAGTCATGGGACTTAGCACATACTTAAAGAAAAACACATGCTTAAATACTTTCCTGAAACAAAGTCTGAAGCTGGAGCTAATTCTCTTCAGCTGCATGTTAGTTGCTCCCTGTACAGCTTTTGTAAAGACTGATGGAAACCAACAGACATAAAATCAGTGTGCAACCTAGGTGGATGCAGGTGTTCCACTGTCAGGGCTTACACAAGTATCTTCTATCTTGGTGGAATAAGGGAAATGAGGTAAATAAACCAACATGGTCTGGAAACTGTGTGTTCAGTGCCCTTGGACAAGGTTGAGTCTTCTCTGTTGCAGATCCTGAGAATGAGTTTTAGTGGCCTGTGCAGACACTGAAAAAATGGCAAAAGTTTTCAGGACCATTTGGAACTTTCCTCTTTTCTCTCACAGGGCTCTCCCTACACACTCCACTGCTGAGATTACTCAAGATCCAGTCAGTTATTGCTGGGGGTCCAGCTAAACATGTTCACCCTTTTCTCACTCACTCTTCCAACTTTTATTTGAACACAGTTATAAATCAGAGGACCCTACATGCTCAAGAGCATAGTCTGGAAGAGACTCCAGCATCACCCACCAATCTTCCTGGCTATCGCAGGCCATTTTCATATAACTCCATTCATGAACACATCAAACTCTGTTTTTAAAACTGGTGAACGGAGGTGAACTGATCAATGTACTCTGCTGTCAGGCTGTTCAAGGACTTCATGCACTTAGAAATCTGAAATCATCTTCTTGCATGGATGCAAACCAGCATTCACCATCAAATATTTATCAAAGAGCAGATGCTCCATGTTATTCAGACACAAAAAAGCATTTCCATTTTACTTTTTAGTTCTTGAAAATTTTGGTACTCTTTTGGACTTTGATGACTTAAAAAATTAAAGTAGATGTGGACCCCAGGCAGTCGACATCTTTTCAAAAAGGATGGTCCCTCCACATGCAAATATCATCTCTCTGTTAAGACAATGAGAGAAATTAAAATACGGTGGGCTGTCAATGAAGACAGAGAGAAACAGGGCTATTGGAAAGCCAGGGCTCCACCAGTTAAATCAAGAACATAGTATGCTTAGGGAAGACAGGCATGAAAAAGTTTGGCTAGTTGTGACAGTCTCTCCACCCTTCTAGCTGCTTTTTCTAGATGCTTGGAGAATTCAGTATCCAGTAAATTACTCAATCCACTGTCATCAGGACAGGGAGCAGAGTGTTAAGGACTGTAGCTCAGTTGTGCAGCCCAAGAAAAGATGACAGACTACATGCAGCAGTGAGTTTATGAGCATTCAAAGCCTGAATGATCTTTGCCCTAAACATTTGCTGAATAGACACAACTAATGGATGAACTGGTGGGCACTGCAGTATGCTTGTCTATGACTTGGAAACAGCAAGAGAGACTGATTTGATAAATTACTGGCTATGGATATTTTGGCCAGCACATTTGACCGTCTAAAACATTAATGAATCCCTCAATGGTTTTCATTTCTCACAATCCTCCACCAGCAGTAATTCATTTCAATCCTGAATGCATCAGGGACTATAAATCTGTTTGAAACTCTTCACAGTGAAAGACGCTTATTATAAGGAACGAATTAATCTTAAAAGATTTTTAAAATGCATTAAACAAATTACATCAAAAAGCGGCCCAAGGATCATCTACAGCCTCGATGTTACAGAAAAAATAATCTCTTTCCACAGTGATATATTTAATTGTGCTAAAAAGCTTCCCATGTCTGGTTCTCTAATTGAGGAGCTAACTGTGTGATAATAATAATAGCAAATCTAATGGAAATCACTGCTGCCTTTTGTATAAAACCACAGGTTCCTGCAATGTCCATGCTAACACAAACTGCCTGGCCACAGTAAATTACATCAGGCAAGGCTATTTGAGTATCCACAGTGTAACACTAATTCTCACTGACTACAGTATAAATGGCACTTGCTTGTGCAAGGGATGAATGAAGTAAAGTTGTGTCAACATATAACAGTTACTGCTGTAATTATCTGTGTTGCAGATGGATTTAAGATAAATCCCTTCATATCTTGGCATCTTCTTCGGCATGGTGGTGTTTAAATACTAGTGAAAACACTGGCTTGTACTCCTCACAAAGTAACAAGTAATTAATTGCAAGCAGTTCTCAATGATAAGCAGATTTATATTCCTCAAAATTAACTCTGATATCATGGGACCTTGAAAACAAATGGTGGGATTTCAGAAATTCTTCCTGTTGGAAAGGGGACAATTAAACAAACACAACAAAACACAACACAACACCAAAAAAGCAACCAACCCCAAAACCTTCCAGAACTACATTGCTTCACTGAAAACTTTAAGATGAATGTCATTGTGAACTGCTGCCTTTTATTGTTTGGTTGGGTTTGGGGTTTTTTTGTTAAAACACTTGTCAGAGAAACAATTTTGACTAGTTCAAACTTTGGTTTCCATGTGTGCTCAGCATTGCTATACCAATGGAGCAAATGTCCTTTCAGTTAATTTTGCCAATTCTGTGAGATCCCTTGCTGGCAGAAGACCCTCTGCACTCAGGGTCAGAGCAGAAAACCCACATCTACTGGTGCTGCTACATCGTGGAGTGCACTCACATAGGTGTTTACCAGCTGGGAGTCACCTGAGGGCTCAACACTGGCCCTATTCAGGTGCATAAAGGTTTATATGCACCTAATGTGTGGATGAAGATAGACAAAAATATAAAAGGATGTTAAAAGAATAACATGTAAAAAGACAAAGGGCAGCTTTTAAGGGCAAGCAGGGCTGTCTGAACCCCCATTCTTCCTATGCTGGGGATTACGCAGGGGAAATGGAGAAGAACGAGCACTGCTCCTTAGTGCAGAGCAGGTATTTGGAACAGTTTGACACTCTGGAATTGTTCAGAGCCTGCACTGCTGATCTTGGTGAGAGGCAAGACCTTTGCACTATACACTGGGAGCTAAATCCCAGGCTGTAGCAATATGCTATGATACAGGTATGATACTGTTCAGCTCACCTGCTCAGAGGTTTTATAGAAGGCCACCGAGGCATTGACAAGTTTGAGCCTGTCCTCCATCTTCAGCATCAGCTGCTGCCAGTGCAGCGCCACCTTTTCGGCACACTCTCTGATAGCATCAGCATCATAATGCCCAGCCTGTAGCAACACTTCGGCTTTCTGCTGGACCTGTAGGGCACTCTGGTGTGTCTTCTGTAAGGAAGTGGCATGAAAGAGGGACTGTGTATGAGGGGAGGAAAGAGAGGTTGCATAGATGTGCCAGATGTATGGTAGAAAGGTGTATGGTAGATGTACGGTAGAGGTGTGAGCATGGAAATGTGAGAGAGTGAAACATTTCAGAGTTATCTTCAGTTAACAGTTACTTTCTGCAAAGCATTTTAGTCTGAATTATTCACCCACATTTGCAACATGTTATTAAAGCTTGGTACAAAGAAGCACTGGCTAAGATGGGTTAGCTCCACCGATCAGCTACTGCCCCTTTGGCAACAACCTGGGATGGGGTTCCTGGTGGATCCACTTTGACAACCCCAATGCAGGCAGCTGCTGTGCTGAGCTCCTACCCAGCCCGTACTCAGGGCTGACTGCATCCTACACAATCAACACCAAAGAGTTGGCAAACTGTGAGTGTAATCACCTTAATTTGGCTCTTGCCAGGCAGTTTGCTGGCATCAGCAGCTTTACTCATGTGTGTAACTGTCCTGTCCACAGGATACAAAACATCAGTCCCAGAAGACTTGAAGATGCCTTACTAAATGGCATGAACAAACATCAGTCCCTACAAGATACACTTTTGAAAGTCAGTTCACTTATATTGGAGCTATGCTATGCTACCTTTAAGGGCAGAGCTGGGGGAATCAAGCCATTTTCTCCACTGTTCCCCAATTTACTCAGTAGCCACTTCACAGGCAGGACTGAATTATCTGCCCCATTACCCAGCCTACACCAGCTCCTCTCAGAGTAACCAAGTGGTGGTTACACCTTCCTCTGTGGGTTGCTGGGAGGAAAATAGCGCCTGGCCCTTCACAGCCTCCTGAGTAACTGTGTTCAGGCATGGTTTAGTCCAATATTTGATTTTAATCTTCTGAACAGAAGCCCTAAAATATCCCCAAGACTCCTCTGTTCTGCATCCCATTTGTAACTGCTGCTGACAAATTCTCATGTGATACTTTTATGATCTAATCCTTGAACCTGGAAAGAAGCTTGAAATCATCTGGTAATACACTGATGAATAATGCAATGTACAGAAAGCTATTAGCAAAAAAAAAAAAGGATTAATACTTGGCAGAAACATTTAGGAAGATGTTCAAGAACAACTGGTTAAATTTAATATCCAGCTGCTTTACTGATGTTAGAGTTGTAATACTTGTTTTAAATAGACTTTAAAGGATTTCAACTGAAAATCAATTCCACATCTAGAATGCCTTGAGAGAACAGTCTGCCCTGTGTGCTTTGCTGATCTCTTCCCCATATTGAGCTTTAAATACTTTAAATATTTAATCTAGTGTTTTTTCCCTTTGAAAACTTATTTTCCCCTTTACTGTGGCATAACCCTCTTCTCCCTCCGTGATTTCCATTTACCACCAAATACAAGCACTCCCCAATGGCAGCAAGCTGCGATAACACAGCCAGTGGGTGTCTTGTTCCCCACTGCTCTCTGGTGAAAGCTGCCAAGATGTGGTCAGCACAGCTTGGTACCAGCCAGCTCATACAAAATTGATAGAAAATGTCTTCCTTTTCCCTTCAGAGCTGCAACAGCTGCTCTTTCCTTAGTATGAGCGGAGCTGGACCAAAATAGGTCATTAGCTGAGGTTTAAACTCCATACTTACTAGCAACACTATAATGTATATTGACTTATTTAAAGTTTACCAGAAGACATAAAGTCACTTTTCCCGCACTAAACCAGGCATCTCTTCAAATCTCCATCATGGAAATAATATTTTCATAGTTTAAAGTTTGGTTTAGTTTTGGTTATTTTCAGATATATATAAACCACAGAAAGGGATTTTCTAACTTGTTCTTTGCTCTGTAAAAAGGCGACAATTAACATAATCTGGGAATCATATACACCTTGTTAAGCAGGAACAGGAGAAAGCAATGGCCCCTCTTTCTCCCAACTAGAGTGAGCACACCCTGTGAGTGTAGGCTTTGTTCATAATGACAGAGACATACAAAGTACTGAGCCTAACTATGAGTCTTGTAGTGCCCTACTCAGGGGAGTCCATAGCTGTCCACTACCTTCTCATCCACATGAAAGCCGCTCAGAGGAGGCCTTATTCCTCCTGCCATGTCCTGGCCCCATGAGTGAGGCAAATGAGTTGGCTCACAACTAGTTTTCAAGGGCCAGGTCAAAGGTGTGCTACTGCAGGCCAAGCAGGGGCAAAAGCTCAGTTTTGCAGGCAATTCTTAAAAATTCCCCCCTTGCCTCTTCTTCAAATTAAAGTTATTTGAGAAGGTGGGTTTGAATGAATGTCTCATCTGCTGTCAACAAAAGGAGAGTTGAATGAAGCAAAGATTTCATGTGAGGGCATTATCTAGTAACAAAGATATTCATAAATGAATGCTGTGAAATGATCTGCAAATCATGGGAGTGGGAAGAAACTGACTTTACAAACTTTTCCCATATCCAGATCACTTTGTGAATTTTAATCTTTTTTTTTTTTTAACACAGAAATTATCAGGAGATGCATGAGTGTCATTTTCATGAATGGAAAGGCCGATATCTGACAGCTGAAGAATTAGCTGCAGAAGCTAAGTTATTTCACTATTAACCTCTGGCTACATTATGAGTTCAATGATAAGTTGATTTTCTAAAGTTTTTATTCCTTGCCTTCCTTCAAGCAAGCAATGATTGATGCCCAGGATGTTCACCTGGGAAGGAGAAACAAAGTTAACTCATTTGTGTTACCTCTATGGCCAGCTGAAACTGTTCATGCTCTCGCTGGAGCTGCTCAGCTTCAGAGAGGGAGCTTGCATTGACAAGGCTTGCATTCAGCATTGATTCACCATTCCGGATCCAGCCAAGCACCTGTAAAAAGAAAGGATGTGTTTATGGGAAGGTTTCTTCAATACAAAGGTTTATGTAGTCACTGATCAGAAAATGCTTCAGCGTGGCTAACAAAAAGGCACTTTGCCTAGTGTGGTCTCAGGCTGAATCAGTGAGCAGAAAGAAATCCTAGGGTAAGGACTTAATGACATAAATTTTTAGAGGGCAAAGATATTATTGAAAAAGTTATTGCTTGACTAAATAAACTCTCAAAATATTTACATGGATATTAAGATAGACAAGAGCTTTCATTTCCAAGCTTTGATCACAAAAATAAATATTCCCCTATGCAAATACCCCAGCGCAAAACCACAAAGTTGAATGTCAGAGATTTGAAATTAAGCATAAAGATATCTCTCTTGTTTCAAATTCCCAACTGGAATCATGGACCTTGCACCTCCTTTCTGCTCCACTTGCCTGGGCTTCTTTCACACAAAAGTCAGAGCTTAGGGGTGAAGATGGAGACGACACAGCTGGTTTCATCTGACATGGAGTTAAGATGCAGTTGGAGTTTCCACCTGCATGCAGAGCTAGGAAGAAATCCCAGGTCTTGCATTTTATATTTAGTCAAGAGGCTTTACTTCAGGGATATTCAGATTATTTGTAGGCATGCAACCCATGCTGTAATGACTGCAACATCAAATCCTAAATACACATAATAAAATCTATCAAGCTTATATTTATTCATTTAAGCAGCAACATTTTCTGCTATTTTAAGACACGTGCTTGGAAAATTAACACCCAGAGCACATGTGCAAGTTCTTTGCTGTGTTGTCTCAAAGACTATTTTCTACCTGTGTGGGTGTCAGATTATTCCAATAAAGCCAGAAAGTTGCTGAATTCAAGTAACAGATGCACAGGAAATCCTGACTGCCCGATCGCTGCCCTAAATTTAGCTTGTGATTTACAAAGCTCCAAAACTGACTTTGCTGCAATACTCTACATAGTATTTTCCCTTTTGTGTCATCGTTTTCATCAAGTGATCTATTAAATTATCTGAAAGAAATAAATAGGGATTTTCTGTTGTTTTGGTTTTTATCCCTACATCATGTATCACCCTAGTTATAGCCATTCAGTTCCCTGTAGGGTAGGAAAATGAGTTTTCCCTAGGAGAAAGAAAGGGGAGCTGTCTACCCATGTAGCTGACCCTAATTTGTAGAAAATTACATTCTGCTCAGTACAACAGTGTGGAAGATTTCATTTGTCAGCTTCCTCTCTTTCATCAGCAGGTGTTATTGCTCCTGTGGGAAATGCAACAAAGATTTAGAAGAAAAGAAATCAGGTTGTCATACGGCAATCTTTTTGGCTGGCATTTTCTATAAGCCATCAGACAAGAAAGCTACATTATTACCTACTACATGGTACCGAAAACTGAAGCTAACCAAAGGATCACTGTGTCTGGGAAAGACTTGAAGTGAGGACATCATAAAGCAAGACATGCTTTCACACGTTATATACTGTGATATATCCTGGCTTGGCCATTTAGAGCGTAGAAAACACTGAGTATGTATGCTAAAAATGCAGCAGCTTTTTTTCTGTTTTTTGGACAATGCAACCAGGTCGTGACAGGGTCTTCTTGGGAACAGCTTTTATTTGAACTGAAATTTTCAAAACCTTCCATAGAGGTTTTGATTCAGATTTCATACAAATATCTGGGTTTCTAAATAGTAATAAAATCACTGGAAACCTCATTCTTCAAATAAAGCAACTCAATCAGTGTAAAGCTAATAGGCAACAAGGTCGAGTAAGGAGGAAGAGGGACCATAAAACAGAAAGCAGCCAGGTTTCCTCTGGTGTTAATGGTACATGTGCATCTTGCAGTACAGCTGCCTTGCTGACTCAAAAATATGTGGGGTAAAGCAGTTCACGTCAGGCTCTGATGGACTACATCCTGTCAGCAATGCTTACAGCACTCTTCTCGACCAAGGCTGCTGCCACGTGAGTTGTGCCCTCTCGCCTTCCCCCAGAGTGTGGGTTCAGGCCCTCACTGTGGGGCTCCTGCACTCCCATTTCCAGGCCCAGTGAGCACCCAAGCACTAGCAAATTTTTAATGAAAGAACTTAAATGATGACTCCGTTCTACTTCCAAAAGTCTAACACTTAAATGTCAGGACCTCACTTGGGATTGAATCAGCTTTTTCCACAGTAATATTTTTCTCTTAGTTTTTTTTCCTCCTCTTCTTTTGTGTGGGTGTGTTGTTTACATACAGTAGGAGAAAGATTCCAGTTGTATACCCAAAGCTTCCTAAGTCTAAGTGCAAAACCCAGTCACCTGTAGAGCCTTTCACTGTGTCACTGGTTTGGTCTGCGAAATGGTTAGAAGGGAGGATGTACACATTTGTATCTGTTTTACAAGACCTGCTCACAAATTGACTCCTACTTATATGGTGCTTAATATCTTTTAATTAAAATATGTAGAGAAGATGCTAATAAAGCACCAAGGCATTTCTCCAATCATTTCCTGTATTCATAGATTCACCATTACTTGGTAATGTGCAGACAGGCCAACAGCAAAAGTTGGCTTTAAACAGACATTTCCTGCAAATTACAGATTTTTATCAACTTTGTAGAAGCAGAAGCAGTGATAAAATAATTCTCTGTTAAATAAATCTCTGAAGACTCTCTTAAAAAGCCTAACCATTTCTTTTATAATGGAGAAGCAGAAACACATTGATGGCATCTTAGATAAAAGCCACTTGCCATGGGAGAACAATTTCACTACAAGGCATGGGTTGTCTAACATGGCAACCACCACAGTTCTAAAACAACTCCCACCTTTGACTCCAACTTGCTTAAAACAAGCTACTTCTGAATATAGCTCCTCTGAAATTAAATAATAGTACCAAGTTCTTCTAAAATTCATACCCTGAAACTCTGTCATCTTCCTTGAGCACAGAATCAGACCTTATACAAAAAAACAAAAAGTGAGGCACCTCTTGTGCAGCCTTCCTTAAGAAATGAGAGCTCTGTGTCAAATAGTGTTTCTGCCTGCTGGTTTAGTTTAGTCAGAATGCCTTCCTTGATGGTTCTGAAAAAGACTTAAGACCTTGCTAATGATACCCATCAAGTTATGTTGGAAAAGATTTTTAAGTTTAAAAGGCAAAATTATGTAAGTGAACCTTTCACATCTCTGGACCCTTTGCTGCTTCTCTGAGATGCTCTTACTATCACAGACACAACAACCAACAAGGACACCTTCTGTTAATCTTAGCCATGTTCACAACTGCATCGGGTTTCCACGAACTCTGTGACATTAGATTAGGAAAAACCTAAATACATTCAGTGTCTCTCAAATGACTACTTCCCATCATCCTTTCGGCATATTCATCTGGAAGCAAATATAATGCCAAAGGGCAAAAGTGGATGGACAACAGGCACATGAAAAGGAATAAATGCACTTCAAAACAACCTGGGAAATAAGTGTAGTGGGACACTGTGAGGAGATCTGGGAGTAAATTAGGTCAACTTCAACATTTATCAAAAAAACAAATGAAACATACAGAGAAAAATAAGGTGATAAGGAAGCCAAACAGCTGCACACATAGCATTAGAGAGTTTGTTTTTTAAACTGATCTCCACAACCCTATTCTGCTATTATTTTTATGTAAGCAATCCAAGCTCTGTAGTTTCTGTCGGAAATGAGTGGGATCCAAATGAGGGGAAATCAATCTTGGGCAGGATCTTTCTTAATACCAAAAAATTTGTGATTCACTGGTCTATACTATTTCCACTCTAAAGCAGTTCACAGAACATCTCATTTGGAATTGTTCTGCTTTAATGGCCCCAAACTTCGATTCATTGTCTTGGCATTCAAACCCTTGGTGCATTTGATATAAAGCAGAAATCCCTGGTAAATGAGACTTAAATAGATAGAGACAGTTAGAAGACTTAGTATTTCCATGAGCCATTACATCAAAATGCAAACACATGTACACGTAGCAGCCTTGACCAATTTTACTATGTCAGCAGAACTTAACCACAGCTACAGTAGGTGTCTTGCAGCAACCACATCCCAACTGATTCACAAGAGTGAGAGCGATTTAGTAATGAGATCATCCATCATCTCAGATGCACTAAAATGAAAGTGAAGGAAATCTGGACCAGACTGGAGATGAACTACAAGCCAAAATCAATATATTTCCCAATTTCCCATTTCAAATGGTTTGGAATATGACTCATCTACAGGAAACCAAATAGATAGGGCACAGATATATTTTAACTTGCCTTTTTCTAAGGGAAACTGTAGCTGTGGTAATTTATAGGTTAATAAGCAAAGGAGTCCATAGTATTCAGCTGAACAAATAAAATGACTCTTCACTATTGTTTGTTGAAAGGTCACACTAATGAAGGCTCTGATGGTCCCAAGCTCCGTTAAGGGAATACTAATTCAAGGCAGCTGTTCTCCTCTCACAGTAAGTATTAGATAGTTCAGTCCTAAACCCATTTTCTTTGGTTAGATTTTGGTTTGCAAAATAGCTAAGGCCCAGCAAACACTTGATAATGAGGCAAGTAACATCAGGTACCTGCAGAGAGTGCTGCACTGCCATGGTACAGCTCCAGGGGCAGCCACAGGGCTGAGCAACTGGCACTTCATCCTGGTCAGTTGGGCTACTGACACTTGGTCAGATTGCAATAACCTGTATTTTAGCATTTCTACCACACACATTATTCCTCTCTACTTTCTATCATAAGTTAAAATGGCTCTACTTCATCATAAATCTACTCCACAAAACCTCAAGCTTAGTGAAATTGTGTGTAAGAAACTTTGGGAACTTATGGAAGAAAGGATACACTTCATAATCGTATTAAGGTGGTGATTATGAATATCAGAGTCTTTTTTTTTTTCTTCATGAGAGAGCCAAAGCACACTATAGAGCTCTGGACCCTCATGAGGAGTTGACCTTAAATTATCAGAAGTGCAAAATTACTATATATTCAAAACAAAAATTCAGGAGAGTTCTGCACTGCTTTTGTTTAGGGTTGCAAATATTCACGTCAAAGTGGACTCTGAAAGAAAATGTATGCACTGGTGTTGGTGCCTCCAGCTTCTAGCTTGAGAGTTGTCTGAGAATGAAGGATTTTTTGCCAACAATGATAAAACAAATCAGATAGTGTCACTCAAATGACATACATAACACAAAAATATTCACTTTTGAAGAAAGAATAATTATAATCATGTACGGAACACTCAGTATATTTTTTTTTGTAGTAAACAAAGAAGGAAATCTTTTTCATTAATACCTTGTAGTATTTGTGGAAAAAAAAAAAAACCAAAACCAAACCAACAAAACCCACCACATTTGTACTGGTAAAATGGAAGCCTGAATATTCCATTCCCAGTTTTCCTAATGAAACCAAGACCATTCCATTGAAATCCAGACATACACTGATGTGAGAAGCCACCTATGGATTAGGAAGCAGGAAGTGTAGTGTTATCCTATGTAGCAAAGGAAAACAAAGAAATGCGAGGCATCCAAATTAAATATCAGGGGAAACCTAGGGAGGCAGAACACGACTGCCTACACTAGGATGAAATCTGGAAGGAAGGCACTGTAACAATACTAAGATGGCTAAACAAGTCCTAGGATCTAGAGACCACAGACAGAATTTTTAAACTCACACAGCAGATCCCTGCAGGTCAACAGATGTATAGCAATAAATGAAAAGGTGAAACTACCGTAATGTCATACTTAGACCTCACAGCTCAGTTATCCTTTGCTTTGGGCCAATTCTCCACAACAGCTTAAGTCTGGGTCCCAAATCAAATCATTATATTCCCAGAACACATGGAATTTGAGGTAGTCTCTCCAGTTGAGAAGTTACAGGGTCGGTACTGCACAGACTTCCCATAACTATTCATCAAGCCAAATATATGCACAGTAGAGGCAACAGAGGCCTTAGCTCTTTGTAAAGGGTCATGCTGCAATCTGTCAGCAAATCAAGTACTGTTACGGAAAGGAGGATTAAGATCGTCCACCTAAAGGTATGTGACTTGGCAGAAGCTGGTTTAGCAGTTTGCATGTCTATAATGGCTGAAAACCCTTTTAAGACCCTTGTGGTTAAAACCTCTCACCTGCTTGACTTCAGCCTGTAGGTGCCGGAGCTGTAGGCACTGCTCTAACCTCTTGTGAGTTTGGTCAGCATTAAGCTCCAGCTCATGCTGTTTCTCATGAAGGAATTCCAGCAGTTCTTGAACCTGTGTTGCAAGATCAATGTCTTTTTCACAGATGAGCTCAATGCCTGCAAAATGCAGAGAGAGAGATCATTGCACTTACTTGACATTTCAGTTGTTGCGGAAATGTAAGCTTCAAAATTTTTTGCCACCCAACACACTGATTTGCAATTCTCTGAGTAATTCTTTCTCATGAAACTCCCTCACATGTAATATTTGGCTTTCCCAGTTTCCTATTCTGCATCACTACGTTTTTCTACAAAGTACTGTTTCTCTGGTGATCATTGCTCATCTCAGCCATCAGCATCTGGCTTATAGGACATGATTTAAACACAGCCTTGCTCGAAAACTTGCATGAACATTGGACAGAGAACAAAAGACAGAAAACCCCCCTCCCTTTCATACAGTAATTAGCTTATACTTCAGAAACGCATGTTGAAAAGAACTTAGAAGAGAAAAAGAATGAGGGAGAAAATAGAAAAGTGAATTAAAGGAAGCAAACTCTGGTCTCCAGATCTATAGTAGTTCTACAAGTATGTGGAACTCCACAGTGCACACTTGTTTTTCATGTAGGCGCTTTAGAGGATCGTTAACAACAATTTAGTTTAAACCAACCTATAATTCATTCAGAATTATGCCACAGACTGACTTTCATCCAATCCTCACATACCAGAGAGCAAAGGTGGCTTAGTACCACGTTCCCCATCCCTTGCATCCTGCATGACATTGATAAAGCCCTGACTGACCTGGTCTGATTTCATAGCTGAGCCTGACTTGATCAGGAGGTTGAAATAAAGACCTCCTGAGTCCCTTCCTACCTCCTGAATTTTCTTATGACCCTGCGAGCCTCGTGTGTAGTGGTTACATGAAATAAAACACAGAGCTTCACATCTTCGTTCGTTATTACACTGGTGTGATAGTGTTGCTGGGTATGCTACCAGTGTAATTGTGAATGTTTGTCCTGGAGGAAATATGATGTCTTCCCATGTTACTGTAATTCCTGTGATTAAAAATTAATAAAGACTCAACTCTTCCCTTATTGAGGTCTGCTGGAATTTTGCCATTGGCCTCAATACAGGGAGGATCAGGAACCTAATATAAAAATAATCAGGTTCCAGTAATGCTGAGAAAACACTATACTTTTCTCCAAAGCCATTTGATTTCATGGAATAATAGGACATTAAAAAAGAAATATGTTAATTAGAAGCTCCTGTATAAAACGCTTAGACGCTATTTTTAAAGCCCATTTAGAAAGATGCCTTTTCTTCCCCCTTTACCCTCCTTAGAGACTTGTGACTTTCATTCTCAGAGTGATGTCTACAGAGGACAGTACACAAAATAAATATGACCTTATGATTGACCCTATCCCCTTTTTCCTGACTTCTGGTTTTATCAGAAAAAGTACATAGGAATGCAAGTGATTGGCTTATTCCCTTTCCCAGCCAAAACAAAACAGTTTCTTCATTACCAAATAAAGTGGCTTCCCATTTAGAACTGGAAATTTAACACATGCTTCTATGCTTGGAGTGAAGTTCCTTTCAACGGCCAGAAGCCAGGTATTGTTGCTACAATTAGCCTGCATATGGTTCTATATCCTCAGGACATGATGGCTTTTTGTATGCTTGACTTCACCGCACCTATTTGATATTAAATGCATGGTTTTCCTTCATACGCACTCAGCTGGTATGGTTTTGATTGTGCTAACTCATCAGCAGCAACCAGTGAACTGCCTGGGATGCTATCCAAGGGCAGCCCGCACTCCCTGTGATGAATGATCTGCCCTTTCTTGGTTGTCATATGTCACACAGATTTATTCTACAGTGCCAGTGCATGCGGTGAGAGCCCTTATTCTTCTCAAAGATTGGTTTGCAAAATAGAAAGCCTTGTTTTCAGAATAATTTCATACATGTTACCCTTACATTGTATTTTGATAGATAGAAAAGCACAGCTGATTTTCTGACAAACTGAACTTGGTTACCATTTCTTCTAATGTCTCAACCAGTGCAGCAGATATCAAGGGAAGGATAATGAACCAAAAATGTTTTTAAAAAATATTACAGAAAAGAGTACCAAGCCACACTAACTGGCATCCTACAAAACATACATTAATTACACCTGAGCTGTTTGCGATGTGAGATACTATTCAGTGTAAGGAATGGGTATTACTTTTTAATCTGTACAAAGCTGTTTTGAAACTGTTTTGAACCTGTTCTTAGGCTGAACTATTAAAAGCCTGTGACAGGAAAGTTTAGTATCCTCTTCCTTGCACTATAGTTACAACTAACTAAATGACACCACAAAAATAAATTAAATAGATTTGCATTTCCCTTTTAAGCAATGCAACACTGGGAAAAGACATGAATGATGTTAGCTTGACAACCAGGAAACAAAAGAGGTTTGAATTTTCCACATTACAGGTGGGGACTGTATAAATTTCCCCAACACCAGCTTTGCAGTGTATTTCAGGCCTGACAGACAAATTGCTTATAAGACAAAGAGGTAGCTCTGTAAACCATGAGCGACTGCTAACCATGGTGCTCACTATGACAATGAAACTGACAATGCAAATGGACTTTAATAACCAAATCTGTGCAATCAATTAATCAGCTATTAGAGTGTAACTACTTTTAGTACCTAGAACCAGAATGACTAAGGTGCGTATGCTAATCAATTACATGAACATGTCATCACTGCAGCTTGGGTTGAGATGTTAAATCACTGCTGAATTATGATCCTAAACTTTCCACAGGAAACGGATTTCTCAGAAATGACCAAGCTGCCATTTCTGGAAACACCAGGCCCTTTCAACATATCAAGTTAGACATCCAAAAATCAATATCAATTTTTGAGAATATTTGCCCAAATATTTAGCTTTGCTATCAGTCGTAGAGCTACAATCAAACTGAAAGAATAGAAGATAAGTTCACTGAAATAAAAAGCGCTGCCTCATTAAAAAGTCTAGTCTCCTTGAGTATACTGTTATGATACTCTCTAAATGCAAATATGTTTCCTGAAGGACACAGATTTTAGTAAGACATGAAGACAATTTGAAAGTACTGCAAAATTTCTGAAAGTACAACCTGACTTCCAGATCTTACATATCTCCTAATAAAACCAAACATTCCTTTGAAGAATAATTATTCTGCTGGTGAAAACAGGCTAACCCACACCAGGCTCACCCACGTGTGCCGGAGCAGTGGAAACAATCACAGGAACACAGCTCTGAGCCGTATGGAGGTTTGGAAGTACTGGACTTGCACAGATGCCTCGCATGCACGGCTGCCCTGAATATCTGCATAGAGTCTGATATGGTGCACCACAGGACCACTGTATTTATTGTACCAACATGACAATATTCACAGGGATTTCCAGACACTCCACAGCCTGGTAAGAACCACTGCTCCAAACCTGCATCGGACATGCAAAAATCACGGGCAAATGTCTAAAACCTTCCTTTTCTACCTGCACAAGATTTCCAAGTGAAAAAGGCATCATGTGTGGAAAACCCTGGCTGTAATTTTATCTGACAGACTTACTAGGTTAAAAACCTCCGAGTCAAATGCCAGAGTAATCAAAATTGAATCAGTTTCCTCTGTGACATGATAAAAAGAATAAAGCTTAAAGAGAATTATAGGGAGGGGAAGAAACTTGGTCAATTAAGAGTGGCTGGTTAGGGAGAATGTCCCTGAAAAATTACTTTTTTTCTGGCTTTATCTTCTATAGCTACAGCTGAGTTTTGATTGTAGCAATAGTGATGCTGTACAATAGGAAGCAGCAATAGCAGCTGATTTCCCAGAACCCCTGCAAGTCTGCAGCTCTAGCAGTAAGAACAATCATCCCTTAACTTATGCACTGAATGACTATGATACAGGATTCAGGAAGAGGGAGTAAAATTAAATGAATTTTTTATGGAGTATAACTGTCCTTTATTGAAATAAGAAACAGTAGGCTCCCAAGAGCAATCTTTCTCCCTTATTTTGCCATTTTCCCAGCATTTAGCATTCCATGCATGGCAGACATGACCATTACCTTTGATTAACTACCGTTACTCTACATCCTCATGAGGATTCTGCTTCCTTGCCTTTGGGACCAATAGATTTTTATTGGGTGGGTTTCATAGAAAGTGATCTTAGATAATCTAATAAAAATAGTTTAAACATCACTTCATTTAGTTGCTCATCTTTTGTCTACAATCCAAAAGAAGTTCTTGCTAACTTCTTGAGAAACAGAATTTTTTTTTTCCTAAAAATCAGTCACTGAGACTCCTGACTGTGCTCTGCTATGGATCATATTCTTTACCTCCCATGGATTCCTACTCATATTAAGATTCTTCCAGGATGGAGAGGAAAGAAAAAAAAAAGGAAAAAAAGGCATCTTAACTGATGTATCAGGGCAAGTTTTCTATCCCAGAAAGCAAGGGAGCTGAAGCACAGGACCAGGCGTAGTGTGGGCAGTTCTCATAGAAGCTCATGCACATGGTTCACACAATGCACCGGATTGTCTAGTTCACAACATACTCTTGTGGTAGTCCTTAAGCCTCTGCTGAGTGCAGCTTGCCAAATCAGGCTGAACACTCCCAGATTTTTTTAAAGCAGGGTGTCTAGAGGTAGAACACTTGCAGAAGAATAAAACCATAAAAATCCTTTTTATTTGGAAAGTGAAAATTGGGAGGGAAAGAACAGGAATTGCTCTTGCTTTGCACTCTTTCCAGACATTTAAGAAGGTTAAAACACTTCACAAGTAAAATTCATTTCTGGACCTTATGCAGTGATTAATCTGAATTATGATATTCCTTTTCCAAATGCAAAATGCAAGGATACAAAATTCCTGATTCATAGGATGTCTTAGAAATAGGATCCTACTGCTAAGAAGCAGAGTAAAAGTATCAGACAGACTCCCTATCTGCATGAATCAAATCTGTCATTCAAGAGCACATGCCAAAGGGCTATTTTACATCCAGGTTGCTACCTTTAAGTTTCAAGTGCACACTGAAAAGGAAAATTCCAGTATGGTTTACTGTATTCCCTTTTTATACAAAAGAATTCCAGTTAGACCTGGCTGGAAACAAGAGCTGCATTCATGACTGGTTTCAAGGCTCTCATGTTTGAATTCTTCCTGAGAAGGCTCTTGGATAACTAGCTTCTTTTTCCCCTCGCTCTTCTCTCTCTCCCTCGGGCACATCTGCACCCTGAAATGTGGTACAGGGATAAGGTACTCTAGTCTGTGGAGAATGAGCCAGCACATCTGGTCAGTTTGCCTCTCAGTAAAGTCTAGCTGCAGAAAGGTTAACAAGCTTAGGAGTCCACAACAACCGGACTTCAGCCAGACCTGAGGTCTGATCGACCAGCTAAAGTATCTGTACCTCATGACTCCCTACAGTGCTTTTTTTCTGAGTGGTGCAAGGACAAGGATCTACCAGCGTAACTTGTCTTGCCCTCCCCTCTCCATCCACTTCAGAACTGATCTCAAACTCCATCCTGCAGTTGTGAAACTTTCTGAATGAAACTTGAAAGTCAGCTTTATTTCCTCAATGAGTTTCAGTCTCAAAGAAACAGCAAATTTTTACATATAACCCTGAATCAAAGAATTCCCAAAACTTGTGGAAAAGTTCTGGGAGTGGAAAGACAGGTATTGCCCACACTTACTTGCATTAAAAGCTGATGTATTTGGTATTATTGGGGTATTTTTGCTTGGTATGCATTTTGGTGTGTGTTGGGGTGTGTGTGTGTATGGTGTTCTTAGTTTTTTTTTTTTTTTTTCATATAAAATAGAGATCAAATTGTTCTGCTCACCTGAAGCTTGGACCTCCATGATGTACTGGTGTAAATCTTGCCCTTGCTGGATGACTTCAAAGGTCATGTTGTTCATGGCCAACTTCCGCTCAGTGTGACGCTGCAAACGCTGCTCAGCCAGAGTGAGGTCTTCGGTATTGAAATCATTCATTTGCCTCAGCAGATCTTCATTCCAGGCATCTAACTCTGCTGTAACCTTCATGGGCAGAAGACAGACACTACATTCACTCAAGATCAGTGAAAATTCTTACTCTCAAACTATGTTTGGATCATATTTTGACTCTGATCCAGAAACGCCCAAACCACAGCCTCAGTACGCTCTGGATCCTGCCCACTTAATGGTCACACTTAACATTTTGCTTAGGTGATGATCCACAAAAAGATTATCGGTCCAACAAGAAATGTGACGCCTACTTTTTCCCTTACGCATTCCAAAGGGCACTGTAAAAGAAGACCCACTATATTCACACGGATGGTAGAGATAATGTTTCTGAATAAATTCACATTAATTTTTTTTAAGTTAATTTAATTTTAATTAATTTTAAAAGAAATAGTAATGCTTACAGAATTGCAAAACAATTCGTAACACCTGTGACCACATAATCTCAAAATGGCCTGAATGTTTCTAAAAACATTTTGCAACACACTGTATATTACATATTACAGATGGAAATATTATTTATTCTGTCTTCATAGAATTAAAATTATAAGGTGCTTCCTTTAAGCCCTAAAACAGGGATAACTAATACGTATTCAGAATTATTATTGATATAATGCATTGTGAACAGTATCTACCCGTTATTCACAGAAAATGCATCATGAGGCTAAATATTTTATTATGAATTTGTGAGTTAACCCCCACAATATTGCAGCTGCACAGTGAGTCCTATGCTGTGCTTTCATGGACTTACAGTCTTTTATAAAGGTCCTTCTGTTGTCTTCAGTGGACTTGGGAACAGGCCCTGTATAACTTTTTTCTCCTGTGGATCTGAAAGCTTTTACGCTAGGGAATGAATATAAATAATTCACTTTTACAGATGGGGAAAGCACAGCACAGAAACATCATACTCAAGGGCTAGGTGAGTCACCAGTGGAATCACGAGTTGTACCTGGCTCTAACCAAAGACCTACAGTACCTGCTAATAACTCATGGGAACATGCAAAATCTGTTGCTTTCTTTGCTTCCTCATTATAACATGCAGTTGATGATTTTAGCAGTCCATTGACTGTATCTTCTGTATTTTACATTTTAGCCCCCAAATAGCCAACTGGTATCAAAGTCCTCTGTTTTTGCGTGTTCAATTAAAGCAAGATCCATCCTCCACACAAACAGCACAGTCTCACCTCAACCTAGATTCTGCTACTACAGACAAAAAAGAGGGAACATGCTAGCGACAATGAATGAGGGAGGAGGGACGAGGAGGATGGGAATTAAATCATGCATATAGGCTAGTGGTGTGCAGAGCACCTTTTTTTTTTTTAAGTATTTAAGAATTATCAGATAAATGCCTTAATTCTGATTCATAGGTCAATTCCTCATAGCTAGATTCAGGAGAGCTAAAACTAGGTATCTAAATTCCCACTTGTGCATGTTATGATGTAGTGGAAAGTTCTCCATTTCTCACTAAAGGTGCTTTTCAGTGCCTGTGTGCCGTGAGATGCTTAAGTTCCTAAGGAGCCAAGATTCAAAATTTTCTATTCAGTTTTCCTTTCCAGAAAGCATACATTATAGCCAACGCAGGCACGGGAAGACAACCCGAATGCACCGTCTCTCAGTCCTTCTCACATTAGCATGGATGGGAGTACACAGTTTTCAATTAGAAGGGAAAACATAAGCAGTTTTTAGGCTGTTTTATGAGAGAAGCAGAAAAGCAGGTTTACTCAACCAAGAAGCTGGGAACTCAGCTGCAGGGTGAAAGGCAGAGTGTGGACATCCTGAGGGACTTCTATTTTTCTTCAGCTTGTTCAACTGCCCATTCCACTCAATTACCTTTAAATAACAGCTATCTCTACAGTCTCTTTGGCCCCATTCCTGATTCCAGCAGCCTCTGATTCATTCACATGTCATAGCTGGAGTTCCTGGGCTGTGGAGTCTTATTGGCAGATTTAACAGTTATAGAGAAATTGTCAAAGGAGATGCTGGAGAAGGGTTTTACTAGATACATTTGCATTTAGAGACAGATCCTCAGCTAACAGTAATCAGAACTGAGGTGGTCTTGACCTTGTTTCCAACTATGATGGAATGAATTTAGGGTAAACACAGGTTCCTACAGTCATTACAATAACATTTAAAGTTCAATGCAAAGCCCTTTCTGCTCTTTCTAATGGAAATGCATGTGATATAAGTGAATCAGAATAATTTTATTTTTTATGAGCTATTAAAAATATTGTCTGTTTGAATTAATTGTATTGATTGTCAGGCTGCTAAAATATAAGTATTTGAAATTTTGCAAGGATTCACAAAGTAATTCCCAATTTCCTGTGAACATGCCCATGAACGTGTACTCAGGAAGGTGTCTAACAATATTTATAAATGACAGTAATAGAAAAGATTTAAAACAATCAAAGAATGTGTTACATTAGTTTACTTTGACAGTCATGATGATTTGGAGATTCTAATCAAAACAAAATCCCTCCATCCCTTTTATGTCTATGGACGTCACCCCCAGGACTGGAAAATGCAAATCTTTCAGAGGGTTGAACTGTCAGGGAAGTTGATGATGGACATATGAAGGAACCAACAAGTCTTTCCATAGCTACACTGAGATCTAGGACTTCAACAAAACTGCCCAGGTCAACCTCTCTGCTGTGGTGCTGTTTCTCTTGGTAACTTTTCCACTTGGCTGTGGATGGGACACTGAGCAGCATTCCTTTTATCATTCAATCCACAATAATTTCCAGTCCAGCACAGGGAAATGTCTGTTTCTGACTGTACTGCTTTTTGCCCCTCAGGCATGAGTGTCCAAGACAGGTCTCTAACAGAAAAGCATCATCATTCAAGATTTCCTCCCAGGCAGCCAGTGCTCCTCACGCTCATGTCGGCAGCCAGCTCTGACCAGGCTCCCCACAGAGGAGCAGCTGCACCTAAATATTTACCTGTCCTATTAGCCATTGCAAGGCACTGAAGGGCATATGCTCCATTATCCACACTTCCAGTTCAAATCAGTGGTTCCAATTAAAGGGGAAAGGACAGTACAAGAAGTCAGGACATGAGCTAATTGATAAACTCCTCAGGATACAAGGCCAGTCCAGGGGGCTCCATCTCACATTGCCAGGAATGGGAACAGGGGCTAAGAGTGCACCTGAGTGTCTCTGGACAGGTCTGACGGGGCTTGTTAGCCCAGTGTCAGCTCTGCCGGGGCCATGAGCACAGCTACCAGCAAAGGAGAGAAGGAAGCAAGGAGCTAAGTTGCCTCCAAGTGGGGGCTGATGAAGGAGTGACAATCATCCTGTGTGCTAGGTTAGGAGAAGTGAGGAAGGAGTCAGGCACAGTGAGAGGTGGAACATCATCAAATCTCTCAGGCGAAATGTGTACAGGAAGGTTGTGTACATTGCTCTGAGTAACTGAGACAAACAGATGGCTAGAAGGGAATCTAAAGCACATGGAGGCAAGGAAGCAATAGCAGAGCTGTGATAACAATCTAGGTTTCCTGAACCCCAATCTGGTGCCCTATCCCAGAGACCATGCTGCTTTGTATGTCTCATTAAGACATTTCCTTTTCTGTCTGTACAGCCAAGGCCTCAAAATCCCAGAATTTTCTGTACTTCAAACCGGACCATTTGGAAATGGTCCCAGAGTCTGAATTTGAGTCCCTAACTGGTTTGACTTGAGTATAGGGAAAATTATTTCTTTTTCTTCAGGAAGAAGCTGTAATTAGGCAGCTCCGTTAACTACAGAAGTATATTTTTCATGTCTAAAATAGGACTTTGGATGCTTTCACAGACTGGTCAGGCACTGACATCTATGGTGAAACTTGGGCTGCATCAGACAAAAGCATCCTGTCTCCTAAGCTGTGCTAAGAGCCAATTGCACTGGGCCCATGTCAGGAACTGTCTCATAAATGAGGCTTACTTGGCCATGAACTGTTGAATTCCCTTTTAATCCAGAAGAATGGCTGATTAGAGTTTACTCTGTTCATCTGCTAGGTTTTTGTGGAAAGAATTGACAGTGCTTCTTATGTTTATTGACTCCACTTCCCAGTGTTTGTGAGTCTAAATAGACCTCAGCATCCCTTACATGGCCTGAGAGAAGAGAAGCCCTGCCCCAAGAGAAGCCGTAAGCTCTGCTCTGTTCTGCTGTGCCATGAGAGAGAAATCATAAAAAAGCAGAAGGGTCATGAGAGCGACAACAGTGGCAGTGCAGAGGTCTGCATTAGGAAAAGCAGCAGACTTATCCCCAGATGCCCACACTGTTCCAAGGAAAGCTGCACACATGCCTCACTGCCAGCCACACCCCAGCTGACTCCTTGAGAGCATCCATGCTCCTTCCCTGCAGGTCATATAAGTTTGGTGGCCAAGAAACAGCTCCCTGCTACTAAAGGAAGGCCAAGTGACCCCAGAGTAGAGAGAAAGACAAAACAAAACTATTAACTGACAATGAGACCAGAAAGCACATTTCTTCATTCTTCACCTGAAATAAATGCTCCTGCTACCTTTATAATGGAAGGGGAACTAATGCTGGTAGTGAACCCAATTTAGTACTAAATGAGATACGTGAGATGTCCTTACCAGAGCAGCGGAGGCAGCGCAAATACTGGGTTTGTGCTGAGCTCCACACTGCTATCACAAAGCTATAGTAGATACACAGACTATGTCAGCCAGGTCTGTTTTTCATGCAGACATAGCAACCGCAGTCTAGACCACATAGTCTTTAGGCAGGAATCCTCCTAAAGCAGCAACTTAATATACCCAAAATCCCACTGCTGCAATACTGCTGCATTTGCCACTTCCTGGATTGATTTTGTTGCAACACCACCAGATAACATGACCAAAGGGAGAGAGACATGTTCGTCTTCAATCCTGGAGAAAGAGGAAAGGTATACGGAAGAGGTACGCAAGGGAAAAGTAATAGCAGTAATAACAGCAGTAGCAGTCCGGCCAACTCATGCCTACGTTGGAGCCTACTTGTGGATTAGGCCAAGAAGCCTACTGGAGCTGCAGCAGCAGCTGTGCAGGCAATTGTACGTCTGCAATAATTTCATATCTAAGTCCTAAGTATCTTTTTTTGATGATGCTGCTGAGATTTTCTACAAAATGGTGCTGCTGAGCCTTGAATGCTGCTTGCTTGGCTTTAATTCAGTGTTTGACATCTAAAGTCGTCTTATTTAACGCCAACCAGAAAATTTTGTTTGCCAATTGAAGGAGGTGGAGAGGGAAAAGGAGGAATCAAGTGAAAGAAAATAAATGTTATATGGTGAATGAATCACATAAGAGCTGATACTTTGAAGTATGGGCTGAGGAAGGGCATATAAGGAGGTGGGAAAGAAAGTTCTATCCTGGGAGCAGAAGCTACCAACACAAAGAGAGTGGGCTCACAAGAGGGATCTGAAAAGGAGTGAAGACACTTTGGGAGAACACGCAAATGTAGGAGGCAGGTTGCAATAAAAATGATGGTGCAAGTAGGAGGAGGAGCAAAGGTGAGAAGAGTGGGTAGAGCATGGGGATGAAGCAGGATGGGAAGTACAGTCACACAGGCACAGGGCAGATCTGTACCAAGCTCAGAATAAAAAGGGAATATCTACCTCATTTCAAGAGGAATAATAATTAAAAAAAAGTGGCAGCCATACAGCTAGGATGAACAGAGAGCGAGGACAGATGAGATGAGAGGGGAGATAAAATCCAGGAAGGAATCAAAAAAGGTAATTCTGACTTTTGGATGCTGAGGGAGTGTCTGTGGGTGCAGAAAGAAAGGGGTTATAATAGAGTAGGGGACACCAGATCTCTAAAACACACACTAGAGATTGAGCACCAGGGATGCCAGGGGCAACAGCACTTGGCTCTGCTTCAGTGTTCAGAGAAGGCTGGAAGAGCAGAGAACTGGATGTGACAGTATAAGCAGATCTCCAAGCAGCCTAATACTGAAGGTGTATGATAGAGGAGATGTAGGTAGGAAAGGGTGAATGAAACTGTCATTTCCACAGATCATGTAAGCAGAAAGTTTGTTGTTCCTCTTTTTCAGGCCTCGGTTTGGGCTGACACCATGCAGTATGACAATACTGTCACCAATTTTTTTAACAACAGACAGGGAAGCCACACTGGCTTAGTGGGGACATAGGCCACTGGAGTGTGAAAAGGCTGTCACAGTGATGATTCTGCTCCAGTGCTTTTGGCTCCTGAGTCCCCAAAATATCAAGAGAAACAATGGAATTCAGCTCCAAAAAACCAGGTGCCCAGGGCAGCTCAGTGCTTGCCTTTCCTTAAAATGAAGTGATGTGCAGTTTGAAAACTAAAGCTAAAAGCTTACTAAGCATGAGACATTACAGGATTCCAGCTTATGAACAGAAGATGCTGAAATTTTTCTAACCATTCCCCTTCTTTCAAATGTATCTCAAGATCTCCATTACGCTTATCTTATTTCTGATAAAGAAGCTCACATCTCTGTGTCAGCTGTAAGTCAGTGAGGGGCTATAAAACATCTTGTACCTTCACACAGATATCTAATTCACTTGAAAGATTCTGCTAATTTATAAACCTGGAATGGGAAACTCAAGTGAGTTGTAAATAACAATGATGTAAACTACTGTGAAAGCTGGTTCCTGCTCCCTTCTCAACTCATGCTCAGGGATGGATGCAAACAGCTAGAACAGCCAGCAAGTGAAATCAAGGCTGAAAAATTTAATTAGCAGGTGAAATGGAGCCAAAGAGATTGAATGCTGGAAAATTAGATATCCAGCAGGTGAAGATTTTCGTGATCATGGGGCTCTCTGAAAGATAACAAACAGCATACAAGATTAAATTTATATTGCACAGTGGCAACACCCATGATCCCTTCCAGGACTATGTCTTGGCCAAGGAACTATGTTGCTCTAGGACTTCAGCACCTGAGCCTATGAACCAGCCTTGCGCAGATCCATATGCATTGCAGGAAACAAAACAACACACACAAGGGAAGGAGTTGGGCAGCTCTGGGAAAGGGAGAGGGAAATTTCTTTGGAGGTAACCAATAAGTGTTGCCAGACCGGTATTGGCTGAGACCGTTCCTGTTCTCAGTCACCGAGTTCTATAGAGGCCTACAGGTGAATTTGATCATCTCCCTACAAAAGATATAAAGAAAAAGTATGCAGAATGACTCTGGATGGCAGCAAATTTTTTAGGGCTTGCAACTCAGCGCATTTTACCATTTGTTTCTTATGCATTTACTCAGCATTTTACATTATACTAGCATTCACTCAAATAATGGTTAATAACCCTTTAAATGACTCTTTCCGAAGCAAGGGACAAAGTATGTTTGACAGATTTTACTGAGGATATAACTCTGGAATAAGACTGTGCTTCATATATATAACGTGCTCAGTATGGTGCCAGCACTAATGTCTGCCAGCTATCGTCCCTTGAGTCTTACACCCTATTTCCTCATAGTGGATCAGCTACCACATTCACATTGCACGAAATCTCCTGAGTTACTTGGTTGGCTGCACGAACTCAATTCAAGTCTGTATCATATAGAAAGACCAACCATATAATCCTAATGATCCCATCTCATCCTGAAATGAGCAATGACTTGGTAAAGGAATAAAACGTATCAGGCATCAAAGTTAGACACGTTTCCTAAATAAAGAATGGGTTGTCATTTTATGGTTTTAAAACCTAAGGCAGAATAGCCTCCCATAGGGATAGCTAGGCTCTCTCATGTTTCTGTTATGTCTGTTTCCAGGTGTTGTCATAGTTTGGATTTCATAATTTACCCCAAGAACTCAGAATGTAAATATCAGTCAATAAAATGAGATTAAGGCAAGAAGGAGCAGGCAGCACATGCTATGTGCCTGTGGGTTTGTATCCAAATTTGCATCTGCCAAACTTGCCTTGACTCAAGTACAACATGAAAGCTGCCTGTGCGGCTTAGAAGTCCTTAGAAATCCTAAATGAACGCAGCTGGCCTGCCCTGCCAAAGAAATAGGCAGGTTGCTTCTCTTTACATAAAATACTTTTCCTGAAGATGAAATGAACCAATAGTTGGCAGATTTCACTGAAGTACAAGAAAAGGTCCAATAATGTCTAAATAGATGGAAGTTAGTGTTGCTTGTGCAGTAATCATTAATTCTGAAGTCTGCTTGGACTCCAAACCTCTGTCAAGAAGAGCAGATTACAGAAAAGCTCAAAAACCAAGAGGGCTCAAAGCAGATGGGTACACTGCAAGTTTAGGAAGGAGTGCCAAAGGAAAGGGTTATCGGATCTGTGGCATGGATTTAAATATCTGGGGAGAACAGTAAAAGCAGGAAAGTTTCCAAAGAACAAGTGACAGTCAGACACTTTCTAAATAAAACTAAACGCCGATCATTCGATTGTCTTTTGAGAGTTTGAAAAATACCTAATACTTTCTGTTTGCATTATTAATTAGAAAGGAGAGAGAGAGAAAGTAGTAGGGAAACTGAACAGAATCAAAAATGTTTGGTACCAAAAATGGATGGAAAGAGACAACACGAGATGTAATTATTCCCTGAGACTGAGCTCTAATGCACAGCCTTCCCTAAAGCTCCTGGGAGCAGATGGTCTCCCACAGCTGCATCCCTCTGACTTCCAATGGCAAGATGCAAGTTCTTCCTCTCAGCAGAGCTCCCAGGGAAAGGTCCTCATCATAAGGGATTCCCTGGAGCACAAGAACCCAAGAACCAAGGGTGAGAACACAAACCTGAAGGGGAAAAATGGGAAACTCAATGCTTGACAAGACAGAAGCAGCAACAAGGACAAAGGTACTCAAGTGTGGGAGGTGGAGGGCCCACTTTTTGCAGACAGTTTGTGTGAGTGCAGGAAGGAGAGAGATTAACATGGCTGCAGCAGGTTAGGAATGTGTTCAATACGGCACTGTTCTTTGGACAGATGGAAGGGGGCTTATCTAGACTAGAAAAGGAGAAATTCATTCGACAATCATACTGGTACACATTATTTCACTATTCTTAATCTATGCAGGATCTAGGCTATTATGGAAAATTAAAACCTAAATACATTTCCAGTCATAGCTCAAGCTGCTTGTCTTTAGTAGAAAAAAATGCTTAATTTCCTGTTTTTAAATTTCATCATCTTTTTCCCTTAAAAGCTTGGAATAGTCAACCATCAGAAATACTACATGCTTTTTCATTATGGTAATGAAAACATCTTTTTGCTTTTCCACAACGGCATGAGATAATTTCGTTAATTTTGATACTAGTTTCCTACTGATTTGGAATCTTTATTATACGGCTGAGGTAACTGACTGCAGTCTACTTTCTAAGGATCATTATTGTGTCAATTTGAGCCAATTCAGCTGTTGTTTGAAATGCACAGCATACATGTGTCGTTTAATGTTTTATTTCAAATTGCCTTTCTTTTTATTATCCATCAAACTGTTTTTCTTGTTTAAGCACTAAATGCACTTATAAAATTTAAGATACTGACCTGGATATATTTTTCATTGTATGTTCAGTTATAAATTAAATGTCATAATTATTCAAAAATAAAAAACATGTTTCAGAAGGAGGGAGCTTTCTAAATAAAATCATCTGCCCATAGACTCCCTATGAAACATGTTCTCAGATTTCCTTGTAATATTAATCTTGCAGAGGGAATTCAGATGTTCTTATGATAAAAAATAGCAAATCTACAGTGACAACTACGTGGTGATTTTCTTTAAAATCCTTTCTAACTAATATGATTTTAGAAGATTCTGGAGCACATTTCCAATTTTAAATATCTTTAATGTATCACAGCCACTCCGAATGTGTCTGTGAATACACAGAAGTAGGATTCATGCAGAAACAAACAGAGGGATCCACACAGTATTCCCATCTCTGGCAGCACATATGGAGGGGAATAGGATAAGCCATATCACCTCCTGATGCCTCAGTTGCCCCATCAGTAAAACAATTCATGGTGGTAACAGCCTTTGAGATCTGTGGTAGAAAGAATATGTACAAAGAAAATGAACTTGAAAACAATTTTTTTTTCTTTTTTTTAAGATTGTTACTTAAATGAGCATAATTCTAGGTTCAGAGCTAGAATTTGCAGTGAAACAGGCTGAGATCTTAACAAATTACTCACATGGGTTCACCATATACTGCCTACAGACACATTTGGATGTTCCAGAAGCACATACTGTTTTTATTTTTTTTTTTTTTTTTCTTCATTTTTGAAAATGCAGGTGCCATGTATAGGTATGTACAAGTAAATGCATTCACACCCCATTTATATCTTTAGAGTAAAAGTCTCAGTTATTCAATGTTTGCCACACCGCTGTAACAAAATATCTTCTATTTAAATATAGGATATACTACAGTTACTGCAGGCTCCTGAATTTTAAATGTAGTATTCTTAAGGCAAAATATGTTATGTGACATGAAATACATACATTTATACATATACGCATATATTCAAAGAATACTGTCTCTCACTATCAGGCAGGCTGTATATAACTGGTAATTAAAAGGAAACTGTTCTAATTTACATAAATAACAAGCACTGTAGAACAGACTTCAGTACAATACTTAACTATTGCAGTTAGGTACAACAGGAAAGATGAGACACTCCTCACTGATTTTTATCTCTGGGATCTAATTATTGATCAAGACACCTAAAAACCTCTGTTTCCAGCCTTTTATTCCACTATAATTTATCATGCCATGTCTTAAAATAAATACTCAAAGTATAACACAGTATTCTAAAGCTCCCATTAATTACCAGTACCCATCCTGAGATTACATACAGATTTACCAGCAATATCTTCAGGAATATATCATCATAACACTTTTAAAGGTTATCCATGAACTGAACAAGCACCAGTGGGATACAGTAGGAGGAACATACCCCAGAAGGGACATAAGCACTGTCACATGGCTTTCATGGATTTTGTGAACAAGTTCATTTACATGCTGTTCCTTTTGCATCATGTCCTATCAGAAATACAGCAAGTAATTAAAAAGACTCCAGCAAATCTAATTAAAGTGTCTCTGTCCAAAATACCTCAATTACTAATATTTTGATGAGTTTTCTATCCAGTGCTTTTGATTTCAAAACAGAAGTACAAAACAGAACTGAGAGATCTTTTTTGCATGAGGACGTAAAAATATGCTTTACCTTTCCCTTCTTTCTTTTTAAATAAAACCACTGTGATGCTTAAAAAGACCATCTTTTAAATATCCTTTCCTTTCATATATAACATGTTTGTTCACTTCAGTGGTTTAAAGCCAAACATATACCTGTATGCATCTATGTTTGCATCTGAAGACACAAACCTCACTAATAAGTGATACAGAACTTTCAAATCCCTGAGTGACTACTGTCAGTAAAGAGTTATAACAGGGCATCTTATAAAGCTTCTCTGCAAAGCAGGCAGATTCTCAGCCTAGTCAGTTAAGCAGACATGAATCTATTTCAGTGCATTCTAGCAGTATATCCTAAAGCACATTTTTAGCTTCAACATGCTGAATTTAAAACGTGGTTGTAACTGTGTCGCTTCCTCACTGGACAGCTGAGCACAAACAGCACCAGGTGTATCCTAACACAGTACGTTTACACATACACCCTCTCCCACAGCTCAACCTTTCTCAGGTCATACAGCCAGCTCTTACCTCAATGGTGTACTGTTCAAAAATCCGGAGCTGAAGGAAAATGTCTAGCTTAATCTTCCTCTCATGGAAGAGCTCTTCCATCTGTACCTGGGCCTCGTCAAGCTGCTGAAGGACAGATTCAATGTGGCTGATGGAGCTATTGTGTGGAGTCTTATTGTTGGAAACAGCAGAGTCCCTGTAGCAAGGCAGAGAGCATGGTTAAAGCTGAGCTTTAAGGCAGGCAAAAGAGCAAGAACTACACATCTGTGATTCTGCATGCTGCTGAGAGCAAACCCAAGCACAAAGGGCTGAGGGAAGGTGTATGCAACACTCATCTCTTCTACTCACTGAAATCCTGCAGCCCCTGAGCTCACATAAAGTTTGAATAAGGGGATCATCCTTTCTTGTGTCATGACACTGCGACCTTACATGCTTGGGAGGGGAGGAGAAGAGAATGACACATCAATCTCAATGGGTCTTTTGATAAGACTGGCTGGCAATCACCTTTAATCCTACAGAGTGACCTGCTCCAGCCTACACTCACACCACGCTCTGAGGTGCTATTTAGCCACCTGGACCTTTACAAGTTAATTTTCTGAATTTGCTGTACTCCCTACTAATTGAATCAGAATTACCAGCGTTTTAGACCAAAGTGCAGTTATGCCTTGATTTCCCCTGGATTACATAGTACAGCAACAGATGCAGAACACAGTGCAAAAAAACTCAGCTGAAGAAAAACACCTTTAAAACACTGTAAAAGACAGACTCTGACTTGTCTTTTCACTAGGGTGAGTGAAAAGAGACATGCCTGTGACAGGTCAGATACTGCTCCATCTACACCTTCCATATACAGGCAATAGAAGGGAGCTAGCCTTTTAACTGGTGGGCTAGGACCAAGGGGAAGCTTGCTGTACCTGAAACAAGTCTTAGCATGGGCACAGGACAGTCCTGACAGTTTCTTTTCTATTTGTGCTCTCACATATATTAATAGGCTCACCTACAGTCTGTTACACCCTCAGTAAATTTTTTTCAGTGAGTGCTTTATGGATAAAGAGCCTTTGCCGACATAAAGAGCTGAAATTTATCCTTGAATGTGCCACACAATTTTAAGAAACAGAAAGAAAACTCTGAAGCTATAATTTACTCTTCATTTTGGTACTTCAGCTAAACCAAGATTTAGATGCAATGTTTTCCTCTGTCATTCCCGCTCAAAGGCATGTGATAGCAGCTGCATTATTTGTCATACTTAAACTAAGCCAACTGAAAACCGTATCGAATACACTGTTGGAAAGACCTGTGCACTGGTAGGATAACAGGATGAAGTGAGTAAGCCAGCAGGTCTTACCATCAATATTTACTATCAGTCTCCAGTTCTGTCTTGGAGAAGATGAGGGGTACAATTACAAATCCAACAGCACATACTGGACTATTGGTGCATCAACAAACTCCCACTTGTGCAGTGGACTAACTGGCTGACAATATTGGAAGACAAGTGAGATGTCAGGTAAAGCTGCCAGGTCACCTCATTGTCCCACAGGGAAGAAATGTGGCTGGGAGATGCTCTTCTGGCCACCTAACCTGGACTGCTGAGCAGAGGTGCCCGCAGAGTCTCCCCACTGTGGAAGAGTGCTAGCGTGTTCCCAGTTTTTAGGTTTTTATTTCCCTTTTCTGGGTTGAATTTTCCCGCCATAAACACCTAGCAAAGCATTTGTAGTTTTCTACAGAACTTGACTGAAATGCCTGTGCTTTGCTCTTTGCAAATTATCATCACGTAGGGTCAGATCAAAACCATGTACAGTCAGCTCAAGTGTTAACTGAACACTGCCAGCGAGCATAACTGAGGAAAAAAAAAAAAGTATAATCTTTTACAGATGCTTTAAATTGAAACTAGACACTGACACACAAAGTCACTTTAGGTAAGTTTAAAACACAGCTTTGAGGTTCTAAGGCAACAAAACACACACACATTATTCTGTGTCTTGAAGGAACAGAACAAGCATCTGCCTGAACATCTGAAGCCTAGGAATAACATTAAAAATACAGAATACTATTAACTGCATAGTAGCTGCTCTTTGGATGTGTTTCACCCCTTCTTCCTCAAATACATTTTTTGATACACTGAACTTCAGATGCTCCAGCATTATTCTGAAGCAAATACTACCAACTTTTCCCGTGCTTATAAGGGAATATTACACCAATATTACTCTCTCCAGGTGACAGGGTTTCTGCCCCACTCTGTCAGTCTTGTGTTTTTGCCTTCTTGGTGACCACAAGGTCTCTCTCCACCTCAGAGCTGTACAGAGGAAGGATGAATGAAGATAACAAGGTGAGGTTTTGAAACTGCAGCTTAATCTGAGGCCACATGCAATCAAGTTCTGTTTTCTTCAGTCAGCACGTGTCTTCTATAAAAGTACATAAAATATGTCTTCATTCAAATGCAGAATTATTACTATTCACATATTATCTAAATGACTCAATGAATTATGCAAGACTGGAGTTGAATAATCTCTCACGGGATCTAAAGACACACTTGGTTTTAGAAATTCTTTTTCATTAAACATTTCATTCGTCAAATCAAGCCACACTTGCTTTCAGTGGCTGATGCAATACAAAAAATTAAGTGTAATAATCTGGTCTTTTTTCACAGTCTCCTCAGATAAAGCCTTGACAATCCCTGTGTAGTCTGGTTTGAGAGAGATCTCCTTCCAGAAGAAGAAATTTCTGATATTGGATGCTCCCACCACAAGGTTTCTTGCTCTGTCTGGTGATGAGAAATTCTGGGAAAGAATTCATAAAAGATCCTTACTAGTCTCTGAAAGGTTATGAATTAGCATTACAAAATGCGGGGAAATTATTGGAAAAATACAAAATAAACTTCGGAAAACATAAAATTGGGCTTACTGCACTGCAGCTGAATTTGTTCAGAATGAACGTTGTGCTCCTGAAACCACTTTCAGTGCTTTAACTGGGAGAAGGCTTAGTGAAACATACCCATTATCAAAAGCTCATATGCTGAACTACTGTAAAGAAGGCAAGATACATAACTCTTCACTGTCTGGTTTTTTTTTGCCCCTAACATTCCTGTTTTTTCACATCCCATTGGAGCAAGTTGTTGTTTTGCCTTTCACAGATGTGCAGAAATGTTGCCACCAGCAGCAGTCCTAGAAATGCAGTTCAAAAGATTTGCTTCATGATGACTGCTGAGAATGATGATCACCTCAGTAAAACACTGATAAGGAAGAGTGACAAGTGTTTCCAGTGCTAACCATGACATGTTCAGTGTTGCTAGTCAGGCCTGTTTTATTCCTGATAGGCATGGTCTCCTGATGCAGAGTCACTGAAGGCCCTGAAAACCTTCTGTGAAGAGCAGTCCCAGGCATTGTATTTAACTAGTTCAGGCATCTGAGCTTTTCCTAGGCTATCTGGGAGAGACAGAGCGCTATTACACACATTATCTTCTCTAAACTAATATCTTTTCTCTCACAGATAAGGACAAGAAACATAAAATTTTTCAAAGCCCCATTAATTTTATTGCTTTTAACCTGTGCTATGACATGCTTGATAAGAGCAGTTTATTTCATCCTCTTCATTGTTGTAGCATTTGCAATCTTCAGCTATTCTTCATGGCAGGTACAAGGTGATCCACACTGTGAAATGCAATGCTGTGTTAAGGAAAGATTGCAGCAATTCTAATTTTTTTTCCTCTCCTTTCCTTTATCTGTGTTCTTTACTTTTGCCAGCAACCACAAAAGCTGTTAGAGTGGGCACACACAGAGGCGGTTTCATGTTTCTCTTACAAAGTTCTGCTTCACTTTTTGAAAGAGTCCAGGATCACATTACAGACTTTGCCATCAGCCACAGTGCTCAAAACCAACACTTGGATCAGATTTTCTTGACAGTTCAGTTCTGCAAATCTTTGTGCATGTTCAGGGCTTCTGTCCTTTCAGACGACTGCTCTCTGTGTTTAGTCTTAACTTTATCAGAAGCAGGGGATCACTTTGCACAAATACGTTCACCCTGTTCCACCTTCCTCACCGCCCAGCATACAACACCAGACCCCAAACCCAACATTTCTTTGTTAAGTACAGCTGCCACAAAACCTGTCTCGGCCACCCTTACTTTTCAAAGACTGAAACTAAGAGTTGACTAAGTTTTCATTAAAAAAAGCTGAAGTCCCACAAGCCATCTCCCAGTCCACCTCTTCCCCTGCATGACTTTGCAGCCACTACACCAGACTTTCTCCACTAACTGCTATTCATACTGATGCTCCACTGAATTCTCAGCTGCAAATATTTCCCTGGCCGCTCTCCAACTCCACATGATGCTTTCTTACTGACTCAGGTGCAGGCAAAAAGCCTTTAGGCCAATCCCACAGTCAGCTCCAGGACTCCTTCAATACAGATGCTTTCTGCAACCCCACAAACCACCCCACGCTCCACCAGATGGGCCTATACGGGGTCCCTCTCAGTCTCTTCTCCATGGGTGTTCATACTGAAATCATGTTATGCCCACAGGTGGGATGAACAACAAAAAAAATATTGCGACCAGAATTCCACTGCCATTTTTGTGATCTCATAGAAATGCCCTAAACTTTGCAAAAAGTTTCTGTACATAAAGGGAAATTACCGTGCAGTCCTTTGACTCACCTGTTATGGCTGGTCATACATACATTCTTATCTAAAACCCCCTCCTTCCAGCAGCTCACTTACCAAACACAGCAAGTTTCCTTCCTACTTATCTCATCAGCAAAGAGGAATGGATGGATGGAAGGAGCCAGGCTACGTCTAATCCTGATCCTTCCTTTCCAACTCTGATCTTGGCAAGCAATACCACAGCTTGGGTCCCTCACCCTCCGCCCGTGATGCAGGCAAGCCACATACAGCAAGACCAGGAATTCACACAGGCTGTCCTGCATGGCTGCCCAGGGCTGAATGACAGTCAAACCTAGAGAAACCCTTTCAAGTCTCTCTCTTTTTTTCTCCTGATCCAGCAGAGAAGACTCTGCATCCAGGGTGATAGGAAAATGTATAGAGAAAAGCTCAGCACATGACTGCAGTAGAAGACTTAGGGACTCCAGGAGGGTGTTTAAGGTCAGAGCTCCACCAGGGCTCTTCATTATCTACTCTGCTCTAGAGCACCTTAGGCTTTTCCTATTGCAGCTCATGGTTTTCTGCACTTCTCATGTGAGAAATGAAGACATCAGATTAGGAAAGCTCAGGGTGAGGATGATGATGTAGTGCTCTGGGACAGACTCTGGTGAAATGCATAAGACTTGGCAGATTTGCATATTATATATGTATACAGAATGTACACACTATGTATACGTAGATAAGGGCAATCTGTTTCAATACAAAGATCTAAAGAATAAGTGATTTATTGGACTTGGTTTTGAGCTCAGTAACACCACTAAAAAGCAGGAAAACTCCACTGCTGTCAACCAAATTAAAGCCACAGAAAACCATTGTAAATAAGAACAAATGAGAGATCTTACAAGTTTTTTATAAGCTTGTTCTGCAAGCATTTGTTCTACTACACTTACAAACTGAGAAAGCAAAAAAACCCCAACTTCTTGGAGCCAGTCTCTTCATGTATTTTAAATCAGGCAAAATGAGCTGGTTTCATTCATAACGCAAATAGAACTGGCAGTATAAGAGCCTCTTTGACAGTATGAATAAACCCCACATGGACAAAGATAAATAGAAGAGCGCTGCATGCAAAATGGAAGAGTGAAGATTGTTAGACACGTGTATATTTTATTAAGAGGAATATACATCTCCTACATCAGGAGTAAGCATATAAATCATGGGGCCTTGGCTCACAACTATTTAACAATCTTCTAAAAATACCAACTAAAAATATTCACCTGAAACACATTTGTTTCAATTCACTTCACTGTACCTATAAATAATCTCTCTGTCAAACAGGAACCCACGCTGATCCACAGACTACTCTAATCAGTCCACACAAATCACTCCTTGCAATTTCAACAAAATACTCAAAGAATTCCAAGAATCATAAATAAGCAAAGAATTAATAAATTCTCCCAATTAGTCCTAACTTACAGTTCCCTGTTTATGCACACCTAAACCACAGCATACATCAGATTTCTCAACACCTGTCCTCCAGGTGAATGCTTACCTGAGCTGTTGGATTAGATCTTCCCCTTCTTTAATAACATTGAGGGTAGCATCCAAGGTGGCTGTTTGTTGCTGCTGAAATTGCTTGATAAGCTCCTGAACTGCATCCACAGAGTCAGCACAGACATCCTCTAAGAGCTCCTTCTGCAGATCTTCCATCCATGTCCACAGCTGGGAAGGAGGGGAGGGAAATATAAATCAGAGAGGGACTGAGATTTAACCCTTTTGCTCTCTAATTCCAGATCAGTAAGCATTAACTAGGGTTGCATGTTTCACATGAAAACTGACCTAAGGTTTCTAAAAAGAAAAAGATACATTGGTTATAGATTCTGGTTAATGCAATTCCATTTTAAGCAACAAAGTAAAATAAATATAATATCAGGTAATTTTTTTCCAGAATTAAGTTACATTTCAGTTTATTATATGAAAATAACTAATTCAATTATTGTGATTAACTCTTTACACAAGTAACAAATGACAATGCCCTATAGCTGTGATAACCTAACCCTTTCAGGAGCTGTGTGCTATCAGCTGCTATTAATTTCACATGCAGCTGAGCCTGTTGCAGAACAGACCTAAAATCATTGGTATGTCTGTAAGGTACTGGCTGAAGTCTAACTGTGCCTGATCAGCTGTGCCTTCCCAGGCAGAAGGTTTTGTGGAGGGTTTGGGGTTTTGTTTTGGTTTGGTTTGGTTTGGTTTTTTTTTTTTGTGCAGGTTTCTGCCACTTACCCCCCTCCTCAAAATACACCTCTGACTCTGCTTTTTAAGTTGGGGAAAAACCAAAAATAGGACACAGCAATATCACCAATCAATCCCATGCAGATCCATTAACTGTAAATAGTCTTGACTACCAATTTCAAAACAAAAACAAATCATTTGAGTAAGTGCTTAGATGAGACTTTCCAACCAGCTGTTCATCAGCGATCTGGATAGTGGCAGGAAAGCCCCAGCAGCCTCTCGTTGGCTGTAAAGGCTTAAAGCGAACAGAGGTTTCCCCTTTAAGCTTGCTCTGAAAAGTGAGTGTAAAATTGCACCAACTGAGCTGGCAGTCTGCCAGCAAATCCTAATGATTCCACCAGAGAGACTATTTTCTGTGCCATGGCTGCCCCATTAACCCACATTGTGCTGGTATATTCTGCAAGGTAGCAGAGTAGTATAGGAGCGGGGAAAAAACGCGTTGCACCAGTGCACTGGGAAATGTCAAACGATGTGGTGCTGGTGGCAGCGGGGCTGTACTTCTGCCTGCCATTCCAGGGAGCTGCAAAGCAGTTTGTCTCAAAGGGAGCTAGAGGTACACATGAAGCAGACGACAGATGCTGTGTGGGGGTGGCAAAAGAGCTAGTAAAAATGCTCCTGTTGAAAACGAGGCGCAGTGGATCCCCATCCTACAGGATTTCTTCTGAGATTACGCATTCTGCATGGCCACATAAAATGAGAGGAGGAGAGGGATGTCTTAAGCACCAGCTGGCAAGGCTTCTCACAATTAGGGTCCAATCCTAAGGCCAGTCATCAAATGTTACACTATATACATGCTACTAACTTCAAGGATATCACCCTGATCTAAACCAAAATAAGCAAAATCAGCACCTGTCCCAGCATGGCCCACGGTATCAGAAAACGAAGAGCCCAGCTCCCTGTGCTCTGTCCCTACCTCTGCTATTGACTCCTTGCTTGACAGGCTTACAAAAACAAGTTTTAAAACATATGCTTAATTTGAAGGCTTTTCAGTTAGATTTTCAGAGTCAGCTTTGAATATTTTGGGAAAACGCCTCTGTTTATTCATAAATAGCATAATAAGAATGGCCCACCCTACTACTGGCCTAAACAGGAATGTCTTTGCTCAAGTTATTTACATATTTTCACATTCTCAGGAGAAAGGCATGATACAAAAAGGCAACTATTATTAAAAGAAATAAATATAATTTAGTAGTCAGGCTTGTGAAATAAATGAAAGAATGAAAATTTATTTAAAGAACCAAGTACAGAGCTTTTTCATTTGTGACCTGAGGTCCTGGCGCTGAACTTTGGGAAGTCACCATAATGGAAAATGCATTAATACCTTTAATACAAGAATTACATTCAGAATTGTCCTGGTTTTGATCTGATCCCTGCACCTGCTCAAACAGTAGGGACAGCTGGACCGTAACAGGTGAGGACCAGGTTGTTCAGGGATATTACTTGCTCTGCTTATCAGATCTTCAAGTAAGAGAGCACTTTTTAAATACAGAAGAAAAAAATGGCCATGCATATAAATCATCCTTCTGTTTTGAGGTGGGAAAGCCAGTAGTTTTTAAATTTCTTGCTGCTCTTCGTCATATTTCATTTTTCCACTTAAGATAACAAAAAAAGTTCAGGGAACTTCCTTTACAAAAATGAAAGTGAAATTGAGAACTTGCTTCATTGTTAGGAATTCACTGTTTTCTTGAAATTATCATGTTAGAGAGGGCAGAAGAGAAAGTTTCTGACCCCCCACTGCAACTTCAGAAGAAAACCCTGTTTTCAAAAGCGTTTCCAGAACCCAACTTTCAGCAGCAGCCACAAGGATTTGGACATTTGAGATCCTAAGTGACTTTTTGAGTCTGCTTCTAAATCAAAGCAGTTTTGAAATGCTTAAACATAAACTGTACTCTACTCACCTGGAATTGAAACACTCGTTAATTTCAGAGGGCACTCAAATATATTAACTCATATGAGCTTCAGATGTTTCCATTAATGACCTCTGATTGTAAGGATTTGCATAATAAAATCTATCAGAATCTAGGTCATCCTTGATTCAGAGACCTTTAATCCTTTAGACTCCACCAATCTCTGGGAAATAGTAATACAAAGAATCTGTCAATATTAATAAGATTAGGAAGATCTTTCAGGAACAATTTACAGTAGGAACCTGATTCAAAAACCTCAGAGGTTATGTGCTACAACTAACCACCTGAAATAAATTACTACCAAGTCCCACTTGTGAATGCCACAGCAATGAAAAGATGAAGTCCAGAGCCAGAAGAGCTGTTTATCATAAAATAGAAATCATGTCCTTTTTGTCACAACTCAGGAAAATCAGTCCCTTTTAGGGCTTGATGTGTAATTCCAATACAACTATTAAACTGATTTTAAAAAGCCCTGACTATTAAAACACCAAATCACCAGATACCTTGTGCATTTCCTAATTCATACGGTGACATACTCTAAACAGCTAGCTAGCTTAGACTGAGTGAATGGTTTCAATTTTTCATTGAAATTTGACATATTACTCTGGACAACTTTTCTCTCATATTTGCATAAACTGACTTTCTTCTTTTATTCTTAGCACGGGCAAAATTTGTGAGCAGCTGTCCCATTCACACACAGGCTCCAAACTACTGCTAATGTATCACTTGATCCTGTACAGGGAGCATATGTAGCTGCATGCAGACACTTCAAATACTGACACAGTATTTCCACATCCAGCTGTGGTGACTTTTACTAAGCTTGCCAGTGATGCACATGTCCAGAAAAGGAGAAAATCTCTGCATTGTATTACTTAACATGTACCAAACCAAAGATATAGAATCCTGGAAAGCAATGAAGAAATAACCCAAAAATAATTTTTGTGCTTCTTTTGAATTGATCTATGCTTTGGTATGATTAATTGGATATGGAAATACTAACGCATTAGTGGTAAAACCTGAATTAGGTCTGTCAGAGAGATCCAGCCACAAATGTGACTCATGCAAACTACATCTGAAAATGTTATAGTTGTTAGCCACACAGACTAAGTCGCCTTAAGTCTAAGTCGAATACCTAGCCCTAATATGTCTATGCTGAAGGTTCCAGAACTGAGACTTTATTTATCGAGGTAACCATGGCTTTAATCAAGAAAACCAATTATTTTCTGGTTACTGGACCAGTGGAAAAGAATAATGACACCCCCTGCCACTTCTCTTGGGGGAGCATCTGGCACCTCTCATGCATTGTAACAACTTCTGTGTCCTTCTTGTATATAAAACACTGGCAGTTTCCATCCATCCAAGACATAATACAGCTCTTTATTCCCATCTATTCCACCTGATGCAATGCTCTTCATTTTACTCAAGTGCTTAATGAGACCACCTACTGGAGGTTTGAAGAACATCTGTGCCTGTTACCTAGAAGTTAATGCTTCTGACTTAGAGCAAGTGACCCCTTTAAACAAAATTTAAAACCTAAAGAGATTGCTAAGAAAATTTTGCCTGTGTGTTTGGAATAACTATTAAACACTCAGTTTTTATACACTCCTGTTTGCAAATGCCAGAGATGAGTTCTAATCTCCTCAAAACCAGTTTAAAAACACCGAGTAATGAGACCAGTGAAAAGTAAAGAACCAGTCAGTTCAATCCATGAGAATGACCATTGGACATTTTTGCTAGTTGTTCAGAACAAGGACATTAACGGAAACAAGAAACTTTCCAAAGTATATGTTCTACCCCTTTACTATGTCAGAGAAGTGTCACATGTTGCAGAGCAGGCCCCATAAGGATGCTCATGCCAACTCAGTAAAGTGAACATCCATCCCAGCAATGAAGGCTAGAGCAGAATGCAGAAGAATTCAGTGAAATATGGAGACCCTCTTTTCCCACCTGATTTGCACTGCTGCCACTTCATGAGTTGTGACAACAGTGTGCAGAGAACCAAGGGCAGGTTGAGAGAAAAAGCCCAGAACAAACAGAATTGCTTGAGAGACGTTCATCAGGGCTATTTTCCTCTGGTACTATGCCAGGCTTATACAAACCTGTTCTGAGCAGTAACATCTAGCTTTTTCATAATACGCATTAGGAAGTCACATAGACCCCAAGTTCAGGTTAATTTATGGCAGGACTTCAGCCTGTGCTTATGTGTAAGCACCTGTTCAAATGCTGTTATGAATCTGGCTTCACTGCACAGCTTTTAGGAAATTGCCTTTTCTACCTTGATTTCCCAGCACCAACATGGTGGAGATAGTAAAACTTTTCAGCACAATTAACCTTCGTCAGCTGATCTTTATTCACACTTAGGATGCATCCAGTGCTGCTTCAGCTGAAAGAACTGATGGTTGTTATGATTGGAAGCATATTTCAACATTTTCCAAAGTCACATTCAAGGTCTCATGGAAATGTCAAACAGAAACATAGAACACAATGTGTGTAATGATGAGCTGTAACGTGACCGCATGCCACCAGCAGAGCGGCACACAATGACAGCATACCTAATAAAATGTGGCAAGATGGGATGTGACCAGACACTATATAAGAAATGCCACAATATATGACTTCCACGGTAAGATACAGCTGATGAGACACCCTGCTGCAAAAACTAACATTGTCAGATACCACCAAACTGGTTGGGAAGAAACGACGAGTGGAAAGAGAGGGAACATTCTGTGAAAAAACCCAGCTGATCTCTTCCTAACCTCTTTCTTGCTTTTTCCCTTTTCCTTGCCAATTTCTTGACATTCATCTTCGGTTGGGCTGCATCTGGTGCTTCTGTATGCTGACGCTTTTTAATTAGTAACCTTGCCTATGGCAAAAGGATTTGCAATGCCTAAACATGTGATGCTTTTTCCAAGTCCTGCATGGACCAGATTGATATAGCACAAAATAATCTTCTCCCAAGGGAAACACGATTTGGGTAGCTACACTTACATCAGGGAGTGTGTTGATCCCCAGCCCAAGGTCATGTAAATGTAATTCAGGGACTACTCACTTTAGGAGACAAAGTTGGCTTATAACTGACGATTCAGATGTACGTGTCCTGTGCTACTGCTACCATCATGAATTGCAAAAGCATGTTCCTCTTCTAGTATAATTTTAATGTAAGTTATTTGTAATTATGAATTTGGGTGTAATTAACTGCAGTAATTGTACTAAGTAAATCAAATTCTGCACTTGATCATACTGATAGTAGGCTTGGATAAGTTCTTCCTACATCAAGAGAGTCACTCAGATTTACACCAGTGTAATACAGTACAATTTGGTGCAGGAGGAGCTTTCTATAGCTGTAAAATATACACTACAAATTCAGCAATTTACTTAAATAAATGCAGGTACCATTACATTTTCCCCTAAATTGATTGCTGGTTCTGAATGTTTCATTACTTCTCAAATAGGAGTTTCACTGCACTACCTCTTCCCTCTGTGTTTTTTCCAGTGATGGGCCATATAACTTGCAGTCTTACCCTGATCTGCTTCTCTGAGCCTTTTGTGCAACTTTGTGCACTACGCCCCAGGAATCTCAGAAATAAATTACCTGTGACAATTCTGAATCATTCTGAAGTTTGCTAAGGATTAAATAAACTGTGGGACCTTCCTCTAACCAGTCTTCTTGGATCCATCAACTTGAACCACTACACTGACACCAACCATTTTAAACTAGCTGTGTAGGCTCCATTGCATATGTGTCTTTTGAGAGACGAGTGAATTACAGGAGTGTCCCTCTATGGCTTTGATGAAGATTTACTCAATATGCAAATTATCACAGGCACTAGCTGCTGTAGCTGTACGCTTCTACGGGAGAACTTATCTTGGGCCGCATATCTCCGGGACACAGGGCTCTACCCACCCTGGGGACAGTGATGCACAGACATCAATATGATGGATACAAAATGTCTGTTTATTTAGCTGCGTCACACGCTTATATAGCTCTTGCGCTTCCTGTTCCTGCCACTCCTATGGGGAGGAGTCTATCTTTCCGTCACATCCCGTGATCTTCCGGTTGCCGATCCCTGTCTATTCCCCTACAAGCTGCCCACTCTGTTGCTTTCGTACACAACAGTAAAAAGCTGCAAGCCCACACACTGGAACTGGGAGAAGCTCATCTTCCTCAGCTTCAGGAAATTGGGAAAATGGGCTATAATATAACAAATAACTTTATGAGACTTGGCACATCCTAGTTAAAGGTGCTTATAAAACACCCTTCTAGCTGCAGCATGAACCACTGTGGAGTGCAAGGCACACAGGCTGGCGATCCATCTCCGTAACACACAAAACACATGTAAGGGCCCTCAAAAGCCAAAGATATTTGAGTGAACCCAAGCAGTCAGTCAAAATGCTGGTGAATGGCCTGAAGAATGCGGATAGCAAAGTGTGAACTTAAATCCAATCCATAGGAATAAGGATTCCTATGCTATGCTATTCCTATGGCTAGCTCATGGCAGAATGATGGAAAGTACTTCTTTTCCATGCACCTGCCCTTGCTCTGCTGCATGTTCAACTTCCTGAGATTTGGTCTATATGGCTGCATTTGCAAATATTTTCTTCTTATTACCTTGATTCTGTCTCATATTTTTTTTTGACATCACAGATGGCAGCATTTTATTCACTAGTGGTCTGGCTGTGCTTCAAACTCCCCTGCTCAAGAGCGCGATGTGCTGCCAGGATACCACAGCTCTCTCCATTCCCAGCTTCTTAATCCTTCATGAAAAAAAACTTGCTTCTAGACAAAAAATGGACGGGAAAGAGGGGCACCCTGCACCACCCCAGCTGTCCTGGTTCCTCAGTCCCAGATCTTTGGTAGCTTTACAGACAAGATTTAACTCTGCAAAGAAACCACCAACATGAATGACTGGTGAATGCTTGCATTTTGGTCAGAGCCACAGTGTATGCTCTGGAGTTGGAAAGGGATTTGTTCTTATTTTGCTGCTTCATGGTAGTAAATTGCTGATAACCCAGAGTGAACTTTTAACATAGGTCACACAAAAATAACACTTGGTAGACCAGCAGAGCCCTCTCTACAGCCCCAGTTATCAGAACAATAACAGTAAGCTGGCAACGTATCTGTCTTCTCCAAGGAATCTGCCATCCCAGGCAAAGGACTGCACGTTACCTGTATCTGCAGCTCTTGCAGTTCACTTCTCCCACATCCTCTCTCTGCTCTCTGCCTGCAAATCCACCTCTGATGGGAATATCAGAATGTTTACGAACTGAACACTTACTTTTTTTAAAAAAATCAGCATTTACTTAATCCCTTATAAAAAGCATTTGCTTTTTTCACCCCCTTGTCTTGTGATTTCTCTGCTTATAACACTCCCCCCATAAGACTACACTGATTCAGCTCCCAGCAAAAACGACATTCATACTTGTGAGAGGCATAAATTTAAGGTTTGATGTTTCACAGCCCTGCAGTCAGAGGAGGGGGAGATATTTTCAAAGTCTGATTTTGTATGCTGCTTTGCATATATTTCAGCTGTTCGTCTTATCCCATTGAAGGAACAAAATTTCTAGCTTTTGAGCAAAGCACGTGGTGTTTTGTTCTAACCCTGAAAAGTGCTAGGATGTGAAATGGACAGTCAGTGAATATTTTATGTGGAGAAGCTGGGTTGGTCATTTTAGTGTTTTATGCTTTCATTTTTTTTAGATCTGGCTGTAATATGAGAAAAGGAAATAAAACACTGTCCAGGACAGGAGTATTGTACAAGTGTTTAAGACAAATATTTTGTGGTAGACATCTTCAGAGATCAAGACCTTTTCAGGACTTTTAGAAGCTGCCAGCGAGTGGAACTGCTAAACTGATTATCCCCTCCATCGCAAGTCTCTATTATCTATGGGTGATTACTCTGAAATGTCAATATTAACAGTTAAAGTCAAACAACAAAATTATTAAGTTCAGTAACATTAACTTTGAATCCTGGGTCAATTTACAATGAATGACAAGATTATACAATATATCCCAGAACCACTGTCATGTTTGCTCCATGATTAACTTCGATTAATTTCTCAACTCTTCTGATGAGAGTCAACCGCAGCAGACCTTAGCCCCATGAGCTTTCTGCTCCCTGCTTCCCAGAAACTCTGCCACAACGTGGGGGCTAAGCCCTGTCAAAATTAGTGGCCTACACTGAAATAGTCTCTTAATCATGATATTCAACCAAAGCAGAGAGAATTTAATTTCACAGGCCTTGGTTATCAAGTAAAATTAAGTTAGCAGTGCCTGCAATAAAATGCTGTAACTGTTCCTAACTGACAGGGTAAACCCAGCCCCATTACTCACTTGAGTAACCCCACTGATATCTGTGGGGTGACCACGGTGACCTGCTGAACACACATAATTTAGGTCTATATAGGAAGCTGCCTGACACTTAATGGTCCAGGACTTTGCCCTCAGTTTCTCATGGCCTTATCAGACAAGCTGTTCAGAGTGAAACTTTCCATACCAGGTATCTGCCTAAGGCTGAACTTGATGAATTTTGAAGTAAAAGGTCCAGAATGAAAGGAAGGGGAAAAAGGACTTACTTTGCCTGTGTTAGAAAAGGAGTCTTATTTCTGCTCACATGAGATGCTCCAGACCCTCCACACTTTTAAGCAAGGGTTTGAAATTTTCCAGGGTTTAGCCTTGATGTCAAGAATATATATTATGTCATCCCTGTGAAAATTTGCCCAAATTCGGTCACTCAGAAGACCTCTGCCAAGTTCCAGTTTGCACATGTTCAGTAAGAACCTGTTAAGAGTTTGGCAGTTCATTTTTCTTAACATTAAGTATTTCCTGAGCATACTCCTCCCCCCATTCTGTGGGCCAGGTAGACCTGGCAGGCTCCACATGGAACTGCAAGCACTGAGCACCTCTTCCTACTGCAGTTCTGACCTATGAAGGGCCAACAAATCACAGGGCACACACAGTCTGAAACCAGACTACTGCCTCTCCTGCTTTTTGCTGCTGTCTTGCAAGACTCAAGGCAACACAAAGGTGGTAATCTGAAACTCACTGAGGTATGAGAAACGTAGAGGTGGTAAAACATGCTTTCATGCCCCAAAGAGCTATGAAGCAATTGCAGAACTGCTTTGTAGTTCAGGTAAGACCCATATACTGTAAATGGATCTAAATTCAGTTAAGTTCCTTCCTAAATTAGCAACTTCATTATCAGCCAATACAAGTAACACAACAAACCTTTACTTTATTATATAGAGAAAACACTGAAGTACATATACTTGCTATTAAACACTTACATTAATCCTAAAAGCTTAAAATCCCACTGATGAAGCCAAGAATTTATTTGCAAGTAGATATCACACACAGCCATCTACATGTAGCCTCATCTCAACACTTACTCAACAAACGTAATTCCCAGGCTTTTCTATATTGTTGTTTAAAGCCCCAGCACTGAAGCTGTACCAGAAACGGCTGGTAGCAGTATTTCCTGCTGCTTTAAGCCAGGCAAAACAAAACTATGATTACTAAACAGAGAGGAAAATTTTTACGGAAAGTAAAGACATTTACAAAATGTTAAGTCATCATTTAATTATGCACGAGGATTTTAAAAGTTTTTTATGGTACAGAAATGGTGACAGTGCTCTTCTGTGTCTACATTTTTACACTTGGAATTGTAAAGTACACTGCAGAACTGTAAGTATAAAACTTACCCAATGTAAAATATTAAGATTCAGACAATGAATTAAAGGATGTTTCTATTATTTGCCTTTTTGAGTCTCCAGGGTGTGATTTTATCACATCTGCAACCTCTTCTGCAGGAGGCTCAAAAACTATTCACTTTTAAACAAAATTAAATGATAGGCACGAATCCTGTATCATCATTTGATCCCAGCAGCTGAGAGCTCACAGAAAAACATCAACTATCATGAGATTTGTGCTAAAACTGCAAGATCTGACAATCCTGCCAATAATTGATTCCAACCTGAATTCAATCACACTTAATCCTGAGAGAAATGATTTGGGTACAAGTCTGTTGAATGCATTTATCCCACTAATAATAATTAATCCTGCCATACAGATAATTGGATTTGATTCCCAAGGTACCAGGTTTCTGCTCACACCATCAGAAACGCCTTGGCCTAAAGGGTATGAAAATATTGACTATAAACTAAGAGAGCATAATGAATACCATAGGACAGTGGGACACACAACATGTCTGTTATAGACATGGCAATAGGACAACTACATTACTTATGAGGTATGACACTAACAATCACTTAGAGGACTGCTCTAAATTTATGCCTCTAAAATGTTTTTACCATACCAGAAAGTCATCATTTCACCCTATTGCATGTATTCTTAAGTGAGGCCACTTAAAAAAAAAAACCAGAATTGTTGTTATGTTTAATTGACAGTCTTTTCCATATTCCTTCAACAGTATAAGTCAGTGTTTAGCAGAAGGAATACTCTTATAATGCTTTCACATGAAATGAGCAGTGATTCAAGACTACTGTAGTAATAAAAAGCCACTCTTAACTTTCATTACTTATGGGATAACTGGATTTAAATGACTCCCTGATTCAACATTATATATTGTCCTGAAGAAATTCTAGCAAGGCAGATTACAAAAGGAAACATTTCTTTGACAAGATCACTTTGTTAAAATGGGAGCTCTTAAAAGTTTCTCAGGTGCTGAGAATCTGGAGATGGAGATGTGGAGATGATGATGTGGGCAGAGTACAGGTGAAGCAGTGAGAAGTTCACAGTCAATGCGTCCATCCACGCCTGGGAATTACTGGATCAGAAATGCAATTCATCTGCGCTAGGAAGACTGTCAGAATCGACATGTTCATTGCAGGAAGATATTTAGAATATTTCTAGAAAAACCATGTCAGTAAGACCGATTCTTTCTACTTAATTCTCCCTTTCACCAGTTCTGTCTCAGTAGATTAATATATCAAGAAATAATAAGAATTTGGGAAACTTCAATGAAAAATACATCTAGGCCATAGTTTCCTGCATTATTGCCAAGAAAACATGAAGGGAACTGTTTGTTCATTTCCAAGGACATAAGAGAAACAGTTGTTAATAGTTTAAGAAATGGTTTCAAGGACTACAAAGGATTAATGAATGATGATGGTTATTATTAAGTAACTAATGATGCCTTCTAGAATAATGCAAAATATGTCAGGTGTTAAACTCATTACCACGCCAGCCAAACTACCGTCTCCCCACCCTAAGGCTCTCCCAGGTGATAGTTTTGGATGCGCATAGTACAGTCCAGCATCAGGGGCAGCATGGCAGGTAGGAGGGGCAAGTTAATCAGGGAGGCATGTATCAGCACTGTAACTGGAATGCCTCCTGGTAAAACAGCAGTAAATGGATCTCAAATCTCCATGTACTTTGCTGTGCAGCAAAAGGATTTTTTGCCTTGACATCTGCTAGAATTTAAATGTGACTCCAAACTCTTTAAGTCAACTGAAACTGCTACTGACTAAAAGCAAATTTTGCTTGACAAAACCTTACTTTAAAATTGGAATCTAAAGTTATCTTTGTTGTTTGAGACTGAAATCCCAGCAAATGCAGTGAACTTATTTCTAAGCAGTTTCATAAAATGAGCATGGATGTTGCAGTTCTGACCTGGACAAGTGGGCGAGTAGCTAGAGCAAAAACCTGCACTTTGTCCAGCCCAGCTCTGTAGGCTGGGAGGTCTCACCAGCACATTGCCTCGTCAGAGCCCAGGGAGGAACCACACCTGAGATCAGTTCATATGAAACAGAGAAAGGACACAATACTAGCATAGGTACGGTGGCAAAGGAAGGACCTGTGTATTCATTTTTGAGGAAGCCAGCTATCTGGTTTATATTAATATTGAAGAATGACAATTACATTGGTTAACTCGCCATTTTACAATATACATGATGGGCCAAGCAAGGCCAACCAATGAATTATTTCTACTCGAGCCAATATATCTACAGCATAAAAAGGCAGATGCAGATCCAAAAGTGTGCTAAGGCTCTCTTGTTGTAATGCTTTTCCCTTTGCACCAGGTCCCCTCCAGCACTCTTTAGTTACTTCACTGTGTCTGTGGGTATCCCCACAGCTGGCAGACAAATAGTAAAAGCACAGCAATTTCCTCACTTATTATTTTTGGCAGAAAAACAAGGTATTGGGCTGTGTGACTACCACCAGTGCAGAAGGAGGCAGGTAGTGACACAAAATTAAATTCAATGAACCTGCAGAAAATCAGAGTGTTTGGCCCCCACAGGAGCGAATTAACACAGGGGGGTAAGGAAGTGAAAACTTCCTTTCTCTTGCAGAGCTACTGTGCATCCTCCCATGTTGGGGCGCTGCTGGAGACTGCAATAACTTTAGCAGCCTCTTTGCACCCAATCCAACAGCTGTCAGTCATTCTGATGAATGTGGATTCCTGGATCCACCCTGATTTGCTGATGTCCCAGTTTTATGCTACATGTCCCTCGACTGTCTCTCTGGAGAAAGAGAGGTACCTGGAATCTGTCCACTCTGGACATCCCTAAAGCTGACAGCAAGTACTTGCTGAGCTTTCCAGAAAGGCATCACAGCACCAACCTGTCCCATGGGCAAACATCAACAAGGCAGAGATCTAGGGTTTACTCTCAGTATCTAGTAAACAGCATTGATGATGTTGGAAAAGACTGGTTTTTAAAAAAAGTTTCCAAAAAATGCACATTTTTACACATCTGTATTTCTATACACCAAAACAAGGCTCATTAAGACTAGGAGAGTGGAGCAGGCAAATTGCCTTCTTGTTGAAGAAGGGTAGAAGTGAGTATTTTGCACTGCAATCCAGAACCCTTCATACAGTGAAGCTCTAGTTCCCAAACCCAAATTAGGCTACACAGTACCAGTAATCATCAGAAGAAATTTAGATGATGGAAAACATATTATACTGCTAACTTCCTGGAATCATGCCTATCTTTGTGTTACTAGTCACCACCTGCATAGGTGAAGGGAGGTTAATCACAGTAGGAAACTGTTATGAAATAATTTTGACTGAGGAAATAACCAATTAAGTTTCCCCTGCAGCAAACAAGCATAGCTGTAAGCATTTGAGCTACTCTGGAAACAATAGTACTATTCACAAGCTTAAAGTAACTAGTATATTAGTATATTGCAGATGGAGGATGTAAAAGGAAAACCTTCATGTATCAACAGCTATAATGGACACACTGTTACACCAACTATCTTCCATATATATATAGAGATATATATATGTATGAATGTGTGCATACACCTCCTATTCAAGGGGGCTCCCCAAGATGCTGAAGCCTGCTATACACATCTTGTTTGAAACATGGAAATCAACAAACACAAGCAAAGCTTTCAGCTTCTAAGATCATCTTTCTGATCAAGTGTGCTTTTGCAAACATGCTGCAGAGCATGAAAACAACCATTCTGACTAATTCCATCTCTCTCAGCAGAAATCCTATCTTTAAAAGTCACTCATCACTGAATGGCCTTTGGTCTGCAGAAAAATGTGAAGTATGCTTTAATTACATCCCCAGTGGCCTCCCGTTTGACGTCCTGCCCACTGTATCTCTGGCGAGACAGCCTTATCTCTGGATATTTTCAATTACACTAAACAGCATTTACTCAGGTCCTCATTGATTCACTGTATCAGTAGGTGGCTATTTGCTCTTTAACCATAATTTTGAAAAGTGCGGTCTGCCTCATTAAACAATGTAAGGTTTCCAGTAACACTTAATAATAATGGCTACATTAATTAACATTACATCCAAACGGAGTCCCTCTGAGGATACATATCACACTGCATGTTTATACCTAATGTGTTAATATCAACTCATGTTCTTACAAGACAATTCTTGCTTTATAACAATACATTCTATTTATGAATTAAGCACTGCTTGATATGTTAGATATGATGTCCTTATATTTTAGTGTAATATATCATTCATGTGTTTCATTCAGATTTTATTTCCTCTTTACAACAGTTAGTCATATGCATCAAATGAACTGGGTATCAGCCCTGCGCGGTGAAGATGCCTTTTCTATGTCATCTGAGTTTCCAGAGTCAGCCTCGTGCAGCACTCTGCAATACACAGAAAAATTCCCTCATGCGTGTCTTACCTCTTTGGTGTGGGTATGGAAGGAGACTGACATGTCCAGGAGAAGTTTCCTCTGTTCCACCCTCCGGACAAAGTCCTGAATCCGTACTTCCAGATGTCGGGCTGCTTTATAGATCTCTTCAGGGTCACATTCCCCAGTCTGAGCCAACTGCTCTGCAGCCTCCAAAAGCTTGTCTGCATTGGTGTACGTATTCTACCAGCAAACAAAGCAAGAAATGGAGTATGAGCAATACAACTGTGGCAAGTAAACCCCTGAAACAGGCTGTTTATACTTTCAAAGGCATGAAAGCAAGTGATTGCCAGACTTTTAAAACAATAGTAGTAATTCCTGCTGGCACTACCATCTGTGAAAGGAGAATATATAAAACCACATAGACTAACCCCTGAGTACACATGAATTAATTTCTTATTTGAAACACACCACCCCAACCCAATCCTGCCAGGCACAACAACAGGACTGTGCACTTATTTATTTCCAAGTCCCCTGGAATTTCTCAAAGATAATGGAATGAAGCAAGTGGGACTCACCACCTCAGGAGTCTATGGCACCTCACGTGACACTCAGCTACAAGCTCGTTGCAAAGGCCTCCCAAAGGCTATCACATTACAGCATGCAATCCTGTTAGCCAGAGATGTCTCAGCCCCAAGAAACATTTGCCTTTCACTGGCTTTTGTGAGATAACTTGAGAAGACTGTATCTTCAAGTTCCTTCTACATTTTTTTCCTCTCATCTACTGTTCTGCATCATATTTTTAAACCAAGAAAGTCTAGTTGATTAGCTTGCAGCTGCCAATATGTAATGCTCATATTGCTTTGGAGGGGTATCATTTCCAGTCTGTCCGAGATATTACATAAGAATTCCAGTCTGCCCTCCATTACATAAGAATTTGAACACTTCACTATCCTGAACAGATTTACCCCATAGCTATGGCCTTTGTGACATGAGATGTATTACTCCTATTTTACAGAGAGTGAACTGAAGGATGCAGAAGCTAAGCGATGTACCCAAGACATGCCAAACCATGGAGGAACAGAGGTGAATTCCATCAAACTTAGCTTCCAAACTCCCTCCCCATCTTCTCTCTCCCTCTTTCATGTTTCTGGAAAACACCACTGAACTAATACCCAGAAAGTCTCATAAATAACAGCAGAAATGGAAAGGGAGTGCAGTCATCTCCATGGCCACGGAGCCAGCCCTTGCTGCAATAGAAAAGTTTTCTTCACTCAAGTTGAGGGCAATAGGTCTATGGTGTTTAACACTTAAGAAAAATAAGGAGAGACAAAGATATCAGCTTAAGGGTGTTTCCAGTACAGGGTGAGATCTTCAGAAATGCTTGGCATTGGCCCTAAGACTGCTCCCATTGGGAATTTTAACCTCCGCATCAACAGAAGCAGAAATGTAGTACTTTCCTTTTCAAAATCCTACAGAGAATCCTCCTCAGTTTAAAAATGCATTAACTTTATACATACACACAAAATACCTTTGAACACTGTGGACAAACATGCACTTCCAAGCATTAAAGGAACACTGTCAAACATGAAAGCCATGAATCAAGTAATGTTGTTCTTAGATAATATCCTGCTGCAATCAACAGCTGTTGCTGGAAAAGAGTCATTACAAAGATGGAATACTGGCCTCTAAGTGTTTAATGGGGGAAAATATTTCTAGGTATAAAAAGCAGAAAGAAAACAGCTCATCCACTGTTCATTTTCCCAGTTTCTGAGGGCTGGCTATAAATATACTGTATTTGCATTTCTCCTTTTGGACTGTGAAGAACATATTTTAGACAGTTTTGTTACTGATAGTAAATTTTTATTCCCTCACTTCCAGGCCACTTCTATAACGGTTAGGTTGTTAACAGTGGCAAACTTTAATGTTATAATAATAATTTTTTGGAAACTCTTCAGCTGAGAATTTGTAAAAAATGTTCCATTTAATAAGATCTGAATTAGGGTCCAGTTTCACTTAATGGCATCCTTTCTGAATGATCCTCTTCCAACAGTATTTGGATCAAATGCCAAAGCTAGCACTATTTTTCAAAGTCTACTCCACTCTAGGGTTTTTCACACATTACCACTACAACAGCTCAAACACCAGACCAGCTAGCTGGGGAAACTGCTGTCCCCTGCTTTTATTTGTCATATTTAGTATACTTCTAAAGGCATTCAGTCTCTGCTTATGGCACAAATTAGAGGCACACACACCTTTGCTGAAATACAATATGAATACCGTCTTGCTGCATTTGTCCCTAAGACACTTATGGTCATCTGTCCTGAAAACCCTTATAAGTTTACTGACTCCAACATGTGCTGTACCTAATTACATCTATATGAAGTGAGTTCACCAGCATGATGATCAGATACAAATACACTGCATAATGGAAAGGGTGTAGGCTGAGTCCTAGACATCGGGGAAAAAGTGTGCAGACACCTCAACAGAGGCTCTGACCACACAGACAGTAAAGGATGCAGTGATCCTGCAGCAGTCTCTGCATTGCACAAGGTTCTCCAAAGGCAAAGGGATTTTTCTGCAAGGAAGCTGGCTTGATGTGGAGGGAGGCACACACAGTGTTTCCCCTGGGCTGTGCCAGACACTGTCAGCATACAGTGATGCTTCCCTAAAGCATTCATACCTAATTTTGGACACGTTTACTTAAATGTGCCGTGCACAAGAAGACTGAACACAGCACATTTTAAATATGGTGAAATCTTTGTTCACTTCTTTTACTTTGTCCACTGAGTTTCCCAGCTAAGTCTCTGGGTTTTAAAAACAGGTGCAGTTTACGATAGGAAGAACACTAATGGCTTTATCCCTGTCATTCTAGAAGGAGGGCCTGATGCTGAGAGATTTCCAGCTCACCGTTGCAGATTTAAGAGGTTTAGATACATTTCAGATAAGCAACAATGTCCAGGAGTTAACCACACTCGCCTTGAACTTCAGAGTTTGACGTATCAGGAAAGGATTGTCATCTACTGTCAGATGAGATATAAACAGAGCATAGGCCAAATAAGCTAGAGGTTAGTTACTTGGTGAGGGCCTCCTTTACTTCTGTTCTGCTCATTTGTTTCAAGTGCACATAAATCATATCAGAAGTTGTTATTCATATCAAATATTTTAATGTACATCTATTTCTCTACAAGTGCTGAACTAAAGCTGTGTTGAACGCATATGACATATGACAGCATATGACAGGCTTGGGGCATCAACCACCTCTCTTGGAAGCCTGTTCCACTGTTTGACCACCCTCTTGGTAAAGAAATTCTTCCTAACGTCCTGTCTAAACCTCCCCTGGAGTACCTTTGAACCATTCCCATGCATCCTATTACTAGATATCAGGGAGAAGAGACCAGTACCTCCCTCTCCACGTCCCCTCCTCAGGAAGCTGCAGAGAGCGATGAGGTCGCCCCTCAGCCTCCTTTTCTCCATACTAGACAAACCCAGAGTCCTCAGCTGCTCCTCACAGGACATGCCTTCCAGCCCTTTCACCAGCTTTGGTGCCCTCCTCTGGACATATTCAAGTATCTTAACATCCTTTTAAAATAAAAATAAAAATAAATAAATAATTAAAAAAAGGAAATGTATCAATCATATGTGTTTGTGCTTTTCCCTGACATGTCCCCGCATTTTTAAGGCACAATGTAGTGCAGCATTTTGGTTTCAACCCAAGTGCATTTCCAGAAAATGGTTCCATGTAGTTTCCCCTCTACTCCTAGCAGCTACACTTGTAACTAGTTTATCGCTGCATGTTTCTAGGCAGAGTGAACTGGAAATAACTGTCTGATGATAGCCCAAGGCAGAGTTTGTGGCCCAAATATGGGCTATTTTTTCCAGAACAATCTTCCCTCGCACAGTATTTTACAGCTGTTTGATAGGTTCATGGTAACGGCTTCCAAGATCTCCAACGTAGTGTGAACCATGCCGATCAGCCAGAGAAAGATGTTTAGTTGTATACATCAGGAGAAACATGAGGAGGGGAACGGGGACGGTGATCAGATACACTATCGCATTAAACACAAATGACATACCCTAGACACTGTACTTCCTAAGCAGATGTTTAGATAAGCTGAAGGGGAACAAGGCAGCACTGGTTTGCCTCATTCTGTGTTAATCAAGTTCTGGGGCTGTGAAAGGCAGTTCCAGGAAAAGGTTCCTCATATTGTTTCGGAGAGCTTTGTCACCTCCGTTTTACCATGTAAAAGGCATGGAAGAGATGGCATCTCTAGAGTCTAGTAAGTACCTACTAGAGAGAGAACTTAGATGACTAACTTCGATCTGATCTTCTTAACTAAAGACTACTGATGTGAATCCCATCTGATGCCTGCAGGCTGAAGCTTAGGAGACTTATTAGCCTTTCTCTGATGTGATATCTCCTTTATGTTCTTTAGAGTCGTGACTTGACTCTTCAACTCCGAAGATGAAATCGCAGTATTATTACTCCTGCTGTGAAGATGGGATGTCGAGACAAAGTTCAAAGCCTGATTCATCTCACTGAAAACAGTAAAAAGGATCTTACTGACTTCAGTGAGAACTGGGTCAGCCTCCTAGCCACTTACTCAAGATAGCAGAAGGAGACAAAAAATGGCAAAGGGCTAAAAATAGAACTCCGGAGGCCTCATACCCCTGTTCTGCAAATAGACAGTGGGTAGCACTCCTCCCTGCAGAAGCAAAGCATGATTCACATTCACAAAATTATAATTATGGAGCTGATTCTGCATTTCTTATCAATCTTTATAAAATATTGTTGTCCTTAATGATGAAGTTCAGTTACAGCTATCAGATTCTTTGCTCAAGCCATTTTGTTAAAATTAGCTCCAGTTTATTGTTTAGGTTAAGTGATCCCACGGTCAGGCCTTTGTGGAGAATTATATCTCTAGTAATTTGATATTCTAAAGCTAAAATGAGTGACCACAATGAAGCATTTCTTTGATAAATAAATCTGGGGTTTAAGGAAGCATCCATCTCTGTCAAAATTCCTCCTCCCTTAAGAAGGGCAAAGGCTAAGTGCATATGATGATCTAATGTAAGATGTGATTTTATTCAGTTTCAACTTCACATAATCAAATCAAGACCTGTATTCTTACTTATGCTCTATTGCTATAATTCAAAACAGACTTACCAGGAATTACAGTTACAGAAGTTAAGGGCAGAACATCTCTCTGAGGTGATGCAGCCGCTTGCTCTATCAGTACAGGATTGCTCCCTACTCTACACTAGCATGGAAACGTCTTCAAACCTTTTTAAAAAACATCCAGGTTAATTAAGTTTCTATCACTTCTTTTGCAGGCTGTTCTTTCCTTAGCTATGGCAATTTACCTTAAGTTTTTCATGTCCTAATTTTGCCCCAGTTCTCCTTGCACTGTCATAGAATCATTTAGGTTGAAACTTTAAGATCATGGAGTCCAACTGTTAACCCAGCACTGTCAAATCCACCACTAAACCACGTCCCCAAGCACCACACCTATTTGTCTTTTAAATACCTCCAGGGATGGTGACTCAACCATCTTTATTTACTGATCCGTTGTTACTTCTTTCCACACTGACACCTGAAGGTTAGCTCAGTTCAGGAATACCCACGTATCTGGGGAATGTGAAGTTTGTTCCCATTTCAGATGGTTAAGAGGCCAGATATAGAACCATGCTGGTACTAATTACTATGTTACACCTCCAGTAATTCCATTATTTCAGTGGATTATCTAAACATAAGGGATTTTTCAGCATGAATGAGAAATGAACAGTTCCCAGGAATAATGAGGTGGATATCACACAGCATCCTCACTAACCATTGCCAAGAACCAGATACTTTTCCATGTATCGTTATCTTTTATTTATGATTTTCCCTCAGGGTTCACATACAAATTGAGATAAATTTATTATTTGAATTCAAAAGAATGACATTTACACATTACATCAAATGCTGAAAACCCAGATAAATTGTCTAAAAGCTACCTTAGACCTTCAAACTAATAAATAAGCAAGATTAGAATTAACAGCTGGAAATACATTATCTAAAATAATTCTTCTTTGTGCTATTTCATATTGAGTGCTTACTTTAGAGTAAAAAAAAATGTTGCCTATGGTATATTTTATGACATGAACTGTTTATCTCAGTCAGGAGTGCAGTCATACATCAAGTAGAGAATACTCTTATTATCACAATCACACTTATTGAGTCCAGAGTGATCACAACCATTATCCAACGAAATGCCACTGAAACATACAGTGAAATAATGTTTCAAATGCCATCTAATATCACACATCATATCCAATATTAATAAGTATGCAAAGACACATAGAAGCAACATGCATGCACATACCACATACACATAAAGAACAAGCTAACTTCTTAGATCAGCATGGTCAACTTAATCACTGAATTTTTCTATCACTACTGAAAAGTACCATCTATGCAAGGACTTGACTTTGAATGCCTCCAAAGCTATTTTCTACTTCTAAATCAGAATGCTCAAAAGCATATTTGGCAAAGATCTAGAGACTTTTCAAATCCCTGCTTAGATTATTTTTAAGTGTTGCAAGATTCATTTTTATTTTTGTTACAAAAGGAAAGACAAGGGATTTCATTCTTTTTGTAGGCAGAAAAACTATACCCACCTAAGGATTCACCTGGAGCCTGGCAAACATCCTCTTTCCTCCCTATTTTATTTTAATGAGTATATATTTGCAATCTCCTCTATTAAATAAACCACTAATCACTTGCTTTATATGAGATACATAGTCCTACTCTTCCTAGGGAAGCAACCTGCACACTTCTCATTATAAGGAGGATGTATCATTGCAGGTTTACACTGGAGTCTGATATGCATCCTTAAAGAAGGTGCAGTTTAAGCTACCAGAAATATGCATGTTTACACTTTGTGAGATGGGATTTAAGAAGTTTTTGATCTACAAAACTCCAGATAGGAGCTGGAAGAACATCCCTTTGGCACAAAAATGAAGTTTTAATCCCACAAAGCCATCTTCAACATCTTTCCTGAGGCAAAAGATGTTGCCAGCTGAGACAGCACTGCTGCCCCAGGAAGGCTCATTCACTCAGTCTAACACAGAAACAACTTCGATCACAGACTAAAGAACCATCAGAGAAAACAATTTTCAGAGACTGCATTGAAAAAACTTGACAGTTTTAACTGAGGTGGTCTTACAGCCCTTCAAAGCCAGCAGTTATACCTCACTTTGGCACCTTAAGGCACCCTAAATAGAAAGAGCATATACTTAATATGGAGGCTCATTTTGTCCTTACAGGGGAAGGAGCAGGAAATATGATGATAGGGTTTTGCAGGTAAAGATCAATTAATACTCTTCAGAATATATTTTTTTTCTGTCACCCTACTGCTTTTCTGGGAGAAGCATATCTAAACAGCATATTAAAATGAGATAATGAAATACTCTCTTTGCTGTTAAATATTTTCAATATTTTATGGACTCTACAAGGACGTACAAGAATTAGGGGAGATATCTCAAACTGATGATTATTGGCCAAGTTTTATCCTAGCATTTGATCCTTGGTAATATCCATAAAAAGAGCTTGATCCCTTCTCTTTGAGAACATCCTTGCACAGTAACAGGCACATGGAAGTAAGCAACAGCAAGGACAGCAATATAATGAAGACAACATAATTGACTGAGATGCCATTATACAGTAGTTCTGCTATCAGACAAGAAACCAAACTGGTTTTAAGGCCAAAAAATAATATCATCTGATATTGGTTAGTGTTATGCAGTACAGTGAGTGTACCAGTAAAACACTTATCACTGCACAATGACTTGATAATTGGGTGATTAGCAGAGCGTATGAATGAGAGCTGTGAAAGTGAGTGTAAAGTAACTGAACCTTTGAAACTCAGCAAAAGTGAGGAAAACAGGTTTTTTTTGCAGAGAGGACATGGGAGCACAAGAAGGAAAATTGTCAGGAGTGAAATGCAGCATTTTGAAAGATTCTCAAATGATAAATATCATCAAGAAGCCCAGATAGTTCACAGCAAAGCCCCACAACTTCTTTATGATAGGGAGAAAAGGGAAGGCAAGTGGAGAAACAAAGAAATGTGTGGCAGCTCGGAGGTGAGCAGCAATCTAGAAGGGTGCAGTATTGTGAAAACAGACAGAAATGTCCCAAAGGCTCAGCTCGTCTTTTCCAAGCCCCACAGACACGAGTACAATCATGACAGCTTTATCAAGTCCTGCTGGTCTTCTGAACGGAAATAACTTCAGGCATTCTGGGTTTAATATCATGCTTACAGTTTGGAGATTTCAAAGACACAGCAATGACAGTATTAAAAGGCTTTGGACTGTCAGCAGCACCAGGAAAAGTCTGTACCAAATGCAACTGGCAGCACTGCGGCCTTTAAAACAGAGGCAGAAATAAACCTACAAGGATGTGAATCCTGCAAACTGCCTGGCTTTGTTTCTAGTGTCTCAGTTTTTATGAAACCTGCTTTAAATAAGACAGCAAAGCATTTCCTCTCCTTGTTTCCCCACTAGCCACTACCCTGACTCAGCTGAGCCTTTATTTCCATTAATGTAGAGGAAGGTAATAACATCTTTCCTGAAGCACATTTTGAGCTACATGGGACTGTTTATACAATAAGATAACGTTTAACAGAAGAAGATTCAGCAAAACTTTGTCCTGAATTCTCCAAAGCTTTCAGCTTAAGAATTCCTATATGGCCAAGTATAGAGACTAGGCAGTCTGGCGCACAACGCAGTCCTATATACTCATCACATAACAATCATACTTGCTTTCTGACTCGTAATATGTGACAAAAATATTACTAAATGCAATGTGGGCTGCTGCAGCAAGGTAAGCCTACCACGAATGCATCATAGGACCTCAAGATTTGCAGTGAATATTTTGCCATAAGTTAACAGCCACCTCTGACAAGCAAACTGATACTTGACAGAAAAAATACAGAGGAAGGTATGCCACAGCCTTTTAGCAGGGTCAGCGCACTGCTGCTACCTCAGGAAGAATACAGAGATTTAACTAAATTTTGCTACTGCTCTTTTGAAACACAGATTACCTCCCTGACATATTGCATTGCATCAACTCCCATGCACCAACCCAGATGGGAGCGGTGCAGGAAATGAGCATCATGTCTTGTGGTGCAGCTGAGCTAGTGCCAGGTGCTAGCACTGTCTATATTCCCTCTAGACTTGGAGGGAAGCAGGAAACTCCTTGGTGTTCTCCTGGATCCATTCCATTTGCCCAGGTAAGGTTGACTGGTAGCAAAGATTCACTTAAAAACTGGTCTTCCCATCCAGAGTAAACCTCACACTTCAGTACACTGCTCTGCTGGAGACAAAGCACATGATGAGAATAAAACACCAACAACTCTGTGTTGTTGACAGCTTGAGTATTTCTATTTGGCAGAAGGTTTCTCAACACACCCTGTGAACAGGAATGGTAACACATCACCTGCCTACCACTCAGATAACCTCCATCCCCATCTCCCTACTCTCTGGACCTCAGATAATTTGATGGCAAATGTCCCTCTGCTGTGTACAAGAATAAAGCAGCCTCCCCACCTTCAGTAAAGTTGAAGTAAATTTTTACTTCATCTCCTTGTTCCAGCTCATTGTCCTTAGGAGCAGGTCAGCAAGATGGTCCCGTTAGATTCAGAATCTCTTCACCACCACCATTAATTCATCTCTCCATCATGGCTTACACATTTGAATTTGTTTCAAATGTGTAGAAACCATTCTCTGTGTCTTATTAGATTGAGAAACCAATTTTTCACAACTGTTATTTCCCTGACATGTGAACTGTCCGTACAGCTTACCCATCAAATTAGTTCTTCAGCGGTATCACCAAAGAAAAATGGTCTAAGGGCTTAGTCTTCCTTAAAACTTAAAAAGATTAAAATCTTCTGTAATAGTTAGTGAGATGTACTGCAAATTTATAATGAGGAAAAATAAAATGAGTGTTCACTACCCCAGAAGTAATAAACCATTTTATTTATTTTACACCATTTTACACTTACTTGCATATTTTAGAAAAGTTCTAGACAGGAACTAACATTTTTTGTGTTGGTCAGAAACCATTCATATGGGCACATTTTTAAAATGTGTTCTACTGTGTGAAATTCAATTCAGGTTATCCATAATCACCACAAGGATTTAGAAAAATAGTATTTTTTTTTTTTTATTTCTGGTTTCTATTAGGCAGCCACACATGATCTGAGATAAATATATCTTAATAATGACTTAGAATGAGAGATGTGGTACAGAACAGTATTCCTACCACAAATCTTTGTGCTATAAAATATACTGGGTTTTGGCATGTAGTAGATCTCCAAGAATATTGCAGGCATATGAGATACTGGCCCTATAGTCAACATCCGCAAAATTTTTTACTAAAAAAAAAAAAGTCCTGAGAGTTTTCTAATGTATTCTTGTCCTGGTTTTGGCTGGGAAAGAGTTAATTTTCTTTGTAGTGGCTAGTATGGGGCTGTGTTTTGGATCTGTGCTGAAAACAGGGTCAATAATGCAGAGGTGTTTTAGTTATTGCTAAGTACTGCTTACACTAGTCAAGGATGTTTTCAGCTTCCCATTCTCTGCCGGGAGTACAAAAGGCTGGGAGGGGACATGGCCAGGACAGCTGTCCCCAGCTGACCCAAGGGATGTCCCACACCATATGACATCATGCTCAGCATATAAACCTGGGGGAAGAAGAAGGAAGGGGGTGTTCGGGGTGATGGCGTTTGTCTTCCCAAGTAACCGTGACGCATGATGGAGCCCTGCTTTCCTGGAGATGGCTGAACACCTGCCTGCCCATGGGAAGGAGTGAATGAATTCCTTGCTTTGCTTTGCTTGTGTGCGTGACTCTTCTTTACCTATTAAACTGTCTTTATCTCAACCCACGAGTTTCCTCGCTTTTACTCTTCTGATTCTCTCCCCCATCCCACCAGGGGGGAGTGAGCAAGTGGCTGCGTGGTGCTGGGTTGCTGACTGGGGCTAAGCTACAACAATTCTTTATTTATTTATGTTGCCAAATCTTTCCCTCTCCCTATCCAATCCCCCTTCCTCCAAAAATCCCAAGTCAGGCCCCCAAAGGTTAAGACTGCACATAATATGAGACAAAAAAATAAATATCAGAGAAAACAGAGAAATTCTCTTTGAGTTGTCTTTTGATCTCTCTCTGCCTGCTATGCTGGAGTCCCAGTTTTGTGCCAACCCCCAGGCAGCAGGATCTGGGCACCTGCCCCCACCCCTGGAGCCATGCCCAGCAGGTCCAAGCGGCAATTCACACTCTCCTCGCCATTCTCATCCCCAGATAATCTCCTTATTTTGTGTCTCTGTCCTAGCACAGAAATCGGATTCTGGTCTGTGCTCTGAAGTATTTTTTTTCTGTCCTACATTTACATGTGACTACAAGAAAAGTAAATTTACAATGGTTACATGACCTGGTGACCCAATTACCAGTCCCAAGGCGGAGCACACACTCTGGCGAGTTGACTGATATTTCAGCGTGGCTGCACAGCTCTGGCTGTGCTGTGAGGCTGCTTCTCTCAATTTGGTTTTCAGTGCATGACAGAGGAGCAGAGGAGGAACAGAGCCCATCACTCGGTGTGCACTGAGGAACTGGGCTTTGGCACAGACAAAACTATGAATCCTTTGGGAAAGGGCCTGGCACTGGGAGGGACAGCTTGCCACCCCATGAAACCAGTCAGCAATAGTTACTTTTTACAAATGAGGAATAGTGTGAATTCATTCCTGGCTGGGCAGTATTTGTTTGAGCCACTTCTGTGGTGGGAACAAACACCTACCCCTGGTTTTAAAAACGATTCAGCTAGGTCCATTTTGAGCCTACAACAAACCCTGGAAGGCAACAGAAAGCAACACTGAAATTGTACCAGACATGTTTCCCCCACCATGGAGCACTGCAGGTTTCAAGTACTTCCTGCACTCAACTTTGATGTGTGGGCATTGACAAATCCAAGTACTGGTTGTCAATATAAATCCTGGCCACAGACAAAACCAGGAGCCAGTCGCCAAAAACTAGCGCTCTTGGCTATCTCTCCTCTCCATGCAGAAACACCCTTCATTTCACCAAACACTCAATGTATTCGCTTCAGCTCTCAGATTGACACGTTTAACCTGACAGCTGCACTTTGCATTCCCTGATATTAATGAATCACAAATGCCCTTTCACGCTCCACACTTTTGCACTGAGCGCTAATATTACTCTGAGGGAGGCAAAAGCAGGCTCTGCTCTGTTTGCTGCATAGCTGTGGATCTCACCAATGTTGTGAAGAGTTACCTACACTGTGCATAAAAAACAACTTTACACATTGAATAAAACATTAATAATAATGAGGGTTGCATGTTAACAGGACTCAGCATCATTGTTTTGGAGCACATATTGGTTTCTATTGCATTAGCTGCATACTAATGTAGCCAACCATGCTAGACAAACACATGTGTACATACTCGCTGACTGTTCAGAAACACCTCCTGTCTCAGTCCCTGGCTTGCAAATTCTGCAATTTCTTTCTCCCCAGACAAGCTTCATTTTAAGCGTAGTGACATGAGAAGGCTGACTCTGCTTGCTTTTCTCATGTCAGTCTTAGAATTTCTCTCCCTAGCTCAACAGAGGAAGTACAGGGTGAGGAACATGCACTTTTGCACGCGGTAGTGCTCTGAACCAGACACTAAACGAAGATGCCTGAATGCCTCAAACCATATGCTATTTCCATAGTGACACAAACCAGTGCTTTCCTGGGGCTTGGTTATGTAAAACCAGACCTCACAGACCACAGTTATGGAGGGCAATATTAATGGCTGTATTACACACACTGAATCAACAAGTGAATTATTTATACACACATTAGGATTTTCACACACATGTAATTCCAAAATACCTCTGTAAATCCACTGATGTTGCCCAATTTCTGTACAAGAGAAACTGAGATCTGAACTCCATCCCAGGGAAATAAATTTTAAAATTGGGTTTATATGCAATAAAATGGTTGAATGATTTCTATTTGTATATCACCAGCATAAAATATTTGCAATAGTCTCATAATGCAAATGTAGTTTTTAGAAAGTTCAAACGTCTGATATGGGAACAAGAGGACATCCTTCATTTGGACAGTTAGGGACCTGTGATAGGAAAAGAAGAGAGGGACAGCCACACTGTCAAACAGATTCTCTACAGTGTAGATACAGCCATTGGACTGGATTCTCCACTCATTAGAACAAGTTAATTATAGGCAATTTCTCTGAAATTGGAAGCATGATTTTGTTCTAAATCTTGTGCAGTAGAGTGATCAATTGGACCCAGTTAGTCTATTCCCAGACTATTTGCACAATGATAACGAATACCTAAAACCTGTCCTTGCAAATTATCTTGCTCCATTACCGAATATATCTCTCTTTGATATTGGCTTAATCTACATGATATTTCCTTTAACAAATCCCTGCAAAGCAGCATATTTGTGATTTGCAGCAACATCATAACAGAGTTCCTGTGACTAATGTGCTGTTCTCCTAAAGACACCACTGGCCTGCCTGGGGAAGGCAGCACAGCCACAGGCAGTGCCTTCTACCACCCTATGAACAAAATCAGAAAGCAAAACTGCTATTCAAATTCATAGTGTCACCCTTCTCCCCATGAGCCCTGACGCTATAAAAAGCTACAAGAAGCTGAAAGTACTAGTCCACCATCATTAAAAATGAGATTTGGACATTGCTGCAATTAATCTTCCTGAATCAATACGTACAGTTTGATAACCCACTGACCTGCCAATAAGAAGAGCACAAAGCAAAACAATCAGAGGGGATCAAAAGCCTTTAGATGACAATGGTTTTCACCAACATACACAGGACAGCCAAAACAGCAGTGGTTCATCTAAGTGTGTATACCTCACAAAAATCACCAATGGTAAATCTCTTGTTTCAGCTGTATGCTTATTCAGCTGAGACATCAGTACCATATTAAATATATTTTGGTATGCATGGTATATAACACATCAGTGTTATAATTTTCCAATGTTCCCTTTAAGAAATTTATGGCCTTGAAAAAACAAATTCCTGGATTTTTCTTCTTTAGGAAACTTTGGGTTTCTTTTTTGATTCAAAATAAAACAAATTTAAAAACTCAGAATTCCCCATACAATAGAAATTCCATTTTCCAGAACCTCTAGAATTAAAAAAAACATATTTCTTAAATAGCTTCATTGTTCTCCCAGTCTGCCATGGGAATAGCATTTTGCATGTATAGGCAAATTAAAGGAACATATTTTAAAGACATGAAAATAAACCTACCCAAATAAACCAGCAATAGGAAGCTAGCTCCTGGCAATTGTCAAAAATGTATTGTGTTGCCAAGCCTTGAGATTTTATAGGGAGTATTTAGATTGTGAATCATGCTGAAGGCGGTTTAATGAAAAGATCCAGTTGTCATGTGATTTTGGAAGAGAAGAAATAGGAAAGAAAATCACCTCTAGCTTGAGGAGAAATACACTGAAATGCAAACTCAGAGACATTGTGTAATAGGCACAGTTTTTCAAGTGACTGTCCCAGAGATTTCTGTGCCATTACAGGCAGGTTCCCCATTACCACCAGATGATCATGGAGTACCAACGGCCACCAATTCAATTACATTGCTATCCAAACTTTCAGAAGATTAGCCAAGACGCTCTTTGAGCACTCCCTGCATGTCTAGATAATGCAATGGAGCATGGTACTGATATCCACAGTGTACTCTTAAGAGCATCACACTTTCTCAGGGAAAATAACGTCTTACATGACCTGCTTCTCATTTGGGTCTGGTAGTCGGGTCCCCATAGCACAACTATACTGCTCAGCCCTTCCCAGCCTTCCTGATTCCTGGCCCAGGCTGTGCAGAGGAGTTTGTCTCTGCACTTGCAATGCAGATATGTCCTGAGTCACCCAGAAGCTGCTAGACTTCATGCAAAAAGTTATACTGTTGCTTCCATGATAAACTATTGGCCTCTTCAGCTATACTGCTAGAAGTTTTTAGACCCAGAAGTCCCAAGATAACCTTCACAGACAACCCATATACAGGCAGTTTATTTTTCTCTGCTGCCTGTGACTGCCAGATGCAGCCTGCTGCCAGCCAGAAGAAGAAACCAAGAGCTTGGGAGCCCAGACTTCCTGCACCAGGGTACAAAGATCTGTGTAATCTGCTGCCAGTGGGCATTTTTTCCTCTCTGTGTAGAAGTGAACACATTTACACAAATTAAGTGAGCAGGAAACTGCAGATTATTGGTTCAGAATTTGCTAATGACCATGCAAAGGATAATGAAGATAAGAGTAGGGCTGATTTTTTGGTGCCTGTCTCATGTTTTAGTTATTTTTAGAAGACTCTGGCATTTTAGAAACCAGAGTTGTTATTGCTGATTGCTAGCACAGTTCTTACCAGCTTTACTTGTCTGCTTTTTCCCTGTTTTGGACTAGTATTTCATCCTACATAGAATTTTAGTTACCCAGCCCAAAGGGAGAAATCCAGTATGCCCAGTGAGCATTCAACAACCAGGTAGGTCACAAAATTTTAAAAAGTAGTAATAATAATTAAAAAAAAAAAAATCACCCTGGGACAACGCTCCCTAAGTGCTCATTATCAACATGGGCTCCTAATTTATGCCTAGCTGTTTTACATCAGTACTGAACTTCATGCCAAACTTTAGAATGATGACATCCAACAGAGATGGAATTTGTATGGGAAAGCACTAGGTTTTTATCCTGAAAGCCAAACAAGTAGCTGTTGCAATTCAGCTTTGGCCTGACTATTCCATTACCTCACTTAGTTTTAAAACAGTTCAAGTAAAACTATGTGGGACTGAGAGATCACAGAATACCATTTTTACCTGCAGGACTTCTTACTGAATATACTGATATTTCATAGGACAAACGATACAATAATTTCAACATAATTACACTTTCAACATATTTACACTTAAAATTCTTTTTATCTCCAAGAGCTTTTTGAAAACTCTGAACTGACAGTGTCTTAGGAACAGTACAATGGAAGAAGGGAATAGTCTAGACAGGAACACTGGAACACAAATTGCTTCTCAGATGAAGAATATCACCTGATCTTTGATTTCTACTGGATGATACAGGCCCTTGGCTTTTAAGATCTCCTCTGAAAGCCTTCCCTTACAGGCAATACATACACCTCCCCAGGAAGAAGAAAAGGAAGAGCTGAACCTTAAAGAAACTATATATGTAGACATAAGATTAACTTTGGTGGTTCAAAGCCAGTGTTGAGGTGTCCAATCATCATCTTCCAAAAGTTGTCTTGGAGGAAAGCAAGCATGGATACCCAAGAGCAGGAAAACTAAATAGCTTCCCAAATGGCATACTGCAAATCTCAGCATTTTTGCTCACATTTTGTCTGGCTCTTCTCTTCGTAATAAATCAAGGAGAGTCCATGCATTTAATGTATACCCTGGCAAAATGGAGTCTGCAAAACTTTCAAAGTCAGGGATACAGAATTGAGCTATGTACCTAAATCAAAATTGCACTGGATATACAGACAAGCCCCATGAACTTCAATGGCCACAGCTCAGCCTCCAGCCTACCTGTTTACTGTGTTTGGTAACAAGGGACAACTCCACACGTTTTGAACCAAGGCTGTTCAGAACCTGTGCTTTGTTGCATGCTGGAGTTGTGATATTTTACTTAATAAACATCACTCCCTTTGGATTACTGTGAAAACCAAACCAACTATTTCATACAACGCACACATGGGTACTGAATATAAAACTCAGTTGTAGCTGTGAGCATAATGTGGCCCGAGAGCCTTGAAAGCACCTTCACAGACCTGAGAGCAGCTTATCCCATGAACACAGATGACAAGCACCACCTTGCATTAATGAGAGCACTGACTGCCCAGCTTTGCTAAAAAAAAAAAAACAAAAACCACCAACAGAAAAAGAGAGAAAAGAAGAAGGTTGTTTTTCTGGGTGACCTTGAACAACACGGGTTTTGGCAAGGGTGGGAGAACACCAAGGGGACAGCATGCGAGCCAGCTTCCACTTCTGGTTCATTTCACTTTGAGACAATGTTTGATTAGTTTGGATAAGAAACATCAGCTCTGTTTACCACTAGCGGAGCTAAAGGCTTTTACAATGCATTGCGAGTGCCATCTGCAGGCTGAAATATGTACTGGTGGGTGTTCACAACCCAAAAATGCAGATAAACATGACAGATCTTAACAACGCATGTAATGGAAAAGCTCATAAATGCAGTGTCTTTGAGATCAGTCAAATCACAAAGCGAGTGGGATTAACAGAGCTCCTTCCCCCATATCTCAGTATCTTTCGTAAATCTGCACCACCACAAATGCAGCGATGCTCCTTGTGAGCAGAGGAGGATGTTAAGGCCTCCCTAACCACCAATTGCTGGCAATGCCAGAAGGAACAAGAATGATCTGTGGCCCCTCTCTTCACATACAGAAAACAGGAGAAGGGTTTCCAAAACATGCAGCTCAACTCAATAGTGCTGAAGTGCTGGAGTTTTTGGAAACACAAGCCAGTTAACAGAATCTTCCAATCTGAACGCACACCAGTTTTCGGGATAAAAGCCCTGAATAAGGGAAGGTTAGAGAGTCTAAAATGAAATTATATTTGGATTTACAGCCATAACTGGCTGAATGATGGTTATTCGATTTATACAACGTAATTCCAGACAAGCAGAGAGGCTGTCAGTGCAGGAACATTGCAGCTACATCCACAAAGTGGTATTTCTTTGGTGGTATCTTGATACCTACCTCATTGATAATGCCCGACTACTAAGTTTCACTGTGTGGTAGGCACCGTGCCTAACGTTGGCATTTTCAGGGTGGCAGCCTGAGAACAGTATCAACACTGGCTGAGAAAGCGTCGCAGGTATATACAAGAGAACAACCTCCCTCCCAGGAGCTCAGGCTTTTGAATCCAAATTCAAACATTTGCCATCTGTGCGTTCCATGTAGAATAATACAGCCAGAAAAATTGCAAGAGCATTGTCTAAACAGCAGTTATGAGAGAACGGGACCCCAAATTATATTTCCTATTGCCCATAATGCAGTGCTCTAAAATCACCGACATTTTCTGGGCACAGCTGTATGCAGGAATGTGATCTATCTGGGCCATGCCTGCTTGGATCATTATGTCCAGATTTATAGATCTGTGCGGTTTCTAATCAGACATAGAGGGAGCACGTTCCACCTCTCAATCTAGTGCCTTGGCAGGTCAGTCAATCAGAGCATTTCTCATGACAGCAATCCCAGATACACTACTTTTCTTCACATGCAGTTAGGCAGCATTCAGAATATCAAGAAAACTCATGAAAATTGCTTCTAGTCTGACCTTTGCAAATGTTTGCCTGAAACAGTAGGAGATAAGAACAAATATATCAGAGACAAAATAAAATAGATTTCAGAGAATAAATTCATACTGTATGGCAGGCTAAGTGTCTTTTTCAGAGAATTTGCCAATAGCAAATACTGTTGCTTATACTGTCAACCTCACCAGGTATGTCAGTACTACACTTTTTATTTTTTAAGAAAAATAAGCACAACTCTTTTTATTGTCATTAATGCCAATAATTAAAATGCTGATAAGGGAAATGGGCAAACTCATCAGTTTGTTTCAGGATCTTAGCACATGTGCTTTATTATATGGCTATATTGGAGATAAGTGGTGCCAGTTATCCACGGCAAAGATATTCGCTATCTTGAGAAAAATGACAAATAATTAAACTTAAGTTAGAGTTAATTGCCAACTCTAAGGAGTTAAGCATCAAGAAGGGAATTAGGAAGAATAAAAACTGGTCTTAATCAGAGTGGGGAGGAGATTTATCCCCCAACCACAAAATCGACCTCTCTAGAAGCTTCTGCAGGAGAACTCCAGGTGTGATAAATTTATGGCCTCCTCTCTTACCCTCAACTATTACTCTTTCCAAAGCAAAGCATTATATTGTCAAGTCCCTGACCTTGGATAAAGCCTGAGATGTCTTTCAGTTCCCCTCAGCGCATGTCCCCATGTCCATTTGCCAACACCACATTCCAGTGTCACACTACAGACGGGCCTCATAAATTAGCAGTGGTATTCTGGTGTGAATGCACCAGAGGAAACTATTCCTGTCAAAGCTGGGGGTAAGTAACTAGGTTCAACTTGTATCAGTTATTTATAATTAGGAGGCACCATAAACTTCATACTCAGAGTGCAGAACTGATCATGACTGTTCACAGTTGTCCGGGCAAAGCAATGGGATGCCCATCGATGACATCACATAAGATGTTAAGGAATCAGATTCAGAGAAACCTAAGAGATTGGTTCCTTGTTAGTTCTAGGGGACCCATTAGCTCCCATGCAAACTGTACTTTTCTCCTTCCCCTCAATCCTCCCCCCAAATATCCACTTCCATTTGAACACATGTGGTCATCCAGTGAACTGGATTCATACAACCTTTGCTCTGGATTTGACCTTGTGAAGTGAATGGAAACACGTCTACAGTTGTCACAGACAGACATGCCAAAGTAGTATAGGAGGAGGGGTTAGAAGAGCCAAAAAAGTCTTAAGTGAAATAATTCTATTCTGACCTACAGATGTGCAGCTTGCATGCATAGGTACTAGGGGAAGGTTCCTAAACCCAGATGAGGGGATATATCTCTTAATAACATCATCCCGTGGAGCAAACCTTAAGTGAGCTGTTGTTTCCATGTGCAGACAGTTACACAGCTTGCTCTCATCACTATTGTCAAGACCATGTTATTTTTCTGTCTTTCCTCACCTGTTCTTAATTTGTTTCCTACATCTCCAGTGAGCTACTACTCAGAGGAGGTAAAAAAGAAAAAGTTAACTCTGATCCAGAAATGTGAGATGTAACAGGAATTACGAAGCTAATATATCATAGGGAAGGGAGACTGAGAAAATATTAATGCCACAAAGGACAATAAATCACCTAGTTTCAGCTCCCATACATTACATGATTTTAATTTTCATTTGTTACCCCACTACAACATCCAGTAACAGCTGACCCAAGCACATCATCTGGAAAGGCACCTAATGCTGATTCCAGGATGAAACCTCCCACTAACTTGTACTTTTGGATGAGGCCCTCTAGAACTGTGGCTTGCCACCTCCAGCCTAAGGTCCATTTTAATAAATCTGAAAAAGGTAACTCTAGAAATTCAAGCCTATTGCCAGAAGGCTTAAATCCACAGGAGGTCCCCTGAAATTTTAGAGACCCACCATCTAGAATTGCTGCTTTCAGGGTGTGTGATTTGCCAATGGTATGCAAAGACATCCCATCAGAGCTGAAAGGTAACACTGAAGTTCACTAGCAAGCCAAGCAATACAGTATTCCATCAAGAGCTGAACATCTAATTAGAAGAAGGATGTTGGCAAGCTGAATGGACCCAAAGACATAGGTAACAACAGAGGTTTAAGGGATTGGTTAACAAGAACATGCTAGGACAATTAAATATGCTTAACATGGTTAAGAGGCACATAGGAGAATACATGCTAACATTCTACAGGTATTTCAGGGTTGTTAATTCATCTATTTCTTTGCCATTTATCTCCTTAAGGGAGATAAATAAGACTAAAGGGATATAAAACAAAGGGGGAGGCAGAGACTGAGAGAAATATAAATTGAATATGAGGAAGAGGAAAATAATAATATCTAGATAGTAGCTGCCATCAGGCAGTGAAATAGTTTCCCTGAGGGCAAAGTGAAAGAAAGATGTCCCTGTTGCTGGAAACATCTTAAACTAAATTGGCCAACACAAAGAAAGGGTACTACAGGAAAAACAGAACCAAAGTCTAATACATTTTTGTCTTATGCCACAGTGAAATATTTGAGTAATAACCTGCCTTGTGTGCACCAGGAAGACAAAGCATTTAATCTACATAAAGTAGAATGTATCAATCAGGATTTTATCTGAAATACCCAAAGCAGAAGTACCTTTACAGAAGATCAATTTCTGATAGAGGATGCTTCAAAGCTAAAACAAAAAGATGTAACATGATCTGTCATGAGATCTGAGACTGGATAATTTCTGTCCATAGGATTTTATTTTTATTTTAAAGAAAAAAAAAAAGTGTAAGCCATCTAGTCCCTGGAAGAACTTACCAAAGGTTCTCTTTCTTTTAAATTTTATAAATAAAGAAAGGGTAGATGTTTAAACATCTACTATGACCATGCTTCGAGGAAAAGTTATAAGCTTTTAGGTGGAAGCTTTTGGCTTCATACCAAGATTCCTGGACAAGCTTTGCTTACACTGTGCTATGAGGAAAATGATGATGATGATAATAATAATGTCTACCTGTAATGATTGTTTCTTACTCTAAAGCAAACAAAAAACCCTTCCGCACAATACCCTGTACTCTTGGAAACAGCGGAAGGGTGGTTGTCCTTATTGCAGACACACTCTAGTGTTTCCTCTGCTTCTTTACTAGCCGCTGCTTTCCACCTTATTCTCAAAGTCTTCAGTTTCCACTGCAGCAGTTACTATTGATTTTTCTATCACTGTCACTCATAACCATCCTCCTCTATGTCCCAACACTTTAATGTCCTGTAAACTTCTTGCAATTTCTCACAGGCTTTGAGACCTCCCTCTGACCCAATGCAGTGATTCACTGATTGTAAGTCTGCTGCTGCCATGCTCTTGCAGTGCGCGTTCTAACTTTTAAAACTGGGAGACAGCATCCTGGTCAGCTTTAAACATTTGAAGAGAGCAGTGTGAATATAGAGGGCCCCCAAACAGCAGTAGGGTTTTGGGTTTTTTTTGATGTGCAAGAGGAGTAACAAAAAAATCAAGCCAGAAAGCAGAATTCTCTGATTCAGACTCTTACCTGTGCTACCTCTTCAAAATCGTCATGTCTTTTCTGCAGTGCACGTGCCCTGTGTAGAGACTTCCCCACTCCTGTATGCTTACTCAGAAAGGCTTCCCCGTGATTTTCAATCCAGTCCAGCACCTGCCAGAAAAGAACAACATCCAATTACCTCTCTTGTCTCAGCAGCACCAAGAAATTCTCAGGGCAAGGATAAAACAGCTGCAGAGGTATTGCTTTGTGCTTGCTATGGCTAAACACATGCAGATCTGTCAAAGTCCATTCCAACTGGATAGAAGATAAATGTCTATAGATGTTACTGGTAAATAGGATTATTGGATTTTTACTATTCAATTTATTTTAAAGTGTAGCTTAGTTATTTGAGCCTGGCAGATATTAAATATTTACATTCACATAAATAAATTTTGGGAACAGGAATCAGAAATCTGGAATCTTTTACAACAAGAACCCTCCTCTTAAGAGCTCATTGTGTAAACTGAAAAACAGTGATAGCTGATTTCACATAAACAGCAGATTTCAATGGGAAACTTATTAAATTAATCCAAAAGCATGGTGGAGGAATAAGTTAAAATGTATTTTGATGTGGTGAGAAAGCATTAGCAGAGTAACTAGAATGAAAAGGTTAAGAATCCTTCACTGCAGGGCATAAAACATTGACCGTATGCACCTTCCAAGTCTTTCAGGTTTTCAGTTCCAAATATAACTGATCCTTATGCAAAAGTAAAGTGGCAAATCTGATATTCTAAGAGTTTAAGAGGATTTTCTTTTAAAAATAGATCACCTGTATGACCACCATCCATTTGGAGCTACTTCTCACAATAACACTGGCACTAAAATTTAGATCAAATCTGTTCAGGCTCTACTACAAGCTGGAAAAAAAATTGAACTTGACAATACGAGCTTGGGAAATTTCAGGATGTGATCTCCACCCTTCTACATCTCTTTCTAAAGATATGCAGAAGCTAAGAGAATAAATAGTACTAGATCAGTACTGGTATTTGTGTAAGTAGCTAGGAATTCATTCAGCAAGGAGCCCTGCACTCCCAGAGAGTCATTGATCCTCACTGCTACTGATGCTAATGGACTAGCAAAGAGCAGCTGCTATTTCTGTCACATGGAAGGGAGAAGACACCGCAAGCATCCCCGGATAGTGATACTACCACAGCGTGCTGCACCTGCAGACGGCCTCAGAGCTGCATCCTTTCTTTGTGCAGCACTGCAGCAAGCTGGGCCCCAGCGATGCTGGGCAGGGGCTGCAGGGTGCCTTGCAACTCAGGGCAGCTTCGCCTGAGAAGGGCTCAGGTGCCAGGGCACAGAACCGGGGCAGGAGAGAGCGGTTGTGTGAGGAGCCACTTGTCTTATGTGGGGCTAATAAACGAGCAGATATTATTGACTAAGCCTAGAAACCTAAGACTGGAAAAATGGAAGATGTGATTATTTTTTTATTTCAGGCAAGTAAAGCTGTTTCATGGCTTGGTTGTACAGATTCTAAACCACCTGGCCTTTGAGTCTTTTCTGCACTGTAGAACCCAAGCATATTTTTATAAGAAATTCCAAGTACAAACAAAGCTTTATACACATATATGTATTTTCCAACCCTATTTCTTTGCTGGAAAAAAGCATTTTTTAAATTAATATTTTGTGCTTAGAAGGTATTTTTCATCCACAGAGTACAAATCATTTCACAACGTGAGTTATCAAAGCACTTTATGTCCTACCGGGACAACATGTATTTGGCATAAGTGTCACTGTGGGGATGAGGAAGCAGGACCAGGTGTGTTGGTATTTCAGTCATTGTGTCCTGCTTCCCTCTCTTTGATCAATTCATCTCCCATTTGCTCTGGGTAGAGAAACCAAAATACATTCCTGCAAACTGACAGCCATGTGCCAGCTGGTCTGCTGAGAGCTTTTCTGCAATATACTCCTGACCAGGGATCTGTATATAACTTGTAATATCATTAATTATTGGAGGGTAGCCTTCTAGCATTTGTGTCATTAGCAGTCTGTAAATAATTCCATCAGCACCCACTTTCCTCTTGGCAGGAGTTTTCAACTTATCTATTAAAAATGGAACCAGATCAAAAAGAAATTTTGAAAAAATCTCATCTAATGAGGCCTCATTTTAAAAATATTATTTTAAATGGCAAATGGCTTTAATTCAAACAATATTTCATATTAAGTTAGTATGCAGTATGTGTTTTCTATTTATTAATATTTCATAGCCACTTGCTATAATTCTACAGCAAACTATTCTAGTAACTTTTTCATGCTTATAGTATTAAAGTAGTAATCACATAATAACAACATTTTTATCCCAACCAATGTTACATTGGGATGCTTTAGTCACTGTTAGATGACTGTTGACAGATTGCCACTTTTATTTTATAAATGGATGTTTTGTTACACACTTCAATTCAGAACAAGAAATACAACATATGACGCCCACTTTAAAGAAAGATGGAAAAAAAGTCAGTGATTCTAGGTGAGAGTACTGGGAACAATATGGACAATTCAGTCTCAACAAAAAACCAAACCAACAAAGTGCTAGAACATTAATCCATAGGGAATAAACCTTTGTTCTAGGACTCATCCAAGAGCCAGCAACTCCTGCAGCAAAGTCTCATGTTGCATTCGGGCAGTTATTCCATCCTGCCTGACACAGAAGGGCACCATATGGCGATTCACCAAATCCTTCCTGTAACATGAAAGCTTCCCTCTGAAGTACTATACTATACAGGTATTGATTAGGTTTCCAAACCCTTTAGTTTATAAGATTAGATTAAAAATACTCCTTAAAGGTGACAAAATTGTACATCCAATTAATAAATCAACACTACATGAGCATGCAAGAATAAAAAAAAAATAAAATCTATAAGCCTTCCGATAAAGGCACTGGCTGTAACATCCTATTTGACCACCTCTTTCCTATGTCATTTCTCTGCTTAGAGTGCCATGTCTCAGATTTCACAGGCCCCATCTGCTCTTTACAAAGTTCTGGTTCAAATTGTTCCAAAAACTCTGTTTCTGCCATGATTCCCACAGGAAACAAATCACAACTTTTAAAATAATAACTTGCTTAACAGCATTTTCTGGGGCTCTGAAACCCAAGTTGTTTGACCACTCCAGTCCTCAGAGCATTTGTTTCACAGCCATTCTGTGAAATACATAAATGCTGTATTTTTATTTTGCATAGGGGGAGGGGAAAAATATATTTTATTTTATTTTTTAGGAGATTAAGTGAATTACTGAGGTGTCCCAGGAAGTTGACAGAAGACAGGATGTTAGCATGACGCTCTGATAATCTGATAGCCTTAGCTATCAAAAACATCCTCAGCATTTATATGAGCAGCTAATATACTTTTCCTTATAAAAAACATTTGCCATCTAATAAGCTTACAGTAATTTGCAAACATGGACAAATAGCACATCTTTGTTTCCATCATACAAGGCACAGAAAGTTTGCACTAAATGAGGAGCTGAGGTACGGAATAACCGAGTGAACAAAGCAACAGCAAGAACATAAATCTGGATGGATACAGAACACTTACTCCCCAGTGAAAACAACAAGAAATGTTAAGCAATTAGTCTACAGCAAATGCAGGCACAACTCTGAAAGGTCACAATAAAACCTGAAATCACCAGTACTTGTAAACATCTACCTGACAGCATGTTTGGAGACATTCTCCTTTACACTGAAGAAAGGAAATGTCTTTAGAACTAGCATAACTGCAATAATTCAAGATAAACATTAACATTTTAAGTGAGAGCATGGACTGTATAACTTACTCTACTGCCGAAAATTAACATCCTGAGATATAGTTAGCCATTGAAGGTACAGGGGCTTCGTTCAAATAATTTAATTACTCCTTAAAAACATAAACTGCTTGGAGATGCTGTTAAAAAATGCAGTTAAGAGTGTTTTCCAAATTACATCTTCAAATTTCCTAATTTTCCTTTATTGCCAAGCTATTTTTCCTTAAAACAGCTAGAAAAAGGCTGTAGTTTATGAATTCTTTGAGATGAAAATACCGTGCTACAGATAGATCCATCATCTGAGGTTTTTCTTGAAACAAAATATATTTTTTAATTCCAGTATATGTCAATTCTCTTTTCAGTATGCATTTGCTACTCTAATTCCACTAGTTTGAAAGCTGCTTGGGACAGGGGCCGGAACCTGCCTCCTGCATTGCAGTTCCTAGCACAGTAAAGCCTGATCCTGCATGACTGCAATTTAAATACAGGCTAACCACCGCATGGCCACACTTCCCACATAGCACAGCATTTTTCCAATGCAGGCTGCTGTCCATCAGATAATACTACATTAACAAAATCAGAGCTGAGTTCAAACTTCAAGGCACATCTCCAGGTATGAGTAAAACTGCCCCTGGAATTGCCTAGGAAACTTTATTACTTGCAGGCATCTTCTGAAAGGACTGGAGGGTAATAAAGTCTTGGTATTTTACCTTCACTTGTGGCAAATTCCCATCCTACACCTTACTGACCCAACCACTATCGACGAGTTGATCGGGCTAGCTGATTCTGCTGTTCCTCCACCCAGTCCCATAACAGCCCTTCCACAGGAGGAAATAAGCAAGCCTCTCCATTTACTATGATGGTGGCTTGCATGGGACTCCAGAAAGTGTGCATGTGAGACTAGGAGGGGAGGAGGAGGCACTCTTTCTTTTCTGGATGGAGATTCATAATTCCGTGTTTACTTCCCAGCTAGTAAAAGTCTATAAAGCATCAGGCTCAAAAGCATGAAATGTTTGCTAGGAGCTAGTTAGTAGGAGAACATAAACTGAATGCTCAGGAAGCACATCCGATGTCAGCAGCGTTTATTGGCAGGAATGATGCAGGATACACACACGTTAAAAAGAAGATGTGGATATCTCTTTTTTATTACACCTAGTTTAAGATCAAAAGTGGTAGGAGCATTATTTTCTATCATGATATGCATGTAAGTCTCCTCTTCTCCCCAGGGGCACAATTACACACCCAACAAAATAAGCAGCAAACCCAGGTCACCAAGAAAATTAAATAAAACTCCAGTGCAATTACAGCAGGCTGAAAGCACTATCTATTACAGTCATTATATGGCTGGATAACCACAAGATTCAAAACGCTACCTGGAGGAAGAATAGCCATAACTGTCCCTTTTGAACAATCTGTGTAACCGCAAAAAGAATAATAGTCGCAATTCAGACAGGTTTTGTCTGAGCCCAGCATTAGGAAGCAGGTGCTTAGAACAGAAATGCTTCCAGAGGCCTCTCCACACTCCCTTTCGCTGATGATCGAGCTCTTGCCTATGGGAAGTCTAAGACCTATGGCACGCCTAAACTGGCAAAATAAATACCACACAGGTGAAGTCAGGAGAAAACATATTTGAGAGTCCATTTGCAGGGAATGGTGATAGTTTGTATGGGACAAGGTAGGAAAACACAGGAAGAAAGAAATAGAAGACTGGTTTTAAAGGAAAAAGGTTGAAGAAGCAATCAGACAATAATTAAGCAAAGTTCCAGGATGGTAATTGCTCTTCCTCTACAGTAATTTGTATGATGGGAATTTGGCAAGATGATTGCATTAGTGCAGTTAAGGTCAATTCTTTTAATAGCTTAAAAAGTTAATTCAATTTTTAAATTAAAAAAGAAGAAAGCAATGGGCACTATTTTTAAAGGGCAGAGTTTTCAATGTAGCTTTTTGAAAAACAAGTCTCTTTCTGTAGGTATCTTCCCTAATCAGCAAATGTGAAAATTAAGAAGTACCTCATAACTTCATCTGACTTTAAATTAAAATCAACTTGGGAACCAACTCTTGGGAAATCTCCTTGGGAACTCAACGAAGTCCCCATGCTCTGCTCCCATTTTACATTAATATAAAATGTGAAAAGAGTAATAAATTAATTACTTTAAGGACCCATATATGTTGTTGAAGTTAGTTGAAAAACTTCTACATTTTAGTATCTTTAAAATTGTATTTCTTTTAGCAGCAATGAAGGAAGATGAAATGAGAATGACTTGGAGAGAACGCAGAGGCTTGCTCAAATATACCATCACTGAATCCTGCCCTTGTCCTACAGGAATGAGACAAGAAGTGTAAGCTGGTGATTAAACCAGCATTAATAAGATGCAGCGTGTTGCGTTAGCAGTGACGCGGCACCTCGGCTTCTGCATTTGACCCAGGCCCATGTTGAACAGTTTCATTGCTCCTAAGCGAGATGACCCATTGAAGTGCCGTGGCCAAGGGAATCATTAATCTTTGTTACTCTGAGATTCCAAGTTGTTGCCATAGTGACTTTTAAGATTAGGCTAGTCTGAAAACTGGAAATAAATTATACCATATATACCATATATACCATATATAAAACTCTAAGCAGTTGAAAGGCAGATCTTGATCTCAAAATGGTACAAACCTGGCATAACTCAAAAGGGGCTCATTAACACTTTGGTAAGTCTAGCAGAGTTGTAGTAAATGCCAGAGCAATTCCAGTGAATTACACCTAATCTATTCAGCTTTAAATAAGGCCCCATTTCAAATAGGTGCATAAGCATTGCCTAACTTTAAACACTTGGATAGAGCCTCCAAAATCTTCTAGGCTTGCACCAGTGAAAGGAAGCCAAGCAGTATCAATCTGCCACTATGTGCACTTTACTGCTTGCTCTCGAGATACTATGGGCTAGAGTGTTGGTGTGGTACCAACAATTCACGTGGCACTTCAGAAATTGTGGTTTTATAGTCTCATCACCATTTCCACTCACAAGAATCAAACCTTATCTTTACCTTTTCTGTAGCTGCTATTAAGAATGCTCAGTTACTCCAAGGCCTTACACGTCTGAAACCCCTATCCCAGAAACTCCCCCTTTGCCAACCATGCTGTTTGTAACCCGGAGGTGTAGTTAAAAGGTTCACGTTTCAGATTGTGCTTTCATAGATACTTTACATCCAAAGTTTATTGTAAATGTTTTGTTATACTGCACAGCAACAAAATCCGAACTTTTCTGTCAAAGCCCTTCAAAATTGCACAAGCCTAGTTGGTAACACTTGCTGGCTGAACTAGAATTCGCAGATGCAAGACAGAGAACCTCTTGGCAGAAGATAAGTCATTCATTTTCTTACAACAGAAGAACTCGAAGCTATACATCATATACACACTTATGAGCAACACAATTCAAAGTAGGTGTGCTCTCATACCCACAAAGAACTCCCTTCTTGGGAGGTAAAAGAAAAGGGCCTCTAAGCAATAAAAAGTGCACATTTGCCAGGGGGAGTGCTAAATCTCAGGTGGAGGTAGTAGCCAGTGTGGGATTGTCAACTTCTCTCCTTTGGAATTTCATCTGCTCCTTGATGACGTTGTTCTGTGCAGGCTTGAATTGGCAGCCCAACACCTGGCCTGTGACCAGGCTCTCCAGGAGAATTTGGTGTCAGCAGCAGCACCAGGGAAGACAGAACAAACACTGAGAATCAGCAGTAAAACAAAACAAAAAAAAATCCCCCAAACTCCACAACAACTCAAGGAGACTTAATGAATCCTAATCCTCTTTAATGAATAAAATGCACACCGGGTCTGATTTAAATTAAAATACAGTTTCTTTGTTGTATTCAGAATCACTGCTGAAAATAGATTTCTTTTCCCTCCTATCCCTGGCCCTGTCACAGCAGGGTGATGTCAAGTAAAGGTCTAGCTGAGAAAATACACCAAAGTACAAAGGAACTTATCCTCTGGCTTTTCCTGCTATTATTAACGGTTTATAATAGATCCCAAAACAAAACTCAGCCATTCTTATTTGTGGTTTTTGCCTCCTAATAAAAACTGAGTTCCCTTTTTCACTTCTTTCTTCATTGTATTTTTAAGTTGGTGGCACAGTAAAGTATTTTAAAAAACAGTTTTTTGAAGAAGGGAATCACACCTCATGTTTAAACTGGAAGCATCATCTTCAGCTTCTATGACATTATTTTTTCATTTCAGAGACATCTATATTTGGCTCTAAAACTCAGATCTTGTTCCCACTAAAATCCAAAGCAAAGTTTCAACTGACTTCAGTAAACATGGATCAAAGACCCCATGTTTGTAGAGTTAATAGGCAGGGGCTAGTTATGCATCCAGCAGAATCTGAGCCTCCGGACGCATGCTGGAACGCCATGTTCTATTTCCCATTTAGCAACTTTGGAACAAATGCAGTTCATATGACAGTATGTTACAAGCTGTATAGGTTAAGGCAGACAAGTCACGCCTAATTGTACAGATACAGCTCTGCTAATGCAGTTCAGTAGCTGTGGTAGGGAACAGCGCCTTACCCGGTTCACTCTTTGGTTAAACATGTCAAATTATGCAGGAGTTTTAAGAAATAAGCAAAAAGCAACAAGGACTTAATATCAAAAGTAGACTGGAATTTGAGTGATTTGGTTCAATGCTCAGCACTGCAGTTCAAATGACTCAACTTCCCTGCCTCCATTCTTATTTCTAAGATGGCATTAACCACACTTACAGTCAAAACAACCAAGCGTTGGGAGTAAAAGCTGAGCTGCTTTTTACTTTCAGTTTTTGCAGCCTCTAACAAAACATGGCTCCAAATTTGGTTGGGAATTCTAGGAATCTTTTTCCAGTATAGGAAGATTTCAAAATATCATAAATGGTAAACAACATCATGGCAGCTATACAAAAGTGAGCAGCCAATCCATTGAAAGGCAGGGCTTTAAAATCAGGTGTAAGCAGCTCCAAATACACTGTGGTATTAATGCATAATTGCTGAGCCTATAGCTATAAATCCTGAAATACCATAGCTTGACCCATCCATGTGGTGATGACTAATTCATCTTCAGAAAATAATATAACCAGCCAACCAAGTTCTTCAGTATGCAATTCAACTCAGATAGTCTGTCATAAGAGTCACTTCTTTCAAATTGGCTTGAGACCTAACCAGTGTATCCCATTATCACCAACCAAGCAATCTGAGGGTTTGGGGTTGGGTTTTCTTTTGTTTTGGTGGTTTTTGTTGTTGGTTGGTTGTTTTTTTTTTTAAAGATGATATGGAATTGAATGAAGAGAGCTACACTCATCAACACAGTCTGAGGACTGGACAAGAAAGATCAATTTCGATTCCTCTGCAATCCTTTCTCAAGGATGATGTGTCTTAAAATGCTACATTAGACAACCTTCCCTGAAGTCAGTTAAGTTTGTCACCTCCATTTTGCCTTTCCTTTTCACCACAACTCCTCCATGTGGTATGTATGTACTCAGCTGTGCCTGGGTCTCTTTCAAAAGCCAGAGAACTAATGCAGCTGCTATAAAGTATGATATTTTTAATCACTCCCTGCTTTTCCCCTCTAATTGTAGTTATTCCAAATACCACCACATAATTAAAGAGGTCTTTTCAAAAAGAAAAAACATGCAGTCCCTTTTACACTTGGAGGGAAAAGCAACCTTACAGACCTATCAGTATTTTGCTGTACAGTGCAACTAAATTAACGAGGAGAATTAAATGCACAGCCAATTATAACATTTAAAAAACTCCCTTTATTCCCTTGTCTACATTCAACCAAAAAAAGAAGTCCCCATGAAATCAGATTGTAGGTGTTTTTATGAGCTTCCTCGACATTATGTGAAAGTTTCACCTCTGCACAATTTCTCATTTTAACAACAAATATCTAACCTCTGTAGTTAAAAAACCCACTAGTTTGCCAAAAGCAGAACAGTCATGGTTCTGTTCTTGGCAGCAAGAACAGCCTTGCAAAGCACAGCTGATAATAGTGAACACATCCGCATAAATTATACAACTGCTGAGACATGTGGGTCCACCACTTTAGAATAGCATCAGAAAAGTCCTCAAGATGCACAGATAAATTCACATAGTCTTCAGACTCCTCGCTGCTTCAGCACCCACAGATATCCTACAAGCCCATCTGGAAACAGGACTGTAGGAGTTTGTCCAGACAAGACATTCCATGCAGCAGGATTCTTATCCATCAACAGCTTCTGCGGTGGAAATCACTACAGAATAACAACTCCCCCTGGCTACCTCCTTCTTAGCAGCTTCTATTGCAAAAGTATTGAAAAAACAGTTAGCTGTGAAAGGGCTCCAAAGTTAACAGTATGACTAAACGAAGACATCCTAAAGATCTCCCACGGCAATGGCCCGAGCACCAACAAGACTGTTAACTGTTCAAGCAGCATCTCAGAAGTTCATGGTGACTTGCTGATTCAGGCCTTAGCTTGCAGTAGCATTGCTCTTCCATTCCCCACCCCTCTCCAAATGGTTTTACAATACTGTAGACCTGTACAATAGCCACAAATACTCTTGCCTGCTCCCAGACATGCCACCCTCCCATGGGCAACATGACTGCTCATGAGGTGTGCAGTCTCCCACACATCTGCTCCAGCCAAAGTCCTTACTTTTTCACAGGCTTATATGGCAAAAATAACCTCATGTCTGCTTTTATGTACTTGTACAGATCTTCACATCTACAAACATATTACAAAGGTCTAAAACTGACACGCATTTGGAGAAGAGTGAGAATACGATGTGTTCTGGCCCCATCTGCCTTCATTCCACGTAAAAAAAAGAGTTGATCCCAGCCAATGCGTGTCCTAGGGAGATGCACGGTTTAGTCATGCCTCTCTCTTGGGAACAGCACGTTCAATTCAGGGCCCTGGCAGAGTTGGCTGGGTGTAGGCTGGGCATTTTGAGAGCAGTACTTGCCCATCTCCTCTGGGCACTGGCCTAGGTCTCACAGCCCCAACCTTCTCCTTCACTAAATGCTGTCATCTAGGATGCAAGCTCTCCAAAAGGGAGTGGGAATACATGTCTCTCTAACCCTGAGAAAGAACTTCTTTCAACTTAAAATTGCTTTCTTTTGGTAAAGTTCCCATTCATCAAATGTATCCCACATATCTTTTGTTTTCTTGATTAAATGTTTTACTTGATAAAATTTGGCAACTGCCTCTCTAAAAACATTCCAAGTAAGGGAACAATAGACAGACAAATGAAGAACTAATGTTTCTTCCTTAATGCCTGGATTGTTACAAATGTTCCCAGAATATTGTTTATAAGGAAATTCAAAAAAAACAAAGAAAAAATATCTTCAGGTTAAAAAACCTGTTGTATTCTTTAAATGCTGAATTTTATTTAGAGCAAGTTTCAAAGCTGTGTGTGGGTGGAAAAGCTATAAATAACCACATTTGTGCATGTTCCTTCTGTACTAGACAGAGAAGATGTGCTCTGCATCAGCATAGAAAGATGCTGCTGTGCTCTGCATGAGGCTTCTCAAGGCTGGCAGGTAGATTTTTTTCTTTTGCAGTTATGCTGCTGGTGTTGCTGTTTGTGAGTCTTGTCTCCAAAACTCAGGATTCATACCTAGCACTTAGCTGTAGTGTGATGAATCAGCAATGCAATTACTCAGAGCTGATCTTTTATCAATGGTAATATTCAGAAATACAGAAATATTTTCTTACCTGGGGCATATAGAAGATTTTGGTTGTCACTGTCCATGGCACTAGTTAGAACAGTGATTTTGCTGCTTCTGAGGCTTTCCTTTTGCTCCTTCTGAAGCTAATACACTTTCCCTAGGTCTCCAGTTCTTGTCCCACGTTTGTCCTTTCAGATCAGTTTTACAGGGCCCAACTGCTGGGTCAGTCAGGGCTGGGGCCATCTCCAGTCTTAGGTCTGGCTCCCCCCCACCTGGGCTGCTTGCTTGGGCATAATCAGAGTTTTCTGGAGAAACACCCCAGGTCTCTCACCGCTCAAGTGGATAGGAGGAACATTGTCCCAGGCAAAGGCAGCCTGAAAAACCTCTTGATTTTTTGCTCAAACTCCCCTTTCATTTTCCACTATGGTTATTTCCACCACTTTAGCTTATGCTCTGGAGCTCCCAGGAAGAGAAATACCTGAGCACACTCAACATCTGACACAGCTTCTTCCTCACATGCACTGAAGTAGGGGATCTCTACAGCTCTTAAGCACCAACAGATGAAACACTATCCTAATTATGAGAAAGCTCTTATATGGTGAGTCAACGGTGTTTGGACTATGCTGTGACCATGTGCACCGGCAGCTTTTTTAACTCCTCAAATAATTATTTAGCATCTTGTGTTTCCTCCTACCTCTAGTAACTCTATTTTGCTTCTCTGGAATCAGACCAACAGAAAATCAGCATTTGCAGACCTGATAGTAGAGACACCTACAGGACCCAGCTGATTTAGATTTCTGTTTGGAAGCTCTGATTTAGACTTCTAAGGTGTTGACCTCCAGGTTGTTGTTACTAATGACAGCTATCATCACAGCTGTTTTTCATGTTTGGGAACATGGCAGCACTGCTATTTTCATGTTTGTGAGTAAGAACATTCTGATCCCATAGATAAATTTGTGCATTTGAAAGCATGGTCTTTTATGGCTTATGAAGTATTTTCCTTGCTTATGTTTGCTTATTTTTTTTTCTCAGTGGGACTGTCCAAAATGCAAAAGGCCCCCAGTACACAATACAGCAAGTACACAGGAGGGAAAAAAAAAGAATCTGCTTGAACTCTTTAGAAAAGCACATTATCCTCAAGTATGTAAATAGAGGTTTTAACTCTGCCAGTGACAGATGCGCCTATGAGCTTCAAGAGAGGAAACAAAACAAAACTAACAGAGTGGATAAAGATTCATTAAAAAAAAAAAGCAGTTCTTCACAATGCCAACCCTGATCTGGTTTATGGCCCCTTTCAGTGCCTCAGTTTCCCTACCTGTAAAACGAAGAAAAAAATCCACTGATAGATAAATGCCAGACTAAGATAAAGATATTGTTACTGCTACCATCACACGTTCAGCAGTAGCCACTAAACGCTTAGGAAAATAAACCCTGGACACATTTACTATGTGTTTTTTTCACTTAAACTTCAGTTTGCAGTTGGGTAAGCACCTACCTTGGGAAATACACTCCTTGTCTACTCTAGGAAAAGAGCAACCCACATGGTGGCTCCTAATTTCAGTGTTCTGGGTCACTGTCTGGGACCAGTACCACTGGACAAACCTGAGATTGCTCTCCTAATTTAGACACGAACTAAGACAGTACCATCTCCATTTTGATGGTATCAACCCACCTAAACTGTTAAGAGTTTAAACAAGATATTCAAAGGCAATTAACAATTAGAAAGGACCTATAAAGCAAGGATGAGCTTTACAACAGAGTAGTCTTTAAGGCAAGCACTATGCTCCAGGCCCATATAGGCACCCCGCACTGTGCTTGAGTTGTCTGCTCCACCACAGAGAAAACGGCTGATTGACCAGGGTATTAAATAAAGCGCTGCTTTAGGTTACTCTTGGGAGCAGATGATTTAATCATCGTGGTTTAACAAGGCTTAGAATCACAGCACACAGCAAAGACAGGTTTAGTAAGGGAACAAAACCCAACTGGGACAAATGGGTCTTGGTACATAGTCTCAGCCCAACAACAGAAAAACTCACCAGGATGGTACAACATGGCACTGCAGTCTTAAACACCCCTGCCAGGGTCAGAGCCCCTTGGGACCCAGCATCAGGCCAACACCTAGGAAAACATAACCTTTCCCCCATGGGGCTCCAACCTGATCTGAGACTTGAGGCAAAACATGGAAGTGCAAACCATGTGGGGAAGGAGAAGTAGGAAAACAGGAAAACAAGTGCCCTGAATGCCAGGAGTGGGTCTTCTCCAACAGGGACTTTTCTGGGATCTCTTCTTTGTCTTTTAAATAAATAACCTGGTGTCTCAAACATTTTATCTCCCAGTTTAAGTTACTCCATGTGTCAGGCTGTGTGCAGGGAGAAAGGGATGCAGTGCAAGGCTGCGTTTGACCTCCTGGCAGGGCTACTCTGCCACTGGGTCCTGCCCAGGGATTCAAACCTGCACCACAGCATTTCTCCTGCTGTAGGGCTGCTGAAGCATCTCTTCTGCTTGCACTGCCTGTCTGTCAATCACTGCTCAGGCAAACTAGCTGCATGTGACACATGATGTCCCAAGGCAGAGAAGTCACAGCTCAGTACTGCAAATAAGTGGGGAAAGGGCTAAGCTGATGTGGTGTGTGAAGAGCTTTGCATGTAGCATACAGACCCATGCTGAGCTAGATACTCAGTATGCAAGAGACAGCAGAGCTGAAATAAAAAGCCCAGGACGTTTGCATCCCTGTGTAATCTACCCATAAGTGTATGGATGGTTTCTTCTACATGTCACAGCAGAAGTGGATCCTGTGAGGGTTTTGAAGGGTGAAAGGCCAATGACCTTACAGTTTCACCAAAAGAGGACATGGAAATTGGCAATGAGAAGCTGTTTGTGTGGAGGCAAACAAATGGATGCTGAGCCCTGAGTCCCCTGGCAGACTAGTAGAGAACGCAGTAATATACTAGAATATATGTGCAAGCAGGACCAGATTTATGAAAAGCCCTTTCAGCAAGGAACAACCTTGAGCCGTCCAAGAGAGAAGAGGAGCTGCCAAAAGACTGCAGGAGTGAGAGTTATGGGCACAGAGAGGGGCAGAAGTGGTTGGGGACTTCCTGTAGGAGCACCTTTTTAATGAAAAGTTCAGTTTGCCCCAAACTGAAGATTTCTGTGAAAAACTACTTTCTTTCTTTCTTACATTTTAATCCTAGCTTGGTGACTCCCAGAATATGGCATCCCCCTCATCCTGAACTTCCTTCTCTTCTGGTTTCCTGACATCTCATGCATTTGAAAACCTGAGGAGGTAAGCAAGCAGAAACAATACCCCAAAATACATGTTGATTGTTTAAAGTTACTTTTTGCTGGAGGGAGAGGGAAATTTAAAAACAAAAACAAAAAAAAAGTTTCATTTTGTGGTTCCCTCCCCCCCTAACTGTTCCTCCTCATTTGGGAAGGGAAGTGTCTCAAGGTCAGAATGTTTTGTATGTTGCTGAAACCAAAAATAAAAGTAATTTTCTCCATCCCTCAACACATGTCACAAAACAGAACATCAAAAAGGCAGGAAAGAAACAACAAGAACTATCAAAACAAAAGGAGGAGAAAGGTAAAAGACCAATGGACAGGCCTGAAATAAGTTTGTTTTGCATGTTTTCACATTTGAAGGACATTTTTGTTAAAAGGGAACCATAGTGTAACATAAAGTTTATAGCTGTAATAGCATACAGGAGTTTGAGCCAACCAGCTCTGTCTAAATATGCCTGAAGGGTCACCCCAGCCTAGGCAATAGCTTCCAGAACTACAATCCAAAGATTACAACTTTAAAAAATAAGCAAGAAGCTTTGTGCAAGAGTTCCCTATGAGGAATATGAAACAAAAGAAGTTACTAAAAAGCCTCCTGTGAGCTAAAACACTGTGTTTAGTCCTAAATAGTGCACAACCTGTCTTCCAAGGACAGAAATACCAGAACTCTTCAGTCAAGTTGGTTAGGTAGGGCAGCTACCAAAACAAGGCACAGCCAACAGGAGACGCTAACACAGCAAAGAGCTGCTGCAGAGCACAGTCATATGGAGCAGAGCTAGTAAAAGTAGTTTGTGGCATGGAGTAAGGTAGAGCTGCTAGAAGGAAGAGCTAGTGGGCATGGAGAAGAGCAGCTAGCAGAAACAGGTCATGGTGCCAGATCAGCTCAACCTAAATTGCACCTTGCTACCCAGCAAGACATAATAATCTCAAATCATGAGTGCAATTCATTACCAGAGGGGGAAAGTAACCAGCTGGCTGAGCAGCTGCTCCATGGAGAAAAACACAGTGAAATTGTTATAGTTATACTTTACGAACTAGCTATCATTACCCTCTTTGTTGTCTGGCTAAGTTTTTTCTCACTTTAATGAAAATACCTTTTGTTGGCCATCAGTCAAAAGCAATATGAAAGGGATTGATCCCTCTGAGTGACAGGCAGGATCATGAAAAAGCTGGGAGGCTATGTGAGGAGAGGAAAGATCAAGGGAAACAAATGGAATAGAGAAGAATTACTATTTTGGGCTCCTAAACCAATGCCTAAAATAGCATATTTATTTCTTAGCATAACAGACCTTTATTTAATTTTTAGATAAACCCTATAAGACCTTTACATAAGGGGTAAAACTGGAGTAGCAATAACTTTGAGGGTTTAGAGCAGGCATTTGTGAATCAGACATGCTAACATGAAGAGTTCTAGTCATGAAGCTTTCAGTGACCTTTGGCAAGTCGCTCAACATCAACCTTTTAGAAAACCCATAATCCTGAGACTAAAGAAACCACAATAAGCAAGAAGTACTACTGTTATCGTTACTTCTTAAAGTTACAGGGGACAAAACTCTCTGGCATTCCAGCCTACATTTATTCAAAGACCTTATTTTTCTCCATGTTCTTGGTGACAAGTACTCATTCTAGGAACTGCTCTCAAAAAATATACACATTTCTGGAGAAAGTTCTGCTTTATTTCTCTTCCTTCACCACTGCAGCCCTACTATTTACGTAGGCCTAATCAGTAACAGACAAGCCTGACTTTCTCCTCCTTTGCCATGACAATAAGAACCAATGATGCATTTCAGAAACAAAATGCTACACATCATGTTTTCAAGGATGCTGACATGCAAACAATCCTGGGATAGAAATAGACAATGAGGATATGCTATATAAGGAGGATGATTCTGCTTAAGCATAACAGCAAATTTTAGCAGTTTGCCTAGGACCAACTTCCTTGCACTTTGCTGCAAAGCAAATCCTGGATCAGAAAGGCACTGAGTGGCCTGGCATGATGGCTACAGGTGCTCCACACCCCACAGGATTAGGCTCTTGCATCCTAATACATCTCACCCAACATTAGGTAATAAACTGAAGGTCTTGTCTGAAGAGCCTACCTTATCATCATTTCCCCAACAGTCAACAGTAAGAGAGGGAAGTATCCAGGGTACAAGTCAGATCTTAGATAGACTGAGTCACTCCCTGAAGACGCCAGTGTCTCTCTGTTGACTATAAAAGGAGACTATGCATTAGGCTCCTGACTTGGATGATTCAGTTACACTCCTAAAGAGAGGCAGGATAAATCCAGACCATGGATAGGCACCTATCTACAGAGAACTAACTGTATCTTTATATCACCCTCTCCATTTCTTTATACTATGAATTACATCCTCTTCATCCACTATGAGGTAGATGCAAAACCTCAGAGTCAGTAGTATTTCAGAGGGTTTTCAGAAGGCCTTCTTAGAGGTTCCTAAGCTCTCAGTAAGAATCCAAACATCTGCAGTTCAGGAAATAACAAAACAGACCATCTGAAAGGACTAGGTCTTGAAGGACATACAGTGCTTTAAATACGAAAAACACTTTATGGGGCACAAAGGATTTTTTTTTTTCTTCCCAGTTCCTCTTCTCACTTCAGTAGGTTCAGAGATCAAGCTGGCTGGTTCAGATTTCTTCAGATCCTATTTCCCAAGACAGCTGTGGAGCTCATCAAAGTGTTATTGCACTGCTCATACATCAATGCTAAGTAAACTTCAGTTGGTAACTGAAGCTGGCCCCTGAAGTTTGATATCCCTAGCACTACTGCTCTGTGTGTAAATTAAAAAGTTATCATTATTATTTTTTAATCAGTGACTCTTTAAAAGGACAAAGAACAACTGTCTGCTTGGCTTAATAACTATACAGGGGAAGAAAGACACAAAGGTTGTCCCCAGATAATGTCAAGCTACACTTTAAATGAAATTATGAAGAGGACAGAGTATCGTTAATCAGCAACTCTTAAGGAATTTCCACAATAAATATCATTCAATGAAAATGTAATAATTTAAACCTATATTTCTTTATGAAGAGTTTTGGCACAAAAAAACCCCAAGATAATACTGATCTATATTTAAAGAGCATTGTCATAAGTTTGGAACAGAGCTGCTTCTCTCTCACATGAGTTTGAAGTATTTAAAGCAATCCACTTCTTAGGCTGATAGCCTGGGACGTCTCTGAGGTGTTCTTATACCATACACTGATCACTGGTTACAGGATGCAAACGTGACTGCCTGGACAGAAACACAGAGCCTAGCTCTATACCAACAGCCATTCTCAAATATCAATGTGCCACGTATTTGTTCTCCTCACTTGGGAAGCTATGCTGTGGCCCTTCAAAGGGCAGATTTCTATGCCAGTTACTGGTAAAGAGGAAGAACGCGTATTTCTGTCAGCTGTGTTCTTTCTCGAAGAACCCTGTCATTTTTGGTTTAGACAACCCTAAGCACACTGTCCATAAATGCTCCATGTCTTTGCAAGCTAAAGGAACTAGAGAAACAACTGTATGAAATCACCAAATACTGAAGAAATATGTGGGCTCCTTCCTAGCATGGCTGCCTTGTGCAGCAAATACAACACAATCTGGTGATTGAGTAAAAGGGATTATATAGCTGTGCAGGGTGCCCTTATTCCACTACTCTCTCTGCTGCTACCACAGCTTAGAGATACATATATAGCCAGTAGAAATCATCTGAAACTCCTATATAATCCCATGCCACTATGGGTTCAAATAAAGGAATGACAGTCCTTTTTTAACAGTTCAAAATAAGCAACTAAGTCACTCAGCAACCCTTGTGTTATTCAAATGTTCATGTTATTATTAATTCATTTTATAATATCTGCAGGATACTAATCAGCACAAATATACCACCAGTTTACTTTCAAATCAGTGTCAGTGTTGGTTACTTGTTAGTCCTGTTCAGAAGATGAGTGGGGCCACAAATCTCTTCATTGCCTAGACTTGGACTCACATCGCCTGAAAATGTGCCAGTTCCTTTAGTAGGAACAAAAGGAATGGAATGAAAATCGCTCTGAAGAAGCAGTTGCCAAGATGTTTTATTGCACAGTCTGTGAGGAAGAGTGGATGGAAACAAACAAACAAACAGTTCTTTAACTACAAATGTATCATCCTTTACTGCATAAATAATAAAGCAGACAAGTACTAAGTAAGAGGCTGTTAGAGACATAACGTGGGTTTGGAAACGTGCACATCTTTTTAAGTTAGTTCTTTAGCGCTATGTAGGTAAAAGCTGTACGGTCAATAAGAAAAAAGTGGCATGGTCAGTCAGAATTGTGTCGTGAGATACTTGTATCAGATAATAAACCAGGTGTGAACACTCTGGCCTCAATAACTGCTGGAAGGATGGGGTTAGTGCAAACATGGGTATTTATCTCTCAGTCATGGATAACAAAAGGTTGTTTTCTCTCCTGTTACATCCCACTGGGAGAAGGTTGCCAAGTAGTTTCACCAGTATTGACTCCTGAGTTCCCTTTTCATTGATTTTGGGGGACAATACAACCATAATGAGAACCTCTACTTACTATCAAGTAATACTGCAACCTTATGGCTGGTAAGGTCACACGTACCTTCTAAGCCCAGAGAAAGTACAACAGTAATACTTTGAAAATGTAAACACGTAAGTGACAAAAATTAATGGCATCTCATAACATAATAAATTTACCAAAGGGGCTGCGAAAATTCTCTAGGATGCTTTGAATTGTAATGTTTTAATTACTGATCTGTCAGTGGTAGCTATTTACAGGCTGAATCTGCTCAGATGGTCCGCAGAGCATGTGATGTATTTTTGCAGGATGCTGTGGCTGAAGTCATATGGTAGTAAATATAATCTTGACTTGATTATAATACTTTTTTCTTCACAATTATTTACAAATAAGTCTTCTGTTTTACAAGACCCAGTAAGGTATTATTGTAAACAAAGCATAAAAGGAGATATATATCCTGATTTCTTCTATCTGAAACAAACTATGACAAGTTGGAAAACTACAGAATTTTGGAGAACTCTTCATTGCCTTGAAGTGATCAAAACGACTGAGTGTATGCGTGCATGGGGGGGGACGTACAGACCCAATCCTCTAAAATCTTGAGTGAGAGCTAAATGAATCATGAGCTGCCTCGAATATCCTAGCATTCTTCTGCAAATGGACTATGTAGAACACATGCATCACATGAAGTGTTCAGCATTCTCAGATAGTGTATGAAGGCAGATGGATGTTGGCAGGACATTTTTCCATACAAGTGATGTCAGGATCATGCCCTGATCTGTTTTCTCAGCCAGTAAAAGCCAGACACACTACAAGTTAAAGTGCTTGGTTATGAAGAGAGACAGCCTTTCCTCTGCAATACTTTGCAGTCTCCCACAACAATGGCAGCTGGTAAATGTAATGATATCAGTATGGCCACATGGCCTTTTCATCCATCACCAGAGGCAGATAACCACACAAGGAAGCCAAACCTATGTCCATTAATGTATCTGGGCATGAAGCCAACAGAATGCAGATCCACAAATTTAGAGAAATCCAGGTGAACCTGACGCTGGTCTAGCTTGACCTTTTCAATAACCCAGAGGATGTGGGACATCACTACAGCTAGTACGGCAACAGTCCCAGCTTTCTTAGTACATGCCTACCCTCTTGCCAGTAAGCGTTTGTTAGTGTCATCTTGCTGTTTCCCACTGGTCTTCATCTGGCATGATGGGCCTCTTCCATTTTGCAATGTAGAGCCACCCCAGGCAACTCAAGGCTTTGTACACAGCCAAGAAACTCCACAAGCACATGCAGTAGCTCGACATCCACCTATTTTCCAGCTTTTCCTTTACAGGCAACCATCACAACCAAAGCGAAGCAAGACGGAAGAAGCACCAGCAGTGACCCTGAAAGAATCATGTGAATCTGTGGAGAAAAAGGCTGCCTGTGTCAGGCTAAGTGTTGGTGTGTATGTATGATGGAAAAACAATCAAAAGACAGAATTTCTGTTAATAGGAATAGGTATGCTTCAGGCTTTACAGCTTCACTTGAATAAGTTTATGAAGTGAGAGATTCAGACAAAATTCTTGCCCATATGAAACAAAGGGGATGGGGAAGGCAATGGGGTGAAGAACTGCTTTACAGACTTACTTCAGCTATTTCCAAGGCTGCCAGGTAACATCTGCTCATGGTGCAACCCATACGCTACCCTTGCTCTTTCACAGTGTTGCTGTTCACAGGGCAAAGGGAACATGCTGAAGTGGAGAGATGCATGCAGAGGCCAGCAGGGTAAATCAGGATGTAACAGTGGAAAGCAGTGGAAATTGGAGATAACATAAGGACAATTTCAAATCTCAACAGTAATAGAAATGGTGTTAATTTGCTGGTAAATAGTCTACAGAAGGGGAAGACCCAGAGCAGGGAGGGGCAAAAAGGAAAAGCTACCAAAAATGGGTCGAAGCATCTGTAGCAATTACAAAACATCAGCATCAGTGTCAAAGGGATTTTTTTCCTCCCTTGCAGGACAGAATCTCAGCACCTCCTGCCACAGCTGTGTTCTAAATGATCAAACAGCGTAGCTCTTCCATATCTGAAGCAAGAGAGAACTTCTAAAAAACAAGTGAAGCAAAGAAGTATTTTACACACTCGGCACACCAACATTCCTACAATGATCCTAATACTTTTGGTGTTAAGAGAGTTCCTTCTCAGTTCCTGTCTGTGTAGAGCCTCATAACAGCTCACAAACTGTCTTATCTGCTATACCTTCTGTGTGAATGGTGCTCCATTTCCTGTGAAGCCTGCAAATGCACTTTCATGCCATTTATATTCTTTCCTTCTTTAAAGTGCTATACATTCACAACTCATTGTCCTTAGCACACCATTATTTACCTTGGTTCACATGTGCAAATTGGTGTAATTGTATTAATACATAGATGTAATAGCAAATAATCTTGTAAAATGTCTAATGGTGTGAGGGAGTGATTACTTCTAAAGTCATTTTATAGCATAATATTTCTTACATTAATATTGTAACTTGGCAATACACAGTGTGTGTTTAAACGTTTTTTCTACAGCACAGCTTGTATTTTGGTTATGGCATGACTGTAAGGATGCCTAACTTTCCATATCAGAATAAAAATTACTTTTATTTCTTTTAGTCCATAATTTTCAATGTTTTCAGGCTTTGTGCAGTTCAAACTGAAACCTAGCTAGAATCAAAAGGATTTCCTTGACAGTGGGAAACTACCTGCGAACATAGCCCTGACCTGCCAGTAATGCATACAGTGCATACTCTGGCCTTGCAAATGGTGCAGTATACACCAGGAATTATATGAGTGAACCTTATTTAACACGGTTTAATCCTTAAATCCAGTCCAAAAGGCACACACCTGGCCTACATAAAGCCTTCATCCAGCTAACCAGTTTTGCAAGACTTCCCTATGAACACTTGATATTGCATGCCTAATTATTTGATCCCTATGGCAAGACTAACTAGAGTAGTTAGGTGAGGAATAATTGATCTCTCAAGATTAATAAGAATCTCTTCTTGGAGATGTGTCTTTACCAAAAGCTATTAATGCCATTAATGCCGTTAATGAGAGAATGCAAAATAATCCTGGAGTCTGTATTAAAAACATGCAATACAACAAAATCTGTCCCTATTCACATCTGTTTTCAAGATAAGATTGATACAGAACAGCTGACATGACGAGAAAGGTACAAATGAACAAGAGAGGGAGTGTAAGTTCTGACACAGAGATCATCTTTCACCAGAATTTTTACTGCACTGGCCAAAAGCTGGATAGGGTGAGCCATGGGACATCCTGATAGGGAAAACCACATCTGTGAGAACATGCTTAATTTTCATCTGGGCGAAACAGAAGAGGAGCATCTTCCTTAGAGAAACTACACTGTGTTGTTATTTGTCTAGAAGACAGCAAAGTCTAATAAACTTAGGGCTTTCCTGTCAAGATTTCTTCTCCCACATCTTTTCATTTCAGACTTGAACCAGGAAGAACTTAGTTAAAGGTTATTAAATTTTGACAAGGCAACAAGTTCTTACAGGCAAATGTTACTTATCATTAGTGACAACGTACAGGCAGACAGCTTCACCTGCCAACTGACAGGCATTTAACAAAATAAGCATAATAGGAATGGCACGGCAGATATATAGGAGGTGATTATTTTCAAAAAAACCCCATCAACATAGTTAGATATCTTCCTCCTCCTCATGGAAACTACACTTCATATTTCTGTTTAGCTGATAATTTCATTTTTGAGTTACAAAGCATTTATCTTGAATAGTACAGATGTTTAGTGAACAGAATGATTCATCTCTTCCTCCCTACTTTCTAAGTAGGACAAAGAGATGCCTCCAGTAAGTGTCTGCTAGGACAGAAACACGTCTGTCATTAAGTTGTTGCTTCCCAGATAATAACTACCCATTAAGACAAAAATTTTGAAAGATTGCTGCCAACAGAACTCACACAGCGATGCTCTCTAAAGTGATTGTACTCCAGTGACTCTTACTGCTTGTTTCTTTTCCTCTCACCAGAATCACAGTACAAAAAAAAGTCCCGTTCCTTTTGAAAACCAGTGACACAGCCTCATTGCCTTGCATATGTGGGAAGTAAAAGTCTGAACAGGTTTCATGAATGAACCTCCTAAACACTTCTGCTGATTTCAGAAGATGTAAGAGAGAAAGTATCAGGTTGGAAAGATTGAACAAAAGTGTAAAACACCCTAGGGGATAAAGAATACTTAAGATAATATGGATTCTTATTGACATTATATACCACAGTTGGAAAAAGCATAACATCAGAGTTTACAATTATTGACTTTTGAGTTTTTAACCCCCAAATTGTATTAACTTCATAAAGGTTGCAGTGAGTATTCTAAGAGAATTCCAAGTACATGCTCTATTTATTAATAGCTATATTCAATATATATAATACATAGCTTATGAATTTCATTACCATGGAGTATGTTTGCTGACATGTGATGAAAGTGAAGTTGCTTAAATTAAGCGTCTGTTACATTCAATCCCAGTTTTAGTTATATATATAGCATGAATATTTTCATGGTTTTATAGGAAAACCTGAGCAGGTAGAAATTCTGGCAAACTTTTCAAGACTGCCAAAGACATGGTCATACATATTTGCAAAGGATGTCTACAGCTGCAGTTTTGTCTGTGCTGGTGCACTTCAACTATGGCACTAACAGGACCACAAATTTGCATGTTGAATAAAAGTTGCCCATCTTCTTTCCTTGCTGGTTCATGTCTGTTTTGCATGTGACAGCTTTGTCACTCTGTCTCCACCTCGTTTTTCACTTGGAAGAAGGCAGTGACATAAAGAGCCCCAGGGACATTAGAGTGCTCCATAAACATGATTAGAGCATTCAGCCTCTTCATTTAAAGCAAGTACTGTATTGCTACCAACATCTGCTTCAGGCTGCAATGGGGCCCTTAAACCGCACCATCCTGAATGAGCAGTCTTGTAACATCTGTTGATTGTGCTTGCATATTTGGCAGCTACAAACATGGCATCTCATACTTACCGTCAGTTATGCTTTGTGCTGATATTCAAATGGATTCCTTTGGGAGAGAAGAGTTATTCACCTGGAGCCTGAGTTCTCAGAGATGAGAATATAAACCCTGTTTTTGTGAGGTGGGCTCTGCACATTGCGGTGTGCTGTCCACTTGAGCCAGCAAGCCCATAGCACAGGTACATGACCCCATAAGTGGTAACAATGCAAAGATCATCTAAATACCACCACTAAAAGGTCTGAATCTGTATTGTTTCCATATAGGAAGGTGAAATACACCACAGTTCAATTGCTTTTTACACTTGAAATTCTTTTTTTCTGTTAAACATCACTTTCTCAAAAACCGTAGAGTACCTACAGCTAATTGCTCACTTCTGAAAAATTAACCACTGAAAACACCGTCGCATTCCTGTGGGGAATGGACTTATCTATAATCAGTGTACTGATCAATCATTTCCAACATCAGACCAAGAGGTACTGAAAGGCATATTAGGATTTTAGCATATTTCTAGCAGAGATAGAGCTGCATGTGAAAGCTTGGTTATGGCAATATCCTCTAGATGACTCACCAAACAATCTTTATGGCTGCAAAGAAAGGACCAATCTTTACCTTCTTTAGTAATGATATTACCTGTTGAACATCCTGCTGGAAAACGCAGAGCTGCAGCCTTTGGTGTAGCCGGACCTTTCTGTGTTGCCAGATGCTCTCTAGGCGCCGCTGATGATGCAGGACTTCATGTACCACATCCAACACCTGGTGAACAGCCTTGGAGTAGTTTGCAGTGGCAGTGAGGGATTCAGAATTCCCAGGGCTCAAGGGACGCTGTAGGACATCCAGCAAGGCTTTTCCATCCTGGCTCACCTGAGTGAAGAAATAGGTCTGCTTCACTGCACTGATACTTGAACATCCAATAGCTGACAGAGAACAGTCTAGCTGAGCCTTTTACCCCTGTGCATTTCCCTTATTTTGGTCAAAAGGGAAGAAAGTCCTCATAACATCTCTTTCTGACTTATGCATTCAGCACTTGCCTTCGCTTCCTAGTGGGCCTGCTGTGCCACCCAGCAGGAGCACAGAGACTGCACTGCTGGCACTGCATACACAGAGATCCCAAGACTATATTATGTTCTGACATTCGGGCACTGAAAATTCTTGACATGCACTATTTGATGACAGGTGGCATTTGCAATAGCGGGCCTATTTCTGTAAGGAGGTGGCATTTTAAGAAAACCACAGATGGCAAAGTCATTCATATTCTGTATGATAAGGGAGAGTCCTTTCTTCGTAGGATTACTAAGTATGTATATACGTTGAGTGTGACATTCTGATTCTGTATTTCGTTCAGTGGCAGTGAAAATAACTTAGTTTATGATAGTGATTCTTTTCTTCCCCAGGAACAGCACAGAGGGACCTATAGTCTCCATTTTCAATGGGCTACAAGGTTTATTGGCAAACGCAAAGCCCCCTGCACACACGTTACCTTTTTTGAGCATATTAAAACACATTTGCAGATGCAGAGGCATTTGGGCATTAAAAAAACCCAGAATGCCAGATTTTTTAACACCAGATTTTTTTTCCTAGAATATTCCTGGAGCATTTTCATGTTGCAGGGGCAAAATGAAAAATGGAACCACAAAAACCAAACTGTTATGAACAAGCATATGCATGCACTGGTTCTCTAAAAATGGCTTTTTGAAATATTTTTCAGTTGCAGATTGCAAAGTTAAAATATTTTGTTCAGTAGAAATGGTAAATGAGGACGCTATTGGAATCCCTCTCCTCTTCCCAGCCCACTTTTCTCTTTTTCCTCTGAAACAAACTCCAGTGAAAATGACAAGATTTTCTGAAAAGTATTTTAATTTCTATGCAACCACAATCACTGACTTTGCTAGAGAATGGTTTAATGAATGTTTTTAATCTGGTTTAAATTTTGAATATTATCAGTCAAAGTTAAAACACATATCAAGGATTTCCAAGTTTATTTCTGTATTGTAAGCTGCTTGTTCAAAAGTAGCAAATATCACTTAATAACCAAACCTGTGTCCTTTAGCAAGCCATGCCATGTCCCAGTCTGTTGTAGCAGTGTGTATCTGGTGCATTTTCAGAGAAATCAAGAGAGCCTTTGAGATTCATACTGGCAAAAGTGGGAGTCAAATGTCATCATATTATGTGACTATTAGGTGGGCTTAGGCAGATCCTTAGAGATTTTTTAAAATATTCAGGGCCATTTGGAATTAGACCAGGAAATAACTGGAGAGTCCATAGGGAGTGGCTTTCCGAACTCAAAATCAGTTGCTGCTGAAGACCATCTGGAACAATTTGCACATGCTGAAGCCTGCTGGGGTCGCAGAGGGAACAACTGTACTCGCCAACAGCAGTGGATAGTGGTAGAATGAGGGAGGATTTTGGGAGGAAACACTGAGGCACAGGTGTTACCTTGGCAACATTATGGAGGCAGCAATAGCTGCTAGGGAGGAAGAAGCAGCTCCTAGACAGGGAAGGAGAAAGGGATACTACATCCTGTTTCACCTCTAGGAGGATAATCAGTGACAATGTAATCACTGGGAATAAGAAACCAAGGCTATGCACACACTTGGGAGCAGCTAATTAGAACAGAAGCTCACTCTTTGCGCTGGCTACATTAACTGAGTGAATTCACTATGTTCCTGTTGCTGGCCTTTGGGCCTACAGTTGCTCTGAATCTGTCCCTGGGTGGTGTTAGAATACTTTTAGTATAGTCCCTGCTGATTTACACCGATAGAAATGACAGCAGAATCAGGGCTAACAATAAAGGTTTAAAAGTTTACCAGTAGGAGATATGTGATTGCAGAGACAATATGACAGACATGCTTTACTCAGGACAGCTTTCCTGGAAACTTTGTGCTGTAACATAGACATATTCATACCTACACTGTCTCCCAAGTGCAGGCCCTGCATGTCAGTTTTTTGCCTTCCAGAGGTATAATCCTGCAATTCTTCCATTTTGAGGGGTCAGATCCTTGGGTGAAATATTGCGTATACTAATCATGACTGATCAAAACTCTGGTCTAAATTCAGTCATCTTACAAAAAATACTCTTCCAGAGCTGACTAGTGGGTGAATATGGCCAACAAGGGCTTTGTAATAAAAAGTCTCAGTGGTGGGAGCAATGCAGAACAAAAATATTGTTTCAAAGGCAACAACTTATATGTCCTTACTTCATCCAAAGCTGAAATAGGACAATGTTCTCCAAGATTTGTGGTGTGAGGTAAAGAGCAAATACACTTCTTTATTCTCTCTTACTCCTTTTTCTTCTGTAGGATTTAGGCTTTTATCTATTGCATGATAATGTATTCTTGTTTGCCTAGAAAGCCTCAGAGACTACAAGTCATGACTTGTAGCATTCTCCTGCTCTCCAATTTACATGTTTGTCTGGTCATGCAGCACAGCAACAATCTGGTCTGGTCATGCAGCACAGCAACAATCAGGTAAACAGTGGTACTCAGTATTTGCAAGGATATGTCATATCGTCTGCAGCTCTGAACTTCTTTTCTGAAAGTATTTTTGTTGTGAATACTACTGCATTCCCAATCAATGGGCACAGAAAGTTTGTGCTTACAGAGTTCATCAATGAACACATCTCAGAAAGGGAGGGAACAGTGCCCCAAATGGAGAAAGCTACCTACTGTGCTTTTTCAGTCATTTCCATGTTCTCCTTATAACTGCAAAAATAAATCACCAAATCTCTTTGCATGTGAATCTTCTGAATTTTTCAAGGACTGTGCAAGGAGACAAGCATCAACAACCCTGCTTAGCTGCACCACTTCACTTACATCTCACTTACATATTTTTAAAGAAGTATTGCAAAAGTCTTAAACTGGATGGACCTGCACCCAGCATGACTTGCAGTCCCTGTAAGCTGTAAGTGCCAGTGCTGCATTTGTCAAAGCAAACTTGACCACTTCTCACTTATTTTGAAAACTACAGAATTGCTGCTGGACTCTCTGGGAAGGTTTAACTCAGCACCTCACAGAACACACACATACACTCTTGTCATACAGTGATAATCCTGCATTTTGGCTCCATGGTAGGACAAGGGCTAGGATAGGCAGTATGCAAATGCCCCTCTAAGAAATTATGTGACCTTGGGTGAACCGAAAAATAGATTTTGTTGTGCTAGTGGAATAATCTTCACAGTTGCTATATACATAGCTAGGGAATAAGTTAAAATCTGCAGATATCCTACGTAGTGGGTAAGAAAGACCTCCAAAGCCTTGCAAGTGACTAGACTAATGGTGCCACCTGTGAATCAAGACACACTGAACAAGATGCTCTTACCATCAACCAGGCTCAAGCCTGACTGGAGAAAACCTTTCTTTCTCTCTCCTTGTATTTACCAGATGAGTACAGTCCTTAGTAGGGGTGTCCCAACTTTGTCTCCTGCTGTTCATCCACTAGAAATACTGGTGGAGCAACACAGACACACCCTGGCTAGAGACACCTAGAGGAACACTTTTTGCAAGAGGGGAATATGCCAAAGGCATACATCTCGCCTATCTCCTCCATCCAGCACTGCTCTATCCAAAGTAAAAGCAAGAGCACCACTTGATTCTCAGAAGGACGGCGGCCTGTTCTGCTAGCAACTCAGCTTAGTGCAGGAGAGGATTGCTTAGCTGTGGATTGCATATCAGGCCCATGATCTCTGCCACCAATATTTCTGAGCTTTATTCAAGTGCAATAAAGGAAAGAAGGCAAATAATCATGGCTACAGCCATGGCAAGATGGAAAAAAAGAGTATGCCTAAGATTCCTTAGAGTCTCCCTAAGATTCTTTAGGTGTCCCTTCTTAGGCTCCTGCAGTGAATCTGAACTGTTCTGTTATACTCTATAACAGAACAGAATAGGCCCATATACCCTATTAAATGTTAATTAATATCCTATTAAATATCCATATTAATGGTTACCCCAAGGAACATTCATTCTATTCCAAATCTCTTACAATTATAGCAATAGAAACGGAGATATTCAATGACTCTGCAGGGAAAGAAAGGAAAGAAAAAGCTATGATTTTCATCTCACCATAGAGAGCTCTGAGGGAAAAAACATTATTTTCTATGGTCAAGGAGCATTATCAAGATTGGAGAAATAGACACGTGGATAGGAGGCAGGACTCCTAAATCTAGCCCAGGCTTTTCAGCTCACCATGTAGCAGTGGGAAAAGGGATGAACATTTCCAAAATAACAGACTGTAACCTTTCTGGCAATTCTACATACTGTTTAAAAATGTACTTATTTGTAAAATAGTATAGAAATGTTTTAAACAGCTGTGTCTGCAACAAGTTGTAGCTTTCTGAGGAAGCATCAGCAAAAGCAATATGCATGTTAAAGGTTACTTTTGGTAATGATTTTAAATGAATTTTCATTTCACAGAAACTAAGATTGGGGCTGATAAACAAAATGCCAGTTTCAAACACTATTATTTTTTATTTAATCCCCATTTGACTTAATTTTTAGAAAAAAATTCTAAATGCAGTCAAAAAAACCTTAGTTTCACCTAACTAGGAGCTATTATAAAATTCACAGTTGTAACTAGAGGTCAACAGGACTGTTCTGTGTTTGCTCACACAACCCACTGTTCCTGAGAAAGAAGTCTGAGTATTGAGTAAGGAATCACCCTTTGTGATTGCAACCCCAATTTCCTCATTCTAATTTACTAACTCCCAAATTTTTACAGGTGTTTAGAAAATAAAAGATTTATATCTAACATTCCTTACATTCATCATCAAGGTATCTGCACAACTTCACTGTGTATGCGTGAGTGACTACCACCAAGCCTAGATTAGCAAATCCTTTTCTAATTTATACTACAGATACTTCCAAGAACTTGATGTCCAGAGCAAGGGCTGAGCGTGGAGGAGTTCTGTTCTGGAGTGTTCACTTGTTAACTTACTAAGTATAGCAAGCACTAGCACAGTTCTCCTATCCAGCTTGGAGAACCACGCAAGGAGCAAAATCCCTTGATACCCAGAAAGACAGTCAAGCACAGAATGGTACATGGAAATTAAAACTACAACTAAACCCAAGCATTTAGGTGATCTGTGGATTACTTTCCAAAAAGCTTGAGTCCTGGAGACATGAATAACAGAATAGAATGGATAAGGTACATGGCTTTCCACCCCCAGGGTAATTTGCAGGTCAGCCTGTGCCTGGGGTGAACATCGAGACTAGCCTCATTCCTGAAAGGACCCCTCCCAGATGCCAGGGAGGATGCAGCCCTCTTGCAAAATAAAGCGGACTGAACACAGGCCCTGGCATGCACAGTCAAATGTGCTGAATGTCGGCTGTTTGTTGGTAGCTTTTATGTCATGCTACAGTCTGGATGGGGGAAAAAGCAAGTGAAGAATTTTATGGGGTTTTTTGACAAAATGCCAGAGAATATGTTTTAGCCTTAGCATCCTTGGCACCCTCTTTTAAAGAAAAAAACAACACGTGCCCTATTTAGGTCTGAGATATTTGACAACATCTGACGTGGCACTTCTTAGGGACATGGTTTAGTGATGGACTTGGCAGTGTTGGGTTAATGGTTGGACTCGATGATCTTAAGGGTCTTCACCAACCTAAATTATTCTAGATTCTATGGTTCTATCTAAAGCACAGTACCTTGCAGTATTCATTGTAATGAGGACCTGACATCTCTGTGACTTTGTATATTGACAGAAAAAGCCTTTGGCATCCTCTGTTCCCATTAGCATACCTGTGCTAGAGCCAGGACTCATTCACAGGAAGAAAGCAACAGGAGTAAAGCTACTGGGGGCTTAAAGGGGTTCCCTGTTCAGCAAAGGCAGTGAAGTGGCTGTTCTTTGGGGTGCCAACACTAGTTCTAGATTTTGTTTCTGTATGGGGCTTGTCCCCCACGTTGTCCTGTTGTGCCCATATAAGCAGATTGCTACAATCTGCCTCCTTCTTTGAAAAAGTTGCAAAAACGGAAAGCAGAACATATCGCATTTAGAAAAGCTAAGCTCCAAAATGCAGTCCAATATCTGTTATCACTTAACAGATACTCACATTCTTCTCTGGAAAGCACATACCTCTGTATAGGCCTGTGTTACTTGTTCATACAGGGTCTGATGGTGATGGATGGCCAGTTCTAGGTCTTGCATTTCTGAGGGGAGGCCTCCTTCACTGCACATTTTGCACCAGGCATCCACACCTGAAAGGAACTGAAACAATTCCAGGAAAAATGAGCAATAGTGACACAGAACAACATCTCATCAACATTGGAAAACTGTTTCAGATGACTGCAGTATGGACTGAAGAAAATGTATCACTTATAAAGGAGCCTTTTTGGGCACGCTGGAACAGTGCATTCCTGTCACATCCTCAGTAACTGAAGAACACCTAGATCCAAAGGAATGCTTTCTGTTTCTTCTGGATTAAAAACAGTCCTCCTTTAACCAGGCTCAGAAAACACCCATTCTAGGAGTCTTTGCATACCACGGAGAAAGGCTACAACATGTTTAGAAAAAAACATTGACAGGAAACACAAAAGGACACAGTTACAGCTCCAGCATATCTGGCATTGTCTCAGCTGTCAGGCTTCCCTCAGTCGCTTACCTGTCCTTAACACTACTAATTTGGGCAATAGAAAACTCCCATTTAAATCAACACTGACATTGATTTCAGCGAAAGACAGAGAGAAAGGCAAGCAGTTCTCAACCCAGGACCAGCTGAGTGGGACTGCCAATAGGATACCAAGGCTTTAAAGCCCTGGGTCACACACTTATTCTGGCCCAAGTCAGCAGTGATCAGATACCATTACCATCTGATGACTGCTAAGCAGCCAATCCAAAATGAGCTGCTGGTCTCAGTCCAGCTCCTGGTGGGCAGATATCCACAAAAAGGGAGGAAAAAAAATCATTGCCGTTATAACCTTGCTTGGAAGCCTTAACAGACAGCCAGAAACTGAATGGCTTCAGGGAGCAGAGGATTGGAAAAAAAATATTATTCCAGTCTTAAAGGCCTCCAAGAGCAGTGCTGATGCACTGTGGCCGAACAAACTGGGGAAGCTCTCCTGGGTGCTGCCTGTTCTGTGAAAGAAAAGAGGAATTTAGTCTCTAAGGTTCCCATCCTGTTTTTCTTTTAAGCAGGTCTTACTTCAGTGACACAGCTTACATGTTCATATTTTGTCCATACTAACTGCCTAATGCCACCTCATTACTTCTCATTAATATTTTCTCTTACTCCATCTTTCTGTTAAACCAGTCTGTCATACTTTGGGCTATTTATAAAAAAGAACAGCTAATTATACAACAGATGCAGTGCCCTGTAGGGTGAATGTATAATGCCACAAAACTACCCCCAGGATCACAGCTTTATCCGTTCCTGAAGTGTTCACCTGTGGCTTGTTAGTAAAGCACTCATTCATAGGATGAAGGGCTGTGAGATTCAAAGCGAAGAATTTCAATTCAACTCTGGCTCTGGCATCAGCATCCTTTTTTATTAGCAGTGTAAAGCTATTCACCATGCTGCTGTGTAATCAAGGCTATAAAGTGTTTGCACTGTAAACACTTCTTTTCAGTGCACAAACATTCAGTGACAAAGATGAATTCCTAAATGTTCATGTCTATAAAGTACAAATCTACCGGTGAAAACTATGCTTTCTAGAAGACTGGAGGCAAGGAGGCAGGTCCTCTTGTCTTGGTTTGACTCCTGATCTGTTGACTCTTTTCAGATGGAATCCCCAAACACCCTTGCATAAAGCTGAAGTTGTCATATTTTGTACCAAGGCAGTGGAATTCACATAATTTCCTATGCAGTTTTAAGAGCACAGTTGAGAACAATCCCTTTTTGGGGCTGTTACATGAACCTCTTGGTCAAAACAACGAAGACAAGACCTTTACACCTTACATATCAGTGTTCCTGCTGCTGGAATCACTGTCATGGCTCTTATCACAACTGCTGAATTTCTACCAATTTTAGTACAAGCTCTTATAGTCACATTACTCAAATATTGCCATATCCCCAGACTGTGAGTTGCACAGTAGGTGGGAGAAGTGTCAAGAAGATCCTGTGCCCATAACCACATTTCCACCTTGTTGCCTCACATCTGTCTTCCTTTTGTAGATCTATTGCATATAGACAATGTCACATCAACAATCACATCAGTAATTTCACTTCTGCCACTAGCAGGAACAGTTGACATCATCTGTTTTAAAAAGTTTTGAGAAATGCAACCGTTCAGTGTTTTACTCTGACACCCTGAAACAGTGCATGGTGGTCTGTGCTGTGTGTGTAGGTTTGCATAGGGAGAGCTAATTATTTTACAGATTTTTACAAAGTGTTAGTTCAACTATAGGACTATTGATTTAGGTATTTTGAAAAAAGCAGCTATGTTAATTTTTACTATTGCCACAGTGTGTGACAAGACACAAAAAACTTTATTAAATATAACCCTTCATGCTAGAAATATATTCATATCAAAAAAATCACCATTTGACTGAGTTGAAAAAAGATGCATTTAAAATGGGAAAATGCTACCTGTTAGGTTGGAACAGGAGCTGTTACTGTCCACTGGATACTCAATACCATTTAAATTAATTGCTTAAATTTCTAGTTAGCCCAAAGACTAGAATAGCTCCTACTGGGAACATAAAAGCTATTCAATATGATTTGAAATGACAGGCTCCAATAATTGCCCATGTTTTTCAAGACTCCACAAAAGATTAAGAGAAGTTTCTCCTCAAAAAAAAAAAAAAAAGTCCCTAAGGTACCTTTGTGCCTCTGATCCAATCCAAAGGTAACTTTAAAGCTAATGACCTACGCTAACTCCTGACTCACAACCTGTTCACCGAAGTTGTGAATTCTGTATTAGGTCAGGTAATGATATATTCTCAGACCACTTCTTAATAGCTTTCCTCAGGAACTGCTATGCTGTATTACATGATTTCTCCAAAACACAGTTCAGGCATTTTATAGTCCATATTTCTCCATATTTTTCACACAGTCCTTGCTTATGGCTTCCTAGGCCTCTGTGTGGACGCTGCAGGATAACCAGGGTGGTTCCCCTAGGCCCCAGAGAAATTAAAACCGAACTCTAGTGCACTTTCAGGCTCCAGAAAAGCTGTGGGAAAAGACTGGAAGAAGGCCATGAAATAGTTTTCCTCAGTGCCATATAATATCTCTTGATGCCCTGAATTTTTTGTGTGAGGCTAATTCTATATTTCCTGTTGTTGTTTCTGGAATGTCCCTATCTAATGCGGAAGTTTTCTTCATCTTATCCCTGCATCTTATAGATACCAACTGGCTTTCCCCTTCCTGCTTTTGCTCAAATTCTTCCTCCCTTTTTAATTTCCTTTCCTCAAATAGGGGAGTTCAGGATGTGCGTAGAGAGATCCAGGCAGAGATGAGAACAGTAGTCTTCATGGCTGGGGATTAAGGTAATATGAAACAAATAGTCAGGGGTCAGTCTTCAGAGAACCAGCATAAATGTCTAGCATGTGCACCTAACACCTACTACCTTAAGTAGTAATTCTGTTTGTGCACTTCTGAGGGCAGACACTGACCCAGTATTAACTGATTGAGATCTCTCAGCTGATTGAAGACATTAATTTGTTAATTCTGACAGGATCTGTAGAGTGAGCATCATATGAATACTTTAGCACTCTTTCAGAGATTATATCCAAGAAAGGGAGGACACTTGGTATGTCTGCTTCCCCTATCTGGCAGTTAGTGGACTGGAATCTCATCTGGCATAAATTAGCACAGCTCTCCTGAAATCACAGTGAGGTAAGGCATGTTCTTTTGCAATTTTGAATAGCCTTGGACATACCTAGAGGTACAGAAGCAGATTCTCTTTCGCACTAGAATATCTCCATGCTGGGTGGGGGGGAGAAGAAAAAAACCCACCCAAGACATTTGTAGCAGGTGGAATTAAGGGACCTTGGGGAAACAGCTCCACTGAATACCCTGAATTGCACCTTGACCTGGACTTAGTGGTTGTTTGGAGTTTAGTTTACTGGCTTTTTGTCGAACACATGTGCTGAAGGAAGCCTGGCTGGAGGCTAAGCTGGCAAGATTTGTCTCTTTCTTTTATTTTCTTTTTTATTATTCCCCTTTTCTTTTCTTTGCACTTTTCTTGATGATGGTTTAGGATGTACAAAGTATTTAAAAAATTTAAGGAAGACACGTGCGTGCACACACAGACACACACAAAAAAGAAGAAAAAAAATAATAAAAAAAGCTTTGATCCAGGAACTCATTCAGCCCAGTTCCATTCAACATGCCACATGTATCTGCAATAAGAGCCAGGAAAGCAATGTGATTCTGAAGCACATGAAGACAGATGTGAGGTTCAATTCCCAGCAGGGCTGACTCAGCCTTTCATCCTTCCAAGCCAGACAAACTGTATTCTGTGCAGTTTTCTGTGTGGGGTCTTTAGGAAGAGACCTTGAAAAACAAGTTGCTTCCTGCTCAGCTTGCATATTATAGAGATCGTAGAGCCTTTCATAAATCTCTGTCTCAAGCCAACAACTTCCTTTCAGGCTGGGGTGTGCCAAAGACTGAAAGATTAGTCCTAATGACTTGCTTCCTGTTGGCATTACAGCAAACTTCAATCAATAAGAAGGAATGAACAAAGAATGTAGCAGCTTATTGCACCAGAGAAGGAAAGACGATCTGTGTGTCAGATCAGTATGAGGGAAGCAGGGGTACACTGTGGGAGAAATGGCTGGATCCACAACAAGCTACATTTACTGACAGAACAAAGGGAGCAAAAAAAGATTTGATCTGGGGCAGAGGAAACAGTGGGTTTATCTACATCTTTGCTTCAGAGGTTTAAGCCTTATTTATTGTAAAATAATGAGGCCATGATTTGAGTAAAAAAAAACAAAAAACCAAACAAACAAGTGAAAAAAAACACAAAAAAAACCCCCAAACCTAAAACCCCACACTGGGTGATGCCAAATAATAGTGTGTCACATTTGGATTGAATAGACATATTTGGATTGATAGACAACAGACTGAGTTACAGACGAAATAAAAAACACCTCACTTTTTATATTCTACAGAGGTCAAGTGACTAAATTATTAGCATTCAAGTCATTGGTTTATCCTACCAGAGTCACTAAAGCAAGGCCAAAGTTTTAGTGCTGGCTAATGGATGCACTGACTCCCACGTTTCTTTTTTGCAGCAGTTTACAGGCTTCACATCAGCACTTCCCTTCCACTGAATGGTCTCTTATGCACGTGAGGAGCAACTGCTCTTCACAATTAGCAAATTTTCCTGTCTGCTTAGTAATGCAGACTGGCTTCTGTAAGGCAGCACAAACTTCAGTTACTTATGAAGAGGTGCCAAGGCAGCATTGGGTTTTTCAGACCCATCCACACAATTGTAAAGAAAAGACCCAAAGCTGAAAGTGACATTAGTGTAGCTTTTTTTCAAGTTAAGGCTGAGGCAAAATACTGACTGACAGTGTTCAAAAGGTAGGAAGACCAAAAAAAAAATCACCTCTAGTTGACAGACTGTTCAATACAACTTTCTCTTTTATTGCCTTTCACTCTATAGAATACCTCAGCAACTCCTCATAAATTGCAAAGAAAACTGACTCTTTAGAACTTCAAAAAAATAGGGGATCATTCATTAAAAAAAAAAAGGCAACCCCCCCCCAAACCCAAACACCAAACCAATCAAAACAAACAAGAAAGAACTAATTCATTAATAAACCTTAAACATTCTCATTGTGATTATAGACTGGATGTAAGTTTATTTTTGATTCTTCTTTATGAACATTGATGACTGACAATTATTAACATGAAGACTACACCCAAGCACTAGAGCGCCTGTTGTACTGAGATGAAAGTACTTGTACTGGGCATCCCCTTGGTGTATCAGTCCCATCAGAGACACTGAGAGTGCTTACATGAGTTAAGTGCCCAGTAGGGTGAGTAATTGCTCTATGCTATGGCCTGTTGTCAATAGGAGACTCAAAATAAAGAAAAATTCATTGTAATTCCATGGTCAAAAAAAAAAAAAAAAAAAGAAAATCTTTACTGTTTGAGCTAAACTTTTCCATACATATATTCTGGGTTATGAGGCACAATTTCTGACTTATCAGTTCTTCCTCAGACACCTGAAGTATGGTTCATTTTATAAACATCAAGCACACCCACTTAGTAGCTTTGGTATTAACTACTTAGAAAAACAAGCACACAAAAATATGGAAGAGAGCCCCAAAGCAGTGTTTGTCACTGGAAAATGAATGTAATAAAAATATGATCAAAGTTGAACCGTCACTGCTAGGTGGACCTGGTTTAGGTATAAAAAAAAGCAGAAGATTTATTCACTGATGTATTCTAAATCTTTTGTAGCTATGAAATTATGGAAGTATTCTGGTAGTTGTTAAAGATGCAAACCAGAGTTCAGGGACATGGAAAATTTTCTTGGATGTTCCTCGCTGTCTCTGAAGTCTCTACTTAATGAGGCCTAACAAAGTTTGGGGCTACTGAGAGCACTGTAAGAGTAGGTGGTGGAATGAATTCCCTAAGTTTCATTAACAATAATGTGCTTTGGCTCCTAGAAATTGTCTGCTGATACGGGTCTATGTCATATGAGTGACTATTCCTGTGCATGTGGCACATACCACATATATGTATGAGTGCAGATATATAGTTTTCTTGACTGTAATGATCTTGAATTCATCCACAACACTGAGAAAATATTAGGAAGTACGAATAAGGCAGCATGTTACTGCACCAGTGTACTTCAGTTATCCTGAGGCATATGCTAAGGCATAAACGTATTTTCTTACCCGCTCAGGGAGCATGTGTTAGTTTTTTGAGCGAAATGTTACTATTTTGTTTTGAGACACTGATCCAATAGGAAACAAGCCCTCAACCTCACTGCATATAAGCCAAAAGCCATCAGGTAATATCACAGCATCATCATTATCAAAGTAGCCGTGGACCATTTTGCCAGTCACAGAAGCAGCTCACCTGTTCAGCTTTCTGGTGAAAAACAGCAGACATGGCTAAGATGGTGCTGCGCTCATCCAGAGCTGCAGCAAAACTCTTCCACTCTTGATCCAGCTGGCTAGATATTTGTTTAATTTGCTGGGAAGCATAATGGCCTGCCTCAGAAAGCCTTGACGCAACAGACATGATCCGATTGATGTTGACATAGGCATTCTGAAAATTAAAAAGCACACATAAATAAAGAGAAGGAAGAACTGTGACCACCCTCTGTCTTCATTATACATTCCAACACCATCAGTTGGAGTAAAGCCGAGCAGTTCAGTGAGAGCAATCAACCACCACCTGCTTAAATATGCATGAATAGCAGGCATACTACCTTCCACTTTAAAAATACATCCCACAGGAATCTTTTTGTACATCTATGCCATTATCTAACGCTGTTATTTCCCCCCACCCCTGAATTTATTTAGGTAAAAATAATTTGCTGTTCTTCAGCTATTTACTCACCTGTTAGGGTCTACTCATTGCTTCTATCTTATTCTTGATATTTCTGTTGCATTAATTCATATTTCTGGATGCTAAATCCACATATTCGTAAGTGAAATGTTTGCCTTCTGTCCTCTGAGAACTCTCTGACAACCCTTTATAGACATGCAGTGTCAACAAATGGAAAAGCCTTACAGAATTTAAAAGAGCTCATAAGGATATTCTATAGAAATATACAAATTTCCATAGAAATGTCTATTAAATTACATTCCTCCGTTAATATGTTATCTTTTCTGCAGGTTATTTTAAGCTGTTCTCCAACAGAGACATCATTTAACTACATTCTGAATTTAGATGGATTTAAAAAGCCTACTAAAAGGGTAATATTTTCTGTTCTTTCATAAGAATTTTCCACAACGGATTTTATTCAGCCTTGAAGCAGTGGAAGGTTAGTTCTTTCTTAAACTGAACTGTGGATAGCAACACAATTGCATTACAATACCCTCGTTCTGCATAGGAACATAAACCTGAAAATAAATAGCCAATGAACCACCAAAAGACAAATGACAGCTGTCTAGCAGAACTCTGGAATGTAATTTGATGTAAACACTTCTCCTTCCCCTTTCCTCCCTACCGGAGGAAAGGAGCATCCCAGAATTTGAGATGTTTTGCAAATTTGACTCACTGCTTTCTTGTCTCACTAAACATATTTCAAAAGGGCTTTAGGAATTTCAGAGAGTAGAATCTGTAAGACCCTTATGCACAAGAACAGACCCAGCCATGATGATTTTAATGGTATTAGTCATGGGCAAACAATAAATCAGAGGTGGAAGTGTTTATTGCAGCAGGATCTCATCTTAGTGAGTGGGAGCACAATGTGGAAAGGTATCTGCCAATCCAAACATGAAACACAACAGAGCACTTCCAAGGCAGGCACAGGTCCAAACTAAGTTGTGAAGGAGGGCAAAGTATGTCTGCAAAGTGTGTGGGATAACTACAAAGTACAGTCACCATACCTGTAGGTGCCAAAGGAAAGAAAGATGGGCCACAGCCCCTACAGCCACTCTGCTCTCCCTGGTAGAACCATGACTGTGGCATCTGTCACATAGATAACAACAGATCTAAAGCAATAGCCAGCCTCCAGTATTGTTTTTTCCCCTTATCACACAGCCTTTTCTTAAAAATTGGATTTGGCTCAAAACTGACAGATTAATTTTAAAGAAATAAAAATATTTTTTCAGTACAATTGGAGAAACCAATCAAAATTGTTCTGGAGTTTGAAGTATACTAAAAAAGATTATTATTTGGAATTTTGACCACCAGCCACAGTGAAACACTTCTTTGTGTCCCTCCAGGTTAGAATCTGGAATGTAGACTAAATATTTACGCTTTTCTCCCAAAAAGTCTTCATGACTGAGCCTCAGCCAAGATCATTTAGCAACTTTTCAGGTCAGCTCTTCTGACCTGATGCAGCATAGCATCTCTACAGTTGCTAAAGCTTAGATGAGTTGTGCCAAATGAAGACATGGAACTTTGCTGTGTTTGAAGGAAAAGAAAAGCTGCTGAAGAAGTTTCGATTTCATGTAAAAAAATAGTTGCTTTCATTTTGCTTTTATTTCCCCCCCACACCCTGCAGAATTATCTCAGCCATTGCAATGCAACAAGCATGGAGGAAAATAACAGTGAATTACTTGGTTCCCTACAGCTACAGTATAGAGATGTATTAACTAGTAGAAGGGTAAGGATAAGATTAGTTGAAATAGAGCAGATGTTCTTAGAGTCTGTTTTTTAAGTTAGTGAGATTTATATATTATGTCTGTTATATTTTTATACAGAGATGAAGATTTTTATGGATGAAATTTCACTTTCCTAGAGGAGAATTTTCATGGAAGAGTACCAACCTGTCCTGTAGCCAACCCACTAACTCCATAGCTTTTCCAGCAGAAAGCAAGGAGCAGTTTGGGAGTCACCTGCTCACACCTCTGTTCTTAGTGCATCAAGTGGAACTGACTCAGGAAATAGACTCCTGAGCTTCTCCCATTGCTTTCTGAGCAATAAATGGATTCAAGTGCAATATCACATGTGATGTGCTCTTCTGTATAACTCCAACAGGCAGTGCTATGGAGACACCTCCTACTTCCAGAGAGAGGTACCCTTTACCTCCACCTTAACTGTCCCACCTCAGTGAAGCAGAGACACTGAAGTGGGGCTTGGACACATAAGCCTTGTCCAAGGTCTCACAGAAAAACAAGACAGAGCAAAGACTTGGCTCAAGATCTGGAACTAAGGATGGCACATCCTACCAGATGTAACACAATTTACAATCTCAGGACCTTTATCCAGTGTCACTGTTACTGGGAAAGATGGGTTCTCTGGGAAAAACTGGGAAAGATGGGATCTCTGTTGTAGACTGAGGTAAAATGCAATATGGCTTCAAGGCACTCCAGATTTTAGCTTCAGGAGAAAAATGTTTAGCTGACTGCAATCCACAAAATGCAAGATATATATTTCCCACTTCGAAGTAGAATAAAATTGTAAGCCACTTTTTTAATCTTCATCTGCCAATGTGTAATGTTCTGAGTAAAATGGAACAAAAACCTATGCTGCCAGAACTGAACTGTTGACATTTAACAGTTAAATCTTCCTTTCCCTCTGGTTTGTTCAACTCTAAAAACCAAATGAATTGACATTTTTCTATGTCAGTATTATATAGAATTATTTATCCTAATAGGAAATAAATAAAGCAACTAATGTCTGTGACTTCGTTTTTTCTTTAGGCTGGAATATCCACTACTGGCAGGTTCATAGAGACTCTCACTTTAAATATAACCTAAAGCCTCATCTTTTTTTCAAAACAGAGAAGTGTCCCCAAAGAGGACTACAAGGGATCCCTGATTTATGACTATATAGGACTACAATAGGTCAATGAGAAAACAATATATTAATGTCTAGAAGTAAGGGTAACAGCACTTCAGTTGACATTCTGTTGTTGAGACACTAGGACACACTCAAGTTCTGGCTAATATATATCCTTTATAATTGAAAAAACTTTGTTTTACATGTATTTGTAGACTTTCCAAAAGCATTTCCCATGTTAGAGTTAATTTTTCATTGACTTTATTTCAACTTTGAAACTTCAGTCAAAAAAAGAGGATTTCTGCCTTCTAAAAGTCACTTGACTGGCAAACAAAAGAAAAATTTCCCCACATGTACATCAGCACCATGAGATGCAAGAGTTTCTTTTACGGTTTAGGAAAGCCTTGTGCAATGCCTTGCAAGCACAATTGCGTACCCCTCTGTCTACCAATTCTCAGTCCATTTCTGTCACCTAAACAAGGCCTTGATTCTGGTCATCAATATCTATGACACAGCTGTTCCTTCCAGTGGAAGCAATCACTGCTAACGTCCCCAACGCTTGGCATGGTAACAGCCCTCAGACTCAGCAACGAGCACTGACAGTAGGAGAGCTTCAATTGTGGAACGATCTCCCACGGGGAAATACACTAATTCAACCCTGATCATCTAGCGGTCATGCTGGGAGACCTTCCCTCTTAATTAAACCCTCCAACTCTAGAACAATGCTTTCTTCAAATGTATAAAAAGAATACTTTACACTCACAAAAGAAAAATGAGCAGTGAGAAGCATTAAATCTGCAAGTAACTTGGCTGTGTTCATCTCATTTCCTAGAGAACTACTTGAGATATTGTGATGATAAGCAGTGAAGGTGGGCTGCAAGAGAAGGGTTTTACAGATTAATTGAAGTTAAAATTTGATTGCTGAAGACTTCTTTAAAATAAAATTAAAAAAACACAGCTTGCACCATGTTACTCTGAGTTTAGAAACTATCTGTGAAATGAACCTAACACATAAATCCAAAGCAGAATGTTTCAGTGACAAAATAAACTCATGAGATATCTTTAAGACCTTTAAGTTTCTATAACAAGGCCAATTATATGTAGCCTGTTGCAGAATAATATTGGATGGTATTTTAGTTCAGCCTACATACAGAAAAATACCATTCATTTAAGATAAATGTTGTGAATCTTCAGCTGACATCATTAGCCTTTACGTGATAATTTTAACGTGTTTGAAATATATTGTGACTTTCTTAGGACAACATGCATCTCCATCTACTGTCAGACAGCTAAGTCCCTGACAGCAGGATGGGCAGCAATGCCAGCATTGAACTCTGCCATTTTTATTCATGCCCCACAGCTGATGCCTCCTGCATGCTAACACCCTCATATTCACAACATTGACTTTTAGGGACACCAGGAGTCACTCAACATTTTTCTAGCAAAGAATCTGCTCCATCTAAAAAAAGAGCATTACTGCTGACAGCGGCACTATACTGACGTAGTAACAGCAGCTCCAGGTTAGTTCAAGTAGCCTGCAGCTTAAGGTTATTACTCTCTTCCCACTATTTTCCCAATGTCCTTTCAGTGTGATGTACCCCCACCTCTGCTGTTCCAAAAATAGGGCACCTGACCCTCTGCAAGACAGCAGTCCTGTTTAATTCCACAAGCCAGCTTCACCAGGCCAACTTCATTTGCCAGCCTGTGCAACCCTGGCATTGAAATCCCCTCTAGAAAGGCCCTTGTGCAGACACACAACACAAATTCAGGCCTTTCAACAATATGAAAACTCTCGAGAAACCTACTTGATCATAAGGAATTTCAAGCACTGAGTAAAACTCTCATATTTCTGATAAATACCACGGATGCCTCATTTAGATTAAAAAAAAAAAAAAAAAGGAAAAAAATCTCCAAAAGCGTAGTCTTGAGTTGCATCTGTAACCTGAAATATTTCTACAGCTTTTTTACCCTAACTTTGCCATACTGACAACTCCTCATGTAACCTGTGCTCGACATTGGAAATCTGTCGAAGAATTTTTTAAAAAAGTTCCTACTGAGAGAGCATACTGCAAGAATTTTTTAAAATAGAAATCTAAGTTGAATAAACTGTGCCTGTTTGCTGTATGAATCGATGTTGATTCAAAACCAAAATGAAGGCATCACTCCATCATCAGAGGGGATTCTAGGTCTAAAATGTAACCAAAACTAAAAGTAGCATATGGAAAATTACATACAGGTGTATTGCTCTCTTTGAGTTATATTCCTATAATAAGGAGGATTACCTGAGAACATATATATCATTTGGCATATTTGTTATATTGTGGGGCTCCTCCACAGAGTCATATACTCCAGTCCAACTAACCAGTCCAATTAATTAGAGGAGACTTGAGCGCCATCTCTCACTGTACTTACAAGTTGAAAGTTAAAGGTGCCCAGTATTCATGCCCTTCCACATAGATCCCCTATGCTAAAGAGATGGAGGAGACAATAAAGAGGTGGGAAGAACTGGCTCAAAAACAGAACTCAAAGGGTCGCGATCAACGGATCAGAGTCTGGATGGAGACCTTTAAATAGTGGTGTTCCCCAGGGGTCTGTGCTGGGTCCAGTCCTGTTCCATATATTTATCTATGACCTGGATGCAGGGATAGAGTGTAACCTCAGCAAGTTCACTGGTGACACCAAACTGGGAGGAGTGGCTGATACACTGGAAGGCTGTGCTGCCATCCAGCGAGACCTGGACAGGCTGGAGAGCTGGGCTGAGGGGAACCTCATGAAATGCAACAAGAGCAAATGCAAGGTCCTGCACATGGGGAGGAACAACCCCAGGCACCAGTACAGGCTGGGGGCTGAACTGCTGGAAAGCAGCTCTGTTGAGAAGGACCTGGGAGTGCTGGGGGACAGCAAGGTGACCCTGAGACAGCAACAAGCCCTTGTGGCCAAGGTGGCCAACAGTATCCTGGGCTGCATTAAAAGGAGTGTGGCCAGCAGGTCGAGAGAGGTTATCCTCCCCCTCTACTCTGCCCTTGTGAGGCCACATCTGGAGTACTGTGTCCAGTTTTGGGTCCCCCAGTTTAAGAAGGATGTGGAACTCCTTGAGCAAGTCCAGCAGAGAGCCACCAAGATGATCAGGGGGCTGGAGCATCTCCCATATGAGGACAGGCTGAGAGACTTGGGTTTGTTCAGCCTGGGGAAGAGAAGACTGAGGGGGGATTTCATAAATACCTATAAATATCTAAAGGGTGGGTGTCAAGACGATGGGACTAGGCTCTCTTCATTAGTGCCCAATGATGGGAAAATGGGCACAAGTTGGAAGACAGGAAGTTCCACCTCAATACGAGAAAAAACTTCTTTCCTGTGCGGGTGCCAGAGCAGTGGCACAGGCTGCCCTGGGAGGCTGTGGAGTCCCTTCCCTGGAGACATTCAAAGCGTGCCTGGACGCATTCCTGTGCCCCCGCTCTGGGTGTGCCTGCTCAAGCAGGGGGGTTGGACGAGATGATCTCCAGAGGTCCCTTCCAAGCCCTACTATTCTGTGATTCTTTGTAGATTGACTCATGCTGATTGTATGGGCTTCCATATGACTATATATGTGTGTGGGTTACACTGGAGACAGTGCAAGACTGGAGCCTCATCAGCTGTTGCACTCTTTCTCCTCAGCCAAAAAGGCCTCTCTCCTGGGCAGCTCAATTACACAGGAGTTTGGCAGCACTGAGATGGTGAGATGGCACAGCTGCAAGCCACAGTGCAGCCAATGAGAGGTCCCTGTCCCCAAAAGTTCTTCCAAGATCTTTGCAAATGTCTCACTACCTTGCATTCCTCATTCCCAAAAGTTCACTTCGGGACAAATGGAAGAATCAAGGAAAATAATTTTTCTTCCATTAGGTGGCACCCTCCCTGTCACTTGCTAATTTTCTATTGACAACGGTTATCTCTTTCCAAATTTAGCTCACGGTTATTTTAAGAAAATAATACCAGACAGTACCACAAAAAGGGTAAAGGGAGGTCCTCCAGCTTGACTCTTCTAATAGTGTTTCCTGAAGAAATATGACCTACTTTTAATGCACTAACCTCCAGGACACATTTATTTGTTAGGATTCTTTAAGCAGCGCTGTTATATGGAGGCCATACTATCCTGTACTTTGCTAGATGGCATTGTGATGGCAAGCTCAACAATCAGGTGCCTAGAGCCTTTTTTTCAATGGTCCTTCTAATTATAATCATAATAAATACATGAATGGACTTTATAAACAATTATCATCTTCCACTGTTATGCAAAGCCCTACTGAGGCACAGTGCTTTGGTGAGGAATAGCTAGGTGGGTAGAAATGGCAGGTGGAATTTAGGTCAGAGAAGTTAATTACTTGATCTGGAACTGGCCAGAATAGCAGGGTTAACACCTGTAATCTTATGAAAGTGGTGTGTGGTCTTGAATGACCTCAGGTAGGTTCACATTTCAGACAGCTGCTCTCAAGTACCTTGCCCTTGGGTGGCATAGTAGGGTGCGGCTCTCTAGTGACTTACACCACCAACTTAAACACCAACCACCACCTTTGAGGTCTTGGCCCCGGTGCAGCTGCAGTCTGACTGTGCACAGCATGAAGAAGTACACCTGCAGGAGTTGGTTTACTTAGGGCGAGTTTTCACATAGTTGAAAGAGAGCATTCAGAGAGGGCTCATCTCTGCATTGTGCAAATGCAGCAGGGGGTATGCATGTGTTTTTCTAGTTCAGTGCAACAATCAAAGCATCAATACATTCTGTCCTCATTTCTGTGCTGAAAGCAGAGCAGTTTACAGAACAAATGCCTGGAAAGAATAAGAAAGTGAGCAAAGCACTCATAAATGCATAATGATTTTTTTTGTTTGAAAAACAACAAACAAAAACCTAAGGTAAACTGAGTTGCATTCAAAAAGACCGACCAATTAACTACTGAAAAAGCCCAAATCCCACTGTGGCCACAACTGACAGCTTGATTAGTGTCTCCTTTTCAGGGTTTTGAAAGTACCTTAGCAGGGTGTGGGGGGAAAAGCATAAATTATTAAGGTGCCACCTACAGCTCTCATTAATTCCCAGAAAAAGAAATGTCAAAAAACGTAAAAAAATATTGTATTTGCTTTCCAAAATGTAAACATACTCTACAGGACTGTGCTGCTCTTAATAAAATAATCATATATCAGTGCCTGGGTGGACAGAGCAACACTCCACCACAGCCCAGCCTGACCTGCCTTACTTCACCTCCCGCAGGTCCATGGGGTTGCCTGAGCTGGAGGCAGCCTCACATGCACAGTCCCACTGTTCACTCTGTGCCCCCAACTCACCATGGAATTCATGGCAAAGTGATTGTGCTGTGTCTGTAGGTCAAGGGCGTGTTGGTAGCTCACGCCGATCTCCGTGTGACTTTGCAGGAACAATTCTTTGTTGTGGCTGATCCAGTCAAACATCTAGAAGTATTCACACAAGACAGAGGAAAAAGAAAATTGTTAGATAGGGATGAGAAAAAAAGACAGTCCAAAATATAAAAATCCGCATTTCTGAGGCAGATGTACATGTAGCACAGACAACAAAACCTCATCTCAGTTATTCATCAAAATAAGTTGATGTTGAGCAATGGAAGCATTTAAGTTATCACCATATTTCATTACTATCAAAATGATAGGTCAGGAAACATAATTCATAAAGCATGTTCCTTAGTAAGCTGATCCCATAGTCTTTTCCTATAAGTAATGAGAATTTCTTACATAGAAAGATGGCAGCAGAGGGACCTAAAATCAGGGGTTGCTTCACTGACCAAAGATCTAGCAGTTCATAAAGTACCCTTAATCCAAAATGGACCAAAAATTCCATAAATATTATTGATGGGATTTTCTTCCCCCCTTTCTTTTTTGTCTATACATAAAGTTTCCAAATGTTACGTCCAAATAGCCACTTGACTTCCTACACTTATATTTCCTAGATATTTCCAATTCCAAAGCCAGAACCCAGTCTATCTTCCACTTATTATTTTTGGAGTGAAGAGAGAAAAAGGAAAAAAAAAAAGTATTTTATTAACATCGATAAAGAGTGCACATTTCAACTTCTCCTACTTCGAAATGTATTTCCAAGCAAAACAGATAGTTCAGTACTTCAGATACAGTTAGAAATATATTGAACAGAGCTGATGAAACTCATTTCTTATTTTGTAGCACATTAATGTGACACTTAAATCTGCAGCACGTTCATTCCTTATAAGCTGTCACAAGTCAGCTAGGAGATAGTGTATTTATGTTTTGGCTTGTTCTGTGTTGTGTTAGAGACCAAATGCATTTGAAGTGAGAACCTTTCATTCTTCACTCCTGTCTAGAGCTCTGCAGGCATTACAATCTCAGATTTCTTCTTTTCTGCAACCGTTTTTGTTACAGAACATGTTCCCTTATCTCCATCCCAGCAAGCTGGGAACTGTCCATTAATAAGGACTCTTTCATAATTAAAAAATCCAACTTGTTAGTTCATTACAAGGAAAGAAAAATTAATTATAGAAGCAGCGGAGACCAGGTCAATACAGTCCCTGGTGTTAAACAGAATGTTTTAGGGTGAAAAGGTAAGTGAAGCAGCTTATAAGCAACCACCTTACAGTCAAAGGATCAGTCCAGATCTTTGTTATAACATTTATGTGTCGTCCAGTCAAGAGCTCTTTTGTTCTTTAGCACCAAATAACAATTTTTGACCTGTAACAGCTGAAGAACACTCAGAGCCCACTGCTCACACACTGTGTGCTGCTGTAGTTTCTCAGCGTCAGTTATCTGTTCCCTGTAGAGATGGTGCTCTGAAGAGTAAAGACCCTGTGTGGGTCACCTAAGATTCCTGCAATAAGCTCAGCATTTTGTGCTGAGCACTTGATTCAGCATGGCAGTGCACTGCTTTATGCAGGGGATTTGCAGAAATAATATTGAATATCCCTTTCATCAAAATGCAAATAAACATTGCTGGTGCTCAAATGCCACCAGCCACACTACGCTGAGCTGGTCCCAGAAATCTGTCACATATGCCTGACTTCTTAATCTTTTATTTATGAAAATACAATGGTAACTGCAGAGTCTATACTAGCTTATATTTTGTGTTGATGAATAGTCTTAAAGGCCAAATTTGGTTCAAGTTACAATGATGCAATTCCAAAGTAGTATCATTGACATACATAGTTACTTCCTCATCTGTATCCGTGGAGCTGATCAAAATCAGGCCTATCACCACTTTTTCAGAAAGTATAAATAAGAGGAGTTTTGCAAGGATTAGGTCAGGGGTTTCAAACGTTACTGCCAATTAAACAGAATGAAACAACCTACTATAACCTGAAGAGACACCTAAAACTTTTCTGTTGGATTCTTTTTTCTCCCATTATTGATTTAATAAGCACAACGTAATTTGCCACACTTGGGGGCTTAAAGGAAAAAAAGCCATAACGACAATTAAGAAAGAAAAATTCCATAACAGCAAAGTCCATGCCCCAACAACAAGCTTTTAAATCTCTGCTGAGAAACCAACACAGATTTCTTCTAAGTAGATATATGTTTAATGTGAACATTTTTAATGTTTTAAACTATCTAAAGACAGCCAGGGAGAAGAAAACTGGCAGCAATCCACTAAAAATAAACAGTAAATCTAATATTTTATGCTCAGCAAAGCCGAATCAGGATCTTTTTAAGACAAGTAATTTAAACTAGTAATCTATTATTCTGTGGATAGGGAGCATTTCCTCCATCTAATCTATACACGTATTATTGGATGAGACTGTAGGTTAAGTTAAACCATGCTTCTGCCTTTTAAAATACAATAATAAACTATCAAGGAAAAAAAAAGGAAATTTAAAAGATTATTAATACTTTTGTCTTGTTTAATCAACTGAAATACACAATAGCATTTGAAAGGATGACCTTCAGGAATTTTGAGCAACAGACCTCAGTGATGAGATCTGTACCGCCTTCCAAAACAATGTGTTTTTTAAACTTCTATTAATGGACAATAGCAGATTTTGGAAGAGACTCAATTTCAGTTTAGACTTTGAATCTATTATGTTCTTCATAAAAAAATTACGTTGGTTTCAGCTGGCCTATGCCTGTAGGAAATTATCCCCCATCAGTATGGTCTGGAGTATCTTCCTGACTCTCCCATGTCTCACTTGAAAGCCCAGAGAATGAAGAGTTTTGAGTTTCATGTGGTTTGGAGCAGAGAGGAAATAAAGCAAGATGCCTAGGAATGGGTGCAGAGGAAAAAGATGCAGATTCACCACAGTCTAAAGTAGGGTTAATGATGCACTTTTTTTCTGTAAAAACTTGCATTGCTCTCAGCTCTTAATGAATAATAAGCAGTATTTGCAGAAACCAGGGCTTTGCAAGACTGCAGACATGTCCACCTTAGGCAAAGCATTACTATATCTGAGATACCGAAACAAGTTCCAGGTGAATCAGTACCTCTGCATGGCACAGTTCAGTGCTGTGTGAAAGTAACAACTTGACCCTCCAAACCAGGACAGCCTGGGCACAGTACTGCTTGGATTTCTCTACCTTACTTTTGTTTCCAGGGCTGGTTCATTCAGAGACTTCTCAAGAATTTCTGCTTAATGCTCACTTAACTGTAGACATTTTCCCAAGTACCCAGAAGATAATATTGGCTTTTCTTTATTGCACAGGTATGCTTTTACTTTCACCCTCCTGATCAAGGATGCACAGAAATTATAAGTATTACACAGTACCACAGATCACAAGATTTGCTTAACAACCATGGGATTTAAATAAATAAATAAATAATGGGGTCTTACATGCTTTTGAGATCTAATGGATTGTGTTTTCAAACTTTTCTCTTCAACCACTAAGTCTACAAATGGACTTAAACAATTTTCTCATAATGACTGGAAACTGAGGCTCTGAAAATACCAGTTGTTGGGTGACTCGTGGTGATGCTGTGAGAGTTTGCAAAGTGTTGCCAGGAGGTTTCAATACGAAGGTCTGTCAACATTGTCTGGCCTGGCCCATATTACTAGCAATATTTCCTGAAAACTTGCAAGTTAAACTTGTTTTCCACATAAGAAACGCTGACACTTCCTGTGTTCCTGAAGTGAGTGTGCTGCCTAGTTTGCTTAATTAAAGCAAACCATTAAGGATGTGAGCATGGCAATGGCCCAACAATTGCTATTTTACTCAACCCTGCAAGGACTGCCTCGGTTTCAAGGGGCTAACTTAGGCTCCTGGAAAAACATTCAACATCCTTTGATAAGTTAGTTTCCCTGTCAGAGGAAAGAGTTTTTAATACAGTAAATAGCAGAGTCTGGATAACGTGCTCTGTGAGATCAGCTTAAACCAGATACAGTGTCTCTGCTAACTGAGATTTTTCCATGTCATAACAACATTGCTATACAGAACTGTGTCAACGAATCTCATCCCATTCATGAAAAAGACTGCCCTAACAAACCTAGTCTAGCGATCATAATAAAACCAATGGATCTTTAATTACTCCTTGACATAAGAGAATTCTTAGTTGGAGTTGTGCTGACTGCCAGTGAGTTAATTCTTCTCTTAAGTCTGCTATCATTCCTGCAGTCAGGAATTCACACTAAAGAGTAGCACAGAGTAAGTAAGATTGGACATTATATCACTGAAAACATGCGAACCAACTATCCTCAATGTCTCCCAGACTGGCACTTCTCCACATTGCTGTAGATAATCTGGAGACCAATTAAGTGGTTAAGAGTTTTCCTGGTGACTGAGTAGTTGGGGGGAGGGGTTAAGCATACTTAAAACAGAAGATAAACTTCCAATGTTATTATCTCTTGTACTCCCTCTTTCTAACAATACAGAAAGGAAAGCGAATGCATATGTTGAAGAATGTTAAGCGCTACATTTAATTAAGAAAATTAGTCTCTTATGAGAGAGTCAGAAGAACTAAGAGCAATATAAAGGGTCTCTGCCCAACGTTTTGCTAGAGCATCTACCCTAACTGTCATTAATGATCATACATGCGCCAGTAATTATTACATATGTGATCTTGAGACCACTTGAGAGTTAGGGTATCAGATCATATCTCCAACATCAGTCGTGCTGGCAACAACGAGTTCTTAACCTCATGTTTTGTCATCGTAGTTGATGAGTTACTAGGAAAATCCAGGTTAAGTGTTAGACCAAACAGCAGGTCTCAAGCTGGTCATGAGTAAGTCCTGCGGAGGGACAATGTGTCTCCATACTTTCCCTGGATTTGTAACATCTGGCAGGCTAGTGAGTACAGGGCGAGAACAGCTGTTTGGGAACAGAGAAGAAACACATGGATATGCAACAGCATGCATGCAGACTGTGTGCAGTCCAGCCCTCCCTTAGATAAAATTATATTTGTAATATAATTTCAAAGAATAACCTCTGCTCTCCGGCTTTTGCCAGAGCTCGTGGAGGAGCACTAGCATGGGATTCTGAAACAGTGGTGCAGAGCACCACAGGATGACACTCCCATCACACAGCTGGCAGCACACCCTACACCAAGTGGTACTGATGGGAGGATTACAGCCCTTGTGGTTTTGGCAGCAAGTGAACTAAATATATTTATTAATGAAATTGTTCATACATGCTAAAAATAGCAAATCCCAAATCCATCTAACACTATACTAGGGCTGGAATTAATTATGAACCTGCTTGTAGCAAATAATCTTCTTTAAGTTCTGAGCCATTGATATCAAAATCATACTGGTAAGTAAGGGCATAATGATAACCACTATAACCACACCATCTTGAAGAACAGCCTAAGATACATATCAAGAAAATGGTCCCAAAGGGACACTCGGGTTAACTCCAATCACTGCTTTTGGCAGCTAACCACAGTATAAAATTTCCTTTCATAAAAGGATGACGCTCCATCTGAAAACTAGTTAAGTGTCACAGTTCAGCTCCTCCCATGAGAAGCAGTTCCAGAAACTTTCTGCTCCTGTTACTGAACTCTTCACACACTCTCTGACCTAGGTCAGACTCATGGCCAGTTTACACACATTTGCTCTTAGGTCAGTGCTATCCTTTAAGGTAAAAAAGTACTCCTCCCAGGTGTTTATCCTCTTCCAGTGTGGACAGGGAGGGTTCACTGTCTCTCCTGCTGCTTGTTTTACTAGAGCCAAACTCTTTCATTTCTTCATAAGATGCACAGTCTCTCTCTACACTTGTTTGAGTTCATGGTTATCTTTCTATGCAAGCTAAGGTCCTGCTATACTTTTGCGGAATGTTGATTTTTTTTTTTCTGGAAATACTCCAGCTGACATCATCTAGGATCACCTGTGCAGTGCTTCTGGCATCTACTTCAGAAAACAGAATACAAAAGCAGCTACTGAATCAACATGAGTACCTTCTGCATTACCTCACTATCTTTTCTCTTGGTAGTCTCCTCCATAAATATTGACAAAGACCAGTAACGTTTACTGGATTTGCTCTAACAAGCACAACTTGGGTTATGTTCCAAATGAGAAAAGCATATTCAAGAGCACTTAGAAAAAAAATGAGAAAGAGTTTTGTAATAGACTGCAGTCTCACATGTAATGCACCAGACATAAATGTATTCTCCCTCTAAGCCTTCATATAGGGCTAACAAACCACAAAGGGCTAAACTAACCACTACAAGGTCTATGCCTATCTCATTAAGTGAGTTCAAGTATTCATAACAATTCAACTGAAGATATATCAAGCCATATTCCTTACACCTCTTACAACTGAATTTAGCCAGTATTTGAACAATAAGAAAAAAAAGCATCAGATTTATGGTACATCCACAGTGTACACTGTTATGCAAGGGCCTTATCCTGGAAAGATTTGCATGTCGGCTACCTTTATAAAAGGCAATCAATGAAGAAAGTCCCCTAGTGCCTCCAGACAAGAATCATAACTACAGTTTAACTGGAACTAGCCATATCTAGGTCACCTATACATCTGGAAAAGGCCAACAGAAGTGCATCACCTCTACAAAGGAGCACATAAGAAGAGGCAACAGTCTAAAGAATCAGGACATTTACCCGGAATACAGAAAAATCCCTCCATTACAGCCTCTGAGCTAAATTCAGCAGAACAGCAGGCTGATACTGGCTGTCCAGGCTAGCTGCTCCCTAAGGGATGAGGAGCCAGCAACAAAGAGCCAGCAGAAAGGACAGGGGCCTCATTAGTCAGGGCATGTCCCACAGCCCCTGAGGGCTGATAGCAACCAGGTTTAATCAAAAGATCATTGGGCAAGTTGCGATGTCAAGACAAGTCCAAGCTTAAGCTAGGAAGTCAATCAGCAGGACAGCATCAGGTCCCCTGAGGGCAACTAGGCTCAGACATAGCCCCATGACCACAGCACAGCTCCACAAGAACTAAGCAGGTCCCAGGTCATGCCACAGTGCCAGTCAATGGATCAGTGTCTGGCTCAGCAGAGCCCATTGCTCCGCAGAGCAGGGCAGGGCTGTAGCAAAGCTAGAGGCTGATATCCCACAGCTGAGCTGCAATGGTGCTCCTGGCCCATGGGTGAGGGTTGGGGAGGCCCCGAGCAAGGCTGGTCAGGGCCACTAATGCCCCAACGGTGCCCACAGGGCCCAGACACTGGGCTGGTTACATGAAGGGTCACTATGAAAATGGCTGTTCTCAGACAGGAGTGAACTGGCCCCAGAATAAATTTTGGACTTAAAGAAAACTTTGATAGCACATCTCATTTTTTTCATGAATCAACAAATTTGTTGAAAACTGCTTCAACAGAAAAAAACCCCAATCTGCTGTTAATTCCTATTGCTGCTCTATAAATACAGTCTTAATTAGATCAAAGTACTTGTAGGTTTAAAATAGGACTCAGCGTACATCTAAATGCTTTACTAAGCCAAGGCCTAAATACAAAATTTTGTTTGTTTCTGTGTTTGTCTCTTGTTTACAGACGGTGACGGACAAGCCAACACTTCTGCCAGATCTTTCCCTTTCACATGTGTTCGGCATGATCCACAGCCAGGGTAAATTGGTGTCATTCCAACGAGGCCAATTTACACCAGCTGAGGATTCAGACCCACAGCTGTATTTGTGTAACCTCAGTGCTGCATGAACACAGTTTTTCCATTATAAATATCTGTGTATATGATTCATAGAGTACAGTAAGTTTAAGCTACAGCACATTAAATTATTCCAGACAATGGGGCCAACTGTCAACCCACTAGAAAATTAGCTAGATGTGTGACGTGACAAATAGCTTTGTATTAATATCAGAGCACCACTTCCAACATACTCACGCTGAATGTTTCTACTAAATGCCAGAGTAATAGATCTGTGTTTTTTCCTGATTGATAACAAGCCACAGCCATGCACAAAGTAAGGCGTGGGATTCCTATAACACTGAGGAGAGATGCAATTTTATTGTTGAAGGTGGGACAAAATTACAGATACTGAACAGATAAATATGACTAACAATATCTGGGTGTATTTTATGCATCTGTGTTGTTTGCTTGCTTTTTGGAATATTGTACCTTTCCACCACGCATAGTGACATCAAACACTCAGGCATTCCTGGAAAGGATTTTCTGTTCCTTAAAATGGAAATGGCCTTTCCTGGGCACAGATCGTCTACAGAGACCTGATTGCTGTCTAAGTGCAAGTTAATTCATTGGCTGGATAGGAAATATAATACAAAAAGAGATAAATAGACAACAGCCTTGTGATTGGAAAAAAAACCAGTGTAAATTATTAAAATACCAGAGTGGGTCCCCAGATGAGTGATCCTCCTCTCAGTTATTAGAATCTGTGAGATACAATTTCATTCAGTTCAAAATGCTGTGTGAGTTTGGTGACTTTATTACAGAGCCTGGTTCTATTCCCGGCTTAATATGCGATGCTCCAGTGACTCCAAAGAGCTGCCATTAAAAACAAAACAGCCAGACAGATGTTTGCTGTTTTGTATCAGAAGTGTAGCATTTCCCCTAGCAAAATCACCTGTGTCTGAGGCCCAGCAATACAGCTGTGGTGTAATCGTATGTTAAAACTCCCGTCATGATATGACACTTTGGAGCCAGATCTCCACGCAGATAGAAAGGAGAGGATGTCAGCTTTCTGCTGGATTTCAGGGTGTCCACTGCCCCGTATCCCTGTGCCCCAGCTACTCCCCCATCCCATGAACCAACTGGTCCAATGCTTTTCCTCAACACAAGCAAACCTGGCAAGCTGGGATGGTGGACAGTGTCCCCGCCTGAGGGCTCCACAGGTGGCCCTAGGCCTTGTTGCCCCCTCGGCACTGCCCCTGGTTTTCATGGGGCTGCCTTAGGGCTTACCTCAGTGAACAGTTGTGTTGGTACAAACCTTGAAATCCAACTCACTCCTCACAGTGACTTCTGATTCCCCAGAGCTGAAAGGATTGTAAAAGCTAATTTGGCTGAGTGTAAGGGTACTTGTGCACTCCCCTGAGCAATGATTGTGAGAGGCAGGTTACACAGCAGGGCAGCCTGTCAGGAGGCCATGAGCTGCCCCGAGCTGCCCCTGGCTGGTTCCCACCAGCTCTGGCACTGACAGAGGCCCCAGTGGGGAAAACCACCACACGCCAGAGCCCAGCCATCGCACCAAAGCATCCCTCAGCCAGAGAAGTCCTGCACTTGGGTCACAACAACCCCAGGCAACAGTACAGGCTTGGGGAGGAGTGGCTGGAGAGCTGCCTGGAGGAAAAGGACCTGGGGGTGCTGGTTAACAGCCGGCTGAACATGAGCCAGCAGTGTGCTCAGGCGGCCAAGAAGGCCAACGGCATCCTGGCTTTATCAAGAATAGTGTGGCCAGCAGGAGCAGGGAGGTGATTTTGCCGCTGTACTAAGCACTGGTGAGGCCAGGCCGCACCTTGAGTACTGTGTGCAGTTTTGGGCCCCTCACTACAAGAAGGACATTGAGGTGCTGGAGCATGTCCAGAGAAGGGCAACGAAGCTGGTGAAGGGTCTAGAGAGCAGGTCTTATGAGGAGCAGCTGAGGGAGCTGGGGTTGTTTAGTCTGGAGAAGAGGAGGCTGAGGGGAGACCTTATCACTCTCTACAACTACCTGAAAGGAGGTTGTAGTGAGGTGGGTGTTGGTCTCTTCTCCTTAGTAACAAGCAATAGGATGAGAGGAAATGGCCTTAAGTTGTGCCAGGGGAGGTTTCAACTGGATATTAGGAAAAATTTCTTCACTGAAAGGGTTGTCAAGCATTGGAACAGGCTGCCCAGGGAAGTGGTTGAGTCACCATCCCTGGAGGCATTTAAAAGATGTCTAGATGTCTACACTTATGTGTAGAACATAAGTTCCTATGTTACATTAACGTGTCTTAGGGACATGGTTTCACGGTGGACTTGGTAGTGCTAGGTTAATGGATAGACTTGATGATCTTTTCCAACCTAAATGGTTCTGTGATTCTAAGTGCCTTGATACAAGATGTTAGGGAAAGAAAATGGCAGCTGCTGAGGGCTGGAGACGCTCTGGGGTCCTCCATGGCAAAGGGGGCAGGGACACCCCCGAGGGATGGTGGGTGGCCCATGCCAGGGCAGGGAGACAGTACGGAACAGCAGCAGAAAAATTTTAAGAATCAGAGGATAGCTGTAACAGCAGCAGAAATAAACTCATGCAAATATTATCCCTGACATCCCCCACTGATTGTCACCCCACCAAAATTGTTTTGATGGACTGGGTATAAACCACTACAAAAATCAGGGAAATTGAGTCTGGGGAAGAACAGGTGTTTATAGGAGTATGTCCTACTTCTTTACTCTCAACATCCAAATCGAGATGAGAAGTTTGTATTGATTAGCCAAAATTCTTCAACTTGAGACTGTTTTGCTTGCGACACCTTTTCAGCACCTGTGTAGTATATAAGGCATCCAGGATTTTGACACCAAGGAATATGGAAGGGCCTTGCAATACATGAAGGTTCAAGAAAACACTTCTGAATTAGTTTTCATAACATGCATGATATGTAAGAAGAAAAGCAAGAGTGACCCGGTTTAAAAAGACAAATACTCCTGGAAATGATCCACAGACCATGGTCCTGGTTTCACCTCTTAAACCATCACTGGCTCCTGAGGAGGCAATCCCTCAACTGCACATCCACCCTTATCTGTTCTCCATAAATAGATATGAAAGCTAATTTAAGATATACTTTTAAGACCCCAAGCTCTGCCAAGTGTGGGACATGTAAAGCATTTCAGCCAGGCCAGGAACCCATTCATTTAGGAATAATCACATAGCTACATCTGAAAGAAGCTGCACAATAGGTCTGTGAACCTCATGCACAGTTTAATTACATTATTTCCTGACAGCTAGCTCTTATCACCTAACCTTCTTCAGGATCAAAGCAATAAATAAAAAAAAAAAAAGCTGTTTTCTTCTCTTTTTCTATATGTGCGGGCCTCTTTCTTCGCTTTTTCTAGATGTGTGGGCTTCGTTGCCCTTTAAAGCATTTGGGTCTTCTTGTCTTCATTAGTTAAAGCAGCACTTTATGGTTATAATATGCTATATTCATCCTTAAAAATGAGTTTTAAGTCTGTATTCAGATGCCAGAACACTTTCTCTTGCCATACTGATCAGGGGAGCATTCCTGTGCCTCCCAGCGGTGCCAAGTTGGAGAAGCTCAAACAGCCTCAAAACGCTCCCTATCAAAATTGGCAAGCAAAATAAAGAGGAAATTTGTGCAAATGCAAAAATATTCCATTGGAACATACTGCCTTCAATTATTTTTGGACACATTCTAATGTTCATGGAGGAAGCAAGAGGAATAGTGACTGCGTATCCAGTGTCGGCAGCAGGAAACTACAAATAGCACAGCACACCATGTTCCAGTTTCAGCAGCGACAGGCTTCGGAGACATTTCCTTACAGTCAGGAGCGGACGGATTGTGAGACGACTGCTGCCAGAGTCTGGAAACATAAACCAGGAACTACGCCATCACTTGGTTAATGTTCTGCCCTCTTGCACTGAAAGGTCGCAAGTGTGTTGGATGATCCAGTGGCCCCAGACTGCTGTAACTATGCTATAGGGCACACTTAGAATGAAGGAAATGCGCAAGCCTCCCTCATCCCTAGCTCCAGCAGTGGAGCAAGGCATTGTTATTGTTTTTAAATTGCCATCAAAAAGATCAGGTTCAATTCCAAGTGCTGTGGAGGCAACATATTTAGCTGCCTGCAAAAAAAAAAAAAAAAAGCAGATCTGGCAGCCCAAGGAAGAATGAATTGATAAAGAAAGATGGAAGGCACTGAGATATCTATTTTAGACATCAGATCAGGACTCCCACTGCAGAACAGGCTTCCTCTGTGACAGGAGGCAAGGCAGTTAACCCCTGTGGTTTTTAATTCCCAATTTTTATCTTTGAACTTTGATCCTTTGTACTTTCATTTTGCTGCTCCAAAGCCCATCCAGCTCAACAGCAATCAGTCTCTGGCAGATGATTATCCTTCCTGATGGACGGCTGTCCACATCTGAAAAATCAGCATCCCAAATGCCTTCAGAAGATTCTTATGTGCTTTGCTTGTGGAGTCTGAATTTGGGTCATGGAACTGTTATGGGAGGAATTTTGTACCCTCAGAGTTGTCAAACCAGGAAGAGACTCGTAGCAGGCACAGAAATGTTAATGGTAAGCTCCAAAAATGGTCCTGCCCCACCCTCCACAGGGAAAGAAATTATGGTTGCAACAAGGGTAGGTGGCATTCACCACTAGTATAACATCCACCAAGAAGAGGATTTCTGATATATATTTATCCAGTTCCCTGTACTGCTCTGCTCAGCAGGCAAGGCAATCCCACACTTCCTCAAACCAGATGGCAAAACTGGGTTTGTAGCTGGTTTCAGTTGTAGGAGCAGCACAAAGCAGTTGGTGCGTACTTGTGAATTTATCCTGTTATTAGATTTGTCCCCAAGCTTTCTATGGGTGGTTGGAAAGGCAGGAAAGCAGATGTTCACAGTGCTATTGGTGTGCAGGGGAAGACCCCCTGTAGCCTCAACTGATACATAAGAAAATAGCAGGATACAAGCTTGACACTGTGAAAAAGCTGCAAGCTCCTTTGGAACATCACTAATAATAAAGACATTTTGATTTTACATTTTTCCCATTAGTAGAAATGAGCTCTGTTTGTTCTTTGAGGGAAGTTAAAAACTTCTACAATGATCTCCTGGTCTTGCAAAAAAAAAGTGTTCGCTCTTACAGATACCAAGAACAGGATCTTATTAACTGTGACCAGCAGTAGTCAAAGTAATGAACAGTTCCCACAGAGCCCCCGGTGATTACTGCCCACTCCAGCAGCTCTTCACTTTAGACTGGGGGCAACAAATTGTGGATGGCATTAGCAACCTGTCAGAAGCCTACTTCATATTAAACAGAGCAGATGTCAGCTAGCTACATCTTTAATTCAGAGCTACAGCCTGCAAAGACTGCAAGTTCCAGCATGCCGGTTCCTGAACAGAGAGATATCAGCTATGCAGGATTCATCTTCCTGTTAAAGGTGAAGGTTTTTGTAAGTAATTTATCCTTATAGACGCTGAAGAGGATTTACCCTACAGTTCCCCAATAATTCTTTTGTGTCTGTGTCTAGGGGAGGGGGATTGCAGATTTGACACAGTTTAGCTGCCACTCTCAGAGCCTTCCAAAGTGGAAGGTGCTGATCCCACTCTGAAATCTCTTTAGCATGACATCTGCGCGCTCAGCATCACAAGGAATTGTCAATACACACCCTGTGCACAACCACCCCTTGTTATAACATTTTTTCTGCTTCTAGGCAAACTCTGTTCATTTGTTAAAAAAAGAAAAATGAAAAAAGTCTGAGAGCAGGTACACCCAGTAACTTGGGGAATCCATGAGCCTAAGCCCTGTTTCACTGCCACCGAGCTTCAGAAGAAAAATTGGTAAAGATGCATTCAGAACATCATACTGTTTATTCAGCTGCATCAGAACACCTCATAGTGGCTTATCCATGACAGAGAGCACTGATGTGCTTCAAGACAATGCAGGAGCTGTACTCAGTAGCAAGAGTTCAATTATTCTAAAACGCAAAAAAAAAAAAAGAAACTTGACAGAGAACACATTTGAATAAATACTGAAAAATAATGAAAAACTGCTGTTACAATAGAGTTTTTGCTACATGCTTTCAATTCTCACCTGTTTTATTATAGCCTCCTTTCTTCTAAGATGTGCAAAGCAATTAAATAAAAGTGATTAAAGCTGGCATAGTTTCATTTGGGGAAATACACAAATTTTTAGCAATGAATATACAGTTTCTCCCTTTGATTTGAATTTCCTGTGTCCTTGATAAATGCTATTAGAAAGGTCTTGCACAAAACATCTTAAGTCAAGCAGAATATTCCCAGTACTATACTAAAACAACCCACGTCATGTGTGGATACATATCTGCATTCAGCAGGAATCTTTCCATACCCTTACCTCCGCAAGGGCATTTTTCAACTGCAAATCTGCATTTCTTTGCTGGAAACAGCCAATACACCAGCCAGATTCAGTACGTTACTGTGCTAGGTGCCATATGAACATGCACTTAACTATTGTTTATGCACCCAGCTCAGTCTCAATTTAAGCCTCCATTCATATAATCTATGTAATTATCTATCTGACATTTTAAGACCTGATGTTGTAAGGTGGTGTCTGCCAATTCAACAATTTAGGGACCTATCTGCACTCTGCCTGGTATTACAAATTCTGTGTCAGAGCAAACACTTCACGTTGAACATGGGACCTGTCCTCCCTGTTGTTTTAGTTTCAGAGTGGACTTCAGTACAAAGGATGGCATGAGATGATGATCTTCTATTCACATGGCAGCTTAATTTAGACTGACAGCTGACTTTCCTTCCCAGCATTGGCATCCCAAGTCCAATTTTATTAATGGGGAAGAACAGTTGTCTAGTGAGAATCTCTATACCAAAAAAAGCCACCATACGCTAAGGGAAATTTCAGATTATAAAAGAAAGCATTCTTCACTGGCAGTATGAGAGAGCAGATATTCCATACTCCATATGGAATCCACATTCCAGATATGGAAGCAGGGTTTCAGGAGAGAACAGACACTATGTGCTCTGTGCAAGAGTCCATATGTATGAGAAAAGACAGAGCAAAAGACTTTAAAAGAGATTTAAAATACTTGACTAAATGTTGCTCTTGAGCAATGTCTATTCCAGATCCATAAATGCAGAGATCTGTATATTTCTTCTATAGCTTAAGAATAAGAACCAATTTTGTCAGGAACATTTTCAAAGCTTGTTTTTTGTATATTAGGACTACTGCAAGCCCTGGCAAATCAGGTTGTCCATGATGTTGCAAAGGTCTACAAACATAACTGGAATACTGGGGAGGGGAGGGCCACCAGCACAGACAGCTGGAAATAAGATCCTGTTTCTGTAAGTGGGTGGCAAAGTTGCTAACCCTGCCATCAGTAACGCTGGAGCCAGAGACAGCAGCCAGAGATGGTGGCTACACAGCTCCTGGATGCAGGACTCTAACAGCACTGGCTCACTGATTACCTGTCAGTGGGAACTTTTGCAGAGACTGAGAGTCTTTCACTGATTTCAGCAGAAGCTGAGACTCTGCTTCACAGGACCAGGCCTCTGTCTTTTCAGCAGACAACTCAGGGAGACCTCGAGCACTAAAATGCATTCAGGTCAGGGGATGCAGCTAAAACTAGCATGAAACAGAGTTGTTTCACCAGACGAAGAGAGAAGCAGCTGCTTTGGGCTGAGATGGGTAGGTACCAACAACAAATTGAGCCCTTGTGATCTCTGAGAACTCTTTTTCTGGGACTATGGGTAGGGGATTTCATTTATGCTAAGCAGTAAATTCTTGGTCACTCTTCTTATAAAGCTCTCTGCAAACACATAGAATCATAGAATCGTTAAGGTTGGCAAAGACACTTAAGATCATTGAGTCCAACCGCTAACCTATCACTGCCAAGTCCACCACTAAACCATATCCTCAAGCACCATGGCTACCCTTCTTTTGAATACCTCCAGGGATGGAGACTCAACTACTTCCCTGGGCAGCCTGTTCCAATGCTTGAGAACCCTTTCAGTGAAGAATTTTTTCCTAATATCCAACATAAACTTCCCCTAGTGCAGCTTAAGGCCATTTCCTCTCATCCTATCGCATGTTACTGGGGAAAAGAGACCAACACCCACCTCACTACAACCTCCTTTCAGGTAGTTGTAGAGAGTGATAAGGTCTCCCCTCAGCCTCCTCTTCTCCAGACTAAACAACCCCAGCTCCCTCAGCTGCTCCTCATAAGACCTGCTCTCTAGACCCTTCACCAGCTTCGTTGCCCTTCTCTGGACATGCTCCAGCACCTCAATGTCCTTCTTGTAGTGAGGGGCCCAAAACTGCACACAGTACTCAAGGTGCGGCCTGGCCTCACCAGTGCTTAGTACAGCGGCAAAATCACCTCCCTGCTCCTGCTGGCCACACTATTCTTGATAAAGCCAGGATGCCGTTGGCCTTCTTGGCCGCCTGAGCACACTGCTGGCTCATGTTCAGCCGGCTGTTAACCAGCACCCCCAGGTCCTTTTCCTCCAGGCAGCTCTCCAGCCACTCCTCCCCAAGCCTGTACTGTTGCCTGGGGTTGTTGTGACCCAAGTGCAGGACCCGACCCTTGGCCTTGTTGATTCTCATACCGTTGGCTCCAGCCCAATGATCCAGCCTGTCGAGGTCCCTCTGTAGGGCCTTCCTGCCCTCCAACAGATCGACACTTCCACCCAGCTTGGTGTCATCTGCAAACTTACTGAGGGTGCACTCAATCCCCTCATCCAGATCATCAACGAAGATATTAAACAGGACCGGCCCCAACACTGAGCCCTGGGGAACACCACTCGTGACTGGCCGCCAACTGGATTTGACTCCATTCACCACCACTCTCTGGGCTCGGCCATCCAGCCAGTTTTTAACCCAGTGCAGAGTGCACTTGTCCAAGCCATGAGCAGCCAGCTTCTCCCAGAGAATGCTGTGGGAGACAGTGTCAAAGGTCTTACTAAAGTCCAAGTAGACAACATCCACAGCCTTCCCCTCATCCACCAAGCGGGATGCAAACATGCATGTTTGCAAACACAGACCCCAGTTCAGTGCCTTTCCCAGTCAGTATCTGTACCCCCAAGGCCTCTGGCCTTTGTCTGGACAGACATTTGGAATGGGCTAAGGATGAAAGTAACATGCTTAAATGATCCTCACTTAGACCCTCAGTCAAACGCCTCTGTAGAAGACACTAAGCTTATTAACTTATTTTATTGCGGAAGTCTTATAGAGCTTACCTCAGGTCTAAGAACACCCCCTGTGTTTAAAATCTCCATGAAAGCTCCTTACTGTGATGCTCACTTACTGTGCTGTTGTGATATCCATGGTGTACGAACTTCGATTGAAAATCCAGGGCATGCTGATTTCTGTACACCAATGCGGTGTTCATGTAACTTAAATGAAGTCTAAATCCTATGCAAAAATCCATGTCTAATCCATGCTTATTATGCCTGTATTATTATTACTGTTAACTGTTAAATACCATTCATTCAGTAACAAATCCTTTCTCAGTGAAACAGCACAGGAGGTATATATACATATATATATACTTCTCCGTGGTGCAAAACACTAAGGATGTACTCTTGTTATTAATCCTGATTCTGGTTCTTTCCCCTCCTAATATGCTTCCTGCCTCCTCCCCAGCCCTAATTGACCTCCTCCCCAGAACTCATTCGCTTTGTATTCATTTCACATATGACAGCTCCCTCTGTCAGCTTCTCAGTACTTTCTTCATTGGTTACCCAGTCTCATTCCCTGGGACACATCCCCCTTACAGCAATTTCTAAGTCAACATCTTACACAAAATCTTGGAGGCAATTGTATATAAGGCACATAGAACAGATCAAAGAAACCAAGTGCTTCCAGCAGTGAAATAAGAGAGGGGAAATGGTCCTTCACTAAGTGGATTTTATCTCAGTCAGAGCAGTCTGTCCCAGGTGCGGTGCCTTTTGCCATTACACAAATCCTTAAGGGTTAATATGACATGTTGTAAATGGGGACACTCTATCATCTCCTTATGTATCACCTCCAGGGTCTTTTGAGACTGCTAGAAGAAGAAGATGTAGGAGTGATGGGAAATGAAGAAGGAAGTGAAGATGTTGCTGATCTTTGTAATCTTTCTTATGCTGCTTTTCCAGAAAGTCAGCTACGACCCATTTCTAGGAAATGCTTCCCCACACAGCATCACTTGACTAAAGGAGCAGCTACAATTGCTCTGCTTAATGGACTGTAATAAAATAAACTGCCTCCTATTAGCAAGAAGGATCATATCATCAGATTTGTAATGCATTTTATTACAGAACATACAGCATCAGAATTTTTAAGTGCAGTATGAGAGGAAGTAATATATGAAATGGTTAAAGTGGATATGTATCACACAATCACAAATGCACTGATAGTTTTCCTTCCCTCAAATATCAAGATATCAATGTTCCTTACTTAAAGCCACCTCCCCCCACACAAACCACAGTGTAAATTTCCACATTTTGCATGCCATTATTCCATCAAAGTCATCCTGCATCTTTTTAGTTAAAAAGTAGCTTGCAGAACATTTCTTCCTTCTGAGGAACATGAACCTTTGGCAGGTGTAATACTCCAGTAATAGTGTAGGCGTGGTTCAAACACTCAGATTACGTACTCCTTGCATCATCTTCTCTCCCACTGACTTTGCTACAGAGTTAGAGCTTCCCTGTATTTTTCTAGACTAACTATGTATGGTGTCATTAGATTCAAAACCAGGGACTCCTGAATTTCATCTGGCACTTCAGAATAAGGGTTTACGTGTATATTGTGCTCCTGCTGGAAATCGATAGAAGTCTTCCCATTCCTTTCATCAGGAATGGGAATAGGACACTGGGCAGGAGTCTAGTACAGCTGGTATATCTGTGATTTTCCTCCTTCAGAAATCAAATGCCACATTATTTATTTCACTAAGTGGGGGCTGTGTTTAATAGCACCTGTCCAGTAGAATAACACATCAGTTCCCTTATTTAAAGAAACCAGACCGAGGAAGAGGCCTGCAGCAGTGCTGTGTGTGAGAAGGGAGGGATGCACTGTGTGCTCCTTGGTGCCACGGTCTCGGTGTGCACACCTGCCCAGGGAGCGGGATGCAGGAGTTTTGCTGCAACTGTCATCCCACCCTATCTTCCCTCAACCATTTTGCGTATCGCCCCCGCTCCCTCCCCACCCCAAACTGTCTTCAATCGTGTGAACTTTGCATTGTTAACACATCCTGATCACTCTTGCACCCACTGAAATCCTTCTGTCACTCCAAGCTGGTCACAACACCTGGGAAGTGGGAGCAACAGCCGCTGTGGGGTAGGAGCTGCAGGCCATGCCCTCCGCTCCCCCTCACTGCTGCCACCGCAGAGCAGCAGTACCACGGCAGCCCCCACAGCTTCCCACAGCCTGCTCCACAGGGAAAATCACAGGCAGAGCAGTGCTTTTCAAAGGGAAGCTTTAGTATGGATGAGACAGATGGTTTTGACTGCAAGCCCGCTACTTCACTGCTCCCTGAAGACTAGATATGGCCTGTGGTTTGCCACTAGTCTTTCTACAAAGCTAGCCGTATCCACATAAAATGTTTCTCCCACTGCAAACTTCCAGTGAAATTCACTTGTGGCATTTTCTAACAAACATTGCCATCTTTTGGAGTTTGCCTTTGTGTAGTGGACTCTGTAGAAAGTCAGGAAGGAGAGGGGAAGGTGAGGACAGAGAGAACATGCAAAGTCTCTGCCTCCCGTTAGAGGCTGACCCCAATGATACTACAGCAGTCTGCACTTCCTTTGATCTGGTGTTACAAGTCTACAGTAGAGATCTGAGGTTCAGTCCAGTTGATGACTCTATTGTTTATACTTAATGTGGACAACACTGATTACATCATGATAGCTGTTTTTCATTCACATACATGCCGAAGTAGTAAAATTGATATGGAACCAACCCAGAATGATGGGGAAATTCCTACAAAAGTTGGTTGCCAGTTATAAACGATTTCCAGAAGAGCTGGAAAGTGCAGTGTAAGGATAATTTTTTGTCCTTTTTGGTATTTATTCAAGTGCAAAACATGTGGACTCTTGCCTGAATTCTTCTCCCTGTCCAGATTTCAACCAACCAATTAACATTTCTCAGATAGTTCTAATAGTTGGATCTATGCTGATTGTGGGTTTTGTGTTTTAAACCGTATTCAATTTAGACTGGACTACATTTTTTGGTGTTACTGATGGCTAAAAATATTTTCCCTGTTACCTGTTTACATATATATATGTATATGTATATATACATACATATATTTACATTCCCTGTTACATATGTATATGTACATACATATGTATATATTAGTGGGTGAGGAATTAATTTGTTAAACAGTGAGGGTCAGGGCTACACCAGCGGCTGAAATGTGTTATTTATCAGCAGATCATTACAGTCAGCACTGCACAGCATGTGAACTTCCTCACACCACTCTGCCAAAGCTCCCCACATGGCTGACCTGCCTGCTGACTTGAGCTTCAAGGAGCTCCCAGTCTCCATCTGGGGATTCAGTCTCACTGCACTGCTTGTGCCTATGTGGTAGCCCAACTTCTCCTCTCCCTCAGCCCCAGCACAGGAAAATAAAACCCTAAAGGCCTGACTTGGAAACAAAGTTTCTCCGCAGACAGCTCTGCTCTCTGCCACTGATTTGAGTGGGAGAAGCCCAGGGTGTGACTGCCATCCCCTCCTTTTATTTTGCCAATAATATGAGTTCCTCAGCACACAGCTATACAGACCTTCTGTAAGTTGACTAATTCCTGTGATTTGAATAATTCGTGCGTCCAGGTAGTGACTGTCATTTAGAAATGTTCCAATAGAGGGGATTTACAGGAAGGAAAAAGGTGACTTGAATTGCTTTGAACATCTGGGTATTTTAATACCAAGGGGTTAAAAAATTAACCTACCTTAAAATACTGTGTAGTTTTCCTTCTTGTGTCTCCCTTTTTTTTTTCTATCCCATCTTTAAGAACTTTTCAGTCAATGAGGACACCTGAAATTTTTTAAATCAGAGGTGTCCAGAACCTGGAAAGTTCTTATCCATTTTATCCTTATTAGAACAGGTTTCCTAAAATATCACCTAATGAGTATACAGAGATATTTTTAAAGGCCCTAAAACCTTATTTATATTTAGAATTTTATGTTGGGCTTTGGGCTTTCACAGGGTATTAGAATTGTCATTTGATTAGCACTAAATGACATACCCAGGTTATATGGAAAGAGCTGTGCCTCTCCCCAGGAGATGATGACCATCCTGGCTCTGCTACCTTACCTAACTGTAGAGGGTAGAGTGCAACCGAGCAAATGGAGGTACCAGGAAACTTTAAAATTCAATACACAGACACACTGTGGTGGCTATTTATACAGTGGAGACAGCACTCAGACTGGATTTAGCTCTGAACATTTTATGAGACAAGTACTTTCCAGTCTGAGGTGGTCAGACTACTCCAAAGAGATTTGCAGAAGGCAGCTAAGGAGAATAAGCACATCACTATTTTGCATCAGTCTAAATGTGGGAAATGTGAAGTAAAAGGGTCTGCAACCTTCCCTGGAAGAATTTTAGGGACTCACAAACTGAAAAGCTTAAAAACACTGATTTGAGGGTATAAAACAACGAAATATTTTCTATTCTTTGGGGAAATGTAGTAGTCAAGAAAAGCCAAGCAGAGCCACTCAGAGAAATCAAAGCAAGACTATGTGTTTAGTTAATGTGAGGTAGATGAATAAGAGATATCAAGATCAAAATGCCAGTTTTGTCAGTCAGGAATTGTTTGAGACAACCAGTGTTAAAAAGGCAGGAATCACATTCTCACTGCTTCTTCCTTCACCTCAAAGGTTTCATTTATCTGCTGACTTCACTAAACATTACACTTAACAACGTCAGAATAACATATGCAAAGAACCTAGCTGTCACAATGCTCAGACTCATATCACACCATCCTTTTTTGCCTGTTCAGGAGACAGAAAGCAAAAATATATTGGCGACTTCCTTCAACACTACGGAACAGTGCTTGGCAACAAGAACTCAGGCACTGACTTGATCTGAGAGCCTTTCATCTTATAACATTAATAATAATTTGCTAAAGAAGCATAATTTGCTAATAATAATTTATATTAGTAAGAAATGGTCATCTGAATAATCCCAAAGAAACTAAGAAACCCAAACTGAAACACTGACTGAAATACAGCCATGACTGGGGAGGACAGCAGTGAGTGATCTCCTTATAGCATGTGACAAACAAGGAAAAGGGAGAAGAAATTGTAGTAATTGGAAGAAAAACTCTGCCCTTATGCATTCCTGAATCACTCTCATTTTAGAGGGACTCATCTGAATTCAAGGTTTTCCCAATAGGAGTATTGATTATACCATGATGGAGCCATTCCAGTCCTGGCATCCCTTAATGGTATTTAGTACATGCATTGAAAACCAATGCCTTGCGTCTTGCTCTGCACTACTGAATATTATATTTGTTTCAGCAATGTGGTTCTCCCTGATGTTTTAAAAATAATACTAATTTGCAGTTGACTAAAAAAAAATCATCTTCAGCAAGATCGCATTGCAGATGAGGTCTGCATTTCTTTTGCTATTCCTCCCACATCCAGGAGGAATTCACATTAGTGAATTCACATTAGTGAATTAGAGGAATTCACGTTAGTGAAACAACTGGATCATACATTAAGCAGAGAAGATTCAGAGATTGGTGCTTTTGATGGATATACAGACTAGATAAACAGGAGTCCGAGAGCTCAGTTCCTTCCACTGAGAATACCCTACTTCTGTGGTCTAGAATTTTAAATGTGCAGCACAGACTTCTCATGAAACCACCTCACAAGATGTCAAGCACTTCTGTGTTAAGGAAGTGAGACTGCCAAGACTCTAGCAAAACACAGTCTTCTAAAATAAATCTACTGAAATCGGTACCTGCTTATGCTTCCAGGGGCAAACAGCAGACAAATACTAGAAGTAGTAAGAAGCCTGCTTTATTGTGTGTTACTGAAATTTGTAGGTGTTGGTGTGTATGAGACCTGGTAAGGGAGCTCTAGCTGTTTTTCAGTCAGTCTTTTCAACAAACATGACAAGCTGCTATGCATTGCTTGCAGGGGACTTCCCTATCTACTACGGGTTTCTGAATTAGTGTCTTCTGAAGAGGCTGGGAATGGGGATGTAACTCTGCAGCGCTACTGCACACCTAAAGCCGTGTAAACTTACCTCTGCTTCTGCTGCTTTAGATACTTTTGTACACTGTATTTCATTTCGAGACTCCCTATGTGCTTTTCAGGCTGATACGCTACATTACAGATGTCTAAGAAATAAGAAATTGCAACGCAATCTCTATGGAATAATTTAGTGTTAAATATTTCTCAAACAAGGTCTTGTGCTGGGGAACAGGAATCTTGGCCACTGACTCAGTGTCAGGTATGAATTCAAATGCCAGCCTTACATGCTTTTTAATGCAAAACAGCCACCCTGAGTTTTGTGTGCTGCTGTCATTCCAGAACACTTTCTCTTGGTCTGTTTATATATTTAACCTAAACACAGTCTCAGATCTCATGCTGTGGGAACTAAGTGGCCATGTCCTTGGTACAAAACCATCACTAAAGGTTTTACCAGTTGCAAATCTTGTTGTGAGTTCCTAGGAAAGGGAAACTGAAGATATTGCTTGAGATACCAATTAGGAGGATTTAAACTACAAATTTTCCTTAGACTCACAAGAAGTGCAAACAATAATCACAGTGAATCAAGCCCTAAAATAATTCTTCTTTAGGTGCTGTGACATGTAGATAAATATAGTCATAAGCTTAGAAGAAGAAACTTGAAAAAAAAGCCTGATTCTTGTGCTAATGTCTACCAAATATAGCCATTGTGACACAAAAAAAGCAGATTAACTTTCATTGAAAGTGACATAGACAAGTTATTCTTGGATATCATTATGCCTGCTACATCCAACAATTAGTTCAGTGAATTTTGTTTACGAGTCACATAAAGTACATCTGCTGGCAACATGAGATTTACACCTATGATGAATACCTCATGGTGCTAATTATAGAAAAAATGGCAACAGTGTCCTTATGATAAAGTCTTCGTTAAAGTGTAGAAAGAAACAGATTATTCCCTACCTTCTCAGCATCTTGCTCAAAAAGCCGGAGTTGAAAGCACTGGTCCAGTTTCAACTTGCGGACGTGCCACATCTGATGCAAGTGTTGCCGGGTAGAATGCAGCTTGTCTAAAAGGCTGGTGATCTTTGGCACAAGACTTTGAAAATCTGCACTTCCAGGAATGCAGTTCCTACCAGAAAAACCATCACTGCATCTTATGCATTGTAATAACCTCTGACCCTCACGATCCAGTTCTTCCACAGGAGCTTTAATCACTTTTTTCTTAAGCTGCGTGTGCTCATCGATCAGCCTTCTTGAGCCCTCAACATCAACTGGAAACTCTTTCCTAGCCAACATTTCCTGGAGATCCTCCAGCCTTGATAATAAATGGATGGCACTGTTGAAAAACTCTTCCAAGGAGACGCGCAACTCTATCCATTCATCATGGTTGTAATCCAAGGATCCTTCAAACTCATCCGTCAGCTGAGAAGGATCTACGAGTTTTGCCAGGCCTTCAACAGATACCATACTTGTCTAAGGAAGGGAAAATGACAGCGTTTGAATCAGTCACTGCCTAATCAGAAATAACAGTGCAATCCATAAATAGTATGAAGGGATTATTTTCCTCGTCAATACATAATTGAAGGAACACTGCAAAAGATGCTGAGGACTATGTTTAATTTTGAATAATTAATTGGATTGAAAACTTGTCTATTAATGACATTTATTTATGAAAATACATGATATTTACTGGAATAATGTCTATCTTTTTCAGCTGGCCTGACTATAAGAAACATATAATGAGAATGCTTCTGCCATAGATTACTTTAACCCAGATGGATGCTGAAGACTTCTTACTGCAGCTTTGGATATCTGGATGATTGTTCACAAAACAGGTATGTGGTATTACAGGGATTCCGCTACTTGAGTTACACTCAGGCTGGTGGCTACGCAGCTGCAAAAGTTTTAGGCATATGAACTGAAGCAGGTATTGTGATCTGGCAAAACACAGAATATGTTATCATACAAATATATGGCTTTTTCTTCCAGATTATTCCAGTTAGCTTTTGCCACAGGCAGACCTTTTTCATATTAGTAATTTCAAATGTAATTAAGCAAAAATCAATGTAAAAGTGAAATGTCATTGGAGTATTAACAATTAGAATTTATTGCTAATGGAAAGTACTGCTCATGAATCATACACGATCAATGAGAGATGGTTTTAATTCATTCATACTCAGTAATCAGTGACAGAGCAATGCACTGGGTGCCTGGAAAGCAGATCATAGTTTAAGGATGCAACAAGTGATGGCTGTTCCCATTTACGGTAGACAAATTATTTTTTTCTGAAATATGAGCATAGGGTTTCATATGTTACTAGAGACTTTCAGTGCTGTCTTGTTAACACCCAAGCTGGCAGCCCTTAAAGGCTTGTGATGTTCATCGGTGACTGCACATCTATCCCCTGAAGATCAGGCCTCTAAAAAATGTCAGAGTTTGTGCGAGTTTGTGCTCTTCAGAAGTGGAGGCACCAGATAATCACAGCAACCTTGTAAAAGTCATCTACAAAGAAAAACACCTCAACCCTTGTCCATTATCCTGAATTATGTTCAAAATAGCAGACTTCGCACTGGTTTAAAGTTAATAATAGGCTTTTCTTCCAGTTTGATCCATCTAAAAATATCAGGCATTCTGCAATATATTAAAATTGAGATTGTATTGAACTTAAGCTCAGCAGAAAGATTATTTTAAAACTTTCTTGCAATGTTTCTTGCTTTGGGGAAGGGGGAGGACAGAGGGAAGAGACAACAAACAAAGGGAAGGTAAGTGTGTAGCTTCAGAGGGATTTCAGATTTCCAAACCTCTTGACCTGGATGCTGACCCCTTGAAGGTAATTCAATTTAGAGTTTAACTGCCTGTCAGGAAAAGACTTCTCTTCATGGTTCATACCTGGGCATTCCCCCTGCAGTGTGTCAAGCTAATGGAAGCACTGGTCTTATCATGGACAGAATTTGACACGATGAATAGCAGAAAGGTTTTTAATTTCATGGATTCTGCAGGAAATTTCTTTATTCGGATTTGTTTCTTTAAGGAGTTCTTGAAACTCTTATGAAAACAACCATAGTTAGGCAGGTACATGGCAAGATAAAGCAACTGTCTCTCAGGCATCACCTGTCTTTCTTTACAAATCACTTTAAAAAGTGCTGCCCACTATTGGAATCCTTTTGGCAGGAGAAAGAAAATAATCTCAAAGGCACCTCTGAATTAATGCTAACTAAGGTGCCTGGTCCATTCCTCAAAGTGACAGGAAGCTTTGAGTCCACGTATATCAACTAAACCCCTTTTCTTCTCTTTGTGTGATGATCTGTGGGCATGCTTCACTCCCCGGACTGTGACACAGAATCATTCTGCCAGAGTCTCACAACACAAAATCCAGATCATTAGCCTCCACTAAGGGTCATACACTGCCCTGGCACATGTGTAATGATTCCATTAAGCTCAAAAGCAGATCTGGCCTTAAAACTGACACTGGTTACTGCTGAGTTTGCAGATGGGCTAATTCAACAGAGATGTCCATTGCCTTCCAGTGCAGTCTGTTCCTGCCAAGGGCCTCATATTTGATCACAGCTGTGGGAAATCACCATGATGGTTCAGTGCAGAGAGGGTACCTGTGTGCTGCCCCACATAAATCAAATAAATGTGAGTCATATTGACCCATGATGATTATTTAATATTCACGGTTCTTCTTACAAGAGAGCATGAGCTGCCCCAGAGCCTGAGTCTACCAATAAGCAGCAGTATCCACAAGAATCCTTTAAAATAGAATTTCCTGTGTGTACATTGCAGGGGGACTATTATACAGTGGGCCACAGCTTAAGAAATCTTTTTAAAATCACAGAATTGGAGAGCTCATCAGTTCTGAGTGTCTGCAGGCAGCCCAACACACAGTGAAAGAACTGACTCTTCTCCTCCAGTCCAAAAATTTGTGAACCATTACAGACACCCATGTGAACAGCCCAGCAGACAGACTAAGGCTCAAAGGCACACACACAAAATGAAAATACTGTTAACACGTGCCAGCATGTACAGCAAAGGAGCCCAGAGCTTTTAACACAATACGGACTCAGAGCTGTAATTATGAAGAATAGTTTGACAACAATTTACTCTTAACTGTCATCACATTAACTCCACACAATAAAAAATATGTTAAGCCTCCAGAAAAGTATTAATTCATTAAAAAAAACAAAGAAATATTCTAAAAATATATATTTGAACTCTGTTACTTTACTTCTAGGTCTTGAAGCTTTAGAAGACATTGCTTTAGCTCACTAAAGCACTGGAGGACTGAAATTCAGTGTTGGATATACATGCATAAGCTATGTCTTTTATTGGGCTACTGTGGGACTGCCCCTTAGTGCCCATATATATTTTAAACGGAAGCTCCCCAAAAGCTAATCTATTACTAGTCTCTGCACAGGCTCCCTCCTGATCCACATTCGTCTGTACCCATACATCTCCTTTCTCCTTCCTACTGCCCTGATCCCTCTCATTGCCCACAGGCAGCATTGCCAATCTCATTGCACTGTAATGGCAGCCACTTCTGCCCAGAGCGGTGATTTCAGTAAGTGTGAAGAATCTCTGGAGATGACATAAACCTGTACTGAAGACAGCCTTGCTTTCACAGGTACATAGGGGATAGCAAGTGGAAGTTATTTTGATGGCTGAGTCCTCATAGGTAACCAAGGAAGGTAAAGACCCATTTAAACAAAGTAAAATTTATGAGTTGACTGGTTTTTGTGAGACAGAGGGAAAAATCTTATCCAAACACTTCAATTGTGATAATAATGTAAAAGTTTGTTAATCTAGTTGCTCATTGTAGTTCAAGAGTGCTTTTAAGAAGATGTTGAAAATAAGGACATATTTATATCACACTGACTTCAACAGATCTTAACTATATACTTAAATATAGTATTCCATTGCAGTCAACATGAACTATAGCTAAATTCTCTTCCGAATTCCAGAGATGCAAAATCTGAGTGTCTTTCTGGAATTAATGGATTGGTAAGTAGGACAGCCAACAACAGAATTATTTCTCAGCAAACTGAAACAAAACAACACATGACTAACTCATGGCTGGGCATGGCTGATGCATGAGCAATTCATGCACCTGAGCTTTGCTTCTTTTTGGGTAAGAAGCTGAAATTCACAGAAAACTGAAGTGCACTATGAGAATACAGCTGGTCTGTCTTCACCAATGACAAAATTAGTAAAATTCCCTTTAATTATGCAGTTGTTGTGTATTGGTTACTTCTCAAAGAACCTGCCTGAGGCACCTTACCATTAACATGAATTGTTAATGTTAACCTTGAATTGTAAATCTCAATTAAATTAAAGCAGTGACAATATATAGATAAATTTATTATAAATGTCTTTTATTTTAAAAAGCCACTACTTGAAGTTGGGTAGAGGTCAGCGAATAAACCCATACATTAGCATCTAGAGAACTTTGTCTTCAGTGTATTGACTGATTTGGTGGGGTTTTTTTCTAAGATAAACACAGGAAAGTCTGAATGCTATACCACCAAAAATAAATATCACAAAAAAACCCTCATGAAAGTGAACTATGTACGTGAACCTCTGAAATGAAACGTGCATCCCATTCCACCACTGTGCTCAGAAGGCAACCTGATGACAGGGCATCAGCCCACTCCTGCAAACTGTTCTCAGATGTCTTTTTTTCTCTCAATTGCAGGGCTTGGGAATTTTTTTTTTCACCTGAAGAAAATTTCTCATCAGAGATAATGCTTTACCATACATCCTTCATGTGGCTCTCACCTCAAAGATGAACTTGGAACTGCCGAAATTAGTTTTCTGCTTCTGCCAGAAATTATCAGGTTTTATAATCAGGGCAACATGAATCTCAGCAGGAAAGGCTTCTTGAAGGGTCTTTAGGAGAGGCTTGATCAAATCCCATTTGGATCCCCGCATATCGATAATAACAGTGAAACCTCGTTTACAAACATCTTCGCTGTAGGAATAAAAGCATATCAAGATCATTAATATTGTGGACAGTTATGCTGAGACTTTACTTTTGTCGCTAGTGTTCAGTGCCTCAGAGCAAAGCAAGGAATGATATACTTCAAAATAAAAGGCAAAACACAGTACAGCATAAAGGACATATGAAAGGCTGTATTAATTTTACCATAATCTAATTTACATGAAATTCAAGTGTATATATTAGAGTTTAACCTCTAATTTCCCAAATGCATGTAATTCAAATTTTCACTGAAAACATACATACTTTCACACAACTGAAAACAGAATCAAATATATCTGTATAGAAGCTATTTATGTGTACATACAATGGATCCTGCTTTCAACATACTGAATTCAATCCACAGCCAAAGCCAACAAGCAGGGTCCTGTGCCTCAGCATTGCTGGCCACTCGTGAATTTGGGTGCCTTCATCTTCAGCATCCTTTTAAGGGCTTTTTAAACAGTGTAATTTCCAGAAAAGCACCTGGCAATCATTCTGTGAAAGGACGGTCTTTGTGACTCAGCACATGCACTGTTAAAATTGGGGCCCTTTTTCCTCCTGATTGATCTTCCAAATGTTGCAGGACCTATTTAAATTTCAGTGATACTTTTCAGCCAGCCTGTGCTCCTCCCTTCTCAAAAGTTCAAGACAGTTATCTGGCCTGGTCATTTGCAATGCACGGAGCCTAAAAGCTCCAGAACATTAGCTTGCACATGTCTTCCCTTTTTCCTCAGGAGAAGAGAGAAGAAAGAAGAAAAGGACATGTTCATTCAAGTAAAATCTGGGCAGCTTTCAGCATAGCTTTCCCAGGGACATAGTGTTGCTCCTCAGAAAAAGGGGTATGGTTCAGAAGTGTCATCCTCCATCTGCAGCATCCAACTTCTGATGAGATTTAGGAAGTGGCTACTCCTCTGACTGACCAGATAATATACCTGCCATGCATGGTGTTGCAATCTTGAGAGCTATAGTGCCTGCTTCAGGTCTCAAGCACCTGCACAAAATGAAAAATTCCCCAACCCCAGTAATACTATTGGTATGGTAAATTATTAAAATTCATTGGCGATTTACTAAAAACGCCAGAGTGGTGTACCTACTGATCTAAATTTATTTTTTTTTTAAGGTGGACTGGAGGTCACAGCCTTTTCCACAGAAGAAGCAGCTGTTGGAAGAAAGGAAGTGTGGAAAGAAGAAAGGAGGATGAAAACAGAAAGAACAGTTGAGAAAGAAGAGAAACATGGCAGAACACATTTTCTGTAATGAATGCAACAGTGAGGTACAGAACAAGAAATCCTCCTTAATAGATGAATACAGCACCATTGACCTTTCTGCAAACTGGTCATCAACATAAATAGGATCAATATTGTGGACATAAAGGCATGTGTGAAATAATTTAAAATAGCAAGTGCTGATATAACTGGAATAAATCTGAAATATGCTGAGGGGAGATATTAAGTATAGTTATAAGCCAGAAACTGTAAGACTCTTTAGTCTCCACACAAATACTTGCAGTGCGCAAACACAGGACGATTTTCACTATACTCTGTCTCTCTAAATTCTTAAAGCACTCTTTCTACTAATAAGATCCAGCTCCTATATATCTCACTGAAAACGACTCTATAAAGCTTACAACTAGGTTTCTGGACTGGAAAAAGGACAAGAATAAGCTTCATAGGAGGCACACAGGGTTAACATATATAACTTAAAAATTCAAGTCTTTGGTGACCTTACCAGTATCTAGAAAGATTTGTGCACAGATGGACCATCCCATGGCAAAGCAGATTTTGCCACATTAAGAAAGTCTGCTAACTTCAACTGTCTCAACTTACTGCCAGGAAGGAGCAGTCAAAGCCAACTAGCTTGGTCCTCTGCCCTAACATTACTGGCACATCTAGAGCACATTGCAGACAACAGTCAGTGCAAAGAAAAACTAGGGAGACCAGGAACTTCCAAACACTGTCAGGAATATAGATCTTTTTATTCTCCTTTTACCTACTGCTGAAAGGTCAGACATCTGATCCTTCCATAACTGATGCCAAAAAAAGGCTGTAAAAGAAGCTCTGTTGATGGTGCTACTGCCTTTTGCCCTTTGGAACGGGAGCTGAGACAACGAATCAAATCAGACAGGGATTAATAGAAGGGGGGGTTGTGTTTTGTTTCTTTTTTTTTTTTTGCAAAGCTTTATAGGGTCTTCAGTAACTTCTGCCAAGTCACCAATCTCTATTATACTGAACTGACTTTTCCAAGGATTGATTTTTCTTCACACTGGACAAAGACATCCAGGAGCCATACGGTCATATCTAAAACAATAACTTAATACTTACTGATGAACAACAGAAAAACCTGTTTCAGTAAGCAGGACAGAAATGTCCTGAGGGACTGAAGTCTTCCATGTATTAACGTGAACTTAAGTCTTAGACCCAAACAGACCCAAAATCAGACCTTGTCTGTAGCTTTAGAGGGTAGGCGGTGTGATACCATCTTGACACCCGCGATTACATACCACCATGACTGGAAGTTCAGCCTGCAGTAAGATTGATATTCCACGTAGGGAACTAAGAGAAGTAACTATGGGCTGCATTCTGTGTTTTCTGAAGGTTTACAGCCTCTCCGGACCCTGGAGGTGCAGAGAAGCAGTGGAGGGCATAGACAGTGCTGCTGCCCATTCCCACCAGCACACCATGCCTAAGCATGTGTAGGTGAAAAAAATGCTCCACAAAACCCAAAATCCCTAACTTTCAGGTTTTTGGAGACTTCACAGTATGTTTTCAGTGGAACAAGAAAGGGTAACGATTCTCCAGCTTTTTCTGGTGGACACAGGAGAACAGCCACTGACCCTGCGGGCCAGGCTGGGACATCAGCCCAAAGGCAGGGGTCAAGATGCTTCCTCATTCTTGTCCTGGAAGAGGCAATAAGCAGTCATTCCCTGCCAGCACTGTCCACACACCTCGTAACTAGACCAAATTTTCAAAAAGCTCACTACATTTTCAAGTACGAAACTGATAGGTTACAGGGATGGAGAAGGAGGAAAGAAGGATAATCACAGATTTCTTAGGTTCAAAGCACATCAACAGGTAACAACTATTTCACTAATAACACAAAACTCAATACAATGCTCTTAATTATGAAGAGGATTTCCCTACTTGATTGGTCACATAGACATGTAAGTTCCTGTATGAAATAAAATATGTGAAAAGATCGGTACCCCTTTTCAATTATAGTGCAGATAATGTACAAATTCTGGTGTTTCCCATTTTGAGCAAATCTAACTCTGTTTCAAGAATCTTGCTCACAGTATTGCAGCAGTGGCTCTGCTTGCAATTTTTTTCTTTAATGAGATGAATGGTACTAACCTGTGACAAGACCTGTGGGCCTGTAGTCTCGTTACAGAATTTGATCTCCCTGGCACAGTGATAATACCATACGTCCTTCTCTTTGCAGAAAATTAGCACTGATTTCTAAACCTCCCTGTCAAAACCCATTATTTAACAGTGTTTAAACTGTTGCAAGCCAGAAAGCTGTGCTCATTATTTCTACTTCCAGTTACCATGCATGATGTGGAGAGGGGTGCCTTTGAGAGCGCTTATACTATACAAGTAGGCAGCCAGATACTAATCAGGTACTAATACCTCAGAGAAAGAAGGGGAGATAAGAAAAATATTTAAATTGTAAGCTCTTCAGGGCAGGGACCATCTGCTATGATGTGTTTCTGTAAGGAGCCTGCCTTGGTGGACACCTCCAGGTACCTACACTAAACTGTAGATGCAAATCCAAAGACTTAGAAATAATGAGTAATAACAGTCTGCGAAACACAAGTGAACACATATGTGAAAGTACAAAAGGCTTACATAAATGTGTGGACACCTCATAGGCAATTTAGCTTAAAAAAAACCCCAAAACCAAACAACTGAAAAAGGCCAAAATTTAAGTTGCAATATCCAAATATTTACAGCTATTGATAGGGTCCTAAAAAAAGCTGGCCTTGTGCAGACATAATGAAACACCCATAAACTGTGGTGAGTCAGAGCAATCTGTGACGATTTGCCATCTTTGACAGTCATTTTTCTTCAGTTACCTCAACATGTATTGAGGAAATGACCTCAGGTTCCTTTTGAATAGTCTAGCCATGCTTATTAAATTTATTGTTTAAAAGCAACAACTCCAACCCTTCCCAGTTTAGCAACTGATCGGGAAAAGCATCAGTAGCATTCAGGGCTCCTCCACACTGTCCGAGCAAGACATGCCTTATCCCTGGCTCCCAAGACACTACATCAATCCACATATCTATTAGGCACAAGTAATCATTTTAGGGTGGCAATTAATGTTGATTGTGGTGCTTAATTTTTTCCGGTATTGATATTTGACCAGAAACTGGATAAAACACTCAGATCAATGTATTTGGGCAATCCATCAGCATTTTGGTTGTGCTCATCTGGACTAGATTTGCAGTGGTGAGCACAAAATATTTGATAGTTGATATGTCATTTCAGTTGCTACGCTGCTTTTAAGCAAAGACAAAGACCAGCTTCTAAGTTTGATAGAAATACCCTAGAATATTTACAAAAATGATACTTACAATCTGGATTTAACAAAACAAAACAAAAAAAAAAAGAATAAAGTTGAAACTCAGAAGCAGATGTGATAATTTTGTCAAAATAAATGCCTATATTTTGGTTTCTAGGGTACTTTCATAAGGTTATTTTCTCAAATTTCCTCTTTAATTCAGGCACATTCTAAATTGTATTTTCTTTGGCAAGAGCTGGCTTGCTGGGTACCAAATGAGTTTAAGGACTTCATGCTTTCTGATTAATCTTTCAAATACCTATCATTGATTATGTGTATTTTTCATCCTTACGGTTTGGCCAAAGCTTCTGGCATTTAGAAGCTCCAGCACTTGATTAGCTGAAATAATATCTCCATTCCCATTTTGCAGTCATGAGCTAATGACAAAGAAGCACATTTAGCATGCCGGTTGGACCACTAAAAGCACAGGTCTGACGTGTACAGCATCTCATTCAAAATATGATTTGTTAACAGTGAGAGCAAGATCTCCTTTAAGGAGGGTCAGCATAACCTTGTCAGGAGACACTCTCAGCATAACAAGTAGCTCTACAAGCATCAATTTGTAAGCACAAAATCTGCAGGAACTTAATTATTTTTGAGATCACCATTCCTTTGACAAATGTGGCTGTAGTGAGCCAACTGACTCACAAGCTGAGGGTGGAAAAGGGAGAGGAATAGGAGAAAAATGAGTATGTGAAAGCCTCCAAGCACAGACTGTTATCCCAAAGGCCTCATTTCATACTGAGACAAAACTAACTCTGCTGCCTAGTTTCCATAGCAAAATGTGCCAAGGATCACTTCAGTAACTTCCATGTTAATATTTTTGATCAACTGCAACTTTTTATTCATCTTGTCTGTGGTTTGTTTACTCAGCTTGCAAATGAACCTAGATGGGGAGGCTTATAAGCAACATCACTTACTGACTTTCATACTTTGGTTCTATATTACCACGTTGAGCCTGAAGATCTCCTTGTCAATAGAAATAGTCAGTCATCTATATTCGTAATACACTTTCCAATACATTTAGAGGACCAGATAAAGTCCTTTCTAATCAAATTGTTTGCCAAGCTGTCACGGTTTTGGCTGGGATAGTGTGGTGTTTAGTTGCTGACTGGGGCTAAAACATGACATAAGCACTCCTGAATCAGCATTATTTATTAAAATATTTTACTCCATTTAATACTTGCCAGGAAAATGTACCTTGCTTATTAGCAGGTCAGTCGGAGTTGTCACCCACACCCCCTAGTGACTGTGGCTCTTCGCGTGATGAGGCAGTTTGCCTGCTCAAAGATCTTAGGGCACCTGTGACTGCTAATCCTCACGCCTCCCTTACGTGCCTGTGTATCAGTGACCAGCAGAAGTAGTTAGTGATGCACATCCTGAGAGCACCATTACTCTGGAATAACAATTCACAAAAAGCTCCCACCAGAGAACTTCAGATGCCTAAAAGACTGTAGGTAGGCAGACTTCATCCTGAATTTTCCTTCTTACATTTTCTAACTTGGTTTCACAATGCTTTTTTGTAATTAGAGGAAAAACGGTCATCCAGCCTCCATTTCCAATTAATCCTTTCTTCCTTACTGTGACCTAAATTTGTTTCTTCTTTTTCAGCGCTGACAAGGAATCACTCATTCTCACTTTCCTTTTTTAAAAAGAGAAAGAAAGAAATCTAAGCCTGTTTCACATTGGCTCTAGTTGGACATAAAGCAGAAATCTAGGGAAATTTCAGTGACATGTTGCAAAAAGACTTGGAGCCAGTGAGGTCTGGTGAGGGACAAACCTCCTGTCTCTGGTTTCCAGCCACTGCTCTTAGGGGACATGAGGTGTGATTGCAAATGGCACAAGAATGCAGATGTGTGGGCTGCACAATGTCCACATTCAATCCCTGTCTCTGGCCCCATGTCAGCAGGAGGCAACAGAAAGACAGAAAAAAGCCCATATACTTTGGCAGAAGCTAACTGGTGCCAGAATGGGTCCTCCTGCTATCCTCAAGCAAAAAACTTATTTTGGTATTCGATTTTTACTTCTAAGAAAAATGTGTCTGAAGTCAAAGCAATTCTGTCATAAAATTATGTACGCTAGGAAGAACTGAGACATCAGCTAGGTGTAAGAAAACATTTTCCCAATATGTAACCATGATCCTGTGAGCTCCTGAGAGTTGTTGTGAGAGGTGCCGGTCCTAGACGGTATCTCTGTCAGGATTTAGCAGGGTTGGGTTGCGCTGTCTTCTACCCAGGTAAAAATCCTGATCTACATCATTACACCCCAGACGAGAACTGGGACCCAGAGCTCTGCAGGCATGCATCCTCCTATTTAATTGAGCAAATAAACACTATTTGAGAAGCTTCCTGTCTTCATTCAAATAGCAAACATATAAAACACAGCTGTGTCCAAGAATGCATGATTGCAGCTGTTAAAGCCAAATCTGGAGGACGAATATTATAATTTATCACATTCCTATTAAGCTTCTCTTGGTAAATGATGCCTTCGTATAAACCCATTTACCCTCTTTCTCTTTTGTTGTTGCATATCTACTATATTTGGATCAATATCTGGCAGGTCTTCCCTGAAACAGCTGCTGAGACAAATATGAAATTAATCAGGGCTTTATTTTTGTTGAAGCAGGGCTACATTTAAAGATTTGTTTCTACAACAAAGAAATATTTGAGCAATAAGTACCATTCAGCTATCTCTTGAGCAGTTAAAGTCTTGTATTTGAGATAATTTAGCAGAAACAAAACAAAAACACTTTATTAAATGAAAATTATATGTTGTTGACATTTGCTGGAAAAAATAAATCAGAGTTGTGCTGAAATATAAACACACCATTCTTGAAAAGGTTTGGATCAGCAGAGGCTACTGAGGATATGTTTGGAGATTCAAAGCCATTAGATTTCAGGTGAGCACAGCCAAACTAGTAAGACTTAAAAAATAAATGTAACTTTTTGCTTGCACTTTAAGCATTTTTTGTAGTTGAAGCAAGGAGGACCATGAAGTCCATTTCACATACTGTCACTATAAAGTTTAGTCTACAGTCAACACTGCCAGATTTCCACATAAGGAAAAGGATATTTCATCTGGGCAATAACTGCTTGGGGCTCTTAGACCTGGGATCCTGATTATCAGTTCAAGGCATCAGTGACTTAAAAAGTGAGAGAATGGAGCATGGTGAACAGCTCCAGGAATTCCGGTCATGATAGTAAAATAGAGTCACCCAAGAATGGAAAGTTTCAAGATTGCAAATATGTACATTCCGTTGACATGCATTGCAGGAGGCAAAGTTATCCATAGCAGAAAGACTTTTTATGCCATAAATGAACCTGCAAACATGTTTGGCTCATGCAAAGAATGATTAATGTAGGTTTAGACAATAGCCAGCAGCACCTGGTGAAATCCAATATATGTCCAGAGGCAGACACCGTGCCAAACACAGTCCTGATGTAAGCAGGTATAACCACTCTGGGACTAGCACACTTGATCCAGGGCTCAACTGGGCTCATAGATGAAGACAAGAAAAAGTACTCTTCAAGGATGCTAAAATCACTTTTTCTAAGTAGTATTGACATTTCTTGCAGTAAGCACTCATCAGTTCTCATAGGCTGCTCCTGGCAGTACAGGAGAGCGATGTACATCCATGTACAGAAAAGCTGTAATTAAAATAAGGAACTAAGGAGAGAAGATGAGAAATTACACATTAATTGAAAAATAAGATGTTCATGATGAGTGCAGGTTCTCATTAAAGTGTGTACTGAATTAAAAGCTGAGAAAAGGCAAAGTGTTCTGTTCAGACCTTTTCAGATTAAATGTCTTAAAAATTTAGTTCCTTTCTTTTAATCAGACAACATTAAAAAAACAAACTTGGAATTTTATTGAAACAAAATATTTTGATTGATGTAATATTTTAGAGGTATTTTGGTCAGAAATTTCTAAAGCTTTTGGATTTTTCTTTATTTAAAAACCTGTGCTTCAAAATAGCAGATTCTTCCACAAATCAGTAACTTAGCTTCTGCCCATTTACCGTGCACAGTTCAGCCCAAGATTTGCTTTTCATCTTTTATCTCCTATGCAGAAGGGACATAACCATTCTTTGAGGCTCATGAGATTTTGGCCAGAATCCACTTGTTCTGTTTAAGGGTGCACACTGGATTCAAGTGCATCTCTTAGGAGGAAAGGTTAAGTGCTACATCCCAGAAACACTCTGTGGTCCCTGCAATGGGTCTGTTTTGCTAAGACACTATCTAAGAATTTCAGTTCTCTTTAGAAGTGGACAGTTTAAAAACTGATGCCTCCATTTTCCCCAGGTTGGACAACGGGGACTGACCATGACTAATAAAGCAGTGGTAGTCATATTTTTTTGAGCTCCAACCATATGCAAACAAAGTGGGTCTTTGTAGGCACAGTGATTTACTCAAAATAGTTCACTTATCAGATAGATACTTCCTGCCATGCCAGGCTGGGTGAAGACTGCCTGTGGTATTACATCCAGAAGGGCTTGTCTGAAGCCATAAAATCAACCAATGTTATAAGATACACTTGTAAAATCAATTTTTCTGTATTCCTTTACAGCACAACACACTTTATTCATTCTTTCAAATAACTACCGTGATGGCATTGAGAAGAGAAAAAGTCCTTTTTAATAAGTCCTCAAGAGACAGTGGATACTGATGTGCTATTCACAATCCAGCTTCAAAACATCTAGCTCATGTCTGATTTTTTCTGAATCCATCTCCTAGCAAGGCCAGACTCTCTCACTCTGTCTAGCAAGGGGAATGAAGCCTTGCCAACTGAACTACTTGTTGTGAGGTATCCTTTATTATTTGTATGGAGACACAAATGTGTGATAGATCAAAATCACTGAATCCAACCGTGCACAAACAAGTCGATAACTTGGTATTTCAAAGGGAATAGAAGACCCAAAAGATACCATTAACCCCCAGAGTGAGAAAGCTGGATCCAAAAAGCTTCTGGAGAGCAAAGATGAATCCAACGGTTGACTAATGGAACCAAACCCTGGCAATAACTGTGCACACCTCAACTGAGTCTGAGCTGACACTGCCACTCTTCCAGAAAGCACTTGAGGTATTTCTCTAGCCTCAGATTCTCTCACCTCCATAGTAGACTGAGCTCCTCAGATGCCTCTGTGTGGTCCCCTCAGTTTTACAGTCTGTCATGCTAAGGCACTTTCCCACCCTGATGGGAACTCACATATTGGTGTCATGCCAACACAGTTTTAAGGCTGATTCCTTTATGATCCTGAATTTCTATCATGACCACTAATAATTTCAGTTCTCCATCAGTACCACTTCCAATCAGTCATCACTAACTGGAAAAACCCAGAGCAACTGTTTCATCAACTAAAGCAGGTTCAGATAAATGCTCCAAAAAGTAATTGCCTGCTTTCAACTGCCTGCTCCTTTTCCTCTCTTAGCTGTATTGCTTCTCTACCAAAAGCACAATAAAACTTCACAGGCAAGTCCATCTACAAGTGCCACATGTGAATGTGCATCATCCTATTCATCTCAGGAACCGCATACCCCAGGTGGTGCTTTTCCTGCTGCCAGACCTAAAAATTATGTTGACAAATTAACGTATGCCAGGATAGGAGCGATATGAGTCTGCTAGTCAGAAAACTTGTATAATTTATGGTAGATATCAGCCAGCCCATGGTAATAAAAAATCACAGAGCAGATTCATGGAGCACTGCACCTAAGGATATCTGGTCTAATATTGAGTGGCTCATTTGATCTGGAAGAGACACATTAAAGATATGTCACAGGCCACATCTACTCCATCAGACTAATGGTTTTCCTACCTGTGATTTAAACTAATGCAATATAACATCCTGTGTACAAATGGGCCTAATGCAGCGGGTGTCTGTAGCACGTTGAACCGCCATAGTCACCCCCCTGGACAACAACTGGTGAGAAACAACAGAAAGGATTTCACAGTCACTCTGCAAACCTCTGGCCTCCCATTGGACACATCACCCAGTATAAGAAAAGCCTACTACGTATAACTCCTTGATGCTGAGGTAACACAAATAAATGTAAATATTTTCCTTTCAACTATAGCTTCACAATTTATTCATTTTTTACATCTGGCTGGAGCACTCTGGTCCAGGAGTTGAGACTGAGGGTCAGGCGATCATAGTAGGGTTTCTTGCCTCCTTCTTGTGTTTCTGTGTTATAGCTCAACTCTATTTCCCTTTTTTTAAATCTGTAAAATGAGTGTTACCGTACTTTATCGAGGTTAATGCATTCTTCCAATGAATGTAATATATTTGCCACATTTTCAGACACAGGTAAGATGCATAATCGCAGGAGAATTACAAATTGTAAATAGTCACAGCCACTTCATGGTTAATTCACAAAAGCTTAAGAGAGATCACTTAATAATCGAAGCATGTGCTTATTTATCCATGCTGGGCTATATTCTACACGTGTGCTGATTTTATATAGGGAGCATTTATTGCTTGATACATATGCTTATCTAATTGTATTGAATACACATGCTTTATTAGACTCATAAATGAGCACATTTATGGGTCTATGTGAAGGTAGAGCCCTTCATATTTTATTTATAAAGTGGGACAATAGATCTGCATTGACATAGAACATCCATTTAATTCAGAGGATTTAGGGTCGTCCCACAGATTTTGCTATTTTTTGCCAGAATCAAAGCTTTTGGGTTTTTTAATTAGATTTCCAGCCCATCTGCTTGCGAAGATAGCCTTGACAATATAAACTAATGCACATTTGTCTTGCTGAGTCTGCAGCCAGTGGGAAGAAACAATAAGACTACGAGAACAGTGAACTTGCACCCTCCATCTTATTGGGGTGTTAACTAAAAAGCCAGTTCTGACTGCCTAAATACCAGGATTCTTAACTATTTAATTTCTGTTAATTTTGCCACCAAACCTGCAGATAAAATGTTTCTCAATGCCTTGAACTATTCAAACAAACTCTCGCCCATTTTGATGACCATGCTGTGTAATGCAGACTGTCAGTTAGGGCCAGGCAAGCACCTGGCCAAATATATATGCCCTCAATTATAATCAAGGATTTTGTTCCTTTTTTTAATGTGTGGAGCAATGATCACAGCATAATCAGACAACTAGTACTAGAAAGCTATAGTGGAAAAGATTGCAAAACCACAATTATTTTGGATTTGATGTAGAACCCACAGGAGCACCAGCCTAATACATAATTATAAGTGCTTTATGGTATAAAACTAAGGAAAACAGATTAAAACCTCTGTTGCTATGACATGCTTTACAAACACCACAGAAAACGTAGCTCAAAGACTCAGACTTTTTCCTACCAATTGAAAATAATAAGAATACTGCACTGGTCTCTTATGAGAGTGACGCTACACCAATTCATAGTACTTCAATGCTAAAATCACCCACAAAACTAATGACTCTAAATAGAACTGATTATTCCTGAATTTTCTGTAATTACTGATTCCAGACTTGAATAACTGTTTCAACCCTCTTTGATATAAGCTCTCCTAAAATCATTAACAATGTGTGTTTATGTCTATCAAGCAAGCTCACGCAGGCTGTTAATATCTGAAAATAAAGAGGTAAGATTGAGCCGGAGTTTATGACAGTGGTTGCTGCCTGAATTATCACATGGTGGGGATGCTGCATGGATGCAGTCATATCCTGATACTGGGATTTTGAAGGACAGCAACGTTCAATGATCATGCTTCTTTAATCCTATGGTCTGTCTGATAAAAATATCTTCCATCTGGTTCCTGTTTTTATGGTTGTGCCTCACAATATAGGGAGCTTGCTTAAGCAATTAAGATGATGGATGAAGCACATGTTTACACTTGCTGGATATGGATGGACTTATGTATGCACTTGACTGCTTTTCTGGAGGAGGATTAGAGTACTTAAACAAGAATTAGGAAAAGGACACAGGAAGTGGAAGCCTGCAGGCCAGGCAAGCGTTTTACTGCTTCGGTTGACCTCTTACATCAATTTCCAAGTTTATTTTCGTAAATTAATGTGTTAGCCTAAAAAAAAAAGTATCTATATCCTCCTTTCATTTGTGACTAAGAGCAGATAAGGTGAATGCATGTTTCCACCTTGATGATTTCCTTCTTACACCCCAGCAATTTACACAATGAATAAATAACTTTGTTGTGTCATAAGATGTAAGGGAGTTGTAGAAAAGTCCTAGGCTTGGTGGATGGCTGCCTAGACAGATCCTCTCTAGTCTGTTATTTTGAGATACATCTTGCTTGATGATTACGTTTGCTGAGCAGATATATGTATTTCCAGTACATTCAGATTCTGTTGAAGTCAGCTGTAGCCTGAAGAACAAACAGGTGAATCCTGTGACTTTCACAGGAGGCACCTATCAAAGGTAGGAAGAGCTAATGGTTTGATAAATCAGTCCAGACACACTCATAAAATTACCTGATATATTAATTTGTTTCCAACTACTTTGAAATCCACCAAAAAAAAAATCCTGTTACATCATCTGGTGATAACAGCTTCTTTGCTCTTCTCTCTGTCCCATCTGCCTAGAATAGTTCCTCTTTGGCTTTGTTAGAACTTGACCAATATTTGAATCTATGTAATGCAAAACATCAAGTGCCCCATACATTACTTTTAGCATTGGAAGGACAAACCTACATTATAGGAATGTTGTCATAACCTCTTGTATCATCTTTCAGCCTGAAGGATCTTAAAGAACTTTGGCATGAGTAATCATGTGTTGAATAAAACAGGGTCTAATATTATGCTTTAGAGTATTTCACTCAACAACACAAGCAGAGGGATCTGCCTTTTTGTATTGGACTTAGACAAAGAACAAAATACACCCAAGAAGATCTTTGACAATTTCCTTTGAAAAGGAACTTAATTCTTGGCCAAGAAAATGAGAAATATGAGAAGAAAACCAAGGACTTAAAAAGCCGTGTGGCAAAAAATGTTCACAGGTGCAGGAATTAGACTTTTAACAGAGTCCCTAATTACACATCCGACTTCTGGCATCTTTTCAAGGCAGCATGAACACAGTTAAAGTTCTTTTGTGCATTCGTGTCCTCCCACAAAAAGGGCAAAAATGTGTTTTCATTTGTAAACACAATTATGAGTCAATTAACTTTAAGTGGGCAAAGTGAGCTCAATATTGGCAAGATGGATGTCAGTTTCTGGAAATACTGACTTGCCACCAATTTTAAAAGCCCAGAAATGGAGATCAAGACAACTTTGCACTGGTACTGTATCTGATACATTTATTTGATTTATATTGCTCCACTTTCTGTACCTTATTCAAACATGACTGCCTTAGTTTTCCAAGTGCCACTGGGAATGTACAAAATACATAATATTTATTTTAACATGAGGAAAAATTGCATCTTATTCTCTAAGGCAAATATTTCTAAACCTAGTGTCAAAGTTAGAGCAAGTGGATCCTCAAGACGCCTCTTTCTCAAAGGTACTGAGTTCATTTTACCTAACAAAAAATATGTGCCTTATTCATATAATTAGTAGCGCCCAACAAGTCATCAGAAAAGTGCTGCCGATGCTAATATACCACAGGTGCAATTTAACAGTCCATAAAACTACAGAGATGAAGCGTCCGACAGAATTCATTCCTAAACGAAAATCCCAGGAAACCTTTTTTAGCTGATCCTATTTTCCTGTCACCTGCCACATAACATCTGACACTGCAAAATCATTGGGGTGGCTGTTCTGGAAATTAAGGAGAAACTGAGATTTCCAGTAAGCTTGGTAAGTGTGGAATGATATAACAGTTGACTTCTGCCTTGTGAACAGAGGAAGAAAGAAACCCTAAAAAACCTGCACATATTGCTTGCGTATTTGATTCCTAGTTTAACAGTTCATTAACAACGCAGAGCTTCCAGACATTCTTCCTATGGGTAAGATTGTCCGCTACTTTCCTATGTACCTGCTTTTTAATTAAATTTTGGAATGGAATCACAGCTCCTTCCCACAAATCTCCAGTGGGAAGCAAAATCTAAACTAATCTGTGATCCCAGAGATATTTGCTTCTCCATATGCAGTTTCTGAACTAAATTACAAATGTTGTAGAAACAGAAGAATGGAAAAATAAGGGGACATAACCACAAAATTGGATGTGATCAATCAGTGTTCTAAGAGTTCAGTTCTGTCTTGAGCATGGAGGAAAAAGTGGTCTGAAAGAAAAAGGACATATTGCCTATTTGATTAATTTTTAGACTAATAGTTTAGTAACAAGGCAGCATTCCCAGCCATTCTTCCTATGCATAAGATCACCCATTAGTTTATCAGGTACCTGCTTTTTATTTAGATTGTGTTTTGGAATTACAGCTCTTCTGTAGGTTCTTCTCCTACTCCCTAGATTTGCTGCATGGCAAAATGGTACATTTGTAATGAGACACACTTATCAGGTGCATTTTGTAAGGTCAGGAGGTTACATGGCCAATTTCTTATACAGTGCTCCCAAGATGGTACTGGGAAATGAAACTCTAAAGACCCTACTTCCCAGAAATGAGAGGTCTAATCAGTGCATACTATTAAAGGGACCTGTATTTCTGCCTCATGCAGCATAACTGTAATAAAACCACTTCAGGTTTTCTATCTTCAAGATGTGAAATTATCAGGTAATTTGGTTTCCCAAACCTTTGTGAGGCATCTCCTGTATGGACTGGTAAATTCAGGTTATACAGTTAAACACAGGGAGAAGAGAACTCAATGTTGAGTCCAGAACTAAAATTCAGGAATCTCTGACTGTGTTTCTTCCCTGACGTTCCAGGATGGCACCTACCTTAGTGCAAACGTGACCAAACTAGGTGGCCTAAACTAAACCTGAGTTTCCCATCTGACTACTATCTACAAAGATCACAAAAGACAGAAGCAGAGCTGCTAATAAACATAGGCCTTAGTGGTCTAGGCAGAGCTGCTAACGGTACTGAAAAGGAAACGCAATGTTAGTCTCCAATTAGGACTGACTCATGATAGAAAAAACAATGGAAGGAAAAATTTGCATTGCTGCATTAGCAGAGGACTTTGGCCTCTAGGGCAGCCAACTGCTGAATCACAGAAGATTGAGACAGAAGAGACCTATGAAATCATCCTTGCCAGGTATGCTGTTGATACTTTGCCAAGAAAGTATAGTAATCAGTACCATACACCTACCTTTCTTGCAGCTAATCTTTCACTAGCATTAAATTAACACGCAAATAAAGAGGAATGGTAGGAAACTATTTTAGAGGTATAGTTTATAGCAACATAAAGAATATTTGAAAATATGGAATACAGAAATCTCCATCCACTATTACCGATGGTATGCCCTTTTCATGGGACATACAAAGTGTAAGCACACCGTAGATGAAACGTGTACGGGGAGCCCATCTGGAATTCTCTAAGGGAAAAAAACTTTTATTCCTAGTGGGACGTGGTTATTTGCCCATGGAGCTACTTAATACCATGCAACAGCACGTGAGAACACAACATTCATTCTTGACCTGAAACAAAGTATTTTGCTGATCATCCTTCAGGATCACCAGAGCCATTTACCATGCTTTGCAGAATGTTAACCTGCAGAGAAAATGTGAAATAGGTCCCTGGAATTCCAAAGTATCACAGCCCCATGTATGGGTACGGTACATATTTTAAAACACCTGCTAAGTTCCTGCTAAGGATCCCACCCATCTCCATATTAATGCTGTTGGTATCCTTAGTATATGTGTTCCTTAAACGGATGCACATAGTAACTGCTTGGTTGCTGGACCCTGGTTTAGGACTGGGGAAGGAAGAAGGGTTAAATTTTACTAAGTGAAGGTTTTTGATGAATAATTCTTTCAAACTAAATTTCAAAAAGTAATATTTATTTGATCCTCAGTGACAACATCAATAGCAGAAGCATCTGGCTTGCCAGATGCTCAAATAAATAAATTAACAGTCAAACTTAACTCATCCTTCTAGTAAAAGACTAAGTGCTAATATCACTGCATAGATATTAGAGATTGGCAATTCTTCTTGTACTCCCATGGGAAAGAGGGTGATAGAGGAGAGCTGCATCATATGGACACTACATACACACCTGAGTAGGGCCACAGGAAAGGCATATGAAAGTGGTCTGAATTTGGCTGCAGATGAACCGCCGCTGCTGTTAAAATTTTCAGAAAAAGATGCAATTATTCTACAAAGCCAATGTTCTACTACAATTTCTATGCAATGACTTCAACCAAAAGGACCATTCAGCAAAGATGTCCCCTGTAAATATTGCACTGATCCTACAGCAGGTTCCTGCTTTCTCTTGTTTACACTGTAGTGGGGGTATGTGGAAGAAGTGCAGGATATTTCCCTGAATGCAGCTGCAGGACAAGGGAAAGCTGTTTTGGTGCTTTGGCTTTTTGGGTAAGTACCACAAATGAACTTTCTAAAATATTAAATAGCTGGAAAGTTCTCCAGAGACTAAGGTTTCTCTTTAAACTCAGACATAAAATAAAGCCCTGTGTACACAGGCAGGGAAAGCAATGCTCCCTTGTTAACAGTAGAAAAGTACACTGTGGCACACCTTGAGACCAGACAATATCTGCTGAGCCAAAAGCATGTTTGAGTTACGCTTTTCTGTCTTTTCTTTGTGGGGGAAGGAGAGATTCTAGAATTATTTTTCTTATTTATGATTTGATTTTGTATTAAGCTATTTCTCTTTTTTTTCTTAATCTAAGTAGCCCAACACACAGAGTGACACCACATAGCCTCACACCACGTAGTTACAATTACATTTTGCTGCACACAGTGTTACAGGATCTTCAGGGAACTCCGCAGCAGCGCCAGGATCCACAAGAAAAACATTAAATACCACAGACTGGCTTGGTTAGGAGCACCTTGTGGAAAATGAGAAGAAACCATTGATGAGATTTACAACTGTCTACCAAACTTGGACACCAATTCCCTTTGCAAACAGCAGGGAGTTGAGCATCGCAACCTCTGAGACAAATTTTGCCAGTCCCAACCCATACTTTCCATGCTATAAGAGCATCAGCCTGCTCAATACCATATGTTACCATGAATTAGTCATTGTTCTATTTCAGTATGATCCAATTCTCTAATACCATAAACTAGCACGCATTTTTATGAGCATACTAACTGCCGAACCCTTGGTAGTGGTTTGCACATTGATTGTCTAATGTTTAATAACAAATTTGCCTCTTACATGCTCTGGAGATATTCCCTCCACCTCCAGTCTCTAAGAAGGGGTGAGTTCAGACCACCTTTCCCCCTCTGTGGACACTAATAAGGTCTCTTTCCTCGACGCAGCTGTCTATTCTCATTACATTTGCAGGAATTTAGTATTCTTGAGAGTCTTCTCTGACAGATTTGGTTCAAACAGTGACTGACAGCACGATTGCATAATTTTTTTATCATTTGGAGACAACGTTAAAAACATACTCCTGAAAACACATCTTCAGTCCTACCCAAGCTGTGTGCTGGGGAATCCAGAATCTGGAGCAGCATCCATATCACCTCCATCCATTTGATGAGGATAAGGACCAGGCAGTCTAGACAGACAACTCCACTTCTGTGTCTCCCATTATTTGCTCCATATTAGCACACATTAAAGGTCTCATCCATTCTCCATGGGAGTTTAGAAGAGCTTTCCATTGACATTAATATACCTTTGACAATATTCCCATTACAAAGCAGACTGCAAAGCACAGCTGTTGTTTTCCTGCTTCTAATGACATCCATGAAGCGGGTGGCATAAGACACTTCCAAATTATAATAATTTTTAAGAGTGAAAAGGATGTAGCACGTACTGGAGTTACTGATGAGGAACACAAGCATCCATGCTGGAATGAGACAAAAACCATTTTCCAGTCTCCTTAAAAACTGTAGAAAAGAGATCACCAAAAAGAAAAGTTAGGATTGGCTGAACCACTGCATATTCTGCTGACGGCTGCTGACAGCTTCAGGAGGGAATTGCATGTGGCGGGTGCCAGCCCTGCTGCCAGCAGGAGCTCCCACTCTGTTTGCTAATTTTAGCTGTTCTGAATTGCTGCTCGCATTAGCACAAACCTGCCTTCTCCACGAAGTCTCCAGGTCGCTGCTGCCTGGACCTCTCCAAGTACTACAGAGCCACAAATGCAATAGTTAAAAAGCCCACAAATAGCATGCAGCAGCTTTAAATCAGTACTAGCATCGAAAAGGCCAGAGAGGACAGCATAGTGAAATGTGCTGGGGTGCAGGATATATCCTAGCTTACAAGTTTCTGCCTTTTCTCCACCACCTCAGCTCCTTCTTCCAGGCAGCAAATGTTAGTACAATCAACATGCAAAAGCCATTTAACGAGGAGGAACAATGCTGATCTAATCCCCAGATTGAGGGCTTGGACGGAGCTCAAAAGGCAGAGTGCAGCAGTGCAGGTCTACATGAGACAGCTCAGAGGACAGGATCAGGCCCCAGACCCAGCCAGCGCCACTGCCTGTCACTCCATCATGGTGGCTTCTGCACCCTAGCAGTGGCAGTGCGCGTGGTGAGGGGGTGAGGAGATGCTTTTGCTGTTTGCTCCAGAGAAATCTGTGCAGAATCCTTCCCAGCCCAAAGCCCCTGTTGGAAATGCAGTCAGACACTATCTACAACATCACTAACAGAAATACAGTGACACAGGGAACAGCTGCACAGGGCCAGCACCCATCCTGTGTGGGACAGCCAGAGATCAGCAGCCCCAGCCTGTGTCAGGAAGCTGAGCAGTATCTGAGGCTTCCCTGAGAATCGCAGGATTGTAGGGGTTGGAAGGGACCTCCGGAGATCATCTTGTCCAACCCCCCTGCTTGAGCAGGCACACCCAGAGCAGGGGCACAGGAACGCATCCAGGCACGCTTTGAATGTCTCCAGGGAAGGGACCCCACAACCTCCCAGGGCAGCCTGTGCCACTGCTCTGGCACCCGCACGGGAAAGTTTTTCCTCATATTGAGGTGGAGCTTCCCATGTTCCAACTTGTGCCCATTGCCCCTTGTCCCATCATTGGGCACTAATGAAGAGAGCCTAGTCCCATCATCCTGACACCCACCCTTTAGATATTTATAGGTATTTATGAAATCCCCCTTCATTCTTCTCTTCTCCAGGCTGAACAAACCCAAGTCCCTCAGCCTGTCCTCATATGGGAGATGCTCCAGCCCCCTGATCATCTTGGTAGCTCTCCGCTGGACTATCTCCAGTAGTTCCACATCCTTCTTAAACTTAAACTGGGGGGCCCAAAACTGGACACAGTACTCCAAATGTGGTCTCACTAGGGCAGAGTAGAGGAGGAGGATAACCTCTCTCCACCTGCTGGCCACACTCCTTTTAATGCAGCCCAGGATACTGTTGGCCACCTTGGCCACAAGGGCTTGTTGCTGTCTCAGGGTCACCTTGCTGTCCCCCAGCACTCCCAGGTCCTTCTCAACAGAGCTGCTTTCCAGCAGTTCAGCCCCCAGCCTGTACTGGTGCCTGGGGTTGTTCCTCCCCAGGTGCAGGACCTTGCACTTATTCTCATAAGTGAGAAGACAGCTGGGGTTTCCTCAGTACTTTGGCAAAGCTCAGACCCCTGTGCCATCAACCCCTCAGAATACCTTGAGGAGGCCTAGCTGGTGCCACTGCGTCAGGTCACCATCCTTACAGGAGATTGCTGTTTCCAGGTCAGCCCTCCTTGGCCATGCCTTTGGTGGGAAGTGCTGCCACAGATCTCTCTACCTCTGCTCAGAGGGTTTTAGGAGACCTCTAGTCCCTCCTTTCTCAGCAAGAAAAAGAAAAGCCAGGTGTGGTGATGCTGTGGAGCTCAGCAGCAGCAGCCTGTTGGCTATTTTCTGTGCAGTGGACCTGGGAAGATGGGGGCTGCAGAGGAGGACTCCATTTGCTGCCATCCTCCTGGCTGCTCTGAACTTCCAGCCTGAATGCATTGCCTGTGGTAAGGAGAAACAGCCTGCAGCTGGGAGGGTAGGGCTGGAGCAGAAAAGGCCAGACCAGTAAAACCAAAAGGCATTAGACCTGAACTGGATAGAGGCACTTGCTTTGCTGCCTAGGAAGAGCACAAAGTAAAACAGGGACCTTTTATTTCACCGGTTGTGTCCCCTTGTTACGCCCTATCTGCTGACTCCCCTGAAGAAGGCATGACTGAGCTCTCACTGGGCTGGAAAAGCAGCAGAATGCTCCTCTTCCAGACCTGTGCATTTTCTCTGTACGTTAAACTTGGCCTGTAGGGCTACCTCTGCAATCCTAAATGTTCAAATGAGTAACCTGCTAGAGAACCTTTATGTTGGAGACATTAGACAAACCAGAAGGAACACAACATTACTGAAATCTCGGCATGAATCTGCACAGTTGGCAGTAAGAGAAAACTGGACACCTTCCCCTACCATGTAAAAAAAGAACAATTGCCTTGGAAATAATTCAGACACCATAAATGAGGGATTCCTTCGTATTAACTGTTTTTAATTGCAGATTTATAGTCTAAAATTAAGCAGATGTTGAGTGCTAAATAGAATGCTTAAAAACATAAGGCAAGTTGAAATCCTAGTTTCTCTGCGTGTGGCAATCAGTAATTTCAGTAATTTATTGCAATAAATTAATACATAATAAAATGGAGCAAGCTACTAAAGAATATAGAAATATTGAAGAAGTTAGTGTGAAAAAACCAGTAACAGGTTTTCAGGTCTTCCAAAACAATGTAAATATTTTTTAATACAAGATAGGCAGTTTACAAAGGGATTTTGCGAAGTATTCTTTATGCCCTTTGAGGAATTTAACTCGAATAAGGAATTTAGTCTTGAAATAACATCAACCTTTACTTTATTTGAGTCCCCAAACTCATGTTCTGAAACAAGACAACCAAATCTCCATGAGTTTGTCTCAACATTAACATTATGTTACTCTCATTTGCTTCTACTTCACAATAGAGAGATGAGAGATACTCCTAGACCAAACAGAATCTATTGATGATTGCTGGTAGAAGTGATATGTAGTGCCCAGCTTACCCTGCCTTTCATTAGTCTTTGGAACAAAAAGGCTACACAAGCTGTGCAATTCACAGTACATTAACTACAAAGCTCTATATCATGCTATTTGTGTTGTTCATCATGAAACCAGTCCGAAAACACTTGCTCTGTTATCCAGCTGGAAGGCAGAGCAGGGCTCAGCAGCTAACCAAGCTGAAACCAGCCTGAGAGTGCTCTCAGCTCCCACAGAAGGCAGAGAAATAGAGGACATTTGCATTAGGTCCAGAGCTGTGCAAAATCAGTCCTTACACTATCCAGGAAAACAGCAACAGGCAATGAAAGCAAGAGGTCATTTGGAATCTGATATGGAAAGCTCCAGCTTACCTTAGGTTTAGACTAATTTTCAAAAAAAAAAAATCCAGGCATTGAAAATAAACAAACATGGGAAATTAAAATCTTGTACCTATCTAAAAAAACCCCACAGATTTATACAAAGCAGTGTCATGAGAGCTGGAGAGGCTGTTGTTTTCATCCCTCTGCTGCAAAGACAGGAATGACAATATCTCTGTCATTCCTGATAGGCCTTCTAACAGGGTCTCCAAGGTGGAGATGCCACAGAAACCTACTTAATTTCTTCAATCTGTGTTTTAATCCTCTTTGTGTCCTGTTTGCCATGTACACTGAGACCAAATTGTTTAGCTCAGTCTTGCATACTGGATTGTAATCACATAACTTTTACTTTCCCTCTCTTGAACCTAAGCATCCCCAACACCTTCAATCTTTTCTCATAACTCCTGTTCCCCAGGCTCTGGCAGCTCTTGTTGCTCCTGCTGCACTTCTAGGAAGTCCATATTTTCTATAGCAGCTTCTGGTAAAGAGGGGAGCCTGCCGGGCTGGCAGCTGTAGGCACTTACTGCAGAATTTCAACATCAATTATAGCCACTCTCCACTTATCTAGGAATAAAATGTCTCAACAGGTCATTACCACAGCTGGAAGGAAATCGGAGATCCTCTTTTGAAGAGCTCATCTCCAACAAGAGGTGAACAGGTAAGTTGGTCCAGAAGTGGTCAGTAAAGGGACACAGGAAGCAAAACAGAGTGATGTGGTCAGAAGCCTTTTAAAAGGACAGGGTGAGACCACCAACTATTTCCACACAAGTCCCCCAATCCCTAACAGATGATGATAACAACATCAAGTACCGATATCAAGTACAATGGAGGCTGGATTTGAACTATCAAGCAGCAAAATGTTCTTAAATTCACTAGCATTCATGTCAGTTGTATTCTCCTAATGAGCTTCTTCCTCCAAACTACATTTACAATTTTTTTAAAAAATCAAATTATATCTGAAGAAAATACTAAACCTCCATTAGCCTCATTAGCTTCACTTCATCTTTTTACTATGGTATTTTGATACAAGTGTATGGTGGAATAATTATCTTAAGAGATGGCACCAGATAGTTACTAAAATTAGTATGAAGTCCCTGGTGTTGTTTTTAAAATACATGGTTATTTTTGCAAATTTACAATAGCCTCCAGAAAAGGAAAAAAAAAGAAAAAAAAAAAAGAAGATATCCTCAAAAGCTTCTTTTGTGCTAGGATCATGTAACAGAAAGTATAGCTCTAGGGTTTAGTTCCTATCAATCAAGAAAATTAGTTTCACACTACTCCCGGCCAGAGGAGCTAATATACACAATACCACAGGTCATCAGAGAAGAGCTTAAAATAAATCCAAGAGTGGGTGAGTATTGCTACATTTTGCCATCCCTTTACTGCTCTTCTAATTTTATAAAGTCTCAACCACTGAACTAATTATTAGAGGCACTTAAGTTGTTTTACTGACCTTAGCACCATTCACCGAACTCATGCAGCTCTGAGGAGCTGTTCAGACACACAAGGCTGTCCCTTGGAAACGTTCTGCTGCTGTTATGAGCCCTGGATGCACCCCAGAACAGGGAAATATTTGAGCAGGTTTTTAAACAGAGGACAAATAAAAAGTAGATGTCTTTAAAAATACAGGCCTCTGAGGCATCTTGGGTTTCCCCATCTGCAGAGAGCACAGCAGACTGCTTATCTTGGCTCCAAAACAGATTGATGTGTTCAGCCGGAAGATTCACTAGAGCTGACAGAGAACATTTTCTTCATCGTATTGCTTCACCATGCAGGAAGATAACTCAGGCTAATAATATTCTGTCTCCTTGTTATCCTCCTATAGCCTACGCATAACTTAATTCTTAATTCCAAAAGGCTCGCAGAGGAGATTGGCCTGGTGCTACTTTCATTTACACACATATAAATCAAAACTCAGTCTACTGGAATAGATGGCACTGCACTGCTGTTAAAAAATAAAATCCTCAGTGAGGCTAGAAAATTCCCCCTCAGCTCCCCCGATCATAAACACCATGTTATCCTAGATCCAGTCACGCCCTCCAAATTTCTAAACATTGCATCTCATTTAAATTTGCATGTAAATAGGAGCTATCCCAATTCACAAGAAATACAGCTTCGTCTATCCAGAAAGCATTAGTGCAAATGTAAAACAAGCAGAAAATGGCAGAGTGGTAGAAACCAGGCATCCGTGGTAATTATCTTTACTTCTAATGAATAGTGTCTTCGTTTCTTAGTAACTAATTATAGTGGAACTGTTTGGAGAAAAGGACCTCATGATAATGCCTGAAAGAACCCGTGTTTAGCACCGAACCAGGACCACATTTGTCTACAGTGTCAGTCACCCACTCGCAACCTCCTCCTAGTACCCAAGACTGCAGGATCAGGCTTTCGAATCTTCCAGGACCCCTAAGTCACTTCAGGTACTACAGACTGCAAGTTTACCGTTTTGAGATATGAACAAACCACGTCTTAACCCCAAAGCCCTAATCCTCAGTCACACAGGAAACCCCACTGGCTGCAGGCACCTGCCTGACCGTGACTCGCAGCTGCATGAAAGCACTCACTATTCTGCTCTGAAACACACATTGCCGCTTTCAGAAAACCCACATTATTATTCTGGTTTTGAAGAAGGAATTGCGGAAAGCTGAATCAGAAACTTTGAAAACTGCTAGCAAGACCCTGGTTTCACTTACCCTAATCTATCATAATATTTCATCGCTAATCTCATACCTGCTCAAAGCTCCCAGCAATGTGCCCCCTCTGCCCCCTCCATTAAGATATAAAACAAAGGTTAAGTGACAGATAGTGTCAATGTGAATAGCAATCTGTCTCACTCAGAAACCATTGCACCGGGAATAAAGAAAGAATTATTATACTGGTGTCAATATGATAAATTACAGTCTCTTTTTTCCCTAAAGAAGAATTTATAGTTTTTCAACTAACACAGAAAACTCTCCCCCTTTCAGTACTCTGAACATCAGAGCAGTTTCTCCTGACATCCTGTTCAGAGTCTCTGCTAATGAAACTGCTTATTTTGGTGGATGGCTGACGCAATTATTCATTACAGCACTCATCCTGGAATAAATATGAACCGGGAACCAGTGATATGCATTCAGACTGTTCTTTCTATATATTTGTTACCAAAAAGTAAATACGTTTGAAGGCTCTGCTGGTTGCCCTTGTTAAAGTTAACAAAATGTTAGGGAAAATGAGTTTTCAGTGTTTTCTCACACCGCACAGGTTACACAATCCCATGCGCCAAACCCACGAAGTTTGCGGTCATGTTTGCCTCCTACAGCAATGAGCTCACAGCTGCAGCACCAGACAAAACAGGACTAGGAGGAACCTAAAGAAGTCACCTCCTCATTCATCACCCCCTCTGCCTAACATCTATACCTGTGCAGAGGTTTGTCTATAGAGTTATGGAGGAATTTAAGAAGAAATTAGATGACTTATTTCAGTGCTAATGGGAAACCATTAAAGACCTTTTCCTCATGCCCAGCCTAAGCTTCCCTTGGTTCGGTGCAACACCTTTGTTTCTTGTCCTAGCCCTACGAGCATCACAACATGCTTTCAAAGACCCCTCTCACTCTCTTCTGTTCTCTAAGCTGAGCAACCTCTACCCTTTTTAATCCTTTCTTGACAGGCAACTTTTTCTACACCTCTGATCACTCTTGCTGCTTTCTGCTCCACAGCTCTCAGTGTGTGTCTCCCAAACAGGAGACAGAACTCTGGTTAATGTCTCCACAGAACCAATCTGCAGGGGTCCTTGGGAAACTGGTAAAAGTGCTTCATGAGTAGCCAGTCCCTCATTGCTGGGCACATTTTCATGATGGGAGGTTGTACCACAGGGAAAGGAATGCTCTCTGGGATAAACAGAGAGATGTCCTTCAAAGGCTTCAAACATCAGGGCAGAACGAGGTTTCGCAGTGGGGACCAGGACAGGGAATGCTTTTTTAGTGTTTCTAGACAGACAAGGAGCTGGGTCTTGTATTAGCTCCTTCAGCCTGTACCTCTGTCCCTCAGCTTCCGCACCATCAGAGAAAAATCATTGCTGGACTGATGCAGAGCGAGGCAACCGAAAGCAGCATCAAAGATTGAGCTAATCAATTTAGTTGTGTGAGAGTGGGGAACAGAAGGGATGTATCTTGCTATTATTGCCACCTCCATAAGGGAAGGGCAATTAACAGAAAAGGTTGACATGTTGTAAGGTAATTTTTGCTGTGCAATTGCTTGCAGCTCCAAACAACGTCATCTCTTCATACTTGCAACCGTTCAAAAAATGATAAGATGTAAGGGAGCAGTTTCATTACTGCAGCAGCTGGAGGGGGATTGCCAACCCCTGGGACACGCACTCCCAGGAGCTGACCTACTGCTCTCCCAGCCCTTCAGTGTGTCCATAATCTCCCTCACAATATGGCTAAAAATAGAGCTGGCTAGAGGAAAAAAGGGGAAGGGGTGGAGAGAAAAGCAAACTAATTTGGCTTATTAGTAAAACCTGATGAGCAAAAGTCCAACGCAGCAAAAAATGCATCACCAGAGGACTTGCGAAGTCCAGGAAATGAGCACTGGCAGACCTGGCACACGTGGCTGTGTTTGCCCCTCACAAGCGAGTGATGAGTCTCCAAACAGCCTTCAACTCTTTTCCATACCAAACGCAGGACCTTTGCTCTCTGCATATCGCATATTTAAGGAGCTGAGTGCATTTCCAAAACCTTTACCTCTTGACTTCCAGATGCAGCCAACCCATCTCCCCTTCAGGTGTTAACTTTGCAAAAACACAAACACTGTTTAAGAGGTCGTACCCTGGGTTTAAAAAAGGAGTTCCTGGGTGGCACAGGGTGTGTTACTGCAACACTGAACATCCCCTTCTCAACCCCTCACTTGCCCTCATATAACCTCCACCTCAGTAACTGGTGCAGTGGTTACTGGGTAAGGATATTTGGCAAGCTTGAAAATAGGGAAAGGAAGCTGGGTGAGGGCATACATAGCCTTGTACTCTCAGAGGCATTAAATATTGGTTCAGAAATACTTAGCTGGGCACTGAGCCCTAAAAACTGTCTCCCAAAGCTTGCAAAGATAAACATGCACTGGCAATAGACCTTTCCTCCAGCATGCCTGGGAAAGGGATGAGGACCTGTATATTGGAGGAGGGACATGGGGCCTAATGCGGGGAAAGGTGCTGGTTTACATGCAGAACCATTAGAAATGCCTTTCTTTGAAAGCTTCCCCCTCAGTCCACCTGTGTTCCTTCCTGAGCCTGGAGAAAGCTCTTGGAAGTGCTGCAGCAAGATCTGCCTCCTTGCACAAGGCAGGCTGTCCTCCCCAGCAACTACAGTCCCCTATCCCAGCTCTCCTGAACCTCCCCCTCCCACAAGGTATTAAAAAGCAACAGCAGACAGAAGGCTCTCTCCAGCTTGCTATATTTAACTGCAGATCTCTAAACACTCTCCTCCCTTTCCACTCCTCTAGAAGAGCTGCGCAAAAACATGGGCAATGAGAGCTGCTTCTCACTGCTGTCACGAGCCTGAAGCCCGGGTTTGCTTGCACTGCCTCCGCTCTGGGGCTCCTCCGCTGCTACATGTGCAATAAAAACCACCAGAGCATACACAGGAGGAGGAAGGGAACACTCTTGTTTCTCTGTCCCAAGAACTGAAGGTACTAATTGTTAATACTTGGAAATCAGCAACTGCCAAGAACAAGTTCCCCACCCACCCATCCACCCTAAGCTTTGAAGTGTTTTCTTTCTAGCTTTACCTTGGCACGCTGGCCAAATAAGTCACAAGTTTCCGAAGGTCTTCCTGCCTTATTCTATCATGATTGCTGCGGGCTGGGAAGGTCAAGACAGGACCACCTCGTTTATCACGGCCACCTGTGGAAAATAAAGGATTGTTAGAAAATCAGACAGGAAGAACACGTCAAAAAAAATATGTGCACCAAATTGATAAACATAAATTACAGCACATTCAAGAGCCTGAGCACTCTGTAGCTTTCAAGGCTTGCCTAATTAAGGAAGACATGCTTGCATTTGCTTGAGCTCCAAAGGGGGGAAATAAAATAATTTTTAAAAACACAACACACAAGGAAAATTGCTACTAGCATTTTTTCTGATTTTCACCTAATCCCACCAAATCTAATATAACTGCCAACCCAAGCAGGCAATGCTAATGAAATCCTACTGTTGGGATAGTTTTAAATTGGTCAACACCAAGAAAGTGAAAGTATTTTCAACTGTTACTCAGTGTGTAGCGTCATTTGTTGCCAGATAGTTTACAACATCCCCCAGTTCGAAGCGATGTACCCCAGTAATGTTTATGCAGTAAGACATTTTAATCTATCTGGCAATTAATTAGAAATTTAAATTTTGATTAGAAGGTCATGCCTCCTATGCTTTCTACTTAGAGCGCGTTGTTGGCAACTGGAATGGTTTTTGGTTTGTTTTTTCTCCCCTGTAGCTTTCCTGTTTTAAAATCCACTCCTTTTAAACTGCCAGCGTCTGGCACTTCATCTTTTACAGCAATTGTCAAAAGGCTCAGCTGTAAGGGAATGACTCTACCCTCAATTATACAATCATAAATACAGGGGTGAATACAAACTATTCTACAGCACCTTATTTCATTCTCTACTGTGAATTAAGTTTAATAAGCTTGAAACCAAAATCTAGTGCCTCACTCAATGTTTAGTTCTTTCTTCACATTATCTCAGGATTTTTTCAGGAATTGTGTGTTGTTAGATACTCGTTTGCACTGTTATCTAGGGAAAAAAGTCATAGCAAAACTACAGTTCAAAAAGCTAGGACAGAACTGCATGGACCCTGCAAGTAAGCTGTAAAAATGCAGATGAGTTTGTGCTTTTTAATAGACAATATAATCTCTTTAACAGAAATACCACTTCTGAGAAAGGAAAGTCAGGTGCTTCTCTGAACTGATTTACCTGATGAACAAGAATAAAAAGCTACACAACATCTCCAGCACCAATCCATGCTGTGTTCTCTCATGCAGAACACAGGATGCCCACACTCTCTGGGACCATGACTTCTGTAGGGGTTCTAAGCACCCTAATTCAATAGGAAGAGTCCTAAAGAAGCTGTGCTGTAAGAGTAGGATTGGCATGAGAGCACACGCACTTGGAAATAAGTGTCCTGGATCACCACAGGACAGAGAATTGCTCTGGGCAGAATTTAGACCAGGAATCCAGGAGGTGCCTCATATGGCAGGAGTTCCTGTAGGCAGACAAACCAGAAGCCAAACTGATGAGATACATGCATGTACCCCCCACAACACAGGTTTTCCAGCTGGCCCTGCTCATAGAACAGAGAAGTCTCTTGTAGATCCAGCTCCCATCCGACGACAAAGCCCATCCATTTTATTCTAAAAATGTCCGTTCAGTTGTTGCCACGATAGGTACAAGCTTCTAGCACAAAGCATCTCTCTACATGACCAGAGTCACACAGAAGCAGCTACAAATAGCAACGTCGCTAGTATAAATTTTTTTTAAATATATATTTTTTAATTGTTATGTTCTGTCTAAATAGAGTTTTCTACAGCACTGCAGACTGCACAAGTCAAAGTTATATCAACTTTATCTATACAGACAGAGATGCCAGTGGTGCCCTGTGTTAGGGTTCATCAGCACTGAAATTCCCATAGTTTTCAATGGATGCTGTATACCCTAAGGGCTACCTTGTGGAATTCTGCATTGGCGCCAAATCACATGTGATTTGTCCAGGGGTACAAATAGACAGGCAAACAAGAGATGCCATCTTCGTTTTGAGCCCTCATGCAGCCAGGGGTGCCTGTGAGGTACAAAAACCATCCTGCCTAATCTCCACCCAAATTGCAGTGCCTGATGTTTGCCTTTGGCTTCACACCATGAAGGTGACGAAGGTCTACGGGAATTCGTTGTCACCTTGACTGATCCATGCCTCTGCCACATAGCATGAGAATGGGGGTGTCAGGTAACAAGGATTCAGTTTACAAGGAAATAAGCTTATTTTTATTGTCAGACTTATATACATATATATGTATTTTTAAAATACCTCATTTAAAGCACATTCTCTCTTTGTTGAGATTATTTCACACACCGTAACGATGCCAAAACCATTATATCATGTGTGATGCATCCAACAGAAAAGCAAGCCAGCCTACAGAATGGCAAACCAATGTAGTAACTAAAGCTGGAGGGAAATATTTTTTCAACACAGGAAGCTTTTCAGGGTTTTGAAAAATTTCCCGTCATATCAAGATGTAACCAAGGCTTTCAAAAGCTTCCAGATATTCACTGAAGCAGAGACCTGAACTTGAATTGCATCCCAGATGAACATGCTACTCGCTACTCAGTCAGGCTCCCTCTGCTTCTCCATTCACAATTATTTAAATATTTCTACAGAGTGGAAAAGCACTAAGAGATGAGATCAGGACACATCCAAGACAGTTATAATCCTTCTCCAGGATATGAAACACCCAGGAAGAGCCATGAGTTTCCCACAGCCCTGATGGCTCTGATCCTGCCCACTCACCTCCTCTTGGTAAACCAAAGATTATGCTTCTGGCCAGAGACCCCTTTCCCACCTACAGTTCCACCAAAGTCAGATCCACAAAAATAAACAAATAAACAAACAATCAATCTAAATTCTAGGAGCTGAAAAAGTTAAATCAGAAAATTCTTGACCCTTTTACTAAGAGTAACACAAGGATTTCAGCTACAGAAAAGGAAACAGACAGAACATTCCTGTCCTGTCTTTGCTTCAGGACAAAAATTGTCCCTCAAGAGTTCATCTACACTGTCCTCAGGGGAACAAGATAAATAAGGCTCTAGCACAGAGTCAGAAGTTACCAGGACAGACTGGAGAAAATGGGTTAATTCTCGTCGGAGGAGGGTTACATGATGACCCAGTTGGAGGTTTCTGGATGATGGAAGGATAAATAAGTTCCTGGACTGATTCTTTCTACCCCTACGGCACAGAAGAACAAGGAGACACAGGGCAAATCTCAAGAAATGTGAGGTTTAGAAACAAATGTTTCTAATTTGTGATAAAAGTACTGCTCTATGCTTTGAGCAATAGGGTGAAATTATTATTACAAGTGCAACATACATATTAAAATACTTCACTTATTTCAAAATTTTTTCATGAGCAATCCCTAATTTTTATTAATGCCTGCATAATTTACAATTTATGAAGAGTCTGTATGAAAGAACGTCAGTTTTTTTCCAGAATAAACCATGGTATGTTTAATTCACCATAAGACCTGCAGCATTCTGTAACTGTGGTTTACTTTCTTAAATACTAATAACACATAGCTTTTCCATTACACTTTATAACCACAAATCTCAGCATTTCTAGGCACGCTAAATGGGATGTTACTACCATCAAATTTTAGATACCTAACTTGTCTATATTAGGACACTCATCTCCTCTAGCAGAGCCTCCAGACAGGTAGCAACAGTCAGTAAAAGAGAAGAAAACTTTTGGCATTGGCTGTACAGGGAGCCTATACCTTTCCTCTTCTTTATTATCATCTCCTTTTTTTACTGAAGTGAATAGTGAGGTACAGAGAGGGGAAGAAGTTCAGCCCAGATGCCACAGCAAGTCACTTGAAGAACCAGGAGTTGAAATGAGGTTTTCTGACTTTGTCTACTGTGTTAGAGCTTCATAGTGCTTACGCTAAAAGTCAGCAACTAAAAACATTATAGAAGCTCTGCCTCTGCCCCAAGTCAACTATGATCTCAACACCAACTTTAACGCAGTCTCTTCAGAGAACTACCCAGCATATCATTTTAAAAGAAAATAAAAAATGCAAGGAAGTAGAGAGTCTCAATTGCTCTAATCAATATGCCCAGTCTCCTGCCTCCCACCAGGGTCACAGACATGGGATGCAATAATCAAACATGTCATTAAGTTTGCTAATTACAGTTATTAAATGCTAAAACAAACAGCTGATAATTTCTAATTGTTTTTCAAGGTGGGTTTTCATGGGCTTTGCTCTGATTTAAAGAGGCAAACAGATGGTCTAGTTATTAGTGCTCTGGAAAAAGGAGTCAGAAAAACACATGTTCTTCAGGGCACAAAATACACTGAGAACAAATATTTAGCCATATATGTCTTGCGTTCCTCCTACAAAATTCTTTATTGATGGCCTTGGCTGTCAGTGGCTTGCTCGCTTGTTCTTCCCATCTCCCTTTCTTCTAGCCTAAACAGAAACCATTGCTAAATTCAGCATTTGTTCCCAGAAGTAGGATTACATCATTTTCCCTCCACAAATCATACAGGGGATATTGCAGGGATGGCACAGGGCATCATGATGCATACCACATTAAAAGAAAACTTTAAAGAAACCTCAAAGCACCTGTGTGGAAGCAGGCAGCAGAGTCACTGATCTTTTCATAACCACTTTTCTGGTCAAGCCTGAAACCAAGAGGAAAGGGACTCCAGCCACAAGATCCCTGTCCTGGCAGCAGCCTGAACTGACATCTTAATCCTCTCAGTAGTGGGCCTAAAGGTTTCTGCCTATGGTGGCTCCAACTGCCCACAGGTAAGTCAAGATTTTAGCCAACCCAGGGTGTTATTAATGTAAGCTCTGTGTACAGGCCTTTCCAATTTCAAGTCCTGAGGTACACCCATCCCTGATAATAGATAAAAAGCTGAAATTCCATCTTTGCATAATCCTGTTTAGGACAGGAAATTATCAGTTTCTTTTAATGCAGATTTCTTGTATACAACAGATTAGAGCTTGATTAAATCATTTTTTCAAGCTACATCTCTCCAGTTCTATCAGCCATTCTACCATGATACTTAGCTGCTCACATTTCTCTATATTTAAGGGATTCAAGGCCTCTGCTTCCTTTTAAACTCTCCTTATAAGCATGAGTTCACAAGGATTAACCATAGACACAGACAAATGTCTACCCACATAAAGGCTCACGAGTACCTTCACTAAGCTCCTGCAACACATCCACTACAGAGACAGGAGTAGCACACAGTGTCTCTGGCCTCCATTCAGGTGTCTACTGCAGTTCAAATGAATACGCTGCTTCATCTGACCCCTGCAGATCATAAGCTGATCAATCTTGATATTACAGACCCTGCTGAGACCATAAGTGAGTTTCCAGAGGAACTGAAATACTCCTCAAAAGGTATTTCAGTCCAAAACATGGTGAAAAAATTAATGATAATGAAGAGAACTAGACGACAGAATGAGCTCAGCTTATGTGCTCATGTCAGGCACCTCAAAAAAATGACAAACAATATGCTCTGGATTTCTAAATCTAATTGACAGACTTCCTAGGAAAGCAAACTACCAAGGAATTGGTACCCAGACTCTTAAATAATACTCCTTTCCCTGCCATAGATGAACTCTGTAAGAGGCTACTTGCTACCACAACTCCTGTAAACAGACCTCCACACTAAAACTCCTCCAGCTTCAAAAAAGACTAATGAGTTGTAGGGGTCATATAAAGGATTACCTGTATGACCACCCTCAAATTCAGTTGGTTCCAAAGCAGGTGATTCTAGTGGTGGAAATTTAAGCTCCCACAAACAAGCCCACCTGCAAAGCAACACAGCTGCAATGCAGTCACCAGGGCCTGATCCTCCTATGTGTTGCTCTTTGCAGCATCCCGTATCCCAAAGTCAACTGTCTGAATCAAATCCTAATGGCCAACATTTGCAACATTACATTTAGGGTTAATGACTCCAAAAACAAGGCTGTGCATTCCCACCAGAAGGTCCCCTGGAGGAGCAGATCAGAAGCTGTAGACAGGATGCTTGGTACAGCCACTGGAGGATTCCATTTCCCACCAGGAAGATTTGTTCCACCATCACCCAGGTCACTGAATGCATTTGAAGAGACCACTTGTTATGGCTTGTAATACACCTTTGCTGATTTATGCAACTATTTTGGGGTATTTCCTTAATTTTAAATGTTTACTTGTCAACAAGCCACAGGGAAAATTGTCTTATTTCCCGTGGAGAAATTTATTGCCCCAGCAAAGCAAAGCTAAGGACAAGTGAGGTTCATTAAAATGAAGGAAGAGCTTCTTTTCTTTGGAAGGCAACACTTCAAGAGAGAGTCCACAGGAGCCCATTTCTTCCTCTGGAAGAAGTTGTTTTGCTGTGAAGCATCAAGGGAGCACCAGTACCCTCCTCTTCAATGCTGACTCTTCCTCACACCTATGAAAACCTCGCTGCCTTTTGCCCCAGCTGCAAATCAGGTTTTTTTGATCTTGCCTCCTCTGTTGCAGATGTATTGGAATAGCTGTATATTTTTAAAAAAACAATAGAGAAACTGAACAAAATAAACACCAAAATCTTCTAAAACTAAACACCCCAGTGCTCACCCTCTTGCCCCTGGAGAAGGGAAGGGAACAAAACAGCACGTGGTGGTGCCAGTTGTGCTGCTGACGGTGGTACTGCAGGCACTCTGAACTCACACCACTGGGCATAACGTTAGAAGGTGTACAGAATAAGGAGAAACAAAGAGAGGCCATAATCACCCTAATCACACACTGTCTTCTTCACTTGAGATAAGCACAGAGAAACAGCAATGACAAAGTTTCTGACGTTCATCAGCAAAGTGAAATACGTGATAAACCAATTTAATGTAACTGGCTGCTCAGGTTTGCCGCATCCCCGGCAGTAAGTCCTCGACAGCTACAGCCAAGTAGAAGATCCTGCAAATTAATGAAAGTCCAGAGGACAGTTCAGGCTATTGCGCTTAGATAACTGCTATTAGGATGTCTTGGTCTTTTTCCCCTCTGGTTTTAAGAAGAAACTCAGCCTAGAGCTGGGAAACACTGGCAGATGAAAATGTTTCTGAAATTGCACATTCCAGCAAAGTATTTCCATTTCAAATAGCCTATATTTTCCCACAAAAAAAGTATCAAAAAAACCCAACCATTGCTAATACAGAGAGGATGTCCAGTTGTGAATTTCAGTTCTTCTTGTCAGTAAAAATTGATTCCTTCAAAAAACACATATGCCTATGAACCAAAGCATTTTCACAGAAATTGGGAAGTTTTCACAGGTGACGAGTCTGATAAGTAGGACAGAAGAGCACACCTTACTGCAAAATGACCAAAATGGTTGGTTGTTATTGTATTAATTATCTAAGGTGCTACTGCCACCTCCCTGGCTCCTTATATTGACTTATAAGCTCCCAGCCTTGATTTCTACATAAGGAGAACTCTTGACTACCTGTATAAATGAAGACGAGACCTTTGCTGAGATACCTGTGGAGCTCGCTGTGTCTTTAAGGACAAGAAAACCCTGTGAGCTGGAACGAGATGGGATGTATACAGACCTTCTTGCTTCACAGACTCAGTTCCTTCCTCTAACTGCTATTTTGAAACACCCTATCATTAACTATACCTATATATATATACACACTCCTATATATATATACCTATATATATATATATATAGCTCTACCTATGTGACAGGATGCAGGGACTCATTGACCAGGAGCTGGTCAGAGTCCAGTGTGTTTGGATGACACCCAATCAACGACTCGTGATGCCACAAGTTCTTGCAAGTCTTTTTTGGATAGAAAATTTGGTTGGGTTGATTTTTTGCCCAGTTTTGTAAGGCACTTGAACCTTTCTGCCTTCCACAAGGCAGCACAGGTTGTATCACTACTCTCACACATGCTAATTAAGGAAGTACATAAAGGAGGAATCTCCCTGCTCTAAGGAGATATTGGTAGATCTTGGCAAGCTGCTGGTGTCCGAGTGCCAGGACAGTAAGTGTTGGCAGTGACTAGACATTCTCCACAGAAATTGTTTAATTTAGTTCATGGCTACAGTTAAAATGTATGGAAAGAAACATAGCAACTGATTCTGCATAATACATTTACAACCTGTAAATGAAATCAGAAATCCCAGGAAACATTTTGATTTCTGCTTTAACCTTAGATTCCTGATGAGCATATCTAAACAGCCCCTATAGGTAAAGGCTCTTCTCTATCACCAAAATAACCTAACACTCTTGAAAAACAAAAAGGGAAAAAAAAAGCACCAAACAAAAAAAACCCAGCAGGCTGAGACATCATCAAAAGACCTGGAAACTTTATAGTCTAAACTTCCTCATTTTCTTCTTCAAAGAAAAATCTGCATCAATGCAGCAGCAAATCCTAGATGAAAGCATGATGGCCAAAACCGCTAGGAAAATTCAATAGTCAAGCAATACTATGTTTTTCTAATAGCATTATTTCCTCATTTTGGAATTTCATTGATTTCAAACTACATCAGGAAAGGTATAAAATGGAAGACATTTTTCTGTAACAAAATATAGAAGAATTGTTGATGTTTCATTTGAAATTTCCATTCCAGAGAAAGAGTAGAATGGAAACTTTTAATTGAAATCAAAACTTTCTGTGCAAATACAAAATGTTTACATCATTCAAAATTTAAATATTTTGGTTAGTTTTATTCCCAACCCAATACAAATTCCAGTGTCCACAAATCCACGTTTGAGACCCCATGAAACATGGATCTGAACTCTTTCAGTGCCCAGAGGGCCCTGAGGTCTCATTTCAACCTTTTCTCTGAAGAGCGAAGTGCATCCATCGCAGAAAAAGAAAAACATGCCCCTCTACATGTGGTTGTGTGTACCTCTGGCACTAAGTGACCTATGGTGTCTTCAGACAAGTTTTTAGGAAAGTCAGTGTCCTCCCCTCTGAGCCTTCCTCTTTGATTCATCCTGCTGGCCTAGATTTAATGAAATATAATTGCAAAGTTGTCCTTTCATCTGATCTATTTACACTGAAATTCCTCCTATGAAAGACCTTTTGGGAAATCTCTCTCTGTTTTTCCTTCAGGCTTGCAGCCAGGCTCAGACGTCACTGTGACCCAGCTCACAAGGCTGCTCCCAAGACGAGGGGTTGGGGACAGTGGGCTTTTGAAGGACGAAGATAGCCAAACTGTTACTCCATCCACTTCTCCCTCCCCCATTCCTTCTGTTGCCCAGAGTCTACAGAGAAACCTCCCACCTTGCTGAAGACACGTTGGGAGCTCTGCTTGACACAGCTGCAGCAGCTCACTGGCTTATTACAGCCTTCTGTCTTTTGCTGTTGATTCCTCCGTGCTCAACCACGCTCTCAGAAACCTGGCCAGCCTCCTCCTTTGTACTCCTGCCTCGGCAGATGAGCAGACAGTACCTGGGTGACAGGCTGAAGCCCACGCACTGCCGCTCTTCTGAGCCCTCCAGGGAACGTGAAGTATTGGGAAGGATCCTGAGAAACTCTTCTGAGGGGGATGCAGGGAAAGGGCAAATGCTTTCAGTGAGACCCATGGAATTAGTCAACTAACAAGCTTTTCGTAGCCTAAGAGTATGGAAAGCTCCATGCATGAGAAGGGAACATGGTAACCGGCTCCCCACCCTCTCCTGAGAGCCTCATACGCTTCCTTCTGTATTGCACTGATCAATAGACAATCTGTAAATATAATCAAGCAGCTCACAACATCCCAAGTTAAACCACTCTTCTAAAACAGCATCTGTGTTTCCTAAGAAAGACTATTAAGTCTAGCTTCCAAAACATTTCACCACCTCTCACTGAAAAAAACCACCTAAAATAATTTACAACCTGTTTTATTTCCTCTCCCCTCTGTGCTCATCTCCTTCTCAGAACACAAAAACAGTCTGGCCTACAGCTCACTCCCTGATGGTTCCCAAACCCATTCCATTGCTGGAAGCAACACAGTGAACCACCCAGGCAAAGCCAAGATTTTATTAGGGTTTAGGCCACAAGCAGGTGGCCCAAGCCTTCCACCCCTGCTCCAACACCCTGCTTCATCTGCTTCCATGAGGTCAGCAATGGCAGCAATCAGACAGCGATGGCTGGGATGCACCACACCCCTGACCTCTCAGGCCATCTTGCTGCTTACGAGTGCTGGAATGGGATTCTCAGGTGCTGTTTAGCACACATACACATGAACTTTGCTCGGGTTCAGTCTAGTTCATATATGAGATCACTGGAAGAACTCAAGAACCAGTTCCAGGAAAAAATCCCAACATTATCCACCCCTCAACTCTCCCATGGCACAGGGATGCGGATGCAGAGCCCTGTGCCTGCTGCTCGCTGCCGCCTGAGCCAGCTGAGGGGAAGCGCCAAACACAGAGCCCCAGACGGCATTTAGGCTGGATGAATCCATGCCCAGCTAGTTAGAGCTGTTTTTCAACTCTGAAATTAAGTGCACTTCTGAAAGCTTGAGTGCTCCTCTGAGATTACACGGCTGTGCAGGCAGGTCCTGTTGTGCCTGCTCTGCAGCAGGCAGCAGCCGGTGTCACTTCCCTGCCTGTTCTGCGCTGCTGCTCTGCACGGTCCAGGTGTGGAGCATCCACAACACTGAAACACGAAGCACGGTATAGCCCTTGCCTGAAGGATCTTATTTGCTCTCTGTAGCTTTCCTGTTGAATCATCGACTGAAAAACAAGCTGGTGAGCCACAGCAGATGAGAAAAGAAATAAACTACGTAGCTGAGATGTTCAGCTGAGATTTTTTTTGTGCGCGCTGATAAATTCTGCTGGTGTAAGGAGAACTCCCTTGACAACTTTACAGTACTGTTATCGTTAAAATTAACTGTAGTATAAAACTCTGAAGAAGACTCAATAAAAGGCTCCCTTTCCTTGAGGAAGCCTGATTACAAACACAATATGCTCCCAGAGACTGTGTGAACTACAGAACATTATTTTTTTTTAATCTTGCAAAGTCCAGGTATTTGATTTTTCTATTTCGGCAAATGTTTTCTCTTCTGTGCTCAAAGCATATTCTAGGAAGTTAGTCCATTTAAAATCCAATTAAAAAGAACCTAGCCATCAGCTGAAGTGCTCAAATCCTTTTCTTAATCTGCTTTATTACAACAACCCAGGGAAAAACTGGGCAGTACTTAAACCGGAGGCTGGAGGGTGATCCTGGAGTTTCTGCAGTAAGACACCAGCCGCTCAGACCATTCTATCTGCAAAGGCCCCTGACAATTGTTGCCTGTAGTCATTGCGTTTGGAGACCATGGAGAGGAAGTGTGAATCCTATGACTGCTAGCTAGCTAGCTGTGTCAGGAACAGGCACATTTTCAGCAGATACAAGTCTGGAGGCTCATGAGCCTACAAGAAGCGGCTGTCCCTTGCCTGCAGCAGATCATGGTGTGAAACCCTGAGGGATCGTGTTGGTGCTGCTTGTTTAACGCCTCCCCATAAGGCCGGCTTAGCCCAGGACAGGATCTAACGAGCTGATGATTTGGTGTGAGACCTTCTGGCTCAGAGCTGAACACAGGCACAGTCAGTGGAAGGGGCTATATAAACAATCCAGGCAGGTTGTCATTACTAAACATTCCATGAATTACCAAATGATCCTGCAGTCATTTCCATGCGAAGCAACAGCAGGAGCCAAGAACCAAATTCCAGTACAGTCCCTGCATAAATTCCTCCCTTTCACCTCCCCAGAGCACCCAGTTCAGCTTTGTGTCACAAGTCTGCAGGTACACTGTGCTTTTATGACTATGTTCCCCTCTTTGGAGCAGGGAAAGACCACAACCATGTAAAAAATTTCAGGACATTCAGAATGAGGAAAAGTAGTATGAGGTAAAGTAGTCCTGAATGTGAGTAACGTTGTTAATATTCACTGAATGTGAGTACTGTTGGGATAATCTTGGGTTTTCACATGAGGCTTTTGGTGTCTCACAAACTTCCCTCAAATCCTGGATTTTCATGTCAATGGTCATGTTCAGGGTTTATAGAGCCACAAATTGTTTGCCCAAGTCACTGCTGGACTTGTGATCCCTGGATGAATTAACTGTCACTATACATGAAGACATCTCACACCCACCATTAGTCAAGGCAAAAGCTTTTCCAGTCTGGTCAGGCATCTCCACAGCTCACCAGAGTGACAAGCCCCATCCTCACCAGCCCCACTCCAGCAGCCAAGGAGGAGGAGCCCAGGCACCCAACAGCCTCTAACACTGCTGCTCTCCTCCCCTCTGCAGTCAGCATTACTGTGGAGATGAAGGAAACAAAAAGCAAAGACTGGAGACAAGGGGGCTGGCTGCTTTTGATGCAGGTTTTCTCATTGCAACGGGGAGGATCACCAAAAGCAGCCTGAATGGTTTGCAATCATCAGAAATGCTGGCACTGGAAATAACCTATTTTTTATGCTGCCAATTTAGGTGACTTCATGCAAAATTATGATCACTTCAGACCTTCTCATCCCCCTCTCCCTGACAAGTTGTAATTCATCCCAGAAACAATATCATTCAAGCCATTCTCAAAGCCTTTTCCATATTGTCTAGTCCTCATCCACCTCCAGGTCCTCAAGATTTGTCTTCTGAATAAAGGCTGTAAATCTTCATACAGGATGGCAGGAGATCTTTGAGCGTCTGAGCTATTATGTAAATGCAGCATCAGTGGTACTTTTAACTGCAAGTTGATTGGGTTTGCAAATGAAATACCAGTGATTTACAGGCCTGAGTGCTTCCTACAACCAGGAGTTAATGCTATTCAATGACCTTGAACCCAAATCAAGGTCTGTGAACCATTCTGAATGCTGAGACGGCACAGGTCTGGGCTTGAGGTGAGAAGCTGCACTTCATCCCACCTGTGATGCCCATTTCCCTGTTTCTCAGAATATGAAGAAAATTACCATGTTTCAAACACTCTGAGTATTACTGGATAGCCCTGTTCTACATAGGGCCTTTTTCTTAGCAGAAGACCTAATTTAAGTACTACCAAGACCAAACGTGAAACTGGTTCCCTGTGACTCTGCAGCACCATAAGGAACAAGGTGCAGCAGGCAGTGCTCATGCTGGGCTGGGGAGATCCAGAAAACATGTACTCACCTGACACGAAGGCCACTTTCTCCTTTAGTATAGGAAGGACATCAGCAGCTTTTAAACCATCATTTCGAAAAGAACCTGCAAAACAGAAGAAAACAGGAAAGACACATTAGAAGAGAGCATGTCCTTGCTCCCAGCTTCATGGCCACTCCATGTTTCTCAAAATCAGACTGGAGAAAGTCTATAAATTACATAACAGCACCAAGAGACAGACCCTAATGGCTGACGCATGAACAGCACTAGCATCAATGAGATATGTTTGTAAAAAGAAAATATGGAGAATCAACTTGTCACTTTATCCTTCAGAAGTTCTGAAAGGTTAACAAATTTCCCACCAAGGAACCAGATTTACCCCTGCTGCATTTTTCAGAGACCATACTATTGAGCCTGGGAGATGCCCAGCTTGCATGCCGAGCCAGGAGCCTTCTCCCTTCACTGTTTTGAACGCAGTCCAGATGAAGTGGCAGGGTGTATTACAGCACATACACGTCCATTTAGCATCAGCCCTTGAGACAGATTTGCACAGCAGCTGACTTCCCCCCTTTCTGCTCTACACAGCACGGCTGGAGATGGAATGGTTTAAGCTGGGGACTGTGCTCAGAGGGAGGACATGCTCCTTACAAGCCAGCCAACATTTTCCCTGGGTAAGGAGTGGTTTGAAGCCACAGCGCATCCTTCTGTAATTCTTGCTGTTTGATTACATGTTAAATATATACCTGCATAGGCCATTTGCCTTCTATACAGTGCCCAATTATTTAATGTCTCCTGAAAGTTCACCAAAAAAATCCCAGGTTTTTACTCTCCTGGAAGCCTTAGGAAAAGAACTGCCAATGGTTTCAGCCACCAGCACCATTTTCCTGCTTTGAAAAAGATCAGCGGTCACAGATCACCTCACGGCAGGCCAGACACTTCCATCAGCACTCTTACAAAACAAAAGGTGGGTTTGAAGGACATCTTTGCAGTTGCTCTGAAAAATAACTCATCCATCATTGGGTAGAGAATACCCATCATGGCAAGCGATCTTCAGCATGGCCTTAAACCTATTCCAGCTTGTCAAAGAGTACAATGTGTTTAAAACCCCGTGTTTTTACTTTCTGCCTTTCACAGACAGGCAGCAACCACCACTCTTCCGAGACAGTACCAGGGCAAGAGAGACTTCTCACTAAGCAGCTTTCTTTACTGGCTAGACACAGGGCAACATTGGTCCAGCCATCAGACCTTCCTTGCTGAACACAGGAGATGACACCTGACCATCTGGGTCTGAAAGTGGGAATGGGGATAAAAGCCCTTCCTATATATTGTCATCTATTTCCTGCATCTTGCAGCCTGCATAGGTACAGCCCTTCAGTCCATGCAGACATATGGAACAGACAGGATGAAGGCCATATTTTTACCTGCAGCTGAACCTGTGCACATCTACAAGTATTATTATTAGTTTTATGGTTGAGCTAGTTACCATTAGTGGCAAATGAGGTACTGTTTGCTGTTCACAGTCAGCTTGTGCAACAAACCTGTCTTGTACATACAAATACATCCCTCACCAGTGACCAATGTCTACAACTACCTCTCTGTGTCCCCACATACTCTCAGGCGTCACCTCCACGATACTCAGCTCCAGAAGATGAGCAAGCTCACCAGCTGAGCCTATGCTCATAAAAATCAGCACACAAAGGAGTGAGGTAATTCAATGCAAGGCCAAGACCAATGTAACTGCAATTTGAACAAGCATTGGAACACGGTCCTGAGAGATCCCTAAGGAGCACTTTGTGTTACTAAAGGGTTTTGGGACCAGGGGAGCTAGTCCTTGTGGCTGAACTCTTTCAGTGTTCAAGTAAGCAGGCTGTTGTGCACTCTGTGTTAAATACACGAGACTTTCCTATTAACTTACCCTGTTAATAAGAATAACCTCTAAAATCCCAGGCTGTGGCTAGCTCTCACATCAAAGGCAGGAACCGTTCCGCCACAGGCAACATGTGGAATTTAAGCAGCTTTGTATATAAGCATCTCATCCAACCGTGAAGCAAAGGAGAACAGCCAACATTGTAGACACATCATGATGGCTCAAAGACAGTGAAGCAGAGTACTGGGCCAAATTTCTCCAGCTGCAAGATCAGCAGTGTCAGTGCAAGTTGAATTTTGGCCAATATTTGTTAAATTTGTCAGGGAAACAATAAAGTCAATTCTTAGGCACTTAACTGTGCAGTAGACATAATACAACTGAAGTCTTAGCAAGTGTTACCAAAAAATGTCAGTGGGTGTGGCATTCGTATATGTAAAACACACAGTAAGGACTTCTTAGCAAGAGCCCGCTATACGGAGGGCTGAAAGACAATTACAAACACTCTCCTACAAGGAAGGACTGCAAGTCACAGAGGTAATACACATAGAGACCGGGACAAAAAAGTATGATTTTTAAAGATGATCACATCCTGAGCTGCAGCAGGGCAGGCTGCAGGCAAGGGACTTGCTGCCAACAGCCCCAATGTCCTGTCTGTGCACAGGAGAGACACAAAAGGGGGCAGTGCTGGCAGCAGGCATTTCCACCTTTCTCAGTATCCCCCAGGACACGTCAGTCTCGCTCCAAAATGATGAAGGAATTGGAAAACTGTGAGTCCATCCTACAGCCAGGGAATTTACAAAAATTCCCTTGGGAAGAGGGAGGAAACCCCTGAAGGTAGATCAGTGACTAAAGCAATGCCCCCGCTCTGGGCGATGTACATGCTCGCCCAAGTGGCAGCTCGTGACCCGCAGATGAGAGAGACCATAGCCACTGCTTTCAGAGGTCAATCCAGCTCCTGACAAAACCCTCGCGTTAGCAGCTACACCTCAAAGCATGCTGTCAGGTTTTCCAGGAAGGGCCGGGGGAAGGGATGCATAAATGGGAACACCAATGGCTGTAATAAAGGCTCCAAAAGCAACAGCATATCTGCCTCCAGGAGGCCCCAGCACAGCAATGATGCATTCCCCAGTTTCTAAGTTATTATAAGCATACCCCTAATAATGCTCATTTTCATCCTATCCCCCAGCTGTTTCTAATACATTTGTTTTGTTTGTTTGCGTGCTGGATCTGAAGCCATGTCTGTATAGCACCATTTCATTTTTGCTGCAGAGCCCCGGGTATACAACCATTTAGGCAATTCATTCCTAGATGATGACAAAGGTTGTACTTTGTATCCTGCCCTACACCTCTCTCCTACCCCTTTAAGACCCAAGGCCTTCTGTGGCGGAAGGACAGACAGATGAAGGAAGGGCAGGTTGAACACTGAGCCAACCTGCCCCTTGTCCGTGCACTGGCTTGCTGGCTCACCATCACCATAAGCATGGGATTACCCAAGTGTGCCCCTCTTGCCCTTCTACCTGCAAGTCTCACCATGGTCTGCAGAGAAGCTTGAGCACTGCAGCTGCCTCTTTACCAAAAGAGAGGCGCAGAGAGCACGGTGCCATGTCCCAGTCACCTTGCAGCCACTCACACCTTTACCAAGCCCTGGCTTAGTGTGCTATCCACATAGTGGGGGCACTATGGCTATCCACAAACTCTTATTATTCCAGTGAAATGAGAAGAAAGCACACCATGCCTGCAGGAGCAGCTGACAGAATAATGGATTCTTATAAACCTGGAAGCACTGAAAAATTTAAAAAGTGGATCCTCAGCATGGCTGAGTCACGTTTCAGGGCACAGCAGCATCATACATGCAGAGCCCGTCTCCTAGCAGGATTCCCTGCATGGCAGAAGCAGCTCACAGCTCTGGATGAGATGCTGTAATGAGAAGCCAGTTGGGTGAGACAGGAAGCTTAAAGCGTGTTTCCATACTAAATGCAGCAAACCTGAATTTGAGAAAATTCCTTTTCCCCTGCACAAATGCCTGAGCTGGCCTGGGGAACTCACTGCTGCAGGATGTGGAGGTCAGCAGCTCAAGGGGCTTCCCGAACGGGTTAGAGATCTGCAAACAAACACCTCCAGGGAACTGTAAAGATTAATAAAATAAACAAGAGTTTTGGATAAAATATAAGCCTACAGACTTTGGAGTGAAAGTCAAACTCCTGGAGTGAAATATAGATTATCCCTGGAGACAGCCCTGTGGGCTTTTAGGATTTCTTTCTCTAGGCAGAGTGCAAGGCCTCTGATGGCGACACCGTCTTGGGCTAGATAGACCCATGGTCTGCTCCAGAGTGGCTTTTCCTAGAAAAGCTTCAGTTCTAATCTGAAAAATGAAGCTCTTGGCTTCAAATAAAGATCAGCTGCTGAAAATATGGAAATACTTTCTATACTTAAAAAAGTATGCGTAGGCAAGAAGAAGGCCTCCTGTCAGAGCACTGCATGGGGCTTAATCACTTGGCTCCTGATGCCTTCAGCGGGAGTTGTTCATCCCAAGTCCCATGCAATGTTTCAGGAAAGGCAGCCCACATTCTCATAATTCTCAGAACAGATTTGACTATTTAAAAACTTTGGCATGAAGTTTCTTTAACCAAACAAAACTGAACTCCTTGGGCTAAACCCATCCCTCGAGGAATTCTACTGCAGTCCAGGAGGCAACAGGAGAATTAATCTGGTCCATATTGTTTCTTTCTTCTTCCCTCAGTAAAGGCCTCTCCTGTATTTCTTCCCCCCACTCCCCCGCCCCAGTTTTTGGAGCAGTTATCTCCTAGGTTTATTATAGCCTATTTGCCTTCCTACCTCTCTTTTTTATCCCTCAGAGCCTCAGTGGATTTTATTTTGGTTTGCAGCATGGTAGCATCTTGGCTTTCTACAACATACAAACAGAAGGAACATCTGATGTGAGCACTGAGAGGCAGAACAAAGGAGACCATTATTCCCATTGCAGCATTTGAAAACTGAGACACAGAGAGATTGACTTGTCCTGTGTCAGACAGAAAGTTTGTGCAGAGCTGAACCCTCACTTCCCCAATGCTTTTCTCATACAACCATCCCTTTGTTTTCTGGCAGAATATAATCCTCCTTTTTCTTCTCTTTACACTTCTCGCTTCCTCCTCCTGCCCTTCTCTCTCCATTATTCCTTCTTTCTGCATTTTTGCCTCAAATATTTACTTTTTGTGTGCGCTAAACCCTCTTTAACCCCTTCCTTCCTTCCCGGCTCTCTATTGTCTGTCCCTGCAGGGCTGTGAGCCTTCCTAGTTTGATTTCTCTCTTTTTCTATAAGACATGGAGAGGGGCTTAGCCAAGGGCTGCCAGGGCCTTTGCCGCTGGGATTTTGCTGGCTGAGGCTCATTGGTTCAGAGGCCACAGCATGGCACAAGCATTTGGCTGAATAGAAGCAACATGTGCTCCGGAGTAGTATTTTAGCACCATCTGGCAGAGATAAATGAGGCTGGACACTCTGCATCTGCCGATTGCTCCTCTGCGGATGACAGCCTGATCCCTGATGCAAAGAAAGAGCATTTTAGTGCCCTGAGCCTCCCAGGAGCCTGTGAGGCTCTCCTGCTGCCCTTCCCCGCTGCAGGCAGCAGAAGAGTGGGTTTTGGCTTCACAGAGAAAGGGAGGAATGAAGGATGGATTGAATTGAACTGGATCTAAAGGCAGCACCAACCAGTAAGAATACAAAATTAATCTGTAAATATCATTACCAACTATTATTAAAGAATAACCCACAGCTATGTATTTCACTAACAAAGGTTATTACTCTTCTTAATAACCAATAAAAAATAATACCTGGCCTTACCAGAAGCATTTATTGCAGGTCGGAGCGTGGCAGGGATAGGGTGAAAAGCAGGCTGAACTAACATTAGAGCCGTGGGGCAAGGATGGCGGCTGTCCCCCTGCACCCCTGGTTCACTTTCTCAAGCAATAACTTCTCATCTGGTGCTCCTGACATGTCCACCCTTCCTCAATGAATCAGTGGAGCAAACAGACCATCTGCGTTCAACATACCCTGAGCAGTAAATGTGGCCACAGCATGCAACGCTCATCTGGGGAGACCAGCAAAAGCTAACACAGACATTGCAGATATTTTCCGTGGAAACACAGCTGGCATTGGCTGTGTTTCTTACCCCGTGTGGAGGAGGGGCTAGAACTTGCTTTCAGCTCTGCAATGGAAATGTAAATAATCCCCAGGACCTTGGTAGACTTGTGATGGTTTTCCTGCTATATAACTGAAGACCCACAACACATTTAAGCTTGTGGTTGCAGTCTACTTATTTCTGTATGCGTAAGTGTATACAAACACAGGATTACAGACATAAAGGTACACAAAGTGCCTAACAGGTACCTGATAGAGGATCCAACCACAAATCTGCTGTGAATCTGACCTCTGGTACTCCTATTAGTCTCATACAGAGTAAATGTTTTTATGTCACCAGGTCTAGCGTGCAGCCTGACACACAGGCCAATGCCATAGCCTCAAAAGTTGCAAGAACCGTGGACACCAAATAGATGGTCTGCACAGAAGGCTAAATCTGCCACAGCACATGCCAAGCACTTTAATCCAGCTCAGACAAAAGTTATATTCGTTACATTGCTGCATTTATTCTAAAATTAAAAGACTAATGTTGCTTTTATATATAACACTTAGGCTCAGTCCAAGACTAATATTATTTTCTCTGTGTTTTCTTATTCTGTCCTTCCTTGTATTAATTATACACCACTTCAGCTTGCTGGAACACCCTTCTGGTCACAGGTATTGAGTGGCATTACTACAGGCTACCTCCGCTTCCAAGTTTTACCAGTGCTTGTCAGAGGTCCAGCAGCTTTTCTGCCTCCTCCACACTGACAGGTTGGTCCCTCCGATTTCCCACTGCTTGAATCCCTGCAAAGGGAGAGCCACTGCCAGCACAGCCCCCTTCCCTCCCCTGCCTGTAACACCGAGAGGCAGGGCTGGGATCTGGGGGAGCTTGCTAATTGCTGAGATTGTTATTCCTTCCACGAGGTACTTGGCAGCATCGAGCCTCCCAGCACAGCCTTTGAATGTCCACACGTTTAAACAGTAGCCTCAGCTTGAAAGCATGCCAAAGAATAGGCAAGGCTTCAAGAAAGATATAGCCACTTGCAGCAAGCATGCAAATTCATTAGCCTCTGTGCACATGTGGCCTCTAATAAGCTGTGTTCAGCATCTGAAGCCTAAAACATCGCACCCTGTGCATCCCACCTAAGCCAACAGCCAGGCTTTGCCTTTTCATACATGGCATAAAACCATTCAAAGCACCAGAAGGATACCGAATTAATGCACAAACTGTGGCGAACGCTCTGCTGCAACTCCCTCCATTGGGGATTTTATTCATTTCATTTTAAACATACACTAATGGAGATGCTAAGAGAACGCAATGGCTGTGAGTCAATCTTTTACGCATTTCCTTTTTATTTTCATCTGGGCTTTGGAATCCGGCTGAGATCTTTCTCTTCCTACCCTTAGAAAAATAATTAGACATTACAGGTAGCCCTGTGGATAGCACATCTGACTGCTAGTCAAAAGACTTGGCTCTATTTGTGGTTCTGCTTCTAAATTGCTTTGTGGTCCTGAACAAGCTGCTTTAACTGCACTAGATCTTGGTTTTCCTCTCTACAGAACAGAAATAATGACTGCCCACATTAGTAAAGCACAGTCAGATCCACAGACCTCAAAAGCACCTTACAAACATGGGTTGATTTTGCCTCAAAAAACCTTTCTGAGGCAGGGAACTGTTGCAGTGTACTTTTATAGACAGGCAAAAATGAGGCACCAACAGTAGGAAAGACCTGCTCTGGTGATCACAGAAAGGACTTTTGGGGTAGGAAAGGGAGACATTAAGAGAATTGGAAAAATTAGGTCATCTGACACAAAATCCTGTGCTTTATTTCTTAAGTGTGCAAGGGTTAGGTGTGCTGCCCCAGAGGGAAATGAGTGTATTCAGCACCTTTAGCTTTTAGTCATGAAGTGTCTTGCTGTAGATTGCACTACACATCAGTGACCACCTAGATGCAACAGTCTTTTATGGTGTTAATAAAGAGCTATGGGCCATTTGTAACCTGAAGTCACGTTTTAAGCATGGCCATGGTTTCTACCCAAGACTAGAATGAATATTTTCTTTTCATTTCACTCTCTCCATTACAATTGGATTCCTTATGGAAACATTCCTCAGAATTTTATAATCCTGGAAAAAGTTTAGACTTGTTGATAGATTCCTGTAGGAAGGATGCAAGTCCTCTGTGAAGTTGTCAAGGCTGGGTACCCAGGGTCTCATCCTCTATTAAATTCTGGAGATCAGGTAATTTCCTTTAACTGGCATTGGCTTAGGCGACAGGCTTTTTCCAAAAAGCTGCAGCTGGGCATCTGCCAGCACCTGTCATGTATCAGTGACATGCTTAGGGCTTCCCATCCGTCTCTCAGAAAGCCTCCCTCTTGGATCCTGCAAGTCTCTGGACGCCAGTAACTTCTCCAGGACAAAAAAAAAAAAAATCTAATTATGTACAACATTCGGGAGGCACTTTGCTGAAACCCCAGCCTTACAAAGGAACCATATGCCAGTGCCTCAAGTGTGCTTTGCAAACATCTGCCTCTCAGGGGGATTTCATGCCAGACAGTAAGAAAGCAACTTTAATTAGAGGCCAATTGAGATCCTTGTCCCACGGCCTGTGACTTCACTAAAAAAGAGAAAAAAATTCCCAAACAAACAAAGCAATTGCATTTGCCCCCATGTTTAAAAACAATCTGTGCATTTTCTCTTCTAATGCAGAGTTCTCTTTTTAATTTTTCTGACAGGGTTCAACATGCCCCATCTGAACGGACACACGGGCTGACAAAGTTCCCATTGCCTTCAGAAGATCCCTGCCCAGGAAGGAAGGTTGTGTCTAGTGCGAGTGTTGGAGTGGGTTTTAAATTAGTCATTTTTGATTGTGGTTCATCCAACATTCACAAACTAACACTTCACTATTAGTTAGGTTTACATTTCCCTCTGTCTCACCTCACCTCAAATCCCATCTGATCAGATACATTTCTTCCCTTGCTTATCCCCTTTGGTCCCTCTTTCTTTCTGCTAGGGCTTATGATTTCAGCTTGCAGCTATAGTGTCATCCCATGAAGCTGACTTTTAAAACAATTAACAAAATGAAAACCCAAACCTGCAACTCAAAGGGGAGTTTTCCCTTCCTGTGCACAAACTCCCTGGTTAGGGATAAAGCACAACCCATGCCGTAAGCTCTTGAAACAGGGCAGGCAAGTAGAAACCATCCCTGCAGACGGCTACCTTACCTGGGAGAGCAGTTAAAGCCCTGCCCAGATTGCAGGGGCTGTCCATCCCCCCCCAAGTGAGACACAGTTCATCCAGACTAGGCAGTCGCAGGTGTCTGGGTGATGTCCCTCTGGACAAAACCGGCAAAGCCAAAGCAGCAAGAATGGCAGAAGACAGCATGCCAGCTAATGTCAGGTGAGCACATCCCTGCAGGGGCACAGGGAAGGCCCACAGGCTATGCTGTGATGCTGGGCGGATCCAACAGCAGCTCCCCACAGCCCTTACCTGGAGAGCAGGACCTCCCTTCACACCCCACACTTCTATCCCTGTTTCAGTTTTGCAGGTTCTACTCCTCTGCAAAGCAATCTAAAAACAACCCCAGCCCACCAGCAGGGACTGTGCATAACCCACTTGCAGCTGACTTCAGTTTGCCCAGACCTCTCTAACGAAGCACTGAACTGTAAAGCGGCGGCAGCAGCAGCTCCTTCGAGGGTCTTGCAAGGAAACGCTCTGGGTGTAACTGCGATGCGTTTAACTTCGCCGACAACATCCTAAATCTAAACAAAACCAGGGCAAACATTTTACATACATCAGCGGGAGGGGGAAGGCAAGACACTCACAGGACTAAATAATTTATCTGCCTCTCTTACAGATGCTGACATTTTTGACACACATTAAACATTAATGAAAATCATTTTATGGATGGCTGAGTCATGCCAGTCAATGAATAATCTCCTGCCTCTCCACCTGCCCCTTTCACCTTCATCTGGCTCCTATCGCAGAACACAGCCACTTGTAACTCTGCCCCCAAAAGAGGCCGAGCTCCCCCAGATGCCAAAGAGCAGAGGAAAAGCACTGAGGAGGCTGAACAGACCCTAGCAAACATATGGATGAGAACCAAGCCCACCAAGTCCTAACCCCGCTGCTGTTAAATTCACAAACCTGCTGTTTTGTTAATTAGCTAACACGAGATGCTGTGAATCATTTTGGAAAGCAAATTACCTCCCTGATTTCTAAAAGCTTCCTAGCCACATTTTTTTAAACTTACTATTTTTTCCTTCTCTCAATGTATAAATGCCAATTAAATTACTGCCTGCCTCTGTTTAATCTAATCTTAGCCTACTCATATTTTCAGCCGCTCCCTAATGCCAGTACAGCCCCTTATGCCCAAATCTCTTTAGCACGCTAGTATAAATGTTTATAGCCCTAAAACTTACTGCTGTAAGAAGCTTGACATTTTTGTGGTTAAAACCTGCAATGTTATTGTAATGTTGAATAGAAAAGGATCACCAATAGGTTGAAAATGCAGCTTTCCTTTAGTTTGTTCCAGCTAGAGACACATATAAAGAGATGACTGGGATTAAAGCCCCACTAGCTGTCGGGGTCTCTTCCTGGACAAGCAGTCCTTAAACTTGCTGAAATGGTAATCACCAGAAGGTAGAGTTACACAGCCAGTGGGCAGCCTTCAAAGACAGAGGATACGCATTTAATCTCAGCTTACATATCCCATTAGACTGTGAGACTGGACGCCAGAATTACCAGAAATATGTTCTTCATCCCAAAAATACTTTTCTTAATGGAAGGGGCTAAAATATATCTAACAAGATTATTGCCTAAAATCAGTAAATTGGCTTCTACTCATTAAGGGGGAGCTCAGAGCTGCACAAATAACTGGCTACAGGTTAATGACATCTGACTGATTTCCAGAGGATCCAAGCTGCTGCTCTATAGATCCCTGACAGCTGGAGTCAAATGATCATCCAACTCATCCCTAAAACATAGGGAAATAATTTGGTGCCCCTCTTCCCAGCCCACTGCCAGGTTGCAAATGCAAAAGCCACAGACCTGACATTGTCTCATTTTTTTCAACAGAGATGACAGAAGTGCAGTATATTGGCAATTATTTTTTAATTTCACAGATTGCATTATAAAATCCTTTTCCCACGCACACCTTCCTTTCTTCTGAAAGGATTTCACTGGTTGGTGGTTTCCCTGATTTCAGTTTCACTTAACAGCATGCTCTGCAAAACCAGCAATTCCAGGCAGGAGGAAACTGTCACATGCAAAGCATTGGCAATAGGCCACAAAGTTCATTAGAAAGGTTTCCTAAAGATAGTGAAATTACATATTGATCACAGACAACCTATTGCAGCCTGTGGTTTCTTAATAGGATCTTGCTAGAGGCAGCTGCCGAGCCTCATTTGAGTATGATATTGAGGAGCAGACCCCAACCTAAACCCAGATAAGTCAACAAAAGGGCATTTGTTACCTTCAGTAAATTAGAGATGAGTGGAAAACATAGATCCTCCTTTCCCCCACATCTCCTACTACAGTTGAGATTTCACACCAGTTTTGATAACCCATTTTTATATTTTTCCCCAGCCAGGAATCCATCCTGCATACATACCTCATTCGAGGCATCCCCGGTCTCCAACACAAACATGCACGCACACACACCGTCTCATATTTTGGCTCTAGATTTGCTGATAAAAGGACAGACCTTGTCCATGCTTCCAGCCTACGACTCAGCCTGGGGTTTCCATGACCTTTTTCTGCAAACTCCAGCTCTGCTGCTGGAATGACTTGTCTGTCATGTTGGTGCTCAATAACTCTTAGGCACTACCACACTAATACGGCTTTGAATAAATGACAAGTCACAGTCAGAAGACAATGAAACATTAGGAGTGACGACAAAACAAAAATTGCAAATTAACTGCACAAAGAAAAAGAAAGAAATGCACTGATATTTTTCTGCCTGCTTCCAAAGCAAAGGCAGAATGAAAGACGGGCTGGAGAGAACAGATTCATCACACTTTGGCTTCATTATTATAATAATTAATTTATATTAGCAGGTGCACATTAAGAAGATGTGTTTCCACGCCTCTGCCACCACCAGCTGGTGCAACATGCGTATGTCAGTCATGGGAAATAGTAGTTGTGCTGATGACCCTCACTGTCCATCTTACGTCTGCATCCTGCCCTGCCTGAAGCTTTGTTAAGGGGTCCACTCAGCATCACTGGGACAGGGCTGCAGAAACACACTGTGGAGAACAGTTTCTACCCCAAAGTTCCTAAAATGGCCAGAGCCAGCTATGGTTGGAGACAACCAAACACATGGTGGCATTTCCCACATTTCATGGCAGCCGACTGATGGCAGAGCGCAGGTGTCATAGCCAGGGATTTGAGACAGGACTTCTATAATAACCTTTTACGAACCTGACATGTATAAACATGGGCTGGAAAAGTAGCTAGGACTTCAGAGATAGAACTGTTGTTCCTGAGTAACACATCATGGAAATGTTCATGAGTCCACAGATCTCTGTTTTATACCTCATCCACTGGATGCTACCACAGGATTTGGCCCAGAGCCCACCAGCAGGGTTCAGGGATATTACATGGGACTGAGAGGGCCAGAAAAATATCCTCTTGGTAATGTGTTCTTAAATTTTGTGATCGGATGAAAATGCAGCCTGTAGAAATACATCTATGCTCTCTATCACGTTCCTGGGAAGCCCTATCAAATGTTGCAATATCCTTTTATAGCAAAGTGTTTATTAACTCCAGAAGGTTGAGATACATGACGCTGACTACTAATGAAGGCTGCAGGATAAAGCAATAATGACATGCTTGTGAATCAAAAATGCATAATGAAATATTATGGAAAGAAAGTTACCATGCAGGAGAGGTACAAAATTCAATTTTCCGAGTCGTATACTGGCTTAGATGATACAGACAAATCTTTTCACGACCATGAAATGGTTCTTTGGAAATGTTTGTGAACACAGAGAGAAAACAAAGACATAAATAGTCTCTTCTACCCCTGCACTGAAGAGCTACAGTACTGAGCACACTGCCTGCTGTAAGGCTACTGACAATTAAGGATGTGTCACCCTGAGCGGTATCTCTGTCTGCACGTATCTAATCTGCCCGTTACCATCATCCTCAGCCACAACACGACTTCACACAGAAATCCTACATTCTGGGAATAAATATCCATTGAAGCCAAAATGGCAAGTCAGCTGAGCACATAAATTGCCCAGATTCTACCCGATGACAAGAATAATTATCTTTCCAAATCCACTTTAAAACCCTCACTAAAGAATACTTTCCAAAGAGGTCAAGCCCCGATGATAGCTAATACTTTCAAATGAATCTTTGTTATTGTCCAGATACAAAAAGCTGTTTTAACGCACCACAACAGAAGAATGCCTCCTCCAGGAGCGAGCCTGCCTGCATTTGTATAGATCATCAATTAAGTGTTCGGTAAGTCATATGACTTTGTGGCTTTGAAAGATTACACTTTGATGTCCAACGGACAGATGTCAGCATAAAAAGATAGGGGAAAGGAAGGTCCAAGCTCTGCACAGGAGGCAGTAATTGACAAAACAGCAGTGAGCTTGTGCATGGAGACCAAATAAGCAATAGCAACCGAGTTACCTCCTCACCCCTTTGCTTCCAAAAACTGTTCAGCGCTAGTGTAGCTACAAAAGTGCCAGTAAGGTGAAATGCCCTAAGTCACCCCTATCAGCTCAGCAACGTGGCTGCGCAACCACTTACACTACTGCTAGCTCAGGAGCACCCACCACTGCTAGAAAACAGGTCCCCTGCAAAATAGTGCACTTGGAACTGTAACACCAGCCTGGTGTCAGTTGTTTGAGGAATAGTGTGTCGCAGCTTACACTACCACTGTCACTGCTGTTCCAGGGATAAACAGAAGGCTTCTGTCATCAGTGGTTTCAATCCAGCCCTTTTCACAAGCACTGCTATTCAATTACAATGATTGTTTTGTTAAGTGTGGTTCTACTCGGAAAACTGACTCCATAAAAATAGGATCATGGAGTTCATGTTTATTGCATCTCAATGATTTCCAGATCAAATGCAGTCAGTTTACAAGTAAAAAAGATGTTTAGTTTGTTTTTCCAACTACCAGGTCTACAAACTCATGCTGGGATCTAGAAATTAAGTTGTCATCTTTTTGGCTTGTACAATTGTAAGAGGAATGAAAAAGAATTCTGCTCACCCACTCCTGGAGCGCCTGCGTATTTCCAGCTTCAACAGAGATAATAAGAAATAAAAATGAAGACAATATTTTCCAACCCACTTACCTAATTCTGCCCTTCAGAGCTCCAGAAAGGTAATCTGATTTTAAAAGCTACTCAAGGGCAACTCAAAGTGACAAGACTTAAGCAACACTTAAAATCTTACTGCATATTTAGGTACCTAAATAGTATGTACCTAACTTTAGGCACCCATTTTTCAAAACCATTCCCCTTAATTTAGTCAGCAAATTAATCAGATTTGCATGTGATTACACAGAGATAGCAGATCATTTCAGTAGGAAGGTGTTATTTTTATATAGACACTTGTCAGAACAGAATTGCATGTTAAATTAAAACTTATGAGTCCGCAAGCTGAGTCTACATTAACTATTTGACAGCTGCAAATTATTGCATTGCAGACATCACCAACTTGCTTCACAGACACATGCGTGTACATGTAACTTAACCATTCCCCAGCTGCCTGTCTGTAAAACCTCAGCGTTGTAGGGGTTAGCAGGTTTCCCTCATGGCAACTCCTACAGGTCATAATCAGGTATCTGAGCCCCACTATCATGCACATGAAACAAACAAGCTGTTCTCAGAGCAGAGGAACTCCTGAAACCTGGATTGCCTTGGGTTAGCTTCCTACCCCATTGACACACAGATCCTCCAACACTTTGTCATGTCTGCTGTAAGTTCCCTACAACAAACCCTCCACTTTTCAGCCATGCCTTTGCTTCTCCCCATTTCATCCCCGCAGTATATCCAGCTTTTTCCTTCTGGGCTCCTGTACCAACTGATTTTGGATGCCACCAGTCAAACATATATTATACCCCCAGTACTGCTCTGTGGACCCCAGTATGATGGTTGCCTTCAGCCTTACAAAGGATGTGAAGGAGCCATAGCTAACAGCTGTATGTGAAACACAGATTTATTGAGGGCAAACAGAGGGAATATTTGCCCCATGCTATCACAAAGCATTTCTCCACGACCCATAGTATAGCTGCATTAATGCTGACCACCCCATCTGGATCTGGGCTTTGCCTCCTCTTGCCTTGCGCCTTTGGGAGTTAAGGACAATGTCTGATGGTAACCAAAGAGATAATGCATAAGCGCTTACAGGAAAAGTGGACTGAAAATAAAGGCTGGGAATATGGCCAGCATCTACAGATGTACTGAGTTAACGCGTTTGGAGGAACTTTCCAATATATTAGCCAGTTTTACACACCCGGCCTTTCCACTCTGGTTTCACAAGCTGGAGGTGCCTTCTTCCAGGGGCAGTCCTGCCAGGCCATCCTTGCAGCTTCACTGTGGCTCTCCTCCTTTTTCCATCCCCCTCCAACAAGGACAGGCAAGGTTGTTTAATTAAATCCCAACGTTATCATTTTTAGCTAAGTGTAAAATTGTTGATTTGGAAATCACCGCGCCTGGCTCTCATCATTAAGGAGTGCTGTGATCATTGTGAGTAACATCAGGCCAATTACGGCGGTTATGGCACTGAGAGATGTATTTCTGTTCTCTGGCTCTCTTTATGTATTCAGGGGTAAAGCAAAGGAAAGTGCAGCTTCAAATGCTAATTGCACTGCTTAGGACATATTCACCCCCAAGGAGCTCCTTCCAGGGCCCCTTCAATCACAGAGCTATTTAGTACCAGGCAATTGCCAACCCTTTCCCACTCCAGCCCCAGCCAAGGTCTTGCCCATGACGATGAAATCTGCCTGGAGATTTTAGAAATCCATAGTCATGCAAGACAAGGTTGTTGCTCCTGCAAACAAGCCTTCATAAACTGTCAGGGGGACTCTGAAACAAGCACAGTGAGAAGGAACGGGTGTACTTGTGGCTCACTCCGTCCTCCGGATGATATTCTCCCAGCATGTAGTCACAACTCGTGCTATTTGAGTCATCCTCATCTGAGAATGCAAATAGTTCCCAACCGGTAATGCAGCATTTCTGCTTGCAGACTTGGAGCTCCACTTCTCTCACAATGCTTCAAGCTGAGCTGAGTCCTGGAGAGCCAGGGGGTGTTTGATGTCAGGGGGAAGGGGCCCTGTGCAGATGGGATGGTAGGCAATGAAATGCATTGGGATGGAGGGAAAATGGAGCCCTCCTAATACTACTGGCTTTAGACTTTGGATTACACCCTGTCCTTAGTCATGCCGATGCAGAGAGGAGCAGATCTGCGTGGTTTTCAGACAACTGTAGATTTACCCTGATGAAACCATCCTTCAGTTCCACACTTCTGTATGACTTTCCTCACAGTTTCTCTGTGAATTATTTTAATTCCTTATAAGAAGAAATAGATTTGCCTTGCCATTTACAGCTCAAGACATCGCACAGTTACTGACTCAGACCTGAATGCTTACTGCTGGATTCCCAAGAAAAAATAACATTAAATTGGAGTTTAGATTGAGTAAATTCAGATATCTGAAAGCAAAAGTAGCATTTTGTGGGAAGTTGTAATTATTCCAGACAACCAAGAGAAAACCAGAAAATTCAGAGCCGAGTTAAATGTAAAAGCAAACGAAGATGGCTAAGGTATGGCAATCAGCGTTAAGGCATACCAGCAATGTTGCAGGGAGCCTTCAGGGATACCAGGGAACAAGTGCATAACTAAGGCTAGTGTGCAGTACTACTGAGAGCTGCAGATTAAATTGATATTGAAAGCCCATTTCATTTTTTATCTTTCCCTTATTAAATTATTTTAGGATGAGAAAAAGGAGACCACATATCTGTCTGCTAAGAGTAAAATCATGGACAACCCCTTGGCTCAAAGCCTCAGGATATATATCTTACTCAAAAGTTGCTTATAAATTAATTTAGCCAAGGAAAGTTACTGCCTCTTAAACGTGGGATGTTTCTAACCTTTCATTTACCTATTCTGCAAAAATGGGAGATGGTAGAGATGCCTAGATACCAGTGCAGGTCCCAACCTCTTTTTGTGGCCTGTTGAACAGACCTCTCCAGAAATGAACACTGAACCCACACTTGCGTTTCATTCCACAGAAGGAAACGGCCTTCTTTTCCTTGGTGTACTCTCTCCAAATGCCTGTGAAGGAAGTACCCCACGTCACAGGAAAGATAAAAGCTGCAGGTGGCCCAATATGTGAGACCTTCTCCCAGCTCCATGCAGCTCTGCCTAGGGTCTTGTCATGCCAGCTCTGGTCTCCAGGAAGCTCTGACATTTTCCTTGACGGTCCCAAGATAAGGAAGGATAATGGTTACCAGGGTTAGCCTGAAACATTTGTTTCAGCCACAGACGTAACATGTGATCACACGCAAATCATTTGCTCTTCCTGCATCTTGGTTCACCCATATGCTGGGGACAGCATGTTTCCTTACCTCCTGAGAGCAGCTACAGAGCCTGGAAGCAGCATCTTGCCTTTTCACTGGCCAAGAAAATTTCTTACCATCAGTGGTAAGTGGGTGTTTTCTCTGTATGGTTTGTTCAAAGGGAAATTAAAAGGCAGAAAGAAAAGCTGTAAAGCTGTTCTTGAAAGAAAACATGTCCATCTCTAGAAAACTCAGAAAATATTCAAGTGCTACTCATTTAGTACTGCTGCCAATTAAAGTCTCAAGCAATTAGTCTGTTGATTGCTTGAACTTCTCTGGGTATAGTATCTGACTTACCATCAGTTTAAGCTACAGGATGTTTCCAACACATGGTGGTCAGAGAGCTATTCTCAGCTGCCCCACTGGCCTGTTTTGATCCAGTGAAGATCTTCAGGTGCAACCCACCACCTAGTGCTAATTTTTAGTGGAGTAAATGAGAAATAAGAATAGAGAATACTGCATTCAGAGAGAAAGACAGCTTGTCTGAGTCATTCCTGAGCTTTCTACACACATATCTTTGAGCAGGATTGTTTGTATCCCAGAGCAGCCACCATGGAGAACCGTGTGCTTGGAGGCAAAGTACATCTACGGTGTGGGTGAAGGAAGACACACATGGCATGGGAAAGCCAAGTCCCTCACTGAGGTCATGCATGGGGTTATCACAGGTTCAGGATAAGCCTCTCCCGCCTTGTGCAGAGCCCTGTGCCATGCGCCACACTGCCTCCCCTGACAAAGACCAGGACTGAATCGGTCACTTGGTTATCCTCCATCCTGCAGATGTTTACATGTGTTTTTACTAAACCCTTCAAAAAGGTGCTTGTCTCAGGAGTCTGTTTACACAGTCTCCATCTTCTGAGCTTTCAAACATTTCATTAGATCTGAAATTCCCACCAGAGCGAGCAGTGATCTTCAGAAAGTACAGAGTGGTACCACGCGTATTCTGGGTGGTAGAAGAAGCATTTAAATGCAGTGTGGGTGTTAGCCCAGATCTCTTCCTCCTCAAGCCTTCCTTACATCTGACAATAATTTCCATTGGAGCAATAATAGCTCCAAAAGTTGGCAGATTTTAAAATAAAACATGAAAACACATACTTAATCACATGGGTACTGGAGCATACTATTTCTCTATTTATAAACCTGAAAGCTGCTAACGCAGTTGCAAAAAGGAGCTGCAGCATGGGGCAACAAGCACAAGTCTTTTGTAAAATGTTTTTTGCAAAAGCAAGGACACCTGGTCACCAAAACCATCATCTCCAACTTTCAAGACATACATTCCAACTCTGTGTGGGACTTTCAGTGAAATGAGGATGAAGATTTGGTCCTCAATAGGAAAACCTACACATTGAAAACTGGAGTAATCAGTTGTTGGTCTCTGCTCAGGTGAGACTCAGGTGAAGAAGCACTGACACCAAAGTACCTCTCATTTAAAGCACTTGTCTCATATGGCTGCATGTGAGGTGCTAAGCAGGGCATGGAGAAGAAGCTGGCAGTCAGCGGTGTTTGATGTGCGGCTGAAAAACAAAGCAAGCTTCAGAAAACATGGACTCCCCCTGCTCCCAGTCTTCCAGTTAGAGAATCATATATGGACCAAAAACAGTATTGCTAAAGAGGAAAATCATCAGAGGCACTAAAGCTTTCCACTCTGGAAATACTTGGTTTGATGGAGTCTGTAACTTTAAATTGGGTCAGCTAAAATAATATGGCCGAAGAAATTCAAGAGAAATTCATACCAAAAATGGGGGAAAAAAAAGTCAATGGGCAGCAAAGAAATGTTATATGAAGCTATTAATGACTAGATGATCTTTGTCCTTCATCCCACTTTCCTGTGAGGGAAACGAAGTCTCATGCAGGATTCGTTGTAGCTGTGAGTCAAATCTGTTCCTCCAGACAGAAGAAGCATCCAAGATCTCAAATCCATCTCCACCACAACGGATCCCGGCCACATGCTCTTTTGGCACAGAAGGACACATTCCGAGGCCTTTCTGGTATCTTTTTTAGGCCAAGACCCGGATTTTATTGTGAGGGGACTTGTACTGAAGGTCAGTCAGCGAGTCATAAAGAGACATGCTCACCTCCGAGCTCCCCAGGCTGGAGCCGTATCTGTTTATTGGAGATTCCTGTTAGGGAACTTGTGTCATCTGGGAGACAATGTTTCTCATTTATTCAGGCTGCATACTTTTTTATTCAAGCCACAGATACACATTATTGCTCGAAAACAGGGTAATCCAACCAACCCGTGTCCTTTAACCCAATCAGAATTTATAGGAATTTAATGGAATACATAGGACTTTCCTAAATGAACAAGATTGTGTGATAGCTCAGGACTGCTAGGCCTTTCCACCTGAAAGCTGGGGTAAAAACAGTTAGTCAGTGAAAATGAGGACAATGAGCCAAAAAAGAGAAAATTAGAAAGGAACTCTCATGCTTTTTAATGAAAATATTATCCTGCTAAATTGCATTATTAAAACTCAAAAGAAAATTTGAATGTGGCATAAGTTAAAAGAATTACATTTTTATACAGATTTTTTATCCTGTCTTCTAAATAGTCAATAATCTGTTGCATATAAAACTGTAGGATGGTAATTGGAAACAGAGTCTGGTCCCATGACAGGAAATAAACTCTTATCAATGGCTTTTGCAGATCTCAGTCAACCAGTTGGGAAATTGGTAGTCCTGGAAATTAATACATAAGATCATGATCTTAGAGAAGGATGTAGCAAATAGACTTATCTGTAATGAGTCCATACTGGGTTTTTGCCATAAAGATAACCCTTGAATAAGAAATTCAGCCATTTCCTGGTTTGGACTTTGTCAGGATTCCTGGTAACAGCATTGAGGAGAAAACCCACGTAATTTGTTTGGCAAACTGAGACAGATTACAGATTCCAAGCAAGCACAAACAAGAGATTTTCTAGCATCTCATGAGCTGAGCTAAAGACAATAACAGAGCATTGTATAACATGACAGAAAACCATTTTCACCACAATCCATTAGTGCAGCTGAATCACTCAATTCTGCAAATTGCACTGATCGTTCAACATTAATTGGGGCAAATTAAGTTATAATTTATGACTTTTCTCCTTCATAATTACTTATGGAAGGAAATAGTGAGGAACTAACAATTAAGATGATGGGGAAAAGCTTCAGAATAATTTGTTGAACACGAGTGTCCCTTCTTTTTCTTCCCCTATCTTTCTGCTTACAAACAGACTAGTAAGTTACCTGTTGGTAACTTGGGTCATCATTTACAGCTATGACCAACTCATGGGAAACAGAAAATTCACAGCCCACTTTCTCTAGATACATGGATAGGACCTGCAAGGAGATCTGGAAGCCAAGGGAGGAATCTACAAGACTGAGGATGATACATCATTACAGACCGATAGTGCTGGCACAGTGTGACATGCACAGGGCCTGTGCCTCCCTTTTTCTAGAATGATGATTTGGACCCTTAATGAAATAAAGAAATAATTTCAAACAAGACTAATAACTAATGCTTATCTTATTTGCACAGAAAAGGAAATTTAACTTAGGCTTAAAGGCAAATTGCAAAGAAAAAGAAAACCTCTAGCAATGTAACCTCATAACCAATTATTCCTTTCACAGCCTATTATTCCTTGCATACTGTCAGCCCTCTTCAGTTAAATACCCTGTGCTATTTTAAAGACTATACATCAGTGCCAGTTCAAATGGATGTTTTAAATTCATGCAGATGAGGAAAACATACACCCAAGCCAGAATTCTTTATTCCAGGCTAATTTGCTCAAGTTATAAACTGCCTTTTTGGACAAAAATCAGGCCTGACTGATCCATTTTTCCATGGTGATTCAAAGACAGGGTGTAGGCTTGATAAGAACGTGCTGATATTTGGCAGTAAAACCTCATCAAACCTTTCCAGACAAGATAATATTCAAATCCAGAATCTGGAATAAAAGCAGTATGCAATTTCTTGCCCAAGATGAAAATTCATGATCATTTTGTTCCCATTTTACTCCTGTCACACACTGTTTTCTTAAACAGAAGTTATTTGTTGAAGAAATTTGGTTCCTACCCTACCTTCCTGTTTACCAAGTAGCAAATCTTGTCTGAATTTCTCTACAGTATGCAAAGATAACTAGCAGCTAAATAACATACTGTAAATATATCATCACAAGGCCAAGTCAATACATAAAATCCATGCAAGAAACACCCTCTGAAAGAGATGGGAAATCTCGACACACTGATAACAGATTCAGGACCAGGTAGGTGGTAGTGTGGGGAGTACAAATCAGAGAAGTTAGCCCTTCATTTATATTTTTGAAGATAACATGTCTTTAGACAAAAAATGAAGCAAGCTAGAGACTGGTGATAGGCCTAAGTGATGGCTGTTTCCTCAGGGAAGAACAAAAAACTGTATTAGTGTACAGGGCAATGATGCCTTTCCATATCTGTGGGTGCAGAGTGGAGGAGAGAAGGATTTTGGGAACAGCTCACATGAGGATGCCTTCACGTCAAAGAGCAGTGGGGCGCGCAATCAAGCAGCTGTAAGTGCACTTGAGAAGCTACCACAGTAAAAAGCTTGGCAGAGCCATTGCCCATCTTCTAGGCAAGAGAAATTACTGCCCCAGCCTGGTGTGTCACTAGTGCTCAAGGTAGCCCTGTCCAAGCCAACCTCTCGGTCACTTTGCCACTATAACCACAAGAACAACCCTACCATCTGGAAATCATTCCTTGAGCCTGTTCACTGCAGGAGTTCAGGTCTGGAATGGGGATAGTCAGGGCAGTGAAAAAGCAGAGCTTGACTAGCAACAGCTGGATAGCAATTCAGGATGGAGATGCTCCTTGCTCTGCCCCCACAGCTCCCCCTCACCAGTTTTAGCCATGCAGGCTTGGAAAAGAGACCTGAGTGAGGTGGAGCGGTGTTATGTTGGCCCTGGGTACATGGACTGATTTCCTTGTATTATGAGAGAGCACCATCCTCCTCAGCCCAGCAGTGACGGACATCCTTTCCTCTGCCAAATTTCTCATCTGTCAGGTGTCTCTATGATAAATTATGGTTCTTTTTGTTCTTGTCCATAGCAGAACACCAGAAATAACAGAGACTACTACTCAACATTTTGTGGCTGTTTTGAACTACCACAAATGCTTCTGATAATAGACCAGGATTTTCAAAGGGATGGCCATTTGGGGAACCTAGCTTCTTAACAACTGCAGAAAACCTCTGAAGGAGTAGAGATTTCTAGAAGACAAGTGATGAGCATGCTCTACACCTAGCCTCTTGTAGGAGGCCCCAGTAGGGTAACTTGAAAATATAAACCCTCAAAACATCTGCTTCCACTGGCAAAATCTCATCCCCAGCGTCATATCAGGCACAGCCTTCAGTATCTTATCCCCTTTGCATCCTCCTTCTGCTCCCACTAAAGCAAATAGGTGGTTTTGTCTGTGCTGCAAGCAGGTCCTGTTTCCATTAAAATCAATCTTTCAGCATGCTTAGGAAGTTCAAGCAAGCACTTGGCTGTAAATCTGAGAGTTTTATCCAGACAATGATGTTAGCTGTTTCTGTGTGTAGGAAATGCTGCAGATTGACCTAACACTTCTTCTAAACAGGAGTTTTACTACATCTCCTGTGTCAGTCACAAAAGTGATGGGCGGAAAAAATGTTCATTGTTATTAAAAAGGAAAGTCAGTTCCCAAAATAAGATATATCACACTCCATCATTTCTCTGCCAAACATTCCCGTGTACTAAATGACTCCACTAGGAAAAGAGATTAAAGAGAATTGTATAGATCGGATTATTGAATGACAAACTCTTTCAACCTGATATTCTGAAAGTGTAATGTTCTGGCATCCCAGCCCACACTTCAGCAGCTGGAATATCACATACAACCAAGGTTTGCTGAGTCCACTGCTAGTGAGAATCAGACTTTACACTGTGATGTGAGTTTCCTTTTACTATTGGAGGGGAGTTTTTCTATTAGTCCGAAACAGAGAGCAGCGCAGCTGAGCGGAACACAGGGCAGTTTTGTCCTTTTCACTTGCTCTGCTGAATGGAATGTCAGGAGTTCAGTCTATGTATCATGAATGCTAAAGTACTGGTTCAGACTGGAGTACTCAATAGACCTGCTGTGGTACCAGGCAGCCTCACAGTTCCCACCACTGTAAGTGCAGCACTGTGTATCATACCAAAAAAAACCCTCTCCTTCCCCAAACACCAAACATCCTTCTTCCCCCAACATTTAACATATTCCTGCTCTTCATATCTGCCTCTTCTTTCTGAATTGCTGAATATACATCAGGGACCTGCTCAGTTGCATTTCAGTGCTGCACACTTTATCCCAGCCCTCCACTGTGAAACGGGAATCACTTTAGATGCCTCTTGAGGCAAATTTCTTTAATGGTCTCCTGTTTCCCTCCTCTCCTCCCCCTCCTCCCCACTTTTTTTGATCTCTGAACAATTTGTTCACACAGTATTGCTTCTTTTGCCATTAGAAACCATAAATCAAAACACAAGCACTGCAAGGTCTTACATTTTCGGAATCTATTACCTTCTGGTTTCTTTGGAAAAAAAAGCTATGCAACAAGCATGAGGGAGTCACAATTGCTCTTTTAACACAGGAGCAACACAGGATACAAGCCTGGCTCAGGAGACCTTAAAGTCAGGTTCAGTACGGCAGGACAAAATTATCATAGGTGGGGAAGTGCTGAACTGGGCAGCAGAGGGATTCGCTCTAGTAGCTGCTCAGCAAGAAAAATGCTTTCAGACCCCTAAGTTGTTTTCCTGCTCTTCTGGTCCAAATCCCCTTTGCCATTAAATTACTCTCATCAGATCTTTATGCTGACAGGTCCAGAGTAACAGCGCAGCCTTTGGAGCTGAAGGTTAGAAAATGCCCTATCAGCTGTACTTGAGACATAAGAGAGCTGGTCAGCACATTTTTATCTGTTAATGGCTCTACCATCCTGGATCATCTCTACAATCTTCCTATGGAGAAATTCTGCCTGTGATTCAAGGACGAATGCTCACACTTCATCAGTGCACCTCACAAACACTTCCCTCTGGTTTTGGATCCTACCTACCTAAAATCTGTAGTAATAAGTTCAAAGAAGTGACATGAACACACAGAGGCTGGTTTAATTACCACCAGCCCTCAGAAGCTGTTTGATAATAGTGAGTGCTCTTCAGAGGAATCAACACCTCCTATATGAGTCCCTGAAGCATGTAATTCTGCCCCCCCAAAAAATGTGAAAGCCAACAACAATCGCCTGAGTCTTGCAGATGACCTGAGTGAAAACAAATACATACAAGCGCACCCAACTATTACAGCAACTTGAAGCCACTGCAGCCAGAAAACACTAGATGTGAAGCTCAGAGTCACATTGAAATAACTTTCTCATCATGGCCCTCATCCTAAAACTGCAAAAATGCATCTTGCAGCGTCAGATCAGCAGCACGTTATTTTGGCTTTCTACACTCTGTATCTCTGAGAAGAAAAGGGGAAAGAGCTACAAGTAACCAGAAATTTGTATGTTACATTAATTTGAAGATGGCTGTTATTCTGGGTTGCTTTACAGATGTCAGAATTAATTACTACAGAATTTCCTTTCATTAAGAAAATAATTTTTATAGCTGGATTTCACTGGCTGCAGATAACTGAGACATCATTTAAAGCACCAAAGAAGGGCTTTCACCACTTCAGAGCACTGGCTTTTTGCAACCAGTTTTACAAATTGGCAGAATTTATAGCTGAAGTGTATATAACGTGATCCCAGATTGCAAGAAAAAAAGATCCCAAATAACCCAAAGCTAAACAAGGGCTCACACAAATGCTAAACTGTGAGGTCCCGTAGTGTCTGTGTTTTTTACAGGAGCTTCTGAGCATAGAGTCAGAAGTCACGTTATCAGCCAGAGTCAAGTTATCATCTGGCCATCTCTTCCCAGGAACTCACTGGTAGTAACCGCTAAGGTCTGTAGCCCCTGTTAGAGGATGCTAGCACAGCTGAATGCTCTGTTTATGATCTATACGCCGTTAACAAAGATTATATACAGACACACACACAAAAACTGTAAAAGGCCAACAGGTTTTAGCCAATCTGTGAAAACTGAGCAATTAGTGCAACCTCTCCTGTTAAGAGCTAGTGTCCTCAGTTAACAATTCATGACAGATCACTGAAAACAATTAGGGTTGTTAACATACAAGGCACTAATGACATTTACAGTGTGAAGTCATGTGGCACCCTGGCATGATGTCAAGATTTTATAGTAGAGGATACATATGCTTGTGCATGTTATAAACCTGCTCATTAGAGACTCAGAAATGTCACCTTAGAATCCAAATTCCTTTGAATAAAAATGTAAAAGGAGTCATATAGTCATATTTTTTTCTTCTGGTGATGCACACTACAATTCACTGGAGTTGTCCATTTAGAAACAAGAAAAAGAGAGAGAAAGAGGAGGCAAAAAGACAAGCCCTTGTCCCTTGAGACATCTATTGTCTGGACAGGTCTTCCAGAAAGGTGCTTTTATCACCTGCCTAATTGGTGCTCTGCTCAGAGTCCTGCTGTTCTCCAGGTCCCTGTCCCCATCTGCCACATTTGCGGGGATGGGGGGTGGGCTTTGGTGGGCACTGAAGCTAAATGCAGTGAAGCAACAGCAATAATGGGCACACACCACAGATTCAGGTCTCCTGTGCAACCCCTCTGCTTCCCTCGTCTTTTAGAAAGTAGTGAAGTTCTCTCTGTGCTGCCAATAGATGGGGTTTAATTCCCGTAGCCTTTTTTAGCCCTCTGCCAGTTTTAATTATGGTGGAGGGAGTGCTATTTCTCCTCTAGCTTTGCAAAATCTGTTCCAAGGGAAATTCAAACAAGGTTGGGTTTATTCTAATTTTGGAAGAAAACAAATTTGGTAATGTCAAAATTTTCCATAAAACAGACTTCCAAATGTTGACTGTCATCCTGATGCTTTAGTGGGCATTTAAAAGAGCAAATTTGAAACAGCTGAAATACCTGGAAAAATTAAATAGCAACCCTTGATTTAAGAAAAATATCAATTGATGGAGTAACCTGCATTAGATGCAGAATTAAAATGCACATGGGAAATAAACTGGAATACCTCTCTCAATTTTTGTTCATCGCAGATCATCAAGTTAAAATGAGAAAAGCAAACTTAGAGTGTTTTACTAACCTGAGTTATGGAATAGAAAGTGATCTAGGACTGCTCCCATAGCAGTTTGGAAAAATACACATTTTTAAAAAAACTGATTCTTCTGGCAAATTCATAACAGAGAACAGCCATGAGCCATAAAGGATAGACCACACACATCCCTTCTGGACATTCAGTGACCGGACACAAGTCTTTCCTCTGACTTCATGATATAAACTTGATGGTTACCAATATTTACTTAGTCTGTAAATAAAGGTCATGATTTGGTAATACTTCTCTGCTCCACAGGGTTATTTAAGCATGTGCTTAAACAGTATGGAAAGCAATCGACTCTAAGGACAGCGGTAATGGCCTTTTCTCAATCAGGAAAAGTTCCTTGTCACATGTTAAAAGAGAAAATCCCAACCGAGAGGAGCACAGAGAAGTTCTTCAAAGAGTGCAAACTGAACCACAGGTCAAACAAAAAAAACACAAAGATACTTGCTGTCGAGGCCTGAAAAATAATTTTTCCCCATTTGCTAGGGGTGACTCGGTGGCTTTGGCCAGTACTAACACACCACAAAGCCATCACACACTTCTACACTTTTGGATTCCACCTTTAAAATAACCACAAAATTACCAGAAGCTTAAAGCAAAATGGTCTAAACTGACACAATATTAGATGTTTCCCCCGCTTTTTTCCTTTATCTTATTAAAAGTATCCATTCTAGGAAAACAGAAGGCGCCCTGCAAACCCCACACACAGCCTTTTCCTTCTTTATTTGTTTCCTTCGATGGCAATAGCAGGACAGAATTTCACACAGCACTCAGGATGAATAATCCAGTTAATAGCATTGTGGAAATTCACACACTTGGGATAAAAGCAACCTTCAGCCTGACAGCTGTTTGAAATGTATCAGGTAGTCTCATTCTGTTGAACAAAATCTTCCCAGTACAAACTTTAGATGACTCAGACAACTTTTTGTTCTAATTTACTAGCGTACAATGCAATGCTTGTGAAAAACCTGCAAGTTAATTTTCAGAGACCTGAAAAGCTCTGAAGATTTAAAGATCTCCAACCAGAAGAAAGCACACCTGAGCTACACGGGTGTCAATCCAGTGTAACTCCCCCAAGATCTCTGGATTTGCACCCACCCAACAGCGGGCAGAGCACGGCCCTGGCGCTTTCCTCCCAAAGCCGGCTCCACGAAGACCTCACAGCACACCACATTTAACAACCACTTTCCCAAGGTCCAGAAGGCAAATTGGAGGAAGCCATCAGTCATTCACTACATGCATCATGCCTGTGTAAGCTGCTGCCGTCCAAAGTATCTTCTGTACCCACAGACAGTTGGTGCATCCACTTGGAAATCCGTGACCTCAGCACTAATAACTGTGCTGAGTATAATCTGCTGGCCAAGAAAAACACTTTCATTTACACTACAAATAATAATAAACCAAGAATTTCCTCTTTTTCCACTAAGCAGACCCACTTCTTATTTTTGGCTTTGTCTGCCCAATGTTTTGAGCATTACCTGCATGCTTAGAGAAGGCAAAGGCGCTGCCCATTACTGCTCACAAACATCCCAATAAAACTTCTAGTGCTACAAACCACTCCATACTTTCTGTTAATGACAGTCAACAGAGAGACATCCCCCAAAATACCTTCCAGCTGCCCCATTAGCAAAAATGATGTTTTCAGGAGAGGTTTCCACCCAGTTCTCCAGACAAGAAAGATAGATCAGACCAAACGAAGCTGTTTCAGCACAGGGGAGGGAGTGGGCAGGAGGCAAACGTAAAGGCATACGGGGAAAATACAGTATTTGACTGCAGGGACCTACAATCTGGCAGTTGGAGACATCCAGGTTTTTTTTAACCTTTTGTTCATTGTTTTAGTAATTTTATCTCTCAGTGACAGATGAGGCGGATATTGCTAGGAAACTAAATGATTTCTTTGACTCAGTGTTCTGCGGGGAGAATGAGGGAAACATGCCAAAAATGGAGAGAAATTTCCCGGGGGCAGAAAATGAAAAATTAATGAAATGCTAGGCAACACTCGAGTATGTCAAATGAAAGAAAAAAGGGATAAGAACAATTAAAATCAGATAATGCTCTGAGGGGTCAGGAGGATCGGCAAGGCAGGAGCAATAGTCTGAAGAAGAACCTGTATAGTGGAAGCCCTTTAACTCCCCATGAGGAGCAGACAAGAGACTGAGCGAGCTCAGGTTCAGGACAGAGAGTGGGGAACATCAGGCTTCCTGAGCCTGGCCTTAGCACTGGGAAAAGTTGCTGCCAGTAACTTGAGTAAAGAGCGACACACATTCACAGGAGGGATGTCAAGGTGGACAGACCTATATTTTTTTCCTGTAGGGAGATGATAATGAAGACAGACCCAGGATGAATAAGCTAATCTTGTTGACTTGTTTCCAACAGGCAAGTACCATCTCTATAATCAGTGACAGTAAGTGGAGAAGACACTGCATATCTACACTAACTCATCAGGTAGAGGAGAAAGTAATTCCTTATTGTATATAAAGCTGTATATCTATTATTGCATATAGAGCTGTTCCGTGCCCATGACATTTGGTTACTGAAAGGCTGTGTCAGCACCAAGCCCAAAGTTGCTGCTCTCATCTTGCAGCCGCTCAGCTGCCTGTGAGCTGTTTAGCAGAGTAGTTAACAGCTCTGAATCCTAGTCTCTAAACTAATCATGGCTTGGGGCTGCCAAACCAACTATGCATACTGATCCTGCAGCAGCCCCAGGTTTGCAACACGAGTCCTAGTTTGGAAACAGCTCTCTCAGCAAGGGACAGCAGGAGAAGGCCATGGATTTAGGTCTAAACTCGAGAAGGCACTTAGGCGTATGGCTATGCCTCTTCGGGGCAGGGCTGTTTTCCTAGATCAGTGAGTGATGCTTCAGCTTGCTAATAATAACACAGGGGAAGACCAGATGCAGAAACACAAAGAAACAAGAAAATTGGTCAATCACTCACTTCTGAGAACAGAAGAGAGGGGGACAATGCTGGAAAAAAAATAGCTGAAAGGACTATACCCAGCAGGTATGATGACGGTACAGGATGTTGACCAAGAAAGCATCACTGGTGACAGCAAAAAAAATAAAACAGGCCAACGATGGAGAGCAGACAGCACCCCCTCTACAGAAAGTATTAAAAGGTTTTATGTGGGCCATACCCCAGAGACCAGTACGTTTTACAGGGCGCAGTGGTAGTCTCCAGTCTCCTTAATTCTCTTAAAAGGATTAATTTTCTAATGAAGGTACTTGCCAACAGGTCACATGGTGAGCACAGCATGTCGGCTGGTATCAGCTAGGTTGTGCTCCCCTACCAAAGCAGCCAGCATTTCTGTTTTACAGAAGCAGGGCAAGGGGAACTGTCAGATGGAGAGGGAGGTGCCAAGACTTCCTTGATGGAAGGTGGCAGACAGGTCTCACACTTATATATCAACTGTTTCAAAGCCTGATTTTTCAATCACTTTTAATAATTTCTTCTCGATCCAAAATAAATGTGGACAGATGACATGATACCCAGACAAAACCTGACTCTCCCAGTGGGAGGAGGAATATGCCTGAGGTTAGTAGGAACTCAACTTTTAAAGCCAAAGAAAGTAACATTTTTCCTATATGCAGCCATTACATTTCCTTTCTGTGCATCTCCTTCTTCCTGTAAAAGAAAAACACTCATGACTAAGTGAGATCCAATATATATATTTATGTATATATATAAAGTGTGATGCTGGAAGAAGTCTGCTGCCAGAAACCCTGGATGCTTTGGGACCAAAGCTGTGCTGAAATCAACTGGAGCCCTTCATTCACAGCTTGGTAGGCATCTTCCAAAACCCTGCATGGAGCTGTACCCCAGAGCCTCTTCTGCGGGTGTGAGGGGACTCATGGATTTTACATCAGGATGGCACATGAGAAACGGTCCCATTCCTACCAAATTGACTGGTAAGTTTTTCTACCAATTGAGTGTTTCACCAGTTCAACAAGAATAAACACATCATAACTGGCTGTCCACCTACAGGAGTGGGGTAAAGTGTTGTTCACCAAAACCAAGCCAGACAAAAGGCAAAGGGCCAGCTAGCGCCTGTCAAAGGAAGCCAACAGTAGGCAGCACAGGCACAAGGTGAAAAGCCAAGCACCAAATTCTGACTGCAGGTACGTTCTGTGCAGACTTGTGAGGCCCTGGGTTTGGAAGGGGATTTGTGCAGGCGTAGCCAGTGCTTTTACTGCATTTATTACAACATCAGGTTTTAAAGCACTGGTACAACGGTACAGTGGTGAGCAATGAAATCACAGCCCAGATTTGCTTTTGGATCTATAGGCTGTTTATCTGAATTTTTGGCAGGCATCTCCATGAGCTAAGGTTTTCATTGGGCTCTTTGTTTGGTACCGGACGGATCCTCAGCAGCTGGAGTCAGCAGCTGTAATTTCACATCACTTCAGTGCAACCTAGGGAGCTGTTCTGATTTGTCCCAGCTGAAGATCTGGCCCACAGTACGAGAGAGATCACATCATAAGGGAAACAGCTTCACCGGGGAGCAAGGCTGTGGAGCCATCGAGTCTGCCATCTGGCTTTGCAGCACAAGGGGTTGACATTTTGAAGGGAGGAGAGGAAGGAAAGACTCCACTGAGCTGCTACCTGGCTGTGCAACCCTGCACCACTTTTGGGTGGGGAGATAAACCCCTGTGTGGGATCCTTTCATGCTTTCAAGCACCAGTCTTTGCACTGGATAATGCTATGCATTTTTCTACATTACAGCATCCAATGCATATAAATCAGTTGCATCACCACGATTCTCTAATTCATTCACTGGCACAAGTGAGTCCTAAATAAAACTCAGCACTTTGCAGATTTGAATCCCCTACACAGAAAAAAGGAGAAAAAGCAGCCTTTTTATTCTTCTCCAAAATCCAACACCAAGTATTCCCAGAGGAGGATGTCAGCTACTTGGGAAGTAACATCGCAGGCACAGATGCACCTCCAGGTACTCTGTGCAAGACCAGCCTGGACAGCTACCATGACACCTCTCATATATTTTCACAGACCAGACCCCACAGTTTAGTGGTTTTCCCTTGGTCTCATTCTGTTGCTTTTCTGACGTACACCCTTCAGATGCCTGGGGGGAACACCTACCCCTGTTCATGACAGTGCATATGCTGCAGCAAAGAGGGCATTTGCAGGATGCTCAGAGCTGGCTCCTGTGCCAAGGGTGAGAGCCACCAGCCATGGAGCTGCAATGACCATGTGGGGAGATGAAGGGTTGTGCATGGGATGGCTGCCAGGCTCTCAGGGGACAAGTGTCTCCAAAATCCATGGATGAACCCACCCCTTTGCATAAGAGAGGGAGTAAAGCTCCTACTACTCAGGACTCTTCAGCATGGGGAGGAGGGTGTGCAACCCACAACAGTTTATCCTGGGCCCCTTTTCTGCACTTACATGTTGGGTATCACGTCACCCTGTGATGCATCCTGGCCCCAGGGCATCCCATGGCCTCTGTGTGGTCCTGACTTCCCCCACAGAGTAACGTTAAAGAAAAACCTCTGAAAAAAAACTTAGCAAGAGGGTTGTTTATCAACAGGCATGTCCCCAAGCAAGCCCCCCGACCCTTGCTGTGCAGCTTGCAGGCCTCCCCATTCCATTGCATAGTTACAGAGAAAGCTGAAAGGATTTATTTTCAATAAGCAGGTGTGTCTGGTGGGCAATCACTGAAATAATATTTCAGCTTGTCAGGGCATCTCCTCATGAGAAGATCGCAATATCATGACATTAAGAAAATCTGAATGTGAAGCTAAGCCACAACATAAAAGCCATGCTATCTGTCAAAGTCATCAACAACCTTGTCGGTGGGATTTAGCAGTCAAAATCCCAGCCCAGAGCCTGTCAGCTCTGTCTCCCACAGCAGATAATGCATTTAGCAGCACAACTCGGTCCACATGAGACAAAAAAATTATCTGACCACAAAAGTGAACTTCGGATTTTAGATTCTCCTTTTTTTAATTGGTGACGAACATGTAATAAAGAGGGAAAAAGAAAGCTGTAAAATGACTGAAAAACAGATGTAAGTATTTCTGAGTAAGACTGGAAGCTGCTTCTGCCAGAGGACTGTACGCACCTGATCTGCAGCACTTTCAGGACTGCATGCCTAAAATATTTCCTAATTTAACAAGTAGGTCTGAAAGTTCTACAGAGTAATAGCTGACCTTGATAGCCATTGATCAGAAAGCACTTTAGTACAGAGCAATCCTCTCATAATCTATGTATAAAAGCTTTTCTGGAGGCTCCTGCCGCTGCTGAAATGGTGGGGCTGGTATGGCTAGAAGAATCCTGCTCAGCCTCCACGTAGCCCTTGAGGAAGCAACAGCAGAGTATAAAATCAAAAATCTAAATTAACCAAGAACTAGGACAACACAAACTGGGGAACGCAAAGTATGGAAAAATGAGCGCAAAACTCCTTCCTGAGCAGCTGCGTTCACTGCTGTACCATAAGCCACAGGGCAGCTTCATCCTGAGCTGAGGGTGGGTGAGCAGGTCTAAGGAGGGTCACAGAGATGATATGGCGCTAATAGTGCCTGGGTTGCATTGTGACCTATCATGCTTAACTGAGAGCATATGGTCACCTTGAGCTGCAGAGAGCTGAGCCTGGAAGCTCCCCCTGCCCCACAGCTCTTCACTGTTCCATAGTAAAATAAAGACACATCACATGGAGTTTTGCAGAGACGCTTACCAGTTCCTACAAGAGCCGGCGTCCTGCCTCGCCACCCTGCACGCTTCCAGAGCTGAATGCACTGGAAGGACCACTCCAAAGGTTCCTGCAATCGCTGAGGACTTGCTTGCTATGAACAAAGGAATAGTTGACGTTTTACCTGAAGGAGCTAGCAAAATAGCCCTCTCAACCTGCATCAATTGGGCTGTGTTAAAAGGGGGAGCCTTCATTACTCTGCAGTAAATCTGTAATTCAGTCAACGCCCTGAGCAGCAGGATAAGGAGGGCATCTGACACAGAACAGATGTCAGATTTTATCTTTTTTTTTTTTCCTCTCCTCCAAGTCTAGAGAGCAGGTCTCACATGCTCCCATCTGGGGACAGAGCCACTTGATCAGGCTTGTGGAAATGAGCAGTGATGCACCTTGCGTGGATCACCTGGACTGACCCAACCTGTCAGGGGAAAGCCCACAATGACAACCCACCAGAGGCTGGAAGCAGGATGCAGAGGGCAAGGGTAAGCTAGTCTGCTGCACCATTCGAACCAAACTTGGATGAAAACAGTGGCAAAACACAGTAATATTCAGTGGTGGAGGATGAGTGCTCACCCTGATGCCACAGTACAGGCAGCAGAGCATATCCTGCACCAGCCACCCAGAACAGCAGCTGGGAGCCCATTAATGAGGTCAAGGAGAAAACAAGCCATGAATCTTCCCCCACCTGCTCAGCTTTTGAGACTTTTGAAAGAGCATACTAAAATTCTTTGTTCTTCAGCATTTGCAGGTCACCTCTTCGGTAAACTAGTTTCCAGCTAAACTTTTAATGACAAGCGAGGCACTTGCATGCTCTCAGGGCAGGGCAAGCCCCTGGGCCTGGCGTGATGCTGAAGAGGCGGCTGCTGGGCTGGGTGCCCCAGATCTCCACCAGCATCCTCCTGCTCAGCACACTGAGAGCACAAACCATGCACCCTCAAGCCAAACAGTAACAAAGAAGTTTAAGATAAGTGGGTCAGCTACACAGGCTGTGAATGGCATTTCCAGAAACACGTTGTTATTTATACAGCACCACAAGGGACTTTGGAGATTCAAAGACAAATAAATCATGACAGAGTCCCTCCCTGAGGGGCTTTGTAATGTACAACTTGAACCCTCCAGGATGTTAAATGCCTCCTACGAGGTGCTAAGTGCTATCAACTCCCACTGACTTTAATGGACATACGGATGCTCAACACCATGAAAGACAGCACTTTCAAATTACTTTCACCTCCAGCAGTGTGTCCACTTAGCCAGTTTTAACATAATGAAGTAGCAAATGATAACTGTACCAAAGAACAAGGGCAATACTCTGCAAGGGACAGATGGAAGACAGGCCCACCCAGATTTTCATCTCCAGCTTCCAGACTGCAGAGATTTGCTGGGAGGAGATGGACACCTCCGAGAGGTTGAACAGAAAAGGGGCCTTGTATGAGAGTGCAGCAAGACACAAGTAAAAACATCACAACCAAAGCTGACCTTCAGCAAGCACTGGGGCAAGAGACCTCGGTGCCCTAAACTGCTTTTGGGTATTTCTTTATTTTGGGTCTTTGCGGGGGGGTGTTAGCATTTTAATTTCAGTTGCTTTATGAAAGTTAGCTGTGTCTTTAGTAATAGTAAACCACCTATAGCACCAAAATTCCTTTCCAAACAGCCAAGTAATCCAGACTGAAGAGATGCAGGGGTGTCCTAGATCTTCAAACTATAAATCTGATTCAGCTGCTGCCTCCAACCCCAGTCTTTAAATTAAATTTTCTCCTTTTATAAAGTCGCTTGGATTTTTTTCTCCCATGAATCTTGTGGCAATGGGTTTGGCTTTTCTTTCTTTGTCTTTGGGGTTTTTTTTTTAATCTTTCAATCTCTAGGTAATTTAAGATGCTTCCTTGCTCAGGGCATTGCTACAATTCCATAACAATTTCAATGCACAGAGACAGGTCAATCCTTATAATGAGCTTACCTTGTGGGAGCTGTGATATTTAAGACACATAGCCAAAGTAATATTTATGTGCTCTATTTATTAACACATTTGATGACTAATAGTGAAGGTTATTTGTGTTTGTTGGGGTTTTTTAATCAAATTACCTACATTTCTGTATAGACAGGAACAGATTATGATGCTTTTCTACCAAGTGGCACAGAACCAGCCCTTCAAATCACTAAGCAGAAAAACAAGGTCATTCTAGTATGCGTAGGAGGGAAAATACTGTTCACCCTTTTAGCACTCTTCATTTGAAGATCTCAAAGTGTTTTGAAGAGATCAAGGACCATGAAGAGCCAGTGTCCATGAAAATCAATGAAGTTACCCTTTAAACTTCTAAGTGATCTGTGTCCACACCTAAGTCTTACAAGCAGAGGGATAGAGAAGTATTGTCACTGGGTTTTTTGCCATCAGAAAAAAATCAGAAGCACCTCACTGTGAGTAATGCACACAGGCGGAGGAGAGGATGCAGCCCCTGCAGCCTACATGCCCTGAGAGCAGGATCTATCTCCCTGTACTTCCAGCTCTCATCTGCAAAAGTCCCCCCAGCACATACACACATCCTACATGCACACTGTGCATACCACTCTGCTCTACAAGCAGTTGGAGGTGAGAAATACAGTGGGACTTTCACATCCAAGTAACTCTAAAAAGGACAACTCTAACTTATGTCCATGATTGCAAAGATAAATCTCATAAGTAGAACAACTGCTTCTAGTTCCAGAGACAATAATATAAATATAGGTAGTGTCCTAAAAATAAACCTCTTCCCAGGTGGATAGAGACATGAAGAGTCAGAAGAGAGGTGTGAGCTTATTTACAGACCAGTGTGAAACAGCAGAAGGCTTTCCAGCCCCGCCATCCTCTGCTTCCCAAAGGACCCCTTAAGCACGTTATTGTTTTCACCGGGATTTCATTCCAATGGGGAAAACAATCCATCAAAGATATTCACTTACTCCACTCTAAAATGCTGGTTGGCTTTATGAGGTAATAATAAATATATTCATATTAAATTTTATTCCTGTGAAAGACAAACAGCAGCAGCACATATAAGAACAGTTGCTCTGACTTAAGTTCCACATTTCCCCAATTCACTGACAAACCCAGATTTCCTTTCCATCTTGCATTTCATACAGGGGCTGCATTTCAAATGACGACTGCCTTTTGCAGATGTATTTTTGCTCCTGCATAATTAGGACACCCCATTTTTGTGCCAGCCTTTGAGAAGGAGGAACCAGGCTGAATACTTTTGCTTCTTTCTGCTTCTGTGTAGCTACAAATCAAGACCTAGAGAATATTCTGATTTGTACCCTAAATTCATTTACAAGATTCAAAACCACAAGAAAGGCTCAGGGCTTCAAAATCCATACCTGAATGCTCTGCATTAACCATCACCTCTTCGTGCAATAATCTCAAATTGCTTTAATTACTTACTATGTAGATCAGACTCAGGTTTCTGCTCGTATCTTGTTAAAGTCACCAGCATGGCTCAGAGAAGGCAGTGAGAGCACAGCTTAGAAACTCATCCAGATAACAAGAAAAAAAATAAAAAAAAATCAAAGAACGTAACTTGCGTTATATATGTGGTGTACAGGCCACTGGCAAAAGTCAAGAGTTGTGACAGTCAGCCAGAGAAAACAGAGCGCGAGTGTATATATATATATGTGTGTTTATACAATGGATACCTCTATCTATACACACAGACACACACACACATATATATATATATAGGTGTGCATGGCATAAACATGTCAGATTACCAGCCTATATAAAAGAACTGCTAGGAGTTCAGAGAGACAATTTTTGGAGATGGTCTGGCATGGAAGGGGCTTTTTGCTTTGCCATCCATACCTGTCAGATCTATGGCTTTCTACAGGATCTGGACCCCCTGTGCGTTGCTCTGGCTCCGCGGATGGCATATGCTGTATGACCAGCAGTAGGTCATGTTGCATCCATGGCCTGACTCTTTTTGGCTGCCAGCTGCTTAAGATGTTGTGACACAGTTGATTCCAGCAGCTAAGTAATGCTGTACTCTTACAGAGAAATGAACTGTCCTTCCACTGTAACTCCTGATAGCTTAAAAGTCCCTAATGCACTTTTACTTAACATCTCTGCAGAGAATGGAAATACCATCCCAATTTTATAACAGATTTGCTCATGGAATGTACCTGAATACAAGACCTTAATGTAGGCTTGTTCATCAGTATGCGACCAGCAACTGAGCAACAAAGAACGTTTTGCCACCTAAATGCCTTTGTACACTTGGAGAGTGGCTCCAGTGCTGTTTCACAGCACCTGAACTGGGCAAAATGGCCATTGGTCTTAGAATAATGGAGATCATAACATTTTTATCTAATAGCACTTGAATTTTTTTCTATTACATACAGTAATAATGTTCCATAATACAGGCAGTTGTCTTCATGCTGTGCCCCTCTGAATAACCCAGTTTAGATTTCTGTGAACAGGCATAATATATCTCAACTCCCTCTCCACAGAATTCTTCCTTTGTCCATAATATGCTTTCTAGCAATTTTTATCTGGAAATAAAAATCCTTGTGAGGCATCGTCTCATTTAATTAGGCTCTGAGAAAGGCTGATATGGGTGATAGTCATCTGTCTTCCAAATGAAAACTGCTTGCAGATCTAGGAAAGCTGTTTAAGTGGCTTTGGCAAGATACATGAGGCAATATTTACGCTTCTTTGTACATAGATCTGTCCTTAGATGTATTTATGATTTTTTTCAAGTCTAGGAGTTCTGCCGTTGATTTGGATATTCAAAGAGCCCCTCTGCTATTAGGAGGTTTAAAATTCACCATCCTGAAGGCTGTGTCATGGGCTCACCGGTGTCCAAATACTGCTGTCAGCGTTTGCAATCATTTGTTAGGTGCTCCATTTTGAGGTGGAGAAAGGAAGAGGTGCTTTTGCAGAGCACCCATCTGCAAAGAGTGAGGTGGAGGCCCTTCTTGGCTTAAAGCAATGCCAAGAATTCAAAGACATCAAACATCAACTCATTCTGACCACAGACATCTGCACACAGGAGGAAAATGCTGAGGAACCAGCTATTTCCTATTTTCCTATGTTGCTGGTTAAATCTAGCAATAGGAGATGCTTTCAAGTCCTCAGCTAGCAGCTACTCTTATTTCTGAAACTATATAGTTTTACAATGGATTATCCCAGCCAGGGTTTTCTGAAAAAGAAACAAATCAAAAAATATGAGAAGACACAAAGTTCAATAAAACCTCTTTTGGAGTATTCATCAAGTGATGTTTACTGTCACCAAATGGTTATATTTCTAAAGGAGTTTGTGCTGTGATGCATGGGAAGCAACAGGGATGTTGCAAACAGCCCATAGACTGGAGAACAGCACTCCACCTCAGGCCATCCAGGGTGGGAAGACAATAAATCCTCCTTCGATTCCATTCACAAGTCTTTGCACATCAAACTAAATTTGACCGATGAGACTGCCAGGAGCAATATGTTACAAACCTCATCTGCCGTCCAGCTTTTCAACACCCTCAGCAGGAGACTCTGCACGTCCACCTGGGCATCAGCCAGTGACTCTCATTGTCCTAAATGATCCTTTACATTTTGGTAGCTGAACCACAGGACAGGAAAAGGGATAAACCTGATGAATTAAATGGTGTAATTCTGAATGGCTGGGGCACTTCTAAGACATACTTAGCAAAATCAAAACACAGAACCTCAGGACATCATCTGGTGTATGCCACTCCCACAAGTGGCAAAGCCCAACTCTTTTCAATTAAAAATCCAAATGGAAATAGCTTCATTTTAGAATGGAGTTGTCAAAAATTAGCCGCCTCCTCCTTGCCTTTTTCTTGTCTAGAAGAAAAAAATTCCCTCAAACTCAACACAGAAAGGTTACATCAGCATCACACACATGTGGAAATGCAAGTCCACGTTTAAGTACCATGCTGTATCAGGTCAAAAACAGAGAAATAACTGTGCAAAAATATCCCCAAACACGTGTGAAAACTATACTAAATAGGTTCATTGTGACTGTTGACAGAGAGAAGCAGTTTTCAGTGAGGTGTACACCTGTCCTTCTGCCACAAACTTGCCTTGCTACTGACTCTTGACTTTCACAAGATTGTATCTGGGTTTGGCTTGTTCTGCTCAGGGAAATCACCATTTCTATCCAAACTGCAGTAATGGAATTTAAAGAAAAACTAAGGTGGCGCTTAGGCTCCTAATCCTTACCAACATTCAGGTCTCCTTTGTATTCAGCTGAGTGCCCTTAGTTTCCCCTGACCTCAGTGCTGATTGCAGGCATTCAGCACATCTCAGGAGACACTATTGTGCATTACTATTGCCTCGACTCCATAGCTCTTCAAAAGCCCAGTGCAAAACAAGAAGGCATGGGTGTAGTTTGTCCTGAACAACGTTACAAAGAGGTACAAGATGACTATATCTTAGCCCCAATAAAATTCCACAAAACCCAAATCTGGTCATGTATCTATAGCCACCTCCCATGTAGCAGCACAAGGAAAGGAGAGCGTGCAGCAGAGCAGTGGGACAGAGTATAGAAGAATACCTGACTGCATCCCCCGAAAGAAGGGAGGACAAGTGAGTCTCTCAGCCATATGAAACTCCTGGATTTGTGCAGCTACAGTCTGACCACAGGAAACACAGCCTAACCGTAATAAACACAATATCTAGAATTTCTGACAATTGAGCACAAGACATAGGAGAAAAATCCTTGCATTTAAATTAAGCATGAAAATACAAAAGTACAAATCTATTTTTCCATAATGTGTGGGAGCATAATATCTCTGAATACCCAAGCATCAATTAAAAACCAGACACTTCTAAGTGCATCAACGAGGTAGAAAATATGCCTGGAGTGTCTGTGCACCCCTGAAAAGAACACCCTGTCCACCCTTAGTAAGGCTCATTTATTAATTTAAAGAAATACAATCTTAGAAAACTTGCTCTAGCCTTTGATCTCCAGTCATTAGTACTAAAGGCATCTGGAGTACCACTCAGACTTAATTAGCTTGCTCCTCTTTTATACATGACCTCAGTCACACTCTAATTAATCCATTTATAGTTAAAAATCTATCAGTCAAATCCCATACTTCATTCTTAAGGCAACTTCAGAAATGGATCCACTCCTCCTCCTAATTTGTTGCACTACTAGCAAATTCCACCCCTCCTTTGGACAGTCCCCCTTTCCCACCAAAGAAAAAAAAAACCCAAAACATACACCTCCAAGGAGTAACTGAACTTGGATCACCGGGAAATGGGGCTCCTCAATACACAGAATTAAAAGGAAACATAAGCCTTACTTTGTAATAAATGAGAACTATGAAAAGCTGAACTCCACCTCCTGTATCGCACTGAGCCACTGCTGCACATAATGTGGAGAGCTGTCAAGAGATTTAATTAGGATACCAAATCCAGCGATTTAAGAATTCTCTCTCTTTAGAACATTCTTAGGGATTTGCTCAGAATTAGAGGATGGTTTAAACATTAAAGGGTTTTTTTTCCCTCTTTAATGAGATCAGCTGCATAGTGGAAAATGAGACTTTATTTATCTAAATATCACATGAAGAACTGAATAATTTAATAACCTCTCTCAACTAAATCCAACCCAATATATTTACATGTCTCATTTTCTTTTGCATATAAAATACTTATTCTGTATTTGACTTCCAATGTATAAACAATTCTTAGCTTTACAAACCTTAAAGATAAATAATCAGAATTCTGTATTAAAAATCAACTGCTATCTTTGCCTGGGGTAAAGTCTTTCAGTTTATACTTATATTCAACTCTGAAATCATATGATGGTTATTCACTTAGGCTAGATCTCTCAATGGCTATTTCTAGACATAAAAAAACTTTAACGTTTGTTCAGCCTTGAGCAAAGGAGGCTCAGAGGGGATCTCATCACCACGTACCAGTACTTAAGGGGCAGCTACAAAGAAGATGGAGGCTCCCTTTTTACACGGAGTCACATGGAGAGGACAAGGGGGAATGGACACCAGTTGCTCTTGGGGAGATTCCGATTGGACACGAGAGGGAAATTTTTCACAGTGAGGACAGTCACCATTGGAATAATCTCCCCAGGGAAGTGGTTGACTCGGCCACATGGGACACTTTTAAGATTTGGCTGGACAGGGTGCTGGGCCATCTTGTCTAGACTCTGCTCTTCCCAGAAAGGTTGGACTAGATGGTCCCTGAGGTCCCTTCCAGTCTGGGATTCTGTGATTCTGTGAAAAGTGTTAGGCACCATTCTAAAACTAATTCTTGTCCATTTAAGATCAAAAATAGCACAGGGAATCAGTAACAAATAACACCCAATTGATCATTAGGGACCTAGGAACAACCGACTTATGCATTCAGTTAAATACAGTTTTACAGCAAATGTTAACATTTCAAGGTTTGGAAAATGATCATCAAGTACTGGAAACATTAAAATCTAGCACATCCATTTGATACTGCTTTATCACTGGGGCCAGATTCTGCCACCTTTGCAAACATTTACTGTCTCAATGGAATGATCCATTTAGTTTAGGTTAATTCAGTTCAGTAAAGTCAGTGTAATCAGTTTACACACAGGATTAGGAAAAGGACTGAGTATTGGAAGGAAAAAAAAACAGGAATATTTATTTTCTCCTCTGATACATGAAAAAGAAATGGGTGTGGAAAACCTGGATCTAATCACTCAGAAAGACAGGTTGAACAAAAATAATCAGCCTAATTTCTTAACTAGAAATACTATTTTAAACATTTAAAAATACAAGTATACTTGGATTAGTAAAAAAAAAAAATAATCTCTTGCATCCAGTACAAGTAAAGTAGCTTTAATTAACTAATACTAAATCAATTTTAGAGTGCTGGTTTTCTGCATTTTAACTGAAATCTAATTTGCATCCTAGGCAAGTTTGTTATAAATCATTAATGAACAGTTGGTAAATAAAAATAGTGTTGTTCACTACATTCTAAGTGATTAAAGCCTAAAAGTTGAAAATATGAAAAAGAAATTTGAAGCTATATAATTACTTACATTGGTGTGTAATGTGTTCTCTTGGTGGCAAAACCTGCCAGATTTGGTGTAAATTATGTACTTTGTAAATCATCATGGCCTAAAGTTTACTAAATAATATAAACCCAAGCCTCACTCATAAGAAGTATCAAAAAGTAAAGATGAAAACCAACGACACTCCTCATTTTACAAAGACTAGATGAACTCCTCAGTGCGATGGTGTTAGGGGTGCATCTGCCCACTTTGGTGCATCTCCTCTCCCCATGTAATTCTGTGGCCACGCATGAGCTCTGCAAATGGAAAAGCTTAATCTGTGTGCAACTGCCAGCGTGCACTCTGCTCACCAGTCACTCTTTCTTAGCAGGAAAGCACAGGCTCATATTAATATTTATTAAGGCCCTCTAATGGCGCTTGCCTATTTGTGTGCTTCCACTTCAGTCCATGGTTGCCTCACAAGAGCATGGTATGAAAGAAATCAGCACCTCTTTTGCAATATCTGCTTCTCTGACTGTTGTGGCAAAATGCAAGCTAGACGGCTTCCACCTCAAGGAGTTTTTCCCTTTCAGTTGCAAATAGCACATAGAGTGGGAGAGTGCGGATCACTGCAGTCTCTCACTGCATCCGTCTAAGTCAAAGAGGCTACTTGATCAAGTAAAGCAGAAGAAAAGTGAGTGAGGGAAATTGAGTATGTTGCAAAGACGCACTGCACAGAAAGCAGTAAAGCTCTACTGCACTGTGCGGGCTTAGGAATACATCCACACATGGGTTTCAATCACTGTTTTTCCAGTTGCCACTGACACTTTGGAGTGTTTCTAACTCCTCAGTTCCTGCTGAGCCTTGGCTTTGCACAGGGCTGCGGCAGGTACAAGCTCTCCCTCCCTTCAAAGCAGGGCACTGAAAGAAAACTGTAGAGGCCAACATTCAGTGGTTTTCCTTCATTGGGTGCAAATGGCTTACAACAGAATCAAAGGAGAGAACAGAGAAATGGGGCAATATAGGGGGCAATTAATCTTATTTGATGATGTCTAAAAAAAATTGGATGCATCACTCTCTAACAGTGTCCCTATCTCTTAATTAACAACAAAGAAATTCCCGATTAGCCCAGATGCAGGTGTAAATGCTGTAAACTTCTGAAGTAAGATCCGTCAATCCCACCCACAGCACCTTCAGAGAGCTGAGCTGCTTGAGTACCTTTGCGTTTCCTCTGCCTGGAGTTTTGCCATTCACAACAAGCCAATGTGTTCAGGCCCAATAGTACAACACACTCCGATTTATAGAGAATGTTTTGGGAAACAGCACAGGTTTCTAACTATGGCACAAAGGAAGATTTTCAACAGTTCAGGCAAAAGCCAACGGTGTAACGACCATCCATATATTTGAAACCTCTCCGCTGGCTAACCTAAGCTGCTAAACTTTGGGTGTCTAACATGTGGTAGACACCCAAGTGCACTGTGCGTTGCCTGACAGTGTGGTCACCAGAGCAGCAACAAGCTCTGCTTTCTAGCAGTCTCACATCTAGAGATTTGTCTGCAGGTGAGCAAAGTCAGACTGCACTTGAGATGAGGGTCTGGGCACGTGGGACACGCCAGCCCCTCCTTTGGCAACTTCTGCTTGCATTAGATGGGAGCTTGAGGAGTTAACACTTCCCAAAGACAAGACAATTTCCAAAAACAATACACAGAATGGGAGAAGGAGCACGATCCTATTTATACCATGAGCAAACCGCAGTATCAGAAAGATGAAAAGCTGGGAATGAAACCATCTCAATCCAGCATAGCCAACCATTCAAGTAAAGGACTGTCCTTCCTTTCCAAAATAAAAGACAATAAAAGGAAAATGCTAATAAATGTTCTCCTTAAAAAGAAAGTACTTCTATATAAGAGTGTAAGTACTGAGAACACAGCCTCAGTATTGGCATACAGATCTTTAAAAGATGGATGTTCTCAGGATACAAGTAAGGAGCTGACTACCCAGCACAATCTCAGGATAAACTGCAAACAAGGCCATGTAACCAGCACTTCACCACTGATGCCAGGTTCTCATAGTCTGCTTTTCATTTTCATCAAGCCTACTTCATTACCATGGCCTTGATGCAAATTAAAATAAAGTCATCAGTCTCTAGACAGAAATACAATTTTTGTTAGAAAGGCGATGAACCCAGATCCTGTTCCTGCAAACAATTATGCAGTAAGCTGTCTAATTTTCTACAGATGGCTTAATGAGGCTGCATATGCGTAAAAAGTTACCCATAGGCATATTTGCAGTAGAAAGGCCATGGTTATCTCTTAGCTGCAGGGTCTTCCAGAGACCCAAGTGATTACCATTGTTGAGAGCAACAAAAGCAATGCTATGAATTCATCATTGGAACAAATATTTCATAACTGTGCTTTAATACTTACACCTGGTGCTAATATTCTTAACGATGGAGAACCATTCAGGGGGCAGACTTCCTGCACTGTGTGGTACACCAGCACAGACGCAGCCAACCCATGCCTCTGCGGCGGCTGGAACCGTCAGAGAGAGCTCAGATGCCAGGATGGCATTGGTGGCCAAGCTGCAGAGCTGCAACCGCCCAGAGGTAGCCAAAGCACCTTAAATCCTCTTTGTGAGGCTGAGGCAGGGATGGAGGGAATTAACTGGGACCATGGAGGCCAACAGACATAACAGAGCCAGGGACACCATCACCTGCCCATGCAATGCCACCCCCTTCATGGAGAGACCAAGTTGCAGTCTGCCTCTTCTCAGCTTCAAACACATCTCAAGGCTCTTGGCTGCATGAAGATTTTGGCACTGAGCCAGTAGGGGAGGATGGCCACCCCTGTGGGAGCAGACACCCCAGAATGGTAGGCTGTGTCCAGGCAAGGGCAGCGTCAATGTGATGGGGACACCAGACACATCTTTGTAACAGGAGTCAGAGTGCTGCTCATGGGGGAAGCCCCACCATCCCAGTAATGACCCCAAACGCAGGGCATGACCAGAAATGTGTCAGGTGACAGTCAGACAGTACCCTGACAACCATCACAGTCTTCCAGTGACTACAATGGGATGTTTCCAGGAGCAAGTCTGGCATTAACCATTCCTACATTTCCTCACTGGCTGCTCCCCGCAGGCATCTTTAGGCTTTTTGAGGGCTGAGGCACATTTTATCTGCTGTAGTCCTTCATTCTTTAGGACAGGCCAGCTGTGATAATCTCCACCTCTCTCATATAATTTTTATCCAAATCCTGACTGAAAATTTCTGCTCTTTAACATGAAGGCACATCTCACGAGGCAGGAGAAACTGGAATTTTTATCAATGACAGTCATACATATGTTACTTGCGTCCACCCCAGTGAGACCAGGATGACTGAGTTGTCACAAGTCAGAGACAAGGCAGCCCCAGGCACCCTTGGGTGAGGCTGAGAGGCTGGAAACTCTTTCCTTGCAGTCTGCATGGAGCACAGACCATGCAGCTGCCCAGGAGCTGAGTAAGGAGTACAAGGCCCAGGGACCTTCAAAGAGATTTTGAAAGGAAACAGCTGGTGTTTCAAACGCCCCTGCGTGTTTCAGAAAAGCTGCATGAAACATGTGAAAGGAAAGGAAATATTTGTCTTTGAAAAGAAAACAAAAAGTCGTTAAAATCTTGGAAGATGTGACACCATACAGGAAGGTAGATAGAAGTAGTAGTTCTTAGAAAATATATAACTTAATATTTGTCCCATTTAGGTGCCTAATATTCCTAGGCCCCCACATTAGACCAGGAGCCAGGACGACTCCCTGCTTTGCTCAGACACAGACCAAAGACCCTTACAGGGCTAAGCGGTTGAAGTGGGGACCATGAGCTGGTACATACTTGTACGGGAAAGGATAACAAAACCCACCTAAAATCCCATACTTAAAATCCCATACCTAAAACCCCATACAGCAGAGTGGAGAGGTATGAGAAATGCGGCCGTATTTGTATCTGCAATACAGTTGCACTGCAAATACCTAGAGAAATTGGAACTGGAAGAGACTCATTGGTAAGTCCAGTGTTAACAGTAATACCAATGTAAAACACATACATAAACTGGAAAGTTGTCCTGTTATGTAGATCTCCTGGCTCCAGACCCAGCACTGTTGTCAAAATAATTATCAGTGAGCGAAGCAGAATCTATGGTCTGTTATAGAGATGAGAAAGAACCTTTCAGGGACCATTACCAGACTAAGGTCAGACCTCATTAACCCTAGTTAAGCCAAGGGGGATTACGTGTTGCAAACCAGATCTGAATTTGGCTTTAGATTTACCACTTGTTTACACAAGTGGATCAAACAGAGCCCATTTCTGCTTCCAGACACCCTCACTGACCACTGCATGCTTCCCTGGGAAAATGCTAATAAAATAGCCACACTATTCTGCATTGGCATAGCACATTTCAATCCTAGTCATACTGGTCAAAACCCAGGTCCCATGCTTCTCTTTAGACAACTCCAGTCTCCCTGCCCACCTAAAAGGACAAGCTGGGGGAGTCTGGCCTCCTGGAGCCTGCAGGAGCTGGGGAACAGCCAGTTCTCCTTGATTCCTCCTGAAGCTGGAGTAAATGGTTTGCCCATGGAGTGGCTATTTGTTTGAACCCAGACTACACAAGTTGTATTTGATGAATAAACTAAACGCAAGTTGGAATTCAGTGCTCTCTGCTGTCGAATAAATGGTGCCTGGCATGATTTCAGCTTGGACTGCGTAGCACTTTCCTAAACAATTTCCAAGCAGGGCAGCACAGGCCATGGACCATTCCCCACGAGCAATTTGCATGTACCACCCTGCTTTGGAGACTAAACCAAGGCATCAGCAGAGACCTGGGATGCGGCACATCAGACACCCTCACTGCTAGAGAACTCTCCCAAACACATTCGTCTTGTTGGTCCAGATGTGCTCCCAAGCCAAAGTTCAGTGGCTTTCTCAGTAAGATGGTGAATAATTAGCCTTATGCTGTGGTATTGGAATTACTACTTCTTGCCACCTCATGTGAGCACACACAGAGGAATGCTGGCTTCTGGTGGTGACTCTCCTTCCCCATCATGAGATTACGCACACAAAGCTGTGCGTGTTAGGATGGAGAGAGCAGCTTTGCATAGACCGCATGTCCTTCTGGTAAGCAAACCAAAGTCCTGTCCCCACCACTTCACAAACACAAACCCTACAGCCCTCTGGACCAGCTGGGACAAGGTGAAGGCACAAAGGAGACACAGAGGATGACATTGTTCGGGTACAAACCAGATCTGCACTTAAGCATCCCCCAGTCTCTGTTGCTGGGGACCTTCAGCTCACTGCACGCCTAAGGCATAAAGTGATGTATATCCAACCCTACGTGCTATGCAAACAGCCAGTGACTCGGAAGGTAGCACACAGGCAAGCTGAGACGATCAATCTGCCACATCTGAGCACGTCCAAGTCCGCTGTTGTTGCTGGGGGATTCGTAACAGTTGTGCTTTGGGAAACAAAACAAACTGCTGTGCGCTTCTGTACACACCCACTCAGGCAGCTCACCAAAATCAAACCAGGTGAGCGAGGACTGCTCAGCCTGGAGGATTTAATTAGGCCCTCACCTCCTCTCCGAACCATCTGAAAGGTTTAGGGGTTTATTCTAACTTTTAAATTTATTGCTTTTGTTCCAAAGGAAAATTCACTATCTCAAATGTCAAGAAGTTATGTTCAATTTCCTCCTGGCATTTTGACCTTCTCAACGTGAAGGAAGTAACCCTTAATGAGCCGATGAAGCAGGGCTGCATAGTATATTTACACTGAAGCGCTCCTGTACGCCTGTCAGGACCAGGCTCCATGCTGGGGACCTCTCACCAATCTCAGACCCCCGAGATAACTCCTCATTTCAATGGACAAGTGTAGGACAAATGCTGACAGTTTTCAAAGAATTTGCAAAAACAGTGAATAATCTAATCAAGTCCAGTTTAGACTCCAATATGGAAACATTTCTAATTTAAATTATCTTTTTAATTCACTGTATAAAACCAGTATTTGGGTCCTCAGATTTTCTATTTTTAGTGAAACCACATCTCATGCAGCCGAGCTGTGTTATAGGACGATTCAGTGAAGAAGCATTCTGACATTCCAGGGTGAATTTTGAATGGTTAACAATTTCCAGCTAAAATTTCCAGAATGAAATAAATCACTAAGTTTTATTTTGGGCATTGCTGAAAATGTCACCCAAGCTGAAACGGAGTTCATATTCATTAAATATTACTTTAATTCTGGAAAGAAAGGAAGAGAGGGGGTATTTCACCATATTATTTGCAGAAAGAGAGTTAGTAACAAAAATACAGAAACTGTGAAAAATCTCATCCGTCACATCAATTATGAATACACCCTAAAATGATGAGGACAATTCAGTGCAGTTTAGTCTAAAAGCGCATTTACTTTGCTGCTGGAAGGTTAGAACCAACTAGTACAGCACTCCCTCTGCAGTGGTCTTGTTCAAATCTAGGCTTTGAGAGTTATTATCCGCATGCAATACCTAGCTTCCATGAAATTGTTTCCATCCATCCACAGGCTTTGGAGGGGATAGGTGTCCACATACTAAAGGCCACTATCACAAGCTGCATCTTTGCTGGCAGCCTCAGCTGCAAGGCTGAGGAAGCAAATGTGCATGGAAGGCAAGCGTCCTCCCTCCATTTCCTCCAAACGGGCTCTCAGGGCCACTTCTGTGCTTAAAAACACGGATAACTCTGGAAAATATGCCCATACATCTCGAGGAGGAATGTGAGACTGCAGGCACTGCATGCTGACAACTTTCAGCAAGCCACTTCCAAGCCATTTGGGGATTTCCACAGAGAGAGCACAAGCTTCTCTACCCAGTGCTGTGCTGTCATTTCAACAACTGTTGCCATCTTTTTATGCTCAGCTACACCAGCTATGCAGACTTTCTTGCTGGCACGCATAGGATATGCTATGTGGACATAAGACCTTAATGCTACGGAAAACCCCTTCTTCCTGTTACAGCAGCATTGCTGCAGTACAGAGAAAGAGAGGTGAAACCCAACTCCTACAAGAGATCTGTGGCATCGATTTGTGTTGGTTTTCACCTATTGCAAGAGATCAATGAGGCGTACGAGCAAAAGAAAGATGGCCCTCACTGGCATGAAGTTTTACAAGCTTCCTCCCGCTGCTTCAGCCAGCTTGCACATTTCATAGCATTATGAAGTTTAAATGCCATGGGATAGATCCGTCTGGCAATAAATTCAGCCAAAGGCAATCTCTTAAAAAGCCATCATTATGTAAGGGTGTGCTTGCTCATTATAATGAAGGACGGAAAATACAGTATGCATCACATAGTGTAATTCAAAATTGATTTCCTATCATGACACACTTTACAGAGGCTATTCTGCACAGTGCCTTTGCCATGGTCTAAACTGGGACTGTTTTCCCACTTTTCTTCCCTTTCATCTTCTCCTGTTTGCCCAGTGCAGGAGACTATTTCAAGGCAATGCCTTCATCTTTGCTGCACATCAAAAGCAAAGCAAGGGAGGAGTGCTGCTCCTACCCTGGCAGCTCTCCATCACATTTTAAAACTCTTCCTTGAACCAAAAAAGCACATCACTCATTTTATTTTGCCACTCGTCAAAGAAGAGCTGGTTGCTAACAGCAAAAAGAGCTACTTGTGAAACATGCCAGCTCCTGGTCTCATCCTGCCAGGAGCTCCTTCATGTCAGTTCCCACCAACGCTCTGCTTCCTACAAGAATCTGGACCGTGCAGGATTGGCCTTCTCCTAGAAACTCAGATGGTGCTAGAGTTACATTACTACTTTGAAGACAGTATAGAAACCCTGTCACAACACTCAATTTTTCAGCTGAGCTCTTCTTTCTGTTTACTTAGATTTTACCTCTTCAGCCACTTCAAATTTGTAATCTTTTGTGCTGATGCTGCTAGATAGGTCTTGTATCCCAAAAATCAGTTTACCACCAGCACTGCCTGGCAACCTTGTCTGGAAACTCAACAGAGATGTCAAGGGCTACGGTGTAAACTGCACTTCCCACCTTTGATCTTCTGTTGGATGGTGCCCTTGACATAACTGGTACTGTACCTGTACCCCTTCACAGGCTCGTCAAGCTGGTGTTACATGCACATTCAGCCGTGTTCACACCTACATAAGAAGTTAACTTCAGCCAGTGTCATAAATGAAAAAACTCAGAAGACTGCAGTCCCTATGGAAACAAAATGCAATGAGCTGCCCATGAAGACCCACTTCAGTAAGGTGACCTGCCATAATACCATGCTACAACCTGCTGCATAAAGCAAACAGATGATGGGGCAGAGGGGCCTTGAGTGGCTCAAAGCCTTCTTTGTTCACCCCAGATCCCACCACCCTGGGGCTGGAAAGGCCATGAGCATAACTCAATGGTGGTTTCTCAATGTTACAGCCTTTCCTCTAGCTTTGGTTTCACTGCAATATGTCACGTACACAGTCACACTCTCCTTACCAAATCCATGTCCCTTGTATGCCCTTGCTTCCTATCCACAACACTTCACTCCCTTCCTGCGGGACCCTGGGGAGGCAGCTGGGTTCCCAGCTAGGGAAAGAGCTGCCCCAGAGGGCTCAGGCACTGCCCTGCTCCTTGCACCAGGAACAGGGCTGCCAAGGCAGGAGTAAGGAGCTCATACAGACACTTTTTTTGTGGTTCACATGCTATAAAGAGGCTGCAATTCCCCATCTTCAAAACTTGCAGAAATCATTAAGAGATTATTAAATGCCTGGGGTCCAATGAAAATTGGACTTTCTATTATTTCTATTTTTAGAAATAGTAACTGAACTATTATTATTTCTATTCTGTAAGATAGCTCACAAATCCAGTGTTCAGACTGAAGCAGCTCAGGAAAACAAAGCAGCCTGACAGCCATACAAAGCCCGACAGGGTTCAGCTCTTGAAATCCCTACGCTTGAGATACAGCACCATACTTGGTCCCTTTTGTCTTCCCAAAATAGCAGCTAGCAGAGCTGGAGAAGAATCAATTCCCAAGTAAATCTCATGCAAATTGGAACCACACAAAGGAGGCTATTAAACTGCAATGGACATCAGCAGCACCACTGTTGGACCTGCATGACATATTTCAAAAGAGACTGACCGTGCTTTGTTATTTCAATCACTGAAATACTGGACACTCGCGACCCATTCCATTGTACAGTTTTATTCATGATTAATTCATGCACATAATCTTTACTAAGTGACATTAAAAGTACTAATGGAGTTTCACCATCAATATGAAACAACAAATTAGGTTTTGTCTGTAGTTTCAATTTGTCCAATAACAATATCTAAACATATTTGAAATTAAACAGCACAGATGTTCATCACATAGAAGGTCTGCAGTACCTCTGCATGAGTAATGCTACATGAAATAATTAAAATTTCACATTTATGTAACACTTTCCATCTCCAAGGGATCTCAGAACCTATTAACAAGTACAGCAGAACAGACATATTTTGTAATATTTTGCCTTCCTCCAACAATTTCCTTCCGCAGATTTCTAATTATTTCACAAACACTAATCAAGCCTTCAACACCCTGCAAAGCTGCTGCACAGCAAAGGGGATCAGCCCCACTGAGGGCACACAGCCCTGAGGATGGAGTGAATCACAGGCTGACTTGGTACCAACCGCATCAATTCAGCAAAGAATTCTATTTAATAAAATACTTAATCATATGTTTAAATGTGCTTTAATGGATGTAACCATGGCCTCAAGCTTCTTGCTGAATGTGAGTGCGTGGTGGGCAAGGACCTAGGAAAGTGTGGTGCAGAGGAGAGTGTGGTCACTACTGGCCCATGAGGGCAGCTCCTCCCTGACACCTGTTTCTCATAATTACCTCAGGTTTTACCCCCAGATCCATCACTGTTTCTTGTTTCATAAATCCCCACATCTTTAACAGGTCTTGCAACTCAACTTTCTTTCCCTGTATACATTCCAGTTTTCCAACTGACAAGTTTTCCAGCTGACATTTTCTAGAAGCAACTACATTTTAAATCAAGGACAGTTCTCCAAAATTTTCTGTCCCAAATTTCTCACTTGAATAGCACCCCATGTAATGGAGAGGGACCGCTGGGTAAAGCAAGGGCAGAACCTCCCACCCAAGTGCTCTCTAAGGAAAGCAACAGGTTGTTCCCAGCCTGAGTTTTTGCTGCCTTGAGCTAAGTTTAGGGAGTGCAGCAATCTGTGTACACAGCTTTGGCAGCTTACTGTGGCAACCTCTCTTTTAGGCATGGGGAAGAACTGACTAAATGCAATTCACTTCAATGTTTAAAAGAATGTGATTTGGGGATCATGGAAAAAACACGTATACACAGAAAAATATTTTCACATAAACTGTTCATTACAACACCAAAACATTTCCAAGCTCTGTTCAGAAGCCTGAAAAATCGTATTGATTTGTGGACAACATAGACACCATTGACTTTTTCTTTCTGAGGCATTAACGTAACACTGGACTTTTTCAGCATCATGTTGGAGAGGACACAAAGGGTTCTGCCTAAGGCTTTAGCTGGAACACACTTTTTTCATTTCTTCTGTAAGGATCATATTAACAGGTCTAGGAGATTGCAGCAGACTGAAAATTATGATCCTTGTCTTTTAAGAAAACGAGACCAGGGGATGGGAAGAAATGCCCAGTAAAGTCCATAAATGCCCATCAAGCACTAAGCCAAGGACCATAAAACCTTCCGCCTTCTCTCTAAGCTCTGTACTGACAGCAAACCATGATATGAAGTATGAGTATTTCAATCTAAGGTTTTCTTTGTTTTTTACTTTTTCTTAACAAAAGATGGAAGCCTGTGGTTAATTCTTCTTATCCTTCATCCGCACCCAGATTTAACTGAATTCAGAAGAGAAGCAATGATATGCTGTATTTTTACTGCCTATTATTAGGTGCTGGTTTCCAGTTTTGTTTAAATGCCAGTTACCAGGATTCAATTTACCCCCTCCAAGGGGGATGTCTGGTATCATTCTGAGAATAATAACTGCAATATATTATGTTAATTGAGCACTAATAAGCTTCACTAATAAGCTTGGTGCTTTTGCTTCCAAACAGGAATGAAAATGTCATTTTTTAAATAGAGTGCATTAAGCACCTGTGTATACCTGCACCAGCTTGTTTCTGAATCCAAGGATATGAGGCAGCATCACAGATTTGCTGGGGATTACAGAGACCAAAAGGAAAACCCAAAAGACCTAACTTCTATTAACACACTCTTCTTTAAAGCCCAAGCCCTGTTTGCAAAACTAGGAAATCCCACATGAAGAGTGCATTTCATCAAGATGGCCTCCCCTGTCAGCAGCCTTCAATGAACTTTAAGTAATGAACTTTAAGGCTGTTGTCCCACATATCATCAGTCCTAAAGATGAGGAGTCTCCAGCAGTGAACCTCTCTTCTGTTTAACTCTCAATAGAACCATATTTCATGCAATTAATGTCAGATGCTGCTTGTGCATTTTGATAATTTCATTTATTTACAGCACAAAAAATGATCATGAGCACAAATCTAAGGCATCTTTTGCACTCACTCAAAATTTGGCAGTAAGCCTGCATGGTTATTCAGGCTTGAGAAGACTGTCAGGGATAAAACAGGATTATACTAGTTAACCTAATTAATATTTTGTCATTAAACAGACTAGGGACAATGACCTTTGATGAGCAAGAAGAATTCCCTCCTGTGTCCAAAAGAGATTAATATATGCAATTACATGCATTTGTATCAGTATAGTTCTTGAATGTAAAATGTCATTTTGGCAAGACAAAAATATAAAAGTTTTAATGCTGTTTCAATTTGAACCTTTGCAACAGAATCAAAACAAAAATGAAACCAAAACCCCACGATCTTGAATACTTGCACTGTTTTAATTAAAGCAATGATACTCGGAGGGGCTACCTTACTCCTTCTACCACTGACTGTACTTTTCAGTACCAAGCAGATGACCCGGGGGAGGCACGGTCCCATCTGCACACGGGAATCCCAGCTGCAGGGCCATCAGAGGCACAGCTGCTGGAGGTCTGGGGGGTTGATAGACCCAAGCCTTCCACCATGTCTCCCTGGGTACCCATCCTGCTGCCTCACCAGCTGGTGAGGATGAACAGAGCTGTGCCACACCACCAACCTACTTCAGTTCAGAATTTTCCATCTACAGTAATCTTTTATTGGTGCAAGGCCAGCTTCCAGCAGCTTACAGACACTCCTCTGCAACTGCTCATCCATGCATGACTCACCCTGCTTGTCCACAGTGAAAATACAGTTTTCCAGGTGTTTTCTTACACCACTTGAGAAAGCTTCCAAGAAGTTTCCTGTCCTAATAGCAGATATTAAGTAAACTAGACAACAGTTTTCTTGTTCATTTCTTGAACCATTTAAAAGTAATAAAAAAAATATGTTGTCCAGTACTTCACAATCCTCAGAAACCTTTCTGGGGCAAGAGATCTTTCAAACAGGTCCTTTCATGGTTCACCAACCCCCTTGCCTATTCGCGCCAAATGATGAAAGGGGGTTTCCTGTCCAGACCTGGCAGGCATTATTTAAGAAGATAAAGGTAAAAAATCTCACTAAGCCAGTAACACAACTTTTAGACAAGTGGAAGCATTACATCTTTCCCCATGGACACCCTAGGCCAAAACCTTCGCTGATACAAACTAGCCCACCTAGTTTGGGCTAGTTAATTTAAAGCTCTTAATTTAAGAGCTCTTATCACAGTGTTACTATCAAAAAAGGTCTCATTTTTTCCTTTGTTTTTCTTCCTCTTATCTTTTTAGATATCAGCATATTATTTTAAAGAAAATATTTTATGATAGTGGAACACCAAGGCTCTGGCAGAAGCCACAGACCCAGAGGTTTCAGACACATGATAAAACCAAGTCTCTCCCCAAGTGTCCCAGACAAATGGCCACCATCCCGTGTGAACTTGCATATTGATACACCACAGGTCCCAAACCACACACACCCAAGCCCTTGCAGGTTTCTCTGGATCCTTCCCTAGTGGCCTAATCTTTCCCTCACACAAGTTTCACAAAACTCAGCTGTACTGACTTGTTTTGAAGCTATTTGAGACGTACATTAGGAGGAAAGTCTAAAGGACCATACCTGACATGTTCATGTACCACACCCTTTACAAAACACCATCAGCTCTGGGGGCAAGATGCCCAGTAGAAGGGTTGGATGCTTTACAATGATGTTTCTAACATTTGTTAAATGCTACAAGGACTTTTGTTAGTGGTCTTTTTCAGCTGCCTGATGACTTAACACAATTTTATATGACACTAATAAAAACTGGCCAGTCCTTGATGCAAATTTAACACATTTGCTCCCAATGACAGGTGTGCTGCCAGCTCATACCTAGCATCTAACAATTAGGCCAAAATCTCCTTCCTCCATCATGGATATAAATATTAAAGGCGGCCTACCAGCAGTGAGATCTAAGACACCACGTTTTCTCCTCCACTCTTACAGGGCCTACTGCCATTCACTTGGAGATCAGAAATTTCAACAGTTGAGTTTTATGCATCTAACACTCCTGTGTGGGATTTCCAGGACAGAAAACTACCAGGAGGTGTTTTGGACACACCAGATTTGCCACTCACATACAGCACAGATGGACAGCAGAGGCCGAGCAGACCCTACACTCCCTGGAAGTGTCAGATCCGGACACATCTGAAGCATTGTAGCTCTAGTCTTGCTTCAGCAATAGTTTTATCTTGCGTCAAGTCAGAGTGGCAGGTAGGACACTGATGAACCCACAAGCATCAAAGCACATTCATTAACTTCACACTGAAGTTTAGAACATGCTTAAAAGATTTGTTAAACTAAGCCTGTAATGATCAGCCCAGTCTAAACAGGGAAACTGCACACCTTATGCGAGGGGGAAGCTGGTGTTAACTGGGAAGAAAAATGTATGAGAAGTCTCCTCAAAATCTTCCCTTTCTCCAGGAAAGCAATGCTCATGCAACGTTCGAGTAAAGCCAGGATATTTTCTGCTGAGCTGGGACTGTATGGCAGCATCTCATTTGCAGGAATACGTACTCCATCTCTAATGCATAAATATAACTGCTTGTTCATTGTCAAAGGTATAGTGGGCACTGGGAATCATGCATCTTCTTTTACACAACGTGCCCAATCGTTAACACTTCTTATCTTGTAGCCAGATATTAAAGATACAAGCTGCCATGAAAATAACCTAATTTATTATATACCACACTCATTGAGAAATCACCATTGATTTTTAAAAACCGCAGAGGGAAGTAATCAGATTTAGTAGGTAGCAAAGCTTCTAACTGATGGTGTAGAGTCCTTTTTTTCAACACTCCCTGTACAGAAAGTTGCAGAAAAATGAAATTAAAAAAACCTGTTCCTCCTCACCAGGCACAAAAATAAATAAACCAGAATCAACATTTTGCCAAATGCATGAAATTATATACGTGCTTGCTGGCATGTGCTGTGAGGGTGTCACTCAGGAGAGCATTTAAACTCATATGCTTGTATTTAATAAGTTATATAAGACTAAGGAGTAGGTTTAACATCAAGCATGTGTGCCTGTGTTTTGCTGCACAGGGGAGGTGTGGTAAACCAAAGTCTCAGGAGCTGAAGCACCCCGGGGGGAAGCGAGGAAAGCCGAGTGTGCCTTGCCCCTGCCAGAGCTGCTCGGCATTTTTCATGGCTGATCCCCCATGTTTCATAGGAAACATGCACATTATTGCACTTCAGCTGTGCTTGCCAAAAACAGTCTAGTGCAGCCATGTGGTGGTTCCCCCTCTACGAGAAGAACAGCTGATACCTCCTTGTCTCACAGTATATCTTATCCCTTTAAATGAAGTTGACTAAAATACATAAATTCTCCTCTTTTTTCATGCCTATGGACAGGTTAGCAGATGTTTTCAACACCCAACCTGAAACCAGAAATGGTGAGCCAAACTTGGACCTCTGGATGTTTGTGTGAGGCTGGATGCGAGAGGAGCTGCCTCTGCCCGTGCCTGCCCTGCTGCCCCAACGCAGGCAACTGTGCCACTTGACTACAGTCAGGAGAAGGAGGAGGAGGATGCCTGAACCTCAAGGGGGTGATGTGCCACAAAGGACAACCCCCCAGCTCCCCTGCGCCCATTCCTGACTTCTGGGCTGTCTCCTTGGATGTCTGTGATTAGATAGGGAGAGCAAGAAAAAACAGGTACCTCAGTTTCAGCATTGAAACTGAAAAATTATTTATTTCTTTAAAAGGATGATCCATGTAAGTAAGAAGACTAAATGCCTGAGTGATCATTTCAGTCTTCTGTCTAGACAGCTTCTACTGCATGGTCCCAGCATAAAGGAAAAACTGCACACCGGACAGATCCCTCCAGGTGAACTTCCTTTTCCAGGTGATGCTTTTTACTCAGGTGTACAGAATTATTATTCACAGACCAGTTGCACCTGGAGGCCCAGATAGAAATCAGAAGCCAGCATGCACATTACTGTGCAAACACACAGTAAAAGCCTGACAAAGAGCTTGCAAAATACACAGAGCTAGAGAAAGGCACAACTGGAGGGAGCCCATAGCAGTAATGCCAAATGCTTGCCACTCAGAGACGGTGGGGGCACAGGAGGACCAAGGCATCTGCCTCCTGCCTCCAGATGGAAACATCCCCCTCACTCCTCTTGATATTTTCATCTGTTATTTTTCCAAGTGAATTTTGTCCTATTAAAAGTTGTTTGATCCAGACACCTACAGAACCAAGCCCCCGAATGGGCACCAGAGAGACGGTCCTTGCCACCCCCAGCAGGGGACCAGCAGGACCATCTTTGCAGCTATTATTTACAGATGGTGATGAAGTGGGGGGATGTTTTCTGCTCATTAAGAGGCAGAGGGAGTGGGACCACTGCTGTACTCCTTCCACGCACACACGGTACAGGGCAGCTACTGAATGAGACAATGCTCCCTCATTAGGGAGATGGGCGACAAACACGCCTGTCATCCTCCTCTTACTATTTCCAAATGAACTCAATTAAGTTAATTAATTTTTTCAGTACAACAAAAAATTGAAAGGAAGAGGCTGGAAAACTAAATGAGAATAAAAATAAAACATCGCTCCTCCTTCTCCAACCCAGATCGCAAGACTGTTTGCTTTCAAATTAAAATAATTTTCAAAACATTAACTTACTTGAAGAAAATCAGTACGTGTTTTTCTCTGTGGCTGCTTAATTTGAAAAGTCACACCCACTCTTCTCCCTGCAACCAAGTATTATTAATACAAAGCAACATATTTTCCTAAAAGGGGAATTGCTATCACAATCTCAATCAGTTGTGGATACTTTAAAAAATACAATGAGTTTACATTTAATCACTATAAAAGTTTAAAGGAAGTGTTATGTTACCTGCTTTGCATATATGAGGATACAAGCATATAGTTTTCATTGCAACTAAAGCTTTTTTTGATGGAATTACCTAATTTACGTGTAAAGACACAATTTTATAATTGACTATTTCTGGTTTGTTCCCTGATGGAATCTACAAAATCAAATAGGATGATAATTCAGTAACAGTTTTGTGCATGTGCCTATATATTTTGCCTACCATACAGTTTTCTAGAGAGTGGAAAAAGAAGAAAAGCTTTCCATTTTTTTGCAATCTGCCATAGACTGGAGTTAGAAAAGAAAAAGGCAGACAAACAGTAATAATGCTAACATATGATAAACCTTTAAATGTGATTCATTTAACTTATTTCCATTTCATTGCTGCTTTATTTTTTTTATGTTGATGATTTGATGACTGCACCCAGCAAAACCAAACGCAACCTTTTTTTTACCTTTTGAAGAAGTGACAGTGTGAGTGAACTTCAGTGCATGAAAAATATGTTCTTTAGGAAAAATTATTATCATCTTTTACTGATGCATTAAAAAGAATCATGACAACAGGAGAGGATGCCTTCTGTTTGTAAATTGGTTTTAGTTCTCTTACTAACAAAATCATGGATGCATCAGGGGCAATGGGCTCAAGTTGGAACACAGGAAGTTTCAGCTAAACATGAGAAAAAACTTCTTTCCTGTGCAGGTGCCAGAGCAGTGGCACAGGCTGCCCTGGGAGGTTGTGGGGTCCCTTCCCTGGAGACATTCAAAGCATGCCTGGACGCGTTCCTGTGCCCCCTGCTCTGGGTGTGCCTGCTCAAGCAGGGGGGTTGGACAAGGTGGTCTCCAGAGGTCCCTTCCAACCCCTACCATTCTGTGATTCTGTGATCTGGAACTTCTCCATGAAGTTCAACCAAATGCAGACAAACCCAAGAAGTTTTAGCCAAGAAGCACATGCATTACATGCACAGCAACAACACAAGACCCTTTTCCAGATGAGGGTTTCATTGTGCCATGCCCTGTATGAGACCCAGGCTGAAAAGATATTCAGTGCTTCAAGAAACCTTTCAAGCTGGTCAGAAGTTGCATTTCTCTTAATGCAGAAATTGAGTCACCTCAACTAGACATAAGGTCTCACTTCCACCTCCTATCAATGCAACCACTAGAAAAATATCATCATCTCTACTCTGTTGTGCATGTTCAAAGTCAACACCCTCATCATCTCATACTAATTTCACCCTGTGCTTTGCTCCCTCTAATGTCAAACCACCTAGGAACCTAATGTTCTTGTTGAGACATAGCTACCTGGAACTGTCCCCATTTGGCTGCAACACAGTCAGAGGCAATAAGAGTGAAGACATTTCACCTTTTTGTCCAAGGTGTCTCATAACAGTCACTGAATGAGATCTTGTAAGACTCCTACAGTGCAGTTAAACATCCTTATTGCATCATTTCAGATTTAGAAAAAGGTATGTAAAAAACTCCCACGGTTTAGAAGTGGCTTCTATTTTGATGCTTAGAGGCTCTGTATTGCCTCTGGAGACTCCAGTGAATTTATACAGATCACCTAAATTGCCGATTGAAATACCTAGATCAAATGCCTAAAACTGGGATGCGAGTATTCCCTGTTGGAGATTGAGTTTCAAAGGTACTGCCCAGCATTGTAGAAGTTTAACCAGGTGACACTGTCAAATAAATCAGGAAAAGCAGACAGTGTTTACATGGGCACATCTAAACCATGGTGTCTGGGAAATTTTCCCAGCTCCTACTCTGCATGTATACTCTGGCCACATCCCAACTTAATGTCAGGGCAAGTGCTAAGTCCCACTGTCTCCTCTCCAGGTCCTGTTTTCAACTGAAGGAAAACCCTGGTAACTCAGGAAACCCAAGTTATGCACTAACACATTGAACAACCAGGACTGCAGCACAGCCCTGTGTGCTTTGGCACCAATTAAGTAATTTGGGAGTCCAGACTCATAGGAAGTTGAAAAAACTCAGCACCCAGGAAACTTACAAAGGTCTTTGATGACCCAGCCACCTCTGCTCTGTTATTTTGCAACCTTATCCTGTAGAATGCACGCTGTTACTATTTTTTAGTTATTTGTATCTGTCACCCTTGTGACTTTTGGGGTCTAGTGAAGGCTGCAGCTTCTCTTTACACACAGAAGCTCCCAAGCAAATTCAGCAAGTGACCCTGCCCTGTGCCAGGAACAGTCCAGTGGCTGAGGCCGGCTCTGGTTCTCACACACTTTTGTTTCTAATGTCGACAGGGGGATGAGACTGGTGCCAAAGTGCCTGACTCTGGAGGAAATGGCCCATAACAAGCCCCTAACGTTGCCCATTACAAGGTCAGACATTTGTCTCACCCTTCAATACCTTCCTGGCAATTGATGCCCTCATCCATAGCATGTCTGGTAATAAGCAAAGCATCCTGCTAGCAGCTCTTTCGTGCTGCCTACCTACAGCCTGATACTCATTCACAAAAGCTTTCCTGTACATAAGCTTAATGAATAAAGCAATGAATAAATAAAATGAATGAATTAATGAATAAATCAATACAAACAAAATTAGACACTGTACAACTTTTTTCCTTCACTAAATAGACTCTGAATCTTAGATTTTTGTCTGAGCTGAATTTTCTGAGTCCAGAATAACTGAAGACAATATGGATATTTACAATTTGCCACAACACTTCTAACATAATTATGAAATGTGGGTAATTTCCTCAACTCAGTTTATAGCCTGGCAAAAAATCTCACTGGTGAAAACCAATGTGATGCTGTAGTGCTGCAGACCATCAGAGGAACATGGGTCAGCCTTTGAAAACAGTATTTCGGTGTCAGACCTCACTTTATACCAACCTGGTGAAGTATATATCAAGAATTCAGAGTATCTGTTAAGAAAGAGATGAAGCCAAACAGCTACATGCACTTGATTTCTATCATGGTCCTCATTAGGCTTTCATGCCACCAATAAAAATAGGAAAGAAGCTGAACACCAGGCTTTTGTTGGAGGTTCTGGATTTCTTTGATCTACCTGTTGCAGATAAGTACAGTATGTTCCCAGTTGTTCATGTTTTAATGTACTGTCTCCCATGCTGTATTTCACCACAAACACATTCCCCACAAAGGAGAAATGGTGAAAAGATGAGGTGAGATAGAGAAACTCAAGAACATCAGGTTCTCAAATACCTGGAAGAGTACCACCACAACAGTGTGTGACCAGGGAGTGCTTTTTCTCATATTCCTCTGTAAGCACCCAGGATGTAATCAAAATCTGGGATCAATGCTAATAAATAATTTCATATTTTTTCACCCAAAAGATTCCTACTCCAGAGTTTTCAGCCTGCTTCACCCTGCAATATACATCTACGTTACAATCACCAGGGGACTGTGAGAATTTCAATTTTGTATCTCACGCAAAATCATGAACATGTACAGAATCCTGCACTGAGGACACACCTGGGGGATGCCTTGCAGTCAGAGGGACCAAGGGCTCAGCTCCCCTCTGTCCTCCCACTGCGTTGCTGCCCCCCCATAGACCCTTTGGCAAGCTCTTTCACCCCTGCATGTCTCTCTTTGCCCTTAAAGCTTTTGTTAGCTCCTCCATTTAGTCTCGAAGTTTTTCAAGACAGGAACCACTTAATGCCAGAATGGTGCTCCAAAATACCAAACACAACCAAGAGATGTTTGCCAGTTATGATACACGGTTTTCTGTATTTTAAAGCTTTTTCTTGCTAGGATTTAGACACCAGTTACAAATTACATGCTGAACAGGTCTGAAAAAACTTAGCAGAAAATCTGCTACTGCAGTGGGAGATTACCGCATCACCAGCATTATCCCCAGCACACACCTGCAAGCCAGAAGGGCAACGGAGGAGGCAGAGGCAAGAGCTGCATTTTGTGGAGAGCACAGGAGTTATAATCTTACTGATTTATGGGACGCTAACTGCCTTGCGAGGCAGTAATGATTTCCCACAGAGGTCATCACAGACACTGTTTATCAGTCTGCTTTGAGCAAATCCCATTAATAAGTAGATGGCTGCAATGTTTATTAAGTAAACCATGAGCCATGTGACAGAGCTGTAACATTACAATTTTGGTTCCACTGGATGGCCTATGAATAAGGGCAACTCAGTGAAGCAGGTATTCCTGAGAGAGGAATATTAATTAAATAAAATAGAGAGGCATACACAGATAGGTTAGCACAGTCCGTGTGCTCCGCACTGCTGGAATTACTTATAACGTGACAACGCTTCATACTTACCTTTCCATACATTGATCTCTGAGCCTATATTTTACCTCCTTATCTTTTCTTCATCCATCTAGCACATAAGAAAGATTTATAGCATGTTACACAGGGTAAACCTGTGAAAAAGCAGTTACCATGGCAACCCAGTCTTCTGTATAAACTTGAAGTACTGAAGCCGAGGAAGGCCAGAACTCCACACCAACTTCAAAGTTGCTCTTTGTTCCTATTATGATGTTTTAAAGCAATCGAACTATTTTAGTGCCATCAAGCAAACATATAAAATATGTCTTTTAAAACCCTTTAGGGAAACACAGCCCTCATGGTCAGTCATTGAAAAGCATCTGAGGCTCATGTTGTCATGGTTTAACCCCAGCTGGCAACTAAACCCCTCACAGCTGCTCGCTCACTCCACCCACACTGGGATAGGGGAGAGAGAATTAGAAGAGTAAAAGTGAGAAAACTCATGGGCTGAGATAAAGGCAGTTTAATAAGTAAAGCAAACACATTCAAGCAAAGCAAAACAAGGAATTCATTCACTCCTTCCCATGGGCAGGCAGGTGTTCAGCCACCTCCAGGAAAGCAGGGCTCCATCACAAGTAACAGTTACTTGGGAAGACAAACACCATCACTCCAAATGTCCCCCACTTCCTCCTTCTTTCCCCAGCTCTATATGCTCAACATGACTCCATATGGTGTGGGACATCCCTTTGGTTAGTTGGGGTCAGCTGTCCCAGCCGTGTCCCCTCCCAACCTCTTGAGCACCCCCAGCACTCGCTGGTGGGGTGGGGTGAGAGGCAGAAAAGGCCTTGACTCTATGTACACACTGCTCAGCAGTAACAAAAACATCCTCTCATTATCAATACTGTTTTCAGCACAAATCCAAACCACAGCAGTATACTAGCTACTATGAAGAAAATTAACTCTATCCCAGCCAAAACCAGCACACCACTACAGATGTAGTTTGCCACACATTGAACATGTCATCACAAAAGAAGTATCTCAAGAGATGCCCCGACCACGCAGACCTGTGAAGAAGCACATGAAAGTGCAATCGATCACTGCATGCCGCCACAGGAATTCAGTATTACAGGTCAATTTTGCAATATTAAGATACTCCACAGTCAGATTCCTACATGTTCCTCTGCTGGATCACAAACCTTGACCCACAAAGATGAATCATAGTTGTATTTTCTAAAGATATAAAAACAGAGGCTTCATTTCATTGAACTAGCACTATGCCTTTGCCCTGCCTTTTTTCACAGACTACTTCATATGTTCACGGTACATAGGCTCCACTGCCCTTAAGTTTATTATTTCCCAGCAAACTGCATCTTAATTCAGGGCACCCTCCCATTTGCACTGACATCAGGCAGCTTCACTGCAAAAGTCACCAGCAGGTACCTTGGGGTCAGGCTGCTTGACTCAAACCCTCAAGTCCCTTCATGCTTCTACAACTAGCCATGGGCTACACACAGGGAAAAGGCGAGCAGAAGTGGGATCTTGTTTGTACTGTGGAGCAGAGGCTCTCTGTTCTCTGTAACCAAAACATTTCTGCCTTGAGTGTGTGGAATCTGTGGCCCACAGACCGCACAGAGCCCAACAGGTTCCACACAACGAAACAGATGTGCATCAAGGGGGGCCTAAATATCTGCTTTGACCATTTGTCCAGACCTTTTGATAAGAAGTATTTCTTGAGACCAAAATAAAAAATACACCAAAGAAAACAAAAACAGGAGGAAAAAAGAGTATATTTCCAGGGAAAAACAGATAAATGGTAGACCTACAAATAGTAGGTCTATTTTCTCTCTCTCTTTTTTTCATATGGGAAACACTGGCACAAATAGTTTTGTCTACAGGATACATCACTCACCTCAGAGTGTGGAAACCCAAATTTATAATTTATTATTTTGACTGGGGAGCTTACCAGCTGAGTGCCCTTCAATAACATGACCCTAGCACCTCCATTTCGCCATGAAGCATCACCACACAGCAGCATGTGCCAGCTCATTGGAGCAGAATGACTAGGACAGGCTTAGGCAACCATCTTGACTGCTTCATATCCCAGTGTTGCTTTTCCTTTTCCCTGTTGTGGTATATTTTCCACACAGCCAAAGCCCTTGCCAACGGCTATCGATGCCCAGCTCCCACATCCTCGCATCCCTGTGGTGGGATGCCAGACCAGCTCCTGCACATGCTGCACTTGTCCTGAACTCCCTTCCAAGGGAGTTCACTAAGTCTTTTTTTATTATTAGTAAGGACTGAATTTCCTGTGGTGCTGGCAGCATGGAAACACAACCTTTGTTTCATAATATTGAAAACATATTTTCCAATCAGAATTGGGTAGAAAGAGAGGGAGAGAGGTAGTGGGATGCATGTGTATCCCAAGACAGCTGAGCCTCAGAAAGTCACAGATAAAAATAGGGGCATTGCCAGGAAAACAGTGGGGTTTTTTGGGGCTGCTATATAAATGGGTTGGATACAGCAAACACTTGGTTTGCTATGTTAACTTTGAGGTGACTGTCTGCTTCTTTACCTGTTGAAGTGCTCCTGCTGTGATGTCCTACAGCATTTTGTGTACAGATGGGAACCAAAGATCGGGCACTTTCTTTTCTATTTAGCGAGGGAGACTAATACTGTTCCCATTGAACCCAGCGGTAACGCGGTGTTATTAAGTGGAGGCCCACTGCTGATCTCACTAAGACCAGTATCAGAGCAGAGTCATTCCTTTTTATTGCGGAACTCCATTTTAATTTTATGTAGGGAGGCAGCATGATCTCATAGGCAAGGCATAAGGAGATCTGGGTTGTGTTCCCTACCATGCCATGTGACATAAGCAAAACTTGCAAGTGCTCTGTGCGTTGCTTTTTTTTTTTTTTTTTTTTTTAAATCATCTGCCGCATGCTGGAAATGATCATTATTTACTGCCACAGAGTGCTCCTAGATCCATGAATGATAAATCCTAAAGAAATGCTAAGTGTTACCAATGAAGTGTGCGATTTTTATATGATTAGAATGATATAAATCAGGACTAACTCCAGTGTCACCGATGTACTGCAAAAATCAAGCCTCGAGGTAATCTGAATTAGTAGTAAAGTTCCTGGGAAGAACGTATGACCCAGTGATAGCACAGTTTAGTACTCAGCACATGAATGATGTAATGGTGTAATAGGCTTTGACACAGAAGACAAAGTGCCATAGAACAAAAAAAAGTGAGTTCATCTTATTTTGTTCATCTTGTGTCAATTTTCCTTTCCTTTTACGACTGCATTCTCTTGCAGACATATTCTACCTCATTTGGTTCTGGCTAAGCTTTGTCTTGGTCTTATGGCCTCCTCCTCCCTTCCTCCCCTTTCTAAATTCATGCTGTGCGTAAAATTGTCTCACTTATTTAGAGTAAGATTTACTCTTTCTGGCCGGGTACTCTGCTCCATTGTAGGCCACCGGTCCTAAAGCAGGGAGATTTAGCATGTGTTTCATAAAATATTTCAATTCTTAGTTCATGTTTTTATTCTTTTCCATTTCTTTTATTTTTCCTTTTTATGGAGTTTCATCGACACCACAGCATTGGTACCCTGGGCTCTAAAAACAGCTGATTTAACCACATGCTACCCCATCATGCTCAAGACAGTACATAAAACGATAACTCTCTATCAGGTTTGTTCCTCATTAGTATGAATCATATAAGACAGACAGAAACTGGATAAGCATTGTTGGCTGTACCTTGAATCTAATTTAATCCTCAGAGTGGCATTGCTGTATCTATTATTAGCAACTAAATTCCCAGCACTGTATCACATTGGAGCTCTGAACACTTAAAAGATGAAAAAAAACAGAAACATTTCTGTATCAACATTTACAGATCTTGGACATTCAAGCCAAGTCTATCACAAGAAATGCCTATTGCAACGAATAGATCTCTTAACTCCAGGAGAAATCAGTTTTTAAAAAGAAAGAAGCCACTGCTTAGAACCAATATTGTTCATAAGACAGGAAATAGGGTAATAATGAGGTATCTCTGGGCCTCTGGTCACTGGTAGATACCCACTGTTCTCCCAGGAGATGGAAATCCTGAAATGGATGGAATATTAGGTAAAAGAGATTGCATCAATTCTGACTAGTTATGATTTGTAAACACCTCAAGTCACGCTAACTGTTGCAAACTGGAAATTGCTTGAAATTGTTATTATTAGAATTACAGCTATGATGAGGGATGCCAGTTGCGGTTCTTTACTTCCGTTAAATGCAAAACGTTTTCTGAAAGCCACAGTTTTCTATTATAACTTGATGGCAAGGTAGATTGTTCAATACCTGTTAAGTTAGCTCAGTTCTATTCTGTATTTCCCTTTAAAAGCTGTAGAGCTTTGTGGGATCAAAGACAGTTCTTCCTATCTTTCTGGAGAGGGAAGGATAATTGAGAGCTACTGAACAGTCACACATTCCATCAGTAGTAACTTCCATCAGGACAGTGGGACATGATCTTTGCAAGAGAACTGCCAGGTCCACAGCAGGATTCAGCACAAGCTCTACAAGCCAGACCAGTTTCAAATGCATCAATACACCCAGCTTAGAGAAAAAAACCAGGTCTTTATCTCTCGGTTGTGCATCTCACTTACTGCCAGCCCAAACATAGCAGAGATCGAAATACCCTTTTACTGAAAAGGGGTTTAAAATCTCCCCAGTTTTCTATTTTGGGTAGCAAGTTCATTCGCCCAGATGGAAGAAATGAGCTTCTAGAAGGCTCTGCTTATATAGCCAGGTAGCACCAGTGACAACGAATATAAAACACTTTAAAATATTGCAAGTTGTTCTGCTTGATTTTGAAAAAGAATCAAAAGTATTTCCAGCTTGCCATTGCCAAGGCAAATTTGGCCTATGACAAAAAAATCAAACTCTTAATAAAACCAGAAAGCATAGGTATGTTCCCATAACCAAAAATGATTGAGCTGTTACAGCTCAGCAATTTACTGGCCATCACTGAATTGCAATAACTATGTGTGCACTTTAAGCCCACTTCAGTACTGAAATAAAATACATTTGCTGAAAACGTGCTTCAGGGGATATCTGCAGCTGTTTCACTGAGGTTTAAACTCACCTCGTTAGTGATGGGAGTAAGCTAAGGGCACACTAACAGTAGATTAGCGTGCTTTGCCTGATAAACTAGAATTTGTTAAGCCACAGCTATTTGACCGCTTCCAACCATGCAAATTCACCTTTATTCCATTAGCTGAAAGACTAGGTGCTCACAGTGACACCAGCTCAAATTAAAACTGCTGCCCATTCAGAAAGAAACAGTCGAGACTGACAGTCACAGGTAGACCAAAAGCTTTTGAGATAGCTGCCCGACAGGATACGTAGCATAATCAGACATTGAAGCCAGTAGAATTATAGGATCATGTCAGTCACAGCTCTTTAGATTTCTTTTAAACACATATATCTGAAAATTTGAAAACAAAACATGTTTCTGCATATATTTTTAGAAATTAATGGTCCACTTTGTGGGGTTTCTTAATACTCCTGTATGCAAATCTACATTTTAATCATTTCTGAATCACTCCTTGGAATACTATATGTATGATAAATATTTAAGTCCTTGCACTGACATTACAGGTTGAACACTTTTATATTCCTACCACATTATTAAAGCCACAATCATTGGGGAACAGACTGAAATAATCAATTATATTTGATCATTCTTGGCCATAGCCACTGCAAGAATAAATTTGCCAAAGGAAAGAAAAAAGTGACAACGCAAGAAGGTGACAAGGAGGTGGAGAAACTTTTTTATTTGGCATTACGTGACAGCGGTGACATGTGCCTCCTCCTGTCTACGTGGAGAAAGAGCTTCCAGCAGGCTTCAGAAAACTTCTCTGCGGTCTCAAAGCATGTAAGTGGAGAAGCATGGACACTGGAAGAGACACCCATTTTTTCAACACCAATAACCTTGAGGAAAATAATGAAGCCATGGGCATTTGCCCACTTATCACTGGACATTTGAAGCATAAGCATGATATTTTCCAGTGAATTCACAAAGATAAAGTCAGGAGCAGGTGAGATAAACCCACTGCACAGGCAGACACACAGACAGAGACCTGGGGATAGGCGGCCTTCTCCTCCAGCAATCACCCAGGAGGTCTGACAGCAAAGGTCTGCTTTTCCTGCTGTGCAGAGATCCCATCCCTAAGAAGGAAGTGTTTGCAGAAATGTGGTCCCATAGGTACTTTACACAAATCCCATCCCTCTCAGCCCTGCCATCATGAGTTTGGACTGGCTGAAAAGTCCCAGACACCAACTTACTCATAAATATCTCACATTCATGACCACTTTGCCACCCACCCTCTGTAACCAGAGTAGCAAACTGCCAATTTCTCTTCCAGCTCTTTTCAGTTCAGAGAGCCAGAGCTGTGCTCATAGTGATTTTTCCATCATTGTTAATTTGCAGGTTATCCAACTGCATTTGATCAAGACAGAGAGAAGAAACTAATAATATAGCACAGCACTTAGGAACACTAACTGCAAGTTACTCTTAAATATTACATCAGCCCTCTCTTAATTATGGCATCTTTTACTCTCGTCAGAAAAGTGCAACATCTGCTAATGTAATTATTAGTATGAAGTTGCAGGAGAAGGGCAGAGTAGTGGCTCCTTTGTATCTTGACCTGCTCTAAGCCTAAGTTTCCCTGAATGACCATAAAGCTTTTTTTATTTTTTCTTTTCTGACTTAAAAAATCATTCTTAATATATATTTCTTGAACCAAGGCTCAGCACTAACACCCCTTTCTGAAGGAAAGGGTACACCAGGAACCTGGTTTGCCTGAATAAGTTATTACATCTTGTATCTCCCATTCATTTCCAAAGGCTTTGAAGCTGAAACACCCTAAAGTCTGCAAATTTAATCTTTCTACTTGCTGTACTGTACCAAAATCCTTGCTGCCATTTTCTCCATTTAACCTGCCATTTTCCTCAGTACTTGTATGAAGGATTGAAAGATGCTGAAGGATGACTCAGAGAACCTCTAAGGCACGTACCGCCACCCCAGTTCTACACATGCCCATCGCCAGAGCTTTCAAAAGGCATCCATGACTGAGCTCTTTAATATCCTCATGTCAAATATGAGGCTGGTCATGACAAATTCTCAGCAGTGGTGAGCCCTAGGCATTTGCACCAGCTCCTGGCTCTGGCATTGAAAACCAAGCACAACGGCGCATTAGTTCCTGCAGCCAAAGCAAACAGCCACCTTTGAAAAGCGTTACATTATTTTCACAGCACTATCCATTATGTCAGTGGCAGAGCCGGAATCTGAGCTCAGCTCTTCTTGATTTAATCCCCTGGATGTTACTGCTTCTTGGGAGCACCACACTTTAAGACCTCTGATTTGAATTTTTAAATAACTCAGAACACTGGCAACTAGATCTGTTCATTTTACTCTATTGTCTAATATTTTCATCAGGCTCCAAATAAATCATGTTTAGTGCATACGCCTGACATGCAAATAAAAGAGCAGTGCAGCTTCCAGACCTACTGCTACCTATAAGCAACACAGTCTTGCTACAGGACCTTCAGGTGGTTGTACTTAGCCAGTCAGCTATCACACCTGTAGCCCCATGACAGTATCTCTAAACTAATAAACTAAATGAGATACCCTTCTTGCTCCTGCTAATTAATCACATATCTTTATCTGACAGGCGCAGGCTTGAGATTATTGCTCTGAGTTACCAGTTTTCCTTACCTCAGAGAAAGCCAACAATTAATAATAAATTAAAAAAAAAAAAGAAAATAAATTTAAAAAAACCAACCTCAACCTCAGTGAAAATCAGCATGGCTCTTTACAGAGATTTTTCAGCCTGTACTTCACAGGACATACATCCTCTTACTGACAGAAAACAAAGAGGGGCTTTTAGGTTCTCAGATGTGTTGACCTGTGAATCACCTTGCCCTAACATATCCTAGACCTGAACAAAGGATAATTTCTTTTCTTTTGTTTGAGTTCATCATTGGACTGAAAACCTTTTCAAATTTTACAAGAAAGCCAATACAGTCAAAATTATCTATTTCAAGGTAGAAAAGGTGAGGGGTTTGATGGAGACCTTATTTCTCCTTCTAATCAGAAGCAATCAGGGTCTACACTGGTTCCTAAATCCTCCCTTTAGATGACATCCCTGAGACCAGTATGTCACCACAAAACATTTCCACTTCAATGCACAACATGTGGACTCTGCCAACATTTTTCTGACCATCCCTAACAGAGCTGCAGCCCCAGCAAAGCCACTCTTCCTTGGCATCCTCAAATTTCCCTGTCACTGGCAGAGGGAGCCTGTTCTTGCGTTTCCTCAGAGAATGCAAAATAGGAAACAGCCCTAATAGTGAAAGAGCCCTCATAGATAATTAATTAGAAAATCTGGCAGATTTTCAGACACGCTGCTACCTACCTACGAATACAAAGCAGTTTTGCTTGACTGTCAACTAAACCACCAGGACCCCTGCCTGGGTCTGGGTTATCCTCCTGGAAGACTTTAACAAATGTTTATGATAGATCAGCATTACACTGCTCAGTTATGTCTTGTCCAAAAGAAATGACACCCGCAGTCTTTGATGACTCAAATGAAAACCACACCCCTTTCCCAGCAGCACTGTGCATGCTCCTACTAGGTTTTTCATCTAAGAAATGCCCAGCCCATTTCAGGGTATTTTCACTGGCAATCCCACAGATCCAGGTATTAACAGCCAGGCTATTAGCTAGTCCTGCTCAACTGCATTCATCGCTGTTTCCACAGGATTTCCCCTTGTTCCAGACAACAATCTTAACACTGACAGACTTAGCGTGGCATCTATTAACCCCACAGTATCCAGGCAGGTAAAAATTAACAACTTTCCTCTCCTTCTAGAAGCTGTGACAGCTGAAGTGTTAAGAGTGTACTGAGGGCAATGCTCTTTTTAATAGCACTTGGCACAATTACACTTTATTAATTCAGAGTTGTTATTTTACAGCTTCATTTGTTTCTGCTGATTTTATGTTTTGAAGGGTGGAGAAAGCATGAAGGAATAACAACTTAAGTGGAGCTCAGCAGATGGAAAACGAGTACCTCTTATTTTCTCCATCACTGCTGAAAAGAGAAGTATCCCACCTCACAGGGATCCCTTGCCAAAAAGAGGAAAAAAAGAAACGCCTCGGCAGTTATCAAGAGAATTTGAATCATCACAGACAAGTACGTTTCTTTGCAATGTTGCATGGGGGGACATAGCTGGGAAGAAGATGGGTACCTCAGAGCACCATGAACGGTGGTGGGTAGTCAGCGTAGTGAACTGCATCTTCTGGAGACCCAGGCTCCAAGCCAAACTGGCACTTTTCAGCCTCTCTTTTTTTTCCTGACACTGGATATAAGAGGGGGAAAGCTGCAGGAAAACATGACCCTAACATGCCAAGTTGCAACCAAGCATGTGATCTGGTAGTGTTTCTACTTTTCTGTGCATGGCTCTTCTCCACTCTGCACATCTGGCAGCAATTTGCTTCTGCACCAAGGAACAGGACAAAACCCACTCTCTTCCAGGTATTAAGCGTATGAAGCAAACGCACACTCAAGCCTCGTGACTAAACCCTGGTACGGGCAGGCTGCACTGCAATTAGAGGATCATACAGGCTCATGAGAGGGAAAAGCTAAAGATCTGTTGATAAGGGAAGTGTTATAGCTCATGGGAAGTTACATTGCTGTCCAAGCTGTGGGAGGAGGTTGAATCAGTAGTTCAAAGCACAGGAAACAAAAAAGATTTTTAAAATCACATCACTTTGAAATCGTCTAAAGGACACATGCTGCTGCTAATGGGGGATATCATTAGGTTGCAGCTCAAGGGTAGTATCTGGGCGGACCTGCTCCATCACAGTCAATGTCATTACAGTATGTTGGACCTATAGGTGCAGGTGGAAACTCCCATATAGGAAGTCTTCCAGGATATGGTAGTGGGACAGGAAACACAGCAAGCAATAACCACCTCAGGGCCAGATACAGAAAGTCCAGAAAGGGGAGGGCAAACTCAGCAGTCCCCCACCCACCGCCCCCCTATAAACAGAGAAGCAGAAGCAGAACATGGTGCAGGATCCTGCCTGGGGGATTTTTGTTTTTCACTCTGCTCTTCAGCTCACTGCACAAAGTGCTCACATACCGCAGTAATGAGCGCAGTATAGAAATGCCTCCAGAGGTAGATTAGAGACAGCCAAACAAGAATGCCACAGCTGAGGAGGTAATCAGAGCTCCCCTCCACAGGGAAAGGGCAAACCTTGGCACTTCTTTCTGTCAAATCACTTCTAAAAATAAACTCAGCAGACAGATTCAGGCCTGATGGCATGACAAGAGTTAAAATGCAGCACTGGAGGCCTGTCATGCCTCCCTTTGTGCAGCTACAAAACTGATCTGCTCGGAGGACAGGTATGCCCACCCATAAGTATTTCTCTGGCACCCTCCACTATGGTCAGTGGTCAGGTGCCGCATCAGCTCACACCACCACCCTCCATTTCGGAGCCCGACTTCTACTTTTTCCTGGGGAATGCCAACTTTTTGTTTTTTCCACTCCAGCTTCCAGTAGAACAAGGCAGGATAGGCTCAATAAGTTTCACTCAGAGCTCGTTATCCCATGATTTTAAAAACTACCCTTTCTTGTGCTACCACCTTAGTATCACCTAGGGAGGCAGGAGTCAAACTTTCCTGTCAGCTGAGGCTAGGGGAATGCAAAAAACTTGTTTGATTCCCCTTCAAAATAACTATAGCAAACACATTTTTTCCTATCTATGTAAGAGCCCAAGAAAATCAATGTTACAGCTAATACACCCAGGACCAGAGTAATCAGTAGTAGATGTCTGCACTGCAAAATAATAGTTGGCAAACCCACAGTGCTTTAGGGTCAACAGAGAGATGTCGTTCCTTCCTTCATAAAATCATTAACACTGACGCCACAGATACGCTATTCATAATGCTGGGTAAATATCCCAGAAAGATTAATAATATTTTCATTGAACTCTCTATTTAAAGGAATAGAAGCACCACTTCATCCCTAAGCTGATAATAGGGTCCACGTGTGAAAACAATAAAATAATAAAATAATAAAAGCGACATGAATAAGATTTCAGTCTGAAAAGCTTTACCCAAGCAAAAGCTTCTACATCAAATCAGGCAGATAATATGACAATATTTTCTTCTACAAAACTGGATAAAGTTACTTTATGATTTAAACAAGATACAGTATTATAATTTTTATTAGTCCCTAAGGGGCTACAACTAAGCTGCAGGGGAAAATTGCCTGCCTTATCCTGATAGGAAATCTAAGGTAATTGGTAATTTTTTGTGTTTTGCATGATCATGACCAGAACCGCAAACAACTGATTTTCAAAAATTACAACTGCAAACATTAGTGGGTTTGGTGCGAAAGTACTCGGGAGTTAAAGTATGCAAGGATCTGTCCAGTTTTCCAAATCAATGGCAGTAGGAGGCTCCATCCTCTCTCCTTGACTAGCAGCTCACACCAGGGGCGTTGCCAAGAGGCACAGGACGTCAGGGAGAGCAAGCTACTTCTCCAGCAGGATGCATCTGGACACATGAAGAAAGGAGGGACCTTTCAAATGGGAGAGTTCCAAGCTGGCCACCTCTCCTAAGAGCAACTAAGCACTAACTGAATTCTTCTATTCCAAGAGGCAGCAGAGAAAACTAATGGACTTTCCCAGCCTGCTTAAACAAGTGATATACATGACTTTTAAGGGATAAGTATCAGTAATAATAGGTGCAATAAGCAGCTCAGCTGCTAGAAAGTGAGTGGCATTCCTTGTCTCTCTGGTGGGCAGTTGGATTTTCTCTGCTGCATCTGACACTTATGCCAGCAGCAGAGATGTGAGAGCCATACAGGTGTTGCCATTTTAATAACAGTGAACAATGCAGTAATTTGGTCACAAGTGAAGAAACCACTTCCCATTTACAAAAACTCACCACAGATTTCCTACCATTTTGGTTGCGTTCTCAGCAAGTTTTATTCTCTCCCATTTTTTCACTGACTCCATCTTTACCACAATCAGTATTTTGTTCAGCAGGGTATGTGCATGCATGGCATCTGAGGACAACCTGGCCTTGAAGTTTAGCCCTTCATCTATCTCCTGAGCTTTCCAAGTCCCCTAGACAATGTAACTAAGGATGTCCAGGTTAGACATCTGTCAAGAAGAGAGGTAAGACATTAGTAACTCAACAGGAACAGAAATTGGCTTATTAGGACCACAAACATACTTGTGAAATGAACATGCTGTCATGTAACCCCTACAGAACTGGAAGGATCTTGCTGGTTCTTTAAGCATAGATGTTACAGCTCTCCTTTGGCTCTCTGTATATATCTAATCCTGGTCATAATTACATGCATATGTTAGACATTATTTATAATTCAATGAAAAGAGATAGATTTCATTTTTGTTTGGTCACTGCTGCTCTGTATGTTTGTGCTGCATAAAGCACAGATTTACTTTGCCAATCAAAATCTGATATCTGAGACCTCTATAGTCAAAAACACTTTTTTTTTAGCCCTTCAAAAGCTTTTTCTTTATCCAAAAGCTCAAAATTCCTTCTTCTGCTTCTTTTTCTTTTCTGACTGTCTAACTTCTTGATTCTAATGCTTATACTATGCTTATCACTAAAGTATCTGAGTAGCAAAGGAGACAGGGCAACTTACAGAAAACCCACTCCACTTCAGAGCTCAAACACACTCACCAGATCTCTTAGGGACATTCTACACTACGTTCAGTTTCTCACACTAAAAATCAGGTTTCAACCTCTCCCCTGTAGCCTTAGGGTGACAGCACTAAATGGGAAGTGCAGGGAAGTCTCAGGATTTGGTTTAGAAGCAGCTTTAAATGTTTATTGGTGAGCATCACATAAGGAAAGTGACTCTCCGCTCAGTATTTGCGCTATCTGCCTCGTTACTGAGTGAGAGACCAAACCAGAAGTACTTTGGACATAGATCAGAACATCTCCTCTGCAAGAAACTGACTGCAAGCAGTCACTTTAGTCTCAAGTTATAGATATTAATAGTAGCCAAAAAAAATATGCTGTATTGCCACAAGACCAGGAGACAAGTGGGAACATTGTATGTCCAAAAAGAAAGCTAAGGTACCAGGCCACAGAAACATCTTCAGGTATCAGAGAGGTGGGAGGAAGAAGAGGCACTTGCCTGTAGATTTATGAAACCAGAAAGAGTTTAGAGTGTACCCCATCGGCAGACATCAGATGTTCAAACTGTCGTACTTTCTCTAACAGATGTCTTGGGGACAGCCCAGTCTCCTGAAACACTCATTTTGAATGTCCCTCTGGTCTAATAACAATGCAGGTATGCCCTGGTTTGTATCATTAATGCTGTTCATAGCACAACCAGCCTATAAAACCAGAACCAACAAAAAAATATGTCAATGAATTACAGCTGGGTTTGCATTCTTCCCCTTTTGTTACTGAGCAACCTATTGACACTGCCTCTACTTTTAGTTTTACTCACTGTAAGTTCATGGTGCAGAAATTAAAAATATTGGGATACTTATTATTTCGATTATTCCTGAAGGAAAGACAGCAAATAAGGGATGTCCATAGGTGGATTGCTTGGTAAATGACAAGCAGAATACATATAATTCTGGGAAATCTAGCCATGCTAGCCAAAAGGATTTGATCTTAGTCAATAAATATTGCATCAAAATCAGAACAAGAAATAGAAAGTTTGTACATGAGATTTATGTTTCACTCTATGATCCGCATTATAAGTGGTTTGATTAAATATTTATTCTAATATCCACTTAGGTTAAGAATTACACCAATCTGTCTGTACGTATCTATGCAGAAGCTCTTAGGAAATCTTATTAATCCAGCAGAAATACATTATCAACGTTCTAGTTTTATTCTAAAACCATATTTTCTTTCTTGCTTGCTAAAAAAACCTGCCAATATAATCTATTTCTCGCCACCAGTAGGCTATTGATCTTCACGGCTGTTGCTCACGGGCTAAATCAAGAGAGGTTTCTGTAAAAAGAGAATGAGACTTGTCTGACTTCTCAAATACCTTCAGAAGCCAAAGTTCAGCAGAGTGAACATTAAAGGAGAACTTTTAGAAGGTTGTAGGTTAGCTCTGCTGATTCACCATGCTCTTTGATACATTTCAAGATTTAGATTAAATTCTTCAAAAAGCTAAACTTCATCCCTCTGATAGTTCAGTTAACAACATATTCTTTCTGCTAGAAGGAATGATTGTGATAGCTTGGCTTTTCTCAGATTGAAATCACCCCAAAAGTACATGTTATTTTCCTGAGAAGACAAAGAGATCAACAACATTTACATGAAAATGAGCCTGAATATTTAAAAATGGCATGTGATGTTGAGAGACATTTAAGACTTGCTCTTAAAATTGGTTATGGCTCAGACTCTGAAAACGAGTTCAAGTTATGTGCTCTACTGTCATTAGTCATATCATAAAACAGAAGCCACAAGTCATGATTGAAAGGATTGATTATTGGTAGCTGACAACCACTTGCAAGTGGAGCTGAACTTGAGGAACTCTGTTGCCAGCTCTAGCACTGTTTGATTCACCGAGTTATGCGGTCCTCACCTTTATTTTTCTCCCTCTGAATGAATTTAGAAGGTTATCTACCTCTGTTAAGTATTGCAAAGTTGAGACAAAAGGCGCTGTATGTATTCCCATTGTGTTGCTGTTTGTTAATGAATGTAGTAAAAAGGCATGATTGTGTATTGTTTTGTTTAGGAACACAATGGGTAGCCTGCGAAGGAGCTTCAAACTTCACCTCTGCTCATTTGATAGAGGAAATATCATACTACCAAATACAAAAACAGCAAGCACATCATGATTCAGTTGGTCTGTCTGCCAGAATCTATCTGTAGACCTGCATAGATGTCAAAAGTTACATGTAGTGAAAAATACTCAACATCTCTCATCTGTTTTTACTACAACTCTGTCAAGGTTTTTTCAGCCAGACAGCTAAGAGTATCTGCTAACAGTGATTTAAATTCACAAGCTAAACCATTCTTTCAGCTCAGGAATGGGATGCAAAATAAATGAGACTTGTCTTGCTTTTTTCCCCCCATTATTTCTTAGCAATGGGCAGAGGACTGTAATTCTCCAGATTGTCAGATCAGTATTACCAAGCTAATTTAACTGGAGAGAATATATCAGTACAGATGTATGGGCTCTCCTCAGTGTTTTAAAAAAAAAAAAAAATCAGGATAGGTTTCCAGTCTCAGTCATGTCACAGCCCTCCTGTGTGACCTTAAGCAAGACACCTTACTTCAGCATGCTTTTTCTTTTCAACAGTAAGACATATATAATAAATATGCCAGAGTCATGGAGTGTTTCGAAATTCACCCTGAGAATTCTTTAGGTCTAAGAAGTACAAAGTCCAGAAATTGGTGTCAGTCAATTGCCTTAGCAAACCCTTTCATTTTACAACTTAGGTATCAACAGATAATCAAAGCATAGATACCTATGTTCTGAAGTAAGAAGTGACTATGACAAGCACAGGAATTTAGATCTGCCACTTCAGACAAGTTGCAGAAATCTCCTAGCAGTTCTTGAGGAATGAAGCTACATGCTGTGGCCACATCACATCATTTACTTCAGAAAGATACTTAATCTTTATTGAAATATTCCAGGTAATTAAGAGCTTCCCACATCCGCTGGTAAACTACTGCAGTTGCTATAACCCTGATTGCTAAAGTGTTGCCCATCTTTCTTGTTTCAATTTATCTGACTTCAGCTTCCAGATAGGGGATCTCAATATGCCCATTCCTATTAATTAAACAATTCTTTAATATAGTGTACTACTACTAAGTATTCATGGGTCATTTCTGAGCCTTGTTTTCACAAAAGGTCTTAAAGGTCACAACAATTGTAGTCTCAAGGTTTTTGCTGTCTAGAAGCCCTTGGAGCTCCTTCTTGCACATTCATACATGCCAAGCCATGGTTGCTTTTGCCTGGCAAGCCAGGGTAACACATCCTGGCACAACGCCATTGCATTACTGATACAGCACAAATTGCCCTAACCTGCTTTCAAGCACTGGATGAGACCCAGTCCTTGAAGTCCTTGTCCAAGCAAACTTTTCTGCCAGCAAACCCAGGTGATATGGCTCCAACCTCTGTTTCCAAAGAAAGAGAGGCTGTTAAGGGAGAAGTCCAGGTGGCTCTCCAGCCTGCAAAGATCCATTGTTCAGAAGGCCACAATCTGGCTATACAATCCAGATTCCCTTTTTCCCTACTACTCTGGTTCTGTGTTTTATCAAGCAAACAAACCATACAAATAATAGAAGATTATTTTACAGAAAATATACTCAGATACTTCTCTCTCTCAATTCATTGTGTCAGACCCTCTCCCAAATTTGGCTGCTCCTGAAAGCTGGAAAAACCATAACTATGCACCTGTATGCTCAACAGCTCAGTGAATCAATATCTGCAATGCATCATTTCTTTACTCTGCACTGATTAAAAGGAAGGTTAAGTGGACAATGGCACTACAGGGAAAATGCTATCCCCAAATTCCTTCTCCTCAGGCAAGGTGTGGTGGTCAAATAGGACAACCTGTTGCCAGCTGTGAACAGGACAGCCAGAATACTAAAGGCGTACCCAGGTGAGCGCTGTCACCCCATGTATGCAGTCATACCAGCCATCTTCCTTTTTAGCTTGATTTGATCAGCTCATCAAGTGCTGCCATGTCCACATTTCCCCCTCAACAAGGAACAGACACGACAAACTGTCACAAAGAACTAGGATTGTGTAGGATTTACCACTGTTTTCCCTTGATTGCCTTTTCTTACTGTGAATCATGCAACTGCCTGTGCCAGGGCACTAAGGTTCTTCCATTGCTATGGGAACACAGTACTCTGCAGCTACTGAAATATTCGGCCCACCTCCACACAATATCAGGATTCACAGATGCCAGCCAAATACCTGAGCAAAGAAAAGTTTTAAAAAGCCAATGTGGTATTAGCATTTAATAAGGAGAAAGGAAGGTTATTCTCTCAGAACAGCTTGAGACTACTCCAAACAATGGAATTGCTGCCGACCTGCTATGCTCCACAACTCTGCCTCCCCCTTAGCAGAGATGTTCATAAAAAGGCAAAGCCCTGGCAGTAGGAAGAGACAAAAGGAAACACCTACCTCCAGAATAACACAAACATTGGTCATCCAAATGTGGTTGAATATTTGTGGTCAGCATCCAGCTATCTGGCACCCAACATTTGGATCATCTCTGCCCTGAAATTACCCTCCCGCAGACCTCGAGGACAGGCACACAGACAGCATCCAGACGTCTGGCTTCTATCTCAGGGTCAGGGTTGGATGGCATTCCTGTTCAAAAAGCTGAATATTTCCTCTTTTCTTTTACCCACAAACTCAAATATCAGAATAAAAATAAAAGCTTATTTCCCATCACTGGCTGGCACAAGTTTTATGTAATGTGGAAGAATAAACAAGGACACTTGCATGGGATTTGGCTTTTGTTAGGCAAGGATATTACTGGGATTCAATGGGTTTACTCCTGGTTTATTGGGCTATCTCACTTTAATAAGCCAGTTCTTACACAAGTGGTAAGATGAGGCATAAAAACTAAGTTGCAACTGAATTTAATCCAGCAGGAGAGGAATTAGTTATTTCTCATTGAACAAAACAAAAGACAAAAAAGTCTTCCAAGTATATTTCCAGGATCATCCTGAATCTATCAGATTACCAATCAGTCAGAAAATATTAAGGGGGAAGGCAGATGATCAACTGGATAACAATTAAAAGCTCTGTAAATCTGCTCTCACTGAAACTTTTGTGCCTGGTTTTGCTGTGTTCCCAGTGGTGGTAGGAGCTATGGGGGTTTAGAGAGTACAGGAGGACCAGCCATAGCTGTAGTCTTTGCTGAGCAACATCAGCCATGGTCTCTGAAGGCTGAGCTCCTGAGCCCAGGGCCTAACAGTGTAGGAAGGGGAGGACCAGTCCATGATGGCTGGCCACAGCCCAGGATTTGCTTCTCACTTAGGTAATAACCACCCATGGTTCCCACAGTCTCCCACTTTCTGCACAGACTGACTGAAACAAGAGTCATGTCTGTGCACCATTCCAGCCATGCAGTACACATACCTAGTGCTTGGTAGGTCACAGGAGTCTCCATCTTCTCCTTTCATCTATCATTAAAAGTATTTACAGGATGCTTGCAAGCCACAGGAAACTAAGTTATCCCAAGGTGTCTGATCCAGCCCGCTAGACACTAGCCATGATTTGAAAGGATCTATCTGGACATTTGAAGAACTTCACAACATTCTCGCAAATGATGACCAAGTTCAAGATTCTTGTTTCCTGGAAAACTCATACAAAAGTTCAAATACCAGCTACTAACCCAATCTAACTTAACCTGATATGCTGTGACAGTCTGGATTAGACAAGAACATGGAGTTCAATCTCTTTTAGTGGTGCAGTAATAGATTATTTCCTCCTGTATTTACAGGAAAACAAACGTTATCTAGCCTCAATCTTCATTCTTCTAAATAAACAAGCTGCATTTTTAGTATCTTTTCAATGAGAATGAGACCTCCATATATATCGTTTCCAGTTTTCTGATCGTCCTAGAAGCCCTTCTTGGCACCTTCCTTGAATAGAAATGTCCAGGCTTCTGTACATATTTCATTAATAGCATCTTATGTTGAGGTTGGAAGTACTTCATATTTGTAGCAGTCACTTATTCATTAAATCATAGTAATTCCTTAAGGTGTGATAATGCTGTCACATGTTTCAGCTCTTCTTCAGATTGCCTAATGCACCACTGGAAGACAATCAGCTCTGGATACGATAAGCATAGTACACAAATGTTAGATCGGATAGGATACGACAGGACAGGAGGAAACACAAGTTAGTGGCCGTGCTGTTCACAACAACATCAAAGACTGAAAGTTCAAACAGCAAAAAGCAAATATAATTCAGGTCGCAATAATAGAGATCTTTATAATGATCAAGCAGACAGCTTCGGTTTATGCCATGCACAAGTACATGAAATGATAGTGATTTATGTTTTTTAAACAAAAGAAATAAGTATTCCAATTAGGCTTGTGGGGGAAGGAGTACAGGGCTTTATATTCAAAGCTTCATTTTAACCAGGGAAAATTAGTGACTGCTGCATGAGGCAGCATTCAGCTTCTTTCCCCTCCTTGAGCAGGGCACCCAGCTTGCCTCGGGAATCCAAAGCCAGCAGGATGCCTTTCTGACATCTACCTCCTGACTAGCAGTGGGTGTATCTACTGACATTAAGCAGTATGAGACCTTCTCAAGGAAGCAAAGCCCTGCATGAAAAGGTTTCACTGCAAAAGGAGGAAAAGTCTTTAAAGGCAAAACTACCCAGCATGCTCCTCCGGAAGCTGAGTTGAACTTTTATTTTAGATATGAGCATTCTGTAAGAACAGAGCACTCATTTACTTTCTACAGTAAATTATTCTTCATCCGCTGTACTTCTGTACACTTAAAATTTTGATACAAACTTCTACAGAAAAAGAAATCCCAGCAATTATAATCCTGGCAATTATGTAGGCTCTTTTTGCTATGCACCAGAAGTTGAATTGTTATGAGTGACAAAAGCACTGTGCCCTGAAAGAAGTAGGACAATGAATTCCCATCATGAAAGATGATGAACCCCTCTCTAGGTAATGAAAAACTGAAAACATTGTCAGGTAGTGTCTATGGAAAAGAAAAAAACTCATAAAGCAGCAAGACCCAAAGGTCTTAAAGCCTAGCTAAGAAGTTTGGCCTGCAAATTACGCCAGGAAAAAAATCTTTACAGAGAATTAATGTTGTACCAATATTGAAAAAGTACAAGCAGACAGAGCAATTATAGAGTCTGACATCAACCTCAGGCAGATGAATGTAAAAGTTAATATAAAATGCAATTGGTAAAGATGAATATGGTCAATACCTCAAAGCATACTTCAATTGCTGAAGTATCTTGTCAAACAAACCCAACTTCATTCTTTAATGAGGTTGCAAGTTTGGTTGTATTGATATAGTGCACTTATCTTTTTATACAATGTTTGATTTAATGTGGTGCAACATTCATATTAAAAATTAGCATGATGAAGTACCAATAAAGTGTGCACTAAAAGACTTCAGACCTGGCTAACTGACAGATCTCAAAAATATCAGTGGGGAATAGCACATGAGGGATGGGTGTTTGCAGAGGTTTCTTCAGGAATTATTATTATGCTTGAAGCCACTGAACATTTTCATCAGTGTTCAGGAGGTAGAAGTTACTTTGGTGCTAATACAGTGCCTGATTGATAGAGAGCTTGGTAAAGCAGCAAGCAGTGATGAAGGCAGGGCAGTCTAATACAGCAGCAATCTGGGTTGCTTGGGAATCCATTCCAAAACCATTTATTTTCACAAAACAAGGGGAAAAATGATACAAGAAAAAAGTGGGACTTGGCTCTGGAAGGCAGCAGCTCTGAAGGAATTAGGTTAATGAGCTACAGCAGCTGAACCCAAGTCCTTTATTCAGTGATGTTGCAAAAGAGATCTGCAAACAGAGGACTGCAAAAGGAGAAGAACTGGAAAACTACCACAGGTTATAATCAGTATTGCTACAGTAAGATTGAAATTTTGGAAGTGATACAGAAAACTGCCATCAAAAAAAATACCAAGGTATAGAAAACAAAATCTTAAAATGAGACTTTAAAAAGCTTAGTTTATACAGTTTACCAGCAATAAAACATCTGACTGCATTACAGGGTCTAACTACTGCCACTTATAAAAAAAAAAATCAGATGGGAAAGACTAGAGAGTGAGCTAGACTGGCCATAGGATTGACTATAGGAAGAGCCAAGTCAATTGTCCGTTCTCACTATTTTTGTATCAAATGGGATTTTGTTCCCAGGGAGGGTGGGGGGAGAAGTAGCCAAGTGAATTGAACTGCTACGGTTCAGATCTTTAATGACCCTGGCTGAATACAATATATTCCTTTAAAAAGTTGTGCAATCAGCATGAAAGTCAATAGATGCATCCTGACCCAGTCTCCTACTTAATCCAACACACAGCAGCAAAGCTTAATGGTGTGATCCTCTGTCACACAACAGACTCCTCGATGACTTAATGGGAACTTGGCACTCTTGCTGCAGGTTCAGGTCTGGGCCCCTTACCTGGGCTGCCCTTTAGCTGGTGTAAACTCAATTAATTTGAACCATTCAAACTGAAAGACAAAAAGAGGGAGAGAGTAAAGATTTTGCAAACAGGAATATGCTCATGGTGGAAGGCTAAAAAAGAGGAAAGGAAAATGCTTTCATATTAATAATATTTTCCATCTAGATAAAGTGTTCACAGTCTTTGGATGAGTAGAATTAATATCTTCACAAATAGGACAAGTGGGTCACTGAAGAGTTAGGACACACTATTCCCTGACCACCCTGTCAGGTGCCTTAACTACCTGACACAACTAAAACGGGTCATAAGACCTACAAATAAATCCGTTTTTGTGGATACCAGGCCATGGCATCTTAGACAGACCATGGAGACAGTTCACGGGTCTGTTCCATATTATCTTGAATTAATTTCATGTGTAGCTTAATAGCTTTTTTAGTGCAGTTATTGCATAATAGTAACAGAAGGCAACCCAGCTGCATGCTCAGTATCATTCAAACATAACATCTCTAAGTCTCCAGTCCAACCCCAAGACATGCGATTGAGTTTCTTCTGAGCCCTGTCCCAGGGAGAGCAGCACCTCACCCGCAGCCGCTGCACTCCCGGGGGCACCTGCAGCCCCACAGCCCTCCACAACCATGGCTGTAATAACCAGACCTCCTGGCTGCTATCCTGAGCTTCTCACAATGGCCCCAAACTGACACTTTGTATATACACATAGCTGAAAAATCTGAGCACATTTAAGCTGCTAAGTACCATATATGTTGTTACACTAAATACTCACTGACCTCTTGCTGAATTCATTTTAATTGAAGTAATTATTCACTCAGCTCCAGCTGCTAGAACTACATCCTGATATGTCTGAATGCAAATGGCTTTTCAGATTGGTCGCTCAGAAGACTGTAAAGTATCCACAGATTGATAAGCAGCTGGGAGGGGAGTCTTCCCAGGCCTGCCTGTTTTTCACAATCCCTCTCATCAATTTATCAGTAGGTTATTAATGTTCTTACAATAAGTTCCTATCAGGTTAACAGCCTTCAGTATGGATGAAAAGCAAAGTCATGGAGAGGCTTATGGTTTGTTGATTCCAGTGGGTATTTCCAAACTTTTTAACATTCTCTTGTTTTCATCAAAGTATAAATTGAGTTTGAACTTTCAAGGTAGCAAGTGTGCTTCTTGAGTTTCCTTGTGAGGATTTTCTCTCATTAATTAATCAATATGTTAAAAGCTTGTGTTTACCAAAGCAATTGGCAAAGCATCCACTGATTTGACTCAGAAAGATTTCACCCTAAGCTTAACACTGGCTTAGTGTTTGTTGCTTCCCTAGAAATAATACAATGCTACAAAAAGCATTTTTTTGGCCCTTCCAACCTCTCAAAGGGCATTATGCTAATGCTAGATCAAGCTTCCTGTAGGGTGAGATAAATTGTAAGTATCCAAGTTCAGTAACACTGCCCTTCTCATTTGTCTGAATAAGGTAGGCTCCAGGAACATCCCTGTTAATGAGAATATCACGCTCGTAGTATTGAAGAGTGTGGATAACAGAAAGGCTAAATGCCATTTTGCTAGGTAAAGCCTAATGTTGTTGCTATGAGTAGGACAGACAGCAAAACTTTTTAATCCTTTTGAATATTATCCAAGAGGGTAAAAAAAAATTACCCAAGCAGCTGAAGCAAGTCAAGGTCAGAGTCAGGAAGAAAAACCCCAACCAACAAACAGATTTACTGCTTCCCAGCCTCATGCTCTAATTAAATACAATCAACACTAGCATTAACAATGCCCATTTCTTACGGGTTTCTGTCTTGTGGATGGGTTCCCTGGGGTGTAAGGCACATTTCGATCCAAAGCCTTCTCTACAGCTTGGGCTTCCAGAACCACCCTTTACTATAGGGCTTCTCTCCAGTCTAATAATGATATAACTTGATCCAATCTTGGCCTTTTCCCACTGGGCACAAAAATTATTATCCAGAGAACTGGCAGTGTCTCTCAACCACCACAATGGCATTGGTCTTTCAGGAACTGGGCTAAGAAACAAACTGGATTTGTTCAGTTGCTTATCAATAAATTGTGCAAAGACTTTTCTATATCTTCTCCTGCTCTGTAGAGAGATGTCACAGTTTGCACCCTCCAGGTAATTCTAAGTATGCCAGAGGTTTATCTGAGCTGGTTATGTTTTGTGAATAGCTAACTAGGACTATATAAACAACTGAAAACTTAGGCTTTGAGAAGATTTTTGTCTAGCAATTTATATCAGATCCACCACTAGGGATGATGGTGTTAAAATTCTTGACGGTATTTGGTAGTCTAGTAACAACAGAAGAATTAAAAGATCTGTTTAGGTATTCAGTCAGGATTCCTAGCACTGTTTACAACACAAAGGGACTTACATATACATTAATTACATTCAATTTTTAAAATTTAAACCCATGGCATTGCAGGAAAGATTTATAATGCAAATGACCGAGGCAAAAAGACTGTTAGGAGAAGGCAGAAAATTAATTACAAAGCCTCATGCAGTTAATAATGGCTTTGCACATAATACTATCATGTTTCTTTTTCATAAGTTAAAGCTGGAAACTGATTGTAATTATTAGGGAGGCCTCAGCTCTAGTGATTTTGTTAGACCTCTGGCAATGGCACTTTTACAGATTAATGAAAGGAGCAAATTACTCGGTTTCACATAATAAATAAAAATCTGTCACTTTTTAATACACAGTGAACTCCTCTAGCAGAGCCTTTGTCATGAAGAAATCTCCTCTACTAAGAGAACACCCCGAAGTCACTCTATGTGCATAGAGTACATTTTTGACTCCCCCTTGGTTAAGCAGTTGCTTTTTGTTAGTCTCTGGAAGGGTCTGTGAAGACAGTGACTCACACATTGTCCCTGTAGGCACCAGGAATAATTCCTAAGATTATTTCCCTTTTGGAGTCGGAATAGTAGCGGCTCAAGTAGGAAAAGAAAGACTGTAAGAGGGGCAGAATATAAAAGTTTGTTTATATCAACATAACTAGTGTCACTTGGATGCTGTAATTTGCAGGAGATGGTAAAAAAGAGAGGAGACAGATAGGAGAGAGTATATATATAAGTAGTGTAAACAACAGTCAGAAAGTCATCATCAAAATAAATCACTTTCTGCTTTTTTGATCCTCTCCAATCCAGCCTTTCTCCATTCAGAAGATGGGGCCTCTTGCTAGAAGGTGCAAGGCCGCACCTTCAGAGGAACTCTGAGGTAAACACAATGGCTAGGACGCTGCCTAAAGCAGCCACCCAATGCTGACCACAACTACCCCATCCTCAAGCTGAGCCATGGCCTCCCTCACCACCCACCATCCCAAGGATGGCTCATCCTTGAGCTTCACACACGGGTACCCCACCAGTCCACTTACTGTGAGCTGCCCACCTACCACCTTTGCTTTTGCTTCATGTGCTTGAAAAACTGCAGCATATACAGGTCCCACCTCTCCTGTCTCAGTCTGCCTCCCTGCCTCATGCTCTGCAGCTGCTACCCAAAAAAAAGTCCAACAGTTCCCCCCTCACCCAAACGCTGGTACAGAGAGTTCACATTTCCTGTTTCACCTTTCCAAAAGTCTCATTTCTTTTCCAAGATCAGAATATACAGTTCATGTAACCATGTAAATTTTTTTATAGGGCTGCTCTGTCCCCTTGAGTTATGTTAGGCAACTTATCTACGTACTGAATCAGGTGCTTATTTTGTTTTTCCATTTTCTAGGCTGTGAAATCCCCGAGGAAGAGATTATTATGATATTTGCATCTTGTACAGTGTTGCAAAAATTACAAGTGCTTAACAAATACACAGCAACATCCGCACACATCAGATAACCCAAAGAGAAGAACCGATGGAAATGTTGCTTCTAACAAGCAAATGAGAAATAGTAGAGCAGAGCATTGCATTTCTCATGGTCTATCCCCTGTGTATCTCTATACTTACTTTGGCAGAGAAGCACTGCTTTTTAAGGGTTCTTTGCTGGCACTCACAGGTTTTAAATGAATATAAAATGAGTGAAAAATGTTCCACATTGAAATAGTATGTGGCACTGTACTGAGATGTCAAATTTTAAGAGACATCATGTCAATGGTATTGGACATAAATCTAAAGGTATCTCATCTAAAAGACAGTATGGTATTTCCACAGGGCAAGAATTAAAACATATATTTATCTATTCTTAACATTCAATTCACTCCTTCAATTTCAAGAGTCCAGATTTCCCAAAACAAAGAAATTCTGCAAGATCTGTTTTGTGTACACCAGTGGAAGCAACACATCTGTTAATGCCAAGAGGTTTAGTTAAGCACATTCAGAACAGATTTGCTGCACAATGTTAGTGGTGCTGAACCTGAAAGCAATCGTTAGAGAAGGAATTTATTCTTGTGCTAACCCCAAGCAAGAGTCACCATCCAGCCAATTTAATATCAACTGCAGTAATTTCAACAATATGATACTTAACCACAATCCTAAAATGGCTCAGTCTGGAAGCAACACAATATCAGCGTTTGAAAGAATGCATCCCCAACAACATCTGAAGAGGGAGGAAAGATTCAAGGCCACAGTGGCTTTTATGGGGTTGCGTACACAGCTTTTGCTTGAACTTAATTGAGGTTGCAAAAGAGTATGCTGAGGAATGAACCCAAATACCATTTCAGTCAGCAGCAATGTCTTCAGAGGACAGTAATGAAGGACAAGTTCTTTCCTCTGGGAGCGTCTTGATACAGTGCTACATCGCAACCTATGTATATGCCAAGGGGCGCTCAGGTACCCATCAGCCCTTTGCAGCTTTTACAGTGGTAAACCCCTAAATGCATCATCAAAGGAGATAACAAGGTCCACAGATTAACCCTTTTTTCCTCCTGTAATTCCTCCATTTGCTGCCCTCCTTTCCTGCCCAGCAAACTCCCCCTCCCCAGAGACAAATTCCCTTCCACTCCTGTTCCCCTCTAAGTGTCCAACAACAGAGGATATTTTCTTTTTGCTGTTGTGGCCCCCTTAGCAACCCCGGCTCAGGGGAGCCCAGACTGTAGTCCCTGAGACAGTCACAATTTTTTATGACAAACCATTTGGCCTTAAAAACTTTCTTGTGGCTTTTGGGAGGGAGGATGTCAGTTCAAAAAAGTTCAGATTTTTCAAATTCTGACCGAAATTGGCAATGGCTTTATGAGACTTCCCTTACGATTCCTAACCTTGTGTCAATGTATTCATTGTGTCTTATCAGGCTAGATGATTAGATCTTTCTGCAAACACACACACATTAGGTAAAATCCTGTTTCCACTAAGATTAAGTTAATTTTACAATTAATTTCAACAGCAGAAGATTGCAATCATTAAGGAAAAGAAGTAGCCACACAGGCGGATAGAAACCTCCATTTCTCAATAGCTGCTGCAAACAAAGCATGCTATGAAACTGTTCCACCCAACAGATCAATAATTATATGACAAATGTAACACCCTGAAATAAAATAGCACCACTGCTTTTATAACATGTTCTATACTCACTTCCTTCTCAAAAAGCAGGGATGAAATAAACAGAATAGACCCAGAAAAAACCAAAATAATATTAAAAGCACAGAAAAAACACCCAGAAATTTGCACTAAAGGGATTATTGGTCTGATCTAGTATTGTAGTCTTCATGCTTTTACAAGCCCAAATATTCTCCTCACCATAACACTACAGAAACACTGTATTTCATATCTGGAATTTCCTTATAGTGTTCTTTACCTCCTGAAGTTTATCGTACTTTGGGAAAGGATATTCTCAAGCTGCCACAGACAAAAGAAATGTAAGAATTCCTGCTGATAGCCCCTTGACTAATTGCTGTGAATGCATCCAGCATACCAGTGGGGTTTTCTCTGTGTCAGCATCTACTTCTCCTCCAAGCCTCAGTAAAATAAGAAAATTTTGCTGCTGAAGGAGGCACTTATCAGCTTTTTATCGGTGCTTCTGTACTACTTGTGGATAACTTGAATGGCTTAAAGTATTCCATTAAACTAAACAGAATAGGAAGACACAAGTTCTTACGAAGGATCAGATGAACTTTAAGGCATTAGGAGAGAAAAATAACACCTAATCAATGCTTCTGGAGATGGTCTCTTGTTCCTTCACCATTTGTAAGAAAACAAACGTATTTGCACTGATAGATCATAGACTTACAGCCTCCAAGAGCGCCTGGTTGCGACTAAGCATTCCCATCTGTCAGCACAGTTGCCTTGATTTAGCATTATCTAACCTCTGATTAAATATCTCTACTTCTCACTCAAACAAGCAGCAAAGTTGTTATCAGACAACTCATTCTAAGCAAACTGATTTAGGGAAATGCATCACCATGAACAAAGAAGTTACCCACTCGTTGGATGTTTTCAATAACTTCAGTGTCTTTTTCTTCAACCAGCTACCCTTTCCCAGCCTCCACCACTTATGTCTGAAGCAAAAGGGTTACTGTACTGTAACCAACACAGCTCCTAGCTTTCTATTCATTAAGTCCTTCTCTTAAAATTTCCTTATTTTTCACTTTCTCATGCATCTATACACACTTTGTTGATGTTTACCACAGCTCATCCTGAGGTAAGAAAACAATCTTAATTTTCATCACAGATTATAGTTGAAATGTAGTAAGCAAGTGTGTTCTTCTGATAGATTGCTTGAGTAAAAAACCCAAAGTTCTCCCACTCCTAACTAAGCATTAATCTGAACCATCACAAAGGCGTATTTTAACTTTAGGTAATTCATGTCTTAATTACTTTGCAGTTGCCAGCAAAAGAGGTATATTTGGACACTGAGGAATGAACAACTAGTATTTGCTTGTAGGACAATTTCAATACCATGATCTATACGTCAGAGGGAGGACACTTCAACATAGTAGAAAATAGTTTAGATCCATTCAGTCATGGCTCATACACACCACAAACAGAAAATGACAAAATTGATAATTTACCAAAGCAAATCTCAATGGTTATTTGCCTGCACACTTGCTATGGCTCATCGGGATTGCATTTACTTCTGTGTCTGATTATTACAAACTTGTATCCAGCCTAAAGAAGACACAGCATATTCTACAGCGCAAATGAGATAGTATGAGTACCAGAACCACTAAGTCTGTAACTGCTCAGAATTCACCTACATTTTTCTGAGAAATGAGCCTGCCGGGAACTCCACCCTGCTGCAGTGAGGCTGCTTTGGTACCCACATTAGCTCAGGTATTTCTAACAACCCACCGCAGAGAGACCAAGGGCTTTGCAGTCATAAGCACCCTTGGAGTAAAAGATAAGCATCCTGGGAAGTGTTTGTCCTCTGAGCAGCCCATGCAGAGCTGAGCCCTACATGTGGCACAAGCTGTCTGGTGAAGAGGATGTCTCCAGAATGGAGGCTGAGTTGGGCTTAGTTTACCTTATGCTGATATAGCTGGGCATTATTATGCTGATATAGATAGGCATTATTGTTGTTGTCGTTGTTGCAGAAGGTGCAAAAAGCCAAGCAATAGCTCTAAAATATATGTCTATATAAAGCCCACTGTACCCAAACATCCTTTAAGCTCAGCTTTTCCATGTTTCTTTAAGTTCTGGAAAAAATATCGATGGATATATTGGCCAGTTTGGATGGAATTCCAAGATCACCTTTGATAGGCGTCTGGGAGGCCTGTAAGCGATACGTGCATAGAAAAGACTGGAAAGGAGCCCTGCTGTTGAAACTTTGTAGCTCTCCCATTCACCTATAAGTGGAATGGAAAGAATGAGGACAGCAGTTGCAAAACTGTCAGAAGCCCCATCAAGACTGAGTTATAGGCCCCGGAAGATGCATGTTTCTTTCTTAAATATTTTAAACTCTTATCTTTGAAGAAGGCAAAACCAGGACTGTTTCTAGAATAGAACTTCTGGTGATCTTCTCGGGGTGGGGGGGGGCTGACCTCTTCAGCACTGGCAGGCCCGAAGTACCTTGGCTCTGTGCTTTGGATAGAGACAGAAGATGTCAGTGAGCCAAACTGAAATCCTTTCCTACCTTGCCAGGTAAGTGTTTCTAATAGAGTCTATTCTGCTGCTGGTGAGGATGTCTTGAATATTCATGTGAGCTCCGTCTTCCAAAGAGCCATTTGACATCCATTTGGTGAGATGGAGGGTGCAGAGCCTGGCCCTGTCTCTAAGCGATTAAATTCAGAATTAAGAGCATAATTATAAGAAACCGTAGAGTGCAAATATCAAAGGTTGAAGAACCAAAATGTCTTAACTGTATTAGGGCTGTTAAATCCATTTCAGTCAGAGCTTTCTGATTTTCTTGAAGATCCCTGAGATGGGATGGTGCACACATAGGATCTCCAAGTCCCAAACTGGCCCTGGCCATCCAGAATAGAAGTAATAATATAACAGAAGTAATAATATTTTTTGTTTCCTTAGTAGCAGACACATCTAAAGTAGGAATGTTGCCTGTATTACTTAGAGCTGATTCATATTTGCCAATAAACTTCCTGCTCAGGTGGCTGGCCAGGTTGCCTTGCCCTCTAGAAAGCCATAACTTAAAAGAGTGCCTTCAGGGAACCAGTCCTTCTTGATGACCTGGAAATTGCAAAGAAATAAACCAGAATCTGGTGCAACGGATTAGATCTTGGCAGTCAAAATTATGGTCATGTTGCCACTGATCCCTGCATCAGTATGGACAGTAGAAGGAGTTCTTAACTGGCATGGAATACAGCAAGACAGACATAGGAAGACTGTGTGAAGAGAGTTTTTAGCTGGACACCAGAACTTGAACTTGTGTACAGCTGTCTGTGCTCCCCATCCCAGAGCAGACATGTGTCATGGGAACTAAGGAGAGATTAATTCGTCATTTGATAATGGTACACAAAGAGGATGAGAATTAACATAATCAGAAAAAGTTTGTTTGGTAAATACACAATCCTCAACCAGCTCCAAATGCACTGCTCAGGAGTCTGACACGCTGAACTACAAGCATGCAAGGTGGCGTGGATCCCAGCCAACCTTGGCAAGATCCGGCTACTGTGGCTGTGTGAACTTGTGAAGTGGTTCACAGGTTTCAGAGGGGACTAAAATTCTTTTTGAGGAGCCAGCTGGCTGGTGATGCAGAGCCAGCACAGACACAGTGAGCACAGTATTTCACAGGGTAGTACCAATTTTCCTTTGTTTTACTATATACCTGAGCAAGGAGGAACTGGTCCAGAGGGATTCCTGACTTTATATTTTGAATTAATTGAAGCACTTGTACACTGGGAGTGATGAACCAAGAGGAAACTCAGAGCAGCCCTGTGCTTCACAACATTGCAAGGAGGCAAAAGGAGGACATGCAGAGTACCAGACCATGGGTGCAAATACACATTCTAAGCTATTCCTCTTCTTAAAATCCCAGCTAGCTCAGCATTCGGAGCTCCAAGTTTTCTTGTGATGGGGTCAACCGTGGCCATGGCTCCTCTCCTCTCACAGAAGCTGAAAAGGATGCAAGGGGACAAGCTGCTAACAGCCCAGCACTCTCCCCTGCACAGACCAACCTTGGACACATGTGGATGGGCTCTGTCATGTCAATATGGGCTCTTAGCATCAAGATGAACTTAATTTGCATTCACGCAGACACAGAGATATGACATTTCCACATCTTATTTCCCATTTAATCTTATGAGCAGCAGCTTTGAAACTCAGCCCACTTCATGCCTTCCCTCCCCAACTGTGCCTTCAATTGTGTCCCTTCTGCTCGCCAACACTTGCTCTCAGCTCTTTCATCTGATGCTGTGGGATTGGCCTGATGATTGCACAGTCAGCTTGTCCCAAGTTTTCTTCTCCCACAGGCAAACTAACATTAAAATGTTATTTATAATTTTAGGCCACCAAAGACTGTAAAAGAGATATATACATTTAGAATGAAGCAGTAATAATAAAAAGAAAGCCATTGCTCATTCCTTTAAACAAACTACATGAGGTAAATTAGTGTGTTTTTTTATTTTAAAACACTTAACCATCAAAAACAATGATCTCATGCTTCTGAAAACAAAGAGGAGTATAGAGAAATTTATTTTAAAAGGACAAAGACAGATACGCTGCACAAAGATTTAAAGGAAAAACAATATAGGTGGAAGTAACTGGATGGCAGAACTTTAAATTACTTCAGTGGGAGTTATAAATGTCCGAAATGGCTCAGAGCCTGGCCCTCACTGAACGCCAGCATGGGGAGCCTGCAATGTTTGCTTATAGCGTTCGGCTCTCACCAACATTATCCTGCACCCCCATAAACACTAAGTATACCAAAATAAAAAATAAGTTTAAGTTAAGTGAATACAAGGAAAAACTTTCCCTACTACAAATAAACAAAATGGGTTAAGATAAAACTGATACAGTTCTATAGCATTATGAAATTTCATAGAATCATAGAATACCAGGTTGGAAGGGACCTCAAGGATCATCTGGTCCAAACTTTCTTCACAAAAGCATGGTCTAAACAAGATGGCCCAGTACCCTGTCTAGCTGAATCTTAAAAGTGTCCAATGTTGCGGAATCCACCACTTCCCTGGGGAGATTATTCCAATGGCTGATTGTTCTCATTGTGAAAACTTGTCCTCATGTCCAGTCGGAGTCTCCCCAGGAGTAACTTGTACCCATTACCCCTCGTCTTTTCCATTTGACTCCTTGTAAAAAGGGAGTCTCCATATTCTTTGTAGCCACCCTTTAAATACTGGAACATGGTGATAAGGTGTCTCCTAAGCCGCCCTTTCTCTAGGCTGAACAAACACTGTTCTCTCAGCCTTTCCTCATATGGCAGGCTTCCCAGTCCTTTGATCATCTTTGGACACTCTCCAGCCTGTCCACATCTTTTCTGCATAGTAGGGACCAAGACGACACACAGTATTCCCGGTGTGGCCTGACAAGCACTGAGTAGAGTGGGATGATTAATTCTTTGTCTCTGCTGGTGATGCCCTTCTTGATGTAAGCCAGCACCCTGTTGGCTTTTTTTGACACAGCAGCACACTGTTCACTCATGTGGAGCTTCCTGTCCACCAGGACCCCCAGGTCAGTCCCTTTCCACAGAGCTGCTCTCCAGCCAGGTGGATCCCAGCCTGTGCTGCACTCCTGGATTATGTTTTCCCAGGTGCAAGGCCTTATGCTTGTCCTTGCTGAACTTCATATTGTTCTTGTTAGCCCACTATTCCAACCTACCCAGGTCTTCCTGAAGGGTGGCCCTCCCTTCCAAAGTGTCCACCTCCCCACTCAGTTTGGTATCATTAACGAATTTCATCAGGGTACCCTTGATCCCATCATCCAGCTCACTCATAAAGATATCAAACAGTGTTGGGTGCAACATTGATCCCTGGGGGAGCCCACTTTTGACAGGTTGCCAGTTTGAAAAGGAGCTATTTACCACCATACTCTGGGTGTGGTCTGTCAAAATAATTTTTATTTCTCTTTTAAATTCAAAAGCAAACAGAAAATGACTTTATCTTCCCTTCCTGATTTTTTATATGTTGTTGCATTCTGCTTTGACTTCTTTTGGCTTTCTGTTGTTTCTTGGCAAGCTTTTTATTCCCTCTCAGTCAACTCTTAAATCAAACCATAACTGCCTCTTGGAAAAGGTGTACTTTTTCCCTCCTGTAGATTTCACCCTCTGTGTTCCCATGTTTGGGGATGGGGCAGAAGCTGAGCTGCCAAAGTACTGAAATGGAAGAGTTGAACTCAAGTGATGGAAATCGCTGCAGAAAACCTACAAATCTCTCTATAATATTACCTATGCCAGCATCATTTTGGCCAGGTCTGGAGCAGACAGGTCCACTGCTTTGGGATAGCAGTTTAGGGGCAATGCTCTGCTACTCAAAGCTTTCAAGAGCATCTAACCCCAGAGAAGAAGCTTGGATGGTTCCCAGCACCCTCCCACAGCAGCTTCCCTAACCACCACCTGCTCCCCACACCCTGGGGACAGCAACAAGCAAAGAAAGTCTTGATTTGCACCATGGATAAGAAAAATAAGGATTCACTTTTTCTTTTGAGATCCTTCTTTTTTGGTGCCCCTCTAAGCACAGGGCAGCAGGCTTTGAGCAAGAGGGAAGCACCCTTGGACAAAAAGTCCTGCTTGGCTGGAAGTAAGCATGCCAGGAGGAATAACCCACCAATAGTGGAGGCACTGCTCACAGATAGGGCTTCCAACAAAAACTTCAGCCTCAGACTTAAATAAGATGGACTTAACACTCTTGAAGCAAATAACCAGGGAGGATATATTGTGACAGGCACCATGCAGGAGCTTTAGCATCCATTGGTACTTAAAGAATTTCTCTCTTCACAGTTAATACTAAATTGCACCACAAACAGGCAGTTAACCTTCAAATATCTCAGGGGCTAGTCCTACCAGGCTTTCACACACGCAACTTTTTACGTTCCCCTGGGAGTTCACAGCCAGGAAGGTTATGAGATCAGACCCATGTAATCTAAAACTCTTGCAACCGGCCCCTGCTGATGTCCCCCCAAACCACCATCGACAACTCTGCTCTCAGCAAGAAAAATAGCTCCCTTCCCGCCCTCATGGCAAGACGGCTCCCAGTTCAAACGTTCAAGCTCTGGTGGGCTGGCTAAGGCAATGTTTATAGTTCAGTGGTACGGATTAAAACTTACACAACGCTTTACACTGTCAAAGCAAAATGTGATCGTTCCAGACTGTGCACTGACATTAGTAAAAATATCAATTAAGGCCAAAAACGCACTTTTACACTGAGCTGCTTGGATTAGATTGTAACCAGCTCAAGGATAAGAAACACTGCTTGTTTATCTTAATCACATTTAAAAATCCAGGCCTTTGTATTATCCTCCCCCACAACAGCCATTTCAAGTGACAGTAGGAATTCCCCAGTGGCTTCAAATGGATTTTTTCTGCCAACACATTCCCTTTTCAGTTTTAAACTTTTCTTCCTCCTGATTTTATAACATTTAGGCAAATACTACCAACTCATGATTCAAAAAAAAAAAAAAACCCAAAAAAACCAACCAAAGAAATAAACCACAATGAATAAAAAGAATAAAAGAAACACACAGGACAATTTGCAACACAATGCCAAATAAACGCTCATTTGCCTTCACTGGAGGTCAGTGGGGCAAACAGGTGGGAACTGTCTGTAATTACAGGTTGGTGAGAGACAATTGTGGCAGTTGCATGGCCTTTTAATGATGCGTTTTGCTCTCATTTGGCTTTGGAGATCTTACAAGAAATGGAAAACACCCGGAGCTCTGCAGGTTCCCAGAGTGTCTATCTGAATGTGTTCAAATAAGCCAGACTAATTTCTTTCCCAGCTCCAAAATTTTATCTCAGTAAAATCTGTGAAATATTACTGCATACAATTAAATTACGATCATTGTATTGTGTTGGATGAATAACAAGTCCTATTTGTGTCTCATCTGCAAGTACATATATTACACATAAGGGAAAATGATGTAAAATTTCACTTCTGTATTACTATTCATAATAGACTTAACATACTATAAACAGGGATTGGATTGTTCCTGATTTTACATGAGCCTCCTGAAACTTGCCATGAAACTTGCTTATCAATGTAAACTTTGAAAGGACGAATCCTAGGGGTTTAAAGTCCAGAATACATATACAAAAAGCAAGCAAATGTATACGGTTTGCAAATGTCATTTTTAAGGCATTGTTGAACTCAACCCACAATTTTTGAAAGGTTCCCAACACTGCCTAAGGCTTCCAGCTAACTACGTTGATTAAATGATCCCTATCATATGCCGGAAAGGAAGGTGAAACCTTGCACGCCTAGACCAACCTCGTGTCTGGTGATATCTTTTTACTGATAGAAGAATGAGAAATAGAGGTTCGGTTTTGATATGTTTACAACTATAAGCACAGAACACAAGATATTTTTTAAGCTTTCCATTATTGAGCATCTCATTCTGTTACTATTACTGCTTTTATACTAGTACCAAGACACTCCTGATGGTTACCAACTTTATGCTTAACCAAACTTATTGCCTGAAGCCCACTTGCAACACTTCTCTGGGAATAAACTTCACCAGTGCAGAGTTCAAACCGCAAAACGAAGACTTAGATTTTTAATTCCTTTAAAATTCAGTTTTTCTTTTGCTCTCTGCCACATATAAATGTTTCAAAACACGCACCTCTACATTTCCCAAATTTCAGATCAAGGATTTTTGTTCATGTTTCCTCCTACACATCACTAACCAAAAGAACTGGTGCTACTTTCTCATTTCTGAAAGATGAGGGGTTTGGCAATTTTTATGATAATAATTATCAAAAGTAGGCCAGACGAACGGGGCCACACTTGAAGAATGCCTGCCTCACCAACAGAAGGAAATCTGGACTTCTCTGTGTTTTCAAGTCACGTATTTCATTAAGAAAATTACCTTCTAACACAGAGCAAACAGCATTATCATGCGGCAATCAACCACTAGCCCTGATCAGAGCATCCATGTACAGAAAAGAAAATGCAAACTCTTTCCTCTCTGCACCTCTGACTTCTCCCCCCAGCCAACTCCTGCATTGGGCATGGGGAGGGTAATTTCAGGGTGGGACAGAAAAAACAGAAAGCATTACTTCTGTGCCTTTTTAATAACATCTCTGTCCACAGCAACAGTCTCTATGTACATATAGACTGCAGAATAGTTGGGCTCTTGGCAGACATAATCTGGTGAAGTGGCTGAGCATGGGGCTGTTACCAACAAGAACAGCTCTGCAGATACAAATCCACCAAGTTCTAATGTTATTTTTACCGCACACTGACTGTTTAATACCAGCAATTATGCACATTTCTGAGGTTTCCTTTTCACATGCACAAAATCAAAACAAACAAGGCAAACACCCTAGCGTCCTGCAGCTTTAAATCCCATGACACGAACCATAAGGGCTTTTATAACATCCTGGGTGAGATCCATTGTGTAACACTGAGATGCTGCTTGAAAGTGAAGGACACTCCTCTCCTGCAGGCCTGGTGAGACAGTCAGACTCAAAGATGCAAAATAGAAGGGACATTTTAAAAAAAAAAACTTGATTTTTACATTGTCTTTGATTCCTTCCTCCATTTTGCTGATAGCCTGGCACTCCATGAATGCAGATGTTCCCGGGCTCTACAGCTTCCTTTAATCAAGGAGAGGTTAGCTACTGAGGCTGTGATTTAACCTTTAATGAGCAAAATAGGGGAAGTTTTCCAACATATCTCTACATTAGTTTAAATGTATACATCTGCACTCACTTAGACCCAGGCCACGTTGGTAGAGTTTCCTCCTCAAATCAACGTTTCTCCTGAACAAGACTTTTTGCCTACAACACATGCCAAAACCTACTTAAAGACATAAATTAACATAAAGAAATAGGAATTCAACAAACAAACAAAAAACTATTAGAGTTTTAAAAAGTAAATGTAATCTTTGTAACCTTTTGAGCTTTAAGTCAGGACCCCAGTGTAATGGGGAGGAGAAGAGAACTATACAAGAAGTGACGAGCTTCTCCCCACTGTGGTGCCATCCCAGTGCCTCTCAAAAGCTTATTCTTGGAAGCTTAATTCTGTCTTGTAGCAACTGACTCTATTTGTCCTAAATATTCAGCTGAAAATATGGTCTACATTACAGTATTACACAGAGAGTCTTTTAAAAGCCTTGTGATCATTAAAGTTAAAAGTCTGATGAGTAATGTTGTTCTGTCTAGAGTATATGTCGTTCCCTTTGCCTCCTTGCTTTATTTTGAGACAGATATACTTAAAATAGTTTTTAAAAAATATGGAGATTATTATCCAATCTAAAAGATTTAATTTAGTATTTATATGGGTTTTAAATGCATGCCAACACTTTCCTTCATTTCAGCATTTGGCAACTGTTCACTATTCACATTTCCAAATACTGCAGACACATGTCTGATCATTTTAGGATATTTACAGTTGCAGCCAATAAAGACGGTGCTGATTTTAATTAAACTTTTAATTGCTTTCTGAGACAACAACAAGAAGCTATGATTGCATGAAATTGTGACTGGCTCCTTTAAATAATAGTGGGTGTGGATTGCCAGAAGCATCACTGTCCATCACTCCCTAATGGGTGGGTATAAATAAATGTTAAATCATCACTCCTGATAACATCAGTGGCAGTTTGGTAATCCAGCCCAACCGTAAACATCTTTGTTTCCAGTGAGAAGCGGAATATGGACTGGACAAAGAAAAAAAGCAACCCATAAATTAACTGTTCTGCCAGTCCACCCCTGCCTTAGGAAACTGTTTACCAGCAGCTACGACAAACACCAATATATATTATAGCAAGTTCTCAGGCAGACTGGGACAATTCAGGGCACTGGGAGCAGTGTGCAGTCACTTCTGTGCTACCAGTTCAAGTCTATCTCAGGTCTCCCGTGAGCAAAATCCCTGTGCTGACTTAAAGTTGTACTATAGCATCTGTGTTTCCCAGACTTTCGCAAATCCACATTTTGCTCTCATTTGGGAGGTACCTCCCATGCTGTTCATGTACATGCCCACCCTGGCCATTGCTACATGGAAAACTCCAGCATTTCCACAGCCACTCTACAAGGCACTTTGGCAGCCGGAAGCATGGCCGTGGCTTGGGGCTGCATGAGTCACCCATCCCAAGGGACCACCAGCAAGCGTCCTCCCAGCTTGGCCCAGGAACCACGGGTGGCTGGGAGTAGCGTTAGTGGCCTTTGGCCAGTTCCTCTAGGCACACGTCCATGTCAGAAAGCCTAGGGCTGCTGGGTCCCACACAGGCAGCCTTGGGTGCTTCCTCATGGAGGGCCAGACAGCACGCTGCGTGTGCGGGATGGCTTGCTGCATAAATAAATGACTTCAGCCTCCAGGGCTCTCACCAGCACTAAACTGCCATTTAATAACATAAATCACCCACTCAGCCAGCCTGTGGATGACGGAGACTCAAGAGCCATCAGCTGGCATGGTTTCTGCCTCAGTGTAACCTTCTGACAAACTGAGAATGAAGCACTATGCACCAGTCAGGAACACCCCATGGGCACTGGTGACCTTCCCCAAGCACACCAAAATGCTGAGCAGGGCCCTCGCTGCATGGCAAATAAGGGTAACATTTTATTTCTTTTTATAGGCTTCCTTCAAATCATTTGGAGAGCCACTTATACAGTTTACATATTTAAACATATTACATCATTCTGCAAGATTCTGGGAATCTCTGTCCACTATTACTGCTGGTTTTTGGAAAACAACAGCAACTTGGATATATCATTAGTATTTTGTGACAATTAGACAAAACATTGCATGGTCTTTCTGTACAAAACATTTTCAGGTTCACCAAATGTAACTCTGTGGGCCGTGTCAAGGAACAGCCTTTTTATGTGGTTCTTTATGGCATGGGAGCTGTTAGCCTGTCTATAAATGCTTACCAAAGCATCCCAATATAATTTGCCTCTGTGCTGAAATGTAAATATATTCGGTCTCGTCTGTGGACAGGCAATACAAGATATAAGCTCCTAACCACCAGCTAATAATAATGTTTAGTTATTGGGAGCTCAAAGATGCTTACGTAGTGAAAACCAAAAGCTGCTTTGTGAAACGACCTGCCAGACACTAACACTGATGGGACATTTTAGGTGTGATTATACAAGTATTTCAAGCAAGGAAAGCCTTGCCTAGGGCTGCAGGAATGGGCTTTTATATGGTCAGCGGTGGCTGGTGACGACAGTCACACCCACATTTCTAAATGATTAAAACCTTCCAACTCCTTCAATTGCTGACAACCTCCTTCTTTCCCATAAAGCACCTTAAAGCTGTTTGGCTGCATTTCCCACAGACTTTTCTGTTATTCAACACTGACTCTTTGCTCCAGACCTCCTGTATCTTACTTCATGTGAATCATGCAAAATTTCACACTAAGCCTGTTGACTTGCTATATTTGAGCACTCGTATGCATACTGCAAGGCAGCATGGAACACTGCTTCAAAGATCTACAGGTTTTCAAACCCCTTCTTCATTAATGGAAATGCTGAAAATTCCACTCTTTCGATAGAAACAGCTCATGATGCAACATGAGAAGACCCATGTCAGTAATGGTACTTCCTCAGGAACTGGAGGCTCCCCACAAAGTAAAAATAAAATGCAAATCATTATTGTACACCTCACACAGAAATACAGAGAAGTCCTTCACTATCCAGTCCATTTACTCACTTTAGTCAACATTTATCATCTCAGTCCCATGAGCATTAGTTCCATTGTAACCTTTTGCACCTCCTTAGTGATACTAAATGGCATTAAATGCAAAAGGAGGATCTGTAAATATCTTATCAAAAAATGGACGGTTTGAGCCACTTCTACACCACAGATATATTTCTCACACCTGTACAACTGCATTGGCATCTGAACGTTATCTGCATGAGGGAGCACCCCTGCTACATACAGCTCAGCAAAGTACTGTCCAGGACCTGGTCTGAGCACTGTGTGTATTTGGACACTACCACTCCCCCCTGCAGGGACCTTTGCTACATGGTTTGATAAACCCAAAAACAAACCCCACCAAAAAAAAAAAAAAAGCACTCAGTTGAGGGAAGAAATCTTTTGAGACAAATGAACAAAAAAAAAAAAATCCACAACCCATCATAATCAATCTTTAGAAGGGAGAAAAAGGGGACTGATGAATAAAAATTATCCATCAAATGCTCACAGGACTGATCAGTTATTCCCAAGCTCAAAACTTATTGTTTTCCATATAATTTTCCCATTTTTGCCCCATTCTGCCTATAGTTAAATCCCCCATGCATTTAAATCCCCTTTAGCCTGTGTGATGTCAATTAGTTTACACAAGTTTAACTGAGAATGGGTTCCCCACTGGTTAATGTCTTTACTCAAATGGCAAAAGGGAGCACCAGTCTGCTGAAAGCCAGGAGGACCCTTGGGGAGCAGCACCGTGGACCTGCACTTGTTTTGGCTGTAAAATGTTGTTGATTTCAATGATTGATTGCTTCATGGGTGGGGAATACTATGTGTCGGCCACAGGAATCCAGGAAAAAGACCAGAGGCTAACGTTGCTCTCCATCTTCAGATCGAATAGGATATACATTAAATGAACACTGCATCGTTACATTCCAGAGCATTTAAATTAGTATTCTTCAGAAGCTGTTGAGCTGCATAGGACATGTAATAAAATCTGGGCTAAGTGATTGCTAATCTACCACGCAGACCTCAAACTTTGGAGCACTGAATAGAAAAGCCCTTTAATTATACCTCACCTACTATTATCTCCAAACTCCCAGCACTGTATCACAAAATAGAGAATCTGTGGAGGATCCCCTTAATTTGTTCATCAGCTTTTTCGACTTTTTGCTGTATTTTCGTATGCTGCTTTGACAATTATTCATATTTTATGCTTCTAAAATATTGGTGTACACTTGCACTCAAACACAAGTCCTAGGTAATGCAGTGAGAATCCCTCCAAGTTCAACGGACTTTCAGGCAAACCTTGAAGACCTACAATTTCAAGCTGTATTAGCTAGATGTCTGTTTTATTGCTATATTTTCATGGAATATTGCGAAGTACCTTTCTACACCTGCAACTTTTTCTGGAGAGATTATTTAGCTGTCTTCGTATCTGAATGAACTCATGAATTAGGTATGTCTTAGATTAGAATACAGGTGTAAAAGCCAGAGACCAATTTTTGCAGTTCTAGCTGCAAATCACGCTTTAGGTTCTGCATTAGTGTGGGTGCATTACTCTGGCCAAGTAACTACAGTCCCAATATTGCAACCCCTGTAAATGTCTATTCATGTACTAGTAAAAAAAAAAAAATCTTGTGCTTAAACTGGCATTCAAGAGTTCTACTGATGTAGAGCCTTATGCATTATGCAATGCTATTCTTTGTGTGTATTCCTGGGCCTGAACATATATTCATGACCCAACAGCACTGGGATCATCTATAGGTTGGCTGTATAAGATGAAAAGGAAGCATTCAGAGCTCTTTGTTGGTCAGACTTCCCTACAGATATCACTGGTAAAACTTCAACAGAGAGGCTGAGGCAGGCTCACAATGAGAATATTTGGAAATTCCTTCTCTGTGTCTCAGCAATGCTTAATATGACAGCTTGAAAAGTGGTGCAAGATTTGCAATACATTTTGATACTGCTTGCCATAAAGAGATTTCCTGAATAGTCTGGGACAGTTCCAGGACTATTTCACGAGGACTCTAGGAAAAAAAAGTCCATTTATTGCTGTTTCTGACTATCAGTGATGTGTGACTGTCATTTTACATATACTAAGCACATTTTTCTCTCTACCTTAAATAAATTTTTCATGTTTAATTCCATCAGGTTACTTTCACTTACCCTTAGTAATGCCACGTATCGGTGTCAAAAATGCAAACAACTTTGGCAGATCATGAAATGTCATCTTACTTCACCATAGAGAACTACTGGTAACATGGAGATTAAAATCATCTACACAGACTTCTACTGCAGTTCAAATTAATAGATTAATTCTACCCAGCGAGTAAATTTTTGTATACTTCCTAATTGATTTGGAAGTCACATCACATTGAAATTGAAACCTTATGTGATAACGGTTAATTTTAAATACATCCTCATGCTTTCAGAATTAATGCACATCAGTATTATGTCAGCACCAATGCCAAGCAAATATAATTTTACTATTATATCAAAAATATTAAAATTACAACAAGATGGCGTTCATTCTTTAACCATTTCATCCAAACTTACTCTGTGGTGCTTCTAAAGTGTAATTGGGATTATTTAGTTTCATAGGTTAGGTCTTCTTCAAGGAACCAATTTGAAAGAAAATGGAATTGGGCAATCTTACAAATGACAAGAGGCCATTTTTCTTTCCATTTCAAGGTAAGACAAAACAACAGTAATTGGTTCAATCCTGCTACACGGGGACCAGGAAGAAGATGCACAAGTCAAATGTGACACACAAACTCAGGGCCATTGGTTCTTCCAGATGTAGGTTTTGTTGAAGCGGAAAAAGTTTCAGCACTGCTTCTGGTATTTCCGTATCCCAAGATCTAAACACATATTTTCCATCTAAACAAGGTTATTTTAGATATAAAGAACCATGGCAATGGACAACTGTAATACCTAAAACCAAATTTTCCCTCAAGGCAGAACTTCTAGAAATGTAAAGATGCTGCCCAATACATACACTAAAGAAAAATCATCTGTTTCACAGCTCCACACATAATAGTAATTACTTCTACCATGTAATATTACCTTAAATAATAGCAGCACTTAACGTTTAAAAGCATTTTGAACATGACAAAGCAGCTTACTGATCACACCAAATACTAAGGCCAAATACACAGTTTGGGCTGTGATCTAGATTAGGCTTATGGTGAGGTGAAAGAATGGAGCACTGCATCTGAGACCGCAGCCCTGAGTAGTGCGGGTCGTCTCAGTGGTAACAAGGAGGAGCTAGGGGAACTTCAGCATATATCTTAGGGAAACAACATTGCTTCTTGTAGGACGAGACTATCACAAAAGAAAGGAAGCCAGGAAAGTAATTTTTATTTTGTTCCAAACAAATTAAAGTGACAGAACTTTGTAGTTTATATCATTTTATGATCTGACTGTTGTATATTGCATGTTATTATTTGTATTTCTGAAACACCTATGTATATTAATCAGATGTAGTGCCCTTTGTGCTAAAATTGTATACACACAACAGGTTCTGTTCTGGAAAGCCCCAACTCGGGATATGCAACGAAAGGATAAATGAAACATGAAGCAGAAGACAGAGAGCTGAGGCACACAACCCTTAAGATATTTGCCCACAGTCCAATAGGGCATCTATAGCAAAGACAAGGACTGAACACAGACTTTCTGCCACAGAGTATAAACACATTACCAATCTTCCTCCATCACCTTACGCCTCTTCTTTAACTGACAAATTAACCTTAAGTTTAAGCCAGTTTACAACATCTGGTGAAAAAAACTGATCCATAGTTACTACAAAACCTTGTGTCACAAATCTGACAGAAATAAGTGGTTTATTCTTTAATATGTTAATAGCTTTCTTGTTTATTCCCTCTTCTTCCTGATCTTTAACACTCCTAAATTATCTGCACGGGCCGGTTCAGTTCTTTAATATTATTTGCATTCAGTAGTGCTTATCCAAATGGTATTTTTAGTTAACATGCAATTTGGATAGGACTGGCATTCCAAATCTAACATTTATCTTGATTACTTTAAGCGAACTGTACCCACAGGCTCTAAAATGCCAGTTTGGAAACTGCTCTGGGCACACGATAATATAAGATCGCTAATTAACTAGGAAGTTTTAAAAGAAGATCTGATTTAGGCCTTGATTCAGCAAACAAATAACATTAAGGGTGAGTAACCCAGTGGAAAACATGTGAAGTCATTACATAAATCACACAACATTAAGAGCACGCTGAAAGCACCTTGCTGAAATAGGGCCTAATTTAAGTCTTATGTTCTCTTTAACGGAGTGTACTTCAAGTGCCTGGTGTGTTGTGGTTTCCTCTTCTCCGTTAGGGCAAACGGTCTGAACGCAGGGCCAAGAGCCAGGAATTCCTGCTCTCTTAATCCCCTTCTGAAACTGTCTGTCTGCATTTTGGAAGAGTCCACTAACGTGACCGCATCGCAGATCATCACTTGAAAAATCTCAAAGAAGTTTCTACTCAGCAACTTCCTCTAGAAAACTACGGTTAGAATCAATTATTTTTTTAAACATCTGAGTGATTCACTTTTAAGGTCTCCTAATATAGTTAGAATCTCTACTGTCCCTCATGAACTTTCCAAAGTTATGCACTCTGTGTATGCGTCTCTTCCTCTACTGGATTTTTTTTTTTTAATTAATAAATGTCATTTAAGGAACCGAGAAGCTTCTTTCCCCCTACAATGATCCTGCACAAAAGATTGATGAGACCCTGAACTGGGACGGTGCTGCCAGGAGATACAGGCTCACTGCTGACAAGCCTTTCAGGCTGACCTTGGCACACACGTGGTACCAACTCCAGTATATCACCTCCACGTTCTGATGCTGGACACCACAAATTCAGCACTTGCATTTGCTCGGGAGTGTTATCTCCTCACTTCATCTCCCTGACATCACCAATATTTATTGTCTTACAAAATTAAGAAAATAGAAATAAAAGCTAATAGGTCCCTAAGGAGATCTAACCTGCAATTCCAGTATAATGCTTTAGATCTTCCTCGGGTGAGTAGTTCTTGTTGACACTACTCATACCACTTATTTTAATAGGAAATGCTCAGGTACTGGCTTAACTGGACACTACTGTTACAGCAGGAAACATCAAGAAAAGGAGAATGAAGGGGAACAACTAAAGATCATGGCATGGGTTTCTCTTTTTACATCCTGTGGGGCTCCCTGTGATGCAGTACGTCTGTAACTAATACTCATTACTGAGAACTGTAATTTCAGGGAACAGTCAGAAAAAGGGGTCTGATGTGAAGGATGAAGGTGAGAAAAATAAGAAAACACCATTGTTTTTCTCCTTAGCAAATGAAGAATAGAGACCTTGCTGTTCATACGAGCTCATGACATGGACTGTGCACCAAAAGGAAGAGAACTTTGGGCAAATATGGGCCAATGTGGAAAAGGCACATGTGGCTTGTACTAAACTGAGACATCTCTCTCATTTCTTTCCTGTTCTCTCAGACAGTGATACACTGCAAACTGTCAATAAGTCCCCATTACTTCTCATAGCAGACATAAGCTTTCGTTATATGACCCACTGCAGCGTTGTCTGATAATGAGCATGTTAATAAAATGGAAGAATAGTCACAGGTTTTGAGACAAGACATTGCTCTCTTCTTAACCATGACTTAGACATTTCCAAACAGTATTTCTCATACTGTTGTATGAGAGTTCAGCTCATACATTTTTTTTTCTGGCATATTCTTCCCTTGAAAATAGTGGCTAGTCTCTGAACAGCGTAAGAATGATAACTGCTGGTACTGTTATTACCAGAAAAAACATTCCCACTATTACAGGTGGAAGACAGATTTTTTTTTTTTTTTTTTAAGTTCCTGGGAGAATACTTCTCAAAAGCACAAAAATGCTCAAACAGCTGTAACCTACATATTATATTTTAATGTGGAGCTTTACCAAGACCTAACATTCACATGAGGGAAGAGGGGGAGAGAGAGGCAGGCTTCCCTCCCATCACTGCCTTTGAGGCTGACTTGAATTTATTTTGAATTCAGAAATCTGTCAGCTTGCTGTCTCACCCTGAGCCACTGGGAGCACAGGCATGTGTGAGCTCCTCTGTGTGAAAGCAGCCGGCTAAAAATATTTTGCCTGATCACCATATTTAGAGGTCTGTCATATTCCCTGAACAAGCTACAATTTCACTCTTGACTGAAGAAAGCAGGTAGAGCCACGCAAATGCAAGCATCTACATAATGGCTGCATCTGTTTTAATTTTTAGTGGCTTTTCAAATAATGATTGTTATTAAAACAAAGTGTATTTTGTCACAGATGCTCACAGCAAAGACTAACTGGCTGCACAATTATGAGGCTGAGGCTGAATGGGTGCTGGTGCAGAAAGCTGGGTCTGCCTAGGGTCAGTGCCCCTATGCCCTGTTCAGGATAGGGAAAGCCCAAGGGCCATGAGGGGCTCCTGGATTAAGCTCCAAAAAATAGTCAGAAAACTACCCTGCATAACCAGGGCTTAGTACCACCAAGTAAAAAATGCTTTGATTTGGCTCATTTCTGGGTTTAGAACTCAAGCTTTATGAGTGTGATAGAAGACACTCTCCAAGTTCAGGAAGCTTTGGGAAGTGTGATGCCAGAGGAGGTTTGCCTTGTGAACCCACAATATATGCAGCCCCATAAAGCAACAAAAACCAGAAGCTGCCACAGCTCACTTTGCCTTGATCCTAAGGAGAAGAATGGATGAAGCTGTGACCCTACAAGCCTCTCTTCAGTCCCAAATCTACTCTGCCCAGAGCTTAGGATGAAGGCTTTTATTCAAGCAAAGCTTTTTTGGCTTGAATTGCTTTTAAATAGTGATACCAAGACTTGTTCTCCAGTAAAAGGCCTCATCCACTCAGGTTGCATGCGGTCTACATAACTTGAAGCCAAAATTTTTTGGACAAACATAGATCTCTCAAAGCCTGTCATTACTTCAATGAATCAGACCCAAACCCAACATTCTTTAGAAAAGCGAGTGTTTAAAAAGAAATTTTCCATATTTTTTAATTCAGCATGATCTGTCCTCCTTTAAAAGCAATTTTAATTGCATTTCAGTTTTGAATTTATTTCCACAAGATGCATAAGATATTATCCTTCATTTCAACTGTGTCACTGGAAGCATTTCATTACATGATAAAATCCCCACAAGCCTGTCTGGCCTCAGGGTAGAAGTGACTGGAATGACATCTCTGTATTTTTAGTTCGAGAATTAAATGTGTATGGGCTGCAGCTCCAGTCCCTTGCGGCAGGCATCCTCCAGGAGGAGATGGCACAGCAGACATCATGACAAAGGAAAGGAAAGGAAAGTTGGTGATGGAAGGCAGGCGAGAGACTAACGACAGCCAAACTTGCTCTGAATTTTGTAGACACATGGAAAAGCCCAAAGTAAAACCATGTTGAGTCTAAAAAGAAAAGGAGGAACAACCATCTGGTACGTCTGATGGAATGGCGTACAGGAGTCAATAATCCATAGAAAAGTATAGTGTCAGATAAATTGCTAAGTATTTCTGCAGCATAACCTGCTTCAGGAAGAATGGGTGGGGCAATTGCAGTAAACAGACTCTGACTGTGGGTGCACAGTACTAAGAAACTTTAGCTAACAGATCTGCCGGGCTGTATTCTTTAGTTTGCAACACATATTCAGGCATGAAAAACACCTCCCTCACTCTGCACTGATACTACATTTGAGTGAGATTATTCAGCATCCAAATTATACACTCAGCAAGATCATCTCCATTTTGATAATTGACTTAGGAATGCATAACATGGCAGCGTGGGGATTTGTATTCCCAGGAACGTCTGCTATAAGGCATCAATTGTTAGTCTGCCACGGATGTGGTGCACTAGTTGATAAAGAGGAGGCACACAGCACTCTTGGAAGATGATCAGCAAGAATCTGATCCTTCCTGTTTTCACTGGGCTTTTGCTCCATAGATGCTGACCCAGAGGTAAATTTTAGGCATGACCCTGTGTTGTATGTGATACAAAAACGACCTTTTCCAGGGGCTATGCGGGAAGAGGTCAGGTCTCAGGACAACTTTTGCAGGTCTTGTAGAGAGCACAGCCCTACACCCCTCTCACAGATGATGCAGTGTGCAACCCCTTCTGCCCTTACTAACACCTCCAGTCAATGCAAAGAGACATTTCAGAGACACTACGAGTCTTGCTGGGGGCGGGGAGGGAATCCATCTACTATAAATTCTTTACCTAAGGACTGCAAATTACTTCTTTCTATAGTGCGGACAAGAAGAAAGGATCTGGCATCCCTGAAGTGAACAAGACCTCAATTACTCATCACTCCCTTAACCTCAGATATCCCAGTAATTGCTGTGAGTCAGTGAGGCACTTCCAGTAAGCGGCTCTACACAGGGGCTGATATCCTCTCTGCTCTTTTCCAAAATAGCAGCTGCTTGAGTGGGAGCAGTGCTGATGTGCTCATGGATGTCCCTGGGAGAGACGGAGGTGGAGGGGCTGGGTGGGGGAAGCTGGGTGCCTGCTCTCTGCTTCGCTGAAGGGCCAGAGCACAGCCCACATAGCAGAAGGTAGGGGCTGCACTACAAGGTGGAGCTTTACAGATGATGCCAGAGGCAAATGCGTTAAACTGAAGAAGGGCAACATAAAGGAGAGTTTTGGAGGTGCATTCATCCCTCAGAGCCACAATAATAATTATCACTGGTTAGAGGAACAGCAGTGATAAATTGGCCACGCAGGCAGTGGCCTCTCACCTCACAAGGGTAAGAGTAGGCGCAGCTACTTTAGCATCACAGCACAGGTCTGGAATGCACTTTTGAAGAAATCTCCCAACTGCTCCCACTTACTGTGCTTTGATTTGTGCTGCCGAGGGGTCTTATGGGCATCCAAAGTGCATCCTTTTGGATGACATTCAAATGGCTGACACACACACACCACAAACAGGTGATCTGGGCATCCATCGGGCCAGTCCAAAGTGCAACAGCTGAAACGCAGAATGTGCAAACATTGGTTCCTCCACACCAACCACCTCTCGGTGCAGATTCGCTCCCTCTAGGACACTGTTTCCTACCATACATGTAACAGCAGGTACTAGCTGGGGATTCCTCACTGTTTCTGAGTATCCTGAGTTCCAAAAGCAGAAACAGCATGTGGTCCCTTCCACAAGATGCATTTCTCAAGACTCAAAGTCTGATCTAACTATTCTCTATCACTTAGACAACTGTGGATTGGAAAGTGCTGAGCACAGCTAGTAAGTGAAAAATGATTGGTCAGATAGATAGTTTTCTTCAGCTATAAAAAAGATGACATTCAGATCTTTTTGTATTCTAGGCATGGAAAATACTCTAAGAATTAGAGACCCAGCAGGAAATGCCTGTTGTCACCACATTGCACCCTGTGGCTACTAAACACGCAGAAGAGGGAACAGTCATGCACAGGTCTCCATCATCTACTTCATCATACCAAGACACAGCTTTGAGGTTTGGGAGAGTTCAGTGCATTTTCTCCTTTTTTTTCCTGCACACAGATACGACAGAAGTTTATTCTACAATATTAGATGAATGAGAATTTCTCTCACACTTTGCTACAAAACCAAGAATACTTGAAGAAGGCATGGAGCCATGCAGCAGGCTGTTTCATTCAGAGACTTGCACAACTGCAAGGATTGCTGCCTCTCTCTCGTAAAGGGCAGCTCTCTTCAAGACCTTTTTTCCCATGGTCTTGTTGCCAACTTAGGTAAGAGCCATTCTTCCAAGTCATCTCAGCATCACTGCAACTGGAGCATTTTCAATGCAGAACCCAAACTTTTGGCTTCCATGAGACTCTGTCCTGCTTGGCATGTTTCCCCTGACAGAAATGTACCTTCAATCCATATTCCTGCAAATATTAAGACTATACATGTGGTCCTGATTTGCAGCCTCTCTGCAACTCCACTTCTGAATCTGGTCCATTTGTTCAGTGGAAAGGGCCAAAGTTATTACTGCAGGTAACCACAACTCAGAGCTGCAAATCAGCATAGAAACGATAAGCCAGTAGAAGCAATAACAGTCAAGAACCCAGATATAGGTCCCATAAAACCAGCACTTTGCCGAATTGCTTAGGCCAAAAATCCTTCAGCAGATGCCTTATGAGTAACTTTTTAGAAATCATAATTTGAAAACCATTGGGCAGATCAGCAACCAAAAGATAACATCACTGAAAGCCCAAACCATGTGGGTTTTCTTTTTTTCTATTAACAAGCAGAACCATATTCTGTTCTCATTTACAGCCATAAGGATCGCTGGTCTCAGCAAACAGCCATCCAAGATTTACATTCTCAAAGCACAAGAAAATTAAGTTCAGGTTATTTCTGTGGCTGAAACTTTTGTTCTTGGACACAAAGGAAAAGCTTTGATACAACCTCAACAGTCTTAGGATAGCAAGGACACACAAGAGAAGTTTTCTTATGTCCCAGACTACTGCAACAATAGCAAGGAGGACTGAATCGGAGTTAGGAAGTAGAGAGGGCAGCTGGTTTGCAGATGAAGACACAGATAAATCACCATGCAGATGGGATGGAACAGAGCAGCCAGTAAATTTCCACTTTCTTGTGCTGGATCTCTTCGTTCCATTCTCAATTACTCAAAAATCCCATCTGAAAACTGGCAGCAAGCTAATACTATAGAATGGAGCAGGAGAGAATAAAGAGACAATAAGTGAATTACAACATTCAGGAAAAGAAGGCATCCCAATCACTTGGATCAGAATTACAAGAAATTCATTAAATTGGCACTGGGCCACCTAGAACATGCTGAACTAGCTGAATGAATGAAATGTTAATTCTCCAGTTTTGCCTTCTATTTTACCCAATCAACTGTTTGCAACACTCTAACTTCCCCACTCACAGGGATGGGGTTGGGGTGGGGCGTGGGGGGCGAGTAATAAAAAAAAGAGATACAGACATATTGGAGAGAGGCAAGAAGAGAAGGAGGCAAATGTGCAGAGGTCCAGAGCACACAAGCTCCTGGGAAATACTGAAACAGGTGGAGTTATTTCATCAGAGAGGACTACAAAAAGACACACTACGGGTTTTCAAACAAATTCATGAAAGGACAGCTACAAACTTGCAGGTTCCTGTTTAAATTTCTGCAAATAAGAAAAAGTTTTAGGGAAAACATTTGAAAATGGGGCACAGTGAAGCACTGGAATAGACCCCACTGCAAGGGCTGTGGCCATGTCCTCGCTGGAGCTGCCAGATATAACACAAGAGTCTGTCTCCACCATGAAGTAGGGGACAGGCTAGGCAACCTCCTGAGGTCCATATTTTCTATGATTTGCTTTGCAAACAACCTGCTACCAACTTTGGTAAGCAACTTTTCAAAAGGTGATATGTAGATGCTGAACAATAGGCCACACCAGTGTCCCCTGTCTGAGACACTGGGCTTTCCTATACCTCTGGTGACATAAAACATGAGTGTCCCACTGTGCAACATCCAGTTGTGAAACATCAAGACACCTGACAGCATCATCACTGTGACAAATCTGAACCACAGCTAAAGGATCCCAGGAGTCTTTTAATTGATATATGTTTCCTTTAAAATATCCTTGTAATTCATTTTGCAGTGGTGGTAGCAAATGGTTTATACATGGAAAGGGTCATTTTAGGTAACTCTCCAAAGGGTAGCCTCTATTACCTGCACGTTTGAGAAATATCCATTACAGATATCCTTTAAACCTGGTAATGAGCCATATTTAATAGGTTGGGGTTTTTTTACAAGTAAATTTGAAACAGATTCTCCAAGCAATGAAACAAAATTGGTGAGCTAGAATTTCACCATGTGGCTGAGCGCCGGCATCACAAGTATGTGGGGGTGCTCAGGGCCCTGCGTCTGTCCCAGGCATTTGACAAAAAGCCGCTATTCTGTTTCTACTGCCACATGAGGCTTTTATGTTCATAGGATTTAAACGTTTCCTGTTCCTGCCCATCCATTTATCATTTTCTGAATGAAAACCTGACAAAGATTTTAACAAGCACATAGTTACTTCAGGCATCTCAGAGTTAGGCACCAGCTAGAGACAACAGATACAAGAACCTGAAATACATGTTTCTTACTCTAGCACTTGAATCTCAAATTAAATCTGTTTAACCAAAGGGCAAGTTCAACTAAACACTTGAATAAAAACATTGGGAATAATTCTGGACAGGACTGAAATCCATTTAACCTACGGTGATGTATCTATAATCTGCTTTTCCCCTAGGTATCCCTTGGGCACAGTAAAAGCCTAAGGGTATTTTACCAAATTTTGCAGCTCCAATTATCCTGTGCTTAACCTACCTTTGCTCTTCTAGATTTCCCAGTTTGCCAAACTAGTTATCATGCATTGTCCAGCATGTATATCCACTACTGCCCTTCGCCATATTGAAAAGGACTGCCCAAATATGTACTACAGGTCAGCTATAAGTTAATAACCACAGACAAATTTGAACAGATGTTGCCAGCAAAGAGCTTGCGCTTTTGGAACAGGAGGACAATGTTCCATCCTTGCTGCCCTTTTGGACTTATCTTTCATTGCAGGTAAGATAGACCTATCTACCTAGATAGAAGACAGATAGATATCTTCTAGATATCTAAGGACTGCTTTTTTAAAAATTACTGTCATCATTATTAATAGCTGAGCTGCTGCATTTATTCACATTGTTGCAGGAATATAATAGACACCCTGAAGCATGTAATAAATATATGCCTCCCACTATCTGATTGGTAGGAAGCAACAAACTATAGCTAGTTTTAAAATAGATGTGCATAGACTTTACACACTGATCCTAACAGGCAAATTTGTAGGCAAAAATCCATGGTGAAAAATTACACCACTATATGACTGATTACAGTAAAGCACTAAAGTGAAAAAGACTTAGGTTCAGCCTTGCAGCAACACTTAACATTTTTATTCTACAGAGCCAGATATCTGTCCGGAGGTATTTTCGCCCCTCTCATCTAGATTATAACTCCTGCAGAATAAAAACCATCACCATCAACATAAAAAGATCCCTTGACTGCTGACCTAGTTTTTTTTTTTGGTCCCCTAGAAAACAACCATTTGAAACTCTGATTAAACAGGACGCATAGGAACCTACTCTCTTTTCCCCAGTGGTGACAAAAATAGCTTTTCTGAGCAAGCACATCAAGAGTAAACACAAGCTGCTACAATAAAAGAGAAAGTTTTATTTCATAATTCTTCCTTGTGCAAGGAAGCCTTTTAAAGAGAATATTAGGTTAGGCAGGACTCTAGACAAAGCAGGGGAAGTCCCGTGGCAGCCACACAATAAATGGCAGCACTATTAACATTAGGTCATAACCTCCGTGTCGCCAAGCCTTTGTGTGCATTGAGCCTGGTGCGCGCAGAGCTGCCAGCAGCTGTTCCAGGGCAACACATGGTGAAAGAGAAAAGCAGCAGCCAGCAAGGGGTTAAAAACATTGCTTTCGGTTTTTTTGCTGTAAGCAGCACCCCTTGAACTTGCTATTATCTTCCTGCCATCTCTTCCAGACCTGTCCAAAAACACAGACGGGTGATGTTGGTCTCTGAAATAAATGTAAAGATGCCAGGTGCTTTGCTTCCTGGTATAAAATAGCTGTGCCTTTCCTGTGTTTCTTTTTAAATGGCCACTAGTTTCTAGCACTCGTGTCAGAAATCCATCATCAGACTTACTCAAAGACGCCATCAGTTTAGCATGCAGGTCATCTGCTCGTGTACTCTGGCTTCTTGAGATTCTCTTTTCCAATTAAGAAAAAAATGCATTTGGAAACCCAGAACTTTGAATTCCTCCATTCAACACAGCAAATAAACCAGCATGCTGCTTCACACCCCAATAACAAGTTTATCTCAAATATCAGATGTGTCATAAACATTATCCTTACAATCTTTTTTAAGAGGAAAACAAGCATTCTTTAGGTCTCATGGCTTTTCTCAAGGCACTGGCAATATACTATTTCTAAATATAAACTATTTCCAAAGTCCAAACATTGCATATAATAAAAAGATGCAGCTTTTGTGGACCATCTTGTGGCTTATTGCCAAAAAGCATAAAACTATCTTCCTATCAGGAGTTCATATTTATTCCTAAGGAGCAATATGCACTAGATGGAGCTGATAAATAATTCAAAAGGGAAATACTCTTTTACTACGACCAGGAAAGCACTCACTCAGAATGGGAAGAGTAAAACCAGGGGAAAGGACGAAAGCTGGAAACTAATACTTCAGGATGTCACGATGGCATTGCATAGGGTAGAGGTGTATTATGAAGGAAGCTGCTTTACATCTTCATAGACCACAAAGGGCTTACGCCAAGGGGCCTTGGTGAACAGGAGTAACATAAAGGTAGAACTGCATGGATTCCTCTAATTACCAAAGCCATATCTGCACCCAGATTCTTCCACATGTGACTGCTGGCCAGGGATGTGATTTTATCCCAACACAGTTACAAACACACTACCCAATGTGAGCCCTGCTGTGGGCATCACTGGATGATTGCAGTGCTCACCTCTGTCCAGGCAGGTAGACCTTGCCCTGGGGAACTGCCTTTTCTGTGAAAAGCACCTTTAACTATCCAAACTGTGGTTACAATAGGGAGTGATGTATTGCTTTGGTAGCGCTGGTGTTGTTACTAGCAATACAACTCCCCAAGAGACAAGGCCTTAGTAAACTACTGTGGGTATGTGGCAAACTCAGGAGATGGTGTGTGGCACACCATGAAAGAGCCTGGAATCGTAGTTTGTTGCTGAAACGCTACAGACTGAGGTCAATGTTGCTCTGCAGAGCATAATGTCAACAGCAAAAACAGCCAGCAACGAGATTGCTGTGGGCTTGAGACAAAACAGAAACTTTAAAATTAAAAAAAAAGCAAGAAAAAAAGAAACTCCCATCACCCTCACATTCATCAGACAAAAACTTCCGTTTTCTGTAAGGATCTTGCCTTAATCTGGTAAAATCATACCCTTTGCTTTATGACACAGGCCTAGCACTAGCCTCCCCCCCTCTCATGCATAGGACAGGACGAGGTTCAAGACCTTGTAGCTCTTCAGTCATTCACAGCTTTCCAAATAAGTTTGCCATTAATTCCCCCATTCTCTCCCTTGAGTCATACATAAAAGCTGCACACCCGTTAGTAACTATTAACCGAGCCTAATCAAATACTCTAGCTGAGTTTGAATGTTGCTATTCAGTTTGGGATGTTTAAACATAATTACAGGCAGCAAGACTTTTTGACATGACAAATATTTTTTAATAACATTACCAGAATTGTTAGTTCTGTTTTCACTGTGAAAGCAAACAGAGCAATTCCAGCTGGAAAGTTAACATTTATCCTTGCAGTAGGCTAAAAAAGACAGACTCTGGCAACCACACAGCCAAGGAAACTGCTTCCACTAACTAGGGAGCAATGGTGCTTCCAGGGAGACTCTCCTACAGCCAAGTTTTCTGCAGTTCAGAGTAGTGAACCATTAGAAAACTTCATGTACTAATAGTTCATTCCCTTCTTTCATTGTTTTTTCCCCTCTCAATTCCTTTATAATATCCTCCTTCTGACACACACCCTTTGATTTGCACCAGGTTAAGCCTTGATGAAAATTATTATTTCTTCAGAAAGGGAGGTTACTCAACAAGGGAAATCTTCCAACACTAAGACGATAGCCTAACACTGAGCACAGAGGGGTCGGAAGGGGGAAGGTGCATGCTAAAAACCTTTGTGATTAGAGCTGACAACAATAGATTTTTGTTCAGTTACGTTCATTGTTTAAATTGTATTCTGCTGCAAGGAGTCTGGGCGCCTTTCAAATGTAAATATTTTACAAGAGAATACCATATGGGAGACACAGCTGTTTGTTTTTATTACAAAAAAAATTTGAATCCTTTCATTTTGCAAAGATTTTTTTTTAAAGCCCAACTCATAGTTATATGCCAACACTTGAATTATCTTAATTCAAATTAATCCCTAAGTAGTTGCAGGAAGTGTTTGAAGTTGTGTTTCTGCAGTTGTTAAGTGCTTAAAGAAGTTGTAAAGGAAATCAAGATTGCAAGATGTTCATACATCAGTATTTTCCCATGCTTGATAAAAAACAAACAAAACATATTGACTCCTTACGCATTACTACAGGTGACATATTTAGAGGTTGATAAGGCATGGTGACAATCATATAGGTACATAAACAATATCGACTACAAAACCAGCACTACCTGGCCTAAAATCAGAGACCAGCAAAAGCTTCAGAGTAACTAACTCCCTTGCCAAATCAAGCCTCTAATTTTGTTTATGGATTACTCAAAATGTTGCAGATTTTATGAAATGTGCTGCTACTTAAAATTATTTGCTAAATAATATCCTTACAGTGAGTTACAGCAGAAAAAAATGCTTCTATGCTGTCTTAAAAGCTCAGTTTGCGCAATATGCACAAAGAGCCATGAGCAGGAACAGAGCATCCACATCCATGAGATACATTTGCACATGGGTCCCAAGAAGGGGCTTCTGGTTTTTGGGAGATCTCTTGCTGTGCTGGTCTCTTGAAGCTAACTCTTCCACTAACTCTTTTCTTTCTATCTTTATACTTTACATAGCAAAAAAATAATTTTTAAGTCACCAAAAAATGGGCATCATACTGGAGAACATCAGCGCTTAAGCGCTATACCTGCTCAGCCCCAAGCCTGACCCACGGAGGGACTGATAGAACTAGAGGAACCTCACTGAATGGATGTAAGACCCAGACACCTGAAAAGTGACCCTTCTCCAGGATGCTCTTCCATCAAGCAGTGGTTTTCAAGTTTTCTCAGAAGCGGATTCTAATTAAACCGCTTCATAAACTTTTTTTGCTGGAATTCTCTTTCATTAATTCATTTAATCCCTTTCTGAATCCATTTAAAATTTTGATCCTACAACCTCCTGTGACAATTAATTCCTGGTGTATATGCTGGGCAGAAAAACCACTTCCTTCACTTCAATTCTTCCCTCAGACACCCTCAGACTTGTAAAACATGCTATGCCCTACACAGCCAGCCAAGAGTCAGGGTTTTAATGCAAGGTCCAAAAGTGCAGAAGCTGAAAGGTGCCGAGAGTTTCATCTCCACTGCTCTGGGAATTGTTTACTACCTCGGGCTGGGCACTAAGCAGAGGAGGATGGTAGAAAGGGAAAGGAATCATGTTTTTTGAGGAAACATGCTTTAGTTAAAAATTACACCTGAGAAAAATTAACAAAATTTTTTATTAGCTAGAGTGGCCAGGTCAGCATGTCTGAATATCAGAAACCAGCCACTGAATCATCATTTAACCCATCAGCTTACCAGCACCCAAACCCCTCCACTTCGCAGCAGTTGCTCCACTGCAACCTTCCCCACTTGCTACCGAAGGCACTGTACACTTATTCTTGTATGCCAGCCAAAGGTTTCCCTGCTCCTCCTCATACTCCCACTGCTGCTTCTCTCATCCCAGCCACCCTGGGATTTATTTGATTCCTGGAAAACAAAGGCCAGCACCTTTGTTGGGCAAGGAAGGCTGATCACCTTTGAGGGTCCACACGATCTGTACAGAGGCTGGGAGAGCAGCCCCCCCATCCCTGCTGCTCTGGGCCAGCAGCACAGCCTGTGTTCCTCCCAGCTACAGCTATTTGCCTTTCACTGTTGTTTGCGTTCCAGCAGAAGCTAAAGTTTTCAACCAAAACTGAGCTGGCCACCATACACACAAGTAAAGACAGCATCCACTCCACAGAGCTTAAGATGCTTGAGATGGCAAGCAGGGACTGAGAGAATTTGGGTCAGCATCTCCATGTCCCAAGCAGAGAGCAGTATGGGGCAACCCAAGCTGCTCCAGACAGACCGGACCTATGGTGTCCTAGGAAGGTTATTATTTCCACAAGTTACACCCGTGTGGTACTCCCTGTGAGAGGCTGTAATTCAGCACAGCACTTCTAAATTGGCCTCAAGGTAAGATATGGTACGGACTGACCACATACTTAAAATTAATTATATCCCTCAATATAGCTGGCTCTCATGAGTCAAGACAGGAAGTCCTTGTCCCAAAATAAACAGGTTTTGGGTAGCCCCTGAAGGACAGCACAAACTACAGAGCACTGACAGTTTGCCTAGTGTATGTTTACAGACTCACAGACTGGTAGGGGTTAGAAGGGACCTATGGAGATCACCTTGTCCAACCCCCCCTGCTTGAGCAGGCACACCCAGAGCAGGGGGCACAGGAACGCATCCAGGCCTCCCAGGGCAGCCTGTGCCACTGCTCTGGCACCCTCACAGGAAAGAAGTTTTTTCTCATATTGAGGTGGAACTTCCTATATTCCAACTTGTGCCCATTTTCCCATGTCCTGTCATTGGGCACTAATGAAAAGAGTCCAGTCCCATGGTCCTGACACCCACCCTTTAGATATTTATAGGTATTTATGAAATCCCCCTTCATTCTTCTCTTCTCCAGGTTGAACAAACCCAAGTCTCTCAGCCTGTCCTCCTATGAGAGATGCTCCAGCCCCCTGATCATCTTGGTAGCTCTCTGCTGGACTTGCTCAAGGAGTTCCACATCCTTCTTAAACTTAAACTGGGGGACCCAAAACTGGACACAGTACTCCAAATGTGGTCTCACTAGGGCAGAGTAGAGGAGGAAGATAACCTCTCTCCACCTGCTGGCCACACTCCTTTTAATGCAGCCCAGGATACCGTTGGCCGTCTTGGCCACAAGGGCACAGTGCTGGCTCAGGGTCAGCTCGCTGTCCCCCAGCACTCCCAGGTCCTTCTCAACAGAGCTGCTTTCCAGTAGTTCAGCCCCCAACCTGTACTGGTGCCTGGGGTTGTTCCTCCCCATGTGCAGGACCTTGCACTTGCTCTTGTTGAATTTCATCAGGTTCCCCTCAGCATGAGGTAAATCTCACTGATGCTCATATATCCCCCCATATGGCCTCTGGGATTGTATTTTCTCCCTGACGTGAGTAAACTGTTCCTGCAGTACCAACACAGCATGCATTTTTCTGAAGGAAAAGCCCTTCTTTGGGGAAGGCTGAAACCCAAAGTCACTCATGCAGTACCTTTTCACCTCCCCACACTTGCAGTGCCACAACTGCCCAATGAATAACCACTGTTACAGCCCACCTTGCATAGAGCAGATGAGACACACTTCTCCCTAACATAGCACCCTCCATCATTGACATTAGGCATCATAAACATTGACAAATAATATTCATTTACACTAACAAGAAGCAATCCACATATGTTACAGCCTCTTCAGTAATGCCACTGAAAAGCAAGTCCACACAAGGGCATTTCCCTTTCAGAGTTTGTGTTTGAAATTCAGTGGTAGGATCCAGCACAGAAAGAAAAAAAGTTTTAAAAGATAAGGAAACAGGATTTCTCTGGACAATTGGCAACAGAGGGGTTACTGCCGTTTAAATGCATGCTCCAGGCAAGAGCTGACTTTCTGACACTGTGCCTCAAACCATGTTGTTCTTATAATAAAATCATTCAGGCATCAGTCATGAGGTGGAAGATTACATTGAAATAGTACTCCCCACACTGTATCTTTTTCATTTGCATCATTTACTGCTGGGCATCTGAAAAGAAAGGATGGCTTATGTAAGAGCCTTACCCAGGTCTGGGAATGTTTTCCATTTCTCCTTCAACACAAAATCTTTCTTCTTATAAAGGGAAAAGCCAATGTTTTTTCAAAGCTATACAAATTCAGACATTTCCTCTTTCTGGTTGAAGTATTTTGTAAGAGTAAGAGTAGTTACCACTTTGGCCCCATGTTCAGGTTGAGAAGCACATATAGGCTCCTTGATATTAATGAAAAACTAACATCTGTGGAAAGGGGAGGTCTCCAGAATGACTTCTTTTGCCTACAGACAGCAAACCTATCTGTAATGACACAGGGATCCTCTAAATTTACTGTTTGCAGGAGTGATGCAGGACCTTACAAGCCCTTTTCTTCTGCCAGCATGAGGCAGTTCCAGACAGCCACCGCTGGTTTGGGCATTAATGCTCAGCTATACTGGCATCAGAACTAGCACTAGTCTTTGAGAGGCACCTGATGGCACAGAAACCTAAGTGAGAGCTAGCACAGATGAATTTACACCTCAGGGCACAGAAGAGATTCAGTACGTAACTAAACAGCCCTTCTAAACCACTGAAGCGACTGCATTTGGGTATCAGCCTACTTTATTGAGCACAGTTACTTATTATTTCCCTTCGAAGGTGTTAGATGCTAGCCTCATCTCAGTGCCCTCCTCCAGCAGCCTGAGAGATTATATCAGAAGTGTTTATTAGGACTGAAAAACATCAATGGAGAGCTGCTACGGTTTAACTCGGTTTGCACCTCAGTCTCCTTATCAATATGAAACATCAGGTTTGCGTTCAGGGTGCAGCTCCTCTGCCCTGCTCAGGAAGGAGTCAGGCTGAAATTTCCAAGAGAGACAGGGAAGGTGGAAACAGTATTAGATCTTACTGAAAATAAAGGGAGATGGATAACCAGTGCCTTGCAAAACCCAGTGAGGATCTGGGGCTTGTAACATGGGTCACTGAGCCCTCATGAAGCCTGACCAAGGGCAGTCCTTGCTGATGGGGCATGGGTGCCCATCCTCATTACATGCTACGCTGCCCTGACCCTGCTGTCACAGAAATTGGGGCAGCAACTCCAAGACTGTGGCAAAACAAATTTAAAATAATAGATTCAGGCACGGGCAGAGGGATACCATATGTTCCCCTCTTAAATAATAACCTGCTGAGAAGCAGCAAGCAGAGGTACAGCACAGTGAGTAAATAAGCACTTTGCCCTTCAAGGGTTTCTTCCTCCCCTCAAAAGTTAGCTGGTGACCAAAATCTCCTTATCCTGCCCTGAAGTTACTTTCAGTCTTAAACAAAACGCTTCAGAGCACAGGCAGCACAAGTGTCACCTTCCAGCTTTTAGGGCTTTATAATACAATCTTTCTTCCTCACAATTTTTACACCTTGTATATTAAGACATGAAGTTCCTCCTGACAGGTGAGGGTTACCTCTTATCCCAGGCATGAATGAGCAGCCACTAATACAACAGGACCCTGAATGTGGCTGTTCATATATACCATAATGCCAGCAACACAATTGTGTGTGACAACGCGATCTCTACCTCACTGCTGTCTGTGGGTTTTGCATAGGAACCCCTCTCCCTGCCAAATTTAGCTATTGGTTACAGTGCCTATGAGAAATATTTGGTGAATAACTAGAAGTTACAGTTCAGTTTTACATTAATAATAATGACAAAGTGAAACCAGTAAGTTTCCAATGTAATCACTTCAAGGTCAGCACAGAAGAAATTGTTACCATGAATCCGAGTTTCTACATAGGCCGTTGTCCCCATATCCATCCTCATGCAACAAGCAGGGAAGCTATCTTGCATTAGTGATAAATTCACCACAGAAGATTTTCAGTAAGTCATTAATAATAGCACATTCCCCACTTAGGACTCAAGTGCTATCAAATAAAAATAAGCTGCTGTTGCCAATTGGAAAACTAGCTCCATATGTGTCTGTTGGAGTTATAACAGCACTAGCGTCCAGGTGTAGAGGGTATAATTTTGGCAAGGAAAGACCTACCAGTTCTGGAGGTACCTTATCAACATGAGCACGACTCGGTGTGCTGTACCCACTGCTGCCAGGCCACATCAAGAGGACGTGTGCCTCAACTGCAGCAGTTAAAGTAGCACAGCACAGATTTCAGAAGGCATTTTGACGAGTGACTCATTAATTTAAGAGTTTACTTATGGACTGTTATCAAAATATTTACAAGGCTACAGCGCTCACTCCATAACCTGCAGCTACACAACGTACTTCATGTTCACTGCCTGACTCAGTAAGTCTTTTTATATATAAAGATTCTAGCTATGGAAATAAATGGAAAATAAAAGCCTAAATATTCTGATGAATCTGGACCCTAAATTTTGACTCCTTTCAGTAGCGACATAGGAGCCTAAAATAAAAGTTATGTGCTTAAATACATTCTCAAATCTGGATGCCAGGCAGCAGGCACCTGTACAGGACCTGGGAAATACCTCAGACACTCCTTGAGGCTTTTGGTGTCACCAAATGATAAATAAATAAAATTATCAGAATTATAACTTTGCCTGCTGTCATTAGCTCATATGGGATCAATCTGAAACACCAGGAATGCAACAGCACTGAAACCATCAAGGAGTGAGGGAAAGAAAGATCAAGTCAACGCTTCAAAATACGGCAAGAACATGGGGAGTATATTATGCTAACACGACACATTTTTGTCAGAGACACAGCATTATTCATACAAATGACAGAAAGAAGTGAGGCTGGAAAGAGCAGTTCCCCAGTGTGCAATACTTTTTTGGTTAGTTCAAACTACAGCTGAGATAGCTAACAGTTCTCCAGGAAAAGATAGGCCATGAGGCCAGTCTCTCATGAGCTGGTGTACTACCAACTCTTTCCCTACTGATAACTAAAGAGATCATAAAGGCTTTCTTCTAAAACCCCAATGACCTTTTTTTAAAATAAATTTTTTTAAAAAAACTTATATCACAGGTTTACAGATCCTATCTATTTAATCACTGTAAATGTCACTGGAATATCAGACAAGATACCCACATGAGAAGGTGCAATCAATTTTGCCTCAGACTCTTTGGTTTCAGTTTCACATATCACACTGGTATCAACTCTCTCCTGGCCAGGTGATGTTATAATTAAACACCTGGTGATTTCCAGAGACATTATGATGCAAAACTCTCCCCCCTTCCCATCTAGCATCTCAAGGACAGGCCTGGCATCAGGGCAGGACACACGGCTCATATTGGGAGCCCGGCACAGGTGCAAGGCTCATGCCTTTCCTGCCACATGACCAGACCGGTGCACGTCTCCTCCTGAAATATCCACTTCATCAGCACACATTCGCTACAGTAACAACTAGGACACAATCTGGTTCAGTGTTTAATAACTCTGTCAATGCTGTGAATTTGCTCTGGTCGTTTACGTCTAACGTGAGTGGGAGCACCATTTGGGCACTGCAGCTATAATGATGCCAACTTATAATATTCTCCTGACACCAATAGTTGATGGTAAAGTTCTTAGGAAAAATTTCTTTACTATAGAATAAAAGTCCTGCACAGAGTTATTATTCTGCCTCTAGTAATATGCTTCTTGACAGTTTTCAGTTTACTAACAATAGCTTCAGAGTCGACATTTTGATTGACACTGTCTCTTTTTTTCCCTCACAAGGTATAAGACGACACATAATTCAGATCTGGCAGCCTCAGGTGATCACTGAGCAAACCATATCACTAGTAAAGAACAAACAAGGAACATTATGCCAATGAATCTCATCCATTACAAAAAGGAAGGAAAGATGCGTTATACTGGATAGTCTTTACAATAAATTTGCAGCAGCGGAAGTGAGGAATTTGACTCCCATTGAAAGAGGCACTTGTGATAAAGAACTGAAACATCCAAAAGATCATCAAGCCTTATGCACACAGCTCCACCAAAACCATACAGATCCTTGATCAGAAATGCAAATTTGGAAAGCAACCTGAAAAGCCCATGCAATGAGACATGCCATGAACTGTTACTCATTAAATGAATAATTACTGGATTTGTTAATCTCTAAAAGAGATGAAAAGGACCTCATCTTCAAATGAACTTATTTATCCACAATTTAACAAACAAAACAAACCTCTGAGCACTGCAGCACTAGGTATATTCAACCCATCAGACAGCATTAAGTTAAAACAATGTCTCAGGTATCACTAAGACTCTTATGGGAATTCTGTCAAATCCAGACATTTGGGTTACATGGCAGTTTGGGAAATCCAGTAGTAGATGATCATTTTCCTTCCAATCAAGCTCAAGGAATCTGAATTTTCTTCTCTTTTCTTCCTTGTAAAAGAAAAAAAGAATAATTGCATTGGCCTTGTATAAAATCGCTCAACTAAACCAACTTGTAGCCAGCCTGGAAGCTTAGTGACTGCATCTCTGTGCCAAGCCACGTCTGAATAATGGTCCTTGTCTGCTGCTCCTGACACTGAGAGCACTCAAGAGGCAACAGAAGTAGCTTATTTCAGAAAACGGCACATCTCATCTTGTTCAGCAACAGCACTCTTTGGCCCCAATCTTACGGTCTGAGAGCTAGACACTAGATGATAAGGAAAAGCACTTGAGATTGGAAGTCAGCCTTGTCATGCTCTTCCATGCTTTCAAGCTGGTTTATTTGCTTGCAAATTTTGAGGGCTGGTACAGGAAGCCATCAAAAATGAAGAGAGAGTGGCGATCCTTCCCAGCCCAGAGAGTTGGGAGCTCAGCATCTGGCTCAAAGTCCTGGATGCTCCAGTGTTGGGTATGCACATGTGTAAAGCAGACCCAAAGCCTTACATGAGCATAAGCAACAAACATCTCCATTTCCATTTATGTCAACAAGGGCTGCAGAGATTCAGTATGTCTGAAAGTAGGCATGTGTTAACAACATGTCCATATATGGATTGAAATGTCTAAGGTTTTTAAGATGCTGCATTGAAAATACTGGCCCTTCCTCCTCATAGCTGTTAGCACCCGATAACTCTTTATATTGAAGGGAGGGGTTTCTCTTTTACTTCATTCTTATGACAATGTTGCATCACTGGCTTCAAATTAATTATAACAGAGTAAACCCAAGTGTTAACAGTGAAAATTTAGGCCCTAAAATTACATTTAGTAACTAAACAATGCTGAAGTAAATAAATCAGAAGACTTGACTAAGAGAGCAACTTAACCATCACTGCCTGTGATTTTGTCAGGCTATAAAGGAGAACTTGTGGATGTTGTGACAAAGCTCAGCTTGAAGCTATTAATTTTCCAAACAACGACATACCCTGATGTTGATCTGAAAGTTGTGAACTGGGAGATGGAAAGAATCCCTGACTTTCAGATTCCATCAGATATATTCATGGTAAAAAAAAAAAAGCTTTGTTTTCCTCATCAGAGAACAGTTGCGCCTTTAGGAAGAGCTCTCCTTTTGTTCAGGCTTGCTGTCTTCCTGTGCGGTGTCATTCAGCCCCGCGCTGTGACTCTGTACAACGGGTCTACACAGCTTGTACAGCTATTAAGGATCACTATGGCAAGACACTGAGATTAAAAGTAAAACAGCACTGCTGCAAACTTCACCTTGAGTTGGAAGTCAAGATCAATTTTCTTCTGGCTCATGCATCATCAGTAATAATAATACAAATCCTTTCAGGTTCAGTGCTGTGTAAATCCATTACTCGTGAATTACGCCTCCTGTGTCATCTGGCCAACCCTATTTCCTTCTTTGGGGTTGTACACATGTCACTGGGAGCTTAATTTGAAAACAATGAGTTTATACAGGTGGCTTTGCAAGATAAATGCAGATGACAGTAGCTCTGATAGTGTATAAACTAGGGAAAGTTTCAGGTTTTCTGGTCAGAGTTGTGGTGGGTCTGTAGAGCAGAGTAACAAACTCCAAGACCTGACTTCCACTGTGTGCAGTGAACAGATCTCCAGAGCAAGACTGGTTTATGTCATTTCTTTACAAAGAACTGTATTTTAATCACTGGGGATGTCATGGTCTGGAGAAAATGAAACAGAAAATTGAAGGCTAAAAGGAAGTGTCAAAACGTCCACATATTTTTGCTTGCACACTGTTTCCATCAGGGATGCACCGATGTCTTCACTCCAGCTCACAGAGCTGTGCCAGTGCAAGAGTTTCACATCAATGCAATTAAACCAGAACAACTGTGCTGATGGGGCTGTGGACACAGCAATTACAAATAAAAAAGGTAAAATTTCTTGTCAGATTTATTTTAGTCTTTTTTAGGGCAGGACGAGCACAGCCGTGCTAGTAGGGGTGCATCTGTTCAAGGGCCTTTGGCCAGAAGAGCTGTGATGGATACAGGAGCTCAGAGGTGACAACCACATGACATTGAGGCTACAACTGGTCCAGGAAGTGATTGAAAAATCTCACATCAAAAAATCCATATCTCTCCCCACTGGCTTTCTGAGCAATGAACCATCACCTCCAAGACCAGTTTGTCCTCAGGCCCTGGTAAGTGGGAGCCCTAGCACTACAAATACATGTGAACAGCCCAGAGCTGCTCCCAAGGAAGTCGGTGACAAAGTTCCTAGTGATCTTGATGGAAACAGAAGCTGGCACAAAATGCTGCAAGTCATTGCATGATCTTACTATGATGGCATTCTGAGCAAATCAATACTTAGGCTGAATTTCATTTTGCAAATTAAATCAAGGATTCAATTCCTCTGCCTTGCAGGAAATATCTCTGCCTTACAAGATACCACAAGGAGAAAAAGAAATAACTCAAATGTGCTTTACAATCAGTTGCATTTATTCTAGGACCACAACCACTAAAATGCCTTAATCCCATATTTAGCATTATTGCAGGGCACTAGTATAAAGTAGATTATTTGACTGACTTAATTGTGCATTTCTTATAATATCATAGTGATTTACTTTACATGTCTCCTTAACTCCAAACTCCCTGTGCTTGCACTGCTTAGATCTGGGGAAGTTACGATACAATACTCCCCACCCTCCCCCAGCCCCCATGGGGAGGAAGACCTGTCTGGGATTGTATAAACTCACATAGTACTCTGGCTGTTTACTTCAGCAGACAGTTTGGCCTAAAGTATGTTGTAAAGCTCAGGACGGGTGAAAAGAACAGCATGTTCCAACCTAGAAAGCAGGTCTGAAGGACATCGAACCCCTCCTTAGTCGTACTTAGATTAAAACAGCTGATACTGGGAGTGTCCTGAACACTCTTTTTCACTCTACCCCTGCTAGAAAATCATATGATGTGCTGGGGTGGAATGCTAATTTTAAATCACAGTATGAGCAAATGTTTTTAGAAAGAGGTCACGTCTAATGGGCTGGATACAGGGCTGCTGAAAGCCATGAACTCGTAGATGGAGGTGCTACCCCAGCACTGCATCCCTCCACACCTTTGGGAAGTTTTTTACCCACCCTCATCCCTCGTGTTCAGAAGGGCAATGATATTTACTGAGCTTGGTAGTCAGGATGAATTAATTACTGACCTGGTTCTTCCCTTAGTTATTTTGCAAGTCTGATTTCACCATCAGTCATGGCTGTGAACATTTGTTTCACTGTTCAACCATCAGGCCTCCAAAATACTTTCCCCAACATTAGAAGAAACTGTGGCATAGCATTAAAAATAACCTGGACCATATTTCCAACTATCTGATTTAGAATTAGCTCTACCTACCTGCTTCCTTTTCACTCTCACCTCCAATAAAACTCATTTCATTCATCTTTTCTTCCATGAGCTCCCCATATATCATGCATTACACTGCAGTCCTTGTTTCCTTGGTTTGATTTTTAAGACTACCTATCAGCTACGTTTTCAGATGATTCAGTGAACTTCACTGTTCTGACTTATTAGAAATTGATGAGGGTTAAAATAACTTTTGCTATTAAAAGCACAGCTAAAAAAAGAGAACATTTTACTTTGGAGAAAATCCATTTTGGATGCACTTACTTCCCTCTAGAAGCCCAAAACAGCTTGATCCAGGAGACCTACTAAAAAAAAAAAAAAAAAACACACCCCACACGTAATTTCTACTTATAGCAGGCTGAAGAAACTTTTCCCTTGGAGATTACATCACTTTGATTGGGTGTTATGTTTTCCACCCTGATCTCTCTAGTAAAGTGGAACCATAGGAGAAACATACCGCTTATTGAAAATCTGCATACAGAACTACTGCAAAACAGGGAGAAAAGTACCAAAGGAAATAGAAATCACTTGAGCCAAATTCTTTCGTGATTTACCCCTGAACAGCCAGGTTCAACTGAAAAGACCTGTCTTCAGTATAGAAAGGACAAAATTGATAACATTTTCCTTTGAATATTAACTGTTAAACACATTCGAAAACAAGCCCAAACGACAAAACAACTCCAGCACGAAATGAAGAACAAATAACTAGCTGAAATCCAACACTAACATTACAAAACATTTATTTTAGTTTATACCGTGGGCATATAAATAGAATACAGTGCAAGCACCACTCTGAGGCAATGGGAAGGTTGCACAAAATAGCATTCAAAAATCAGGAAATGCCAGAATTAAGGTTGCCCAGGCAACCTTAATTTTACCCCCTGTGCATATGCATTTTACAACACAGCCTTTAAATACACCATAGCATTCCATTTCTCAACTAGTATCACATACAGAAGAAAGCTCCTAACAGCAATAACCAACCTGTCATGTTGTACATGTTGACAACTTTTGCTACAGGGAGGAAGCAGATTGGTTTGTAATCTTTCTTATTGTAAGAGTGAATTAATTTCACTCAAAATTTAGCACATATATGCCCCCCAACATCAACTTAGGAAGTGAGTTTTCAGCCATTCCTAAACCTTGGAAAGCAGAAATTTATTTTCATCCCAGCATAAAGTCTGGTACCAACCTTTTTAAAATAACTATACCTGTGTGGGCAATGTAGTCTCTGCTATTAGTTGAAATTTTGTCTTCTGTGCTAAGCAGATACCATGTTTCCTCTATAGTCAGAAAAAGCCTAGGATATTGCCCGCAAGAGAGGAGATTAATTAGTTGAGACAAACACACAACTTGTTAAGCTTTGCTAATTCATTACTTCAACAGGTGAAGACTGGTCCAGGGAATACACCAGCCTCTGTGAAACAACAGAAAAGAAATCCACTTTCCTGAAGGAGGTGTGGATATGTAAAGCCACAAAGCTGCAGAGAAAATAAATACAAGTACAGGATTAAAAGTAATAAACTTTATAGTAGTTGATGAAATTAAGGAACTTTCACTAATAATGAACCAAATGAAAATATACATTTCCTCCTCTGCAACACAAGCTAATGAATAAAGAAACCCAAACAACAGCCACATCTAAAACTACTTATAATGGTGCATTTTGCTTGCAGAAGCTTTACTTCCCTCCTGTTTTAACAAGGATCTTCAGCATTTCTGAAAAGCCAATATAAAAAACTTCAATTTATTTGTGTTTATCTTATTGGCACTCTACCACACAGCACGTTGAATCATGCGGCATCAGGACAACTTTCCTGAGAAAGCGAATGGTTACTAACAGGACCAGATAAGCCAAAGAGAAACGGCATAAGTGGCTGCTATTCCCCGTGATAACAGGCACTGTAATTCCCCATTAGACAAGAGTCTGCCCCTTCCCCTGCTGCCCTCAGACAGCAAAGGGTAGACAGTGCTCCAGCTGAAATCAGTTTGAAAACTCCCTCAATTCCATCAGAATAGATCCAAAATTAGTCCAGCACAGAACAGAGTAGTGCACTTGAGAGAACTGAACCTGGGTCGAAAAAGACTTGCCTGTCACTCCAAGCAATCTGTGTCCCTTCTGCACACCCCTCTTCTTTCACCTGCCGGCTTTTATCTGTTTACATTACAAGCTCTTTGGGCAGGTTTCCCCTCAAAGTACCTGTTTGTACAGTGCACAGCCCAGTAAAGCTATGATCTCAGTCAGGGTCTGTAGGTACGCTAGGAATACAAATAATAATGAAAAAAATAGCAGTGAGAAAAAGAGCAACTGAAGTGAAGACCTTGACTTGTACAAAATAATCCATGGCTTGGATAGCCACAGCTTGTGACAGATTCTTTCCTATTTCCATTACATTGATGGCAAAGCTCCCATTAGCCTTAATGACAGCATGATCAGACCCAGCCTGTATAGACTTGCAAAAGGCCACAAAATGTCCAGCTTGGATGACATACAGCATTTTAGTTCCTATGGAAATTTCAAATTCCTATCGAGTGTGTGATACAGTCAGTCCTGGGCCATGAGTTACATGCGTTTCCGATCATGGAGGCTCCTCAGGGACACAGGCACCTCAGAAGCACTGGATGGTTGATGAGAAACTTCAGTCATCCAGCCAATAATACTTACAACAAAATAATATTTTCCATTCTCACATATTGCTAAGTTGTAAACTGTTCCTTAGATACCTGGACATGGAGTTTATGAGAAACACATGTAAAATCCTTACAGGCAAACCTTGTTTATACCTTTTCACGAAATAACTTCTGAAAGGACCTATTTTCAGAAGACGCCTGTTGGGACATGTCAAGTATGCAGTATGCCAAAGACATCATCAAGCAATGCACTCCAGACACTGCTCTGCTTTCCCTGTGATGCATGCCACCCCCTGAAACTTCTCTTGATTTTTTTTCCCAGGGCAGATATCACCCTGATGGTTGCCTTCAGATGTCACCAATGACTCGATAAGAACTTGCTGAGCTTTCCCAGTAAAAGGAGGAAAAATTCTCATGTTCAAGATAATTTCTCATAGTATCCACTGTCTGGTTTAAATCATTACTGGGGGAACACCACATCTTTGCAATGTTTGCTGGGATGTGATAAAGACCTTGTTACTCAGCTCAGAAGATGCAAGACCCGGTAAGAGCTCTACATTTGGAAATTAGCCAGAGGATTGTTTCAAGTCCTTCTTGTGGGCTGCATAACACTTCTAGTTTCACTTGTAACACTAAAATAAGGGAAAGTCAGCTAAAGCCTATTGCTAAAAACTCTAACTCCCAAACACTTACTACAAATTAACCTGCTTTAACCAGCTGCAAAGTTGGTGGGTTTTTTGTTTTTGTTTGGGTTTGGTTTTTAACCCATGTGCTTCAACATGAGAGCTTATGGAAGGATCTCAGTCACAGCTACAGTAACTGTGCATTAATGACATTACTCCATCCCTCTCTTACCACTTATGAAGCAGATGGGGACAAGTAATTGGGTGCTTGCTTTCAATTATTTTCTCCTACTGTATCTTTTCTGCATCATCTCATTGCAGCCTTTGGTTAACTTGACCTTTATACTTTCCAACAGAGCAAACAAAGAAATGCATTCAGAATTGGTTTTGTACTTCTTGTAGCGATGCCTCAATGTTTTATACGAATTCTAGGATGACAAAAAGCTGTTTTGCCCTACTTGGATACACATACTCATTGAAAGGACACCAGGCAAATACTCCTTTCAGCTTTGCCTAGTTATGTCATTTTAATTCCCAGAGCAGTAAATTTGGCTGAATAAATCATTCAATATCTTAGCTGATAAAAAGGGATTCACTGTAGATGAGCAGTACTGTAACAGAATAAAATGTGGTGCTAGAGAACCTGGGTTTACTCAGCAAGAAACCTCCATCATCTAAATTCACCAAAACATGTCCCCTTATCTAAAATTAGACCAGAACATTAGCATTTTCCTTCCAGTCTTTATATTTCTCTTACTTTTAGCTATAGCTTCCTAAAAACTGTGTCACAGGCAAAAGCAACCAATAAAGAAGTCCTATAAAACTTATACTTTGGGCAACACAATCTCTCCAAAATTATGATCAGAAGAGTAGCTTTATTTTGTGTCATCTTAGGGGATCTGATACTACACTACCATTCAGTCCTCTACACCACCCCATATTGCCATCTAGCCCACACACAAGCTGGCTTGGCATTCCCTGTGCTTTTAGAGAAATTCTATTTCTCAGCCTATCTTACAAGGAGTATTTATTTATTTTAGCGTGCAGGTAAGAAATATTCTGAGAAAACAATGTGCTCTCTAAGAAGCAATAGATGTGCAAATTGGAAGTGTCTCTTTTGTTGAATACAAATAATATTTTTAGCATGAAATGAGCAGCATAACATCCCTACTGAATTTAGGATACAATTAAAAGAACTTTGTTGCCTTGGACCTTTGGTAAATACTCTTTGAAGATTTCTGAGGCCCACTGCAAGCTGAATCTGTTTAAATCAGCAGTTAAAAACATCAACACCTAATGAGGGTGCTGAACAAACTGTACTTTGACTAACTCCAAATTATAAAATCCAAGCTGAGAGCTGACAAACTGGGTATTAACTTTACCATACACGTAGAAAAACAGCAAAGTGAGTACCTCCCTCACCTTGTTTTAGAATTACACACCAGTGCAATTGTGAGCAAGAAATCTCATCCATCACTGTTTTTCTAAAAGAGAAATCTGAAAGTAGAACTTGGAGAATTTCAGCCATTCTAAAAGATTTTGAAAAACTCTTAATCCACCAGCTCTTTAGACATGCACAGGTGATCTTCAGCTGTTAAAAATCACCCTCCAAAACCGTACGTGGCAGAAAGGACAGATGTGCCCAGGATACAGAGAAACTCGCTACAAGAAAACAAAGAAAAGGAAATAAAAGTGAGGGGAATCCCAGTGGTCCCATTGCTGAGGGATGGTCGAAGACAATGGCTCTAACTGCGATCTCAGAACTTCAGTCATACGTGCCAAATGCTCCGGTTGGGCAAGCTTAGAGGGACATCCAACATGTTATTGCCTAAAAGCTAAGTTGTTATTTCTTAAGACTAGTGTGTAGTTCTCCGGAGATCACTGCCTCCTATTTATACAATGACTATTTAGAACCATGTGTTGCTAATACCAGCACTCAGGAAACACAGACACCACCCAAAGAGTTGTTTTTTACTTTAAAAAAAAAAAAAAGAGCAACCATAGAGCATAGCTTATCATAGTGATCCCAGGCAGTCACGTATGTTCATGGAGCATACCATGCATTCCCAGAGATTATGAGGTTTTTAAATTATTTACAAGGTGTCATTCATTTAGACAACCACTGTGTACATTCATTTCATGGATCCATTAGTTATCCCCCAACATCTCCTCCCTCCATACTCATCTCAGCTGTTCATCTGTCCCATCTTATGCATTTAGTGAGCTCAACATTTGCTGGTATAGACTGTCACATACCACCTCGATGACCAATACAGCCAGATCTGACTGAGGCCTCAAATTATTTGCCATAAATAAATAAATCGAGTACCTCTGCTTGCCATCAAACCACAAGGGTAACGACTTCATCATCAGCAAGGGTCTCAAGGAGTTCTGCATTCTTTTAGAGGAAAAAGAGGCAAGTAAGCTCAGGGAGGGGTCTGGGCAGTGCACTTACATTAATGGGGCAATGTGAAGGCTTGGTGCTGAAAACCTGGTTTTCTTGACTGCCTGGCAGATGCTCACAAGGGTAGCTATTATTACTGTAGTGTTTCTGCTCTTCTCTTTGAAATCCAACAAGGCAGGCTCAGGCTGTTATGACAGGCACCAGTATATCACATATGAGAGATCACCTTTCTGTTGGAAATATGCATGTAGTGCTGCCAAAATAGGCAGATACATTCCCTTCAGTTCTCACTTGCACCAAATGCAGACAGCTTTTCTGACCATTACTCTCCCAGAGCCTCCTGAGGTTACTGCATGGGTGACAGAAGGGTTATTTCACTTAACACAGCCAGCAGCTTTCTGTTTGCTTGGGGCAACAGGAGGAGGAAGCTTAAGGAAGCCAGGCTGACCAGATTCTCACTGGTTTCCTGGTTGTAATCCAACCCAATAACACACCAGCAACCCCTCTGAGGTTCCAGCTCCAGCTCTGTGAAAGCCTTTCCCTGTCCTCCTTCACTACTAACTCAGAGTATCAGACAAAATGCTCAAGCAAAACTTGGACCATGTCAGAGCCAGGCCCTAATTTTTATTACAAGAGGCTGTGGTGGGAGAAATGAGGTCCTGCAGTTCAGCATGAGAAAATTGGATCCATTTCTGTTCCTCCACCACTGTCAAATCTTAGCATTTCATCCACCTCTCCATGCTTCGGTGCCATCTGTAAAACAGAGATGCTAATAAACCCCCACGTCTCACAGCTGTTCTGTGAATTAACTCACCAGGGCTCAGCAGTGTTCTGGTACTGGTGACGGGATCTAACAGGACATAGACAACATCACCTCTTTTCTTTGTCAGCTTATTAATTACAGCACGTATTCTCCAGATCTCACAACTGAGTGTGTTTTAAGGGCTGAAATAAATAAATGAGAGCAAATAACCTTTCCCTGCCCATAAATCAACCATCTGTCACATTCTTGGATATGACAAAACTTCTAATCAATATATAATTGTCACCCTGTTTTAATGAGTGTTGCTGTATTGCTACCTACTGCTGATTGCGGTTATGTCTCCTGTTGGACTGGTATTAAATAGTTGTGTAATGGAAGATGATGCCAGCCCAAACCATTCTTTCTTTCAGTTGTACTGATAAGTCCGTGTGCATAAACTGCATGTTTATATTACATATTTCACTCAGCTTCCTAAATGGGAGACAGCAACAGTTTTATAACCATAGCAGATCCTAAAAACTAAAAAGCATTCATGGTAGCTTTTACAGAACTTTTTCATGGAATAACCAAGGAAGTTTTCATACAGTTTGTTTCAGACTAAAAATGGACTTCTCTCACACTCTCTGGGCTGTATCTCCTTCTGTTGGGATATAAGGAGTACATTAAACAAATACTTAAATTGGAAACATCGAAGGAATAGTTAACTGTTGAGAGAGATGAGGATTTGAGATTGTCCTCTTCCTTCTGGGTCAGGAATAACTAGAGCTAGGAAGAGAAAGGCTGTTGCCTAATGCAGGATTTTAGTATGTTAAAACCTGGTTTTCTTCCAAAAGAAAAATGGGGCCCTAGTGGCTTAGAAGCCTGCTCCTGAGCCACAGATCCTGTGATGCCAGGATCCTCAGCCCCACAGCAGTTTGCATGCCCGGCTGCCCTGGCACCACATGCCCTCCCAAGAGGGCATTGCCAGCCCCACAGCGGCTCGCACAGCTGGCTGGCTCCGCACCAGGGACCCTGGAAAAGGTCCAGCTTTGGTCACAGTTTCAGCAAAATCAAACCACATCAGCAAAACATACAGCTCCTTTCAAAGCAGGAAATTCAGCAAAATAAATTTCTCTTATCACCTTTAATGTAAATCTGACAGCTCAGGGTGGTGTGGGGTAAAGCGATATCTCAAATGATCTCAAGTATGACCAGGTCTGTGACCACATGTGGTTTCCTTGCAACTTGGGCACAAAGAGCCTTTGCAGAGCACTTTGGGTCATACTCTGCTTCACAGAAAGTGTGACCAGAGCTTCAAGAAAATGGAAATACTAGAATTGGATTTTGTTGTTTAAAAAAAAAGAAAGGCCACAGTCAACAAATAACACCCACCAAATAAATATAATTAATTCACTTTCCATATTTTCATATCATCACCTTGTAAGAATGTGATTTAAAGTTTAAATTCTAACTTTCCTACTGCAGCCTCCCAGTCCAGCACAGAGCAGCAGAAAGAAACCACTGCAGAGCAAGAACACACTTTTTCAGTCCTGACACTCAGGAGGATGGGCAGCACTGCAGATATGATGAGAGGGACAGACAGTCAGCCGCTCGTTTCACACATGGAGAAGGGCCTCTTATAACATTCAGTTCTATTTTTTGGTCCTCAATTGGTTTAAAAATCACAATGTGACTCGGTACAAAGGCAAAATTACAGACAGGAGCAGTTCTTCAGCTCGTGTAAACTGTCATAGGCTGTTTTGTAGGAGGACAACTGCGAATAAACTGCAGTGGATGGAACTGGAGGAAAGATGGAGTATATCTAGGCTCATGGAGCACAAAACACCAAATAAAAACTCAAACATTTCAGCTGCCTTCCCAACATCCCTTAAACCATTCGTACCGCACCCTCAAGACTGGGGCGATCCAGGCCTGGAGGGACAGCTCGGCACCAACTGGACAGAGCCGAACTCCACGGACACATGCTGAGCCTTTCCTTTCCTGGTGAAAGCTGCAGTGCTGAGGCGCTGTGACTCACAGCACCCGACTTATTTCATGTGCAAGTTAGCCGAGTCCACATGCACTCGAATGGTGCAGTGGCAAGGGACACTAAGCCTGGAGACTTGGGTTTCATCCAGATTACACCCTGACCCACTACAACACTGCATATGAGGTCCTTGCTTCTCCAGGAGGCAACGCTCCCTCAGTCTCAGGCAATGGAAACTCAGGGGAAATAAAATTAAATTTAAAATAAATAAATAAATAAAATTTTTTTAAAAATCAAGATCATGATCTCTAGTGCTTCCATCGCAGGATGCAAAAGGCACTTCTTTCACCAGGCTACCCACAAGGAGGCCACACAAAATCTCCCACTTCACACACAGATAAACAAAGCCCAGATGGCACAGGGGAGAGACAGAGGGAAACCTCTCTGTATGTGCACACCTTATAATTTGGGGAAAACTTGCAGATACCAGGGCACGGAGCAGATGTGAATTTGAGCAAGCCTCCAATATCGTTGCCATACTACTGCTTTTAATCTCTGCTAGAACAGCAATGAAAAAAAGGATCGGGTGACTACAGGAAAGGCAATTTTTGGTGTTTGGAGCAGGCCTGACTGGCTCAGTAAGTCACTGCTCTTTGTGTTCCTTGCTGCTGCAGAATGATCTAACCTTACTGAAGGTGGTGGCAAAGCTCTCACTGACCTCACTGGAAGGAGAATTACTGAAAACAGCTACACTAGAGGTGTCAGGAACCCAGATTCTAACTAACATTTTAATAACCTAAAAATGCCTTGCTTCTTTAAAGGGTATTAAACCTTTTACAACATTGACATTTTAGCCAGTTATGAATTCACCCCATGAAGAGCAAAGTGCGGCAGAAAAGTATCTGAGACACACCGCTTAATACTTGCCAGAGCTGCATTTGTCATTCTAAGCTCCTAATTGCACTGCCTAGAGAAAACATATTTTTCCTTCTTTAATTTTGTCTGCACTAGGCTCTAGGCTGCATGTCTGAGACATTAAGTGAACTGCTCTATCACAGCACCTGATCACCAAATGAAGCAATAACAGCAACCATGGATAGCAAAAGTCACAGAAAATTGACCTTTTGTTGCTACCGTAGCCTTATTTGGTGTGGAAGCTCAAACACGCCATTATTAATGAATCAGACTAGAAGTATTTCTGTCTCTCAGCTTGCTCAGAACAGACAAAACTACCTCACTGTTTGTGCTGCATGAGCACTCGGCACACCACCACAGGCTGCCCTTCCCAAGTCCTGCCCCCACTGTGGGAATATGGATGCTCCAGCTAACCACCAGTATAAGTTATTCTGTACCTTATACACTCTGAAAGCTACAGCCAACATCTGGGCTACGTAACATCGAACACCTATTCCACATTCTTGAACAAGTGACTTCATGTGCAGAAGCCAGACAGAGCTGTGTTACTGCTCTTTTCCAAAATGCAGTCTTAACTCATATACAAGCCCAAAATGTACTTACACGTCTAATTCTAGGAATTGCAATCTGAATCTTTTAGCCTAAGTATCCATAAGGCTCTGGTTTCAAGACTCACTTTCACAATGATGGAGAAGAGACCTTTATGTGTTGCTTACAAATTGCAGTATTTGGTGCTTATAACAATTGGGTTACTTTAGATATCCAATAGGGCTGGTTTGAGGATTTTGTTTCCTTGTTTGTCGTTTTGTTTAATGAACTGGTGATACACAGTGTATTAGTTACTAAAGGCTCACAGCCATACAGTGAACTTGCAAGCACATGTACACTTCAGCAGCCTAGTGAATGAAGCAATGAGGTTTGCTGTTTTACTTAAAGGTGTTTAGATGCTGACAGTTCCTGTTGGTCTAAAGTAAAAAGGATAAATAACCATAAACTGCTGCAATGGCTGAGGAAATACACCAGGTAAAGCGGAAGTTAACCTTCAGAAAGCTAAGAACAAAATGCCTCACCCAAGGCACAATATGAACTGGTGCTGAATTGCAACCAAAGGCACCAGACAACATATCTTGATATCAGATTTTAAACAGAGCTTGACAAATTCTCAGGCTTTTTTCCCCAGTACCAGAATTTCTTCCTGCAGGACCAAAAATATACAACTAATAAAAAGAAACAAATATTGCAGACATTGGATTTCTGGTTCCTATACCGGCAAAGGCATCGAAGAAATCCATTCACTAAAAAATAGCAGGGAATGTCAAGATTTTCAAAGCGATCATGAAGGTTGTATTTTTCCCTTTTTAGAACATCTGCCTTGGACCAAAATAGAGTGGTCTCCTTTTCAGAGGGCTGAGTATCAGTATCAGAAAAGCACTGTTACTTACGATCTATACACAGAGCGGCTTTCCTGTTTGGATACAGAGAGATATTTAAGACAAAGGGAAAAAAATTACATTTGGCAGAAGTCCTACAAAATGAAGTTAAGTGTTACAAAAGACAGCTCGTAGCAATACATTGTGCCACCCTGGCAATGTGGTAAATGCAGAACCTGCACTAATGCCAAGGCACTCCAACACACACATGTAAGTCATGTCCAGGCTAGATGGGTCTATAACTATTGCCAGCTCTTCCAAGCAATCCCAAAGAAATTATCTCAGCCTGAAGGATGGAGCACATTTTCTGATGTTTTAAGCCACAACCAGTTCAATGTTCTCCCTATGGCTCTGGTCATGCCAAGTATGATGAGTCAAAAAAAAAAAAGAAAGTACATCTGAATTTATTTTTATTTTAAATGCAAAGCTAAAAGTCCTGGAATAAATAAGATTTATATTCCACATTATCTGCAAGCCATGCAAATGCAGATGTTACTGTTCTAGTCCAGACCGCTACTTTTCCAGAGCACAACATCCAGTATTTGTCTTAATTCTTTTTGTTCACCCTTGCAGGGCAAGGCCAGTAATTACCCATGATTTTTTAACACTGTGCTATCCAGACCAGCCCTGCTGTGCGAATACTGAAACACATGAAGAAGCACTGAGGAGCATAACACAATCCACCCCACAGAAACAAAGAGGACATAAAGACAAGTTAAAAAGCTAGAACTATCCAAATAGGAGCAAGCCTAAATGATACCCAAACAAGGCGCAGAGCAAATAAACCCAGCTTGCCTAGATTGATTTATTTTTCTAAAGAGCTGGACAATAAATTAAACAAGAAAGTGTGACCAAGATTGAGCGGGAGAGAGAGAAATAAAAAAAAAGGAAAAAAAAAAGACATTTCCAAAGTCTCTATAAACTGATTTTCCACTAAGGAAGTAATAAGTATTTGGAATCACCTGTATGATTTTTTTAAAAAAGTCACTGTAACATCCAAGTGTCATATGGATTACATTTTTCAAAGGAAATACAATAAGTGGGAGAGGAAATTACGTAATGAATGGAGTTTTTCATTTTAATTCTTCACATTTTACTTCAGAGACAAAACTTCACTCTTTTATACAGGAAAATATCCTTTCCCTTTTAGACATCCTAAATCATATTCAGTGGACAGATTATGGGCACACAGACCTACTGTGAAGGTACAGAATAGGAGAAGGAAACTCTGACCTTTATTTCACTACTTGGCTTGCTTAAGGCAAGAGCTTCTGACACCTATAGTCACATATATGGCCTCAGAACGTAAGTACTAACCGAAACCCACCAAAAAAGATGCTACAGCATGGACTAGCCCTGGTTTCTAGACACCTTTTTAGGAATGCCTAAACACCTTCACACCTTTTTAGGAACTACCAGGAGCCACAGAAGATTTAAGAAGATGGTAGCAACTATTCAAAATCTCAGCTTAAAACCCAATTTCCAGGTTTTTCCCCAATTGCCTCATTTTAATGTGGTATAGCATATCTTTCTGTGTGATCAGCTACATATAACAAACTCTCAGGGGGACTGCGCTCCGGTGGCCTCCTGCAGCAGGATCAGACCACTCCGAGACGTTACCCAAGGCAGGATTTTGACAACCCCTGGAAGAAAGACAACAATTCACACATGAAAACAATTTCTATGAAGTTCTGATAACCCTATTGCAAATGAGCACCACTCACGTTATCCCAAGTGTGGGTTGGAACACCATCCCCAGCGTGCTGGAGGTTGTGCTTATCACTGCCTTGTACCTTGTCTCCTTCCTCTGAGTCACTTAGGTGAGCTTTAATTTTATTTTTTTTTTAATCATCTGTAATCAGTGGGGAAATTCCAAATTCACACTAATGAAAAGTTAGGCTCCATTTACTTGTAAATAACCCTTATTTCTGCTCAAGTTTTACACTCCACGACAAAATAAAATAAACAAACAGCTTTATCTCACCTAAACTGCTATGCGTGACAGCAAATCTGTCAGTCTCATAACCCAACACCACAAGTATCTGTCTTTCCTTGCCATAAATTTCTGCTCAAGCAGCAGGAATATGACAGCTTTACCATGCACTGGCATATTCGCAATACTAAACCTCTCCAGAGTAGCTTGATGAAGGGATGAAAGCTTCATACCACTTTGTGAAACAAAGCAAGCAAGGGAGATAAATCCGAAACTGCCTTGGCGGCTAACAGCACTTTGCACAGTTTGGTGAATAAATACTGCAGGAGGGAGCAGAGTTTGCAGACTACAGCCTCTGTTGTCCTTCTGGAATCGTGATACTTTATGACTTCCAAATAGCTAGAAAATTGACTGCCGCTATGTGGTAAGTTGCTGCTTCCCCCCTGCTGCCCCCCCAGTATATATTCATGCTATACTCTGCAATAGTCTTCAGTGGCAGCAGGGCTGGCTTGGGGGGTTTTATTATTATTATTTCAAGACTTATCTTCACATCTTTGAAGTAAATACGGGGGGGGGGGGGGGGGGGGGGGGGGAAGAATTGCCATTGTGAAAGAATTACTTATCCTTAGTTCTACTGATTTCCAAGTATCCTGCACAGACAGTTGCCCCAGGGCCTCTTTGACCCACCAGACTCCCAAATTAAAAAAAAAAAATATATATATATATATAAAAAGATGCAGGAAACTAACTACATTTTGTTAGTGAAACACTTGCTTTTCCTTCTACGCCTCATATACTGTTGTCACATGTTGTAATCGTACAGGCAGCAGTTGATGCAAATATCTTAAGATCTTTCTGCAATCCTTGAAACTACTGATATTCATTGATGGTATATGTCCCTGAAGCCCCCTTCTTCCCATCTTGTTAAATCTTCAGTCTTTGCATGTGCTTTTCAGAGTATCAGTTCCCCACTTGCCTTTGCTGCTTAAATTGCTACCCCTAACCCAGGATCTCTAAATTGCCCTTGCCTTTTAAAATATTTATTCTTACTAATGATGTAACCCAAGGGTTTGTAAATGTAATAACATGCTGAGCTGGCCCTACCATAAAATAACTGTGTTAGAGACAGTAATATCAAGTAGGACAAACAGGAGACATATGGCATCAGGGAAACTATCTGCCCTTGTGCTACAGAGAAGTGAGTAAATAATGATCTGGAGCATCTTTGTGACAAGGAAAAGCTCTGGGGTCTTTTGAGGGCATTATGAATATTCTTCCAGAAGGACTCATGACCACAGACAGAAACTTTGTTTCTGGTTTACATGAAGCTTAAAAGCCAAGTGCATCCACCATAGAAGGTAACTCAGCCAGCACATCCACAAGGGAATCATAGAATCATAGGTTGGAAAAGACCGCTAAGATCATCCAGTCCAACCTTCAACCCAACACCACCATGCCTCCTATATCATGTCTGGAAAACTCATGTACAAATAATGTACAACTCCACTGGTTGCATCCACACTGGTCCCCACAAATGGGCTCAGGAACGTACACTAGTACAAAACATGCTTAGATCTCCCTGTCTGTTCTCTACATGGGGGCTCCCCCACAAGCTGCCTGGGGAAACTCCTGCAAGAAGCCCACCAACCACCCACTGCATGCTCCTTGTACCCTCTAACCCACATCTCTGTCATGCTGAAACCACACCAACATGCCAGGCGCACACATGCACATCCATGCAATCCCATATGCTCTGAGATACGGATCCTATCTACCCCTAGTACCAAATTTGCAGATTCACTGAAATACAACATGGCAACTGGTTTCTCTGGTTGGTGCTCCTGTAAGGCAGGGGCATACTTACCTCCAGGTAAAATTCTTCCTGCTGAGCATGCCGGGTGCTTCAGAGAAACACAGACATAACCTCAGCCCTGCCAGCACTCAAACAAAAATAAGACAAATCTATATTAAAGTGCATCATTATTCAACGAGTGGAGGCATTAACATGCAGACAAGACAGAGGAAGGAAGAGGCAACTCCATCAGAGTGCTCATCAATCACTATGCATGAACAGAGCCGACAGCTCCATTAACTCTGGCATGTGCAGGTCACAGGCTTGCTGGTTTGTTTTTTAATATATTATCAGCCTCATTTTGAACATAAGTATTAAAGTATGGTAATATCCTGGTGATACAAGCAGAATGGTGTTTTTAGGAGATGCTTAACCAACTAGTTGGAGGAGCAGGGCTGAACAAGGAGTTTCCAGCAGAACTTTCTCCTCACTATGAAATATGGCTTTGACTCAGCAAAATAATCAAAGGAAAGTTCCCCTTGTTCTCAAAAAAAACTTTGTATTTTTGCTGGAAAATGTAAACCACTCATGAACTAACAACTTCTATTCTAATTTTCTGGGAAGTTTTCAAACAATTTTTTTCAGTTATTCATGTTTTTGTTCGCACATGTCAAATTATCTGCTTTTCTTCTTTCCACTAAAAGCTGAAGAGGTTTTTCCTGACACCATCAATAAACACGGACATTTTTATTGTTACCACCAAAATTTTCAGGATGAGATGATGTGGAGATTGCAGAGATAACATCGAAAAAGCATGAGAAATGGTAAGTGAAACAGCCTGGATACCATGAAATTGGACTGAAATTCTACAAATAAAAAACAGTTGTTGCAGAAAAGTAGTGTTTAAGGTTGAAGGTAGCCAATTTCAGCTGAACCCGTGTGCTCACAGCGTCCCGGCCACTGGGCAAGTATATGACTTGAAGGAGACCAGACAGTGCTATGAATGCCAAATATTCCCAGAAAACACAATCAAATCATAGCAAAAGCATCTGGGATGCAGCTTTTCCGGTGTTTTTGTGTCAGTCAAGCTAATTTCCAGAAATACAGATAAACCATTCATGCACAGAGGTTTCCAAAACACTGAAGACAGCCTCTAGGCTGCGCATAGACTTGTCTCTGCATATAACACAGCATGCAGGAGGACCTGGACTGGGAGCACATGTTCATAACACAGGAGAAATTGTAGATTTGCCAGACACAACCAGCTGAGGCCAGACTGTGCTCCGGGACTACTCAGCCCCACTGGTGTCTGAGCACTGCCACGGGATTTTGTATCCCATCCCCACAGGTGTAAATGACCCTAAAGGATGCACAGCAGCAGCGTCAGCCCTTCAGGTTGCACTCATGGCTGTTGCCTTGCGCTACAACCCTGTGTGAGCATGTGCACGAGGGAGTGTACGTCAACTATGAATCATTTTATTTCTCCCCATATGAATAACGCCTATTGACAAAGTCACAGGGTTTAAATTACTACAAAATTAAAACGAACAAAAAAAGCTGATGGGCTGCAATGAAAGATATTGTATTTCCTCTGCAAAGGACAAGAATATAATGCATTCAGTGACCCAGAAAAACATACTGCAACATCTAGGTCTGTTTGTTAGAAGTAAATGTCAAGAGAGCTGAAAGAAGGAGAGGTCAAGCCTTTACCTCAGACAGCCAGAGCTGGGGAAGCACCAAGTCACGCTGTGAATGTGTTTGGAAATAAACACCAACAAGGGAAAGTTATTTCTCTTTGGCTGTCATCAGCTTCAGGGCTAGAAGACATGAAGCTGTCACACACCATCGTCGACACACCTGCAACATGCGCCAGATGAGACTACTGAAGGCAATGAGATGGGCTGCAGCATTCGAGGGGGCACCCCATCCAATGGACTGGGCTTCTCTCCTCACCTCCATGCACCACACACCTCACTGCAGCAGGGCTTCCTCCATTTATTTATATGGATGCTCAACTGTCCTGAATGAGCCTATACACCAAAATAGGATTCCCCTACTGTTGCTTCCACCAGCAACTGAAAGCAGTCCTGTGCTGGCCAGCACACATTGCCCTGGTGAGAAGCTGGATCACAGCATCTAGCGCATGCGCTACAGGAACAAGGGGACCGTATGTCCTGGGGAGGGGAGACCCGGTGAGAAGATGCTCTTTTATAGCTGAGGGTGTCTTGGAAACATCTGCTGCCAAGTGACATAGAGTAGTGTCTTGTCATGTAGGTAGGTCACAGCATGTGGACACGACCTGCATAACCACTGCCAACAGGTTGCCCAAGCAGAAAGAAAAAGCATCCATCCTTTCAGCAGGCCTAACTGCACTCATGCACACTGATGTAATTGGGTCTCAGCACAGCAGAAATCAATGAGGTCACTGTCAATTCCAGTGTCAAACACACATATTTACAAACTTGCCCAAGGTAGCGTTACAAGGATTTTCATACTATCCTCTGTGAACTAAAATCTTGAATGTTTCCATTCAGTTTTTGCAGAAAGCCTCACTATATCTGCCCCTTATCAGCACGTGTAGAAGGCTGTGAAAACCCACAGAGCATCTCCCATGGCAAGACCACATATGTGTCAGATGCACGCATAAACACCCGGAAATCACTGCTGTTATCCAGAAAATATTGCCTGGGTAGCAGCCTCCTTACAGCCCATGAAAGCAAGTGCAGTTTAGGTGAACCTTGAAGTTGCACTAAATTGCCTGTAGGGGAAGAAAACAGCCACTACCAGGCCCTTGAGCTGGAACATATGAGTGTATCCACTATAAATAGCATCAGGCTGCAAACTGATAATAACAGGCCAGACTTGGGAAACATCAGCTGCATTTCTAGCCCAAAGACTATTTCATTATTTCCTATAAAACAAGGCTATTGCACAGAACAAAAGTCAGGGCGGCTTGCTGAACGCACCCACAATTAGCGTTACTCATCCCACGGCCTAACTCACGGCTCAGCTGCAGAAGAGCTGGGTTACCACCCCCTCCAATCTGTCGCTGTAGCTGCATGCAGTCGCTCCCTAACCCGGTTGTGTCAAAATGATCCAGGTTGGCTTACTATTTAAAAGCATGGAGGGTTTTCTTTAACCCAGAACATTTTGACTGATTTGGGTTAGAAAAGGACTGCACGTGCAGCTACGCCTGCAGATACCGACCCCACAGCAGTGGGGACAGTGCCCAGACACTTTAAGCCTGGCTCAGGTTCAAAGCCTTTGAACACATCTCAGCTGCAAGCCAAGCACCACATCTGGCCACAGCTGTAGATGCTGTTCAGGAAAAAAAATGGCATATGAGGTTGCATTCAGCGTCACAGATGAACTCTCTACTGTAAAGAGTTAGGGTATGATCCACAGGAAACACCACTCAGCTTCAGATTCCATTATCACAATAAAAAGAAAAGGTGCTGGTACTAACGGCCTTCATTTTCCAACAAAATTCTTCAATTTAGGTTGACTAGGAATTAATTGTTAATACTACATAGCCATACACACAGATACGCATCTCTCAGTATGAGGCATAGCTTCAATCACCTCCCAAACCAGAGCTAAGTGTGTGTTGACTGAAACAAATACAACTCCAGAAAAACAAATTTTAAAATGGAAGCACACTGGAAGAGCTGGGAAGGTTCTTTCCCATAAGCAAAATGCCATCTGTTACCTGTACAGTAGCAAGGCAGTTCAGCTTTTTCTCCCCCTGCACTGGACACTGTCTTGCACATCAGAGCCCTTGGTTGGCTTCCCAGGCATGGGCAGAACTCGCCGAGGGACCCACACAAATATAACCTGCAACTCAGAGCTGGAAGGAAACAGTTTTGCACCCTTCTTTTGCTCACCTGCAAGAGGCATCAGCCCCATGTCCAGGATAACATTCAAGTCAGTATCACGTCAGCCTGACGTGACAGCCAGATCATGGCCTCCTGCTGGTTAACAGAGCTGTAAAATGGGAAATTATATTTTCCTGTTTCACAGAAGTTTGGTTAGACTGAACATATTTGGCTTTGTAAAATACATAAAGATCCAGAGGTGAAAGATGTTCCTTAGGTGCAAAATACTAAATTATTGTCTTCATTTAAGAACACAGGATCTAGTAATCCAGAATTTGTTTGGGGATATTCTGAAGGATTAGACTCTTCAGAATCATTCGAAAAAAAGGAGGAAAACTGGTTGCGCATATGCTTCAGCATAAAAGTATTTATCTGACATCCAGCCAAAACCATTTTATCTCTGTAAGCAATCCTTAAACACTGCAGAATGCATTCACTGCTTTCATTACCAAATTACTTTTTAAGAGTTCAGCAGGTAATTGAAGTTCCAAATGTCTTAAACTGGTTTGGCAACACTGAGAATTCTTAATGGACTTGCTATCCAAGAACTTTAAAGGGAAAAAAATCAGCTGGATACTAAATATATACCCTAAAATAAGATGGATTCAGATTACACCAAGAAGCTGACTTTTAAAGAGGGAGAACATTTTAAATGAAGAGTAAAGCTCTGCTCAGAGGAGGTTCCATGATGTTGAAGCTTCAGCTCATATTTAAAACCACAGGGCAACAAGTCCTGTGAATTGTTTGAAGACACTGTGTTGGCCTAAATCTGTTCCTATTGAACTCAAGGGCTGTTAATTTCAACAGAAAACTAATTAGGACAATGCTGTCCCATTTACTTTGTACTATTAACATATTCTTGTTTTAACATTTTTAAATGGAGGGCTCTAGAACCTTTTTCCTAGATAAAAACCATGTTGTTTATTACTTTTCCAATTCACTCAGCAGGAACAGTGAAAGAAATGAGCCTAAATCTGTTCAATGCACCGAAGTCCTCTGCATTTAACCAGCGCTGCAGTACTCAAAGGCAGGGCAGGAGAGTGATGAGCAGCACGAAGCCTGCAGACTGGCCAGGCAGCCGCCAGCTCCAGAGGTCTAATGAGGACTCTTGCCCAGACTACATCAATAGCTTTTGGCAAACCATTTTCTGCCTCAGTTCTTCACATTTATAAAGTGGAGATGATGACAGCATTCTGTGTTAATAACTCTTATATGCACTGCTTTAAGTGTTATTATTTTATAGGGCTTTTCATCCACGGCCAATTACCCAATTCTCAGAGGGAAACTGAGGCATGGAACAACACTAATTGCTTAATGTCATCCAGTAGGCTGCAGCAGAAGTAGGGCCTTCATCTTCAGAATTTTACATTATCCACTAAACTTATCTACAACCTTAGCACTACAAGATGAAAATTAGCTTGCTGTTTGTCCAGCACTGTCAGACGACAGAATACTTGCTTGCTTCTGTTAACATCACTATTTGCAGCCTATCTTCTAGTTGCTGTTATTTCTGCAGAGAAAGCACAATATTTGATTTGTAAAATCACACTATATGGGAAGACACTGTGATGGCAAATGCAGGATTGTGGTCTCACTGCAGGCTCCAGTGCCAGGGAAAGCCAGCGATGATGTGGCTGCTCATGGTCTAACATGAAGAGCTTTAATGATGGGAAGAGGAACACAGAACAACAAGACCAAGGGCTTTGCTTTTCACAGCAGCAATCTTATCTTAGGATTACTCCAATGCAACAACAAAAACATCCTTGTTCTGCAATGGATCAGTTTGCACAGCAAGTGGATAACTGATATTTAAGACGAACAAGAATAATTGAGGAATCTTCTGGCCTAACACAGACCAGAAAGGATGAGATGCATAAAATTAAAAGCCCCGTAAAAGATGCTGTTCTAGTGCATAAGATCCTTGTATCCAAATTATGGTTCCCACCCAAAAAAAGCACAACTGTTTCATCTTACAGGGATGCAACAATCATTCGTGTATCACGGCCTCCCTTCTAAGGCATTTCTCTTGCAACATTGCCACCTGTAAATATAATTTGGGGATGCCTACAACTTTAGGATGAAAGCTTCTGGCTGCATCTAGATGCACCGACACCAAAGCAAGCAGTTAAAAATATCAGCCGAGCTGTCTGTCAGATAAAACATGCCAGGCTTTATCTAAGGGAGCCTCAGGAAAGTTATGAATGCAGAGGCTCAAAAGCTCCTATCAGAAAAGCTTGCAATATAGCTGCTGCACCCTAACTTAACCCTATATGAACACTACACACCAAAAAGCAGAAGAGGGCCAAGATATTGGGCGCTCAGCTCTGGCCAGGACCAGAAAAAGCACCCATTGATTTGGGACACTGGAGAGAACTAGATCCTGCTTTTCCCCTTCTTTGCATAGAGCAGGTGTTCACTCACACGCAGTGGAAATAGGAAAGCTCTGCCTGACCAACACATGGTGTTTAACAGCTTATAAACTTCTTTAACAACAACAACATCATTTCACATTTTACAGCCTATCTCGGGCTGCGGGACCACAACACACGTTGCCATCTTAAACAGTGAGCTGTGGCGTGCTGGGCCGGTACGCAGCTGGACAGGAAGAGCTGAAGATACAAGGGGGTTTCCTTCAGGCGTACAGGCTGGGGCGTGACGCAGGGGAAACCCATGTGTTCCTGGATGGCTTCGATAGCAGCCGGGAAGGATGGGTTGCCTGGACGTAGTGTCTACGTGTGCTGTTCCGGACACAGAGCCGCCAGAGGCTGTGTTTGTTTTACGTTGCCTAAAACAAGAGAGATTATGCAAAGACAGTGGAGATGCTAAGAATAACAGGATCTTCACCCTGAAGCTCAATGGAAGAGTCACTATCTCTCAACACTAAAACACAGCAATTAATACAGTCAAATTCAGCAGCTATTCACATACACCAGCACTGCAAAGCATAACCTCACAGTAAAAATGTAGAAAAGCAACAGAAGAATACAGCTATCCCAAGAGGAATCTGGCCAGGATATTAGGAATGCAGCCTTACTTTCCAGAAATTGCTCGGAGGGTTCCTTAGTTGCACCAAGAGCTTCAAAACTGTTAACCTCAAGTCTTAGCTTCAAAAAAAGGGTAGTTTTAATATCTAAGTGCCTCTTAGGAGCTCACATGGATGGGTTCCAACAACAGAGCCATCAGCACCTACTCATCCATGGAGGCTATCTAAAAATCCAGTTTATCAGCAGAGTCCCAGCAGGACTACAGTATGATAAACACCTCCATGTCAAGTCCTAAACTTCCAAATTGACATGTTCATTTATTTTTCTGTGTGTAAAAGTGTGACACTGACACAGACAGCTTTCTTCAGCATCAATACCTAATCCAAAGAAATCTACTACAGCTTACCCATTTGTTTCTGGATGGAGAATAAACTCAAGTTATTTCAGCACAACAGAAATGTTGTGTAGAATTACACAATCAAAATACTGAGATAGTTTCAAGAGACTGAATACAAGACATATTCATTCCTACATGCTGAATGACTCCTGTAAGGAGGCACAAGCCCAGGCCAGCGCCTGCTGAAGTCCCACGGTAAGGTTCCTGCACCACTGATGTTAAGAGGAGTGTGCAAGGATGTGTCCAGACAAGGCACCAGGGACTGACACTGCAACAGCCCAAGGCTTTCTGGATTAAGGTTGTTCAAGTTTCATTTACCGTAGCTGAGAGGTGTGAGTGTTTGCAACTCTGGTGGTTTAAGGTCTTACATAGTACCTATATCCATAACTCTACAGCAAAGTTAAGGATGAAACTTATGTAAACTCCTGTATAAACTCTTTGGTCATGGAGGATTCTTAAATAATTTTTTTACAGATAGTCAAAATTTAAAAAAGTAATAGTGTTTCATAAAAGATGACAGCCCCAACTCCAGACTCCCACCACTTGAAGGGAAACAGGACAGCCAAGAAACTGCAATATGCCAAGCATAGTTTTGCTTTCCTCAGCAAAAGATCTGCAGCTCTCCACTATCAACACACAGGACAAGCTGGATTGAGGATGGAGAGAATAATTTGTTGCTCTCTGATACAGAAAGCAGATAGGATTGCAATGGCAAAACAGCAAACAGTGACACTACTGTGGGTTCAGGCTGCAGCAGCACAACACATGGGTGCCCAAGACCAGTTCAAATCAGGTCATAAAATCCAATTCATCAAAATAACCTTTTAAAAATAGATTGCTACAGTTGGCTTCCTCTGAAACCTAAGTGCTTCAGGCTGCTACGCAAGCCACCGTTTGCAGGGTGTCCACACATCACAAGGAAAAGTAATGACTAGGGAGGTTTTAATTCAGTTCCTGGAACAGCTCTCAGGGAAAATACATACATAGATTGGAAGAGCAAAAAGGGAGCCAGGAGAGGAGATCCCTTCAGAAGTCATTAGCTCCAGCTGTTAACATAGCTGCAAGTTAGATGGGAAAAAAAAGAAAAAAGGAGAAAAAAGGAGCTTAGTCCTGCTTTGTTTGCCTGTGCATTTTGCATGCCCGCTAGTTAGACACCCTAAGCCTGCCTTCCATGCTATCCTATTGGTTTCAAGATTTTCACTTTAATCTGTATAAAGTTTCTGTCTTGTCCATTTGACATTCACCTACTTTGTGTGCAAACAGAGGTCACCGCACACCCCAGAAGCCAAGCATGAGGAAAAGGAGTGACAGACTCCCCCCCCATAGCACTCTCCCATTCAGTTCAACAAAACACAGGCCAATTTGGATAGGGGACATCTAGAAAACAGGTTTGCTCCTTCTTAAATCTTCCAGATACCCACGAGCCAAACGAAGCCTTTGCAGGGGAACTGCAGACAGCAAAAAGTAAGGGCTGTGCTCTGGACTGGGGAGCAATGGCGGGGCAGCAGCATTTACACAGGGAGCAAGCTCCCGCACCAATCTCTGCAGTCCACAGACTCGTGACCACTGCCTATGCTCTACCTCCCACAGCTGTTGTCTCTAAAGAAAAGAAATACAAAGATAATTTGCAATGGGGAAACTTTCCTTTGTCTATATATTCCCATAGGAAGATGCAATATGAATTTCTTGTCACTGAAAATTACTCCACAGTAGCACTTAATTAGAACTCTGCAGTCCTCGCATTCACATGTTACATGGGGAACGCTACTGGTAAATACAGGTTGTATGTGCAATCAATTTAGCACTCTTCAGAAGGCCACAGGTATTTATTCTACCCTGAGCAATGCCACATTAAGCAAACAGCCCCATCTGGAATAGAGACACAGAGGTTTTACATTTCCTAGGTAACTTCCAAGAGGAAAAAGTATGAGGAAAAATTAGACCAAGAGAAGGAAATCATATACTATGGTTATAGCTCCATTAAACTCTGCTGTATGGAACTAGTCAGGAGGTACCTTCCCATGCCCCAAGTAACTAACGTGCCCACGGGAGCCGTCCACAGCATAAACTTCATGGCAGAATGGTTGGCTCTGCAGCGAAAGGAAATCTGGCACTCGTAAAAGACAACAAAAGCAAGATCAGAACTGTAAACGGCTGCTGACAGCATTCTCTTCATGAAGAGATCTCTGTGAAATACGGAATATATTAACAAACCTGGGCTGGAAAGCAAAGCATTTTTAGGTAGGTAGATCTTTTTAATAGCATACCATTAAATCTCTCTTACATTTAGCATTTAATAGATGTAACTTTCACAGCAGCACGCTCATTACAAAAAAAGGCACAGGGGACCCTACCAAATAGTGATCAGAATGGACCCAGAGCCCAAATGCCTTGTTTTGTCAGCATTCGGGTACCATGGTGATGAGCAAAATCATCTGGATGTCTTAACACATTAAATTAGAAATATCCTTGCTCTGCTACCAGTACACTTTGGCCCCATCCCCACACAAGTTTGTCAGCTGAACACAGGCCAAAATTTCCGCCTGTATAAATTACTGTAGCTCCTCTGCTGTCACTGGCATCGGGCCATTTTTTATACCAGATGTGGCTCTGACCTACGCATATTTAAAAATAGGGTCAGTGTAATAAAAATCTTAAGACCGTTTGACTGGTTGGTCTGGACATAGGCAAGGTATGTTAATCCCATTTCCAGGACTATGGCCAAGATATAAACCTGTCTGAAGTAGGTCACCTGCATCCATATATAGGCACCCGTATCAAGTGTTTTAAGAAGAGCCGAGTGTTTGCACATCTCTGATTTCACCTGTCACTTCAGCCGTGACTTTTGACAATCCTAGGGTAAAAAAGGATTGGTGTGCTTTTCCTGGCCCGTGCCCTGCCAACAGAAGGTAAAGCCATGCAGTGCTTTGTCAGGGTTTGCTCCACCACCAGGATGTGGGTTTTTCAAGAACACATGCGCAAAGTCCATACAACCTCAAGAAAACCACTTCCTACAGCTTTGTGCCTGATTACCCACCCCCTTTTTATAGATGGGTTTGATGAGAATTCCCTGTTCTATACAGACACTGTCTGTTTAAGTGTTCTGAAATGCTGTACTGATTCTACGCATTATTTCTAGTTACTATTATCTCCATTACTACTGCACACCAAGGGGAGCTGAGGACGGCTGGGCCAAGCAAAGCAATTATTTTTCACCCTGCACGTCTTGAGCACTGCTTGACTTCTGCGGTGAACACCGTAGAAACCTGTCCTTTGACCACCCAAGTAAGAACCTACCAGTCATTGGTTTTGAGCTATTGCACATGAGCATGATAAGGCTCCCAGGCACAAACATCACGATGGAGGTGAAGCTGGATCAAGCACTGCCATCAATCCCATTCACAGCAACCAGGTCCAAGCTGCCAGTTACACCTTATTGCATAACTCAATGATGAAGACAAGCAGTTTTTTAAAACAATATATAAAATAAAAATTTTCCCATGATAAGGGCTTACATGTTGGGAAGTATCATTTTTACAAACTCCCATTACCACACAGATCGGTTTTAATTGATCTGAACTTGTTTAACCAACAGGGTTTTCTCTCTGTTCAGTTTTAGCACCAGAGGTGTTTTAAACCAAGACAGTGTTTACAACTTTCTCCTGGCCTCAAACAGCTCAAGACCATCTCATTAAGAATTTGGTAAATAACCTGAAGCAGCAGACAGATTACAGACTAACAGGAATCTGTAATAGATAGCTGACCTATTTAACACCCCAGCTCACTTTCAAGCAGGATTGAGTTGAATAGGAGCAAGCCGTTACCAGGAGATTCACACAGTGTAGATCTAAGTCCTCGAAGCTCACAAGATCATTACTATTTACCCGTTAGGCCTGACTTGCTCCTTCAGACTGAATTTATCTGAATGCTTCAGACTGACTCTATTAGCATCACTCCTGAACTCTCTGCCTCAGCACAGAAAAGCAGAGCAGGAAAGTTAAATTGCTGCGAACAAAGTGGCAGTCAGATCCAAGGAGGCTGGCTCTTCATGACATATTTCTGTGAACAAGAGGCATTAAATGCAAAGCAGAATACCCAAGGATTTTGTCTGTGTGTCTTCACTTCACAGGGAAATACCTTCCCTCCACAGCGTCAAAGCAAGACAGGCATCCGGTACAGTCACCATTAAAAGACTGGCAGTGTCATAATAATGGTCTTCAATGGTGAGAGACATCTCCTAGAAGAGAAACCCTCGCTATTTTTTCCTGTGCTTTGCAGTACTTTCTATGGCTGCCACCTTCTTTCTGAGAATGGTACATGCACAGGCTTTGCCTGTTCCCTCCTTCCGCTACGCACCCAGCCAGCCAAAGTCTGCCATTTTTTTTCTCTAATGTGTCAGAAAACCTACCTTTGGTTTTCCATCCCAAAAGCTACAACTTCATTCAAACTTCTTATTGTCTCATTTCTGTGATTTCCTTTGGCTTCTAACCTTCCCCACACTGACATCACCCACTTCCCTTCCACAGAGGATGCAGGCATGCAAGCTGTGATCCCTTTCTCAGCCAAGTGCCCTCCAGCTCTGAAGCACTCTGCTAGATAACTGTGTTGCATTCCACCATGGTTTTTTTAGGTTTCCCTGCACTTTTCTCATTTCTTCCCCATTTTTCTCCTTGTACCATATTTTCAGCTAATCCCTCCACTCCATAGCCAGTGCTAGCCTAACTCTTCTGTCTTGTCCTTCAGATATGTTTAAAAGCAAAGCAACAGACAAGTCTTTGGTTGACTGAATTCACAGTCTACTTTACAGCTTTTCTCATAAACACTTGGTGGCAGGGATCATCTTTTTGTTCAGTGTTCACACAGCATCTGCTTCAGAAGGAACGAATCAGTCACTGAGACAATACAAATAAACTCTGGTAGAGAACCATCGTAACATAAGGAAAATACTGTAGGTCCTATAGGAGGACAGCCCTATTGGAAGTTTTATTGCATCCACTCACAATCCTTTGAATGGTCTCCTGTACCTATAGCTTCAAAACCTACAGACTGACAGGTACAGCACTTGATGGGCCTGCTGAAACCAAAGGCAACCGCTGAAACTTTTCATCTGGAATTTCCACTAAACTTGTCCCGTGGGAAAAGACAGTAGTAAACAGTGGAAGAGAAACACAGTCCAGACATTTCCACAGAAAGTAAATCTGCTTCCACAGAGTACTGCATATTTCTTGCTAGCTATTATTTTTAACTTCTTGCAGATTTATTTTTACTACAATTTAAACGTATCTGTTATATGCCATAACATTATTATGAGAGACACTAAAATAGCAAAGTATTCTAGGCACTTGATACCATTTTACAAAACAGAGAATTAAAGCCAGCAATGACTGCAGATCACTGCAGCAGCCACCGATGCACATGACCCCCTTTCAGCTTTATTTCTTATACCTCCTCTGTAGACAGAGGGAAGAGGAACAAAAATTGTGGAATTACTCCCAAAATTGCGGTGTGCTTTCTCTTGCTGTTTAACTGAGGGGGAGCAAAAAAGGAATTAAAATGCATCCAGTAGGATGAACTTCTGCCTGTTGCTACCAAGCTGTGGGCACAGCCTTGGACTCACAGCCTGGAGCCACCAGCTAAGCCTACACATCTCATACCAAAAACTACCTGGGATTGACACATACCTTAGAATCATAGAATGGTTTGGGTTGGAAGGGACCTTTGAAGGTCATCTAGACCCAACCCCCTGCAATGAGCAGGGACACCTTCAACTAGACCAGGTTACTCAGAGCCCAGTCCAACCTGACCCTGAATGTTTCCAAGGATGGGGCATCTGCCACCTCTCTGGACAAACTGTTGCAGCGCTTTACCACCCTCATCATATAAAATTTCTTCCTTATATCCAATATCCAGTCTAAATCTGCCCTTTTTTAGTTTTAAACCATTACCCCTTGTCCTATCACAATAGGCCCTAAGAGTTTTGTTCTCATCCTTCTTATAAACCCTTATAAACCTTCTTACAAGCATTGAAAGGCCGCAATAAGGTCTCCCCACAGCCTTCTCTTCTCCAGGCTGAAGAGCCCCAGCTCTCTCAGCCTGTCCTTGTAGGAGAGGTGTCCAGCCCTCTGATCACTTTTGCGGTTCTAACCTTAAGGCTTTCATTACATTTTTCACTAAGCTGCTTTAAATAAGCAAAAGTTTGTTTGCACAAGGGCCTCAGGTTTTGGCTTCATAGTATATACTCTATTAAGTCTAATAAAATACATTTAAATAAATAAATTCTGTTTCCATTAATCAGCTTAGCTTTTCAGCGCTCCAGCACTGATGGACGTCTATTGGTATCGACAAACTATGGTAGAGCATAACTTTCCACTCATGAAAAAGCACTGCTGCAAAGCTCTTTGTCTGCAGCTTGGATGCTGTTTGGCACAACAGTTTGACATTCACTTACAAGACTGGTGAAAAATATGCACTGCTAATTTTCCTAAGTGCCATGCCAGTGTCTCTGGGGGCCATGAGTTTGCCTACCTTCCCGTACAGTAATATGATTTGCTCCCAGCTAATAAAGTGGACTTCAAAATAGCTAAGGAAAGACTTTAGTTAGGGTGTCCTCCTTTTTCGTTATTGAATGATATATACATGGCAAAGAGCTAAAGCTGATAACATCTTTAAAATACTTTTTTTTTCTTCCCCTAACGTGGGGATACAAGCTGATAATCCCTGCAGATCTCCTTTTTCTCCCCCATTGCCCCCGTGGTTTATCATGTCCAATTAGCCATCTGCCATGCCTGCACTGCCATACAAAGGAAGCCCACTCTCCTCCACCGCAGCCCATCAGCAGGGCTATTGTCCCAGCTGACAAACAAGAATCAGACACTATTGTTTCCAGCTGACGATGCTGCTCCCAATGTAGGCTGCCAGTTGCCATTAAAACAGCAGGAGCACCAGGGTACACTCCAGGAGTCAGGAACCATGCCAGCAGCACCGATATTATCGGGGAACCTTTACAAAGCTCTTTTTGCTATATATATATATATTCTAATTTCAGGTGATAAACCAACCTGAGCCAACTACCATTCCTCATATCCTGGCTACACCAGAGCATGCCTGACCTACCGCCTTTACTGTTTTACCACGCACGCACCTTGCAAAGAAAGCCTCACGATCCCCAGAGGAGAACATCATCTTGGAGTCAAATCTTTCTTTGTAATTTTTTTTTTATTTTAAAGGTAAGGCATGTCTTCTGCCACTTCAGCACAGCTTATTACACACACACACACACACAAAAAAAGTGTTGTTTAAAAAACCTGAAAACTCCAGTAAGTCTACATGGGTACCAATTATGCAATGAGGTTAATTTAATTTCTCTCACAAACACCACACACTCACCCTTTTTCCCAAGGCCACTTCACTAAGAGAAATGACCAGAGCAGCTGGTCTGCCAGTCACCAAGATGTTAAATTAAAGATCATTTCCTCTTATTATTCTCAGCAAAGCATGATGTGACCTCACACTAAAAACTACAGTCTGCCTAATTATGGTAGTTTTGTTCCATCACTGAAACTGAAATGCTGGTTCATATAATTAAGGTTACAAAAAAAGAAATTTCATTTTTAGTTTTAAAGGCAATTTGTTGCCTTGCAGTGGGAGTGCAACAAATTAGGCCTGTGTACCTATAGGTTCTCAGTCATTATATTGTGTCATTTGGAAGAAATAGAAAACACTCCTAGATTTTAGTAACAAAGCCACACATGTTGATAAAGGAGAAAGAACTCCAGTAAACCACAATTTATTCTAGGCACTAGTTAATGAAAGTGAGCAAAAAAAATGAATATTTATATTTAAAAGTAGAAACAGAATTATCTCTTAAGCCCTTGATTAGGAAATAGGAATTATTTAAACCCCAATAAATGTTTTACATGGTATCTCACACTCCAGCATTGCACAGACATAATTTTAAAATAAACCACTTTAACTCTTCATGGAATAGTTCAAAATAAAATAAGTGAAAAGCAACTGAAACTAATGTTACTCCACAGTAATCATGTACGTAACAACTTTCACAATCACGACAGAGAAAAGTCTTTGCCCTGGGTTCAAATACTGGGGTAATTCTGAACCAAGTCTGAAATACTGAAATCTTAAATATTTTGCTGACATATTACTCCATTCTTAGCAGGAAATGCTCTAAACCCCATTTCAACACACTGCAGTCCACATATTGTGCAGGTGACTGACTCAAACCTAGATTTACGATTGCCACTGCAGTGCCTGGGCCAAGTTCTGTTTTCAGTTACATCCGTGAAACCTCCCAAACAATTCTTCTGAAGCCCTCTGGATCTGCGTGAAAGTAACAAAATCTGCCCCAGAACTGAGTGGAAAAAAAAAATTCAAAATATTATGACTTCTTTCTTTTACAGCCCTCCATGCTGTAGGGTTCTCCATTCAGATGATCATATTTGACTTCTCTTTTCATATCTAGCTTTCTTTTGCAACATGTATATTATAATATTTGCTGTTACTCTTGCCAGATTTGTTAGGCAAAATTCCCCAAGTGTGAGAGTTCCTTCAGTTAAACACAGAGTGCGTGTGTCATGCAAGGCTGTAAGACGGGAGCTGTTTATCCAAAGAAATATTAAAAGCAGGACACCAGTCCAAATCAAACAAAAGCACAAATACCTTTAAGTTGTTTCATGACTAAGTTCCAGCCATAAAATGCACAGTGCTATGGGTTTCTAAGGCCTAATACTCCTTAAGGATTTTCTTTGATATAACTATGAAGTACTAAAAATACCACTGGGTACTGTACGGTACATGTCACCATGGAACAATAAAGCTGCTATACATCCATAATCAACCTTCCTAGGGACTGTAAGGTCACAGCAGCTGAAACAACAGAATACTTCATCTCCAACCTTCAAGAGGCCAAGAGCACCTGTCCGGCCGGAGGACTCCCCAGCGGACTCTTAACGCAAGGGTGTCCTTAGAAATTAAACAAAAAAAAAAAACCCAACACACCAAACCCATCAAACTTGCTCACAATTTTAAACCCTCATGTTTCCCCAGCAGGTTATTATTATGGGACTTGGTAAATTACACTATGAGAGGCAGGTGGTGGGAAACGATAGTTACATTTGCCTGGCCAAGTTGGATGCTCACTTTTATCCGTGCAGCTCATCATCCTAAGATACACGTGGCCATCTAAGGCCACATGCAAAATGGTCTACCCAAGCACTATGAGGGGTGCACAGGGCTCCTCTTTGGTGACTTTGGGATAGCGCTGCTTCTAGTTTCAACCCCAAAACACAGTGTTGGCAACAGGTTCCCCACCCCCAGTAACTTCTGCAGGTGCCATATCAAGCCTTATTTCATTGCCTTGCACTTTACTAATGTCTGTGCTATAAGCTTATGTTCCCTATTGCACCCTGTCTTGGAAATCAAGGATTGTGAACTTCAGTACATACCAGCTCTGAAGAGAAGCCGGGTGTGAAAGGCCTCTTCCTTTGGAAATAATTCTGTTCAGTGCTAATTGAATATCAAATTGAATAAATATCTTTCTACTAGCCTATAACACAATGCAACCTCATCCAGGAGACACCACCGTAAATTACTATCAGTTGTCATCCCTGTTGCCCTATACGTAACTTCTGAGTGAAGAGGAAGGAAGTAGTATGGGAAAGAAATGCTTTTCTGAACATAAATCACCAATTTAAATTGCTCCCTTCCAGGATCAAAGAGAGATCCATCCCTTTTGTCACAAGACCCCACAAATCAGCAGGTTTTACCCCATTTCTAAGCAGTGTCTGCAAGGCGAGAGGGGGAAGAGGACAGTCAGTCCCACCAAGACCTCTTGATTTACCTACACATCCTTTGCCATGTCTACCCGCCAATTCCCAGGCTAGCAGAGCTCCCTCCAAGAGTCCTGAGGAGGACGAGATGGGACAACAGCAGGACAGAGCCACATGGCCTTCCCCATGCACTGGGGTACCCAGTGACAGAGGCTTGGGAGGATCTGGGTCCCCACATGTAGTGAGATAACCATCCTACTCCCCCACATCAATCACGTGAAAAAACACCTACATATTCCTGACAGGGTCAGAGGTCAAAGCCTCCAGAGAGCAGTACAGATTTTAATTAACAGCATCAACCTTAAAGAACACAGGAGCCTTCCAAGTGGTAGGCACAACATGAGTGTCTTTTCTACAACAGAGCCTCCTTTATCAGCACACATTACCGGACTAGGCCTTATAAATTACGAAGTCTCAAGGTAAGGAAGCCAGGCATCACGGAAGCACCTCACCCCCAGTGACAACTGGATTGAATCAATTTATCTGCTCTATGAGGAGACACTTGGTTCCATCAGCCTCAAGGAGTACTTCTCTACAGACATTATTTCAAGCACATCTATTGATCAAACAGCCTGGCCACTGCCAATCATTTTTAAGTTATTTAGTAGCGGAGCTGCCAGTCACTAGTGCACAAATGAACAATGCTGGAAGTATTGTTCATATTGGCTGGTGGAAACCAGAAAGCAAACAGAATAATTCATTGCAGTCAAAGGAGACGGAACAATATCAATTTTAAGCTCACACACAGGAAGTATCAATGACAAAGTCAGCATCTTCGTATCAGACATATCAATGTTACACTTAAGTGCCAAAAAAATAAATTAGAAAATAAAACTGTACCTGCTAGTGGATAAGAAATATTGATGATCACCCTTGCAAGTAATTGGTAGTTTCCTAAGTTGTTCTGTCACTGACCTCCATAAATATTTAAAATTTTGGTAAAGGATTTCCTTGTGTTTCACCTCTGCTTCCAAAACACACTGCAGAAATTCCTGCAGCTTAAGCACAAATGTAAAGCTTTCCCTCTGTGTCTGTATCCAAGGGATATGCTTTACAAAGTGGCTGACTTTATGTTTGAAACAACAAGTATTTGGATTCAGTTCCATGCAATATAAAAGTCTCAGTATGCATTTAATATAGACTACTGAGAGTTCCAGAGAACCTGCTCATATTTTATCTGTCACCAAAATAGACATAAGAAACTTAATAAGGCATATCTAGGCATAGATTTTGTTTCTTACTCAAACAGAAGCGATAGACATCACGCAGAAATTACTGCCTCAATTCTGCAGCCAGTGTTATCCCAGAAATCAGAGCTGGAGACTGCAATAGTCATTTCTGCCCTTAAAGTCCCTCTGCCTGTTAAACAATCCCATGTAATTGGGATAAAAATTATCTAAAAGACAACTGAATTACTCTCTGCATATATCTGATGGTGAAAATCAGAATAGTTCCTTCCCTACCTGTCTCCAGGGAGGTTTAACTGACTGCCAGCATCAACCACACAGGTGTTAAATCCACCCTTTTCTTAAAAGTCATTCCTAGTTCTCGTCAGTGTAAGCACCAGAACAGACCCTCCTTTATTATCTCCTGTTAATTCCTTCAGTTTTACTTTCCAGGTACAGCTCAGAGAGCTGCCATCTCAGTCATCATTGCTGAAAAGGAGCTGCTACCTCTGAGTGTTTGGGTGCTGGTCGGGGAGCTGCTCTCTGCGCGGCGCCATTCACAGCATCAGCCTCCTCTGCTGGTACCAGTGAGCAGCCTATCGATCCTCCCGGCTCAGTGCAAAGCCCAGCCCTGAGAGAGGTATTAGTTGTTTGGACTCCATTTTTTTCACTGAGAATAATGAGTTCACGCTTTTCCATGGAGTAGCTATGAATTCAGGAAGAGTTCAAGCAGTTTAGTGTATGCTTATGCTATTGGAGCAGCTAATCTTTAAACCACATAGATTCATTTTTTATTTGATGTAAATATACAAGGGCACGTAAGCCACAATTGTTCTGCTTTACAAATCCAGAATACAAGTCAGGACAGAAGGAATAAAAGAAAATGGCTAATATGAAGGGGGAAAGGATGCTAAGTCAAGGCAGGTCTCTGCAGCTATGACAAATCACACCCTGTGTCAGAGTCCTTACGCAGGCAAGTTGCTACTGACAGCCGAAAAGAGGAGCGGGAGAGTCAGGTGTGTCCTGCCTACAGTTGCTCTCCTAAGCCCCACATCAGCCATTCTCTCCGCCATCCATCAAACCCAGCTTCAGACAGGCACAACAGCAGCGCACAAACCCCAAAAGTGAACGGTGCAAAACGACACAGGAAACCAACAGTGCAATTTCATGTGAGTCGTGCCTGCTCTCCTGCTTTTCCCCCATTTCTCAGTGATGTTGCCTGGCCATCAAAGTTAATTACTAAAAGGTTTTGGGTTTTTTTCATGTCTTTTTGGACACAAGATGCTACATACCAGTACAGAAACAAGAATTTTGCCATCTCCTTCCATGAAGTTTAAGGTAGACGAGACAACCATCAGGGATGGCCTATGCATAGATGCCTCAGTGCACAGATGTGGCCTAGGTGTCCCTTCCAGGCCCAGCGTCCCATGAGTTTGTTTCCTTAAGAAGCAGAAGCGTTAGGAGACTTTCTGAAATCTCCAGGTTAAATGCGTAAGGCAGGCAACAAGTGCATTCATAGATCTACAGGTGAAATTTTAGGTGAAGATGGCAAATCGGGAGAGAAGTCACAAGGCTCCCTGTGATTTTTCCTCATTTAGGAATACTTTCATCATATAAATTAGACAATCTTGACTTTCTCCAAATTAAGTTCTGCTAACGTGCTTAGGTTGAGAAGACAGCGTCACAGCGAAGTGATTCAGCTTGGGTGAAGGAGGTGAGAGAGAGAAAAGGTGGGGGGAACCTTAACAGGTTCCTTTTAAAAAGGAAAATTGATGGGTTATTTTTCTTTTTCTAAACAAATCCAGCATTGTTGAGACTTAGGAAATTAACTTGTAGGCTATCAACAGGCAAATATTCTATGGCTTAATGGCTTGTGGATCACAAGATACACACAGCCAGACCTTATTATAGTTATCCTCCAGATCAACGGGTTTCCACATAAATGGGGTGCAGCCTACCATAGCAGGGAGCTGCTGCAGGCCTCCAGGGTTTTACTTCTTTAAAGTTTTGGTGATTACATAATTGGTTTTTTGTAACTGGAGCTCAAAGCACTGTGTGTAGCTAATGAGCAGGTAGAAGGAGGAAAACAGCTGAAAAGCAGTCTTGACAAACAGCTGTGGCAATAAGTGTCAGCCCTAGCCTAAAAGGGTCAATCCCCTTATGAAACAAGCATTTAATCCTTTACAATTTTTAATTAAAAATCTACCAAGAAGCCTATAATACTTTCTTAAGATTTTGTCTGGGGGCGGAGGCAGACCACAAGTTGTTTCAGTTGAGATGCTGATCCTGTGCAAAGCCACGTTTCAGAGCTGAGGGCTCCTACTCAAACACCACCTCACAAACGGGTGGTGCAGCAGGGACCCCAGCACGTACCCATTGCCCGGAGAATTTCAGTAACCACCGCATCACTAGCGAATGCCCCACACCACGCTCTGCTGTAGCCCAGCTACACTTCTGCTCCACTTCAGCATCCTCTGAAGCGGGAGAGCGAAAGACGGGGCTCTCGCCCAGCCCTGAAACACTTTGCGGCCCATCCCCACGAGGTCAGCGCCCCTGGCCGGCTGCGGGCGGGCGCTGCCCGGGGCGCCGCTGCCCTTGCTGCCCGAGGGCAGCAGGGGTAGCGCCCGGCGCTTCGGCCGGCCGGACCGGGGCGGGCAGGGCAGAGCGGACAAGGTAGGGCAGGCAGCCGGCTCCGCTTCCAGAAACCGGCCGGTACCCGGGCGGCCGCCGCCGCTGCCCGGGGCGGGGGCCCGGCGGGGCCCAGCCGGCGCAGCCTCCCGTGAGGGGCGACAACGCGGCGGCTCTCCCCGAGCATCCCCGCGGGGCTTTTGTGCGTACCCAGGGCGGGGGCCCTGCCGGTCCCCTCCCGGGGCGGCGGCGGGAGCGCAGCCCCACGGCAGCATCCTCTCGGGGCGGGAGGATGGACCGGGACACGGAGGAGCCGAGAGGCTACGGCGGACAAAGCGAGGAGGCAGGCGGTGACCCCCTCCGTTCCCTTCCCTTCCCCTCCTCTCCTCTCCCCGCGGCTCCGCTGCCGGCGGTGCCCGAGCCGCCGCCTCCAGCCCCGCATCCCGCGGCGGAGGGAGGGCCCGGCGCTGCCCCGGCCCTCTACCCCGCGGCTCCCCTACCTGTTCGGAAGAAAGCATCCACCTCGGAGTCGGGGACAGCGCCTTCCTCCGCCGCCCCTTCGGCGGGATTCATGGCTGGGGGAGAGGCGGCGGCGAGCCCGGCGGCTGGTAATATCCAGTGAGTTAGGGAGGAGGAGAGCCGAGAGAGAGAGAGAGAAAAGAGGGAGGGAGAAGAGGAGGAGGGAGGGATGGAGGCGCGTTTAGCAGCGAGCCCAGCCGAGCGCCGCCCGGATCATCCCTTCCGCGGTGCCTGCGGGGCGGCTGCCCCGGGGCTGGGCTGGGCTGGGCTACCCCCGGGCTGCGCTGGGCTGGGCTGGGCGGCGCGGCCCGGGGCGGGGTGCCGGTGCCGAGCCCCGCCGCCGCTGGCCCCCTCCCCTCCACCCGCTATTGTTCCGACCTGCTCCGCTCCGCTCCCCCCCCCGCCGCCGCCGCCGCCGCCGCCGCTGCCCCTCGCCGTGCTGACAGCCCGGCCGGGCCCAGCCCCCGCCGTCTCCCTCCCTGCCTGCCTCCCGGCACTTCCTGAGGCAGGCCGGGACGCCGGGCGGGCTGCGGCGCCCCCCACCGCCGGGGCAGCCCCTCGGCGGGGCGGGGCGGAGCGGGGCGGGGCGGCGCGGCGCGGCGCGGGGTCCCGCCGCAGCCAGCCGGCCGGGCACAGGTGCGGGGGCGGAGGGCCGCTCTGTGTTCCCTACCCCCGCGGGCTCCGCCGCCGCGCTGGTGCGCCGCTGCCATGGCTCCCCGCCGATGAGGAACGGCGGGGGCACGGCGCAGCGCCCGGCTGTCAGCTGGGCAGGTACGCGGGGGGAGAGAGAGCGCCGGCGTGGTTACAGGGGAAAACATGCCTTTGTTTGGGGGTCTGGTGGGGTTTGGGGTTTTTTTTTCTCTTTTTTGTTGTTGTTCATGGGCTGTGGGGCACGATTGCTGTGGAAACGACCTGCACGTTGTTGCAGGTATGCCTTCATATTTTATTCTTTACAGTCCTAGGCGACTAGAAAGCCAAAAAGGAGTTTGAAAGCCAAGAGCCTGGTCCCAGCTCAGACACTGATTCAGCTAGCTAAATGATTTTTATTTCTCTGCTGTAGCTCCGATATTTGTGATTTGGGACAATAATTGTTGTCTCAAAAAGAGTACTGTGAGGAATACTTGTTTGTACTTTGTTAGCAGCTGCGTTAAATATTATTCCCTGAGCCCAGCTATCAAGATTTCAAGCACAGACAGGCAGAGATAACAAGAAAGACAGATGTTTGCCATTCCGGCACTTTCCTTTCTTCTCCTGTTCACCTGTCTGAAGTCTCACCAGCTCCTCATTCTTTTATGAATCGCATAACAGCTCTAAAACTAGCAGCCTGCTTAAGGAGAAACGTTGCTGTCCCACCCATTCAAAACACTGTTATAAAACAGGAGTGTTACTCTCATGCCTCACAGTTGTTCACCTGTGCTACTTCTACCATGAGAAAGAAAATGCAACTGCTGGAGTAATCACCCCTCTGGCTGTATTACCCTTGGATAACCCATCCCTGCTGCAAAATTGCATCTCCCACTCTCAAGAACAAAAGTCTTTCAGCCAGCATGTCCTCATGGCCCTGGTGTCATTTTCCTGTAGGGGTGATGCCCAATTACCGCTCCTTTGCCACTGAAAAACTCTGATGTTTAAGGGACTCCGTAGGTGCACAGGAGGAAGTCAGCTGTAGAAGATGAGGACAAAACACCTCCAGGAACCTGGTTACCACAGAGGGACTCGCTGGAGCTCTTCAAAAGAGCTAAGGATCAGTCTAGTGTGTCTCAGGACAGAAAATACTCCGAACAGCAGAAATCTCAGAGCCAGCTGGTTGTAAGTGACACTGATTGGATCAGATCTCAGTCTGTCAGGTAGGTTAGCAGCTGAGGCTGGCAGAACCTTCTCTCTTTCAGCCCAGAATATTTCAGACAGCAGAGGAACATGGGTTTCCTTTGTCCGATCTCTTCTCAATAGAGCGTAGAGGAAGGCTGGATTGGGATGTACACTCACTGACTAGATACATAGCACTTGATAAAGGGGCTGAAACATTCCCTGCAGAAACTTAATTGTCAAAATGGCATTGACCTGGCAGGATGAGCGCAAAGATCCCAGTCACATCTTCTCTGACCTTACTGTTTACTACTGGAATTGAAACAGAATTGAGAAGCAAATCATATGTCATGCCCGGGGACGACAGAAGTAAAAGCAAACATCCTATAGAGATCTATCTAGCATTTAGTTTCCCTCTGCTCGCTTTATTCCCTCCCTTCTGGTGTCTGGTCTACTGCCCATTTCCCAAGCCTAACACCAGCTGTTTTTAACTGAAGCCATTTAGCTTTTTATGCTTATGGATAAAAAGGGTCATTTCACAACTACCTGCAGAAAATGTCAACACAAAAGCTATGTCCAGGCTGCTGAAGCTCATTTCATACCTCTGTCCTGCCTTTGAGCTCACCTCCTTAGAACAAGGATGCCAGGACCACCTCCTACCGGCAACACCAGCAGCAGGGCACTACCACAGTACAAGCACCTGATTACAATCAGTCTTTCAAGCACCAGACTTTCTTCAGTGACCATTCACCCCTTCTTCCATGTCACACCACAATGCAGAAAAGCCTTCCATCTTCCAGGCTTAAGCAAGCTGCATCATTTCAAACCCCATCTCAAGATCTCATCTCTGAATATTCACCACCCACAACCCAGATTCCCTCCTTAACCCTCATTCTGCCCCAGACTCTTACATGCAGGTTGATTTGTGAGTAGTGTGGGCTAAAGCTTTGGTAGCTGGGAAGAATATCTTCCTCATGAAGGCACTTTGAATCTGCTCAGGATTTGGTACAATCTGGTGTTTTTTAAAGTCAAAGAATTTCTCCTTCAGGAGCATCCTTAGAAGCTAGACAGGAGTTACCCATAAGCAGGGAAGGTTTAACATCATCCAAAGGGAATTAATGTCGTCAGTGACAGAGAAATTTATATTCCTCTTTCATTATGAACCCCGCAGGCGTGGCCTACAGCATCAATTGTAGAAATCATATAGGCTTCTGTAGCTTATCTTTGTGTGTGTAACCTGCAATCAAACACGTTAGAAAATGCAAGGGAGGGAGAGGAGCTCATCTAGCTGACCTGCCATCCTGATGCATACATGGATTCCCGGTTAATGATTAAACCAGTTAAGGCACTTATATTTTAACCATATAAAATACTGATATCTTCTGAAAACAAGCTATTTTTTTCTTCACAGAAAATTTCATTAGAACAAGAATGGTCCCAGATCTCTCAACTTTGAAACAAATGGGAATTTCCACTTTTTAAAGAGTACAGGTCTTTGGAGGTTTTTTTTATCCAGTTTCATTAAAGTATTTCAAGACTGAGCCATGCATTTTTATTGCCCATCTCTGCTGTGCAAGGCACAGCAAGTTCCTTCTGTCCTTGTATCTCCACCAGCAAGGGAAGCCCTGCACAATATATTCATGGTTTTCATGGCGTTATCATTGAAGCAACAGTCCTGCTGTCACATTTTGCACACACCTCTCATATGCAGACACCACAGCAATGCAGGACAGAGAGTACCACATTCAGATATCAGTAAGTTTTAGTGCAACCCCAGACATTGAGTGAGCTACTATTTTTATTAACATTGCAAGCAGAATAGGGCTGTCACTGTAAAATATCATTAACAACTAAGAACCACCATGCCTTCAGTTCAAGTCTCAGCAACAAGTTTACGGGTCCTGTTGTTCAAAGAAGGGCTGTTAAATATAGAATGAAATACTTTCTGTAATGTATAATTCACTTTTTAGGTATAATACTGAAGGCATCTACAGTTTCCTTAAAAAACAAAACACAAAAAAACCCCTGTAGAATTAGGTAAGCCAAAATACACTAGTTTCACTGACATGCTGCTTTAATCTTTTGCATGGCTCTGCTTGACAAATACCTCAATCCATACCAAACAACTTAGGTATGAATGTTTTTATTTGTGACAGCCCCTGAAGCTGCTCAAAGATAGAAACTGTCACACAGTCTTTTGATTTAAGGCCTCTGCTAGAGTCAAGTGTTCCAATGGATGGCAATAGGTGGCATCTGAGATGAAACATTTTTTAGCTAAATCTCATGAGCTTGCAAACCTTAGGATGGGAGGAGGGAAAAGAATTTGAACAGGAAATCAGTAAAATTCATCTTTTCAAGACAGCAGATCCAAGACAGGAGAAATGTATTTGAAAGCTGTAGGACAGTTGCACTGCTGGAAACAGTACAGTACTCCAAGAAAGCACATGCAACATGGGTGTCCTGCACAAAGGATCAGGAGTCAAGTGCTGCAAAACACAGTACACACGCCAAGGGTTCTCATTCAAAAAGGGAGAGGGAGAAAAACCATCCTGCCAGGCTCACCAGACAAGCAGCAGTCTGCAAGGTGCTGCAAAGACTGTTATTTCTGCAGAAAGTCCCTCCCTTTCAGTGTCACAGCAACGTCTAAATACAGAGTGTTAATAGGTAGGATCAAAGAGAAAACCTGCATAGCAGAGCAGGAAAACGTAAGTCTTAAAAGCACCTAAGGCTGCCTTGTTAATAAGTTATTTGCAGCTACATCTTGGGGTATGTGAGAAGAATTTCTTACACCCAGAGATCTGTTCAGACCTATGTCTAGGTATCGGAGTTAAAATTACTATGCTTTTAAATGGGATCAGGCACAGGGGGTGGAAGTTTCCATCTCTGTTCTAGACTATCAGGAATGCTGCAAGGGAAAATCTGAGGTCCCCAAGACCACTGTGTGCAGAGAAGCCTCTCAGGCAGGATGGAGGAGGCAGAAGGCATGTTTCATATGTTTAGACTTGAATGCCCACATATATGCCAGAGATGAGTTCTGCACTCAGTAGACAGCACATGCACATCAAGGTTAGCTTTGCAGCACCCCAATATACATTTACACATGTAGGTTAGCTCCATCCTTTGCTCAGATGTGGAACAGCTATATGGGCAGGGATAGAGCAAGCTCTAATCCCATGCCAAAGCCCTTGTCCCAGCATCAGCTCTGCTATTGTTATCCTCCCCATCTGGATCAAAGCTGAAGTGGGAACGTCTACTCAGTTGCCATCTAGCCTCCTGCTTCCAGAGTTGACATTATTTCCAATTTCCCCAAACTTAGACAGAAATCTGACCAGTAATCACTCCTCTGCAGAAACACCACTTCATCCAGAAGAAAGTGATAACAATTAGAAAGACAATTTTAAAAACATAGAGTAGTTTATCACTATGGCAATGCAGAGGTTTGCTAGCATCAGCAGATAAACATGCCTCTTCCATAAGATACAGAACTGCATTTGCCACTCTGACCACAGGAGCTTAAACTGCATTAGCAGCAAGCAGAACAGCTGACGCATCCAAGAAGATACAGGTCTTTCTCTAAGTTTACGGATATGAATCTGGAAAGAGTCAATAGTGACTGAAAATCCTTTTCTCCCCGGTAACTATGTGGATACATTTGTTAAATAAGTTGCTAGTGCTAATGGATCACAGATTCTGTTAACTAATGAAAAAAATAACCCAACCTAATCACAAAGGTGGTATCCCTCAGCCAGGCTCTGTTTGCTACAGGCAGAAAAAAGAGAACCTTGTGTTAGCCAAGTCTATGCTGTACTTTTATGTACATAAAGAACATCAGTCTTAAGCACTGTTAAGCTGGAACATTTTATTCTACGTTTCCTGCAAACATTTAATCCTGATTCTGCAGTTTTGCCAGATTCTTAGTGATACTGAGCAGTATTTATTTACTAGGAGCTCCTAAACACCATGCAGCCTCACAGGCAAGTTCTGCTCAGTGCAGAAAGAGTTACATAACTAGACCAGAAAAAGGAAGTATTAAATATTGAAATATTTTGGGAAGAATGTAAATGTACATCGTAGCTATTCAAAAAACCAATTTCAAGGTGAAGCATGCATTAAAATTAAACAGTGACTACTACTTTATTACCACAAGCATTCATTTCAGCACACTTGTAGGATACTAATTTCACACATGGTTGGACATAAATACTAACCTGTTTTCCATTTCACCAGTACAAATTAGTGTAAGAAAGAAGTTTCTTCCTGGGATAAAAGAAAAGTAGTGGTGTTATATTCAGAAACAAAACCAATGTGAGTTCAGTTGTTTTTTTTTTTTTTGGTAAAAGGTTAGAAAACTAAATGCTTGGATCTCTAAATTTGTTAAAGTATTTAGGCTTTGGATTCTCCTAAAAAGCCCTAGTAAACCTAAAATTAATCAGTTAACACACTAAAAGTATCCTTAGGACATGAAATGATTCATGTATTCCTACTGAATCAGGTAGCGGCATCTCTGACAACCTCTCAAAATCCCCTAGACTTCCTTACTACAAACTACCCTATACAGTCCTCATAAATGCTGCCAGCAATCTTTATGGAGCCTATACCTGGCAGCTGTTTATCCTGCTCAGTGCTTTACAATACCTATAATACTGAAAACATACATTGTAATGTTCACACTGGACTCCACTCAGTAACTGGAACGTCTTTTCCCAAATTGTCCAAATGAATAAGGTTAATCAAAGTTTGTTTTGTTTTTAAGTGAACATCACAGTATCACTCATGTAACAAATTTGGATGTCTTATCTGCAGAGCCTCACATGAGGAACTGTCACAAGATGCCCCTCAGTTGTTTAATTTTGTGGTGGTTTGGGATTTGTGTTTGGTTTTTTTTTAAAAAACAGAATTAATGTTACTGAAGGCCACAATCAGTAAATTACTGAGGCCAAACCTGATGCACCAGAGTAATTCAGTGACTTTGAGTTTTCACCCACACTCTTGCAAGCACAGACAGCCGTTCCTTTCACTAGAACTCAGGGGTAGTCATAAGTCTTCCTGACACCAGGAGGAGGGGTTGGTTATTCAGCATCTCCCCGCTCTCCAGTAACTACTTCTCTCCAGAGAGCTTTAAGATTCTTGCTAAGCAGATCTCCACTTCTGCCACTTTCCCCAGGTATCAATGCAGCCTGGCTTACAGCTATAGCTGGTGAGTTTCCAGATGTTGTCCTTCATTTATTGTCCTTTTGGCTTTTTCTTTTCCACCTAATAGCAGGTGTCCTTTCTCTGATCCTTACAAACAGAGGTTCACAAGGATGGAGAGTAGCTCCAGCTTCCTCCCAGTACTGCTTGCTACAGGCAAGTGTGAAGGAGGGAAGGTGTTGGGATACTGGCAGTGCAAAAGAAGCACATGTGACTGCAACCAAAGACAAATAACTAGGCAAGGAGGAAGATGTGTCCAGCCAGCCACATCCTTGTGCTTCCCAGCTCCCCTGGGCTGAGGGCCAGCCTCCCACCCGCTCCACAATGATTACAGACCCGGTGCTTAGCTGCTTGCAGTGGTACTTCAGATTTCACACAGCTCAAAGCCCAGCTTAGCCCTGAACTTTAAAAGTAGGTCTCTACTGCCACCACATCTTGCTTGGGGTATCTTACACTTCCAATGCATTAAAAGGTCAGGGATACCTTCCCATAGTTCACAAGAAGACCTAGACAGACAGACAGGGCTGATAATGTGCATACGGTATATTGGAGATTCCTGATGATGTTTGTGCCAGTTCCTGCAGACAGGAATGTTTTTCACACTACAAATTATGCTTCAGTGACAGAACAATTAAGGAAGAACCTCAGTACAACAGAGAGGCCCAAAAGCCTCTGTATAACTTGGATTTTCAGTAAAAATTGCCACTTTGATATTTGTATTTTTAGTTCCAGTGCTGATGGGACCAAGACTTGGGCGGAATGGCAGATCTGGTGTGCTGAGAGCTTAGGAGATAAAATTAGGAACCAGATGGGACGTCACAGATGATACTGTTCCACAGAAGGGGCAAGACAGTATCTCAAGATACTATTTTCAAAACAATATTGTTCCTAGCCAATGTGACACTTGGTCTCAGAGGGAGGTCATTTATATGACAGCAGGTAGGGCTGACATACTTTCTGCAGTGGAAGAGCTGCCTTAAGGGTAGGTATTGCTACAGCCCAGTCTGTCAGTCTGATAGAGGCTGGTATCAAAATTGCCCTCCAGGGAAGCTGTGCTATAAATTCTTAAGGACCACACATGATTCTGAATATCTTTGAAAACATAATGCCTCACAGCTGCTGGAGCTGAAGTACTCCCTCCTTCAAAGGGTAAACCTTCAGTGGTCATCTGGATCTGTTTAGAAACACTGCTATCTGCTAAAAAGCAGCTCTCTGTATCATTATGACTGATATAACGAATCTAGAAACTGTACATAAGTACCAGCCATCTTGCTTTCTTTGACTATGTCATGTCGGCTCTTCCCTGTACTCTGGTGAACATCTGGAAGAGACCAAGCCCATGTTATGCTGTGTTAGCACACTTTATTTCACAGGCAGCACTAGACAGCTCACGGTCCAGAGCTGCAAGAAGTCTGAGCTATAGGCCATAGGCCATCTGGCTACCAAGATCCAGCGTCTTTGGACCAAACCTCTTTGGTCCTGGTAGAACGGGGTTTTTTACCAGTGGACCTGGTGTATAACACAGACAGAACTCTACAAGGGCCTTTATACGCTATCTTGTTAGTGATTAGAGAAAGCATAACTCGTTTCATCAGGACTTCATTTCTTGGATAGAGCTGTCTGAGGCAGCAGCAGGGAGCTCAGGCTACCAAATAAATACCCAGAAAGAGAAGGCTGGGCAACCTTTCTTATTTCAGTGCAAGGCAGAGTTGGGCTAATATCAGTTTTTAACATCTAATAAATTTGCTGTAACATACAGCTTTGGTAAAACTGACTGAAACAAATATGCTAGCAATAATGAGAAAGAATTCAGAACGTTTTGCTTCTGAAGTTTGACATTTTGACTCTTTATCTGAAAATGGGTTTTCTTGCTTCAGAGGCTTCTCTTTTAAATGGTTGGCAGTTAAAGACAAGCCAAGTATCCTGAAAGTGAAACAAATACAGGGTGCCTGTGCAGCTCGAGCAGTTATGGCTACTAGGAATACTCTGAACCTGCGTACATGCAGTACATGCTCAGCAATATTCAGGTTGGTATGTAGCCAAAGAAATAATACTTTTACTCCAGTGCCAAACCCAGAACAACAAATATATATTAGGTAGAAACAAATAATGGGAGTAAGGATTCTTAGATTCAAATCCAAGGTTTCTTTGTGCTGTGAACTGTGACCTTTCAGAGAACAATTACCCCTCTAAATAATAATTAACCTACCTGCAACAGGGCTATAGTGTATTCTTACCTTCAGAGAAAGGCTAAATTCATTATGGTTTAGTGAAATAGTCTTAGATCTACAGCTGAATGACACAATACTTCAGGGTGAATTTTACTCCTGTGAGAAGCCTTGGCAGATCCTTTGCACAGAGGTGAATTACACATTCGCATTTATGGTGGGTGGTATAGAGCTATAGCAGGATATTTTGGTGCCCAAAAGACACACATTCCCCTTCCAGCTTCTGTTTATGCCTCCCAGCTGGCACTGCAGGCACAGTCTGGGCCACAGCTACATCGGTCCCCATTTGCTCACAGAAGTGACACCCAAAAACCAGCACCCCGGCTCCAAGCCTGATGTTCTGCAGATACTAAATAACATCCGATTTCAAGTTCTGCTAGGAGAAGCTTTGCTCTCAAAGATAAATCTCTTTATCAGTTATAAAATGGAACAGCACAACATGACAAATGAATTTAAGATTCAAATGTCAATATTGCAAACATACGTGGCTTTCGCAGGCAACTGAAGTAAACACTGCAGTCGTTATTATCATTCACACAGTCAAATATCATTTGCAATCCATGAATTCATATTTGTTTATATGTAATGGCATTTTAATCCTTTTATTTTAATGTCTTGCCAAGGCCATCCTTCCTGCTCCCTTTATATACATGTGTGTATACACACATACTGGGCTGATTCTCCCTCAGTCAATGGAAAGGAGTGTTTCACACACACTTATTATTATTGTTATTATTATTATGGTGATTATGATTATGATTATGATATATGTATATTTTTTAAAGTGTGGGGAACCAAATTAAAACTAATTTTGGCAATGAAGATTAAAGTTCTCTGCTAAATATACTTTATTTACCAATGGCTATTATCTTGTCTAACTTATTAGACTATATAGGTTTTCTATGCCTTGTATCTACAACACTGGCATAACAGCAGAATTTAGTTTTAGTCATAAGTGTCATAAGTCTACTATTGACTTTAACTGTGGAACTTCAGTAAAAACCCAGTCCTGGTGAAATTAAAAGCAAAAGTCCCTCTAACATCACAGAGACCAGATCTCATGCAAATGCTTTGCAGTCTGATCAGTATAAGATGTTTTTATTGCTGAAAATCCCAGGTTCAAATACTGCTATCAGCACAACTCATCATCCATTTATATTGTGAAACTGCAGCTAATCTTAGGAAGTTTAGTCAGGAGAAATTTCTCTTACTTGAATTAAAATCAACATTTGTTGCATTTTATATGTTTTCAGAAAAGGGTACTGTTCAGAAAGTTATCCTTCCACTCTGTACTAATGTGCTCCAGGATCTCACTCACTATTTTCTTCTACATCAGCTACTAGACATTGCACTACCCATGATAAGACCAAGCTCTTACACTTGAGAAGTTGCAGCTAATTCAGAATTCATCAGTGCACATGAGCAGCTTAAATTATTTTCCCCAATGCATTATGATGTCTTTATCTTCACTGAATGTCATTTGCCATCATATTGCCCAATCATCCAGTTTTATTAAATCCTTCTGGACATCCTCCCAGTCCTCCATACTTTCTTCCTTGTTTTCACTGCCTTGTTATTCAATTAATCTTCTAGATTATTATGAAGTGCATGAATTGAAAGGTATATTCTCTACACTACAAGGTGATTATTCTTAAGGTTGAATCAGATTTTGCTGTGATACATTTAGTGGTGCAAGAAACACAATGATGAAAGCATTAGAAAAATACTCCAGCATTCCTCCCTAAAGAAAATGAAAGTTAGATGAACTTCCTGTCCTCGCCAGGGGCTCAGTGGTTTGTTGTTCCAGGCCCAATGACACTTTCTGTGGTTTATGGTACTCTAACAAAACAGCACACGCTTAAAATAGAGCCTGATGCTTCCAACCTTTCCAACCAAGGGAGTTGAATATCCGTGCTGCATCAGCAGTGCCTGCATTTGCTTTAGTCCTCCTTGTACCTGGGAAGAGCACCATAAGCTGATACTGCTCTCTGACACATTCTCCTTCCTTCTAGGAGCTCTTGCCATCTCCTGCAAACCCAGGTGGGGAGAGGGAGATAAGCAAGAAGGAAAAGAGGAGGGAAGGAAAGCATTACCACACTGGGATTATGCCAAGAGCCTGGTAGACTTAAGCACTCTACTCCCATTACAGTTCTGTAAAGTTAAGTGCCAAAGACCATGAAAATAATTTCAAAAATCACTAAAGAAATTACTATATCTGCCACACTTTGCCAAGGCGTGGAGCTGCCTCCTTGCTATGCTATAGTTTTGTCTGTAAGAGTGCAGGTAGACATTTTTAGACACTAACATCAGGCAAAGGAGCTACCAACTCAGAATCTGCTGTGAACTTTCAACTAACAGGAGTCAACTCCAAAGTCTCCCTCTGGAAATGAGTTTTCCACAGCCTCTGGGAAATTGATCCATGAAAAGGTTTCAGAAGCCTCCAGCTGAGCCTGCCCAACAGGTGTTGCTTTCTGTCCACCCCCCAACCAAAGACACGCACTTCTTCAGAGCCCACTATAATTTTCACAGAAGTCAACAGAAAGATAGATCAAGCTCCAGGGCCATCACTTCCTTACTCATTTTGGAAATACCCTCAGCTAATGCAAAATTGCCATTGGCCGCCTTCCAGATTTCAAACAGAGAAGAACTGCAGGGTTTGACTCTTACTTGTAGTTTCTGATTCTTTAGGGCAATGTTTTCTGTTTCCCTGCACTTGGCAGTTTTCTACCTCTGTCTTTAGAAATCTCATTTTCCCACCTTCTTCTCTATTATCTTAATGAAAGGCAAAGTATCTAAATAAAAAAATGAAGTTGGGGGTTGATCAGTTATACTCAACAACTGCATGACAGAGTTGTCAGCAGTAGGTGGAAGGCCTTAATGACCCAGAAGTTCCCTCCCAGTCCTGTGCCCTTCTCAGTTACACTGTCACAAGGGAGAAACAGGGTAGCTCTGGTCAGGAGGAGCACACTGAAAATGAACACCAAAATTTGGATATTTTTTTTTTTTTTTGCCTTACAGGTATTTTGCCATTTGAAAGATTTTAAGTACTACCATATTTTCATATATAAAGCCTCTGGGTGATTTGCACATGTGAGTGACTCTGTGTGTGTGCACACACGCACATTCTTATACACACAGAGGAATCTCTGGATCTTGTAACAACTCTGTTATGGATCTGAAAATGACCTCAAGCAATTCACAGTTCTGTGCCTCTCTTTTATACTTCTGTAAAATGGCTACAGTGATACTTATTTGCCTCACAGGAGTTGCAAGGAGCCCTCGTTCCAGTTTATAGTGTTCTGAGATGCTCAAGGAGGGCTAAAGAAAAGCGGCGAGTTAATTGGTTCATAAATTGTCAACCTTGCAGTCATTCTCTAGGTTAAAAATAGCTTTAATAAGTCAGTTCTTTTTGAGTTAACACAGAAAAAGGCAATTACTTATGACAAGGTATGAAGTTTGGGGTTTTGTTTTTCCTGAAAAGTACCCAAACGCTAATTAGTGTGTAAACATTTATTACAAACTACCACTCTTTGGAGACCTGAAAACAAACTTCAGTACAATCCTAACAAACAATACAGCACAGACTGCTATGCACACACCACATAATACTTTATGTAACATATTATTGTAATACTAATTGCTTCAAGACACTATGATGTAATTATAACACCATTATGGAGACAAAACAATGTTTCCATGGCTCTATCAGGATGATGTTATGATATCAGGATGAAACAACGTTGGTGTGCACGTATGGAGGCAAACTGAAATGAAAGAATGATGCTGTGAATCATTGATGAGCAACCTTTAACAAGTAACACCAACACAATTCTGCAAAGATGGAGTGATGTCCAAATTAAATAAAACAAAATCAGAGACATTCCATTTAAATCGTGTTAAGAATGAGAGCCATTTATGCATTTGTGATTTGGCTTTTTAAATGAGTCAGTTACAATAAATGACAATGTTTTGACAGTTCATCTTGAATGGCAAGAGGATCATCTGAGCCATAAGCCTTTTTTTTTTTCCCTCCTCTAATCCCTTTCCAAAGAGAATATAAAGTGCATTTCTGGTAAGAAGTGTGGTTTCATAAAGACAGCACTCTGGAGATCAATATTTATTCATTGTCAGTGACCACCAGAGAAAAGCTCTATTCCTACATTTTTTCACCTGTAATGTCCCATTTTTACTGTAATATCTAGAGATTGAGCTAAGATCAGAGCCTTCTCTTGCCCCATACTATCTAGACTGTACATGCAGGCAGTCCCTGGTTTGGAAGAGCTTGCAGCCTGAGTAGCAAAACTCGCTGGGAAGTTCCAATCTAAGTTTTCAATTTAAGGAAAAATAGCCTTCCAAAATTCAAAATTTTCCCATAAGAAAATTCCAGATTTGCCTACTTTTTTCCTTCCCTTTTATGATGGAAAAATCCTAATTTGTTTGTTTCTTTCAGACCAAATTCCTCACCCCTCCATTTTCACTTGAGATTAGTCCTCCAGCCTGAACTACTTCCCATGAAGGGTCACACCTCCGTCCAAAATAAGACACCACATGTTGCAGGATCCAAACTATGCAGAAATCCCAACACATCTCAGAGAAATATCCTTCCTGTAATTGCACTGAAGTGAAGATGGTGTAGAAGCTGTAATGGAGACCAGCATTTAGGCACATTTCTGTTCTCAGCTGCATCATCCAGACCTGTGCATCTGGTGAGGCACCAGCTCAAACCCTACACCGGTGTGCAGCCACTGCAGCTGCCCACGCAAACTTCAGCTGACACATCGGTGCAGAACGCACCCTCCTCTTCCTTTTCAAGAGGCTCTTTCATGTAAGGAAATATATTGTACTATACAGAAATCTTTCTCAAGTGACCACCCAAAGGATTAGCGAAAACGGCTTGGCCAGCAACTGCACTGATTTTTATCTGACTTGCAGTTAAAGTCCAATCTGGGAAGGCTGATCTATATATTACAAATAGCCTGTAACGCACGTTGCACTGAATGGAAGTCTTGAGACACAGCCTTTAAGAAGCCTTTTCCCAAATAGTTTTCTAATTCTTCTGACTGCCTCCCGCTTAAGGGTCGTTTGGTTGAACAAAGAGATGCTGAACCGCCGTCACCTCGCCCACTCCCATTGGAGCGTGCAGAGGATCCAGCATGCACATCCTGGAACCTCACAATTTCCATAGCAACACCAGAAGGGTCTTGCTAACCACAGGTAGCACAAACACTCACAAAGGTTTTAAACCCTTTTGTAAGCCTCGAAAGGAAAGTGCCAAATACACTGATTATAATTTAAAATTCCTGATAAGAGCATAATTTTAAGGCAGCCGTTGAAAAGGAAATCTCTTTCAGGTGGAAACAGCATTGCTGTTCAGCTCATTCAGCTGCATTGTAAGACAACTCCCTAAGCCAAATTTTCTGCTTCTTATAAAATAAACTATTATTTTAATAGTTAATATGAATCATGAGGGATACTTTACTACAGAAAAGACCACATCATTTCATCCGGATAATTGTTGTTTTTCCATATATCTGCTATATAAAGCTATAACAACTGACAGATAGCCAAAGAGAAATCAAGCAGCAATGGTGCTATTGCTCCCTCTACTGTAAATATTCATTATTTCTTCTTATAGGTGATACAATCTAAGTCATTAAAAATAATTAAACTAATCAAAAAAACAACTAAAAAATAATCATATTTTCAGAATGGTGTAACCAAATTATTATGTCCCCTAGCCGTGCAGTGGAAAGAATATCCACTGTAATAAGATGCGCTTTTTTTAACATATAAAAAAAACAGCAAGGTATCTGTAGGTTTTGATTCTAGCTGTAGTCATAGGTAAGCATTAAATGGATAGTTGCATCCATTACCTTCAAAAAATAAACACATGAGCAAACCTTTCTGCCACTGATCATACTCTTGCTTCCTAGCAGCAAAGGGAAAACAGAAATAACAAGTGCCCAGTGAGAGGTGTTTTGACCTTCTGAACAGCCTCCCATTATGAACATCACCAGTGAGAAATTCAGGGAATTAATCAGTGACAGTGGATAATAAACAAGAAGGTGATTCATGAGGAGATTTACCACAGTGAACTTTATGTGCATGGGAAAGCAGATTATTGAATAATGCACAGCCTTCCATTACCAGAACCGCCTTATTTCTCAGCTCAGGAACCAAACCCACTCACGGCTGAGGTGCCAGGCTTACACAGAAAGTCCTCAAACAGACTCTGATCCTCTGTCAAAGACCAAAGAGGCTGAATGTAGTTTTATCCAAACCATCTAAAAATAGGTTGTTATTGAGCAGAGGACAGAAAGAAGTTGCCTCAGCACCAAATTGCTCTCTTCACAGGCTTTATTCCCTTGCGACTAGAGATTTGTAATTTAAGAAAAAAGCCTCTTTCATCTTTTCTGCAATATTATAGTAATGGAGAATGAGAATGAAGCTGCTAGATTTTTAGTACAAAATTCCTGCTGGGCGGCAATTCAAAATTGCCTTCCCTCTTTCTCAGTCCCTGCTATGGCTCAAAGCAATCAGCAGCAAGGGGAGTTCACCGAAGAAGGGACTGAGGGCAGGCGTGCACAGCAACATAACCTCTGGACCTGGCTGGCAGCTGCACAGGCAGCATCATCCTTGACAAAGATCCCCAAGATCCACAGAACAGAGAAGATTCATACAGCTCCAAGTTCCCCAGCTATTTAGAGAGCAATTTGAAAGTTAATTGCCTTTTTATTCTTTCTCTAAAATATTGCTTTACAGGAAGGAATGAGATAACTTTCATTTTCTTCTAATTTTAATTACACAGGATGAGGCTCCTCAGCCGATTTGTTTTAACACGCTCTCCACTCTTCAGTTTGGACAAAGCTCCTCGTCTCATTTTACCACCGATTGAAATCAATAGAAAAATCCTCACCAATTTCACTGAGCTATGGATCAGATCTTTGCACTCTGCAGTCTTTAAGGACCTGAAATAGTGATGGTATTTTAACATACAGATTTTTTTCTTTTGTGCAAGAAAGCATGTGTCAGGCACTTTGGGGAGTGTGTTTCAAGTGTCTTATTCACGCCGTGCTCTGCTGCTTGAGGAAGCATATGGCTCATTGTGTTTGAAGTCACATAAATCTGCATTAGTTTAAAATATATGAATGTGAATCATTAGCCTAAGATTTCAGAGCTACTAAAAGAGAACACAAGTTCAATATCACTTCTAAACATTTCAGAATTTGACATTATCATGGCTGAGTATAAGAAACACCAGAGCTGGATATTTAAAGTGTGCCACTGACCACTCTTAGGACAGCTTTTTCTAGGGGTAAAAACTTCTTTAAGAGTTCAAAACCTTTTTTTTTTTCTTTTGAATCTTCACGGACAAATAGCTTGTGGAGATTACATACCCAAAATAGCAGCACCATCACTTGAATCTAATTAAAACCATTTGTCAGAAACATATTTTAAAATTCAATGAGACCTGTACAGCCAGCCTTGAGTTCAAACTACAATTATCCTGCCCTGTGTGCAATTAGAATCACAGGGATTAATGAGCACATACAATTACACATTTTTTAACTCCACACAGGTTTTTCATTTTAGAGGAGGAAGGAATTAAGCCATCGAGGAAGAAGGTAAAAAATAAAGGAAAAGTTGGTTATTTCAGACCACACTGAAGTGAAAAGCATCTGCAGAGAATAAAGGAGTTTTAGTGTGAAAGAAAGACTTGGCAAATTTTGGAAATATTTCCAAACTTTTACTGCTAAACTGTCTTCATGACATGGCCAGAAAGATTTGGGATTCAGGTGTGCTTGTCTTTTGACACAAGGATTGTCTTAAATCAGCCTTGAAAATTCTACATGCTTAATCACTGACTGATTTAACAAAAGCCATTTATTTCAAGTAAAAAGAAAACACACATTAAAATACAAGGAGGCAAGGTAAAATTCCTTCTTTACATGCACCTCCTTTCCACTTTGTTTATTCCTTATCTAAAGGCAAGAAAAACTGAAAGTAAGATGTAATGCCAAGGTGGCTTTTCACTACCTTAATGCTCTTCCTGCTTCAGGCTTTTACCAAAACCTCATGGCTATTCCAGCCCTTGCTTTACATGGGGTTGCAAGAGGCAGAACAGCTAGAAAATATTTTTCCCCTAAAAAAGATTTACATCCCCCAAAATATGTCTGGTTTCCCCAGTAATACCGTCTGAACTAACAAAATGTATCACGTTTTGCTATACCATTTGCTTTGCTTATATCTTTAGGTTGGATCGTCACAGCTACAACAGCGTAATGCTATTGCAAGACTGAATTCTACATCTGTTGTTAGCTTAGCAGCAGGTTAGGCAGGCACTGGCATCCTTTCATCGCTCAAAAATAGATCTCAAATAATAATCTTAAAAGATGTCCAGGCACAAAGAAGTCTGTGGGGATAAGAAAAGAAATTCCATGTCAGGTATACATCCAAAGCTCAGGACTCTGATTTAGTCATCACAACTGCTCTTTTATTTCATAGGTGCTATGCCTTATCAAGGCTATGCCTTTCCATGGCTTTATACCCCTTCTCTTAACCTGATTCAAAGCTTCCCTTTTCACTAGCTTTTAATGGACTCTGGGTACAACTAAATTAACTAATCTGATTCAGTCAATAAAGAATTTATCTCTCACTGGCATCGTACAACTTGCTTTACTTGCTTTTCCCTGAGGAGATGCTCCTTTAAAGGCTCAATGAAGAGTGAACCCACAGTACATAGAGTGTGGATATGCAGATTGCTTATGTTTTCGTAACTTTCCCCCATATATATAATATATGGTGCTCACAGGGTGCGGGCAGAGCTATGCTACTGACAACTTGTCTTTACAACAAATGCTTAAGAAATCCAACCACTTTTTGCAAAGCAAAAGGCAGAAAAAAGCAGTCTGGCTGCAGCTAGGCTAAATACTCTGAACAGCAAGGCATATTTTTTTTACTTTTTTTAGTTCAACCAACAGTAGTTTCCTTCCAATTTTCACTGCCAAGTAATTCCCTCCCATGGTCATTATGTTGTTATTTGTACAGTGATAGCAGCTTTACAGGAGAAGTAGAAGACACTGCTCCTTTCACCAGTGTCAATAGGCAATGGGAGGACCATGGCTCAGACCTATGAGGATGGACTCATGCGAAGGGGCTTTGTGTAGGCATGTTCAATTGCCTTTTCAGTGCCAGAAGAGAAATCAGGCTCTCATTTTCAAATGATCCAAAAGAGAAAAGTGGCAAATAGCACCAGGCAGACAAAAGAAGGGCTGAGCTGTGTAACGACATGATTACATGATTCTCTATTTTCACTGTGTGTTCAAATACATCAGCTCTTTTTCTAAATTAAAGCAGTGATTTAGTAGCCTTTCTGACTACCAAACAACTGCTCTATAGCAAGACTTGTCTGTTATTTAAGTATCGGTATTAGACTCTATCCTTTTCCCTTGGTAGCAACTGAAGGCAACCGCTAAAATTTCTGGCTCATTGCTTTTAAGCAGACATTATTTTTTTCAGTGCTTCTCTGCTGGCAGGGATCACCTGAGACAGGACCGCATCTTGTGCCCTTTGACCATTTCATCTAAAGCAAAGGACTTGCCCCACTGGGGTGGTCTTTCTGTCCACTGCCATGTGGCTCTGCACCAGGGTGCCCCAGGGCTCCTCTCCCTGCACTGCCTCCACCTCCCACCAGCCCCACAGCACCCTGCTGCACGCTAAGCACCACCCTCATCTACCTGTTCCCTGTGCCCCATTTCAAGCCTAATCTTTCTTCCAGGGAATTGCAATTTAGGTCTAATACAAAATTTTAAAAATAACCTTATTTGATTTCATCTTGTTTAGGCAAAGGTAGAGGACAGACTTTCTGGACTTATTATCCTTTCTGGATTTATTATTCTAAGTACCTGAGTCAGTAAAGACTTTCATTTAAATACTCTTCAAGGTCATGAAAAGGCAAGGTTTTATTTTCACTACAAAGTTTACAGTCACGTTGCATTTCATCTTGCTTATCTAAGAGAAGCTCCAGAGTCTTTCTGAACCTTAATTACAATAAAATAACATGGTAAGATTTTGTCTGCTTAATGTTTTTGTCACAGTAAATAACCAATTCTATTCTTGATTTTTGTGATATTGTTCTCTTCAACTTCCTTTGTGTTACATGCACATGTACAAGTCTTCTACAAAATACTCCACTGAGATGCCCAGCAGGTAAAAATCATTAGAGTCGTCACTGGAGGGGAATAACACCTTCTGCACATGCACAGAAAGTCCTCCCATTTTACTGCCCATATTTACCATCAGAATAGTATCAGCATTTTTAGAGGTACAAGGATTCAGACTATTATTTCCATCCCCCTTTCAGGATGCATGATTCTTAACCAGTTTTTATCACTTTAATCAGTTTTCTTTTAAGTATCTCGAGCAAATAGGTTTTTCCCATGAAGCACATTCTGCTGACATTTCATTACATTGGGTTACATTCAAAACTGAGTCACTCCCTTAGAAGAAAGTCCTGTGGAGATGCTAAAGGATCTGGTTCAAAATTTAACACCACCACTGAATTTTTTTACTACTTCTGAAGCCTTTCTGCAGCCTGCATGACAGATAATTTATTCCATCAAATTTTCAATATCTTGTGCCTGAGGCTTATTTCAGTATTTCTCTGCTGAGGTACCATCCCTTACATATTTTCCTTGTTAGTGGACAAAACACGATGGGGAGGGAGAGTGAACTGGAGGTCTTCTACCACTTATATTAATGGCAACTGCAAATACCAATATTGTTATTCAGTTCATTGAAAACAGGCTGGAATCTCATCAGTAATTATGATTTAGTGAACAGAGCCTATTTTAAAACAATACATTTCCTCTCTTGGCACCCTCTTTCTTTTCTCCAGAGAAAACACTGTGTCTATGACTAATTTTTCTGGACTTTTTTCTTACTTTCATCATAGAAATTAGAGGGAGGACAACTCTATTTTGCTTTTTGTGTTCTTGGTTTGGACCAAATCTACAACAGGTGCTAAAAATCTTGTTCATTTGTTAAGAGAATACGGGGATAAAACCTTTACAAAAGATTGTCACATAGTAGAGAATGCAGAAGTATCTCTGCAAAACACAGTAGGAAAAAAAGTTGTAAGTAAAAGAAAATATATGCATAGGAAGTGTTTTTGCTTATCATTTTCAGCATAAATATATAAGGAATCTAAGGAAATTATGGATTCTGCTGCAGGATCCCATGATGAAGACCCCAAACCTCTCTACTACCTACAGAAAAAGACTGCAACAAAAGCTGATACAGAAAAAATACAGTCAGAAAATGAGAAAAATCACTCTGCTTCTCTCCCATTCCCACCTGATGACCTTCCTGAAGGTCAACCCATTCCCATCTGAAGATTATAATTCAGCTCCTGCTACCAGGCTCAAGTCCTTAAAAGCAGGATCGTATTTACCAGGAGTTTCTAATTAATTTATTGATTTGTATCTTAATGGTTTGAAAGAAATATTTGTAAATATCATGTTAGGCAAAAAGAGGCCAGCAGACCAGTATTCCAAGAATGCTAAACCAATCAGCTGTGCTAATTGCTTCCACCAGTTTGCTGAGGAGCCTCAGCTGAACAAAATATTGAAAGTATATTTCTCTTTGCACCACTGCAAAAGGATTTCCAACACCTCTCACAGAATAGTGGAAGATGTTACAGTTTTTATGCCACCATCCCTTGATCTAAATGACAGCATGCTCCTCCATTTAGCAGCCACTTTTCTTTGCTCTTCTCTGCTGTTTCCTCCACAGGTTCTGTTTTACTATAATTCTTTGATTTAGTACCTTTCAGTTTCCCTTTCCAACTATGCACCATTAAGACTCCTCTATTCTAGTCTTTTCCCCTGCTGCTGAAAATTATAATTCTTTCTTCTAGTACTTGGCTTCCTCCCTTTTGATCCTTTTTTTTTTTTTGCCTTCCTAGTAAGCCACCTGACCCTTTCATACTTCCTCCACCCCTTTTTCCCTCATTCACCTCCTCCTCCTCTTCTTTCTCAACTGCTTTCATCTTTCTTTGTCTTTGTGCTCTGGCTTCCCAGTTTCTCTTCTCTTCAGCTGAAAATGTAAAACTGTTCCTAGAGCTCGATAAAGCCCAAAAGTCAAAATGTAATCTTTTAATATTATTTTCTGATTTTCAGTACAAATTCTATTCAAATGAAGTTGGGGTTTTCCACTTCACAATATACTGACGCAGCATTATTAGGGTTCTAGTTACATGGTAAAGGACTGAAGGAATTGAAAGGAATTAAACGCCAAAGCAATATTTAGATCCTTTAGATATTTTGTTGATTTAGATATTATATATAGCTGTAACTGTATACACAGCATCTCCATCTTTCATTATGTACTGCTCTTTGTAACTCTCTGGTCTCTTTACATTAGTGATACCAAAAAAAAAAAATAGTTAAAGCAGAGGAAACCAGGAGATGGTTACCCAAACTAGCAGATTTCTGTTGGTGGGCAGGGGACTGCCCAAGCTGCACAATGGCATAAGAGTCAGGAATGTAACATTTGCCAATGTCCTTTGTTCCATAGCACATACATGGGTGGATGCTGCACTCAGCTTACAGGTTCAGCAGTGTGGGCTGCCCAAGACACTCAGTGCAATCCCACAGAAGGAACAAAGGTAGAAGAGGAATTTACCTCACCCTCATGTTTCTTTTCAAATGGGGTGGGGTAGATAAAAATACAGCTGAAAGCTTTTCCTACAAAAGAAGGAAAACAGACTGGGTTCCCCAGACTTGTGTTCCTCCCAGCCTTCTGGTAACAAAGGATTTATAAAACTGTCCTGTTCTTAAAGTCTTCCCCAACCAGCAAGTTTCCAGTTAAAACACAAGAAATCATGGCTACAACAGGTAAATTAGTTTTACCAAAGCCACACCAACGATAGTAAAAACACTTGTAGCAGAGAAAAGGTAGCTTTGCTCCCATCCTCCCTGCCTTGGTTTTACTTGTTTAACCTCCTTTAGCTCACTGGAGTTGCAGTGACATCTGCCTGTGTGAGATTCCTAGCTGCGCTTTGCAGTGAGGTCTCTGCACAAGGCAGTGCTCAGACAGACCTCATCACAAACCAAGGTCCACCCTTCATCAGGGCACCAGCTGCACACTTGGACCTTATGTGGCTTACATGAAGGCTTAGGTATATGTGAGAAATGTTTTTAGGTTTCCATCAAGCAGTAAGCCCTCTAAGGTAATTGTAGCAGCACCTCTAAACCTGCTGGGAAGCCTTGGAGAGTTTTTACAGAAGCTCTCAGTTGCTGAGCTGTGTTAAGGCCCAGCCTCAGTGAATTCACATGCTCCACATTCCTCACTGTCTAAGCCAGCCTCTGAGCACCATCTTCACAGGCTTTCTGGCTCATACTGTCTGTCTAAAGTCAGGATACCAGTCTCAGAAAGATTATGTGCTCAGCAACATTTAAACCAGCCTCTTTTTCTTTTTCAATGGATTGGAGGTTCTGCTGGCTATTTTTTTTGTTGTTGTTGTTGTTGTTATTAAATCACTAATCATGGATCTGACTGCTCAAAAACCTAGTGTCAACACCAACTGGATGTACATCGCCATCTACCTTAGGATTCATGGCTGAATTGCTATGATTTAGTAAGTTGCAGCACAACACCACCACTAAAGGAATTCTTCATATTTGCACTTAACCTGTGGAAAACATGAGAGGAATCATGTTAGCTTAAACCTCTGTGAAAGAGAAAACACAGATGGATGTCTGAGTTCTACTTATAATATTGATGCCTCCTCTGTTGTACTTGCTGAGCTTCAGACACCAGAGGATCAACAATCCCTTGCACTACTGTAATGCTGCAAGTAGATAAACTCTTAATGTGAGCTGTGGTGGGGGAAGAGAACTGGGGGGGCAACCAGACTGATAGCACATGGGCACATGGCTGATTTTTGAAGACCAATGTATTTTCACCTGCTATGGGTCAGTGCACAGCAGTGCTCCTACCAGTTGTGTCAGTGGTTGTGGAGGCTTCGCTGCACTCACAGTCTGGGCTCTTACATCTCCCGAATACATGCCAGGTTGCCGAAGAAGTGACAGCAGAGACTTTGGTGGCTAAATCTCTGTGGATTATTTGAGGGGTAATATATGGTCCACAGATGTCCTCAAAGTCAACTTCTTCCTAGGAATGTGCTCTCCCAAGCTGCCATATAACCTTGTAACTCCACAATGTAACTCCTTCACACACAGACCCTTCTATGGAAAACTGTTCCAGTGGGCTTTTCTGCTCTTTTCTGTGCCTGGGAACACCTGGACAGGTGCAGTAGGATGCTGCAGGCTCCTCCCTGGCACAGAAGGATACAGATGAGGGGAGTGAGGTCTCCACAGAGGGCAGGAGGGAGAGACTGAAAGGCAGGGAGCAGCTGTGAGTGTGAAGTGGGTGCACAGAACTGGTGTGAATATCCAGCAAGTAATTTTTTTGCACAGGTTATCCACTGATTCTCCTTCCTCCATCTTGCATTGACCTCCCTTCTTTGCTCCCCAGCTTCCAAAGCCAAGGCCAAAAAGGAAACATGTTTGCACACCAGCGTGGCAGAGGTGCTGTGCCTTCACCTTGCTGCTGACTTGTAGTCCCTGTGGTGCCAATTTGAGTTAAGAAAAAATTGTACTTGATGAGTTGAAAACATGGTAACTTTTGATAGGATCGGTCATTATCACTGTAGCTGGAAAACCTTGCACAGCACCTCTTCTGCCTCCTCCCCAGCTAGGTGGGAAGTAGCTCCAGGGAACACCCAAGGCTGTCTGAGCCAGTGACCCTTCCCTGCTGCAGGTGTATAGCAGCTTCTCTGCTGGATGCTGTCTGGGTCATGGAGAGGGGAGAGAGAAAATACTCTCTGCTTTATTATCTATTTCTCTTTGAAGCATGGAGTTTTCAGGAGAACTGGAGGGGAGGAACAACTGATGGGATCCAAATGAACTGTGATAAGGAAGCTCCCTCCTGCCACGCAGGTAAGCCTAGGGGCCATGAAATGAGAAAGTCCAGCAGCCAGGCCATAATTGTCTTTTTTTTTTCATTTCCTGCCAAGTGTCAGAGCAGCCAGAGTTGCCGCAGGTGGCTAGAAAGGCTCAGGGATCATTTAGGATGACTGAGCTTCAGCTTTGCTTCAGCAATGGCCACATGCCATCCCTGTGTCATGCCACCTGCCCCAGAGAATTAGGGAATGAAAAATTTGCAGCCTGAAGGAGACGCCCTAGTGAATTCTGCTGCCCTTGGATTGTCAGATTGCATAGCAAAAAAACCAAGATCAAGCAGAGAACTTATAGTAAATAATTGATTTCGATCTCCCAGGCTTGCTGAAAGATGTATCCTTGCAATGAAGATGGGAACAGATGAGTTTAAAAAATGTAAAATGTATTTGGTATTGAAAACCTTCCACCTACATACATATTGCGCCCTGCTAAGGTCCAAGAACAGACAATATATGTAAGGCTGTATGTGCAAGGCTATTGTTTCCCTTGGCTATGGCTCCAAATAGGGAAATAATAAGCATTCAAGTCTCTTCTCTCTATTTAAGGATATGGTGATACAAAACCAGCAAGCTCCTCTGCGTTATCTTTCTCCCATATCTCTCAGAGACTATTTTTTCTTTCCAAAAGACAGGATACAAACGCAGCGTGCCTCCACTGCCTGGGAAGTTTGTATTTTGTTTCTGTCAAATGACCCCCGTGCTCCAACCTGTGAAGGAGTGATTAGTCCTTCCCTGCTCACCTTCTTATCAAAACATGGATTAAAGAAGGGTGAACCACTAGGAGCAAATTAGGGGTGGAAGGAGCCTAAGCAGAGTTTTCCTAACGCTGCAGTGTGCATGTCCATAGCAACCTCCTGCCTACTTACTTCCATTAGCGGTAATGTGTTTACTGCACACCAGCTTTCTGAGAGACACTTCCTTTGCACACCTTGTCCCACTCATCATTATTAAGCTTTTGTTTTTATCATAACATTACTGTGCTGTGCTAAATCAAGAATTCATGTTTCTCTGTAGATTCATTAAATAAATTCATATTAAATAAGGTTTATTAACTATTCTGCATAGTAAGAAATTATGGCAAAGAATAATAAAATATAAATATGAATCATAACAAAATTCATGTGGATTATTTAATCAAACTCCAATAAAACCAGTTTAATTTAATTTTCTCAAGGAATAAGTGTCCATATTCGCAGTTTCTCAGATTGATTTAATTCATTCTCCATAAGGTTTATTTCTGCTCTTAGCAGTTTGCAGAAAAAAAGTTACTCTGCCCATGTTCTATTGCATTTGCACCCTCTCAGCAGTGATATAAATGCTATTAAGGTCCCTTGACAGTTTGTCCAATACTCACAGATTATTGCTGTGGGTTTTTTTTAACCCTGGGGCAATGCTGTGTCACAAAACGTCTTAAAGGGAAAACAGAACTAAACATGATGGTTTTGTTATTATATTCTGCTTTACTACAGCACAGAAAACATGATTTTAAATTACCTGCCTGTTAAAACCATCTTAGATAGCAGTAAGCTTAAAAATAAATATGTATATCTAGATAAGGATAATTATGTATATGCAGTCAGGGTGAATATTTTCAGATGTCTCTCAAATGCTTTCTGAGAATCCTGAAGGTGAGGAAGCCCAGGCAGGTGCTATGAGGATTCTACAAAGACGATAAAACCAGTTTTCTGATTTTAATTTATATCAAGCTTCTATGCCCTTTTATTTAAGCAGTGTTTCACCAGCCTGAAGAGAACAAAATCAAACTGATGCTGAAGCCAGCGTGTCTTGCAAATTGTTAGCAAGTGTTAGAGACACGGTTCCTGCACCTTCTGTGCAGCAGGAAAGGAGAAGTCAGCCTTTTACTACTTCTTTTTCAATGGAGGAATCTCGCTTTCCTTTGTATTCCTCCCACAGTGTTTCCTACAAGGTAGCATGATCCAGCCCTCAGTAATTAAGATGCCCATCCTCTTCCCACCATATTCAAGTACAAAAGCCTACTCTGACATCAGTAGGGAAGAAAAATTAATATTATTAGTGATAATTGGTTAGCAACAATTCTCTCTGGGATGTATAAAGCCTATTCACAACTTGAAACAGTTACATAGGAGAACATGTATCTGAGCATGAGAACTCCATCGAGAATCCTCAGCAAGCCAGCAATCAGTTCAGCACAGACTTCAGCTAACTAAACCCAAATAACCAGTATGCTTTGGTGAATGACAATTTCACAACATTATTTAGCTTCTTATATCTGTGAAAAAAAGGACTGCATTAAAGATGAGAGTTGTATATTCAAGTTGTTTCACTTCCATAAGCAGCAGGCTCTCTCTCCTGTACTTTCTGACCTTCAAAGATATGCCAAGATGCAATTTTAGACAAAAGCATCAGGAAGGGAGAAAAGCTTTTTAGATAGAAATAAAATAACCATTCCCATTTCATTTGTAGAATAAAGACACATGAAGAAATATTGCCAACTTCCACCAGAAGTTATTTAGGATTCAACTCTGGACCAACCTCACTGCAGTCTACATAGAGCACAGTTCCTGTCACCTGAAGTGAAGGCACCAGACTCCTGTAAATTTAAAGGAAGACTGCAGAAAATATAATATTCTGATATAAAAGCTTTTGAGTTTTTCTACTGTAACAAGTAAAATAATGTACAATTTCTGTAGTTGTTCTGCTCTAATTCCTGAATGATCCCTTTTCAGATTAGTACATTATCATTATTATTTACAGCTCTCTTTTGCTAGATACCTAGTTTATATCTACATCAATATATTTGTATCTATCATGTTATATACTGACAGCACATAATTCAGGAGGTAGGTACTGTACTTCTTGATGCTAACTCTTCATCCTCTAAGGTGTTTTGCATTTGAAGGTTTTTGACTGAAGCATCCAAAACAGTTTCCAAAGGCAAGACACAATTCATGGGAGCTACTTGTAGCATATTTGTTTGTTGGTTTGGGACTAAAATTACGTATCATTTCAGGATAAATAGATAAGAATCAGGCCTTACCATGACCCTGCCTTCTTTTGGAAAGCTTTTACGTTTCAGAGCTCGGATGACCTCCTGGAGTTATTGCTTTTAGGCTGTCTGCCTAAAATCATCCCACCGGAATAATGATTTTAACCTGGGGAGCTGGGAGATATACAAATATTAGGAATATATATTTTAACATAAAAGAGGCCCTAATTTAAATATACTATTCTAGAAGCTCAGACCCCAGCTGGACATTTGAATTGTATTGCACTGCTGTCCCCTCAGACAGCCACACACAGGTTCACATCCTTGCTGAGAAATACACTTGCAGGCTATTCTCACATGTTTCCGAACCCCCTTGATCCCAGTGGAGCCCTTGTCTCTCAGACACAGAACTCCCGAACCAAGGGCCACTCTATTCATACAAATGTGTATGAATAGTGCAAATGTGTTTGCAAGTTCCCTGGAAAAGTGCATGCAGTGTTCCTGTCACCCCACTACATTTACACACCCCATGCTACCTTTAAGGATTCTGCAGTGTAGAGTGCATATAACCAGTACCTTGCCTATCCCCAGAGTCACAACACTATTTCAAGGTGACCACTCTGAAGGGTTCAAACACTCTCTTTTTTGCTGATCTCTACCAAAATAACAAACAGCTTTTTTCCAGAGCCCCAGAGACTTGTCCACACTCCCCATCCTCACCCTTCCTTGGGCAACATCCAGCTGATGGGATCAGGGTGTTTGTGATTCATGCAGGGACACAGGAAAGAGGGACAGACTACATCTGGGCTCTCACAGATGCTTCTAGGACCAGGCCCACTGGTTCATCTTCTTAGGACTGGCCAAGCTCCATGGAGAAAACTTCGGCCTCTGGTAACGATGGAAAATGGGGAAGAGCTTGGAAATGGGGAGAGAGGGCCACTGGATGGGTAGGTAGGTGCGGAGGGAGATAACTGGAGTAAGGATAAGCATGGAGAAAAAACAACTTAATATGCAGAGGGCAGTGGTGGAGAGGGGGTGGAAAAATTATGAAGAGGTGGGATATCTGCATGGACATTGGTGATGGAATGAGAGGAATTTATCTTCTACAGGGCAGTTTTGTGGTGAACTGTATGTTTAAGAGTTCAGGGAGGTATTTCAGGAGGAAGACTTGCAAAGGGTTGGGAAGTGAAACAAGAATAGGGGTGGAATACTAGAGGAAAAGGAGCTAATTGACTTGAGAACAGCAAGGTGGGAATTACCAGACTTATACTGAAGAACTTTCACTAAGCAGAGCAAAGAATACAGGTAGTAATGCCAATGGGGGAGGGGTAATTTTCCCGGTGTAGTACTATGGACATTCAAGGCCTGGAGGAGCTCAAGCCTTTGGGATGTCAGCTTTTATTTTGTCATTTTTCAGTGCGACTTAGAAATCTTTAGGAAGTTAATACAATTTTCTTGGCATCACTTCTTGATCCACCAGTTTCATTAGCTTTCTCACAGTAGGTATTCAACTCCAAAATTGTTTTTTCTTTTACTGTTTTTGAGCTAATACTTTGCAAGTCCTATTTTGTCTGAATAATCACTTCAGAGCTTATTCTAACAGTATTTTTTTCCATTCATTTGACTTTTAATCACATTGAACAGCAAAATTAGATGAATAAGTTTCAAGACTGTAGAAAGTTGTTTTCAGTTTCATCCTCTGGTTCTTGTGCAGAAACACAATCCAAACACTAAATCAAATATTTAAAACCAGATCTGCCTTCCTGAAATTTTTATTAAATAAGTAAGACATTTCATTAACATCAGGCTCTGGAAATCTTTAGAAAAAGCCTGCATTTTGAGCTTAAGGTACCTAATATCAGCTCAAGCACATTTAGAAGCCAGTCTTTTTAAAGGTCTATCCCATACACACTGACGTGCCCACTAAGCTCACAACATGATAGTGTAGGTCACACTCCTTTCCAGAGGAGACCAGATGGGACAGGAAGCAAGAAGCCAGCACTGAACCTTGTAAAGGCAGGTCCACTGTAACAAAAAGTCTGACACCTTTGGTGCAAGAAAAAGGCAAAGAAACAGAAAATAAACTAAGGGAGATGACAACTACTGGACTCAGAATGGGGATTAGAGTTGTCAGTGAAAGTGAGGGATTCAGTGGGAGACACTGAGCACAGAAACAGCTTATTTTAGGTCAGCAAACTTCTTTCATGTGTTCTGACACAGGTGCTAAGACTGAGGCCACCTCTTCGATCTCTGAGAATGGAACTGGAAATGAAGATGTGAATAAGGTACAGCTCTGGAAATCAAACCAAAGAGAAGGGAGAAAAATCCAACATCTTTACAGAAGTCCAATAGGGGGGAAAAATCCAATAGGTTTTACTCAAAAGCCAAGAGAGTCTCTGGATATCAGGCCATCCTCTTTATGATCAAGATATCTGATCACCTTAGTCTAATTCAGCCCTGAGAAGGAGACCCTTGTCCACCTGAGGCAGGACGCAGAGCTCACAGGTCAGCCAGTCCCATGATACAACAAGCATTAAAACACATGTGAGTTTAAAGTCAATATTGGCAATTTAAGCTGTTGGAGAAGGACAGAGGATGTAGAAAATCTCCTCTGCAGCTCCTTTATGTCTCTCCATGTGGAGAAGCACAGACACCCAGAGTTCAAGCTTCCCTCGCCTAAGCCAGTCAGTGTCCCTCAGCAGTAATCCGAGATGACTCATATTAGAAAAAGAAAAATCTGTTTTCACATCTTTATATTTTCAGCCTTCTCTGCTGTGGGAGTCATAAATTATACTAACATATCACTAGAAAGCACAGTGAGATCACCGAATTCACTTCTCATAAGACAACAAGCAGACACGAGATAGGAAAAGATCTCCAGCCACTTTCAGTACCAGGCTGGTCAAAACTGAAGACAGTGACATTTAGGCAATTTATTTATAATTTTTTTCCATAAAAGAGATATAACACAGATCCTGAGAAAGGTTTTGTAAGTATTTGCCCAAAAGTTTAAGGAAATATGATGATGAGGGTATCACTGAAGGATTTACATGGCTGTTCCATAAATGGAAGTAAAAATGGGAGCTTTAGCTGAGAAACATTGAAATGAAATGGAAGATCAAAAGCAGACTTTCCAAGTAAAGACTGTGTTGGAGCTAGTTGAGAAAGTGAAACATCGTTCACATCCTATAAAACAGGTTCGGAAAACCCTGTTTTAGAGGATAAATGCTTTTCTGTGACTGAGGTGTACTTTACATCAATAATTGTTTTTCTCAGATAAGATAATTAATGTGAAGGAGACCATATTGATGAATGCATGCTCTTTACTTCTACTGAATAATTTAAGATGAAGACCACATTTTACCTTCAAGCTATTACTTGCATCCTTGGTGCAGTCCCAGGCCTAGGGAGACATATCTAAGACTTAAGACTTGCTTATTTTCAGTCATTTCCTACATTGTTTCAAGGAACAGATCATACATTTTCAGCAGTATTATTTGGTTTTTAAAAAAATAATCCCAAGTCTACTATTAAAGAAATAGTAGGTTTCCTAACTATTTCAGATGCTTTAGGTTAAGGTCTAAAAAATACTTAGACCTCTGATAAGATCAGATTCAGAAAGTTCCCAGTGGCCAAACTGGGAATACAGGTCAGCTTCCTAGCTAGGCTAAATGGAGTTGTACTGAGTTACCTCAGTTGCATATCTGGCCCAGCTGAGATTCCATTTTAAGTAGACTGTAGATCCTGTAGGGCCTGCAGGCCCATGTTTTACCCAATTCACCAGAAAGATAGGAAATGCCATTTAAGCAAAGCTTATCATTTCACAGGCAGAAGATTCTGGCATTTTTTTTAATACCAGGGAATTCCTCAAATTGACAAAAATAATATTTCATAGTAATATAAGTAAAAATTACACAAGTACGGTATGTACAATTAATTACAAGGTCTGTTGTGAACCTGTTTCTCCATTGCCCCACTGCCATGTTCTGAAGCCAATCCAGTGCAGCAGCAAGCCTGAAGAGGAGTAACCAAGCAGTATACCAGCTGTAATACACTGACTTTTTCTTACAATGTCTTCTGACAAAACTTATCCATCATACTATGGTGTTAACATTAAATCAAAATGATAATTGAAATGTCTGTGTTATTAATTACTTTGCTGATAGGAAGGGGAAGTATTTGATATAAGTGGGTAGAGGCAGCTACATGTGGGTAGACTAAAGGAAGCAGTTTCTAATCCCAGGGACCTACTGGACAAAACCTAAATTAAAAATTCCCCTAACATATTTTAAAAAATTAGAGAAATCTTGTGGAAAAAAGATAGCCATTCAATAAGGGAATGTGCAAAATTCTACATGAGTCAGGATTCAGCAAGAATATACACAACATAAGGAACACCTGGGTATCTCATACTGCTGCAGAAAGTTTTGAAGACTGTTGTGAAATTCAAGTTCAACATCAGTTAACAAGACCGTGCTGTTGCAAAAGAGAAAAACATTTTACTGAGAAATATAAACAGGGGTATAATTTATAGACAGATGATGTAATCCTTCTGTTATTCTTAGCATTGGTAAGGTCTCAGCTGGAATGTTTTGTTATCATATTTCAAGAAAGATGTGTATCAGCTGAAGACTCCAGATGAGAGTAACTAAAATTTTATGAAACACAGCACACAGGAAGGACTGAGCAATTTCAGGTAGTTTTCCACAGAAAAGAGCATATTAAATGTGACATGGTCATTGTCTTCAAATCTTTAAAACACTACTGCAAAGAAGAAAGGGAAGTGATGTTCTCCAAGTTCATGGAGAATAGAAAATAAAACAGTAGGTTAAAATGCAGCATGGAAGATTTGAGCTGGGAGCAGGACAGTGAAGCATTGCAAGAGGTTGCTCAGGGGGATGATAGTATCAGAGCACAGCAGGGGCCAGCTGCTTCCTCAGGAGTGGGAAGCCAGGAGCCACATGCAGTGCCACAGCTGGCAGGGCTGGGACCTGCCAGCCAGGGCCCATCCCATTGCCCCCAGCAAGGGATCAGGGCAAGCTCAGGGAGGTAGCCCTGAGCCCACGTCATTGGGCAAGTTGCTGGTGATGAGGCAGGTCCAAGATCCAGCCAAGGAATCAGCCAGCCAACTGGGATGAGGAGGGTCTGAGGCCTAGCAAAGCAGAGCTTTGTTGGGGCTAGAGCCAGGCATCCTGTGGCATTGCTGGGGCATACCCTGGTCTGGGCTGAAGTAAGGGTTCTGGGCCTAAGGGCAGGCATGGGGGTTATTCCTGGGGAGGCTGGTCAGGGCCATGGCAGGTAGAACGAAATATGGAAAGGCTGGAGGTCTCCAAGAGCAAGATAGACAAACTCCTGGCAGGATGGGCACAGATATCTCTGATCCAGCCTTGGGGCAGAAGGAGAGATCAGATGACCTCTAGGCTTGCCATCTTTATTTTGACATCATAAGTCTGATGCCATAGGTCTGAATTATTGTATATCTGCTGTGGTTCATAGTGATGTTCCCCCAGACATTGTGAAGGGTGCCTTGGACAGAATGGAAAGACGTCACACCAGAGCTCTTAAAGTTCTTGGATCAAAGAACAAGAAATATCTTCTGCGCTTCTGGGGCAAATATATAAGACTGATAGTTTACATCCATAGGCTTTTTATTATATTTATTATTCCAGTAATATATTTATACTGACTACATTTCAGTTTGGAAGATCTGCTTTCACCTCTATGTCCATAAATATTCTGTATGGTTAATATCAATATAATGGATGGTGAATACTAATGTATTAGCTGTTTATAGTAGAAAGTAGATTATTTCTTCAGCTGTACTTCCTTTGGCCCTGAAGATTTATGGTTTTCATACTCAGATCACTTGCTCATCCAAGTCATAGCACTGTTGCCAAAGAAAGACTATGCATGAACAGATGCACACTAATAAATTTAAAATTATATTCAGGCCACACTTCTGTAAAATTAACATCCTTCCAGATGTTACTGAAGTAATTATTTCCTATACTCACACTGTTAATTTTACCTGCATTTTTATAACTTGTAATCATTATGTGCTTCCCCTTTTCCTCCCATTTTATTTATGGAGTGTTTTTGCTATAATCCTACTTAACTGTGCTGACCAAAGATGTGCTTCAGGCATCCAGTTAGTCTCTGACATCAGTGATGCTCCCTATATATCTAACCCTTAATCATCACAGCACACTTCAAAAGGAAAAGCCTAGGTCAAGCCCAATTCAAGTATTTTGGGCATGATATTGGATTACACAAAACTTTGTCTTCCTTTGAATGGAGTCAAAATCGCATGCATTTTCCTGTGATGCATGTTTTTATTTGTGCTTATCTCCAGGTGGGAAAGCTACAATGAGTGTAGGTGGACTGGCTCACATGTGGGAGGCACTGAAACTCCCAGAAGACTTATCTGTGAGTGCAATGAATATTGGACATTTTACTGAAGAAATTGAGTGGCTGAAGTTTTTAGACCTGGCATGTAAACTGATTTGAGTTCTGAGTTTATTCATAGTTTCATGTTGCCCTGGATGAATATGCTGTATATTGTGATTTTGAGTTAATGTTTGTGTTGAAATAGGAGACCAAGTAATCAACATATTTTAAGCAGCTAACCACTAACCAAGCTGCTGTTTTTAATGTCAGGAGGAAATATTTTTTTAGGAATAAGGGAATTACTTTAACTATATTCTTTCAGGGATCAATGGAGCTAGAGTATTTGTAGTAGGCTCTTTTCCAGCTTTTTCCTTTCCAGACAATGCGCAACAGATTAAGCACTGGGGAAGACAGCTGGAGAGACAGGGACAAAGGTTGTAAGCTTCATCTAACAATTTGCTAAAGCTGTTTCTGCAAAACTATGCTGTAGCTGTGAGGATAAGCCCAAAAGAGTTCTTTTGTTTCCAGTGTCACCCAGCAGATGTGACTGATTAAAAGTATCCTGGTCATCCTTTACTCTGATTTTGTACAGTTACTGTAGAGGACTGGAGCAAAGTTCTTGAGTCAAAGGAAACTGATCAGTGTCTTTTCACCACTACCTAATACTCAGACAATCTCTGTCAAAGAAACTCAAGAATATGACGGAAACTTAGTACCATAACATGTGTTTTCAGTTACTAAGAAAACCAAAGGGCAGGTAGTGGGTTTGGCTCTAATGGAAATAGATAGTCCGTTCGTATGGGAAGCAGATCGCAGTCTTCTTGTGCAACCTCAAGAAACCCAAATGTAAAAACGTATCAGTTAATGCTGGCAACCCAGCAGATACAGCCACAGATTTCACTGTGGATTCAGAAAAGTATCCAGATTCTTCTCACAGCACTTAAATGTGTTGCTTCCTGAATTCTGTTAGTCATTTAGTAGAGAAAGGAAAATGGATTTGTGATTTTCTATTAGCAGTGGAAGATAACCAGGTTACTGAGCTGACATGACTAGTTACGTGTATTGGTGTGATTGATTCACCCGCAGATCTTAGGAGAGGACCCCTCTCTCTCATCCCAAATACCAGTGTTGGGCAAATGTTTACATTCTGAAGACTACATAGTTCCATAACTCATATGTGGGGCCATTTGGAGGATTAGCAGAGCACTGGTTATAGCACTGATATTATATTGGTAAACTGAAAGCTTTAATTCAGATTAGATTAGGCCATGCGTGTGAGCAAGGCAATAGCTTACACTGATGCAATCAAGAGTGGACTTGAAGAAAAGAAAGTAGAAGAAAAAAGTTCAGAATCAGAGTCACAGAATCATTTAGCGGAAGGGATCTCCTGAGATCATCTGAATGATCTGGTACAGCTCAAATGGAAGTTAAAGTTTCAAACAGATATTTGTGGATAAAGCTCTACTGGCTGTTTGCAATAGAAGTATATTATTTTAAAATTCTGTCAGATACAATAACTCACTTATCTATGCATCTGCTCCTCAAACAACAGTTACAAGATTTAACCTTGGTGAGACAAACTTCATTGATCCTTGGCTTCAGTACTCTCACTGCTAGTACTAATTCCAAAACCTGCCTCACAGGAAATTTGGTCAAACACTCTAATTAGAGTCAATTCTCGTTAGATATTTTATTTGCTGTTCTTCTCTTGCTTCATTTCTTTCTGTAACTTAGAATGAAAGTGAGAAATGTTTTGAGAAATTAATATGTTGTTAGAGTTTGTTCTTCCCCTAAAGCCATCAGAATCTAGATCTGCTATTAAACTTACATACTGTGAAAATGGCCTATGTGTTTTTAAAGATCATTTTGATGTCATGGTAGACTTTATATTTAGTAGAGCGATCAATAAATAGTGCCATCAAGTTCTAACCCAAAATTACTGTTTTCATATACACATTTTCACTAATAAAACATTATTCCAGTCAGCAGCATGCCTGAAAAGACAAGTTTTGACACAGAGCCTATGAAATACAGGAGGAGTTTTCCTGTTACTTAAACAAAAGCGTGCATCAATTTATCTAACGGAAATAACGAGTCACTTTTTGGTTCAAACGCGGTTCTTATTGTTTTGCGTTCACGTGGCGCCATCTTGTGGGAGTCAAAACTCATGCACAAGTACTTTGTGCAACATAACGTCACCGGCTTTCTGAGAACGCTGCGCTGTTACTTGTCATCAGCTCATAAAGGTCAAAACTGCTTGAATCTTAGTGACGTTGCCCACAAGTCATAACTCAATACCCTTCTGAGCTTCTCTGTGTGAGAACTTATCGAGGTGAAGAACATTTAATGTGCTTCACATAAGATACTTCATTCAAATGTGGGCAGGCAGGCCTAAGCTAAGTTCTTTTGGCTTTCCCCGCTTTGTTTACACATTAGGAAGAAGAACTTAATGGATTATACACCCATTCATTCCAAATACATCACAAAAGCAAAATCTGATGACAGACATTCTAAACCACACAGATCATGGGTCTTCCATGCATTGAGTCCTGCTGCAGCTTCCAATATGTAAGATTGAACTAAAGCAGATCTTTGAATGAGACATTGGAAATCTAGCAGAATACTTGGTAGATTACTTTCAAACCTATTTTAAAATTGCACCACAGTTCTAGAGTCCATAATAGCCAGCTTAATCTCCTCATTATATCTTTACCTATCAAACTAAAAAGCTCTCCACTAACTTTCTGCTTCCTCTAATACTATTTTTGCTGTGATCAAGATATCCCTTAAGCCTGTCTTTGACAAACAAAGTACCTGTTTTCTAGAGGTTGTATTCTTAAGTACATATCCACTGCTATTCATCTCCTCTTTTGTGTTTGTTATATGTAGATTGAAGGAGAGGTGGTTGGACAAAATGCTGTTCATTTCCTTTCCATTAGCCAAGTTGTAGTTTTATTCCTTAATTGTAGATTTATGGGTGTTTGGGCACCTACCAAAACAGCCTTAAACAATAATCAGTTACCATTTATATTCTTGGCCAACTTGTCTCATAAAAAAGCTTCTAATTTTGTGAAATACTCCCTTTTGTTAAGTCCACATACATTTTTGGTTGCAACCCATTCAGAGGAAAGCTTAATATTAGTTTGTGCCAGTGCTTGGTCATGCTTAGGTTAGTACATAATTAGATCACTAGACCTTGTTACTACTGGTAGCAGGAGACTTCCAGAACTTACACTGAATGAGAACATGGCTTGATTTTCCTAGGTAGGTACTGAAAGAGCACCATTTTCTGATGAAACCAAGTTGTTTGACATGTCTTCTCTTGCCTTTATTAGCTTCATTTTGTTTGCTTTCTCTCCTTCCTGAAACAAAAGAGCTTTGTTTTACTTTATCTGAGAATTGTCCCCTCAAAAATCTTCAGCCACCAAAAGCTATGTTCTAAATATATTTCTTCATCATTATTAAGCACATCAGTCTTGTATACAGTTTGCTGAATCAACCAGGTATTTCAACTTAACTTGTACATTATTTAGGCTAAGAATATGCTTTTTGTTATTTTCAGTGATGCTTCATGCAACATGGAGCACCTTAAGCATTGAGATTGCAAATACAACCACGTGTATGCTTTTCCCTGGTTAATGATTTCAGTCTTTTCCTCCGCATGTATTTTTGTCCTGTATTACATTGGCCATGTCACTATTCCCAAAATTATGTCCAATTTGTCAACCACTTGCTGGTAGGGAGAGCATGTTTTGTCACAGTGGAGTTAATATTCAGCTAGTGTGTGACATGGTTTTTCTGCATGGATGGTGCAATGCATGACGACCTGTGTTAAGGTATCATATTCCACTTCACACTTCATTCACTACTTGGACATCATTGTAGAGTATTTGTAAAAATAATTTATTATTCTTCCTCACTAACAACAATATATTTCTTATTTCTTTACATAAACTAATTGTTTAGCTATGACACAACCTCAAATTTGAGATAAACCATGGAAATCCAAGAAGTCCCCTTCGTCTATTCAGGACAATGATGCTTATATTTATGCTTTTGTTTATGTTGCATTTGCCAGCTTTTTTTTTTTTTAATTGCCTTTAGTATTATTTCTACATCAAATAGTGTTGGAACCTGGAAGATTGCCACAGTTTGCCTTTCCAAAGGCTGAGCAAACCTGGCCTCAGCCACAATCAAAATTGTGCCCCTGGAAATGTTTGGGGAATGCTAGTTACCTGTCAAACAGGAAGAAAAGATTAAATTGGTTTAATGAAATGCAATGGAATGAAATGGAATTGAATTTTCTCTCTGAAACATAGCTTGATCATGAATATGAATAACAATATAACATTATGTATGAATGCAGCACATGCCATTGAAGCATTTCAGTAAGACAAGGGTTTTTTTAATCACAATTTTAGCATAACAACCAGACAGGTCGGAGATATTTAGTGATTCTCCAAACTGTTTCAATGAAGAAAGCCAAAGTCCATCAGAAAAAATACCTAACTCTTCTGATAACTAAATCTGTGCTCAGAACACCCTACTGCTAATTCCTGTAGTTTTATCACAAGTCTCATGACAGCTTGTACTTTTCTTTAAAGAATGACCACTTGGAGGTCTGTGACTTCATGAGAATTTGAATTTTTATACTTTTTTTTCAACTTTACAGTTTCATTTTTAAAAATTATTTGTAAGACAATCATGCTATTTCAGCCATTGTTTCAAAATGATTCAGTTAACAAGAATAGAGCTTGACAGCCTTCTGTACTAATTTTCCTTCTGATGAAAAAATGAAGAGTTGTTCTATGCATCTTCAAATAATGCCTCAAATCAAAGGATGATATTGTGGTTTGGGGGACATCGGTGGTTTTATATCTGCTACTTGTTGCTAAACAACCTGGGATAATTCTTCCTTTATTATTTAAATTGCTGCACTCACATCTGTCAGTTCAGTAAGAATTTATCCATAAACTCCCTTAAGAAAAAAGTATATCAAAGGTTCTGGAACTGGTTTGGTAGTTGCCACACATCTTTTTGAGCTCTTTTCATCTTCTTCCATTTTTCTAATTCATATTCCTTCTTTCAGCTGTTCTCCTATTACAGTGATCTTTGTATTTTAAGTTTTTCAAAGAGAAAAATTGAAGCAGTCTCCAAATTCCTGCCAGAAAACCCTTCTGGTATTTTTTTGACAAGATGATATCTTCACAGTATAGTTTTGCTTCAAGTTCAGCATAGTTTCAATGCAAACGTTAACACAGTTGGGGCCAGCTCTGTTTAATATCTTTATCAATGATCTGGATGAGGGGATTGAGTACACCTTCAGTAAGTTTGCAGATGACACCAAGTTGGGCAGGAGTGTTGATCTGCTTCAGGGAAGGAAGGGTCTACAGAGGGATCTGGACAGGCTGGAATGATGGGCTGAGGCCAATTGTATGAGGTTCAACAAGGCTCAGTGCTGGGTCCTGCACTTGGGTCATAATAACACCAGGCAATGCTACAGGCTTGGGGAAGAGTGGCTGGAAAGCTGCCCGCCGGAGAAGGACCTGGGGGTGTTGGCTGACAGCTGGCTGAACATGAGCCAGCAGTGTACTCAGGTGGCCAAGAAGGCCAATGGCATCCTGGCTTGTATCAGGAATAGTGTGGCCAGCAGGAGCAGGGAGGTGATCGCGCCCCTGTACTCGGCACTGGTGAGGCTGCACCTCAAATCCTGTGTTCAGTTTTGGGCCCCTCAGGACAAGAAGGACATGGAGGTGCTGGACCATGTCCAGAGAAGGGCAACGAAGCCGGTGAAGGTTCTGGAGGGCAGGTCTTGTGGGGAGCGGCTGAGGGAGCTGGGGATGTTTAGTCTGGAGGAGGATGAGGGAAGACCTCATGGCTCTCTACAACTACCTGAAAGGAGGTAGTAGTGAGGTGGGGGTCAGTCTCTTTTCCCCAGTAACAAGTGACAGGACAAGAGGAAATGGCTTCAAGCTGTGTCAGGGGAGGTTAGGCTGGGTATTAGGAAAAATTTCTTCACCAAAAGGGTTGTCAAGCATTGGACCAGGCTACCCAGGGAAGTGGCTGAGTGACCATTCCTGGACATATTTAAAAAACACATAGGTGTGGTGCTTGGGGACACGGTTTAGTGGTGGATTTGGCAGTGCTGGGTTAACAGTTGGACTCAATGATCTCAAAGTTCCAACCTAAAAAAATCTGTGATTCTATATGCAGAATACTAATATACCAATGTGTGTGTGTGAGAAACCTGAGGCACCATCCAGTATGATCCATGTACACTAATGTTTTCAGGGATTGCCAGAGAAGATTTAACAGCAGCTGAAAGCCAGCACGGGGAACAAAGAACCGATGGTTTTAGCCTGTGCACAAAGTATCAACAGTTCCCTTTGACTTCCTACCACCCTGCTTTTACCTTTTGCGCCCTGAGGACTTGCAGGACATGGACTACACAGGCAGGCAGAGGCTGTGAGGTAGTTCTATGAGCAATGCCACACGCAGATGACCGAGTTTCCTTCAGGGTGGCTCACCCATCTGCAGGGCCCGTTTTTTCATGTGTTGTATGAGCGCACAGGGCCCCTGCCCCACAGAGCTTAGCATCCGTAAGGCATCAGGCAGCACACCGTGGGAGCACAGCACTGAGACGGGAAGCCCCAGCTATGTGACGTGATTCTTTTTTCTTACTAAGCGGGGAGACGGATGCTGGGGCTGCCGAGCGGGGGCGAGGCGGGAGCATCGAGCCCTGAGGAAACGACCAACCCTCACTGCCCTGCCTCCACAGCGGCCGACGGCCTCACAGCCCGCCTCAGCCCCGTCCACTCCCCTTCTCTCTTCCGATTGGCTCCTCCGCTCCCATTCTCCTCCAATCCCCAGCCGAGCTCCGCAACGCAGCTCCCTCCCCTTCCCGCGCCAGCTACCGCCGGCAGGCAGAGAGAGCCGCCAAGCGGGGCAGGCCGAGGGGGCCTTGGCCCCGCCCTCCCGTAACGGCCGGCCCGTCCGTCAGCCAAGCAGGCTCGGGATTGGTGGATGCCGGGCGCGCGCCCGCCCGTTGGGGCAGAGCGGGAGGGCGGCCGGTGCCGGTGCCGGTGCCATGGCCGGGCCGGGGGTTCCGCGGCCCCGCAAGGTGCGTGCGGGGCGGGCGGGGGGAGCGGTGGCGCTGGGAGCCCCCGTGCTTGCGGTCAGGGTTCTGCCCTCTCTTTAGGTGCCTTGTTAGGCCCTGGTTCGCTGGGAGGGGGGCGAGGGGTGACCCGTCGGGTGCGGTCGGCGAGACGCTTCCTGAGGGGAAGCTGGGCCCCCCGGCGCTGGGTGCCCCTCTGGGCCCGGCCCCCCGGCGCTGGGTGCCCCCCTGGGCCCGGCCGCCCTTCCTCAGGGCCCGGCGGGTCCGTGTGCCTCGGTCAGGGGCCCTGGGACAGCTGAGGGTTCTCCCGCTGCGGTGTACCTGTGGTGTGAGTAGCCACGGCAGCTTGTTCTTGAAACCCCCAAGCTTCAGGTGTGTGTTTATTGACCTTGGCTTCAGTCTGGAATGTATGTCTGTATGTCAGCCCTTGACCATGTCATTCAGTGAATTACCGTATCTGTAGAAAGCCACAGAAGCTAATAAAGCTTCATGCTGCAAGGACACTATTTGTGAAAAGAAAACAACAAGATTCGTGCCCCAATGGTAGTTGTGGGCCCCTTGTTCTGGGAGCTGTAAATTAACTGATTCTCCTCAGCAAAAGGTCTTGGAAATAGCAGGCAATGGTAGTCTTCAATTACATTGTGAAAGTACTTAATGAAAATCAAAATATATTTCTGTAATCAACAGGTACTGTCTTCTGGAAGGCTAACAGGAGCAGCTAAATTAACAAATGGAAGAAAACAGTAAGACCGTAATTATGAATACTATCTGAGATTGAGTGTATATGTGAGAGTTTGTGAACCTCGTACTTGTCAAACCTCACACTTGTCAAACCTCACAACTAGCCAAAAATTCTTTGTATACATCAGGAAACATTTTTAGTTGAAAAGAAGTGTGGCCAGGTTCTAGGCAGCCCATGAATAGACAGGCACAAACTGAATAGAAATTTTGCCTGTAGAAATACTAGGTTGACTCTCTCTGTGTGTTTTATTTATAAAAGATTGATGCTGTATAGTTACTAGCCATACATAAGACTGAATTCTCCTTTGACATGAGCTGTTAGTATACACTAAACGTGTTTGTTGCAGCAGTATAAAGTTTTCAGAAAGAGAAGGCTATTTTGTTTCTTGATAAAATTAATTTACTTTAGTTTGCTATTACTGAATAAAAGCAAACTTTTTACTTTGCATATTAAGGAGGTTGTGTAAACAGTGAATCTGACTTTTTCAGGTTTGGCTTACGAAAAGGATGTCATTCAGATGTGGAGTCTGGATACTCTCTCTATTCCACTGACTCTGATGATCGGGTAATTAAATGACTTTTTAATACAGTCATCTGTGTTATCTAAAGAGAAGGGACATTGGAATACCTTGAATATTAAAAGAAAACCAGGTTTATTTAGATACTGCTGCATCTGGGCTAGAAATATCTCCTGCAAAGCTGGCAAGAGTGTCCGTGCTGCATCTTGCAGATACGTGCAAGTTGGCTTTGTGTGCAGTGAGTTTGGCTCTGACAAATCTCATTAAGGCATATTTTGCAAACATATCTATGCTGTTTATGGACTGGTGCTGGCCCTGGCAGAAGGATATCCCTATTTGTTAGGTTTTGTGCCAGAAAAAATTGTATGGAGGCAGTGCTGCAGCACTGTTTGCTGTGCAGAGCTGAGTCAGTTAGCTCCAAAATAGAAATAGGCTGTAGACAATATCTTAACTGTACATGGAATTAAGAATAAAAGCCACACACATGCAATTTCCAAAACATAAAATCCAGCAAATAGACACATCTGCAAGAGCACAATTAAGGTTTTTTGCAAAATTTGTGTGTTTGCAAACTTTCACGTAACTGCAAAGTGATACACGGAAAATGGTGTGGTTTTGCTGGTTATCAGTTGTTCAGGTGGCAGAATAGGGAGCACTCCCCTCTAAAATAGGGTCTTGGTTTACTGAAAGAAAATGGTGATACTCATTTTCTGACTCCAGTATTCTTTGCACAGGTTGATACTATTCATAATGGACTTGATCGTTGTGCAGCTTTACTGAAGAATATCTTACAAAATGAGGCTACAGGTTGTACCTATTGAAAATTTAAGTTACATTTTGAGTTTTTGTAAGACTGTTTTGATTTGTTTTGTTGACTAGTTTTTGTTTTGACTAATACTAGGAAGGGAGACTATCCATAAGCAACCTGGGAAAACAACTTCAGTTAAAATTACTTCCAAGCCTTTGCTAACTAAAGGAAATACTTCAGAGAAGAAAGGGTTGAAAAAAAACATTACTTCTGCCCACATCCGAAAAGAAATTGGTAAGTGGGCTTTCTGGGGCTTGCTTTTTTCTCAAACAACATTGAGAAAGTCCTTAAGTTATTGAGAAGATACAACAAGGCTTCAGATAATTGTTGTCATTTGTTATAGGTTGATCTGGGGCTGGATCCACAAAAGGATGTAGGCATTACTCATTGCCTTTTAGAAACTTTAAATGTGTACTAAACATGTTCTAAAATTCACAAATATTTGAGCTTCATATACCCAGAAGAAGGCTGAGTGTGTTTACAAATACTGGCATCATCAGGTTTAGCTGGTAGGAAGTGTGGAGGAGAATGATAATAGCCATGCCTCATTTGTCTTGGACAGTGAATCATTACAGTGCTTGGTCTCTGTTTGGGATATGCAGCTATAAACTGTCCTGGAGGCAAGTGTCCAGCCAGGCTCTCCTGTTTCCAGAAACTGGTCTTTGAGAGAAGTGTTGCAATAAATAATAAGAACTCAAATGGCTTAGTGGCCAGAGCACTTGAATGGAAAGGTAGGTGGAGTGTTCTAGGCTGAGTTGCTCTCAGTTGAAATATTTCACATGTATTAGCATTTCGCCCTCTCTCCACCCCATTTCTTTTGTGTGATTTCTAATCTAGTAGACAGGTGGGACCTGTACACCAGGTATGTATCAGAATGACTGTTTTGTGAGCTGTAGAAGATGAGCACGTAGCTGATATCTTTCCAGCACTTTAAAAATACAGAGTTTTAATGATACCCAACATAGAAAAACTAGGTTTGGAAAGTGGTTTGGTATGGGTTATTCCTAAGCTTTTAGACCATTCGGAAGCAGCTAAGCAGATATCTTAAGAATTGCATTTTCGAACTGTCCTTCTGTAGTCTCTGTGCTTCCTTCAAGGACAGCAGTTTGTCCAGCTGGGTTAGGTTGCTCTGTCTGGGAGAGGAAAAAGTGATGGATTAATTTGCTGGTGAGTAAAAAACTGACTCCGTATCTTAAACCGCAGTGTCTTTTAGTTTTCTTCTTCAAAGGAACCTGCTGGAGTCTGCCTGACAATGCAGTGAGTTTGTGTAGGTTGTGGATACAGGCAGCTTCAGCTGGGGTTTTTTTGTTCTTTCTTTTGCTATAGTGCCAATATCTAATAGAAAACTTGCCTCATCGACCACACCTTCTACTGACAAAGAATTTCCCAGTGCAGCACAGAATCAGGTGGTTCAACCAATTCATGTGCCTTGCAGTCAATACTCTCCTGTGATGCACCAGAAACTGTGCGAGCATGTGCAAACTCAGATGTCTTTGATAACTGACCAACCACCACAGAACAGTAATGAAATTCCTACTGTAACTCCTTTTCCTACCTCAAATCACGGTTAGTGGAACTATTAATGTAGAGCCTGCTATTTTACTGCATGAGTTTTGCCCCAAATTACCCTGATCTTATAAGTGTTGTTGTCTCTTAGGTTGTCAAAATGTTACAGCTTTTAATTGTCGATTACCTACCTCCATACCAGCTCTGTCCCTGCAGCATTCAGCTAACCCTGCATCTGCTCATCCAGTAAGTAAAAGTTTTGACTCTGACTATTAACAAACATTTTAAATTAGCACTGCCTATTTATTTATTTGTGTGTGGTTTTTCTTGGATTTAGGTAATAATTTTCCTTAAACAAAAAAAATTGCATATTTTAACCTATAATGATGAACAGAATAAATAATGAGAGAAAATACTGCTATTTAAAATACATTTTATGTAGACACCAAAAATGAAATCAGAGGTATTTCAACTGGCTGCTTGTTTCTGCATGCTGAATTCAGTAACGGACAGTAAACATGGAAGGTGCCAGAAATTATTCATTACTGTTAATAATTACATTCTCAGTAGCACACATTAGGATCATTAACCAACTCCTGATAAAAGAAATCATATCTTATATATAGCTTTTCCCTGCCAATGATTAAGCTGATTATTTCTTCAGGCACTGTGTATTATCCTAGAGCCACATTGTAAAATACTTGTGGATTTCAGGGTATAGAATAGAACTAATGGAAGTACCAACTGCTGCCTTGGGAAATGTGGAGAAGGGCTTGCACCTTGGAACTGTAAGACTGTAGACTTACCTTCCATCTGTGTTAGTGCTGCCCTTCACTTTTAAGAAATTAATATACCTAAAATATTGAAAGGTAACAGTATTGGCCTTTATTTTTTTTCTTCCCCAAAACCAAAACACTGCTGAAGTTTTTTCTTTACAGAACAGCTGAAAAAGAACTGTGCTTTAGTGTTGCCAATAACATTTAAGATAAAGTTAGTCTAAATGAGATTTACATTTTAATTACTCCTTAATATACTGGAAAATTATGCCATTAATAACTTGTAGTTGCTTTTATAATTTGGAAAGTATGATCAAGACTACATTGAGTCAGGCGAGTTTTTTGGGTTTGTTTTTTTTTAAGAGTTCAATAAAAATCTTGTTAATTTTTTGTTTAATATGAATATTCTTTATGCAGGATGTTCCTGTAGACAGTGGCAACCAATGTGTGCCAGAGATGGGAGGACCTGTGGTTTGCCCAGTAGTTTCTGCTGCTCCTACGACTGGTGTGCAAATACAGTCTGCCACTGCTCTTCCTAGTGTGCTCCCTTGTATGGTATCAGGTGGATCAAGTAACTCTACAGTGCCTGCATTCATCCCATCATCATCTGGTCAAGAGATGACCCCAAACCATGAGCAACAGATAAAAGAAGCAGATTTGATAAGATGCATACAAGCTCACCTAGCCCTGTTACAATCACATGAAATGATGAAGAGCAGGACTGAACAGAAGCACCATCATCATTGTCCAGCAAAACAAAATGCTTCAAGTAACAAGGAGGAGAGTACTTCTGAAGAACACAGCGAGGACACTGTCAGCGAAGATGAATTGAATGTACTTGAAATAGCCCCAGTGAGAGATACAAACTCTAAGTCAAGTTTTGTCAAGAAAGTTCTAAAATCTAGAAAAGAAAGTCCAGAAGAAACAGCCCATAAAGTTAAGACTGTAAAATACCTTCTGGGAGAACTCAGAGCACTGATAACAGATCAAGGTGAGGACATTTTCATTGTGCAGCAGAGCAATTACATACAAATAACATAGGCTGCGTGAAATGAGCGAGCACTTCAGTTTCTGGAAGTTTGTGTGTCAGACGATATGTGACATCTTAGAGTGGTTTTCCACAACTTTAACAGCTTCCTGTTTCACTCCAGATAAGTATTAAATTATTTTTTGGAGTATTTTAACATTATCGTAACAGCTAGGATAAAGGTTGTTCTCACTTCATGTACAGTGTTTTTTCCTGAGAAAGGGAGCAGTGAAGACAGATCGTAACAGCAATTCCACCAAGGTTGATCGGACAGATGGTGGGTTGTGACTTAGCAAGAACCTAAAGCATAGTTTTCATAGCCAAGCTTAAAAATCTTAAATATATAAATATAGTTAAAATAGAGATGAGGTTTTCTTGGGGAAAAAAAAGGAGATACTATTATATCACTTTGTAGATTGCTTAATCGCATATAAAGTATTAGTGTCATATTACAGGTTTATATGTTTATGGGTCTTTTTTTCCCTCACCTATTGCAGATGATTCAGAAATGTTAAGGTTGATGAGTGAAATAGAAGACTGCATATCATTGCTCCCAGCTGTACTGGGAAGTACAAATATACAGGCTGAAATAGCACTAGCTTTACAGCCTCTCAGAAGTGAAAATGCCCAGCTGCGTAGGTTAGTAACTCATCAGTGATTCTGTATTTACTGCAGATACACCTAAAGCATCTTTGACTGCTCTGTTCTAATGCATAATTTTGCACTGTTATGGTGTAAGTGTTATGGCCCTTTCTTGTCTGTGCAGTATTTGTGTCTTAGAAAGCGTGTTGGTAGGGCTAAATAGTTTAAATAATTAACACATAACAAGACTTCAGTTAATACTGATGTTTTAGTAGCATCAGTTACATCATGATTGGGCCTTTGGGTGGCATCAATTTATCACTGTCTCTGAAAACTGCATTATTAAGGTAGTTCATCTGCTTATATTCTTTTTGTAGTGCATTCTCAAATGCAAAAATGTCTCTCATTTCAGGCGAGCTTTCAAATATTTAACTGGGTAGCACTTTACTTCAGAACAGAGGGAAAGATACTTACCAGAACTTGCAAAGGGTCTTTTGTGCTGAAGAAATACAGGAATATAAGAAAAATGCATTCCTAAAACTTTTCTATATTTCTGAAACATTCTGACATTTAATTCTCAAGAGCAGCTTCTTACCAAACTAATTTAAAATGCAGTGGGTTTGAACTTATTCTGAACTTTCTGAATTTGTGCTTTTTCACAATTTGCATTTAGGAGACTAAGAATATTAAACCAGCAACTCAGGGAGCGAGAAAGAAGTGAGAAGACATCTGGACAGAGCTACAGCTATGAATGTAAAGTACTGATAGAGAATGATGCTTGTTAGGGCATTTTTGTTAAAGCTCTATTTAAATAGATACAGACGTATAAAGATATAGCTATATAAATAAAAAATAACAGTACGTGTTGAGGCCCTTAGTGGCAACTGAACTAAGTGTTGTGGGTCTAATCATGCAGCTGTGTTTGCATGAATGTTGTGCCTGTTTAGACTCCACATAGTGAGACTCAGCTCTTAGCTGCTGAGCAGATTATTTTAACTTATGCGCGTCTTAAAATGAAGGTGGCATATTAGATCATTAAGAAAAAAGCTTTTATCATGCTGCCTCAAAAACCTCTCCTATCTGTAAGCAAGGTTCATATTACTAAGATTATTTAAAAACTTAGTTTGATTTGGAAATTCAAACTGTACCACACAAAACAATTAAAATTTTTATGTTTTACTTTTGGTAGTAGTTTCTTTGCAGTCCTTGAATATGATGCTCCAGAGTCAATTGAAAGAATCACTGAAAGGCCTTGAGTCACTGCAGTCTAAAAATGAAGAACTACTTAAAATAATAGAAAGTCAGAAAGAAGAAAATAAACATCTTGCAAAAGATATTCAAGGTAAAGAAGAAGAATTGCTGGAAAACAAACAGCATTATGGCATTCATTCCACTAAGCTCAAGATTGGTACGTGTTTTGAATTTGTTTGTTCTTCATTTAGTGTTTCAAAACTTGAAAGAAATAATGCAGTAAATTCTTCTTGTCATTTTAGAAGTGGAAGAGGCATTAGCAAACGTGAAGAGCCTTCAGTTTAAACTGGAAGCTTCAGAGAAAGAAAATAAGATTTTGGGCATAACATTACGTCAGCGTGATGCAGAAGTTAACAGGCTGCGTGAATTAACCAGGTACTTTTGCTAAGCTGGTTTTTTTGCCTCTTAACATCTCTTTTCATTCTTCCCGCCACCTTCATACTTTGGATTATTGTAATCTTCGTGGCTTGGTGGTAGTAGGTCATATAGGCTAAAACTTCTCTCTGTAGTTAGTTTCACTACAGTGATGCTATAATTTTGTTAAAACAGATGTTGTGCTCCATGACTTGAGTTCTTTTGTAAAGTAAAATGCTATTTGCTGTTAACTTGTGCTAAGCTGTAACTCTTAAAAGGAGACCTGCTCATGAGGAGCTCCATGGGGTAGCCCATGGACCTGAAAACCTACTGATATTTCCCTTGAAGCTATAGAATTTGGAAACTAATTCTTAACCTGAACTAAGGAGGGATTTTTTCTTTCTTCCTTTCTGGTTTGGAAATGGTCTGGTTTGAGAGCTGGCAGAAAGATCTGTCTTCAGGACCCCACAGCAAGTAGTTCCTGTGCGAATGAGCAGTACTTTCTTTAATTGTGCATGCATTTGAAGTAGATTATGCCCAGATATTAATTCTGGGTAAAGGTGGGAGTTCTTGGATCACTGGATGAGGGTGGTGTTCCTCACAATTTTTTAGAACTATTACTGTGAATTTATTTCATCATGGTCTTTTATGATGAATATAGTGGCAAGCTGGGAGACTTAAATAGCTTTTTGCACATGCAAAGGGGTACATACATGACACTTGTTTGGACATGATGTACACAAGATGTTTATAGTTGATACTGATTGGAATAGCAGAATATTTTTAATCAGCACTTCAGATTCTTTAGTAGAAGTTTAGACATATAACACACTTCTGAGGCTACTATACTGACCACCAGATGGTGGTATGATGATGTCTTATTACATGTGTATATGCTATATATGTAAGCATTTAAGTGTTCATTTCTTTTGATGTACAAAGCTGAAAATGAGAAGAATTATTTCTTTTATTTTTTTATTTAGATGCAATGAGGAGAATAATTCAGAAAAAAATTCTCACCGATTTTGATAACTGTTTCTATATACTTTGTAACAGTTTCTTGAGATCAGTTTATTTTGTTTTGTAGTACTTGTGGCAGGTAAATGAGCAATAATCTCGAACTTTGGGCTGTGCCATTTTAATTACTTTATAGGCACATTGAGCTGAGCTGAAGAAATTAATTGAAGAAACTTGGAACTGGTTCACATTTATACTACACTTTACAACAACATGTAGAAAGTGAATCATAACTTTGCCTCAGTCCAATATATCTAATGTTTTGGTGTTATATAAAAGTTTTTAACTATTTTTTTTAGTGACTATTTTTAAGTCTGATTAATTTACCTTATCTTAACAGAACCTTGCAGGGCAGTATGGCCAAGCTTCTGTCTGACCTCACAGTAGACAACATTAGACCCAAACCTGAACAAGACCTCTCGAAATGTCTTTTGGAAGACCATGAAAAGCAGATGCAACCTGATCCATTTCCTGGTAGTACTTCAGTAATGACTTACCTTAGAAAATTAGAAGTGGATCATATTTTGACAGATACAGAACTTCAATTCTCAAATAGAAGTGGAGAATTAGAAATGCAAAATCTGGCCTATGAAAAGTTTGCTGCTGAAGGAAGTAAAATAAACAGTACATTCTCAGAAGGAAGAGCATCAGCTCCCAGAATACAACTAACCTCTCTGAAGCAAGATGCAGAAACAGTTAGTGATTCTGGGACTTTACTAGAAGACCAAAACAAGTTGGACGAGACTGTTTATATTCCATTGACTAGCAGTGCCTCTAAAAAACAGCAGCCAATCTCTGAAAGAACTTGTGTGCTACCCCAGAGAGGGGCTTGTAAGGTGTTAGACTACCACTCTGAGCTCTCAAACTCTGTGCAGCAGAATGGATGTGAGATATCAAAGGATCCAACTATTCTGGATAAATTAAGTGCTGGGTACAGTGTGAAAGAGACCGTGAAAAATGCGCTTGAAGTTACAGGGGATAAAGTGAAACCAGAAGGAGACAAAGTCCAAATGAGGCCAAAATGCACTCCAAGTGGAGCTGCAAAACACTTCCCAGGTAAACCAGACCAACCTCAGCCTGGTACATACCCTTGTGTACCAGTGCTATTTCTGAAAGAGTTTTCTCAGAAAAAAGGCAGTGAAATAGCTGATTTTAGTTTCATTTCATTTGATGATATATCAGGGAAGTCTGAGTGGAGCGCATCCTCTTTCTCAACATTTACTTCTCGAGATGAAGAGGACTTTAAGAATAGTTTAGCAGCTTTGGATGCCAACATAGCCAGGTTACAAGGAACTCTGCAAAATAGCATTATGAAACAATGAGTATGAGGAAACAAAATGGGGTGCATTTGTTTGGATTATTTGGGGTTTTCTGAAGTATATTAATAACTATGGTACTGATACAAATATTTGCATTTTTTGGTATGAAATTACTTGTTCCTAGCTGTTTAAATTATGGATGGAATTTGGTCCTCATTAAGCTATGGTGCTCCTTCCCTTGATGTGTACAACTTGAGATAACTGGTATAAATGCTTTTTTAAAATTATGGCTTAGGTTTGTACTCTTTACTTGCAAAATTAATTCTTAGAACAGCACTTGATAACTGTCTAAGAAACCGGTGTGCTGTTAACAATGCAGTTTTTCTATTAAATTATAAAGTCCATTTGCTTGTTTTTTCTGTGTGATTTTTTTAAAGTAGTAAGAACAGCATTGAGAGAATGTGTTTGAAGTCAGTTACAGATGTGATAAAGAGAAGTTTTTATTTCACTAAATTTTAATGTTGTAAAATTGGATGCGTAGTTGTTTTCCTTGCTTATGACCATGTCTTTCAAGAAACTACCTCCATGTTCCAGTTCACCATGAAGGGTGTCAGTAGTGTCAACATCAAAGAAACAGGTGGGCAGGACTTCTTACTCAGCTGCATTGCTTCTTAATCCAAGTTGGGTTTAATCAAGAAGTGGGAATTTAACTGGTGAAAGTAGAGCTGCCTTGAACTTAACAAGTGTTCTGCTTTGGCTAGGTGGATCTCTTAAAGTTGTTTGGGTGTTTGTTGTTTGTTCATTTGTTTTTTAAAGAGAAACTTAGGTGCAGAAGGCTAAATGAAAAACATCCTTGTTTACGAATTTTTTTCTTCCCCAAAGAACAATGGCAAGGTATCATACATGGGCAAGAGGTTCCACAGGTGGAGGCCAGGGAAGAACTAGCTACAGAGCAGCTCTGCAGGAACACTGAGAGTTATAACCGATAAGTCAGGATCATGCTGTTTAAAAAAAAAAACAAAAAACCTAGCCATCATATGGGGTTTTCAGTATATGGTAGATCCTATAAAATACATGAAGTCATCCTTTTCACTGGTAAAACTCAATTTTCACTTTTGAGCAAGAAGGTGATTAAGTGGAAAGTCCAGATGAGGGCAAGAAAAGAACCATCAAAGTTCTGTTCTTTTCTACAATTCTGTTTTGTCATAGTTTTTACAGGTGTTTGATTTTATCTAAAGTAGGAGAATATAGTACCAGTGGATAGCACAGAACAGTCAGATACTGAGAAACAGAAGCAGTAACAGGCTTCAGCTGACACAAAGGAGACAAATTAGGTACTAGTGGCAAACCAGTGCAAAGCACTAGAGTAGACAGTGCAAGGAAGTCATAGAAATTCCACAGGTGTTTGGGGTGTCAAACATCTGTTGGGCATAAATACGGAGTCTGGACTGACACAACCCAACTGGCTCTCACAGAAATGGGAGTGGAGGGGGGAATGGTTCCAGTCTGTTGTTTTCCTTGATAGGGCTTTCCAGATGTCAATGTCAAGAGCAGGTATCATGCAAGTTTTTAAGTTAAAAGTGCGGGAAGGTGGTGGTATTGCCACCATTCTATTCCTCTTACACCTTTAGCGGTGCTTGAATGATGTTTTTCATGGCTCACTTTTTTCCAGGGAAAGTATCTTTAGAAAGGGAACAACAGTGTAAGGACCTGAATTTAAGATGGCTTTTTCTGCAGTGTTGCTTTTTTTTGGTTGGTTTGTTTCCCCCCCTCTGGAAAACATTACTGCGCTTCCTGATGCTGGCCTTTTGTTTCCATGTAGAACAAAAGTCTATTTTTTCACATGTTTAGTTGCTTGAATGAACACATTTTAAAGCTGGGGCACTATCCATACATTGTGCTGTGGAGCAGTTCTGTGATTATCTTAGTTACTAGTAACTGAGCAATAAAAAGGTATGAAGACAACACATACTACAGAAGATGCCAACTGGCACTCCTGCTTCGAAACAGGAAAGTTAGACTAAATAGTGACTTCAGTGATTTAGAATGCTTTAAAGGCTTGGCCTGGATTTCTTATTATTCCCCACACTATTCATGCTCAGATTCAAAATAAGGTTGATGGTATAAAAGTGAACATGTTTTAATTAAATATTTACAAACAGCTTCAGTGTAGAAGCAAAGTGAGATGTAAACAATGATTATGGCATGGATTAAGGACAAACTACAATGCATTCTAGTCTTTAAAACTCACAAGAAGGCTGAGAAAAAGTTGGAAGAACATTCATTAGTAGACAAGCTGGTTCAGTTTTTTTCTTGCAGCTAGGACTGTTACTCCACTTGAAGGAGGATATTTGTGCTGGCCAAAGCTAGTTGCAATCTGTGTAAAGCAGCTGTGGTGTCAAGATGCCCAACCATGTTCTTCTCTCGTTGAGAGCATTTACATTCGCTTCTATCTCAGCAGGGTAAGACGTTACACCATCTTACTTGTGTCCTGTTCGTTGTTACACAGTTGGTTCTGTCAAAGCATGAGATCTCGACTGGAAAACCTGTTTGGGGTTAATGAGATATGAGCAGGTTTGTAATGTGTATCCTTCTCTTCTAAGGAGGAGAAGCTAAGAAGAAACAGGAAGGAGTCATCTCTAATGTGGTTCTTTGTTTCGTACTCAGGCACGTGAATCAGAGCTATAGCTACTTCAAATGAAATATAAAATTTCTTGTATATGGGCATAATGAATGTGCACTGTTGTAGAAGCAAAAGCCAGCAAGATCAAATATGTAAATCTTTAAAAGGCTTCCAGGATTCAACTCAAGACAAGTGAATTGAAACTGTGGAAGTTGGCATAAATCTAGTGTTCAGACAAACTCAAGAGAAGACAATAATACCTCTTACAAACTTGTTCTTTTAATGTGTTGCATATAGTAAATAATCCCTACAGAAAATAAGGGCAACCCTAGAATTTGCACATTTTGTTGCATACATATTTTGACCACTCAAATTTGCATAGTCTTAGAAGTACGTAGTAAATAAGATCCCAAGTGCCTGAGTGGAAAGAAATATTTATCATTTGTGATAAATTTCTAAATTTCTAAAGCAGCTTAGAAGTTATTTCTTCTCATTCCTGTAGTAACAGGGTATAAATCACTATGGACCAAAGGCATCACCTTTGTCAAGACCCATGCTTGGAACATTGGAGTAGCTCGTACTGCAGCTCTCAAGAAGGGAGAGCTGCTCTGCAGGGAGATCTGGATAGGCTGGAGGAGTGGGCCAACAAGAGCCTTATGAAGTTCAACAAGGACAAGTGTAAGGTCTTGCACCTGGGAAAACATAATCCGGGAGTGCAGCACAGACTGGGATCCACCTGGCTGGAGAGCAGCTCTGTGGAAAGGGACCTGGGAGTCCTGGTGGACAGGAAGCTCAACATGAGCGAACAGTGTGCTGCTGCGGCCAAGAAGGCCAGCAGGGTGCTGGGTTGCATCAAAAAGGGCATCACCAGCAGAGATAAAGAAGTCATTATCCTGCTCTACTCAGTGCTTGTCAGGCCACACCTGGGGTACTGTGTACGGTTCTGGTCCCGGCTATACAAAAAGGACAGGCTGGAAGGGGTCCAGAGAAGGGCCACCAAGATGATCAAAGGACTGGGAAGCTGCCATGTGAGGATAGGCTGGGAGAGCTGGGTTTGTTCAGCCTTGAGAAAAGGAGGCTCAGAGGGGATCTCATCACCATGTACCAGTACTTAAGGGGCAGCTACAAAGAAGATGGAGACTCCCTTTTTACACAGAGGCACATGGAGAGGACAAGGGGGAATGGACACAAGTTGCTCTTGGGGAGATTCCAGTTGGACACGAGAGGGAAATTTTTCACAGTGAGGACAGTCACCATTGGAATAATCTCCCCAGGGAAGTGGTTGACTCGGCCACGTTGGACACCTTTAAGATTCGGCTGGACAGGGTGCTGGGCCATCTTGTCTAGACTGTGCTCTTCCTGGAAAGGTTGGACTAGATGATCCCTGAGGTCCCTTCCAGTCTGGGATTCTGTGATTCTTCACCAGTCAGGATGTGACAAGGCTCATCATTGCATAACTTGGGAGTTATTATGGTTTGTCCTTGTTGCAAGCAAGTAGACCTCAGGCCTGTGTTTTTCATGGGCTGAGATACTTTCCTCTCTATGCTACTTCTAGAACTTTTCAGTCTGATGCAACTGATTGAGCTACCTGGCTACATTCCAACACCAAGCTTTCTTTCCCACCAGCCTGTTACACTTGCTGAAAACTAACTCTGTGGAAGCAGGGCAGAATTTATGCCTGCATAAATCCAGCACTCATGCCAACCACTCCAATAAGAGCAATACAATTTTCATTTGACTCTTGGTTTGGGCACATCCCTACAATGAGGGACAGTCACGATAGACAGAGGAGTCAAAGTGTATTTGCAACAAGTCAAACTCCATTTCTGTGCTGGGTTTGTTAAGGATGCTTTAGGGTAGCCTGGAAGAAGCAAGAGAGTATAGTAATGAATTGGGCCACAGTATCAACTATGGAAGTCATTTTTGCATTGCACAAGGATTTTTGCAGTTGTTTTTAAGGGGGGGGAAAAAAAGTAGTATTTAAATTCAGGTAGATACATTGTCTCAGAAAAGCATGGACCTCACTCAGAGCTGAAGGATCAGACAAAGAGCAACCAGCTGGGGTGCCTCAGTTTCTGTAGCCAGGAGGTGATGTTCGAATGAGCAAGGCTAACAGTAGCATAAACAGCAATGAGGTGTCAGAGAGTTTAAAGAGGAACTCTGTCTTCTGTGTCTGAAGACCTGAGCTTCCACACGTGCTGTTTGTGATGGTGGTCATGGAAAAAGCAGCTTAAGATTTTCTTCCACTGTATTGTAAGTAGTTATAAAACAAGTTATTTTATAATTTATTTTCAGTATTTACAAAGAATTACAATTGAACCTTATGATGCCAATTGAGAAAAGTGCAACTAGTTGGTCTGAGGAGTTTTATCACAGCTGATCATACAGCCAAACAAGCATTCAACAGAACTTTCCAGCTTCACAAACAAAGCTGGTTTCATGTTCTGTCCATCACTGTATCAACCTTCAAATATAAGAGAAATATGAAATTGGTATATTCGACATTAAATCATTGTTCTATGTTCAGTAGTGGCTGCTGTGAAACATCTCTCCTCTTCCAAGGATTAACTTAAAAAGAATGCTCAGCAGCTGCAACTTTGGTGACCATGTAGCCTCCTATACATTTTTCTTGGAGCCACAGGAGGTACAGGAGTTTCATTTTTACAAAGCATATTCTGTGAAGTTGACATCTGCACTTTCCAGTGATGTGGAAAGGAAAGGAACTCTGAAAACACATTTCATCAAGCTCTTAACAGTATTATTCCTTTTATGAACCTTTTTCCTTATGGAAAAGGGGAAAGATTGGCCAATACTCCAGAATCCAGGGTGCCCAAGTTTAACCCGTATGTTATTCCCAGCTCTGACTCCTTGAGAAATGTGTGTATATAATCCAGTGCCTCATTCAAAGAACTGGGGAATGGTGATAGCTCCCTGCAGACACAAAGGATTGCTGCCTTACTATTGTGTCCAGGTTGATCAAAGACTTCATAAGGAACAAAGATGCCTTATTTGCTGAAGTGAAGCCAGTGCTGCATCTGTGTGTGTGAATAAGCTACCTGGGACACTATTTGTGGTCAAGTGGCAACATCATTCAGCTCTGCAGGGAATACAGCTCACCATGCATTTTGCAAACGAACAGTGATCGCTACTGGTACCTCAAGTACCTTTCTTAAGTCATTGACTCACTCAGGCATCCTTAACAAGGGTGAATTTTTTCCTTAGAAGGGAAAGAAACATTTCCCTGGTTAGCTCAGAGAAACAGATTAAGGAAAAAAAAAAAAATCATAGGTTTAGTCACTTCAATGATCTCCCCAAATAAGGCAGAGGAATATTCATGTTTGAATGGGCCAGCCAGGACAGGCCTGCACAGCTAGCACCACACCAGAACCAGAACCTACAAGAAGAGTTGAGAATGTCAAGTCAGCTTTGGGGTATTAAAGTGCATATGACAGACAATTCAGTCCAAACACAGATTTAGCTCTAAACCATCCTAGGTAGATCAGACTGCCCATTAATGTCATGTTTTCGATTATGCTCAGATGGGCCATCTTGAATGGCTCTTGATCAAGATTAATGCAAATAGTGTTAGAGATTAGTGTCCATCTTCCCCAAAATTCAGGGAATTCCTTCAGTAATTTCTTTGCACAACGAAGTCCTAGAGTCAATTTTCCTTCAGCCAGATTCAGGGATGTTCAGTAGTCTTTAGTTGTATGAGTGAATTGAGGATTTTGCCTGCAGAGCCCTAGGTAGAGGGGAGTCAAACAAATAGCAGATGAGGTCTTATTACTGAGTTTACTTCAGCCTATCTGCTTTTAAGGTGCAATCAAGAGTGACAGTAACTTCTATGACTGTTCTTACAATTTGAGCTGTAACTGGGCAGGACCTTGAACAGAACAACCTGCCCTTTCTTCCAGCTTTCAATTAGTATTACATTGGATCAGGTCTTTCTTCTGCATAAGAATAGGGGATTTTTTTTTAAAAGGTTCTCACTTGTGCATATATGGTATATACACACGTACAGTGCATAAGCCAAGACATCTTTCTGATAGAGAAGAAAAGAGTTTTCTCAGTTTCTAGTCTCCAGATTTCTCTCAATCTGTGAAAATGGACTGTTTCTGCAATCTTTGAGAGTCTTTTAAGTATATTCACATTAGCTCTTTTCATTGTTACTGCAGTGTAGGCAAGGGAAAGGTGCCTCTCTGTAAGCAGTCCACACCTTCAGCTACTGGCAATCCCCTGTTATACTTGTCAGGAGTCCTCAAAGGCTTCCCAGTGAACTATGGTGCAGCTGTGAGGAGAGCGGTTTTAAGCAGGTTATCTTTGTGCAGATGTGGGTTAGTCAGACCCCATGGTCAGGCACTGCTTTCCTTTCCAAGGCTTGACAGAAGTGCCACAGTTACATGGTGATCTTTTTCAGGAATGAAATCATATGTAAATGAGAAGTGTCAGTTGTGAACTTCAGACCTACACAGATACTGTGATCAAACCTAGACACGTCTTTAGTGAATGATTTCACATGCTGTTTGAAGACCAAACACCGAGCTGAACTGAAAACCAAATGCTTTTGCAGACATATTCTGTTTATCAGGACACAGAGGGGAAAGAATATTACCCCATAGGTTCTCCACTTGTACTCTTAAATGTTTGTCCTGGCCACACAGAAGACTTCGATCACAGTGCACAGCCACCCAACAACCCCCAGTCATGAAGTGACACCAGTAGTATTCCAAGTTCACAGCAATGGCACACGCTGAAAATCACCTTTTTGCATGCATGTGAACATCCATTACTGAAGTTTTTACACTGTGCTCCAAAGACAGTGTAAAAATGGTGCTTTACTGACTGGAAAAAGAGCAGCTTAAACTAGTTAAAGTGTAGTGGCCATCTGTGCTACAGTTAACATTATGTGGTTTATAGGCTCTTTAAGCATTTGCATGTCTAAAGACTACTTAGAAGTATTATTTCTTTTAAGACTTCTGGTTTTGTCCAAGCCCATGATGAATTCTGGCTACTTCACTGCTGCAGTCATACAGCCAAAACATATATTTTCTTACTGCCTCCTCCCAGATTCTATTCTGTATTTAGAAGCTAACAGTGATGGTTTTGGACTTGCAATTATGATATTAAGCTAAGTGTAAAATATTTTTCTTGGCATAATCTAGAATATGAATAGCTTTAACATCAGTTTCAGGTTCTCTTTATTCCCCTAGGGAATCCCAGTTCTCTTTCATAGTTAGTCTCAGAACTAAGATCATCCCAACATCACCCTTGCCCCAGTGCCCCCTTTCCAAGAAACACAAGTAAAGCAGGGCCAAGAACTCTGCTCTGCCCCCAAGACTTCAGACAGACAACACAGAATTATTGCTCTGTGCAGATGTTCCCATACATTCCCTCAACCTTCATCCCCCTTCCCTCCCGGTTTGCAGAGGTGCAGCTGTTCACCAAGACATTGGGCTCTCTCCAGCACTAGCGTTCTCTCCAACCAAAGTTTGCATTTCTGTTCAAAGAATTTTTCACCACAGCATTTTTATGTCTCACACTGGCCCCTGGGCTACTGGTTTTCACCTTCCTTCTGTAACACCAAGCACACAGGAATGTTACCACCTAGTCCAGCTTTTAAATCATGACCCTCTATGCAAAAGAGTGGTGGAGCTTCCAAGTAAGTAATGACGTTAAAGTGATTGCTTTCATAGCAGCCATTGACTAAGGAATGACAAGCTCACATCAGATTTTGAAGTGAGTTCTTTCAGAAGCACTTAGTATTTTTGTTTTTAAAAAATACTATTAATCATCAATCCAATTTGCTCAGTGTAACATATACTGAGCAAATACAGGTATTTGCCTGTTCAAGCTTCCTAGTTCTTCCTGAACAGGGTCCTGCAACCACTGCTATGCTGTTAAGACGCCTCTGAGATGCCCCACCTCAAGAAGTCACAAATACCTACCTCCCCTCTGCAAGTATAGGCAGCGATGCCAACCAAGACAATAGCCAGCAGCATGCATATGGACCCAGGAGTCACAGCCCAGCCCCATTCATTCACTGTGTTTAGTGAATGCACGCCACACACCCCCTCGCATGCCATCACTGCCTTTACTCCACTATTGTCTCTGCCATCTCATAGCCCGACCCAAATCCTTACAAAAGCATTAAGATTGTCCCCTGAGAAAGCACAGCTTTGAGAGCCAGGCTCAGAGCACATTCACTACAGCAGCGCCTCTCTCCTAGCAGCTGGCTGTGGAAACAAGAGCAGGAGTCATCACCACAAACTCGCCGAGGAGCCTCAGACACCGTTCATCCAGACTGTCTCAGGCCATGTACGGAAGAGCTGCTATTGTTAGTGCCACTCAGGAAATATTCTAGGGAGTGTGTAATTGTTTATGCTCAGATTCTTTTATCAATGCTTAATTAACTGCAGTTACAACACATGTTCACCATTAATATTTTAAATTACTGAGATGTTTTTTAAATCTGTTCTGTTGGCCTTCTTAGAAACTTCCACCAAAGGATCCAGAAGTGATAGGACGTAGTCCTGTGCTTGCAGTACTAGCCCCTTCTTGCTTAAGGGTCTTCAGGTATGATCTTGCATGACTTCTACATTTCGTGCCTGTGACATTACAAAAGGGACTGTTTCGAAAAGTTATTTGATACTGATTTAATTTTCTTCCTTTGTAAACAGCTCTGGGCATTTCTAAAACACTGTTTTACCCAGCTACAACAAAAGCCGTTGTCATCCAGGCACGCTGCAAAAAGTGGTTACTTTGGATTTGGCCACATCTTCCAAATACACTGTTTCATCAGTCATTCCATTCCACAGAAGCCACAATAAGAAACATTTTGCTTCTAAACTCTAGAGACCACTTCTAAAAGCCTAGAAATTTTTCCCCAGTTGGCTTCTTTGGCTGGATCCCCTCTGCTGAAGTAATTGAGCAGCAGCTTCTTCACCTTCTAAATATGAACATGCCTAACCTAAATGTACTGAAAGGCTAGTTTTCCTTTTACAGGGACCTGGGAGGACTGCAAATGAAAGCCATTTTACAGTGCTTGGGTTTTATTGGAAAATTGGTCAGGACTCCAAAAATCAGCAAAAGACCCCTTCTCCTTTTGAAGATTACTTTACAGGCTTGCAAGAAGATTCATTACTTGGGTCACAAGACTTGAAGCTGATCATTCTCAGCCTATGCTCTAGACAGTCTGGCTGTGTAGTACGCCTAGTCATTAAAGATTTCATGTTTGTGGTTTTGCGGGATTTTAGTTTCTAAAGGAGTTGTTCTGACAGTTTAAGGGGACATTAACTAGTCTTGTTTTTCCCACCCACCTCTTGCAAATATTGAGAATTAAGTCAAGATTAAAATTAATGCATGCCCTCTGTGTGTTATTGCACTTACGGTTGATCAAATCTGGAAACATCATTCCATTAACATGGAGAAGACTGCGCATTTTTTTCTGGAGCAGTTGTGCATTTCTTGGTCTAATCTTTGTGGCTTTATGTTTATATATTAAAGCCTCTCCCTTTCCTTCCTGCTGTACTTCTCTCCTTGCAAATACCATGTTGTACATGGTTCTGCTCCCATCTTCCTTCCAGTTCAACCCTTATTGGGATAAGAGCCTTCCTTGGTTACCCACTGGAGGAAACAAATTCTTACCATAATGGCATCTGAATGTCTGTGGGTAGTTCATTACAAATCATGGCTCTAACTTCCAGGGACACCTATTTCCAAGCCAAGTTCCCCAAAGAACGTCCATAAAAGTTTGTGCTCTTGAGATCAGTGTAAGTATCTGGGCTCCAAGAGTGTGAAGACACTCTGCATCTCAGTTTTAGGATCAGGACCTGTATTTGTTAGATTATTCAGTGCTTACGCTATTTAGTAGAGAAACTAATAGCTGAAGAGATGCTTTAACTAATCTTGCAGTTATTCTCTTCTTCCTACTCCATCCATAATTGATAATAAATGGCAATATTCTCTTGCTTCACTCCCAATGTATTTACCGAAGGCTTCCATTGATCTAGGGAATATTAGGACTACTACTAGAGGAGTATCCAGATTTCAATGAAAAGTGATTTTTTTTTCCCACAGGCAGGAAAGGCCTTAAAGGGTCATCCTGGAATAGTTAAGGAGAAAGATTTAACTCCATACTCTTTAGCTTCCTTTGCTGAGGGCAGCAAATATTTTATCTACAGGTAGAGCACAACCACCCATAACCACCACACTGAAAACTCCTGGTTAATTCAGCATTACAGTGTTATTATTTTATCATCACTTCCCCTGAGGGATCAGCACCGAGATGATCCATTTCTTGCAAGAGAGAGCTTTCCTAGGTACAGAAGAGGTTAACACAAATGAACAAAGTTTTGAGACTTTGTGAGAAATGCAGGTTTGCGTGCCTGGTGCTTCTGGAACAAAAGCAGCAGTTTGCTACTAAGAAATGTACTCAAATCAGTAATTTATTATAACATTTAAGCCTTTGATACTTATTAGTGAAGCTACTCACAATCCAAAAAGATACGAAACAGAGGCATAGTTTTTAAATTTGAAAAAATAGTCCTTCTTACACTTTTTTGTTACACACTAGCTATCACCTGTATCTAGTAATAGAAAACCACTTTTAAAGAAATACTTAAAAATCACCCCAGCAATGTGGGTTTTTGAAGATGTAAGCTTTTCTTTCCTGGCCACTCATTCTGTCGCTATATAAAGACAAACACAAATCACTACCTTAAGCCTGAAAGCAGAGATAAACTCTCTATAAAGCTAAATACATTTTAACAGTGAGAGCAAAATGAACAGTTTCCTCTTACACATTTCAAAACTAAGCCACTGAAATATATTACTATACCTCTAAATAGGCTTTATATATAAACTATGAATGTATACAACTTTTTGTTGCAGTTATCATGACAGTATAGATTTTCAACAAAGCAAAGGCTTTGGAGATCAAACAGAGACCTAAGAAATACAGAACAAGTAATTGAAAGAATGTTAAAATCCTTACCTGTAAAACAAGCCAAGAAAACATAAGGAATCTTTAACAACAGCAACCAGTTTCTGGACCCAATACCTTCATCTTTCTGCTAACCATTCTGCATCCCTAGCAAATAATAAATAAAATAAAGCCTAGAGTATCAACTTTATTTGTGCTTATCTGTTGAGACCGGCATAAATCAAAGCACTTCCACTCCACCGCATTCTGTGTTGGCTGGCAAATGCCAACATAGCTATAGGGTCCCAGGAGTTAGCATTCAGGAACAGCTCCTAGTAGCTGTATATTACTTGTACTGAGGAGTTCCTTGAATACTCCCACTTTTTCTAATTGGGCTGAGCAAGGAATTATTGATAAACTTCTTGCTAAACTCCAGTTTTTATCAGGATTGTTCAGAAGCATTTTTTCCTTATGCTATTGTGTGGTTTGTCTGACTCTGCTGACTGCCAGCAGTCTTTTATCTGCGCATTGAATGTACCAACCACTTTTGTAGAAAATCATGCTTTTGTCCTATTTAATTTTTTTTTCAACTAATTTATATGTTTTGGTGAAAGACAAGCTTAAAATATGCCCTAGACATCTGGAGAAGGTGCAAGTTGGTGACTGCGATGATCCTGGTCTCTCAGGAGAAATTCCCACTTAGAGCTGGAACTGCCCTAGGAAAGGTCTTTCTCCTGCACTGCTGGGCTGCAATGCTCGACCTGCTGCCTGCATAATTACATTTGATATGCGATTTTCCTGAAGAGCTCAGAACAAAGTGAAGACTGTAAGTTTTGTAAGACATACACAGAGTAAATCTTGCTTTGTTATATGACATTTGAAGATGTGTAGCTCTCCTGGTATCATTCTGTTCATCTGGAAAGTCATTTAAGCATGAATGAATGCTCTAAAGATTACAAAGTAAGATAGTACTGACTATCTTAATAGATAGAAATATCTAGGAATGCCATCTCTTCCCTCATTTCTCAAGGAATGGGCTCAGGCCCAACTTAATTACGGTGACAGTGAATGGCAGTGAAAGTCAGGCTGGGCTAAAAACAGGTAAGAGAGAGTGAAGAGAGACAGAATTAGGTGAGATAGGGAGACAATTTCTTCTGCAGATAAAGGAGGAAAAAATATTCTGCACAACTGACAGAAGCAGACAGCTGGCTGGTTAGATTGTCTGTCTTTCCATTTCTAGGATGGTTGAATCACTAAAACATCCGAGGGACAACTTTGCAGTTAGGTATCTTCCCAATTTATGTTCTATTACTTTTAGGTTTCCCCTCTGTAATTTTATTTTCAAATAATTGTTGTTAGAATACCTCTGTTTTCTGTTTAAGCATGCCTGGTTCTACAAAGGATTCCAGTTAGCTCTAGCACGCATGAGGTATGCTGTTTCTTTGGCAACATCAAATCTAATTAAAACAGTAGCACAGATATAATGCCCTTGGGTGCCTGCAATCCAAGGCGTGTCTGGGATGCTGGGAGATGGGATAATTTCTCATCAATCTGTAAAGGTCATTTTAGGGTCTAGTGGCATCACCTTCCAAGACACAGAGAAGCCATATGTTAAAAACACCCTCGAGCAAGGGACAGAAAGTGGAGAGAGAATCAGTGACATCAGGAAGCCCCAGATTGTCATCATCTAACACTACTTAAATATTAATTGTTAGTGACTGTTTGACAGCTCCAGTAGGCGTAATTTACCCAAACTGTTGAGGAACTTACTCCCTTTGCTCATGAGGCAGGCTCCAACCCCGACACCATTTCCTCTGACAAGCTTTCAAGATGTCAGCCCCACAGCAGTGAATGGAGTGCCCAGACCTGAACACGGTGCTCCAGAGACAGCCATCCCAGAGGCACGGAGAGAACCAGCCCTCCCTTGGCAGTGACTCACTACCTGCACGGTCGGAACTTCTCCAGACTACTCCTTTTATTTTGAATTTTTATTTTCTGTTGCCAAGCCACGTTGCTGTTCATTACATTGTTCAGCAAAACTTTTAAGTGTTTTTTTTACCAAGCTCCTTCCTACCTCTTGACAAGATTATTTTCGCTTAGATCTATTAATTTATATTTTCCAAAACTATATTTTCCTTCTTTTACTTTTTTTATTTTTGCAACAATTCCCAATGTACTGTAAATTTCGGATTTAACTATTTTTCTGTTTTATCTCTCTTTAAATATTTTTTAAAGTTAAATTTGACCCTGCATGACAGCATCTGTTTCCTGTCTTTTAGAGAACTATCAGTGTCACTACAGTGCTCCTATACAACTAGTGGTAAATCCTGAACCATGGGTTTGTATCCTGTATGTGCTCATACAGTCTATAACAAAACGACAGGAAGTCTTAATACCCAAACAGGTAACTAATTGTATTTTTAATTATTTTAGCCTTCTGGCTTCAATGATATGAAACAGACCACTTCAGAATCTATTCATATTCTGTGACAATAAGTGGTATTTCATTCAGTTGTAAATATGTTGCCTTGAAGTTTCAGTTGATATTCCGTAGTCCTGTACTGGCAGGTAAGATAATGGGACAACTTCATATGCTCTCTTTGGTACCATACATAATTTCACAATCCTACTGTCCCTTCTTAATTACCTTCTCTCTAGACTGCACACATGCATAGCCACACTAAATGCAGATGATGTTACTTGCATAAAAATGTTAAAATTGTGATTCAGCTTTATTGAAGCCAAATGAGTTCTGGATCTGATGCCTCAGATAAAGATTGTGTGTAAAGAGGAAATGGGCTTTCCAGTAGCCACTGATAGAGCCTGAAGCCTCAGGTAGAGGTGTGTTAACAACAATCAATCTGATAGTACTTAGGCAGTTTTCAATATATAATAAAAGCAAGTATTTTTTTGCTTAGCTTCTGTTTTTAGATCTATTTGATCAATTGTTGTTTTCAACCTATCATTATATTTGCCTTAATGAGATTAACTTAGTAAAAATGGTAGTTCCATTAATAAATAAATTCATGTGCTCCGTTCTTGAGATATATAACAAATTATTTTGAAAAGTTCTCAGAGAAAAAAAATTATTGCATTAGAGAAACTGTTAAAGCTTTTATTACAAAGTTTTTTGCAAATCATTTAGTACCTGAATGCCTCTACTGGTGAATAGGAGTCTGGTCTGAGTCTGAGTCTCTAGCTTATTCTGTTGTCATGGTCTAACCCCAGCTGGCAACTAAGCCCCTCACAGCTGCTTACTCACTGCTCCCACAGCGGGATGGGGGAGAGAGAATTAGAAGAGTAAAAGTGAGAAAACTCATGGGCTGAGATAAAGACAGTTTAATAAGTAAAGCAAAAGCCACACACTCACGCAAAGCAAAACAAGGAATTCATTCACTCCTTCCCATGGGCAGGCAGGTGTTCAGCCACCTCCTGGAAAGCAGGGCTCCATCACAAGTAACGGTTACTTGGGAAGACAAACACTCCAAATGTCCTCCCCTTCCTTCTTCCCCCAGCTCTATACACTGAGCATGATGTCATATGGTGTGGGACATCCCTTTGGTCGGTTGGGGTCAGTTGTCCCAGCCGTGTCCCCTCCCAACCTCTTGTGCACCCCCAGCACTCGCTGGTGGGGTGGGGTGAGAGGCAGAAAAGGCCTTGACTCTATGTACGCACTGCTCAGCAGTAACAAAAACATCCCTGTATTATCAACACTGTTTTCAGCACAAATCCAAAACGCAGCCCCATACCAGCTACTTTGAACAAAATTAGCTCTATCCCAAACAAAACCAGCACATCTGTTAATTAATTAAGGCCATTTTTCTGTGAAATCAACATAATTATTCATATTATTGAGGCTAAAAGACTGCAAACTACATTCTCTTTTAGAAGATGAGGGATATGTATAGAGAAAAAGACAGCAGAAATCTTGTAGTCCTGAAGGTCTAGTACAAATAGGCAAAGAATATGTTTAATTAATTACTATTAGAACCTCCATTTAAAAGCAGGGAAGCTGAGATATAGAAAGCTGCCCAAATCAAATGACACACTAAGTCTGTGGTAAAGAAATTAAAATGTTTCTTGAGCTGCATAGATGCGGTGAAAGCATTTCACTTTGATGTGACTAGGCTACCTCTAATTTCCAATTTTCAGCTAACATGAGAGACACACTTATGTTACTAAAGAACTTGTACTCCAGGATAAAAGCAATATGTGCAGCATATAAACGTGTCAAACAGTTCCAGCTGAAAATGAAACTCTGGCAGCAAAACATATAGGCTGAGGGGTTTTTCCTGACGTTTATTTTGAGGGTTGATTTTGTAGTCTTTTCTGGTTGTTTCTGTCCCCAGCCTTTTGGATGTTTCAGCGTGAAATGAATGCAGTGTTTCAACTGAAGAGAGTGTGCTTTCTGACTTGTACGTATTCAGAGGACAACAGCTGGTAGGAAGCCTCTCTCTTTTTCATTAAGGGGTAAAAGTGTAACAGATTTTTTTCAATGTCTACAAAAGCATTGGGAATTGGCAAGTCTGGAGACTGACAATTTCTATTCACATACGGAAGTGTCAGTTGTTCTTCTGTGCTTCTTACCCCTATAGTTGGTCAGCAGGGGTGTTCTTTCTATTGAAACACTCATCATTTCTGAGAAGGTGGCCCATGAGGGTGCTAAATCAGTACTACTAATGAGATAAGTAGTCTGAGCAATAATCCAATTTAAGAATAATTAAGATGTACCAGAAATACTTCTAGATCTTAAAAAAACCCCACATCCCGCTTCATAGAACTATGAAGGTACCTTTCAAGAGACACTTTCAGTGTAGAAGTAGGTTATGGAGTGTGGGAGAAACACTGAATCTCATTTGTTCCAGCAAGCATACTGATAAACAGCCATACAGTACCATAATTCACCTGCATCTCACACCTTTACTATTGTCTTATTTTGGGCCTGGTTTTATTTCTTCATCTTTATGATAGACATTTTGCAAGACTCTGGTAGAAACAATCACCCTGATGAAATTACACCAGAGGTCTGGGGCTGTAAGCAAGCTGTCGTTAGTACATATCTGAAAATTTGGGAAAAGCTTGAAAATACTGTTGGAAGAATCTGCTGGTTATGATATTTCTGCTCCTCTCTGCTCCACTCCTTTATTTCTATAGTTCAGCAAAAGCCCTTTGACCTGTCACAGCCATCAATCTTCAAACACTTCAAGCTCATTCAAAAGAATTGTTTTGAAAATAATAATCAGAGTTGACGTCTGCATTGCAGTGACATCTTAGTCTGTTTTGGGGGTCAGAGAGGCAAACTGGCAGCCTTTTTCCAGATTAAGGCTTGCAGAGATCTCAGTCCTCTGCTTAATGACTAAACATTGCCTTAGTGCTAAAGACAGTCTCACATATCTACATATGTATATTTATACACGTATGCATCCAGAGACAAAAAAAATCCTACAGCCACAACATTGTTTTTTAAAAACTCTAATATTTTGTTAATCCTTATGGTAGAAAAACAGAGCATTGAGTCACAGTTTTCTGTATCAGAAGCACTTCCAGAAACAAAACCCACAAAGTACACCCTTTCACCAGGGTCAAATACTAGCTCCTCCAGCAGGGATATATACTGAATGTCTTAATGAATGCCAGGTACAAAATACCTACCCACAGCTGCCTTCCTTTCCCAGCTAACAGCTTGTGTTGGAGCAGCATCAAAGCTGGCTACAGGCGTAGCAAATGTATGCACCTGCATAGAGTAATTACCGAAGGTAGTGCCAGGATGTATTAGCTTCAGTGATCTTGTGAAAAAAGTATGGATTAACTCACAGCATTCAGCTTATTACAGCTGTGTCGCTGCACACCCAGTTTTTATGAGCACTTATAAAGCAATATCCATCTATGTTCCTTTTTTATTTCTGATGATGGAGTCCTTCAGCTGTGACATTGGAGCGTACTTCAAAGATACTCCTTTGTCTTTTGTCTGCTTTTCTCCCTCTTTTTTTTCCCATTTCAAACTCAGCATTAGTTTGGAGGTTCCTGCTCATGTCCTGACACCACACATACACCTATTGCTCTATTTGCAACCTTTATATAATATTTGCTTTTCAACATCTTAGTACTGCTTTCTTCCTCATCATCTGGAACCAGTGAGAAGATTGGTTAGCCCCAAATACAATTTAGAGATCATTTCTGAAAATCAAGATGGCTTTGACAACCAGTCCTGTCTCGTCTAATGAGAACTACAGTTAGACAGTCCCAACTTTTGATCAGTATTGTCCTATGCCAGAACAAATCTGGAAACACAGAAATGAAAAGCTGCTACTTCTGTAACCATTTTCTTGAGCTGTCCCCAAAACCACTTAAAATTATTTTTATTGTGAAGTTACAATTTCTTTTCTGTGAAAATGGAGTAAAGGTAAAAATAAATTTGAGCTCTAACACCCTCCTTGCCCTGTGTATGCCTGTTTTGTCTAGACTGTGAGCAATGAGAACCAGACACCATCTGAAACATTAATTTAGTTAATTAAGGAAATTAGGCTTATATGATCCTGGTATCTGTCTGTGTCCCCTTAATGACTTTTGAACTCATCATCTGATTTCAAGCTAATGTGACAGAAGTGGGGGAACAAGATAATTAAGCTACAAGTTTCATGAATATTAGAAGTTGGATAGAAGACAGGGAGCTATAAATGCCCTGAAAGCCTGCTGCAAGAATGCACATGTAGTCTGAGATTAAAGAGTCCATACAGTAAAGATTTCTTAGAAATTTCCCCTTTGCAGAAAAAAACTAGAATCTGAAATTGCAGTTGGTCAAGAAATACAAATATCAGCAACCCAAGATTTATTAGTCTGGTACCCAGGGAATTAGTCTGCTTATCTACCAAAAAAAAAAAGCAATGCATCCTGCAAAGCAAGGGAGGAACTAACGCTACAGTGTGACAGGGACGAGATTGTCCTGATCCTGGGCTGGGGGTCAGCCACAGTGGCTGGGGTTGGCAGCCTGCAGTGCTGGCACAGCTTGGAACAGACAGCAAGCTGCATAAATGCTGTGTGAAAACAGTGTGTTTACTATAAGTGTACTCACTTGGATTTGGCTGCCAAAAATTTAGGAACTACAAGGGCATAAAGCAGCCCATGACAAAAGTAGTTCTTTTGATCAGAGGTGGCTTGAATACCCAGTGTTTCACTGCAGGGTTGCAGAGAAAAGAGATGCCAACTTTGATGTCTGCAGATTCTCTGCTGCAAGGAAGACAACTAAGCTGTTTTTAGAAGAATATTTTCCTAGCATAGGTGAAAGGAAAAGCATAACTGGTATTTAAGAAGCTGCCCCTGGAACTGTAATTGATAGTGACACTGTACTAGAAGAGCAGTGCTGTGAGCAAGCGCAAGCAGATCTGGTAGATTTTACACAGCATGTGGGATGGGACCAGGAAGACTAACAGAGAACAATCTGAGAAAAAAGTAGTTGCATTTCCTTTTGGTACTGTGTGCATCTCTGGGCTGTTACTCATTTTTGTGCTCAGTCTCTCCCCATTTTCAGCCCAAAAGTTCAGGGACACTCTGAAGTCATTCTGTACTTAGCTTAAGGGTGAACACGTGGCAGAGTCGACTGCTTTTCATCTACTTTCCTCCTCCTTGGGGAGCCCTGTTCTACTTCTAGCAGAGAAGGGAACCCTTCCGCTGAAGATGGAGGAGAAGGTCTAACTCCCGGAATGAAATATTCAGCTGTGCATACACTGATGGTGTTGTGCCCGGCTTGCAGGCATGCAAAGTAGCTCATTAGCCCAAAACCCAGATGTTTCCTGGGTGTCACATTAAAAATGCAACTGTGTCAGTATAATACTAATTGTCACATAGCAAGTTCTGATTGTTGTTATTTTCTGGTAGAGGGACCTTACTGATCCCTTCTGTCAACCAGCTGCTGCTTTGGAAGTTGTCTATACAGAAAATTATTTTATTTAGAGTATAGTCAATTAATTTTCTATCGATAATGAAAACCAGGCTCACCTGCACGCTGCCCTATATTTTCTTCTTCAAAGCACCTTGCCGATGTAACACACCACATCTAGCGGGGTTTGTAACCAGGGGTTTTTTATTCTGTCAGTCACAAGAGGGCACTGTTAAAGGTGGTCTCCCTCTCCTCTACACGAGGGGTTGCCTGAAGGAATATTATAGAATTTGTAATATCTTAATGCCTCAGAGCTATGGCAGTTAATGTTATACTTTAGACCTGCCGTCTCTGGTGGGGTAAGATGCTGACAGCAGAAGGATATATTAATTGTGTATTTACTAATGAGGAACATGACCGTTGTAATTCATACATTGCTTTGCCATCATAAAAAAGGAACAAGAACTTGCCTCGTGTAGTTCTCAGCCCTGCACCCAGATTCTAGGCATCCCTTAATCTTCCTTGGGGAGGGGATGGAAGAAGGGGGTAGGGTGTTTTTGTAAGAAGCAAAATTTAAGCCAGCAGAAATTACTCTTCTGTTTCTTTTTCTTGTACTCTGTATTGGAGAGGCAGTAGCCAATATTTGTTTAAAATATATTTTTTCAATGTAAGGCTAGATTATGGAACTCCCTGCCACAGGGCATGTTTGGATCAGAGAACTAGCATGACTTGAAAGAATCTGAGTATGTCCATGGACACCAGCAAACACTGACTCTTCAGAACTACCACAATTAATTTTAAAATGGTATTAGTAATTATTTTGTAGCTTAAGTCATCTTTTCAGAGAAGCTATGTAGGGGCATGCTGCTATGCGCTGCTTACTGTCTGGTGGTTGTGCTACTCTGGGAAGTGCCAGGCAGGTGGCACAGCACTGTCCTAACGTGGCTGCGTCATCATCAGCGCTAAGCTAAGCTGGCAGTGTCTCCTTCTTAGTGCCACATAGACAAACCCTATATCCTATAGTATTCCTGTGTTAAAGCTTGTACCTGGAGCATTACCCCAAAGGCTGTGAGGGTGACAAATACCGATTTGGCACCCCCAGGTTACTAAGGGATGATAGATTTGTTTCCTGATTGGTAAAATTTCCCTTGTGCTGACTAAACTTCTTGTCATTCCAAGTAAGATAAAGCAAGTTCTAGATTTCAAGCAAAGAGAAGCAGGGACCAAAATGTTCTCTATTGCTTTTACTTATTACTATTCCTCATTTTATGCATCTGAAAGGCTGTTTGTATCACTGCCCATGTGCCAAAGTTCTTAAATAGCTGCTTGTTTTTCCTGTGAGCAAATGGAGGCCTTCACACTTAGTTCTTTTAAGTGCTTTCTCCTCCCTCATGCCCAATAGGCTGTGCATGAATAAAATAGGCCAATGTGTAACATAAATGCTTTGGAGAAGGTTGCGTTTAGTAAAGCAAATGGCCTGACTTCAGGCAATTGGTTGTTTGTTCTGCAGAAGGCCTGTGAAGCCCCACTGGGCGAGGTATTTTCACAGGTCTATAAAAGAAAAGGCTTTTCTTTGGAAGGAGCTGGGGAACACCTTGTGTCCTCCTTGTGTTACAAGCTATAAGCAGGGTTTGACTGTGAATTGTCTCTTTTATCTGGAGGCAATGAGCTCAGGTAAGTGGCCAGGCTGTAACTTTCTTTGGTCTCCCAAAACTTTCCTGTAGTTATTTCCTTGCTTAATTGCTCCAAAGACTATATTGATACTTACATGTAGGATTAATTCCTAGCTTCTGCTGGTTGCTGGTAGAGCTGAGAATTGCACATACTGCCTTTAGGGATGCTATGATGGTCTTACACTTTATATGAATGATACTGTTTACTGTGTTTGGCCAGGTAAGTGCTGTTCACTGTATGCAGAAAGGCACGGTAAGAATACAGTAAGAAGGCAGATCTTGGCTTAAATGAAGCTTCATCTTCTAGCAATAGAAAGAAAAGCTGTAAATATTTTTAAAGATCTTTTACAGAAAAACTTGATCCTGCAAAAAGGAAGCTGGAGTCCAAAATAGAAAGTCAGTGGGAATGTTGCAGGGGGAGGAGTCTCCAAGATGGACTGTAAACTTCTAACTTGCGCTCTGGGTTTGAGAATGTATTGTGTCTATGGTAAGTATTTGCTTATTGGCTACATGCTTTTAAATGCTGCAGTGCGAGAAGCAAATTTGAAGCAAACATATGAAATGTTCATGGTCTTGTGTAATTCTTGGTATGTTGACAAAGCAGTAATGAAAGGCTGTTTCAGCTGACCAGTTGGAATATAGATAGAGAATGTGCATGTGGTAAGGAGATCTGCATTCAATTACTGTCCTACCACAAACTGGCTGCAGACAAGACAACTTGTCTGTAGGACAAGGAACTCTGTGCCTCAGTTCCCTAATTCTACACAATGATATTCCTTTGTCTGACTTGTCTGCTTAGATGAGGTGCTCCTTAGGGAACTGATCGTCTCTTAAAATGTTTTTTGTTTCATCAGCTAATACAAAGCAGCTCTGATTATCTGAGTGATACTGGAATTCTATTGCTCTTAATCAGAAGAAGTGGCTAATTAGTCATTTGTTATCTCTGATTTTCATTTTTGTTTTCTTTATCCAATCTTGGCAAAAACACTTTATTCTTGGATAATAACATCATATGGTACTTTTTGAAAACTGGCTTACATGATGTCTTTATTCCTCTTTAGTCCCATTCCATCGAAATTCAAGAATGTCAGCAACAGTAGTCCAAATTCCCATACTAGACCATTCAGACAATTTTCTTCTTAGACTAAAAAATGTTGTTATAAACAAACACATATGATTACTGCTGTAGAGCTATTTCATTGCCAGTTATCCCCCTGTGCGTAAAGACAGGTTGATGCTTTCAGATTGCATTTGAGACGCCAAAATGTCACCAGCTTAGGTGAATTTTAATGCAGTCTCTTGCGCACGTGTGCTATTCACATTAAAAATATCACTTTGGCACAGAAACCACTTGGTCTGACTTTAAAATTTTTGACCAGATAACAAGGAGACTAACAGTCACTGGAAGCGTTTCCAGCTTGGGATATTTAATTAGACCTTATGACTGAAAATTCTTATGAACATCAGAAGATCAACATTCCAACATATTCCTGGTTATGTTTATTAAATATTCCCTTTTTTGGTCCTAAGTGTGACTGTTTGGAAAAATGTTAAGTTAATACAACCCACTTGACTTCACTGGCACATTTTACAAAAGGAGGAGGAAAAAATGTGGAAGCCACTGAAAACTAAAGGGTTCTTGCTTTGGAGAAAAACAAAGTTCAAGCCAATGCTACAGACAGGCTGGAACTCTTCCACAGTTTTAAAAGGAAAAGACCCTATTGAAGAGTCTTTTCATAAAACTCCTTTGCTTTGAGTAAAAGAGGAACCAAGCACACTTAACACTGTATAAAACACATTTCTTTCAGAGAAGCCAGCTTTATCTTCAAGTCCCAGCTAGTTAATCTGTTCAAACTCATTTTTAGCTTAAAGTCTCAGAAATTTGACACACCACAGGGACTTACAGTTTTTAGTCTAGATGGAATTTGCTGACAATACTTTCAGCTAGGGCACAGATATAGCAGGGGTAGTTTCCCTCATTATGTTTGGTAAGAACAAATGTCTTCTCTCGAACAAAAAGAAGAAAGGGGGCAAGTAAAGAAAACATTAATTTTCTCTTTCCCTAGATCTGTAAACTCTACTAGCTATATCAGTATGGTATCTTGAGACGTGTGTGCTGTATATGAATGATGTGGAAATACAGTTGTTTTGGAAGTGTCTGGGAAATCCCGTGTGAAGCATTCCCCTCCACAAGTTACAAGCTTTCACCTGCACTACAACAGAGGCCTAGCTATAAATCCAGAAGCCTAGGTATACCTGCAGTGTAATTGGGGTTGGCTTCCAAAATTTAGGTGGTGAACTATTTATGTGGAACTCCTGCTGTGGGTGGTTGGCAATCCCAAACATGCACTCGAGCATGGTCAGACATGTGTTGCATTTCCAGGTAAATATAATATCCTCCTACAGTTCCACTGCTTGAGTATTGCTTGGTAATTGCAACAGAATTTCCTGGCAAAAACCTTTTAATTACAAATGCTATGTTACTGTCCCATAACTATTGAATTTACCTAATCTGAGCTTTGTCAAATAACAACTTTAGTGCCATGAATTAGGCAACCTTCAAATATACCTTCTTAATTTATCATGTTTAGTTCTTCAGGATAACATATTCGTTCTGTGATACTTACCAACAGTTGTTTCTATCACACTGTTCTTACCTTTCATTCCCAAGGGTTAGACTGTTTGCATGGCACTCTTAAGCTTTGTATTTAAAAAAAAAGAAATAATGAAAGGGAAAAAAAGGCAAGAATATTGTGCATCTCTGTAATCATGCTATAGCTATGTAGCCATTACCAGTACTTTTTTCTTTAGGCTAGAAATTGAGATTGGAGACTGAAGGTTGTAATAAAAGTAAATCATACTCTGTAGCTAGCTTGGCTGGTCTCTGTACAGAATGGGAACAGGCACTGACGGTGTATGTAATGGAAGCTCTCTGATCCTCAGCTATTACTTGAGCAGAACATAAATATGCTCTGGTAGAAATGGTTAATAAGCATGTTTTCTGAATTCTTCTAGCCTCTGATTCATCTCAGAAACCCCCTGTCAATTTGAACTTCGTTCTGCTGAAGTGAGAGGTGCAGGACAAAAAGCAGTGCCTTCCCATATGTGCAGGAACTATCTGTTTCCATTTCCTGAAGAAAAGGGTAAAGCTAACTGGATGATTCAGAGTGGCAATATTGTCTTTCTGCTGATGGTGTTTATATTGACCCATTCATTTGCATGGTCAATCTAGCCTCGGTCAGTACCCGTTTCTCACTGTGTTTTTGCATAACACAGAATAAACACACCCTGTATCCATCACTTGACTTGTATGAAAACCAGTCGTACTCTGCTGATGAATTTCATTCAGCAATAGTCAGAAGTAGCTAATGTTTTTAATGCCTTAATGTGTGGAGGTGGAAGTTCTCTGCTACCACCAGTGGCTTTAGAAAAATGATGGTGCAGAATTTTTACAGTCCAACAAGATATTTGATCTGCTAGTCTGAACAGTTTGTTAGTTCAAAGCACAAGTTGTACATTTTAGCTGCTATTAAAATCAGCGAAATTGCTAGCTTTTCCTTGTTTATCCCCCTAGCTTATACGTTATTCCAACCTCTAAATACAAGAGGATAAAACAGCTGCTGAGTTTCCAAATCTGTAATTTCCCCAACAGCCAAATGCTTACAGCCCTGTTGCCTTCTTCCAACAAACCTAGAAGTGTAAAGACGCAGGTACGTGTACATGTTACCAGATATGCATAAACTGTCTATGTAGTCTTTTGCTGACCAATCTAACTAATTTTTCTTTTTCCTGAGCTGAGTGAACTAATGTTGGCCTAAACATTATATGTCAATGTTAGAACTACATTGTGTCTGACTGTGTCTTGGCTTCCTCCCTCCTTAGGTACTCGATCTCTGTTTGCAGCATGAAACTCACAGGCTTCTCTATGCTTTCTATCTTCATGGTCAGCGAAGACACAAGCAGGATGGGGGATGATAATTTAGTCTGCCTGCAGATGTGGGAAGATATCATAGCAGCTCACTTTTAGAAGATTATCTTCTAATCTCAAGAGGCTAGGAGCTGCATTGCTTTTTAAAATGAGTGCTTACATTCTGCAAAACCAGGCACTCACATGCCAGAAAAGGAAAAGAAAGAACTGACTCTGGGAAATGGATGAATGTGTTCCTATCACAACAAAGTTACTTCCTAAGCATCTGATTCCAACGGAGTTACTTCCCAAGCATCTGATTCTACCAGTTTCCCCACTTAATAAGGGGTCATATCAAGAACAAGCCCTATACTTAAGCAATTTCTAGAGCAGAAGTTTAAGTGAGAAGGAAGCATATATAAAAGTGCAATTGTGTTTAGGCACCTTCTGAACTTTACCCTGAATGGACCCTAAAAGATTTTACAGAAAGATTGCAAGTGAGAGAATGAATCAGGAAGAAAGAACAAGGCAAAAGGAGAGGTTATCTTTACTCCCTTTATGCAGCTCTGCTCCTTGTACTCCTAATCACCTGATAATCATCTGAGCCCTATAGTTCAGCTTCAGTAACTCACTATTCCAAACACTTCAGCTGGGTAACTTCATCCTTCATTTGTTTCCTGTGCCTTGCCCTACAGAAGCTATATAAGCTCTCTGAGGGTTTTGCTGGTTACAGACCGTGGCTTGTAAGCTACAAAAATCTAAATGTAGGTCAAGATGAGTTGAAATCTTTTAAACACAGCCAGCCGCTTTTTCCTAAACATGTCCCTGGAGCAACCACATGAAAGATGTTTACAATTTAAAAAAAAACAAACACTCACGCAGCCAGTTAAGAATGCACAGGTTCATTAGAGCCAGCAGCATTCATTAAATGTTGTATCTGAACATTCGTTATCTTGAGCTTCATCTGATTTAGGATCAGAATCTAAAGAAGTGGCACTATTGATTTCCAGCATCCTAGAGGGCTCTTAGGACAAAGGTAAATGGTGCTAGCAAGGACCCTTGCTTGGGAAGAGACTGTGACTGGACACGAAGTGTTACGTTATGCTGACTTCTACTAGGATGGGAGATCCCTCACTTCTTAATTTTTTTTCCTTCTTGATCTGACTTGTGCAATCACAGAAACAGGAAAAAGAGAGAGAAATATGTGAGCTCTGCTGAGAATGAGTCAATGCCTTGAAACCCAGCAGGGGCACCGTCTGCTCTCCTTATGGAGCTCAGTGGCTTTCATCCCGATTCAAGTGTCTCCTACTCCTCCCTCTCAGCTGAAGGCAGATGTGGGTTCACTGGCAACACTGGGTCTTGTTCTTTGTGAGCATTTAAGGCCTGAGCAATCATTTTAAATTGAAAGCAGAGATGGTGATGCTATTATGAGATTGTCTAGAGCAGCAATTCCCAACTGGTAAGGCATAAGAACATCTACAAGAAAGGGGTTTCATGAAGTCTAGGCTAGAAATCAGCAAAGAAAAGCATAAGCATGATGCAGAGCAGCAGCATCTTGGAATGAACGCTTAAAAACATTGAGAAAACTCTTCCCCAAAAGGTGTTGCCAGTACACGCTTTGGTCAGCTGTGGCATGGAGAAGGTCAAAGCAAGCTCATGTCAGTCTCTGTGTGGCTACATCTTAGTGTTTCATGTTCTTTCTGTATTCTAATGCCAAATAAACGTTTATTTGCATAAAGAAAACATTCATACAACAAGCATCTTCCTTTTAACAGCTTGTGTGCCAATGGGTATGTAACTGTCTCATTCTGTGCACATGCACTGCCATTTGAAATCAAGTATAGACAGAGAGTCACACACTTCAGCAGAGATCAGGGATGCATGCCCATTTGTTTCAGTCTAAAGGGAAACACATCTGTACAGTCCAGAATATGCCACCACCATGCACTGAGAAGGAAAAAGCCTAGAAGTAACAGCCTGCCTGCATGTAATTAGCATAGTATGTATGTACAGCTGAATGCTAATTCTACGAATGGTGTTACCTGGCACCAGACTACCTGTGAAGTAAACTGGGTAATAGCTGTTTTTAAAAGTTATTTGTACCGACCCATAGGTTCACTTTACAGATATTCTTAAAATTTCCTTGAAACTCTGTTGTGACTTCACAGAAAAGAAAATCTGAAGAGGGTGGTTCAACAGAGCCAGTGAAAACTGGGGTATTCAGAACCTCTGAAAATAAAGTTACTTTTCTTCAGGACTCCTACTTCAGAGATACAGTTTACAAAAAAAAAAAAAAAAAAGCCTGTATTTACCCAGAGCCTTTAAAACAGGAAAAGCATCTTGTACTCTGAACAGACAGTCAATCTAAGGGAATTAGGAGAAGAACAGTATCGCTGCCAGCAGACAACTTCCTCTTGAAGAGGCAGCAGCAGTTGCTCCTACTTCGCTCACTTTATACTGCACCTGGAAGAGAAAGAGTGAAAAGAGATGGCTACTTTCCATGGGCTCCTACTGGTAACTGCTGTCATCCTTTGCAGAGGGTTGTGCTGTGTAAGACAAACAATGCACCAGGAAAAGGCAAGCATCCCACACTGCCTCCTTGTACAGCCTACTCAGGTTGCAGGACACATCCTCTATCAATGGCTGAAAAATTTACCTTTGGATCAAAATGAAAAAGATCAAGGTCTCGGTAAATATAAACTCCTGATATTGCTGCAGCAAAGTACAGCTTTGCTGTGATGTTCTTTTCTTAGCCACATTTTTCTGAGTTGACTGCTGTTGAGTGGAACCAGTGAGGGGAGAGAAAGAACTAGAGCCCGGACTGTGGTTTGCTCCATCACCCCTAGAGGTATTCTAGAGCCTGGTCAGGAGGCAAGTTCTCTGCAGCTTCTGCTTTGCCTTTTCTGTAGCAGTTCAGAACCGTATTTTAGGATACCTAGCAGGAATCTGATCGCAGCACAGAAGAATGCAAGATGACAGAGAGGAAAGGCTTTATCCATAGAACCTGGGGTTTTGGTGTGTTTATCCCTGTGTGTGTTTAGGATCTGGCTATAAATCCATTTCAGATAAGAAGTCAGCTGCCTGGTGTTTTTTAAAATGTGGGAATAAATACTTTAAAGTACTAGAGTAAAAAGGCTTTAAATTTGCAGCATACCTGGATTTCCCTGCCCCTCCCCTTTGGGGTCTCAGGTTCCACATTACAAAACAGCAGTACTAAGGTCTTAGTATTGAAGAGGATTCAGTTTGTCCCTATCTCTCTTTTGCTCTTCCTTCTACACTACTTTAGCACTTAACACAATTAACTGTAAATGGTTTATTAAACTAAATCCCCTGCCCCAGATTTGGACATCCCTAGGCAGATGTGCAGGTACACCAGCCCTGGCCAGGCTCTGGGGTGGGTGGGGGAGGCAGAGGGCAGCCCTGAGTCCCCCATGTGCCAGAGAGAGCACCCGGTTGCTGGGATCGGGAACTGGGTGGCAGGTCTGCAGCGCCATACGACCCCTGTGCTCTCCATACTTACTCATATGCACACCGCTGTAAACACACCCCTTAGGCATCCTATCCAAGTCCCACACAGACCTTCATATATACATCCTCTATGCACTTCCCGAGAGGAGGATGAGAGGAAATGGCCTCAAGCTGCCTCAGGGGAGGTTTCAACTGGATTTTAGGAATAATTTCTTCGCTGAAAGAGTGGTCAGACACTGGAACAGGCTGCCCAGAGAAGTGGTGGAGTCACCATCCCTGGAGCTGTTTAAAAAACATGTAGACATGACACTTCAGGGCATGGTTTAGGAGGCATAGTGGTGTTGGATTGGCAGCTGGACTTGATGATCCTAGAGGTCTTTTCCAACCTTAATGATTCTATGATTCCCCTCTACACAAGCCATACACTCACCCCAGAAAACATGTATACATCCCAAGCATATTTTCTGCACATCCCATGCAAGCCCGTAAACACACCCTTCTCTGCTTCCCCATACATGCACCACACACAGTCCCCATACACACACCGCCTACACCCGCATGCAGCACATACAGCCACCACATGCCTATACACTCCTCTGCACACCCCCACACTCCTCCCGCCCCCCCCAAAGTTCCATACACTGCCCTGTACCTAGCCGGCCCACCTGTGCAAGCCGCGCTCCACAGGGGCTGGGCTGGGCTGGGCTGGGTTGGCCCGGCCCGGGGGGGCGGCCCCTCCCCGCTGCTCGCCGCGGCGGGCCCGGGGCTCCCCCCGGCCCCGCGGCCGCTGCCTAATAAGGCTCCGAGGCGGCCGCCAGCCCGCGCTGGCGGGGCAGGGAAGGAGTTAAAGGGGGAGTTAAAGGGAGCCGCGCAGACCGCAGTGAGTATCGCCGCCGGGCACCGCTTCCCCCGCGGGCTCCGCGCCTCCCCCGCTCCCGGAGGGCAGCGGCTGCGGGCCGGGCCGGGCCCCGGAGCCCAGCGGCAGGTGGGCTGCGGCCGGAGGCGCCGGCTGGGGCCGGGGGAGCTCGGCGGCGGTGGGGGGGGGGCGCCGGCAGCGCTGCCCGGACGCGCGGGGCTTTCCCTGCCGGCTGCACCCCGGGGCGCGGAGGGGAGCTTGGGGGCGGGCACGAGTGGGGGGCACCGGGGCATCCTCCGGAGGGGGAGGTGGAGGAGGCGGAGGAGGAGGAGGGAAACCTGCCGCTCGGGAGGGACGAGCGGCCGCGCCGCAGCGGGCCGGCCCAGCGGCGCGGGCTGCGGCACATGCCGGGCTCGCAGCGTCGGAGCCGCCGGTTTCGAGCGGCGCCTCAGGGCAGCGCCCGGCCCGGCCCCGGCGGGAGCGGCGGCCGCGCTCCCCTCCGCCGCTCTCCCGGCGTGCGTTAACCCGAGAGCGAGCGAGCCTGGCAGTAAGTACTTGTCATCTTTTTCGTGTGGCTTGTTATCGGTTTATTGTTCTCCGCTGGCAGGTAGCGAAGGATTGTTAAGAGCAAACGTTTATAGCCTAGGCTGTAACCACATCTCTTTGGCTCTCCCTCGGACTTCTGAGCCCTTCCAAGATAAGGGTGCGCATGTGGAGGTACATGCAGAAATGTTCCTTCACTGCACATCTACGTATTTCATGTTGCAGACAAAATGTACGTCGGCTGTTTTTTTTTTTTTTAAACTTCTCCTGGTCTCAAAGTAATTTGTACCATGTTGCACACCACACTTAACATCTCGGAGAAGAGGCACTTAAAGCCACTTAAATGTACTGCATAAGGATGGGGGAACGAGGAGAACGCTTAAAGTTATTAACTTGAGGGGGGGAGGAGGTGAAATGACTTCTCTGAGTGCTGCCTTCACACTACGGAGCAATATGCTTTTGGGTGTTCTTGCCATTTAATCCTCTTTCCTGTATGTGCACATCTGGACTCTGGCCTGGCACTGCTCCCTGTACTTAGGCTGGAAGGCAGCAGCATGGCAGACTAGCAGGGGCTGGGGACCAGGGACAAAAAGACAGAGAATCCTGCCCTTCTCTTACAGTTTAAAGATACTTTTTATCCCCAGCCTTGCCTTCTGCAGAGCGAATCCGTAGCAATACTTCTCCCAGAGTCAGGAAGCAGAATCAAAAGTGGTTTTGAAGCCTAGGTTGTGCTCTCTACAAAGGGAATGGCTGAGAGGATAAGTGCGAATACCTGGTTCTGCACACCCGACTTCTGAGGGTTTCCGAGCATTGAACCCTCTGGAGGGTGAGCATGGAGTTACATGATGTGTGGGAGGTGCGTTCCCTACTAAGACTCTCCAAAATTATGCTATCTCTTAGTGGTGTGCTGGAAATACCATTTCTGTCAGTGAAGCTATAAGGGAAGGAGTAATTTCTCTCACATTTTAAATCCCAAACAGGATGACTATCTCCCTCCCCTTACTTCCTGCACAAGTCTTATTTTTTTTTCCTAATGACTTGCATTGTTATTTACCAAATAAGGTATGTCTCTTCCTCTGCAACCTTATATTTGGTGAGATGTTCCAGGAACTAGGCTCTAAGAATGCATTTTAGAAGCCTTCTCTTTTTAAACCAGAATTATATTTACTAATAACTGTCAGATGGCATGAAAAACTAATTTTCTTCTAGTGTATATCCACAGTATTTTCTGGTTCCTCAAACGATACTACTCTTCTGTAGCTACTTGCTATGTGCACTATAGTTTTGTAACATAGTGCTCACCATAACACATTTCCCTAATACACCTATTTTACACTTGTCCTTAACATTTTGCAGTCAAACACTACAGGACAAGTGTTTTAACTCTGGCTGTAACTGGAGTGTCTTTGTTGGTCATAGTAGGAGAATGGTTGCCACCAGAGGAGCAGCCACTAGAAGGATAGACAGCGCATCCTGTGCTGGTGTGTGATATATTAATGGTATCTAACCTTTTTAAAGAGACATGAGCAGAAAGAAAATGCCTGGTTTAATACAGATCACAGCTAGGATTTTATATATATATGGGAGGCTCATACTAGTTAACATTACTGACCCATTTTTTATTGGTTTTGTAGGGAAATCTTAAAAGGTCTGCTGCACAGAAAGTTAGAAATCTGATACTTTGCCGTTGCAAGCATCTTCCTGTAGCATTAGTTTCCTTGCTACATGGTGCAAAGGAGGATGAAGGAAATAAATCAGTTAAGTTCTGGTCATGTGATTGTATAATGCTGAACAGAAATTTATGAAGTCTGAAAGAAGCAATGATTATGTATGGTCATTGACTTAAGTTAAATATAAGAGATGCATGACTTTTCAGTAGTTTTTAGTCTGTTTTTTTTGTTTTCCCTGACTCTTCCTTTAAGATCATTAGGACTTCCTCTGGGTGATGGTCCCACTTTTACAGTCTAAGATCCATACCAATATCTTTATGCAGGCCAAAGACACTGTATTAGGAAGACTATAAACCAACAGCAACAAATCGCTTTCAGAGCGCCCTCCTAAAACAAAATGCAGATGTTAAGAGAGTTCAGAACAGCTCTAAAGGCTATGCCTTAAAGTTGTGGATGTCTAAATCTAGAAAGTGTGCTCAGAAGCTCTGACAACCATGTAGGGAGATGGCTGAAGTGTTTGGTTAGACTCTGGAGTATTGGGAGCCACAGTCTGTGGTTGTTGGACTCCTCTAGGCAGTTTGGGCTCAGCCCTGAGCACAGGCTGCGAGGGATCCTGGACCATTTCATCCTGGTTTTGAGAAACTCATCTCCTCTCCTTCATAAACTTGTCAAGTTCATGCTAAAACATGCTGCAGTTGTTTGCTTTTGCTGCATTTAGAGCTGTACTCAATAGCTTTTCCAAACTTTACTCCACAGGTATGAGTTAAGAGGTAATGAAGGTAACTTTTTTTCCTTGGCTGGTTAATACCCTTTTTTATCTTTGATGCTAAATTATCCATTTTTTAAATTCCATTTGGAAGGTAGGATGTCCTTTCTCTCATTACTGCAACAGGTGTAGCAACGTGTTTCTAGAGCAGACTTTTTAAAACTTATTCTGAGCCTGAATGACAACAGTGGCATCCACAGTTCCAGGCAGGATCTTAACGAGCCCTGTACAGCTGCCTTCATCCCCTTCAGTGACAGAAATGCTTCCCCAATGTACATTATGATTACATATGCTCCTTGGATTTCAGCGCTGTGTGCAGAAAATATATGTTTAATATACAGTGCTGAAAACGATTAATTAGTGAAGCCAGATGGACCCAGGTAGGATGGATTCTGGACTTCTATAAAATTTATCATAGCTTTAAATGTCATCTATGTTGTCTGTGATTACAGTATGGGTTTTGCTAAAATCTGGGACTTTCCTGAGCGATTGTAAAGGGTCTGTTGAATGTGCTAGAGCAAGGTCTGTCTCTAATAACATCTTCATTAAGCCTCTCTACAAGCAGAAGAGTATACTAATTGCCAGACTAACGTGTCATTTGGCTCTGTGAACACGCCACTGAATGCTAACTTATGAATGGAAACTTAAAAGGATCATTTGCAACCTGCAACATGAAAGGAATATCAAAATGAAATGAAAATAGATTTGTACCTCTGCTATTAAAGCTGATATAGAATTCCAGTTTAATTTTCCTGGGAATCTTGACTAGTTTCACAAACTCTCTTTGCCTCTGAAGTTTCAGCAGCTGCTCCCTCTATAAAAGCTAGAAATAACTGGTTCTCCTTTGGTAGGAATGAAAGGAGAATTGAGCTCTATAGAAATGAGGAGATTAGAGCTCCATGAGGCATATACCCATTTAATGCTACTGGAGACCAAACCCGCTCAAATAATCTTAACCCTCACTTCTGGTAAGCAGAAATTCTAGGGAGGGGAAAAAAATTCTCTTAGTGACTTATTAACAAAGCCTTTTCAGGTTTACTGGGATTTATCATGTGAGCCTAATCTACCTTTTGTTCATCCAGTTGGCAGGCTTTAAGATTTAAAAGGGTCTGCAGAAACTCCTCCCCCAAACTTCTTATTTAATTAAGGAGGCTTGGTGCATTATTTACCTTTTGAGTCTTCCATTTATGTGCGAACAATGAGCTGGGTTAACGTATTGTAAAATACTTGTGATGCTGTCCTATAAGCAGAGACAGGGAAAAGAAACTCTGGCTATGCCTTCAAACTTACTCTGACCTATATGGGTTCACTCAATGTCTGGAAGTGAGGCCACTCCTTCATAAACACTAAAGTATAAATACAGGTGTGTAACTACAACAAATTTCCCTGCCTCTGTAGGTGATTAAAGAGCCTGGATGTGAGTCAGTCTGCATTTGTTTCTATGGGAGCTCTCTAGAGTCATCGGATATGCAGATCAGGCCTTGCACGTACTGATGTTTTATATATCTTTTTTTCAGTAGCTCAGCAAAGAGAGACTGGTAGCTGTAGCTCTCTCACTGGTTCCCCCAGTTTCTTCTCCTCCCCCACTCCATTCATAGCTGTAGCTGTGAGCATCAGGTTGCAGATAAAGCAACTTCTGAGAGAGCAAAGGGATGCAGTTCTTGCCAAAGGCAATTAAGTGCTTAGGATTACAGCGTGCTTTACAAAGTGTGTTCTTGCCGAATCCCTTTCCTCTTCTGCTTGCTGGCACAAAGCAGTTTCTTGGCACTTACCTTTGTTACAAGAAGTCTAAGCATTGCTAAACTTTGCTGCAGTGTGTCAGCTCTCTAAATACGTATAGCAAGCTGCAGTGTCATGTTTTGAGGACCGTCTTGCTGGTGATTCTTCAGTAAGAGTCAGTGTGACCTCATCACCTCTGCTGTAATGGATTAAATTCACTCACTTGCCCAAAACATGGCCAGCTGATGGCATATTTATTAGTCAGGCTGATGTGCTGTTCCGTGTGCACAGGATTCTTGGTGCCAAAGGCATTTTTAGGGCTTGTGATGCAGCTGACGTGCTGTAAGACACAGAATTGTCACTGAGGGATGTTTTCAGTTATTTTCTTCATCAAGAAACGTTTAAAACAGACCATACATGCTGTTTGGAAGTAGAAGATACAACCTGTGGGAGAAGGAAGAGATGTTCTAGTTTCCAGTCATGTGCATCACTTGCTGTTTCTTCTTGTGAAATGTGATAAATTGCTGAGAGTCCACAGGTGGTCTGAAGCTGCAGACCTCCTGGCTAAGGAAAGTGAGTGATGGCATGCGCTGTTTTACACACCCACTGCAATTTATTTCTAATTGTTGCACAGCAGGTTAAGACCATTGTTCCAAGTTATCTTTTTGCTGCTGCTTCTGTTATTCTTCAGCTGTCTTGTGATCTGGGGTATTTGCAGAATGACAGGATGATATATGAACAGAAAGATGTGCCCAAAATGATACCGGAACTGCGTAGTGAAGGATAATCTGACCGCCAAGCCTGTACTTCCATCCCAAGAATTTTTGCATACTGTCTAAAACAGTGTAATTCAGCTTTCAGTGGGAAATGCTGTTCAGTAGCAAAAATCACTATCCTGAGTGTGAACCTCAGCAAAATATTAAGGGATGAGTGGGTAATGGGGAGAACAAGGACTGAGTTGCAAATACTCTTAGGAAGAGGATCAGGATTTGAGTGGCTGGAGAGACACAGTAGTACTTGGTCTGGCACAGACACTCTCTGAGATGTTCCAAATAATGAAAGGATCCCTGTTTTGTGAGTTAGCTGTTCTTATCTGCCTGGAAGTATTACAAGTTTCCTGTTTGCTTCTAAGGCCTATGAGAGTTGTGTTTTGCAGGAAGCATGAGCCAAAAAAACCTACAGTTACCAGCCCTTAGTGCTGATCAGGACGCTGTTGCACTTGATTTCAACGTGATGTTGTTTTCTTAAATGGTGTAAACTGATGAATAATCACAATTTCATTTACTGTGTAAATGAGCAGTGCAAATAATAGCAAGGATGCTTTAATACCCTGTTATAAAATGTACGTAGTTGTGTAACCATATTTTCTGCAGTAGTAACTCTCATGAATTTGCTTGTCTCTCAATGGAATAAATGTATCGTTCCATTAATTCCTTATAATGATGCAAGCAGTTTGTTAAATACAGAAGTAAAGGCTTTTTTCATTCACATCTCTTATTTTATGACATGTATTTGGAATCACTGTCTTTTAAAAAAAAGAAAAAAACAAAAATCACTGACCAGCTCCTGAACAAGGATTAACAGTCTGACGGGGTAAAGAAAAAGTGTGAGGGCACGTTCTGTAAGAAGCACTCAAAGTCTAGGTCAGGGAACCACTGTCTGCATGGTCTTACACTGCTGATTAGATCCAAAGGGAAGCTACAAAACAGAAGCAATAAGCAGGGTGTGTTTAAAATACCGAGGAAAGGGAAATCTATCAAAAATGGCCTGCTTTACTCAGGTTAATTGCCTTAGATCTTTTATGATCATAAGCTTTCCTTTCCTTTGGTGGAAGATGAAGAAGGCATTAAGTCAGTGCTTCATGTGTGAAAGTGTTACTAGCTCTCCTCACCACTACTTCAAGTCCAGCCTAGTTTTGGAGGTGAGGAACCTCTTCTGTTTTGTGCAGCTTGAGTTTACTCTGGTGCTGTGGGTTAGATTGGTAGGATCTGCCTGTATGCATGCTGCCGCTGTTTAAGCGCTGACATTCTGGCTGCGATGGCCTCAGGGGGTGTACCTCTGGCAGAGCCTGTGAGACCATCGCAGGGGGAGCCCTGGCTTTGAAATGTAACAGCTGGTGTATGGGGGTCTCACCCCCAGCATCAGAGCAGTGCAATTCCTCTGACCTCAGAGTTGCAGCATTCATGGTTTTCAGTAAAAGTGGGAGCGAAACTGGGCCTATATTCTTTTAACTGGTCTATTTAGCAGCTCTTTTCCATATGCAGTCTCCATACCAGTGACAGGAGCTTCCTGGAACTGACAGGAGACACAAAAGACCCTCTTCTCTAAATCACTGGACCTTAAGAATATTGAAAGGATGTTACAACAAGCCTCATAATACTCCATTGTCAGGCTCTCTCTGAAGATGCCTGCAGTGGTATCATACCTCTAAGCTTTCCAGAGGGGGTGTGATGACCCCACATGGAAGAAAATAGAAGAGTAATGGTTTGGGTGGCTGTGAGGAATTTTATGGTACTACTTCCCCTGGCTGTAACTTGAAACTGGCTGGGAGGTATTTAGTGCTGACTGAACTCATATCAGTAAGAGGCAAGCAAATATCTGAGCATGTATCATGCATTTTTTTAGGAACAGATCCTGGCTTGTATGTCTATGCATGTCTGGGTGCATCTTTCTCATGGACAGGGGAGTGGTGAAAGGTTTCTTCCATTGTCATCTTCGTTTCTCTTTCTTCTTCCTACTCATTTTCCTACTTGCAGTACAGCAGTTTTTCATGTTGCTGTGAAAATGTCCATGCTTGTGAGTGGAGTGAACACATTTAAATGGAAGAGGCTGCTGGTTTTTGAAGCGTGAACTTCAGCATTCCCAGGGGAGCTGCACGGTTCGCATTCTGGGCTTCCTTCAGCCTGGCTCTGGGATGTACCTTAACAGCATGTAGTACTCTTGCAATAGAGTTTGTGACAAGCTGCCTCTGTGTTGCTGGCAAAACAGGCTTGAGTCGGAGAATTAAATTTTTTATTTTCTTGGTAATCAATACAAACTTCTGATCACTGATTTGGATACTTAGGAAGAAGACTACCCCCAACAATTATGAAGCCACTTACATAAACTTACTCGGCCCTTTCCGTCATAGTCCCAGCTTGTGGCATGTTTGCTGCAGGTTACAGAATCGCAGCAATGCAGAGGTAGGCTGTCCCTCGGGGGTGTCCCTGCCCCCTTTGCCATGGAGGACCCCACAGAGTGTCTCCAGCCCTCAGGAGATGCCATTTTATTTCCCTAACACCTTGTATCCAGGTGCTTCTCTGGCTGAGGATGTTTTGGTGCGATGGCCAGGTTCTGGTGTGTGGTGGTTTTCCCCACTGGGGCCTCCCTCAGTGCCAGAGTTGGCAGGAACTGGCTGGGACCAGCCTGGGGCAGCTCATGGCCTCCTGACAGGCTGCCCCGCTGTGTAACCTGCCACTCATGCCAGTCACAATGTCGTTATGTGAGATATGTGAATAAAGGTGTAGCTGTGGGATGGTGGTGAGTATCCATGAGGGAATCCCCTCACACTGAGCGGCAGGTGAGGAGGCAGGAGCTGTGCCGTGTCCTGCAGACATGGCTGGCTTGAACCCCTACTAGTCAGGCTCAAAAGCACTCACTCCATTTTGCCTCAGCCCTGCCCTGTGGGACCAATGCTTTATTTCAGCTGCTGGGGAATTTTGCTCAAGTTAAATGCTTAAGTCAGACTGAATATAGGTACTACGCTACTTACTAATCAATTAAGCACATGTCATGCAGAGTAAAAGTCAGTGTGGCTGCTTAAAATGCTGTTTTCTTCAAATGCTTCTAAACTTAGTCAAGCGAAGTACTAATCCTTCATTTTACTTGAAATTGTGTCATTATCTAGTTCACCTCAGGTGACTAAGTATTTAGCTCTCATTCAATCTGTTTAGCTTTTATCTGATATGAAACTTGAAGTTATATTCCTTCTCCAAGGTATTTCTGAGCTACAGTTGTGGACGTTGAGGTATGGAGACCAAATCGGTAGTCCTTGTTAGCCTGAACAGAAGTGTGGCCTTGGTTCCTGACTGGACTGTGGTGACATCCAGAAAATGAGGTTGCGAAAGTTAACGACTTCCATGGCACCTCAACAGCAAGGATGGAAAGTCAGATGTTCAAAATGTTTTCCAGATTAAATAGTGTGGACCTTACTACTTTTTCCACATGTGTGAACTTGACCTTAGAGTTATGTAGCATCCTCTAACTGCAACCCCTTTACTGCTTTGTACTTTTTGCTTTGGCTGAAATGGTAAAAGTAAACATAAATGTGTAAATATGATTTAGTACTTGACCTTATATTGTTTTGTTGTCGGGTTTTTTATTATGTTGTACTTTATTTGACCACTAAGGTAACCTGTTTTGAACTTGCTGATTGTTCATCAGTGCATGAGCACTCTGCAGGATCCTGTTATGTGTGACAGGTACCCATGTATTACATTAGCAACATATTGATACTGGTGTAGGGTACTGTAGTAACATACCCTACTTTTCACCAAATTAAGGAGGAGAAAAATGCATGGTGTTTAATGTCTGTTCATGCCTGTGATGTATTCTGTGGTGAACAGAAGTCACTAGATAGCTTTCCAGTGCTAGTTCCTTGCTAGCCAGTTTTATTACAAACATAATGTCTTGCGACAGACTGTGTCAAGAGCAGGCATAAGAGTTGACTTTGTCAAACCTTGTTAATTTTTGATCTGTGTAGCATAGAAATTTTCCCCAAGAATGAAACGAAAATATTTTATTTCAAAACTGTAAAAGTCAAAAGATAATGAACTAAATTGAACCTCCAAACAAGGGTTTTGTTGTCTTGAAGACAAACTTGCTGTAGTTGTACTTCCTGTGAGGTATTTTTCTTCTGTCCAAGCTTGTATTTCACTTATAAGACAGGAAATACAGCTTTGCTGATTAAATTTTTTGAAATATAAATAACTTACTGTCTTCAAAGATGGTGTTCATTTAAAAATGCTTCTAAAATTAAACTTTGAATTAAAAATTAAATTAAAATCTTTGTTTACCTGGGCTGGTAAAATAATTACTTATGGATGTCTGTCCTGTTTGTACAGATGTAAAAGGTGCTTTCACAGGAAGGGTGTTAAAAGAAAAGCTCTGGCACCTGTAACTGATCTAAATTGTTTTATTTTCTATTCTTTGCTGTTCTTATCTGTCCCTGTCCCACTCCACCCCTGCCATAAGAGGTAATGAATATGTTTGCTTTCTATCAGCTTGCTCCTTTGCTGGGGTTACAGTACAGATAAAATAACAAAATTAATCCAGAAGCTGCACAGGAGGAAGAATACCAGCCGTGTATACTTTATTTTATTGCATTGTTTATAGATAATTATCATTGGATACTAAGGGACAGTGGTCAGCATGTTGATGGAAAGCAGATCTCTAAAACAATATTCCTGTATGAAACCATGGGGTGAATTCTAGTCTGGTTGTCACAGTGCCAAGAGGTCCTTTTCTGAAGCCCTGATGAATCTTGGTCATTGCTTATCTTCAGGAAATGGTGCAATGTGTGGTAACCCTGAGTCTACCTAAAAAATTAATAACATTAAAACTTCCTCAGTGTTCCAGTTAGCCCAGCATTTTGTCCAACAAGTTACTAGAAGGTTCTTCGACAGCTTTTTTTTTGAGATTCACTTCTCTTCCTACCTCTCCAGTTTCCACAGCCTTTGTGTTAAGAATATTAGAGGATATGTACCTGTTTAGTCTGTTAAGTGTCCGTTTATAGACCTATTGTCCAGGAGTTTTAATCCCTTTTTGAACCCATGGACATCCTTTGCCTTTGCAGCCTCGTGTGAGATCAAGTTCCAGAAGTTTGTAACCTGCTTGGGTAAACAAGTATTTTCTATTTAAATGGGTTTATTACTAGTTTCAGTGAGTACCACCTTGTTGTAGTGTTGTAGGATTTGGCAAATAACAGTTCTGCATTGAACAGCTCATGGGTTTTTTGTTATACCCGGTCATATCTACCCTCAGCCTTCGTCTCTCCAAGCTGAGGACCCCCAGCCTTTTTAGTCTCTCCATGTAAAGTATCTGCTCCGCTTCCATTTGCCCTTTTCTGCACCCCTCTAACATTACTATGTCCTCCTTGAGTATTGTGATCTGCTCTCCACATACCAAGCTGTGGGAATGCTCAGGCTGTGTGAAGTGGCAGAAATGCCCTGTCTTGCTCTCCTGATGATGCTCTGTATTTTCCTGGCTTTTTTGACTGCTGATGAACACTAAGCCAGTAACTTTAGAGAACTGTCAAGGATGGCTCCAGCTTCTGAGCAGGAACGGTTAGAGCTGGTGTTGCCTAGGTGAATTACTTGGAAGTTATCTACAGTAAAGCCTATGGCCAACTTTTTTCCCAATCAGTTGATTTTGTCATTGATGAACATGGTGAGTAACACCAGTCCCAGCACTGATCCTATGGATTGCTCTGCTGGTTCGTCTCCATCTGAAAAAGTGTCCGATAAGCTCTATAATTTGCTTTCTAATTCTTTCTAATGTGCTCACTCTTACTGTGAATGAAGTCATACTTGCCAGAGTGTTGTTCCCAGGGATCCCTATGCAGCCCTTCCTGTAGCTGGGAGTTATGCAGGCAGGATCTGAGTCCTCTGGAATAGAGGCTCTCTGTAATCCTGGTTTACTCGCCTTGGCTAGCGGTTCCTCAAATTCACATTTGAGTTTCTTCAGAACTTGTGTGAATGTTCTTCTGTCCCAGTGATTTATTAATATCTAACTTCCTTGTTTGGTCTGGTATTTCCTGAATTTACTTCAGATTGATCTGCCTTCTCTGCCAGATTTACAACAAAGAGTGCAATGGGTGTGGAAATCTCCCAAAGATTCTAGCAGTAAAGACTGATGTAAAGAATTCACTGAGCTTCCCTGCCACAGCTTCACCATCCCCATCTGCCCTCTTACTCCTTTGTCATCCAGCAGTCACTGCTTTCCTAGCTGGCTTCCTGTTGTTGATGTAAAGAGCTGTTTAGTAGCACTGTGGTCTTTGCAGGCACTTTTTGCATTGTTTATTAGCCCTCTTAATTTCCTGCTTACATTTGGCTTGCCATGTTTTATGGGCTACCCTGTCTTTATTTAAGCAATCCATTTTAAGAGCTGACCTATGTCCTGCAATATTCTCCTAACTCTCCCTGAGGCTTCTTGCTTTTTGAACTGCAGCTTTTTAGTGTTCTCTTTCTTTCTTCCTATATCTGTAAAAAGTTCCCTTTCTTAAAATTGAATACCTGTACACTGGTTTTGTTTGGTGACCCTTACTATTGGTACCGTTCTTTGTGTTACCTAACAGGTAGCATTTATTAGCTTCCTCCGTTTGGATTGTACCCTTCACTTAGAAGTGTCTTTCCACTGGAGAACTGTGTATGGATCTAGAATAACAATTGATACTACACTGTCCGTTTCTTTTCCATGTGGGCAAATACTGAGTATTTCTGAATGTCCTCATGTGGTGGTGATGTATGGCAGCTATTAGTATTTTCATACCTTGTGAAAGCCATCTATTAAAATTGAGAGACACAAGCTGGGCCTGAAGCTGTTGAGTGCTAATGGAGCTATATATACTACCTTTTGCATACATATACTAATGAAGTGATGATTACAACTTCACTTATACATATTCTAGCCCAGGATTTCATAATATTCAAACCCCCCGCATTTAAAACATCCAGGAAGAGGGTAGCTTTGCTTTTCCAGTTTTGCAGGCATGGAAAAAACCTGAAGGAGAATACTCTGTGGTTAGGAGAGGTATCTGTGGACATCTTTATAAGAGCCAAAGTGTATTTATAGTAATTCTTGTGCAGTTACAGGAAGATTGTCCTTTTTCCGTAGAGCCTGTGCATGCATTTGAAGGAGCAGCACAGAAGCTTATTCTCTACAGATGTACTTTGAAGTGTTGCTTTTACAATCCAGCATTGAAATAAGATATGCAAACAAGTTATTGTTGATTAATATTGCTAGCTAGTTGAAGCTAATATTAATAACACCTAGATAGCTGAATAAACCTAGTACTGTATTCTCTTTGAACTATATCAGTGAAGTCACAATATTCTTTTTACTAGGAGCACAGGACTGGAGTGTTTGCGGTTTTGTGCTGGGTTTTTTTCTGGGCCACATCCAGTCCCCTGCTATAGCAGTCACCTTGCATTCTGTAAATAGAAACACCTAAATTTGCAGAGCTTGTCTGTTTGAGCCTTTACTTAACCTGTGAGAGCTGGACCAATGTTGCTTCAAATCCAGCTATGTGTCTGTGCTTTATTGTTGAAGGTCTTGGATTCAAGCCTAACAACATATCTGCCTGGACCACAGAGCTGTTGGAAATGCACATACTGTCTCTGTGATGACTTTGCTGATGAGTTGCAGGAGTTCCCCATCATATTAGAAGTGAAATAATGAAGTAGAGTTGTATACTTCAAAAGTTACTGAAAAAAAGTGAAATTGTCTAGAGCAATTTCTTCATCAAAGTTGACTGGAATAACATCTGTTGGTGAAAACCTGTACCTCATCACTTCGTTGTAATATGTGCAAGGGAAATGATGTTAACGGAAACAGTTGTGAGTCATAAAAAGGAGCTGGACTTCACAATACAGAAGACTTCTTACAGTCCTGTATCTGACTAATCCATCTCTTGAGTGATTTCTTATAAAATGAAACTTCAGTGGCTGTCAGGATCTTTTGTGATCGTTGGCTTCTGTGGAGGTATTTAGCTGTGGAATTGTTCTCAGTGCCAGGCTTCAGAAGGATTTTGCTTGTTAATTAGGTATTGTTTTCTACTTTACAGGTAGACTGGTAGGTTTATCTAGCTAGTCCAGCCAGACTTCACTTGTCTGATATTTAGGTATCAATAACGTAATAAAATTTTTATAATCTGAAACTCAATAAATAAGATTAAAAATCACTCTTTAAATATATTACATGGACTCCCTGTACCTTGCCCCTTCCAGATGCCAGTTATTCACTCTTTTTCATCTTCAGATAAGAGAATCTGAACATGCTTTATAGAAAAACTGCTCTGCAAAGTTTCCAGGCTTACAGGAGATAGCAAGACTTCTGGAAACTAAAAAAAAAATAAAAAATTGCGTACTAGAAAAATAAAAATCTTTGAATGCTTTGACAAATATTGAATCTCAACTTGTGAAAACAAAACCTGAGTTTAGGTTCATTGTCAGGACTTGATGCTGTTATTTTGAACAGTTCTAGTTAACTTAAATTCAGAACATGGGCTGACTGCTCCCTTTTCTATAATGGAAGTTACGTAGTACAACATTAACTTTGAGTTGTGTTACACCAGCTGCTGTGCAAACACTGAGGAAGATCTTGTCACTGGCCCCAAAGAGTTTTGTCCAAGCTAATGAACAGCTGCTTACTTCCAGTGCAGTGGTTTTTATATATGTATTTTTATGTAGGGCTGTACTGAACTGATAAAACAGAATATTTGATTTGTTTGCTTCTTTAATCCAGGGGATTTGCTGTGCTTCTGCTTTTACCCCCTGCTTTTCAAAAGTATGTGTCTTTTCATCAGTCTTATACTCAATAGCTTGTGTCGTTAAAACATATCTCCTAGAAAACCACCTGGATTTTTCGTTTCAGAAAGAAAGATAGGAGACCAAAATCACATGAAACTTCTTTCTGATTTGTTACCTTTTCTTATGCTTTAGAGGAAGGACATTCTCAAATGTAGATTTCTGCAGCTTCAGTTTCCAGCCCCTGGGTTTTGGTATGTTTTTCTCTGATAACTTTAGCATCTGGTACCGCTAGCCTACTTCTGCTCTGTGATAAGAAACCTTGTAACCATCTTAAACTGAACTTTGTACAGTTTTTGGCTACAATAAGCATATATGTGCATATCTGTATTTTAATATTTTTTTCCTAGTCTCCAAATCATTGTCATGCCCCATTTAATTCTCTCCACGATTTTTCAATGCCTTTTTAAGGGTTTACATCGATAACTACTGGCAAGGCAGAAGTTTGTGACTCTTCCTGGCTCATGTGTGAGAGGACTTGCATTTGCTTCAGTAAGGCGGTAGTCATTTTCCGTTACTCATGAGTGTGTCAAACTGAGAGGCCTTGGTTGCACTTCGAAGGTCTCTGAAATGGTAAATTTAAACCCAAACATTGGGGGGAAAAATACTAATGCTGTATGTTTTGTTTAAAGAAAAGAGGTGGGGGTGGGGAAGGAGAGAAAGAACTGACTAGGCCCTGGGGATTGATCTTGACTGTGCCTTATTACCACAGCTTTATCCTTTCCAGTTCTTGAAGATGCTGTCAGTTATTGAACTCTGATGACCTGATTAATGCATTGGAGGGATGCCTATAGATTGTGGTATTGATATTATTTCCAGATGGTTTCCTGGCAGGCAGATTGGCAACAAAATGTCATCTCTGTGGTGATGAGGGGGAATAGTGTGGATTTTTTCTTTTTTTTTTTTTTTTTCTTAATGGAGCTTGTCTCAGCAAATTAATACCAGTCATTGGGTCAATGGCTCTGAAAAACAGTAGCCTTGTGGTAAGCTGAATTCTGTGGATTTATTGGAGTCTATAGAGTAATACAGTAAAAGGATATGATATCTATATTGTTTGCAGAGACTTAAAACCCCTGTAATACCTGTTCTTCCTTCAGTCAGCAGGGAGCTGTCTTTTGAAGATACATGTATCCTGTGCACGTGGAATCTATGGGATAATCCAAGATGTGTTTCGTGGTGCAAATACTGGATTTCACAGGACTTAATTCAGAGACTTGAGTTCAGTCAATGCAGCAGGCAGCAGCTGTTAGAAATTCTTGAGACACCACTGTTCAGGAATTGTATTCCTGTGCTTCACCCAGGTAGCGCTGATCTCAGTGACAATCAGTCTCACAGTCTCAATATAGATGTGAAAGGGTTAAACTGAATTGCTGAGAGTATCCAGTGGGTCAGAATAAATGACTGCACTGTCATTTCTAACCTTCCTCCCTGTCACTTTGTGACAACAGTGTAGCGTCCTATCCACTTTTCGATGCCACGAAGAAATAGCTGCTTTTTAGTGAGATGCTGTTCTGTGTACATGGCGGCCACATGTACAGCTGGTTCCATTTAACCCGTGGAACTGAAAAGGTTTGTGTAGTGGCTTCTTACTTTTATTGTTAAAGCTAAGATTAACCTCTAATCTCCTTTTCCTTACAAGGGGATTTCTTCCATATATCAATATATTAAGTGAAGACTTGTTGGGCAGAAGAGTCAGCTGGCAGACTAGGAGCATCACAGTGCAGTTCTTCCTTTGGGTCTGAGTTCTTCTGCTCCTAGAAAAATGTTTCATCCCTCTGAAGGGAAAGGAGATGGGTGCAGTGGGAAGTCTCTATCCTAATAAACTGAAAATTAGCTTACTTGCTTGGTGGGATTTGCAAGCTGTGCTATTTCACCATAACTAACTCATTTTAAAACCAATTCAGCTGTGTCTAGATGAGCTGGTCCTGTGCAAATAGTAATGTACATATTTTGTACATCATAATTTATAAGGAATGAGATGGAAAATTCCCTGGATTCTTTTCTTTTACCTTCATTGCATTACTGTTTCACACCACATCCACATGAATGCATGATTCAACCTATGGATGTGCTAGGGCACAATTTTCTTCCTTTCTTATCTGTTGATCACTTTTAATGTCAGAAGAGATCAAGATGGAATGAGATGATGTGTTTTGCTGACCTCAGGACCCCACATGCCCCCAGTGGTTTGCACAGGAAGTGCTTTATTGGAAGGTGGATGCTGTAGCTCTGAACTGTTATTGCACAGGTTTTAACATATAACCTAGGCAGACCATCATACTGTTGGACTTTTAGGACTAGAAGAGAGGGAGATAATAAAGTGCTATAGGAATAAAACCCTTGGCCAGAGTTTCAACTTTATTAGTTTTTGTTGCAAGGAAGCTCTGAGCCAGGCCATGCTATAAATCTGAGATGTTAGAGACAACTTGTTGCTAATGTTCTTACAGAAAATGTGGTTCTTATTGCAACATGCCTCCTCATTCCAAGAGGACTGGCAGCTGGTTCTACTACTGCTTGTGCCAACAAGACTGTAACTCTGTTTTTCTATTACTCATCAAATTAATTTTCTTCTGGACCATGAAATAGAGGCTGCCATTTAGACACAGGTTTAATGGTGGGTTTAAACTTGCTACAGCCTCTAGGTTGGTAGTGTGCAGTGTAGCAGGGAGAGACTCATGGTTTTGGCAAAGCTCCACTTACCTACTTCACTTAAATTTAGTTTGTGACCTGTCCTTCATCAGCTTCACTGCTGAGTCCTATCTGCTTCTGTCTACAGCCAGGACAGTAAAAATGCCATAGAAATTTGAAATTATGCACAAAAGACACAATGGGAGAAAGCCAACTCCTTCTGCCATAGTTCTAAACCAACTAAATCCCTGATGCGTGATTTGTGCCTTGTGTATATCTGTCCGAATGTTCCCATGCAGTAATTAATGGCAACTGTCTAGTGAGCAATCTCTAGTGGAAAGATCACTAAAGCTTTCTCTCAGAAAGCTTTTGAGGAAAACCAGTGTTCCAAATTCATTTCACCACTTCGGTCGTCTTCTGAGGACCCACAGCAGCCTGAAGAATACAGAAGCAACCAAAGTCTTGCTCTAGTTTGGATGACAAAATTGAATTAATGTGGAGAGAAAAGACATATCAATGTCACTGGCTAGTGTCTTCCATAGGAGAAGAAACTCCTCAAAAATGAGTTCATTGCTATAGATGTTTGAGGGGCAGGGAGTGTCTTGGCTTAATCAGCCTAAACCAAGGAAATCTGAAAGAGATTTATGTTCTCAGCTTAATTCTTAAAGTTGTGGGCAGGGAGGGAGAAAAGGAAGTGTATTCAGTGGTATGAGGCTAAAGGCAAATTGCCCAGATCTGCCCTCAGAAATGTAAGCACAACTTTCAGTCACTTCAGAGGGAGCTACACGACATAATGAAAGGATAACATGGTACACAGAAGTAACCAACTCCACTGCTATCCTTGCAGGGAATGAGACCCAGTGGTCCAGGGGGGCCTGTCCAGCCTTATTTACAATAGCTGTGCCATACAGCCTCTTTCATACTCTCATTTTTAAGTGGAATTAGGCTTCTTTTAGTTAGTGGGAAGCTGTTCCTCTGCCATATTGGAAGCATTTTTACAATTTTTAACTTAAATATATTCACTGCTCATTTTGCACCCATGACTTTTGTGTTTCTAGTTATCCCAGACCCTTGTTACTCAGAATTGTTTTATTTAAGTATTTTTCTGTTTGATATTGTTTGATATCTACTAACAGTATGCTATCAAGAGTGGGGCTAAAACCCAGCAAAGGCATGTTTACAGTGAGAAACAAAATGAACCAGAAGCATATGTACACATGGAAGTTAACCCAATTATGTTGCAAAACTGCAGCTCTGGGTGTAGTACTGTTCCTCTCCAAAGGCACAGCTGACCCCTTGCTGTGTTCCTTTGCCATCAGTGCAAGAGGAGGTTGGAGGCACCGATGGCCTTATGCACAGGGTCCCAGAAATGCCCCGATCTTACCCAGTGAAAGGTGAGCTGTGTCAAGAAATTAAATTAGCATGGTACTTCCGAGTTCCTCATTTTATATCCAAACTTTTAAGTCCCTGAAAATCAGTGTGTTCAGTCTTTCAGTGGCAAAAGATGATGATGCAGAGTGGTAGCTGCCAGAGACAACTTCTGAAGAATTATTAGTTTAAGAACATGAGGGGGTAACATAAAGTAACACTTTTTGTGCCAAGTCTAGTAGTTCATAAAAACAAATACATAAAAACTACAAAAAATTTCCCTGTTAATACATTAGAGATGAAGCTGGAATGTATATTATTTGGTCTCTACCTTTTTTTTTTTGCTTTGTGCAGGTAGCATTTTTCAGAAATACTCATGTTCTATTGAACACCAGTGGAATTTAGCATAAGGTATCTGAGGAGGTCCCTGAAAAATGTGTTCTCTATGAACTATATTGCATTTGTCTGACTCTCCAGTGAGGCAATGCTGCTTTTGGGAGCAGGGAGCTTACCTGCTTTGCTGTGGGTATGGGCTGAAATAGAATAGCAACTTCCTGATCTGTGCGACAATAGAAAGCAAGGCTGCTGTTCCATGGCTAGATGCATGGAAAAAATGTTAATTTGATTACCTTTTTGGATTAAAGGACTTGAACATGTAAGGCTTGTTTAGGTATGCAGGCCCCCTCCTTGGCTGTATCTCAAACTCATTCCTCAGTAAAACAAAATAAGCCATGTAAGTATCAGGGAAAATGTCACTTAAAATCCATTATTGCAATGTGTCATGTTTTACACCTCAAACCTGTTAGGTGGTAAAGACAATATAATTTTGTAGTAGCAACAACAGGAAAGAAACTAGTTTGCTATGAGGTTCCTAAGAGTCCTTCTTACTTCCATTTGAAGTAGTATCCAAACCCCAGTGAGTATTGCTTGTGAACTGTGTTGCTCCTGCCTCTGTCAGACAGCTTGTTCAATGAAAGCCTAGAAATAATGCAGTTAAATATTAAAAAGGGGAAATGTCTGAGTTGTGTGCTTTCTTCCAGTTTCACCTTTTCTTAAAGCATTAAAAGACATACAGTTGCTTTGTCCCAGTGGAAGTCATAAGGAGGTTTTGATTAGTTCTTCATTGTGAAGCTCACTTGGATAGTTATTTGCAATTGCCTTTGTATTTATACCAGTCCACCTTGGGAACTCCAAGAGCCACAGCATGTCTTAGGCTACTGTATTGCCATATCTCCTGGTTCCTCAGGCAAGCCAAAATATCACACACAGTAAGTGAACAAAATAATTGTTTTGTAACTCCCATCTTCACAAAACTCTCATGCAAGCTGGTAGGACTCCACCTTACCCCACACTGGAAAGTATCAGAAACTTCCCTTAAAGCAAGGCTACAAGAGACATCTTTAGTTATGGGCAGTATTACAAAAACTCAAAGGTTAAATAATGTTTGGCTTCTGTCTACTTAGGTGGAGGATTATAGCGTGCATTTCATTTACTGTTGCAGAGGCTATGGCATTTCCTTCATTTGCAAAAGCACTGCTATGGCTCTTGCCTGTGCACCAGATTTGGATGCAGTGAGGGCAAACCCAGATTTGCCCTCCTTCATTTGCATAAAGTAAACTTAAAATTTCCCAGCTCCCCTCCTTTTCTCTGTTCCCCAAAAGTATTATAGTATTTGGAATTTGTAAACACAGGATTTGGGATTCCATATGCATCTGGAACTGATAAACTGTTGGTATTGCAGAGATGTAACCCTTTATACCTCTAACCTAGGAATTCTCTAGGGAAAACTTACAGGCACATCTGATGTAGATGCAGGCAGAATCCTAGCAGCTAAAACCAAAATGAAAAAGTTGCTGTTGAATGAGTGGAATTTTCATTGAAAACTATGTCACTTAGAGGGGGTTGGGAATAAAATAAAAACTATAGAATCTGTTTGGCAGTAAATACAGCTGTAATATTTTTGAGCTAGGAACTGAAGAGATGTAAATCAAACAAAACTTGTCAGATGGCATTAGTGGGAGAGAGAACCTTTTGGAAAAGATTGGGTAGTGAAGGAAAAAAAAACCCGAGAACCTCACCCCAACAGAATCTTGGATTAGTTGCGGTTCAGTTAATGGCTTTGTTGAAAACACAAGAAAAGAATTTAAATAGAGAAGGCCTGATAAGGTGCAGGGCATCACAGATCTGTTTCCATAGTGACATTGTTCAAACAGAAGCTTAAAGGAACATGAATACCATTGCCGCTGAACTTTATAGAAGGTACCAATCTTCCAGTGGGTATACTGGCTGTTGGTTGTTTGATGTTTTTCCCTGTTGGCTGGATTTGGGGGAAAGGTGGTAAGGGAAAAACAAGGGCTTAGACAAATTGGCTTGACAGACTACTGCTTCCTTCCAACTCCTGCTTTCTACATTTTATACGCCCTCTCCACTCATTTTTGACTGTTGTAATTGTTAAAAACACTTGATTGCAGTTTATCTAAAAACACAGACACCCCCACCCCCCCCCACCTATGCAGAAGCAAACACAACTTTATACTAGTGTGGGATTCAAATATGCATGTTCCTTCATGTCTGTGTTTATTTTCCTTTGATAAAAAGGTGCAATTGAACCATTTCGCTAGAAGTGAGCCCAGTGTGAGTGTAGCACAGTACATTTAGTATTTCATGTTGCCCACCATCCTAATCATCCTATATCCATTGGGAAATTCACCAAGCGTCACCTTCTTTCATAGCTGGTGCTTTTCCCTTTGAGAAGCAGGGTAAGCTCTGGTTAGAAAAAAAGCTGTTTCATGTCACAAATATTATGGTGTTAGAGTTCTTCCTTCCACTTTTCTTCTCAAAATTGCCTTTCTGCAGATTTCTCTTAACGAAGTACACTCTGAAAATAAGCACAAAACCCTTAACTTATAGCTGTATAGAACACATATTAAAATTAAAGGTATACCAGTCATGTCTGTCTAAATTATGATACATTTTCTTTAAAAAAAAAAATATTTAAATAAAACTGCAGCAGTTCTTGGACTTGAACTTTTTAGTATAGGCTGAATAAGCAACCTAATAATAAGAGAAATTTATGTAGAAAGAGGGTAGAAAACCTCTTTGTTCTTCTTTAGCAGCTTGAATTCCATGCATAGAACACCAGGGCAGTATGGAAATGCTGATTTCTGTGAGAATGGCCAGGTTTAGACAACTCACTCGGACATGAGTGGCTTCATATTTTGGATGGATCAGCTGGTGCTTATCATGTTCCCATAAAAGTGTTTGAGACCATATGGAGTCATTGGAGTTGCACCCAGTCTGGGTCTGATGATTAGCCTCTTTTTATCTAAGAACACAAGTAGTTTGAATTGGAAGTATTACGTACTTATTGAATCCATTGACCTTTAGGGTTAGGGAGGATTACCTAGGGAAGGGTTTTGGCTTCAGTGAGGTGGGGGTTTTTCCCCCTCAAATTGATTAGTTGGCCCAAAATTTTATCTTTAAAGTAACTTGAATGCATACGCAAAATATGAATCTTCTGTATGTTGATTCAATAGCTGCTTTTGTGAAGACCTATCCCAAAGGTGCTGAGAAGCAGAGGGAAGAAAAGCAAATAACTCTGAAAGTGCAGCACCTTGGGATGAACATGCTAACTTTAAACATACTCTCCTAGTTAGACGGTGTGTTTGGTTAAGGAAACGGGCTAGCACAAATGTCCTGTCAAAGCATACATTTCAGTATCTAACTTAGACTATGATGATGACAGTAAACTTGGAAGAGAATTAATTTTAAAATGGATGTTTCTGCAGAAACTATTTATATTTTGTAATGAAATAAGTTTTTACATATTCCATGGGGTCTTTTTTCCTCTGAATCATAACCTTTCTAAGTGCCAATACAGATAATACTAATTAAATTCTTTCCTTTTTCAACCTCTACCTTAAGGGAAAAAAAAGAACTTACATTGAAACTTATTTCACTTTTTGGGAGGGATAGAGAGCTGGGAATCACAGATACCAGGGCAAAAGTTATTTCTCTTTAAATAGTGTGGAAGAAAAATGTCACTGTTAACAAAATGCTGCTTTTAATGAAAGATGCTGTTTTATACAGTGCTATTGTGTTTAACACAAAATTCTGTAAATTAGTGGGAAACTGAAAATTGGACTCTTGGGTCTCACGCTTTCCTTTCCAAAGAAATCTCATTAAGTGTCTCCACCTCTAGTGGGAGATTTTCAAAGATTTCATATATAGTCTTGCTACTGAGCTGTCAGTCAAGTAGCAGCCTACAGTTACTTGAAGGGCAGTTACAAAGATGAAACAGCCAAGCTGCTTGGTAGTGGAGGATGGGAAAATGAGGGGCAGCGTCCACAAGTTGCAGCTTGAGTGGTTGATATTGAAGCTTAGGAGGGTAGAGCAGCACTGGAATTGGTTACCCAGAAATGTTGTGGCACTTCTGTTTGTGGAGGTATTCAAGGCTTGCCTGGACAAAACCACAGCTAATCTGATTGGGTGTTGATGGTAGTTCCGCTTCAAGCGCAGTGTTGCTTTAGGGATGTGTAGAGATCCTTTCTACTTAACGTTTTTGGGACTCTGCCACTATGTTATCAGTTTATTAGTTTTCCATCTTTTATCCTCAACCCTGGCTAAGATAAAGACCTCTTAACAGCATCTCCCAAAACTAGTCAACTCTCAGTCTGTCTGGGGTCCTGGTTCATAGTTTATAAACTTGGACAGCTCATTTGACTTAGTTTACGAAACGGTGTCTATCATCCTGATTCTGAACTTTCCTGGATCTCAGCAAACAATGGTACATTTTTGTCATACTTCCATTTTTGAGTTTTTCCTGATGTGACAAACGCCTGTCTGTTGATCTTTCATGAAAATAGTTATGTCCTATGTATCTTAATCTACTGTTCTGTTCTATGAGCCTAAAGATGCATGTGTTTAAAACTCCACATGGTAGCTGTAGAATATCTGCCTAGCTGTTTGGAGTATAAAAGGCCAGTGGTCCTGACTTGAAAGACTGAAAACACATATATTTTAAAGCAGTAATCTCATTCAGTGTTGTTCTTCACCACAGCACATCATTTTCATGGAAGTCCTTTTTTAGAAGGCATATAGTTATGTTTGAACTTTCTGCCTGCCTTGTAGAGCTTCTGCAACAATTTGGTTGTATAATAACTGGGTAACTTCTCTTTGAACATGAAAGGAGCATTACATTTTTGACTGGAGTCAAAAGTAGAAGTCAGGTCCTCTCTCTGAAACTTGCATTAGCGCTTTGTTAATGTCAGCTTGGCTCTCTGCAGGCACACACTTGTCTGTGAAGAAAATACATGTTGAATCATATAATTACACCTGTAGTCTGTTACTAATGGGTAATGCCAGAAATAACTCATATGATGGCTTAGGTTAGCTTCCTGGGCAGCTAGAATCACAGAATTTCCTAGTCTAGCTCAGCAGACTTACTGTCACAAGATCTATAACTGGGGTTTGTTGCACTCCATGCCAGGAAGGCTCCCTGAAATGACCCTTGTTTTGATAGTTTACTTGCGCATGTGTGGACATCTCCGCTGTCGGTGCAATTCACTGAAGGTGCCTCCTGTATCTTCTGGATATTGGAAAAACGTACTGGGAAGCTAAGCATAACAAGTACGTTGTGGTTTGCTTATTTTAAGGCTCATCACCCCTTCCATATGAATGGGATGCCTTTTACCTTTAATCGTTAATACTCTGAATCAAGTTACACTGAATATAAATATTTAAAATCTGAGGTAGGTAATACTGTTAGAAAGACTTTTATAAAGGCACAGGTGACAAAGCTGAGAAAATCATACTGACCTGCCAGATCAAATCTTTTCTAATGAACAGGAAACGAATATTACACTAAGATTCTGACAATGCAGCTGTCCAACATATATCTATGCAGGAAAAACTTAGTTTGATGTAGCTTGAGTTTTATCTCTGTCTTGTCTGGGATTTCTTTGAGGATGGCAGGTCTGGCAGTCCAGTAGGAGGTAATTTTGCCTCTCCTCACTGGTACATGGATAGTTTCTGCCTCTCTGGATGTGCCATTGTCACTTTGGTAGGCCAGGTGCAGTCATTTAAATTTTACCATCCTATTAACAGATTATTAACCACTGTGTTGTAGGATGTTCTGTCTATCCTGAGTATTGCAGAAAACATTTCATATTAGCACATCAACCAACTGCTGAACTGTACACAAAGATAGGCTTGGATTAGTTAGTGAAGTATGCTGCCAGCTTTTACCTGAGATTAGACATGACTTCAGCATGATGGACTCCTATTTAGCCTGGAGAAGAGGAGGCTGAGGGGAGACTTTATTGCTCTCTACCATTACCTGAAAGGAGGTTGTAGCGAGGTGGGTGTTGGTCTCTTCTCCTAAGTAACAAGCGATAGGATGAGAGGAAATGGCCTCAAGTTGTGTCAGGGGAGGTTTAGATTAGATATTAGGGAAAAATTCTTCATGAAAGTGTGGTCAGACAGCTTGCCAGAGAGGTGGTGGAGTCACCAGCCCTGGAGATATTTAAAAGATGTGTAGACGTGGCACTGCAGGTCATGGTTTAGGAGGCATGGTAGTGCTGGGTTGGTGGTTGGACTTGATGATCCTAGAGGTCTTTTCCAACCTTAATGATTCTATGTCCATACTCTGTCTTCTCCTTAATCAAGAATTTAAGGAATATTGTGACATTAATCTAGGATATATTTTTAAGACATGTAGGCAGGGACCTTTGAAAGTTGCATCTTGGAATAGTGGAAGATAATAAACTCCAAATTCTGGTCCTTTTGAATGTAATGTGATTTTCTTTTCAGTCCTGATCCAACTCCCCCTGCGCTTGGGTGAACACTAGAGTTAGTAAAAAGGGAAAGGTAAGAATATGAGAATGGGGGTAGGGAGATGGGAAGGAGGGGGTGCCTCTTATAATTGGTTGGAGCTAATACTTAAGGTATGGATCCAAGATACTTCTAGACTGAAGATAAGAAACCTGTTCATGTTGTTGTACAAGCAATAGCAGGTACAGCTCCTAGGCTAAGGAGTTTCCACTTAAACACAAAGGTTCCATCCTTTTATGAGCAAAGAGATGAGGAACTCTGTCCTGGAAAGATGAAGTACCATTACAAAGGTCTCTGTCACCATTATCACACAAACTGATAGTGGCTCAACTCATGTCTTCTGAGTCCAGGGCATTACTGCCAAGCCATGCTTTTCTTTCCCTAATGTTTTCGAACAGTTTAGTCAACAAAACAGAAAGTTGGTTACCAGGGAGCTGGGCAGAGACATTCCCTGTGCTATTGAGGGAGTGTGTGTTCATATTCTATTTCTAGGATAAAACTACAGTTCTGCCTTCCAGGAGCCTTTGGAACTAATTTTCCCTCACTTGCTATCCAGGCAAGCAGTATTCAATTTGTGGATCTGGTGTCTTAGAAGCGTCCTGAACAAGCTGGTTTTTTGGAACCCAGTTTTGCATGCACAGAACCCAGAAGCTCTTGGTTGGTGAGAGAAAAGTAACCTTTTTTAACTAACCTTTGAGGTATATATTAATTATTTCTTTTAAAGAGTGGATTAATATTGGTCAATCTTTGTCTGAGTTAACACTGAAGAACTAGTGAATTAGGAGCTTGTACTTCCAGAGGATTCTCTATTAGTTTTGTTTGTTCTGGTTGCTCAAAATGAGAAAATGACTTAATGATTTTTTTCCCCTCACAACATGACTTTAAAGACAAATAATTTTGCAAAGGAAGTGTCCCACTGTGAAACCTGACACCAGTGGAAGTATGGGTTTTCTTCTTTTGTGTGGGGGTGATATTTATGTTCTCCCCTCCCATCCTTAGTCACCCCTCTACTTCGAAGTGATGTGGAAAATATTGGTGCCAAAAAATAGCTAGATGAAATATTGATAAATGTGGGAATCACTTACTTAAAACAGGCAAATTAGAAGGCAGCTGGTTTTCATCTTTTCTGTTAACTTGGGAGGTGTGTGTGTGTGTGAAGAATTGAAGCTACTGATTTATGTCCCCATATCATGCTCTTGGACAAGGGGAAAAAGCAAGAGTGCTGAGAGTGAGAATCAAGCACATAGCACTTCTTCAGGCTTCTAGTCATTATAGATTGACTTTTAAGAAATGGAGGGAATGTTTTTGCAGCTTTTTGTCTCTGCTGTATGTCGAATGTTTTAAGTGCTAGGAATGATATGAGACTAATTCATGGTATGCTTTATTCCCAAAACAACTTTCTACTTGAAAAGCTTTACTGAAGTGGAATGAGTGTTCTATGTTTACAGCAGCGGGGAGATGTTGTGGTGCTGAGCAAGGTGTCTGGGTTAATTCTAAATTTACTATCAGAAGGGTATAGTAGTAATAAAAACAACTGAGGATTTGGGTATCCCTACACAATACGTTAATGGAGAATGTAATTTAAATTCTTATGTAAAGGAAGTGATTTTGGCATTACTTTGTATAGTTCTTGCAAATTGTCACTTCTAGGGGTAGCCAAATAACTAAGTTGGAAATTAAGATATAGAATAAACCAGAAACTCTTATTCTGGCATTTCCAAAACTCATATCTGCAGCTCTAACTCAGAAAGGCTTAGTAGAACTGAGAAGTATCCAGAGGCAAGCAGAAAAGTAGGAGGCATGGAATGACATCCATAGGCCCAGAGAGTAAACTAGGACTCTCGAGGTTGGAAAAAATCTTAGTTGGAGGCTGAGGTTGTCATAAAACTAGAAATGGTGTGCAGAAGGTAAACAAGGAATAATCAGTCATAGCTTCATTTGAATAAAGAGACAACTCAGTAAAACTCAGACAACAAGCTTAAAACAAGTCTTACCTTTAAATTTTTTTTTCTTTAATACAAGGCATGTGCAATTGATTGTGGAACTCAATGCAATTAAATGCCAAGAAGGCCAAAATGGGTTCAAGAAGAGGTTAAGTTCATAGAGGTTAAACTCAGGGACTATGAAACATGATGGTCTGGTTTCTTAAGTCCTAAACTGCTGGCTGCCAGAAGCCAGGAGGGTGTATTTGGGAAAGAATTGCTCTAAGCTTACTCTGGCTTTATGTGTTCTTTCCCAAGGCAAGTGCTACTGATGGTCACTGGAGATAGGATATGCATAAGAATGAGACATTGGGGCATTTTTATGGCTTGCTTTCCAACATCTCTTGCTGTCTGACTCCATTTACAGGCATGATATTTTGGTAACATTCCACTTAAGATCAAACTATATCCTTATATTTATTCTGTACTCCTCTCTCCATACATCAAGGCATACAGTAGCCCTGTCTGCCAGACCATTATCCAGGAACTTCTCAGAGTTGCCTGTTCAGTGTGACTCCAGGAATTTCATGAGAGCGATTGCTTTGTGAGGTGCTGATCCCAGTTCTGTTTTTGTTTTTTTTGCAGCATCTATATACTTGCTTCATCTTCTCTTGCTGTTACTTTAATCATCTTGGAAGCCTTTTCCACTTCTGTTTGTTGAAGTTATTTGCTGTTGTTAGCTAGATAATTTAGCTGTTGCTTTCCTAGTTGAGATCCATGCTTCTTTCCAGCCCCTAACCTTTCTGTTCATCCACTTTCAGTTTTAAGTATTCCTGTCTTGAAATAACAGGTGGGAGGAACTTCCTGCTTTTGTCATGGAAGGGATGGAAGTTGTGGTGATCTGGTTCATGTTTGTGAATTTGAAGGAAGCAATACTGTAAGCTGTTAGCTCCGTAAAGCTCCTTTGACAAATGACAGTCATATTTCGCATGGGCAAAACGAATGTGAGGTTTTTCTGCTCTGGATTTTGCTTCTTTAATCCTGTAACTGCCATGAGTGAATTCCAGGTCAATGCCAGTGTCACATTAGTGGCATGTGAGCCAGTGCAGTAAAGCTGCGGGGGCGTGCTGGTTTGTCAACCTCTGTAGTGGTGTGCTCAGAAAGTGTGTATATTTTTGCTGCTGTCCCAGAGACAGGGAGTGGGAACTTGGAAGTTTACCACTACAATCAATAGGAAACCAGCAAGTACTTAAGAAGAATTGCTTTCCTTTCTGGTATCTGGCCCACTGTCTATTTTTGTGGGTTATGTAATATTGCAGCTTTCACACTCCTCTGGGGGTGCAGAGGTGACGGCTTTTTTTCCCCGGCCATACATATTAAAATACAGCTTGCATAGAGTGTGAATGTACGCAACTGTAGGCAAGCCATCTTCAGGGAGCTGAGGAAATTTTTGTGCTTTCCTGAGAAGGATGTCCTGTTGAAAAATGCTGTCTTGAGGAAAACAAAAGAACTGTGGTTTAAACACAGGATTTCTAAACCAATGAGGTGTTTGGGGGCTAGACAGATCCACAGTTGTACTCTATTTTCTGTGTCCAAAAGTTTTCCAACTTTCTAGCTTTTGGAGTTGTGAAGAAACCTTTTAAAGAGTGTAGTGACTGCTGCAGCAATAGCCACCTGAGTTGGCAGGCAGCCTGAAACAATAAGCCTTGAGGTGTGAATTCTTCTCATTCATTCAATGGATGGCTAATTCAAATGGCATTGATACTACTTTAAAGGTGAACATTAACTGTTTAATTGTGTATCAAAGCAGCTAGAAAAATGGGAGGGTATGTAATGAAGGAGAGTATTAGTGTGTTGGGCAGTCTTTTAACTGCACAGGGTGAGCTAAACACTAGGCTTTTGAGTATCTGTGCAGCCCAAGTCTGCTCAATTGAAGCAACATTAGCTATAGATGAGCACCAGTAAACAACAGAAAACATGAAGTGAACAATGAGAAAGGGGAAAAAATAGGCCTTTGTCATACATTACTAACTCCAGTAGAAATGTTATTTGCCTGCTGGCAGTCTCATGCTCACCAAATTCTTTGACAGAGTTGGCATGCAGAAAGGTTTGCCTACTTGCTGGACTTGGGGTTGTTACCTATCTAGTCTAAAGGAGGAGAGGCCAAGCATGCTTCCTACCTGGTAAGTAGAGGTTTGGGATAGGGAAGTGCATGCTGTATTTTGTTGCCGAGAGAAGTTAAGGAGCAATTTTTATTTTTAATTTAGCACAAAATTATTAGTTTGAGAAGGAGTGCTGTTGGTATGTAGTCTGGCTCAGGAGGAATTGGTGTGCCTTTTAAAGATGTTTTTGTGCTCATCTGAGTTAGAGAATATGGAAGAAATTTACTGTATGATCTTTTATTTTAAGGCAGCTCCAGCAGCTAAATAACCATTCTGGAAGGCTGAGATGCATCTAAAAATCTCCTTTCTCATTCTCTATATCCAATATGACTTAATTGCTCTAATTACAGATTGTTATTGATATTTTTAAAATTCATATTATGTTGAAGGACTTCAGCATCATAGTTTGTGGGAGAAGACTCTAGGCTCAAAGTCCTTCAGTCTGGAATGAAGTCAAGTGGTATGAAAGTAGAAAAGGAAAGTAGTAAAGCTTTCCAAGACATTCAGTGTAGATACATTATCCAGGAAGAAAACCTCTTGGCTTCGCATGGGAGTCGGTTCCGCAGAAGCCAGGAGCGGATGGACACTGGAAATTGTCAACGGTACAGGAATATTTATTTGAATATTTATAATCAGTTACAGCAAAATCCCCTTAGGCTGTGTCCTCCCTTCATAGAAGCTTCTTAAAAAGAGATTCTCCTTGTCCAAATCCATTTGGACATATATGACACAGTAGATCTTAATTCATAGAATCATTAAGGTTGGAAAAGATCTCTAGGATCATCAGGTCCAACCACCAACTCAGCGCTACCATGTCTCCTAAACCATGCCCTGCAGTGCCATGTCTACACATCTTTTAAATATCTCCAGGGCTGGTGACTCCACCACCTCTCTGGCAAGCTGTCTGACCACACTTTCACGAAGAAATTTTTCCTGATATCCAGTCTAAACCTTCCCTGACACAGCTTGAAGCTGTTTCCTCTCGTTCTATTGCTAGTAACTTGGGAGAAGAGACCAACACCCACCTCACTACAACCTCCTTTCAGGTAATGGTAGAGAGCAATAAAGTCTCCCCTCAGCCTCCTCTTAAAGTTAAACAACCCCATTCACTGGGCCTGGAACAGGCCTGCAGTTACCCCAGGAAGTTTGAATCACTTCTGGTTTTGACTCGTCCTGGTGCCCATTGCTGAGCACTGGCCTTCAAAAATTATGCTGCAGGCTTTTCCATCCCAACTCAACGAGTTCATTAACACATGTCTGACCTTTTGTTTAGAAACATAAAACCACAGTGAAACAGACAGTGCAGCTTTCATGTGTGTATGTAAAACAATGTCAGGGCCACCTTAAAATCTGCTTAGTTTCACACTCTGCCTTGAGTCATTACATTCCCTGGTGTATCACATGTACTTTCCAAAGGAAGGGGCCAAATGCTGTGAAACTTATTGGAAAGGTTTAATATCTTTGACCTGTTCTATGTTCCACTTGTTCCTGTTTTTCTTAGACTCTACAACTGGTAGTTCCATTCAGTCTGTCCCATATTCTTTTAATCAATTCCCCCGTAGATCTTTTTCCATTTGGCTGTTCTCAGAGACTTATGATCTTGTTGCCACAACTCCTAAACTGGTTCATTTTCATGACATGTAAGTGTTATAAAATGTTTTAAGGGCGGGCAGGATTTCCCAAACTCTCCATTCATTTTTCCACTGTCTGAATCTGACAGCTGCCTAGTCCTTTAAGCTGATGCAGTGTCCACTGTTGCCCTAATCGATCATGCTGACCTTGCACAGCTAAAGCTGGGCATCCCACCTCGGAAACAGCTGCCTTCCAGGGCTGGGTGTAACAATTCACATATAAAACTACAGTACCTGGAAAGCAGCTTGGGACAAAAAGGGCACATGAATGTGTCAGATACTAGTGCCAATGTTCCTGGAGACCTTACTGTCTCCCTAGTAAAACAGGTCCAGAGATTGGTTTTGTTTCCCTGTGGCTGAATTTGGCCAAGATCATTCCTATCCAACTTCTTAAGTGACTTGAAAACACTGAAATGAATTGCTTTAAACCCTAATAAGTAATTTCTATTACCTAGAAGGATGTATTCACTGCCAGCATGGTACTGGTGCTGAAAGTGGATTACATTAGCCTTTTGTTTGAAATCAATTGAGTTTACAACTCCACTTCAAAGTCTTTAGAGCTTTAAAATAGACCCAGCAGAAACTGTTTAACAAGTCAATGCTGCCCTGGGATTTGCATTGTTCCATCTTTAGCTGTGAGTGGGAAAGACTTCATTTTCCTGTACTTTCACTTCACCCAGGGAGAGTGATGCAGAAAATAAGCAGCCTATTCAGTTTTGCCTTACGACTGGTTTGCTAGGTTTTACCTAGGTGCAGCCTAGGAATTGCAATTCCTCAGCTGTTTGAGTGCTCTCACTTTAAAGCTTGATTTATTGTTAGATCGCACTGTCCTTGTGGATCGTTTTGCTTTTCAAAACTTTAGTTATGATGAAGAATCACTTAAAATGAGTGTATGGGAGAGTGGAGCCTTTCAGCCTTCACACATTAACTTCTTATTCCTGTTGTACAAAGGGCAGCACATTCTTTCAGTGACCCAGGGAAAACAAGAGCATTGGTTTAGAGTGTGGCTGATGCCCTACCATTTCAAATTCATAAATTTCTTAGTCACTCTATCTGTTCTAGTGAACCTAACAAACCATGAAGCCTTAGTTTTAAAATCAACTGCTTCTTCTGACATGAGGGAAGCATTTTCATAAAATGAGGGCTTCCCTTTAACCCCTCACACAATGAAAATACTTCTGTCAACGTAAGTAGGCAGAAAGGGAAGCAGAGAGTGAGTGGGTGAGTGCCATTGTTTTACCAAATGTTGGTCTTTGTGCTCTTATTTGTGGCTCCAGCAGTGAGGAAGCTGAAGCATGCAACAGGGTGCATTTTACCTTAGTGAAAGGCTACATCAGTCTTGGCCTGCTTTTTGAACCTTTCTTGGTCTGTGTTGTTCCAACTCAGGAGTAAAACTTCATATTTTTCAAAGACCACTGACTTGGAAGAAGTGAAGTATAAACTCTGGAAATATAAATCAGAGCTGTTTCCTTTTTAGGAATGAGGTAGTTTAACCTCTAGTTTGAGGAGAAAGTGTATGGACTGGGTTACTCATAGGGTCTGTTAAAAAATGTGAAAGATAATGAATAGCTATATGCACTCAAATGAAGCCTGACACCTGTTGTGTTGGGCATGCAGATTTTTCTGTGGCTCTGCCACAGAAGGAACACCAGACAGTTCTGGATTTCCCCTACCTCTTCCCTCAAGGACAGGAGAATGGGGAGGCAGATGCTCATTATACTCTTACTATTAAAAGATCTTTTAAATGCATTGAGATGCTTTACATGCACTTCATATGCATTAAGTCACGTGGAAGACTGAGGTTCATAGCTGGTGCATGATTCAGGCAGAGTCTTCCACAGTCTCTGAATACCTGTGCACTCCTGAGTCCTGACTCCTTTGGGGTAAGTTAAGGTTGGTTTTGCACTTTCCCTTTGACTAGAAACAACCTCGTTCAGACTAGCCTGTATCTTTCCAAGAAATGCTTTAGCTGTGGCAAAGGTACTGTTTTCTTAAATGGTTTTGTCAGAAGAGTCTTCATTCACCCCACCCCATCACACTAACACCCCGTCTTTTTTCAGAGGAATATGAAGACACCTCAGTTGTCCTGTTCTTACATGTGGTATCTCTGACACCTAACAGAAGGCTCTGCCTTGTGGCACAAAGAGAAGCAAAGTTAGATCAGTCTGGCAGCATGAAGTGCTGAAGTTTTGGACTGCCCGTGGTGTTTGCTGCTCAGAGCTTCCTTGTTCACATAGCAAATGCACAAAGCACTAGGGATGGAACCAAACAGATCTCGGGGTGTGTGTGTTAATGGATAAAGCAGTGTGTCTCCCTCTGTAACTATTGTCTCTATAACGCATGCATACAGATTTGTTTCATCAAAGTTTCACAGTACTAGCAAAGACAGAGATTTAATTATTAAGTAAGCAAAGCTGGAACTGGATTTTATACTCTGATCGTTTATCTATGATTTTTAATGTCTCTGTGTTCTAGGGTGCATAGGATTGACGATAAGACTCGAGGTTGTAAGCAAAGGATGCTTATTTTTGCTTTTTCCTGAAGATTTGTGTGAGGGAAAAGGGGGGATGGAGACAAAATGTAATAAACCCAGGCCTTGTGCTTAGATCTTGGAAAAACATGCTAATATCACAGAATGGCTTTGAATGAACAATAGCTGATGTTTACAAGTAGCTTCTTCTGTTGGAGTGCAATCTGCATCCTAACACAAGCTCTTCATTATAAACACTGGTTTCCTTGTGCTGGTACTGAAGATACATCAGTGCCTCATGGTGCCAAGCACTGTGGTTTTTCAGAAGGAAGAAAAAGGCTTAATGTTATTTGTTCAACCCAGCCAGAGATCTACTGTTTATAATCTGAAATATCATAAAATGTGTTTTCAATTACCTCGTGCATATTTTTAAAGAATTAAATTTCCATCAAAGGATTTTGTGAGCTGTTTGATCTCACTGTGTCTGAAGAGCTTAATCTGACTGGAGATAGTTTTGTCTTAACACATACAGCGCAATTGTAACAAATGTGCCCTTTGAGTGTATGTGACTTTAAGACAAGCCAGTCAATTTATTAATGGGAGAAGAGGATGGTGGGGGGCTAATTTCCAGTGTTAGCTGTGAAATGAGTAGCTAAAGACTGGATGTGCAGAGGGACTATGGTTCTTTGTGCTACATGGCTGACTTAAGCTTTTGTTTTCTTCTGTGTTAATCTGGATATAGTATTCCATTTTCCAGACATCTTTAAGTGTGAGACAGAGCCTTACCCTACTGTGAGAACCCGGTAACAAAAGATGTAGTATTTTTTGTTGCACTGAAAAAAGACTGCTTGTGATGCCATTGTGCTAGGCTCTGTACAAGCACACAGATTCTTTGCGCTGAATTTCAATACATAAGCCAAAGATAAAAAGAAAGAGAAAAATTAAATGCTTTTATCCAGAAATAGTATCAGATGTTTGAAGTCCTCCTACTTGATTGTTCTGCCTGCTAGACCATGTTGTCTTTCCAGTGTCAGGCTCTAAACAGTGTAATGATGGAATTCAGGTTTCTGCTGCTGCTGGATGGAAACTGCATTTCCTAAACTAGAAAAGCAAGGCAAAATATTGAGTCCACAGTTTTGCTTTCAGTTCTGATACATCTTACGCAAAGAAACATCTGGAAAAATTAGCTTAGGTCTTGAGTGATAATTAGTCCAGTGGATTAGCATGCTCATCTTGCTATTTTAGCTTTGGAACTGGCCTGGATATGTCCATAGGATACTGTACTGCCCTGATTAGGTTTACATGAGATGTAAGGACACCTTTCTTATTCCATAGTAGTAGCTGTTATGTCTCCTTTATCAGTGCAGCTATTAAAAATTTATTCTCCTACTGCAGTCAAGCATGTACCATGACTTTTGATCCCTTTTTCCCATCATTCTTTTTCTGGGAAAATCTGGCATGAAAGCAGAGATTTTTCTTATACATCTTGCTTCTTCCCAGCATTTACTGCTCACCTTTAATCGAGGTCTTGTTTCAGTTTGAAGGTTGAGTAGCTGTTGATATTGCTCTTTCTATGTACTTATCTGCAGCCCTCTTCTAGAAAGCTAAATTTATCTGCATTTAACTAATTAATGAAAATGCATGCTACACCAGGTTAAACTGAAATTAATTTGGGAACACTTAATTACATGTGTTTTGTGGCATTTGATCTATCTTTTGTTGACATTTTAACTCTTAAGAAATGCCTGTGACATCACAAATAGATGTCAGGTAGAAAATAAGCAGCCGTAGGTGAAGCCTTAAAAAGACAAAGAGCCTTTCTATGCAGATGTCATCCGTACTAAGAAGGAGGAAAGAGAAAGCCAGACACTCTCTACAGCAACAGCAGCTCAGTTGTATCTAAATAAAGGGGCCTGTTTTTCCAAAGTTTCCAGCTAGTGATAGTAGAGGCAGTAATGAGATACAGAACTGCTTTCCATCTTACTCTGCCAATTCAGCTCCAACAAAGATGCCAAATAAGTTTCCATTTATGAGCTTTTCAGTAGAAAACAGTTTTAGCAAAATCCCTGCTCTTTTTTTTTTCGCTGAAATTGTCTTTCCCAGTTTGTGATATTTGCTACCTGTCTGTTAGCATGAAGCAATGGAAGATTTGTATAAATGATATGGAAAATCCCTAAGCCATTCGCTAGCTGTTTCTTAGTGTTCCTGGAAGGGAAAGCAGTGACATCTCTAGGGATGTTTTTTCTATCAGCTGGATCTTCACTAATGTGATTAGCAGGCTAAATGCTCCAAATAAATCCATCACTGGCATCAGTTGCATCAGAGGTGAATTTCGTTAATTTGTTAATACACCAGTAAAAATCTAGTATTTGTTTCCAAGAGTCAGTTGAAATGGATCAAATTCAATACTTATTTTTATCCACACTGTGTTTTAAATTAGTGTTTCTAGACAACTTGTACAAAACCATTAATGCTTCCTGACTTTTTACTTCTACTGAAATCTTAGGGAAATGCCCTCATATCAGACGCACCCTGACTGCAGTACACCATGTTCTCATTCTAGGTGAGTGGTTAATTCTGCGGACTTACTGACAGCATGCAAGCCTCAGTGGGGCAAAGTGTGGTTTCTTTTTTTATTGTTTGTTTTTATATTTGTTTTTTAACCAACAATGTAAGGGGCACGTATAACAATATGTGGTAATCTGGATCTTATTGCAAGGCAGACTTATGTTTGTTAACAGTCACTTGTTAGATTTTGTATATGGGAGCAGAATATGAGTCACAGAAAATGGAATGTTACATCTGAGACAGCAGGTTTGGGGCTAGTGCTGGGTAAACAAGGAAATAAGGACTGTCATTGTGATGCTGTAGGCAAGAGATCTGATTAGGCCCTTACTGAGATGTAGAGAAAGGAAAAGAAACATCAATGAGGAGAGTGGTGGTGAATGTTACACTTTTGTAACTCCAGGGAGACTTACACTCACCATCTCCCGTCTAGTAGCCACAATTCACAAAGGAGGCTGAAATTGGAAAAGATTCAGTGAAGAGGTAGAAGAATGATTCATTGTCAGGAAAAGTGTCTTGAAGCCAGAGACTAAAGAAGCTCAGTCCATTTAACTTTTCAAAAGGATAAAAATGTGACTCTAACTGATTATAGATGTACCTACCTGAACAGGAAGTAACGGATGGTAGAATTGGACCCAGAGGTTGGAATCTGAATTAAAGCTTATTTCTCGTTAGAATTGAGATGTCAAAACATTTAATGATCTTAATAATAATATGGCTTTAGAGTAATCTTAGGGTTGACCTTATCAATCTCTACAACTACCTGAAAGGAGGTTGTAGTGAGGTGGGTGTTGGTCTCTTCTCCCAAGTTACTAGCAATAGAATGAGAGGAGACAGCTTCAAGCTGTGTCAGGGAAGGTTTAGATTGGATATTAGGAAGAATTTCTTCATGAAAGGCTGATCAGACAGCTTGCCAGGGAGGTGGTGGAGTCACCATCCCTGGAGGTATTTAAAAGATGTGTAGACGTGGCACTGCAGGTCATGGTTTAGGAGGCATGGTAGCGCTGAGTTGATGGTTGGACCTGATGATCCCAGAGATCCTTTCCAACCTTAATGATTCTATTATTCATTTTATGGATGTCTTTAAAGGATCTTAAGTGGACAAATTCTTGCATGATTTCTTTGGGCTGTGTCCCACGGAGCTCAGACAAAATGACTGGAATAGTCTTTTCTAACTTTGAACTCAGTAAAAATTCTCAGTTGCCAGTTTGAATTCAGTTCAAACTTCTAGTTTGTGGTCCAGTTTATAGCCTATCTGAAGACCTATTAAGAAGCTAATTAGTGATGTCTTATTTTTGGAGAACAGATATCTACTCTAAAGCATTGTTATACGTGGGGCCAAGGGAAAGGCTCATTAGAGCTTAGGTGACTTTGATAGTTAACTTCTCTATTGTTACCATATTGCTTAACTCCTGAATTACAGCAGGCTGTCTTCCTGCTGAAAGACTCACAGGCCAAATGAAGGCTAGAATCTGTTTGTTTGTACTGTAGCACAGGTAAGCTAGGGGAAAAACTCAAGTGTCTAGCCAGCCTTAGAATGCAGCACAGGGACAAACTTCTGAGCTTTAATCCCACTTCTGCAGTTTTTGAGAGTTTACTTTGGCCAAAAATGTTATAAGTGAATGAGCGTAAGTGTGTGTGTCTGGCCAGAATATGCTCAAGTGTGAGATTTGTGTAGGAGAAGCAGGGGAAGCTTGTGTTAGTTTTTTGTGTGAAACAGAAACTTAAGGAAAACTCATGAAGCTCGAGGGTGATCTGGATTATTTTGTCCACTGTAGTTTGACCTTTAAAAACAATAATAGTAATTTGACTAAAGAGCAGCTGGGTAGTATTACTGTTAGGTGTGTCAGCCGCAGGAAGGCCTGCTGTCTCTTTCGGTCAGGGCAATGGGAAAACTGGCAATCTCTTAAAATACCTCACTTCTCAGCTCATACTCAGATTGAAACACAAAAGAATAAAGTGTCTTTACCCTCGGTCTGTCTGAGGAGTCAGCTACTGATAATGAAAACATGTATGGTATTGCACAAGGAGAACAATTTTTTTTAGGAGTAACTGGCAATCTTTTAAAGAGAGTTGCCACTGTATCAGTTACAGGGAAGCCTATGTAATATCCAGTTAAGAATGTATTGATCTGACTTTGAGAAAAAGCTGAAAAGCAACCAGGTTATATTAAGCAAAATTTTCAAGAGTTACAGCACAGTATTTCCACCACTGGGTGAAAAATTGGCCTATTCTAGTGCTTTTCATGTAAACACATTCTGTTTTTTTCAAGTAACCTGATTTCATGAGACTGTGTTTGTTCCAAAAGATACAAATCATCCTGGGAGAAAGCTATAAACTTTATCTTACTTGTTTTGCTTGGAAATGGCCTTGGTCTCTCTCAGAACCATAGAAATTGGATAGTCTGATTGGCATGGTGGAGGAGAATTCAGGCTTATAGACTGCAGTTACCAATATATATGGAAGAAGGATGCATCTGTTTCTTGGGCATTCTAGGAAACAGATCATCTTCAGGGAGGTGGCAAATCTTTTGCTATGTATGCTGCCAGTCTCCACACCTTACTCTTCTTTCAGACTTTTTGTATGTCTCTTGGAAATATCCAGGAAGAAGGGATTGTACAACATATTTTTAAAAAGTCTTTTTTCATCTGTGTTCACAAAGCTCAAGCATACAAGTAGGAGCCCTGAAAAATTTCCAGAGTCCCAATTTAGGAGGTGGATGCCTGTAGTTGAAGTTCTGCACTAGATGCATCTTAGGGTGAATGTTATTCTCTTTATCAAAATATATAGGGTATCATAAACCTAACAGTACCACGGTTGGCTGGAAAGAACAGTGATTATTCTGTATTTAACATATGAATTTGTCTAATGCTCTGCTGCATTTGCAGATTGCTCAGCAACCTATAGAGAATAGTTTGTTTCTGGCTGAGGCACTTCCTTACCAGGCAAGTTGTCTTATTTGTATTTGTCCTATTTTCCCTATTTTTTTCTGCAGAGTTTTAGGTGTAGCAGCCACTTTTACATCTAGCTTGAGTTAGTTATTACAAAGGAAAAGAGGAAGCTGTATTACACCCATAATTCTTCTGTACCTGTTAGCTCTGAATGGGGCATAATACTGCACTAGACTAATCCCAAGTCTCAACTTATTAACAAGGCACCAAAACCAGTCTAGGTTTAAGCTGGGGGCAAAAAGAATGGCTGAAGCACTGAGATGCAGCAATGGCACATTATCTGTGGATATTGCAATACACTGTCTTCTTTGGACTGGTCTTGGAATTTAGAGACAATGGGGAGGGAGGAGAGGTTCTCCTGTGGGCAAGCTTGCTGTTAGAAGTGGGAGAAGACACTTTGCCTTGCACAGTTCTTCAGAGAAGAAGAAATAAAATATTTCTTTGGGGAACTTAATGTACAAGGGAATATTTTTATAGTTATTGAAAATCTCATGGGGAATAGGAGTGGTGCAGGTTTGTTTCTTTACAGGAAGTGTCATATATTTTTCCAGACATGGCCCAGCTCTGATTAATTGAAATCATGATTAAAGGAAAGTTCACAATATTTTGTGATTGGACTTTTCTTCCCTGCCCCCTCCCCCATCCAAAGATCCCTACAGTGCAATAAAAAGAATACAGGCTCCCTTTAAGAGGCTATGTTAAAGGAACTAGACCTCTTAAAAAAACTGATGCAAGTCATTGTAATCCTTCCAGTCCCCTCTCATGAATATCTGCTTCTCAAGAGGATTCAGAAATCCCCAAAGAATCAGATAAACAAGATTAGTCATATCAAGCAGTCAATAGGAGAAGCAATGAATTATTACAGGCATTAAACACGAAAAATTCTAGACTAAAACATTTTTGCAAATTTTAGTCTTATCAGTTTTTAAACTACTGAAAGGACTGAGGCTCTTTTTCTTCCTTTTAAAATTAAAAGTTTAATCTGGTATAGCTGCCTTCTAGTTAAAGGGATGTCAGTCATTGCATTTTCAACTACTGTGTTTTCCACTGTTCATGTGTGTCTGGACCTCTAAATAACATCCGTATAAATCTCTTGAAGGCAGTAGCCTCATTCCTGTAAATTAATTAATTCATTAAAGTTTGGATCTTGAGCCCTTTAAAGGGCTGCGAATTAAGCTTGCAATTAATTTCCTGTTATTGGGTGATGTCATTGCAGGCATAAAGAAAGAATATGAATATAGATAGAGCAGCCAAAATTAACAAGAACAGAAGATGTTATTTTTTTTGTTTGGATTAGAGGTTCATTCCAGAGAAGTATACTTTTCCAGCATTTAAATTCATTAGGTTTTTATTTAGCATTGTTTTTTCCAAGTGTTCGCACTAGTCAGGAGCTAATGTCATAAAGCAGGTATTGCTTAATCTATTTTCGCTGCTGCTTGATGCTGTAGTACTTCTGCTACAAAGCCAGTCTCTTGATGATTCCTGTAGGATCAAAAGCAGATATTTTGATCCTCCAACAGTTGTAAAATCCTGATTTCTTTGTGGTTTCTCATGTCCAGTTTGCGTTACAGTGATAAATATGCTTTTTCAGCAAGAAAAAAAATAGCAATTGTACTGGGTGAGGGCAAGTAAAGATAGCCGAAGAAACTTAGTAGTTCAAGTTACTCATCTCCTTTTCTGGCTCTACCTATTAAAAAGTATAAATGCCAAAATGTTCCAAGAACAGTCATTAGCTTTTAAGGAAGGAGGTGCTTTGGTACAGCACTGTTAAGGGTGGCTTAATTGGGTCTTCTGGGTCTTGTTCTCTCTCTTTTTCATCTTTATTCCTGTGATGGGTCTAGAGGGATACACAAGCCTTCATCACTTACTAATTGTCTTGTATACATGGTCCTTCATCAAGAGAGGAAGCTGGTTAGAGGTGCAGTCTAGGTTCTGGCAGTGGTAGCAGACACTGCCAGCTTAACCACAGCACGGTGCTGTCACTGTCCCTGCCATTTACCAAAAGACTGCATGAGTCTTCAATACTGAAAATATAATTTTATATTATATTTAATGTTAATGCAGTACCTTTATTAGCATAAAATTCACCTGTGTATTTTTGGGATGCTGATTGATATGTTGTTGTTTCTTGTGATATCTTTTCTCAGTAAATGAGATTTACAACGTACTTTCTCTGAAGCAGCTGATATTGCAGGCATAACTAAGGTGTCTAGTGAAATCAATCCAGTTTGGAAAGTTGGGTTGAGCCTGGAAGTTAAACCATTTGTTAGGATGGAAAATTAATACTCTCAGGCTGATCTTGATTGTTCTCCTTTGAAACAGTGGAAGGCATTCATATGCACTGCTTTTCCTTATTGGTTTGTGCTAGTAACCTCTGTGAAATAAATTACAACAATTAGATTAAAATCTGGCTTTTAATACTCAAGAGTTGAATGCACTGCACGTGGCTCAGCTCCTTCAAGAGAAGCCCCTATGACATGGCTAATTCTCTTCTCAATGGGATCAGAATGAAAAACTCGCACTACAGAAAGCAGATGATTGGAGAAGATGCATTAATAGGAAAACTGCTTGTCCTGGGAAGAGTTTAGAGCTGTAGATCTAGCTCACATTTTAAACCTCTTACTCAGACCTTGCTCAAAGAAAGGTTTGGTCTTTTATGCACAACAGTCTTGAATAGTACATATGTAGCAGTACAAACAAGTTGTATGTTTTATTTATAGATTAATAAGTTTGTCTCCAAAGTATTTTGAAAACATCAGAATCTTTTTCTGGTTAAATAACTTTTGTTGAGCCTCTGGTGTAATGGTAAGCATATGGCCAAAAGTATGATGTTTGTTGCTAGGAAACATGTTTTCTCGTAAAACATAACTAATAAAGTGACCTGTGAAAGCAGAAAAGGAAATAGGAAGAGAGAGAAAAGGCAAACCCAAATAATACGCAAGCACATGTTTCCTTAAACTCTTTGGATTGGAGAGTTCAAGTTAACAGATGTCTTTCTGCAAGAGGCATTGTAAAGGGTTTTTTTCCTAATGCTTTAACTAACAACAGATTTGCCTGATTATTTATTATATTTATTTGTAAACAATGCAAACCAGTTTTACCCTGTGGATGAACTGAGTAGCTTGGAGCAGATCTTGCACTTAGCTGTGTTTATGTGCTTAGATTTTATTGGATGTCTGTTCCTGAGCCTTAAATCTGTCAGCAGGGCCCCCAGTCTATGTTACAGTGTGCTTTTCATGCCCTGTAAGTTCAGTTGACTCGGCCACATTGGACACTCTTAAGATTCAGCTGGACAGGGTCCTGGGCCATCTCATCTAGACTGCGCTCTTCCTGGAAAGGTTGGACTAGATGATCCCTAAGGTCCCTTCCAACCTGTGATTTGCCATTAAAGCACTTGTTTTGCTCAATGTTTGCTTATCTGAAATGCAAAATTATTGCAAAGGGTTCAGTTCTGTCAGATACCAATACTATTGCATCTGAAGACTTCACAGGACCATGTTTCTTTTGACTGAAAGCTGTACTAAGATTTTGTATCCTTGTTCCATGGTTGTTCCTTAGTTTTTATTTCCATCTAGGTGTGCATACTAAATAGACTAATTTAATTCATAAAGCTCTTTATGAATTTGTAAGGCTGTGCAGCAAGCAACAAATTTGCAATGAAGTCCTTAAGGAGAGGGACTGGCATTAACTAAGATTCGCACGTAGGAAAAAATGGCTAGTATTTGCAAACCATGTAAAGCATACCAGTGTGCCCTCTGGTTTGAATTTATCTGTTCCATTTATTTAACATTAACAGTACAAATCTCCCACTGACTTTTTTCCCTCCCCCCATGATTTAAAATTCATACCAAAACAAAAAAAAAACCTACAGTAGTTTACACTTAAAAATCAACTTGGTGGCCTCTAAAACATAGGGACAGAGGTAACTGTAACAGCACAGACACCCTGAAGAGGCTAGAAACCTATAAGTAGTCATTTATCTATTTCTCATCATTCACCTTTTCCTGAAGCTACATGTCTTTGAGGAGCTTGTTAGTTTATTTTGCCCACTGACAATCCTTATCTTCTTGGAACAGTGAGGACATCTGACAGCTATTTAAATGACATAAGTTTTTTTGCCTAACAAACCATTTTTGGCTCCAGTGATTTGAATGTTCTGTGCAGAAGGTATAGCAGCTCCTGCATAAGAGGGGTTAAAACATAGGCAGCACTTCAGTCTGAAGAATGTAGTAGTTAAAATACACATAGCATGGGGAAATCTGGCAAAAATAAAGCCTACAAAAAAATCCTTTTCTACAATCTGGGATAATTACACAGTACCACAGGACCTTCCTAGAGTAAATTTAAAATAACTTTCCTGATGTCTTACTACACTTTAAAAATATCACTAGCACTTTTAAAAAACTTGGGGCAGAATGACAATGAACGTAAACATTTAAGAACATCAAAATTCAAGTCTTCTAGTCCTCCAAAACAATTGCTACTTTTAAAACAAAACAAACACATGAGGAGGAGTGTTTCATCAAATACTCTTCCCGCAGTCTCCAGTTACTGCAAGAATCCTTTCCACTTCTCTGGATGGATGTCTTTCACTCGAAAATCTGAAAGACTGGAACTGAAAGTTTGCCAAAAGGTATAATCAAAAGTCTGTTAAATCTGTTGAACTGAATGGGAAGGTTCCCCTGAACTTGAATGCAAGGTATTAACCCAATTTTCTGTTTAGTATTTAACCTGCCTCAAGCTAAGTATGAAGTTATTTGTTACATGACCAGTTTTGACTACTTGTTTGAAACTCGCAGCCTTGGCAATATCAGGTGTGTTCCTTGACAGGATTAAGGCCTGGCATATAATTAAAAACTTTTAAAATACCAGCCTTCAGCTGATCTGTCTTTCTACAAGAATGTAGAGAACAACTTAGGCCCTAATATTGTGAAAACTTACTTTCATGATTATTTTGGTTCAGAAGTGTAAGTGTAATCATATTGAACTTAGCTAAATCTTTCTCTGTGCAAGCTTCAATGTTGTTTACTGTTACACACAAAAGCTTACTAGAGAATCTCTGAAAAACCTTAGCAAGCTGAGCAGGTGATGATCAGGATTGCCAGAGGAGTGGCTTATGAATGAGATTTCTTTGATTCCTTCTAGCTACAGAGTGATTTGCTTCCCCCTAAAACATAAGAACGTTTGCCTTTTGAGTTTTAAGGAGCTGGCATCATCTAGCTCTGCTCTGTCAGAGAGCTGGGCAGCCCTTTAGAAGGGATGGTTAGAGGTCCAGTGTCTTCACCTAAAGTTTGTTAACCTGCTGTCTGTCTTGTAGCATTAGAATGTGGCTGGGCACAAAACCATCAGCACTTAGGTCACTGCAGCCAGTAGAAAATAATGAACCATATCTCCTACAAGATGGGCTACTATTAAAAATTCATACTTTATACAACTAGAGAAGACAGGCCTTCTATGTGACATTCTTTCTGAGGAGCAAACATCACAAGATCATCCATCAGTGAGTCTATATGTTAAGGTCTTGCATTATGTCAGTGGCAAGCAAAGCAAAGAATAAAATCTGACATAACCATTTGGTAACACTCAATCATTCAGCAGCATGTCACTTCAAGACTAATAGTCTCAGCTTCTGCTTTGTATAAAAACAAAGTGGGTAATTACAGGTGCCCTAAATCCCCTTAGTCTTCCAATTGGATAGTGTCTTGCTTTGTCTTAATAACTTAATGTTGTAGATAACACCTGCTATCTACAAGGAAGTTATGTTCTTGCCTAGAAAGTTGTTCTGTGATTTCAGTGTCGTCCCGTCGTCTCCTCGTCCCTACTCCACCACCGCCCCGTATATATGCAACAGAAACATAGGTCAGAAAGAAAGCAAGAACACATGTATCTATCTGGTCAGTTATGATTTATTTATGATGTTAGAAATCTAGATAAACTCTATCAGTACCAATAGAGTTATTTCAGTCTCTTTCAGGAAAACAGCATGTGTTGAACTCTGCAAATGTTTCAAGGACTTAATATTTAAATAGTCTTGACTTTTAAAAATAGTACTTAATTTGGTCAGGGTTTTCACAGAAGTTACCCTGGTATTATCTTTGTGATCCAGGAAACAAACAAACCAAAACCCCAAAAGCCAAAACAAAACAACAGTAGTTCTCTATATTCTCTATCCTTATTCTAGTTTGGAAAAGCAGTATTTGGAACATCTTTGGGCATTGAATTTCTTTTTTTTTTTCTTTTACTCCCTATAGGAAGAATACCCATCCCTATCTGCAGACAGAAAACTAACTGCTAACATAATAATGTACAATAATGAATAACTGTTTAACTGATAAAAATTGTGATTAACAATAATGAATAACAGATTTCCTGTGTGCTAGTGGAAGAACTCTCTGGCAAAAAGGTGCTCTGAACCTGGATTTTTAAAAGTTTTTAAATTCTATTTTAGTTCATTATGACTTTTGCATTATCCAGAATACATATGCTGGATCTGGGAAAGCTTTTTGAAACAGCATAAAACAAAGATTTGTTCTCCTGTGGCAAATGCTCTTGCTTGGATAAACACTTGCCTACTCAACAGGCCTGTCTCTGGTGTATTGCAAGACTTATCTGCTAATTTTCAGTCAGTACAATGGTGTTGGTGCTCTTCTCTCATCTCTTCAAAGTCATGCCAAGCGGAACTAGCCATCACTAGTGGTACTTCCTATAGAAAGTTTCTAAGCTTAGAAAGCAGGATAGAAGTGCAATTGGCATTCTTTCATAGAAGTGTCTTGAAGATCTAAGGTTGGTGCATGAAAATCCGGTGTGACTGTAGTTCCTGTTTCCTTTTGATGTGAGAAGAGATAACCCTGATGCTCTCGTGACATCTGTTACTGTCCTGTGTTGCCCTGAGGCAATGGAGTATTGCTGAGTGTTGATATTTCCATTATTCCCTTTTTGCTTCTAAACCCCTTTGATCATTGGATCCACATGGTTGAATGCAAGTGGAATTAATATTACTTTAAGCCTGCAGGCTCGTTCAATTTAGCATGTCTCTTCCTTCATATGTATCCAATATTAGAGCCTCCTGTTGAACTGAAAACAAATGCAGTGCATTTGTCTGCTTAATTCATTTTACAAGCTTCTAAGATTCTATGCTGCTGTGTCCCAGCTAACATATGTTAAAAACAAAAAAACTAGCAGAAGGCTAGCTTCATTTTTCTGTGGCTTTATGTGGCACAGGAGGAAAGCAGTCACTTGCTGAATAGGACCAGTAGTTTTTCAGCTGAAAAACAATTATTGTGACTAAAGCAGCAAGAATCTCTGCAGTTTTACCCATATAGGCTCAGCGTGGATCTGTTTTATACTGTTTCTGCTTGATGTGGGTTTGCATTAAGCTTGGGTTTCAAATTCAGAAAAAAGCCAATACTGGAAGGAGAAACTTGCTGTGATTAGGGATGGCAATGGTAACTGAAATGTTTGCCAACCTCAGAAAATTGGCCGAAGTTTTAGACTTACAAGAAACCATTTCAAATTGGGCAATTTTCTTCTTATTCAAGTTTTGTTCTAAGGATTTCCAATTGTGATATCAAAAACCTGTAGAAGTTAGTTTACTTCATATTTTCTGCCAGATCTTTCTTCATGCACAACACCAATAAATTCAGATAATGTCTCTCTCTTCCAGCACAGGAGTGCCTACCTCTTTGCAGTTAGTGGTTAATAATTGTTTTGGATATCTCACGGGCTGAGAAGCTGCTCTTGTCTGTTAAACTAACAAACCAATTCTTATTTGGAGTTCTGCCGTATCCTGCTATTTGTTCTTGCTGTTATTCCCTATCAGCAAATTAAAAAGAGAGAATAGGGCAGCAGCAAGTCTTTTTGTTATCTGTCCTGACTTTAGGAATTGCCCTTGCTTTTCTTTCTTTCTTCCTCTGACTCCTCAAGAAAGGTATTTTTACCTCTGTGTTCATGATTCTGTGTTGGAAATACTGATGCTTTGCTGATCATACTGTGTAATGTCATCTTCTAGGATCCTAGAAAAGCTGTTTTCTGTGTCACTTGTTGGGTGAATCATTCAGATGCATTCTTCTGAACCACACCTAACAGTGCTGCCTCTGATCGCTTGGACTGAGAAGTCCTCAAAACAAAACTGCTTCTGGCCACACACTTAAAAGCTTCAGAGTAGGTTGTGGTGTTTGCTTTAATGGCAAAGCATAAAGCTGCAGTAGGCACCTCATGACAACTTGCATAATTTCTGTATTCTATTTTATAGCCAATCTACAATTCTGAATTTCTAAATGGCTGCTTGATAAGGGGTTCTTATGTAGAAATTGTTTGGCTGTCATTTCTTGCCATAAAAAGTTGACATGAATGACGCACATTGAACAAATAGTAAAGATGATTAAAAACCAATGACTTGGGCTCTACTCATTTCTTGCATTTCTTTCTCTTTGATCCAGAGCTGTCAAACATACTTTTAAAAGAACCTACACTTGTAGCCATCTTTGAGATGAATAGTATTCTTGTACCAAGTAGGGGATGCATTGAGAGGATGGATGCAGGAAAACCTCAGAGGGAATCAAGATCAGAAGCAGAATCTGGAAGTTTGGGATCCCTGTCCTCTCTTCAAATTATTAGATCTTGTATGGAATTTGCCTCAGTTATTCTGTTTAAAGGTTATCTATTAAAGCAATGAAAAAGATGCTTTGAAATATCTCCACTATTTGAAAACAGGACCATGCTATTTAAAGAAGAAAACCCTTGCTAGCTACTCTACCTCTGGTTTCAGATAACCTAGTCATTCCAAATATGAGGCGGCTGCCTCAGAGGCAGAAATCATCCATTGTTTTGTACATCACCAGGCAGATTCCTGGAGGCTGGTATTTCCTGCCAGATAAGAGATAGAATAAATAATGCAGGGTCATTGTGATTGCAGATCTTACAGTACTACAGTTCTGTAGTTCATGATAAATGGGTTTACACTGAGCTGCCAAAACTTTTACAGAAAGATGTGCTACCAGATCCCTAGCCAGTGTGAACTGTTTCAGTTTTGTGACCCTATGAAAATGGGATTATTTATACCACCTTAAAACATAGCTCCTTACCTTAAGACATTCCTCTCCCTTAAGGAAACATGATAATAATAATCAAAAAAGCATTATTTACCTGTGCTTGTCTGGCCTCAGTGCTTTACCTTTTATTTCAATTAGTCTGGTGCATCATAAGCCATGGGTTTCAGTTGTCAGTAACAATGTCCATAGAATTAAATCACTGTACTCCCATACAGATAAAATGCATTTGACAGTGATGTTGGAACATTGTGTCATTGCTGTGGGAGGACAGAGGAGGCAGGAAGAAGCCATAGATCATCTCAGCAGTGGTGTGAGAAACCAAGAAGTGAGCAAATCCACACCCGCCAACTTGAAAATAAACACTTGTACCCTCAAACAAACCACAAACAAACCAAAACAAAACCTCAGGAAGCGGGAGATGAGCCTTTCATCAGAGTCCAATAGATTGAACACTGCCATGGAGAAATGCAGGGGAAGATGATGATAAACATGGGAACCTGGAACTTCTCAAATTGTTCCGCATTCTGCTGTTTAAGAACTGAGGAAAGTGTGTTTCACAGAGCCCAAGGACAGCAACAGAACTGGGTCTTGTTTCTTATATGGACCTGCTGTATGTCTTCACTGAAGTTATTCAGAGCTCAGGTTTGAAGCTGACATGGCGAAGATGCATGAGAGAGATCTAGCTGATGGAAAACAAACAAAAAACCCCCCAAACCCCAACCCTCCTCTCCCCCACCAAAACCTATTAAAAAAAAAGTGTCTAAAAGCTAACACAACTGTGGCTTCACTGGAGTAGCTGGCAGTGTGATACTGTGAAAAACTGTCTAAGCAGCAGCACAGGGGAACGTATGATTTGATTAAAAGTAAATCTTTGCAGCACTTTAGCTGGGGAATGTGGATACATGTTGGCAGGGAAGGGATCCATGGCCACTGGAAATAGTAGCAAAGTGATTGTGGTTACAGAAAAAATAGGAATGGTATTTGAGGCACAGGGGAAGCCTTCCTGTGGTGTAATGTGTAATGTATGACATCCTTACGCAGTTTGAGCAGCGTGGCAACGCATTGCTGGGGCTGGGCGATATGAACTCTGATGCTGTGGCATAGTGGGAATTCTAATGCAGACCTCTAACTTGCTGTGCAAAAACATTGTTGTTCTTTTTCTGCCTTCTCAACTTCCTGTGCTATGGATGCTAGAGGGTAGTTACTGTGGGTTTAGGATTTACTGATACTTGTCAAAATATTGCTGTATTGATTTGGAGTTGTTTAGTGATACACAATCTAGTTCATGTCTTCAGATTGTCTTATTATTTACCTTATTTTTATTCTTCTGTCTTCACAGCTAGGCTCCTCAGCAACTATACCTGATGTTAAAAAAAAAAGAAAAAAAAACACAACCAAAAAAACAACCTTATTCTGATGCCTTCAGATGTAATTTCGTTTTCCCCCTCCCACCCTTGAAATAGTTGGGTACTTAGGTGCTTGGTTTCTCTTTGTGAGTGTTTATGCTCACAAAATGTTTTCAATAATCAATTACTTTGCATATGATTTTGGAGGCATCTTTTATAACTGAAACCTAAGCACTTCATGATCAGCAGACTTGGATATGTATCACATGAGGTGCAAATATTCCAGGAATTTCCTCAGCAAGGCTTTCTGTTTGGGTACCTTTGCAGTTTTCAGTGTGATGATTTCTACTCCTTATTTACTGATTCTGGATATAGATTATCCTTAAAAATGTCTTTTATTGGAAAAACACTGTTTTATAATCTCCTGGAGAAAACAAAATCTTGTGCAACTGGCCAAACTGCCCTTTGCTAGAACTGTGTCTATGCTATATCTGTGGGTCCACCGGGAAAAGCAGTTTTCTATCCTTCTCTCTTATCCCCTCAGTGCTGGTTTCTTGATTCATGGCATGGAGACTTCTTGTCTAAAAAGGGATTTTTGTGGTTTGTAGAACTCTCATTCCAATGTGACACTTTCTGTGACAATTTCATAGGGTCGTTTTCTAGAGGAAAGGAAAAAGGAATAGGAAAAAAGACTCTAGTTAAGGGAAAAAATGGTATGGATTTTACTGATATTCTCTCAAACTCCCTCCCCAAGCTTTACAAAATTCTTTGAATTTTTTAATCCTATTGATACTAATCAAAGGTCAGGTTTCCAATTTCTTTTGTTATTTCCAAGGTAATTAAGAACATTTTGTTCATGGACACCTTGTAGAGCTGAGGCATACTGTTACTTTTTTAACTGATAAACGATACTCCAAGGCACATCTGGTGTAGCACTTCTCTGCAGAGTTTAAAAGTGTACCCAGTACTAAACTGGTTTTCAGAGTTGCAGAGCTCTGTACTGAGTGCACAGAAGTCTCCTGGCAAGTGCCTAAAAATGAAGAGCTTGCCTTGGAGCTGGTTCCCTATTCAGGTCTCTCTAGAGGCACTGGCAGTCTTTCTACTGACTTTGGCAAAACTGAAGTGACACAACATTATTTTGTCTGTTGCTCACCTCAGATATACTACTTATGAAATAAAATGTGTGACTGGGAACAAAACACAGAAACTGGCTGGGTTCTGCCCTCTGTCCTCCATGGCACAAATTGGTGTTGGAATAAATTTGACAGAGAATATCAAATTTTGATCTCAATTAAGGCTTCAATATGTTGGTCTGTTAAGAAGTATAAACATCTCAGTGTGGTGGTGGGGACCTAACTTAAGGGGAGGAGAGGAATGGTTCTCTTAATCTATCATTAAAGAAGAAATCTTTGGTAGGAACTGCATGCAAAAGGAACTGAAAAGAGAACAGAAAAAACATGAACAATTTTTGTGTACGCAGAGATATACAAAAGAGGTAATGGGATGTGAAGTGTTAGCAGTATTTGAAGAACTACCTTTTTTCTTTTTTTAAAATAATCTTTAATACTTTATCTTAAAGTGAAGAATGCATTTCTGTTTCTAATATCAACGTTGCACATTTTTATTCACATCTGTGTAAACTCTTGGGTAATTGGCGTCTTTTTGACCTGCTCGCTTTCATTATTGGCATCCAGAGTGGTTCTTGGGACCTCATATAAAGCAGAATTGCCCTCGACTGGCAACTACACAGGTTGAGTGAGGCACTTTGGTGGGGAGAAATACAAAACACTTTGCAAACATCAAAGCTGAAAAAAAATGGGGAAGGGGACGTGGGGGGAATGACTCTTCACCAACTGATTTTGGGGGTGAAAGTTGGTCAAAGAGGTTTGTGTGAACCTCAGTCATTACGGAATTATTTGTTGTTAGACTGGGGGGCGGGCATCAAAGAAAATGTCCTGAAGTTCATTCAGTTCAAGCTGTAGAAATCAATCAACAGAGTCATTGTGATTCTAAACCATATTGCCAGTACAGGTGAATATTGGTTGGCCTTTTGACAGCTGTCATCATATGTTCTTTGTGTGTATTGCCTCTGCCTGTGTGACCATTCTCTTCCCCACTCCTCAGTGCCTTTCTGCATCCTCAGAGTTGTTGTTTTAATCTCCTGTTGATTTCCTTTTCTCTTTTTTGTTTTTGATCTCGACTCTTCCTTTTTTTAACTCTGTTCTCTCCTTGCTAGGGAACATCTCTGCCTGGCAGTGGTGTGAAAAGGTATTCACCTCCCATCTTTCACTGCCTGTGATGAGAGCTAAGCCACTTATTCCCAATGTGATAGACAAGTTGACGTGACTGATAAGACCAAGCTTCTATAGAACATTGTCACAAGAGCATCATAGTTCTATGCCTTGCTCAATTTTGGCCTTTTAAAAGGGGATAGGAAAACTTTTGCTTTGTGGACACGATGGAAACATTTTATTATTCCTACCACTTTTTTCCCTGCTGATATAGAAAATGCTGATATGTTCATTAGATACACTGTGTAAACTGGGGCTGAATATTGGATGGGGCCCAAGGTTCATGAGAAGAGCCATTCTAATGAATTTCCGTAGAGAAGGTGGTCTTTCTTGGGTGTGTCTCCTGGCTGGAACCAGGGCAGTCAGGACAGGCTTGGATGTCAGACTGAGTCCAATCATTCTCCTGTTCATACCATCCCCAATGAAATGTGAAGATGCTCCAAACCACTGTTTTGCATTTGAATCTTCTTTTACATACACTTTTAAGTTGATAGCTTTGAGAACGTACATTGTGTGCTTTTGTAGAACATAGCTGAACAAATATGACGTGATCTCAATAACTTACTGCAACTCTCTAATTTACAAACCCAGTAAAAAGTATGTAAAAACTTTTTTATGCAGTAAGGTGTTTGAATGTAATGGAACAGTTTCTTTATTTGAAAATGGAACTGTCTTTGAAGGCATTCATTTCTTTGCCTGCATGTCCCACTCTCTGCAGTCGCAAATGAAAATGGTGTTCACTTGTTATCAGAAATGGACATTTCGCTGAGATTTGCAAACTGGTGCTTAAGTAAGATTAAACCAGATTCCTTCTGTCTCTCTTCTTCTTGCTAAGCTGTGCAATATTAATGATTTATATATTGATATTTTCATTTTCATAGGCTTTTTTCACCTTGTAACAGTTGTTTCTTCTCAGATTTATAGTGTTCTCTACAGAATAATAGTTGTCTTGCTGGCTCTTATCCAGGATGTGAAAGTCCTATATTGTAGTCCAAATTTAACATCAATTGTCAGATGAATCATAGAGTCATGGGGTTGGATGGGACTTCAGAAGGCCATCCGGTCTTTCCCATGTCCAAGGCTAAATCAACTGTACATGTCATTCCTGACAGACATTTGTATGGCTTCCAGCACTGAAGACTCCCCAGGCTCCTTGAGCAATCTCTTCCAGGACTGCTTCAATTCTTATTTATTAAACTTTTTCACTAATGAATAAATTGTCCCTGGTACAATTAAAAGCTTATGACTGCGCATCTTATCTCCCATATACATTGAGAATAAACTTGTCTTCATTTTCTTGCAGCAAGCTAAGTGTTTGAATATAAGTACCGCCTTAACTTCTCCACCTAGTGGGGCCCATTTGGGGAATTATTCCTTTTAAGGATTTATAAAAATGCTACCACTTTTTGTTTCTTTGTTTCCAAAGTCTCCGGCTGGTTCAGGCTTGGAGTGCAGCATGCTGCACTGGATGTGGAACCTGATAAGCTGTGAAAAGAGCAGACAGATGGCTTCAGTGTTAGCAATGATGTAACCAAACAAGACCAACTCCTAAAACCTGGACAGTAGAGGTAAAGTAGAAAAGAAGTCACCAGCTCAAGAGATGGCTGTAGGGGTCCACACTTCATCATCTGAAGACTGCTTTAACTTCTTGACGATCTCTGGTACGGCTTTCCTGGATGGCACTCTTAAAGTTTTCACTTCTTTCTTTCTATGAATTGAGACATGAAGAAGGTCACAGGAAGCTGTCCTGCGTCAGACAGGTAATGTGGGGTTGAGGGTGTTGTGGAACAACCCTAAGCTCGTTCTCTCTAGGAGCCATTGCTTTATCCTGAAAATCTGAGAGCTGTTATCCCTGTAGAAAAATCTCTTCTGCAATCTAATTGTAGATGTTCTTGTCAATGCTGTAACTGTCTGACTTACAGCAATAAGTTTTGCGGGCTATCTAGTGCTTCTATGAAATAAAACCAACTGTTTGTTAATTAAGGAAAAAAGATATTGTCATTGTATCACCCCATCTTGCATGTAGGTTATAACTTTTTCAGCAAGGTGGTGTTTCTATTTGCTGTACAGTGCCAAATACATTGTTAAGGATTGATGTATAACCAATGATTGTTGGAGTATGCTGGCTTGCATGCATGAACAAAACTGCTGTTTCCAGAATAAATAAACTTGCAGGAGAACTTATGGGCTAGGTTTTCTGCTGACAGTTAATGGGGCTTCATAGAGTAGAAGGCAGCACAGAATTTGGCTTTGTGCAGAGTATCTCGGCATGAAGAACCAGTGGCTCTTTCAGATGAAGAACCTAATTCCTTTAGTATTAAGTATTTGCAGTATAATTTGAAACTTAGTGATGTTTATCCATGGCACTGTCTATCTCTGGCTGAAATAAAGAGGTTTCTTTCCAATGTTACCCCAGGGTTCGTGCACCTCAGCCAGTAGAGTGCATGTGTTCATTTTCCCAAATGGCATATAAGTTGGCGGACTTGGGTCTCTTTGTTTTTTTGAGTTCTGGCTATATTTGAAACTAAAGTGCAAAGCAAAATTTAGAGGCTAAAAATTCTGTGTTTTATGAACCACAAATCTTCCATGACTCATCTTTCATGCAATTTTATGGCCCTACTGGCTTGGAAATGGGCAATAGCAATTGGCCACCTGCAGCATCAAAATCAAGGAAAGTTAATGTTGTGGTCACTCTTTGAAATGTGGAACCCTAAAAAAAAAAAGCCCCCACAAAACAACAAAAAACAAACCCAGACAACCTCACTGTAAACTGCTGACTTAGCATCATGTTCTACCACCTCTAAGACATCACAAAAATATGACTTTTTCTATAAAATTTATTTGAATCAAATGGTGGGCAGACCTTTCAAAACTTGGCCCTTGCTAACTTGCTCTAGAATTAAACTTGTTAGCTCTGCTAGAAGCCTTGCTAAAACCTGCACTCAGATAAAAGGAATTACCTTACAAAATAAATAGGAAATAAGATTTTTCTTTCTCTTTGCAAGATTTTTTTTTTTATTTAGTCCTTGGACCTTTGATTTTACTTTTTTTTAACTTTCTCCCAGCTCTGAGGTCTTATGCTAAATCACTGAAGCACTGAATCATGTTTCTTCCTCAATACAGAGAGAGTTAATACATAAAATTACTTTTAAGGGGCTTGGATGGAAAGTATTGTTTGCGCTATGTACAGCTGTTAGCAAAGTTGTATTATTGGGCTTGTCCATGTTTAGTATTAAGGTCTGAAGCCAGAGCTGTAGGTGCAAATTTGTGCTTGTGTACTTGAAACTTCATGCTATTATCAGCTTATACTGACAAGCTTCACCTCCGCATGATTGCCACTGGCACTGAAAGTTGTTATAAAATTGCAAGTTACATTTCAAGAAGGTTTCAAGAGTCTCTATTCCAAATGTTTCACCAAAGTCCTCTTAAATCCATGGTCAGCTGGGGTTCCCAGCTGATCCTCAGGTATTGTGCTTTTCAGTCACTGATGGCACATAGATGTGAGTTGTAGAAAGGAATTATGTTGGGAGCTCTCACCTGCTGTGTGAAGATGACCTGAAACAAATCTCTTCCTACAGTTTCTTACCCACACCCAGAAGTCTCCCTGAATTTTGGCTTTTGGTATATATTGAGTACTAGAAATGATTCTTTAAAGGAAAACCAGTAGAATTTTATAGCCAGTGACCTGCTGCTTAGTACACTGAAAACCTTTCTGTAGGTCTTGCCTTTTTTATTTTTCTTCCTCTTTTTTAATGTTGCTTATAAACTAGACTTGTCGCAGGTTTTGAAGTCAGATTGAATTACTCTCCCCAATGTGCTTCTATAGGAAGCCACTATGGAATCAGTAAGAACAAGACCTACTTGCATTCCATTTGCCATCTGGGTTTCTCCCTGGCTTCAATTTGCTGCTATAAAATAATTCTTAGGTATGGATGCTGTACTGAACCTGCCTAATGCATGTCACATTTAGTTACTCATATTTCTTCTAAGATAACAGCTGCAAAGAAGCTGTTTCTTGTAGTCTCTCCTGATTTACTGCTTCTTAATCTGATGTTTCAGATTAAACATCCAAGGTTTTGAGTCTAAAAATGTCATTGCATTCTTTTAAGACACATGTTCAGCTGCTTTGTAATGGGCATGTTTTTTCTTAAAGTTTAATGCTCTGAGGTTATGGAATAATTGAATAATGTAGCATGTCTGTTTATAATCAAGATGAGCATATGTTGTCAAAGATATACATACATTTATCTTTTATATGTTTTCCTACATTCTTCCTTGTACCTGAAATACCATTTGCAGCTACTTTAATATATCAATAAACCATTGAGGCGCAATTGTGCAAGGGCACATATCAAGGCTCATGTTAGATGTGTTACGTTGCAGTAACATGACTGCTCGGTGAAGTCAGACATCTGTACAAATCCAATGGGCCTGGTATCTATAGTACCCGAAACAGCACTGTTAAATTGGGGAAAATTAGAGGATGTTTATAACTGTGTATCTGCAAGAAAGTCACATCCTTGCTAGTGATGTCTTTGCTAGGGAGCACAGAGGGCTAGGGAGGGCATGACTTTCTTTTTCCTTGATAAGAACATGTGGCAATGTTTTTTGGTTATTTTGTTTTTTTAAAAATATGATTTATATAAATAAAGGCTTTTGGCAGCCACCCTTCTTGTGCTCTGATAAACCTATCTTTGAATAAATGTAGGTCACTTGGCATCATCTTGAGTTATTCTTTAATATAAGATGAGGATGAAATTCCTTCACCCAGCTATGTGATGGTACTATGAAAACCATTTCAGGTTAAAGCCCACGCTGCATTAGTCATGCAAATATAGTAAAAGCACCAAATTTATTGATTAGACAAATGATTTATCATCTTAAGTCTCTCTCTGATCTGCTAAAAATAATTCAGTTCTCTGCCACGCAAGCTGTGTGTTGATATCTTTTTGTCTTTTTTAGAGACTTGTCAGCTGACTATGAATTATGAAGTTGTTCTCAGTCACACCAGGCTAACTTTTACTTACGGATGCTTCTACAGTAGCCACTGTTGTGATTTGCATATTCAGCAAAAGCTGAGCATTGCAGAAACCCTGAAAGGGTATGTAGGAAGAGTTGTCCTTTTTCTTGCAAGGCTACCCAAGACATACAGTAGACTAAAGGAAATGTGCCAAAAATACTGTTGTTATCTTATCTCTGACAGTGTAGCCCGAAATACTAGGAGATATGTAGCACTGTGCAATAAGAAAATTACCTAGCTTCATTCTAGAAAGCTCCTACTACACTTCATAGGTCAAACTCTGTATCACAGTCTCACATGTGTATACCTCCTTTGGAGCTTGACACTTCAGTCTTTAAAGCAGCCTGGAGAACATTGTTGTAGCAGAATAAAACATAGGGGCTGTAGTAGTATTGTGTTAAAATGAGCACCTGGAACATTTCGATCCTGTTCTTTCCTTTTTCTGTGTACAAGCAAGATTCTTGCTAATGCAAGGCCTCATGGCTGCTGACTTGCTGAGTGTGAAATCCAAGGCATTGAAATGATGGGATTTGAAGAACTTGCTTACTTCTGGGAAAATCTTTGACATGATGGTCCCAAATGAAATTGTAATTTCATTTGGAACTTTTTTGCTGCCACTTTAATGAGCCTAAGCTTTAGCACAAATTTCAAGGTGATCTGTAATACCCATTTCTGTGGGACAGTTATGCAAATGTGTGTTGTGGGAACATACCCAGGGATTTCACATGTATGGTGTTGCTAAAACTTGCAAAATTTTTGGATCGTGGAGTTGTGTGTGAAGATTTGGCATCTGATCCTGTTCCTACTGCCATGCCTAATAGTTGTATCAAATTTTACTAGAAAAGGATAGAACACTTAGGGGTCTGGGTTGAAAATGCCTTGAAAATTTTTATGACAAAAGGGCTTTTCTAGAAACTAGGTGTGTATAGAGCAAGTGAGATGATGATGATCATTTATGGATGAGATGACAGAGGAAGAAACCCCATTCAAGCCTGGGCTGATGAAAAATCTCACTTGCTGTCATAGTGTCAGGACACATTCTGAGGCTCTGCTTGACAACAACACTTAGCAAGACCTACAAATAGCAGAGCACAGGCACAATAAGGTCTGAACATCACAAAAGCATGATTTGTGGACTGTATCCTATTGTTCCTTTAGAAAAATAAAAGGTGTATTTCTCTTGTATTACTAGCATGGCCAGTTCAAATTAGTCCTGCTTGCAACACCATAATCTTGTTGCTGTTCCTTTACCAGAGGAATTCCTGTTTTATTACTGGGTGTGAAAGAGAAGCCGCCTGGAATAGCATGGCTACGACTAGTAGGGTTACAAGCCCCTTGCTTCCTGTTCCGGCTTTCAACTTCTTCCTATCTGCTTAATCTACACATGACTTCATCACCTTTGCTGATCCACTGTGGTTTATTGTTCTTCCTACATGCTGTTTCTTGGGTACCGGTAGCTGACAGGAGGCAGGATACTTCCTTGTGTGGTCTTGCAGGGCAAGACTGAAAAGATAATCACCAGTCATATGGCTGCAAAATTCATTTCTGTAGTTCTGTGGAGAATGTGTTCGGTTACAGATTTGTATAGAAGTATGGTAACCACATGTTAGTACTTGTGGTAAAGAAAGAAGCTGGAGGAAAGGAAATAAGGTGTGTGAAAAGGGGAAGCTATCAAGCAGGTCTAGAAGTGAAAGAAACTCTTTTAAATACTGAAGGTTTTGAAGTATAATGGATAACATTTAGCCCCCAGCAAAACTCTGAATTCAGTGATATGTGTAAGGGAATAAATTTTACCTAGTGTTTTAAAATGTGTGCTTTTTGAAAACACTCCCCAACTGATTTATAAAAAAAGAAATCTGTAATGAGATCCAGCTTCCTGTAAGTTTACGGTAATTTTGTGCTTTCTGCTAGTTATGCTATTTATGTGGTCCTTTTACTGTAGCCTGACTCCCACCCTCTAATATAGTTATCCTCACAGCACTTCTTTGTGGTAAGGAAGTACAATAATCCCCACTTTACAAATGGGGAGCCATGGCAAAAGAGAGGCTTAGTGACTGCCCGAGGTCACACAGGCAGCCCATTGCGGAGCAGGGAATTCGACCAGGACTCCCAAACAGCAGACAAATGCTCCAACGCCTGGGCTGTCTGCTCTTTTGCTCATATTTTTAAAGAGCTCAGAAGGTTCTATCCAGTTCTCAGAGACGGTTCAGAGGTTATTGAAGGCAGTCTGACTAAAATAACAGAATAGCTGGACCAAGTAAAAATGTGCCACTTACTGCAACTTACTGCAACTCTACACTTGAGTCAAACAGAGGTTTTGCAGCTGGCAGCTCTGGTTTCCTCTCGCTTGCACAAGCTTGCTCTCACATATGCACACATATGCTCTCTCTGCAACTCATTTTTCTTCTGCCTTGGAGGAAGGACTTGGTAAAAGGAAATTAGTATAATTAAATGGTTTTGTAGGAAGCTGATGTTAAGTATTTACTTACATAAAATAAGTGGAGGAAAAAAAAACCTATGAGGTGGATTTCTTAGTGTTTTCTTTTTTGGGGATTATTTTTGTGAGCAGAGTATTGAGTGACAGAGATTTGTTCCCAGTAGAAAATGCTTGAAACACATTAGTCTGCTTTGGTATTAGAAAGATTAGAGGGCACACCGTGAGAATTTGTAAGGATTTGTGTGCTTTTTAGAAAGGATTAAGAATTTTTTAAAAATCCAGATTAGAAATGCTGTCTAACCACATCACTACCCTGCAAGCCAACATCTGCGTGGTGGTTTTCTATGCTTAATACCACAATGTTTGTATTGCAACTTCAGTAACAGTTGGATTTGTTTAAAGATCACAGTCTAGGTGTGCACAGCATGTGAAATGAAACGTTATGAGTTCATGTCGCATCCTTGTAATCTTATTCAGCAGCAAACTTGAAATACCTAAGAAAAATATTTTAGGGACAGGCTCATTCTAGAAAGTTGCTTAAATAAAAGAAAAAAACCCAGATACATTCCATAGCTTTTAAGTGTCTGCTTTCATCCTATAAAATTTTAAGCTTGAATAAGATTTGTTCTCTGGAACATTATTTCTTTAAAATATTTGGACATGGTAGTTCCATAGTAACACCAGACTGCACAACATGGAATTATTGCTTTGTTTGGGAACATAATTGTTAAATATCCTCAAAGCTGAAAAAAAATACTTCTTGATTATTTCCTAGAAAAATCTTCAGCACACGTAGCTAATTATAGTCGGACTGCTACATGTGGATGATTAGAGGCTTATGTTGCTAGAAAACTGCTTGTGCTGATTTGAACTAATATTAATTTGCAAATTCAATCCCCTTCAGACACTTTAGTTAGAAAAGCATAAATCTGTGCAAGAGGTGTTTATGGAAAAGACTAGCTATTACCTTATTTTATGCTTTACAGTCTCACTTTATTAGGCATCAATTTGCTGACGATTTTTGGTATCTTACCAGCATGCAATAGAAATGTAACCTGACCAGTAAGAGTGGCTTAGCTGTTTAGGATTTTTTCTTTCTTTCTTTCTACTTTCCCCTCTCCTGTTTGTTTGTTTGTTTCATTTCATTTTGTGTAGAGCTTGATTGAATAGCCAGAGAAATCACTGGAAAGCTGGTGTTGGGCTTTAGCTCAGTCTTTTCATCAGAAGGTCTTTCCTAGCCACAGGACTTTGACTAGTGCAGTCCAGACATACCTGAGCCCAGTGATGCTTGGAGGATGAGTGTATGTTGGATACAGTGTATTTTCCACACACGTGCCAATGGCTGTTTCAGATGCTTGGTGAGTTTGGTCTTGTAGCATACCCATGTGGAGGTTTCTGTGTGTAAGCAAGTGTCATGCCTAACAGGTTCCTTAAAGTCACCCTGCATAAGCAGTGCACTGTACCTAGGGACACACACTTGAGCATTTGGTCCCTACAGAATAGTCCTGTGAGGATCTGTAGTGCATATAGTTTTCTCTTGCTTGTTTCAGCCATTATAATGGCATTGACCAGAACGGAGTTCCATTTGCATGGGTGAATATCAAGTATGAATTGGATTCTGAATGTTGTGTTTGTTGTTTTCTTTTTAATTATGTTTTCAGTTTTACTACTCTTACAACATTATTTTTAAAACAAAGTTTAGGGGGCATGTGCTTTTTTGATGTAATTTTGGTTTTGTAAACTCTCTGCAAAGTTGACACAGATGTGTGTGGAAGGATAGGTTTTCTTACTGGCTTCTTATAGAATCAAATGCATTACAGTGTCTTCAGACTGGAGATTTTCATAGCATCTGGATTATACCTGGCACGTTATTGGCAGTATTGGTGGTCTGAAAATTTTATTGCAGGCTTGTATTAGCAGACCAATTTATTAGTTAAGAGTTTCATAGCTAGAGAGACACTGCAGATGTTGGCATTTATAGGCTATGGAAAGGTGTAGCTTAGCAGAGAACAACATGTGAAAAGAAAAACTGAAGACTGAGTAGTTAGTTGAGCATGTCAAAAAGTTAAGATCATCTGTGGAAAAGAGACATTTCAGGAAACACTTTGAGAAAGAGGACAGGAAAAAAAAGGAAAATTAGAAATAAACCTTAAAATGGGATTTAGTCTAAGAGGTAAGCAGATACAAAATTATCAATGTCATATACTAAAAGTTACAGAAGATCACAGTTGATACTTAAGGCAATTTGATATTTGAAAAATGTTTGTATTTTATCTGTAAAGAAAAATAAATTTTAAAAATATGCTGGAAAATATGGACCCAGTATGGATCAGTTTACAGCTGTGCAATTGATTGAAAGTCTGCTGGGATAAACTGAAGTATTAGCTGAGTGGAGAACTGAGTCTGGAGTCTTGTCCTTAATGAAAGAAAAACTAATTGAAAGAATAATTCTCTCACTTTCTCAGGCAAATGGTTGTTCATTGTAGTGACTATAGCTGTGAGAGACTGTCATTCTCTGTCCCTTAGGGTGCTAAGTACATTTGTTACAAAATAAGTAAGTCTTCAATTTCATTTCTTGTTTCTGGAATACAATCAGTTTCTTCCTTATTTAAATTATATTATGATTTCATATGGTTCTTTGATAAGTTAAGGAAAACAGATAATTTTGGCAGGTTTTTTTTTCTGTTTGTGTTTTTCAAAGTTGCTTATACTGGAAAGGGAGACTTACACTATGCTCTCCGGTGACTGGATGCCAATACAGAGATTCACTGCAAGACTAACTCCCCTGTAAATGAAGACAGAATTTATCATTTTAAAGCTTTGCATCACGGTTAAGGAAATAATCTTTATTCCATTTATGTGTTGGTCTCAGCAATTCAATTGTTTAAAACACTAGAGGATTTTCTTGGGGTTTTTGCATGTTGATATACAGAAATGCTAACAGAACACCATTCCAGAAGGAATCCAAAGTCCACGTCATCTGGATTCTTATGAATGAGGAAGGAAATGTCAAACTTTTTTTTTTTAAAATCTGTGTGCATACATAATTTAACTGATACCTTGGAAGGATTTGCCTTCTAAGCCATAATTCCTGACAAGTGCATGGTGTGAAGCAGAAAGCTCTTTGTCTCTCGCACCTTAGAACAACACACACCCTCTGGAGGTGCCTCTTTGTTGACTGTGAAAGAGCCAAAGCTTCTAGTTCAACATTAGTCTAAAAGTTAGATGTTTAAACTTCTGTGAGAGGAGCTGCCCTCTTAAATTGTTTTTGATCAATGTAGAGAAGGTGTTTCTGTATGTTTATGGAGCATGTCAGGTATGCTATATCAAAAAGTGTGTTCTCAGGATGGGTTTTCAGATGCATGTGTGTGACATTCGAGTGTAAGTCCTATTTGGAAATGAATGAGTCTTGTGTTCCCCTGCTCCCCAAATAACTGCAGCCCATTTTAGTAAAAGTATCCTTCATACAGTCAGGAATAATGTGGCCCTAGCTTAATTGATTTTTCTCTTGTTTGAATTGAAGTTTCACCGTTCACTCAAGTATTATTTATTGTAACTTTCAACCAAATCAGATTAATAAATTCATAGTCTATCACGGTTTGGTGTGTATGGCAGAGGATTATGACTGGAAGCCCAGTGTTCTTCATTGGTTCAACATGACTTATTGGTGGGTCAAGCATTTCTCAGGTTTTCTTCTTTGTTATACTTGTCTATTAAATAGGCATTTTACAGCAGGGCTTCTAATTTATGTAGACAATTCAAGGAATTAATACTAGGATCAGCTACTTTTTTTTTTTTTTTCCGGGAAAACCCAAAATTTTACTTTTTAGAAATAAAGTGATTTTTGCTTTCTGTTGGGAAGTATGAAATATGTAGCAGAAGAATCCCTCTGAAGCAGATATCTGTAAGGAGGTCTCTAAAATGCCATTTTTGTAGCACTATGAAATTTGGTCTCCATGCTATTTTACTGGTCTGTGTGCTGTAGAAGGATTTGCAGTAGACACTTGGAATTTCTGCAAAAGTATTGCTATGTACTAGCAGTTCTTTGGAGGGAGATATCCAGATATTTCTTAAGATCTTGAAAGCATGGTATGAAAAATCAGATTTTCCACATTCCTGCTTGCAACTTAAATCCAGTGCAAACAGAGGTCTCTCTATTTCATAAGTACTTGTTTAGCTCTGGCTGTACTTTTGAGACTTATTGATTTTGGTGTATTCCAGGCCAGGAAAATCAAAGTCACGTTGTGAAAATATCCTCCTGCAATAAGTTATTACCTTTTAATGCAGTTATAAAGGATGACTTTTTTGGTTAATGCTCTGGCCTGGGACTTGAGAGTTCAAAGCGAGTTCAGCTCAAGGCTGTGACCCTGACCACAACTGTAGGCACACCAGGCGATCTTCCTGGGTCTCAGTTCCCCACCCAGAAAATGGCGCTTGTCACCTTAAGCTGAAGAGTCTTACTATGTATACAAATACAGCATGCATACAGGACAATCTGCTCCTGATCTGATCCTTAGCTGTTACTGTAATCTAAGTAATTAATCATCATAACCTCTATATCACCAGTTGTTTCTGTTTTACAGTCCACATCATGGGGGATGTGAAACTGGTGACATCTACTCGAGTCTCCAAAACCTCCCTGACACTCAGCCCCCCTGTGCCTGTTGAAGCACCAGCATTTACTCTTCCTCCTCGGAATATCCGAGTGCAGCTGGGAGCCACCGCGAGATTTGAGGGGAAGGTAAGAAACAGAGATGTTGGAGGGCTTCTCCATTTGGTGTTGCCCTTTCCTGAAGCTGCCTAGTAGGCTGCAAAGACAGAAAAGTTGCTTCTGCAATACAGGACCTTTACTCAAGAAGAATACACCAGGGTTCTGAGGAGGCAGGACCATTAAAGGTCTGTTACTGAGTAGAGGAGTGTGTTGCAAAACCTGAGTATGTGCTAAGTACAACCTAGTTGAGCATGCCAGGCACAGAGTTTAGTATCCATGGAAAACTGCTTCAAGAGCTGTCTCTAATCAGAGAGTACATATTCTCCTACTGTGTATTCAACTCCCTGCACCCCAAATCTGCCTGTTCATGAAGCTTCATGCGTAACGCAAATCTAACCCTGCTACAGCACATTCTTCCTAGTAGTCAAGCTGGGAATCTGTAAAGAATTGTGACATTTTTGTATCTGCACCACCTCCCATACATGTTAATGTGAAAGTAAAAAGAGCATTTGCAGAGGAAACATTGGTTTGTTCAAGGAAACCTGTTAACCCAAAGGGTTTAAAAGGGTGTGTAGTGGGGTGTAGATCCCAGATTCTCCCCTTCCACTCATGCTTTGGACATTGAATTCCGCTTACTGGCATCCATGTTTCTTTCATGCTTCGATCAAGGTATGATCTCTTCCTTGTCCTGTCTGTCTTCCTTTCTCCTCCCTTAACCCAAATCTTTTTCCTGGAGCTGCCAGTTTTCCCTCTCAGCCCTTTCAGCTTCCTTCTGTCCATGTCATGCTCTGATTGCATGCCAATGATATAGCTGACAGCTATAGCATCAAACGGACCGCATTTTTTTAATCTTTGAAGTGGTGGGACTTGTCTGACTGAGGCAGGAAACTGCAACTTTACCGTAACAAAAGCAAGGGTTAGAAGGAATTTGGGAAATTCATAACTTATGAAACTCTAACTTAAACAGAGGGCTGGCAGAGGGCATCTGATATTTATCTTATTTGTTTATGAAGGAGCAGGTCAGGAACTGGGATTTTTCAACAGGAACTGGGCTGAAAAATGATTTTTGGAGTATATGATTTTAAGTGCTGTCGTGGTTTAGCCGGCAGCTCAGCCCCACACAGTCGCTCACTCACTCCCCCACCGATAGATGGGGGAGAGAATCAGAAGGGTAACGCTCGTGGGTTGGGATAAGAACAGTTTAATAATTAAAATGAAAAGAAACCACAACAGAAATGCAATGTAAAGGAGAACAACGAGAGGCGCAAAGCCCCGGGGGAGGGGGGAAGGGAGGGGAGAGGGGGAACGAACCGCGGAAACGAACCGCACGCACCGCAGCCGCCCGACGCCGCGCCGCTCTTGAGCTGCAACCTTTCCCCTCCCCCCCCCCCAATATACTGGTCATGGTGTCACGTGGTATGAGATGAACCTGCCATTGGCCAGTCGGGGTCAGCCGCCCCCACCACGGCCCTGCCCCTCCCAGCCCCCCCTCCCCCCGCCACGCGGCAGAGCGCGGGAAGCTGGAAAGGTAGCCGACCCCCCACGGTGAGGAGAATTAACCCCTTCTCAGCCAAAACCAGCATAAGTGCAAAACAAAAACTCAGTAGTAGTTCTCGGATATGACTTTTTTAAAGAAAATTTGGCATTTTTCATAGAAAGCAGATAACTGTAATGAAAGTGTTTAAACCAAAGAACAGATTTTTATCAAACATTTAGATGGATTTTTTCTGAAAAATTAACTTACTTTTATTGTGATTTTAAGGCACCGGTTAGAAACCCTCTGTGTGTATGACATTGGCTAGTCCCAGCAAGCATTTCCCTTCTTACTATTTTTATCCCCCCCCCCCCTCCCCCCCCGCCCTTTATTTCACCTTGCTTTGTTGCAGACACAGTGGAAAAATGGCAACATGTTGCTACTTAATTCATGTGACACCTATGCACAATACTATTCTAATTCTGACTGGTTTTTCCAGACAACTGCAACTGGCAATAACAGTACAGTGAAATCAAAGTTGAAGCATGTGATGTTGCTAAGATTTGGGCTTACATTTCTCATGTTTCCTAATTAAAAGCTCAAGGGGGATGTTTCCAATTTTTAGTGCACTCTGCAGACTTTTTATTACTAGTCATATGGAAACAATTGTAAAATATAATGACTTACAAGCTAGAGTGCCATCACTGCTTTGCGTTTTTTTCAGAACTGGTTTTAAAGTGTTAATTTTTCAGAGATACCTATCCCATTTCTAAAGTCACTTTGAAGGCTGGAAAGGGTTTTTAGTAGCTTGGAAAAAATAGACAGATTCAGTGATAACTAAACTGATAGGCTTAAGTTCCTTGAAGGAACAGATCCTACTTGATGAAGATCTGAATTCCAGTTCTGCCCATTTGGTATATGAGCATTGCTGAGACCTTTAATTTTCCATCCTTAAAACAGGGATGATATACTAATTGCATGCATGTCATAGAGCTGAAATCTTTTTTGCTCAAAGTGCTTTTGTAAGTGCCAAACATTAAGAGCACAGCTTCACTGAAATACATGTGAGATCTGCAATTAGTTTGTGGCAAGTAGCCTGCCTTAATGGTTTGGCAAACCAAGATGATGCAATTTCAGCCACTGTCTCTCGCACTTTGGCCTCTTGCTATGCAGGCAGCATTGCCTGGTTTTTGTTCAGTCCAGCCTGCTGCCCTGGAGAAGCTTTGCTTTACCTCTCTCAGCTAATACAGGTGAGAAAAACGTGTAACACAGCTGAAGACATGAAACAGCCAATCTTAATCATTGTGAATTAGTTCCAGGTAGTGGAATCCACCCTAGCTGGAGGTTGAGATACAGACTTGCAATTTTAAATTTTTTTTTTCTTAGGGGGAGAGGCAGGCAACAAGCCACATTATAATAATTGGACATAGAGAGTATTACCTTATGCAAGAAAAAATAGTTTTTTGACTATAATACCAACGACTAAAAGTGAGTCTGTCTGATCTGCTGTTTATAAAGTAACATGGTTGGGGAGATGGTGTTCTGTTGTTTACAACTGGTGGGTTCAAATTCGTACTTTGTTTGTGCTCCTAGTAGAGTATCATGAGCAGGGTGAGGGGGAATGCAACAGTGCATTTTGAAAGGATATTGCCATTTGGTAGCTGCAGCAGCCTGCAGAGCTTGTATCATCTTGGTCCATCTTCAGCTGGTTAGTACAATGTTGCTTCTTGTGTCACTTTAATGTTCCAGAGGTTCAGAAGGACCATCTTAATAAAAACAATTTATTAGGATTTAGTAATAGCAGTAGCTTCTGAACATACTGTCCTGGAAAATAGGCTACAGATGTTATGACAGGTTGTTGCTGATATTCTGCTTCATCACACAGTATAAATATTAAACTAGGTCAGGCTAAAGAAAAATAAAAAGCCTTAAGAATGGCTAGACAGGAGATTTTCTTCAAAGAGTTCCTCTGCAGTGGAATTTATCTTATCAGAAAGAACAAACGTTTTGAGAACCCAAGACAGGATATAAATCTGATATTGTGATGATCCTGTACCCTCATTAAGTGAACACGGAAGAGAGGACCCCAGAGTCAAACTTGTTGCTTTTCTTTCCAGCGACATGTCAGATAAATTGCGTGAAATGGCAATTCAAGATCAAGAGGGGTGCAGAAATTGAGAAATAGCCCATAAATGTAGGAAACTGGAGGTAGAAAGGAACTGGAGTTGCCACTAACATGAATTCTTTTTTTCTTTTTTCCTGTTCCTTCCACAGCCACCCTGGTTTTCTTACTAAAATCTTAGCAGGTTTATCTATATCTCAGTTTTCCAATGTGACCGCAGCATAAAAAGTTAGCTCGTAATCTTTCGAGTGTAATGAGCATGATTTTGGCCTGGAGCGCCAACTTAGGGGTGGAACCACTTAGTAAAGCAAAGGCAAGGTTACCTTCTCTAAATGCTCCCCAAAACGTCTGCTGCATGGGCATCTCAGTTGTTCATCAATCAGTTGCTGAGGTGATTTTTAGGGAAACCATCCCAGATTATTATGAAATTGTGTTGTAGGTTCCCAGCTTGTTAGAAATTGATGTTTTGTTCTTCAGTTGCACATGACATGTGAAGTGAACAGCACAGGGTAGTAATCTCCTGCCTTGTGCTAAAGCATTGTAGCTTTTCTGTCAGAGCCTTTAAGATACTTTTGGAAAAGAAGAGCAAGCCAAAGTGTTACCAGGCTTTGTTTTAAGCTGATTCTTTCTCTACTGTATTAATCATTGAAATATTTATCAGTGCTTTGCAACATTAAATTGTGATTGTATATCTTTCTTTCTAATTCATTTGAACATCGCTGGATTTTATAATGCTCAATGGCACTAATGAAGGAGATTTCTTTCTGTGTAGCAAATACTATGGGTGTTTCTGTGGCAAACGTCATGTTGAGAGGACAGGGAAATCCTTTTCAGCCATAGCACCCGAATAAGCATCTGTAAATTATCACACAAGGTATTTTGATGCTGCTGATAACACTTGATCGATTCATAATCCAAGCAGAGTATCCTATCAAATTCTTTCAGGCTTAGGGTGTTCCTAAATTTTACTTTCTGAAACTGTGCAGGATACTTTAATCATGACACAGAGCACATTACTATGCAGACCTACAAGTACAAGATCATTAGCCATATATTAGCTTAAATTTCAATTTGTTTCAGTCTCTCTTACTCTCTGAAACTCAGCTGCAGTATTCCACAGCAAAGGTTCAAAACATCACAGTAACCCAATGCAAATAGTATAACTTTCTGTACAGTCAAATGAAATAAAGCTTTTAAACATTTCCATTAAATTTGCTAGCTTTTCTAACTCTCATGAAAATGGCAGCATATATTAATGAGTGCTGGGCAGAAGCCCCTAGAAAGATTTTTTTTTTTTTCACTGGAATCCGCAAATCTGTACAAGTTTCCTTTTCTTGTGATGGCCAGCAGAGGTTGGCCACAGATTTCCACAATGTTTTTGTGTCTACCTGATTTCGTAGTATCCTGTTTACTGGTCTTTCAGAGACTACAGGCTCAGTGACTTAATACTGAAGCCTGTCTTATGTCTCAAACTCCATCCTTTTTGAGACTACCTTCTTCATATTTAGAAATTTGACTTCTAAATATTGTACAACTTTATTCATCAAGCTCTAAGTTCCTGCTGTAACTCTTTAGAGGGGAAGGTATGTTTCCATTGTAGAATCTAGCAGTTATGTAAATGTTGCCCTGACTCCACTCTACATCAGCTTATACCCACAGCTTAAGTGTTGCTCTCAGCCTGAATTGGCCCATCCTGGCATTAAGGCTTAGGTTTAGCTTTTGCTTGGGTTTGTGAGCCTTGCCATGTGTGTATTAAGATGGCAAGTTAATCCTCCAGTTCCCTTTCTGTGTTTAGAAGCACTGAAAAGTTCTTTCATGACTGTCTGGGGATGTCTTAGAAAGCAGGTTGGCTTTCTGTGGCAGAAAACAATACTGGGACCCTGAAGTTCTGGTGATGTGTGTGAGTGAATAAAGCAGCAGGATGGACTGGCCCCAGCAGGCTCTGCACTGTGACTGCCCCATAAGGAGTCAGTGAATGTTGGTGCTGTCATCCAGGTTTCCCTAGTCCATGTAACTTCTGTACAAAAAGATACTTCAAGGCATAGAGAGATTTACTTAGGCTTCTGTGGCAAGAAGTGGAGAACAAAAAATGAGAATCTTTACTGTTCTCTAACCACTGAACTGCAGTCTCTTGATCTTTCCCCGCTATTTTAAGCTTTGAGTTCTGAGACCAATAAAATAGTCTGCAGCAGGGTTGTTGCTTTAAAAAAAAAAATTAAGGTGGTTGCCCAAAACAAGCATTTGTAGCGGATAACTATGTGATTAGCTGACCACACATAATTTTGCTGAACTTAAATAGCAATAGATTTGCTACATCAAAAATATAGCATGATTACTTCTGGTTCTTTACTGTAATGTCACGGAGTGTCGAGCAGTAAAAAATGACAAGTCAAAGAACCATCGGTCTCCAACAAACCCTTCCCTGTACAGAGTGGTATTAACCTCTGCATTTGATTATGGCAAGCAGTTAACTCAACCTGCTTTGGCTGCACACGTGTATAATTTTTGAGGGTAATATTGGCGGTCATTAATTTTATGAGCCTAAAGAATACTTCGACAGCTCTGCTTGGAAGGAACAGCCAAATGTCATGATAGAGACCACAGACTGATTGCCTAGGGGTCAGGAAAGAATTTTTCTCATTGGATAAAGCATTGCACAGTTGGCAACAGTGCAGTATGGGTGTTTTTCTGCTCCATGTGAACCATCATATATGGTTCATTGCCAGAACCAAGATATCAAACTACTAAATCTAGTCTGGTATTCTAATCCCAGGGAGCTAGATTTGATGTATTGACACGTAGTCCATAGTCTGAGTAGATGTTGGGGTACTTAGTTCAGTTTGCTGCCCATTGAGTAGTTACTGTTCTGCTCCTCCCCTTCCATCCCACTCCAGGTAATGGAGCTGGATGGTAAACTTTAAGGCAAGCCAGGTCAATGACAAATTTTGCCCCTTTTAATGTGCTTTCTGGCTGTCCTTCTACCACCCTGCTGTTGCAACACCCTATTGAATCAGTTAAGTCCAATGATGTGCATCAGTTTGTCAACTTCTGAGCTGCTTGTGCTGCTGCTGGTTGCACAGGTACTCTATGAAACATTGTGCCTGAGAAAATAAGCTGGGATCAGGCAATGAGAAACAAGAGGCAGTGGGAAGATTGACAGTGATTCTGACATCTGTTCTGAGACAGAGGGGAGACCCATTTATGTGTGTGTTAAGAGATAATGGGTAGGGAAGCATTGAAGGGAAACACTCCCACAGCATTTGTAAATCCTTTCAACTACGTACTAATGGAAAAACTGAGATCTAACCAATTTGTTTTACTGTGGCTGCTGCACCAGCTTTGCATGGCAAAAAGCTTTATCTTCCCTTTGCTTTGGATTTGAAGCAGCAATGTGCGCTCCATTTCCAAGACTCAGTCAGCAGGCACTCCAGAAATATGCCTTAATTACATTGTACGTCTAGATTTGAGACGGCAGGATCTGAAATGAGAGAAGCCCGTATAATGACAGAGGATGATGACATGGCACAAAATCCTTTGCTGTTGGCATGAGATGTTTGCTGTTACAAAATGTACTGGGCAGCTAATTGCATGAAGCTTCCAGTGGCTTTGGATCTGCACTTTCTGGAGGGGTGCCTGTTCTGAGCCATATGAGGAAGTAACTCAGGAAAGATCCATGTTTTCACAGGAGACATGCACTGATATTCACAGAAACCTGATATGAAACACTGAGGCATGGTTTTGGGAGCAAAGAATTGAAAAAGTTATCAATTTGACTGGAGATTTTATTTAATCTTTTTTCCACATACCAGTGAGCATTCTTGGGAAAAATGTGGTGCGTTCAGAAGTTCCTGAAACTTTTTTTATCAAACAAACTTTGGAGTATAGACAGATGAAATAGGCGGCTGTGAATGGCTTATTGCACATGGCTTTTCTTCTTTCACCCTTCTACTGTTATTTTTTCTTCCTTGGTGTAATTGACCTCCCAATATATTACCTTACAGCAGTGCTGGTTTTTTACCCATTGACATGTTCTCATAAATAATGCATGCATTATTTTATCTGTTTTATTTTATTGTATTACTCTGTATTGGCATATAGAAATAGCAACTCAAGTGTTTCAGCTTTAAACAAGGGCAAAGTGGGAATGGCTGCTCTGCTGGGAGGCAGTTAAGGTAGGATTCAGTCAAAATTGCTTACCCACACAGTGTAATTTACACCCAGAATTACTCAAAGATGCTTCCCTTGTGCTGACCCATTTTCCCTGCCTTGAATATGATATGTCCTTTAGAAAAAACTGCAGGGGTTCAAGTTGCTGCTCAAGAAATTTCTAGGTTTTAGACAGAAGTGGTGGTCTGATCTCCAATTCTGTCTCTCAGTCTCTTTAACTCATAAATTTACTTCATACTTGTCTCCCTGTCACCGGTGGCCATTATAGTTGCACTCAGGACTTTTCAGGTACAAGTATTTAAGCACTCCTTGCTCAGCCTGTATGCAGTGTGTGTAATGATTCTCAAAAGTGCTGGACTTTGTACACCATCCCATGCAACTGATTTATCCATGCGCTGAGGCAACAGCCAAGATTACTGGATGTTTGGCAGCAAAGTTTGATCAGACCTTTTGCAGAGTTGCTCTAATCTGCCAGACGTTCAGAAATTCTAGACAATGCTGAATATCCTCAAATTCCACCCGGACAAAATTTCTAAGCATGGAAGAGGCCATGACTGGGGAAGACTGGATGTACAGTATCCCTATTCTCAGTTGCCATTTCTCATAGTTGATTTTTCTTTTTTTTTTTTGTACAATTGAGCCTGTTTTCAGTAGCCCACCCACCCCCAAACTGTGGAAGAAATGTGCTATTTGCCACTATCAAATTTATTATTCTGTTTGCTTTCTATCTCCTTTCCCACCTTGACTGCTTATTTATAATGAGTTGAGGACAGGAGTTCTCTCTCGCTCTGTGCAATGGCAGAAAGATTTGGTCCCTATCCTTCATTGTTTTGGTACTAGCAACTGTAATTAAAGGAGCATAAACAATTTTTAAAGATCATAATGGTAATAATTATAATAGAACGTTCTTAGAACATTTGTAACCTCTTTATAAGTGATCTTCAACACCTTTTTAAGTGATCTGGATAATGGGATCAAGTGTAGCCTGATGAAGTTTGCTGATGACACCAAATTGAGTGGGGAAGTAGACACTCCAGAAGGGAGAGCTGCTCTGCAGGGAGATCTGGATAGGCTGGAGGAGTGGGCCAGCAAGAACCTTGTGAAGTTCAACAAGGACAAGTGTAAGATCATGCATCTGGGAAAACATAATCCAGGAGTGCAGCACAGACTGGGATCCACCTGGCTGGAAAGCAGCTCTGCGGAAAGGGACCTGGGGGCTGTGGTGGACAGGAAGCTCAACATGAGCGAACAGTGTGCTGCTGCGGCCAAGAAGGCCAGCAGGGTGCTGGGTTGCATCAAAAAGGGCATCACCAGAAGAGATAAAGTCATTATCCCGCTCTACTCAGCACTTGTCAGACCACACCTGGGGTACTGTGTCCAGTTCTGGTCCCGGCTATAAAAAGAGGATGTGGACAGGCTGGAAGGGGTCCAGAGAAGGGCTACCAAGATGATCAAAGGACTGGGAAGCTGCCATGTGAGGATAGGCTGGGAGAGCTGGGTTTGTTCAGCCTTGAGAAAAGGAGGCTTAGAGGCGATCTCATCACCGTGTACCAGTACTTAAGGGGCAGCTACAGAGAAGATGGAGACTCCCTTTTTCCAAGGGGTCACATGGAGAGGACAAGGGAGAATGGACACAAGTTGCTCTTGGGGAGATTCCAATTGGACACAAGAGGGAAATTTTTCACAGTGAGGACAGTCACCATTGGAATAATGTCCCCAGGGAAGTGGTTGACTCAGCCACGTTGGACACCTTTAAGATTCGGCTGGACAGGGTGTCATCTTGTCTAGACTGTGCTCTTCCTGGAAAGGTTGGACTAGATGGTCCCTGAGGTCCCTTCCAACCTGTGATTCTATGATATCAACTAATATACATCTGGAACTAAAGAGAATCTCTTCTTTTGTGCAGTACCTACCCAAATCAGCATTGTTTTAGCTGAAGCCAGGCCATGCATTTGTGCTGCTCTTGGTCACCACTTGTTCTTTCTTTACTTTTTCTGTAGTGTGTTTCCAATTGGTTTGGATTTTGAGATGGAAGCAATTAAAATCACATGAGGAACCTGACAATAAAATTCTGTGTGATTTAATTGCATCTACCCGCTCCTGGTTTGATTTGGGGGAACCAACAAACTCTTGACTCTGGGAAGTCTATTGTAGATACCTGTTTTGTGATCACCCACTACCGTGATGTGTCATTGTAAAGCATGGCTTTGTGTCAACTAAAGTAAGCAAGTGTGTTTGTTTAAGGATTTATCTGTAGGGTTATCCCTAGGGTTGATTTTGAAGAAAATTTACTTCATTAGTAGGGATTTCTGGACTTGCTATTCTTCTGTAGTCCTTAAACAGAAATCAGAGAAAAATTTCTTAATTTATGTATAGACAAATTTGCAGAGGAAAAGGAGATATAAAATATTCATATTGTGGTGTAAAGGAAGTTCAGTCTTTTACAAAAGTAATGATGGAATAAATGCCATGACAAATAATGAAGTCCACCATTTAGGGATAAGATAAATATGTCTGAAAAAGGAATAGAAGAAAATCTAGCTGTTTCCCCAGAGAAAACAGCTAATCAACATATCGTAAATAGCTGAACAAAGATATGTTCAGACATTGAGTCTGTGTAAGTAGAGGGTAGAAGCGGTCAGTATAATTCTTATTTTTCTTGTCCCACGATGGTTAATCATGAATCTCTCAGATTTCAACAAAGTCTTATTAAATTATTCAATTCTGCTTTTAATTTGAAAAATATCATCATCTTTTCCAGGCTAGTCTTCCTTGCTCCTCTGGGCCAGTGCATAAGTCTCTGTTGTGGTCAATTCCACTGGCAATAAAACTCATCATGTAGCATTGTGCTTTCTTATTTAAATAAATATTCTTAGTGGTACATGAAACATGACTGCAACTTATCATTACGATGTTTTAAATTTGCCTTTTTTTGGGGAATTGCACATTTGACTCCTTTCACAGTCATAACAGGTTTAAAGGTTAAAGGAGACCTAGTAACTAGAACAGTGTGAGCAGTTGACTTTCTTTTCCTTGTGCTGCAATAGCCTATAATGCTGTGAGAGGGATGAAATGGGGAAAAGTTATTTTGGTGGTTTGATTTTTTTTTTTTTTCTTCTAGAAATATGCCCCTAGTTGGAAAAACTTTAAATTTCCTTTTTCTAGCTGACCCAAAAGGTAGGATGAAATATTTTCAGACAAGCATTTAGCTAACTAGTGATATATTTGCCTTCTTCAATCATAAGCAAGGCTTAAACTATACTCCAGCACCTTGCCTTCATCTGGCTGATGAAACCACAAAGGTCAGGGAGGGGTTCAGTGCCATATGTAACTATGAGAGCAGGTAAAATAGCAAAGTATGCATTTGACTATCTATGAATGTGTACCTGAGAGTGTGACCTAAATTACACCAAATGACATAAAATCACACTCTTTGGTATAATTCTGCCTTTCTCCTGAAGGAAAAGAAAGTAGTCATTAATAGATAGCAAGCATGATGTATTCAGAATCGTTGCAGAAGGCCACATGTGGAGAAGGTTTGTAATCAAAACACATCATTACTCATTGTGGTTTTGCTCAGCCTGCACTCACTCTAGCACCTAGACTCCAAAGCTAAAAATTCTGCTTTTGACATGTTACTTGGCTCTGTTCGCGCATGGATACAGTATGAAGTTTGGAAACCTACTGGGCAAAAGCAGACAACATACTTTTTTTCACATGTAACATCTGGACTCCTTAGCATCTAAGTGCATGCTGAACAGAAAATAACATTGCTGTGAATTGTCTGCATTTCAACCCATTCATGAAGGAGAGAAACCAGTCTGTCTGACAGGGAGCAGCAAGGGCTGGCTTCTCGCCAAAGGAAAGTGAGCCAGGAGCTGAGAGTGAGCCATGCACAGGCTGTGCCATCACCAGTGGGCTGTGGTCCCACAGGCCCCAAACACAGCAGGCAGGGCTGTGTGCTCTAACAGGGCCTACTGATGGGCCCAGACATGGCAACCAATGAACCAGGTTCAGGACCCAACCAAAGGGTATGGTCAGGAGCTAAAGCAGGCAAGGTGAGATTCTCCATCCATAGATACCCAGTTTTCAGTGTGCAGTCTGTAAGCCACTATCACTCTGTTACTGGAGGTTACTGGATCTCTAGCGGGTGCCTGAAACAGCACATATATTTCTCTGCCTAAGCTGCAAAACTTCATTATTTAGTGTCTGGGGACAAACCTGCCTTCATATGATTTTTAAGCCAAAAGTCATCCCAGTTCATAGTTCAGCACCACATGTCAATACACATCTCTTTGTTTTTCTCTTATATGGAGGAAATATCCTTTGGAAGAGGAGAGATGTTGATATGTTGGGGCAGTGCTTGATGAGGAAGACACTGCTACTCCTATTGCTGTCAGAGGTCTCTGCACTAGTAGGAGCCTGAAAATCAAGGCATTCCACTGACTGGTCATCCCAGAGATGACTAATCCAGTAAAAGGGTCTTGAATTGCCTGCCTAAATGTGTTGAATTTATTCTTCTAGGAAATTTGACAGCCGGGTTATTGGTTGGGAATTAAATCATGTTTGTTGACTCACAAGTTAGTAACCTAACCTCCGGGCTAGCCTCCCCACATTAAGGATATGAGGTGAGATTCTAGAGGTGATCTAAGCTCTTATGCCTTTCTTCTTCAGAAGAAAGTTTTCAGAATATACACCACTCTGCATGAGAGAATGAAAACCTGGAAATGTTCCATTTTTTAAAAAAAGTTTTTCTAGGCTTTCTGATGATGAAGATAGCTTTATTCTCTGTAAATCAGTGCATTGCTTTAAACCTGCAGCCAGACAGAACAAAGCAATCTTTGTCTTCTGAAAATACTCTGGCTAAAACTGGTAAAAATTCCAAGTCAGCTTTGCATGTTGTTATTGCTTATATAGAGGGCTTTGTAATTCATGTGCAGAATGAGGTGAAATGGAAATATAAATTATTTTCTTTCTTTCTGAATTTTCCTTGCTTTTCTGTACCTTTTCAATATGCGATAGTAAAGTTACTCTATAGAATATACTATTATAAATACAACAGCTGAGCTTGCTAAAAGTCACACTGTATGCCAATGTGTAATGTATCCAAGAACTTTTCATTTAAAGATTACAGCAATCTGTACATGTAGCCCAAAGAGAATGAAGAAGCAAAGACTAACAAATTAAGTAATACTGTCCGTGGTTACTTGGCTTTTGGCAACAGAATATTGAGCTTATTTCGTCCAGCTCTGTGCTCTTGACTCATGTTGAATCAGAACAGTAATTTTCCTCTAGCTGCGCAGTAGAGTCAAATTTTAACTGTGTGGCTTGAGAGGTTGCAATTCTTTCCATGTGCCCCATAATACACAAGCAATCCTGTAGTTATGGTGCATGCATTATTTAAATTATTTTTGCAAAGCTTATAATATTAGTGTAATGCACACTATTTTGCTTTGTAAAAGCACCTCCCCGCACATGGTGGTATCTGGTATCTTGTATCTGGAATCTAACTCATTTATATCCTATTCCCATACTACTTAGGCAAATGATTAATAAGAAACTCTTCTGTTCTGTGAACACCCTGGAACAAGAGTTCAATATACTTAAGCTTGATTCTTTTGTCTATATAAATTCTGGTGTTCCTTTATAAAAGAATAACTCAGCAGTTCATCTCTACAGGGAAGCAAATACAAATATTTCAAAACAAAGTTATGTTAAAAGTCAGGGCACTGGAAGAAAAACTATGATAGTGTTGGAAATACAGATTAAAGAACTGTGGTCAATGGTATTGATCTTTGTTTATTTCACGGTACCAGTTGAACTGCCTAATTCATCTGGAGTCCTAGCGTATGTTTGCTGATGGTATTTAACATATACACAGGCCAGCCTAGAGTTGGACCCTTCTCTGATGACCTTCCTAGATAAAACAACAGAGAAAATAGTCATTTCTACCCCTCTTGACGTTCACGTGGAGTACTGAGGCACACTGAGATTTATTGGTTTGTGCAAGATCACACAGAAATACGTGCCTGGAGTCAGAACTAAACTGTCTTCCAGAAGTTCAATTCCCATCCAGTACCTTAGACATGAACCTCTCCTTATTGGAGATAAATAGCTTCTGATTTTGGAAGAGAAACTTAAGATTTGCAATAGGTACATATATGCTGTTGGATTAAGAGCATCACTTAATGAAAACAAAATGCCAGAATTAGATCTTCAGTGCCTTGACACAAAAGCAAGCTAGTTTGGCTGTTGGGATATGCTAATGGACAGAAGTGTAGACAAAGATTTGTCTGCTCGGGAGGCTATTAAATACTCATAGGTTTAATAGAAAACATTAAGTTGGATTTGTTCAGATCTCTCAATAGGAATGCCAGCAACTGCAGTTCAGTGGAGCTCTATTGAAAGCATATGCAGAGTAAGCACTTTTTCCACAACCTAAACAAATGTAGCTATTTTTGAGTGCACGTGTGTGTTGCTCTTCCCAAGATCACAGCAATTTTAGTTTTGAGAGAAAGCATTAGAAAGAAGAGGCAAGCCCACAAAATTTCCCTTGAACTCAGCATGTCCATAAATATTTATTCTGAACTGTTGAACTGGAAATTTATAGCCACATCAATTTATACTTAGTATTTCAGTTAGTGCTTTGAGGGTTTTTTTCTTTTAAACAGTTGTTGCTCAACTCTTGGTTTTTGTCTTTATTTTAAACACAGCAGTTTGTGTATTGTACTGTAGGAGTTACCTCTGTCATTAAAAAGTATATGTGTGAAGTCTGGAAAGCTTATAGATTTTACAGATTACTACAGGATAAAAATATCACTGATAGTTGCTTATGAGCCGTTGACATTTTGCAAAAGGCAAAATAGAAGTCTTAATTATTTAACACATGGCAGTAAGTTGCAAGTAGTGGAATAAACAATGCAATGAGAAATGCTAGATGTTTAGTCTGTCTAATATGTCTTCACAATCCAACATAGCATTTTATACCTCTTAGTAATCACATCAGTTCTACTTTTTAATGAAATTTAAAACAAATGACATTTCATGCCCAGTGTGCTTGCCAGCTCTATCAAGTAGCATTAACAATGAAGCAGTACACATAACAGGAGAATTTTTATACCCTATGCAGAACACTGCCTTTGCCTGCAGCATTCGTCACTAGCAGCAGACAGTCTCTAAATGAACATACAACTGTGCAGTCAACTCAGGAACAAAATCCAGTTTTAGCCTTTTCTATGGCCACTGCCAGACTCCTAAATTGCAGGAAATAAATCTTGTCCGTCTGGGAACTGATAAAGTATGGGCATGTTCATTCAGAGCGAAGAGTTTCTGTTACCACCTTACATTCCAGATGTGGATTATTGCCCTTAATTATGAATTTCATAGCTCCAAACATATTTTCCAGTAGCTGTGTGTTCTGGGCACAGACAGAAAGCACATATTTTCTTTTTTAACTAATTTTCCATAGTAGGTCATGCATACTGTGGGTGTGCTCATGTAAATTTATAGAGATTCCTTACCTGTTGATAGCATGTATTGATACTGAATTCGTAAGAACAGCATCCCCAAGCTAGGAAAATACGAAGCTCTTTTGATCAGTGGTATAGCTCCTACACGAAGATAGGCCCACTAGTGTTCAGTGACATGTAAAATAAATTCACATCCTATTAAGACAGAAACTTCACATTGGTAAGTGGAAAAAAAAATCCTTCAGTCTTCCAGAAATAATACGCAATGGAAAAATTAGGTTTTTTGCAAGTGTTATGACAGTGAATGATGATCATTCTCCTGAGAAAGGAAAGAAACAGAGTTGATTGTCGTCTTTAGAAACTGACTGCCAATTCAAACCCCAAATATTATTGTTATGAAGGGATTGTTGCTCTGAAAATAATTGATGCTGTTTAGTTTTGCTTTTTTCATGTGGTATCAGCAGAGTTTTTTGACCTGACGATGTCCCAATCTCAAGCTGTGACTCAGAGTGTCTGGATTTTATGATCAGTTCTGTGAGATAAAAAGAGCTAAATGTTTCCAGTTTTCCTTCTAAGTGGTGACATACACATATTTTGCTAATGGAAGAATGAATTGTTGGTGTTAATTTTATCCTGTACTTGTCAGGGGGCTTCCTAGTGCTGTGCTTAGTCTAAACAATCTTTATCCACCTTTTTGTATTGTTACTGAATGAAGGATTCACAACTGAAGGTAAAAACCTATGTCACATGTTAAAAGCTAAGCTTTTTGTGGTGGGAAAAGGGGAGACAGTTTCCCAAGAATTTATTGTTATTTTGTTTAGCTGGTTTATGTTTCAGCCCTTCCTCTAGCGCTACCAGATAAAATTTATGAACAAAGGCAGCAGCAAACACAGTAAATCAGGCTGTCTTGTTGAAGTGGAAATGAATGAGCTGCTCTTGTCCTGACAGCTCGCTCAACACAGTGAAAGTCTGGTCTGATTCTTCAAAATTTTGTTTTCTGTAGCAAAGATTGCTGCTGCTATGAAATGAACACTGGTCCTGTCAGGAAACTCCTTGCATGCTCCTAAATGCATCGGTACTGACTTAAAGCCGCTGCTTCATTTACTAATATTTGATAGACATCTTGATTTAGAATCACCAGAGGTGGGGAGGAAGAGAAGAATAGGGAAACAGAGCACATTTGAGGTGCTTACTGGGCCTTACTGGGCTATGTGGAACAATTAGCAAGAGCCTTATTTCCGTGCAGCTTCCCCTTGAACTCATTTACATTCTTACTCCACAATCCTAAATGACCCATAACCATGCACACAGATCAGCTTTCCACCCCCCCCCCCCCCCCCCCATCTTTTGGCATTTTAAGCTATTCAAACTGTTCAGCACCCCATAAAATTTAACACTTTTAAAAGGCCTTAACATCAGTTGGTCCATGGGAAGTAAGTTTCCTCTTTGCATTTGCCTTTTTTTTTTCTTTAAGGGAAGAATCAGAAGCAGAGAAAATTCCCACTAAAATTGATGAGTTTCACACAACAGAGGGCTGCAAAGTTTATCTTCCCTGCTTTGTTGAGAGCTCTTGTGCTTGCCCTTGCCTTTGAAATCTTTCTGGCAGACACTTCTATTCTGCAGAGCTGCGTGGCAGCACTGAAGTTCCTGAGAGCTGACAGAGTCCTATCTTATTATGTTGCTCACATTCTCCTGTGGTGGTGAGTTAACATTCTCTTATTTGTAACACTATTTTACATGCTGCTTATTTTGTTGCCAAGATTCTGACCCTCTTTACTGTTACTCGGTACTGTGCACTTTGATACCTGTACACAAACATATTAATATGATGTTGATGGCCTCAGTCATTAATCAGGGTAAGAAAAGCAGTTGCCTCCTGTGCTGCAACTTCAGTTCAGTCTTTGCATTGATTGCTGCAATAGCAGATTTGGTGGCAAGGAGAAAATATGGTCAGATTATTTGATCTAACATTACTAAATATGGAAAGCTAATTTCCTTTTAGTGTGAGTTTGGCAAAGTCTCTGAGTGTCTCCATGTCTCAGATCCTGAGCTATGAAGTCAGAGTGACACTTTCCCACATGACACCTACCTATTTTGGAACTGAAATTGTCTTCAGTTTGTATATAACTCAATATCCTGCACACTCCTCACTTGACAAAGTGTCAGAATTTCACCACTTTGCAGAGAACTTGTCATCTTTGCGTGCCAGCGTAACTCTCAAAAATGTGCAACTACAGGGGAATAGGAGGGAGCCAGGACAGCATCTGGGTGGCAATGGGGGATTTAGCCTAAGCTTTGTCCTAGACCTTATCCAAGGTTTATGGCATCTGACTGCTTTTGCATTGGCAACCTAGACAAACTTTTTTAAAAAGGGGAAAAAATGGACAATGACTAAATATAAAATATAGATCTAAAGATGGACAGATATTCAGTGTACTTATGATCCCATCTTTAAGTTCAGAAATCTTGTATTTACAGGAAAAAAAGGTCCAGGTGAGCTATATGGGTGGTTTGCATAAAACTCTCCTCATGCACATAATGGCTACAGGTCAGCTGGCTACAATGTGGGGAAAGTAAAAAGGCAGATGTTGCTGCTGGCAGAATGATTTATTAAAGCTCCATCAAAAAAACACTGTCACTCTGAGACTGCAACACCTGTGTGAAATGCCCCCATTAGTGTAACGGAGGTTTACAACGTCTGATTCACTTGCTGATCGACATTATAGCTACACAGAAACATGTTTCTCTGCACAGTGTGTTCCCCTCATGTCCACTATATTGGAAAGGGTGGAGTCCACTTTGACAGTATTCCATATTTCATCTGAATGATGTTTGAGGTTATTTTGGAGCTGTCTCAAGACCTCCTATAACAATGTTCCTTTAAATGTAATAAATTTAAACTTATTCTTTAAATGAAATAAAATTTAATTTTGGAAAAGCACCTATGTATATGATTAATTCCAAAATACATAAGTAGGGCTTAAGCATTTTCTTAAGAGCTGCATTAATTGGGGCTGGTGTTGAACTTAGAAATTGGATAAACTCAAAGCAGCCTGATACCTAGTGCTGCTCTGAAATTCAACTAGAATCCTTCATAATAATAATAATTTAGAACAAATACACTTATAGATGTTATGGTACATGGGAAAGCAATGGTTTATTCAAACAGCTATACTCTGGTGACTGAGCACAAAGCCAATACTCCATGTACCTCTGGGAACTCTCCACACTGAATTTAAAAAAAAACAACCCACGATTAAATGTAGAAGATTAAAGAATAAATGATATGCAGCTGCTGTCTGCTTTTCAGTTAGCAGACCATGTCTTCCATGGATAGGTCATAAGTTCTGGGAGTACCATAAATGCTGATTCCCTAAAGAACTGTGGTAGTATGTGTAGTCTTCAGCACCCTTGCAGTCTGCAAAAAGGGGCTGCATAGTGAAATAACAAAATTTGCAGATGATGCAGACTACTTTAAAGAGTCAAAACTAAAACTGGTGGGGTGCCATCTGCAAATGGATCTCATCATGGACTTGATGATCTTAGAGGTCTTTTGCAACCTTAATGATTCTGTGGATTCTGTTGAATGCCTGGACTATAAAAATCAAATGCCATTTGGCACTGATGACTACAAAGTAGAAAAATAAAATATACTTAGTTCATTTTTTATTAGCTATTTCTGTTCACGAGAGAGATCTTGCCCTGAACAACTCTCTGACTAATCAGCTCAAGGTTGGGAAAAGTAGCAAATACTGTTAAAAAAATTTTGGAAAGAAAAAAAACCCCAACAGTCTGCTGTGTCAATCTAGAAATCCACAGATTCCCACATTTTGAATGCTATATGCAGTTCTGATCTTATCTTAGGCTAGAAAAGAGATGGAAAATTTAACAAGGATTATCAGAGGTATTTCATGGTTCCTAGTACAAGCACAGATTAAACAAGGGCTCTTCAGTTTCAACAATGCAAGCGGACAAGGATTTGAAGCAGGTTTTTACAATCATGAACGACATAGAAGTTAATAAAGAATGTTTATTTGCTATTCCAAAATATGAAACATAGAAAGTCACAGTAAAATGTCAAACAACAAGGTTAAAGCAGACAGCGCCTTGCACACAGTCTGGGAGACCCTCCTAAACCTGCTCTAATGATGTACTAAGGTACTGCACTTGCTCAGGCTTGTATGCTATGGAGTGTAACTTCCGGCTGTTCTCTAAATTCCCACTATATGCAGGAAGTAAATCTAGTTTTGTGACCATCTCATAACTTGGTGTTTTCAGATGCAAAATCCAAACGAGCTTTATTTATACCATTTCTGTAAAGCGTCACAAAGCCTTGCAAAGAAGCTTGCTGTTTTTCATTAATTCTCTGGTGCACTACTTTCTTGTAACATCTTTTGCTGATGATCACTATAATGGCTGTGTCTGTGAATGCATTTTTTGTGTGCATGTTTCTTCATGCATTTTAAGATGGCAGTTTTGTCCTTGGGTACGTGAATTCCTACTTAGACAATTAGGAATTGTCAAGTGCACTAGTAGTTCACTAGACCCAGCTACATATGTTTCTTCTAGGTTATCTAAGTAGCATGCATGTAATGCCAGCTGTGGTTTATGATCTGAACTGAAAGCATGCTTCTGGCCAAATGGAGCATTGCAGAGTTAGTGAAGCAAGATCTAATGAGTTTTCATCAGAGTCAGAGGATTTTGTAGAAGATAAACTTTTGCTTACAGAATTCTAGATTGTCAGTACTGGTGTCAGGGAGGGAGTAAGCACAGAAGCATGGCAGAAAGTTATTCTTCCATGTGATCAAATCATTCTACTCTTTCTAGGATGAATGGACTTTTTGCCAAGCTCCTGCAGAGACCCTTGCACATTGCCATACAGCAAAGTGAAACTCTATGAAAGGGTCTCTCATGAAGATTTAGAGAATTCTTTACTTTCCTCTAGCTTATGTCTCACCTGAATTCTGTAATTCTATCCTATGATCTACAGATTAGGTCCAGGATACAAAATCTGAACTCTGACCATGTAGGTTTATGATATTGTGGAGGTTTTAGTGGTCTTTTAAAAATAAACCAAAGTATACTGGTTTTCATTCATAACCCCATAGTTGGGTACAGCAGTCAAAATGAGCTGGAAGTGATCAGCACTTGCTATCATGTTTTAAGTCAGTGAAAATTGCACATTACCCAACATAATCTGAAATTACGCCACCAGTTTTTCCATGGGACTAGGAAGAGGTAGACTTCATACAGCACACTAACAGTTGCATTAAAGTAGTAATTTTAAAGGAACAGCTTTTAATAAATAGGAAGAAAGTGCTAAGTCTCTTTTTATCTTCTGGGTCTTCCTACCTTGGCACTGAATTATATGAATTGCATCTCCAGGTAATTCTTCTGTATCTCTCATCAGGGCAAACAGGACTATGGTAAATCTTGCAGCCTTTCTATGCTAGTGCTGTGGCATATGATCTTTCTACTCAAGACTAAAAGAATATGAGATTTCCCTTGTTCACAATGTTAATGTTAGCAATATCAAGGAGTTTAATTTACAAAGGTTTTCTTTTCATTGCCACAAATGAGAATCAAGCAAAATATGTATGGTTTGAAACTTCTGTAGGTGAAACCTTGAGGAGCTCAACATAATTATGTGTGGTCTCAGGTTGCCTAAGAGCAGAATGCAGTGATCGCCAGGGATGGGCGCCTGAAGAATGAGGTGTAGCATTTGGTGGTGCTTGGCAGGTGTTTGATTCTACTTTTGATTCTTTGTTGTTGTTATTGCCAGTTTTGGTTGTTTTTTCTGGTTTGGTTTTTTTTTTTTTTCAACGGTTTGTTTGAAGGCCTGTGTTGTCATTTTTCTGTCCCTGCTCCACACCATTTGGGAGAAGGAACAGATAATTGCACGCACCAGCTGTGAAGACTTACATCTTCAGAGTTGTGTTCCAGTTAAGGTTACACCCAAAGAGCTAATTTATGAGGACTGTGTGCACATGAAACAAGAAACCTAAGCAGAAGATGTAGTGTACCAGAGTTCAGCACTTAAACAAAAGCGTACACAAATTTTACAGAAAGACCATTATTGTTTCTTGTATGTACAGTAGGTAATGCTTTGAAGTGAGCTATGTTTAGTCGTAGTATGTATTCCATTTTTGTTTTAAATTAGGCAATTGTAGATTCTAGACTGCTCTGTAGAAGGCAGAGGTTATTATTTGCTTTGTTTGCAAGGTCATAGCTAAGTCTCCAAATATTTAACATTTTCATGTTTAACCTTGCCAGGCAAGTTCTCTGTTTTAGAAGCAAGCTTTTAAAATGGATAAACTATTCTTGAGATATGGTTTGTGTGTGTTTAAAGTCTCAGAAGGAGCTTAACAATGTATCATGTCCACTTTCCTTTACCAAGAACATCTGCTGTTCATTTGTTAAAACAAATTGCAGCTTGAGCCTAACAGAAGCTTTGTTATAAGACTTAAAGAAGAACGGCACTGGCCAGAACCACATTTCCCGCCTGCACTAACCAAAAATCTAAATTAAAATAAAAATATACCACATATTAGGTTGGGCTGTATTCATGATGTTCATGTTGTAGTCTCCACAGTTTTGTAGTACTTTTTCCCTAAGGCTGACATTCAGAGTTCACATCAATATGAACTATTACAACAAGAAGTGGCTTTTTTTCTTTCTAGAGAGCAACAGCTCTGTCCACATGGACAGAGCATGTGTTACAGTGTATCCAGTTCTTAGCATCCTCTGCTAAGTTTGTGCTCAAGTACTTAATTCCCCTCACAAGTCTTCTGATCAAGTTCCAGATCCAAAAACTCTTGGCTCTTGATTCATTCAAGGAAGGTAGAAGACACTGGCTACAGTCTGATGACTATGGGAAACACCTCTTTTTTTGTAGGACCTAGGATAAGCCACATCCACAGAACAGCCGTTACTGTCTGGATTGAATCTCTTGGGGCTACATGAGAGCCTTCAACTGTATGACCTACAGATGAGCCCATCTAATACCTACCTTGCAATAAAGTGAATAATATTCCATTTTTGCTGATACCTATACATTGGAAGAAGAGGTACACTATGCAGTTTCTACTGCATTTCAGGTGTAAGTGCTATACATTGTTTTTTCCTATATCTTCATTTCTTTGAGTAGAATTACACTTACAAAATTTGTCATGCTACTTAATCACATTTCTTCTGCTGCTTTCTTGGAACAATCTGATGGATCAATACTCTAAGTTTTGCATAAGGTGCAGACAGTTTACTTCCTGCTAGTAATGAGTATTTGCTAGGCCAAGTCATTTAGTTTTTTGTGTCAGGCGTTTGTTTGCAGGCAGCAGAAGGTCAAAGTTTGTCAGATATTCTGAATGGTTTTCTATATCTCCCTTGATGAGTCCTCCTGGTGTGTCTTCTCATGATCTGCCCAGACCATACACTTTGGAGCTCAATGGTAATATCTGGCAACTGTAATTGCGGCTATCCTCTTTTTATCCCTTTGCAACTTCTGTTCTCTGTGGCCTTTTCTGAGATGTAGTTCCCAGAACTGACTGGTTTCTGGTTGAAGGTGAGCATGGAACAGAGGATAGGCTACAAACCCTTCTCAAAAACTTAGCTCACTCTCTGGCATTCCTTAATGTTAAGATAGGGAGGCAGCAAAATATGCAAAACACCTGCTGTTTTTCTAACGGTCACTGCTGTCAGACATCATCTTCCAATCCACTGGCCAATTTCTCTTAAAAGTCTATTGCTTGTCCTGTCCACTGTGGATGTGGAAAACAGTTTATTCTCTTCTGCTTTGCAGGTTCCTTTATGCATTAGAAAACATTTCTGATTACTGCCATTGTTCTTAAACTTGTTACCAAACAGGTTATGCAAAGTTTGTTTTCATGTTGTTTTAATGCTTCCAGACACTACAGTCTAACTATAAATGTGCTAGCTACACTACTAACCATCAGAGTTTTTAACAAATTATTTCCCTGTGCTGCAATGAATGAGATACAGGCCAAAAGCATCATTTTAATAGCCTCAAGGGCTGCATATCCCTAAAAGTCTCAAGACAAGTGGAAAACTCTATTTTTGCATAACCCTTTATCAGTGTCCATGTTAATTAAAACCACAAAAACTTCCATACATTTTCTATAAGAAGTATATTCTGTATTTTTCCATTACAAATTTAAATGGGCATTATGATACCAGGTTCTTCTCACTGACACCCAGGTATCAAAAAGCAGTGTCACTTAGCTGCAGGAGCAGCAAACCTGGTTATTTTAGGATGTTAAACACTACCTACTCTACCCTGATATTCTTTAACAGCCTACAAAGAGGACAGCATTCCTCAAAAAGCAGCAAGGTATGCAAATTAGGTTGAAAGGTACATTCTAAATAACATCTGAAGTATAAAAGTTTGAATAGAGAATATTTCTGATTTTCAAAGATAACTTTAAAATCCATTTTCTTTAGATGGTTTGAACCACCTAATACAACTGATTCTTTTATTCAATGACTGAATACTTGACATACAGACATAGATCTTAATTCTGGTTTTTGTGGAATTAAAGGCAAAGGTATCCTACAGAAATAGCAGCACAACTAAATACTATGTGTTGACAGAATCTGGGTGTCTTAAAATTCTGACTTCATGGGAGAAGGTTTGTCTCTTGAAAGGAATTTTAGTCTTTAGTGGAATTCGTATTGCAGCATATGAAGTCATCTCTGTGAGGGGAGTTATTTTGAATAGCAACTTTATAACAGTTGTATCCTTGCCAGTTTTAGTACAACTTTTGATGTGCCTGTCTATATATGATGTCATCTGGGGGGATTTTGCAAGCCAAGACCACCTTTTGATAGCTGTTTTCTTCCTGATCTTATTGCTTGTGTGTTGATGCAACCTGGAGCAGCAACGTGGGACATTTGTCTAGTTCTTAACATCAAGCGCTGAACACCTCAGCCAGTATAATGAATGTAATGCTAGAGTATGTCATGTGATGTTTGCCGTCATTTCCAATAGTCTTAAGGTGTTACCGTCAAAGTGAGCAGCATCAGTAATAGTATACACCCCATCAGTGTTTCACAGTTACTTACACTTTGGTTTATTGTCACTTATGGCTATCTCTTTTTGGGTGCTGTGGGTTTGTATTCATTGTTAACCTCACTGGAGCCAGCAGTAGTTATTACAGAATAGGATTTGATTTGAAGTTAAAAGCATGAGCCAAAAGAGTGCACCTGATTGCGCTAAACTGCTACTGCAACTGTGATGCATTTAAGTAGGCAAACCTATGGTTTTTTTGAAATTGGTATATAAACAGCTCTTTTATGGAGCGTAGATATAGGCCAAGTTTTAGAAAATCTTTCCTGCACTTTCAAACAAGAATGAATATATTTGGCCTTGGTGGTCACTGAATGCCTTTGGGTTTGTGACAATGGGGACTGGTTTGTAGTGGCACATTTTTTAATAATACTGTCCTTTAAAGTACAGCTTCATTAGACTAATTTTATTTTTTCTCCTTATTTCTTTTCTTTGGGAACCTAGTGCCATCCCTTTTCAATAGCCCTCTCCCAGACCGAGATGCAGAACTGAACCTTAACTCTGGAAGTTTCACAGGCAACAGGTTCTCTCTCAGCTCTTTCCAGTTGCTGTGTTGATGCATGGAGCAGAAGGCCTGTTTTACCTTAGCAGACTTTTCCAGGAAGGCTTTAAGCAGTTGATGGGCCCGGACAAAAACTCAAAACTCGTGTTTGTACTAATACAACAGTTATTTGCTGCTTGCTGTCAACTTCCCACTTGTTAGTGTTGTAGAGCAGTTAAAGAAAAGCTGTACCCTCCCTGGGACTGGCAATACTTACACAGGCCAAGCTGTAAATAAAGGTTATAGCCTTCTCTGCTGGGCATTAAATAAGCAGATAAATTTCTGTTTGCTGTGAATTTATTCAAGGCAGATGTTTTTAGTGAGCTCTGGAAAGGTTAGGGAGGAATATAAAACCTGCTGCAGTTCTGGAATTGATCCATTAGGATCAAAACCTAGTAACCAGTGATTCGTTTAAGGGTCCCTGACACTTTTATGGCAAGACCATGTATTTCAGAGAGGGCTGGCTCAGTTTGAAACACATTCCAAACCCGAACCTGAAATAAATCCTTGCAACAGAGCAATTCTGTAAACTTCTGCTTTCCCATAATTTCATTTTTGACAAAAAATGAAAGAAAAAAACCCAGAGTTTGGGAAGGGAATGACTCAACCCTTTGAAAGGAAAAGGCATGCTGATCGCCTGTGTTTGTAATTTTCTGTGTGGCATTTCCTCAGTGTAAAGGTGTGGATGAACAAAATAATACAGCCATAGCAAGCATAAAATAAACACACGTGGAAGAAATGGAAAAAAACTTAATGTAGGCTCAGCCACATGATACTGGAAGAGCATGTATAATGGTCTACCAGACCTTGAGGGGTCAGGTAAAAATGGCCTTGTGTGGTCCAAGAGGGACTTAAGAATATGATAAAACAAAAAGAAAAATGGAAAGAAGATGTTTCCCATTGCTTCAACTCTAATTGTTCCCTGAGATAAGTGTCAGAATGTTTATGCTTGGGAGCTTTGAAGCTGGGTTGAACAACACACAGAAGAAAACACCAGAAGGAATGATTGTGAACTGGAAAAAATAGTTAATATACTAGGTGATGTATAATTGATGACTTGTATTCACAGGCCAGAATCTCAGCAGCTGTAAACAGATGTGGCTAGACTAACGTTAGTAAAGAGATTGTGATGTAATGCACCGAAAAGGTGGTTCTTTCTTCACACCAACTCAAATGAAACTCTGTCATTTTACTGTATTGTATTACTTGAAATAGCAGTTTCAAAGCCATTTTGCCTCAAATATTTCAAATTCAAGGTAATCTTAATATCCAGGGAAGCAAAAATGAGAGGTAGAAACTCCATTCTAATATGCTGTCTGTCTGCGTAAATCACTTAATCTCTCTGTTGGTTTCTTAATCTGAAATGAAAAGATAGGTGGGAGGGCATTGGCAAGTTAATAGTAAGAAACAGTTCTTTGGTACAAGTCACTTTCTTTACCAATAAGCACATTATCAACTCACAAGAGTTACACTACTGTAAAAATCTCATATTGATGCTTCACAACTCCCTTTTTCTGAAAATCAGATGTGCTGAGAAAGATGTTCCTGGGAACCTGCCCTCTGAGTAAGCACTAAACCAATACACTGGAGTAGTGTTAGGGGGCATGGTTGAGTGGGAGCTGCTGTTTTTCAGAAAGCACAGGAAAGAAAAGGCATAGCTGCAAAGAGCTTTAGAAAGATGCTGTGGTATTTTTAAACAGCAATAGACCCGCCACTGAGCAGAATCCCACAATGTATTCTTCATAGACCATAGCTTTTACTTAGGTAAAGATAGACTGAAAGAACTAGAGAAGTTTGTACCAGAAGTGGAAAGTTTCTCCAGCTTACTCAGCATATTCATGCTCTTGGCAAACATTAATATGAGAGAGAGCAAGCAGTGCCAGGAAGAAGGGGTCGCCACATCACTGGCAAAATTAATTTGTCTGAACTGATACCCAAAGAATTAAAGGAAAGAGAAAAATTTCTGACAGCTGTAGGTTAAGCTCCAACAGATGAGAAACCCAGCTGGAGTGTGGTGGGGCTGGATTAAAAATAAAAGGTTTTGAAAGAAGAGAACCTAAGAATGGGTAAGGTTGGTTGGCTAAAGATTGTAATTTAGAAAGTGAGTGCTGTGCAGTTAGAAGAAAGCAGAGCTGAAATGCGGATTGGAAACTGAGAGGAGAATGCTGAGAGGAATTTGCGCAAGCCACAACTAAGCCTTCTTCAAATCAGGACAGCCCATCAATATTTTGCCCACCTGGAGGTTGAAGGGGCTTCCTGTTGAGTTGCCAAGATTTGATAATGTAGTTCAAAATGCAACATTGCTCCTTTCCCAGTGAGCGCACACTGCCACAACTATTACTCATCCCAGCTCATCTTGATCCACTCAGTTACTTCATGACATGTAGGCAAAGGATCAAAGAGTCGGAAGATGGAGAGCTAACATATCAGAGTGGGGGAATAGGAAAGAAGGGGGAGTTAATATGATGACTGGGGAAGTGTGCTGACAGTTAACACATACTGAAGTGACCTTCAAAGAGGATGGCATCTCTCACAAAGCAGAGAAAGAACCTTTTCCTGAGGAGTTAATTCTTTGGTGGAAACTGTTGTATGTCTGCTTTTCCTATTTTTTTATGAAAGACACAGATCCTCAGCAGGTTTCAACAGCTCGACTGAAATCAATAACTCCATTCTCAATTATGCCAACTGGGAATCTGCCTGCGGATCTGAAGGTGTCATTAATGCCATAGCAGGCAAGGATATTTTAACATGGCTGCAATTTAATGAGCACAGGATTGGTTCATTTAGTTGAAAATGTTTCTTTGGGCTATCAGTAGACCACAAAGCTCTTTAAATTGAGTAGTGTGTTTGTGTGAATACACCACTATAACATCAGAATGACCCTTAATCACACTTTCTCAGATTGCAACTCTTTATCTTCTGCTTTTAAAGCTCAAGACAAAAATTTGGCATGTGTCTGCATTTCTTGCCTGTATATTGTCAGGAGCTACTGTATCTCAGCACATTTGATAACTAGATGGCTCCATACACGTTTACAGTATAAGCCCAATCCTTGGCAATCAAGCTAGAAATTTTTGGTCTAGATATCCTGCAGTCTTTGCATACTTAGAGGTGTAGTAGCACTACTGCCCTTCAGTCTCTGAACAATGGGGACCCAGGTGTCAGGATTCTTCATTGGCACTGTCACTATGGTTCTGCAGGTAAACCATTCTAGTGGGAAACCTCTCTGTGTAGGTATCTATCTGCCTGACTAGTCTAATGATTTTAACAGTTTAACTTATCCAAGAGTTTTCATTTCATTATGTTCTGCCATTTGGCTTGCAAAGAGTATGTGTTTAACAGCTCCTGTGTCAAGAACTTTCCACTGCATTGCTAAATGTCCAACATTTCTTCCTAATACCATCATCTGTAACATTTGCCTTCTTTCTCCACTCTCTCTCACATCTTTTCAGGTCAGAGGCTACCCTGAGCCTCAGATCACGTGGTACAGAAATGGGCATCCTGTCCCAGAGGATGACCATTATGTCATGGACCGCAGTGTTCGAGGGATATTCAGTTTGGTAATCAGAGGTGTACAGGAAGGTGATGGTGGTAAATACACCTGTGAGGCTGCAAATGATGGTGGGGTTCGTCAAGTGACTGTGGAACTGACAGTGGAAGGTAAGAGGATACTGATACTGTTGCTGTGATTATTACAGAGTATAATTAAATGAACAAGCTGTTTATACTGTCTGGTTAAAATCACAACTGTATACACGTGCTTCCTCACTGGTGCAGGAGTAAGATTCATTAATTGCATTTCACAGTTTAAGACGTTTTGCAGGGAACTACATGTTAGATAAAGTGTGCGTTTGGTTTCAGGTATGTATCATGATGTCCACGTAACAAAAGACTTAGCTTTAAAGACTTTGCTATATAAAGTTTATATATAAACTTTGTAATTTTCATGGAAGCCACCACTCAGGACAGAAACAAAGGCCTGGAAAGTTAGCATTTTCTCTCAGGCAGTAAAAACTGTGGTGATCTTGTTTGCTTCACAGCCGATCAGGTAGGCACACTGAGGCAATGTGTTTCTGGAGTTCTCCATGCATGCTTCCACTTGCTAAGCTGAATACATGGTTGTAATTGTATGCTTAATGCCACATGGGAAACAGCCAAGATCAAACCCAGGAATTTTTAAGAGCACATCTGCATATTAGATAGTTGCAAACTGCCGAATTTGAAACCTAAAGAGTGACACAAAGCCAGGGAAGGATGGAAATCAATTTTACTGCTTCTCTCTCTCGAGTTTGGTCATGTCAGAGGGCTGTTGAATATCAAAGCTCCTCAGGTCACAACTTTGTGTTGAATTCTTGAAGCAAAGCAAAAACCCACAGCAGTCCTGCAAAAATCAGCATTTGGGTTTATTCAGAGTCAAAATCTCTTACAGATATCCTCAGAGTACATACTGAAATAGGCATAGATCTGGCATGATTGTTACTGCCTTCTGTTGAGAAAATTATGCAAAATCTTTTTTTTCCCCCTAGTTTTAAGTTGTGACAACTTTTATGAGTGACAATTTGCATGGAGGTGGAGGATTTTTTAAAGCTGTTTTTATATCAGTTTTTCTGACCTGGGCTTTGCTGCAGTTTAAAAGTATTTCATGGCAGTACCCAATGACTGAATTTCTCAGAGTTTAAGAATTACATCGTCTTTATTCTAAAAATCCCTGTATGCATCAAGATAGCAAAGTGCAGACTTTTTCTGTTCTCAGCAGATATCTCTATGTGGGGGTGACTGTGACTTGAAAAAATGAGTGACTGAAACACAATCTTGTCTTTCCATCCTGCATGGCTGTCCTGTCTGACAGTAATGTAGCTTCTTACAAGGCTCTAGAACAATATTTTTTTTTTTTTCACAGCCGTCAGAGCCGTTTGTTTCACTCTGCCACTCTGGATCCACTCCAGGTCACTACCCTTTTTTTAGCGTGCCAAAGCTACCAGGGATGCTGTGTGCAGTAGGTGGCGCTGAGCTTACACGACTTCACATGCATCTCCCTATTGTTCGCACCAGCAAGTATGATGAACTATTGTGCTTCAAAAAGAATCATTTTACAGAAAAGGTAGTTAGGGCTAGCACAGGACTAAAAACGAAACCAAGTAAAGTAAGACATCTTTCAGAGTCCAAAAAGGTTTTTTGCTACCTTAGTTTGAATTAGTGCTGCACTGTAGAGATTAGACAGAGTGTTTCATTTGCTTGTTTAAAAATACTTTTGCATGAATAATCTGCAGTGTTGTTACTGCTGAGGCCAGGGCTTAGATGGCAACTCTGCTAAAACTTGTTTTTGAAATTGGAGAGCCTGACTTTGGACTACAGATGACATAACCTTATACTGCAGGTGTTGCATTCCTACTTTGTTTGAAACCTGGAGAAACACATACTTTACATAGTCTTGAGTACCTGTAATTCGCAATGGTCTTGTCAAAACTTCTGAATTCCTGTCTTTCTGTCCCATGCTTACAGGAAACTTCTTGAAGAAATATAGCCTGCCACCCAGCGCCAGAACCTCTGGGTAAGAAATCCATTGGCTTTGTTATTGTTTAACAGACACCTAAACGTGTTTTGGTAGGAAAACAAGTAAAATGACACTTTCTAAAGAATAACTACTTCTCTACTTTTTAAGTACCTCTTGCATTTTGTCTTTAGCTCTTATCCACTTTGAGGGCCAGTCAAAAAGGGTTGGATTCTTGTCCAGTTGTCAGTAATTCCTCAGTGGAAACATATCCCCAAGGCTCCTTGCCTGTGCAAGAATCAGAGGGAATGGAGGAGAGCAAAGCCTGGTTGTTGATGACGCAATTCTGCACAGCATTGCTAGTAACTGCTTGGCATGATTTCTCACACTTGTGAGATGGGGATAGCAAGAATGGCTGGGCTCTCAGAGGCAGGGCACTGCCAGCTACAGCAACATCTGAAAACAAACCCTTTGATATCTGTGAACTCAAATGCCCTAAGTCCAAATATCCATTTATCCCAAGCAGAATAGCATCTATGAGAACTGCTGGGTTAGTAAAATGATTGAGGCTGTCATGAAGATGTAAGTAGCTTGATATAGCTACTGCTTCCTCATACTGACATTATTCTGGCTAGAAGCAGAACATTCTGCTGGTATCTGCAATATTGCACCCTCTTGTCTCTGCTCTCTGATATTCAGAAATCCTTCCCCACATCTTCTATGACCTGGCAGTCTCCTTATAAAGCCAGAACTAATACTACTTTGAGTCATCAGTAAGAAATAAAAGCAACTGAAATCAGCATTCTCTCACATATAATTTAAATATTTCCAAGCAACACAGTGGGTAAATTGTAGTCCAGAAGAAAGTGTTGTTCCAGTTTGGAGTAACTGTTAACAAGTAACTGTAGCAAGAATGGGTTGATGGGGTGATCTACGCTGGCACACAGAAGAGCCTTCTTGCTGTCATATACTTTCTGCACTTCAGTAAGCATTTACAATTAAGTGAATGCCACTGTTTTAAAAGGCCCAGGCCTAACTCTTCCAACAGCTGAACTAATTTCTTTTTAAGTAGCTTGAATTTAAGCAGAATTATTTCTGATTTATATCTCTGGGACTGAGTCACCCTGGATGTAGACAAAAATACATTTCTGATTATGTTAATAATCAGAATACAGATAGTTAAAACTGAAGATTTTAATTTTGTCATTGATATTACTATTGTTTATGTGTATTTTGAATTTTAAAAATAACTGAGGTTACAACAGTGAAAATAGTAAGTGAAGCTGCGTCATCAGGAAGGCCTTTACATGATAATGTCTGTATGGCAAATGTGCTATAGAAATACACACATGCTAAATAATCAAAGCATGAAAGGACAGTCAAAGTTGCTATTGGGTTTTGTTATACATTCAGGCTTTCCAAAGCACTATCCTAATGCATTGCATCACATGGAGTTAGAATGATTGTCCTTGGTTTTCATTCTCATGTGTTTTGCTCCTATTCAGTATTAATAATTTTATAGTATGGAAAGTTTATGCCTTACAAAAACAAGGAGGAGGGAAAAGAAAAAAATACATTTCAGTTTGTGTATATCTAGGAAACAACTGTAAAGCTGCAGGCTAACTAGTGGTTGGTTTTCTTTTAATGTGTTAGTATATGTGTATAGATATATACATATAGAAACACCACCTGAAGATGGTCACTAGAAGACTTCTTTAATACACATTTATGCCCTTCTTTAGTGGTAGCATGAGGAAGATGACATTAAAAGTTAACAGATGTTTAATTATATGATGAAGTGTTTTCCATTTTAACATATTACAGTCACCCTTCTCTCCCAGGATTTTTTTGCTGGTCTTCTTGTCCATATAAATCCTTTCATTATGGTGTCATCTCTTACTTAGAAACTTCGAGCTGCCTATATGGCAACCATCATATCTTGGCAGCACCTTGGACTAAGGCGATGTGGTCTCTGTTAGTATCTGACACCTGGTAGAAATGGTGAGGTATTGACATATCTTACTTGCATGTAGTAAAAGGCCATCTGGAAAAGAAGGCCTTGAAAATGGTTCCATTTGCTTGAAATTAAAGGTTAAAAAAAACCCCAACACCCAGAAATCATCATCTGCTGTCTGCTAATATGTGTCTTTGTTGTACCAGGGCTTCAGAGCAAAGAGTGTGATTGTTCTCATTGATATTAATGGACCTGAAGTTGCACCTTTTTTTTGTTTGTTTGTTTTTCTTGCTGTAATACTGCTCAATGGTTTGTTTTGCGGCTGTGTAGCTGAGGGTTTTGGACTGCAGTCGCTGATGTCACTCTAATTTCATTCCACATGTCATTTCCCAGCTGTGCCATCCATGTAAGTAGAGCTGGCCATTTGCACTTAACAGACATTCACCCGGGATGGGTGTACTTTGGTTTTGCGCCCTTTTCATGTTTGCTTTGCAAACATTGTAGTGAAAGAGATTCCAAACAGAAGCCTTCTCCAAGCCAAAAATCTTTACCAGGACGTATCAGAAATCTTGCAAAAACAAGCTGCTGATTCATAAATCAGAAATTACTGTGTCATTCCACTCAATATCACAACAAATTACATGATGAAAAACTGTGAACAGTGAACAAGTATGCACAAATAATCTATCAGGAGGCAATTAGGAAAAAGAAAACGGGAAAAACTAAATGCATGCAGTGTTTCCTATCATTTGGTTTGCCCAGCTCTGCTTATAAGCAACTGAAATTGTCCATGAGATCTGTTATATGAGTTATGTGTATGCTGGATGAGGGTGTGTAGCATCATACTGTTCAGTTGCATGAAGAGTCAAGAGCAGTCATGGCCAGCATTTCCATTTCTTCCATTGGCCAAAAAAATTACTGTGTAACTACAGTCTCAGTTACCACCAATTACATATCCTTGTTGGCAGACCACTGGTCTAAAATGCTTCCTGAAGTGTGTTTTAATCACAGCAGCTTCCAGTTCTTCTGTAAAACCAGAATGTCATTTGTCTTTCCAGGGGAAGACTTACTGTTCCATCTGTGGAGCATAGGCCAAGTATCTGGGGAGAGAGTCCACCCAAGTTTGCTACAAAACCAAATAGAGTTGTTGTGCGTGAAGGCCAAACAGGCAAATTCTCATGTAAAATAACAGGACGACCTCAGCCTCAAGTAACTTGGTTTAAGGTATGATTTCCCAGAAAATTAATTTTTTCTTTCTCTTTTGAAATGTTGTGACTTGAAAGGATGAAATGCTCTTGCCACTGCAAATTATCATGGCGAGAATTTACATACAAGGAGGGCCATATTCTTCCTCATTTTTATGCTGAATAAATTCACAAAAGATAACAGCATTCCTTCTCAGTATAAACTTCTCCCTATTTGTCTCATTGTGGAAAATATTTGTACCAAAAAAAAAAAATCTACAAGCACCAAACAAGATCCAGGTTCCATTATAAAAATAGTGAGTATGGGGCATAATTGCCCAGAGACCTAACTAGATAAGAGAATCAGGCAAAGGATGGGAAATGTGAATATTGTCATCATCTCTGTTTTATAGAGAAGGTCTGCAGGGATTTAATGTTTTGACTGTGGTTACAGAGGAGTCTCTGACAGCTGTAAAAATTACAGCTGTATTTCCCAAGTTCCATGTCAGCGTCTCAATCATAAACTGCATTTTCTGTATCATTCACATTGGGTTTTACCTGTATATTAGAATGAAGATGATGTTTGCAAAGAAATGAAATTGAATTGGAAAGAAAATTAACTGTTTCGGAATTAAGAGATATGATTGGGTTTTGCAATGCATGATTGTTTTTCCAAATTAAAAAAAAAAAAGAAATCTAAGGCAGATGAGCAACAGTTCAACTGTTTCAGTCTGACCTCTGCTAAGAGAATGGTAGCAGAAAAGTGTCTGACATAAAATAGAGACCTGAGGTGCCAACTTCAAATATGTATTAAAATTGGGAATTTTCAGCATCTGTCATTTGCAAAATGCTTTGTAAATGAGCAATATTTAAAATTCATTAGACTACTAACAAAACACTGAAGACTTAAGCCCTAATGTCCCCTTTGGGCATACACAAGATTTCCAACCACTTTTTTTTGTTACTAGAGGAGAAAGCTTTCAGGTGGTAATTAAATATTACACTGATTAGGCCATTTTTTACTGAAACTAGTAGTATTTTAGAGGATTACAGTCACTATCTTTCATCTGGAAGAGCAAATATATGACTGCTCTGTTGGCATCCTACTCCTCTTCAACCTTCAACAGTCTGTTGCCTTATATATAGTAAAAAAAAAAAAAGCTTTTCTCAGACTTTTTATTTTCTTCTGGTGTCTCCAGGTTTGGGGGGGAAGAAACCACAAAAAAAACCCCAAACAAACCAGAAAACTGCTCATAGAGCAGGGAAATGCTTCCAATTCATTGTCTGCTTTATTCCAGTCTTATCCTTGTTATCTGTAATACAAGAATACCAGAGTATGTCTCAGAAAACAAGCAGCCTTTTGCTGTGGAAGCCCTCACTAAGACACCTCCCTTCAGTCTGCTCCTCCCTCCAGCTGCCACCAGTTCTTTTGGGCCTGCTGGCTCTCTAGGCAGTCTGCAATGCAGCTGCTCCACAACAGCCTGCTTCCAGTCCCACCAGACTCGCTCAGGTTTTCCAGCCATGCAACTGGGTGCAAACCAGGATTTGTCATTCAGTTCTCTTTGTTCAGCGCTGTGTGGTAAACAGCAAGTAGGGACTAGCGATGCAGCAGCTTGGTTCTACAATTTGGTACTTCTTCATACATTTCTGCAGTTTTTTAGAGGTTGTATTATATATTTTTGCTGTTAATTGTCAGCTTCTATAATGTATTATTCTATAATCTGGCATTCATTGTCTGATCAAATGAATGAAGTATGCAAAGTACTTGTTGTTAGCAGCTCCATGAGTTCTGTTCATGTTTATGCCCTTAAAACACATATTTCAACACTTGCAGGTCTGCATATATTATTCTGTAAAATACACAGGTGTGTTGTTCAGAGGTTCAGTAGTCATACTATTGCTGGCCTGCAGACACCCAGTCCACTCTCTTGAACTTGTCCTCAATCCATCACTTCTGGTTAAATTGGTTTTCTTTAGGCTTTCATAATATTATTTTAGCACCTATTTTGAGCACCATAAAGCTGTCTTTCTATAATTCATACACTCTGTAAAGTGCAAATGTGTTGTTGCTCTATCAGAGTTTTATTGGCAGGTTGTTGCTGTGGAGCATGTTTTTGCATCCCTATTCATAAGGCATGAATTAATAGGTAATCATGCATGTGTTTTGGGTAGCTGCAAACAAGCTCAGGCCCACAATGCTTCTGGTCATGCCAGGATGGCACTGCAGGGTCCTGCTGAGTGTAGGTATTTTAGCTCTACCTCAGCATCATGGAAATGAACTTACATGGCTGTTGGACTGCATCTGACTAGTGCAGAGCCAACACATGACCATCTTCCATACAGCATGGAAGCTTTATAAACAATCAAAATTTTACTTCTCAGAACTAATGAATAAGCTTTTGTGTAAATGTCTTACTCTGCTTATTTTCTTTCCCCTTTTCTTACTAAGTTGCAAAGAACAGAAGCTTCTACTGTATCACCACCGAACCCCTGAAGTGAACTAGCTTTTTTATTCAAATAGGACTTACGACACCCAGACAGCAGTAACATTGATAGAGACTTCAGGAATGGCAATATCTGAAAACACTGTAGTGTTTCCCTGGTCAGTGTTTGCTGACCAATGCCCTACAAATGGTAGATTTGTACATTTTCCCTTCCTAAACTTAGGATAGGAAAAGATGTGGTGCCTGATAGCAAGGGACGCTCTTTAATGGCTGGTGCTGAACCAGAAGCACTGATTTGCTCACAAATGATGTTGGTCAATTAAAGGCAAAAAAAGTGTCATTCAGATCATCTAATCTATGTAATAGTGGCAACATGGCACTACATGCATTGCTTCCTGCCTCAAGGCCATAGCTTTTGATTTAACTCCCGCATAGCATTGCAAAGGACCTGTGTTGCAGCAATGCGTCTCTTAATGTATGTCTAGTGCCATCCCCACCTGGCCACTGATGAGGTCCTCTTACACAGAATTTTTTCCAGTTCCTGAAGTGATACAGGATAAAGGAGCTTTTGAGGGATAGAGAACTACTCCCCAGCTTGGAATTTGTTGCTTAAAAGTGTGGTGTTTGACTTCCTGGGACAAACATGAACAGAAAAACTGGTTTGAGCCCACATACAGTGAAAAGACGTTTTCCTAGGAATATGGATATAGTAAATAATGAAAAGCCAAAACTAAATGGAGGTGAGTGGGTAGCAAAACGCAGGGAAAAACAGCCTTCTGCAGATATGAATTACTGAACTTTTGGACACAGTTTTCTGTTTATACCATCTGACTATTATTCATAGAAAGAATTTGGCTAAAAGATAGGCATTTTGTCCTGATGTTTTACCAAAAGATATCTTGATCCCCTTCTCCTACCAATAGCTAGCTGTCTCATGGTGTCTTGTGATATTTGCAGGGTGATATTCAGTTGCAGCAAAACGAGCGTTTCAACATGTTTGAGAAAACAGGCATCCAGTTCTTGGAAATCCAAAATGCTCAACTTGCTGATTCAGGAATTTACACGTGCACAGTGGCAAACAGCGCTGGGAAGGCATCTGTGTCTGCAGAGCTCACGGTTCAAGGTACAGCAACACGTTTACTGGAGAAAGCACAAGTGAACCACAGACGTTCCTTCAAAATATCTTTGGTTGTGTTCTCAGTATAAGCATTTACTTTTCCCGTTATCTTCCTCTCTCTTCATTAAATGATACTGTGATAGCTTGGAGCGTGCTACAGCTGAAAACAATGTGTTGGTTCAGTGGGGAAAAGGCTATCCAAATGCTTTGTAACAGCTTTCTTTAAAACCAACTTTTCACTTTTACTGTGATTTTGACCTCCACATGTTTTGAACATAGATTTTCATTTCAGCAAGTGGAAACCTTGCACTTGTCATTATAATCAGTAATTAATTTTGTATTTGTTGAGTACCAACACCAGATGCACATTTATACCAGCTCCCTTTAGGGAAACAAAATTGTATCTATATTTGTAGAACGAGGAAAGGAAAGGAGCATAACTCTAAACTGTAAGAGAGGAAAAAACAGCTTAATGAGATTAAAATTCAGGCTTCTCAATTCCCAACGCTGCCTTATTTCACTGCTGTTAAAGGGAATAAATGTCTTTGTATAAATAATTTAGGATGTTCTTTTCTGTATATGCATTACTATATACAGTTTGGTTTGGAGTTTGATGCTTCTAAGGGTGCTCTTTGCATCAGCCTCAAAATCATACAGCCTTCAGCAACCACACTAAAGAGGAATTTCATCAGTCGGTGGGTAAGCAGTCACTGGACCCAACTAAATAATAAAATGAACAGCTTCTGGCTTCAGCTGCAGTCATAAGATCAGTGGGTTACATACACATCCAGCAGTGAATTTTTTGATGTGAGATTTTTAGGTTCACATCAATGCTGTCGCTCTGTAAGATATTTTACAGTTGGGATCCTCAGAACCAGAACAAGCCTTTGCAACTTAAAGCTGTATGTTGCAATCTGATGAAGCCATTGTAGGAGCTTCTACAGGTTGCTTATTCAACTGATGCTTTACAGAAAGGGCCGTTTTGTTCAATAAGCCTTTTTTTAAAACATGAAACTTGACCCTTATTTGCTCTCCCTGAAGGGGTGAGTTTTCTGCTCTGTAATGGGTACATCTGCCTTGAGAGATGATGCGGAACTGGGGTCACAAAGTCAGTTGTGGTATATGTTTGCTTCAGATGCTGACCACATCTCTGAATAACGTGGGCATTCTTTCTTGGATTAGTACAGGTCAGTAAAAAGGGCACTCTCTTGCAATGTACTTGACTAATCAGATGATTCCACTTACCTAACCACAACATATAATACCCAATTCTTTCATTAGCAATTAAATCAGGTCCTAGGAGTTGCTGTAATACGCTAGCAGATGCTCAAGTGGCTTGGAATTGCTACATTTTCTTTTAAATCCATGCAATCTCTTATATAGATAATCTTGTTTCAAGAGCTGCATTTTTCCCCCAAGTTCCCATAGTGGGAAGTGGAGAGGGAGGGAGAAAATGTTCTTTTAATTGACAGGGTTGCATGGTATTGTCTTGTCTACAACCAGTAGTTATTCACCTTCCTCTTCTGCATTTATCCAGTCTCTTTCCAGCTTTAATTTCTATGTGAAGAATTTCTGTTACTGTTTATTGACAGGTTTATTGTAGTGAGGTCAACAGGGTATTTCCCTCTCTCACTGCAACTTTTGTGTGTGTGTGTGTAAACAGATTCTTTTGGTCACTCTGAATGGTGTGGCGAGTCCGAGCGTTTAGATGTGGATTTTTGCTTGCAAAACACAGCGGAAATCACAGTATCGTCTATCACATGTTATTGTCTTTTCCCTGAGGCTAAGACTCTGAAAGGATTTTTATGAAGTATTTGCTGATGACTTGCAAAATTCATTACCTCAAATATGTGCTCATTTATACCAGTGCAGTTGATGAGGTAGCTTGGCAAATCAATGTAGCTCAGCCATGTTCCCAGATTTCCTGGTGGTGTTGCAAAGTGAAGAAATGTGATATATTAGCTTTTGTGTTATTCATGTTAAACATGATAATACTTCGTACACAGCAAATGAGTTGGTAAAATTTTACAGGTGGGCTCATGTTTGGGGAGTTTTTACTACTGTTAATTTGGTTTTGTGTTTTAGCCAGAGGACAGCTGCAGTTTCACTGTGGGCATGCTCAGGTGTAGTACTGACACTGTGTCTTTCTCCACCTCTACAAGCTCTGTGGAGTTCCCATAAGATCTGATGAGCTGCCTCCTAGTTGGAATCTCTTCTTTCCTTCTCTCCCCCAACAAGGAGTCTTTGAGGCTCACATAACCTTTAGTTCTCAAGTCCCTTGAGAACTTAGTTGACCCAGCAATGTCTCAAAATGGACCAAGACCTCTTTGCATTTCAGCTGAGCAGCTTGCTGTTGTCCATATCAAATTTCAGGTGTGGGGATAGTCAATCTTGACTTCAATGGATTGAAGATATGAAGAGTGACTGTTCTTAAGTATATTCTTTGCTTAAAATCTTTCAAATTTATGGAATTGTGTACAGTATTGTATGTATAAGCTACCTGTTTTTTCTTTTTTTATTTCAGGTCCAGATAAGACTGACATATATGCTCAGCCACCATGGTATGTTTTTACTGGAATACTTTCTCAGAATATTTAACTGCAGTGCACTAATTTTAACATTTACTACATGAGCCTTCCTCACAAAGTGATAGATCTCTTTGGGTCAGTCTGTATCTGGAAGCTAGAAAACTTTTACTTGGAATGAGAGTCTCTCTTACTGCCAAATTCAGCTGTCCTGGTGGATTGCTATGAAATAGTTGGTGGAACTAGTGGCAATACTATGAAGTACAGAGTTCTGATCTGGTTCAGGAAAGCAAAATTTAGACGGGTTTATGCTCACTGTTCCCATGTAGCCAAATAGTTACATAATCTGAATAAAAGTATGTGAGAACTTATACTCTGTACCAATTGGTCAAACTTCTTTTTTGGAGTAAAAAACCTGCATGCATCTTGTCTGTACTGAGCTGGTTGTTCTTTGCTGTCATAAGCAAAATGTGATATTTGCCATGGTCTTTGCTGTTGTCTGAAAATAGATACAAAAGTATGGGTAAAGTAATGAGAAAAAAAAGATTTCTTATTTTAGGGCTTTGTCAATATTTTTAATGTTTAAATTACTATATTTTTTTTAAAAAAATTATTTTGTAAAACAGCTTTTCTTCATGAATAGAAAATGCAGGAATGAAAAGCTGACTGTATAAGACACTTTCATGAATCCCAGTTTCTTTACAGTCTTCAGGGTGTTTGATCTGTCCTCACATGCCCTGGATGGGATTTCAGAATGGCATGTTTACATTGTCCTAACTCCATGTCCACTGCAAAGTGGATCTGAAAATGCTGTGCCTACCCTATTTTTCAGGTCTGTGTAGTTTTTAGAAACATACTTTAAAATATGTTTAGTGTAAATGAAACTGTGCAGCTCTGCAGCCAGAACTCCCCATGTACTGGTTTCTGCAGAGTCGTTTTGCCTCCTCCATCATTTATTCACAAAAAAAGAGATATTTTGTAAAATGTAAAAATCTGACAGTTGTTAACTGCAAATCTCATAGACATTATTTCTCTAGTACATTTACCTCTGGCTGAAGAAAGTACCACAATAAGTGTCCTGATTCTCCTTGAGAGAATAAGTCACTGGCACTAAGTATAGCAAATAGAGCTGGGCTAGAAATAACTTCCCATATTTCAATTATGTTCCAATTCTGCTTTGGAATAATACTTTGGAAGTGTGAGACACAGACGCAGTGGTCTACAGATAACAGCTTAGTGGTCAGGGGACTCAACTTCAATGAAGAAAACTTAGATTCAAGTCCCCAGTTAGTCAGCTAATCTTGTGCCCCCAAAGTACTAGCAGCAGATCCAGCATCATTCTAAGAAACTCTTCCTAATAAAACCATAGCTGATATTGTTATGTCCAGTCAATTGATTATTTTTTTTGACATCACCCCCTCTCCCTTCCCTCAACTTTAGTTTAGTTTTCTGATCAGTCTTCTTTTGAAATCACCTAAATTACAAGAAACCATAATTACAAATAATAAATTCACTACACAATTTACATTTTCATTTCCCTTTAGGGAACAATTTTATGTGGTATTTTCAGCTACAATTATATGCAGCCTCAATTTATTAAAGCACGAGTAGTGTTACACCATGGTCATTCCAGGGTCTCATGTAATTGCTGTCTGTCTAAAGCAGTGTATGCAAGGTTAGTGTCTGACTCACAAAACATGTTAGAACCTGAGCAGTAGGTTTGTATCCAGAAACTCCTCAGCTGAGACAGTGTCTAAACACTGATCATATTTTATGAAGCTTTTCACTTCACCTCTTTCGTCCATGTTCTTAATTTGCGTGAAGGAAACTAAAGGCTAATTAAATTAGTTCACCTTCTTGCTAAGGGCTTGTACATTTATATCATTGCTGATAATAATAATCAGTCTTTATACAGTGTCATATACCTGTAAACTTATAACTTTCCTTCAGCATGCCATCAAAACCAACAACACCTGCTGTTAAAGCCGTCGAAAATTCAGAATTCAAACAGGCAACTAGCAATGGGATTGCTAAAGAGCTGAAATCCAGCAGCACTGAACTCATGGTTGAAACCAAAGACAGGATGTCAGCAAAGAAAGAGACCTTTTACCTCGCCAGAGAAGCCAAAGACAGTAAGCAGGGACAGCACCAAGAAGCCAACGCAGTGTCTTCTCAAGAACCTAAAGAAGGAAAAAAGGGATCTCAGGTCTTGCAGAAAACTTCAAGCACCATCACACTACAAGCTGTCAAACTGCAGCCAGAACCAAAGGCAGAACCGCAGGCCACTTTCATCAGACAGAGTGAAGACAGGAAAAGGGCTCTGCAGCCCCTGGTGTCGGCTCAACAAACCCCATCTCTGACAGGGCAAGTCAGTCCAAGGAGCAGAGAAGCAGAAAACAGATCTGGAGCCCGGAAGGCTGTAGTGGAGGAGAAGATGGAGCCTCTGGGAATTCCCCCTCAGTTTGAGAGCCATCCACAGAGCCTGGAAGTATCAGAAGGCCAGGAGATTAAATTCAAGAGCAAAGGTAAGGGATGAAAGTTATCAGAACCCTGGGCTTAGTCAGGTTCCCATTTTGCATGTGGAAGTGGAGAAGCAATTCCTTCTTCATTGCAAGTTGTCCTCCTCCTAAAGTATTTTGAAAATAGATGCAGAATCTCATGCTGTTCCCACAATACTCTCTTTCCAATTAAATTTTCAAGTCATTCCATACTGTAGCATCCATCCCTTCTCTCATCTGGGGTTTCCCCAGATGTAATCAATGCTGCTTTTTCTAGGATGTGGTTTTAGGGCCTCTTATATGAGGGTGCGAGAGAGAAAATGGATGGTACACTTTCCAGAACTGTAATCAGTTATAATGCCCTTGAGCCAAAAAAAAGTTCAGATAAGAAACTACAATCAGTTACTGCATTTCCCTTGCGGCATCTACTCTTACCCCTGATATTCAGTCAACCCAGTGCTGATCTGAGTGCTTCCTAACAGCTGAAATTATAAAGTCAGAATTAAAAGAGAGGTTTAGAGTTTGCTCCACAGAATTTGAATGGGTTTTAACCTCTCAGTAGAGTAATGAGACCTGCATTTTGCTGAATCCAGGGAGTAGATTGGAACAGGTTGGTTTTTTTTTTATTATTACAACAATTTTAGTAGAAAATAATTTTGAAGCATTTTTCTGCTATTTTTTTTTAAATAACATTCACACTTTAAAGTGTTCCCACAAGTGAGAGAGAAATTGGTTTTTATGTCTCTGGAGGAAAAAAAAAATCACAGCAAAACCAAGGTAATTTATTTCATTTCTTGATAGTTCTTGCCCCATGAGTAAAGAGTGCGATTTATATCACAAACCCAGAGAGTAAGGACGGGAAAAGAATATTCCAGAGATCCTGCCACCTTTTGAATAGCTTATTTTTCAGGTATATTAGTACTAAGAACATGGATTGTTTTCCATCAGAGCATCTCAAAAACTTTGCAAGGTTTAACTAATTCATGATCCTGTTTGGCAGGGAAATATAGTCCCTATTGTACAGAAACCAAGGAGATCATTCGGTTATTATTGAAGCCAGTGAATGTCTCTTCATTTGGCTTTGGTCCCAAAGCACAAACTCTTACATGCAAAGGCAAGGTGTCTGTAGGGAAGTTACAGTCCCTAGCGGGCTCTAATAATTAATCTGAGAAACTCTGTTTCCTGAGAATCCTCTCTGCAAAGGGGTTGCTTTCACAGGCGCCTCTCTTCCTGGTTGCAATGGACAATGGAAATGCTGTTACACCCTTAAGGAGGTTTCTACCTGCCAGGCTGTCAGCTCAGCGTGCTTCTGGGTCTGCATGGTTACTACAAAGCATCCAGGATCTTTAACACTTCAAGGCTTGATTCACCCCCTCAGCTATTGGAGGTTCTCCCATCTCTACTGTTCTTAACTAATTTTCAGTGGATTCCAATGTGCTCTTTCTCTGCTGAGCAGGAAAGAGAACCTTTCTCTGAATAATAATTTCGAGTTTCTAGTGGAGAAAATTCACAGAAAAGAGACATTTTCCTACTTTCTGATGTATGTGATGAGCATTCCATTTTTTGTCCCATTTGTGGGTGCAATGGTAACCTGCCCCCTTCCAAATTTTTTAGGGATTTGGAGCTGGATTTAGGGAAAGCTTTTTTTTTTTTTAAAAAAAAGGAATTGCTTGATTTTCTAGTCACTTGTATCAGGTGAGGTCCTGCTTCTAGCTAAGGGCTCCTCTTCTTGCTGTCACTGCTATATCCTTGTATTTTCTGCTTTCAGAAGGGTTTCCTGCAGTAAATCGTATGTCTTTGTCGTGGATAATCCTGCCATCTTTTACCATCTGTACCTTCCTCTGGGGCTGGGTACTCTTGCTGTAATGAAATGGGTACAGGTGGGAAGGAACATCAGCAAGGTAGAAGCCCCAGGGGGCCTTGTTGGCTGAAAATAAGTGAAGGATGGGGTGGATGACCTTTTCTGGCATTATTTCCCAACCTCTCCTCTTTGCTCATCTTAGAAACTGCCCCATGAAGCCCAGACCTCCTTCAGCACTACTACAAGCCAAATCTGGTTTTTGAGAGCTCTGACACAGGCAAAGCAGGCAGTGAAGCCACAGCTGTTTTGCTTCTGCTCCCTGAAAGTTTACTGTCCTAGGAAGCTGTCTGCTTTGCCTATACCTGGGTCCTAGTCTGGAAAAAAATACCCAGGATTACAGAATGTTTGAGGCTAGATGGGACCTCTGGACTTCATCTGGTTCAATACCCCTGCTCATGCAGCATCACCTAAAGCAGGTTGTCCAGGACTATGTTGAGGTGGCTTTTGAATATCTCCTGGGAGGGATACTCCACAGCCTGTCTGGGCAACCTGTGCCAGCGCTCAGTAACCCACACAGTAAAAAAAGTGTTTATGTTCAGACAGAACCTCCTGTGTTTCAGCTGGTGCTCACTGCCTCTGGTCCTATCACTGGACACCACTGAAAAGAGCCTGGCTCTCTCTTCTTTACAACTTCACTTCAAATATTTATATACATTGATGAGATCCCCCTTGAGCCTTCTCTTCTCCAGGCTGAACCGTCCCAGAATAAACAGTGGTAGGTACCGTGGATTGAAAAGTACTGCTAGGTGCTCAGAGAAACCAATTTAGCAGGGTAGAAAGGAATGGGGAGAAATTTCTTTCTTTCTCCTCTAATACCTCGTAACATCCATTTTGTCTGTGACTTTTAGAGGAACAATTTTCAGACGCAAGTGCTTGGAGTTTTTCAAGTTACCAAATATTTGTTATTTTAAAAGATGGACTGGCCAAGAGGTTTTGGAAGACCAGAAATATCAAACCATCTTTTTGGAGACAGTTTTGGGTATTACTGGCTCATTAAGGTTTATATGATTATGTATGTGTAAATTATACCTAATTTAAACTAAAGCAAATAATGGAATTACACTAAGGGGAATACCTGCTCATAAAAATCCAAATACCTGATTGTCTAGTTTCAGGGAAACCAAAACCAGATGTGGAGTGGTTCAAAGAGGGTGAACCTATTAAAGCTGGAGAAGATGTCCAAATATACGAAGAAGATGGAATTCATTGCCTATGGTTAAAGAAAGCTTGCTTGGGGGACAGTGGATCTTACAGCTGTGCAGCTTTCAACCCCAAAGGCCAGACTTCCACCAGCTGGTTGTTAACTGTCAGAAGTAAGTTCTTGTGAGCCCATCTGCACTTTGAAAACCCTGGCTGGGGTTTTCTAAGCTGTCAAAGGGTGGTGACTACAAAATTTCTGTTATGACTTCTCAGTGCAGGTTAATTCTGATTCCTAGCTCTGTGACTAACGTGGTATGGAATAGCTGGCAAGCCACTTTCTGCATCACTTTCTCTTCTGACCTTTTGTTTTTGTTGTTGGTACAGCTGAAACCATCTCATTGAATGTTTTGTACACAGGAAGGCCTGTTCTCCACTGAGGTTTTCTATTAATGCTTCTATTTAATACATGTTGCCAAAGATTTTATTGTTGTTTTGCATTCAGTTCTTTTGGAGTTGCTTGGCATTTCTATAGGAGACTGCATATCTGAAATGTTTTGTGATCACAAATCTGCCCAGTAAAGCGGATAAAAAGAAAAGCTAAGGAATGAGAATTGCATTCTGCTAAATCCAAGTACACTTCCCAGTGACAAATTATTTTGAGCTTGAAGGCACTGTCTTACTGGTCTGGTTGAAAAATTTGTTGGCCTCTTAGCAAATCCTGTTCTCAAGTCTAATCTTTTCACCTGGTTTTAGGTTTTGTCCTGGAGCTATGATCATGTTTATGCATCATTTCTCTATTTGCTGTGCCTGAGGTTAAACCAGGATACCCAAGATACTATCTTTCTGTCTCATGAGAGACCTGTAAACTGCATCCTTAAGTCACCTGGTTTCGCTGCCAGCCAGGGGAAATTTGGGAGAGGGACTGGGAGAAGACAGACGAGAGAAGAATTATCCTTCCTGTTCTTTGCGCTGAACTCTCTGGTAATATGTTGCATACACTTCTAGTGACTGGCTGCAAATGGTGGATTCTGGCATAGAAAACCACCACCTAAGACATAACTTGAGGGCTGGCAATGCCTGCCTTGTGGATTATGGAAGAACCCCTTCTTTATATCAGTCCATTGTTCAAAATTGTTTCTATTTCCCAATAAAACATTTCACCATAGGGTTTGGTTTTTTTGATGGTTTGTTGGGGTTTTTTTTTTGCCTGTTTGCATGGTATGAATCTATTAGCCCAGCCACGTCACCCAAGCATACCTAGAAAAAGTCAGTAAGTGATAATTTTTTCAATTTGGGTTAAAGGAACTGTTTTCATTTTGGTTTTAAAGGGCCTAAAGTTCAAGAGGTTGCTCCATGCTTTTCCAGTGTCTTGAAAGGATGCACTGTGAGTGAAGGGCAAGACTTTGTGCTGCAGTGCTGTGTAGGAGGCGTACCTGTGCCTCAGATCACGTGGCTTCTCAATGGTAAGGAATCCCCTGGTCTGCAATACATGCATGCACGCACCTACATCCACAGTCTCAAATGCCACTCTGATCAGTGCACAGCAAGGCTGTGAATACTGCACAAAGCACTTGAAATCACCGTAATAAAATCGACTAGAATATTTGAAGAAGATCAGTTTATATGCACATAATATGCACGAAGGGCGGTTTTCTTCTTTTGTGTCTTACTGCAGTTTTCCAGTATGTCCAGCAGGGGACTCTGGTGACGGGATTGTACGCAGATGGGTTTCCCGGATTTTGTCACGCAGCTTTTCCGCTGCAACAAAGCCTGTGTTGCTACTGTATGCTGAATCCTGTGATACCCCCCCGCCTTTGGCTCTAGCCTCTCCTCTGAGAGTAACGGGTTGGCATCATGATCCTGCAGGAATAATAAGTTCTAAGCAAAATCAGCACAGCATATCACTCTTTACGGTAGGAAGGAAGCCCATGCCTGACTGGACCCCTCCATCAGCCGGGCAGGTCATAATTGGTATGAGCAGCTATGTCCCCAAGATCTTAAAGTCACAACTTTTCTGGTTGCTTCTCTACTAGAAGTACGTTCCTTGAGATTCTAACACTTGCCTAAAGCTGACGAAAAAAAAGGATAAGTAAAATATTTTTTACCTTTATCAGATGGTATAATCTACCCTGTCCTGATTACACAGCTGAACAGGCAAGTTCCCTTAACAGTCCCCTCTTAATATCGAGGTTGGGCCCAAACATCAGCATTTTGCATAGATTCCAAATTATTTCAGAGATTCAGGGACTAAATGCTCTGGCTGAGGGCTCTTTCCATTTACAGCTATAGCTATTGAACACTAGACAGATTTATTCAGCTTAACTCTTGATTACCCTTGTTACTCCTGAAGTGCAACCAATTTTTTTGCAGACTCTCCCAGGCTATCTATCTTTGTGTGTATATGTGTGTGTTATTTAAAGACAAACGGTAACATACTTTGCCATAAAGATGTTTCCTCCAGGATTGTTTTAAAATTAATTATTTTCACATGATCGCTGTTTTTCTTTAGCAATTCACAGTAAATGGGATAACTGAAAAAGGTGGCAGGGCAAATGAACCATGACCTTGAGACTGGTATGTTCCCACAGCCTGGTCTGTTCCCCTTCCCAATAGCTCCATGTCTAGAATAGAAAGGCCACTGCTTTATTTACAACACGAAACATGTGAGTAAAAGCTCTGACACTCTCCCATTGGAAATAATTTGTTTCTCTGGCTGACGGCTACTCTGCAGTTCCTCCTTTGCAGATGTGAGTAGAATCGCTGTATTGCTATGCAAGAATTGTCTTGCAGCACTGAAGCAGCAACTCCAACCCATAGGGTCAGTCATTTCGTCTTTGCATTCCAAGGGTACCCTTCTGCTCATAAAGGGTTCCCGTAGTCATTGAATGATGTAATTATACCCAGTTGCCTTCTGCATACAGAGCATCTTCCTGTCTCAGATGACTGTCTGTGTTACAGTTCATCAGGCACAGATACAGCGTCTCCATTGATGTAACCACGTTCTGCTTTGCTAAACAGAAAACCATTATCTCCTGAAAAATACAGCCTAGAGATCAATAAGCAACATGCTTCCGTAGGCCTCCAGTATGCACTGTGCCTCCCTGCCTTTTTTCAGGATGTTTGTTCTGCAGTGACCTTTCTTCTCACTAATCTCAGATGAGTCTGCCCTTGTTCAGGTAAAACCATGTCTATATTGCATCCAAGCTTCTAACCGCAATCGGATCAATATCACAAGGAGGCAGATAGTTGGATTTCAAACCATTAGGGTTCTGTAAGTGAAAGCCAGTGCATTAATTCTGCTCTTAAATTAAAAGGCAACGACGAGTCTGAGTAACAGAAGCACAAGAAACTATCCTAACAATAAAAATTAGTGATATCATATATTATCTAAAGACATAAGCACACTACTTTTATTCAAGACTCCTGAAACATACCACTATACTTAAATGCTTTCCTGTCTTGCATCTGATTGTGATACATAACTGTTTATATACCATTTTGATACAAACTTGACTGGATTATAAACAGTAGTTTAATGCTGATAATTTCATGTACACTCCCAGCGTCATTATTTTACCTAAGGATCAAATGGCTAATGTGATAGCCATTTGAATGCAAACATTTCCTTCCTGATAACCAGCTAGTGAGATACTACAAACATCTCATATTTATATCCATTGTCAAATAAAGGGGAAAGGTGTGTTTGTAGTCCTGAAATATTAGTCCAAGTAGACATAAATGCTTTTGGCAAAATGACATGGTGGAGTCTTTCATCAACTGGCCATATGAAGAAAACAGTATATTCACAGTATATGATTTGAGGAAGCAGACAAATTTTGTTCTTAAAAAAGGTGTTTTACAATCTGCTGTCCATGCTTGGAATATAAAGCTTTTTACATTCACAACCGATAGGCTGTGGCAGAGAAAAAAGCAATCTGCTGAGAAAAACCAAACTACTGTTCAAAATATACCACTTTTGCAGAAATCCAGAGAAATAAAAATCATATGGAACAGGATGTATAAAGTTCACAAGAAAATATCAAATGCTAATTATCTTCCAAGCATGACAAAGATAAACTAGAATTAATTTTTGAAAAGAATAGTGAGAAAGGTATGTATATCTCAGTGAAACAATGAATGTCAAGACCAAGTTATCAGACTGTAAGAAACATGGTCAGAAGGCTGCTTTGAGAAACCAATAAAAACAGTTAAAACGCAGAACAGTCTCACTCACTCCTAGGCTGGCCAGACCTTGATATTGGCCAGCCGGTGTGCTGTCCAATCTGCCATCCTGCGATCTCTGAGCAATCCACACTACCTGAGAACTAAAAGACTTGCAATAACTTCTTGTACAATGTTACATACAAGTACTGCTTTATATATCGAACATTTTTACCAGCTGTGACTACACACAAATTTAAAACATTTTCCAAGCCATTATATAGATTGACCTCTCTTTCAGGTCAATCAAGACAAAAAATAGATGATGTGCACTGCGCATTGTCTATAATTACTTCTTAGCTTCTGTGAGGATGAGTAGTTTTTCCACATTCATAGAGACTGCACAAATAAGAGCTACCTGACAGAACTATGGATTTTCTTTGAGTTCTTACTCTTCTCTGCAGCTCTACCATCTTTAGTTTCTTATACTTTTTCCCTTTTTTAATGATTTAAAGCTTTTTTCCCAACTTTTTCAAGACAGTTCCTTTTTTCCTGTTGCTCTCATTCTGCCCTTTATTTTACGTTTCTGAATTTTCACTGATGTACTGGCAAATTCCTTGAAAGTAAGCTTCTTGTGTTTTAGTTCTGGCCTCAGCAAAGCCTTATAAATAACTTTGTACATGTGCTCTCTGTGACAATACTTCAGCACGCAACTCCAATTTACTTCAGCTTCTTTAAATAATTTATTGGTAACTTCTTTTTAAATTGCAGGAATAAGGCCTATGTGACTGTACTTTCAATATCTTACTTTTCATGTTGCTTTCCGTGTGTTTTGTTTTTCCCTAAGTTGAACTGAACCTCTTTCTGCTGAATTTAAAACCAGTATGACCATGACTTTAGCATAACAATTCTCTGAGTAGCGTTTGGTTTTAGGAGAGCTTTCTGATCTGTCCAGAAAGCTTTTAATAAATGGGCCAGGGGAAAATTTCCTTTCTTCTGGTATAACATGCCAGCAGAAAGGTATTTTTTGTTATTGTTCCTGCTGCCAAGCTGTCATGGAGATTTGACTGTTCTGCCTCTGGAGACAGGAACATTTCACTACTGGGAGAGTTGTTTTTAATAGATCAAAATATAAGTATAATGGACTTAACTTAGAATCTTGCTGCAGGTTATTCCTCAAGGCTGATATACTTGTGTTTGTTTTCTGGGGTCTGATGAAGAGGCTATTCTGTAAGTGAATTTACTATTCTGTGAATAGTGCTAAAAAATAGTCACAGTTTTGTTGGGAGCTGGAGTGAAAAAGACACTGCCCTGATGAAATTTGAGGCCACGGTGAAGGAGACCACATTTTCTTTTTCCACATAGAACGCTTTACCCTATTCATCTGCTTATTTACAACAGAAGTGAAAAGGTATTGTTGTGGTTTTGATGATGCAGCTTTTATCCTGAGTGTATTTCTTATACGGTTATCATCATAGCATCGTTAGGCACCATTAATAGTTTCAGTGTCAGAATCCCAGGCAGGATCCCTGTCAGGTTAGATATTCAACAGTCAGACCAGGAAGGCAGTCCAGTGCCCCATGTCCTCTTACAGAAAGCTTTGTTTGCCTGGACTTTAGCTCTACACGTACATTTTTGATTGTAAAGTTATTCCCATGTGCAAAAAATATATGATTGGACCTAATAGTTACAACAGTCTGTGTGTAACAGAGTGAAAGGGGGCTCAACAGGACCAGTAATAAGAACATGTGGCCAGTGAGGAAGGTGGAGAGAGTTTATTCTAAAATTTGAGTCTTCTCGGCAGTTAATTAAATGTTCACCCCAGTTTTTCATGCAGTAGAAAATCTGCTAACTTAACAAACAGATGACTTTTAAGATAAATAAAGGAACAAGATCATCTACCATGTTTTATAATATATTTAAGTATTGGATCATGCTGATTTTGGCACATGTTTGTATTTCAGAATGAAACTTCATATGCAGATAGATAGTGCATGGATAATGACTGCCTTCTGAGTTTGCTAGTGTTGAAAATCAAAGATGAGAGAAAAACCTGTCCCATCATTTAATTTATCCTGCTTACAGTGCAGAGCTGGTTCTTAGAAACCCCAGAAATTTTGTTGTAGTCTTTTAAAATTATTTTGGTGATGAAATCAATGTTGATCTTTTCTTTTGACCATGATTTCCCAAATGGCAGGTGTCATTGATTCAGTCCTGCACAATTTCTCTGTATTTTCACCCTCTTCTCTTAGATGACCCTAATTTCTTTTTCCTGCATGATGTTTATGCACAGATATCAGGCCCTCTTAAGCACTGCATACACTGGGAAAGCAACCAATGATGAGTCAGTAGTGGAAACTATTTAATATTGGGAAAACAGATTGCAGAAGCATTTCAGAAAGTAAGGCTGAGATTGATGATGGTTCCTGAAACAATAGCAAGGCAACTTTAACCAGTCTACACTGACATTTAAGCATGTTCCAAACAAAATCAAGGAACCAGTTTCTTGAAATGAACTTCTTTAATAGTCACATCAGCACAGATCAGACTGTACCTGTCTGTTACCAGAATATACATACTGTAGTGTAGATTGACTGCTTGTGTAAATCAGCCTCTTTTCTCCATCGTAGATTTTGCTGTCTCTCTTGGAATGTCTTCCACTACAAAGTACTTGATGGAGGACTTCAAGTGCTTCTCAAAGCCCAACAGGTTTTGCACATCTAGACAATAATGCTAATATCTAGTTTCAGGCAATGTACAAGATGGAGACAACGTCTGAAGCAAACACGTTTGCACAAAAAAGATATTTCTTATCCACCTGAACAAAGATAAGCCTTTCTTCTCTTGCTGCTACTCAAGGTAGCACCCAGTGAACCTAATGGTGAAATTTGTCCAACAACCATATTCTGCTTTGTGCTTGGGGTGCTGCTCTTTGTAGTCGCTAGAGAGCAGTGGCTGTGCACCAGAGAGTGGGATTTGGCTCTGCACTTTGATATACTGGCTGATGTTAGGCATCCACATTTCACTGAAAACAGGAAGTGCTTTTGAAACTTGTGGCTGATGTATTAAGATAATTCTCTTCCTTTCTGTCTGCAGACCAGCCAATTCAGTATGCTCATTCCACTTTTGAAGATGGAGTTGCAAAATTGACTGTCCAAGATGCCCTACCAGAAGATGATGGCATTTATACCTGTCTGGCTGAAAACAACACAGGACAGGCATCTTGCAATGCTCAGGTCACAGTCAAAGGTGAATAACTCAGCCTGCTGTAATTACTACAATGATATCAGCTGTAATATTTTATATAAAAAAAACTTGGATCCTTAACAGACATGGTTGTAAGTGGATTCCATGTTTTTTTTCTAAGCTGTTGTCAGCTGGATACCTTTTCCCCCACTTGGAGGTGTGTGCAGCTTGAGTGCTTAAGGAGTATGAAATGTAAAGTAATATGCATGTTTCAGAAAAAGGTATTAATGCTCTGACCAAGCATCTTACCAAGAAGGGCTTAGTGTGGTACAGAGCAGCGAGGCTAATTTTTGGAAGAGGTGTACCAGTGTAGGAAAGGACTGTCACGGCTGAAAGAAAAATAAGTGCAGTATCACCAGTATCACTCATCAGGCAGAGTGTGTTATGGTGAGGAGGCAGATGCTACCCATTACTTGTGAAAGGCAGAGCACAGAGACCAGCACCAGGGACTGCAGTTATGATAGCAAATGCCGATATTCTTGCTCTGCTACCAGGATCTATCATAGATAATTCTGAAGAGGTATCTATCAGCTAGTTGGGAGTAGTATATCTCTAAATAAGCAGAATCTTGGTAGTGAAAGTACTAGAAGAACATTGCAGTGAGCAATTCAGGTGATCTGTTGTCTCTGAAATCTGAGAGCACCCTCTTTGCAGGTATCAATAATTTGGTACTCTCAGTGCTGATTTGGCATAGCTGATTTGTCCATGAAAGTCATAATTCTGCACTAGGATCTGAACAAACACCATCTAAAAGACCAGAGATCACAATGAAGACAAGAGATGACAGAATCCCATGGATAAATTGAGCAGTGAGGTAGTATCAATCAGTATTATGGTCTTTATTCTTATAATCTCACCTAGCATCAGTGTATGCAGATGTTTCGTTTTATGGCCTGGAGATGATCAGCCCCCTCCCTTTACAAACCCCCTCCCTCAGACTCCGCCTCCCTCCACAATCAAGCCTGTATTTTATATTTGTCATCTGCAAATTATTTTTTCACAAAGTTATTATAGTTTGGCACTGCCTGTCCAACAGACTGCTGAGTGACAGCTGCCAAGGGAACTGTTCCATTTATCTCTGACCAAATAATACCTGGCCCAGATTTGTACACGCGGTTTAGTGGGAAATGTACCCTGATCCCTGGGATCCCAAGATTTGTCTTCACTTGCCAATGTTCTGTGGTTTTTGTCTACAGCATTTCAGTGATACGCCTGCCCTTATTCTGTCTGTATGAATCTACTTAAAACCCTAGACAAGCTTAAAATGAAAACAGAGGTAACCTATGGTAAACCTTCTGGTAAACCTATGAGTTAATTTATTGATTACCAAGTTGGAAATGCAGTTGTCCGCCCTGCCCTCCCCCTCCCCACTGAAAAAAGGCACAAAGTAGGAAAACATTGATTTAAAATAAGCCTGAAACTAATCTGGTCTCAAAGCTGTCATTTATAATTTCTCTGAAGCATTTAATCTGCATTAGCTAAGGGCCAGTCAAGAGCATTCCACCTCAAGGGATCTGTCTTCAGCATGGGACCTGCTCATTCTTCATTGGGACACAGAAACCAAAAAGACGGCTCCTCTCTTACTAACCGTTTCTGAGTTATTTTAGGATTGACATACAATGCTAATGTGGGAGCAATAGTGGCCAGCCTTTCCCTAGGCTTATGTACTCTGCTGAGCTACTTCAGGTTATGCAGTCACTGTTGCACTGAATGGGATTCCTCCTGTATTTTAGCTAGTCTAGGGCTAGAAAGCTGCATTGACACTATTATGGGGAATAGTTCCTCTGTTTTGCATCCTATTCTATTTTCTGTGAGACATGGAGTGTGGGGGGAAGAACAAGAGCAGAATTAAGATCATGCGTGACAGGCTGTAAAACCATGTGTACAACATTTTTATAGCTTTAGCTGTCCCCTCCACTTCCTCCCTAAAACTCATTATGTCCCTGTATGCTGCTGCTAAGGCTTCTCTAAATGCTCGGCTTTTGCAGACAGATTACAGCAGGAAAGCAGTGTACGTGCAGAAAGAAAGAAAACTTTAAAAAGCCTCTATTGACCAGACACTGATTTTTGGAATAAAGTTTGTAAATACTGTTTCTGAATTGTAACCAATCTCTCTCCAGTTCCTTTTTTCTCCAAGATGATTTAAGGTTTTGAGGTTTCATGCAGTGCTCTGTTCATTCATTGATATAGAAATATTTTCATTTTGTATGTGAAAAGTAATTTGTATTTAATGGAAGAAAATATGGGTGTTCTTGGCATATCATCAGTATCAGACCAGTGTCAGAATTCAGCTTTACCTTAACTTGCTACTGTGGTCCTTGGGCACATCTCTGAGTCTGTCTGGTTTACATTCCACTTGCCATTTTGGGTTTGCTAGTCTATTGCAGCAAGGGTCTCATGAAGGTGCATATCCTTGACCTGGGAAACCATAGGCCAGTCAGCCTCATCTCCATCTCCAGAAAGATGATGGAACAGTTCATTCTGGAGGTCATCTCCAGGCGTGTAGAGAACAAGAGGGTTATCAGAAAGTAGTCAACCTGGATTCACCAAGGGGAGATCATGCTTGACCAACCTGATAGCCTTCTACGATGGCATGACTGCCTGGGTAGATAAAGGGAGAGCAGTGGATGCTGGTTACCTCAACTCCAGCAGGACTTCTGACACTGTCTGCCATAACATCCTCATGGACATGCTTAGCAAGTGTGGGTTAGGTGAGAGGACAGTGAGGTGGATTGAGAACTGGCTGAACGGCAGAGCTCAGAGGGTCATGCTCAATGGGGCAGAGTCTGGTTGGAGGCCTGTAACTAGTGGTGTTCTTCGGGGGTCTGAGCTGGGTCCAGTCCCATTCAACATATTCATCAATGAGCTGGATGAAGGGACAGAGTGTATCCTCAGCAAGTTCACTGATGATACCAAGCTGGGAGGAGTGGCTGATGCACTGGAAGGCTCTGCTGCCATTCAGTGAGAGCTGGGCCAAGGAGAACCCAGTGAAATTCAACAAGAGCAAGTGCAAGGTCCTGCACCTGGGGAGGAACAACCCCGTGCACCAGTACAGGTTGGGGGCTGACCTACTGGAAACCGGCTCTGTTAAGAAGGAGCTGGGCGTTCTGGTGGACAGCGAGCTGACCCTGAGCCAGCAGTGTGCCCTTGTGGCCAAGAAGGCCAACAGTATCCTGGGATGCATTAAAAGGAGTGTGGCCAGCAGGTCAAGAGAGGACGGAGTCTCCATACCTGGAGGTATTTAAAAGAAGGGTAGATGTGGTGCTTGAGGATATGGTTTAGTGGTGGACTTGGCAGTGATAGGTTGGTGGTTGGACTCGATGATCTGAAGGGTCTTTTCCAACCTTGACAATTCTATGATTCTATGATCATTCCTCTCTACTCCACCCTAGTGAGGCCACATCTGGAGTACTGTGTCCAGTACTGGGCTTCCCAGTTCAAGAAAGACAGGGAACTACTGGAAAGAGTCCACTGGAGAGCTACAAAGTTGATCAGGGGACTGGAGTATCTCTCTTATGAGTAAAGGCTGAGAGACCTGGGTTTGTTCAGCCCGGAGAAGACTGAGGAGGAATTTTATCAATGCTTATGAATATCTGAAGGGTGGGTCTCAAGAGGATGGGGCCAGACTCTTTTCAATGGTGCCCAATAACAGGACAAGGGGAAATGGGCCCAAGTTGGAACGCAGGAAGTTCCACCTGTATATGAGGAAAAACCTCTTTACTGTGAGGGTGACAGAGCAGTGGAACAGGCTGCCCAAGGAGGTTGTGGAGTTTTCTTCTCTGGAAATATTCAAAACCTCCCTGAACGCAGTCCTGTGCCCATGTTCTAGGTTTTCTTGCTGAAGCGGGGGGATTGGACGAGATGATCTCCAGAGGTCCCTTCCAACCCCAACCATTTTGTGATACTGTGACCTGCTGTGATTACTGGGGAAACTTTACCTGGATTGAATTGTCTGTCTTAACAGTAACACTCAATATTATTTTTCAAAAGCAAAAAGCTCTACCTTCTAAACTAAAATAATCTCTCAGAAAAGTCCCATACTGGCAGCAAGGATAGTCAGTGAACAACTGTTCAAGGGAAAAAAAAAAAGGACAATATAAGCCTCATGTTTGAACTATGGTACAAGATGATACTTAAACCTGGTGGTATGTTACAGGTGTTATCTGGTCACATATTATGTTTTCTGATTATCTTTTGCGCATTCCTGGTCCTTTAGATGATCTGTTGCTTTGGTTTTGTCAAAGGAAATTTTCTTTTGTGGGATTATTGTAGGAAACAGCATTTTAAAGGCCCCTTGCCCCATAAAGGGCTACTGCTTCAAGTCCTGTTAAACACAAGGGGGGAATTTTTTCCAGTACTTTCAGTATGCTGTGCATTGGGCCCTGAATAACTAGTTAGGCTTATTGTGGCATAACATTCCTTCTAAGTCATCAGTCTCAGATTCATTTACGGTTGTCTTTTGTTTCCTTATTCTTAAGCAGGATAAATTCTGCCTAGCACTGAGCAACCTCAGTCCTTCCTTGGTACTGTATGAAAAAACACTGAAGGTACTTAGCTGCTTGTAGGAAGCTTTTGGCACTGTGTTGAAAAAGACCCACACTTCATATGGATGGGGCATAAGAAATGTAGTGGTCTTAAAAATTCAAACTAATCAGCCTTCTGCTTATTTAAGACAAGAAAACAACATCTTCAGATTGCTTAAGTGATCTGAAGGCTGAGTAAAGTGGGATAGATCCATTAGGTAGTCTGTGGAGAAACTAAGTTAATCAAGGTGAAGCTAATTTTGGCCTTGTAAAAGATTAAGCAGACTAAATTGAATCTTGACAGCCATCTTCCCTGTGACAGCAGTTTCTTACAGCTGAAATACAGGCAGAGATGAACTACAGAGAATGAGCAGCACTTCTTTGAAAAAACAGCCTAAAAATGTCTTCATCATGAGAACTTTTTCTAACTGAACTCTCCAGTGAGTGGGGTGCACTGGATAAAATGCTAGATTAATTAGTCCAATGCAAGAAAACCTGAAAGGTGAGAAACACGGTCCAGGTTACTCAGACATTCAGTGATAGATCTTCCTGAAATAGTACCATTTACTGCTCTGCAAATGTTAGAATTTTTTTCCTTTAAACTTATGCATAATTTTCTATACACAGGAAAATCAGAATTTGGGAGGCTTTGGGGCTGATGTACAATTTTTTTAAAGAAGTTTTTAAACAGTGTGTGCAGGACAGTTGGTTTTGTTATTATGCATGTAAGCTAGGCAATTGGGTTGGTTTACCTATTTAATATTATTTTGTGAAATTAAAATAGGTATTTCCAGCCTTTTTAAAATATACCAAGCATCCCATTAAAAACTAAACTAAACAAAACAATAAAACAACAACAAACAGCTTCGTAACAGGGATATGCAGGGTACATTCAGGTCACCTGAAATATACAGTGATTATGTATTGACGGTGATTGTAGATGCTGAAGTTGAATCTTAATATTAAAATATTCATCAACTTTTTATCAGGATAGCTGAATATTTTAATCAGTTTTTTTATGAATAGGAAACTGGGGTGAAAGTGAATTGATTTTGGATGTACCTGTATAGTCAGTTAGCATTAGTGTTTTGCTGTAGCTGTGACAATCAGAGTATACAGGCAGGACAACTATTGGTAATAACTGGTATAGTTGAAAGGTAAGACCAGCTCCCAGGCATAGTAATGGTTCTTCAGGTCTGCTTCATACCTGAGATAAGCTTTCTGATATGTGGTTGTCTCTGTCAGTTAACTAATCACTGAGAAGAAATTATAGGTCAAATCCACCCATAGAAAAAAATGTGTCAAAGGGATATTTAACCACCTGATATTCACACCAATACCTGGGTGTACTACACAAGGTTACAGGCTGGAGGGAGAGCAGGAATTAGGGATGGGACATATGATGGGCTCAATCTGATGTTGTGCCAAACCAAATTAATTCTGTCTGTAGGAAGCTTTTGTTCTTTTGCAAACAGACTCTGCATGTAAGAGAGGCAGTTAATTGCTTTTTTCCAGCTTTCTCTAAGTATGGTATCAAGCTGGAGTGCTTGTTACATGAGGGCTGACTCCTAGGAGAATGTCCTTCTCACTTGCAGTTCTGCAGTAGATGAACAAAACAAAATACCTGACCCGCTGCAGGCTCCTTGAGAGTTCTCCAGCCTCCTCCCACCAGGCAGCAGCATCACTGATTGATTTCAAGACGGAGGACACAAAACATGGGTAGTGATAGCAGCAGCACAGGCTTGCAGCCAGGGTACTTTTGTGGGCTCTAATGCTTTGCATCCACCCATTTTGCTGATGCTTGTCTTCTGCACACTGCTTTTTTGAATAGAGGCCTAATACTCCTTGCCTTGGTGAGCAAACACTATTCAGCAAATACTGATGCTCCTGCCTATTGGTTGTTGACCTCATTTCTCCCTCCCTGCCAGCAGTGCACTTCCCTGACTTCACATCTGTTCTCCTTTCTCCCCAACCACTTTCTGTTCACACTTTTTTTTTTTTTTTAGTACAGCCTCCCCAGCACAAGTGTCTATGTTGGGAAGCCTGTAGCCCTTACAATCCGATTACTGTAGTCATTCATTGATCATTGGACGAGCAGATTAGAGTCACCTGAAAGCCTGCCAGAGTCCCTGCTGTAACCAGTTTATCAGAGCAGTGAAGGCAGATGCTTTCTGGAAAACCAGTTTGGTTTGTTCCTGTCACTCTTTCATCTTGGTGTGAGTGGGACCATAAAATATTACCAGGTGGAAGAAAGGCTTTCAGGTAGGAGTCTCTTCTTCCAGTCATGAGAGATGCTGTCTTTAGGCTGTGGGTTGTTTTTCTTTCTATCTAAGAATGACCTCTCTTAGGCATTAATCTTTTAAAGAAGGTTATCACTGCAATAAGCAGCCTCTCTTTGAAGACTTAGTTGAGAGACTACAGTTTTGTTTCTCTGAGATATGTATTTCTGCCTAAGTTAAATGAAGTATGATGTCTTACTTGCCTACAATGATGAAATATTTGTGACAGATTTTCAAAGTCACTATTTATTTGAAAGCATTTTGCTGTATTTCAAGTGTAATATAAATATAAAGGACTATAGAAGACTTTCCAAAATACACACATCTAGTCTTGTTAAATGTCCAAAAGGCATTCCAGATCAGTAGCCTGGTAGAACCACTTGGCTCTGTAAGAATTGGTTTCAGACGACCAAGTGAAAGGGAGGGGGGTTTTGTTACTGTATTGAAAGGTCAGAGGTAAGCTGTCTTGAGCATCAAGAAAAATCTGTTCCAGTGCTTTCAGGTGTCCCAAAGTTCTCAGACCAGCACTCTGCATGGGTCACTAACAGATGTAATCCCTGTAAGACTAATAATTTTATTTTTAAATTGCCTTCTTTCAACACCTCAGGACCAAACATGAAACACGATGCCAGCTAGAGACCAAAAATGAAGGACAAAAGCAAAACATGTGTGAAGCTTTTAATGATATAGGATTTGTGCCATCAATACAAACAATGTTCTCTTAAAGACAGTGTCTCGATATAAATAATTTCCAATAAAAGGGGAACCAAATTTGGGTAAAAATGGAAGATGAATGCTTGCAGAATAAGCAAAAGTTAAATGGCAGGAATTGCATTAATATTTCTTATAAATGAAAAACAAAGATGAGATGCTGACAGAAAGAAATGTTTAATTTAAAAAGTAAAGAAAAATGGAAAAAAACCCACCACCCCTACATCTGGTGGTCTTCTCAACTGTGAAGTGATCAAATGCTGTGAATGTTAAGCTATTATGTACCAGAATGACAGAAAACAGATGGTTACTATAACAGTCTTGGGTATGGCCCTGCATTGGCCAAGGGGAAAACTGTCCCAACTTGGATTGCCAAATTCTATAATGCTCTAAGTTTCAGCTGAAAAATGGAAGTAATCAAAATACATATAAAACCTGTTAACTGAATATATGCCTGATTAATTTTGAATACATGGGCATGATATTACCTCAAAGAACGTTTCCAAGAGCAGCTGATGTGGATTAGCTAATGGGAACTCAGTCAGCCATCAAACTACCTCATAGGATTAGCTCAATTTATAAAACTCTCCAGAAATCTCTGTTGTGCAGGTAGATTTGAGGTAGTCAAGCTGTAGAATGGGAGGAAGCCCTAATCAGAATTAATCACTGAAAATTGGTCCCAAAGCATCAGAGAGTTTGATGTAGTGTGAGTTTTTCTGGAGGAAAATGGACTAGGTTTCTGACACTAAGCGTCATTTCTGTCTGCATTCATTTTCTGGCCTTTTTCCTGCTTTTCTCACGTAGGTATAAATTCATGCAGCTTATGTGACTTCTATGAATTGACTTCTAACTTAGCTTCATTGAGTGTCTTTTCCATGACTGCTAGATTAACGTGAATTTATCAAAACACAGTCCTGTTGTGCAAGTATTGCTAAACAAATGACGAACAGCAAATCTATATTTTAGTCACTTGTGTGCCATCAGTCATGATAGATCAGATGGAGTTGCCACCAAAGAGAAATTTAGCCTGTAGAATGGTTATGTAACAATTAAAACCCACAACATCACAGGTAAAATGGCTAACTAAGTGCTGGAAGTGACCTGTTTAAACATCTACGCTTCTCATCTCTTGGGCAGAATGAGAGTCATAAATGGAAGAATACGTGTAGGATTGACCATTAAACTACAAATCAAAAGGTGGAATACATCTTTAAGCATGTTGTTTCCCAATGTTAGAATTATAGAGGCAGCTAAGGATATCTGTGCCTACTTTTTTGGTTTGGGTTTTTTTCCAAAGACAATTAGCCCTTCCGTTAGTGTGAGTTTTGTCCTTTTCTATTAATTTCTCTTGGATTTGGGAGCAGATGTGTTGACAGTATTTAGAAGCCTGTTGAGTACCTTGCATTACTAGCTGACGTAAAATATATGCACAAGCAAACATATATACGCTCCAGTGCAAAAATCTCATGAAGTTTCACTTACAGAAGAAAGATTCTTGCGTAAGCAGAGGAGCATGGCCAATGCTTACAGAAAAGCAAGGCATGTCAGGGTCTCATAAGCATGAACACATGTATTCAAGAAGACGGTAATTTAAAAATACCTTTTAATCAAAGGACTCAGTGAACTAAAGGAATTGGTTTGAGAGCAGGGTGATGTGTATGTTTTTTCTCAGTATAAATATTTTTGTGAATACCATTATCAAAAGTGTAGGGAAATGGGAGGACCATGGAGAAGAGTTGTGAGTGTATAACCAAGCGATATTCAGCACCAGCAGAAAGAGAAGAGCTGTAAAGGTGAGAATTTTAAAATTGCTTTATGAACAGCATATGCAGGAGGAGAAGTACGGTTGTAGGAAAGAAAGGTCCAAGTAAGGAAAAGAGGAGATGGGTTTGCCTAAAGGAAGCATCTGTCTTTGAGTTAGGTGACTAAAGAGAAATCTGGAAATTTCATACACATAAGCTGCTGTATATAGAGCCAGGTGAGGATGGCAAGTTCTTAAAGGTATGTTTCTTCAGTTTAGTCTTACAAATTTAACAGTGTGTTGCTCAAGCATCTAACTGGGTTGCAGCATAGAGTCCCTAGGTTAGTATGGCCAACCAAATTGAAAACAAAGCTGAAAATACAAATACAGGGCCCCCATGCTGAAGTTTAGCAGGTCCTGGCTTGTCCTTCCTAGTTCTGCAAGTCTGCAGTTCTTTTTCCCCTAAAAGGCAAAAATGTCCATGTACCAGAAGCAGCATAAGAGAATTTGTTCTCTGCATATTTGGGGTAACAAATATATCCTACTAGGCAGATATACCGCTCTAAGACCTGCTTTAGCACTTCTTCTTGAGATCTGATTTTGTCAAGCAGTGATACCTCACTTTTAGAAGAATAAGGTTTCTATTTTACAGACTGGAAAAAAGAGCATCCAGAGATGTCTGAGTGCCTTAACACGGGTTATAGTCTGAGTCCTAATGAGCAGGTCATCCCTTTGCAGTAGAGGAAAGGAACAGAGGGCAGGAACTTTGTATAGCTGTATGCTGCTGGAGGTGTTTCTATGCAGCTTCATCTTAGTCTAGCCTTGACTGTCAGTCCACATACACAGACTTCGGCTTTTTTTTTTTTTCTTCAGGGTAATGTTTTAGTTTGAGAGATTTTTTTAACATAAATTCATCAAAAAGAGACAACTAACCACAAACAATGCCCTACCAGAACTATCTTTTCTGGACTTAAATGCTGAACAAGCCTTGCTTTAGAATGACTTTCTGACACCAACTTGTACCCAGAAATACAATGTTGCTGTATTGTTTTTTCTTTACATTAACCTAACTTCAAACGTTTCCCTGCTTTCAAGCTGAGTCTTACTTGTCTTGTTTGAGGGGTGCCTTAAAATCATTCTTAGTACAATAACCTTTTGATTACTCACTCACAGAGTAAGCAGAACTATTTTAATATTACAACAGGTAACTATTCTGTTGCCAGTGTGGATTTGCCAGAGGAGAGAAGGGCTGAAGGGGCTGTAACTCTTTACATCAGTGGCACCCTTGGGGACACTTGCACTTTTTGTGACTGCCTGTTCCTGTTGTGCTTCCATGCATTTCGGCTCATGCACAGCCCAGTTTTTTTTCTAATGGAAGTGTTAGCTTTATGCATCATGATACACTGCAGTTAAGTTAAATTCTACCTGAGCAGCCACACAAAAAATTGAGGCTGTACATGTGAAGGTGAAATTCTGCCTCAGCAGTATGCACATTTTCACTGCAGAGCTGTGAAACCTGGCGTGCGTCTAGCATATATGAAGCACCTTTTCTGCAGTTCTCCATGTCAGACTGGTATCTAATGCTGGGGAATTTGTTAGCAGTGGGCCAGCTGAGCTGCCTTATAAATGCATTTGGTAAGTCTACACGCTCTCAAGCCTTCCATGGAGTTGCTGTCTGTGGCAGTGACAAAAGAAAAACTACCTGATGTAAATAACTTGCCAACAGGGTTAGTCATTAATAAGGCAGACAGTTCTGAAGGCAAAAGCAAACATCACTTTGGCTGCAAAAACTTCCAGTGAGACTGTCACTGAGGAATTCGGTCTGCTGACTGCAAAGTGATCTGCCGTGAACTCAGCTGGCTACTTCATATCTCTGTCCCCTGCACTCTAAATTGAGATTTTTCCTGAGGAGGGAAAGTGGAGGAGGTGGTGCTGATCTCTTCTCCCTGGTATCCAGTGACAGGATGCATGAGAATGGTTCAAAGCTGCACCAGGGGAGGTTTAGACTGGACATTAGGAATCATTTCTTTACTGAGAGGGTGGTCAAACACCAGAACAAGCTTCTTGAGAGGTGGTCAGTGCCCCAGGCAGGTCGGTGTTTAAGAGGCATTTGGACAATGCCCTTAACAATGTGCCTTAACTTTTGGTCAGCCCTGAAGTGCTCAGGCAGTGGGGCTAGGTGATCGTTGTAGGTCCCTTCCAAATGAAATAGTCTGTTCTATTCTATTTTCACTGTTTCTCCCAAATCATGATTCTAACTGGTGTAGTCAGCCTTTTGATAGTGGGATTTCTGGGGCAGCATCTCTTTCAAAGGCTGTGGGTTGCTGAACAAATGGAGTAGACAAAACAGAGGTTAAAATGCTGATGACCTGGTGATATCCCATACAGAGGGAGAGACTCAGGAAAGAAGGAGTGTACGTGGAGCTGCAGGATAGGGCTGGAAGACTAGCCTGCAGTAAAACAAATAGATTGTCAGACTGGTTAAAGTGGAACTTGGCCTCCTTTGTATATACCTAACTACACTGACTAGGAGAGGTTTAAGGCATTGTCAATCTTGGGTTAACAGTTTTTCTGTGTAATGCAAGGTATAACATCCAGGCTATAAGTTGGCCTGGCTCTTCAGTGAAAGCATCTCCAGAAGATATTTAAATTTCACCTTCCATTTACAAAAACAGATTATAAGATTATAACTGCAGAAATAGATGATGGGAGGTAGATGTGTAAAGAACACTGCTAGGTCATTAAACATCTAGTTCTCATGACCTAAGTTTGCAAAATGGCATACCAACCTGAGATCTTCAATAAAGAAGGAATGTCCCTACATTTCTCAAGAACACAGAGGTCTCATAATTTTTAATGCCAGTATAAATCAAGTTTGGAATTCTTAGAAAACTTGCAGAAAATATTTTGAACATATCACTTCAGGCCTGAGACATAAAAATACTTTACAGGAGGAAAGACAGATGAGATGAGTGTCCTAATATCAATTTTCTGCCTTATAAAATATCTTATTTTTTGAGTTGATAGCATTGTTAAGATGACATCTGGTAACAGCTGGATTTATTTACATTGCAAATATTTGGAGAGGTAAAGCTGTTTTCAAGATCAAGATCTGTGTGTGAACCTGAGTCTTGCTTTGAGAGATTTCAGTGGAATCTGCTGCTTCTGCCTCTGAGCTTGCTTGCACAGAGAGCTTTTTGAGTTAAGCATTCTCCTCAGCTCAGTTGACTTATTAGCTTCTGAGCCAAAATTATATTTAAACACCATAAATGGTAAATGTTGCTGAGGCAGTCCTTTTGCACGGCTCAGACTAGGCATTATTTGGCAGCTAACCACATGATTCTGGCAAACAGATTCCTTGAGCATAATTAAACCTCTGTAAGACTAAACACTGCAAGTTGTTTGCAGTGTTCTGAACATAAGGCAGCAAACTCTATTCTTTGCATGTCCTTGACTTGTAACTGGTTATAACTGTGATCTTGTGCAGCTGAGATATTGCCCTGAAGGTGTATATGTGCAGTGCTGTACCTCACCCTGCTTAAGCTGGGGGCTGGACTAGACAAACTCCAGAGGTCCCTTCTGAATTCAGTTATTGTGATTCTGTGCAGTGTTGAGCATGCTGAAGTCCTGATATTTCAACAGGAGATGTCAGCATTCTGCAGCTCACGTTAAAGTCTTCACTACATCTGGCTGGGCAAATCAACAAGAAACTTAACTAGAATAGATGATGTCCATAAAATATTAACTGTTTTGACTACAGGCTAAGTAAAGCCCAGGTCCAGTCTTTGAAAACCTTCTTAAAGTTTGCATCCTGATCTGGATTTTCTTCTTCACTCCAGTTTCAACAGCAAATCTGGGAATGGAAATGCCACAGTGCAGTTATTGATTCTTTTTACCTTCTCTCCGAGTGTATAGATTTATCTATATCTTTTACCTTAGGAAGTAAATAGTTGGTTGCATACTTTGCAGTTAAACTGGTATGTGTGTATTGTACAATTGATTTGTAATGGGCTAACTATTCGGTGCAGCATGAATTTTCCACTTTTTCTTTTACATATACACCTTCAACACAATAACTTACCCTTGCTTATCAGTATAAAGATGTTTACAGTTGTGTTCAAGCACCAAGTTCTGATCCAGGTCTAGGTTTTAAAAAATTCAAGTGTATTTTGCCTTAGGCCCGCAGCTAACATTAAGACCTCTCTTGCAATAGTTTCCAGCCTGCAGATACATGGCGGTTAAAATTATGTAAGGACTCTTTAAATCCTGGATTGAGAAAAGACAAAGAATATGAAAGCATTTTTTATCACCTTAAATTGTTATTAATCCAGTTTAACAGATAAACAGATGTTTGATATGGTAGCTGTAGATGGATTTACTGACTATTGATTACAAAAACACAGGAAAATAAAATAAAAGATTAATAGTAATAGTTGTGCATCAGAGGCAATATAACTCTTTTCCCATTGCCATCCAAATATGCTGAGAATCTGTATTTCTGTAAGAAACTGGAAGAGTTTAAATTCTCCTTAATCTCTGTGGATTTAATGCACTAAGTGGCTTTTTTAAACATAGATTTGGATGCTTATTAGAGGGTCTTTCTAATAAAAAACCCAAACCCTTAAGGGGTAGGGCAGTGCTGTGGGAAAAGCCTGTATTACTTTTGCTTTGTAGAAAACATATGTGGGTATATAGGGTACCCTTTAAATGCTTTGCTTACTATTTCTGGTCTCCCAGGCTGTTTTTCCCACTGAGCTGTGCATCTTATTACTTGCTGTTTCCCAACAGCCATGCATATTAAAGCCTGCAGAAAGGCAAAAACCATAGGAACCATATAAGTGGGATCATTGTGGTGGACTTTTAAATCTATCACCCTGTGTAATGCCTTATCAAAAGCCTGTTGAAATGACAGAGAGACCGCTGCTCACCAGAGGATGCCTCAGCTGGGCTTGTGTATTATGCCAGACCACAGCTCTGTGCAAAAATTGTTAAACTTCTTGATCTCATAATTTTATAAGAGCCTGTGAGAATTGAGTGCTCTATAAGCAGCCTTTGATGAAACCATAGTATCTTCTGTATTATTTTGCATGATTTGGCCTGCACAAAACCAACAGCTGCGTTTAAAAAATTGTGGCAGCTTTTATAAGCTACTGTAAAATAAACTAGTTATACGGTCTGAAAACAAGTTATTGAAATGTACCCATATTTTATCAAGCCCACCCTATGTAGTGCTTTCTGATGTTCCTGGGAATTGCTTTGACATGATCCACCGGGGGGAACTCACCGCAGCAACAGAAGTTGACTGGGGAAAGAAAGGGCAGGAGAAAATTAACTGCCTGGGGTAGAATTTTTTTAGTCACTATGGCAGTACTGCTATGCGTTAACTCTTATATTCCTTCTTTTCATTCTTAGAAGTGAACGTACTCCTACTTGAAAGTAATAAGAAGTAAGAGTGGTGAGGGAGATGTTAAATGGCTCTAAGCGATTAGAGTGTATTAACATAATAGGAAGAGATTGGATCTCCTCTTTTTCACATCCAGTTGATTAAGCTTGAGGATGTATGGGTATATAACAGTCATGCCCCTATGCTAATTCAGACAATTTTTTCTTAGGTTCCAGATTTCCCTTCTGGTGCCAGATGTGCCAGATTTTTATTGTCTGTAATTTTGGCAGCAAAAATACCCTACAGTGTTACGAAAGAGGCTTTTTCAGCCAGAAGCATAATGACTTGCAGTATCTGAGCTGGGAGCTGTACCTGTGCTTTCTTCTTTCTCTTCCTTCCCCCTGCTTTGGTCTCTGAAGCCAGCTGTCACTGGAGAGCGTATGGATTTTGAACCACAGCAGAGTTCACGTGGTGAAAGGGACTTTGGAGGAATGAGGGGAAGCAAGCCCTACTACTGGCTTTTCGTTGTGTGCAGCTTGCTTATTTGTGTCCTTTTTTTCCTATCTCCTTGCCCTCCGTTTTCCTGGTGCAAGTCACAGATTTTGTTCCTGATGTATGAGGCTAGCTGGCACCTAGCTGTGGCCAGGGAATGCAAGCTTCTATGGTTGTTACACTTTCTGAAGCCACCCTTTTGCGACCAGTGTCAAATTTTTTAATGTATGGCTTTCCTTGTACTACTTTCCTTGCAAAATAATTAGCCAAGTGTTTTCAAAAAGAAGTAGAATCACACAGTATCTTTGCACCATTAATCTTGAACGAGCAATGTCCCTTCTTTTGCCAAGTACCCTCCGAAATCAAATTGATTGCTGTTTTTCCAATTGAGCTGTAAAAGCTAAGATTAAAGAAGCCCTTAGGTATATTAAAATAAGCTGTGAGAATGTACAGCGCTGCTATCTTATGGTAAAATTGTGAAATGTTGAAGCCTTCGTCAGAAGAGCACTGAGTCACTGCATGGTGCTATGTAATAAATAAACAACTAAAAGCATTCACAAGCTTTAGAAGAATTTGAAAATATGTAACATTCAGGCTTTGTAATTGGGCCTCTGCATGATTGTATCAGCCCCTTCTGATAAAAAGCAGTGATTTTAGACTAAGACTAAATAAAACTAAATAATGTATCTAAAACCGGCTGTGTTGTCTTGTGTAAACATCTACAAGAAACTAAAGTCAGTAGGTCAGTTTAATTATTTTTTTTAGGTCTAGAATCCACAATATCAAATTTTAAGTAAAGGAAGAAATGTTGAATGAAATGAGCCCCTGTGGTGAATAAATAGAGTTTATGGATGAGAACTTAAGTCTATTTAATTGTTGTTGCCAAGTCGAGAAACATTGGACAATTTTTGTCATATTCTGCTTAAGTTGTTGGTACAATAAACATGTGCTACTGATCAACATATGCTACTAAACAACAGTAGCATAAGATTAGAGATTCCCATTTAAAAAGTAGGGGAGAATGCTTATGTTTTGATGAAAGCCTGCACAAGTTGCCATGGAGTCAGTCTTTTTAGCCATATATTTACTGTATCTTGGATGTCATATGTTTGAAAAGGAATACTGGTTGCCTTAGCCATGATAGCTTCTAATTTTTGAGCTCTTACACACAACAGATTTCATATCTGTTGGTGAAGAAATGCCTTCACTGTCCCCATGCTCCAAAGAACATCAGCAATAGAAAGTGAGATCTTTTTACTTCTGGTTTGTAATAGGTATTGAGAAATCCGGTAATACTTCAAGGACTAAATCAAAGTGTATGTGCACTGGTATATGATAGGTTTGCAAGGATATGTCTTTGGAAAGGTTATGAAATATAAAGTTGCCTTTGTTTCTGTCCCTGGAATAATCCTCAAGTTTTCGGTATTTCAGACTTAATAATCCATCTTAATGTTCCAGTAACTTTTCTTGCACTGTTGAAGGTGTACCCTTTAAGTTCTCCCTACTTATATACCATAGACTTCTGGGTTTTGATACTTACCATCATAATTTTCTGTTTTAGCACAGAACTGGTCTTCATACAAAAGATCAGCATAAACCTATGCAGTGCTTAAGTTTACTGTAAACGCTATTTTTAAAATTTGTGCGATGATGAGGCAGGTTCTGGCTCCCTGCGTTTCAATTTGACAGCTTCACTTACAAATAGTGAGCACTGGTCAGTAACAATGGCAAATGTTCTTCATCCTTTTATCCTGCAGGTCACTCTTTTATGGGTAGAGGTCTGCACCCCCAGTAAATGTTCTTAACATCACTCGTATCAGTGGGATACATCAGCCTGAGATAACCTTAAGAAATTGAAGCCTACTTTTTTGTAATCTTGCTGAGTTTGTGATTCATATATGCAATTACTGTAAATTACTTGCTTTTAACGTTTATGCAGCTCTGTGCAAGAAAGTGGTTTTATTACAGTAGATGAAACTTTCATTTTTGCAGCATATATTTTGGAGGAGTTAGCACTGCTGAAAAACTCCTTTTGGGAAATGATTTTGCTTTATTCTTTCTGTAGTTGCTCACCCATTTCTTTTTAATAAGCTGAAGCTGTTATACTGTATTGTCTTCCTTGATTACAGAAATCCATTTATTTAGACTACATGGAATAGGCACATCAGTCTAATCAAGCAAAGAGCCTGTTGCGAGGGATGTGGAGTGCTGCTAGTACTTAAAGCTGTTTGTACCAGAGCTCTGCTGGAGGCAGCTCGGTCTGTTCTGGGATAATTGCTGTTAGAGCCACTACTAGAAAATTTATTTCCTCATCACTGTTAACTCTCTTGTGGGAGCTTTTTTGCTCTATTTTTTTTGTTATCTGTCCTCTGAAGGCTCGAACTTCTCTGATCATACCCCAAGTCTGTTTCTCTGTTGGTCCTTTCCCTGCTCTTCTTTTACTGTATATCTGCTTTCTCAATTTGCAATGTTACGAATTATTTCTCAATAAAAGGGATAATAGAAACATAATTTAAGTGTCGTCGTCTTTTTTTTTCTATGCCTCTTTCTTGTCTTATTACTTTGTAGTTTTTTCCTTTTCCTCCTTTCTTCTTCTTTTCCTCCTTTTTCCCATTATATGGATTTCTGCTTTCCCTCCCAGGTCTGTTTCAGTTTGAGGGACAAAGGGATTTTCTGCAAGGCATTAGAGTAGTGAAGGAGCATGTGCTGATATTGTTTAGTACTGCAGTTGTTTGAAGCTGTTTCCCTGAGTAAACAGTACAAAAAAGAGGAATATGGTGAACCACAGCAGTTTATTACTGTAGATGGTTTTGACCCAACTCCATGGCTATTTTCTATACAGCATTAGTCACTCACAAGCAGGGGCTATAGGAAACCCTAAGACTGATCAATGTGGCGTAGTAGTAGTAGTACCCTAGTAGTCAGGGGAGTAAGTCTATAACACCGAGCTGAGTGGGTCTTAGTCAGGTCCCATACTTCCATTTTCACATGCATCAACGTCTCACTGCTCAGTGCCAAGAAAAGACCTACAACATAAGCCAGCAAGATAAGATTTTGGCTAGGAAAAGCTCTGCTGGAAAAGAGGAAAAACTTCCTCTCCAGGCAGCTTCCAAATTTACATTGAGCTCAAATAACCCTGGGACAACTTAACTTTTTGCCTCCAGGAGGTTCAGTAGACTTGCTCAGTGAGGTGCTTTCAGTTTTTCTAATCACCATCCTTTTACAAATAGTGGGGTTTTTTCCAGCCTGGGACTTTGCATTACTGTAACACATTTTTGGATCATCCTGATATACCTTTGAAAAATTTGAAGGTAGGCATAAGCAAAATGAAGTTATTTTCATGTGTGGACAGAAAGTAGGGTTGGCATTTTAAACGCAAGATGTAAGAGGTCTGAACTCAAGCTAAACCAAACAAAAAGTGTATCCAAGTGACCAATAAATATTTATGACCTCTGACATTTGGTCATGATCACTACTTCGGCTTCGGAAGTGTCTTTGCCCAGGGTTTTTAGAGCAGAAGTATCTTTCCTGGTCTAGTGTACCATATAGGTCACAGTTAAATGATCTTGCGTCATAGCCTCTGAATCCAAGACAGAGGATACCACTGTGGATACTAGAAATTACACATCTATCACAGACAGAGTTTATTTTTAAGAGTGATAAATTTAACTCCAGCACTCATCATTTGATTGTACAGCCTCAAAAAAACCCCAAAACAAACAAACAAAAAAAAAAAGGCAAGCCCTAATCCAACAGTTTCTTTTGTAATATATGTTGGTAACCTCAGGTTTCATTCAATCTTTCCCGTCATCGATCAGTTGGCAAAGTGCGATACAGGAGAGCAGTATGGTGAACTCAAAACACATTTGATATTGAACGCCTAACAATCTAAATGGGAATCCTGTATTCCTCTGAGTTTATGTTTTTAACTGTCAATCATGAGAATAGCAACTTGTAACATATCTTAAGATTTTTATGTGAATTTAGCAGTGATTAAAGGCATTGAATATTTGGTTACAAGTTGTTGGGGTTTGGTTTTTTTTGCACCTGAGTATGTGTACGTGGGGAAAATGAGTGTGAATTTCTGTGTGATACACCATGATATCTGTTATCAATGATTTAAGACTTAAGATGATCCCTGGAGGAAGGACAGTTCCATGCCCATTTTTTGCCTTTCAGCTTGGACTACTGACAAGGCAGAAGATCTATATTGGGTGGTTTCAGTGGTTTTTGCCTTCTGAGACCTGGAACAAGACCACTGACTCAAAATCAATTTGGACCTCAGGCCATTTAAAATTTGTCATGAAAATTCCAGTAAGAGACCCCTTTTGTTCTCGACTTCACAGAAAAGAAGAGCAGCAAGAAGGCAGAAAGTGCACAGGCTGTCAAGTTAAACAAGACTTTTGCACCCATCTTCCTTAAAGGCCTGACTGACCTCAAAGTAATGGATGGAAGCCAAGTGATAATGACTGTGGAGGTATCAGGTGTGTAGATACAGAACAGTATTATTTAAAAATTGTAAGTCCTGCTGCAAAGTATGTGCTTTTTTTCCACTGTTCCTTTCTTTTAGCAGGTGTCTTTGCATTTGGAAATAATATTTTGAAGAACGAATTTTTTAAAAGTAAAAGCTAGGTTTGTCTAATCTAATCTTCAGGGTGGATGAACATTGTCCAGTGTTAATGTGTTCAGACCTGTACAATTATTTCTTTATTGGAATAATAATGTTATTATTGGGTCCTGCTGTTGAACTAAGTCTCGGTGGACTTGTAATAGCTTTTGTGGTGAACCAAGCAAGATTGAATTCCTGTCAGCTGGGGTAAAATTAGTGCTGCAGAAAAAAGCAGTCCTGGTATGAACTTTGATAATAGAATCCCTTGATAACCACCCTCATGGGATCTAGAACTCATTCTCCCTCTCTGTTTTATACATGCTTCCCTTATTTATTTGTATTTTAACTGTTATAAGACAGTTCCACAATACACAGCATTGACAGAGTTAATTAAATTCCTGAATGTTTTGAAGATTAAATTGCAGAATCAGATGGCAGAAAATATCCAACCTTGTTCATTTTCTTAATCAATATATGGTGGGTTTTTGTGTGTGTCTCTGATTTTTGTTGTTTCCTATTTTTCAGCTAACCCACCTCCTGAAATTATCTGGCTGCACAATGGGAAAGAAATCCAGGAGACAGAAGATTTCCACTTTGAGAAGAAGGGAAATGAGTACAGTCTGTACATCCAGGAAGTATTTCCTGAAGACACAGGCAAATACACCTGTGAAGCCTGGAATGAATTAGGAGAAACTCAAACCCAGGCCACATTGACAGTACAAGGTATAAAGTTCTTCTCCACCTTACGAAATGCTAAAAGAAAATAATTCTGATGTGCTGGAGGACTGTCTATTTAAAGTACATGAGAGTTTATGATGTCTGTTGTGAAGGATGCTAGGAGTTCTCAGTCTCTGCTTCTGAATTAAAAAGGATATTGAGCAGAAGCGACTTTAAAAAAATCTTTTCACTCTGGAACATTATGTTACTATTTCAAAAATGCATTCCTGAGTCCTATTCCTAGGGACAGTGCAAAACTTCTGCTAAATGCAGCTTCAGATTATAACTGTAGTGCTCACTTAGCTATGGACTTAATGTAAACCTTTTAATGATGTTTTTCTTCCTAATTAAAGCCCTGAATATTTTGAAGAGCTGTCTAGGAGCCAGGTATCCCGGCTTTAATATTAGCGTTGTAATGGTAGCAGGCGAGGAACACATTTCTGCAATTTGAGAACTAGCTGCAAAAAATTTGGCTTTGAATCTCCACACATGATGTAAATCCCACAGTAAACACTGAAGTACCTACAGACTTCCTGTGATTGGGCATTTACTACCTCCATGACAGGGGACTTCATCTAATCTTACTGTATGCCAACATTTTCTCATAGTCATTACTGAGAATTATTGGAAATCAGTGGGAGACTTTTGCTATTTTTAATGGGAAGGATCTTAACCCCAGGCTTTCAGAGAGCTGCGCCTCCAGGGGTGGGTCTGTAGTCTGTTGTCACTGTCTGCTCTGACTTCAGACCTTCTTCTATTCTCTAAGATCCCCTGAGACCTAGCCTTAGGGTCAGTCTTCTGTATTAAAGGCAATTTTATGCAATTGTTCATGATAATTTATTACATGAGCTCTCAACTGCACAGCAGTCATAGTACTGTCACTTGCCCTTAAAGCTATTTCGTATTCTCTAAGCTCAAATCTTCAAGATTCCTTTTAGGGCAGCTTTAAAGTCCCTTTGTTTTGCTCTTAATATAAGCCTGGATTGAGCCAGTAAAGTGCCAAGTAAATGATTAATTTTAATACCAAGTTACTTCCAAAATTAAAGCCTGACTTATTTTCAGATTTAAAAAAATTACCCTATGCATGTTCAAAATAACTTTGCTTGTCTGTGATTGCCTTCCCTGAAATAAGTTAGCTTATTAGTTACATTCAAGCTTGGCATTTTCTCCTGATTTGTAAACTGTGTTTGTAAACTACAGAACCTCAGGATGGTATTCAGCCCTGGTTCATTAGCAAACCGAGATCAGTGACAGCAGCTCCTGGGCAAAATGTCCTCATATCCTGTGCCATTGCTGGAGATCCTTTCCCCACTGTTCACTGGTTTAAAGATGGGCAAGAAATAATGCCTGGAACAGCATGTGAAATCCTGCAAAATGAAGACATCTTCACACTGATCTTGAGGAATGTGCAGTCTCGTCATGCAGGGCAATATGAAATTCAGCTCAGGTATGTTTGCCATGAAAAGAGCTTGTTCCCTTGGAACAATTAATTATATTTACCCTGAAGTTGAAATTCCTGCCTGAAGAAGATAAGAGTTCCCTCCTATTTCCATAAAACAGTAGGGTACTAAAGGAACAAAATATTTCTGAGGGATGAAAAGAACTAATAAAACTCAAAGAGGAAAGAGGAAACACAAGAAGAGTCAGAAAGAAGGATAAAGCAGTACAGAGTTTCTTTTTGGGATCCTGAATAGCAAAGCTTTGTGGCAGCAGTATGGGAAGCAATTTGGGTTTCTAGCAAGGGAAACCACAAACAATGTCTTGATTTTGGAGCTATTTATCATGTTTGGCATCTCTCTAGATATTTGTAAGGACACCTGCTTTCCATGGGAGCAATTTGACTAGGAAGGACTGTTCCACAAGATTATGATCCATACCTCTAATGGGAGAAAGTGTTTCCTGGCCATGTTTGAAATGTCTGAACTTTATATAGAAGTTGTCGTCTCATTTTTCTGATGTATCTTTGAAATGAGGTACCCTCATGCTTTGAACTTCTTGTCATTCCTACAAAATTTGGAAGTGCTGTTTTGAATTTCCCTCTTTTTTTGCTGGTAAAATAACTGTCCTTTAAATGAAGAATCAGATTTGTCAGTTGTTTACCTAGTAGGAAGTGCCACAGCGTTTTCTACCTCCAATGGTGAAGATTGGGCATAATTACATCTCTCCTATGTGGTTATAGAAAACTTAGCGTACAACTTTAAACCAACGTTAGCATTCTGTGCTATTTACTGTGCATAGGTGTATTGCCTTACTTGGCTAATATTTGTGACTTTATTTATTAAAATTTGTTTAACCACCATGGACATTTGAATCCATTACATTGGAAGAAGATTACCTGCTCTGTTCCACACACTACCTTTTTAGTCCAGACAGACTAGTCCAGTAGGCAGTTTAGACAAATACTGGCCAGCATTACGAAGTGCTAGCATTACAGTTCTGCACCACTCACATTTGCCTGGTTTATGGTGGTTTTTGTCTTTTTTCTATGCTATAAACAAGTTCTTTTTGTTTCATATACTTCAGTCTAGTACGAAATGTAAAAACTGAATTGTCCTTCGCCTGCTTGCAAATAAATTAATCATGTCTTCCTAACCCAAGGGGGGGGGCATTTCTTAATAAATTTAACTATTTTAGCCTCTAAACAGTGAGTTTTATAGTTTATTTTCCAACCAATGTTGCCCGAATGATGGACATGTCACTGTGTAGCTGCCTAGCTCTAAGGTATGGTTCCATAGACTGTCACAGGCACCCACAAACTACCCTCAGTGTATTTTAGTATTTGAAGTCAGATGAGGTACTCGCTTTTCACCAGAAAAGGGTTAGAAAAGTATAGCTGTTGTATATCAAGATTTCCTGTAATGAAGTTTTTCTACGCTTAATTTCAAACCCTGTTACTAACATTTATGTAGGTGAGCCATATATGCCATGACCTTTTTGCAAATAAGCTCTTCAGTAGATAATGAGTTAGACCCTTTGTACTCTGCAGTAAATTGTGAACTGACTCATTTCAGAACAATTGGCTTGTTTGCAACCAGCCCTGGTCATCTAGGGCATTCATAATGCTGATTTGTGCAGGTTGTGTCTACGTACATCCTTGCATCTAAGAAAAGTCTCTTTGGGCATCAGTGGTGTTTCTAACACTCAGTACCTCTGGCAGGATTAGAAATGCCAGTTTGATTTCATTAAGGTCACTAACCTGTACATGAGAGAGCAGGCCAAACTGTGAGAATTGCTACCTTCTACTGGTACATTTCCACACTTCTGTTTGTGTGCCCTGGACATGGGCATCTTCTCTTATGATATGCTGGTGGTTTCACTTGAACTGAAAGAGAATGAGATACTTCAGCAAAACTTCAGGGATGGAAGAAGGAAAGAGAACAGGAAGAACAAAGGAGAGCTAAGAGGGCTTTGTCGAAGACTTTGTTGTGGCTGACATGAGCAGGTCGGCCTTAATGACCAGGTGTAGTCAGTGATCACCCAGGCCAATGCCTCACTGAAGACATTTGTCTGAGCGGACGCCTGACAATATCACGACTTCAGAACATAACAGAATGTACACTTAGAAAATAAATTATTTCCAAAAATTAGCAGAGGAGAACAATTTTTGGGGGGTGAGAAGAAGTAAAGTTGTAGCTAGAAAACAACACAGCAGATCCCATGCTAGTTTCAGTTATTCCCTAATCCTTTTACTGGAGAAATAGCTGGGAGTCCCACAAAGATCAGTGCATTCATGTTGGCTTTTTCTAATCCATAACGAGTAAAGCTATGCTGCAATTCGAGCAAAGGGAATGCTGATACCTCTTTCTATCCTGCTGTCACTAGTAAAATTCCAGTTACTGTTCAGGGAACATAGAGCCATATGCTTTTAGGCAATTGCTTATAACTATGAATAACAGAGAAGGTAACTGCCTCAGGAATATTCAAGGAGCCAAATGTCAGCTGTATAACTTCAACTTTGCTATAGAGCTAAAATAATTTTCAGCAGCAAATAGTCTTTTCTAAATAGCTTTTGAACTGCCTGTATTTGTCTTGAATACATGATTGAGAATTGTTTATATATTCAGAAACAGTCTTAGCAGTACCTGAGAGCAGGAGAACTGCGTTTAGTGTCTTTCCCTCAAAAACTCCTACAAAGTCCATTAAAAATACAGAATAACTGAGAAACCACAAGTCAATTCACTGAAGATTTTATAGAGAAGTTGACAGTGGGCTATTTTTAAACATAATCATTTTCATTTCAAATAAAATGTGCGGCTATTTTTCGTGTATTAATTTTAGAAGCATGTTGCATAGCTGCTTTTACAGAGTCATTCCTTCTCCAGCTCCCTTAATTTAGTCTGGGCATGGTTTGCTACCAGTGATAATTATTTTCCCATTTTCTTCTCCATTATTCTTAAGCTCTAAATTCTGTCCTAACACCTCCACAATTCTCCTTTTCTATTGGCTGCTCACAAGTTAAAACTCTGGTCTTAAAAATTTGAGTTTTACAAAAGATCTATTTGTCTCTTCCTAGTTCTTTCTCCTTTCATCAGAGTGAGCTGACAAGGGTGTGTAGCCCTTCTAAGAGGGTAGTCATGGTAGCCTCTCCTGGTCCTTGGTTTAAACATACATGGACCTCCAATTCCTCTACATTTTCATTCTAATTGTCCTAATAATGTTCCATTGAGCCTGTTATTGCTCAGGCCTCAAGGAATGGTGTTGCATAAATATAAAAAGCGCAACAGATTCACCCACTACTGAAGTTCACCTATTGAAATCCGAACATCTTACAGCCTGCAAAATGCCAGCCTGTGCAGCTGAGGGATAAGAAATCAGTCAGAGTCTCTTTTGAACTATCATGATTGAAATGGGAAATAACAATCCTTTTTTGACTCAGAAAACCACAGACATCTTTTTCTCCTCCTGTTATTTACATCCTTCCAGTGATGCAAGCACTGGTGTCTTTTTAGCCCAGTATGACTTTCCCATGTTTTTTCATTCAGTGTTTATATCTTAAATGAAGAGGTAAGCAAAGAAATACTGGACAGAGTACTGGACAGAGACTAGGTTGAGCAAAGCCTTTATCTTTATAACAGCAAAGTCAACACGAGAGACCTCAGAAATCCTCCTGCAGTTCCTTAAACAAATTATCTGCTTTGTTAACCTTTGTCTTCTCAGATGCTGGGTATTTCTCTTCTCCCCCACTCCATCTTCCATAAAAGTTTGGTTAGTGTTGATTAATCTTATTTAGAGAATTTAATAATCTGAATAAAATCAGAGGTAAACATTTGTCTTTTAAATCAGTGGTGCCTCAGATACTCTGCATTTCAGGTTATATAAAAAGCAGCTGTAAGACTACATTCCATTACACCAAACAGTAAATATAGTTCTGTCTTTCTGTAAAATAGAGTTTGCAAACCTTGTTTTCTGCTATCAATACGTTGCCTGTTTTTAGGGAAGAAAACCATGACCCCTTCCTGTTCCGTTTTCCCACTCAGTGCTGTAAAATGCAAGTAAAATGATTGGTCTTTCAGGTACAAAAACCATCAAACCCTCAAGTGAGGTAAATCAGTGCATCTTCGCTGAAGCCAGTAGAGCTGCTCTGCTTTATGTCAGCTAAAGTGATCCAGTAGATTAGTTGCTTTCTTTGGGGCTAAAGCTTAATGGACCCTGGACTTTCTCTCCATTTAGTGACAAAAGGGTTGCAAAACCTCATTCTGAGGCTTTGCAGTTACCTGCACTGAAGCACCAGCTATAGCTAGGGATCAACTTCTTTGCCCCTTTCAGTTTATTCTTAAAGAAATGTAATTTACTCTGCAATACTTGTTTCACACTTGGTAGGCCAGTAGGAATTTTTGATGTGTCCCCACACTAAAATTAAGTGCTTATTTTCCTCTTCCACCAGAGAGTGCTTCCTAGGGATATGCAGACAATAAGTCTCATCTAAGGTTCAGTGAAAATATTTGAGTAGATTCTGCCAAGAAACTAGTATTTCAAGATATTTTGAACATAAAAGCCATTCCAGGGAAAACTGATCCCACAATAGGAGAGAGAGCTATTTTTAAAAATGCTTCAGGCTTTGCAGCTGGGGATTTATTTGTTTTTGGTGGGGTTTTTTTATTATCATTCCTTGACATTTTAAAGATGAGTCCTGTGCATGGGCATTCTACAGATCAATCCTGCAAGTCAACACTTCCAGACGCTTCTTTACAGTACAGCTACTAAGCATAGGTTTTATCCGTGTCTATCATTATTCCATGATAACAGAGCCACTAAGATCTATCTTTGCCTAGAGTTTTGTTGACAAAATGTCAACATGGAGAACCTCAAGTTGCAGAAGTAATATTGTTATTGCCAAGATTCAAAACAGCAGAGACGTGAAAGACTTGAAGTAGTGCTTGTGTACTGCAAAGCTCTATTTTTTCTCACTGCCCCTGTGTATCTTGCCTTGCCTAGATCCTGAAATTGCGTAAATGTAAAAATATTTACAAAGTTTCCAGAATTATTCTTGATTGAATTTAGCATCTAAACAATCCAGTCCTTCTTAATTTTTCTTGGCTTGTTTCTCTTTTTCCATCTTGTGATCTCCAAGGTGGGTCAGTGTTATTAACTTCACCTTTTTAGACTCAGCATCTGAATTCAGAAGGCAAAATTATGTTCTCCCTGCTCCTAAAAGCAGTAACACAACTCCCTTTGATTTCACTGGGAGCAGGACTTTTCCTGTGAAGGCTACGCTTTTGAACAGGGATATGATGAATCAGACACAGACTCAAGGTTTGTATCCGGTGGTCTAGTCTTCAGCCATTCACAAATCATAATTAAGATAAAAAAATTACCTTGTGAATAATTTTTCCATCTAGGTACTTCTGTGTCCCACTGTTGCCATAATTTGTAAGCACTTCCCAAGGTTTTAAAAATAGAAAGAACAAAATGCTCTCCTGCTTTCTTACCCCCTCCTTCATTTTCCAAACCCTGTGAAAAATAGCTTAGTTTAGAGAGGTTTACTTTGCCTTCCTTACTTGCTTCTTTGCATATCTGAAGAATTTGCAGAGGGAAAGATGCATTGCAGAAATGGGTCCTGCAGAAATGCTATTATTCTTCACAGTGGTCAGGAACACATTCAGTATCCCTAGACCCCTCTCCCCGGAGAGTGCTGTCTCTGTTACTTTAACCTCTCCCACTGGTGACACAATTCTTGTGGGCAAATACTTTTGCTATACAGTCATGACAGAAGCTGAGCAGTGGTGCCTCTCTATTTGATGTATGCTGTAAATTGTCTATACTTCAGCTTGCATGGCTTCTCCTGTTTTGTCAGCTTTGGATTGGTTTTAAGTCCTAAAAGAAGAGTAATGGGACTCTAGGAGACTTGTGGGAGGGATCTTCTGGTAAACCAACAGCCTGATAACATCCCTGTAGCACTGGAGAATGAGAAAGTACTTGAGCAGTTTCAGAGTGTGTCTGCTTTTCTTAAAAGCTTCTGAGATGCACAAAAAAAATTTATGAGTTTCGATAGTGGCAAAAGGGGCCGGTTTGAAATGCATTGTTTGAAGACAACAGGTTTTCAACAGTGTTGGTACCCTGCCATCATTAGATGCCAGTCAGTATGTTGGGAGGAGGTGATGTGCAGTCCTTTCTATTCATCTTTCCATTTGTCTTTCCTTCTTTCTGTTCCTCTTACTTCCAAATGGAGGTCACATATAAGAGGAGGTAGGTCTCCAGTGCAGGACTGAGTTAAATACTCTCTGCCATGACTTGGATCCTCTCCTGCCATTTGGACAGTTTCTGTTTGGTACTCAGACCTTCTCTAGTCTTTTGTATTGGAGGAAATTAGGGTAGTGGCTTTCAGTGCTCTCCTTACAGACTGCCTTCAATAACAGTTTCTAGTGAACATGTTCTGACTTGTTGGATATACAGAGTTGAAAAAGTTTCTATGGCTTCTTGTTATTAATGGTCTTATGGTCAAATAGGATGTGTTTCTACCAGCAAGGCCTTTACTTTGCAATCCAGTTACTTCAGTCAACACCACCAATTTCTTCTTGGTATTAAAGGCTTGATTTTCATATTAGGCTGATCCACTGTTTCATTTTCTAAAGCAACAGAGAACAAGGGAAATCCATCTGAAAAGGTGTGGCACTAATTGCGATTATAAAGACATAACTCAGCGCTGCATCTGTGTTAATGATCTTGCCTACTGTGTGACTTCATTTCAAGCTGCAAATGGGTGAAAGTACTGTTTATTCACCAAACAGAACCATATCGCGGAATGTATTTCCATGCACTATTTAAGAAACAGGCCAGACGATATGCATATGGCAAACTAACAGAAAGGCACTCCTGAGTCTGTGTTTTAAACTTCAGGGCAAAGTGGACTTGAAGGTGCTCTTATCTTGCAAGACTTGTGAAAGGAGAACACAGCTGGGAAAACCCACCTCTCTTGCCTTCCTCCCTCAATACACATGTGTTTTGTTCATGTCCAGGAAATGTTTTCAGTAGCAAAAATTATTTTTGTCTGAAAAACAAAAATCATCCAGGAGTTTGCAGTCCATTTACAAGCGTGTACTTAAACTGGGAAGGATTATAGGGTTTTCACCAATAAAAGATATTTCTAGTCCTTAATCAGTTCAAGTCTGTTTTCTTAATAGCAGTTCAGGGGAGCAGTGGCAACAGTTACACAACTGCTGCCCTGGGGGAGTTAAATTTTGCTTCTGGCCTCTCCTGCGTTAAGTGGAGAAGAGCTGTTTGGGGCTAGAGGAATGATATATATCTGCGGGAGGGAGGGAGCAGTGGGGGTGGGGGAGCGCTCTAAATGAATTCTTTAATGGGAGCCCTTTCCAGAAGGCATCCATGGTATTCCTCTGCAAAAGGAAGAATAAGTACTCAGCACCATATATGGTGACACTTTTATGTTTTTTTAATATAAACATGTACAGGCTGGAGCAATCCTTGTAGATGGGTTTTGCTGATTGGTTGGGCCAGGGGGGAGGGAAGGAAATGAGACCCTGATTTTAATATCTTAACATTAGAAAACTGAAGAGCTTGGGTTTGAATAAATAAACAGTAGGCAGTGTTGGAAAGATTTTCAACTTTGCAAAATAGCCCCTTCCTCTGCCTTGATTTTCCAGCTTTTGTATTTGTTTTTCTTTAGCTTGTTTTTTCGCAGCTGTTTCATTCTGTGAGTTGCTTTGATTTTTGTTTAGGGAGTATGTTGTTCCCAGAGTAGACTGCAACAGATCAGTAAAAGCTATTTGAGATAGCTTGGCTTCAAATATAAGGGGACCAAATCCACTCAGTCAACCGCCACAATGCTAGGCGTAGGAAAGGAGGATGCCACACTGGGTTTGAGCTGGTTTAGAGGAACACACAATCACTTAGCTCAGGCAAGTTACAGTTTTGGAGGGAGAAAACCTCTGCTTTTCTGATTACACTTAAATATTTCAGGAACCAAGTTGGAGAATGCAGCTGCCAGGTGTCTCTGATGCTGCGGGAGAGTTCAGCTTCCAGAGCAGAAATGCTCAGAGAGTGAGTATTTTTCCCAGGGACTTGCATGGGTGGGTTCTATTTTTTGCTCTGTTAATTCCCTGCCCTTACAGACCCAGGCTGGCTGCTGTTCAACCTAATCCCCAAATGTGACCCAACAAATTGTTTTCATCATACAGGCTAAGCACATGGTACCAAGCCAGGGTAGAGAAGATCTTTTTTGTTTGTGCCCTTATATGGCTCCTGAAGTCATCACTGATGCAATAAACTAATGGAGTGTGCTTCTCTAATCAACCTCCCCTTCTATAAACACATTTTGTTCCTGCTCTGAGATTGTTCCCTGACATTTTTAAACCAGCCCCTTTCCTGGCTCTCTCTTTTCTTTTTCGGATCATAGTGGGAGGGAATCAGCCAGCTCTGGAGAGCGAAGAGATGGTGGAGATCATGGTAAACTAACATTTGGTAGAACAAGTGGCTTCAAAAAGAACAGCAGTGAAACCAGAGCAGCTGAGGAAGGGCAGGAAGACGTCCGAGGTGTGCTGAAGAGGCGAGTGGAAACTCGGGAACACACAGAGGAGAGCCTGAGGCAGCAGGAAGCTGAGCAACTTGATTTCCGTGACATTTTAGGCAAGAAAGTCAGCACCAAAAGCTTTTCTGAGGAGGAACTGAAAGAAATCCCAGCCGAGCAAATGGACTTCCGAGCAAACCTGCAGCGGCAGGTCAAACCTAAGACCTTGTCAGAAGAGGAAAGGAAAGTTCATGCTCCTCAGCAGGTGGACTTCCGCTCTGTGCTGGCCAAGAAAGGCACCCCAAAAACCCCATTGCCAGAGAAGGTGCCACCTCCTAAACCAGCCATTACAGATTTCAGATCTGTGCTGGGCTCAAAGAAAAAGCCACCTGCAGAGAATGGCAGTGCTAGCACCCCAGCACCAAATGCCCGCACCAATTCTGAAGCCCAGAACGCGACCCCCAATTCTCAAGCCCCTGTTGCCAAACCAGCAGTGAAAAAAGAAGAGAAGAATGACAGAAACTGTGAGCATGGCTGCGCAGTGGTGGATGGCGGAATAATTGGGAAAAAAGCTGAAACCAAAGCAACCGCAAGCAAACCACCAGCAAGCAAAGGAACAGCACCCTCGTTTGCAGAGAAGCTTCAGGATGCTCGAGTAGTAGATGGTGAAAAATTGGTGTTACAATGTCGGATTTCCTCTGATCCCCCTGCAGCTGTCACCTGGACTCTAGACAGCAAAACCATCAAATCATCAAAGTCCATTGTCATCTCCCAAGAAGGTAAATTAATTGAATTACAAGACAGCCGGATGCACATTGTTATATCCGGCTCTTGATTAATAATATTTAGTTCATTAAAGGTAATGCAATACTTTAAATAAAGTCCTGTGCCAGTAACTGTTTCCAGATGCAAGTTTCTTGTTATTTCAGTGGAGTACACAAGGAACAGTATTGTTTGACATTTCTTGCAGATTCTCCTTTAGCAGCCTGCAGATGTAATTTTTACAAAGTTGAACTTTTTGCATTTTTAAATGCTGTTTACATTGCTAATGCTGTTTAAGGAGCTGGTACATGACGTTTATTTAAGCTGAACTTTAAGGATTCAGAACATTGAAAACAGAATAATATTATTACTGGTTTACAAATTCTAATTTAATCCTTCTGTATGTTTCGTATTTCAGGCTTTTTATTGCAATAAGAAACAGAGAAGCAAAGAGGGGTGTGTTATAGAAAGAAATTACTGCAACCTCAAGTTCCATAGTTAAGATCAGAGCTGAGAATTGTTTTCCAGTGTATTTAATGCCCCACCACAGATGCTTCTGTTGCCTTTACAGACACTGAAATATTTGAACCCCACTGGCCTGACGACTTTTAACTAATTTCAAAACAGTACAGAGTTTGGTAAAAGTCCTCAGAGAGAACACTTATTGCTGTCACATTGACTGATTTCAGGATAATCAATCCCTACTAGACTGGTTTTGTATGAAAGTTAATATTGTATCTAGACAAAATATATTTTCATTGGGATAAAAACAGGGAGGATAACTGACAATACAAAAAAAATTCTTTACTTCACATTGTTTCATAAAACACTGAGGGAATTATATGGAGAATGACGCTGTCCTGCATGCTGTAGTAAAAAAGTTCATATTCACAGTAAGAATTATAGCTTGGCACAGGGGTCTGCACTCTTAATTGTGAATCTTTCTTCATTTAACCCAGACTATTTTCAGTGTTATTAAACAAGACCAAATGAATACACGCAGTGGTTCACCACAATAAGTGAATCCTTGTGCAGTGTTCCAAACACTGAAATATGAGTATTCCTTTGAAGTAGGTGCAGTCAGAAACCACATTGCCTTCAGATAGGGTGGGGAAAAAAAGGTGCCTGAGTACTACATTAAGGGGATACCAAAGTAAGTAGATGGAGAGAGGAAAGTGGTAGCAAGTGCGTTCTGTCTGGCATGTGTCTCAAGTAGCATAAAATTTTATTTATGGGTACGTGATGATTTTCACCTGAGGGGACTGTATAGAATAGGGATAACTGTCACATACATGAGAAAAAGTTGACTGGGGGAAACGCCACTCTTGTAAAAAGGACTGACAGGATCAGGAAGGTGGGAAACTGCAATTTCATCAGCCCTACACTGGAAGCAAGATTTCAAGGGTTTTCTTGGAGTTTCTCAGGGTGAAAAGACATGATGCATCTCAAAGTTTCATGTCTCCTGTCAAAGTACATCAGATGACAGCATCTCTGTATCAAAGCTTCTATGGTGGAGCCTTCTAAAGTACTGAAGCTTTAGTGTTGCCATGCTGCAGAAAGCTGTGTTCTTGACTGAGATAGCCTGAGTAATTGACTGTTATAATCCCCCAACTCATGTTCACTTTATCAAATGGTACTGTGGAGCTGAAAATCCAGTGTACTAGTATTTACAGTGCAGTTATCCTCATGCACAGAAATGCCCTGTCTGAGCAGGGCATGTGACTTATCCCACCCAGTTTGTCTGGGTTAGGTGACACTTTTGGTCATGACACCCCAGAGCTGGCATTTTGTCAGCATGTCAGACCTTAGCAGTGCTTTCCGTTGAGGTAAGGAATGAAAGTCACACTGGATAAGGAATCCACCATTTCAGGACAGCTTCTTGCAGGGGGTGAAGAAACTGTCCTTATGTTTCAGTTGTAGCTGCATGATTACACCAGTATCATGCCTAGGTAGTCAGTATTATTGGTACTTCAAAGTTATGCTTTCTTTTGTACATATTTACAGAGGATCTTTGAAAGAAATATTACACAGGGAAGTAAATGCTACAGTTTTCTCCTTTAATGGAAAAAAATGGAATACAGATTAGAATTATTTTTTTTAACCTTATTACATACCCTCTGGTACACTGAGGGGATGCATTGCACGATGGTCAATTTAGGTTTTTTCCTGACAGTACCTGCTAGCTTTGGCACTTGGAGAACAATGTGTTGCTGCTCTCCTGCTGTGAGATGCTTTCATGCCAACTGTTAAGTAATTAACTAGGTATGCGTGACACTCACTTTAAGTAAGTTCCAGTTTTCTGAGAGATTGATTTTTCTCTTTTCCCCTAATTAGGAACACATAAATAGTTGGAGGAACCAAGGGAAGGGAAGGAATAATTAGAGCTACAGACTAGAATTGAGAAATAACAAATTCAGGATGAACATCAGGAAATACTGTTCACTAGAGAAACTGTATGGATTAGTCTCACAGAAAGTGTTTGGAGCAGCTTTAAACGTAGACAGCAGCAATAAAACTGGGTGCAGTACTCAGCTGCCCAGTGACAAAATCCCAGATTCCATCTTTTGCTGCAAACGCTGAAAAGGGAGCTTCTTCACGCCTTCAGGTGTCATGTCCCTCAGCAGCAGTGCCTTTGGCCAACCTTGGAGCTTCATTTAATTGGCTCTGGAGATAATCCCCTAGAGTCATCCTCAGCTGAAAGAAAGTTGAGGCTGTGAGGAAGGAGAGGAATTTAGAGCAAACAGAGCTAGCTCACATTAATGGGCTTAGATCTTGCAAAGCCATTTTTTATTTCTTTGGTATGACCTTGCTCCGCTTGTGTTCAGCAACAAAATCCATTGTGGAAGTGCATAGACCGGGTCTGATTTTAGCTATTTCACCAACTGGCTTTGTGCGGCTGTAACATTTGGTGGTGACCAGTGGTTCTCACGTATGAAAAAGTTTCCAGAGGTATCTCACAAAAGAATAACTTACTTGTTCTTAGTGAGTTGGATACTGGAAAATCCTCTAACTAGAGTGAGACATGTCTATCTGCTTCTTATCATACTACAAGCCCATCTTAGTTAGTATGGGCCACTGGCCCATGAACTGTTCAATGTAACACATGAACCTGCAGCATGCCATGTATTTGTCTTTTGGAAATTAAATTAACCTGTTCTGTGATGGCCAGAAAGCAAAAGAGATGATAGCAGTTTGCTTATGTCCTGGTGCCAAATACATTGTGAAGATAAATACTTCAAATCCAGTTTCAGGAAGATGCCCATCTGATAAAACAAGTGGCATATTTGGCCAGGAAGTGCAGACTTAAAAGCATACTTGTGTGTAACAAGTTCACAGGATAGACAAACTAACCAATCCCTTTATGTAGTCACTCACTGAAAGTAACTTTCCTTGGCATATTTGTCCTAGCTGATAGTAAGGTCTTCTGCCTATTAGAAACAACTCTATACACACGCCTCCTCTGTGTATGAAGAGGCTAACACTATCTTGCCTGTCCAAGGCAGTTTATCCATTAGCATGTAAGAGAAGGGGGAATGTTAGCCCCACTTTTGTACCATCGGAGAAGCCCAAATTCAAACACCAGGACTGGAATAATCCCTGATTGGTAAGGTCTTTGGCAAAGCAAAAATTAAATCCTTCTCCAGAAAAGGCCTTCGTCTTCAGGCATATTTACGCAGTATTTGTGCTCTATTCTAGTACTTAATCTAGGGCTTGCAATGTATTCTATTATTCCAGGGTTAAGTTTACATTAGCACTTAGAAGTCAGAATCTGGGCAGCATTATACTGAATGTCACAATCACAACATAGCTAGGAACAATCAAATTCTTTCCATTTTACATTTCCATTACTTGTTTCTCCATTTCTTTTAATAATTCCCCAAATAGTATTGTGTCAGTTGTTTGACATGAGTGGTTTGTTGCTTAAAGTATGACAAAGTGAGCTCTTAGACCATTTGTCTTTTATGAACATGTCTGACCTGGTAGGAGTTAATAAAGGGTTTGATTTTATATTCTTTTAAACACTTGTCAGAGTGCAGTTATCTACATTCCTGGGATAGATATTAATGTGGGTTTTGCCTGTGAAATCTCAAAATAAATGGTAACTGTAACAAACAAAGAAAAGAGGGTACTCATAAATTACAGCATTACGCATTTTTATAGGCAGGTTAGATGGTGTATGGTTAAGAGGCAGCTGATATTAATACGAGAGTTCTTTGTTTGAAGTTATGGGGAGCTTTTTGTTTAGAAAAAAGTTTTTAAGAAGGCTCTAGCAGACATTACAGTGGAGTTAGACATATAAGGACTGAGTAGAACAAGCTTCCTCACACGGTGAACTCTTTAGAGCAGGAACCATTTTGTTTTATATTTGTGTAGTAGTTGGCACAGCAGTGCCCTGTGCTAGTGTCCTGCTATGTGACTCACTCTTGGATAGAAAATCCAGAGAGAAAACTTTTGCACAGTTACAAAGGTTGTTCTAGAAGACAACAGTGAAAGGGGTTTGGAAGCTGACATCCTTACTAGACTGGAGAATTGAGGTGCACAGTGAATATAAGTCAAAACTGGCAAACTTGCCATTTTTAAAATCAGCTTTCTCTGCTTTTTTTTTTTTTTTTTTGCTAGATTTAGTACAAAGTAACTATATGGATTGAAGAGGAACTGCTTAATACAGGCTGATGTAGCAGTGATGGTGTAGCTTAGAAAATGCCCAGAGTTCGTATTGCTTTGTGTAAGACAGCATTTTTTTCTTCCTAAGCATCTTGGCAGCATAAAAAGTTAGTAATCTTGTTAGCAATAATGCCTTAAAAACTTTCTTGTGACTTAACATAACTCCTAAATCTTCCTATCAGTTGTGCAAGTCTGTGCCTGTCAGTCTAACTAGGATCTGCCATGACATTTTTTATTTCTTTTTAATTAACTTTGAGTAAGGGTTTGGTGTGTAATTAACACAATCTACATACTGCTGAAAGTAAATGGTTTCTGCAGCTCGAAAAAAGCTTCTTCAGAAAGTTTAAGGCTAAACAGATCATCTAAGCATCAGTTCTAACACAACTCCATGTTTGTCACATGCCACAAAATTTCCCTCTGTATTGACATTTTTGTCTGAATCTTCCTTCTTCCAGAAATGCATGTAGTTTAGGTTTAAATATAGGAAAAGAGAGATTTGCTATAATCACTGGTAATTTACTGCAGTGTATATTTCTTTCTGTAAGTGTTTTGTTTTTAAATAAAGAAACAAAGCAATGTCTTATTTCTAATCTGAATTTATCTATTTTTTTCTTCCATACACTTGTTTCCTTTCTCTGCTAAGCTAAAGAGCCCATTTGTACTTGATAGAATGGCTTTGACTCTGTAATCAAGATACATCTCTATCTCTGTTTTGAAACCTGACAAGTCAAGTTCTTACTATCTTTCTCTCCATAATGCACTTTATTCAACCCTTGGAGGCTTGGGTTGTTTTGTTTTTCTTTTGAATACCTCCTCTTCAGTTGCTGTTCGTTGGTTTACTTTCCTGTTTAGAAAATAGGCAGCAGAACTGTATGTAGGTGTCAGCATCAGTGAGAGGGAGGTCACCTTCCTGTTGCTGTGCTTACTGGAGGTCATTGGTCCTGTTTCTACCTCACAACAGTGGAGCTCATGTTGGTTACTTCTGTATTAAACCTTTAAGTCTTCTGAAAATAGCGCATCCCTTGCTGTCCATGGATGCTTCTCATTTCACTGTCTTAAGCCCTATTTTCTTTGAGTGAATAGGTTAACAAGTAAATGAGATTTTTTTGAGAGTGCCCTGTTTTGTCCCTCTTTCTATCTTTTCCCTTTCCAACATTCTTTCTATCATCTGTAAGTTTATCAACATGAATTTATGAATACTTCTACATCACAGATTAAAATTTTAATATCTTTGGTCCTAGTCTGATCACAGAGGAAATCCACTGGAAACATACCAAGTGATGATTTCCTATTGTCAGCTTCTTCATGACATCTTTATTTTGGCAGGTCTAACTCTTCCTATCATTGACAACATTAATATAGTAATATAGCTTTAACTGCAAGCAGAATAATGTGAGATAGCACAAATATTTCAGTAAAGACTAAGAAAATTACCTTGACACAGATACTTTTGTCAGTTAAATGTGTGATCTCATTAATATGGAAAGTAGGTTTCTTACATTGGTTTCCTTAAAAGTCAATCAATTAGCAATAATTAAATTTGACGTTTTTTCTTCTGGGAAACTCATGTGAGTTTTTTTCACTACTTTGCCTGTTGTCATTGTAACTGTAGTCAATATTTTCCAGGTCAACCCACTTGCCATTTTTAAACATGACTGTGACACTAGGACGTATCTGCACTTTCCCAGACAATTTGTGATTTATTAGAAAATTAGCACCAGTGGGCTGACAAGTTCCTTAATGAATTTGTTATGACTCCTAGGCACAATTTCTCATGGCCTAGTATTTATTAATATTACCTAAATACTCCACAGTAGTTCTTTATCCCACGGGATACAAATGAGAAAGACATAAACTTCAGTCTGCATCACGTATAGGAGTCAGGAGGTTGGCCAGCTAGATGCCAGTGTGGGGAATTAGACTCAGGAGCTGGTTTTTGTTGGTTTGTGTATTTGTTTTATATCTGAAGTTGGTGTTCTGTGGAGTTTCATGGAAAGAATGCAGAAGCCTAGAGATATTTTAAACTGGCTTGCACTATTTTTGAGCAAGTCAGAAAATCCTTTAATAGCTCAAAATGCAAGGGAAAGGCTTTGTGTATCTAAACCAAAGCCTTCAGTAAACTGTCAGCTTCTGTGGATGTTCAGGTCTTTTCTAGAGCTGCACCAGATCCAATGTCTAAGTGGAAGATCCCAGTATTCACGTTTACTCCAATCCTACCCTTTGTGACTGTGTTTTAAAGACTGTCCATGGGCTGGTTCCTAAAAAAAGCGGAGGGGCGAGGGGACAAAATTGGTAGCAAATTCTTTTAGTTGACTGGGATTAGTGAAGTGCCAGGATTCAGAATACCCAACTGGAGTAACCAGTCTAGGCTTTCTTGCAGTTATGAGAAAATAAGCTTGTTTCAGGTCATGAAGAGTTTTTGCAGAGGAAATACCAAATACTTCATTGAAAGACATTTGGCCTTCTGGCCCCGGGAATTGACTGTAGCTCTAGATCACAGAATATGGGCCTATTGGGGAGTTTCCTGTCCTTATGAAATGGCATCAAATTTTGCCTGTTTGGGGTTTTTTCTTTCGTTTTCTAAGAAAATTAGGCTTCTACACCCATGTGGTCTCTCAGCCTCCCCTTACACTCCTGACCCAGACTGGCTAATACTTTTTTGAACCATTGGCCAATTTCACACTTAGTCCTAGTAGTCCACAGTTTCATGAAAACTAGTGGCTAAATAAAGGAGAATGACCCAAATTATCTCATTTCCCCTTCACTCCTCCACTGAGGGCAGAATACCACCATTGCATCTGGCGGTAGCAACAAGCCCAGCAATCCCCATGTACTTTGTATGTGCTGTTCCAGTGTAGTTGCTGGGGAGCATGGAGAATTGGAGGGAAATAGGATACAGATTATTACTGCAGGGAGGTGGAAGTCAGGAGAAAAAGGATGTAGCCCTTGAAGAAACGGATTTCCTTCATCCTCCTCACAAAATAACTTCATTAAAATTCAACACACATAAATATTCTTTTAGAATGAGTAAGACTGACATTATTTCATGGGGACTCTGCTTCTAGTGGAATAAACCAAATGCAGCTTTGATCAGACCCCTGCCATGTAGCCTGGCCAGGCCTAAATTCTAGAACCAAAACTAACAAAGCGCTGAATGCACATGGCAAGTCGAGGATCATCATGAGAAAACCCAAGGTTTTGTGTCTAGATTTTAGTATAAGTGTGGGGAATTACTTATTGTTAGGGTGGGATGATTCTGTTTGTATATGCTGCACAAGGAAGTGTTTCTCATAATATGTTAACTTATATTGCTGCAGTATGCTGTACGGACGACATTGCAACAGTATGAGTGGTGAGGAGTGGCCGTATGCCATGTTAGTCTTCAATGAACTGATTAGCATGCAGGTGAGGAAGGGCTTTTGAGCAGGTTGTTGAGGACAACTCCAGCAAAAACTAATGTAAATGCTGCTTTGTTCCCATCCTTAACAATCCAGTTATCCTTACAAGCCAGACTCCTTCCCTGCAGTAAGGTGGCCAGAGATCTCCTTCATACATATGTGTCTTTGTTCCACAGTTTATGTTCTTTTGCAATAGCATTTTTAGGTTCTAATGTGTGATCTTTTCTAATCATGTTATATAGGTTTATACACATTCTTAGACTGGAAGTTATCTTTGGCTTGCTCTCCAGTTGTCTCTTTAAACAGCAGAAACACGTGAATTTATATTTGCTAGACGCCTGCAAGAATACTTTTCTAGTGTCCGTCCTCCATTTGGAATGGAACTGCAGCTCCTGGCATTTTTGGCTCAGCCTGACTCATGGAGATAAGCTGCCTCAGGGAATTCATGTGGCTTTTCTTTTCACCCTGTGGTTGGCTGAGCACAGCACATGTGAGTGAGGCGTCAGTTGTCTTCTGAGATAGTTTTCACATTGTTTCTCAGGGGGGAAATTGTAATTATTTAGAGCTTCTTGATTTTGTGGAGGAAGAGGAGGTGGGAAAAATTTATTTTCTTCTAACCCTTGTGTGTGTCTGGCAAACTAGATTTGTTGGGAACCGTTTGAATGTTTCTATATGATTTGTCTGGAATAATAACATCCAGTTTTACAATGAAGGAAAATCCGACTGCCAAAAGCGTAATTGCCATGTCAGAACTGAGGTCTAGTCTCCAAGAGGAGCCAGTAAACTCTCAAAGTTCTTCTGATAGAGGGGTGTTCTTTTCAAGGTCCTTTTCAAGGACCAGTGTCACCTGTGCCTGTGCCATCTCCCACATCACAAGAGGTATATTTGATGGAGAACCTGGGATCAGGCACCCTGGAAGGCAGAAGGCAGCCTCCAGTTAACATAGAGAGAAAAGTGGCACATAGCAAGAGATGCTGGGAAATTTCCTTGTGTCTTAGGACACAGGAAATGTCTAAAAAAGATTCTCTATCCAATCTTGCCATTAGTTAGGAGAGAATGTGAGAAAGGTAAACGGAGGGGGGAAGGGAGGTATTACTGCAGCTGAAGTAAGTGGAGGATTGAGGCATTCTGGAAAAGCTAACAGCAATAGGTGGAAGTGCAATGTCTCAGGCTGCGTTTAGGAGACAGGCCAGGCTTTCCAGTGAGCAAGGAGAAAGTAAGCTCACACTTCACCCTCATTTAATAAGGGGTATTTGGAAGGGGAAAGTCTGGTGTGTTTTAATTGGGATTCTCCGCAGGGAGCAAAATACTTGTGGTTCCAAACAGTGCAAGTGAGCTTAAGGGATTAGGTAAACCACAGTTCTCCTTCCTTATCCCCCAACTACTGGGAACAGCTTCTGTTTTGGTTCACAGAGTTTTATTTTTTAAGAGGAAATATATTTCCCTTGGGTCATACCACGCTTCCCTTGGTAACTACAGAGTTTATGTTACATCCTGTTTCTGCAAACCCAATGAAGTCAAATTTTGCTTTTTTTGTTTGAAAGGAAATGGATTTGTTGCAGTGACATATTTGATTGCCACTGATATATTAGACTTTCTAACACATGTTTTACAATATCAGACATTTGTTCTCTGAGTAATTAAAACAAAAAGAAAATGGCTCTCAGCGTCATTTTTAAACTTGGACACTAAGTTGAAGTTCTGTTTTCACATGCGGATGCTCATGGGAGTGCTAGAGATAAGGCTGAATCAAAATATTGCAGATGGTCACTTGACAGAAGCCCTCTTATTTTCAGTCCTACACTACTAGCACTTTGGGGAGAAGATCATTGGAGTGAGGAAGACTTCTCCCTCCTACAAGACAAAGAACAGCAGAGATTCTGCTCTAGGACTTCTCTACCCTCATCTATTAACCACTTTAGGGCTGCAGGGACAGATTTGAGTATCCTACGGAACAGCAATAAGATTCAATTTATCTATCAATGTGTTTTAATTTTATTTGGCGTTAATAAGGTTCCAATTCTGATGTTGAATTTTTAAGGACAAAACATCTTTTTCTAGCAGTGATCACCTGTAGTAAAGGATTGGATCATTTGATGCATTCTGTTCCTTAATAGCACTAAGGATTTTGTGAACTGCAGCATAACATGCATTTGATCTCTCCTTCCTTTGTATTAGGGACACTGTGTTCACTTACCATTGAGAAGGCCATGCCTGAAGATGGGGGCGAATACAAATGCATAGCTGAGAATGCAGCAGGAAAAGCTGAATGTGCTTGCAAAGTGCTGGTAGAAGGTAAGTACTTTGCTGGATATGGGATAGCCCTTCCTTGAAACTTCCACTGTAACTAAAAAGAACACAAAACTGAACAACAATCCCAGTAACAAAGATCTTGGATACTAAGCCTTCACAACTGTGTTGCAGATGTGGTATGTGGGGCAGGAGGTCTGAAAAGAAAACTATTATTTGTTTTCCTAATGTAGCAGATGCAAGGAAAGAACATGATCCTGTAACTCCATCAGTAAGGGTCAGTCTTCATGTAGCTGGAAAAAGAATTAATTATACATAATTATAATTAATTCTGTTGGTTCCTGTAATGGCACCTTCCATGACACTATGGTAGTCTGGTTTAGATATTTGATAGGCTATTGTTTATATTTCTATAATTTAAAGTAATACATTTTACCAGCACTGAAGTTTAAAGAAGACTATCAAGAAGAGTCCTTAAGCAAAATCTAGTACCCTGTAACACCTTAACTACCACAGATGCAGAGGGCGAAGGGATCAAATCATCAAGGGCTTAGCACACAGTAGTTCTCCAGAGCTGCCCTAGTATCTTTTAAACATCGCAGTCACCTATGTGTTTTTTCCTTTGACTTTGTCTTCCGATCTCCTTCAAGTACTTTCCTTTCTTCCTGAAGCCTCCCTTAGTATATTTCCCACTTCCAATTCCCTGCTGGGTGATACATATTCAAGGAGGCTGGAGGCAGAATTTGGCTTTGTAAAGCCATGATCACAGGAGGCTGTCAGCTCATGACATACTCATTGCATGATGACATGAATAACGTTACATCAGCTGTCTGGCTCACCCTGGTAGTGGCACCCATGGTGTTAGGAGCTATATGCTCATGTAATATTGGACACCAGAATGACCACATTCCTTACGTTGATACTGGCTGCCTCATCCCTCTTTTCCATTCCCTACTGGCATACTGCTTTGTATGGCTGAGGAGAGATTTTTGAGGAATGGCACTACAGCAAACTCCAGCTATTTAGGAGAGACGCCATTTGATATCCCATGTCTGTGACTGGCAGAGGGGATGACTGTTATTTTTAAATTAGAATTGCGATCTAAAACAACAATTAAAATTGCTCCCTTCTACTCAGTCTGCTGTCAGCATCACAGATGCTGGTTTTTAGACTCAAAAATATAACCATGAATATCATTATATTCCTTTTGGCCCCATGGACTAAAATCAGATTGGAGGACTATTTTCTGGGAGATTCTGTCTTCTCCTCTTAACTTTTTAGGAAATTTAGAGACCAACTTTCATGTTCTGGCATCTAGAAGTAGGTGACTGAAATAGGTGGTTCCATAACATTAATGTTACCTTTTATCTGGTAACTAAATTTCAAACAGCTATCTCATGCACAAAGCCTCTGAAAGCTGAATATTTGAAAGCTATAAATTGATACAGCTATTGCTGAGATCATAATCCAGGTTTGGGATCTTTCTTCCAAAGAAGAATGTCAGGATCAAACACTCTAACGCATGGAGCTCATTAGGATTTGCATGATACGACGTGCTTAAAAACTTTGCTGGAACAAAGGTTGCACCTTCTAGTTATATATGTCTATGTCATATGGGATACACATGGAAGAGAGCTTGTATTGACTCTCAGCTGTTGATGGAGCCTGCAGTGCTGAGTATGAGCTGTGCAATCTTGACAGTAATGAAATCCATCAAACTTGAATCCTGTGGTGTCCCTTTTGCCATTTTTCTTTACGAATGAACCAACGTGTAATGATACTTCCTTGAAAAGACTTAAACATATAAAGGAAATGCTACTTTTCAAAATGTGTTCATCTGTACAGATCACATAGACAATGGAACAGAAGAATGACATGGCAAGAGATTCTTTTGGATTAAATGATGCCTCAAATATGCCTTTGGTTCCCTCTTCCATGCACTGTCTAAAGCAGCTTTGTGCACAACTGTACTTTGTTCTATTCAGTTAAAATAGACCTATGAGCTTAGATGGTGCCTCTTATCTGGTTGCTTTCATGGGTTCTCAGTGCAGTTGCTTTCATAGAGGGCTTCTCCCTCTCTGCTCCCTCCTTCTAGAATGTGGCATTCTTCAGCAAGACTGTGCAGAAAACCCTTCTTAAAAACCCAAAGGACAGCAATTTCATCTAACTTTGCAGAAAGTTCCAAAGCAAGCTGATGTTAATAGGCAGCTTTTCATTATTGACTTTTAAATAGGATTTGTATTTTATTATTTGTTTTGATTGCAGATGCCTCATCCGCAAAGACCTCAAAGCCTACTGACAAGAAGACCAAGAAGCCTAAGACCACACTTCCCCCTGTGCTGCCAACAGAGAGTAAGTGACAATGAATTTGATTATTTCCTTTTCACTGGAAACAAAAGTGCTTTGGGATTCTGTGGTCATTCCCTTCTGTTTGCAGGCATAGTGTCAGAAGCTTGTGCTGTTTCTTTAACGCTTGCACATAAGTCATGTGAAATGAGTTTTTCCCTTGTGGGGATTAGAAATAAGTGCTGAAACTGTGAGTTCAGACCTAGCCCACTCTATTCCTAGTTTTCCATAATGGTGCAATAAACTTATGACATGGATTTATTTTTGGCTGCCTCCCAAAGAGCAGAGGAATTCTCAAGTAGTTTGTTTCAAGTCATGTTGTCTCCTGTGTAGACAATATACTCTCTTACCATTGGTAGGCGAGGTATCTTGACTGAAATGTCCTGTAGCATAATCTGCCTCTTTTTCCATGACCATGGGGAGTGGTTTGGTGAATTTTACATTCCTTGTTCTAAGCCTAAATTCTTTACTTGCTTTTAATGCTTTCTGAAATAACAAATCAGCTATACATTCCCATGTTTGCTACTCTGCATACATGCATTTGATTAAGGGGAAACTTAAAATGTTAAAGGCAGCTCAATAATGTCAGTTTAGAAATTCCTAATACCACTACTGCTTTTGAAATTAAGTGTTCATGGGATACAAATATCTCTTCAATCTCTTAAAAAAACGTGAAAGATACTATAATATCATTTCCAGCATGGAACATTTTTAGCTGCTTTCAGCAGGACTCAGTGCAGTTTTGTGCTGATTGATGATCACAGGTAATAATTGTGCTCCTGGAATTGTTGACTTACATAGAGCTACAACCTGGGCTACAGCTGTTCCTGAGTTGCTGCCTGAGCATTATAACTTTCCCTCCAGCCAATCATTTTGGGGTGTGGGAAGGGTCACACCCACATGCTCCACCTCTGCACCAGAGCTTCAAATGCTGTAAATAATAGCAATTAAGAACAATCATTTTGTTCTTGAACGTCAATAGAAAAGAAAGTTTTAAAGCCATTTAAAGCTCCATGGGATAGTGTTTTGAATAGCGTTTTCTATGCACGCACATACATTTCCTCTGATCCTCCCAGCAGTGTTATCAATTGCAGCTTTCCCAGGAGAAAGTGTGAGTTGGGAACTAAGTCTAAAGATGAGAATATATGACCTGATCCACATCCTGCTGAAATCACCACTTGTCTTGCTTTTGATTTTAGTGGAAATTGGGTATAGGTAGCAAAACAGAAGCTAGCAGCTCTGGCTTCAGAGTTTCCTGTTGCACTGAAAACATCAAGGTAACCAGAGAGAATGTCAGGAAGCTGGGCTTTAGATGAGCTTTTAGAAAACTTTAGAAAAATACATATTTAATTTTAAAAGGATTTGGCTGCAGAGATTCCACAGGTGGTTTTTAACATCTCAGCCTCAGTCTCTGAGGACCATGGGTATTTGTTTGCCCAAAATGAGTGTTATATTTATACGTTTGTTGGGGGCAAAATATACAAAACTGATCTAGTAGACTTCACAGTTTCAATTTAAACTGAAATTCCTTTCAAATTTAGAGATTTCAAAGTTCCTTATCTGAAAGAGAATGGGCTTAACAAGTCAGATATTTGTGCATCTTTACTGTATTTCTCTTGAAAAGAAGGCTAATAAAGAATGACTGTGCAGTAAGATGTCTCAATCTAATAAGGAGATAAATTTTTACTCTGATCTCCTCTCGTCTTTGTTGCCACATCAGCTCACCAACAGTCCTAATGGCAAGCAGAGTGTAAGGAATGATATTGAAGAAATAGAGAAAAATAATTCCTCATAATCCCACTGAATAAATTCTGAATTTTGAGTAGTGAATTCAGTCACAACAGTATATACTGTATGGGGTACAGAAGCAATATAGCCTCTGTCACTTTTAGAAATACTTCTATGGGGAAAAAATTCCATATTTTCTATTTTCTGTAAGAAAGTGCAAGCCAAATTTCATGGTTAGCAGCTATGTCAACCTTTTATCCCTTCAGATAAATTATAAGTGATCATTGTTTTTTGCCCTAGTAGAAAACTTCAGGAAAGTAGTTAACTTTTAGCTCCTGACCTGAAAGCAAAGATCAATAAATGTCTTTTTGTGAAGGAGAATGAATGTTGTCAGGACGTTAATCTGTAGAATTTCTCTCACTGTGAGAATAGTTGCTGACCCAGGTCATTTGACTACTCATTCTGACATTATTTTATTACTGGAAGCTTGGGTTTTGTAAGCTACAGAAATCCAATAGTAAGTGAAATTTTGGGCATTAACTCTTGAAATGCAACACATACTAGACTCTGGTTTAGAATAAGCACTTATTCTCAGAAAAACATCTATGAAGGCAGCTTTGTAGCATTCAGTGTTTAACAATATCTCTGAATAGATGCTTGCAGTGTTTATGTGCAGAAAGATTGCTCCCATTCTAGAAAATAGGAAAATTATTATGTATTTCTTTTTGCCTGCAATTAATATTCCATCATCAGAATTTAGTAATGATTATGACTCTGCAGCATGCAACTCTGCAATGATAAATAGAATAAATAATAATGTTTCTGAAAATAACAAATAGATCCAGGTTTGAATCTGGGTGAAATCAATCCTGAGGAAGAATGGAGGAAGGTCACCTCCTTTTTTAATGTTGGAATTGGTTCATTCTTCACTGACTGTACTGGCTCAGGCTTTGTCATTTGTGTCTTTGCTAGGTGGATGTGAAATGCTAGAGTTAGAATAAGAAAGTGTTATGTTTCTTCTGTGCAGATATACAAGACTAGAAGAGGCAGTGGAAAATTGGAACCTTTCATTATTTATCATATTGCAGAATCCATGCTATGCCAGAACAATCAGTGCATAATATAAGGGTCTTCTAGTTTGACATAACCCTGCAGCAGAAGTACTAAGCTAAAAAATTCTCACCACTTGAACATTTCTCTAGGGACCTTTGAAAGCATCCATTGTAAAGGGATTTGCACACCCAATTCCCATTGAAATTAAAAGTTACTTCACATTAGGCTTAAAGGGAATTGCTTATTTAAATTACCAAGGCCACCTGTGAAATCTTCAGTCCCTATTAAAGAAATTTTTTTGGCCCAATAAACTGTGGAAAAAAATCAAAGTGCTGCTCTATATTTGTAAGAGTAAATAAGGATTTGATGGTGTATAAATAAAATATTCTCTTTTTTAAAAAAATCTATTACTATTCCACACTTCCTAAAATTTTATCCTCCTTAATGTGTGTTACACTGAGGACCAAAACAGCAGTAAATCATAGCTTGAGCACTTAGCCCAAGATCACACATTTATTTGCAGGCCTAGAACCCAACTTTCTTGATCCTCAGCCTTGTGAGTAGTTTGCATGCCACATCCCAAAAATTTACCTAAATCGTGAGTTTTCCAAAAGGCAGATTTTTTTTTTCAAAGTTTTTTTGTCAAGGTGTATTGGGGGAAAAGGCATATTACAACAGTTAGATGCTATTTCTTCAACTTCACCAAGGCTGAACAGAGAAATATAGCTTTACTATAGTAGGAAGAAACTTTTAATGCTTTAGGAAATAAACTTCCTAAATCAAAGCACAGAGTTTGATTGCACAAATACAAGTTCTTCTGCTCAGTTAAATATAAAGTTATGTCAAAGAAAAGAACTTCCTCCACACACCTTCAAGGAAAGGGGCCAAAAATTCATTACAGTATTTATCTTGCTGATATAAGTCTTTTATATCTACTACTGTATAAAGTTTGTTTGATTTCCTGTCAAACACATTTTTGGTTAAGTAATGATGCATCCTCTTGCTGACAGTTGTTAATAAAATGTCTTTACTGACACTGTCCAGATCAAATCTTCTGGAAGGCTGCACTGTTAACTTCCCAGCTCTGATTTCTTAACGCTGTTTGTACTTCAATGCAATGCTGAACAGTGGCATCTCTGAAGCAGCATGTCACAAACATAAATACATCACACAGAACTCCTTATCACTTTATATATTCTTTTCCATAGTGGGTGGGATTCTAAGCATTTTAATTACCACGGAAAAATTATGAGTCAGTGGCCAAGTGATTAGCATGCAGTTCTGTTATTTACTGTTCAATAAAAAATCTTGTCAGAGAATCCAAGTCTGCAAGCACCATTTTAAGAAAATGTCATTAAAACTTTAAACTTGATGTGCCCAGTTTAGATCATATATAACTAAATCAGTAAACACTTCTAGATTTTTTGATTTCCCTACTATCAGTATAATATGAAGCACAGCAATGATGAATATAACATGTTTCAAAATCTTCCTTTTATGTCAGATTGTTCTGTCCTCGGTATAAAACTTGCCACTTTCTAAGGAAGACATCAGTTACTCAGGAAGTAAATAATCAGGTCAGAGATGTTCTTTTGATTGCAGAAATAAGAGCATAGTGTAGCAGCTGTCATGTGGTGACTGTGCTGCTGCTGTCCTCTTTGGCCCCCGGGATAGTCTGAGATGCTTTTAAGGGTCAGTTAGGCTATTTAGACCAGTTCTCTCAGTCCCATTCATTTCTCAGAAGGTCCTTGCTTCTCTACTCCTGGCTGTTGCAAGAAGAACCAAGACATTTTCTGCACAGTGAGTACAGGTAGTTAGTGTGTTGGAACGAGAAGAGTTACATTGCCAGGGAAGCCTCTGATCAAACTTTTTCAAGGAAAGATTTTGTTTTGTCTAAGAGAAGCTGAAACTTCCTCTTTTAGTATATGTAAATAAAATTGCCATGAGATATTTTTAAGACCTAGATATGATTCCTCTGAAACTCTGCATAACGAAAGGTGCTGACTTCGTTCCTCAGGACTGAGGTCCAGTGGTAAATAGCTGTAGCACAAGGCCAACAAAACTAGCTGAAGTAAAAAGGCAACGTAAGATTTAACTTGGTGACTCTGAATGTCAGTTGCTGCCTCATGTGAAAATTCAGTTACTGTATGTGTAAAGACAACAATAGAGAAATACTAATTTGTTGTGTAAATCACTTCTCCTTGACACCCAGTTCAGTGCTGTTTAGCTAATGCCAGGTATGCATCCTGAATCTCTGACAGGCTACTTTACAGGTCACACCATACTGACATTTTCTGGGTTAATGTTGGCACAGAACAGTATTTTCCATGTGTTTTTCATACAGTCCATCCTACATAGCTGTATGTTGACAGAAGAAGACAGAAGTGTTTATTGACTGTCTCATGCAGAGAAAAATGAGTACAGTTTTTGCAACATGGCCTTGAACTGAAGAGGTGCTGTACACCATTAATTCCCAGTGAAGTCATTGCCTAGAAATTGCAGACCTGAGGCATGTAATCGAAGCATTGCCCAAAGTTTCTCTCTACAAAACAGGGACCTAAATCCATTGGTTCAATTAATGTGCAAAAGCACATAACACCAGCTTTTCCCACTGAAATCATTTGGAGCTCCTGAATGTCTAAATGACCTGACAGTATTTTCCTATTTAATAAACTGGGTAGCAGGGTAGTGACCTAGTTTAAATGGCTGTTCCTACACACTTGGGCACAGCATTTTAGCATCTAATTGTAGCTGTTCTCGCAGGACATGAGAAATATGAAAACTAAATCTATGTTTAAGAAAATAACGTTGTCTTGCTCCTACCAGAGCTTTTAGTGGCATTCACATGCCCTGGGTTGATTGTAAGCTCTGTTTGATATGGGATCCCTTCTGCACTGCTCAGAGTTCCTGTAATTGCAGAAATTCCTCAAGCACTGTGCTACTAAACTGCTACAGAATTGTTTCTTCTTCCAGCCCAGCTGTTTTAAAATATGAGTTACTTTCAGCATACTATGTTGCATTATTGAAGCTCCGAGCATGCCAGTATATGCTAGCTCTCTCTTGACTGGAACACAAGAATATTTCCTGGATTTTTATTTTTATTTTGAGAAGGAGGAGGCTGGATTTTTTTCGATTAGAGGACAATCTCTGCATGATTTAGAAACTAAATATGGGATGTTGCAATAAAATGGCAGTAGTTTTTAATGAAAAAATAAAAGCAAATAAAAACTGTTCCAAAACACGTAATCTCAAATAAGTGACTTGTATGGCATTTAGTTTTCTAATTTCTGCTTGTCATCAAATTTAAACCAGAGTTGGTTTCTATTTTATTGTATTTAGATAATAAACACTTATTTGGAAACAGTATGAGGAATTTGCACTTTGAGAAGCAATGAAGCAGAAGCGTTTAAGCTTTCAAACCTTGATGAAGTGTTCAGGCTACTGGTGCTAATGCATTGTCACTGTCATTTTTCTCTGTAGCAATTAGGATAGGTTTGTGAATATATAAATAAATTGGTAAGTAATGATGCGTTGTCTTTTTCTACTACAAATGTAGCCATCATCTTTCTCCTGTTTCATCTTGTCTGTGCTAAGTAATACCTGTAATAAGTTTTTGTACCATCAAGGAAATCTGTGACAGAAGCAAGGATAGAACTGAATAATTAATTGCCTTGACCACAAGGCCGAGTGTTTTATTTTTTCTGTACGTCTAGATCTCATTCACTCCATGCTTTCTAGTATAGTAGGGAGTAGTAAAGCTTTACAGACAACAGTAATCTTGATTCAGACCCTGATCTCTATCCCCAGAAGGGTCTGAAGGAGGTTACACTGTGATTCATTTAAATGTGGGAGAGAGAGACTTCATAATGTCACATCCCACACGTCTGAAGCATTCAAGTGAGATGGGGAAGAAGGAGCAGAGACTTGAATCTTGGTTTTCCATCTCCTGTATAAATATTCTTGTTACCATGATATCTTGACACCTTACAGACATAACTTCTTTTTCATTTTCTCATAAAGGAAACTCAGAAAAAAACAATTTAATTCCTCTCAGAAGATGAAATCTTGAGAAGTTTTGTATGAGGGGAAAATGGTTTCCTATGTGACTATAGTATTAGAGTATGTCATTAGCCCTTCTCCTATCCTGAGCTCAAATGAGGCTATTCCACAAGCAGACAGAAGCAGGGAAATGTCTTCCTCGTTATGTTGATGGAGTTAATGTATTCATTGTACTTGTTTACCAGGTGCTGAAATCCATTGCCATAGAAGACATGCACATAAGCCAATTTTAGGCATGTCCCTCAAGGAGGACAGCAGGAATTACAGACTGGTTGGAAACGCTATCTTGAGTACTGATTTTTTTTTTCAGACCATAAGAGTTTTACTTCATGCTTTATGAAAGCAAGTTGTGCAGAGAGCCATTTCAGGGGAGGGCTATGCCTATTTTTAGTAAAATTCCAAAAAAGGAAAACAAAAAAGAAAGACTGGGGCTTCTGAACATATCTGCTCTCATGAATTCAACATCAGGGCAGAGAATGGCACAACCAAAAGTCCCACAGCTATCAGCCTGTATGAGATCTTTCCCTTTTTTAGTTTATGTCCCCCTGCCCCAGACACAAGCTCTCTAAGAGGCAAACCTGCCTATAAAGTTATGTAAATACCAGCCTTATAATGTTTACATTAAGTTGTTCCTAGAAGGCAAATTCATTTAAGGAAGGAATATTATGTCCTTTTTCTTCCAGGCTGGTTTTCAGCTTCAGCCTGTTTCAATGTAAATAACAAAAGAGACAAACTGTCTTTTTTTAAAAAAAGCAGCAGAGACAGACTTGAACTAACATTTCCAAGAGGCTCAAATATTTTAATGAAAACAATCATTTGACCTTGTCAACTTTGGGTAATCTTATTAGATTTTTTTTTCACTGTCTCCAGCAGCTTTTGAAATAGAAGTTGCATTTCAAAAAGGTGCATGAGATGAGCTGGTATTCTTAAGGAAAATCTAAGAACAGTGGATTATATGCCATTAGCCAAAGAAATCAGCTTCACAGACCCAGAGACACATCCTTGTACTCATCCCCTTCCACAATGCCCCTTCCTTTCATTTCTGCTCAGGGCTATTTGTGTCTGCAAAACAGGATATTCAGCCAGACTTTTGAGCAACCCTTTGCAATCTGCATGGTTTGATGAAGTCCAGTGACAGTCTGTATATCCTCAGTCAACTGAATGTAATGTCTTGGTGGGTAGAAACTAAAAAGTAAACAAGAATTTTGTATTTACATATAAAAAGCAGTACCCTAGCTGAATGAGGTGATGGGTTCATGTTCTTTGCTTTGCTGCTATGAAAATCCTCATTGAGGTGAGAGCCTTCTAAACTGCCTTAAGCATAGCCCTTAGTTATTCCAGGGCTAGGAGGGAGACCATGCATTTATCCCACTTACAGGGTAAATGTAGTACCTGATGGTTCATTATACATCCTAGCCTGTACAGAACCATTGTTCTTTAGCAATAAGAATTGAATGTCACTGACTGTAATTGTGGATAAACAAATTCTGTTATTGGGGTCCCTCCCTTCTGTGATGAACTGACAGTGGCTGATAGTAGGCAGAGAAAAGTGAGACGGGTATCTGAATTTATAGATATCCATAATGTGCATGTATTGTGCAAAGACAGAGAACAACATTGTCAGCTAGGAGGAAGAAAAATCTTGAAATATTAAGAGTCAGGGTGAAACAGAAACATTTGGAGAGTGTGGTGACTGCACCAGCACCTTGCTTGTTAACTAAGGTACTGCAACAAATATACAGTGTAGGCCAAGAGGTGATAGCTGGGTGAAAATCATGCTGGATTAAGGAATTTGCCTTTCCTCCTATTTGTCTGCAGTGATGTTTCTGAAAAATAGTAATAGTATCTGCAGCCTAAGATGGCACTTGATGAATGGTGCTTTTTCCTCATTGTTGGTGCTCTTTGTTCATATCAGGCTTAATGGACTGTGGAAATAATCAAAATCATATCATTGCTTTAGGTTGTACTAAAAGCTATTATAGTTCCGAGGAGATACCCAACAGCTATTTCATTCTAAGTTTAGAGAAGAGCAGATAATCTGATGTCAAATACAGCACACATGCACACAAACACACACAAATACCTACATGTTCTTAAAACATATAACTGAGTTAGTTTGCATGGGATTATGCATCTAATGAAAAACTGATGGATTACTTCCATTAATAGGGATGTTTAACAAAAGATGATGGCAGGGATGTCAAGTACAACAAGAAGGGCTTCTTCAAACACATCAGTAGTAAAAGAAAGATGGGAAACTGTAGGCCCACTGCTGCAGGAGGTGGGTGCCCTGGTAATGCAGGATGCAGAGAAGGGAGAGTTACTGAATGCCTTCTTTGCTTCAGTCTTTACTGCTAAGGCTGGCCCTCAGGCATCCCAGCCCCCAGAAGTAAGAGAGAAAATCTGGAGAAGGAAGACTTCCCCTTGGTTGAGGAGGATTGGGTTAGAGATGATTTAGGCAAACTGGACCCTCACAAATCCATGGGCCCTGATGGGATGTACGCAGGAGTGCTGAGGGAGCTGGCAGATGCTGTTGCTAAGCCACTCTCCATCATCTTTGAATGGTCGTGGAGGACAGGAGAGGTGCCCAAGGACTGGAGGGAAGCAAATGTCACTCCAATCTTCAAAAAGGGCAAGAAGGAGGACCCGCAAAACTATAGGCCAGTCAGCCTCATCTCCATCTCCAGAAAGGTGATGAAACAGTTCATTCTGGAGGTCATCTCCAGGCATGTAGAGGACAAGAGGGTTATCAGAAAGTAGTCAACCTGGATTCACCAAGGGGAGATCATGCTTGACCAACCTGATAGCCTTCTACGATGGCATGACTGCCTGGGTAGATGAAGGGAGAGCAGTGGATGCTGGTTACCTCAACTCCAGCAGGACTTCTGACACTGTCTGCCATAACATCCTCATGGACATGCTTAGCAAGTGTGGGTTAGGTGAGAGGACAGTGAGGTGGATTGAGAACTGGCTGAATGGCAGAGCTCAGAGGGTCATGCTCAATGGGGCAGAGTCTGGTTGGAGGCCTGTAACTAGTGGTGTTCTTCGGGGGTCTGAGCTGGGTCCAGTCCCATTCAACATATTCATCAATGAGCTGGATGAAGGGACAGAGTGTATCCTCAGCAAGTTCACTGATGATACCAAGCTGGGAGGAGTGGCTGATGCACTGGAAGGCTCTGCTGCCATTCAGTGAGACCTGGACCAGCTGGAGAGCTGGGCCAAGGAGAACCCAGTGAAATTCAACAAGAGCAAGTGCAAGGTCCTGCACCTGGGGAGGAACAACCCCATGCACCAGTACAGGTTGGGGGCTGACCTACTGGAAACCGGCTCTGTTAAGAAGGAGCTGGGCGTTCTGGTGGACAGCGAGCTGACCCTGAGCCAGCAATGTGCCCTTGTGGCCAAGAAGGCCAACAGTATCCTGGGATGCATTAAAAGGAGTGTGGCCAGCAGGTTGAGAGAGGTTATCCTCCCCCTCTACTCCACCCTAGTGAGGCCACATCTGGAGTACTGTGTCCAGTACTGGACTCCCCAGTTCAAGAAAGACAGGGAACTACTGGAGAGAGCCCAGCAGAGAGCTACCAAGATGATATGGGGACTGGAGTATCTCTTATGAGTAAAGGCTGAGAGGCCTGGGTTTGTTCAGCCTGGAGAAGAGAAGACTGAGGGGGGATTTCATCAATACCTATAAATATCTGAAGGGTGGGTGTCAGGACGATGGGGCCAGACTCCTTTCAGTGGTGCCCAATGACAGGACAAGGGGCAGTGGGCACAAGTCGGAATGCAGGAAGTTCCACCTGTATATGAGGAAAAACTTCTTTACTGTGAATGTGACAGAGCAGTGGAACAGGCTGCCCAGGGAGGTTGTGGATTCTCCTTCTCTGGAAATATTCAAAACCTCCCTGAACGCAGTCCTGTGCTCCTGCTCTAGGTTTCCTTGCTGAAGCGGGGGGGTGAATGAGGTGATCTCCAGAGGTCCCTTCCAACCCCAACCATTCTGTGATTCTATGATAGGCCACTCTGCAGCCCTTCCAGCTGGCACATGATCATACAAGTAGTTTCATCCATATAACTGTGAGTACAGCCTGAAATAAATGAGAGTTTCAGCTTGGGGTGTTACCATACAATGACAAAGAGGAAAGCTGGTTTGAAAACACCACTTGTTGCTCAAACAGCTTGGACAGGAAAGCAGAGCTGGAAATATATTTGCTGTCACTTACTGCAGCAGCGCGGGTACATGTCAGTCCGTTCGTGGCCTGAAAAGTAATGGGTCCCTTTAATGAGCAGTAGTGCTCTTTGAAGGTTTCAATTTAAACAGGGTTAAGCCCACATGGAAGACATGACAGGACAGATACCTAGCTCATGCCCCGGTGGTCCAGTTATTTTAGGATAAACACCTCACAAGTGCTAATCTAAACCTTTAACTAGTTTTGTTGAGCTGACTGTCATAGAAGAAAGGCTTCCTTGGTACATACTGAACTCTTGTTTTTTGACTCAGCCATAAGTACTGCAAGAATATCCTGCCTCTCCAGTATTGTGTTTCTGGTTCCAATAAAATCAGTAAAGACAGAGTATATAAAAGCTAAGCATACTTTGAGAGAAATTTACTATGAAATGAAAGTTTACAAAAAGAAGGTGGTAGAACTTCTGTATTCAGTGCATAGTGAAATATTCCCCAGAATAAACATTGGTATTAACAGCTAAACCATTACATATTTATTAAAGCATTTGGTCTTTTAACAATTTATAGCTCAACTGTTACTATCACCAGTGACTCTAAAACTTACAATCAACGTTCACATCTGTCTGTTGCTTGAGCTATAACATTAGACTCCCATGGTGGGTTCACAACTCATGGCTCCTCCTTCAGAGGGTATCAGGTGATGTATTCCCTGGGTGTCATGCATAGCTTGTAGTTTGCTGTAGCAAAGGAGGTTAAAATAAAAGACTGTCTTTATTGGTTTGGTGGATTTTTGAGGATTTTTTTTGCTGCTCAGTGTCTTGCTACTTTGAAATAACTTAAGTAAACAATGAACAAAAAAATTCAAACTTTTTGGGACTGTTATGGCTATCGCTAGGCACCTATGTATATGCTGCCGTCTGGCAAGCAAAAGCACTTAGATACTGCCTCTGTTGGAGGCAATTATATCTTAAAAGCTAAACTACTTCAATCAAGCTGCCTACTTAGGCATGAGAAAATAAGAAATGTCCTTTCACAGCAGAGGCCATCCTCTGACAAGGATGCTTAGGACAGCAGATAAAAAGAGAGTTCTCTAAAGGGAATGAACCCCTCCACTTCTGGAATTCAGTGGTTTGAAGGCATCCGGACTGTTACATTTAATGTCCACTACTAGACCTAACTCCTATGAATTTGTCCTTTTGAACCTGTTTATGTTTTTGTCTTGCAAAACATTACTTGTCTGTGAACTTAGCTTATGCATGCTATATTTAAAAATACTTCTTTTGTTTCTTTTATTTAATTGGGTGGCCCTTAGTTCCTGTTTTGTGAGAAATAGATAGTAGTCATTTTCTACCTACCCATCTTCTGTACTTTCTTTCTACCTGCCATGCACAATTTGTAGAACATTGTCTTCCCAATATTTATGTGCCTAGGCTTCAAATTCTGTTTTGACCCTTTCTTTTGTGAATATAGGAAAAAGTGCCTAGGGCAAAGGATGAGCAGAAGGGTGATCCTAGTGTTTACTGCGTGCGTATCACTGTTTCTTTGCTAGCTCACAAGTGGTGTAAGGAGTATTATGTGGTGTTAACTACTCTAGTTTTAACTGACATGATTCTGCATTAATTATGCTGGAAATTTGAGCAGAAATTCAGTATGAGATGAATCTTGGCCCAGTGTTTTCACCCCAGTTAAACTGCTATATGGAATGGAGTATGACAGAGTATGGAAGATGTGTAGCAGATTGCTTTGATTCTTTAAAAAGTTCCAGCTTCAGCTGTGAATATTCTGAGGATCATTCAGGATAATAAGTGTTTTTAAAAAGTATTTTTAATTCTTGAGTTTAATACGCTGAAAGAACATATTAGATTTTCCACTGCCAACAAAGCATCGCTATGGATGTAAGCTTTGCAGTTAAGCTGATACATTCCAAAGCTCACCTTTGCTTTTTTTTTTTTTTAAACTAGGTGAAGCAACAGTAAAGAAGAAACCAGCTCCAAAGACTCCTCCAAAAGCAGGTAATTTGTTGTATCTGTCATCCTGTAGGAATAAATAATAAACCAATACGGTTTTGAAGAACAGACACCATGTTTCTAAATACAGCTGTTTGCCTAGTAAATGTGTTTGCATATGTGATTAAATGGTGAGATGAAGTTCTACCAGGAGAAAACTGGAAAGCAAAGTCCATTTTTCAAACTCATTCATAAGGTAAATTGCGCTAAGACTTAAATTATGAGCATGCAAAAAAGTTACTGTGGAATAAACTATAGGAAGATCCTACTAAATACCAGTGGTAGTGTTGTCACAACACAGCTTAGCCTTCAGTGAAAGATATTTTTCTATCACAGAACGCTACCTCTGCATGAGTAGCTACTGCAGAGAAGTTGACAGATTCTACATTTCTTCATAACTGGTGTTACAGTAACCTGTTCATGTGTTTGCACTCTCCTAGGCAAAACTATCTATATTTAGTGTTACTCAGGATGTTCCTTTATAGGAATCTGCTTTTAGTATCTTAAAACTTTATCAGACTTTTAAACTGTTCAAGCTGTTTTATTTGCTAGATATATGCCTCAGCCCTGATTCTTTCAGATATTCAAAACAAAAACACTCTTCAAAGAACAAGTCGGGGGGGGCGGGGGGGGAACCCACTTTGTTTTAATTACATTGAAAAGAAAAAGAAAGCACTGTGTTTTCATGCCCAGTGCTTTGGACAGGAATGTTACGTTTGGCAGTGAGGTCATTCTAATGTTAAAGAATGCCTTTTACTGTTTCTGTCAAAGTGTCCTCAAATCTGCACACAAACAACACCCCTCCCAAAATACTTTTTACTGTGCTGCTCCTGTAAAGCAACAGAACAGGCTTCACCCTGGAGTTGTCCATGCTGTGATATTTCTGGCATCTGTCCCTGACAGCTACCAAGGGTCTGGCACACTCAGCATCACAACTGAAAAGTAGCACTATTAGCAAAAGAGATGTTCTGCCATCTATTGATACTCAGGCAGTGAGAGGGAAGAGGAGAAATCCCTCATCCAGACATGGAGGAGTATAAATGCAGCTGCAAGATTTAAAAGAAACACTGTAATACACAAACAAAAAGATCTGTCATTGCTCATGGGAAAATTGAGTGTGACGGAGAAAGATAGTGATTTACTTCCTTGCCTCTCTAGCAGATGTCCCACATGGTGTTTACCTGGCTACTGAAGCCAGAATCTTCACAGGCAGGGTTTGAGTCTTAAATTTTCTGAATGCTGTTGATGACATTAGGAGGCAGATTTGCAGATGCCCTCAGCACACACAAATTGATACGAAGTTAGCTGGAGCCATTCTTCAAAAATACATAATGCAAAATTTTTCTGAAAAACCCAACACAAAATATGATAAGCTATATAGTTGGAATTGGTGGTAGGTCTTAACACTTTTGGCCTTTGGATTTCTGTACCTTAGTCTTGCATGAGCAAACTTGTGACCGGTAGATTGTTACTGCATCACTACAGTAGAATCAACAATGTCCACAGAATTGTTTCGTTGCAAACAACAGATAACTGCTAATCAGGGTTTCAAATGAAATCTGAAAACTGATTTGAGCTCTGAAGCTGAAACTGTTGAGCTGAGAGATGTATGTGTTTGGAATTTTAAGAAAAATAGAAAGTAGAGTCACCTAAAGAGCGGTTCTTTTTTTTTCATCAGCTGCTCCTCCTCAGATTACTCAGTTCCCAGAAGACAGAAAAGTCCGTGCGGGTGAATCAGTGGAACTGTTTGCTAAGGTGGTAGGAACAACGCCCATAACTTGCACCTGGATGAAATTCCGTAAGCAGGTAAATTGTTTCCTGGTCTTAACACTCATTGAAAAGGTAGAGCTAGAAAGGAACTCCAATGACCCCTCTTGTTCATCTCCCTTCCCCAGGAACTGGAAAAGTTCTTGTCATTCCTGCCAGATGTTTTCCTCACCTCTGATGAAAACATTCCAGTGATGAAAATTTCACAACCTTCATTGGCAATCTACTGCAGTGCTTAAATATCTGTAGCGTTAGAATTTTTTTCCTAATGCCAAACCCAAATCTTTCTTGCTACAGTTTAAACCCATGGCTGCCTGTCCCCTCCTATAACAAATGACACTTCCTTTGAGAAAAGCCTTAGACCATGTAATTAAAGCGTAGGTGATGTGAAAGATACAGGTATCTGAAAAGCTTCTGTCACAGGAAACGTTTCTCTCCTTCAAAAATAACCTCTTCGTTGATTCTTGTTCTAAAGTTATGTCAGAGGGGCATAATGCCATATAAGAAGCTTGAGTGAAATGTCTTACAACACAAATGTCACCATGCAAGGCACAACAGCAATCACACTGCCATAAGTGCCCTTCCCCCTAGGTTTAACATTCCTTCTACTTTAATTAATTTCCTTGAACTATATTACATGTGTCCATCAGGGCAGTTTCTAAAGAGAGTTGATTTAGTGAATAATAAAACCACTTTAAATCAAATAACCCAATATGCAAGTACAAACTGGAAGATGAAGTGCTGTATTAGGACAGAGCAAATATAAATATGTACTGTAGCTGCTATTCTGTTTATTTAATTCTGAACTTGTTATGCACTCTATAGAACATAAATAAAAACATCTCCTCCTACAAGGAAGTCTAGACTCCAAATCCAGATGTGCCAGCATTTAATTGAAAGAATTCAAAACAGTTTGCTAGTCCAAAGGGTATTCCAGAGTTCATCTTTGCAAACCCCAAATAACCTTTTACTTCAGGGGAAAGGATGTTTTTTTCCTGAACTCCTATATTTTCTTAAATTTTTTTAATTTCAAGACTGGAATTAAAAAGTGGCCTACTTATTTCTACAAAAGTAGGTCTCAGAAGCTCCAGTGACATTCAGTATCCTGTTTTGCTGAGCTCTGTCTTAACACATAGGTAAAATGTACCCCTCAGAAGTAAGTTTCTGATTTGTGCAGAATTATGAGTTCATTGTTGAATACAACAGTCCTATTTACATAGATTTCAAGGCCATTTCTATACACAAAATATATGTGATAACAGAGACCAGCAGCTCATAAAACCCATATCAGATCCATAATCTGTGACGCTACACCTTTTTTCCTTTGTAAAATGTTATTTTTACCATCTTTATAATTTCTTCTTTTGTTATTCACTATGAAACAACTAAAGGTTTGCAAAATCATACATTAAGATGACATGTGAATTTTTAAATCATCATTATGGCAGGTGAATGAGAAAGAAAAGAAAAAAAAACTTCAGGAAGGTTCATAAACACTGTAGAAGGACAAGTGAAGGCAGCAGTCTTTCATTTATAAATTAAGGGGGGAGCCAGTTACTCTGCACTATGCATCATTATTTTTACTTTTTCACTTATACTTCACCACACATTGTTTTATTCTTGGATTTCTTCCCCTTCTATAAATGTGATTGGTTTCAACTCCCAGTCCTAAAAGTGAAAATCACCCAAGTGTTCTTACAGTTTTCCTGGGGGCTATTGGTAGTAGTTATATGAGCAGATCAGTACGTGGTAAGTTGTGATTTCAGCCCTGCCACTGTATGCTGCAGCATTCAGGAGGGACTTGTCCTCTCCATGTTCCTTTCTTGCATTCCCTCAGATTCAAGAGAGACACAGTGGCCTCTCACAGGTATATTCTGAACAAATAACTTTTGCTTGAAGAAAGGGAATATCACAGAAATTGTGACCCATACTGTTGTACATGATGGCAGTCTAGTGGAGGGATTCTGGCCCTGTGCTCAGCTAATAAGGGGAAGCCTTTGAAAGCCTCTGCATTAGCTGAGGAACAAAGTCTATTGTTTAATGTTGCCAATTGTTGGAGCTTCTTAACTATGACCAGTGTCTTTCTTTTGGGAACACAGGGATCCAGGTTCCCCGCAACCATGGCAAGCCACTGAGCATCCTTTCAGGGCCTTCTCTGCATACTTGCAGGGCTCTCCCTGCATAACGCAGATCTAATTCTACTAGACTATTTTTTTGTTTTGTTTCTGTTACCCTTTGACTAATTCTAATGAAGCAAAACATATAATCCAGTGTAGATTCTCAGAAGAACAAAGTATGGGGGGAAGGAGGAACAATTTTCAGTGTAATTTAAACTGAAGTGCAGCATAATCCCATTTGCTAACTTTCTAGTCAAGTTACTGTAGGAGCATCTTTCTCAGGTTACTTTTGGGCATATAGCAATGCACGTGTTCTATCTCAGTTGAGGAGAAAGCAGGGGAAGTCCTGCTTTTAGCCTTGTAATTTCTTATTCTCTGAATATAGGAGACAAGATAAGGCAAACTAAATAGTCTTCATTTTTAATGAAATTCTGAGAATTAGTTGGAAGATTCACTTATCTAAGAAGGAAGTGGTGGGAGGAAGAAGGGCATTGACATTATGTTGTCTGTTTCATAAGAACACAGTGTACAGCTTCTATAATTGCAGTGTAGCGTTATGAGGTTTTTAAATAATCTGTCATGTCTCAAGATACCACTGATTAAAATCTAGGTCTCCTTGGCCATTTATGCTATGATAGCTTTGTTTCAATTAAAAACTAGTTCATAACGTGCCTATAGTATTCAGCTGAGATTTTGATTTTTGCCCATCTAGAAAATAGAAGTGCTACAAGAAAGCTAAATCTGCTCTTTGTATGTCTCTGCACAGCTGTAGCATCACATCTCCATTTCAGGCAACATCACCTTCAATTGTTAAAACCCAAGAAACTGTTACCCTGATTTATGCGGAAGTACAAAATAAGGCTGGTTAAGACAAGAGGGTAAAAGTCACAGCTATGGATGTTTTGCACATTGGGTCTCTCAAGGGGAATGGCAAATGAATTAGGGTATTTAGAGCTAAAGTCTTGTACCACTGTGGTCTCTGTGAGAACAAACTTTGGTTTTTTGCCAATTCCACAGTTTGCACTTTTAGCCTGTCGAAGAGGAGTTAGAAAGTGAAACTCCTGTTCCTTAGTGGAGTCCCAGCGACATCAGGGGTCCCTATTGCCTTTGCAGGACTGGAGCCATTATAATGTTCCAGTGCATTTCTAGATGCTTTGTGTTGATTACACTCTTTACCAGTTGCACGTATTCACTGCTGTAATAGAGTTATCTGCAGGTAACAATGTGATAACCTCGTCTTGTAATTTGAGCTCTTTCAGATAGAAAGAAATTAATCCCATAAAATCTTTTTTTTCTTTTGAATTTGGCAGATTGAAGAAAATGAATATATTAAAATTGAGAATGCTGAAAATAGCAGCAAGCTAACAATATCCTCAACAAAGCAGGAACACTGTGGCTGTTACACCCTAGTTGTAGAGAACAAACTTGGCAGCAGACAAGCACAAGTCAACCTTACAGTTGTTGGTAAGTCCATAATAATGTTTTAGATATATACTCATTCTTCAGACATCACTCTGCACTTGCTTTATATATGGTGATATGCAAAAAATTAAATAAAATAATCAGATAAGTTAAGAAACTGAAATGTAAAACTAGTACTGTAAAAAATATCTGGACTGGACAGTGACATTGTAATAAGGGCTACAAGAAAGTTCAGTTGGGCTATACTGTTTTGAAAAATTAATAATTACAGATGGGGGTACAAAATAGCTCAGACTTTAAAAACAGCTCATGTCTCTTTTTTTTGGTTAGATACTGCTTCTTTTTCCCATTTAATGTTTGCAGCATCCAGCTGTTTGCTAGATTGCAAATTTTAAAACTCTTACTTCAGGAAGGATTGAGGTGGTTTCTATTAGACTATAAGTTTGAGAACATCCTGTTGCTTAGGGGAGGGAGATTTTATCCTTTTAATTGAAATTCCTACCATTTTCTACTGTTTTATAGTGACAGAAAGCAGTGAATAAAGGCAGTCATCTGAATATGGAGCCCTTTGTATATGGGCTTTTACACACATGTATTTAAAATTCAAACAGCCTTGTCAGGTGACACATTCAGGCCATCAAGTTTGTTGTAGCAGGCTGTGGACCGCTGCAGGTAGCTGTAGACTGGTAGACAGTTGTAGTATGTTTGCAGATAAAACTGCAGCCTAGATCTACACTAGCTAGCTTGAGTATCAGACAAAATCTAGAGCTGTGACATTGAGCTCTGGAAGGGCTAACAAACCCATCTTGGTGTGGATACACAGCAAATCGTTTCCAGGGAAATCTAGGGAAGTTCTATAAGTGAAGAGGGTCATTTGGTTAAAACATTAGTTTGCGGGATGGGTCTGTTTCCAGGCTGTTATCTGCGGCCTGCAGAGGGGTTTCAACACAAGGCGAGGGAGGGCAGAATTTGCCCAGGCATTTGGATGAATTGTGGTTCAACCAGCAAGGCTGCATCCTAATCACGCATTCATAAGTGCATTGGCTCTGCTCTCCTAACACATATGTGAGCTGGTGAGTAAGTAAAGAAATGCATGTATTAGGCCAAAGATGAAAATCTGACTCCAATGAAATCAGTGGCGAAATACCATTCACCCCAGTTGGACTGGAAATTCATTCCAGCAATCCAGTGAATAACATACAAAGTTTAATGAGTAGAATCACACTTTCAAGTGCAAACCTACTGTTAAAGAGTGAATGGCCCTCAGCTGCATACTGCTGTACATATTGTCAACAGAAGCCTCCTGGTTATTTAATTTCTTTCACCTAATCTGTGGCTTTCGTTGCAGTTAAAAGACAACTAAAGGAATGAGTATAAATATCAAGTAGATTCCAGCAACATGCCAGAGAATTCAAGAATAGAAGAAAACAGAATAAGCATTTTTCACATGATGCATAGATATATTTTACTACCCCTTCCGACAATGGGTTGTGCAGGTCAGAAGTATAGCCAGGGTAAAAATGAACACCATGAAAAATTGGTCCTTGGATAATCATCATATATGTTGTTCTGGGTACAGCTTTTGGCTCCAAAGCCCCAACACAGCTGATTAGCAGCTAGAAGAAAGGCAGGAGATTAACTGCTCTTTGCATTTCCCTTTTTTTCACTCTTTCCTAGGCAACTGCTGCAACTGCTGCAGGCTGCTAACTGTAGCAGGTTATTGGGCAAGATGGAGATTTTTTAGCTGAACTGGGCCAACAATTCCTATTATCTTCTCACTGTGTGAGCCTTGACTCATTATTATATAAGTCACTGTTTTATACCCTTTGGAGTTAATTGGTTTTAAAGTCTTTGAATTGTATAACCTTATAAAGCTACATCTCAGCCTCCTGCTTTGCTCTTCCATAAGAAATGTGCCAGAGAACAGTGGGATTCCCAGAGATGCTTTTGGGACAGTTGGGTGAAGAATCCTTACAATGTGCTGGAGTTTGCCATGCGTTTTGGCTGATGACCAGCTATCTGTTTCCAACTGAAAAAAAATACGTTCCCTCTTGTAAAACTGCAAGCTCTTCAGTGAGACTTCTCGCTGATGTCAGCACAGCCAAAGGCATGACAAAGCCTCAAGATTTCTGGTTTGCTACACACACGTTTTAAGGCCAGATTCTTCTGAGTACTCAAAAATGTGGGAAAAGGGAGCAAAAATGTCTTCCTTCTAGGAAGTGGGTTAGAATCTCACTACTGAGATAAAATCCTTCACCCTGTTCTCACCTTCAAGGGAGTTAAATGTTCATGCAAGTTGGATGGTACTTTTCGCCAAAGACTGCTCCAGTCAAAATAGGGAAACTGTACTTCTCTAAATATGCAAAATGTGACACCTCTTAGTCTACCAAAGCTCATGTTTAGACCTAAATTCCCACTTGTGCATTCTCTCTGCTCCATTGAAAGTACTGGGAAGAAAACTTCTCTCCCTACCCTGACACATTCATAACAGGCGTTTGTGGAGTAAGCCCTGGTGCTCAAGATCTGCTCTGTTTGCCTCAGCTATTTATGATAACCAAACTCTGTGTAAGCTGTCTCCGATAAGTTTACCAATAAAAGGCACATCTATGTGTATGCTGTGTGCTTGAAACACTACTGAGTGACCGCAGTCCACAACTGAGTCTTGAATGTATTGAGGGAAACTACAAATAGAGAACACCTGCTCTCTGGAGGAGGGTGTCTGAGCCAACCTAGAGCTGTGTTTCTCAAAGAGGTAGCTAACAAACAGGCTTGTCTGTTCTGAATGTAGGGAATCAAAGGCATTCATTCAAATATAAAATGAAATAAATGAGGAAATAAAGAAGTATTCCTTTTATTATTACTCCTTACCATGTGGGTTGCAAAGTCTTCATGCTGATGGGCAAGTTTCTCATATGAAAGGCTCCAATAAGCATTTCCCAAATTAAATTTGGATTGTAACACATGCCAGGGAGCACGTTGCCCAGAAAATTTGTGCAGTCTCCATCCTTAGAGGTATTCAAGTTCAGACTGAATAAGCATCTGAACAATCTGGTCTGACCTTATAGCTGATCCTGCTTTGAGCAGAAGGCCTGTAGACCTGAGGATCCTTCCTGAGGATATTTAAGATCTCAGTTTTATGCTTTCAGTTGTCAAAGACCTTTCTTCACAAAAAAATAATGACTTTTAGGGGAAAAGAAATCTACCCTGCATTCCTTCGAATTTGGCTCCTAAAGTCTTAAATTTAACGGCTCACACTGTCAGGCTCAGACAACTGCAAGCTTAACTGAAGTGAGCAGGGGTTCTGACACTGAAAAATTTTGGATAGTATATGATTCGATGCAGTTTGGGCCATGGGAAAAGATGCTCTTGAAAGAAACCCAGCTTTATTCTAAGGACTTTTTTTCCTTTGTGATTTTAATGAATATCAGTGAACAAAATCTCCATTACACTCAGCCTGCAGTGCGAGCTGTTTGCAGTCCACACACCAGATGCACAGATACGTAGTCAAGTTAGAGGACACTTGGTAATTGATAGGCAGTGCAGCGTTGTGATGAGTACATGGCACTTAGCCACAAGGACTGAGTCTTGAGTTTCACATTGATTAATTGTGTAACTTTGTCTTTATAAGCACTAACAATACTGGGAGACCTGCAGTAGAAGTGAGACATCCAAGTTAAGCAATATCTTCTTTTAAAGGGTTGACTGGTCCCAAAATGTCCATTTGAGCTCTTCTCTACTCTTATGATTAGCTCTCTTAAGCGATTTCATTAGCTGAGTGATCTCTCTAGGGAGATTTTGCAACATGTTTCTGCTCCAAAACCAAAATGGCCTGATGTGGGATTGACCTAATGATTTACAGCAGACGGTCTGTCAGATTAAAGTGGACTTCTGTTGCCAAAGCTGTATTAAATGAGCCAGTGATGAGCTTAGTGCAAGACAGGACTGATTTAGGCAAAGAACCCTCACTCCACAGTGATAGTAAAGAATATTAATTCCTTTCATGCCATTTATTAGACGTATATGGATAAATTTATCAAATTTCTGGTTCTGAACATTCTAGCTATGTGACAGGAATTGCCCAATCTGTAACTATTTTTGAAAAAGGAACTCAGTTTTCATACTGCCTAAAGCTGGATACTATGACCAAGAGTCAAAAGAATAACGGAGTAGTCAACAAGGAGAATTTGGCACTAGAGAAGTATTCTGTTCTGCAGCTATGCCACAAGCTTCCTTCATGATTTTGGGCAAACTGCTTCATGTTTCCATGCCTAGTATACAGGAGTTTTCTGATGATCAGTGTTTGGTGAATACTTTAGATAGTAGTGACATCTTTTCCTTTTGTTAATACAGAAGTAAAAACACACGGGCTGATTTTGATCAACTTTGTTTGTCTTTTATAAATCCTTTAGATTTGTATTGTTCCTGGTGTGGTATTGTATTAAAAAAAAATAAATCGTGATGATTAGTGAGCTATATGACAGATATATGCAGAAGAATAAGAGCACTGTCATTATACCCTGAGAGGCCTAAAGATTAATTGTTATGGTGTTTTTATTACTCTAAACATTTGTGCACGTACTGTGTACTGTGTCTCATGCACTGTTGAACAGTAATAGACCAAGTACTTAAGGACACATACATAAGCATGTTGCACACAGGCATGCAAGTAGTGTAACAAGAATTCACTAATACCTGCTCCTCTGCATGAGGTTATGATTGCACACTTGAGTTGGGATGGACAAGTTACTTTCTGTGAGGAAACTTACTTCTGTGCCTTTAACAGAATCTGTATGAGCAGTCTTTCCAAGCAAAAATGAGAAAATACAAGTTTAGCTTGAGAACAAGAATCAATCATCACTAACTCCAGTAGACTCTTGAATATAATAGTAGGATTATTAATTGATTATATGAAGGACTTGGTCCTGGTTCAACGAGTGACATATATGCATGCTATGTTAGCATTAGTTCTTTGCCCTGAAACTCTGTTAGAAGGAAATGTGGTAGCATAACCAACAGCTCACGGTATCAGCATTTTTTGTGAGTGCCTGAGAAGTCTGGCTCAGTGCTAGCTGCTCAGACTAGCAGTGGTCAGAAACTGCATTCTCTCTGGAAAAGCAAGTGCAGACATCTGTAAGCAGGTAGTGAAGCAGAACAACCATAGACACTTCTACAGAGAATACTGCAGCTCAGAAGTGCTAACATGAATGCTTCTGAAACTTCATCTTCTTTTGAGAAGCATCAGATTATATCTTGCAGTATCCATGGGATTCCCTGTTTACAGTTAGGGTCAAGAATGCAGTGAATTTCCTAAGAATATGTGGGTGGACTTGGTCTCTAACCTTTCGCCTTTCAAATTCCTCTGGATTGCTGGAGGACTTTTGTCATCAGTTTTATGGTTAAAGGGCAACTAGACTGGTGGTTAAGGAAGAGATGTCTTATGTTACTGTTGTTGTTGCTGCTGTTGTAGTTCAGCAGTGCTGTAACCTCCACTGTCAGTCTCCCCACTAATGCTTGGTGGCAAAACTCTGCAGATGTATCAAAACCAAATTTTCCCAGCAAGATAACAATGTACAGAGGAAAACCAGCTTACATTGCCCTATGCAGCAGTGCTGGTACACTGATCCAGCTTGATTCCTTGAAGGGTCCTCTAGTTTCAATGTAATTTCTGTTAGAAGAAATTCCAGTAGAAATCCTTGCTTAGTTATTTTTCCTGATACTTACCATCACCTTTCTTCTGATGAAGAAAAGGAAATATCATGACAGTATTTCTCACAACAAAATTCCTGTGTTTTACCTGCTGTTAAATGCTTGGAATGTCTTAGTTACTAAGAAATGCTTCATCATGACTCCTGCACACAAACATGGGATTCCTAGAACCCAAAATGACCCTGGTGGAGACTTGGAATCTGCTGATAGTCTTACTGGGGGAAGTCCTAAAATTAATTCTGCCTTTCGGTGAACAGGTATTGGAGCTCTAACTCAATCAGTTATCAGACCAGATGCCTAACTTTTAGCACATGAGTAATCCAAATAGCTTGTTGACTCAGGCACAGGAGCAGATGGTTTAGAAAAAGGGCTCCTGAGAATGCATTATACATTTGTTTGTTCCATTAGGCCTGTGGCAGAAGGAGATGTTCTTGCACTGAGGGCATTTGTGTGGGAGTGGTGAGCTCTGGTTTCGTTCCCAGCTCCATTCTCCTGTGTGTCCTTGGGCAAGGTCATTTGACTCCTTTATGCCTCAGTTACCCCAACTGGCAAAGTGGGAACAACAGCACAAAGAGGTGCTCTGGGCCACTGGTATTTGTGAGCTACATTACCCACAGGTCTCAAAAGGGCAGTTTTTAAATAACTCGGTTTTATGACAGAGTTGTCAGGAGGGGCAATATGGTAAAGGGATCACACTTCGAGGAGGCTAGCAGCGCATATTATGGGGGAGTGAATTTCAAACTCTGGTCCCCTGAGCCAACTAACCTTGTCCTTGTGGTCCTCAGCTCTGCTGGGGAGGCTCTTTCATTAGCAGAAAATTTCTGTTAATTTCAACTTCTCTTGTGTTGTTTTGCGGGATAACGCTGACATTCTTTTCTAGTTTAACTTTATCCTAAACCTATGGTACACTAACATCCAGAAGGGTGCTAGTGGGTGTTACAGGGTGTTAAGGGGTACTAGTATCTCTACTTATAGCACTCCTCTCCCTTGGAAAAAAAGCTGCAGGGCATAGTTTTCCGTGCAAAGCAGAGAGGTCTGCCATGACCCCGAGCCCTGTCAGCAATAATGCAGAGTTCAGTTATGACCTTTTATGGTTTTGCTTTTCTCCTGCTGATGAATTTCAAATGAAGGCTTTGCCAGTGCTGTCGGCATGGACAGTGTTCAACTGGCTTTTGCAGCATATTAAATACCTTCTCTGGCTAAACAGCGTGTGGAATGGAATTAAATTGTTTCTTTCTGTCTGTTCTTTTTCTGGCAGACAAATATCACAATAGCTAATAATAGTATTATACAGTAATATGATAACTGGATTTAAAAAGAAACCAAACCAATTTTGAGGACGGATAAAGAAAACTACTTCAGAGACATTGCTTCAGTAAAAGAAAAATAACTTTTTTCAGAGGCTGTGATTATACTGTTCTCGGTTTTCAGAGGCTTTCTACTGCAACAGCATTGCTGCTTAAGAGCCCATCAGAGCCCTGCAAGCTCTTAATGCGCAGCAAGTCCTATCGCCTTGCTTTGGCTCAGCCTGACCCTCACATCAAGTAGCAGAACAATTTCCCTTTCCCTGCGCTCAGAGTTAGATAAGGAGATTGCTGCCTTTTTTGGACTCCTGGAATGGTGCTTGTGTTCTGTCAACTCTGTAAACCGAGCCATGTGGAGACGGCAGTGAGATCTGGATAGCATGGTTTCATGTTATGTGGGTGTCCTGTATGACCTGTGGGTTCACCACCTATGCAGAAAGAGAGAACGTCCCTTTCTTTATCAGGAGGAATTCTGGGTTACACACCACTGTAAAAAAGGCAAGGATCTCAAGTCAAATTTGTCTTATAAATAGCAATGATTTAAAGCCTGAGCATGCTTATGCTTTATGCTTCTCAGAGTGTACAAATGCAAATTAAAGGTTACTTTAGGCTGTATACCAAAACCTGTTTACCAAAATATTTCTGAGATTTTGTCTGAGGAAGGAGTGCAGCTGCATTCAATTTGGGGTAAATAAGAAGTGCATGTTTCAATCCTGGTATGGTCTTAAATGTGGCTTATACATTTCATGTGAGGCCAGCTCGTGGCCTTACCATCTGCCCTAAGGAACGCATGCCACAGAGAATAAACTGGAATCTGACCTCCTTGCTCTGGGGTAGTGGTAATTTATCCCTCCCTTTGTTGGGAAGTAGGGGGTTTTTTCATCTGTGCCTAGTTTGCTGGAGCACAAAGGAAGGAGGGCAGCTGAGCCCTCCTACACATCACCTTCACTCCCCTCTTACCCCCCTGTGCATAGCATATAGCAGGTATGAGTTGCTACTGCTGTTTCCTCTGTGCTGCTAGTGTCAGTGACTTTATGCAGTCTCTGTGCTGCTGTGCAGAACAGTCCCTGAGGCAGGCCTGAGGCCAAATGAGATGTTTGTCCATCTCCTTTGCCTGCCACTAGGCTTTGGAAGCCAGCTCAGGGCAATCCTACTGACGGTCCTAAAGAGATTACCTAGGGAGCTTTGTGCTTGAGAACCCCTTAGCGTTTAACTGTCCAACCTCCAACTACCTTGTTAGCCTCTACAGTCATGACTAGGCAAATGAGGTGGTCATGCATCCTAGTAAAAGATGTGTAAGTACTATCTGCTACAAAGGAGGTGGAGTTTGTAGAATTCTGACCAAGTTCAACAGGCCTGTGTAGATACAGCCAATTTAACCACGACAATCTAGAATATGATAAAGCATAGCTCAGCCTTGGTTTTGGTGTTCTATGCATGCTGTAAGTTAGCCAAGCCTGGAGCACCCCTAGTTTCATGTAGTTAAGAAATCGTATGGTAGAGAATATATGCATGTTTTCTTTCGTTGCATATAATAGTGCAACTGAAGTTAGAGCTCAGTATTTTAAACTCATTGCTTCCCCTATAGAAATGTCCACAAAGAGCAGTGTATTTTTGGATGCACTCCCTTCTTTCTAGTTCACATGTTGGCTGGTGGCTATGGTTTTTGTCCAGAACAGGAAGAACAAAATTGTGGTCCAATGCAGCCTGTGTAAAGCCCTCATAATATAAGCCTAAGTATGAAATATGTCTCTGTGTGTAAAAGATTGCACATGACATGCAAATGAAATATAAAGATGGGCAGCTCAAGGACATTAATGGTATACTAAACACTAAAACAGAAGGACAGAATAGAGAATTGTGCTTGACTTCCGCACCCCTCCTCAACCCACTGGATATTTTTATTGAAGAAGTTAATTGTGCTGATAGAGATTTCATATTCCAGAAGGGAATGTAGTTTGGCAAAATATCCTAGCTTTCAATACAGACAGATGAATAAACTGTAACCTTTAAAATCCCAATAGAATAAACTGTTGTGAAACAAAACAGACACATGGAGAGACCATCTGCAAATTCTCTGAATGTGCAGAGCTGTAGAATACCATCCAGTCTGATAGCAAATAGTTTTTAAGCATGGTAAAATGGTACATATACATCTGTCATATTAAGAAAGAGGAAAGATTAGGCTTTCGTTCTTGTTTATGATCTCCCATAGCAGCTACTGCCCCAGTATTTATACATTGAGCAGATCTGCAAGCAGAGGCACATGGTAGACTTCAAACAAAACCATGTGTCTTTCTGGCTCAAGAGTCTGGCCAGGATTGCAGGTTTTCATCATTGCCTACTGGGAAAAATTTGTCAGGAAAGTGGAAATATTCCCAAGGCTGGCAGATATTAGACTAAAGCCATATAGCATTTTCTTTACCACTCACGTCCCCTTGGCCATGAATGTTTTCTCTCCAGTGCTCACATACCTAAGCCTTGCTTCTGCAAACTATGCTGGCCAAATGGATTGCAGTTATCTAGGTGAGTCATGGAAAGAGAGGTCACTAAGGTAACTGTGGCCTAGGCAACTGATAAATCATGCTCAGAGTTTCATTTAGAAACAGAAGTGTGTTGAAAGTCAGCAAAGAGAGAGACTGTATTTTCATGTCCTGCACGGGAAACAGGCTACTGTGCTCTGCAAATACCGAAGCATATGCATTCTTTCCTCCTGGAATGTAAAATTCAGTGCAGAGCATCAGAGCAAGCTAACACCATTTTTTTAAAAAAAAAAACCAAACACATTCTACCCAGATTTAGCTGTGTGCATAGCAGATGTCAGAGAATCTGCGCTACTTTGACAAACCCGAACAGATGCCTCTGTAAGGTGATAGACTACTGGCTTAGCTTTTTCTTTAAAGTATTTTCCTCTTGCTATCAGCAACTGCTCTGTTCTGTTTGGATTTAGAATAAGTCAGGTGTTACTTATCCAAGGTCTTCTATCTGCATCTTGATATGATACATAGGAGGAAACCAAGAAAGAGAGTTGAATATTCTTCTGTACAGATTTTGAAGAGGACAGAAGTAGCATCATTCCCTACAACGTCTGCATGGATAATAAATTGTAGTGAGAAGATGGCTATTGCTGCTGTTTGACTAAAATCACACAATCCATGTGTGCCATGCAACCAGCTCTCTGGTGGCTGCTCTAGTATTGTGCAAGGGTTCTGGTGTTGTGAGTCGTGTGAGTGTTGAATTCTCACTTCTTGCAGCTCCGAGGAGGCTGGGGCAGGACTAGTACAGGGAAGAGGGATGCTGCTGTTCAGGCACCAGGACATCAAGATTCAGTTCTCATCTTTGCTACAATCAGTCTTTCTGATCTTGGACAAATCATTTAAATTCTTTGTGATTCAGTTCATATCTACACTATAAATTCATGCTTGTTAATAGTCCCTTTTATTCTGCCAGAAAATGAGGTGGGTAAAATGTGACAACTAAGCAGGGCAATAAGCCATTCCAGAGGTTAAGGACATCTGGTCTCTGATATTTGTGTTTAACAAGAGATGTACTGTATAATGATGACTCCTAGTGGAATGGTGTTTTAAGTGTTGCCAAAATGAATAAAGATAGCCTATGTTCTGGCAGTCTCTTTTTCTTCTGCCTGGGCATTCTCATGCTGAATCCAGCAGCAAACCCTTGGTGTCCATCTCCCTTCCTCCCTCCCAGTCTTTTCCATCATACTTAACAAGTCCTATTTATATATCTTCTAATATGTCTAAGTTGTAAAGGGAGATGGAATTTCCATCGCAACTGAACTAAAAGGAATTACAAACGTTTTCTCAGGGAAATCATTGGTCAATAGAGCTTGGAGTCTTCCAAATAGTGAACTGAGATTTAACTGTCTTGATCAGATTAGACTACCCCATTTTCCCTCTCTATGACTAAACCCCAGCAGTTAGAGGAGAGGTCCCTCTGTCCACAAACTAAAGGCATGTTTATGGCAAACTGTGGCTCTTTCCATCTGCCCACTGGTTTTCCTAGGAATGATAATTTGGCTATTGAGGGATACCTGATACAGTCTACCACAGTAAGGCTTTGATCAAAGTCCACTGCAGTCTTCCCTAGCACTTGGATGTTTTTATTGCTGAGAAAGTGGCTGTATTTTTGCTGGTTTGCCAGCTCTGCCTTTCTGAAGGAGAAAGTGACAATGTCCATCAGCAGTTTTAACCAGCAAAATGGGACAGGATTTTATCAGTCCATGTCCAGTGTAACCACTGTTGGTAGCATCTCACACTTCCTGTCTTTTTCTTTTCATCTTCTGTCATTTTATCCCATCCTTTGATTTCTCATTCAACCTTTGGCCACTAGTTCATCCAGATCAACATCATCATTATTTTGTAGGTTTTGCTAGATTACTTCTGAGAGGATTATTCCCAAGGAAGATATTTGTTCCCTTTAAAGTCTTTTGAAGTGCTTAACTTCCATAATTATTTTCTTAATCAGTAATTCTTTTAAAAAGTCAACATTTTTCTGTCTTAGGAAAACATTCATTTCAATAACTATTTCAATAACATTAAACTTCATTTTGAAAAAGTCTTATAATTGCAAGGTTTTTGTTTTATATCGGATGTTTGCATAGTTGGCTGCTCATCTGCACACCAGGTTCTGGTGATACCGGCTCTATTCATGGAAATAAGGACTGCAGGAGCCAGCCTCTGACTGATGAAAAACAGTTAGGAGTTTCTATCTTCTACCTCCCCCACAATTTCCAAAATGCACATGACATTAAAAAAATCTCAATATTTAAATAATGTATTCTCAGTTGAATTACTTTTTATCAAAAAGTGCACTAGACTTCCAAAAACTGCACATAGGTGATGTTGTTCACTAAATTGTTAGCAGACAAAGTTGTCACCCTTCAATATCTGTGCTTCTGTGCCAACAAACTGGCTTTAGTATCTCTGCTACCCAGGTATAGTTGGATGAGTGGGACATTCTGAGGCTGTGAAAGGTTAGTAGTGGGCCTGAAGCATGGACGCAGATGAAGGGAGCTGGAGAAAGAGCATCAAAGTTGTGGTGACTGTTACAGGGGTAAACCAATAAGGAAGTTCAGCAAGGACTGGTTTGCACTATTGTGGGAGGTTGGATTTCATTACTTGGAGGCATAGCTGTGACTGGGTTTAGTTTCCATAGTTTCTGTAACAATAGCTGTGGAGGGCATTAGGCTTCAGCATGGCTTAGCAAGATGCCCAGGGAACTGAACAACCCATGCTGAGGTTCATGTGGGATTGGCATCGATGTTAGCTAATTCAGGTATGACTGTCTGCTGCAGTTGTTCCTTCTCCCTGTAGTACAAACCTCTGAAGCTGAGCAATGGCATGGAAAGAAAAAGGAGGTTAGCTAGGGCCAGTAATACCCTAATGGAAGTCCTCCCTCTTACCCTCACAATTTCATCTAATGTGCTTTGCATATGTTTTTGCAGATAAACCAGACCCACCTGCCGGAACACCTTGCGCATCAGACATACGGAGTTCCTCCCTCACTCTCTCGTGGTATGGCTCCTCTTATGATGGTGGAAGCGCGGTGCAGTCCTACACTGTGGAGATCTGGAACTCAATGGATAACAAATGGACAGATCTCACTACCTGCCGCAGCACCTCTTTCAATGTGCAGGACCTGCATGCTGACCGGGAGTACAAATTCCGTGTGCGAGCTGCTAACGTGTACGGCATCAGTGAGCCCAGTCAGGAATCCGAGCTTGTGAAAGTTGGAGAGAAACAAGAAGGTTAGTTTTTAAGAGAAAAAAAAAATCTAAATTCCATTAAACAGTATCTTAACAGCTCCCTAGTGAGGTCAGGCAGCTGTACGCACTCCTTTGCAGGTGCCTCTGTGCAATGAATGCTTATGCTGGCTGTAAGTGTGCTAACATCCCTTCACAGACTTCGTGTGGGTGTCTGGGCATGTAAGTTTTGCACACATCCAGTGTGGAAACTTGGCTTCAGGGATCCCAAAACCCTGCTGTGTGAAAGCAACCAATAATTCAACTTCTGGCCTCCTGTGAGTGTGCTGGCTGACTTCAGTAGTTCAGTGCACAGGTAATGGGAGATGAAACCTTTAAAATATAAGCTACACATTCATACTGTAACCAGTTGGAAAATGATGTTTGGTGGCTTACCTGAAACATACTGATGGATTCATTACAGTTTATGCTGGACACATACAAGGGTCCAGCACAAACCCTACGTTGTTAGGGTCCAGCCACAAACACTACCCCAAAATTGCTTTTGGAAAAAGTAAATGTGCCTGCCGCTAGCCAAGCACTGCATGTGCAGCAGAAACGGAACTAGCCTCCCATACCTAGTTGTAGTTCCCATCTTCACATCCCAGCATGGTTTAGCACCTCAGTCCTGTTGCCCCTAGTACACCAGTCCTGTGAATTTAAGGCTATCCAAATTAGCATGTTGGTTTTGCAGTGTTATGGGTGGCAAAAACATTTTTTAGGGTTTTTGATCACAGTTCCACATACCTGAAAAGATATTTTTCAGTATCTTTTACCTCTTTTTTTTTGGTGTAAGGTCTTCCCAAAGGACTAATGGGAAGAGCTGGAGCAATTTAGAAATTATTTGGAAACTGGTACCAAAATTTTTAAAATGCACAAAAATCAGCATTATTTTTTTTAAAAACAGCTATTGAGTGCATGTTTTTGTGCACATCCGCATCTACCTACTGTGCAAGGATCACTCTGATGGTCATACCACACCGAAAAGCCCAGACCAGGAATAATGTATTTTGCTCTTTTGCCTGTCTTTGAGGAGTAGACTGTGTGTTGTATCTCTCCCTCCTTACTTATGTATGCAGGGCTTTGGTGTTTTAAGTGTCTCGCATAATCCTTGTGATGTTATCTTTTATTGCCACAGCAAGACAAAATGATAGCAAAGTGGTGCAGCACCACACAACTGTGTAAGCCTCTCAAAAGACATTCCAAACAAAAGTAAATCATATTCCTCTTCAAGTGCTAAATTGGATGCCTTCTGAGAATTTTCCTCTATTTTAAAGATTTAAAACCTGATCTAAATCAAAATGCAGCTTCTCTTCAAAGGGGGAAAATAGCATTAGGAGTAGCAATAAAACTGAAAGGAAGCTAGATGGTATTGGCTCTTCATAATAAAGTTCCCTGTGTTTGAATGCCCTCTTTCTTTAGTTGCAGGACAAACAGCTTCTAGAGTTGGGGACCTGACTCTTCCCTACAATTGTTTTTCCTAGAGCAAGCGCTACTTGTACTGGACCAAAGCAAACAAGCTATTTTTAAGGCTGAGAGTCTTCTTACACAGATTTAATACAAAAAGGCTAGAAAGCATGTGATAGTGATACATACAAACACCAACAAAAACTAGTTGTTTTGAGTTAAAAAGAAAATTAATTCTGTTTGCAGGAGGGTGGTTTGTTTTGGTGCTCTCAATGCCAGGGCTTCTTGACTTCAATTCTTGATACTGCAGCTAGCATGGAGAAAGAGCAAGCGTGATTTTTCAAGTGTGTGAATTAACTGGTGCTTTAATTAAAGGCAGTGGAAAACAAATGTGTTCAGCACCTCTCAAAGTCCAGACTTTAGGTGGCCATCTATGCTGAGTTACTAGGGATTTTCTGTTGCTGCTAGGAAGACACATCACCGGTGGCCAATGCATATTAGCAATCTCAATATAATCTTAGTGAAGAAAGGCATGGCTAACTTTTCACTGTGCATTTCAAGAAAAGAGCTACTAAAATAACTTTGTAAGTCACAACAGATTAAAGTAGACATTGCCATGTTTGAGGAAAATTTGGTACCATTGACTGAATTCTGAGAAAGGTTTTGGCACAGCTACTCAGCACTTATCAAGCTCAGATATGTTCCACTTATCTAATTTAGGCTTCCACCAGTGAACCAAACTGTTTCTAGTTCAGGGCTTCAATATAGTGTCGCTGCAGAACTGGGAACTGACATCTTTGTCTAATAAGTATTTGGCAGGCATTAACTACTGGCAGTGTGGTTGGGATCAGCTCCCTCATGCAGCCCTTAAAAGGGGAGGAAAATGTGATGTGCTCTATGCAAATGTGATTTCTAGCCCAGGAAGATCTGAGGACAGCTAACCCTAAGTGGGGAGGGCTTGCTTCCCTCCCTGCTCTTCTGGTAAATCGCTGCAAACCTGCTAGTCTGTGCTGGGACATACAAGGGCTGCAAATCCAGAAAAAAGAGAGAGGGGCTTTAGTAACAGATTCTATCTACTTGATTGGCTTTGCTAGCAGAATACAGATGCAGCGTTATGTGCTGGATGTGAAAAAGCGATGCCCATGTATCAGACCCACTATCTGCTCACCCCGCACCCTTTTTTTCTGTTGTTTTCTTCTCATCTGCTGCATATAACTCTATGCTCTGAAGCACCTAACAGCATCCAGAGTACCACATTAATGTTTTCACAACATAAATCTGTTGACACAATGGGGATAAATCACTTGGTTAAGCTTGCACTCTATGATGGCAAAGTGCAGCTTCAGCAGCTGAAGGGAGAATTGTACAGGTCACTGTGTAACCGCCTTTGCAGTTTCTCAAATTACTGGTCATAGCCACAGGTCTTAGGAGCAAGCCCAGGCAGTGTAAGTAATATATAACAACATTCCAACTACAACCTCTTTCCCCTCATATCTGCAGGCAACATAGGGAACAACACACAAACTGGTGCTACCAACAGTTCATGCACATGAAAATTAAAAACGAAAATCAAGACACTCTGGCCAGCTTTTACTCTCTTGTGTCACTGGGCTTGCCAACATCTCTGCCTGCCTTTGAGTTTGCCTGCAGAACTGAGGCTCCATTTGGGCCTCAATGATTTCAGAGTTCAGCCATGCTCAGGAAGGTGCATGCTCTCCAAATTTTTTGGTCATCTTGAGTCCGAATAATTTGTCTGGATGCTTTGCAAGAAATCTTTTCATGTACAAACTCGCTTTACTTTTGGCTTTGTAATACAGAAAACGCACAGAAAAGCCAGGAAAGGATCTGTCATTGAACCAGAAGTGTTATTGATTTAAATATTTTTAATTCATTTTCTATTTCACTAAGTCTTTCCTAAAGCTATTTATTAGATGACTTTGAACTGATTCAGCATGCTGATGTTTCTTGTAGGCAGGTATAATGGACAAGTACTGCAAACCACATGAACTTGATTTATTAAGAAATGGTGACCAGACTGTGATTGTGTAGTCAATAGTCATGTAGAAGTGGTGAAGAAATTTTAATTATGAAGTTAATGCACAAACTCCCTGACTGCTTTTTGCTGCCATAGGGTCTACCAGTTGCCCATGTTACTGTGAATAATTTGACCATCTTATGTAAGTACCAAATCCTATATAATAAGTTATTCATGTCTTTTTATCTTCATCATAGAACTGAAAGAGGATGAAGTGGAGCTATCTGATGATGGTAAGAACTTAATATTTTAATCAGGAAAAATGCAAATCTGTGTTTTTAATTCATGTTTTATGGAGCTTTTAATCGTGGTCCTTAATACTTATTTGTAGAAGGAAAAGAAACAGAGGTCGACTATCGGACGGTTACTATCAACACTGAACAAAAAGTTTCAGATGTCTATAATATTGAAGAAAGACTGGGATCGTAAGTACTATATTGTGCTTTTGAAGACATGGAGTTTTCAAAGCTACCATCACAGAATCACAGAATTGTAGGGGTTGCAAGGGACCTCTGGAGATCATCTCATCCAACCCCACTGCTTGAGCAGGCACACCCAGAGCAGGGGGCACAGGGCAGGAGGGTTCTGAATGTCTCCAGGGAAGGAGACTCCACACCCTCTCTGGGCAGCCTGTTCCACTGCTCTGGCACCCTCAGTGAAGAAGTTTTTCCTCATATTCCGGTGGAACTTCTGGGGTTCCAACTTGTCCTGTCATTCGGCACCACTGAAAAGAGCCTAGTCCCAAAATCCTGACACCCTCCCTCTAGATATTTATAGGTATTGATGAAATCCCCCCTCAGTCTTCTCCAGGCTGACCAAACCCAGGTCTCTCAGCCCCCTGATCATCTCCATATCTCTCCACTGGATGGGCTCAAGCAGCTCCCTGTTCTTCTTAAACTGGGGGCCCAAAACTGGACACAGTACTCCAGATGTGGTCTCACTAGGGCAGCATAGAGGGGGAGGATAACCTCTCTTGCTCTGGCCACACTCCTTTTAATGCACCCCAGGATACTGTTGGCCTTCCTGGCCACAAGGACACATTGCTGGCTCAGGGTCAGCTCGCTGTCCCCCAGCACTCCCAGGTTCTTCTCAGCAGTGCTACTTTCCAGTAGTTCAGCCCCCAGCCTGTACTGGTGCATGGGGTTGTTCCTCGCCAGGTGCAGGACCTTGCACTTGCTCTTGTTGAATTTCACTGGGTTCTCCTCGGCCCAGCTCTCCAGCCTGTCCAGGTCTCACTGAATGGCAGCACAGCCTTCCGGTGTATCAGCCACTCCTCCCAGCTTGGTGTCATCAGCGAATTATAATGATCATGTGCAATTACAAAGATCATGTGCATTCATTCTTTGACAGTGTCTTACACTTTCAATATTCCAGCTGGGCTCCTCTGTTGCAGTAAAAATAGTGTCTACCATATGTTGGCCTCCACTCCATAAAGATCCTCTATTCCTATTAATTGATAATTTTAAATAGGCACTACATGCATCTCTGGTAAGGAAAATGAAGCCCACAAATGAATAATGCTGGAAGATTCATTCGTTGTTCAGTGTTCTAAAAGCTAGCCGAAAAAAAAGGTACACATTGTGTACTTGCATTTCCATTCTATCCATTAGTGGTAATAAGATTATCCTGCCCACGGGCTAGAATCTCTGTTGACAGCGGTCATAATCCCAAGAGCATTAATAGTATTGCTCAGTGAAGGTCAGTGATTAGCCTGGCTGTGTTTCTCAGTGCTCAAGCTCGTGGTTATGTGAATTGCATGTCACAATAATCTTTCAGCGATTTGTGCTGCTGGTGGTGCTGAAGGCCAGGGGACCCTGTACGCTGCCGTTAACAGATCCTGATAAGTATATTGTAGAGGTAGGATTGCACATCTACAGCAATGTGAAATGATAGTACTGAAGCCTCTAGCATTCAGCTTCAGATTTCACCTACACCCTATATCCTGTACCTGAGATGTCTCCTATCTGCTGCCCCTTCAGAGGAGTATGACCTATACAAAACTGTGTGCAGAAAAACTTCAGTCACGTGAATTAAAGCCTGGTGCGAGTCCATTTTTTGAACCCTCTTATATGAAACTTGCTAATTGGAATAGCGGGGTATCTCTGAATGTGGTATTCGTGCAAAACTTCTTGCAGATGACTGCACAAAATCAATGCTTGATATGAAGACATTTTTATTGCAGAATGGAGTGGTTGTGCTAGAATATTTAGTAAAATGTTGCTATTCGTGGTGGCCCATACATTGCAAAAACATTTTATGGAAATAGTTATATATTTTCAGGGGGAAATTTGGACAAGTCTTTAGGCTTGTTGAAAAGAAGACTGGAAAAATTTGGGCCGGAAAATTTTTCAAAGCATATTCTGCTAAGGAAAAAGAAAACATAAGGGAGGAAATCAGCATCATGAACTGCCTACATCATCCAAAACTTGTCCAATGTGTAGATGCCTTTGAAGAAAAAGCCAACATCGTTATGGTCTTGGAAATGTAAGTATAAAGCAGATTACACTAACAAAGCTAATAATGTTGAAAATAAGTGTGCATACAAAAGTAGCAACTTACCTAGACATGGGACTGTCAAAAGCTTCAGTGTCTGCAGGGTCTGGATGGTTTTCACATCTTGCAAATTTTTCCAGTTATTTATCTAACTTATTTAAACTGTGTAAGTGAATCTTTGTTGTATCTCTTAAAAATCAGTGAAGATGCATTACAATCTTTATTGTCTAGTTTGTTTGTCTTTTAACCAAGTACATGTGGTGTTTTTTCTGCAGCTCACTCTTTTATTGCCAACTTGGGAGGGGAGAAGAAAAAAGCTCGCTGCACTCTGGGCTTGGATTTAGAACCAAAAGCATGTTTCAGAAAATGTATTTTTTTCTTTAAACAGTTCTAAACATGTACTGAAGAAACTTGTGTCAAATCTCCCTTAACGACTCATCAGTTGTCTCTTGCAGAGAACTGAACGTTGGTGCACAACAGATAGTAGGAAAGATATGCTTGAGAAGGCACACATCTAAGCTACATTCTATCAATACTGTTGAATTTCTATGGAAAATTGAGCCAGGCAAATTTATAGTACCCAAGAGGTATTGGGAACACTTCGGTCTTCATCACGTGCTATATCCAGGTTTTACATTTTTAAGAGACCTTAACTGGTTAGTCTGATGTGTTTTTCCTGCAACAACATAAGTAATCTGATTGCAAAACTGTTATTTATAATAAGGGAGCACTGTCTGAAAAATCTCCAGAGGTGAACACAGTGAACGTTGTAAATCTAGACCAGTAGATGCAGAAGGACTGGTTACACTGACTGTTTCCCAAAAAAACAAATTAAACATTAATTAATCTGTCCCTAATATCAATACTCAGATTCTGCATGATGGCCCAGGTGTAGCAGTTGTAGAAAGGAGTTTCTCCTTTACTTGAAAGTCATTGCACTCTTCATCCAAAACGATGCACATTGAGTAAAGCTGAATTTGAAGACAGCCTAGGGTGCTGTCTTTGTCTTGCTGAGTAAGATAGCAACGCTTATCACTTATTTGTACCTCCCAGAAATTGTCCTCCTTAAGCTACTTTTGCCACACTACTGTGGGAAAGAGCAGAAAAGCACCACAAAAGGAGTGTTGTAAAGCATCTCATGGGGCTGTGACTTGGGTATCTTTGCACTTAAAAATAGTAGATATTTACTTCCAGAAAAAAAAGAAGGTTCAGAACATGTTAATGCACCAGAATTCATGACAAGAAACGAATCTGCACAGCATGAGATGGAGAGTAATGGTCAGACTTCAAAACCAATAATGACCAATGTTTACATCATCCATAATGCACGTGCTGAGTGTGAATCCCATACTTGTGGCAGTAGCAGCTGGAAAGAAAATGAAATCCTGATCTGTGCTGATGTTTTCCCAAAAAGCTACATCAGTCACTATTCTGCTGCCACATCTACTTCATGTGCTGTCTGCTGCAAGAAAGAGAAGTGGCTTTTTTTGCTGTCTGGAAGTGGAGAGTAAGATACAAATTGTTAGATGCAAAAGAGTCTGTGTCTGTTTTGCTTGCTTGGCACTTGCCTGGATGATGTGCAAACTACTATTGCACTAGCATATTTCAGAGACTGGATCTCCATTATACAACCTTGATACTTATGTGCAAGAAGGTGCTTTTATTTTTAGATTCAGCAGTTAAGCAAACTGATGACGATAAGGGAAGGGAGCCCTACTTAGCTTGGAATTGGGAGCTGGCAGACCTAATGGAAAACAAGGAAATGTATAAAGAGTTTTGCATAGCATATGGCTTTACACTGCATTAGTTCCCCTCTGCCAAAAGAGGGGCTTTACTTTTTAAAAATATAGAAAAGTGCAATCAAATTTAAAGTGGTTTTGTTAACCAGGCTAATGAGGATGTGATTTTCGTCTGGGGTGGCCACCTTTTCTGGCTTTTGAACCGCACCATTGAAATTTCCGTAGTGTTGAGAGCCATAGGAGGAAGGGTTCTTAAAGCAGCACGCAGGCAGGCAGTAGCAGCCTGTCCCAGCTCTGGAGCACCTCTGGGCAGTGAGATACTTGTGTGACACCTTTGTGTCAGATGACCTGGTCGCCTCTACACTGTCACACATTGCCCAGCTGACACAGTCCTAGCATGGCAACTGCACCCGTATTGTTAGAGAGCCACTGATGGATCATTTCCGGTTTAGTTATTAAGCCAATATTTCTTCGCATATCGAAGAAGTTGCGGGAAATACCTTCAAACATTCTTGGTGTCCAAGCTATTCTCTTTATTCCCATCAGAGTCTAAATGTAGAGATTTCAAACAAATCAAGTTCACCTGCCATCAGTCTTCTTTTAAACCAGATTTTAGCTGTGACTGGAATTTAGCAGCTCTCCCTCCACTCAAATTGGAGCTATGGATGAGGAGCACCTTTGCACTTTTCTTCCTGATAGTCATCCTAAATTTTTCATTTTCATTTTAATCCCATATCTTTCTTATAACTTTTTGAACTTCACCCTCTCTCCTTTTAATATTTGTGATGCCACTATTTTATATGGTTTTATTTCATATTTATAATAAATTCAGAAATTTTTATCATTCATTTAAAATCAAACACTACAATGATTCAAACATAGAATCACAGAATGGTTTGGGTTGGAAGGGGCCTTTAAAGACCATCTAGTCCCAACCCGCTGCCATGGGCAGGGACACCTTCCACTAAACCAGGTTGCTCAAAGCCCCATCCAACCTGGCCTTGAACGCTTCCAGGGATGGGGCATCCACAACCTCTCTGGGCAACTTGTTCCAGTACCTCACCACCCTCACAGTGAAGAATTTCTTCCTTACATCTAATCTAATTCTACCTTCTTTCAGTTTAAAGCCATTACCCCTTGTCCTATCACTACATGCTATTGTAAAAAGTCCCTCTCCAGCTTTCTTGTAGGCCCCCTTCACTTGATGTGCTCTTTACTGGAAACCCTCCCATCTACCATTTGCTGGAAGTCAGAGGCAAATCTCAAGCATTCCCTTTTCAAATATAGCGATGTACTGTTCCACAATAAGCATCTCAGTGGACAAAGAATATCTGGAAAAGAGTAGCATCTTGTGCATGGCGTTCAGCACTGAGAGCTAAGTGCCTTGAAGTTTTTACATACTTCAGACAGTTTATTTTGACGTAGATCAGAAGAAGATTATTGTATTGCAAATTAAGGTTATGAAAGCAAAATTTCAGCAGTAAACTCCATTTGGTGTGATTTAAGTCAGCACAAGTCACTAAGGTTTCCTCTTTTTCTTGAAGGGAGATTTATTAAAATGCAGTTTTAATACTTGCCTGGGCAACTCCAAGGTAGATTCCTCTCACTGTTCCTCCATGACCAAAACATTATAATCAAATATTTTTAACATGTATATTCTGTGACTCTATGACAGGAATATTTTCCTCATGACCTCATCTAGAGAAGACTGAAAAGAGGAGAATCCAGAAAAGTACGAGAGATTTAGATTCTGAACTAGTTGTCACTGAAGAAAGCTGACTTCTGTGTATATATAGAACCTAATCTGCACTGGTTCAATTCAGCTTCCTAACCTGGCAAAAATTAAACTGGATTTGGCTCAGGATAAAAATGCAAAAATGTGCATTCTATAAATGCAGTTGCAGTTTAATCTAATAATGTTACCAGAGTGCCTAGAGGTCCCAGGGTTAGAACAGCATGCAGATGTATTAACAGTAGTTAATCTCCAAATAACAGGCTAAAAAGTGGTGCTTGACACAATGGTATGATTTCTGAAAATTTTTCACTTTAGGGATCTGAAAAGTATGACATTTTTGTAGTAAAAATAAGTTGTTATTATCTGTGTTAAATAGTCAAAAAACAACTGGCACTTTTTATTATCAGGATGGTTATAATTTGGAATTGCAGAGTGCTCCAGACACAAGCATTTTGCATGCAGATGTTTTCATAAACACCTCCATACTGGTTAATATCTTGCTGAAGTAACAAAATACTAGATCACCAATTTATCAGCGCTGTTTATTCAACAGCCCTAGCCATATTATTTGCTTTATGTTACAAATGTGCTATAATCCAACAAGTATATGCTATTCTTACTGTTTTCATGTTAATAGGAAACTGCAGCAGCATTTCTGATTATATATTTTCTGAAATCTTATAGCCAAAGTAACAAATGTGTCCAGAACTCCAGATGTTTCAATTTCATCCTACTACATGAGGGATATAATCATTTATTTGACAACCTGCAAACACTGCAAGGCCAGTTTTCAGTTGTGTGATTTCTCTCTGTAACTGAAATGTGCAATTACATTTGGCAATAAGCATGAATGCTGCAAAATATTAAGCCATATAAAGACCATGGAACATTTAATTTAGAACAGATTTCTAAAAGCAAAGCCATTCTTCACCATTTTCTCCTTTCTATATGGGTCATTCACCCACTGCAATAAAAAACAGTATTTCCTATCTTTGGATGTAAGCAGATAGACCAGTTGAGTGATACTCAGAATTTTATTAAAAAAAAAAAAAAAAAAAAACAACAAACCAAACCACAACTTAAATTTTGCTTTATTAAATCTAGGTTAAAAATGTCCCACTTTAGTTCCACAAACAATTCAATCCAGAAGATTCTACCCTGGAAAGACCAATTATTTCACATCTTAAATGGGCATAAAAATGGAATTGACCTACAAGGAGCGTGACGATAGCTCAACTAAAAATACCAGCACTGAAAGAGTTGTGCATTATATCCTTGTCCTGTCATGGCTAAAGAGGAAATTCCCTCTGAGCTCACTTGGGTCAGTAATTTACCCTTTGAGCTTTGCATTCCATTTAACCATATAATTTGAATTCTTCCTTCTTCAGCCCTTCTTTGTCACTCTCAGTCTCTCTTCTTCCCAAATTTTTGCTCACCTACTAGAAATTTTTTCCTCTTTTCCTGGGACCCACCCCATGTATTTCAGGTTTTATTTCTAAATTATGTTATCTGCACTTGTATAGTGATGGAGCACAGGAGGGAAGGAAGCAGTGAGGAACATGAGCTCAGAGTCTGGAGCGGTGTTATAAACACTTCAGCGGGGTGACAATCACATGGCACGCGCTTTGCTGCCAGCTGCAGGTGACTGAATCCTAAAAGCAGGATGTAAATCCAGCTACATCCCTACTGTCTGGGATAACAGAATGAGTGTTTCACAGACCTAACCTGCGAAAGAGATTCAGAATGGAAAAAAATATATTGATTTATACCACACACAAGAGGTGATTCTTCTTATGCGATATTTGTGTCTGCGGAAAGTGCCATTACAAAACATAGACTGTCTCCTGAAGTGACTATTGCAAGCTTGAATTATCTGTGTTTCTGTAAAGGAAATAGTTTGATTACTCCCAGAAGGAAAATGCTACAGAAGTCCTCTTTTTATTCTGTCTTTCATAGGGTTTCTGGAGGAGAACTCTTTGAACGAATCATTGATGAAGACTTTGAACTGACAGAGAGAGAGTGCATTAAATATATGAAGCAGATTTCAGAGGGAGTTCAGTACATCCATAAGCAGGGTATTGTCCACTTGGATTTGAAGCCAGAAAATATTATGTGTGTCAACAAGACCGGTACAAGTATCAAACTCATTGACTTTGGACTTGCAAGAAGATTAGGTAATGAATTTTCTGCCTATTTCTATATGACATGGGAAAAGGGCAAGACAAGCATTAATTCATACTTAATATTATGTTCTTTCATGTATAAAGAATAAATAGACAATGTTCCCTATAAATAGTGCCGGTTTTAGGAAAAAAACAGAAAATAGAAAAGGAAGACATTCAAGAGCAAGAGCAGGGCACCTCATCTTCAAGAGGAGCTTGCAGTGAGGTGTATAAAATCTACCTGTCTGTTTCTATGGCTAGGGTATCCCTGTAGATTACAAGGTAAAATACACAGTACTAGTAATGTTAACAAATACTTACACTTGCTACAGGAAACCATAAAACACTAATTCTCTGACTGTAAAAACCAGAACAAAACCTTGGTCTTCATGACTACTACAAATCCTTGAAAGTTTTGTAACAGCAGGAGTTAAGGTGACATTCTAGAAGCCTCTCAGATATGGATAATTACATTCAATTTATATTTCCCCATTGGTTTTATCATGTCTTATCCTAAACAGCAGCATATTGTTGTACATGTTAGACATGGGAGGAATTCTACACAGAGCTGTGCTTTGGCCATGCTGGAAATGATTAATAAAATAGCACTACTTAATGCAATGGAATGGAGAAGGGGGAACTTCCATATGACAAGCTCCTCCCCTTCCTAAGCGGCTTTTAGCTGCTTCCTGTCATTGATTTTGGACTAATCCTTCCAACATGCTCTGCAATTTGAAAGCCAAAGACCTTGTCTTCATATCACTCAGCATTAGTTCAGCTCTAAAAAACAGCCCTCCAGTTGTGTGTGTTAGTGTTAAACAATACCAACATCACACACTGATCTTTTTTTATCTTGTATTCTCACAAGAGAAAAAAAATCATTCCAGGAATTGAAAGGAGCTAAAATACTTCATGAACCTGTTATACTGGGAAAGCTGAGGTTTGTGGCTCTTCTGGCATTTAAATTGATTGGGACAACTCATATGAATTGCTACTCTCTATATAAAGGGGCCCAGAGCCAGACTCGTAATCTTTTGCCTTCCCTCTTTAAACAAAATTATATTTAATACTTATTAAAAAGTAGAACAATTATTTTTGTAAAAGTACAGTTTGGAACTTCAACCTTCTGGTTTTTGTTATCTGCTTACATGCTGCTCATCCTACTCCTTTTGACACTTGAGTAACAGACTACTGCATACCCAAGAATATAATTTTACTAAAACAAACTGAAAATGGCATGTTGAATTATTAGGGGAAAAGAAATCTGCTTTTCAGATTTTTAGAGTACATTCCACTCCAAAAGCGTTATTACATGAATCTTGGTCACATGGACACTATGAACTCAGAGATAAGGTGTTTATTTAATTCACTAAAAAAAAAAAGAGATTGCTGCCATTTATGTTCTTTCACCAGAACGGAGCCAATAGTTTTCTGAATTTTATTCTTGTTGAGGAAACAGATAAACCGTTAAGCAAATTCCAATGCTGAAGTTTTATTATCAGAAGAGTATGAAAGACTTCATCCCATGACGTTCCAGCTGTCAGCTTGAAAAATATACGTTTACTGCTGAACTGAGTGGATTGCATCAACAAGAGAGATAATGTAACCACAGCATGGCCTTTTTGTAGAAATATCTTCAACCTTTTTAACTTCGAACGACAGTTAAACCTTCCTTTAGCAAAAGGAAGATCCTGTTTTCAGTAGCCTGTTCATATCCATCAGCTTTTCCGTTTTTCTGTTAAACTTGTGGCATCACTGTGTGTTGCACGGCTGACACTAGCTTGTGAGCTGCTACAGTCATGCCATATGTAATAAACCTCTAACCTATATATACCTTTTCTTGATGTAGAATGATGAGAGCTACGGGCACTGACACTGATTTTGATTTTACAATACTCTACATTCATTGTGTTGCTAATTCTTGCAAAGTTATATTACAGGATTTTTGCTGTTTCTTTCATCAGCCTGCCGTTCTGGACAACTCGGGGTGTGTGGCATTGCCCTCGGAAGAGAAAGTGCCCTCCCATTCCACACCCATAAAGCAAAAGCACTGTGTTAATCACAAAGACGTTTGTAACATTTTGTTGAGATGCTTTCCAAAAGTAGAAAACTATTTTTGCTGTTTCATTTACTTACCAAAACTGCTAAGAACACTTTTCACTAAGTGCTCTCTTCTTGCCAGTTGTCTTCTGTGGTGCACTGAGGGCACATTCCTCCACTTGTGTTCCTTCAAGCCTTGTGATTTTGGGATTGGCTGTCAAATTCACTTTGGCTTTGATAGATGTGGGATTGGAGCCCTCATACTATGGACGTGACCCTGACTGAGCAGACAGGCTCGACCAACGGTCTGCTGAAGGGAACCATGGCTGATTTTGCACTTCAGCTTCTGAAATTTACTTTTAACTTTTTGTAACTCATGCAAACTAATGCCTCTAAATATTCAGTGTTTTGATCAGTTTTAAAGACATTAGAATCAGCTCCATCTGCAGTCATCTTCTGCAGCTAATTAGTTCTCTTACACTGTCAGGAAATACCAGAGCTGCAGTGGGATATTTTCCTGACCTTTTTTGGTGTGCTGAGGAACACATGTAGAAATTTGTTTAAGATAAACCTCTTGAGGAGAAAAGAGAATGGTTTTTGAGTACTGTAAAGATTTTTTTTAATCAGTTGATTATACATAGTGTCAGCAACAGTTTCCAGCTAGCTTGTCAACTTTCTGTCTGAACTGAGGGATTTCCAAACACAGATCCTGCTTGTATACTGAGCTTGTAAACATCTGGGTAAAGACTTGACATATTATTGCACAGAAAAAGTTTTATTCTTTTCTTTCTTTTTTTTTTTCTTTTATACACAGAAAATGCTGTATCAGTTGTTTCACACTGTATGCTTGCATTCAAGTGCCATGTTTTCAAAAGAACATTTCTTTGACCTATGGGCAGCATATTTCATACACCAGCCTTTTGCATACATAGTGGCTCATGGTAGTTTACACAGTGCACAGAAAAGCCTCCAAACTTGGATGTGAAAATCTGAGCCTGAGATTTGGATGATCATGACGAACCTTTTAGAAAATAGGTTCTTTGTGACAAATTTCAGTAATTTTTCATAAGGACAGCTGGGAAAAAAGATAGGTGTTGGCCTTACAAAGAAGGCAAATGGGAAGATGGGATCTTAGGCTTCCCATTTGCGCTTGGAAAAGGAGAGGGATCTATCACTCCTGATTGCCACTGCAGAGAAGACATTGCCCTTGTTTTAGGCTACGTCAGTTTAGGTTGGGTATTAAGAAAAGGATCCTACCTTTTGGGGTAAGAAAACTCTGGTTATGTGAGCATAGGGATGTTGTGAAATAGCTTTTGAATGTGTTTTTTAAAGGCTAGTCAAACAACTGCTGCTCCCAGGCGTTCTGGATGTTTCTGTCTCTAGAAATGGGTACTGTCTGCACGGATGGGTTTCTGAAGGCAGGGATAACATGTGAAAATGAGGTTTCTGCAATTAATTTTATCTCACCACACCTGAGCAGTGCAAAAAGGGTTTCACTGCATTTAAAATGGGAAACTGGCACAACTCTGAGGGCATTACTGTGGTAGTGCTTAAAATTTGCCTCACACATGCTGTTTGATCCTTAAGCAAGTTATTAACCCCATATATTCTTCAATTTTCATTTGGTAAGTTGGGGATTTGCGTACCTCAAAAGAGTATTAACTTGGGTCTATGACTACATTTTATGAAATGACTTAGCAGCTTTCAGTGGAGGTAACTGTAGGTGTGGAGTCAGTACTAGGATCAGCATTTATGTTGTAGGACTTGGTAGTGGAAGTTCTGGTAAAAAAATATTGTGGACAAGTAGCTTCTGTTGTAGTCTTCTCAAAACTTTGATCTGCTGTTGTTTGAGGTTTTTTAAGCTTTTCTCTTGATTACAGAGCTGCAGATGTCTCTACTTGTGGTAACCTTAACAGGAGCAGGATTGGAATCTGTTACATCTGGTTTTCTTCCCATTCATATGTGTTTTGTTTAGATGGTAATCTAACATAATCTTTGGGAGAGAGATGGTTCCTCACTATGTCATTCTACTGTGCCTAATCTGGATGCTACTCTTGCACAAAAGATAAATGTAATGCAATGAATCTCACTTAAGACAAATACTGATTGCTCAGGCACATGTACAGACTGGACAAATTTCTCAACCTAAATCCAAGACTGTTTCAAACCAGAAACAATATGTTTCCTGGCATTTTTATATTTTTATAATACAAATTTTTTACTGGGATTGTTTTTTTCCCCCAATCCATAACCTATTCAGTTGTATGAGGTTCAACATGGCTCAGTCACTTGGGTCACAACAACCCCAGGCAACGCTACAGGCTTGGGGAGGAGTGGCTGGAGAGCTGCCCGCCGGAGAAGGACCTGGGGGTGTTGGCTGACAGCTGGCTGAACATGAGCCAGCAGTGTGCTCAGGTGGCCAATGGCATCCTGGCTTGTATCAGGAATAGTGTGGCCAGCAGGAGCAGGGAGGTGATCGCACCCCTGTACTCGGCGCTGGTGAGGCTGCACCTCAAATCCTGTGTTCAGTTTTGGGCCCCTCAGGACAAGAAGGACATGGAGGTGCTGGAGCATGTCCAGAGAAGGGCAACGAAGCTGGGGAAGGGTCTGGAGGGCAGGTCTTGTGGGGAGCGGCTGAGGGAGCTGGGGATGTTTAGTCTGGAGAAAAGGAGGCTGAAGGGAGGCCTTATAGCTCTCTACATCATCTATCGCTCAACTACCTGAAAGGAGGTTGTAGCGAGTTGGGGGTTGGGCCCCTTTGCCCAGTAACAAGTGATAGGACAAGAGGAAACAGTCTCAAGTTGTGCCAGGGAGGTTTAGATTGGATATTAGGAAAAATTTCTTCACCGAAAGGGTTATCAAGCATTGGACCAGGCTGCCCAGGGAAGTGGTTGAGTCACCATCCCTGGAGGCATTTAAAAGACACGTAGGTGTGGTGCTTGGGGACGTGGTTTAGTGGTGGACTTGGCATTGCTGGGTTAACAGTTAGACTTGATGGTCTTTTCCAACTTAAGCAATTCTGTAATTCTATTATTCTATTCCTTAGTTTCCTTCCTTCCTGACCTTGTTTACTCTTTTCTTTTCTTCTTCCCATCCTATTTAGAATGAGCATCAATGAAAATGAGTCCACTGAGATTTGCCCAATAAGTTCTATATAAATTACTTGTGTTTCACACTATGACCAGAAGTTAGACATATCACTCATAGCTGCACACTGGCAGCACAAACAGGCAATACTAGGTTCTATACAGGTTGTTATTCTACCTTAATCCCTCTCTTTTCCAGTAGAGCAATACTGGTGGGTCAGCACAAGAAATATGAGGAACGGCTTCACATGTCCCATGACCTCATTCTTTCAGTTCATATTGCTAGCAGTAGCTTCATTGTAGCTCATTTTAAAAGCATCCACATTGTGTTTAAGCAGAGCCAAATGTAGGACACCTGTGCTACAGGCCAGCTGAATAAAGGTTTGGCATAGCAGCTGATGACTAAGCATTCTTGGTCCCCTTTCATTGCCCTGGAGCTTCACAGGTATGCTTGCAGGCAAGCCTGGCTTTGAGAGCTGTCTTAAACCTAGCTTTACTGACAAGGTAGTGATCTGACAGGTGCACATCATCTGCTTTTCTCATTTCACCACTGACCTGTGCCACTTCAAATTTCAGAGACATGCAACGCAGTATTGATTTTCTTTCCTGTTTAAACTACAAAAAATGTGTCATGTGTTATTTCTTCTTATTATAATTTTATCACTACTGTTTCTCTTTACAGTAGAATCCCTGAGCAGATCTGAGCTTTTGATAAAACTTAGATAATTTGTGAAAACTTCAATTTATTTCTAACACTGGAATCCTGAAGTCCTCTTGGGCAACTGCGAAAGTGATGGAGGTTCAAACACTTCAGTACTTCAGGGCATCCACAACTGAATTAAACACTAAAAGTTCTCCTCTTTCTTAGACTTGGTCTTGTGGAAACTCCTTGCAACAGAAACCTTCTTATTATGTGCCTTGTACGATGCTGTGTCCTTGAGGATGCTTAATAAATAATTCTTTATTGCTATACATGTATCAGCTAAGAAAACAGGGGTTCAGCCATTATTAATTTTTTTCTGATAAGGATCTTTAAGAAAATTACAAATATGAGGGCAAAACTGGTTCACCTGTTACTAGGGAATAATTCTTTTAAAAATCTGCATGCAGCAGTTAATGGTTTTCTCTTTTATTCTTCACAGAAAATGCAGGTTCTCTGAAAGTTCTCTTTGGGACACCTGAATTTGTGGCTCCAGAAGTTATAAACTATGAACCTATTGGATATGAAACAGATATGTGGAGTATAGGAGTTATCTGCTACATTTTGTGAGTACCTTTGCTGTTCTTAACACAAATCCTGACAGTTGCTGAGCATATGAAATTTCCATCAACTTTTGAATTCTTCTCCAATTTTCAGGCCTTTTGTATTCTAATTAACAGCTCCAGCATGTTCAACAAAAATTCTCTGCTCTCTGAAGGGTGTAATTGGTAAACCACAGAACTAGCAGCTCTGGAAATTCAGCTATTTAGTGCTTTACGTCTTGCATCATAAACCAGTAATGCTTCATCTCATTTAAAAAGACAGTGTGACAGTATTTTATTATTAACTTTAAACTGTTTTTCCTTCCCAGATGCTAAAGAGAAATGTTTGGGCATGAACTAACAACTGATAATCTCCATTCTTTCCTTCCCAAGAGAGATAATTTTTGTGAAATTCTGGGGTCTTCTTATTCAGATTGTATCCCTCGTGGGACAGACTAAAGTATCCCAGCATTATCGTATCTGTTCACAGTGCATTTTAATTTATTACTAAGCAGGTACCACTGGATAAATACATCTTATAAGCAGCAGGGATCAAGTTTATGGAAATATTTTAGAGGACAGTTGGCTGCAGCTCTTGGTTACATGTTTTAGTATTTGATTTGATCTTTATATGTGATTTGATGACATGTGATGATGAACTTCAATGGGTCTAGAGAAATGTATATGGAAATGAGATCTCCATGCCTAGAACGGCAAGCTATCTCCTTCCAGCTGTGACTTTACACATTTAATGTCATATAAACAAATGAAAAGAGCTCAGTTTGGAGCATGGTTCTTTCTCCCTCACTCCAGTTTCAATAGTAAGTAAATGGCAGACCTGCTTTGCACTCGTTCTTTCAAAAGGCACTCATTCTTTCTCTCAATACCTTACTTTCTTTTATAAGGGTCCCTTCCTCCCTGGCTACCTTCTTTCTTGACACCTGGCAATGCACAGTTGTTCACCTCATCTTTACTCAGACTTTCCATGATTCTGAATGCCTGTCAGCCTATATTTGTTCTCATACTCTTCTCATTTCCAAACCAAGCAACATAATTTTCCTTCTTGTCCTGTGCAAAAACTACTACACCAACTCCCTCACTCCCAGCAAAAACTCTGAATATTTCTGTTATCTTCTGTTTCTTACGTGAAGTGTGCTACACTCTTCAAGGTCACTTTGCTCTGCCAGTTTATTTACAGGACCTTTATTTTCCATTCACTTCCAGCATTTCTTTCTAGATCTTGAAAGCCCGTTTGGATCATTCTGTTGTTCAAACAAGGTAGACCACACACGCAGTACTCAGATGACAAATTCATTTCTTTCTCTAACTTTTGAGGCCTCGGGATTTACACAGCACTGGAAGAGCGGTATGGAGATCCCAGGCTGCCGGCACGGCAATGGAAAACCCAACAGTTACATCAATGCTGCATTGCCCCCTAGAGGCCTCTCACACGTTGAGGAACAAAACATTAACCACAGCGTGATATGCACATTTTGGGGCTTTAATGTCTTTTGCTGTCGTTTGTATCCAAGTTTTTGGGTTTTTGCAGTATAAGCAGTGACATGCCAGGCAACTGAGGCAAAAATTGGTGATAGCGGTTGTGTGTGCTCCTACGGCATGCAACCAGGGTGCTGCTCCAGTGCAGTACGTGCTAGAGAACACCGTCAGCATCTCAGTAGACAAGGCAAAGGGAGCAGGTGAAAGATGGAGAGGAGGTGAAATGTCTTGCCAAAGATCAGTCTGCCGGCAGTGGCAGAACTGCTTCTTCCCGGTTCTCTGTGTCACCAGAAGCAAGATACTTGGATGCTGTAATGTTCAGCTGATGGGATGGTGTTACCCTTGATTCAGATGGCCTGATATGCCTTGTGAAATATATTTTGAAATTACGTGTTTGCTAAGGTGTCTTTAAGCTCATTTAACTCCTCGTGAGGGGAAAATTACATTACCCAAACACAACAAAAATCTTCTTTTTGATGCATAGCTATTGCTGCAATAATGATTAACAGCAATAATCAGCTTTTGCCTTTCTTGCGATAAGAATAAAGCAACTGAAGTTAGGGAAGACCTGTGAGTCATTGCTTGGACCTTCTCTCTCCACCCCAGAGCGACAGGCTCCCAATCTGTCTTTGCTTCCTTAAAGCCCAGCTATTTTTGCAGACTCACAACTATGAGCCATTATCCAAAATGGACCATCACATCATCATCACAGAATGCAAATAAAGTCATTGAGAACTGTATCTCTCTTGAGCTGTAGCTCCACTTTCCTGTTTTGATTATAAGCTCAGAACTGCCAAATCTCATGCAGGAAGTGCAAGACTCACTCATTTGGTGTCTGTCTCACATACCATCACTGTGCTTGTAACTTAGCATTTGCAGCCCCCCTCCCCCTGACATGGCAAGCGGGGCCATGAAGGAAGAAGTGAGCACTGCAGCAGCACTGGACTTAAGGACAGTGATGGCCCAAAGCTGCTGTGTCCATCATATGTCCTAAGTGAAGCAGCAGGGAGCATGGTATTGCATAACTTAACACCTCTTTTAAGGTAGGATTCTAGTCTGCTGAGTGACCTGTAACCTGCCTAGAAGGAGGCTGTGTTTCCATTATGTCCTGTGCAACAATGAATACAAACCAGGTTTAGCAAAGAGCCGCCAAAGAGCTCTCAGTGGGTGAAGGGTTGTCCCTGCAGAAGAACAAATGGGTGGGATGTAATCTCAGGTAGGAAACAGGGTTACAGCGCTCCTCCAAAACCCTGCAGCAAAACCTCCCTCCTAGCCTTCTGCTATGCAGGCGTAAGTACAGATATCACATGCTCTGTTGGGATGCTGCATCTGTCTTCCTTGTGGCATGACTGACTTAATTCCATCCTACAGCTCATGGGTTCCCTTTCCACATTCCTAAGCTGCATATTAAATCCTTTTAACCTTTCTGGATTCTGTCCTGTCTCTGCAACAGTCTTTGTTCTCCCTTTAAACTTCCCTGTTCATATTCTCCATCTCATGTTTTTTATCTTCCACTTTTATCTTGTTCTCTGTCCTGTTCTGCATCGCAGTACTGTCCCACATACTCAAGTTGATCTATTGCCTTTGAAGTAACAGGCCACAAATATAGCTTGTGTATATCATCTCCATTTATGTCTATTTCAGTGTTTCTTTTTGCATTTACAATCATCTTTATCTAATGAAGGTTAAACCTCCTGAATTCTTCCTAGCTCTTTCTGTCCCATTTATTCTTCTGGGCACTGCTGAATTTGTTTTTTGTTTTTTCTATTTCTAGTTCTTTTCTGACGATCCATTTGGATAGTCAGTGTTTCCAGTATTTAGTAATCTCAAACAATTTCTAAATTCTCTTTTTACTTCAGACCAAATCTCAGTCTGAGATTTCAGCACTGTGTGTACGTACGGTGAAAGTGGATAGCCCTTTTCCTTCTGTCACCATAGCATCTGACTAGTTTCAGTGAGGAACTGGCTGTGGCTGATTCAAACCTCTCCTTGCTTTCTATTAGTTCTTCTTGCTTTATCAGTGCCAGGCAGTATATATCTTTTCAGAGTAGTTGATTGCTGTCAATAGTTTTTAAAGATGCTATTTCTTAGGCTGCTTTTTAATTACATATTTGATCTTGCTGTATACTCTTTTCCTTCAACGCTTTCCTAATAACACACACCCTGATTCCCCAACCATTCCCATTCCTTTTTATCTATTGTGTTATTCATCACTGCTGTAACTTCTCCCTAGTTTGGCAGTTCGGGTTCGTTGAAAGGTCTTTCAGCATCGTTCATCTTTTGGGTGCACTGGGTTGGGACTTTGATAAGACAAGACACGCTGCTGGCTAACACCTGGCTCCATGTCGTATGAAAAATTTAAGCCTCATTAACATAAAGATGAGAGAGCACTCCTTGTTCTTTCAGTAAAGGAAGTTAGGAGGGCTTTAATGTCCTGACTGCACTGCTCAAAAGAAAATTAATTATTTGTTTGGTGGCACTGGCAAATTTTCATTCCCCATGAATCCGCTGGGCATGTAAAACAAGGATGAGAACAGAGTAACACCCTGGCTTCAGCAGTGAGCTGTCTTCCTTTACGTGGGTTCAGTGGTCTGTTTCTTCTTTGAGATGACAGTGTGGGAGTCAGTCAGCCCTCAGCTAAGGAAAAGGCGTTTTTGTCCAGTGGATGCGTGCCCCCCGCAGAATAGCCTGAGACTATTTATTTGGTTTATTTCACTTGTAAAAGAATTAAATTACTACACGATCTGCAGGGTGCAGGCATTATCATGTGCTTATTTGACATGACCTGCACAGGTATATCAGAAGCAGATAGTATTCTCTATACTGTGATCTGTTACTTTTTCTCACTGCTTATGCAATGCAGAGACTGTAAGGAGCTGCTCCGTGTTGTCAGTCCAAATCAGTTGCTGCTGGAAGCACTGCTTGCAGAGGAATGCTTGGTCTGGCTTTTTGAGACATGCAGTAAATTTGTCTTTCCCAGATTAGTGGCAGTCTTAATGCAAAGATTTCCAAGTGAAATGCTATGGTGTTTGTTACATAGGCATACATGGCGACCACATTGGACCCTTTTGATCTTAACATTTCTAAATCTACACTCAGAGCTTTGTTAGAACAGACCAATAAATGTTAAGGAACTTCCAGAGGATTACATATTTTCTTCTTTATTTAGAAGTGGAAACTGTGAAAGATTTTCTAAACAAACGGTTCTCAACATGCCAGGAAGATGTCTGGTTAAGTAGCTGGAAAAATGTTTTCAGTAAACAACTTGCTGCCTGCCTACTAGTAACTTTGCAGTGTAAGCTCAGTATTAATTTTCTGGAGTGGGAGCTCATCTTTATCACTTAGCTGCAGCATTCCAAAAAGAAATTGTTTCCATAATCTGTCAAAAGAGTTGCTGGGCCATTATTACTTTAAATGGCTATTAAGAAATGAACAGCCAAGACTTAGGTCAGTGAAATCTGTGCTAAAGATAAGAATTTCTGGTTATAATCTACACTAGCTGCTGGATTTTGTTTTCTGACTGTAGACAAGGATCTGGGTCTCCTTACAAGTATTTCCATGACAAGGCAAGTGATTCACAGTGTAAAACTGTGGGAAAGAGAGAAAATTATTTTAGCCTTATAAATTTGCAACAACATGCTCAGAAATACAGAAATAGGTTCATTGAAATGTTTGAATGGGTATTGTTACACTGGTGTTTGGACATGACAGTGAGTGGAGGCTTAACGATACCCATCTGGTAATTCACTAAATGCATGGGATGGGTCAGTCGTACCACAGCATTTAAGATTTTATGAGATAATTCTGTCATGCAATTCTTTTTAAAAAAAAAATATTAAAAAGCCAACCAAAACAACCAAAGGGTTTTTCCTCTCTAATCTCCCTCTATTTATCCTCATCCCTCAAAGCTGTGTGTGATGAGCAGTGTCCCTTTGCCCAGAAGGCTGGATGTCTCTATAAGCACTGCCTCTTATGGCAGTGTGGAATAGTGGTGTTTCCACGTGAAGCAATGCCTCGGTATCTGCAGCAGTCTTTTTAGCATGGAAATGATCTCTCCATACTGCAGCTTTAAGCTCTGGAAATAGGCCAAAATATTGTCCAATGTAGCACAAGAGCTGCACAATACTATTTGTGGTAATATTATGCAGAGGTCACCTTTGCCATACTTTGATCAAGTATTGAAGGGAAATGGGATTGTTATTGCTTTGGCTGCCCAAGTACGTCCTCTGGAAGCATAACTGGATGAAGAGAAGATGTGCATCTCCTATATTGACAGGGAACTAAAGAAATACTTCACAGACCCTTCGTTTGTATAAAATGTGAGCCTTTCTGGCAGCTGCTGAATTGGCTGAGAGATTATTGTACTTACTACATAGTCCAAAAAGAGACAACTTAGCAGTCAGTGTCTGGAACACAAAACTTAGAGCTGCAGTCTGGATGAGATTTTGTCACTTTCTGAAACATTATAGAGAATGATGACATCGTCATAAATAGGAAAATGCTTCAATATTGGACTGGAGATAGGTTTAAAGCCCTGCAGGAGTGCTTTGCTGATTCCAGGACAGAGATTTTGCTTTAACTGTTTACCTGACAGTGACTGCTGATGTGCATGAGGGCAGAACAGTCTCTTACTGCGCCACAGCTATACCAACTCTCCTGTGCTATTGGGCATAAATCTTGTCTCTTCCACTAAATTAAGCGTCAAAGACAGAAGAGTTGTGTCAAAGTTGTTTTATGTGAGCATTTTTTGGTACATTAATCTTTCAGCTTTCTGTAACTCATGCCTATTATATGTTCATAAATGGGTTTATGCCACCTTATACATTTATAAAGTCATGCTTCACTGTTGCATTTGAATGCACCCATATAATGGAAAGTAAGACAGCAAACACCTTCTGTTCTGAGTTACTTCTTTCTGCCTGAGAAGAAACAAACCTTTTATCTTCAGCTCATGCATTGTTAACAGCAAATTTCTGAAGTATACATGTACAATTCTAGACTCTGCTGTACTTCTTACACCTTTCAGAAATGGTAAAAGATTTAGTATCTGCTTTGTCTGAGGCTTTGATGAGTGTGTTTTTGCTTTACTTACAGAAATAAAATCCTGAGGAACAAATTCCAAATCAGATTTTGAATGTAATTAGTAACAAAAGAGTAGCAAAATAACTTTGGAGGAGATTATATCAATATTATCAATCTAGTAGATTACTTTATTTGATCCCAATCTCTTTTTCCACCAGTCTGTTTTGTGATATTCAGTAGCACCACGATATTCATACAGTATTTTCAGAACCCTAGTAAGTTCCCCTGTTGAAATGTAACTGGTAGTTGTAACTGGTTGACATGATTGTACAGAGAAAGCAAATAAAGTCTGTGAAATTTCATGAAGAATTCGTTATTATGTAAATTGCATGCCAGGAAAAGGACCTGGAAAATGGAATAACTTGTAGTTCTAAGCAATAAGCAACCTTTCACCTGAAAGTTTTTACTGGAAGGGTGATACGTATGGGAATCGAAGTATCTGGATGCACAATGGTACAGTACAGTAGAGGACAACGCTCAGCTGGAGAATGATACTCTGCAAAAATGACAGCGTGATGTTCTGTAATTGCCTTTCACTGGCAATTTATCAGTTATATTGAGTAAAAAGCCTTGGAAGCTCAACTTAGGTTATAAAAGAGTATTATTTCCATTTCATGCATCATCATGACTGATTGAGAACATAAAGACCAAATTACTTTTGGATGCATCTGCATAACTCTACATCCTGCAGCGATGTAGCACTGTTTTATCTGGCTATATAACTCAGGGTGGGTTTGTTTACAAAATAGCCCTGTGAATTTAATGATTTCACGATGCATCTTTCTTCTCGGGCCCTCTCTGCAGGAGTAAATGGAATAAAATGTACAAAACCCCCTTGGTTTGACAGTAAAGGCAGCAAAGTCACTCTGAAAGCACGGGGAAAAAAACCCAAGCTACTCAACTGCATTTAGTGTGCAAGTTCTGGTATTATTTCTGCAGAACTAGACACATCATTTAAGAATCCAGTATGCTCTGCTTTCACCTAATTCTAGTTCTTTCCTCAAAAATGTCTTGGGAAAAGGGAAAGAAACAGCACTTTCCTTTCAGTTTTGCAGTCAGAATTCTAGTTTCCTTCCCATAAGACTATCTGTAGTTAAGCTTTGAGTCTTTTTTTAAGGGAGCTTCTACTGATCAAGATCTGCACAGCATAGATGTCGTCGCACACGACACTAATTTGCTCCTCTGATAATTCACAAATTGACACTGTTTGTTTTGTGCCTGTGTCTATTCTATCCCCAGGGTCAGCGGACTTTCTCCTTTCATGGGAGACAATGACAATGAAACCCTAGCCAATGTTACTTCAGCAACGTGGGACTTCGATGATGAGGCTTTTGATGAAATCTCTGATGATGCCAAGGACTTTATCAGCAATCTACTAAAGAAAGATATGAAGTAAAGCTGGTGAACTTGATACACTTTCTGTGTTTGCATTTAGCTGAACTTGTCATTCTTGCTTCCCCACGGTGAATCTCCATGTTGATGGAGGCATCTCTGGGGATACTTTATAAGGTGCTCCGTGTGCCCATCTCTCTCTATGTGCAGCTCTCACTTATTTTACAGTGCAGAGTCTGAATGGAGCACTTTCTTCTAATTGCTTGCTCATTCTGCTTTTCCCTTCCCTCAACTTGCCTGAGGTTTTGTGTGGCTACTCTCATCTTCCCTGTTGCGTGACACAGATTCCTGCATAACATGTTCTGTCTTGATCTGAATGGGTTGCAATTTGGCCAGATTTATTTCCATGTGTTGCATTTTCATTGTGGTACCTCTGAGTAGGCAACTTTCCTATAAATCTAGCAACTGGGCAAGAAAAAAAACCAAAACAAAACAGAGTTGGAAGCCCTGTTTACAGCAGGCTCTGAACAAACCAAGGAAGGAAAATGTACTTCTTCCAATGAGTTTGCAGTCAGATGGATGGAGAACAGAGGGTTATTTATCTGTGTACCATGGACAAAGTGAAGGATGGGTGTGACTCGATTAGAGATTTGGACAGTTCTTTTTTGTTAAACGTTCAGTGCTACAGGGAAGGAGGATGTTAAGTGGTGGGAAAGGGGAAACCTCAGTAAGTGAAGGAGATCTGGGACAGGGTTCTGCCAGCATGAGGTAGCTGAATCACTGCCATTATGGCTCTGCTGTATGTGTTCCACACCTAAAACATATGGCTTTTTGTGCTTTGTTTTATAATGTTTTATTAACACTTAAAAATACACAGTTTTCTCTCAAAAAACCTCCAGAAATTGTGAAAGAAACAAGAACTTGTTTAAGAAGTAAGCACGGCTGGGAAAGCAGCGTCAGGTGATCTATGTTGCTAAATTTAGGAAACAGAAAAACCAGCTCTCAGAAAAGAGAGCACAAAATAATGTCAGAGCAGGTAGGTTCAACTGTCGTTAATGGCAACACTGACTAGTCTTTTTATATGAAAACAGGAGTCGCTTTAATTGTACTCAATGTCTTCAGCATCCTTGGCTGCAAAAAGACACCAAAAACATGGAAGCCAAAAAACTTTCCAAAGATAGGATGAAGAAATATATGGCCAGAAGAAAATGGCAGGTAATGAAGAGGACATCGAATTGGGCTAGTTATCCTAATAAGTCCCTCTATTTGTAATGTTTATGATTCTGAGAAACATGTCATGCTGGGTGGTTTCTGCTGCTGGTGAAAACCCCACTGCGGCCAGAGTATGAATGCAGTAAAGCAGGTTTGGTTTCTATGGGCAAGCAGTAGGAGGGTGCGCGGCTGCATAGATTTAACACGTGATGATTCCATTTCAGGCTACTGAGAGGCGTATTAGTTCAAGTAGAGTTTTTCCTATTCTTTTGGGGGTATGACCATCTCTCTTCCCTGCCCTCTCCATGCCTCTGAGGGCTGGGGGATTACATTCTCCTTAAGAAACCTGAACAGCTAGGGGAAAGCTGATCCGCCTGGCCTCTCTAAAGGTACCTCATTTTGATGGCAGTTTCATTCTCCTAAGCCAGTAGTTCTGTCCTGTTGGAGCACCAAGCTTCTCGCGGATTCTGTCAGATTGGTTTAATAATTTTCTTTGACATACTTGGTCTCCGTATCTTCTTTTTTCCTAACGCTGAAACTGTTGTAGCAGGTCCATTGTGCCATTTTGATAGCTAGGGGAGTTGATGTATAAAATTCTGGATCCAGCCTTTTGAGTAGCCTACAAAATATTCATTTACATAAATCTATCTTATATTTCCTCTTATGTGCTACTGTACATGTTTCTTAGGAGCTCATGCAAGCTGTACAAAAATACAAGCATCTGTACTAGAGGCTCAGACGTAGTTTGAGCATATTTTAGTATCCTGGTGGTTGACTCTCGAGCCTGTCAGAGGTCTACTTCCATCATGCAGATGGTACTTTCTCATTCATTTTGTATAAGCTGGTTATTCATCCTCGATGAAACTCAGGCCAGCCCCTATGGCTGTTGAGAGAGCCGCCCCCCCACCAGAGCTAAGTTCCAGTTAAACCGGACATAGCTTTTTTTGCTGGCCCTCCTCTTGCACAGTGCTTTTTATCCGCAGCTAACAGAGACATTCATTTAGGTATGAGTTCATCAGGGGAAGTTTATATCTGCAACTAAATTTGGTAATTCAGACCAGCCTGCTCTGTCTCTCCTAAAACAACAGAGCTATATATAAGCAGTTTGTCCAACAATTCCAGTGAGGTTTGCAGAGATCCCAGATAATTTGTCCGAAGCACGATTATTACAGAAAATCACATGCCAGTTGGATTGGATTGATCAGAAGCCTTTTATGTTATGTCTTAGAAAACAGGCCATGCTGTCCGAGCAATAGGAAGACTGTCGTCCATGGCAATGATTTCTGGTATGAGTGGGAGGAAGGCCTCTGGGAGCTCACCTACCAGCCCTATAAATGCAGACAAAGTAGAGAATGAAGGTAAGGAATTTTGCTGCACCATATTTTTACCTCTCTGTGAATCCATCTTACTAAAACTTTTAGGAAACTGCCAGAGACCAATCATTGAGCTGGTTATTCCTGTGCTCGCTTGCTCTCTCTCTTTTTTTTTTTTTTTTTAAAGAAATCTATCAAAAATTCATTGTTCTCATATTGTTCTGCTACTCAAAATGCCCCAGTATAAGAACGGGCAGTAAACTCTTTTCAAAGCCAAAGAATTAAGGCAGATTTGTCAGCTGCACTTTCTATCAGTTTGGGAATGCGTGTTTATACAAAGATTACAGTGATATATTGCCTTCTCATGCAGACGAGCAAGCAATAAAGTATTAAAACTTGCTGTAACTAAGACATACTCTACATTAGCCGTGCTCCTCAGAGAGGGGCATTTAAGAAAAAAAAGGTGTCTCCATTATTCCCCTGTGTCCCCATTAGAAATGTGGATTTGTGGTGTGTAACAAACAGAGGGGCAGATGTTTGAGACTTCTGAAAATCAAGCAATTTTGACATATCCATGTAGACTGTGGGCCCGGTTTACCCTCTGACTAGCAGAAGTCCAGGTTCAATTAGAAACAAATGCAAGGAAAAAACTAAAGATCATTCATAGCATGGTGGCCTGCATGTTCATTTCATTCTATTTATGGCCTGATTCTTTGTCCAGCTGCGAAAGATTGGCACAATAGTAAGCAGCTAACATCCTCGCTGTCTCATTAGCCTTAAAGAATTAAGTTAAATAAAAGATGCTTTCATTACCATCCGGTAATAAAAAATTAAAATGCATGTTTTGAGAACATGCCCTGTAAAATAATTTACTATCTCTTCACTCTCCTCCAGATGCTTTCCTTGAAGAAGTGGCTGAGGAAAAGCCCCATGTAAAGCCATATTTTACTAAAACAATCCTTGACATAGAGGTTGTGGAAGGAAGTGCTGCTAGATTTGACTGCAAAATTGAAGGTACTTTGAATTAGCATATCTGTTTCTTTCCTTCCTTCCTTGCCAGCTTTCTGCATTGTGATCTTAACTTTTTCTTATTTTTTTCTGTATTATTGTTGTGTTGGTGCCATTTTGCTTTACCAATATCTGCATGTCACAGCATGAATGTGCTGCAATAGCAGAAATTATTCGGAGCTGCATGGGCTTGTTCTGTGCTTGCCATAGAACAGAAGTCTCCCGAGAGTCCATGTGTGAGTCACTAATTCAGAACGGCAAGTGGGAACAGTGAGATGATTTTTGAGGGTAGAAACAGTAAAAACAAGATGCAGTGTGGTACCACACACAATTTGCAAGAGTAAGCTCTTATAGACTGCTAACCAGAAACCAATAAATAGGAAGTCACTTGTCTGAAATGACAGACAGGTCTCAGGTGACCTTGAGACAACTTTAAGCCATACATGCATTGTATTAAAGGCAAAGAAGCGTAGTTGCATAAGAAGTAATGATAATGTCATTGCACCAGTTACAAAAGTCACATCTAGAAAATACTGTATTGTTTGGGTTTTTTTAACTTACAAGTTCAAGAAAGAAAACTCCGAGTGGAATATGCAGATAGAATAAGAAAGCTTTTGAGGAGCTTGGGCTTGGTCAGCCTAACAGCCTGAAGGCCAAGGCTGCTCTCCCATTCCAATGGGATTGAACCTTCTGTATCACAGCTGATAAGGAAAGCTAGAAATTAGGAAGAGAAGAGCTGTTAACACAAAATGGACAGAGCCGGTACCACACTGCCTGTGTGTAAGTTAGACAATTTCTGATCTTAAGATGAGGTTCAGAAACTGCCTCACTGACCTTCTGCTTGTTTGTTTCTGTGCTCCTAATCTCTTTCACTGCTCGTGTTTCCTACCTCACAGCAGAGATGTGAGGATTGATTATTGTTGATGATGGATACTCAGCATGAGGGGTATGTGCATAAGTACTGCATGGAATAAGAGACGGATGTACCATGTTCCAAACTTTCCAGAGTATCACTGTAATGTTCGTTTTGTATTAGGGATTCCTGCACTTCAGTTCTGCTCAGCGGGAAGTCGTCTTCTCATGCGGTCCAGAACTTGGCTGAGACGACAAGCCTTCAATTTGTTATAGCAGCCAAGAGTACTGTATAAGGGCTTGTTCTCCAGCACGCATCGTACAGCCCTGCTCTGGGTGCTTCGAGTGTAGCAGAGCCATTTGCTTCACAAAAGGCTCTGAAACTCCTGTTGAGCTGCATAATCAAAATGCATAAGACACCCTTGCTTATCCTAACAAACACAGACAGGAAATGGGAGTGCCACTGTCACCGTATGGGACAGGCTGGTGTGTAAGGAGCAGACTAGGAAGAGGAAGATTCAGAACACCCACAACAAAGCAACCTGAGAAAGATATTAAATTGTAATTGTAGCCCAAAGCACTTTACCCTTGAAATTCTAAATCTAGGTGTTGGGAACTATGGTTTACACAAAAACTGCGATGTAAGGTAAGCCTCAAATATGCTATTAACAGTCCCTCGCTGGCTGATGCCTGCAACATGCAAAAAGCTGTCTGCAGTCACTGCTAAAGTAGTGGGAGGCAGAACCTAGTGAGTACCTCAGTGCTAACTTTCAGGCTTTTGATATTCATAATGATGTTGTCTCAGGAAAATGTGAAGTAAAAAAGCCTCAGATCATCTACGTTTATTTTAAATAGAACTCAATGAAATATTTGTGTATCAACATATTGGCATGCCCATACACAGATGTGGAATTAAAGCTTAAAGTAATTACCAATTAGTTAATACTCGCTTATTGCAACTGCTGTTCTCTCTCCACCATTGCAGGCTATCCTGACCCTGAGGTAATGTGGTACAAAGACGATCAGCCGGTCAAGGAGTCTCGTCATTTCCAGATAGATTATGATGAGGATGGGAACTGTTCTTTGACTATTTCTGAAGTATGTGGGGACGATGATGCCAAATACACCTGCAAAGCTGTTAACAGCCTTGGGGAAGCCACGTGCACCGCGGAACTCCTTGTGGAAACAATGGGAAAGGAAGGAGAAGACGAAGATGAGGAAGAGGAAGAATGAAACAAGGCTCAGAGAAAAAAAAGTTGAAAAAAATATATTTAAAGACTCTCATAAGGCTCAGAAAACCAAGTTATCAAAAGCACCTTGTGTGATATGTAGGTCTTTGGGGGGTTGTTTTTTCAGCATGATCAGTTGATACCTGTTTGCTTTATGTACGGGCATTAATTCCAATCAGTAGGCAATTTTAAGTTGCTAGCATGACTGGATTTACTTTGAGCAAGTCATCAACTAAGGTGCCCACTCTATTTTTAAAATCAAATGTATGGAAAACAAGTCTACAGTTATATTCTGAACGTCTTAAAGAGAAACGGTCTATTTACTGAGCTCACTACTCTATACCATCGCTTCCCTCAGCCAGAACTGCAGCTAAGTTGGCTCCCCAAGATCTACTTAGAAGGAAGTGCTTGCTAGACACACAGTGAATCTCTCCAGGCCTAAGAAACAGGCTGCCCCCGAGCAGTATCCTCTATAAGGGAAGGTCTGACACAGCCAGCTTTGCAATCTGTATGCTGGTACGGTTCATTTTTCTTTTGTTTTAAACAGAATTTCATGGTCCTAACTTCAAACTACTGCCCCTTCTCAGTGCGCTGTCCGTGCCGTTGTAATACTGGCTGAAGTTAAACATCCAGGTGGTTTCCTGAGATACTTCTGATCTTGCTTTTAACCAGCTGATCACACCTTGTCACCTTTCCCTTATAGAAGCCGTCACTGCAGTGCAGTTACAGCTGCCTACTTAAGAAACAGACTAAAAACACAAAGACTGAAAATATTTTCTGTTGTTCTGGTCAGTCTAATAACGACTTATGATTCATATGTATGCTGCTGCGAAAAAAGCCAGGTTATTGCACAATCAGTGACTTCTATGTGCATGTGTGTGAATGGAATCCCAGGTTAGTTACAGTTTTACTTGCATTTATTTGGTGATTGCAAAACAGATTTCAACTGATGATAAGCTGGAAACTCCCACAGATTTTTGGAGTAGCCAAAAAGATAGTAGCCTGGATTACAAACTCCTTTATACTTAGCAGTTTCCAAAGAATCTTAACCTATACAGTACCTATTTCTACCTTATGAGCTTGACTGTCTTGTTTTTGTCTTGAACCTGCACCAATAAGGCTGTTGTGTTTTTTTAAAAATGCAGAAAAGCAAAACAAAAAAATCCAAAACCCATTTTTCTCCTCAGAAATGGTTAATGCACTCAGACTTAGTAACTTTGCTTTCCTTTCACAGTATTGGCACTTTTTAATTCTTTTGTTGTTGTTGTTCAGAGGTACTATCAGAGGCTGCAAGATGATATGCATAATCCAAAACCAGCGTGTCTTATATCTATGTATCATTCCAAAAGTGATTCTTTTTCTTTTCCACTTTTTGTGTGTAAAGTGCAACCATTTGCATTTCAAAGGTTACCTCTTTTAAAAAAAACATTACCTTAAATCCTCACCATTAAGTAGTCAGTGTGCTTTAATACTGGTGTGTACAATATCAACCTTAAGTTGTTTGATATTACCTAGTTGTGTATGTGTTTCATATGATTTGCTCTTCTACATTCAATGCTCAACTAATGTGGATGACACAATGGTTTTTAACTGCTTTACTCTTTGTTGCTAAGTTCAGATTGCCAGCATGTCTTTTCCTTTCCAATTGATAAAAACCTCTTGTTATACTAAACACAGAATTGCCACAATTCCTTATACAGAAACGTTTTGAATCTGATTTAGAGCATACAGAGCTTTTCTCACTTTTGTTTTTTTTTTTAAATGTGTTAGGCAACAACGGGGTGTATTTTGTACCTTAATAAAAATATGCTAATGCTCTCCCAGTTTGTTAAACCATCAGAATTGCAAAGACGAGAACGCTACAGCTGTAGTTACTCACAGTTCCTAAATAAATAATACCACAAAGCACGCTCCTTGTATACTCTATTGCAGGCGTCACTGCGTTCACGTTGCCTAAGCATATCAGTAACAGCGCTCTTCTCCCTACTCTGTCCTGAGACCTGCTTGGCACAAAAATGGATGAGGTGGCAACAGTGAAGCCTCCTGGATCTGTGTGGTGCTGCTGCACTTCTACCCCGTCAGCCCGGTGCGGCGGCCACTCTGCCCCACAGCCATCAGGTACAGCCTGGGGCTGACACTAGTCACAGCTGTCTGCCCTGGCGCACATCTCCAGCCTCATCACATCCTTCATAATGAACAAAAGGGTAGCCGTGGATGGGGCACCACGACAGCGTTGGGTTTCTCTTACAGTTGAGAATTCCTCTTAGGGTGGGGAACCGCATAGTTCAGAAAGACCGTAAGAGCAAGAGAGAAAAAATTCAGGGAAGTCTAAACGTAGATGTTTTCTTATACCACTGTTCCTAAAAACTGTAAAGAGGAAGATATTTAGCAAATATGCTTGCAGTGCCTTTATGCAGACGTCTAACGTGCAGCCCAGGACACCATGGACCATGCAGAAACTCCCTAAAGCAAAGATTGTGAAACATCCTGCTTATAGCGACACATTTCTTGAGCAAATCTTCAGGCCTTGAAACTGTCACCTTTGCAAGATGTGCTCTACTGTCTTGTGAATGTACCTAACTTTATCCACTGACTGCTGGCTTCCATTCAGGTAGGCACATGCATAAAGCAGTAAAAGGTCTGGCTCTGACGGCCTGGTCTGTGGGCACAGCAAGGTCCATGGGTATGCGTACTGGGTATCAAAACCCACAGACCCAATATCAGTGTTCCTGCACAGATTTTTCCCTTCCCTCTCCACCTTTGCTAATCCTTCCATGTCCCACAGGCCATAAACCACCTATTTTTCTTTTTCCCCAAGGATATAACTAGCTTACTATCCCCCTGTTGCTTCCTATCAACATCCCTTCTAGTCTGCAGGAACAGTGACCTCCACTTCAAAAATGGTGTGCTACATATCTAATTCAACTCTGAGCAATGGACTCCACCCTGTATTTGACCTTGAATTTTTTGTTCTGTTTGAAGAGTAGAATTCCATTTCCACTGAAGAAGGATATTTTATGTACTTGAAATCCTGGCTCATTTTGCCAGCCATCCTAATTAGTCTAATAAAAGGTATTACCTCTTCCTATAAACCTTGTCTTGCTTGTATAATGGCTGCAGAGAGCCACTCTTGGGGTGTGTTGGGTTGAAACTATCCCCAACGGCAGAGGTTATGCAAGACATTGGTACCACCAAAGATGAATCACTTAATTCTTCTTGTATTTCTTTTGTATGAAATTCAGTCTTCTCAAGAGACAAAAAATTTGGCATTGGCCACTGGTTTTCACTACTCAGGTTCCTGGATTTGCAGAAATATAATTTACTTAATTACAGGCCTTCCCAACCACCCAAGCATCCCGTACGTATTTCTGGTTGATGAAGAGACCTCTGCTAATTGTATGCGTGGCACGCAAAGACGTCGGCTATCGCTGTTTCTCTTTGCTCACAAAGAAGACTGCAGAGCCCTTCACAGCCCTGTCCTGTGCAGTGAGCATCAGGGTTTGAAAACGTAGAAAATTTTTTTAGTTGCATACATGAATAATAAATGATCTGTTTCACTAACATGTCTTGGAATATTTATTAGAAAGGTCCAGAACATTGCACTAAAACACTGCTGTTTGAAAATTAAATTATCATAAATCTGACTTTTGAGCCCTATTGACTGCAAGAGGTGCGCATGAACACCGCGAATATATTAGGCCCCGTAAATACTTTGGTGAAAACAGAATTTGCAGGGGGAAGGAGGCGTATGCTGTTATTCTGCACTGCTCATAGAGGAACTGCACCGTAACCAGCCTGCAAAATAAATGGAGAATTGTTTCTGGAAGTTGAGAAGCACCTCCACAGAATATTTACAATTTCTGTAGGAAAAAAGATTTGTTTTCATCCTTTCATGGTAACTCTTTGCAAAGGTAGTTCTAGCTGTATCTCCCCTAAAGAGTGTGCTTGAATTTGTGTTGCTATTAAAGTAATGCTTTCCAGTTTTTTGCCATTACGTAAAACTTCAGCAGAAAACGAGTTAGAGCTCCGGCTGCGCTTGGCTCCCGCAGCTTCTTACACTAGAAAAGTGATGAAAACCTAATAATATTCCTAAAATAACCTCAACTTGGAAGGTAACGCTATTAATTTCTCTAGAACGACAGACCTATTTCCTCCTGCAGAAGCGAGGCCGCAGAGGGGCACTTTTAACCTGCTTTAAAGCGTGATGGAGAAGGCGGTTTGTCACCGGGCTGCTCCCCGCCGGGGCAGCGCGACGCCCTGAAAGGGGGGAGGGGACTCCCCAGGGACCCGCCGCCGCTCCGGGCTCCCGCCTGCCCTCTGCGGGCGCCTGAAGCTCTGGCTGCGGCCCGGGGCTCCCCGGGGGTCGGCACCGACCGGCCGGGTCAGCAGGCTCGCCCCCGCTCCCGCGGCGGGCAGGGGCGGCGAGGCGGGCGTGACGGCGGCTGCGCACAGCGCCCTGCCCGCCTCCGAGATGGCGGCGGCGGAGCCGCCGGGGCTGGGGAGAGGCCCCGCCCCGCCGTACGCTGAGAGCGGGCGGAGGCCGCGGGACCGCCGCAAGATGGCGGCGCCTGGCAGTGGCGGCGGCAGCCGGGCGGATAACGGCTACAGCAGCCAGCAACCGCGGCGGAGGAAGGGCCCGGGCGCCCTGGCCACGGCCTACCTTGTTATCTACAACGTGGTGATGACGGCGGGGTAAGGAGGGCGTTCGGGCCTCTGGCGGCCCCTCTGCCTGCGGCACTTCGGGCACCCCCGGCGCCACCGGGCTCGGTAGAGCCCGTCCCGTCGGAGGCGGCGGGCCCCGCTCGGGCGGGCTGCAGCCCTCTAACCGTACCTGTCCCGGCGGGCGGAGCGGGACCGGGGCCGGGCGGAGAGTTGGACCGACCGAGCTCAGGAGGTGGCCCCTGCCGCCCCCACCCGCCCCTCCGGCACTTGCAGCTTGAGCCGCGCCTGCCCGGCAGCCGGGTGGTGACGCGCCGCCGCTCCCGCTGCCCCTCGTGCTGCCGGTGGTCGCGCCTCACGCCTCCGATAACGCTAAAATAACCATAGCCAAGCCCCTCTCTTGCAGCTGCTCACGCTGAAGAGGGGCTCCGCTCGCGGGCTCGGCTGCCTCCACCGTACGTTGCGAGGATAAGCCGGTGCCGGCACAGGTCCGGTGCCGGGGTGTCCCCGGAGCGTGTCCCTGCGGGGCGCCACCCCGCTCGGCACCCGCCGAGCCCCTCTGCGGCGCGGCCTCTTCCGCGGGCCCCTTCCGAAGCGAAGTCCGTGGAACAGCACAAGCACCTGTTCTCTGGGAGCTGCTCTGTTTATAACTGACTCCTTAATTTGCTCTGCCACTGTTTTTCTCACCCAGGTGATGGTGTTGGTCACTGTTCTCACCTCACCGCGCCTGTGGTGCGGACTCCAGCGCTTTTCAGTGGAGGGAATTTCTCCATAGTGGTAGCTCAGAAGGCAAAGCTGTTACCCTTTAGAGCCCTGTGAGCCTTCCTCAAAAGCCCTTCAGCTGGCCCATGCTTTGGGGGAAGTCGAAAGCTGCTGCTTGCAGTGTGTGAGCTCCTGGGCCCGCTTGACGCTCTGCTCTTGCCCTGTGTAGCAGAATGAGATTTGGGCCGGTTGGTGTGTGCTCGGGTGTGTTCTTAGGCGCAAAAATAAAAATAGCAACAACTGGGGACTCTCAAATTCATGTATAGGAGACTTTCTTTTTTATTTTCAAGAGGCTGTAGAGTCTTATAGGACCACAGATAAAAATAAAATAATCTTTTGAAAGACTGAGGATATTTGGGTGGGAGGAGAAAAAATTCTCTAAAATGGATCTGAAATGAGCCTGTTTTCCCCTAGATAAAGTCAGGCAAACAGGCTAGTCTCAGTATTTTGGGGGAAGATTAGTACAGAATTAATATAGGTACAATGTATTTCAATAAGGCAATTGGACATGATGATTCTTGTCTGCCAGTGACAGCTGGTGCTATTTCAGCTTATCTGATAGTCACGCTTATGAGGAACCAAGGTAGCTGAGAGGAGAGAGCTCAGTTCTTGTAAGACCTCTACACCCGTTGCCCAATAGGCATGTTACTGTGAAGTGGAACTGCTGAGCAGATTTGTGGCTCCATGTGATATTTGCAGGGTGTTCCACTCAAAGGGGAATGATAATCACCCACCAGTTTGATAAACATGAATCTCTTGTTTCAGAAATGCTTAATTACATGAGTGATACAACACAGTATAGGCAGGCAGGAGGTCTCTCTGCTTTTGTTGTGATGTCCCTGCACAACGTTAAGAAGTTAACCTGAGCTCTTCTAGGAGTAAAAATGTTTGCCTACTTATTGAGCTGCAAATACTTAATTCACTTACATTTATAAAAGGTCTCAAAAACTTGAGAGAAATTGCAGTATAAATGGAAAATTTCTTTAAATGTCCTGAACTTTTTGTCATGGAGGGCAAGTTCCTGAGCATGTGAAATTTCCTCAGGAAAAAAAAATTAAATCCAAATGTTAGAAATAAATAGCATAAATCTGTATTTAGCTTCCTGTTGCTGTGTAAATCTTGATCCTGATGTTACCCGTTTTCCTGATTTATACCAAACCTCCTAGAAAATTCCAGTCTTGGGTGAGATGTGGCTTGTGGTGCTTTAGCATGAGCTGCTTTTTTCTGGATGTGTTTGCGATTAGATGATTTTTGCGATTTGGGGAGCTACCGTAGGAGTCCTGTGATCAGGGTTCGTATCTCTGCGTTGTCACTCACCGCTGTTCTTTTGGGGTAGGTTATGGATGGCTCTGACGGATAATTTGTCTTGAAATGGATGAGGATTTTGCGCTTCCTCTGGACACTGCTGAAATGTTGAGCTTAGGAAAAAACCCTCAGTTATTTTCTTCTTTTTAAAAGACTTCATAATAAGGTAGCTTTTCAGGAGTTGGTTGGCAGAAGCGCAGTTGTTTATATGAAATGATTCATACGCAGCTGGTGGAGGTAATTTGTTACTGTCCCCATGTCAGTCAGAGTGCTCAGACTTAGTTTCTCAGACAGCACTGCCTTGGAAAGAGAACTGTGAAAGAGACCACCAACAATTTGAAGGTGCCTAGTTTATGAAGTGATGCTGTAAAAGCACATGGAATCTTTAAAAATTTTAAGTGGGTTTTTGGTTTTGTTTTACAAAAGGTGGCTTTTAAACTGAAGCACACAAGAGCTTTGTTGTGCAATAAACAGTAAAGTAAATGTTTTAAAATCAGAGTTGCCCCAGCTATTAGCTTTATATAAAATGGATCAAGTAACTATTGAAAAATCTTGGCATAATTATTGCATTTGCATTTATCTTGACTTAGCTAAAGAAAACATTGATTCTAAAAATAAAAGATCTTATTTCTAATTCTGTACTCTAGTGCACGTAGTATATGGATTCCTGGTAATACAATGGCTTTTGCAAGAGCAAAATGGTAGAAAAAGTATATATACCCGTGGATCCCCAAATGAAGCTGTGTACGCTTACCGTTTGGTTCACATCTTTGTGTGTTATCTTTCAGAAAAGGGACAAACATGGCCCAGCAGAGAATAACCAGTCCTGCAGTTGGTTCTCACCTGTACTTGCTCTGTTTTTTTTACTATTGTTCAAAGTGTTAAGATGTAGAAAGCATTGCATCTTTCTTCTCTTGCATTCAGTCAAACTGTTATTTTCCCATCACAGCATGAAGTCACGTAGCCATACCTGACCTGGCATTGAGAGCTCATTCTGGAGGCATCGATGCACCGCAGAAATTATGTCCTAAAAAACATGGTTGAAATCAGTGAATAATGGGGGGTGGGGAGGGAGGTCATGCTGTTAGAGTTGAGTGTAAATGTTTGATAAGCTGCTTTAATATGTGAGTAAATTTCTTATTTTTAGTCAAGTGCTGTAACTTGCTAGTACTTCTGGGTACTGAAGTAGCTGAGGGTGGTATAAACAATGAACAAGACAGATCTTAATGTAATAGCTTTTGAATTCACAAAGGTTTGTGCTACCAGTGGTCTGCAAACGTTCAGCAAAGAGCGTTCTGGGTTTTGCTGGCTCATTGTCCACATCTTCAGTGTCTGGTTGTTGAGAGTCAAAGTACACTTCTCCCTTTTCAGGTTCATTCGCTGCATAACTTTGCTGTATTCTGTTGCATAACTGTTGGGGAACCTCAGTAAACTTTGCATAAGAAAACACCTTTTTATAATTTGTAATAGAATTATGGGGAATTGAACTGAGGGTCTGAGCACGAAGCTTGCTTATCAAGTCTGAGCAACTGAAAAAGTAAAATAATTAAATTGTGTGTATGCAGTATTTATTTTCCTTAGCTTGGATTAATCCAGGAGTGTAAGTGTCTAGCTTAAAGTTTACATGTGTGGCAGTAGTAATTCAATGAAGTGTAACTCCAGCTGGTATAGTGGGGAGACTTCAGGTCAGAGAAAGCTGGAAAAACTTGTGGCTTGGCATCCATGTGACAGTGGTGCCTTTTGCTGCCCTTTTAAACTTCTCACCAAGTTTCTTTTTCAGTTGATTTTCCTCACTTTCACCTACTCCTGTTCCGTTTTCTCTAGTCACAGAGGGTGAAGAACTAGTTAAGAATCAGAGAAGCAGGACAGAGGTAGTAAAGGCTTTGACACAAAGTATGCACAGCTTTTAATTTTGTGCAGATTAATACTCTGGTCTCTATTAAATGCCTTTGAAGGACAGTAATTTTATTATTATTAAAAGAGAGATGTGGTCTTTGGTGATGGAAAGTGCAGTCTTTGTGGAGTCAGTGATCTGGCAGGGAGGGTGGGGATGAGCAAGGGGCTGGAGCTCCTCTGGGAGCTGTGTACTTTACCAGTCTCTCAGTTAAGGTGAGAACAGTCTGCAGGTGGGAACAGTTTGCAGGCACAACCAAGAACTGGTGTCTTGTGCAACCTGAGAAATTGCTCAATTTAGTGAAGTTTCTCAACAAACACGGAAGATTAGGAAAAATAGAGAAACTTGACAGATACGAACAGGACAGTGTCAGCCTGCTCTGATTTACTGTTCTACAAGAGAAGCAGTCAGTGTTGCAAGGGAAAGACATTAATATTACAGCGCTTACTGGTTTATTCTACACTGATGTCCAAATACCAAATTAATCTGATTCATTCTTTGTAAACAGCAATTACCTGTCAAATGTTTGTATTTTGGTTTCACAAGGCAGCTTTAACTGAAATAATTTGTCACTACTGAAAAAAGCGAGGGCTTGTTTCTCATTCCCTGTTTCTCTTCCCCATTCCTACTGCTTTTCTTTGGTACTAGTCTTCTGAGAAGTCCAGACAGAAATAGCTTTTTTTTTCAGTTGTACTAACAAATGTTTTTAAGGATACAAACTTGGATGCCAGAATTACTTATTATTGAAAAATCTGGACTTTACAGTGTATTTCAAACAGCTGTTACATTTGGGACAGTATTTGTGTATATTTAATAGTACCTAAGCTAATGTGGTACTTGTAAGTATCTAATATGCTGTAAATTAAGGGAATTTCTTAATCTTCCCTATTACAAAACCACAGCTGCAGATTTTTTTTCTGAACGGTAAAATCCTATTGCATCATTAGGGGACTTTCTACACCCCTACACACGCTTCCACTGAGGTGCACGGTTGTTAGCAGACGTGCTTGGTGACTTTTAGCACAAGCTTTGTAACAGCACTTCTGGGTTTGGAAGGAGATGGAGGTACAGTACGGTGGCATTAACAGTAACTGAGGGAGAGACAGCCAGGATGGTCCTGTCAGTGAAAAGTCTGGGAGCTGCTGGTAAGGATTCCCACTTCTCATTGACCAACCCCTTCTCCCATGTTTGCCACAAGCAATTGGAAAGTAAAGTTAACTATAGATGCTAATTTAAAATGAGAAAGTGTTTTACCATGGTATACCCACCTCAGTTTTGTGGCTTGTTCTAGACTTCACTGAAGAATTTCAGAGGTTGTGGGCAAGCACCGACTCTGGACAGCTATGGCAGTGAAAGATGTTACTGCATCGGCCAGGACTGGAGGAAGAATTTTTAGGGTTGCTTCCTAAATTACCTCAGGGGAAGATCAGCCAGGTTAACAGGTCACATTGTTGATAGTATAGTTGCAGTTATACAGACACTACTTATATAGGCCTAGATACATTTTTTGCTTAAAAGGAAAGCTGGGACAGGAACGGTCATTGCTGCCTTCAAGGCTTTAGCAGGCTCAGTTTTTGTGCAGTTACTTATTGGTAACTGTTTCTCATAAAATATATGTTAGCAATTAAGCTGGGTGGTCTGTCATAAAGTCTCAGGATGTACTTTGAACTGAAACATTAAAATGAATGCTTTCTGAGTCTTCATTGTTTGTCATACTTGTTTAAGTTATGGTATGTATGGTAAGAGATCTTTGACTAGCAGTAAATGGTTTTCTGCTTCAGCTGAAAAAAATGTGATGCCAATCTTCTTTAAAATGTCATTAATACCTTCCATAACTAAATTAAATACAGTTCACCGAAAAATAAATTTAGACACTAAAGGTGCTGGTATAATGTTGGTGCTGAAAGATGTTTAAAAAAATGTATTGTCTAAGTTTGATAAATTTGCAGAAAATCCAAGTATTTAATGTTTTCAGTGTTGCAGAGGGTACGCAAAAACTTCCTGTCTTTCAGGACAGTTATATGCCTGTTGCTTTCTCAGATACCAAAAGAGGGATTAAGGATTTCTTTGTACTTGCACTCTGCTTAACGTCTCCTTATTTTTGACTTTTTTCTCTCTTTCAGGTGGCTTGTTATCGCAGTTGGTCTGGTGCGAGCCTACCTGGCTAAAGGCAGCTACCATAGCCTTTACTATTCAATAGAAAAGCCCCTGAAATTCTTCCAAACTGGAGCTTTGCTTGAGGTAGGTGTAGTTGTCTTCCCTAGAGTTACTAATGTTTGCATGACTGTTTTCTTCAGGAGAAATAAGGCAGCCTTTGAACAGTGCTGTCTAGGTACCTGTTTTTTTCATTAGTATTTATAGAGTGATTTGAAGGTAAACATAAGAAAAATGCCTCGCACAAGTGCTGAACCTTTCCTTTTAGCAAGCGGTGAGGGGGCTTACTGCCTGGGGAGTAAGCTTGGGGAGCAGAGCTAAATACTATGCTTAATCTTTGAAATACAAATATTGAATCTTAAGCTCTTGTGATAGAAGTAAATGTATTTCTGAATTGCTTCATTTGAAATGTTAGTGATTTGAATTTTTCTTTTTGTTCTAGATTCTGCACTGTGCATTTGGTAAGTTTGCAAATTTTCAGTTTTATTATTTTTATAGAAGGCTGCAGTTTTAGCAGTATATTAGCATTAGAAATGTTATAATCTATGAATTGCCAGATTTAATTCTTGCCTAACTCACTGATTTTTGCTTGAAGTACATTCCAGTATTTTTACTATATAATTTGACAAGTTAAATCACAAAAATGAAAATAGTGCAACAGTTATTTGCCATTTTATTTTTATCTCGATCCTTCCAATGCTAAAAATCTTAGAGCAGTTCATAGATGTTTTATAGATCTTAACTCTCCAATCTCTACATCCTGTAACCTTCTGTACCAAGCTTTTTGCAAAAAAAAAAAAGTTCCAGCTGAAAGTAATTTAAATTCCAATAAAAATAACATTTCAAGCACTAGAACTTAGCCCACATCCATAGAGCATAGATACATGTTGTAAAATTAGGAAGGGGTAACTACTCCTTACACCAGGTTCGGCTGTGCTTTAACGGGACTGTTTGGGAGAGTAAGAACTGCTTAAGATTTGGCAATTCTTGTTAGCCTGTACTGTGCGGCTTGTTCGGTAGCTTGGTAGCAGGAACACAGTTGTGTATGTACGGCCTGGGGTCAGTAGCTGTGTCATGGTTCAGTCAACCTGAAGAGCCTCATGCCTGAGTGACAGGATTGCATCTTGTCTGGTTTGTTAGTTGTCACTGTAGTGAACAGTGTGGCCTCGGCACCTGGAAGCTTTGTTCATAGAACAGATGATCTGTCACAATCTCTGCAAGATCAAAGCCAGCGTGCTATCAAAGGAAGCAGCGCCTGCCTGCATACTTTTGCTTAACTCCGATTTTTCTAAACAATCTAGTCTTCACAAAGAGACAGTCTTATGCTCAGGCAGTTGGTCTTGTGATTTTAACTGTAAGTGTTTGAGCTCCTGCCTGAAAGTTTGCTAGCTACTCTTTAAAGAGTAAGATGGCATTAAGGTTCCTAAAGCTGCAGCTACACACCTGCTATTTTCATGTATCTTACAAACAGTCTACCTGCTGGAGGGTGTATTGCTGTGGTACAAGTAGGTTCCTATTGAATTCTTGCACAAAATATTTTTTTTCTTAATAACCAAATGTGATAGATGGGGAACTTAAAATCATATACATAAATTGGTCAGCAGAGGGCAGTCTAATTCTGTATTTAATAAAGTAGTCTTGACCTTCCTAAATAATTCAGTTACTCTGAAAATGTTATCTTATAAAGGGGAGTTTGTAGACTGTGCACAATCATCCCAAGAAATGAATGATCATATACTCCTCAAGTTAATATAGGCTTCTCAGAATAAGCTATATGTATCATATAGTTGCCTGTGCTGCCAAGGCAGTCCTTCCAATAGTGTTTTGTTTTACTAGATCCCAATTACTGTTTTTTTTCCAAGATAAACTGTACTTACTTTTTAAAACTTTGTCAAAAATTAATAATAAACTGTGAAATTTTAAAAGTCTTGTTTAACAAGTTGCAAGAGCAAATTAAATCTCAGAACACCGGGCAAAAAAAACCTTGCAAATAAAATGCTGTTTTACCATCCTAAATCTATAATGCTCTACTGGTTTTTTAAGCTAAACTTGTGTGCAGACACCAATGTTTACTAGTACTGAATCTAAGAGTCTAAAAAAATTTAAATGGGTTATCTTTTCCTCATAATTTAGTGTGTATGCCCACAGAAATCAGCGAACAGCAGGAGAAAGTCCTGTGTTTCACCTTCTGGCTGGGGCAGAAGAGCAAACAAGATGACTGTACCAGCTTATCTGTGTGCAAAGCTAATAATCCTGACTCAGTTGATTTGAGGTGTGGATCCATTTAGCCCATGTTATCTTCAGCCACACACTTTAATATTGGTGAAGAGAGCCATTAGTAGAATCTTGTAACATTTTATATCATTACAACTCTATCTCTTTGCTTTCCCTAACAAAGTTTTTTTACAAAAACCCCACTTATTTTACAACTGCCCATGGGGTTCTTTTCTCTCTTAATGGAAGCATTTGTCAGCTAAATAAAATGAGGGGTTTTTGCACAGCTGGATACACTGCTGCTGTCTGCTGTAGTCCTACTGACTCTGGTAAAAGTTTCTATGCAAGGAGAAACAGGAAATTTGTAGATTGTTTTGCCCCTGCTAAACTAATTGCTATAACTAGAGCTGTAATTCTGTGTCAGTAGAGGAGCTTATCAGTGACAGATGGCTGTGTGTATCAGCATAACTTTTCTCTCCATATCTTCTCAGTAGAATCTGAAACGTTAGCATCTGTGAGGCAAGTTCTTCAAAATACGAAGATTGATAGGGGAATGTCTCTTTCAAGCATGCTTGAGAACAGAACTTTGGCATGTGATAGAGATTTAAAAAATGGAGGAGAGCTCTACATGAAGAGAGGAGGTAACATGTAGCCCAGAGACCAAGAGGAGAGACTGAAGGACAGGCAAATGGAAGGTGAACATGCAGTTCCTTTACTTGTGTAGCAGACAGAATGCAAGTGTGAATGACAATAATGACATGGAAGAGCTTCTGCCTGGAGGAACTTACGGAAGGAGGGGATAGGAGCCACCAAAATGAAAAAGCAGTGGTGGTACAGGGAGCTTCTGGAGGGAATAGAGAAGAAAAGCAAGAAGGCTTTGGTGAATATAGGCCCAGCCTACAGAATCACTACAGTACCACCCTTCCTACCATAGGGATGCTTACCAGTAATCCTCTGGTAAGCTAAAGTCAGCACTGGTTGACTTTGCTTTAGCCTGCTCAGTTAGGAGAGATATGAGGGTGCCACCTGTAAGCTATGGATACAGCCTGTTCTCAGCCAGGAATTCCCTGAGAGAGAAGCACTTGTTGAGAGTTGGAGGATTTGCTGCTGGAGGTGGGAGGCTTAGTCCAGGATCTAGAAGAGGTCTGGCCATGGCTTATTTACTGCTTGGTTCTCGTCCTGAGCCCCCTGTCAAACACTACTCTAGCATGTGCAGTGTTGGATAAGTGGGGAGAGCTGTTCTTAAAAATACTAAATTTAAAATTTTCTGTCAGGTACCTTTTCAGTGTGATGAGGAAATAATTAGAGGCAAGTAAAGTTTACATAAACTGTAGCTGGTGAGTCGCTTATTTTGAACTCCAGTTTTTGGCATAGATTGGCATTGTCTTGGCTGTAATGAAAAACCTTTTTAGTCTTATTTGTGAGAAAATCTTGGATGGTTCCTGCAGTCTTTTTAGCTTATTTATAGATTCCTTTGCCAGAACATTAGTTTATCTTTCTTAGGAAGGGATGATCTAAATTGTTTAAAAGAAAAGATCTGTTGTATTGTAGGAGTGAGTCTTTAATGAGTACAGATTGTGGGATTTTATAGCACCCCCTTTTGTGTTGTCTGAGTAACAGAAACTCTGCCCTGAGGTTTTACAATTTTCCGATTTGGTCTTTACGTCTTCTGAGGCTGTTGTGTTGCTTGCTGTGATTTGCATTAGTTTTAGAAGCGCTTTTTACTGTGTATTAAGAGCTGCAACTGCTCTTGCATTTGTCTTTATCATGTTATTGGAAGAAAATAACTGCTGCAAAGTTTAGAAATTTTGTGTAATCCTGCAGTCTAAAACTATTCCTGCTGTATCAGACCTGGGTGTGTAGGATCCTTTTAGTGGCAGTTTAATCAGCCCATCAGAACTTGCTTAGAAGAACCAGTGAAATCTGCTTCCTTGAGAAAACCTTAATTGTTTCTCTACCTACCAGTGCATCAGCTATTCTTTGGGTTTTATTGTTTTCTACAGTTTATAATTCCTTCATGGGAATGTAACTTGTATTTATCAGAATATGGGCTAGATCTGTGTTTTTTCAAAGTAGCTATACTTTTGCTTGCTGTTTTTTGGGGTATACTGTGTAAAACATACTGATTTAATGTTTAAGTCACAGTAATGAAGAGTATCTTGCATATTTTAATCAAACAGGTTTATTTGAAAGACTGTATCCCAAAAGCTGTTCAGTTGAAGTTATCTTATTTAGTTGTTCTGTGTATTAAGGAATGTGCTATGATTGCAACAAGACTGATTACTTTTATATGTATTTTGATGCACAAATTATTGTCAGGGGATTGCATTGCATTAGGCTGTATAAACACACCACAGGACAGACTTCATACTCTTAAATTAAAAAAATTAAATGTCTTCCTTCCAAAAATTTCAAATAACTGGACTTTGGCTTAGCTGTGTTTTATTTCTCCACCTCCCACCCCAATAGTCAGGAATATTTACTAATTGCAAAATATCTTCCAGGCATTGTTCCCTCTTCTGTCGTTCTGACTGCTTTCCAAGTGATGTCAAGGGTTTTCCTGACGTGGGCAGTAACACATAGTGTAAAAGAGGTAAGTTAAGCTACAAAATAGGTAGAAAAATTAACCCACGGTGAAAAGCAAGTGTTGATGGATGTCTTATTTTCCTTAAAATGACTTCTGTTTGTATCCCAATGTGAAATTGTTTATGTGGATTTCTGTGGATCAAAAGAAATAAAAATAAATCTGATGTCATCTTTTCTTGACAGTCAAATAGGCTGAGGTTTGATTCTCTCACTGTAAGACGTCTAGCTCCCGAATAGATTTTGCAGTCCTTATTGAAAGTTAAGAGGTTCCAGTGCGTAATATGGAACCCAGGATTTGGGACAGCATTCTAGAATTGATCTCAGTAGTGCCGTAACGGCAAAATCTCCTCACTGCCCCCTCTTTCACACACAGTTTGCTTTCTTTACTATGGTATTTGGAAGCTCCCCCTCAACTATTTGTGCACGGCAGTGCCTGGATGTTCTCTATTGTCACCTTCCAGGATCATCCTCCCTCTGTCCTTCATTCATTTTTCTTACATTCAAGCGTAGGTGGGTTTTGGTGCCTGTGTGTGTTTTCTCATTGCTTACCACACCAAGTATTGCTGTGCTTTATACAAATCCCTGCAGAATCTTTTGGAAGCAATCTTATTTGAAAATTATTCCTGACAGTTATTGTAAAATCTAAAGGTGCTTTAACTGATACAAACCATGCTGTCATTCTTTCATATCATCTGAATACCTTGTAGTAGCCCAGATATGCTGCATCTGTGCTGTTACTTTAGCCAACCAATCTTACTGGTTTTCTTCTCATTAAAGAAGGAAATTAGTCTTGATGCCAGTGTCAGCATGGCTGCCTGAAATAAGTGATGGTCACCTAGTGTCATTATATGCATAAGATCTTTCGTGGCTTGACATGGAGAACGTCTTAAGGAGCTTGTCTCATTACCAAGTCCTCAGGGGAGCTGCTACCTCTTCCTTACTCCAAACCTGTTATCAGAGTGGTCATCCACATGCATAAGTCACTGTAGTTCATAATAAATAACACCCCTTTCTGATATTATGATGCTTGTTCATGTGGAGTGCTAGTTTCATGCAATTTAAAGTGGAGGAATGTTATTTTTCTTGGTAAACTCAAAATCTTGTAAATACTTATCTTCTGTATGGATTTCACTTCTGGTGCAAATGAATAAACTCCAGTCTATGTTAATTCACTGGAAATAAATACTAGATTTTGAATCCTAAAACAGTTGCTTTTAAGTATGCATGTAAAATATTTTTAAAGAAATATGCCTGTAGTTTTGCTTGTTACCTGTATAATGTTGGGGTACCTGGTGCTTCCTAAAGGACAGTGATAATCTGGTTTTATGAGTTGTCTTCTGGTGTTGAAGTAACCCAAATATTAAAAGGTTGGTTGCATGGATTAGAATTATTCCATGTGTTGTCTGTTGGACATCAAAGGGAAGTCTGTAGAATGATTGTGGGTTAGGTTTTTTGAAACTTATGCCCACATTCTCACTGGAGAAAACCAGGAAAACAGAAGAAAATGTGAGCAACAAGTTCAGCCTAACATTAAATTTTTAACATGGATTTTTTTACAAGGATTCTTTCAACAATATTATTGTTTTTTCCTCACATTTGTGTGGTCTTTTGGTTGAAGTCTTGTCAGAGACTGTATTATGTGTTACTTTTTTTTTAATGTCTTAGAAAGTGGGCATAAGAATGGTGAGGATGAGGACCCCTGTGATGAGTTTTTCACCTGTGACTTAGTAAATAAATCAGATGAAGAGGCTGTATTCTGATCCCTCCCCTTCCCCCAACCAGAGAGCATGCAGTCTCACCTGGGGAGATGTACTGAAAGTGTCACGAGTGTTCTACTTTTTCTAAAGGCTGTCTGCACAAGTGAGCTCCATGGTGAAGTCCAGGATTAAATTCTCACACAGCTTTATGGAACTTGTAAGCTATGCAGTTGCATGATGAGGTTCTTGTAAAATAAAATACAGTTTTCCTCTTTAACTCTTTGAGTGAGACTTGTTCAGTATCTTGCTTTTCCAGACTGTTTTCATATATGATATAGCTAAAAGAAGAAGCATCTGTATTGCATCCCTCCTTTCTGTCAGAATACACTTCTAGATATGTGATGTGATTTGAAGCATGCTTCTTGCCACTAACATGTTTGTGCTTTTTGTTGAATTTAGTGCTAATGTGTTGTTAAATTCAATCTGAAAGTATTTATAATAAATGTTAAAGCATGGCAAATGTTAAAGCACTGCACACTTTGTGTAGCACTGAGATTTCCCCTTACCTCCACCATATGAGCAGCTGTTAGCATAGTGGAGGAAGGCCTGGCATGTAATATAGTACTTGCAATCGTTTTGTCATTACATCAGAAAGGATTTGGTTTGACTTTTACTGTTTCCCCTCCAAAGGAGGGAAGAGAATGAGCAGACTGGCATGAAGGGCTAGAAGAAAGTAGATGTAGGAGAGCAGGAGGTGCCCTTCAGCTCAAAGTTGTCTTTTTGAATTGGTGTGAAGAATGATATCACCTGGTGACATCATGGCAGCCCTTCCTACAGTGCTGTTCTGATAGATTATTCTGCACCCAGTTCTGATGGGTAATTAAAAATGGTGTCAGCAGTGATTTAATGCTTATCCAACTTGGTGCAGTTGCAGAGAAGTATAGCATATATGTAGAGGAATCTTTCTGGAACAGACCGTGGTGGTGTGAAGACTACATGTACAGCATATTGAGCTGACTCCAGTATCTGTAGTTGTGAATTAACATCTTCAGTCAGTAGTAAAGCATACTTATGGAGGGCAGAGCATCTTAATTTATGATATTTAAGACTAAGTTGTAGTAAAAGTCATCCATGCTGGAAAGTTCAGAGCTCTAAATGGGTGAGTGCAGTTAGAAAGCCTGATCCATCACTGCTTGACATCTATGTAACATCTGAGTAATGCTTTATAACACAAGTGTCTGTTGGGCCCTTTGTGCCTACTGTGAAGCTTCCTTTTTTTTTTTTTTAAATTGATGTACCAGAGAACCAGCGCTCTGGAGGGAGACGTGCAGTTTCATCATTACAGTTGCATAGTGCTGCTGGTTTTACTCTTCTGCACTGAATTGCTTAATTATGTGTTTAGCTGAAATTTTCTACAAATAATTTGTCAAACTGTTACTCTTAATGTGGAGAAATCTATAGACTTTCCCTTCTCATGCACAAGCAGAATAGTAAAAACGTCTCAGGCTTTATTTTGTCAATTCCCATTTTTGCATCTTAAAAGACTATGGATTCTGTTATATTTTAACAAACATTGGCTGCTATTCATAGTATTGAAGATAAGCTAAAATATATTCTGGACCCTCCTTGATGATAAATTGGTTTGAAATGCATGCAAAAAAATTGTGCCCGTGATATGATTGACCCTTATTAAGGCAGTTGGACAAATAAGTTGTAAATAAAGTGTAAAGTGTGCTTTGACTTTGTCTAACACCTCCTTCAAAGACTGGCATGAAAAAGCAGAGGAAGAGAAATTAAGTTCTGAGGGCAGCATTGGGCTTAGTGGTTTATTAAGGGTCTACTGTTTATTGGCTGTGCTATCCCCTTTATCCTCAACTTGGAAGAGGAGTGATGCAAATGCAGCATTAGCAGTGCCTAAACGAATAAGACTCGAGAGACTGTTTTGTAAATCAGTTCCCAGGGGGTGGATAATGTGCATCTCGGACATCTTTATTTGAAGCACTGAAAAATTGTCAGTCCTCAAAGAGATGTTCTAATAGTGACAGACTTCTGACAGACCTGTTAGTGTGTAAGAAAGATCCTTTTTAATGATGAGCTGTAGTTAAAATATAGTTTTCTGTTCCTTACTGCACAGAATGGAACTACTTGAAAACTGTATCAGTCACTCATAGGAAAACTACCACCAATTTCCAGATTTTTTTTTTTTCCTTAGATGGGGACACAAGCTAAAAAGGCAGAGTCAGTGATTCTGTGTTAAGTGACCTTAACAAGTTGTGTGTGTGTTTTATAATGGTGTGAACTGTTTTAATAACTTCTAAACACAGTTCAAATATTAAAGTAGATGGGGAAGACTAGACCCGAGACAGCAGCGTTACAGAAGTCCTGTGATATAACTGGATTGTAACTGGCAGATTTTCTACTCCTACCTGTATCATTCACTGTTAGCTTCACAGTTTCTTGTCCTTACTCGTGTCCTTGGGTGCTACTTCAGTAAAACCAACAATCAAAAATTTGTAGCTTGATTTCAATACTTAGGGAAAGAAGTGGGGTTTCAAAGTACAGGTTGAAGTCTGTGATGCATAGGTTTAGATGAACTCACTAAGCTGCTACTCTTGCTTTGACCAGAAGATGCAGCTCTGGAGTGCTTGTGAAGCACATCGCTCCTTGCATCGTCTGTGAAGTGCTGTTCACTTTTCCAGGTTGAGAACTAAGTCTTGATAATAAAGCAGACCACAAACAAGATTAGGATCCTGTAGCAATGTAAAAACAGATTTGGTCTCTTCTCTGAAAATATTCAAAAAAGTTTTTGATTTTGTTGTTTTATGATGATGTAAGGGAGATTAATATAGAAGCAAATTATCAGACTTTCATGAGGAAAAAGGACATGGTGCATTTGCTGCAAAATGCAGTGAAAGTGACTTGAAATGCTATATGCAGCAGAATATAGATTAGCAGCAGCTTAACGTTCCAGGATATTCCAAGATTTCTGTATAAATCTTTCTGGGTTCTGTAGTCTGTAACAGAAAACTTTTTATGGGCAATCCTCATGGGTGTTTTTACAGGCAAATATATGATCAGTCCCCTCCTATTAAAACGCTTCTAATTGCCCGTATATTTTCTTGCTCCTTTTTTTGTTTGTACATGTACTTTGCCTGAGATGAATAGTGTGCCATCCACACCTACTGACTTACTTTTCCCTTTTTACCAAGAGTTGGAGGAAAAAAGAAAATGCAGCCCCCTGTGGTTGAGCTTTTTGTTCCCACGGGCCACTGAATTTGGGTTCAAGGTACTCATACCGCTGAGAATTCTGCTGAAGGAGGGGGATGGCTGCATAAAAATCATGTTTGCTCTCTCAAGAGTTTGTAGGGTCGGTATCTGACCCAATATACTTCATCAGTGTTATTCTATCTGAAACTTAAACCTCATAATTATGCTCCCAAATCTAATAAATCTAATTCTTTATAATACATGCTTCTGAAGATTAACCTTCAAAATATGACGGGAGTAAAAGCTGGCTCAGCGACGTGTGTCTGAAATAAAAGCTCTGAGAGGTGTAAAGCAGTGAAACATAATAATGCTGTGAGTGTAACATTGGAGGAAGTGTGCTGGATACAATAAGCAGAAAAAGGAGCAAGGAACAGCGAAGCAGGTAGTCGTCAAGCTTACCTGAGGTGAGACAATATGAGCTTCTGTTTCTTCTCCTAGCGTGTGTCCTGGCGGTTGCTGTTTTGCTGCTGCTCAAAATTAGGACACAGTTTCTCTTCAGTAGTAAGAGGAAAACAGTGCTTCTATTCAGAAGTAGCATGGACTAGGGTCTGGTCTAAACCAGATATCAAATGTTAGACTAATGTGCTAGCATCCTTCCTGCTTGCTGCACTAGGAAGCAATCATAGGACTGAAATGGAAGCTGGTACTCTGTAGGAATGGAAGAGTTATGAGTTGTTCTCAGCATTTCAGGGATTTCTTGTACTAATCTACCTTGCATAGAACGGGGGATCTTAAGTCCTCTGATCACCAAGCAGACCTTTTCTTAAGCAACTAGAAAAATATGGAGCATGATAAGAAGGGTTTTTTACCGTTGTTACTAATGTTGCTTTTAAGCTCATTCTTGGAGTCTGTTCTCTAAAATGATGCAGTAAAGCAACCCGTGGGAATTGATTTCTTTGAGGTTTTCTTGAGTCTGATGAGTAATTAGTAATGCTTGAGTTCATATTGAGCATTTTTTTCTATCTTACAGGTACAAACTGAAGATAGTGTCCTGTTGTTTGTGGTGGCCTGGACAATCACTGAGATAATCCGTTATTCTTTTTATACGTTTAGCTTGTTAAACCATCTCCCTTATCTCATCAAGTGGGCCAGGTGGGTGGCATAATAGGAATCATAGCCTTAAAGCACTGATTTGACAGGGATATTTATCTTATAAAACAGCAGTAGTACAAAAATTTAGCTTCTATCTTGAGGTAATTGCCCTGTTTGTGAATGTGACCTCCTAGCTTCTTTCTGGGTTAAAAAAGTCTGTTACATTGTAAGCTGAAAGAGTAGTTTGTCAGAACTCAGTCCCATTTACAAAGTGATTGTGTTTATCAGAAACTGACATTTAACAGTAAGGGGTAACAGTAAGTAAACTGACATTTAACAGTAACCCTGAATCCAAAGGTTTTCATCCAATATACTTGAAACAGCCTGTAAGATCACTGATTAATATCAACTGTGTTTGACCTCCTTTTAAGTAATACAATGACGTCCACCAAAGAGTTCAGAAATCAAAGTAACAAAGTGGTGGTGGGGGTGGAAAATAGTTTGAAAGCTAGTTTTCAGATTCTCAAAAGGTAATCTTTAAACAATTCAAACTGATTGCTGATTTGAATACTTATCTTGCAATAATGTTGACACGTTGCCATGCTCTAACCAAGTAAGAGCTAAGGGAAATAAATACTGAGTTGAGAATTTAAAATTTTAATATCCATAATAGCATTTAATAAATACTTTGTCAGAGTTTGTAATAACTTTTAATCCTTTCTGTAAATGTTTTGTTCTAGGTATACTTTGTTTATAGTATTGTATCCAATGGGAGTCTCAGGCGAATTACTTACAATATATGCTGCGTTACCCTTCGTCAGGCAGTCTGGCTTGTATTCCATTAGTTTACCTAACAAGTACAATTTTTCTTTTGACTACTATACATTCCTGATCCTGGTTATGATCTCCTACATTCCAAGTAAGTATGAGTTTGTTGGTTTTTTAAATATTAAAAGCTGTAATAGGAAACACTAATAATTGTAGGATTAATCTATATATAACTAATTTTGCAAAAGTAATTTTGAAAATTATCTAAAGAAAAAAGTCAGAGTTAAAACTGCAGGGATTGCTTCCTACCAGCACCTGCAAAACAGTACTACATGCTTTTTCTCTTCCATGTGGAATATTAAATAACTGTGGTACTTCTTGGCAGACGTTGACATCTTCATATTTTTTCCCCTGCTTACAGACTTCTGGGAGAACAAAGTTCAAAACAGCTTCTAAAAATCAGTTCTTTATCAGGAATAAGAACATTGCTTTTGCATTTGTGGGTAGGGAACCATTTATGTTGAATTAACTTAAATTGACATAGTCTCTGGTTGATGTTTCTATAGATGGAATGGAGATTTGGCTTTGCTACTCTGAAATGAGGAACAGGAACGTGAAAGCTTTTAGCAAATTTAAATGTGCATATAAAGTCAAACATGCAGAATAATGTGATGATGTTGCTGGTGTTAGGTATCTCTGCAGCTGCCTTTATATGAACCTTCTTGTTTGTGCGGAGTGATAAACTGTATTCAGAGATTTAAATTTCAGTGTGGCTGTCTCTGTAACAAGCACTTACACTTTCAGTGAACCATCTCGTAATTCTTGCATCAAGGTTCGTAAGTTTTTCCAGCTGTTCTTAAAAAAAAAACCAACAAAACCACTTTTCATGCATTTGTTTCTCCCTGTCCCCTCTTCCAAAAATGGTGGCATTACTAACTCCAAGCAGCCAGAATAAGACCTTTTGTTTTAGACAAAGTAACTGTGAGTATTAATTCTTGTGCAGTAGCTAGATCACAGTTAACAGGCCATGTGGGAGAGAACCCATGTTGAACCCAGGTAACAACTTTAGCCTGCTTTCTCCATTAAAATTGCAGTCTCTTAAATGAGGTATTGTCTGTGATCCGTTATCATTTGCTGGATGTGTAACTTGGATGCAGTCTTTATTTTTTTTAATTATTATTGTGAATTGGTACATTAACTCTGAGAACCAACAGCTTGGACTCAAGCGGTCTTAGGTACCTTTTCACATGAAGGTATTCCTGAGATATAAGAAAAGCAACATTCATTGCAGTCATTGATTGCACCATAGTTGGATTTTCATTCACAAAAGCTACCCATGCAGGAGTTATGCCTTCTGAACCCACTGAAGATCTTGGAAATTTTGGAAATGTTACTATCACGAGGAAAGCAAGCTTTGCAAAGTGGTGTTAAAAATTGAGTTTTTAAGTTCCTGATAGTTGCATCTTACCATTTACCTCACTTTAAATCTCTAACTTAGTAATTGTCTGTCAAAATTGACATCTTTCCAGAAAAGATGTCATTAAATTCTTTGCATATAATGCATCCCCATTACTGAGACTTCTAATGGAGAAACCATGTGGCTCTGTATTCTGTTATGCCTCTGGACAGCTGTATTCGCTCCTTAACACAGGTGGAGTGAATCAGGATGGGGGTGGGGCCTGAAACAATCAGGAAATGAAATGCAGAGTTAGGTAAGCAAAAAAAAAAGTTGACATGAAAAAAAATGTAGTACACAAATTAAATAGACTTTGGCCTGTGTTTATGATGAACACTTTGCATGTGTCACTGATATAATTTAGGCTGATGCTGACCTTGTTTAATTTATATATAGTTCACAAAGGTTTAGTGTCTCATGGCAATTTCAGCTTTTGCTGCTTATGTATGTATGTGTTTCATCCCCTACTTTGTTGTTCTGCAAATATACTGTGTAGTGTAGTCTTAGAAGTAGGAGGAGAAAAAGCTTTGCATGGAGCATAAAGAGAGAAGAGATGAAAGAGGCACCAGTTTGTGTAGAGTTCCTTAGATCCTGAAAAAGAGACACTAGAATTATAAGAAATGAAATAAATCTGGAAACGTCATTCTTTGAAGGACTTTCTCCTCCCTGCAGTGTTTTTTCTTTCTGTTGTATGTGTGCAGTTCAGGAAACTTTTGTCACCCTGCTTGTACGTGCAGAGTTAAATAAGGCATTTTGCATTTAATTAAAAATGTGATTGCTCTAGCAAAAACTAAATACTACATGATGCCTAAGGACAATATCACATATTCTCTTTAAGAATAAAAGGCAATAGATGACTTGAGAGGGAAGCGAATAAGCGTGTGTTCTTTTAACAGAGAATTGGTGACCTTGAGCATGCGACTGTGCATCTTACATTGACATGTAAGCCTCACTTCACACTTCATTTACTTAAGTCTGTTTTCTTCTCAGTCTTTCCCCAGCTGTATTTTCACATGCTACATCAGAGGCGAAAGGTACTCTCCCACACTGAAGAACACAAGAAGTCCGAGTAATTCCAACTCTTTTTCAGAACTTTTCAAACATCAAAATGCTGCAGATTTTCAATACCCAGCACATTTATAAAGAATGTACCAGGATAAAATAAGTCAGAGGTAAAAGAACAATAATTTAGCAAGAATAACCAATAAAACTGATTTCACTGAAATTCCACAATATAAAACATTGACATAATTTTCAGCTTGCAGTGCTTCAGAAAACTTTTAAACTTTATATGGCGTGGCAGTTAGCCTTTTCCTTAAATGATGTGCTAAATGGTTTTCATTTATTACTAAATGCCTGAAGGTTGCAGTATAAGTGATGAAGTTGTACCCACTAAATGCTTGAATTGGGATTATATTACTGATACCTCTTTTTTTAAGTGCTTGACTGCATGCCAGAAACTGTATGTATTGCTGTGAAAGCAAACAATATGCTCTGGAATACTTTTAAGATTTTGTCAGAGACTCCAGTGGACAATGTAATTTGGGCAAAGTGTTTAAATTTAGAAAGGTAGGTTGTGTGTTTAAAAGGTGATGGGAACAAGAACAGGAAACCAGTTATGGGAAATGAGGGGAATGTGGTTCATTAGGAATTTAAACAGTAAGGTGTCTGACCAGTGTGTGTTCTCTGAAGATCTTGTTTAAGCTGATTACTCAAATGCTAATGTTAATTCAGAGGCTGTAATGCTTATCTGAAACATTAACACTCCTCTAAGTACTGCATCCCTGGGTACTTTTTAAAATACTGAAAAAAAACCCCTAATATTTCTAGTGATATAATTAATGAATCTAAACAATATAAGGAGGCAGGTCACCCCAAAACAGGTGCAAGTTTTTGTTGGGTTTTTTTTGTTTGTTTGTTTTTACTTTAAATTATCATCTCTAATCACTGTCCACTATCTTAGTGGTACTCACCTTTCAGGGCTGAGGACTATTTGCTCTACTGTGGAATCATGTGAGGGTCTTGTTCCTCAACCTAACTTTTCTCAAGTGACTAACACGTATCACTCTGGCAAGTCCCAGCAGGCAGCTCCAGGCACTCAGCTTCCGAAAATGTTGTGAAGTCGTAAGCTCCTTCTTTGAAAGCAGATTATCTCATGTGTTACATGCTGCTTTTGCGGATTGAACAAGCCTTCCCTCACCTGCTCTTTTGAAAGAGCAGAAGACCATAGAAAGTTAAATTTCCTAGGTGCTTTCTCGGGGTTCTCAGGCTAAGCCTTCCGTTTGGGAAGGCAAAACAGAAAATGAAAGAACTGAGAGAACCTTGCAGCAAGGCGGATTGCACTAATGCTGTGTGAGCAGTGCCCCAAGTTACGAACAAACTTGTTGATTGGGGGTGGGGAATGGAAGGGACAACGGCAGCAGGGAAATGAACAGATATCCAAGCAAAGGCAAAAGGAACTGTAGGTTATCGTCTTTGCTTTGGTCGGAATTCATAGTCAAATAGCCCTGTCTTCCCCCAGCTAGAGCTACTAGAAAACAACACAAGGGATTTTTTGGCTTCCCCCTTGTAACATGATTTAGCGCATAAATGAGGTGTGACCACTACCATGGTACCTGCAGGACTAGTCTCTTGCTGTGCCTGCCAGCACCTCCCCCTGCGTGTGGCCCATATCTGTATCCCAGTTACTTGGGCTTGACGCATTGCAGCTTTCCGTAAACATAGCCTGTAAGTACTAAGGGCACAGGCTCTCTGTTCTAGCACATGAGGAGAGCCGGATTTACAATTATTTTAGTTTCTGTTTGTAGAGCTATATTTAAAAAAAAACAAAGCAAAACAAAAAAAAACCCCGCATTCTTCAGTAATTTCATTTGGCTCCATCAAAAAGTCTGACTGAATTTTCCTAGTGCTCAGTAACATGTATAACACCTTTCCTGTTCAACATGAACAGGACTGTTGTAGGCAGGGAGAGGGTAGCAGACAATAATGATCTTTGCTTCTATTGTAAACCTTTTGGAGACAGCTATTGGCTGTAATCAAAACCACTATAGCCATATACAACCTCAAAGTGGTGTTTTGCATTCAAAGATGCAATAATTGCAATTCATTTCTCCATTAGGATATGTGGTGCTTTGTTATAGTGATCTGAGAAATGTTGCATTATGCTGATTCATTGTTCAAAAGTGTAAACTTCACCTCTGAACAAAACATCTCCTCTTGCTTATACTTGCTATCAAAGGAGGAGGTAGTGTCAGTATTTCTGAAGGATATAATCTAAAAGATCTCAATTCCTGATGTACTCAGGTTACTGGATATTGTTGATGCCTACCTCCTGAACTTTTCTTAATTTGATTTCTGTGCCCAAATAAAGGATTTGGTTCAAATTTGTTGGTCTAATTTGGAGGAAAAAAATGGCTGTGTAATATTCCTATATGAAACAAACTCATAGCTCAGTTGATGAGAAAGATGTAGTACAGATCTGTATTAGATAACATTGGTACTATGGAAAAGCAGGGAGAGCTGCCAGTAGTGAGAAGGCTTGAAAGACCGATGTCTTTACTGAATAAGCTTTATTATGGAATATTTACTTTAATTGAAAATACTAATTTACCACACAAATGCAAATACATTACAGCCTTTTAAAAGAAAACAGTTACTTTTCCTTTTAAAAGAAAAAGGAATTGCTTTGATAGTTAAGAAATCTTATCAACAAAGTGGACTTAAAAATTCTACTCTGAAGTGTGAACATGCAGTTAGTATGTACAAGAATCCTAGCACTTCAGCTTGCAGTGCTTTTTAAAGTTTAGCTTCCATGGAAATCACTGAAAAGTGATCTTGAGTAAGAATGGTAGTGTGATGCCCTAATACTGTTTGGGTTTTCCCCTAATACTGACTTTGGTCACATGTATGGGGTTTTTCCTCCTCATAAAATAAGAACAAATTTCCCCTTATCTGTCACTTAAAACGTAATGTGGTTTATATGAACTTTATAATAGAAGCTTTGATTAGTACTCTTTGTCACACATCTAGAGGGTTGGGTTTTTTCCTCCCACAGACTATTTACTTGGCTTGCATTTTTTCCATCAGCCTCTCCAAACTTCTGCAGCAGCCATGTTTTCTGTGTTGGAAGTCTTTGTGTTGTGTTCACTGGTTCAGTCAACAATACTTTATGTTCTACCATGCCGGCTTTGTCCGAGTTAGTCATAAGCCTCTAAAAGACCAAGGTTCTTACCAGTGTATAGTTTACAGCTGGAATTGTAGAAATGTTCATATTGTAAATTACAGTAAGATGCAGGTTACAGTGCAGGTAAATTGTAATTTTTCACAATGTGATGTTTCTATCAAAGTTGGGGTTTTTTATTTATTAGTAAAAAGGTTGGCATTTGTGTGGACCAATCTGCAGTGTCATCTTAAAACCTATCTTTCAGCTTAAAATTTTCATGAGTATACATCAAATCATACATTTTGATGTATATTTATGTCAGTGAAATTTGGGTGAAAGCTATATACAGTCATTTTTGTATTTTTTTCTATGTTGTAAAGAAAAAAATGTAATTTTATAAGTCTGATTCACTAAGATTATTATAAGTTAAATGTATTTTTTGTATATTTAGGAATCTGGTATTACCTGGAGCTCTGAAAGATTAAGCATAGACTTTTTATGCATGTTTGGAAGATATTTCTACTTGATAATGCAGTAAACTGGTTTGTATGCTAAAACACTAGTCTGTGTGTTGCCTTGTGAAATTGATTCTGTGCTCTCTGCCTGGATTTGGCCTACTGATCAGTGATACGAATTGCTATAATCCAAATAAAATAATTCTGAACAAAATGTGTTGTGTTGTTACTGTTTAAGGAAAAAAGCAAATACTTTATAAATGTAAATTAGGGCTGTATTTTTATTCATTTGTATATAATAGGTACCTTGTAATTTACAGGACTTTGGCATACATAACCTTTAAGCTCAAACAAAAGAATCAAGCAACTTCATACTGTTACAAATGTTCTGCTTTTCACTTTTAAAAGAGGTATTTGCAACAACGTGTTAACTATGTTAACATTCAAACTTAGAACTTTCTGAAGGATCCTCAATAGAATGCAAGCTCTTTGTTCTCCCCTTGTTGTCTGTACTCTAGATGGTGATGGTTTTCTACAAAACCAAAATCTTCTGAGTATTATAAATATAGTGGAATGCTTAACTAATGCAACAGAATACTTCAGAGTTCATTTACTAAATATAGTATGTCTGCTACCATGGCAACATTCTTAGCATTTTTAACACTTCCTAAGGGAGGTTTAAATACTGTGTCTAGATGTCATTAATGCTCATAAAAAACCAAGTTATAATCCTTTAATAGGAACTGAGTAGTAGTTGCAGAGTGAGTGCTATTGTTCTAGGCATATGCTTGTCACAAGATTGCACAACTACAGTGATTTTTTTGTTTGATTGCAGATGGGATGAAATAATGTTTTCATGCCTAGCATCGGCACATGTCCTACGCATGATAGCTGTGACTTGCCACTACTGTGTAATTAAAAACTTCTCTTTGAAACGTTATGCTGTGAAGAGTGGTACTCCATTTGTGCCTTAGAATAACTATTACTGGGTGTTTGTGTTTCCTCTTTGCATTTTGAAAACAGTATGTGTGGAAACTATTTCAGTTAACCTAGGGTAATGTTAAAAAGTCTGAAAAGGATAAGGATTCTGTGTTTGTAAGGAAATTAATTTCACAGTAGCATTTAAGGCTCATCTTAAATGAAGCATTGGCAGTTCTTGAGATAAGACTCCAGGAAGGATCTGTGCTGGTATGCCGAGTATAAATAGAAAGGTGTGAGTATCTGTGTGATTCAGTTTCATTTGATATGGACTGAGCATTTCTAGAGTTGGGATTGATTGATTCAAGCCACCCGACTGCCTGGAACTTCCATTCAAGATTAAGTGGCTTTTAAATTCTACTTCCTATCTCCTAAACAAACACTCTTCTGCACTTGTCAGAAGACTTCTAGATGTGTAGTGAGAGAATTAATAAAGCTTCTGTAGTGGTTTCTGAAGGCTGCCTGGAAGCAGTTGGAATTGAAAACGGGGATAGAAAATTTAAAACTCTATTAAAACAGTTGGTCACTGATTTCCAGAATAATACTTCCCTCTCCAGATGTGAAAGACCTTTTTATGTCTTCACAAGTTAGCTGGGCACTAGTATTGTCAGAGGTGTGCTTTTCTCTTTGATGTGCTGACACTGATAATGTGCTAATATTAGGGAAAGAGATGTTACTGTCAATGTTATATCTTAATCTTTCTAGTGTTTTAAGTAGATGCATTTTATTTCAGTCTTCCACTATAAAAGCATAATTCACAATATTAAGAAACCCTTCTATGTCTAGTTACACTTGCACAAACTCTGTCACAACAAACTGCCTCTCTGTAGGTTACATTAACTCTGTATAGTTTGTACATAGAAATTTTACATTAGCTGGTACTACATGAGGATGTTATTACCAGGAAATCAGTTGGTGGAAGATTTTGCAGAGGCTTATTCAGCTGAATTGCATTTTGTCCTGTCTTTCTGACTCCTGCTTCAGACAAGTCTGCACAATCTTCTGCAAACCATCTGTAGCTATCATTTAGGCACTGTTAAATATTATAGTCACTATATATAAATATCACAAGTTTACATTAAAAACTTTAATACTGACATTTTCTAGTTTGAACACTTGAACTTGAAGAATCATATTTGCTCTGTAACCTGCATTCAGCCTCTTGGGCACCGTAAAAACAGTGAGTGATAATCTGACGAAAAAAAACCGTATCTATACAGAATTTCAGGTATCTTCTTCAAAATTAGTTTTAAGTTGATGTCCATTTAAAGGTCAGCCTTCTGTTTCTTCTGATTCTAGCATGCCTACAAAAAATTCAGTCGTGGAGAAGATACAGGAAGTGGAGGGCCTTCCAGTCAGCCTAACACTAGGTTGCTTGTATGAAATCAGTTTTCCTTTTAAAGGTTTCTTCAGGTAAAATATAGCCTTTTCACTTACTGGACGAGAGAGACTGAGTGCTGGTCTTATCTACTAAATGACAATCAATAAAAGGAGGAGATAGAAGAAGAGGAGAGGTACTAGAGGATACAGAGCTACCATTGTGCTTCCTAAAGAATATTTAGGAGTTGGCAAAATATGAAACTTTCTTTTTTTTCTTTGGTATCCAGTAGTTGGGGTTTTTGTTTGTTTGTTTAGGGGGGATGTTTGGTTTTGGGATCTTTTTTGGTTGGTTGGGGTTTTTTTAGGGCAGAATAACAGCACTTAATGGAAATGCTGCAATGTTTTTTTTCTGGTGTGCTGATGACATGAAGTCCCTTTCATTCTTCAGCAGGTGTTTATTGCACGATTATGGGGAATTGGATGCACTGGTGTATGTGCTCTGTTTCAGTCCTCTGCTCCTGTGTATAAAGAACTTCTGGGAAAGCTACTGGTTTGAGTATTAAAGGTGTTTCCTTACTCAGCTTTTTTTTTTGTATGCAGTTTAAATTACATAAACAAAGCACTTAACTGTTCTGAAGTTAGCAAACTGGAACAGTGGAAAAAGCTTTCTTGCATCAGCAAGAAAATGGATGTGAAATTGAAAGACATTGCTAGTTAGTTTACTTAGTGAGATTGGAAATTAACATCTTATATTGTCAAAGTGCTACCAGAAGTAAACTGTGCAATCTGAAGGTGATTGAATTATTCTTCAAAAAGTATTGTAAAATCAAAGGATATGTGGAAATCTGCTCCAGCTGTACAGGTGCGTACAAACACGGGGTGGACGTAAGCACTCGTGGGCCAGCATGCTCCAGGTTCCTGGTGATACATGTCTGCAGATCAGGCCACAGCTTGCCAGATATTCAGGAAATTGCTAGTGGAAAGATGTAAAACTACTACCTATTGCTGGTGTTAAAAATAATATTATTTAGTTATTCTCAGCTATATGTTTTAAACTGATACCTGTTTGCCTAATAAACTATCATTGCAGTCCTATTATATTAATTTTTAAGAATAAACATACAATACAACATATTGTTATCAGCCCATAGAAGCTGTGTAATTCAGAATAACTTTAAAAAAAGTCTGGTTTTGTATATTTTTATTCAAGCTTGGCTTTCTCATGAATACAGGACAGGCAGGTTTTTTTCTGGCCTATTTACCTGTTCCTCACTGGGATTACAGTCACTAAAAAGTACTCGCCAGATTTGAAAGAAGGGCAGAAGTCTCAGAAGTTCTACAACTTGTGCCTGTGCCTAGCTGCAGACCACCTACAGCATGTGCTGATCTCATGTCAGAGTAAATAAGGAGGGGGGTAGACATGGAAAATAAGATTTAAAACATTTGAGACTAGGTTTTGCTAGTCTTGTGCACATAATAACACTTCTCCATGCGCTCTTTTGTGGTTCTTTACAAAATTACAACAGTATCAGTCTGAGGTTTTTTTCAATGTAAATTTGATGGGCAAAACCAGCTGACTCTGGGCCATTTTCAGGTGTACCGAAGCTAGTCTTTGTGGTAGTAGAACTTGATGAGTTGCTGGTGTGCTTAGTGCTATAATGAGAGGCCTATCACACATGTCCATTTTAGGTGTGTATGACCTTAACTATTGGTGCCCCTTAATTATTTGTGCTTGTACTGCAAGTAAGTATAGTAATTTCATAACTGGAATGTAAGACTGAGCCTTCTTACAGACTGTGTAAAGGTATTTGATAAACTAGCTTAAAACTGTGTAGCCTATGTGCCAGAAGCATAATTTTTCTGCTCTGAGCTTCATACAGGCTACAGGAGTCATACATCAGCCATGCTAACATGGCTTTGATGTTATCCATAGGTGAGCTGGCAAGGCTGAATACTGACTAGGTATATATGGGCTACAGTTAATGCATGAGTTGCTGGGTTCACAATCTTTGTAAAGACCTGGAATTCTTGGCTACTTTTTTCTTAATGTCAGGATTATGTGAAATCCCTGTGAATGACCACATGAATTACTTGTGTTATAGCGAATTGCATGATGCAATCCTCTTGTATTGCATATGTGCATATGCCTGTGTTGCAGATCTGCATCCCAGCTATAGCTTGTCCTCAACAGCATAAGAATGCAAATGTTTTTAGTTCTGCATTTGGTGTGAAATGTGGATGCTGCTGTGAAAAAGCTGAGAAACCTGATTCAATAAGCACCTTGTCTTGCTAGGCTTTTATGTACCCCTAATACCCCTAAAAAAACCTAAGTCAGTGATGAGTCAGGTTGTTTTGGGTTGGGCTTCTTGTTTATTTTTTAAATGGCTGTGGTTTTGTGTTTTCACAGTTTCCTACTCACTTTTGGTTCTAATTCCTTGTGAATCATCACATTAGGGGGCAGGGGAGAGCAAGAGAATATATAATAGAAGCTTGTTCAGTTTCAGTATTTCATGCCTCCAAGTTGGAGTCTTTTATGAACTCTGGGTTTCAGAGGGCTGCTTTGGACTATGCAAAGATAGTCAGTGAAAGGACCAAGAACCTGTTTTATAAAAGCTTCACTAATTTAGGGAGCATAGATATTTTGGAGTTCTGGATTTAATACTTCAATGAATCTTGTAGTGCATGAAGGCCATGAAAAGTGAAAGTGTGATGTGTGTTCTGAGGTCACTATCTAGATGTTATTCCCTGTTTTAAGTGAATAACGCAAAGAATGAATGCTAATGTTTGTATTCTGCACATGATAATAAAGTAAAAATTGTTTTGATACAGATTTGAGACTACAACCGAAATCAGAATTTGTGTGAACCGTTTGTGTGTTGAAGAACTTTAGATCTGTCCTTCACTTAGCTCTGACGACACTTGTTTCTCTCATGGCTTCCTGAAGGATCTTGTGGAGTTGATATCATTCTAGTAATTTTGTGCTAGCGTTCTCTAACTCTTCCATGTGTCTGTTTCCATTTAGGTATTATTTTAACCCGATAAATACTTTTTGAAAAAGACAGAAGCCTGAAGAGGCAGGGTTCTATTTTAATCCAGAATTTTAAGAAATTACGATTGAAGGTAACCAATGGAATTTTGCTCCCTCCATAAAAAGGAATAGCTTTTATGATTGGGGGAATAGAATTTGGGAAGGCTAGGCTGGAGTGGAAGGTGGAACATTAGCTTTTCAGGATAAGGAGTAGTAAGTTTCTCTGTTTTGGCACTACTAAGTCTTGTGATATTTGTGTTTGTTGATCTCTGAACAGAGCAAGTACATATTCTCTTTTTATAGATTAGAATACAAAGAATGCTTGTATTGACTAAGGTCATAATTTGTAAATAGCCTGTTGGGACTGAGATATAAGAAGCTCCTTACTTTTACAGTCATTCTTCTGAAATTGACTGGACTAAGTTATGAAGGGAAAAGGTGACTGCTATCTATGTATAATTTATTGAGAATAATCACCTGAATGTTCTTACAATAAATGTTAGATGTGTTTATAAATTACTTCACAGCCACCCAGGATATGCTGTGGTTTTGCTTTCTCACATACCTCTTTCAGGTGAGACAAACATAGTTCCTTATCTGCCATTTGTAATCAGGTTCCTGAATTAGAAACAAGAGCGAGGGCTCAAAGAAACTGCGTGTTAAAACAAAAGCTATAGGTAAGATGTCCATATGATAATCTGTATCCTTAATATCACATTATTCTACTAGTTACCTTTCTTCTACTACAGTTCCAAGATACAAGATGCAGTAATAGGATCACCTAAAAGTAGGCATTCATTTTAAGATTTTTACTATCTGTATGGAATCTTACATCATCTTTGTCATAGCTCTATACGTCCTCATTGTATGAACTGCCTGATTATTTGGCACTTCTTTGCTTTGAATACAGCATCCTTATTGTTTTCATAAGTCATAGATTTCTTGCAGAATCTCTTCTAGCTGCTCCATTACCTTTCTGTAAACTCAACACCTCATATTTACCTACCTGTTTTTAAAGTTATAAACTTTTGGTTGAATTTTTTCCCCTCTAGTGAGGACATAGCTTTTTCCCCCTCCAGCTAAGGAAGTTCAAAAAACCAACCAACCAACCAAAACTTTGATGTCTTCAGCTTTAGCATTATTGTAACATTAGAAAAAAGCAAAACTATTCATGTCTCAAACAAAATGACATAGTGAAAAGAAACATGAATGATACTCTAGAACTGAGACTACCAGTTTCTGGTACCTGTATATGTAAACTTTCTGGAGAAGGGGCTGTAGTTTACTGTACAGTGGAATCCTGCCTTGGATTCAGGCTTCCAGAGGCTGTCACGATGCAAAAGCTAAGTAACACTTGACTTAGCTCCAGTGGTGAAACATAAGAACCTTAGAGTTATTTGGCCCAATACCTGAGCAATGCTTTGTTGATATCCAGAACTAAGTGTAGTAAGGTGTCGGTGTTGGATCTGGAACGTGCCTGGTTCTTATGCATACCTACTTAGTCATTGGGCTGGTTTTGGCTGGGATAGAGGTAATTTTCCTCATAGTAGCTATGTTTTGGATTTGTGCTGAAAACAGTGTTGATAAGGTGGAGATATTTTTATTACTGCTGAGCAGTGCTTACACAGAGGCAAGGCCTCTTCTGCTTCTTGCACCACCCCACCAGCGCATGGGCTGGGGGTGCCCAAGAGGTTGGGAGGCAGCACAGCTGGGACAGCTGTCCCCAACTAACCAAAGGGTGGCCCGCACCACGTGACATCATGCTCAGCGTATAAACCTGGGGAAAGAAGAAGGAAGGGGAGGACACTCAGGGCAATGGTGTTTGTCTTCCCTAGTAACCGTTACGTGTGATGGAGCCCTGCTTTCCAGGAGGTGGCTGAACACCTGCCTGCCCATGGGAAGGAGTGAATGAATTCCTTATTTTCCTTTGCTGTTGTTGTGGCTTTTGCTTTGCCTATTAAACTGTCTTTGTCTCAACCCATAAGTTTTCTCACTTTTACTCTTCTGATTCTCTTCCCCATCCCAGCGGAGGTGAGGGGAGTGAGCAAGTGGCTGTGTGGGGCTTAGTTTCTGGCTGGGGTTAAACAGTCATTTTCTGTTAAGCAGAATTAATTTTAAACATTAAGTTCATGTGGGTCACCTTTCTCCCTTGGTTTTACAGTTGCACATTTTCATGAAAAGTGAGATCTTTTTCTGCTGGCTTTGAGAGAACAACTCCAAAATGGGACTTTGTGTACAAAACAAAAAGACCTGGCCCAATTTAAGACTCACTGAAGAATCATTTCACTGTCTTTATCCCTAGAGTTCAGGCATTGTACAGCCAGAGTAACCAGCCACAGAATTCTTCAGCTTTATTCTACTCTAGTGTATGGATAGTGACAGTGTTGTATAATATCCCAAGAAAAGATAAATTCCATCTGAAAGACAGTAGTATTTATGTATGAAAATGTCTCCTCATGGAAAGGGATCAATCTTGATCGGGTGCAGTATGTAGCATCTAGGAGGAAAATGCCACAGAAGTGAGCACCGCTGTAATAGTTGCATGCATTTTTATAGTGAAAATCTTTAACAGTGCATTCCTGGTAAGTAAACCATGTTCTGTTGAATGAGCTGGTGAAATTCAGCACATGTTTTTACAAACCTTCACTGAAATGCAGAAAGGCCTAAAATGCTGTAGTTTGTGGAGTTACTTGCAAGTGTAAAGAACATGTGAAGGGCCTGTGTTTGGAAGGTCATCTGTTTTTTCCAACTGTATCCACTCTACAAACCTTGCCTTACCTCTGTCCCTCGATAACCACAGCTTCAGCACTACTACAAAGGGCTACTTGTTTGTCCAAACATCTAAAATCCCTGCTCTCGCATCTAGATAATTACGAGTTTCAGCTACTTAAGCTAAGCAGTTATCTGATTTGGCAGTTTGTTTTTAATAAAACATGACAAGAACATCAAGCGGTAATATTATTCTTAGTACATACGATGCTTACCTTCAAAACACTGTTAATCATTAATTGGCTAACTCACATCTGCAGAAAGAGCAGATCATCTGAAAGAACAGCGTAGAAGAGCCTGGTGTTTGAAATGCGTTGGGAACTGCTGTGGCATCCTCTCCATGCCCCCCAACCAGCCTGGCTAACCAGGTTAGAGAACATACCCTCTGGTAAGGCCATGTCACATTGCTTGCAGGGGAAGAGGTGGGCTGTAGTTCAGGTGGTTGGGCAAAACAGAACAAAACAAAACACAAACCCCAAAAGCCTCTATTTGTACTTTAGCCTTAATCGCTGCGTTAGTAGTAGGTCCAGTGACAGGTACCGAGGTTGGGAGAGGTGTCTGGAGGGCTTTACCTCTGTTCACCAGTGTTTTGGCCACCGGTGCCTGGTGTCAATGCTGCCGTCATCCTGAGCACGACGCGGTTCCCCTCTCCCTGCTTCCTCCGCGGAAAGCCACCACACAAGCGCTCACAGCCCTGAAGCTGAGGCAGAACACGGCGGTAGCCCCGTTTGCCTCCCGTTACGGCGGGGACTGTCCTGGGGGTCACCTCAGCCAGGCCGCCGGGGAGGCGCCTCAGGGAGCGCCCCCGGGAGGCGCCAACGGCCGGCGCGGCGCCTGCAGCGCCGAAGGAGTTAACGGTCTCTGTGCGGCGGCCCGCCCCTCGGCCGCGCGCATTGGCGGGCCGGCTGGCGGCGGCGACCAATGGCGACGGGCGGCGGTGGGGGGCGCGCCAATGGGGGCCGGAGGGGGGCGGTGGCGGGGGCCGGCGCGGCCGGCGCCCGGTTGAATGGGGAGTACAAAGAGGCGCGGGGCCGGGGCGGGCCGCTGCCGCCGCCGTCCCTGGCAGAGGCGAACGCGGTCCGCTGCTACTGCCCGTAGTCCCGCGCCGGCGCCTCTCTGTCCCTCTGACAGCGCGGCGGAGGGAGCGCCGAGCCCCCGCCTTTTTTTTCTTTTTTCCTCCTCTCTCTTTTCCCTTTAGATTCGCTCGTTTTTCCCCGTTCTCGGTGCCCGTGGAAGAGGCGCTCCCGCCGCCCGAAGGCACCGCGGCGTAGCGGCGGCGGCCGCCGTGTGCATGAGCAGCGCGGCTGCCGCCGGCTCTGCCTTGCCGCCGGGGCTCCGCCGCTGGGAGGCGAGGCAGGGGCGCCGCCGCCGCCGCCGTAGCCCGGCCCGCCCCGGACAGCCCCCCCGCCGCACCCAGCGCCCCCACGGCAGGGGATGCTCCCGCCGCTGGCTGCCGCCGCGGCCCGACGAACCTAAGCCTCCGTGCCCTCCCCGCGACCGGCCCGCGGCGAAGCCGCCCGGCCCCGGGTGGCGGGCCGGCACACCGCGCTGCGATGCGGCTCCCCCGCGGCGCCCGGAGCCCCCGCGGCCGCTGCCGCCGCTCGGCTGAGGGCGAGCTTCCCTGAGGCGGGGGGGCGCGTCCCGGCCCCGGCGGTGCCGAGCTCGCTCGGCGGTGTCGAAGCACACGGGGCCGGCGATGGCGCCCGCCGCCGCGCTGCCCTGAGGGCCCCGCCGGGGAGACCCCGGCTCCGGGGGACGCCCGGCCGCACCGGAGGCTTTGGGGGGCGTTTGCGGGTTTTGCCTTTTTTTTTTTTTTTTCTTCCCCCTCTCTTTTTTTTTCTCTTCCCCTGCTCACTTTTGGGGTTTTCTACCAGCTGCTCGCCCCCGGTGGCGGGGGAGCCCTCGGAGTTGTCCCCTCGCCCGCTGCCCCTTGCCTCAGGGCATGTCCCGCTCCAACAGCGTCAGCCCCCCGGGCTTCGGCGGCCCCGCGCCCTGGGCAGGCACCGAGCAGCACCGCTCGGCCTGGGGTGAAGCAGAGGCCCGGGCCAATGGCTACTCCTACCCACCGCCTCCCAACAGGTCCTCCAGCAAGAAGGCCTCCCGCATGTCGAGCAGGTGGAGGAATGAGGAAGACTACGAACCCCAGGCGAGCAGGAGTCGTGGGGAGAGCGGCTGCAGGATGATGAGCTTTAGGTCCAAATCTGCCTGGCAGGAGCACAGTGACGACAGCCAACGTCACCGGTCCCGCCACCCGCCCAGCGGTGATTCCCCCGCTGCCCCCAACAATGCCAGCCCCGGGCAGCTGGGGGAGCAGGGGGAGGTACGGCCCCGGTCCGTGGAGCTGGGGCTGGAGGAGAGACGCATCAAGGCCAAGATTGAGGAGCTGGAGGAGGAGGACGGGGACGAGGGGGACTCCGAGGTAGCCTTCTCCATGGGCAGCTGTTGCAGCAGCTTGCTGCAAATCTTCAGGTCCAAGAAGTTCCAGTCAGAGAAACTGGAGCGCCTCTATCAGCGCTACTTTTTCCGGCTCAACCAGAGCAGCCTCACCATGCTCATGGCTGTGCTGGTGCTGGTCTGCATGGTGATGCTGATCTTCCATGCCGCGCATGGCCACTATGAGGTATCCTACATCGTGGTGCTCTCCCTGGCCATCCTGCTGATGGTGGTGCTGTGCATAGTGTGCAACCGCAACAACTTCCACCAGGACCATATGTGGTTGGCATGCTACTCTGTCATCCTGGTGATCCTGGCAGTGCAAGTGGTAGGGGTTCTGCTGGTGTGGCCCAGGAGCGCTTCGGAGGGCATCTGGTGGACCGTCTTCTTTATCTACAGCATCTACACGCTGCTGCCGGTGCGGATGCGGGCTGCGGTCATCAGCGGGGTAGTGCTCTCTGCCATCCACCTGGCTGTCTCCCTCAAGATCAATGCAGAGGATAAGTTCCTCCTGAAGCAGGTAGGTGAGCCTCAAGCCAGTTCAGGTGTGCGCTCGGCAGCCCCCACCTGCCCACCGCGTTGAAGGCTGACGAAATTGGGATTGACTTCCATAGGCTTGCCTGATCCTTTCTATCAAACCCCTAGGTTACCTGCCACAAGATGGGATGTTGTACAACGTGGTGGCTAGCCTGTAATCTTGCTTCTTTTGTAGCTGTGGCGTTTCCTCATGGCTGCTGTTCATTAAGGCTCTAAACTGGTTTCCCATGACTGCTGCTCCAGCGCCGTCAGTGAGCCCTGCTAATGCCCTTCAGTTGTATTTAATGTAAACAGCTCTGTGCTAAGCACACCTGTGGAATGGTATCTGCACGTGCTGCCGCGTTACTGAGATGTGTAGAAGTTGTGCCATTTTTATCAGCTAGAGATTATCCTTGTGTGTCACTCTTGAGTCCGGGTTTGGTGTCAGCGCAGTGCTTGCTTAGGCATCAGAGAGCGTGGGAATGTGGGATGAGCTTTTGGTTCAGCAGGAAGGTATTTGCTCTGAGATGTGCTGGAAATGTCTACGGTGAGGAAGCCCAGAGGTCATATGCAGCCAGAAGAAAGTTTTTTTAAAAAGCTATAAATGCAGATTATTGTTTAGCTGTGATATCATGTTTAACTGGAGCAGCTCAATTCACAGGAACAATAAGACTATTATCTAATGCATTACTGTGCAATTTTTAATTAATTACCCTATCTGTATAAACAGTGGCAATACAAGGTGTCACTCTTCTTTTCAAGCGAAGCAAGCAGCCTTGGGGCTTGTGCTTTAAGCTTACCAGATACCTTGGCAATCGGGAAACCATTGACTTAAGGTATTGTAGCTATGTCGTAATCACCGTCCCTCTGAGCAGGACTGTGAAGAAGGATGAGCCTGTCGGAGGCAGCCCTGATGCTTATATGTAACTGAGGATTGTTTATTAAAATCAGGTGTTTGGTAGCTTCACAGCCCTATCACATAATAAAAAATAAAGCCTCGCACTTGCAGTGCCTGCTTTGAGTCTTACTTCTAAGTTGTTTTGAGTTGTACCTACTGCAGCATTGGGAAAAGTTGTAGGGCTTAAATAAAACTTCGGTAGGATGGGGCTGTTGCTGCTCAGCTCTACAAAATAGCCCATGAAACTACTTGTCGTTCCCCCCCTCTATTCTCTCCGCACCCGCCCAGTTAAGCCTGCTTGGACAGTTTCTGGCTTTGTTCTTAGTTTGTTACAGATATTTTTATAAACTGTACATGGCATATTTTTCTTATGCTTGATATAAATGGCTTTTTGTAAATTTCCAGCAGAGCATACACTGTAAGCGGGACAGTTGCTGGTTTTCTGCTTGACTTGGAAAAGTTTGGTAATGGCCTTGGCTCTCTTCCTTGCTGGGACTCTGGTCCTGCAAACCCTTGTGCATGCTCTTAACTTTATAAACTGAGACTTGTCCTATTGAATTCAGTGTATTTAGAGACTGCGGCCTTATATATGAAGGCAAAGCTCATCATGATTATGGCCAGAGGACTTAGCAGTCTGTTACAAGCCAAGCTGAGGTTGGACGATACTAATGAGCGCATATAAAATTGTTATGTTGGGAAGTGTTGCTAACTGTATTTTAATGGAAAGGAGCCTAAATCACAAAGGCCAACTGATTGACTCCTCAGTGTAGAATTTGGGGTAATGACAGCTCCTTCCCTTTCAAAATGCAGCAGGGTTATTTATAAAGAGGTTGAGCTGGTGTATAAATGTGCGCTTGTGGAAGGTAAAAGCACGGGTGGTAGGTAATGGTGCAGTATGCACAAACCTGTGCATTACACAGTTACTTTCCCTTTCATACTAGTGCTGGGTTTTCCTGCAGTTTGGCAATAAATGCTCAGTTAATGAGGAATGTCTTAGGAGTACTCTTCTTAAAGGCAGTGTCTCTCCATATCACATATTTAGTTTTCCTACTAACACCAAATGCTGGTCTTTATCTTGCTGTGGTCTACGTTGGCGTAGCTCTGGCTGAATTCAGTGGGGTTGTACAAGGCCAAGAATCAGATTCCTTGCACGTTTGCGTATGAACATAAGCTGCTATCTCTGGCTGGCTGATAGAAAAATCTGTTTCTGCCGAGCACATCGCCTCACAGCTATTAACAGGCCTTCCTCGCTGAGGCTGTATCTCATTGCCATGGAAATCTGTTGTGTTCAGCTCTGCCCCACTGATGCATGCAAGCCCTGTTTTCTCCCTTCAGACTAACAGGGGTGAAGGTAGACGAAGACCAGATAAATTGAGAAGAGGGGGTTAACTTGTTTTCAGTGACTTCACGCTGGCAGTCACATCAGCCTGGGTTTTGTGGAGCAGGAGTGGATGTGAATGCATTTGTGACTACGAGACCAGATGGTTCTTTATCTATTGCAGTCACAGAAGAAAGGCTGGTTAGGATCTGTATCCCCTTGCCTCTCTTCACGTCATTTTTAACCATAATACTTAAACAAGTTCTTCGTTGTGTGGGCTTTTTTCTTTTAATCTTCTCCCGGTTGTTTCCACGCCAGGAAAGATCATACACTCTTGTTACGATCCACTAACATTCAAAGCTGCATGACTCTTGTGTAGACTCCTGAGCACTTTTGTGAGGCTCAGGAGCCTGTTAAAAACCTCACTGCTCCTCTTTCTCAAGAGTGTGAAATTCTTGGTTGTGGGTCCCTTTTGCAAGAAAGGCAGCTTGTTGGATTCCCCTGCTGAGGATACATGATTTTTGTCTGAATTGCCTTCTAGGACCACTGGACTTCTCTGTCCCCAAACTCTCTGGTCCAAGGCTATGCTAGTCAGGCTTCATAAAAGGGTTAAGGCAGTCCACTATTTCTTAGTCAGTAAGGTGACAGGAGTAAAGGTGGTGTGATTGTTCAGTCTTAGCTGAGCTGCTTTTTTAATAGTTCTTCTGGCGTTGCTGGACTTTGACAGTAGGCTTTCATTTCTGCTGCCTGGAGGAGTCTGGGGTCTGTCTTTCAAGAGCACCCTGAGCACCCCTAGCAAAAGCGGCAGGTATACTTGGTACCTCTGTGAGTCTGATTGCATAGGGGCGATGATGTTGGCTTCTTGAACTGATGTTTGACTGTAACAAAAAAATGCTAATTAATACAAATTATTGCATTATATTCAAAAGTTATCCAATGCTGAGAGAGGGGAGAAAAAGAAAATGTGTGTTTGAGAACTTACTTGCATGCTAGGACTGCTGCTGGAAGCAGAGCATATTAAATGTGTGACACTCCGCCAACTACAAATCTTTATTGCTTAAAGGTTTTTCTTATGTACCTATAATCAGTTAATTCTAGAAGGCCTGCTTTCGGATTTATTGGGGAGAGGATGACTGCATTTGTCTTCAGGTTTGTGTCCTTGTGTTACTCTGGGACAGTTTGGATTACAAATGTGCTTCAGTGCACACCAGTCTGTGTCTTTCTCTGTTTATATAGTGTATCTCTTTGTAGGCTAGCCTTTTTCATGTGTTGGTTTTGATATACTTCTGGGCTCTGAAAACACATTCAACTCCAGGATTCCTATATAAACTACTTTCTGTTCAAATGACACTATCTAATACTTCACTGAGAAAGAAATATACTATTTATCAATAAACTGTCTTGCATTCACAACAAAGATGATACTGAGATTTCTTCTGTGTTCCGACAGAAACAAGCTGACCCACAAACTTGTACAGATGCACGGGAAGAACTTAGAGTGTACAGGTTGCAGATGTTTAACTGAAGTCATGTGAGTAGACCAGCTGCCCTCAGTGCAGATAGTCTTGAGTAAGCACTGGCATTTTTGTAAGACTGGGGGCTAAGGGACAGGGAATTTCACAACTGAGTTTATTGGGCTCTGAATCAGACTTAAAAAGGGATGGGAATTGTGTGTGGGAGTGGGTGGGGGCCAGGGGTAAGGGATAAGAGTGGCATATGCAAACATCAAACAAACCCGTGGACTGAGGTTAGATTTATTCCTGTTTTCCCATCCAAACCTGTTTCATTGTAACTTTCTGAGGTTCCTTGTTCAAGGATACAGTTAAGCCTTTGTAGTTTATTAACTCAGTATGAGTAGATGACTGTTAAGGTACTATGAAAACAGAAGACTGGGAAAGATAAACACCTTTTTTTTTGTCTTGTGTCAGTAACTCATCGAAAGAGAAACTGAAATGCTCTGAGCTCTTTCATTCCCAAATACTACTGCAAACCTTCTGCAAAGGATCTCTGACAGCACAGTTCTGAACAGCTGTCCCAGCACAGGGCTCTTGCTTGTGGCACTCTGATCCAAGGCTCCTGATGTTGAGCTCCTTCTTGCTCAGCCCCTTTCCATATGCCTCCATCATAACAACATTACATTAGTATTCCTCATGCTTCACTTCTGAGAACTGTGTACGTGTTGGCCTTTCTCCCTATTAGTCCACGTTAATGGCACATGATTGATCTGCAGCTGCATGGTGGCTCTCATAAAAGTGTAGTGTTTCAGTTTAACCATTTCTAGGAAATTGTTGGTGTGAAAACATGTGCAGTCTCTTTCTCCTTTCCCTAAATAAACTGTCACTTCAGGGCTAAAAACAACTTCTTACTGTAATAGGATATCAGCTTGAGTCTTGTGGATATCTTGTAGCGTCTCATAAAGATGCTTTTTAGATGCAATTTAAATGGCATTCAAAGCGAAGCTAGTCACATAGCAGGAGAAATGGTACTGTATGTTCCATCTCAGCCTCAGTGTACTTAAGATATGTAGGTGATGACTGATTTCAAGACTAACAGGTTCTCAGAAGTATGTTACTCAGGTCACTGTAATGCACTTTCATTGCCTTCAAGTGGCCTCTATTCATAAAGGAGAGATGAGCTACCTGAAATGCAGGTAGAAATGTGTGTCACTTTTCTTATGTTGTTTGCTGTCTGTTTTACTTTTGTCCCCCAGGAAAATAAATCTGAGTAATGTTTGTTTAGGATGTGATTATAAGGCATGCGGGGCCTTACCCCTGGCACATGGGGCCAGATACCATGTGCCTCAAACAGCACTTAATATCCTGTTCTGCATAAACATTGATATTGGAAGAGCTCTCATACATTAAGATGTGTTCCAGTACTGCTAACAACTGAAGAATCTACCTGAGCAGCAGTTTGACTGAAGTTAGTGAAAATTGATGATTTGCAGCATTTTGTTCAGGAGAAAAATGTCAGCCTGAAATATTCAGTAACTGCTGCATTGATAGTTGCCTCTCTAGTGTAATTCTGCAACAGAGGTAATTAATTAAATCCCTGAGGTACTGTGTATCAATTAGTCCTTAGTAGGAATATTGTCTGTATCTCTTGGGAATGCATGTGTTGCTTGAGGTTTACAAAAGCGTATCTGTTTTTCTTACCTCCTAAATTGCCCTATGATCCTGCCACCTCCTAATCTCCCGCCCTTGCTTTATCCTCCTTCTGACCACCCTGCATTGGTTTGATATTTCACTGTAATGTTCACTGGTATCAATAACTGTTAGTATAATAGTGTTTGAGTGCTCTGTGTCTTAATTTTTCCACATTCCTGGATTCTTCATAGGTTCGTTGTCTCAGTAACCTGACCTATTTGACTCATTTCTCGCAGCCTTGCAGTAGCAGTTGCAATCTTATAGCTGGCTTGGATCTCAGTGAAGGTGAAATGTGATGGGGATGATTTAGGTGCATTGCTTTGTCAGATGCACTAATTCTAGCAAAAGCCATGTCCTTCTAGGCATTTTTATGACACACTTGAAAAGGCAGGGTGTACTAGTTCTGTTTATTTCTGGAGAGGTGAAAATATTTCAGCAAAATGTTGGGATTCGTGGAGATGTGTGAGGCAGAAGGATAGCTTTCCATGCCCTACTCTTACAAAGCAGTCATTGACTGACTGTGCTTCAGTGTCCTGGGCTCGATGACTTCATCTGACAGTGTGACCCCTATACTCTGTCAGAGACCTGTCCAAGGCAGGACATCTTATTTACATGGTCTTTTTTGATTAACTGCATTCAGATGATTTATAAACCTGAACAGCAGTGGAAACAAAATGCTGATTATCTTAGTGCTAAAGGCTCACTGAAACTGGTCGTGCCCTCTCAGAGCCTGAATCGGCTCAGTGCTTCCTAAATGCCCTTTTGCTCCAACTTTGCTGTTGTTTGGGCAGCGCTGCTGAGGTCTGGGGTAGAAGAGGACTGGGACTCTGCCCAACTGGAATGTGAACTTTCGGCACCACACTTCTCCAAATGCATTCATTTTGTATTGGATTAGCTAATCTTTCAGTCATGCACCATAGCTCCCTCTCAGTCTTTTAAGAAAATTGAAACAATTGCTAACTTTTTGCCCACTGAAGTAGTTGGAATAGTCACAGTCTTTTGGGAATAGCTGGTTTTGTCTTCATATTTTGGGACTGGATATTACTCTCATTTTTCCAATCAAACTGAAAGAACTTTCCTTCTGTCCTGGTTGAAGATACAATGAAAAATCTCCAGCGGCAGCTGGAACACTGGGAGGTAAAAATTGAAATTGTTTTGACAGCAGCTTCCATGTGTGTGGTAAAGTGGTCCATCCTGTAGCTGGTAGTAGCTTTCTGAGAACTTGAGCTTTGAAAGTTCCTGCCTTCCTCTTTTTTTTTTTTTTTTTTTTTTTTTTTCCTTTACCCCTCCCCTGTGCAGGTGGGTGCAGTTCGGGGAGGTAGAAGACAGGCCTCCAAGTTTTGCTAGCCTTGGGCAAGCTTTATCTTCCTGTCTGCTTTATAATGTAGGATTTACATGGCACCTTGCACAGGTAATACATATCCAGAAAATGTGGTGGAGAGGGAGATGGAGTGCACCAGTGTCTCCTCCAAGCCTTCCAGCTGCTACATGATTTCATGATGTGCTACATGTCTTTTTTTTTTTTTTTTCATGGCCCAGACGGGTAGGACAGTGACAAGTGTGTGCAAGGAATGTGAAGATTCACAGCTTCTGGGAAGTGGGTGGGGTTCCTGTATAACTGCTGTGTGACTTTTTTCATTTCCTGTGAGTCCTGTGTTTTGATGTGGGATATACTTGGTGTTAGTTCCTTCCCTCTTTCTGAAGTCTTGCCTAGTGATCTGAACTTGTGATATCTTGCATCCAAGGGATGCTCTTTCTTCTTTTTGTTTTGACATTGGTGATACTTCTAAAAAAAATTATTTTTTGTCTTTACCTGAGATTTTATCCTCCTGCTGCCAGAAATTTAATTTGATTCATTATTATGGAGTCCTCAGGCTAGGTAAAAACCCAAGGGGAAATCTCATGTGAATGAAAAAACACAACCCCAAAGATATTAAAAAGGATAATCTAGTTATGAGGGGGTGTGAGAAACAGACAAGAATTTTCATATTTGTCTCCTGAACTCCAAAATGTTCTCACCTTATCATAGGAAAGCTTGAAGTTTCTAGCACTTAATAAGATCACACATAAAATGGCTGTCAGGCCAAGACAAGAGTCAAAATGCTTTTCAGCACCTGCAACTGGACCACTCCCAAGTAAAGCTGTACTTGATATTTTACCATGGTGGTAAGTCTTGCCAGCTTCATCTCTGGTAGGTACAGGAATGGCATCATTGAACAGATCTGCGGTAGAATTTAGCTTGAGGTGGTCTTGTTCTGACACTTGGAGAAATGGACTGAACACAATTTAAAGCTTTGACTTCTGCTTTCAACCTTGCATTTGACTATTCAGGAAGCCCTTCTCCCATCAGAAGCCTGGTAGTTAGACAAGCTTGTGAACGGCTTCAGCCAGACACAGTCAGTTTTGCGCCACAAAGATGATGCGTTTACAAGTGGTAAGAGACCCCACAGTTTAAGAATTCATGGACAGCACTGTCATCACCAACAGTATGGCTTCTAGTGCCAGGCTGGCTTCACTGATACTGAGTAGGATTTTCATTACATCATTCACTATGGAAAGTTTCCTGGTATTTTCAGGCTTTGTTCTGCAAAGAAAATATCTTTATGTACTTTTTTCTTCATATTTTTAAGTCACTAATGCAGTTGCGATATATTCTTACTCTCTTCCCCAGACATGAAGAACACAAATCGTGTTTGAGTGTTTAAGATGCTATCTGGACTGTCTGTATTAATTGCATCAAGCAAATCCAGTGTGCACTGTATGGTCATCATTTGTGGCTTCTCCTGCTTCACAGCAGCAAAATACCAGAAGTCTATTTCAAAGCATCCTCAATCCTGCCCCAGTTTTGTTTTTAATTCCCTTAGCTAGACTGCTTGCTGCTTCTGCAGTTTGAGTGCTGAGTTTTCAGATGAAATATTAAACTTCCTTTTCTTTTCATGAAAGTTTTGCACATTCATGCAACACCCATCAAAATTTTTACTGTGAACTGGGTCTTTTTGGTACTGCTGTGCTTGGCTATCATCCTCCTTTTTCCTGGGAAGCTTTGCTTTTTGGGAGGTTCAGTTGGGGATTAAAGCTGGTGTACAAATTTAACGTACACATTCCACTAGTATCAGAGTGCATCTTTGCAGCCAGTAAACAAAGGACTGTGCTGATGCAACAGAGGGAATATAAATGAAGAAAGGCTTGTGTTTTTTTTTTTCCCCGCAGACATTCGAAATTGATCTCTCAAAGCAGCAACTTAAGCAAACTGTTTATTCCTTAAACGTGTTTGCAGCTGGCATAAGACATTCTGTCTCACTTCATAGTCAAAAGAAAAGGCTATGACATTGCTTGCAAGAATCTGTCATAAAACATTGCTAATACAGACAGTTCCCTGGACGTATTCCACCCCCACCCCCCCCTCGAAAAAGCCATGGCTCCTTCCTTTTATTCCCTGCTCTAGACTAAATGTGACAAGCGCTGATCTCTGTGTCTCTCAGAATCTGAAAACTGAATTCTTAGAGCGATGTGGTAAGGGACTACTCAAATCAGTACTTCTAAAAACAGTAGTTTGCTGGTCAGCCCATAGATGACAGAGCTACTCAGACATGCTTGCTGAGTGATGAGCTCTTTCCGTTTGCTGGGAGGTACCCAACAGCAGCTTTGGTGTTTTCTTCCTTAACGTGTTGGTATTTATGCACAGAATTACACAAATGGGTGGACCAAGGGATACATTATTAATGAAGATGTTTCCAACTGAATGGGATTTCTTTTTTTTTTGTGCAGGTAGTTGCTAGTAATCTTATAGAGGAAAGGAAGAAATGCTCTGTGGTACTAGGAAGAGAGGATATCCTGCAGTGTGGTGGAAGACTGTGTAATTAAAATGTCAGTCTCGCTCATGCAAAAAGCTAACTGCAGTCTTTAAAACCGTTAAACATGAAGTAGGTTACTAGTGTGGGAACTTCTGTTGTGTGGTGAACTCTGGATCTTAAGGCCAGGAAGGACTACTGAGCTCATTTAACACTACTCGCTGAACAATTCTTCTCTTACGCTTAATGATTTCTTCCATTCAGATGGTATGGAGGAAGAAAAAAAAAGTTTAAATGCTGAATTGCACAGTATTTGTCAGTCGAAAAAGCAGTCTGCAGTGATCTGTGAGCTGAACCAGTATCTTTTCACCTCTCCCCTTTTAGTAAGACAGGATTATAACACCTTGTGATGGAACATATCGGGGGTATTTTCCTGCTCAAGGTGGTGGCATCTACTTAAAACATAACACTGGTGGTCATGTTAGTTTGTGAAGGGGCTCTGACATTATGCCCAGATTTCATACTGGGTAATTTTGTTCTTGCTGTCTTAACTGATATTGATGATTGCATTTTTCTTTGCTCCATTTCTGTTCTGGACTCTTTAGCAGTGCACCACCAAATAGCTGCTGTGTATATGTGGATTTTACTATCGTATCTGAAAAATTGGCAAGGCTGCTGACAAGCCAGAAAAATGAGGGAACAGAGCTCAGGCTTGTATATTCTTAGTCATGTTGGTGTCCTGGAGCAAGTACCATCGCCCTGGTATGACAGATGCACTGATAACTTTTGAAAGCTACAAAACCAGAGATTATACGGTCTTGTTTGTTTTGTTCAGCAAACAAGCAAGCACAGCCCTGGATAGGAGCAGATAGCAGAGATGAGATGAGATGTCCATGACTAGAGCTCTCTGGTTGCTCTTAGCTGAAACTGGTCGTTAGTTTCCTTGTTTCACCTATGTTTAGTTCCCACCCACCCAAAGCCTGCAGTTCTCCATTTGTCACAACCAGTACATTTGTATGACATCTGGCACAGCTGGGTCTTGTTCCTGAATGAGGCCTTCTTGAAAGCACTGCAGTACAAGCAATAGGCTTGAAGGCTAAGTGTCCTTTCACAGGTGACTTCCTTGTCAGTGCCTAGTCCTTCTCAGCTGTTAGGATAGGTGTTAACAAGGTAACAAGTTAACTTGCTAGCACTCCAGGGGCTCTTAAAAGTGTGTGCTGTGGTGGTTGAAATGTCTGTGAACAAATACTTCAGGAAGTATTTCCTGAAAATATGTTAATCTCCTATTAGAGAAAGTTAGGAGACTGCAATTTTTTTTGTTTTGTTTTCCTTCTTCCCTAATGTAGATAACAAGTATGTGGTTGTAGTCATTACACTAAAGGTTTGTCCAGGTAATGATATCTAGGAAAGGTAACCCCAGGTGGATTAGTTAAACCACACTGAACAGCCCACTATGTAGAGACTGTAGTCCACTGCTGAAATCACCTTACTCTTCTACTTTAGATGCAAATGTACCTAGTTAATTTAATTCACTTCCAGAAGGAATGCAAACTAAAGTAACGCTTGTTAAGAGGAGTGTTCACACAGGTTTAGACAATTTTCTTCCATTTATTTTGATGAACTTTTCTGAACAGACCAATCTTTACTGTAATATCTCCAGGGTAAGACTGTAGCTTGTGTAAGTTGGAAGTACTTAATATTATTAATTTAATGCATTGCCTATATATGCCATTTTCTATTCGAAGAGATAGTGTCACCCTCTGTGCTATGTGTTTACCCCCTTTGGCAAGGGCTGGGGCTTGTTGTGATAGGGATGGAGTTGAGAGGAGCTTATCTGTCATGTTCCACCAGCCCTTGGCCCTGTTACCAAAGCTGCTTCTTAGGAGCCTGGTCATGAGTGTCTCCTTGATATGATTGCTTCTGTGCTAGGGACTTCTGTGACTGCTCATCCTTTGCAGAGAAATGATCTGCTTTCAGAGCTCCTGGCCAGTTGCTTGGGGCTGAGAGTAAACCTTTTCATTGCTAATTCCTTTGCAGCTGTGACTGACAATATACTCTAATAATATGGTATAATATAAGTAGGGGAGAATAAGTGGGGAAGAACTAGAATGTGGTTTGTCACCTCTCCTCTTGCCCTGAAAACAGTCCTTTAAGAGACATTAACCTTCATAACTGTGGCTGTAGATCATCCCCTCCTGAGACAGGCTCCTATGATGGAGAAATCTTTGGTACTGGTTCACTCATGCTGTCTTCAGAGGTAGCAGATGCAAGACAAGGCTCTGGGCCATGTAGAACACTGGGTACGAGGCAACACTTAATTTCTTTTAGACTTCCTTCATTAAGCTGCCTAAGAAGAAGAAGCTAAAGGTGTTTAAACCCCATTGTGAAGCCCTTCTGGGCTGGGGAAATTGGAATGGGAAAATTGGTAACCCCCTGCCAACTCTTTGGCAGATTCTTTTATTCTAAAATAAACTGTATATTTATATATACAGACACCAATATGTAGGGTTTGTAGTTACAGACACTTCATAGGTCTGTGCTCACTCAAGAATGTGGTCACTGCACACAGGCGTGGAAATGCCAATTACTTACCATTGCAGTGTTGCTCAGCCAAGGAGAAATGGAACAGAAGTGTATCTTGGGACATGGTTTAAGAGGCATGGTGGCATTGGTTTGAAGGTTGGACTTGATGATCTTAGAGGTCTTTTCCAACCTTAATGATTCTATGAATCTAAGATGTAGGTCTAGGATCCCAGGTTGTTAAACACTGAAGTGGCAGGTGATGCTCTTCTGTCTCTTTCCTGGGAGAAGCTCTTTGGTTTCCATCAGCTCTTCTTCTGTTTAAGCCATCTGCAATACTGCATGTGCTATTCAGCCAGTGCCTTGCTGCTATGTGAGCATATCCACTGCATGTAAAACGTCAGGGGGAGAGATGCTGACACCTCCCTACCTGCCAAACCTCCTGAGTGGAGGTTTGGGATGTATTGGAGAAATATTCTGCTCCATTCAAATCAGCGGCATATAACATTGGCTTGCTGGTAGAACCTTAGCGTTTGGGTCTGGGCAGAGTGGGAAAAAGTGTTGATTTTGCTTCAGTGAAGAGGGAAAAAAAAACTTATAAGGTGTCTTCCACACAAACAGCGGCCTTGGGCAGGCCTGCAATTTTCTGGACTGAGTTAAACAACTTTTGATTCTCAATGGCCAGGATACTTCCTTCTCCCTCTGCTGTTCCCTGTCCCAGCCAGATCCAACAGGAATCTCACCTCTGTTCAAACCACACCCTAAATCCTTGTTGTCTTGTCTAGTTTTTATTTAGCACCACAAGAAATGAGTTTGTATCTAAATGCATTCTGCCTATCACCAAAAATACCTTTTTCCCTCTGGCTGCTTGCAAAGTGCCTTTAACTCCTCTCAGGGCTTTTCTGTATGAAGGGACAGCTGGTGTAGAACAATAGTGACTGATTTACACTGATCAATCCTCAAGTTACTGAAGGCATCTCTCTTGTACTAGCCACCCCGCAGTGCACATTTTTCAGACATGTGTCTGCAGTGTCTCCTGTTTCTCTTCCCAGCATCACTCTTCCATAGGTCCTGGGGGAAAAAACCTGAAGAAGAAATATTGTAAAAGAATTTAGTACTGGGAGGTGCATTTTCCTCTTCTTCACCCATGTGGCAATGGATCAGAGGCTCTGGTTTTCCAGAGTTTTGGTTGTGTGTACTTTAGCCACGGTACCTGCTAAAGAGACAGTCAAACTCAGTAACTGAAATGTTTTTGCTCCCAGCCTGGTTTCAGCCCAACTCAGCCAAAGTTAGTTTAGTCCATTTATTTGGACCAAAATAGTCTTGGAGGTGCACATATGGACCTGAGCTGGCAGATCAGAGGGGTGGGTATCATCTAGTGAGAAAACAGCGTCAAGGAGCTAGGAGCAAACATAGATGCAGCTGAAGGATGTTAAGGACAACATCCTGACAGGGACATATGCTGCTTTCCCACTTTGCTGGAGGGAAGGGGATAAAGCCTTATTTCCAGGAAACCCTTAACATAACAGGAGAGAGGATGGCTAAGCATGGTCTCTCCACCTGCTGCAGCTCACCCCTCCTCTCCTGTTTCCTTGCTTTCACCACCTCAATGATTTGAACAGCTGCAGGAGAAGGCCCCAGGTAGTGCAGCTCTGTGTTCCTGCTGCTGGTGCTTATTTTTCTGGTGCATTTTACCTGTGCAGGTAGCTAGGATGAGTCCTGGCAGTGATTAGCTTTCACTGACAGCAATCAAATGGTGTTGCTTACTAACAAAAGGAGAGACAGTTGCATAAGGTACCTGCAGCTGCAGAGTGGATTTCCACTGGCCTGTGTTCCAAAGTGACAGCAGAGAACAGAGGCTGCTACATCGTCTTACCTTGGTAAGAAGCTCCAAACTTTGTTAATGTCTTGACTGTTTCCAGCAGTCTGGCTGAAAGTTTTCTCTTGGTCTCTAAATCAACTGCAATAGATAACTTTATTAAAAAGGACACTGCCCAAATTCCCTCCATTTTGCTTTGGTATGAGTGGAGTGTGTGGTGAGAGCATGACCCAACAAGCATTACTTTGGAAGTCTCACCTACTGCATGGGATTCAAATAGTGACTGCTCCCTTGTACTTCACGTGAGGGCAATTAGTGCATGTACATGGCAATTAGTGCTGCAAATGAAGTCAACACGGGTGTATTCTGCCTCTTTAATGGCTTGCTTTCCTCTTCTGCCAAAAGAGCAACCAAGCAGTCTCAAAGGAACCTGCTGCCTTCTGATATTTAATTTGCTTCAGGCTTACCTTGGTGTTCTACCTCTTTCTTCTGCTGCCCAGCCTGGCCCACCTGCCTGTTCCTGCTACCAGTGCTGCAGAGGAAATGATACCTATTTCTAGCAAATCAGGCCATGACTTGCCCAATGTGCTGCAGTTGGGCCTTGCAGACCTCCAGCACCATCTCTCCTTGACATGCTTTGTCACTCTATTTCTGACCTCTTCTCAGCATGTCACTGGTCTAGTTTCTGATGAACTGCACTGCAAGTGGCATTGCCTGGTAAAGGAACGTGCTGGTGGGTTGTAGAGCAATCCTCCTGTTGTCTTTTTGATTTAGGTATCACAGTGACAGGGGCCTTAAAATATCCATGATACCCAGTGTTTACTTGTGACCAACAGTGACTTTCTGGAGTATGTATATGCTGGAGTATAGACATCGTGTGTATAAACTCCCACTCAGCTGGGACTGACAATGGAAAAAATTGTAGGAAACTCACCAAACAACTTGGTGGTAGGGCTATCTCCTGTTTTGTTCTTGAGCTTCTCTGTTTTAAAGGAACCATCTGCTGTATAACTGTAAACACAGCAGACCGCTAGCAAGCTTTATCATCCAAGGGTCAGTATCCATCTAACGCAAACTGCTGGCAGGCTCCTGTGCCCTGTCTTTGTGTTGCTGCCACCACTTCTTCCAGGCTCTGAGCCTGTGGAATTGGGCAAAGTTAACTTTGCAAATCACAAGCTTCCTGCAGTGTGGTGACACATGCAAAACTGCTAGAAGCAGACAGACCCATGACTATACGAAGCTGGTATGTCACTTCAGCTGCACCCACACTGGATGTTAGTGCGGCTCTGTGAGTGAGTCAGGCTCAACAGCTGAGCGGGTGCATATTTTACAGTGTCTACTCTTGTCAGAGATCTTCGGCAGGCAAAGCAGAGCACCCTGCAGAATCCCTTTTGCCTCTGCACGCCTTGCCCAGCAGCACAGGTCAGCAGTGAAGTGCAGAAGTGTTACTTGGAGAGGATGAGATCTGTGTTATAAGCATATCCTCACTGTGGGGCCTTGTGGCTTTGCATAGGGTAGGCTAGGCACAGCTTTCTTCTCATGCTTTTTTTGAAGTCATGTTTTACTTATTGAGGCTTCTTCTAGAAGGAGGATGTGGAGGCTGCAAGGGTTAGATGGAGGGAAAGAGTGAGATTTTGAGGATGAAGGAGTGACAACTTAGTTCATTAAGATGGGGAACTCTGAGGGGTTTCTCGGAGGAAGTGCTGACAGGAGTTATACTGTACCAGACATGATTTTTCCTCAGCAGAAGAGAAGTCTCTAGCCTGGTTTAATGTACACAATGGACCTGCATAGCCTGGCAGAGCCACCAGAAGAAGTGTTTGCTGTGGCAGCATGAGTGTGTTTGAGGTGTGACCCAGATCTGGGAACTGACTGGATTTGAAACTATCTGGGGAAGGATGAGGAGGAGGACAGTTGTAGATGTCCCAGGGGAAGGCAGGGTACATAACATGCTTGTTAGTGCTCATATGGGTTCAGTATGAGCTAAACTGGCCAGAACACAGCTCTTGAGGTGGTCATTTCTGGTTTAATGCATTTAACAAATGCGCTCTGACCTGGACCGCATCGGAAGAGGAGAAAGGAGTTAACACTTCCACTATTAACAGACAGGCCAGATCATAGGGCCTGAGCAGGCCCAAGTCCTGATGCATGCCTTTAATTTAATCTCTGGTCTCTAGCAACTCTTTTTAATTTGTCAGTTTTGTCTTTGTTAAACTGATGAGGAAATTAATGCATGTTTATAGAGACCACACCACAAGTGATATGAGGAGCAACTAGTTAATGTTTAGCAAAGTTCACCTGAAGATGAGTGACACACAAGTGCCGTTCTGATTGTATCAAGATTACTCTTTGAGCAAAAATGCTACTTTAAAGAATTATTTTTGTCCCCTTAATCATTGGCCTTGCAGATGAGCTTAAAATATTCATCCAGCTAATAACATATAGAATTACAAAAGCAGAGGTGTATATCCCTACAACCTAGAGAGAGATGTATGTCAGGTGAATGAACCCAGGAAAGAGCCACGCTAAAAAAGCATGCAGAGCAAAGTGACTGAGATGGCAGAATGCCCCAAAGGAAGCTTTCAACAAGGGTGATTCATTAGCAGTCAGTCCTTTTTCTTTTCCTGCCCTGCTATATTTACATTTTGAAATGTGTGCACGTCTCATGGAAATGGCCTTCCTAGCTGAAGTGTTCTTTTAAATGGGAGAACAGAAGATTATGTGCTCTATGTTTGATAGGCTGTGAGGTTTGGACTACAAATAAAACTTTCTTTAATGTATATAGTCTGTAAGGTGTTGCTAAAGTCTTGTACTGATAGCACCATGGTGGTTTGGGCTGTGATTTCAACCTGCCTGCGGAGACACCCAAATTCCAGGCCTGGGTTGATACAAAAAGGAGAGACCTTGAATTTGTCAGATAATCCACACATATCCTGGCTGTTTCAGTGTGTGCTAGTTATACCTGTGAATCCTTTTGCATCCAGAAATCCCACTGAAATCAAGGGAAACGTCCTACCAAGGGGATATGCAGAGTCGTGTGAGCCATATGAACTACTGAGACCCATGCTCTAGCCCTGTGGAAGAGTGGCTGTCCAGGAGCAGCAAAAGTGCACCTTTGATTTCTGCGTAGCGCTCCCAGCGGTATGCTGTGTCATGCTTGCAAGGCTCATGCTATTAATGTGCAAGTATGATGAGGTTTCCTTCATCAGTGTTATGCTAGCAACAGCTACCAGCTCCTGATTCAGTTAAACCCAGGCATGATGTGGGCAGACTGGTAGCTGTGATTTACAGGGCTCTGTTGGAATAGAAAGCCTGTTGTCTGTCAACACATTGTCCAGGCAGCGCAACAGGGCAAGGTAAGCACTGGAAAAGCAAGGTCACAGAGCTGACAATACCATATTGTATTGTGTGACCCTGAGCCAGTGGTTTACATGCCTTGCTTCTGTTATTCTGAGTGAAACCAGAATAGTGGTTGCTTTTAGAAAAAGTACTTTATGGTTTGTGGGTGGAAAGCATTCGTCTGAGTGTGAAGCATTTCTCTTGTAGAAAGAATTATTCTTGCTTGCCATAGTTTCCCATTCTCAGACCTGGTTTTCGGGGAGATCAGATACGCTGGTTCCTTTTGAAGATGGAAATCTCTTTGTAGGTGTTCTGTGTTTCATTCATCGCGATCCATCTGGAAATGCATTTTGGAACAATCTGTATTGTTTGTGGCTTTGGCTGGATTTGCATTCTCCAAATAGCAGAGTGTGGTTTAAGCTTTATAATGGGCTATATGGTGTCTTTGGCTTGGTTCCAGCACAGGTTGGGAAGGACTGAAAGGAATTCTCTTTAGGTCTGTAAGGCGCTAGCAAAACACTAAGTATCTAGTAGCAGAAGCTGGATTGAGAGCTTAGTTACAAGCAGCCTGTGTGGTATAATTTGGTGGTCTCAGGCTACCAAAAAAACCCCAAAAAATGCAGAGTACCTTTCTTGTAGAGGATTCCAGCAGATAAATCTGATTCATAGTGGAGAATCAGTTACTGATCCAGGTTGCTCCTTAGAAGTGGCCTCTCTGGCTCAGTATTGGTACAGTGGATTTTCAGCTTTCATGGCATCATTTTCTTGCTCTTGCTAGTCCATGACCTTTTTCCAAATTCATAGGCTGTTGCCCAGTCTGTTTGGAAATGGCACGTGTACCTGCCAGGTGAGCCGGCACCTTTTCTTTCTAGGTAACGTGGTGCCTAGAAGAATTGCAAGAATTTAAGCCTGTTAAGCCACAGACTCTCTTAGAAGTTGTTTTTTTTTTTTCACTCCTCAGTGGGACAGGAGCAGATATTATAATTAACCTCTCCCCCTACCTCCCAGCTAGCTTTCTGTTGAGTGTCTGCGTTTTTAGATTCTGTCTGTCTGCGGTCCAGCCCCAAGACAGTTAAATTTAATAAATAAATAATGATAAAAATAGTCTCTGAGGACTTGGCAGGCAGTAGGCCAGGGAATCTGGGCAAGTCACCAGCAGCTCTTCCACTTGAAATCTAAAGTTAACTCAGGCTATGGTGCTCACATCGGTCTGTTCAGATTATTTCTTTGAAAAGTGCCTTTCCCTTCCCCACCTCAGATGGTACCCTGTGCCTGCTATCCTCCAGCATGGGCACCAGGGCTTCAGTGTGAACATGGGGACGCTCAGCCCAGCACTGGAGGGGGGAGCACCTGGTTGGAGGCAAAAGGCTGTGGTGTCAGTACTTCCCTGAATGCAGGCTGGGGCATCAATTCAGGCAAGACCTTTTTAAGTGCCAAAATCACAGAAAAACTTCAGATGGAGCAAGTGGGTCAGCCACAAGACACAAGGGTGGAGGAAACCAGCCCCTCTGAGTTCTGGCATTTGCAGTGCTAACTGCTTGGTCTGTTCAGTCTGCTCTGATTTTTTGGCCGATGCTATGTGGGCTCCATTTTAAACCCGGGGGTGACTTTTCATTGTGTGATGTCCCACCCTGATCTCAAAGTTATATCTCAGGGTAGGAGCTGTCACACTGCACGCCTTTATATTCCCATTTCCTCTTATGCTATATATTCACAGCATATGGTTCCAGGAGCTGAAAGAAATCCAGCTGAATCCTAGGCGGGTGGTTACCACTGTCAAGAATATCTGGGAAATTATGTATCCAAGAAAATGCATGCCCTCTGGTGAGAAACAGCCTGCCAGCAGGTGGGAAGGTTTAGAGTAAAAGAGCTGAGATTTCTACTTTAAGGAGAAGCGATGGGGCCTGGAAGGGCAAAGCTGTATGGACTTATCTGCACACAACAATCAGCACAGTTCCAGCAGCATCAAACCTACAACAATGAAGTTGAAAGTACAAATGCAAACTTGTGCTTTCTCACCCATCCCTGCCAGAAACACTCCCCAAACCAGCCTTGCTTTGCTCAACTTGGTTGATAGCTATTTTAAACCCTCCAAAAGGTTCAGATTTGATTTTCTTTAGACATGTATCTGAAAGAGTGCTCACAGTAGGAACTAGAGGCAACGGGGTTTAACTGCAGCCCCCACAGGCTTTAAAAATCCTTAGTGTGGGATAGTCAAACATCCCCAGATAGGCACACACCTGCTGCACTAGTATGGGCATGGAAATTCCAGCAAAGGCTGGTTTGGGGCATGGTACCTTTGTCTTGCTGGCAAGGCTGGGCATGGTTTTTGTTTTTATTTTTTTTGTTTCACCTTAGCTTTGTCTTCTGTGTTAATAACGTGGCCCAGAGAACTGGCAAGCTAGCAAAGATAAATGCACTTTTCAGATCTCGTATCTTGCAAGCCAGTCCCTGGGGGTCTGTCTGTCAGTAGTCTCACCAGGAGCTGGGAGTGTAAAATAAGGTGTTCACAGTAGGGGGGAAGTTGGCCAGTAGGCTGACAAAGGAGGAGGTACCTAAAGTACTTCTGGGCCCAACACCAGGGATGGTCTCAGGTGATGTGGGGTAACTAGGGAGAGGAAATACCTTTGAATGTCTGAGATGTCTACTCCATTTTGGGCCATCTGGGGACGCACATTGTTTCCGAAGGAGGCAGAATGTTGAATCAGGGAGCTACTGCAACACCGACTCACCTGTCCAGGGCTCTATCTGCAGCAGTGCATTATTTGGGCTATGATGGACCAAAGGACCTCTAGAGGAGGAGCACTGAGAATATCCAAGGAAGATCTGTGATTCAGCATGGACTAGAATTACAGTTTTCTTTATTTGTAGCTCTTTCTCCATGCATTTAGAAGCCCACCATGCCCACTTTCATTGGTCTGTCCACCGTTTTTATAAAAGCCTGCCAATCTGTGGAGGAGCATAAGTAAACTCTGGGTGAAACTTTGGTGCTTGATCTTTCTGAGGCATATGACTCAAACTAAAGCAGCCTTAAAGAATCAACAGTCTAAGATGTGCGTGGGAAAGGCTGGTAAGCAGAGGGCTTCTGGGTGCCTGTGTTGTCAGCTGCCAAATTTAGGGAGGGAATTTACTCTGGCAGGAGCAAACTAGCACCAGTCCTGCAAGGAGCAAATTCTGAGAGAAAATCAGTGGCTTTAGTTGCAGAACTGGAGCCTCTCAGTACTTGGGAACTTCATACCCTTTGCAGTGTGACAAAAAACAAGCGTTAATTTTGAGCACTTTGTAAATGCCCTTCTAGAGGGGAGAGCCCTTAGTTTCTATTACAAAGCTGACGTGGCAGGGCAGGGTGCTCTCTTTTCCTTTGGCACCAGATCCACATACTACATCAGTGAAAAAGTGGGACCTCCTTCAGGACTTCACTGTAGTATTGGTGGGGTGAGTAAATTGCAAGGGCTGCTTTCTAGCTGGAGCAAGTCCACATAGCTCAGAGCTCCAAGTGGGTCTCATCTCAGGGACAGGCTTTGTCCTTCTTGGCCTGTAGCATTGGACCGATGTGACTGATTTGTCATGGAAATATGTAAAGTTGTATAACTGGTCATGACCTGTGACCCCACGTAATCTGGAAGGTGATGGATTTCCTTTGGTTCAGCAGCCATCACAGGATATACTTAAATACAAATTCTCAGAAGACTCAAGTACTTTTTGTAATGGGCTTTTACCCTTTGTGCTGCAGCAGCTCACCTGGTATTAACCTGGATGTGGGGCAACCCTGCATTAAGACAGTTTGTTAATTTCAGTTAGTTAATAGTTAAGTACTTGGGTCCTGCTGCAGTGACTGCTTAACTTAATAGTTGATTGACTTCAGAGGGTCTGGGATAATGTTGATAATACGTACTTACAGCTTCTATTCCCTGCATAGCTGGAAAAAAATACTTTGTGTAGGTGTGGGAAGAAAGGCTGGGTGGATTTTTATATCCAAATAGAAGGTAGTTATAGAAGTAGGAATCATAGGAGTAGTTTTGCTGATTCAGTGAAGTCTATCTAGTCTGTAAAGGCTTTAAATAAAAATACCCATATGCCAGGAAGGGATGGAGAGGAACTGTGAGATCAGCAGGCTGTCAAGCAGAAGACAAAGCAGGCAAACTAATTACATCTTGGCAAAAAAGTGTAATTAGGAAAGAAAGGTCGTTGCTTAGCTGGCTGAGCACCCCTCCCCCTGCTGTGTATCCCAGCCCTCTTGGATGGCACTCCTTGGAGATTCCTGCAGAGCAGCACCCACTTGAGTTATCTATTTACCAGGAGACATTTGCAAGTAGACAAAAAGGGAACAGTTTGTTCTCAGGAGCTCCCCGTGGCTCAGGGAGGTACAGCCTCCAGCTCAGCTGTGACCAAAGGGCCAGTTTATCCCTGGGATAACCCCATCAAAACCAGTGCCATGCTCTGGGGTCCCTTGCTGTTTAAAGAACGGTGGTGGTCAGCTCCTTGAGCGGTTGTCTTCACCAAACCCTGTCATCACTACAAAGAAACAAACTTCATAGCCTTTGGTGAAGGCTTTTCAACTGCAACCAGCAACAACTGTGTGCATTTCTGCTGACAGATCCCATGTTGTTTTCTTGACAGAGTTGCCATCACTTTCTCTGTTGATTCAGTTAACTTTTTGCCTTAATTCTCTGCTGTTTTTACCACCCCTCTGTCCAAGAGACTGGTCCGTTTTTTCAGCTACTGTCTCCTTGCCAAGCTATTGCTGCATACAGGCAAAAGGGAGTGTCTTTGCTGTCTCCCACCACTTTTTTTGTTGTTGTTGCTTCCAATAGCTCTGACTCCTTCCCTGTAACCAGATGGTTTTTGTTGGCGGTCATCACCTTCTCTACTTTCATTGTCAGTTTCCCCTGGTTCTGTCTTTCCTGTCCCAGTGTGTCTTCCTGATACTTCTAGCCACCATCTTTTTGCATTATTGGATTTGCTTCTCTTGACAATTAGAAGGTAGGTAGAGCCCATAGAAGTAGGGAAGACACTGGAGGCTTTATTTAAATGGTTGTGGTTTACAGACCTAGAAGGAGAAACTGTGGCTTACAGTGGACAGGGATGTGGGATGAGACCGTGGCTCTCGTGCTGGCTGTCACTAAGATACTCGTTTACATTGGGTGCATCGCTGCTCAGGGATCCCTATCTGTAAAATGAGGAAACCTGTAAAACCTTTTTCCTACTAGTGAAAAGTACTGAGTCCTACTGCATTTGGGGAAAGAGTCCATTTTATCTTAAGGTCCACTGGCAGTGGTGGTAATGGTCCAGTTTAGCTTAGAAACACGTGAACATTGAAGAATGTAAAAAGTAAAAGGCAGCTAGACTGCTGCAGCAGCTGGTGCTAGATACCAGCACACCTATTCTTCAGTTAATGGCATTGTACTAGTGAAATAATATCAGAGTCAATGAGAGTTTCTGAACGTGCGCTTGAAAGCTGCAATTAAAGCTGTTTACCTTTCATTAACTTGTTTAGCTTTACAAGTCACATGAAGCATGAACATGTGTGTCTAGAGAGCAGTACTTTTACATATGGAGTAATGTTTGAATGTTTGAAAAATAAAGTAGCTTTTAAAAATACTTCTATTGAGGTAAACAAAAAATGTTCTTGTAATCTGTTGCTGCTTTCTCTGTGTGTCAAATTTGCTTTTGTTTTGCATTTGACTTGGCTGCTTCTACTCCAAAATTTTTGCATTTTGGTTCTGTTAAATATTTCCTTCTTCAATTAATCTTCCCATTTAGAGTCCATGCTCCAAAGGAGTATGCTGCACAATGTTTCCATCTCATGCCAGTGTTCCTAATTTAATATTTGAGATAGTATTAACTTTTCCAGATAAATGAAATGAATTTTGGTAATCTAACCCTTACTGCATGGGGATTTCGTAAAAGAATTTTTTGGTAAACGTCAGTGTTTCATGAAGTCTATGTACGTTCCTTTCAGCCAATTTGCTTTACAGAGAACAAAGAGGGAAATTGGATGAGGCTTTTCTGTCTGTGACCATGGATTAACTGAGTTCCTTCCCCTCTTTTCACTTTATTTTCCATGTTTCCACTTTATTTTCCAAATTCATTTTCCATGTTTGTAATAAAAGAACAATAATGACCAATTTGAGCCACAGTTAATTTACCTTAAAGGGTAAATGAATTGAAAAGTATTCTCAGATCCTCTGTTAAGAGGTGGGGTGGCAGAGGTTTTTAGAATTCCTGAATGTCATATAAATTTAATTTCTTTACTGTTGGTGACTTATACCCAGTCACCATTCTGCTCTCAGGTATTTGTGTATCACCACCAACCACACCATTGTATCTAAGGGTCAGGAGGCAACAATCCTCCAAACGTGTAATTAAGAACTAAATTTTAGCTGGCAGCATTTCACTGCTGTCAGTGGAGGGATAGGAAAGTACCTGCAATTCCTTCTGGTTTACAGGATGGCTTGTCCACTCTTAGCCTTGTAGGAGAAAGAAGATAACAAGCTAATTAGTAGAGACTGTACTATTCAGAGCCTCTTTTTTCCCCCTCCCTATCTCCTGTGTCAATAAACTAAATTTTGAATAATATTTAGCAAAATTATTGTGTGGCTCAGTGATCTTTGTTATAGCAGTAGAAGGACACACCAGGAAATAAATAAAGACTAAGTTTGCTTATCCTAAAAAAAAATGGGTGGGAGTCCATGGTATCAGAACAGTTTCTGGTGTATCAAATAAAAGGGTCAGACATCAGAAGAAACCTTTTCTATGTGTATAAAGTCTGATCTGAATATCTTTTTATAGGATATAGGTAGATGTGAGGCTATGTATTAAAGTTACCTGAAACTGATCAACTTTCAAAAAACTTTCCAGAGACAGGGCATGTGTGGATACTGTGCAACAGCTTTCACTCTCTTAAGCCAGTATGAATCTTGCACAGGCTGAGGAAGTAAACATCCAGGGGGTTATTTCAGACTTACACGGATGCATTATGCAAATGCGATCTAGTTCCATCTTGAAACATTAGGGATCTTTCCATTGCCTTTGTAGGAAATCAGGTTAGCCTGCAGAGCAGAACAGTTCCTGTTGACAGTTTCCACCCTTTACTATTTCTGAGGTTCATTAGTTTTCCTGAAGGAGCAGTACACTGGAATGGAGACGGAAATTTGGAACTCTGCTGAATACTGTAGGTGCCATTTCCCAATTTAGAGCTCCTGGTTTTGGCTCTGTCTCTTAATGGTTTCACATGGATGTAAGTCCTTTCTATAATAATCTCTGCCAAAGTAGGTTGACCTTTGGGACCGTCACCTAAAACTACCTATTTACTAAGGGCTTTTTCAGAATAACAGAGCAACTTCTATCAGGAGCAAAGGACTGTCTATATGACTAAATTTACAGGCTTTGGATAGTGTCTAGTGTATTTTATTACCTTTGGTATCACTGACAAATGCTATTGTGGATTGTGACATTTTAATTACTATGGTTTTTAGGACCACAGATAGGATATTTTAAACTCCAAGTATTTACAATGAATGAGAAAATACTGGAATGGTAGAAGTACTCCATATGGAAATCTCTCAAATATCAGAATCTGTCCTAAAAGCAAGGTATTTTAATACAGTTGCATTCTTTCAGGAGAAAGAACGATGCAAAGGTGAAAGCTGGTCTGATGCCCCAAGATGAAATTGGATGAAAATCCTGGATACTGAGGTGTTTGTTCCTCAGACTGGAATCAGAAGCTCAGATGTAGGCATCATGGGCTCTTTGTACAAGGAAAGTTGCAGGATGATGCAAATAAGCAATAACATGCTGCGAAGAAACTTAGCGTTTTCTCTATTTAAATACCTAATTAAGGGGATGCATTTAGGCACTTGCTCCAGAGCACAGAAACCTTCCTGAACCAGGCACCTATATGTACTCTTCAAAGCATAGTCAGGGAGAAAGTAATAATTTAATAATTGGAGCAGTGGCCACCTGGTGTTTGTGTTTTGGGTTTTTTTCAGGGCTTTGAAAAAAGCTCTTGCTTCCAAGGGAACTGTGGAGGGATTTTAAACCTACTAACAGTAGACTTGCATTTCCTAGATAGCTTTTCCATAGCTCATCAAGGCAAGGCTGCCTAGGAACCAGAGCAACATCGATTTTATTAAAATACTGAAATCTCTCTTCAATGACTTTTACAAGTCTTTCAAAATAGCTTCTTGTTTGTGCAAATGGTTTTGTACCAGGCACTTTTCCTCAAACTTTGGTGGTTGTTTAGGTATCTCTAATCTAATTTAGGTGTGAACCTCATGAAGTTTGACATGGGCAAGTGCAAGGTCCTGTAATTGGGTTGGGGCAATCCCAAGCACAAATATAGGTTGGGCGGAGAATGGATTGAGAGCAGCCTTGAGAAGGTGGACTTGAGGATGTTCGTTGATGAGGAGCTCAATGTGACCTGGCAATGTGCGCTTGCAGCCCAGAAAGCCAACTGTATCCTGGGCCTCATCAAAAGTTGTGTGACCAGCAGGTCAAAGGAGGTGATTCTCCCTCTCTACTCTGCTCTCCTGAGACCCCACCTGGAGTACTGTGTTCAGCTCTTGGGTCCTCAACATAAGAAGGACATGGACCTATTGGAGCAAGTCCAGAGGAGGGCCACGAAGATGATCAGAGGGCTGACGCAGCTCTCCAATGAAGACAGGCTGAGAGAGTTGGGGTTGTTCAGCCTGGAGAAGAGAAGGCTCCGGGGAGACCTTATAGCAGCCTTCCAGTACCTCAAGGGGGCCTACAAGAAAGCTGGAGAGGGACATTTTACAATGGCATGTAGTGATAGGACAAGGGGTAATGGCTTTAAACTGAAAGAAGGTAGATTTAGATTAGATGTAAGGAAGAAATTCTTCACTGTGAGGGTGGTGAGGTACTGGAACAAGTTGCCTAGAGAGGTTGTGGATGCCCCATCCCTGGAAGCGTTCAAGGCCAGGTTGGATGGGGCTTTGAGCAACCTGGTTTAGGGGAAGGTGTCCCTGCCTATGGCAGCAGGGAGTTGGAACTAAATTATCTTTAAGGCCCCTTTCAACCAAAACCATTCTGTGATTTTAGTTACCAGGGAAACCAGCCTGGTCGCTATCAATCTAAGGTGTTCTAGACAAGCTTAGGATAACTCATGTACAAAGCAATTAATATTTTTATCTTCTCCTAATTCTAACCCCTAGGACAAACTCCCAAATGGATATACAAAACTTCATGAACTCTTTGAGATAAATATTTTTAAACTTCCTCTGCTGGAGGAGGGGTTCCTAAATATTATAGTTGGCAAATTGCTAGTCTTCTGACAGCAAGGTTAGGTGTGAATTTTCTGCAAGTACTTCATTGCAATCAGTTTGAGAAGTTTTATTTTGTTCCTTTACAGTTATGAAATTGGACACAGAATGTATATATTCATATTAAGTGGAAATGTTAAGATAATTGTGGGAGTGGTCACAGTTAAAAGAAAAAGCAATTAATCTAAACAAATAATTTAAATGTTGCTTTTGGCTGTGAGGCATGTTAGGCTTGGCTTATACCTGAGATTTCTAGCAGCTGAGTATTTATTTTGAAGTATGATGATTTCTTATATCAACATGGCTCTTAGCTTGTATTCAGTTATGTGACAGTATGCAGTGTCTTTTACGGAGAGGCTTGTGTTTTTTTACATAAATAAAATGTTTTAAGTAAGTTTAGTCATAGTAATGTAGTTTCATCCATGCTAGGGAAGTTGCGCTGCTTTTCATGAGAGTGGTAGAGCTAGATACACCACCACAGGATGTTAACAAGGCTTTTATTCCAGGCTGTTGGATTTTGAGTTTTTATTTCAGGAGCATGTGACCCTCTCATGTGATGAGAGAAGAGATTGATGAAACTGCCAGAAATTTGTTTGTCATGCCCTTGGATTGACAACCTGTGCAGCAGGCATTGGTGCTTCTCCCAGTGTTGGTAGGAGCCATTTTCTTAAAAGCCCCATTTGCTGTGAGGAGAAGGCCTGCTAGAACACTTAAAGAAGTGGCTGAAACCACCTTGTTACTGTACTGGTTATATCTGAGAGGTCATTGAGGTAGTGGAGGAATGTAAAGTATCAAACGTAATGCCTGCCTTTTAAAAAAGGCGAGGTGAGGAGAGTGTTGGGGAATTGTAGATCCATCAAGCTTCACTTCAGTTCCTGGAAAAATCTGAAAGAAATAATAGCACAGTGTGCAAGCAGCTGGGACATAACACACAGACGAGAAACAGCCAAAGTGGCTTTGGTGATAAAAAATGGCATCCAACCAGTCATGTTTCCTTCTGCACCACAGTAAGAGAAATGATAACAACAGTCATAATAATAATAATGTCCTGCATCTTGTAGGTTGGCTTTTGCCTCTGTCTCATACAACAAATCTCAGAAGCAAATGGCATCTAGAGTGTGTTTTCCTGGTATGGGGTCAAGCAGGAGAGACAAAAAATGATTGTATATCCTTGTGCAGTTGTAAAGGATTCGCTGTCAAATGGAAGAAATGCATTGAGCGAGGTTTTGTAGGTATGGTTTTTTCCTGTGTCTGCTTCTACTCAGTGTTTAGCAGAAGAGATGTACCTATCACATGTGTAGATGACAAAACCCCAGGAAGAACTGTAAGCCCATCAGTACTAGTGGTGATACAGCAAGCCTCTCCTTGAACCTGAGCTGTCACAGGAATAGAACATTTTCTCTGGCTTCTATTTGTAAGGCTAGAAATAAAATCCTAACTAGTTGTCACTGATGACTATCTGTTGATCTCGTCCCAGGAGAGAAGTAGAGATTGGAAGCTGAGATCAGCCAGACCTGTTTTCTGTTGGGAACTGAGGTGACCTGGAGGTTACAGAGCTCTTCGGTCACCCCATTGCTTCCCTATGTAAACCCACCAGTTTGACCCAGCAGACATCCCATCTCGTAAGAGAGGGACATCAAACAAGCCACCCCAGTAGGCACAGAACTACAATTGTAATAAACACTTCAGGCACAAATCTGGTCCTTAACTTTTGATTTTTATTTTTTTTTTCAAGTTCCAAGTTTCATTTTGTTAAACAAATTATTCCTGTTTCCCCCAAATTTTGCTGTCTTGCTTCCCTAACTATTTAAATTAGGAATTTGGGGTATGATTCATTTGAACAAAGCTAGATATTTGGGGGGGCTGGAATATGTCATTCTTTCTCCATCTTGGGTGCGGTGTATTTGGGTACCTGCTGGTAATACTAACTGAGAGGATGCACATTGCAAAATTTAAGCTCTGTTTATGAAGTAGGGAAAAACAGATGCTACTTTCTGGGGCCAAGCAGGAAGATGAGCTAGCTTTGTTCCTATTAATCTACAAAAAGATCTTTCCTATGTTTTAAAGCAGCAAAAATGGGTAACTCATACTGATGCTGTCTTAATGATGCTGCCTTGGCACTCAGACTTTTTCATGCCTCTAGTCAGCGGCAGAGCTGGAAATAGTCCATCATTTCTGGATTCAGTTGTGTATTGCAGCTATTAGTGGTTGCTAGCTCCCCTTATTAAGAATTCTGAAATATGTTATGTTAGTAGAGTCTGGATAAAGGATCCCTGGGTTCTAGCCGCACCAGTTAGGCTAGAGCATGTATGTATTTACTTTAACATGTTTTCCTGAATGTCTCTTTCTTCACCTCACATAACCAAGACTCCCTTTTTTTTTTTCAGGAGGGTTCAGGCTACTCAGAGTGCAAGGTGACTCTGCTAGACAAGCTGTAAGGCTTTAAGAGAGGGTGAACCTCTGTTTCCCACTACCATCACCAAGGCATTCAGATCTTTCATGCACAAAGTTTCCATCTCCTAGAGTTTTACTTCAGAAATCAATTCAGTCAAAAAATGCGGCTTCTTTCAGGATGCTGGACTCCCATTTGCATTTAGGTCTTGTTTTTCTCTTGGTAGGGAACCAGGACCTTCTCACAGGGATCCTTTAAACAGCTTTGATAGAAATAAGAATTGAGCCTTCATGTTTGAGTGGTGATCATTAAAGTTCACCTCCATATAAAACCATTCTGAAGAAGCAGCTTTGTTCCTTCAGCAGGAGCTGGTTTTCAAACTGGAGTGTAAATCCCACCTGGTAGAAAGGGATATTTCTGAATTGATAATGCTTGCCAGGGTTGAATTTCTTTAGGTGGGGTCTGTGAGACCCCTGTCTCTAAGGTACAGATGGGCTTTGCTTTTGAGGGTTCAGTTACTGGGAAATTCATTATTTCTCCCTATCTTGCATGCAGAATCAAGTAATGTGAAGGAGGAAACAAGGTAGCTGAAAACACCTCATTGAGGACCTGTATCCTCTCCCCTATCAGGGCAAGAACAACTGTTAAATAGCACCTACTGAAATAGTACTGATTCTGACTAAATTTTATCCAAGGCATTTTGACTTGCAAAACAGAGGCTGTTGAAGAATGCATGAGTTAGGCAAGCTGGAAAAAAAAACCCTTCACTTTTGAAATAGATCTGATCATAAGATTTAATTAGGGCAGGTCACTTCTTTGGCTTTCTTAATTTCAGTGTATGATGGATTTTATTTCCTAATAATCTGTCATTTTGTAAGGGTGAGGAATGCAGTAAATGAAACCTCTGAGCTGCCAGCACGGACAGACTATGGCCCTTTTCCCATGCTATGGTGTGGTGAGACGGCTCTTACATGCTGGGATATTTACATTTTCCTTTGAAATCCAGAAAAAGCACTAGCTCTCGTCCTTGCTGCAAGGTCAATGAAAGCATAAGTGATGAATGTTGTTATCCTTAAGTGCACCCAGCTTTTCCATTTGTTTTTAACTTTGATGGTAGCTTCAGCAAACTCCGCCTATATAGTGACTCTGTTGTATAAGTGGATGAAGGACATGTCTGGTACTCGTATGGAGAATTATTGGCATTCCTTAAGTTATAAACCACCCAACTACATATAGCGTTTGATTCTTTTTCCTGTTGCAGACCAAAGTGTATGTGTATTTTGTGCTTACTTTGTTTACAATTGTAGAATTAGATTTGTAATGCAAGACTCCAGCTAAAGACCCTTCCTCACGCTCTTGTGGATTATCAGTTATTATGCTTTTTTTAGGAATTCCTTGCTGTACTCTCAGAATGAAGAGTTCCCCTGAACACTTCAAATGAGGACAGAACAATCTCCACCAGCCAGCTAAGCAGTGCTCTTTCTCCAAGGTCCCTTCTAATATCTTCCTGATAACAGCACTTTCTCTCTCTTTGTGAGGAAAAGGTCACAGTGGTGGAAACGGTGTGTGTTTGTTCTCTTGTTTCTAAGCTGTGCTATTCTTTCCTTGTTGTTGTTGCTTCTGACAGGATGGTTGCCAAGCCACTTTGTCATCACTCCTGCATCTTGACAGAACACAGGAGCTGTCCCAGATAATAGGAGAATATGTCCTTCCAGCAAAACCTGAGTGACTTTATCCAATCCTGGGTTTAAACAGACCTGACATGTTCTGGCCCTGTTTACAAACAGAATACTTCAACAGGGCTCTGCCACAGAAATAGCTATGCTTCCCTTGCTAGAAAACAAATGTTTCATTTTGGAAAAACCAGAGCTCAATGCTGATGGCATAATCGGTAATGAATCTTTGTAATGAGCCTGTGCTGTTTATCGTTATCTTAAGCCTCTGATATTGTATTGTGCTGCATGTTGAAAGACAACATACTAAACAGAAACTGTCTGCTGGGGCTAGTAGACTAAATTCAGTCGATATAATTTTGCATTGCATTATGTGTATAGTTGCTCTAATTGCGGAAGGAGAAGGAAGAACAATGAGTGAATATAACAAACTACTGTTATCATTATCTTCCGTCCACAGCCCTGTGCTACAGCCAATTACATTAATGCAAATGGTAAGAGCCTCCTTTGATGCTCTTATCGGTCTGCCTGCAGTTCCTATGCCCTGACGACTCCCAGCAGTCCATTGAAAGGTACACTGCATGTGTAGCTTATCATCTGGTGAAGTCATGATATCGTTTCCACTTTCCTTCCTTCGTGCACATACGTTAGTAAAGTATATCCATTTTACTTACATGTGGATTCTGGGATTTGTCTGTTTGTCTTTTGGTAACTTAACGCTCAGTGAAAATGGCATTTCATAAACTTGTGTATCTCAACCAGGACAACCCAACTGAGATGCTGTTTCCATGCTAAACAGCCATGCGGCACTCTACCAGATGCTCTAGGCGATGTTATGGTGGTTTTTTTTTTTTAGTCTCTCAGCCGTGCTGTCTCCCTATGTACAGGTGCAATCTCAGCTATAAGGTGCTTTTAATGACACGCTTGGTCTTAGAGATTTATTTTACTGGGCAACTGTGGCAAGATGTGGTGCAAATCATCAATACAGCTTATGATGCAGTGCAAATAGTCAGTCATAAGGCTTACACCAAGCATTACTTGTCTCTGTGCTTCTGCTGCTACTAAGGGAGCAGCTGTCTCTGAGGTAAGACAGATGTGCTAAAAAGTCTAAAGAAAATCTAGGTTGTTTTTTACAGACCAAATCTTCTTTTCAAAATCAGAATATTTGAGACAGCCGTTTGGATCACTTGTTAAGTATAACTCTCTCTCAAAAGCTTGTCAAAATACAAAATCCAGTTGACTCAGGTTTCTAAAATTGTTTCAGAAGGTTTTAGAGAGATTATCAAATAAGAAGATTTGCACTGGCAAACTGATGAGACAAATATAAATTGAAGCAGGGGAGAGGAGAAAATAGTATTCAGTAATGCTTTTGGAGTGTTTTCTATCTTGGCATCTCATTAAAGTAATGTAAAGATCCATAGCACCACAGAAGAGTGGAGAGAGCTCTCTTTAAAAGATGAAGACTCATCATATGCTAGTTTATTGCCATCATTCATCAGAATTGCATGCTTCAGTCCTGATTTTAAAACAGCCTGTGCTATTGCAATAAGCACATCCCTAGAGAGGAGAGCTGGGTGGACTAAGTGTAGTTCCAGGCAGTTCAGATGTTTTATGCTTCTAGGAATGAGACCTAGCTCTCCTGCTTCCATGAGAGTGTTTTAACCATGGGGCTGTGGTGTCATGTTCTCCTTCTGCTCCCATGGTGCTTGCTTTCCAACTGCACTTAGGGAGTGCCTTTGGTCCAGATCAGCCTGATAGTGCAGGGAGGTGGGTACAATAAATTTAAATGTTCCTTAACTGAGTAAGGCATCTTTCATCTTCCTGGCTGAATACTCTAAACTGTTAATTAAAGCTGAGGAAGGACAGCATGACCTCCTCCTCACCCGATACAAATGCCAAAAAAATAATGAGGGTGAACCCTGCTCAGTCAGGTATATTTTTGGAAAGGCTTCTTATTCTATGTCTAGCTACATGAAGACATCCAGTGCTCAGCCCTCATTCCAACACTGTATGCTAGGGAGAAATGGGGACTTGAGACGTTTGTGTACAAAATACCTCCTGTTAGTGGGATGTAGGTGAATCCCTGTTATAGTACGAGGGTCTGGAGTGCTACCTTTCTGAGACATCCAGTTCCCCTAAGTGACTGTGCCAGGAACCTGAACATCTGGTTTTGTTCTCTGAGTTGCCCGAGTCGGGGCTAAGGGCTTATGAAACATGCTGGTCTCCTTTAATGTCAAAGAGGACAGATGAAGGAAATCCCAGCTAGTGATTACTTGACTTTACTGCTTCATGATTCCTGAGGGAATCAAAAGTGGTCTGAAATTATCTAATGCTCAACATTAGGTGGGGAGGATCAGAAATGGTAGAGGCTGACATGGCATTTGGGGAAGCTTGGGCTTCCAGGTATGAGTCTGCACATGAGCAAAAGCGGCTGGACTCTGGGCACTCCAGAGCGGACTGGCAGTATGCAGCCTCAATGGAGGGTTCGTCAGCTCTCCCTCTGAATGTTTTAGCACTTTGGCTTGTTTGCATCCATGCTTGGGGGAAAACCTGCTCTGTTGCAGAGCTGAGAGTCCTTTCTAGCAGTAGCGTGGGTGGTGTGAACTAGTGAGTAAGTGTCACCATAGAAAGAAGACACCTTCCTGTTAGATGACATGAAAACTCAGGCTTTGTGTTTCAGAATGTGCACCAGCTAGGGATCTGTTGTTTGTCTCAAAATCACCCTGCGGAAATGGAAGCTTCTTTTGTTCTGATAAACGCACTTCAGAATCAGCACTTCCTTGTCTTCTATATCCAGATGTTTTAAGTGGACAACTGTCCTACTCCTTTCCTAGACTATCCTTGCTCTGAGTTATCAGTTCTGGGAGGCTGTAGTGAAGAGATTGCCCTTAGCTTACAGGTGACTTCTCTGTTACCAGATGATTTGGTGGATTGCTCTTAAAAACTGTGGTTTGCTGGGCAAAGAAATGAGGTTTGTGCAGGTCTTTGTTTTGTCTGGCTAGGTGAAAACTTACTGAGTGAAGAAGCTACACAGTTCCTTGGTTAAAATATAGAATAAATTAGGAATAGCCTATGGCCGGCACATCTTGACATTATGGCTGGCTGAGAAAAAGCTTAACCTTTAGGAAGAGTTGGGTGAATATGTGAATTACTATTTCTATTGGAAAATGAGGCCCTGTGTAGTTAATTGGCAGTGTTTGTGTCAGAATGGTGTCCTTTAACTTTCCAAGGGAGATATTGAGACAGTATGTTGGATAACTATTGATTGGTGAGAAGGTAGAATATATTTCTCTCTGGAGTACAGCATAATCTCTAATGAGAAGGAATCTGAATTTACAAAAAAGGAACAACAAGAAATGTTTGTTTTGACTAATGACCAGAAGATTGGTCGTATCCTGCTCATGAAGTCCTTCGTAAAGAGGTAGGGAGTACTTCTGGAAATGTGATGGCAGACTTGACTGTATGGAGGCATAACAATGTCTTGCAGTGGAAAATGTTACACTTGCAACTCAGTTGTGTTTGGTGAAGCTTGGAAGGTAGAAGGATGATGTAGCATTGCCTAGTAGCTGGCTGAATAGAAGTCATGATTTCCCTACTAGCACTGCCAAAGAGCAGCCTTTCTTTTTTGTGTGCTGGGAACTATGTGTTGAAAGCCAATACAGCAAGATCCTCTTTCAGAGGATTTTGCAACCCTGCTAGAGCACTGAAGGGCAGTTGTTCTTGGACAAGATTTCCTTTGCAACAAAGCGATTCCATGCAAGCTTGAAGGTATTTTTATCTGTCTAGTGGCAGATCCCAGTCTGCTCTCTGGTAGTGTAAGGAAACCACCAGTAAAGCTGCCTTGTGTTGGGCCCAAGGGAAATGGGCGGTAGATAGTGGTCTCTGTCCTAAGCAGATGAGCAGGTAAGTGGTAGATCTGGAAAAGGTAGTTGCTAAGCTGGTAGGTAACTTGACTAGAAGTAGACCGAGGGTCTTTTAAATACTTTGTTTTCTGTTATTGATTTCACCTAATGGACTTTCCTTTTAGCTCATGTACAACATGCTTGAGCCTTTGGTGTTTAGCTTAGTTATCTGCCTGGTGAAGTTACTGTCTTTCTGCATGTGGGTAATTTAGATGGCTTTTTGTGGGTGCTGAGGAACAGAAATTAAGTTATTCTGCAAAGCTGCCTCCCTAAAAGTTATATGCATTGGATGATTCAGAGCATTAAGAGCACATAACTTAGGAGGGGCTTGGAAAATAATTCCTTTCTTCTCATTTTGAATGTATCCAGCTGACTTAAAATGATGTTGGTTCATCTTGACATTAAAAGAGGTGTCACTCTACAGAGAAGAGAGTGGATGTTTGGAAATGCAAAGGTGTTTTGAGCTTTTCCTGTTCTTTCATAGCTCCGAGAACTGTACATGAAGGCAAATGTCAACACTTGGCAAGCTTAAATATACCGATCTCCCTATATTTTCTTTTTACCCTCTCCTTCTGTGTACTATGCCTTGTTTATATATGGCAACCACATCAGTGGGGAGCAAGCTGCATGACTTCTGCACAGGAGATATAATAATAAAAAAATCTAGGCCATCCAGTTAGACATCATTAATTTGTCTGGCTCTTTAGCAGTGCTTCAGTGTTGGGGTATCTCTAAGCTAACGGTGTGTTCAAAATCCAGTGACATCTGCTTTCTCTCCTTTTTCCCCTCCCATTGCACTGCCAAATGCAATACAACATGAAAAAGGGATCAGTACAATTATTAAAGAGATTCCTGCTTGAGACAGTGAAGGACCAATGCTTTCTGTTGCTTGAGGTTTCTCTGTCATCTTACGCTCTGGAACAGAACTGGCACTAAGCTGAGTGTTCATTTTGCAATGTGTTGGGTTTAGCCTTGTTTCCATAGGAAACAGTCATACAAGACGAAGCTGGTTCTGTATATATTTTTGCTTCTTTCATCTTTTCCCCTCCCTTTTTTAACCTGTTGGCCAACCACAGCCAAATTTTATAGACTGGTAGAAGTCTCAAGGGTAACTGTGTTACTACAGATGAGATTCTTCCTATGGACACTGGAGAATCTGCCCAGGGCAGAGACCTGCGACATGGTCTTGGCTGTGGGAAGAGCTTTGCTCAAAGCTTGTGCTGTGAGACATCACTGAGCCCGAGATGCAGATTGGCAGAAGACCACTTCCTTAATTCCAGTACTCGGGGAATTGCATGTTTTATATTGATAGGCAGCAATATCTATGTCTGTAGCTGAGCCTCATACAGGACACATTGATATGCAGTACTCTATAGGGTGAAGGTCTCCTGCTGGAAACTAGATTGGGAGCCACTTTAACCTCAAGGCTGGGGTCTCAGAAGGGCCTCCTGGATCTGTTTGTGCTGTCTCTCTCTCATTCAGACAAATAAAGAAATCCTACTTCAGTTGTTCTTATTGTTGACAATCTCTAATTCTTGTTATGACATCTTTATTTTCTGGAAATGAGAAATACAGCTGAACAATTTTTCAAAGCAGAAGCAATCCTAGTTATTCTCCTGGGCTTTACAGTCTCATCTCCGTGATGCGTAGCCTCTGAGTGGTGTTTTTTGGTCTGTTTCTCCCCCACCTCTCTTTTGGTATTTTAAATAATTCCTCTGATAGTGAGGTTTTCAGCCAGCCTCACTGCCTTCAAGTGAGGCATTTGCCTGAAAAAGCAAACCTCACAGTTATGGTAGAAAAAAGCTGTAGGATATTTTCTCTAGCTTTTTCTTCTAGTCACTACCTACTGAATTATAAGTACTTGGACAGATGTTTTCACTGTACTCTGCTTCAGGCCTCAAATGCTATGTAAAACTAAGCCTTTGTGATGAAAAAGCTGGTTTCAGTTACAGTGTCTGGTGGGGTTTCCATTTTAACAGCATCGGTATCTCACTGGGCTGCTGGTGTGAGCAAATCTGTAAGACAGTGTTTAATGTCTATCAAATACAGTATAGTTGGGGCTTTAACTAAAAATGCCGTTCATATTTATTACAACCCAACTTTGTTTCTTTAGCCTTCCTTCCTTGTGTTTGTTTCACTGTCATCACTGTGACACCTAAGAATTGTACAGATCTAAGCCCATCCTAGAGTGGATCACAGACGGCCTGAAAGAGTCTTCCCTTCTGGACTGGTAAGGAAAAGCAGCATCTTCCTTCAGTACATTAAATCCCAGCTTTCCTCTTAGCTTTATTTTGATCTCCACTTACAGTTGCTTCATCCTCACTCCCAGACCACATTGATCAAATCCGTTTTCAGCTGTTTCCTGACCACAGTTTCCTTATGTACTAGTTATGTGACCCATACAGCTGCCTCAGGATGCCCTGGCTGTGATGGGATTAAACAGCCTCTGTAAGAATGTCAGCCTCAGTAATAGGAACATGAATTTTGAAAGGCAAAATTGGGATATCAGAATTGTCTTAAATTTGAGACTAACAAAAGTCTGGTATGTACTGAGATTCCTCAGCAGGGAGATTCTTCATAGCCTGTTTCATTGTTGCTAAAACACACCCTTAATTTTTACCTTTCCCACCAAGAGAAGGTAGGTGAAGGAAAGCACTCAGAACATCAGTGACAATAGGTTTCCGATGATTTATCTTCCCCCTGCCCCTCCCCCCCCCAATCCCCCCTCAGGTGATAATTGTATCAAAGACAGGCAAACTCTCTTATTTCTGCATTTCTTTAATTGGGTGAGACGACGTCCTGTTACTGAGCTCAAGATAGATGAAGTTCCCTGAGCCTCACATTTTAAAGAGACATCCCTGCTCAGCAGTGAATGGGAGACCAGATTCTGCGTAACGTAAACAGCCTTCACTCTTCTGTCTGCTTGGACACCACTGGCCTTGCACAGCTCCCTGGCTTGTCCGCTGCTTCCCTTGTTTTGTAAGACTGTGCTGATCTCTGCTGATGGGGAATCACAGTGTTTCAGGTGAGTCATGTGGTGATGCTCTGCTCTTAAGTAGTAGTAAGAGGAGGGCAGATGGCTTTCTCCCTTTGGCCTCCCTGGTGAGCTCCCTAACAAAACTCAGCCTCACTTCCTCTCTGTCCCCTGGTTATATTCTCCTGTCTTCACCATAAGACACTGAAATAAGAGTGAACAAACTAGTGTTTCTGCCCAAGCACATATAACTGTGCTTGTACCTGCATAACAACCTGTGTTAAGTTGCTTGTCCTTCCATCACTGGTACAAGCATGAGCCGTTTCTGTCGCACAGGAGAAAAATCATTCCTGAGATGCTTTTTCTCTATCTTCTGTCGGCAGAATATGGGGTTTGGAGAGATTATGAGACTTCTATGGTGGTTTTGTGACTTAGCAGCAGGAGGAAAAAAGGCTAATTCTTCTGAATCACAGTTTAGTTCTCTCCATTTGTTTCTTTAGTGGTGAGCTCTGCTACATGTTGCCAGGTTGCATGCCCTCACTTGAATTTTCATCTTGATAATGCCTAGAGAACAGCCTTGCATTCGGACCTGTGTTCAGTACAGTCTTTGTCACACCTTGTTGACTGCCAATCCACTTCTTCATAACTACTGTCCTCTCCTAGTTCACACAAAGATATTTATTTTCTCTATGGCTTTGCATCATTCTTCAGCTGTTATAAGCATGCACTTCAGAAAACAGTGCGTAGTCTAGTGTAGTGGGTGGACCCGCCAAATTGTGTTATTTAAGCATGAGGAATTTTCAAATGCAATGTTCTTATGCTGAATGAGCTGGATGTTTTTTCTCTAGAGTTTTTAATGACTGTCTCTTGAAGTTTTAATGGAGAACCTGTCCTATATAACAATTAAATTGAAGTTTTCAGTGAGAGGAAGTCAAAATCTAAAATACAATGACATTTTGCTTTAGTTTTTGATTAGTATTGCTCAGTGTTTCAGCTTTCCAGGGGTCTTTTAATTTCAGTGTCACTATGGCTGGCTCTCAGCCAACTTTCGCAATTTTAAAGGAGTTATTAAGAAGAGCATCCTGAAGACAATAAAATTATAGATAAATACATTTATAACAATGTAGTAAAAGCTTTTATTGCAGAAAGTTCGAGTGTGGTGCATTATTTGCCATCAGCAAAGTGACTTCAGTGTAGCATATTCTGAATGACTGCTAAAAAAAGGAATATGCACCCCACTATGGCACGGTTAGCTTATAGCATGTATATGTACAGTTTAACCAGCATTTAGAAATAAGCATCTTGTAGTGATGCTACATTTCTTGTCATCACTTCTTAAGCAAGCTAGATTGCCCTAGTTCTGTTATATCCTGTTACTATAAGAAATCAGCTGTACAACATAAGCAAAAATGCAACCTGGTTCTACAGGCCAAAGACTTCAAATCTGGGCTTTCTGTTCATCTAAAATTGGTATATGCTATTTTGCACCCAGGTGTGAGTTTTAGACGTTGTTCTGACTACAGGGTGTTATACTATGGAGGCCATAGCCTTTACCTTCAAGAACATGAGACCTCTCCATTTGGCCTTCTGCTAGGTGCCGTGGCCATGCTTAGTGAGTGACTGTAGAAAAGAAAAATACAATTTTTTTTAATCTATAAAACAGGGAATGTCTAGAAACCTGCATCGCTTTCTGTTGATATAATCAAGTTGAGCATTTATGGGTACTGCTGCAGGAAAGAGGACTGTGTGTTGCTCTGGGAATGGCAGTGGAGGAGCAATAAGAGCTCTGTGCGAGAGGACACTACCTCATCTCGTGTCAAGGCAGTATGGGCAGGTTTCCCGGCACGTGCCAGCCATGCTCAGCAGCCAGCTCTTCCACAACGAAGAGAACGTGCCTGAGGATTATAACAGCTTGTTTTCATATCCATGCAAAGTAACTTGGATTGATTTGGTTCATGCTCTGAGCTGGGAAAGCCCTGCAAAGATTAATTCATAGTTGGTCATCATGGTTACATGGCTTACAGATTTACTTCATATGAGACACGTTGTGTGACTCCACCAACTAATTCTTGCTTTAAGCTGGGCCCTGTAGTGACGAATTAAGGGATCTTCATGAAAAATATTCAGTCTTGGTTAAAGTGGATCCTAAATGACAGTTAATTACTGTTGTCCTCTGTAAGCCATCACAATAAGGAATTACCTGTGTGGTAAAAAGGTGCCTTTGTTTCCAGCTTGAATATCTGGTTTTTCAAATACTGATCACTGGAATGTTTCAATGGAAAACATTCTGATCATGTTCTGCCTTTATCTGCATGACAAAGAGTTCAGTGGCATCAGTTCTCTTTTCTGCATATGAATAATTGCCTCCCCATCTTGCTTTTGTTAAGCTGCGTAAATGAGCTTCTTATGATCTCTTCTCAAGATCAGCTCATTCTAGTAACTTTTCCTTGAAGCTGTTTCAGATATTAAGTCTTTTTTTTTTTTGTGCAGGCTGGGCATTAGAGTGGGATGGGACGTTCTAGTAAAATACGTGCCAGGACTGTCCTTCTAGGATGCCAAGGCAGCCAGGGGCTGCTGGGCCAGACACAAGACCTAGATTACACCCAAATTTGCAGTTCACTGCATAATGCACACAGGACTCTTCTCAGGGCTGATATTGTTGGTGCTGAGGTGGGAATACTACTTTTCCAGGAAAGTTTGTATGCATTTTTGTGGTGTTGTTTTTTTTTAAAAAAATAAGTTTTATTGTGTCTTCTGCACCCCACTTGGGGAAGATGTCACCTGCCTTATCAGGTCCACATGGACGTAATGTTGCTGCTTCATCTGACTGTGGGTTTCCAGACAGCATGTGCGTCTCATCATGATAATGTGAACTGTTGCAACTTGGAGAAGATGCTTGATTTCCTAAGCAGCATTATCTCCACATCCTTTTCATGCAAGGCTTTGATTCACACATCAAAACCTTGCTTGGGACAGCTCTTAAAAGGCACCGTATTGATCTTGGTGATTTTGTGGACCTGTTTTATAGTCTGTGTGTAGTTGTGAGCCCTATTGGAGACGTGGAGAAAAATCCTTATTAAAAACCTTATTTAGGTTTATTGAGGAATAAAAAGCAGTTTAATGTTGGTCTCTAGAATATTGTCACAATTATACAGCTTGGAAAACCTATATTAGATTTTTTTTCTTTTCAGTTTCTCCTCTCCTCCTTTCCCTGCCACCGCTGGCAGGTGGTCATTTGCCCTGTGGTCTTTATCAAGTATGGAAATGTGTGGGTGACTTCATTACCAAATGGATTCAGAAGAGAGCTTCCACCCACTCAGAAATGACAGTCAAATGGTTTTATTGGCCTTTGATTTGCATGAACTTACAACCCCTAGTGGCTTAGAGAATTGCTCTTTGAAAGAAAAAGAAAGGCATTAGGATGTTTGGCTAACTAAGTGATTTGAGCAATTGAAGGTGTTTTGTGCTTCTCCCCCCGTCCCCCCCCGCGCCCCCCCCCCCCCCCCCCCGTCCTCTCCCTAAATAAAGGAGCTATAAAGGAGCTACTTATTCCACAACTGTATTCTAGGCTTTTAAAAATCTCTGTGGGGTAATAAGAGGCAGTGCTGCCTTTTATGTGCGAAAATAACTCAGCAAACAATTGATTCTAAATTAAAGTTTGGAAGAATGAGTCAAATCCCTGTAGAAAAATAACATGTGGCTGAAAATGCTTCTTTTGTAACAAGGTGATGTCAGAATTCAGAGTTCTGAGTCAACGAAATTGTCATTGAGTCAACAAAAAAGTGCCAGACGTGAGTAGCTTTACTTTGCCCTGATTTCACGGGACACGCATTTTTACAAGCAAAATATCACCTCCCTCCCTGATACCTATATTTTCTCCTAAACTAGGTTTGTATTCTGTTCCAAGCAACCTGCGTTGCCATCTTGTTGGAATTATTTTCTTAAAGTGCTAATAAAATTTTTAAAGATGATAATGTTCAGGGAGAGGCAGCAACTCTTGCTACTCTGCTTCTTACTCTGAGAACTAGGAGAAAGGTGTTTCGTGTCAAGACTAGGTAAGTAGGATGTTGAACAGATGGTAAATGCCAATGCGTTTTTAACAGTTCTGCAAAGGAAGATTTAATCCTGGTTTTATGGGTGAGGGGAGACAGAAACATGAACAAATAACACTCTGCAGCAATCAAGGTTATGTTTGATATTCCAGATCTACCTTGTGCTGTTAGACTGGATGGCTTCCACTGTTTCAACACTTGTTTTTCCCCAAAACAAGTTTCTCTATGAAAAGTTTAATCTTTCCCCTTCTGTCCCCTTTTACTGTATCCAGCTAAAATAGTTGCTTAGAAATGAGTTCATTAGTCCTTTGTTTTCTGTGGTGGCAAAATACTAGGGGAAGCTCCTGGGCAGTTATAGAGGTAAGTGTACCCCAGTTCATGGGAGAACTGCAGAGCAGGGAGAGGCTGCAGCTTTTTCAGTCTTACGGAATTTCGCTACATCTCCAGGCTTTCTCTATTGCACATTTCTGTACTCAGAAAGTGTCAGGATGAAAAATATGTTCCATTGGGAAGAAGAAAAATGAACTCTCTGGCACCGAAATAGCATGCCTTTTGCTGCAAAATCTCTCTGCTCTGAATTTAGAGATTGAAATAAATGTCTTCATAATTGGCAAATAAAAATCTGAACCCCTTCTTACAACATTTTTAGATTTAAAAATACTCCTTTTATGGTTATGCCTGTATTCATCTTCTAACAAAACACAGAAATTTTTCCAGATGTGAACTTACAGCCCTTTCAGCTTTGACGAGGGTTGGTCAGCTGCCACCATCGTTGAGTTCCCCACTTGACACTGTACTCTTGTAATGAAGGAAGAGAGAAGACAAGTCACAGAGGATGTGATTGCCCCTTCAGAGCCACGCTTGTCACATAGGTGTGTGAGGAGGCCAGGCAGCACGTGCAAGTCAGCCAGGAAGAATGGAGACTTCAGCTAAAATCCCTCCTAGGAGAGAGCTGCTGGCCCTTGCTGGCAGGTCACTGCACGGTTCCTGTGCTACACTGCATGTCTACTCACAGCTCTTTGGATTGGCAAACAGGGAAAGGGGCAGTAGCTATGGCTCTGCTGTCATCTGCTCCCCACCTGCCACCTCAGAGTTTCCTGAGGCCAACATGTGTAGACTGCCATTCCCTGCCTCCAGCCTGCACCTTGTGAGATGGAGATGGGAGATTGGAGATGATGGACAGGCTGCTTTCCTATCTGGTGCTGGCCTATGGGTTCATCTCTGCCAGGGCAGACGCTATCTGGCACTTCTTTGTTGTCACTTATGTTAGGTGAGTTTTCTGGTTAGCCTGAGAAGTCACAAACCCCACATGGTTAAAGCTGATGAGGAAGTGTTGCATCTCTTGAGGAGGGGAGCCAGCCCCAGTTGGGTGAAGAGCTGTTTCTTGACCAAGGACACCTAGCAGGACAGAGACAGGTTAACGAAAGGAAAGCAGCAAGTCAGGCTTGTTGGGGCATTGAAGACAAGTAATACTTTTCTTTTTGCAAAGCTTTTCTAAAGTAGTTAATTCCAGGTTCGCTGTGCTCACCTCAGAGTAGGGTAAAGGATATGCATGCTGCATATTGTTTCGTGCCTTAGTATTTTATACAAATCAATGCCAGTCCCTGTATCTGGACTGTACACAAAATACATCCAATTATGGTAGTATACAGATAGTTGCTGATGCATTTCTCCCCCATCCTTTATGCGTTCCCTCAGATAAAAATGTGACACCCAAAAAGGGGCCAGTGACTTGAAGTACATCTAGCTGTATGGGAGAAAGCAGGTGCAGGTTTGGACCTTAACATGAGGCTTACAGAGGTATCAAGGACACTACAAAGCCCTTGTGTCAATTTATTAAAGTATTTGCTTTTCCAAAGTTCAGGCAGATGAAATGAAAACAAATTGTATAACAAGAGTAGGCTGTGTCCTGATGAATAATAAAACTGCTCTTTTACCTCATTTTTCTTTGAATGAAGTATTGCATTGCAATTGCTAACTAGTGAAGTTCTTCAAAATCACAATGGGAAGGACAGCAATAAAGTTAAAATTATTAGCCGTGTTTGTGCAACACATCACTGCTGCTTCATGATTATATTTTGTGTGTGTTTCTCTCAGTGGTAGGGCTTAAATTATACAAATAACTAGTATCCTTAAGCTATAAAGCATGTGTTGCTGGTAATTCTGCTTATCAGCAGAGGACAGTTATGTCTTGATTTATTATTTTAACTCAAATTGTTTAGCAGCAATGCTGAAAGGTACTGTACACACTTGCCAAGTCCCCCTAAATTATGAGTATCATAAAACAAATCTTTTCAGTTACTGAGAGAAATAATCGGAAAATTAAAAGGTCAAAATTGTGGTGTGAAAAAACATTAATATATTTTGATAGGTTTCATGTGCTTTGGTGAACAGGTCATCCTGATATTTGCTCATAAGCGATAAAACAGGACTGGTCCTGTTTGGGGAATAATTTGCTGTAGTCATTTTGAGAGTAGCTGGTGTATCTCAGACTTTTTATACAGTAAAGCTTTACAGATATTCAGTGGTGGTTATGGTACTGGGAACATATGTTTTACTGTAATTCCAATTATAGAGGTGGGAGAAGGATGGGTAGGAAGAATAATACCCTCTGTTATCAATGAATATGGAATGTCTGATTCTATAGGTTTTGCCACAACATGTATACCTTGATTAAGATCTGTGTTACTCCACCAAGCACTGCTGTCTTCTAAATTTTCTGCAGTATGGCCTTAAAAGGAGCAGCTTGTAAAGAAAGACTCCGCTGAGGTGCAGTTAGCTCCTATCCGTTTCTCTTCAAAAGCTTACAAACGCTGAGTGTTTCTGCAAGAAAGCCTAGGTGGTACTGTGTTGGTTGTGATCGAAGGCTGTGAAACGGAATTCCTGGCGTACAGTAGGGGAATTATTTCCACAGGATGAGTCTCAGTCGAGTGGAGAAGTACCGCGGACTTCCCTGTGCTGATCACCAGCATATTCTGCTGCAGGTTTTACTTCTCAGGAAAAAGTTTACAAGATCAAGCCATTAACAACTGTGGCAGAGAGGCTTTTTGTTCCTCTTACCAACAATGTTGAAGGTATGAAGTCAAGCAGATTTCCTTGGAAGTGACTTAAGATTCAGTTTGCTATCATACAGACCATCAACAGACTCAATGTCAACAATTCTGGTCACTGAGACAATGCTGTGGATAATATATGCATTTTTTAGTTTAGTATGCTATAGTTGTGAACCATTGGAAGTTTGTGTGCAAGCAGCAGTAAGTGATACAGTTAGAATACATGGTGCAGGGAACTGTCAAATGCAATCTGCATGCTTTGCATGTTATTTTTCCATTGTTTTTCCTGTCTCCATCAGGTTTAGAGTTGTGGAAGGTTGTTTCTAGAGAAGTAAGTCAAAATGCACATCCTTTGTCATCTTTCTTTCTGTAAATGTGTTGTCCTCTGTGCATGGTCAGTCTTAGCTGGTAACTGCTATTAGGAACAAAACCAGCTGGTCGGATGGAAGGGACTGAAGTGATGAAGAGTAGAAGGGAGTCATTTTTGACTGAAGCTGCTCTTCTACCTGGAGAAGCAGATAACTGACTCCTATGACTGATCTTCAAATGCAGCTTGAGGCATTGGGTTTCCTATTAATCTCTCCTGTGTACAGCTGTAAGCTGAGCGTGTGTGTTTTCCAAGTGCTGATGGAGGATCTAAGGACTGAATAGTTCCTGAGAGCTTCTTTGGACCAGTTCATCACTGCATACAAACACATGCCAGTGTGTAAAGTTGTATTGGGCTATTTTAATGAAAATGAGAACTTATCACAGACATCAGAACATTCAGTGCTTTATTAGGTGAAAATACAAAGGAATACACTATTCCACAAGACAGATTGTTTGTATTTAGTGGCCTTTATGTTGCTATGATAGAGATACATGCTTTGTATCTGCGTGTTAGAGATAGATACAGATATGCATGCCTTGTTCCATTTAAATACATAAAATGTAAGACCAGAGGATCAAGACTAAGTGTTCCGCTTTCTCTGCTGGCATGTCTTTCTGTGTAAAATTCACCTGATCTGGAGAAATCTGAGATTAACGTACCGATACAGAGAAAGTCTTAGAACGAAGTCCTTTGTCTCCCTTGACAGTTAACCAGTGCAGCAAGATCTTTTTAGTCCCTCTTTTGTTTTAGCTTTTTTTTTTTTTTTCTGCTAATGTCTCACTGGATTTATACCTGCCACTTTTTACCTGGGGAAATGGTCTCAAAAGCCATTTCTAACATCATGTTTACAAAGGCTCCCTTGGAGGCACAGCAATGTTGGCAGCAGGAAAACAAGCCAGAAACACGGCTGTATCTGGAAACATGTTAAACCTGAGAGTCTGCCAGCACACAAGCCCACTGGATTTATTGCTTAAGAAAGGAGAATCCTGAACAGGGAAAAACATCCAAGGAATGGACTGGCACATCTTTGCAAGGGAAGGCACAAAATCTCTTAGGCATAAATTCAGTAGATTTATGTTCTAAACTGCAGTACTGGATTTGATGATTAAACTCTGTCCTCTTTTGCAATACTATCCTTTAAAGACTTTGGATGGAAAGAAAACTGTGTGCTTGTAAACTTCCTTTCTCGCTGCCATTTTTTCATTAGGAGCCTCTCTTGTTTTTACCACCAAAGGAGCTAAGTGGAGTTTTTTCTTGTTTACTTCCTTGTGTGGTAGTATCTATGCCCATGGTTTTGGGAGTGTAGCTGAGCTAACTAAGCCTGCGTGGGTGAGACGGAGCATCGAAGAATCCAATACAGAGCTGTCATTCATATAAATAGTCCTGATTGCTCCAGCTTGAAGTCTTTATAGCTTACAGGGTGTGTCTGTGTAGAGAAGAGCGGGTTCCCCAAGCTTTTATCAGATCTCTTTTCTGCCTCTGTGCCAAAACTCCTTTCTGAAAGGAACCTTCTTGGTTTTCACCAGGAAAAAGTGTGAAGCTGTTAATATTTTTATCAACACAGGGAGCCATGAAGATGCTGATGGAGGTGGAACACAGCAGGACTGAGCATGGTTCTCCAGGGCTGGAGAAATCTGTGGTGGTAGTTCTGACTCCTTCTGCCATTTTGGACAATTTGCTTGAAAATCTTTACCTTTTTTGCTTTCGCTTATTTACATAGTGAATTCCCCAGGCCATGAATGATCTCATTGTGATGATACAATAGATAGGAAAAGTTCCTGATATTGGTTCTGTCTATTGGTGCAAACATAGTATTGATATTTCATTATGATTCACAGGTGACTGCAAGAGCGCGATGTTAAAGAGGCTGGATTTGCATTTATGGAAGTGTTTTTCAGAAGCACTCATTTTTGACCCTGCTCTGTTCCCACTTGGAGCCAATGGGAGCTTTGCCTTTTACCTAAATAGGAACAGAATTAGGCTCAAGGGGAGTGAATTTTAAAATGTTGCCTTTTTGCAAGATAGAAAGAGTCCTGATGGTTCACCCTGTGCCTTGAAGACAGCTCCTTAGTCATTTACTCATGTGATGGCATCCTTTTTATCCCCCCCTTAATTTGTCTCTTTTTCTTCCCCACCTGTCTAACTAGAACTCAGAGAAATATTTACTAGGTTACTAAAAATGGGTTTTTAAAGAAGTAAGTAGCACTTGACAATCCTAATTACACCCCTCCCCAGACAGTAGTTGCATTAAGAATATAACTTCTATGAAAGCCATCTCTCCTGTCAGTTTTGAATGTTCTTCTACTGGTGGCAAACAATAGACTGCTTAAATTTATTCAGTTGGTTGCAATATCTAGTTATAAACTTTACTGATCTTTTATGTTGCAAACTTATTTACAGTAGGTGGAAGTACAAGGGTAGTATGTCTCAGCATGGATCTTCTGTCTGGTGCATATCATAGGAGAATAAACAGATAATCCTTGGCATTCCTGAATGTGTGTGTGTTTAAATGTGACAGGGATGATCAGGAAGAAGTACATGTTACTTTGGAAACTGCAATTTCTTCACACCATTTAAAACAAAAATGAGGTGAAACAGGATGCTTTTTTGGGGGTGGTGGTGATAATCTAGTTTCTGATACAGTTTTGACAGTATTGCACAATTATCAGTTGCAGCTACGTAAAGTTTTTTTCAGTACTTGGCAGCTGTGACTGTAATTTATATTAATGACTTCTTAATGTTTGTGATATGTTTTGGATTGACCCCTCTGGCAAGTGAAGTGTAACTCTGTTTACACAGCATGAAGGGCACAGACGGGAGCAAGGAGACCATCTCCAGGTGCTTGTGACACTACATGTGGTCACCTTGCCCTGGAACAATGGGCCCTGCATCTGCAGTTTCCACATCCATGCGTACCTTGGCCAGCCTTGCTAATAAGAATGCCAGGTTTTTGAATGGACAAATTTCCAGGGAGAAATAGGCCACCAGAGCAATGTCAGAGATCGGCTCTGTGAGCCATCCTGCACCCTGTCTGCACAGAAGAATCGCACTGGCCAATTCTGCTGCATGAGGCAGCCCTAAACCACTTGCTGGGATTCGGTGTCCTTTTTCCATGCTGCGGGGTCATTTTCTTTCAGAGGAAAACGTAATATAAGCACACTTGAAGGAAAGTGCAAGGCGTTGTTTATAGTAAGTGTGTTGCCAGCAGTAATACGAGCCTATCCATTTCTCTTGACAAAGTGCAGTCTCTCATGAGTTTAGCGCATTTTAAAGAACATATTGTGCTGCGCAGCTTATTAAAGGTTTCCATGGAAATATCAAAATGCAGAGGACATTTGCTACTTCTTAAAAAGTTTTCTTGATGACCTTTGCCTATTAAATTTCAATATTGGAAGTGGGAAAAAATTAAAATATGAGATTATTGGAGTTTGTGTAGCTCTCTGGATTGTTAATTTGCAAGCGTGTGCTGCAAATAACTGTTCACTATATTCAATGACATTCTCATTTAATAGAGCTCTGCTTGTCAGTGGAGTTCAGCCAAACACATCCTTTGTATGTTTTTAGTTAATTTGTGCTAAAAGTGTCTTTTTTTGGTGGCCTGTCAGCCAGTATCCTGCTGTGCTATTTCATCCACTACTTGAATGAGTTATTGATCCACAAAATGGTGTTATGTGGTGTAATTGTGCTCAGCTCCTTGACTTGGCCATTATAATATGAACCGGTCACCCAGTGTTAAGAACATGGGAAGCCCCAGGGTAGACTCAGAAATGCTGATTCAAATCTTGCATGGCACAAAACGTACCCAGCTAGTTAGGCTGGCTTGACTTTTGAGTAAAGCTTTTAGGCTGTCCTGATGAGCTGTGCACCACACAGTGAGGTTGGTCTCTGCAGAATTCATCCCTCGCTTCCCCACGTTCCTCTGCCTTCAGTTTCCTGTAACTGACAAACACTTCAGTCAAACTTCATCCCTGTACAGCCTTGGGATGGTGACTGCAGGTAGGAAGCAGAGCCAGCTCCTAGGACTGGCATCCACAGTGAGCGAGCTCTCTGCACTTTGCCACGTGAGTCTTCAAAATAACGTAGTTGTTAGAAATAAAAAACAATGAAGTAAGTTTTAACTTCAGCAAGTATTGAAGCGACCTGCCATTACTTTGATCCTTGTTGCCCACTTACCTCTCCTCTGTTAGCCATATAGCCATATATATTAAGCTATAACTTACTTCAGTTAGACACTGTTGTTATTTTATAATCCTGCAATGTACAGTAAGATCCTGGCCTGGCTGATGGCTTCTCTGCAAAACACTGATTCACATTTCACTTGCAGGTGGTATTAAGGATCCCTGAAAATTAGGCCATATAATATCTGGCTAAATGTATTATTCAGATATGGTCATGCATATTATAAGACGTGTTTCTTACTCTCTTATTCTATCTTATGTCTTGATAATTTATAATCTAGTTTTTGCAGAAGTGTTTCTAATGGAAAGTTTGTGTGGGCTGTGTGATAGGTGGATCTCTGCTGACAGCAGGAGAGAAGGCAATCAAATGTATTACAGATTGCGCAGTAACAGCAGATGATAATACACCCATCGTAAAACTGACCAGCTGTTTGCATCAGCAGTGGCATAACACCACCTCATGAAGATAAAGTGTGGGAACAAACAATCCCATGCCATGGAAAGCGCTGGAGGGATGGGGAGTAATTATTGCTGGTTTTAATCTGTGGGGCAGTCAAAATGAATATGGTGACAAAGCAGTTAACTTTGCCTGGGAAGCTACCAAAATAATGAACCCAGCAGGAGCAGTTTGGCCTTGCTGCACAGATGATTCATATGCCATGTGATAAAGAAACTGCCTGACTGCTCAAAGCAGGGACGATGCTTTGTCAGAAGAAATGAATAACCACATCTGCTTCAAACTGATGAGTGATTGGAAGCTTCTTTAGCAGAGACTCCTTTCTGAGCGCATGTTTAACTTCACAAGACAGCTATCAGGAAATACATTAACAGGCAGGAAAAAATGCTTCTCAGAATAACGCTTTACTATTTTTACCCAATGATGAGTTCCAGAAAATGCTTAGGAAAAATGAACTTTGTCAAACTTAAGTAGTCCAGAGTAGAGTGGTTACCCTCAAAGAATGATACTAGCTTAAAACAGACTGGTTCATAGTCACATTTAAAAGTGATGCTCAATGGTAACTGACTACTGTAATTTTAAAGAAGGGTGAAAATGGAGGGCAAAGGTTAACGATGGATTCAAGCTCCATCCTTTCCAAGGGAAAGATAGTGGGTTAGAATCTACTCCCAGCATTTTGCAGTGCCCACTGTCCAGAACACCATCTGTATAGAAATTTATTGATATTGTGGTTTTCAGCTCCTGTGAGGTTCTCAGTTTTTAGCAACTTTTCAGTCAGCTGTGTTTCTCAAGCCATGGAAGAATCTTATGCACTGGTACTGCTGGCTCAGGAAGATGAAAGAGTAAGAAGAAAAGGTTATGGGGAAAGGGGAACCAACTGGAAAAGGACATTTGAAGATGGGATAAGCAGAAGCTAAACTTAGTGCAGAGAAATGGGGAAATGAGGAAAAAAGTAGATAGCATAAATCTTGTATCATGCTGTCCTTTATTCAAATTCATAAAATGGTGTAGTGCCTTCTAAGCTCCTTTTTGGCTACATTAAGAGAAGTATTTCCTAAATAAATTAAAGAATAATTGACACATCTCCTTTAAAACCTCACACTAGCAAGCAGGAATTTAACATTGCAGTACACATGTTACTGAAAGATATGTCCCTCATGAAAATACACCAATCCAGATTTCGCAGGCCTTTGGAAAGCCTAGCAGGTATTTCAGCACAGATTAATCTTCATATTGATCTTTAATACCTTGAAGCAATCTTTCATCTCTATGAAAACAATAGCAATCCTATTTTGGTGGCCTACAGATTTGACTGGAACTTCAACTATCTGAATGAGGCCTTTGTAGGAATGAATATATTTTAGGTATATGTTGCTTGCTGTATTGAGTTTCATCATTTATAGAGGGAGAACTACTTACAATGATTTTTTGGGAGCAAATTTTTTAGGTACCAAAGCAACCTGGAAGTCACAAGTTCTAAAAACTTTGAGGTTCTCAAAAATAAATGTTGTGCAGAAAACTTTATTCTTTTTGCACGTTGGTCAGTTTTATATGTCTTGAAGTAAGTTAATGTAATGTATTCAAATATTAGGAATACTGTAGCTGCTTGTCACTTTGAATGAGGATATAAACTTACCACCTTCTGGATGTCGAATAGAAAAGTCCCACAGCTGAAACTTTTTATGGTTTCCTGTGGGTCTATGGTTCTAAAGGGATCCTTCAAAATGCTTTCATTTTTCAATTGATCCACACTGCCAAGGTCAAACATCATCAATCAGTTTTGATATCAAAAGAACTTTTGAACACTTCACAAACCCCTTTATCTCTCTCATAAATGTCTACTTCTCTCTACAGAGATGCTTCTGACTTTTAGAGATGAAAGCTGTGGTCTTTTGATTATTTAGAAAATGCTGTTTGATATCTTTGAGAAATTTGTTTGACTTTCAACAAGTCACTGTTCTAGTAATCTACTTAGCTGTATTTATACCAGAGTGGGCAAAACCCAGTGATTATATGTTGTGTGTAAATGAATGTTTATCCTCTAACACTAGAGCTGAAATTGTTTGATAAACAGGGAGAACTTGTATTTGAGGTTTTAATAAATGAATTTTTGACTAGTTAACCTCTAGATAAGAAAAAGTTAATGTTAAAAATTATTTATTTCATTTATAAATATAAAGTTAGGAATTAATATAAATATAAATATAAATTTAGGAAAGATTCAACAGTATTTGGAATAGACTCTTTAAGATCAATTTCTAATCCACATTGAATCCTTAATGCCAATCTCTTTAATTTCAAGCCTTTCAGCTGATTAAGATAGCAAAGACTCGTGGACAGCAATCCGTGAATCTAAAATTACTCAGGGATGGTAACAACTTTGGACAGGTAAACTTTTTGAGCATATGAAAGCCTTGTTAAGGGCTCACTGGAGTAGATTTCTAAACACCGTGCTGTTGTCACTTGAGTGCCTCAAGACCCTAACTGATACAAAGGAAAGGGAATTAAGTGGAGCAAGAGGCCCCCATGGCTCAACCATGACCTCCTGGGTCTACTCAAATCCAAAAGGGAAGCACACTAGAAATGGAGAAGTGGAGGATTATCCACCGAGAACTACAAGGGCATAGCCAGAGAGTGAAGAGACGCAGTTAGAAAAACAAAAGCCCAATTTGAATTGAAACTGGCTATAGACATAAAAAATAACAAGAAAGGGTTCTTCAGACATGTCAACCAAAAGCAGAAAAAGAAGGAAAACATAGGCCCACTGTTAAACTGAAAAGGAGAGTCAATCACCAATGATGCAGAAAAGGCAGAGGCCCTCAACACCTTCTTCACCTCAGTCTTTACCAGCACTGTTGGGTCCCAGGCTTTGGGAACAAAATTGCCAATTGAACCAAACACTGACCCGCCATCAGTGAAGGAAGAGTTAGTATATGAACTACTACAGGAGCTTGACCCCCACAGATGAATGGGCCCTGACGCCATCCACCCGAGGGTGTTGAGAGAGCTGGCTGACATCATCGCAAGGCTGCTCTCCATAATCCTTGAAGTTATGGAGAATGGGGGATGTCCCAGAGGACTGGAGGAAGGCAAATGTTACCCCTATCTACAAGAAGGGCTCGAGGGAGGATCTGGGTAACTATAGGCCCATCAGCCTTACTTCAGTCCCTGGGAAAGTTATGGAACGAATCCTCCTGGGGCCATCACAAGTCAATTGAAGCACGTGATTGGGAAAAGCCAACATGGCTTCACTAAAGGCAGATCGTGCTTGACAAACCTGGTGGCCTTCTATGACAAAGTGACTTGCCTGGTTGACATGGGGCGGGCGGTGGACATTATTTACCTGGACTTCTCCAAGGCCTTTGATATGGTCCCCCACAGTCTCCTCCTGGAGAAATTGATGTGTTATGGCCTAGACAAGTGGTCTGTGCAGTGGGTGGGGAACTAGCTGACAGGCTGCACCCAAAGGGTGGTGGTAAATAGCTCTTTCTCAAACTGGCAACCTGTCACTAGTGGAGTCCCCCAGGGATTGATATTGGGCCCAATGTTATTCAACATCTTTATAAGTGATCTGGATAATGGGATCAAGTGTAGCCTGATGAAGTTTGCTGATGACACCAAGTTGAGTGGGGAAGTAGACACTCCAGAAGGGAGAGCTGCCTTGCAGGGAGATCTGGATAGGCTGGAGGAGTGGGCCAGCAAGAACCTTGTGAAGTTCAACAAGGACAAGTGTAAGGTCTTGCACCTGGGAAAACATAATCCGGGAGTGCAGCACAGACTGGGATCCACCTGGCTGGAGAGCAGCTCTGTGGAAAGGGACCTGGGGGTCCTGGTGGACAGGAAGCTCCACACGAGCGAACAGTGTGCTGCTGCAGCCAAGAAGGCCAGCAGGGTGCTGGGTTGCATCAAAAAGGGCATCGCCAGCAGAGATAAAGTAATTATCCCACTCTACTCAGTGCTTGTCAGGCCACACCTGGAGTCCTGTGTACAGTTCTGGTTCCCTCTATACAAAAAATGTGGACAGGCTGGAGGGGGTCCAGAGAAGGATCAAAGGACTGGGAAGCTGCCGTATGAGGATAGGCCGGGCGAACTGGGTTTGTTCAGCCTTGAGCAAAGGAGGCTTAGAGGGGATCTCATCACCACGTACCAGTACTTAAGGGGTAGCTACAAAAAAGATGGAGACTCCCTTTTTCCAAGGGGTCACATGGAGAGGACAAGGGGGAATGGACACAAGTTGCTCTTGGGGAGATTCTGATTGGACACCAGAGGGAAATTTTTCACAGTGAGGACACAGTTAACTATTGCAATAATGTCCCCAGGGAAGTGGTTGACTCAGCCACGTTGGACACCTTGAAGAGTCGCCTGGACAGGGTACTGGGCCATCTTGTTTAGACTCTGCTCTTCCTAGAAAGGTTGGACTAGATGGTCCCTGAGGTCCCTTCCAGCCTGTGATTCTGTGATTCTGTGATATCTGGGCTTTGTATCTTCACTTTCAGAAACATCATAGAGAGAAGCTGTGTATGTTCTGATATATTTATACTTAAAATAGAGGAGAGAGAGTATGCTAGGCAGAGAGTGAAGTGATTTGCCTGGAGATGCAAGCAGAGCTAATATTCAGTACTAGATGTTCAGTACCCAGTGCCATATTTGTAGTGGGACTCTTAATTCAGTGGTGCTTATGAGGTCCAGAACTACCTTGGTCCTGGTAGATCTCTGAAAGCTATTTTTATAGTCTATTCCTTGTTCATCAGAACTGCTTCTTGCAGGCATGGGATAGTAGGGCTGTTGTTTGAGGGTTCTACTTGTATTTTTCTCCAACGGACAGATGGCAGCCAGTGTTACAACAAAAACCTTGGTGACAGTGAAATGCATCCAGGTGTGCCGGTTCTAGATGCCTGTCTCCATTTCGCCATAATTTTTTTGTCTTTTCTTGTTTTGCTGAAGGTGCGTCTCCCAGGTTCTGGTGACTAGTTTTGGCTTGGTGGACTTGGAAACCTGCTGATTTCAGGGTGTCCAAATTCTGTACTGAATCAGAATGAGAATGGAACATCTGCCTACCTCAGGAGACATACGATTTTCTGGGACTGTTATTGTTAACCACGCTAGCAATAAATGTCATTAAGTATATAGCCCAGAAAGACTATGCTTGTGTATATGCAGCTTGCATACATGTTTTCAGATTTGCATACGTAGGTGTGACTGTATTCCCTGATGCAGTCATAATAGTTTTTAATTGTAGCTTTATGTTGTCCTTCAAGTGGCAGACTGAAAGAGTCTGAGCACTCTGCATTGTGTTTGTAAGTGCTATTTTGTTGGCTCTTTTGGATGAAATCATTGCCCTTTGACACTCTTCCAATCTCAAACTGCTACCGAGAGTTGTAAATGCTGTAGTTCCGTTTGTGGCTGCTGCAGGATCCCTCAGCATAAAAGCTTCAGAGGGCAGTGATTTCATAGGCAAGGCTGATGTGATTAGGTACGTCTATAATCCATAATGCAATATGGACTCTGAATGGTGCTGTGGCTCATAGGACATCCTCACAAGATTACCATAATTCAGAAAGGCCCAAAGGTCGAAGCAGAGCACAAGCAAGAGTGCCAAGAGGTGACACAAAGTCCCTTTAGTTTGCGCTGTCCTTAGGCTCTGAATTCTGAACCCCTCCCCGTTATGGGTGTAGAATGAAATCTTGCCCTTATTTCATTCCCAGAATAATGCATAATGCTGCAAAATTACATCAATCTCTGTCCAAAAGTTTTGCAACAGCCTTATCTGTGATAGCAGCTAGAGAGTACATCATTTAATAAATTCATCCTGAGCACAGAAAAGGCAGGAGTTCATCTTGTGTTAGCAGCTTTAAAATTACTTGTATGACTTCTTTCTATTTAATTAACTTAGTGTTTAAGTGCATGTGAGAAATCAAAGTATTTTTTTCTGATTCAGGGTTTTTTCCCCCCCTCTTAAGAGCTGGAATATTATTCATGTGATAAGCTGTAACAAATTGGTAATGAGAAAGATGAATATAGAACAGTTCATTAGTTTCCTTTAGGAGCACTGATACTATAGATATCTGCTAATTTAGACTGAAAAATTATTTTTGAGCTCTGTGCAGAGAAGAACAATGTAATCAGCCTTGTGCCTTCGTACAGGGCATTCCTTTCAAAGGCAGCAGAGCGCAGGATCCAGCTATTCGGTATCAATAGCTATATTTTTCCTTCTTCTCAGGTGTCAGTTGCATTCCCTGGAAATGCCCCTGTGTTGAGTGCGCATGTTGAATGTGCAGCATGTTGCTTCTCAAAAAAAGCATTCCAGATTTTAATGAAAATAATCTTTTCATGTGCAACCAGTGATCACACTGGGTGTCAAGGGCAGGTTCAAAGCTTGCACTCCATAAAACTTAAAGCTAAACGGCGGGTTGGGAATTTTAGAAGGCTCAGAAGGATTTTCCCCCATGAGAGCCTGTGACAATGATGCTCAGTAATAAAGGATAATGTTAAAGACCCACATCTAATCTTGACAAGATTGGATTTTTTTTCTTCACGCTCTGTGAGCAATTTGAATGCTGTTCCTTTCTCCTTTTCAGAAGTTTTTATTAGCATTTCCAAAATATACATTATAGGAGACACTAAACATTACAGGATACCAATCTAGCTGTGATTTGATACAAACTAAAATTACCATCATCAGCAATAAGCAGAGAGACCATAAAAGGGAAACGAAGCAGCAGTGCATATTTGTGTGGGGGCAAGGTCAAATGTGAGAGACATCCCAGCCTCTCTGCTGAGGAGGAGGTGATTAAAGGGTGAGGCACTGGGATTTCATCAGGCTTCAGTGAATGTTTGGGGGGGGGGGGGGGGGGGGGGAATAAAAAAAGGCAAAATACGAGCTCTGCTTAAAAGGGGGTGTAATGCAGGTGGGACAAACAGCCAGTGTGTTATGTTAGGAAAGGTAAATTGTTTGATATATGAAGGGGGCGGCATGACTTAACGTACAAGAGAAAGGCCTGTGGGAAGCAGAAAAACTTTGTCACGGGTCATCTTTGGTTTTGCATTTGCTGACTTGATATCCTGGGCAGGCCTTCTGATGGTGCTTTAGAGGGCCAGACATGTACAGCATGCTCTGTGAATGAGAAGTACCTTGGGTTGATACCTGATGACGCTGCCTGTACCCGCAATGCTGCAACAGGCTGGGAAGGGCTGGAGTCTGCTGACAGCACTGTTCTGCCCCCGTAGTTCATCTCTCTCAGGACTAGGGACTGCATCCTCGGCAAAGGCATGGCTGTACCCCTGAAGCTCTCTAAAGCTGTAAGTTAGGTGTCCTCAAGCTGAACTATATATGCTGCTAGTCACATGCAGACCATTTAAAGGCAATACGTGGGACTTTTCCCACCCGTGTGCCCTGCCACTTTTGCTGCAGAGGGTATGGAGAACATCTGTGTGGGCTCTGCATCCCACTGTGCAAGGGAAGACAGGGTGCCCACTACCACTGCTGCCCTATTGCGCCTACAGGCTCTTCTCGTGTGCTACCTAGGAAGGGCCTGGTGACAAGTGGCTTTGCATGGTGATACTTTTCACTGCAATAAGCAGATTCTAAGAGTTAATGTCTCTCCACAGACAAAGTTTTGAGACACTTTAATTTTAACTAGGGTTTAAAGAAGTCTTTTCTGGCATGGGAAGGGAGAGATGCTTTCCTTCATCTTGGTCTTTCCTGTAAAACTTCAGCGAGTTTTTCTGCAAGGGGAGGCTGACCCAAGTAGTCATTGCAAAATAAACAACTTTGCAAGAGTAATTTTCTTATTCCATATTCTGAAATGGGTATTGGACTTCAAAACTATGCCTCATTCCAGAATAAAGGCTTTGTGTAGATAAACCTTCCAAGGGAGAATAATCCTAGAAGTACTGAAATTGGAATAACCAAAAAAGACACAGAGGAAAGCTTGGAAAGCAAATGAAACAGACTGAGACAGCAGTCCCTGCCATGGGAAGCCTAATGCTTGGTGGACCATATTCCACCATTTATGCTCATACTGGTTTGCACTACACGGTCTCTCAAGCATCCTGTAATATGACGATGAAAGAGAACCATAACAATCGATAACACGGTTATGTCTCAGCCTGCGATAGGTAACTCATCTTAAACTGCAGTTTCATCTTTGTGAGCAGGTGTGCTCACTGATCTTGCTAGCTGAAGGCCCTGTGGGCACATTACCAGTGCTCTCACTTGAATTTGCACTCTCTTTATTTGCTCACTGGATATATCAGTGTTCTTTGGATAACGGATTTAAGCTCTTCTTTTTCTGAATATGGGGTAAGAAAAATATTGGGAGAAGGATATGTAAAATGGAATGCAAGGGATGTTTTCAGGTCATCTACAGTTTACGGCTAATTGATTGCCACTGCTCTTGAGAAACATGGCTACCTGAAGACCTTCTCTATTTATGGGCAACCTCATCACTGCTTAGTTTGTGGCTTTATTTTACTGCACCTGTCATCCATCCGCTCACACCTCCGCCCACACGCAATCACAGATACAAAATGGTTCTGTTACACAGACCCAGATTACACTGCAAACAGATACACTAAAATTACAGTTCAGCACAGTGCAGATGATTTGTAGCTACAGTGCAGTGGGCTATCATTTCAAGTTACTGTAAATGTGTGTTGCTGGAGGGGATTTTAATTAGGGAGCAGTTAGGTACACCTTTAGTGCCAGCAGGGACTGTGTGCGTGCTGAGCTCTGTAACCCAAAGGAAGGATGGAGCCAGGCTCCAGGTGCCTGCTTTGATGCCCTTTCAGCATCATAGCCAGAGTACGACAGGGCAGAATGGTATCCAAGCAGCTGCACCTGTATCATTGTAACTCACCTTTTACAGTCAGAACCCCATTGCCAGACTCAGCAACCATTGTTTCTTACCTGCAGTGGAGAGCCAGGGATGCTAGGAAATAGGCTGGAAAATGCACAGCAGCTGATCTGGTTTTATGTGTGGCATGCTCAGGTGGTTGCAGGTGGGAGGATCAAACCTGGAGATGCATTACAGGGAGGTTAGAGACTGGGCTTTCCACTCACACAGACGTTCCTCATCCCTGATGGGCTTCTAAGGTCAATAATTAATGTATGATTAATGTAACATATTTTCCCAAGACCTAGAAGAAATAACATGTTTAAAATATGTTCACTGTCAGTTGCAAGGTCGAGCTAGCCTAGGGGAGACTTTAAAACTGCCACTGCTTGTGATGGACTGGGGGTTTTATTTGTAGAGCTGTCAGTATCTTATGTTTATTTGCTCTATGGCACACAATCCCAACAAAAGTAAAAAGTAGAACTTTGAGATCACTGTGATTCTGTGATTTTTGTTAAAGATACGTATATTCAGGGGTCTGGGGAAGATTGTTGTTGATTCAATCTGTTTCTTTCAGTTGTTTCCCTAGGAGAAATCTGGATCTTCTGTGCTCCGGTACTGTGCTATATAGTAATAATATACCAACTATACTGACAGTAAAGATGGGTGATTGATGCTGCCAGCTTCTGTTGGATGTCTTGGAGATCTGCACAAGACTTGTTGATGGCTTGCTAATGTGAATAGATTTTCTATAAACATTATAAAACCTTCTAATTAGCTTGTAAATAGAGCACTATATTTTGAATAAGAGAAACATTAAATAAACCATAATATTTAAACCAGATTTTATTTCTGGCAATTACCCAGACTCCAAAGATAAATTCTCTTTTATTAAATTACAGTGAGGGCCTATTATTGCTAGCCTTTGTGTAAATGTATACTTACCTATATTGTCAGAGGACAACGGGCAGGAGAGAACAAGAGAAGGGTGAGGTTATGTGTCTAAGGAGGCAGGGCTTTCTTCTGAAAGAGAAGTTTAACTTTAATAATAGTAGCCGTTGAAGGTTGTTTGCATTGCTGTTTTGCCCTGAATTGACCTCACATTATTAGTCAGCTTTGGGTAGAATTAATTCCCCTTCTTCCCAGATGAAGGTGACTTTGAAAACAGAATAGCTCAGATAATCCTTATCCTTCTGGACCAGGTCTGGTAGCCGTGGTGTGTGGCACCAGGTTTGCATCTCCTTCTGTCTCAAGGGAAGCTGGTGCACACATAGTCCTTCTAACAGAGAGATGGTAGTACCTCTGCTTCCTACAATTCGTGTAGAGCTTGGTCATACTGGAAATACTGGATTGTTAAATGGGGAAGATGGGACAAGATATAAAATGTACAGGTGGCTCCATCACATGCTTGGAATACCTCCATTGTCTCCTGCAGAGGAAGACTCTTCCTCTCATAGAGTACAGAAATGCTTGAATCGAGATAAGTCTAGGTGCACGTTTCAGAGGTGCTTCAGAGAAGATCTTAATTTCCTCCTTCCTCTGTAGGGACGATGAAATGTAAAAGTTTGCAGGATGTGGAATGTTTTACAACTGTAACACGTACAAAGCATCAAGTGGGGTTAAGAAGGCAAAACCTTTGTGCAGTACTGTAATTCCCCTTTCACAACTCTGATTTCTGAGAATCATGTGTATCTGACCTACCTCTCCACGCTTGTACAGACCCATGTCTGTCTGCAGAAGTCTGCGTGCAAGTCTGGAGGTGTAAAGGTGGGGAAGAGGACCCAGCACTTTTCAGGCTTATTAGATGCTAAATAATGCCTTTGGAACAACCTGTAATTTCATCAGAGGTTCTAGAGGAGTAAACGGTTGTTCTTGAAAATAATTTCCAAACGTATTTCGTAGACATCAGATATCTGGAGGTAGGATTATTACCTGTTTTGTGTCGAGTTAAGCGATCTCAGCTCATTGCACATAAAAGTAGTCTAGCTCTCAAATATAAATATGTTCTAAAAAAGCAATATAAAATACTGGAGGAACTGAATACCGCAGCTTCAAGAAAAACATGAAGAAAATCTTCCCCTGTTAGAAATGGTGTTTTAGAATCTTGGTTGCCACAGGAGAAAAAAAAAAACATTGGAAAAGACTTCTGGGATTTTTTTTTTGTATCATGGAACTTTTGCTGAAATCAATAGAAGTTTGTTTTAAAGTTGCCTTGTCAGAAATGCAGACTAGCTGCCTTCACCAGTGTATGCCGAGGGTTTCTGCAACTAGAAAACAGCCACCTCTCTCCCTCATCATTCCCACAAAGAAATGTAAAATTTGGAGAGGTTTTTTGGTTTTGTGCTTTTTGTTTGTTGGTTTTTTTTTGTTGTGGGGTTGGTTGTTTTTTTTCCCACTTTGTGGTCAGTCTAGTGACTATGAAGTGTCCAGCAGCGTGAATGCAGTGAGTGGGATTTGTTGATATGAAAGATCTTTTTCCCTGTAAACTACTCAACCAGGTGCAACCATTATCCTGCAGAGTGATACAGGCTGGAATCTCTCCATACTCTCCATCATTTTCTGTTTCATATGTAGAAGTACCTGCCAACTACTCCACCACTAGTTTTGCAATGCATTTAAATAAACACATACTTTGCTGTATCCTGTGTGGGCTGAGCCAATGGGTTTTTAGCTGAGCAGTCCCTTTGCAAAATTTTACGCATTCACAGCTCAGCACTTCTCACTCTCGTAGGTAACACCTGTCACATACTTGTATGTTTAAACAGATGCTTAATTTTTCAGTGGAGTAAATACTAACTTAATTCCTGTTTCAGACAGCTCTTGCTTACTCTAATGCAGAATAATTTAGGGTTAATATTGCTTGCTTGATTTGAGAATGAAGCAGTTGTTCAAGTTAGGGTGAATAATTCATATTTCAGAGTTCTTCTAAAGGGTAGATGTTAATATTGTGAAGCTGCAGCTGATGTTACAAAAGCCATTCATGTTAAGAGAACAAATTGCAACTTGGCATGCTGAAAAATTAACCCAATTTACAGCATGGGTGAGGATGAACTTGCTTGGGCAAAAGCTATATTTATACCACCAATGAGATAATTGTATCTTGGCCTTCCAATGTGTCCTTATGTAGCACAGATGTGACTGCTTTTTCTTCATCAATGAATACAGCTCTTACAACTTCTAAAAAATTGTTTGTGCTTGTTTTTCTAGATTTTGTGCATTTTTTTAATCTGGAAAGTCTGGAAATGTGAAAAATAAACAATGTAAAACATGCATACATAATCTGGCATCTAGGGATTAATCCATGAGACAGGCAAAGCAAAGCCAACGTGTGCTCTTTGTACATGGACAAAATATTGAGAGAATTTGTGCAAGTCTTGTTTCCAAGCAGGATGAGTATCCATTGTGGGTGCAGCTGCTTATGAACAGAGTGACTCTGCAAATTAATCTAAGGGGATGCCTCATCATCTAATTTCTATTATCTTGCATGCAAGAGTCAGGTAGTTGCACAGGCAAACAGGGTCGCTTCTGTGTAATGTTAAAAATAAGCCCTATGATCTTTGTGTCTTGTTCAACATGATTTTGAATGTGGGGTTTTTAACTTTATCTGTTTAAATCAGCTGCAGGACCTCACAGCAATTGCGACTCCTGCAATTGAGCTGAGCTTTCCTGAGCAAACAAATTATCCACCAAAACAATGTCTTTGTGTTTCTAATAGAACTGGAACAAACACATCTCTTTTGTTCCCTTGTTTGTGCATGATCTGTGTAGAAGATGACAGTGCAGAGCTGGGAATAGCGTTCATCTGTAAAATCCCTCCACCCACCAGGCTACAGGAAGATCCTGGAAGCGCCCACCACCCTGTATAACCTTTTGCCTCCCTCCTGCGCTACCTTTCTCTAACCTGGGGAAAATGGCAGTCCAGGTTTGGTGTTTTGTGCCAGATGAGAGCAATGGGAAGGCATTTGAATGCTGTGGCATAGTGTCACCAGGCCAGAGCTCTCCTGTCCAGCTCAGCTGAGCTGTCACTGATGGTCACAGGATGAAAAGAGAGGGAGGAGGGGTAGGACAGAGTGGAGCATCCCCAAGGGAACTGGTATTTGCTTACTGTCGTGGGTTTTCCTCTCACCTTTCTTTCCTCAGCCCCTTGGTCTCACAGCTGCTCTTCCATGAGTGTTGGTAAGCGTGATGGCTTCCAGGAGCTCCTGAGCGGCTTCTCTTTACCAAGAGGGGCTGTCACTATGTCTGTATACAGTTGTGTTCAAGCCTTTCTCCTTTCTGAGACTTTCCTCTTTGGGAGAAACTGGCTCGTATTTAGACCATAGATTTATACATTTGTTGAGAAGAAAAGAAGTTGTAATACATGCTCACTTGCAGAATTTAAGCAGGTTAAGTAAGCAGATTATCTTCCTATGCGAAGAACAGCCCTGTTGGTTTAAGCAACCTGGTATGCAATTGCAAGGAAAAAAAGAGATGCTCTGTTCTTATAATAGTGTCCAGTCCTCCCTCCAACGTGTCAAGGAGCACTTTCTGTACTCTGCATACCTGGAAATGTGCCCAAGATCCTGTTGTTTGGCCAGTGCTTGCAGGCAGTATTTGTGGAAGGGGTTTTGTGGCATGTCATGTATTTACAACTACAAAATGTCACAAATCTAAGGGTTTCTGAGAAAGCTTTGGGTAGCTGTGTTGCATTAAGATACTCTTAATCTCCAGATGGTGCACTACACATAGCTCTTAAGTCACATGCAGCTAATTAAATGCTGATTTGTCTTCTGTGTAAGTAGACAGGTAAAATTAGGCAGAAACTATTAGTGAACTTCTCAAGCTCAAAAGGATGATGAAAACGCAGCTTTTGAGTTGGAGCTGTTGGACTCATCCACAGATCTGTTCAGGTTTGTCTAAGAAGAAAAACAGCATAAGAGGAGATGTAAATTGCTTTTTCTGTTTTGTTTTGAAATGGTGTCTTTACCTCTAAGTTGACTTGAATCTTAAAAAGGGATCTGGATATCTGAAGCTAATAATAATAATAAAGCAGTCACTTTGTGAACTTCAACAAAAAGGAAAAAAAATTCTTGGGTAGGATTTTTGATCAGAAAAAGAGAAGTCTCTGATTCATGCAGCTCCATACATAATTGAGTGGCTGAATGGCCAGGGATCTTCCAAACTGAAAAGCAAAGGAGGCTGGATTTGGAAAAAGAGTTGTTCCCTCAGTTTTTATTAAAGTAGGAACAAACACAAGGGCAAAGCAGTATGTGAAAGGTCGCACCCACAAGTTGGTGACAGAATTGAAAATGTCATGCATTTGAGCGTCTTGATCACTGCTCCTGTTGCCTCTGCAGTAAACACCTGCCTGTAGCTGAGAGACTGAGCAGGACTTGTCTTCGTTCCTATGCCATATTTTAGTAGAAGGGTTGTATTAAGGCTCATTTCACATGCTATGGTAACCCTCCTACCTCCTCTCAACCACAGTGCATTTGCAATCATTTATGCAAAACTGAGTTTTGTAGTGGTGTTGACTGGTTATAGTCTTTCAATGCTATATAGTGGCTGATGGTTAGGAAGAGGATGAATATGCTATGGTTATCTATATGGTGTTAGACGTTCTCCATTAAATTCTGATACTGACTGCAGTTATGGGAAAATCAGATTTCTAAGGCTTCCAATGCTAGTTCGGAGAGAGAGACTTGCCATTGAGCAGGATACTGGTGTAGATTTACTATGGGGAATGCTTTGCAGTTCCTAGCTGCCTACCTGTGGGAAACACCAGGTCATCTAAACTTCAATCAGATGGTCCACCCAAGTATGGGAACTGATCTGATAAAGAAGAATTAAATATATTACTAGTGGAGTGAGTTGATGGACAGATATGGTGGCTGGGAACCGGAACTCTTCTTTGACCTTGAGAGTGCCAGTTAACTGCTCTGTGCCCATAAAGTAGGCATAATTGCTCTGGGCCCATAAAATTGGTATCAAAGCTATCTCATAAGGCTAATTAATATTGGTAAAGTGCTCAGAGGCCCAGAGATAAAAGGGGTCATAGACTACTGGTGCTAAATACTAACATCTGTTTATTGATAAAGTAATTTCCCTCAGTTATTGTACTCCTGTCCTATTGGCTAGGATCAGACTGTTTCTGCTTAATAATTGGAGCATTTGTAGGTCTGGAGATAGATAGTTCATCAGCTATAAATCACTACAATTAGTGATACTGAGTAATCATTTTCTGTAACGATTCCCTGAAATTTTTTCTTTTCCAGTTTGAATTGTCCATACACCTAATTGTAATTGGCATGATGTAAAAGTTTCATTGTGATGAACAACTGGAATGATGGGCCACCTCTTGTCCCTCACTGATTGGCTTAGTCAAATGTGTAATGTACAGTCCTACATGAACTAGACCCACTGTGCCATGGATAAGCTCTCCTTCCCACCCCCAACACATATTTGCAAACTTCCAGGTGAACCATGCTTGTTTCCAAATAGGGTTTGATGTGTGTTTAAAGCAGAAGGTCATATGGATTTAAATACTTCATTAATTAATGTGATGGTCAGTGGACAGTAGCTACTCCCAAATGCCATAAATTTGCTGTAGTTCTCTAGAGATTCAAAAACCGATTCATATTCTTATGATAATGGTCAGTTGGGAAAGTTGCAGGCTCCTTTGTAAGAACAAGGTTGGAATGTGCAAAAAGGCCTATCAAGCTGCATTTCCTTAGCTAGCATTTTGACCCCCTTGATTTCCTTGGAGAAGCTGTGGTTGTGTTGTCCTTAAGCTGAAGTCAGACGGTTAAAATAGAAACCATTTTCCTTGAGCTTTTCCCTTGCTTTGTGCATAGCTCTGGCTCTACTGTACTTGTGCATCCCAGCCAGTAGCAGCAAGGATCCAGTAGTTCAAAGTGCCACTAATTTTCCATGGCTGTCTTCGTCAGGTCTCTACGTGCATCTTTCCCAGCTCTCTGGCCATGCTGCTTCAGGGGCATGGCTGGGGGCTCAGGATCTGAAGGCAGATATATGCCAGTGGTGCCAAGACAAGCAAAGTCCCCAAAACCCACAAACCCCAAATGCTGTAGTAATTTATGTAACAGGATGATGGGCTCTGACAGCTTCCCTTTATGGCCAGGAGATGCTATGCTTCCCTCCATCTCCTTTGGAAGGGAAAAGCACTGGGTTTGAGTTCTGCACAGCTGAGGCACAGAGGGGCTGAAATGGCTCACCTGAAAGGAAGTATCAGGCAAAGCAAGGAGTCAGCCTCAGCTATTCCAAAGATCGGATTGGAATCAAACTACTAAAACATCCCTTTTGCTTAACCTATCTTCATCTGTCACATATCTGAAAAAGATTCAAGCCTGATAAAGCTGAAGTGGAAGAAGGCAGCCTGTCTTGCACACACCTGGCCCAGGGGAGAAGCAGAAGGTCAGGCTGTTGTCAGTCTGTGCCTGTGTGCATGCATGCTTCTGCATGCCCTGGCAAGAGGAGAAGGTGAACTGCTCAAAGTAGGAGTTGTTTCAGGATGCTGGATTGCATTTATCATGGTAGATGGGAGATTATGGTACTGCAAGAAGATGTGTTCCCATGGTAACAGAAAGCTGTTTTACCCAGAGCCAGAGTGGGAGCTGAAGGTGTGCCTTTCCTATGGTCTCTTACTACAACTTTTCCATCCAGCAGTAAGGGCTCATTATGTTTGAATCATATTGATCTGAATGCAGGGATTTTTCAACATGAGGAAGAGGAAGAGTAACCTGGTCTCTTAGCTGTGAAGATGCTGCTGGAAACAACATGATACTCTGTGGGCTTTAGGGATTTTAGTAAATGAACCGTATTTACAGTGCAGCTGTAGGGCGTGCAGCACACATGTTTCTGATCATTTGCTTCATCTATGAAGCAACAACTCAACCAATATCTTTGAGCTTGCGAACTTTGCACCATGACCTTTATCTGCTTTAGCATTGTGCTTTCAATATTTTAATGAGTAAAATAATCAATTATGCTGTTTTACAGATACCATAAAATATTTTGCGGTATGTGCACCTAATGTTTTAGGACCTTGGCTCACAGAGGAGTTAAGACTTAGATATTGGGCTCCCAGTCTCCCCTGCGTGTAACTTTGGGAAGTGAGGCCTCTGAGAATGAGCTCTACACCACTGTCATGCTGGTTATGGGACATCTACCTCCTGTGAAAAGCTATGGGTTGTGTTGTGTCTGAGTAGCGTCATTCCTCTGGAGCTTGGGAACTGGTTGCCCACACACTCTTCTTTGCATCCAAGGTCTGCAGCTTGAAGCCCTCTCAAAGGAGTGGAGTGTACAACCATCCCTTCACAGACCTTAAACTCCAGGTGGAAGAACCAGAGAAGGTGGAGTTGGGGTTAAGCTGCCCCTTTTACATGAAGAACCTACTAATAGAGCAGTCGTGCATGAAATAGCTTTCTCAGCCACAGTGGAGTTGAAGTTGTCTCTAAGCAGGAAAGAGGGTGGTAATAAACCTTTCCACATTTCTGCTGGAGCGTGTCACTTCACAGAAAAGAGAATGAAGTCCTGGAGTGGGCAAAGGAGAGTTTTTCTGTTGCACAGTGTTGAAGGGACTCACCTGGCCCAGGGAAACATGAGATTCTCATCCCTTTTGTCACTATTCATTTTCAGTTAAAATGGTTGTTCATTTCTAGCATTTGCTTGTCATCCTCCCTCTCATTGGAGGCAACGTGCTGATTACACACCCCAAAATCATTCCTTTCCCACCACCAAAACACTATGCTGTGTGTGGTGTGATCTGACAGTCATTTAGGAGTGCTGAGCTGCAGTTGGCTGTGCAGCAGTTTAGGATTGGGAGTGAAGATGAATACCCTCTCCTGTTAAAGCTGTTTAGGATGGGATGACGTCACTGAGACGTGAACACCTGGAATGCAACCTCAGTTAGGAACATCTGCTTTACAAGGATTCCTCTGGCATCTTTGCCAATGAAGATATTACCTTGTTTGTACGTTCATTGTAGCATCTGTTTCCCTCCTACCTTCATCTCCCTCTGTCACTTTGCTGAGACCACGTTTGTATTGTGAGAACTTCCAGTGTTACATTGGTCGAGATCAATTTTAAGTTCATGTGTCTCATGTATTACAGCTTATTTTAGGGACTTGCTTCAGAAACCAGCCATGTTAATTCTTTTGAATGCGAATATTGAATTTAAGAGCTATATTTTCATGGTGATGTTACATTTTGCTTTGTTTTGTATATAATTTTCCCCCACAAATTATCTTGTGGGATACATCAGAACAGGGTGCTCTCCAGCCTGTCTTGAGAGGAGCGTCTGAAAGAAGTGGAGTGGATGCTTTTCAAAAACTGAAAACTTTTACAAAGTTGTAAAAGGTTTAGTGTAAAATGCTGTCGCTTCAAAACTGTCCACCTACCTGAATCTCATCTTTCCTGTTTTTTGATAATGCAGAGGAGGAACAAATCTCACTTTGATGAAATTGCTTCATCTTGTTCTTTTATGAGCTGAATAACTCAGTATACTAAAACTATGCTAGGGAAATATTAAAGTAGAAACAGAAGAACTCAAAAAGTTGACAGTGATTTTGCGCAGCCTGGCGCGTATGCATTTCTGTGTGGCCTTGGTTTACTGATTATTATTTCAGTAATTGATTTTTCTGCAACTTTACACTGCCCTTAGAGAAACCTGCAAGAATGAAAATGTTAGTTTGTATTGCTGAAACAATCTAATATGTCTTTAATGGCAGTCCTGCCCTTCTACGGCACTGCTGATCTATGGAAATTCAGCACAGTTGGTTTAGTTTATACTGATAAATGTGCAAGAAGATGGGGCCTTTCATTGCTTTCTTTCTTCCTTCCAAGCAATAACTGTTGTGCATTTAACCAGATATTTTTCTTGTGCATTTAAACATAGAGTGTTATTGTGTTATGTAAAGCTTTTGCCACAAACATTCAAGCAGCAGTAGGTTAGCTGAGTGGCTTTTAAATCATGTAGCAATTGCCAGGTCAAAGGCAATCCAAAAGTATGAAGCGTAGGTGTTTGCATTACTTTAATTGCTGTTTGCAATATTTCTGGTAATTTCTGGTCACCTCCTCTTATTATAGGGAAGGAACTAAATTTGGATATTAATAAGCATCAGATTCTCAAAGACAAATTAGTCCATTTCAGAGCATCAAAACAGTTATACTGGGCCAGAGAAAAGACCCATCTAATCCAACATCCAGATTCAGATTATAGCTTGGTCCTTCGCTCGTTTCCCCAAGCATTTGCTAGTGGCCAGTGTAGAAGAGCAGCAGCAGCAGTACTCCTCCCCAGCTTCTGGCAGTCAGCTGTTTGATTACTACTTGAGCCAGAGGTTGTATCTGCATCATTGTATTTAATAGCCCTTTATGGAACTTTCTTCCACAAATTTCTTTAATTGCTTTTCTTTTAATCCATTTATACTTTTGGCTTTCAAGACATCCTGTGGCACTGAGTTCCACAACTTAATTACATAGTGTATCATAAAATAAAATTGACCCCTCTCAGCTAACTGTCTGATCATTTCATTTCGTGCCCCCTATTTCTTGCATCATAGGAACAGTTTTTCCCAATCACTATCTCTGTGCTATTCATGATACTAGACCATAACCATATTCTTCTCCACAGTGATCTCTCTTGCAGGCTGAAAATTCCTCTTCTGGATAATCTCTTCCTGTAAAGAAGCTGTTTTTTACCTCTGCTATTTAAGTCTTCCTCCTGCCTGTCTTTTTCTCATTACCCCAAATGCATCTTAGAACTGTGCATAGTATTAAGATGTGGGCAAAACTTCAGTTTATAAGCAGAGATGTTCTGTTTCTTCTGTAATCATCCCTGACATAGTTTTCCCCTTTTACCATCCCTGAGCATTCAATTTGATGGTTTCAGAGAAGTCTCTTACGATTCCAAGATCTCTTTCCTGAGTAATAATGGGTAATTTAGATCACGTAACTGTGTATGCACAAACTCAGTGGGTTTTATCCGTGTACAACCCATTACATTTACTGACACTGTATTTCCCAGCATCCCAAACCGGCTTTCTTCTTTTCTGCTGTTTATAGCATTTATCCTTGCATAATGGGTGGAAATGAGCAAATAATTTATCTGAAGGATTTTTGCTTCGGTTGTTGCCTGCTTCAAGTAAATGGCAACTTCTTCGAATTCAGGTTTTGCCATTGCTGTACAAAGCAACATCAAGTGGTAAGGAGGAAATGAGACATTTGCTTAAGCGAAGAGCCACACTGATCTGTTTATACTTTTTTTGGTATCCAGGCCAGCCCAGGACAACTTCCATGCACTGCGCTAGCATGTCTGTACCCATACAGAAACTGGTCAGAGAGGAAAACTCTCAGTAACACTTTTCTACCTCAGTGATAAAAATTACAGTTAACAATAAATTAAAAAAAAAACCCCAACCAACCTTATGTGGCATCTGTAAGACCATAGTATGGCCATGTAAATTCCTTAAATAAACGGATGAAAAGTGGATGGAGGCTTCTTCATGCTGTCCTTCACAAAGGTGAGGCAGGAAATTCCACCAGGGCAGGAAAAGCAGGTTGTCAGCAGGACATAGGCTGCAGCAAGGGACCCTTCTCTCCTTCAGCTCCTTCCTTACCTCCTGGTGTGCCAGCACGGCTGTGCTCAAGGGCTACATTGCTCATCACTCTCTGTTTCCAGTTTTTGTATCAGTGTTAAAAATAAACCAATGCAAAACTAAATGCAAAGGTGAAAATCCATTTTACTGGCATCTGAAGTGCTGAAAGTACAGTGTTTCTGAAATGGAAAACTTGTGTGCTGTGACTGAGTGTTTGACGGAAAATGTAAAGGCTGAATAGCTGGGTAAAAAATCCAAATAATCTATTTTCTCTGAAGCGCTGGCTTTCCAAGTAGTAAAGCAGTAACCAAATTTGGTTTCTCAGAGGCTTGCATCGCCATTAGGTATTTAGTATTGAGTAAATATTAGCTTTCATGGTCTGGTGGATTTGTGGCACTGTGTGTGATTATCATTTTTTATTAAGAGGTATCTTTAAACAACTGTGTGATAAATAACTGCACTGTTATGTCAACTTGTATCTGTCATGTGAGCTTGGACACAACCAGAAAGGCAGCCTTTCTTCCACGGCAAATGCACGTTTTTGTTTTTTCTTCCCCAGAGAAACAACCAGACTCTTTTGCTCTGGAGCTCTGCATTTATTGTCCTTCTGTTTCTTTACACTAGGGTATGAAAGTGGAGGGAGTGTCTTTAAAATTATTGTTGCTGTTAATTTATTTTTTCACCTGCCCCCATGATTATCCAGAAATGAAAGTTACAGCTTCTTGGGTAGGAGTGGAGGGTACAAGAGAGCCATTAAATTCTGTTAATATGTGGTGACAGTGACTGCAGCTGGGCTTGCTGAGGAACCAAAACTAAAACTGATGAATGTATAACTAAACCTGAGACAAGTCACAAAAGAAAGCAGAGGAAAAGTCAGTTAATAAATACAGGAGAGGAAATATCTGGCAGAGAGCCTTCCCTTTTACCTACCCCTTGTCGTTCCCAGAGCATCCACTGAAGATAAATTTAGAATCTCTGAATCTATTCATTGTATGATTTTTTTGTGTGTGAGAGTTGATATTGAGAAAAATGGGAATGCTTTCATTTCCAGGTTTTGGACTGCGAAAGAAGGAAAGGAGGGGCATGGTGAGGCATAACTGCACGTGAGAACCAAAACAGTTTGTTGAACCCAGGAGTCTTTCAATAGCATATGAGCCAGCTAATCCCTTGTGGATATAACTTGTATTGATCTCATTAATGGACCTTTAACAATGAAGCTTCCCAGCTGCAGGTGGCTTAGACAAGTGGAGAATATACAGAAGAGATTTACCTTGTTGACTGTATTCCATTATATTCTAATGTATTACTACATATAAACATAGATGGATTTTTTTAAAAAAAATCCTGTAACCCTTGAGCAACTAAACTGGACGTGACTAACTATTTGAGGAAATTGCTTGTCTAGGAATGCTCTTTAAATTATTTCTGAATCACCAAAATTTTTCAGTAAAGATGAGAAACTTAAAATCTACATTTATGAGTGATGGCACAGGTAGTTTGTATTTTAGCCTGATAAATATTCAACATACCCTTTCAGAGTCATAATAATGTGAAGTGGAATGTTGAGAACAACTGCAAGGAAAAAAGCGTCATTTTGTACTTCAGCAGATCTTTACATAGAAGATTGATCATTTCACCCATCTCTGAAAAGGAATGTGGCCATTACTAGAAGCATATTGCACTGCTGTGCAACAGTTCAGGGCAGGTAACAAGATATGTATATATATACTAGGCCACAGCTACAACTTGCTGTCAAAGATGGATCCTCCCATCCTGCACCTGCTCTGATAAGGACTCATTGAGAAAGTTTGCCCTCTGCAAACAGAGCATTAGCTGCAAACTTCAAGCAGAGGTTTCTTTTCCGTTGCACTGCAAGATCAAAGGCTTCCCAATCTAAAACTCAGAGTAGATATGCATTTCTTAAAACAAAAACCCAAAGATGAAAGAAATTCTTCAGCTTTTGTTGACTACTTTGTCTCTGATTGCTAGGCCAAGATTTAATTTCGCATGCTGCGCTGACCGTCACGTATTTCCTCTGAGTCAAAGTAAATTAGAAAGTAAAGAAAATGCTACTATTGCAAAAAGTAAAATGAAATATGCTCCCGGTCACGCTTAGGGAAGCACTGAACATGCTTCAATATCTATGTTTTTCTGGTCCAGGCTAGATTCACAACTCTTCATAATTTTCTTCATATTAGGGAGAAGAAAGATTCTGATAATATCAGAGTTAGGAAGTGGGTATGCTCTCTTGAATACAGTATGGGAGAGAGTCCTTAAGAGAGGCTTCAGAAAATCCTTCAGCTGTGAAGGAGTTTGCATTGGATCCAAAGATGATTAGCTGCTGCTCTGGGGACCACCTACCTACACATGTTCCTGTGTATTATTGTAATTCAATGCATAGAAAAGTGTCACCAGGGCAGCACTGGTGGGGACCGAAGGTGAAAGTTAATGGGATGAAATGTGACTGCATTACAGTGTGAAAGTGAGTAATGGTTGGTTACTTCAATCCTAGCTGCAGATTTGCAGGGAAGATTTCTGCCCAAGTGAATTGTGTGAAATTATTCATAAAGCTGACAGTTATTAGTAGCAGACCTAACTGGAATATCATTGGAGGATTAGAAATTTTTGCAAAAGAGGCTGAGGGGTTTTGTCAGTTGTATGCCAGCAAAATGCATACAGTTTGGGGATCCGAGATTGCACATACTTAAACAGCAAATGAAGCCCTGCTAGCATGGATGTATTTCTGTAAATATTCTGTGAACCCCTGGAGCTTCACCCTGTGTTACTTTTGAGGTTTTTTCCTAGTATATTTGTGTACTACTAGAAACAAATTGTCGTTGTGCCTTGTATGTAGTCCCATCTGGAGCATGAGTGCAGCAGTGCTGGTGGTTGAGACTTCCCTGGGGGTTTCTTCTTACCTTTTCCTGCCAAGGGCAGACAAGCACGAGGAGGTGATCCTGCAGAGTGTGACGGTGGAGAGCTGGGGAAAACAAAACCGGAAAGCCCCTTTGCACCTGCTGGAACATGAGGTACTGCTGGGGTTTGTTTTGAATTTCACTTCTAAAAACGTGAAAGTAAGTGGATTGTTTACATATGGGGAAAAAAACAACAACCACCAAACCTGACAGGAGAGAGCATTGGGTTTTTTGATTTGAAGGAGTGTGTTTTTGTAGCTCAGGAGGGGCCTGGACAACTCCCTCCCTGTGTCTGCTCATTTTCGCTGTCTAAAGTGCAGAGACTCCTCTGGAACCTAGACCTTCTGTTTTGGGGCAGGCCAGGGGGGCCACATCCCCTGTATTGCTGGTGAGGGGTAAGATGCATTTACCTTTGGCCACAGCCCCGTGTGTGGGATCGGGGGTGGATTTGTTCCCATGACATCCGCTAGAAGGTAAAGTATTTTTCCCTGGGACATGAGACAGTCATGTGAAAGCCCTGTTTGTGGCATGACTTCTAGTAGAGCAAGCATAAACCTCCCTTCTGTGTTGCTGGAAAGCTGAAAGCAGAGTTGTCATTTGTTGTGTTGCCTTTGGCTCTCTTGGTACTGTGAGAGTTTGTCCCTGCTAGTCTACGTGCAGATACATTCTCTGGGGGAAGGCAGATGTGTCCCAGAAATGCTGTGGTGGTGCAGAAGCAGGATAAGGTTATGAGATGGGACCACGGTTTTTTCCCAAGGCTCAGCAGTTTGCTTTGAGCATTGCAAGGCTGGTTTGGTGCAGCTCTTTCTCCAGAAGTAGCGCTCCCTTGTCCTGTGTGAGGTACGTGGGACTTCTCAGCCAAGTGTCATGACTGGGAAGCACCCTGCTAGCCTGAAGGACGAGTGGCATGGCTTCCAGGAGAAAGTGTGGTAGAAGGAAGACAAGTTTGTAGGTGTGTTTTAGCTGCCAGTTTCAGAAACCTTTAGCAGCTGTTTTCCACCAAATTCTCTCCAAATTGCAAAGACCTGGCAATTGTTTGAGGCCAAACTGATGGATGACCATCTGTGAGCAGTGTTGCTAGTGAAACCAAGTTTTTCAAACTTAAGGGAGGAGAGCAACACATTAACAGAGTATTATCTACTGTGTTAGCCAGAGAGGAATGTCTCTTCTTCAGCTTAAGTGGTATTTTGCAAAAATAAGCAATGTGTCTTGTGAGTGAAGTGCGTAACTGAAAACATCTCCATCTATATTTTGTTTGTAGCCTCACTTCTATTTTTTTTCCTGATCTTGGGGAATGCACAGAAAGCTTTCAGAAACAATCATTTATTTTGGAAATCAAAGTAAAATAACTGTTACCACTGAATATTTACAACTAGTGAGCATCTGCATCTCCCAGTGGCGTAACCTGAAGGTTAAGTTACAGCACTCAAAGCTTACAGATTTTAGGAAATTATGTTGAATTCTTCACTGTGGTATGCTTTTTTATATGTGGCCGTAAAATAGGAATTATATTGATGTAAACTTTTTAGGACTTCTCTGAGATTAGACGCGTAAACTACTTGGAAGTCATCTGATGACAGAAAGGATTTATAAAAGTTTTCTTACAAATTAAACTTTTTCAGAGATTGTGATGAATAATAGAGTAAATCTGGCTTCAAGTCTTCTAATACTCTGGTATCAAAGCCACCATGGTGATGCTGATATGCATGTACTGTGTGCTGCCTGTTGAAGAAAAGGTTACGTGTACTAATTTTGCACTGGTAAACCTTCTAGATTAACTACTGACGGATGGCCTAAGTGGATCCCACAATGACATTTGTGGAATCTGAGCCTGAGGTGTACGAAAGCATTTATCAACTCTTCCTCCTGAGGGATTTTTAGCACAGATTTTAGAATATGGAACATCCTGAAGGTGTTGGTTGTAGGGTGTCATTCCTCAATGAATTGAACTGCACTTTGTGAGTAGGGCGTCTTTAATGCCTAGTGTTCCCCCAGAATATCTGCAGTTGGGTTTTGTACATCGTGTGGGAATTGTGAAAATTTGCTTGTTCAAGAAAGTATAGTGTGAGCTCAGTTTTTGGTAGGCACTTTCTCAGGATAATATTATACTACAGATAGAATAATGGTATAGGTGGGTAGGAGCCACTGTAATTGGCTATTGCAGGAAGTTGGCTCCTTGCTGGGTTTTGGTTCGCTCCTTTGACAGAGGTATTCAGTTTGCTGCATGGATTAATTTAAGATTTCTGTTATGTTGTTTTGTAAGTTATATGCTTAGAATTCCCATTTTTCTATTTACTTCAAACCACGTACTGGAGAGCTTCCTCAGGAAGCTTTTCTAAGCATTTGCGTTTCAGGACAACCATAGGAATATGCAGAGCCACTGATGGCAATGAAAGTATACTGGGTACCTGTTATATTTGTAATAGCTGTAGAGGAGCATAGTAAAAACCCAGGGATGCAGCTTAAGTGATCCAAAATGAGATACAGATCTCAAGTGAGCCTATAACTCAATTTTTCTTTCAGTTCATTGTGTTTCACAATAAGAATAGTCAGGAGAAAGGGAACACAAAGCAGATGTACTTGTAGCTTGATGTTCTATCTGCATACAAACCAAACATGTTAAACTTGGCACACAGTCTGCATCCACACACTGTGTTGTAGCTGTGTGGCTTCATAGAAGAGTATTTACAATACATGGTTAGCATTAAATTACCAAAGCCTCAGTCATCTGGAATATGTTCTTCTTTTCACATTAGCAATCCTGAAGTTAAATTTCCCAAAAGATTTTTGTTTCTATGCCTTATTAATTTCATGAACAGCAAACTAGCTGTTGGAAGACTGGTTTCAATTGCTCACTCAAAAATACCTTTGTATCAGCTTCACAATCTTGCAGCAATTCTTGCTGAGCCAGTTTCACCGTATCACTAGATCATGTTTCTCCAACATTTTAATGTGCATAACTAGTGTAAATGTTATAGCAGACAAAAACTTTTTTCCTCCCCATACTAGGGGATTTTTAAACTATTATTAGAAACATTTACTAGTCCTGGGCAGAGCAAAGATGACCCCTGACTCCTACAAGTAGCACAGGCAGGAGCTGGTGGTGTAAGCAGTATTGTTCTTTACTCGGATACTAGAAGCCTTGCTTATTGCAGGTAATTTTACTGTAATAGTATAAGGTACAGTGTCTCACATAGATGTGCCTCCTCCTGTTAGAGGAACCTGCCCCTGCAAAAACACTCATCTTTTTTTATTACACACAAAGCAAGAGAAAAATTTTTCTTCGCTGTCGTGACATTCTTATTTTGGGAAGGGAAAAAAAAAAGGTTCACTTTAGAGCCCATCCGCCAAAGAGTATGTCAGTAAATTTTATTGTCCGTCTGATAAACAGGAACAGCACATCTCTGTCCAGATAGCCTTTCCTGTTTCATTGCATCATCCACCTCTTCTGGGAGTGTCATACTGGTGAAAGCTAAAAGGACATGAGCTTCTCAACAACATGCCTCCTAAAGTTTAAGAGCCAAATTTAAGTATAGACTTTTCTGATTTCCTAGCTGTATTTCTGTAGGCAGGTGCAAGTTTGCCTCAGGGCAAGGATATACTGAGAGGCCTGTAGAAACTCCAAATAGTGTGACAAGCAAGCTCACAGTTATCTGATGTGCAGTACTTTATTCCTGCAGTTTAAAATTGTTGCATCCAATCTGGGCAGCTGTTTGCCTTGATTTCAATCCCATTTGTCCCAGTTTATATCCAAACAAAGCACCCATGTTCCTCTCTCTTACTTTTTCTTTTTTTTTTTTAAATCGCTATCGATTGAGTTATTCTGTGGTAAATCACCATGTTTTAGCACTGCACCTTACAAGCTGCACAATTAATTTTGCCTGTCTCTGCCCTTAGTGTGTGAGTGTTACAAGGCAGTCCTTGCTTCCATGGTTATCAACTACAAAGGCTGTTCTTCAAGTGGAGGACTGACTATGAGAATCCTTGATAGACAAAGCACACAGGAAATGATCAAAAGCTAATTTGGATCATATTTTGTAAGTCATTCCTCTCAGTGGCAAAATGAGTTTCTGTTCAGTTTTTCTAAAGGCCACCCTAGCTATGGCACAGGCACTGCTGGTAGTGATCATGGGGTACATTTTCTTCTTCACACCAGTGCACGTTACTTCAGTGATGCTCAGGCAAAGGAAACCTTTCCCCAGCTCTGGTAGTTGATTAAATGCAAGGGTCTGTAAGCTGCTGACAGCTTAGAGAAAGGGAATGTTGGTTTCATGTATGCAGTCTGTGTCCAATATAGGTCACATATTTTATCCTGCATTGCAAGCTGAACTTTGCTTGTTTTTCAAGTGAAGTAGCTAACATTGTTCTAAGATGTGTTGTTGTTATCAAGAGTAGTATTCAGGAGGGGTTGATTTAGCTGTGAAGGCTGTTTTCTCAGCCTAATGAGCCAAGTGGGAGGCTTTTCTGGGGGCAGCTCAGAGCACCTACAGCACAGCCTCAGGTTTGAATCACTGTCCAAAAAAAAGCGTTTTCTTCTGGATCCTTTTGCAAAGCCATTTAAGCTTTTCTAAAAGAACCAGAGGTTGAGACTCTAGCAGCAACCTGAAGGTGGGATTTGCTTTTTGCTGATTTGTTCTTTTATTTTTCCCCTCCCTCCCGATATCGCCTCAGGTTTGCTCCTGAAGCCCTAGGGAATCACAGAAATGTAATGTAGACCCAGAAGGGTCTTTGAGAAACTATCATTTTGAGTGATCACAAAATAGAAAAAAATCTATTTTTCTGGACTTCTTCCCTTTTTCTGTGGCACAACTGAATATCCCAAGGCATTCCCGATAGCTGTTTTCTTATTCATGGGCATCTTCAGTGAGGGCAGTTTCACAAGTATTCCTGGGACATATTCCCCTCCTTAACTGTACATACCTAGGGAAAAATTCCCTAGGGTCTGACCTAAATAAACCTCCTGTTCTGCAAATGGAGCCAGCTACTTGTCTTTTACTCTGTAAATGTGATGAACAATTAATTGCTGTCGTCTTTAAATATCTCTAACATATATTAAGAGTTACTGCACTCCTTTCATTTTCCTTTTTACTAAACTAATCCAGATCTTTCACCCTCTACTTCTAGTAATTATTCCCCTGTGCCTTCACTTTCTAGAGAGAATCGCAACATTTTACTTTCCCACTTTGCTGAGTCTTTAATGTTCACAGAAGATTCTTGAAGATGGCAGTGATTCAACGGTTTGTGCTTCTTTTTTTTATTTAATTCAGTACTGAATTTCACCAGAACTGTGGGCCTGACTACATTTAACCTGTCTTACATTTTTTAGCTGCTTCTTTCCTAACTCTAGTCTGCGTTTTGACTCTTTTAGAGTGGTGTGACGTTTCTGGCCATAGCTAACCTTTTTTTGTGAAGATGTGGAGCAATGAAAGTGTGGATTACTTTAGTCTCTCCCAGTCATGAATTACTTTCTCTCCTTCCATATTAAGCAATAGTGCTGTACCTTCTTTCTAATATATTTCTGGAATATTCTCTGTTCACCTTTCATGTCCCTCAGTACTTGTGATGCTCTTCTTGTGACATAGGTTCCGATTTTGTCACAGGATAGCTTTGCTGTTATTTTGCTTTTATTCTTAGCCATAAGAAGTTGTTTCCGTATTGGCTTTTCAAAACTTATGGTTTTTAAACAGCTAATGCCTTCTTGTCTACTGTCCTGCTTCTAGCCTTTCCCTCTGGCAGGTTTTCAGTGTTCTCCTGCTGAAGTTTCTGTTCCAGGAGCCCAGCCAGCTGGTTCCCTGAATTTACTGAAGCCTTTTTAAGTCCATCATCCTCATTTTGTTGCTTTCATTGTTTCCCTCCACACTCAGAGGATAACATCAGTATCAGTCACCTTCCCCTTCTGAATCCTCAGAGGATTCTTCCCTGTAAATCAGAATTACATCTAAAACAGTCACCTCTATTGTAATTTCCTGCAGTTTTGAAGCCAAAGTCCCATTGTAAACAAGTCTCTTTGAATAAATTTTTAAGACTTTGTGGTTAATTTTATTTAAATGTAGCTACTGAAAACTGTAGATACCTAAAGTCTTGGTGCAGTCTTGGCAGTGCTTCTGGGTGGTCATCTAGCCACCAGTAAGAAACAGGTAGCAGTAGGGCAATTCATGTCCTCATTAGAGGAAGAAATTTTTCTGGAGGTGGGATGGTCCAAGGGCAGAGACAGAAGTGAACAACAGTTTGCGTGTCTGAAAGCTGCTTTTTCTGCTATGTCAGTTTAATGAAACATATTACCTCAATTCACAAGCCTTGCTTTGTCTTAGAGGATGGACTTCTTTCATCCCAGCTCTGTAGCAGCCTATACCATTGCATCTGGGTAGGTGGTGCGGAGCAGGACAGCCTGGATGTGCCCACTGACACTGTAGTATAACCCTGCGGCACCTGAGGAAAAAATTCCTCATGCACTTCATGGCCTATTCCATTTGAGGAATTGTTTAAAGCAAAATAGCTGTTAGTATAAACCACCAGAGTTAAAATCTGGACAAAGCAGCTGCTTCTGCCACTGTCCAGACTAGGAAAGCAGCCAGTGTTTACCAACTGCTTTAGCACCTAAAGTAGGTGCTAAGTGGTGTTTAAAACGTTAGCTAACACCTTTCCTAAACATGCCTCATCTGGTTTGTTTAGACAAGACTGGCCAATATCTCCTTTCATTGGAAATTATTAGTCACAACCCAGAAAAACGTTTGTCGTTAATTTCTCTTAGGTCTGAGAGTGTGGAGACACAAACCTCAGCCCCAGGACTGGGTGGATGGTGCTTAGTTACCCTCTGAGTTTTTCCATCCCGGTTGTGTGGGTTTTGCTTAAGTACAAATTTTAGTTTTTCATTGCTGGTCTGTTTGCACCTTGATCTTATTTCAGGGCCCTTCACTGTGCATTTGACCTGTTGAAGAACCTTTTCAGAGGGAATTTAAATGTTTAGACATCGTACTGCAGCATCAGAAAATTTTCAGGCAAGCCAGCTTCCTCGTTACCTTCTGCATAACTTACAGAGAGAGTTTACTGTTTGCTGAAAGGTTGATTGTTTTGTTTATATTACTCCATAGACTGGAGCACAGGAAAAATGGAATATGGGATGTTGAAACAGTGCAGGAACATGGGCAGACCACATACGCATGCGGAGAGACCTGTCCCAGAACTGCACACTTAAATACTTAGCTAAAAGTTTGGAGTTTTTCAAAATTGTTCATGGGATTAATTTTTTTCTGGGTTGAAAGCAAGGAGAGAAAACTGGCTTAAGAACAACCAGGAATGGGAAGAGTGCTGATTTTGTAACATTTCCTGATTTGGAACAGGCTTCCCAGAGAGGTAGTAGAGTCACCATCCCTACAGGTGTTAAAAAAAATGTGTAGATGTAGCACTTCAGGGCATGGTTTAGGAGACATGGTAGCATTGGGTTGACAGTTGGACTTGATGATCCTAGAGGTCTTTTCCAACCTTAATGATTCTATGATTCTAGTTTTATAAGGTTTCCACCTTTTTTTGGTGTGAGAGCCTGGTGACCATCATACACAGGGATTTGGCTTATTCTCAATCCAGTCTGCCACCAGCATAATTATCGAGTTCCCTGCTTTTCTAAAGTTTCATACAAAAGCAAACATATTTGTTTTTAGAACAACAATAATTTACTCACTTTCTCTTTTCCTCTGAAATATTGGCAGTACAACCTTAGCTCTGACTTGAGACTTTCTTCCTCAAAGTATACAAACCCTCTGTGGTATGTCTTTAGTAAAGCTTTTTTTAAAGAAATCTCATCATATCTTCTGTAAAACAGTCCTGTTTTAGAAATTGTATCATATTCCACAGCTTGGTGCTGAAGCTTTTCATTTGAAGTGAACATGAAACCCAAAGATGAAATTCTGTGGAAACTGTAAAGCACTGCTTATGTTGCGTCCGGATGAGCAGAGGACTAGACTGTGATGCAGGCTACATGGATTTTGTTTCTGGTTTTACTGGTGGCCTGCTGCATCACTGCAAGCAACCCTCTACCCTCATATGCCCTCAAAATTAGGTAGAAGGGGAAATTTCATTAAAAGAGTGAGGTGCTTACAAGCCTTACTTTGGAAAGGCACAATATAAGAAATAAATTATTTACGGTGATGTTTCTTTCAATGCTGATATCAGAAGTTGACTGAAATTTTCTCAAGTTAAAGTCTGCATGCAATGAAAAGCCCACCACCTTTTGGTGAGCTCTTGCAGGACTTAAACTTTTAGTTGACAACAACAGAAATGTAAATTTTAGGAGGAGCAGGCAAAGCGGGGATGTTGTTTCCTAGGCCCCTACCTTCCCAGCGTACATGGATGTGTTTGTGAATCGCTAATAAGAATGTTTTAATGAGTTGCTGAACATCCCAAATCAAGCCAAGTCCGAATGCCTCTCTAATTTTTCCCTGCAGCTGCCTCAGTGGGATTATGCTTTCTTTTCATCCATTTTTCAGCAAGTGTATTGTGCAAGAGTATGTAAATATCAGTACAGAGAGGGTAGCACAAACTGCACACATGGTACTGTTTAGGCAACTCAGACAGATGGTGTGAGTGTAGTTACAATGAAAACAATTCCTTAAACATGGGTGGGGGGACGTTTTATGTCTCTTTGCTTGTGTGGCAGCTCTAGCAGGATCTGGGCCTGGGTTCAGAATAATCCCTCATCTTGGGGGCTCTTGCTGGCAGAAAATTGCATTATGGAATTCCGGGTAGCTTGAGTACTGTAATATTTCTCGCCTCAGCCAAGATGCAGGATGAAGGGGTAATGCTGGCTCGGCTGCTTTTTATTCTAATTCCTTCCTATTGTTTGGCTTCCAAGAAGCATTTGTATTTACCATTCCCCAAATGAAAACATGAAGCAATGGTGGGATTGGTTTCTCAGGGCTTCAGATCCTCTGTTAGTCATCTACGCTGCTGCAAAACACTTCCCACACTGCAGATGTGCCTTGTCTTCTGTGTTCTATATTCCTGCTTGCACAGGTGAGGTGGTTGGTGAAAACAGAAGAGTAACCAAGAGCCCCTTTTGAAAACAAGAACTGACAGTGAAGCTTGTCAAGTCAGACTCCCCACATGGTGGAATGGGTTGTAGTCCATCCATCCCTCCATCCATCCCTGCCTGCCTGCCTCATCCCCTCGCACTTGTTTGTTACTCACCACTTGGCTGCATTGCTTTTAAAATGGCAGCTCTGCAATGTGGAAATAACTGGGGCAAAAGGAAGAGCAGGACACACACACAGCGGTAATTGCAGTAAATCTGTGCTCAGCCTTTTGCTTGATAACTCTCCTCAGCATTTGTCTTCCTCTGGCAGGGTTCCTTGGCTGCTGAATGCTGCTCTGCAGGCATTCCCCCCAGCAATCCTCCAGCTTGCAGTTTCCCTCCTTGCCTTCCTGTGCTGGCTGCGCAGGAGCACTGTTTCCCCCATCCTCCCAGCTGCTTTCTTGGTGGAGCTCCCGGATGACTGCTATGCAGAAATATGCATGACAGACAAGACCTTGCTCAGTCTAGCAGCTGTTGCTAGGGAAGGATGTGACATTTAGTGCTAGTACAGAGGGTCAATTAGATAAGAGCCCTAAGGATAATTTCTATAATATGGGGTTCAGTTATTTGGAGTGGGGGAGACAGCACTAAGAATTATGCAGCTACTACTAATCTTGGTAGTTGTTGTTTCTTGGTTGTTGGTGGTTTTTTTTTAACCTTGCCTCAGAGAGCTCACAGTTTCAACCAGACAGATGTTACCACCTTCAGATATTAAGACATGCTTAATCTCTATGGAGACATTTGCTTCACCTAATGAAATGAGCTGCAGCAATCAATTTTATTCCACGCCTATTGATCATGTCTGTTTTAGGGAGACAAACACAAGACAACCTTAATTAAGAGGATCTATCTCTTCCTTTAGCAGTGCTTTCCAGCAGGAAGCTGTCACATCTCATATTGTACCTTTTGATAGAAAATCTCTCTTCTGTTTGAATCAGGATTAAATTGAAATCAAAAGCTTGTATTTCTATCCCCTGCGCTGATTTTAAAAGAGTAAAGTGCTCTGTATTTTTTAAGTACCTAATTCAATTTATTTAGATTTATTGTCCCACAGGAATTAGAAAATCAATAACTTTAGCTGCCAGGTGCACCGTTTCTTTATATATATTTTTAAGGCTGTGATTGTGGATGACATCTGTCTTCTGAAGTGAGTGGCTCCATTGTAAATAGAAACAAAGCATAGGATTATTTTTTCTTTAGTGTTGAGCTTGAGGATATTCTCCCTTAGTTTCTTTTCTTCTCTTCCTGGCCATATTCCATATATAATACATGCTGTTTTCAAGCTAGTTTGACTTTAGCACAGTCCTCAAGGAGAAGAGCTTCAGGAAATCAAACAGGTGTCAGGAGTGTTGTTGAGGGAACAGAACAGCAGTCCCATGTATTAAATGAGATACTGGTACCACTGATGTAAAACATGCTCCTTTCGTGTCTGACCTCTAAATGTAAACTAAAATACTGCAGTCCAATATCTGAGAGAGTTGGTGCTGGATATAGGTTCTAAAAAGCATTTGCAGGCAATATATAAGGTGTTTGTGGCTGGTGTGTGGCAGTGATGCCTGGTTAGGAGCTGGTTTGTTCAGCCGACGCTTTGAGCAGCACCTTACTTTTTGCAGGAAAGGGGGAAAAGATGGTAGTGTGTGATGGCTTTGTAGCAGGAGTAGTGCTCTGCATCATTTCCCTGCCAAAGTAAAGCGCTCCTGAGTAGAAAAATGTTTTCTTTGCTCAGAAGACAGCTGTGGAAAATACAGGAATTATATTTAAGAAAATATTTGCTTAAATAGGGCAGAAACATGAAAATAACCTGTGGCATTAGATTGCTCATGGTAACTAATCGTAGTGCATCTCAGTATTGAGCAATGAATATACCAAACACCGCATCAGCAGGGGGTTATTGTAGAGAGCTTTGCCAATAGCACTTAGTATGTGCTGTGTTTCTCACCATCTCAAAGCACGTGCCATCTTCCACGGGAGGTGAGGATTATTCTGCTGCATACTGCATAGCATTATAAGCTCAGGCACAGTGAAGCGTCCAAGCTGAGCATACAGCAAAATTGGGAAGAATACAAGAGAAACCTTGTCCTTCATCCTCTGCACCTCCAAGTGTGAAACAAGGAGCACTTTATGGTCTTGTCTGGTAGCTCAGTACTAACAGGACTTTCTGCTCACCTTGTTTCAAACTGGTCAAGCTGGGCACAGCGTAGAAACCTGACCTCCTTTGACACACAGGTACAAAATATCAGTAGGGTTAATCGGTCCTGACTTTGTTAGAGGTGCTGAAGCTGCAGCGAATCCCTTCGCTCTGTGCGTTGGAGTCTCTTGGATGCAACAGGGCCTGTGAGGGTGGCATTAATCCCAGAGCGGTTTTGTAAGAGCAGTGCTTTCACCAGAGTGCTGTTGGTTGAAAACTCCTCTTCTTTGTGTCTCAGCCCACCAGGCTGATGTCCCATCATCGGGAGAACATTAAAGTCTCATCCTGAAATATGCGTAGCATCTTCCACTCTTTCAGAGTTTTGCTGCAGGTACTTCTCAGGTCAGGGTTGAAAGGATTTTTTACTTCTGAGCTCAAGTTAGCCAAAGTAGTTTCCTTTTATGGGAAAGCTATGTATGGCAACTGGGGAAAACCGTGAGTTTAGCACATTGCTCTAAACAAAGGGAATAATTCGATTCTTCAGTCTTTTAATCCCCATCTTTTGTAAAGCCGATACCTCTGTTCTTAGAGAACAGTGCTTAAAATTAGTATACGTAGGAAGCATCTACTCAAAGAAGTAATTCAAGTGTTTTTACTTAAGTGACTCTGAGAACTTTTTTGTGAACAATGAAGTACTTACATAAGCTTTTCTTTATTTACACAAAGTTCAATAAAATAAGCAATTTCAATCTATTGATATTTTCCTCCTCCTTCTTTCCAGACATAAACTTGACTTCATTTGACTTTCTTAGGCATTTTTTGCCCCTATAAGGAAGTTTAGCATCCCGCAGCAGTATGCTTTTCTTTGTTTCAGTTCTCTGCTGGGTCTCTGGGTGTTCTTTAGATGCTGCTCAAGAATTCAACACACCAGTTTGTTTATTTGTAGGAAAACAGTTGTTGCTGGACATCTGCTGCTTGTGGTATTTCATGCTAGAGTTAATACTTTTGCACTGCTCAGCCTGAATTAGTAATAAGTACAGTTTGACCTACGTGACTTTGAGAGATGGGACCTATCCAGGGCCTTACTAAGAGCAGTATGAAACATTTTATGAAGATCTGCATTGGATTTCTAAGTCCTGCGACGATGGATATTATGCAGCCATCATGAGACCACTGCACTTCAGGGCTGTTACCTTTCTTACTGTTATTTTTCTACTCAGACACTGGCTTCTCACAAAAAAACCAAACTTTAATGATTCATTAATGATTCAGCCAGCCCACATTGGTTCAGTTTAGGCTGCACAGATTAGAGGGTCGCAAAGTAAATCCCATTCAGTTGGTCTTGGACAGACAGGCTGCACAGAAACAAGCTCTACAAGATGATTACCTTGAGGGAAGGGGACTCTCCAAGGCTTTTCTAGTGAACTGAGGGCTCTTTTAGGGGTCTAATGCTAAGACAGGAGTCCCTTGTGCCTTTCTGTCTCCCCCCTTGTCTTCCAGCTCATCATTACAATACGAGTAAACCAAACAAAAAAGCCATGATTCATACACAAAAGCTTTAGAGGGATGTATTTTACAGCTGAAGACAGTGTTTTATATCCTTTGAAATACTGATGCTTGCATAGTTTTCCATCTGGCATTTTTCTGTTTGAAAGCTTGTCAGTCATACCAGTTGTTAATGACTTTTTAAAGGCCATTTACCATCTACAAGAGTTTGTGGCGTGGGGTTTTGTTTTTTTTTGTCTCAAGTAACTTTTTTCCAACCTTCAAAGTGGATAGGGTTTCTTTCTCTTCAGGTCCATTTAAATATGTGGAATAGGCAAGGTATATTTATTCATAAAATTGTATAATAGGAGATGTTAGACCTGGTTAAGTACCAGGTTGTATTCAACCTACCTCAATTTCCACAGGAGTTTCCCTCAGAGACAATGCTCTTCAATTCCTCCCCTCACTTTCCTGTGTGTGGTTGAGCTGTGTTACCCTTTTCCAACAGGTTCATCTCATGGCACCAGCTTCAGTGTGTGTACGGCATTTCAGAAAGCAGCACCTCTTGTACCAATATCTTTGCAAAGCCTTTGGGCTTTGCTGTTGTGAAATATTTTCCTGGTTTTATTACTGCAGTGATAACATTTTGCATTGCTTTTTTAGCAGCAGTATTGCACCTGAGAGGGCAAAGGGTTTGTACGTTAGGAGTACTACTAATTAACACTACTACCCCTTTCTCTTTAAACTAAGGAAGTAGCATCCCCATTGATAAACAGATGAAACTGAGGCAGAATTAAAATTTCTTTTGAAGGAGAATCAGAAAAGCTATTGCATTGAGGTTTTAAGGACTTAACCCAGAAGGGGGATGTCGTTGTATCTGTTCATTCCACAGGATTGAACCTTTTTCAGTTAATGAGGGTAGTTAAAGTAATATTCACCCATACATAGCTATGGGTATCAAGGGCTCACTGCTAATTCCAGCGCGGTAACATTTGCTTGTTTCATGGAGGCAGCAGGCTTGACTTTCAAAGACCCTTTCCTTCTCAAAGCGAAGGAATGTGCTATATAGTGGCAAGAGAGGGAGAAGGCTTTTCCTCCTTACCATCAAAAAACATAAAATCTTTCTGCAGTTACTCGCAATACACAGCACAAATCAATGGAAATTCATAGCAAGAGTGTGTTTTGAATGCAGCTGAGTATCCCACATTGAAATAAGTGGTGAGGGTTTAATAATTTTGAGGTTGGTGGCCAAACATGTTATAACAACACTTAGTATGCAGTCACAAAGTAGGATGGACTAAGTCATTTGACATGTGAACTCTGCTTACAATGGAGATGTTATTACAACTTCAGCTTCTTAACTTTCTGTTTAATGGTTAAATATGAGTAATATTTGATTATTGTAATGTTGCTTTGATTTTAAACCACAGGTTTACTCAAATGGTAGTGATTCAGCTTTCTCTTTGAGGAAACTTATCAGAAAGACTTTCTTTGAGGAAAAATACAAGCAAGTGGGCATTTTCAGGGCATCTCCATGGCTCTGTTTCTGGAAACAAAGTGTAGGAAGCAGCATATGGTATTACATCTGCAGACTGTTTGACAGTAACAAGTTCCAGGTACTTCAGAGGTCAATTTACGGAACCCAGAAGAAAGCAGTTAATCTGCCCAAGGAAGTTGCTCCACTTAAAGCCAAGAGTTTGGAGGTTAACATAAACTCTGAGGTGTTAGACATGTAACTCCTCCACCACTCACCCTTACTGAACTCTTATTTCTAGACACCTCCCTGGACAGCTGTCCAGAGATCAGTCCAATTTTCCCATGAACCTTGATCAGACTTTGGGTTCAGTAGCATCATTACTATTTAGCAATTATGTAAGCTTTACTAAACACCTGGTTAACTTTTGAATAACCCATTGAACTTGATTTATGAGAGAGAACAGAGGATTCTGATATCCATTCTGCTGGTTATTTGAGACAGTACGTATTTCTGTCAATCACCTTATTTCAGGTAAGCAGTTCCAGTCTTTCCACATAATTTTCTGAAAAACCCTTCTCCTCCCATGCCCTTGATCATTGCCATCTGTTTCTGAATGCTTCTCGGTTCTTCAGTGTCTTTTATTGGAGGGAATACTTTGGCACGCAGTCTTCTAGATGAGAGCGAACCACTGATTTATAGACGTCTTTGCTACAACTTTATGGAAAGGGAGCACTTATCACTTGGAAGGTAGATGGGTTTCCTTATCCATAGCTTTGTCCTTAAACCCTGCTGCTACAAAATTCTCATTTTAGACGTTCTGTGATTAAATATGAAGTTCTCAGTGAGGTGGAGTCTGGTCAGAACCCAAATTACAAGACTGAGATTGCTTTAAGCAGATAAATGACTTCGGGCCTATCAAGGCTTCGATGTCTGAAGAGATTACATTTTAGCAGTGAACAAAACCAGTGTTATACATCGTGTGGTTCGGGAGATGAGTGTGTTTTTCACTGTAATGTGAAACTGGCACATGAAAAACAGCCTGAACATTTAAACTAATAGAGTCATTCTTATTTTGTGTGTGTGTCTTATTGTTTCACATCCATTATGTTTGTGTAATTGACTTTTATAGTAACTCCATAACACACGCAAATTGTCACCAATAAAGCAGATGGAATGAAATTTCTTTTGAATAATGTAATTAAGAAAATAAGCACATTGTAGGAAGGAGCTAGTATGTTGCCCTCTCTCATAGAGCAGGAACTCATCATCCATGCCAGCCTGTGTTGGCAAAGCATGAGGGTGCTTTTTCTCTTCTTAAGCAAGAGATTGATTTGCTTGGTTTTTCTTTTGATTTTGTTTTAAAAAGCCTTATATAGATGATGATGCTCATAATTATTGCTATCTCATTGAAATTGGTGAGAGTTTTGTCCTCTCTGGGAACACTGTTGAATCCCATAGTTATGCAAGCAAGAGTGAATTTTCCTCTTAATTAGGAAATAAGTGTTTCTAACAAATAAAATAGTTTGAGCATTTATTCAGTCTGCTTCATTCTCCTAGCATAAGCCAACTGAAATATATAATCCTGAGACATGTTAATTGATGGACCATATTTATTAAGAAACTGTGCCATTTAAAAAGTCATGCTCATAAGATAATTTAAAAAGCAAGATGGAAGGATTAAGTATCTGCTCATGTAATTTTTGACCTGTCTAAATTATTATGTAACATCTCTGGCGTTTGAGATTTCCCAGCTTCACTAGGCAATCTATTTCACTGCTTAATTATCTTCACCTTTAGAAAGTTGTGTTTGTTTCTTTAAAAAAAAAAAATAAAAGAAAGCTAATGATGATGATGATGATCTGCTTTTTTTGCAATTAACTTCTTTTCCTGGCTAACAACGACGTGAAGAACAGATGATTTTCCTTATGTTTTTGCAGTAGCCTGTCATATATTGAATATAGTATTGTGTTGCTCTTGCTTTCCTTTCCTAAATCAAGAAACTATAGTATGTCTTACATGATGTGGTTTTTATCTCTGTAATCATCTTTGTTCTCCTTTTGGAGCAGTGGACAACAAATGCTGGATAGAATAACAGCATTGCTCTATGTGTCATGCAGATCATATTCCTGTTTATATACCAGTACCAGAGTTTCTGTTGTTTTATTAATATTTTACTTCATTTCATCTCCTTATATGTGATAAAACATATGTCAGCTATGTCATGTTGTTGTGCCTAAAAGAAGAGGTGGAGATACTGGGTTTGGGTGTATAAAGGGGGAATGAGTATTTTCCTAATTTAAATGCTATTTCTAACAATTTTGCTCTAGTTCTTAAAGGGAACATTGGTAAACATTGACCTTCTCTTATTTAAATTATAGTTGCTTGTGGCCATTGGGATAAATCAAAGAAACTGCTCACAACTTTGCAAATGGTTGATTTATCTTGTTGTCTTAAGGCTTAACCGGTCTCATTCACAGTAACTCAGATGAAGTTGGAAGTAGAGTGGGAACAATGAAGCAATAAAGAGCAGGAATAGAGGAAAGCTAGTAAAAATTGTAGCAACTATGTTGTTTACCATTTATGCTGTGTTTTATTAGTTCTGAATTTATTAATATTAATAATTATTACTGTCTCACAGGGTCTTGTAGTATTGTGGTTTTGTTTATTCTTAATGAGGTGAAGTGATTCTTCCAGCAATGATTTCTGAATTGTTTTCAGGACATTTTTCATGCTTGGCCTAAAAATCTGGACTTGATTTTGTTGAGCATCAGAGTATTTTTGCAATGTCATTTAGTATTGTGGCATCTAATATTTCTTATGTTCTTGAGATATGTTAAACTGAATATATAAACCCAGAAGGCACGACAGCCTGAGTTGATTGACTTTATTGACTTGGAGAGAATGATAAAAACTTAAGCTTAAGATTTTTTAGTCTGAAGAGAGATCAACTGTAAAATTGTCTATCAGTGCCGCCACTAAAGATGTGAGGAAATGTCATTCCGTCCTTCTGACAGCTTGCATCTCTCTATTTGTGGCTATTTTCTGACATCTAGCATGTTCCAGTCCACAGCTTAATTTAAGCAATCACTATAATTTTACAGAAAGCTGCAAACTGTTGGGTGCTCTGTCATATGCCACTGTCCAAGCAGGAGATGTAGAAGACCTTACGGTTTGCTTCTGTTGAAAACCAGAGTGTTGTTAGCTGGAGGAACTGTCATATAGGTAAATGTTTTATCCCTTTATCTAGTCTTGGGAGTTAGGTCGTTGAATTCAGCTGATGTTCAAAGGATCCAAACTTCAGAAAGCAATAGTTAATTACAGACCATCAGCCGTGTGTTCAGAGTAACTGAAATGTCTTAGGTAAGTTTTTTTAATAGCATGCCTAAGAAATATGAATGTCAGTTATAGTCCTGATCTTTTTATGGTTTTATAGCTTAGGATGCTGAAGATAACTCTTGAGTGTCACTATTTTTCTGATGAGATTAGTTAATTCTAGGTAATGTAGAAGAAAATCACACTGCTTGTGCAGAAAACAAAACTAGAGGTGGTATTTTCTCTCTGTGTGATGCCAACAAAGAGAATTCCATGCCATGGCCATAAAAAGCTGAAAAATATAGAAGTTTAATGAATAGCTGTTGTACGCTTCCCTTGTAAACTGTGTATGTGTCTTCACATTTTTTAAAGTGACGATAGATGTCAGGGAGTCAGTATGGACTAGAATTTAAGGGATACAATAGTTGTCGTCTTTCTTGGTTCCTTGACTATGGAAGTTGAAGGGAGAGTCCCACATAGCTTTATTTCTCCGTCTGCCTCTCATTATTCCTGCTCAAAGGTCATCAGTGTGGAAGAGCTGAAAAGCGCTGCTCTGGTAGAACAATTGGACTGGGCATCAATAGATGATTTTTAAATCCTTACTCAAGGGTTGATGAGCCTTATAAACTTAAGGAGTTGCTTTGTTTCCCCACCTAACCAATTTTTGGTTCTAAGCACAAGGTGCTATAGTTCCTAATAAGAAATACATAGAAATTAATAGAGGATAGGAAATACTGCATCCCCAAAGATTTCTAGCTGAAACCTACAGCAAGAGACATCATTTGGGTACAGGTGGGATGGGGAGTATGAAGGAACAGTCAGACTATTCTGTATCCTGGGCAGACAAATTTCGGTCTTGCTCTTTTGGACATGTAGCATACCGAGTGCTCCCATGGCTTTCACCTTTGTGGGGAAGCCAACAAAACCAAAGCTGAAAATGGGCAGTCTGAAAGGGAGGGTTTGAAGGAGGCCTGTGATGTGGCTTTGTAGTTCATTCTGGGAAGTGTCTGCCCATATGTGGGAGGCAGCAAGGAGCAGAACAAGGGAAAGCAGAACAATGTTTGAAAAGTACAACAAATAATGAGGTGAGGGAGTGGATAGGTTGAGGGTAGATAATATAAGCTTGTGCAGATAGGACAAGAGAAGTCTGACATGGAAAAGAAACTGAGGTTTTTTGTGTGCTGTGTGGTAAATAAGACCACTTTGCACCATTAGTAGTAAGGGCAGTTGGACGATCTGCAGTAGTTCTTTGGCCATCGGAGAGCCCAAATTACAGTTGTTAAGCCTGCCATGGAGATGAAGCTGAGGATCGCAGCAGGCAGTCTAGCTACCTAGGTGGAACTTTAATAGCAGTGTTTGCAAACACACCCAAGCACACTTCCATCTCTGTTGACCTTGCACCCTAAAGTGTTCATGCATTCAATACAAAGACACTTGAGCTGGCTGGTTGCAGTCAGGTTGAATGTCACTGACTAATGAACTCCTTAGAATTAGCATTATTGCAACCTAATAAACCCACTGTACGTCTTAAACTGGAGTTATTAAGACTTACATGGCTTTGAACTGTGCCATGCCAGACACATTGTCTTGAGCCAGCCATAACTCATGTGTCTCTCCACTGTTGTGTTGGCACATGAACTTGTGCACTGCTTTTAAAAGAAGAATGAGCAACATAGGATTTCTATGTACTGCCATAACTAGAATAAAACTTCTGTAAATTTTTATTTCATGGCAGATCTAAAGGAGATAAGTGACTGCTTGAAAGCTGTGGAAAAGGAGCTCTTGGGAGAGTTTGGCAGCATTGCTAATCTAATGCAATCTTGAACCTATGTGACACATGCTGTCTTCAGGTAAACCAACATTCAGGTCCATGTGCTAAGAAGTCCATCTCTGTAAAGGGTACTTGCATGACTAGCGCTTTCTTCTTTCTAAGCTGCTTATTACTCAGTTAATCATCATCTTTTGTGACTTCCTAAGCATATTCACTCTGAAAGGTGTCACACCCACCATACTTCAGTTTCAGGTAGAAAAATTGCATAGAAAAATAGATTAAGAATAAAACAGAGAAACAAGTGAGAAAGTTCAGACTAATAAAGTTCTTGCTTATTACCTTAATAATATTTGCAAACAGTGCTTCTGTATTAGATCTCACTGAAAATTTACCATTATGCAAATGTCCCTCTTAATTCTAAAAAATGCAGGAGAAGGAAAACATACATAGCTATAAATGGATAACTTTTAAATAGAGCAGACTTCAAATTTCCCATTAAGGTATTCCTTTATAATTTTATTTACTCCTTTTCCTGTAAGAAATCCCTCTGCATAAAACTACTTTGGCATCTCTAATTTAATATTATTTTCCTAATGCAAAAATCTGCAAATTAAAGTTCACATTGATAAGCATGTAGATCTCATGAACTAAACTGAAAGTAACTGAAAAAGGTTTTCTCTTCTCTCCTTCATGGTGCATCTTGGACCACAGGCAACATGGAGAGTATTGAAATAGGACAGATTATACAGCTATAATGGATTAATTATTAATTATAGATTAAAACCAGACTTTGAACAGAATTGGGCATGTGTTCAAGCTTCATAGTAATGCTTAGTTTCAGAGTTATGTCCAAATTATGATCTGTACTTTGTACTAGTAAAACAGTCAAAAAAAAGGGTGTTCAGATCATCTTTCATCTGAGACCAAAACATTAAGATCTGAACCTCACAAAGAACAGCTGCAGGACTGAAGGCTGTCATGGTTTCTTAGGAGATGTAAAGCTCTGGGATGTGTGCAGAACACACTGTGGTTAAGATCCGGGCTCAGAAGCCAAAGTAATGTATCGTACTGTTATTTTGTAAGGAAAAGGCTTTTAGAACCTGGCAACCCAGTGTAATTTGAAATACATTACCACTTAAGCAGCAAAGCAAAAGCAGACAGGCACCCACTGTCCTTACTGTTGAACCCAGCTTTGAAATGAAAGGCTTCAGACTATAACTGAAGATTTATTGGGGATAAAAAAAATCTACTGACATGTGAATTTAAGAGATGAGAGAAATAACGTGGCTGAAAAACTTGTCTCAGGAGGAATAGCAGCTGTCATTTGTATTGCAATGAGAATTTTAAGGAGATGTTCACTTTCATCCCTGCTGCTACTTAGTGAAGTGGTATGTGCTGAAAAAGTGTCCAGGAGATGGCTGGGCACAAATAATGCTGGCACACCCAAAGCCAACACTTAGGAATAAAGAGGATAAAAGAAGTATTCTAAGGTTCTCACGTTGTCGTGAGATAGCATGTAGGAAAGTGTAGGTTCCCGTGTGGGGGAGAGAAAGGGAAGATCACTGTGTAACTTATCCTAGGCTATTGTTCCCAGGTCAGCTTAACACCTGAGGTCAGTATCTGACAGAATTGTTGTGGAAAGTTCAGCATAATTTATGTTTCAGTGAAGAAATATTGCTCTTTATTTAAGCCACTCATGTAGAATCTAACCCAGTTTAGCCCCTCACCAAATACACATCCATCTTAGCACCCCACTCATCACCAACTCCATAAGCTTTGTCAGGGAAAAGAGGAGGTCGAAGGCCTATGTTTCCTTTATGCTTCAGGTATCTCCAACCACTGGGAAGCTGAGTGAAGTTTTCGTCAGCTGGCCCTGACACCAGAGGGCACAAAACTTCCTTAAATATTGGGTTGCAAACATCATTGTGCTCTATTTCTCTGAAGCCAATAACCGTATAACATTCTTCTCCCAAGTTACTAGTGATAGAACGAGAGGAAACGGCTTCAGGCTACAGCAGGGGAGGTTTAGATTGGATATTAGGAAAAATTTCTTCACTGAAAGAGTGGTCAGGCACTGATGCAGGCTGCCCAGAGAGGTGGTGGAGTCGCCATCCCTGGAGCTGTTCAAAAAACATGTAGACGTGACACTTCAGGGCATGGTTTAGGAGGCATGGTGGTGTTGGGTTGATGGTTGGACTTTTGATGATCCTAGAGGTCTCTTCCAGCTTTAATGATTCTATGATTCTATGTGGGATGTCCCCTAGGTTAGAATATGCTTATAAAATGACTCACTACCATTATTATCCTCTTCAGTGAGTTGCTACTGTTCCGAATGGTGGGATTACTTTGACCATCCTGCCCAGAAACAGGAAACAAAGGTTTAGGAACACTTACTTTTGTACAAAGTGAATAGTTGGGACTTCAGTACAGTGTTTCATGTTGTGATCCATGGATACTATGAACATAATTGTGAAAACGTGATGAAGGAGAGGTAGTAGTTGAATGTGACAGGGAATTGTAGACGTTAATAAAGAGTAAGGAAGACCAGGGCAAAATGCAGTTAACAGACTTGATGGCACATGAAATGCATTTTTGTGACAAGCTAGGCACAGAACAAAGAGTAACAAGACCGATTTGTGCATGTTGCGGGACTTAAAATCAACAACCATTGTTTGTGAATGGAAAAATATTTTTGGGAATAAAGATATTTATTTCCACAGCTTCCATTGTAGGCAGTTGTGTAGATAAATTGAAAAGTAATGGCAGAGAATGACCATAAGAATAACTGATGTTGTTCTTATCCCCACAAAATATGTGTTTGTCTGTGTTAGGTGGGGACTGAGATAACTAGTTCTACAGACCTTATTTTTCTATTACACTGGAAGTGTGCAGTTAAGGATCAGGACCTTAATGTAGTGTGCAAACTCCTAACAAAACATCTTATCTAGCCCATAGGAAGATAAGAGATGACTAGTAACTAGTGTGAATGCTCTATTTGTTCTCATGTTCTGAACACGCCTTTGAGAGCCACTGAATTTGTCTTAGCGTCAGATTTTTCTGATTTAAGGGTTTTAGTGGGAACTCATAGACTTTAGAGAAGTTGTGCTTCAAAACTGAGGGTATTATTATTTCCACAGAAAGTTAGCTATAGAAATAGGAACTGGCTCATGAACCCTTCAGGTTCATTTTGTATCATCCCACATTACACAGATTGAAACTTGGGCAAAGAGGTAAGGACTTCAACCCTCAAATGTGTCAGCCCTTTTGTCTGTGCAGTGCTTAATTCGAGATATGAATTACCTGAAAATCCCATGGACTGCAGGGTTCCAGCAGGAACAGAACTGCCCCAGATGACTTCACATGGAAAAATAAGATTAGGTTAAAAAAACATGGAGTTCCTTCCTGACATTTGTTTGCAAGCTTCACTTGCTAACTCCCACTGAAATCCATCCAAGCTTGCATTGCATAGGACAGAGCAGAATCTCTCAGAAAAGGTACTAAATGATGTGGAAATCAGCTCCAGTTTTCCCCAGTAGTGTTAGGAAAAAATGGTTCCTCAAGGAGAGGTGAAATGTAGAGTCACTTAATGAGCTTAGTCTGTTTGTAAAGATTCCTTCCTGCCCTTCAGCATAAAGTAACCCCTTCTGCATGCATTTTCCCTTGAGGAGTGGTACTTAAAAAGGCATGTCCAGTTTCCAGTTCTATAGAAATATAGTTCATCTTGCCATGATGCATGGCCATCTAGTTCTAATTTTTTATCCTTAGAAAGCAAGGCATGTTACTCACTTGCTGTTAGAGCTGCTTTTCTATATATTTAGCCTTTTCTTCTCTTGTTAGCACAAGTTTCCACTGCACTTGTCTCTCCTGACTCTAAGGGCAATCTACCATCCTTTCTCTTTGACCTTGATGTCTTCCATAGCCCATGAAGGTTTTCATTTCATGTGCCTTATTGCTTGTTGTGAAGCTGCCCAATTTATATGGGATAACTCTCTCTTTGATACTTAGCTTTTTTTAAGCTTCGTCCATTAATTATTTGTGTTTGATTCAAATACTTGCTTCTACCTTTTCCCAGCCTGCCTCAGTTCTAATGTTTCATTAAGTTTTTGCTTCAGTTTTTGGGGACAGGTTTATGTGGAATAAATATTGACAAGATTTTGACAGGTTGGCATATTCTATTTCTGGTGTAAACATTATTATAATAATCTGTGGCCTGTTTTAAACCAGTGTTTGGAGCTCAAGGGCTGTAAATGAAAGTGAGTCATGGTGGTCTATTGTATGTAAACATAATAGGAGTTTGATTGATATCCAAGATCAGTTAGCATTACTTGGTTGGAAAGGGTTGCTATGGGAGAAGGAAGGTGATAATAAAAGTAAGCAGCTAGTTTCAGAGCATGATGGCAATCGCAAGCTCTCATCACATGTAGAGTAAAATCTTTAACAGGGTGTTCTTAAACCTTACCTTAATCATGCAATAATGTAAACATTTGCTGGAGTTCTGCCTCAGCAGAGCAAGGAGTGATATTTACTGGAGAAAAAGGAGCAAGGGGCAGGGTCAAATCAGCTATTCCTTGGCACACTGCAGCTGAGATGGCTGTCTGATGTGCCTCCCAGCCTACCAGTCCACTCTTGTTTTTCCTTTCAGATGAATGATCTCCAAGGCAGCCAGGTTTCTGTGATCTCTCAACAGGGGATGTGTGGCGTTATGTGTGTGAGGATTAATGCTTGCTTTGGAAAAGGCTGGCTTCACATGCCTTCTCTCTCATTTTGGCTAAGTCCCTAGAACAGAAATGTGTCCAGTAAATATTTAATTCCGAAGACACTGCCAAAAGATTCCATGCTCTGTGATTGCTTCAAGGTTCGTTAGTGTGAATCAGTTTTTATTATTTCTTAGCACTGACTTTACAGAAGCAGAAAAAATGCATCTGAGGAATAATCAAAAACATGAGGTGACCTGCCAGCCAGTAATTTCTAACTGCACACAATGCAAGTACTCCACTTGTACCCTGTTATTTCCTAGGAATGATACCACACTTGTGGCAGACCTGTGAGCAATACCTTACCTGTCTGTGGGTCAGCATTTCTGTTTCTCAACTCAGTCCTGTGCTGGGTTACAGTAGATGAGCCTCTGAAGTGATGCAAACTTTGACTTTCTTCATCACATTGTGTCATTTAACTACCCACCTAATTGCAGCACTTCTGTTCTTATTTTGCCTGCCTGAACATATTTACAGAGATAAAAATAGAGCAAGGAAAGAAGAGCAGCTGCCAAGGCTGGGTTTAAGTTAAAGACCACCTAGGAATGGATTAAAGGTGAATAACTGTTTTGCCTCAGGGCAATACTGCTGAACAGCAGGGGAGATGGAGAAGGGGAGAAAAGGTGAAAGGAGCATTGCTAAGAGATATGGAGAAGTGATGCTGCAATTGCAACATCTAAATGTAAGCAAATTTTAAGCATGCTCAAATGGAGTGAGGGATGAAAATGAGTAAAGAAATCCTAAAGCAGGCAAACAGTGGTACATTAAATTGCAAGGAGTTTTAATGAATGCACTGTATTGGAGAGGATGATGTAGGTCTGAAGAATAGCAAATATAGATGGGTATCTGAGAAAGCAGATTCATCTAAGTCAACTCTCAGGGTACTCTCCTGGGTGATTTCAGTTGTGATGTCAATTGACAAATAGAAACCTTGGGCTTAAATCTAGTTTTACAGTCATGCACTCTCTCTTCTTAGAGGTGTAGGGTCTTACCAGCTGATAGCTGTTAAATCATGTTAGATTTAATTTCAGCTCTGCATTTAGACTTCATCAGCTGGAAATGACAGAAAAGAAGAAAGACCACAGTGCCGTGAGTCAGTCCAAGAATGACTAAGCTGCTGTAGTGGTGCAGCCGTGAAAGACAAGTACAACCCTGGGACGCATTCGGTGAAGTGCTCCCAATACAAGAGGGGATTAGTAGCTCTGTCATACAGTGAGGGAGACCTTGCAGTGTTGGGAATACTGCATACAGGTCTGGTTAGCCAGGCTTGGGAATTAATTACCTGAAACTAGGCATGTAAGAAGAAGGGCTTCTGCAGTTAGCACAGGAATGGAGAGTCTCTCTCACATAGGGAAATCAAAAGGAAGTAGCTCCTCCATATTTACAAAAAACTAACACTGAATATTTTAAAATATAGTTGTTTACCCTGTTTCATATATAAATATGAGACAACTGAGAAAGAGGGAAGACTGAGTTAAACCAGAGGACAGTGTTCAAACCAAAAAACCCTGGCTGTGAGTAAATTTTAGGTGTTTCTAACTCTTCAAACAACATTATTTTAGGAGAGCCTATGCTGGCCCTTCCTCAGATATCTGCCCTTCAGCTAAAGTTCCTTGGTCCTTTAGCCACAAACAGAAATTTATACCAAAGCTGTCAGTCAGTGGCGCCCAGCTGGCCAGCAGCTAGAACCCAAGGACTATTAGCAGAGGTTAGATTTGTATAGAGTATGAGTTATAATATATTTCCAGCTGTTTCTTACTTGTATGTATTCCCTACACAAACAAATTCATCATCCATCAGCATCATGACAACATGCTTGCACGTGTACTCAGCATATTCAGGACTACTGCAGTATTGGAGCAATCTTTTCAATCAGTGTGTGCAACTAAATCCAAGTCTAACTTGGATTATTTTAATACAAAGCCTTTGCTCCTCTTTGCCTGTCAATATGAGTGTTGCCCCAGCTAGCATAGGCACCCAACAGGAGCTGTTTCTGTGCTAGTTTGATGCATATTATTTATGACCAGTGAGATATCTGTGTTGTAGAGATCAAAGAGATAATTAGATTCAAGAGTCACCTACATAAATCTGTCAAAGATTGCCTGCGACACCGTGATCCCAGTTTCTAACCGTCTATTTTATATTCTTGCAGTGTTTCAGTAGCAGGATGGCTGTAGCACTAGCTTATCGGACCACCTTTAAAGGGAACACATGCTCTGTGAAAACAGTAGTATTGCATTGACTGTTGGCAGCAATTCTCTTTCCTCCTACCCCTTTCCTTCAGTTATCTTAATTTTGATTTGGTACCTTGATGTTCTTTTGAAAAAAAAAAAAAACCAAACTGAAAACTCTTAGTTGATTCAAGTCTAATATGTACTGTTAGAGCAACAGCCTTTTTTTTTTTTTTCCCCAGCTTTGTCTTTTTAGTGCTGTTTTAGGTCAAGTTCTGTCATTTTACACCTGTCCAACCTTGTGAAAGGCTTCACTGGGGTTGTACAAGGACAAGTGTGGGTGGAACTCTGTGTTCAAAACCTTGTATAGCTGTTGACAATGTGTGAGAAGGGAAGAGCCCTCTGCTTCCCAGACCCCAAATTAAGCCTGCAGGGCTGACAGCAAAGCAATTCTTGTAATGGTACATGGAGCTAATTTGTTATGAAATCAGAGAAGCAATAAATTTGGAAAAAAAACCATTCCAAGTTTAGAGTAGTCTGCAGGGAAATTAGACGGTGAGCTCCACACTGTGCTGCCGCTAACTTGCTGTCTTCTAGACTTGGGCAATGATAGAGTATGGTAGGTTCATACCCTCACATTGTTCCCTTCCCTGACCTGGGGAAATGCAGATTTCTCTACTACAGCTTAAAACTAAGTGGATTTTTGTGGGTTTTTCCCCACCAGGTTCTCAGGCGTGCCATTCATTCACAATCCGGAGCTGCTAGTCAGTGCAAAATAGCTGTTTTTTGAAGAAGGGGAAGCTCAGCTGGTCAGACCCTGACATTTCTTGTTCCCGCTGCACAGGGTGCACTGCTCAGGGCCAGCTGTTAACTGACAACAGCGGAAGAGCTCCCTGGCCTCAGCAGAGAGAACTAGGCTACATCTGCAAGATGTTTTGCAGGCAGATGTGAGCCTGTCTGGGCCAGCTAGCATTTACGTGGCTGCATTAACAAGGACCTGAGCTCCGTTTGGGAGGGTCGCTACTATCATTAGGGCACCTGCATGGCTTTGTCCCTGTCTGCATCATCCAAGGTGCTCACTTGTTTCTCCCTGTGAATACCCTAGACATACTCATCAACAGACTCAGTGCCCTTTGCAGATGAAGGCTAGTGAGGAAAATTTGAGACTGGTGATAAGGTTGGGTTCAGGGCAGTACAGGTTTTGTGTGACTTCTGAATAGTAAGTACTTGAGTTTTTAAGGCATCTCCCATGCCAAGCTTTTTCTGTACAGGCACCAGCCAGGAAGCCCTGGTCAAATGCAAGATTTCTACATCTACTATTCATCAAGGCGCACAGTTTTATTCAGCTCTATCATTGTTTCGGAATTCATGACCAGAAAGAAACAGAGGTCCTGCAGATAGCGTAGGCTATGGGAAATTGCAGCACTGCTGAGATAACATAGTTGGTACCAGTACGTCCTGCTCTCATGCTTTCCAAATTACTTTTGTTAAAATAAACAAACAAAACAAGAAAACTGCTGGCCTGGAAACCCTTAGCTGTGCTTTCCTATTTTATGTTGGAAAGATTTGAAGAAAAAGGCATTGTCTGTTATTTTCACTGCTTCTTTTTTACAGATTGCTTTAAAACAAAACACAAAACCAGGATTTATTCATTGTCATAGGAAAATAAGTCTCTGGGGAAGACAAGGCTGGCCTGAAAGGAAGAAACATTACTTCAGGTTGCTATTTGAAGGTAGCCTTCGTGGCTGCATATTGCGACTCAGCAAGCTGGTTGGGATTTGGGGCAGTAGAGTGGATTCAACTTGAGGTCTTAGAGGTAGATGATAGGAAACAAGTTCTTTATGCTGCTGCAAGCGCATTGATTTATTTTCTTAGAAATTAAGGGTTTACTCTGACCAAACTCCCACTGAAGGCAGTAAGATAGTGTTTGCTTGACGGAAAGGACTGCAGGGTTAAATCATGAAGACTAATTGCGCTGTGCCTTCCACCAGCCTTTCCATGCTGCCACTGGCAGGCCACACTGTTTGTAATAAATTGTTATTAAGCTGTTCTCCTTGGGACCAGGACTGGAGCCACATTGTGCTAGATGCTGTGAAGCTGCATAGTAACAAACTGTAAACTGTTCTCTGAGTGGCCTGATTAAATACAAGAAGGGACGTGAAACGAAAATAATGCACAACCCAGCTCCAGCACATGATGATATAAGTGAGTCGCTGTAGGCTGTATAGTAGGTCTGCTGCAGCGGTGGAAACTGCTGAAGTCCTCTGTGCTGTCGTTAGGTGCTAAAAAAAAAGTCTTTTCATTATTGTATTTGTTCTCACTTAACTGCTTCAATTTATTCCATCAGCTCTTTTCCAGGGAATGGTGTAGATGCATGTGCTGGATTACAGCCTTGTCCCTCAAGATTGTTTGCTCGCAATCCCTATTACCCTAACTGAAAGATTGCAAGATGCCTGAATATTGCACTGGCAGGAATGGGAAGCATCCTCAAGTGTGTTACTTTTGAAGTTAAGCTTTTGTGATTAGCATCTGCATTTATGCAAGATAATTTTATATGCAGACTTGTATTTGTTCTGGTTTAACCTAAAGAATAGTTACTTGGTCATTTTAAATGGACACTTTGAAGGCATGAGTCAGCTCAGCCATTTGTTCCTCAGTTTCTTTCCTCTCCCTGAGTTCCCATCTGTTTGATGGAGAATTGGAAGGGAAGGAGGGGCTGTTGTCTGGATTGATCCTTCTCTCCTCAGACCCAGCAACGGCCGAGGAGGTTCAGTGTGGCTGCATTGTTTTTAAGTACACAGTGACAAGAAAGCCTGAAAAGTAACTTTTATGTTTGTGCTTGTTGGGAACAATGTAATAAATTAAAAGCTTGGGAATGCCTTGGTTTTGAGCAGTCTGTACCAGAACATCATCAGCATAAGCAAGGAATCAGTCTTTCTTCCAAGTACGTAGTAGCCATGGGGCTCAATCCCTTTTTTGGTGTTATTTCCCTCCTTGTTACCTTTAACTCTTAGTTTTCTGCAGTTGAGCAAATGGATGTGCCAGCAGTGCTTAGGCTGGGTGCAGTACTGACAATGCAGGGACTTGCCCTCTGGTTGATTTTCAAAGGTGGAAGCACTGGCAGTATTGACATGGTGCAGTGTGGTGCGTGCAGTGTGGTGTCCCCCTTTGCTTTTAGTTTCTTAAAGTTACCAGCTCACCTGTTGACTCCAGGTGGCTCCAGGTCAAGGAAAGGATTTCAGGAGGCTAAATTAGGGATCAGGGCAAGCCACCCTGTGTCTACAGCTGAGTTCAGGGAGTCCCCAAGTCTGTGGTGTGATAGGAATGAAGGAGCTCAGTTTATGTTGAAGTTGATGTGCAAAGCTGTGGATTAAAGCTCTGCTGACTTAAAGTCAGTGGGTTGTGAAATACACACGTTGGAGGAGTCACCTCAGAAGGGGTTTCAGCCTTGTTTTCTGCGTGTGCTGAACTTGGTCAAGCCTGGTAGCACAAACTATAATAAAAGAAGGGACAGAGACATAAGAGATCCTTTGTGACAAGCCATGCAGCAGTGGGGAGAGATGGTCCTCACTGGAGTGTTATCGGAAGTGTTTGTAAGTTTATGTCTTGCAACCTTGGGCTCTGTGCATTTACTCACCCCACACCTCTTGTCATACATGCAGGCATTCAGACAGCCACGTTGGAAACTGCATCCCATCTTCTTTCTCTTATTTTTTTTATTGTTTTAATTCATTAGAAGGTAAAGAATCAAAACAGAATTCGGGACCTCAAAATCTCTGCGACTGCAGGAGTTGGCATTTAATGGCAGCTTTGCCTCTAGTTGTGGCATCAAGTTACTTTTGAAGCCTTTGAAGTTAACAGGGCCAGAGGGAGAAAGTGTTGTGTTGTTTCTTTAAAAAGAAACATGCTTCAGTTATATTTGCAGCTGTGGTCTTAATGACTGAGAATTAAAGCATGTTTTATTTGGCCTTTGTTTTTAGTGCACTTTTCTCCCCTTAGGGGGACTTGAAGCCAAGGCACAGCTTGATATGTAGCGGGCTGCAGCATGCCAGTGTAGCCGTCATCAGCCTCATCTTCTGTTTCTCTGTGGAGCTCAGCACTCACAGCTTGTGTCCCCCATGACACAAGTCTCCTGACCCCGCTGTTTACTTGCCTGGCATCTCTTTGCATGCACTGGGTCTTCGCTCACACAGCAACAAGGAGTTTGCAGCTGGCTTTGTGGCTTGGAGTGAACTGAAGTAAACTTTATGTGTTGGCCCTGGAGACCTTCATTTCTAATCAGCTCCTATTAAATTACTATGAATCTGATAAAGGGAAAGAAGCTCAGTTTAAAAAGGTGCAGATAGGCACTTAATGTGATTTCATGTAGTCTAAATAGTTTAGCTACTTATCTGCACATCTGGCCTAAATACTTGTGCAAATCTGACCCATAGGGTTTTTTTAACCATATTGGTGTTGGAAGGAGGGAAGGTTGATTATGCAGTTAATAGGTTACAGCTTGTTTCCCTATTGATCCTGGGAGCATCAGGCTTCCTCCTGACAGTGCCAAGCACAACAAAAGGTGCTTAGACAGCAACAGTGGCGGCTAAGTGAAGTGGGCTACGCTGCAGCTTTTTCCAGGAGGATTTAGTTCCCTGCCTTGCTGTGTTTCTGCAGAAACTACTGCTGACACAGGTACAAGTCTCCTGGGTAAATGTTTTGGATCAGCTTTTTGGCCTGTCTTAACAGTTGTGCAAAACTTCTGTTGTGCCTGTGTCCTGCTAGGCAGGGTTTAAGACTACTTTGACATGAGAAAATGTGGTATTCTCTCTAACCATACATTTGGTAGACTCTGCATGGTAGAATCTTTAGCAAACCACATCAAACTGGTGGCACAAGCACCAATAAATACTGAAGAGCACCTTTTTTTGTCCTTGTTTTGTACTCCCTCCCTGATTATCGGTGGTGTTACATTTTGTGATTAGCAGGTGAAATCAACTGACTCAGTCAATTCACTGAAGCAATGAGAAGATAGACTAAATTTTATTTACTTATTATTCATTTGTGCGATAGAAAGTATCTGCAATGAGAACTTTTTAAAGTAGGGGAAGAGGGGACATGATTTTATTACCAGGATTTTTACTTGTGTGGCAGAAACATCCCAGCTCAGACTGACTTTCTGGAGGCTAGTTTTAGTGTTCTTTGAAAAATTCACAGAATTGTACTGTGTTATCTGGTGCATTGAATTTTTGTGAATATAATAGTGATGATTTTGATCCATGGTCCTTTGGATACTGAGGACAAACTTCTTTATGGTTTTATTGAGACCATGAAAAATGGCCAGTGAGGTTTCTACGCATCTTCCTCACACTTGCAGATGAAAGTTCTGTCTCATGCAGAATAGAAATAATTTTCTGGTTCTTTTTATGAAGTTGTTCTTTAGATGCAAACAGCTTTACTTCTCCTTATCTGAGATTCTTAGAGCAGTCAAGTGTTCCAGTCCTTTATGAGTTATGGATCTGGAATCACTTTCCCTTCTCAGAGTTCATAAAGTGGAGATTATATAGTTAAAGCAAATTCTTTGTCTTTTAATGTTACTGACTTCAAGGGATGTAGCAAGAATATTTTGCTTGGTTCTTCCTGTATAGCTGTTCTTGCAGAGGCTGAGACAGAGAAGAAACTGGTAGATGTTTTTGTTGAAGTATTGGGCAATCTAGTGCTTGAGAAATCTGTATGCAAATCCTGGCTTTGCCTTTGGTTTCTTCTGTGACATTGGACAGATACTTTGCTTGCTCTGTATATATGAGACATGAGGGTAACATCTCCCTAATTTTCAAGGGTGGCATAAGAATAGATCTGTAACTACTTGAGGCGTCATGAAGACAGGAAATGCCATCAACCCAATTTATGCCATTTTATCACCATACTTGTATACTGCTGTAGAGAAAGAAGCTTAAAAAGAAAATATTTTTCTTATGTCTCCTAAAATTTAGACAGCCTGTATCTCCTGTCTACTCTGTATAGCACCACCATCAGTCTACATAGCTTCTTGTGCCAGGTGCTTGAGTGGGATGGTGTCCTTTGGGTGTTTGGGTTTAGTTTTGATTTTGCCTGGTTTTTTAATTATCAGGACACAGGTGGGAAAGCTTGCAGTGTTTGTTTTGTCTGAACATTGCCATGCCTTCTGCACGTGTTTGGCCTCTTCAGCTTTTTTCCCTGTCAATCTTCCCTCTGAGTAAGAGCGGTAGGGAGTAGTAGAACATTTATGTTCTATAAGGTATTTCCCCTCTCTCCCCTTGCTTTCTGTGTCTGGGAAGATAGTGGCCTGCAGTGGATTCCTTGCAGCATCTGCATTATTGCATACACATGCTTGTGACACTTTAATAGTAGCTGTCAGATAACATTAACATATTGCTGCTACAAATAAGTCAAGCAGGGCTACAAGTGAAGAAGTGAGTGAATGAGAAAGGACAGTCTCATCCATCACTATCAGACAAGGCCACCGTAAGTGTTGTCTGCTCACTTCACTAGTGAAATTGTTGGCTGTATAAAAATGTGCTTCATGGGGATACTCAATCCACAGCCAGAAGCCTTCCTTTCTGTGAATACCCAAAGGGCTAAGTTTATCAGTTGTTCAGAATGTGGACAAGAGGAAGCCTTCCTTGAAGACTCTCTCCTCTTAAGTCCTGAGGACTAACCTTTTTTTGTGACGTATGTCTTTCTCTTGAGAAAGACATACAGTGTTTGGGGTACTGAAAATATCACTGCTGCAGCAGGGTCCCAAACCTCACACTTTCTATCAGGTGATTCAGCATGATTGTTGTGCTAAATCCTGTGGCAGCAGAGGATATTGGTAAAAGACTATGCAGGGTATGTTGAACAGACATTGATTGCCTGGCTTGGATGAATGGTCAGGTAGACCCTGAAGCCTGAAACCCCCAGCTGGCCTCCTGGCCCTCTTTCTAGAAAAGCTATAGCTAGCAGAGCTAGCCACCAGAAGAAACAACCGACTGAGGGAAAAACAGGTACACTGAAATTGCTCCCACAAAATTATAGCTCTCATTTGTCAGTGTGCTACCACTTACGGATCTCTGTTCTGTAGCGCTCTCTACGCTTTGGAGAAGTTCATTAACTTGGTGCTGCTTTTAAAAAGCTCTTTAAATGGTAATGCAGCTGTTTCCAAACTCAGGAGTGCAAACTGTGCCTAGAATACTGTCCTACAGCTTGTGGAGATCCTGGAATTCCTCTTGCATTTGAACATTGTATTAGAGAATCAGCCAGCAGTAACTTGCTTACAGCTTAGATTGCAATATACTCAATGCACTGCGTCTGCAGGCTCTGCAGATACAGTAGTAGAAGTAGTTTGGCATTTGAGAGCTGGCATAATGTGGCTGGAAAATTACTGTGTTACTTCTCCTTCCTTAATGCTTGTTGACATAGTTTTATTAGGTTGTGATAGACTACAAGGAAATATAGATCATAAACTTCTTGTATACCAGACCATTGCCTGGTTCCTGAAAAGCATTAAAGTGTCACTTTGAATGACTCAGTGATTCAGATGAGTTCTCTGCAAGACTGAAAGCTCAGAAAGTTTCAAGAAATGTAAAAAAAAGAAAAAAAACTTCTTGCAGAAGCAGTTGCTTTTACTGTGTGAAGGTGGAAAATTATTTCTTGCGGATTCAGCTGTAGAAAGTAGCATCAGTGCTTTTTTTTTAGTTTATACGTGATTGTCATGTTCTTAAAATTCTCTCTGTGACAAGTCTTTTGTATTTCCTTAAACTTGTGAAGAGTTTATTATGCTGAATTTGACAGGTTAATGATCAAGTAGGAAATCGTATAACACTTGTTAGTGCAGTTTCTGATGATACGAAATTAACTCTATCCTTTCTACAGCTAAAATCAGAAACTAAATCTACAGTTTGGAGGTAGGGGAGAGATTGTAGCAGATAAGAACCAAGACAACTGCCAAAAATCAGGGCTCCCCCCTCTCCTACTTACATGTGGCATTTAGGATAGCAAAAGAAATATTAACCTTCATGCTGAAGAGTCCATACCAAAGTAATGGGATTTTTGGGGAATATTGTGTGGGTTATTCTAGTGAGATTGGTCTATTGCAGGGTTTCTTGAAGTGTCTTTCTCTGAAGTATCAGGATTAGAGTTCTGCCTGTCTAGCAGAGGTAGCAATACGTGGTGGTTTGCATGCTGGTTTGAAAGATTGAGCCTCTTTGAAGTGGACTGCCACCCTTTATTTATTCAGTCATTAGCTTCCTTGCTGGAGCCACTATGAAGGTTTGGTTTGAATGGAAATGTCTGTGGTATGGGCAGTCTCTGACAGTATGATGAGGGAAGCAGTATGGACAGTAATACTGACGTGTCACTGATAATAATAAGGATAATACTAAAAAGAAGTAAAGCAGTAAGAAGAATAAAGGCAGTTGCATGGACCAGCACTAGTCTGGATTTGTTCTTGTGATTTTGAGAGCAAAAGACCTCACAGCCTGTTTTCAGTCCCTGTGTTCTGTGTATGTATTTTAATAACTTATGTTTTTCTTGTTTGAACAGAGTGAAGCCTAGAGAACAAGCTGTTCTTCTGGAATCCTGTAGTTCATTTATTCCCAGTAGATTCCAGTGGGAAATAAAATCAACAGCCTCTTCACTTCTGAACAGTGACCCTCACTGTGTTTGCTAATACCTCGCAGTGCCTTTCTCCATTGAAACTCAGGATATAATTGCTAGGGCAGAGCATGCAGGGGAAAGAGAACTTAGATTTTCTAAAATGTAAAAACATTACATGATTTACATTTGATTTTGGGTGTCCAAAGACTATACTTTACTGTAGGAGCAGCTCACTTACTTAAACTGCTTTTAAAAATTCAACTTTTTATACAGATACAGAGTTTCAGCTCTTAAAACTGCATCATCAAAGCATCTTAATGAACTGGTGACAGCTATACACCTGAAAATCTTTGAGTGTGTGGGCACCGATGCCAAAAATTGATTTCCCTCTGGGGCCAGGAGAAAAAAGCAATTTTTTTTCTTTCCCAGTTGAATTTGCATTTGACTTTCCTATCACTTCATGCTGCTTAAATGGATTAATGACTGAGTCCTGCAGCACATGATCTGGAGAATATTTCCAATATGCATCCTTGAAAATGCACAAAATGGTTTTAAATCAGGTGTTGAAGGGCAATTAAAAATGGGTTCTGTAATACACACAGTGAGAAAGGGAGGTAATAGCCAAATGACAGAAGGGAAGAACTGATTTACCAAAATAAAAATGGAAGGGGACTTGGACTAATGGTATCTGGTGAATAGAAGGTCTCTTAGAAGTGCTAAAATCCTGGCTGAATCGTAATCCCAGAGGTGTGGACTGTACCTCCATTTTCTGTATGCCTTGCCAAATCAAGAAGGACTAGAGTTATGTTCAGGTGGGCAGAAAACAGCGCAGTTGGGGCCTACAGATCAGAGCAGGCTGTGGTGGAAGGGGGAATATATGGAAAAAGTTATTTTCAGAAGCACAATAGTTTCTTTAAAAGATAAAAAAAACACATGATAGTTGTAAAAATTAGTGGAAATAGCTTCAGTGATTAAATACATTGTGTTCTGTGTGTATAAAGTACTTGTGATTGTGTCAATATTTTATAAGTCTTACCACAAACTGCTTGACTACATGAGGTAAAAGGTAGAGAATTAATCAAATATTTGTCGTTTCTCTGAAGACCCATATAGCAATCATACTGTGGGGAAAATGATAGCATATACTGGCAACACATCTGTCAATCATAAGCTACTCAATAGTGGAAGTTCTTTTGCCCTTTTTTAAGAAGACCCGACATAGTCTTTTGGTCCTGACCAGTGTCTCACATAAGGACAGTAGGAGTCAATGTCTAAGTAGCTACGTACCCTTGCCGTCCTTGCTTGCGTTGTGCAGGTGCAATAGCAGCAGAATTCAGCCTTTCTCAAAAGCTGGTGGGGCCTTAGGACGCAATTAATGAGCTGGCACAAGGCTGCTCTTGGCTCAGCAGGGGGGCTCTGCAAATCAGACCTGCTCTCCTTGGGAGGAAGGGCATCCAGCCTCCCTTGGGTAAGCAGTTGCAAGGATTCAAGCTTAGAGTTGGGGAATTCAACCTTCTTCCTTGGAGGAGGAGAAAGGATTTTCCTGTAAATTCTTTGAAGTGCCTTTTCTGGTGAAAGGAAGTTGTAAGGGAGTAGCTCCAGCAATGCCTTGCATCCTGGGGATCTCCTCAGACCAGCTTTGCTTCAAGCCACAGCACAGAGTAGAAGCAGCATTAGTTCCTTGATCAGTGGTGATCTCTGCACATTAAGCAGGTTTCAAGTGTGGGTGTCAAAAAATATTATGGACGTGCCCATGGTATGTATTAAGGACAGAGGTAAAGGTAGTAGTCTGGGACCACTGTCTGCTTGCCTAAAAACTTTCTTATGAATAGGGTAAGTTCCCACATTGTCCATCTCCTTGCTGTGCCTTCCTGTGTTGCATCCTCTATCAAGTATTCAGAAGTTGGGCATGGTGAAACCGGAAATAGTTTAGAGGGACCAAAGGTATTTAATTGCCTAGTGCTTGATGATGATGGATTATTGTATAAGCAATGTTGAGGAACACTGGCATACAGAAATAGAAACCTTACATACTTAGATGAGCAGAGATGTAGACTACCTGTCTTTTTAATCATAAGATGGCATGAAGAAATGTGTGTTGTCTGTTTGATGCAGCTGTTACAGATTGAGTAGCTAGAGCAGGGCTTGATTGAACACCTGCTGGGTGAAATTTCACTGTAGTTGGACTGAGGCAGTTCTGCAGAGCTGGGGGAAAATTGAAATGCCATGGCATAGGGTTATTCACCTCTCTTAGAGAATTGCACCTTCCATTAATAAGATGTTTTTCGATGTTGGGGATCTTTGACTGCTTCCAGACACTTTAAGAATTGGTGTACTTGAGCACATTTTCCATCTGCATTCAAACCAAGGGCTGGCCTTTTTCTCCCTAAAGTGGAAGCTGTTACTGCCAGGTGCATCTTTTGTTCTTTTGATGCTGGAGCTGATGTTAGGCACTCAAACTGTGAAGCAGGAGCAGAGCTGAGAAGACATGCTTGCGAAGAGGTACTTGATCAACCAAGTTTCTTTACTAATCAGTGGCAGCTATATTGAATTCTACTTCTAGTGGCTTTTATGGTAATATATAGGATGGTGGACTTAGGACAATGTACTCTTTAGGTCTTTCTTTCTCTGCCCTTCCCTCCCCCAAGAAATCACCCTGCTCACATTCCTTGAATTAAAGAAAGGCATGGGAAGTAACCCAACCTTGTTCTCCTGTTTCTACTGTTTTCAACTTATAATTCCCTTCCTTAATTCTTGTGGATAGATAGCTTCTAGCATTTTAATTCGTGTTGTTTAGACCTGATGTGTGCATAGCTGGATGAAATCATGACTGGATTCTAGCATCTGACCCATCTGTAGTGGTAGGAGATGGTGGGGAAGGTGCTCCATGGAGCCCAAGTCCTGGATATTCACTGGTATCACATACCTATTGAAAGTCCAAAAAAACTTGGTGCTGATTTTCCAACTAGTTTCTCTTTGAAAGGAGCACAGCTTGCTTTGAACTAGTTAAACAGCCATTTGTAAAATAGTTCTTCCTGATCTGTTCAGTGCTGATAATCAGATATAGCAATACTACACTGTAAAAGTGATATTTTAGGGGCAAATTGAATCTGTGAAGTTGGGCAATCGTGGTAGGGAATATGGCATATTGCCTACTGAGCCTTGTTTGAAACTGATAAAAACTTGCCTGTGACCTTATGAACATTATTCAGCATTTAGGTGGCCACTGCAGCTTCAATTCTCTTCCCTTGTTTAAGGCAGTCCGAGGACACACACAGTGTTTAATACTTACATTCTCTGCCTGCAAGGTGTAGTAACAGAGACCATTTGGTTCTTTGCAGACCTGCCAGGTGAAGGGACCCTACATGTAGTTTGTTACTGAGCAGAAGTTATTTTTGAGGCAGAAAAAATAGCGGTTTGATTTCAGGTTCTCTAAGAAGGAAATGTGTAACCATTCTAGAAAAAGTGCAGATGTTTGCGCTTCTCTGTCCATAACTTACTAATCCTGGCCCTCTGTTCTGATACCTGCTTCTCCATCTCCGTTTCCCTCTTCTGTCCCGTTTGGTTTAAATTCTGTCTCTTCTGAGGTTCCACCACACTCTCTTTTTTTTTTTTTTTTTTAATGTGTGTTTTCCAAAACTACATAGCATTGTGAACTTTTCAGTTAAACATGAATGCAACAAACGCACTGATAGATAACCACATGAGAAATTTCTGCCCAGATTCTGATAATAACAAAAGTATTAGATGAACTCAGCTGTGGTTGGTACTCTTTGTGATGGCTGGCATTATGCCAATGGCTTAGCATCAGATTTTTGAAATAGTTCGTTTTATCAGTTGATTTCTGCTACAAGTTTCTGAAATAGTTTCCCAAAAATGAATAGGGTTTGGAAGTTTTTTATCATAAACGAACAAGGTACGTCTAAGTTAGTATATTTTGTGTTTATCTTTTAAGAGTTAGATTACTATTTTCTGGAATTTCTGATGGAACCATTTTGAGAAACTTTTCTACTCTTTGTTTAGCAAAGATGTTTGATGTTCTCAAAAGAACAGTTGGTTCGTTTTAAGGACTGTCTTGGAGACCTCAATGGATAAAGGAAGTTAATGGCAAGAGAGACCCATTTAAGTCTCTTGTTCTAGTCTGTTCTGTTTCTCTAGTCTCCTGGCTTTGCTTTGCATTGCGTATCTGGAGTTCTGACTTTCACCATCCTTTCACTTTTTCTTCTGTTTACTGTTATTTTACCAGCTCTGCAGCAGGTTGCATATTAGACTGTTTGGGCCTTCTGTGTACCAGATCATGTATCAGCTATCACTGCTATCTGTCAAAGACCACCTGCTTTGCCTTAGAAGGGGTATCTCATATTTGCTTATGACTGATTATCACAAAGCACTATGAAGTGTTTGATGAGATAAGATCTTAACGATATAATTAATATTTTTTTCCAGTTCTGTATTAAGTTGGTAGTGTTAAACTGATAAGAATAGCGAACTGGATCCAATATTTTTATCCTATCAAAAGCGGCTTAGGAGCTCCCTGTTGGATTTAGACCAACAAATGCTATCACATAATGGCAAAGAACTAATCCATGATTTCCAGCCACCGTCATGGAACTGATCACATATGGAAAGATTTTACACCACTTTGTAGCATCATCATAATTATTATTGTTACTATTATTATTATCTATTGATAAATTCTTTATTTCTTTTTATGTGGCCTTCATTTCACACACATAAAGGCAATAACTGTAAGTGGTTTTCAGTGGATAGCAAAACCTCTCTCAGCTATGTTTTTCCTCTTTAAGCAAAAATAAGTAACCAGTTATCTCCCACATTTGAAGTATTTTTCTAAACTTGTTTTGAAGTATACTAATAAATCTCCACATAATACAGGTGTTGATTTGTGAAAGGCTTACTAGGCAAGGCCAAGTGCATAGGTACTGTATTCTTGGAAATGAAAAATCTAATGCCATGACTAAATATTTAAGCAGTGATGCAACAGACAATGATGTCAGGGAAAGTAGATTGCAAGCTAATTTGTTTGTGATCAATATTGTCCACTCCAGGAAAAGTAAGTGTCTCTCTGGGATATATTAAGAGAAATACTGTATATAATGCAACAAAAGGAAGTACTACTCTTCAATGCCCTTTAAACTTCAACAGAATTGTATCCATTTTTGCATACAACAATTTTTTAAGAGGCAAGTGGAGAATGAACTACCATGAGGTCTCTCAGGTCCTTTGCTGTCTTGTTGTCATATTACAAAAAATTCTGAATATAAGTATTCCCTCTTTTTTTCTGTCTTCCTCAGATTAGGTTACTTTAAATATTCATAGTTCACTGTTTTTCAAAGTCCAATTCTGTGTTGTACAGTATCCTCTTGGGGAGGTTAGTATGATATCAGGTCTATTTTAAGTTTACCTCAGAAAACCTATTCAGCTGCATAATCTCTGGTAACGATCTTTGAGAGAACAAAAGTACATACTCAATTACAGACTCAAAATTTTCCACTAGCTACAGAAATTTGGATTTCTCTTCTTTATAACCTGCCCAGTTCTTAGCAGACCCAGCCTATTTCAATTGTCAGAATTCAAAGACCCTTCCAAACTGTGCATCTCCAGTGAAGTGAGGTTGATTTTTTTGTTTCTGTTCAACATTTGAATTTTTACAGTACTGTAAACCAACACTTTTAGTATATTCATCTTATACATTTTCAGTGAGAAAAAGCAGGTTTAAGATCCTAGCAGAAATAACCTTTGGCTACAGCATAGCTTGATTCAAGAATCCAACTTCCTGCCATTTCATAATGATTACAGAAATTAGTAATGCAGTCTTGTGGTATGGGACTTGGATAATGTTTTCAATATATATATGCCTTGAAAGTATACCTTGAAATGTTTTCCTTCACACACTGCAAATCAAATAAAACTGCCCTGTCACATATGCTGTGAAAAGCTCGTGTAGTAGAGTAATCAAACTGTTGGAGCTATGAGAAAAGGATGAGGTTCGTTTTGGCTAATTTAAAAATATGCATTTGGTTTGATCCTGGAATTGTGAGGCTGTGCACTTGTGTGTGCGTTTGTGGGAAAGACAGGACTGGGGAGCTGAGAAGAAAGTTCAGGGTAGATAATAACAAGAGTTAGCGTGTAAGGAAGGTGGAACAGAAGACAAGAAGAGTGAAGTAGCGCAGCTCCAAAGGCAATTGCCTTTGGGAGAGGGGTTGTATATAATGAAATAAAGGCAGGCTAAATTGTGTTGTGTAATTTGTATTATAAACAGAGCTGGTCATAACCACTGTCCTTAGGTTGCCTGATGCTTTTCTTTATAAACAATTCTGAAGAGTCTTTCCGAGCTTCACTATAAAATTTTTATTGTATTACTGTAAACCTTTGAAATTCAGTATGGCCAAGGAATGTGCTTTCAAGCTTGTTCCTTGTTTTCTGTTAAAATTTGGTCAGGCATTTGCCTGCTGGTAGTTGTTGAAATCAAATCTGTTTAGAGATCAGTATGCTCAGCTGCTCAAGCAGACAGACCGTAAGATATGATAATGAATCTCGGACTTCTGTGCAGCGTCTCTCATTCAAAAGTTTACTGTAATAGCTAGCAAAATCGCACATCAGCTCTTTAAAGGAGAGTATTCAGTTGTGATCCAGTCAGAATCCTTATAGATTGACTTGTGTATTAGTGGTGACTGTGCACAATCTTTGCTATCATATATAATCTTTGTGAATATTGCTCCTTCATCTCATCTGCTACAAGCCACTGCTTCAGCTCAAGAGTTCAAACTTTGCTGGTGATGCTTGGTAAGTTTTGTTTATTAAAAAATATATGCTGGGATAGGAATGTTAATAGGGAGGAGCATAGCTTGCAGGCAAGCTGTCCCAGCTTGATTTGAAATCCAGCAACAGAAGAAGGAAGGAGGTCTTCTTTAAATCAAAATCAAAAAATCCCTCTGTATTCTGTTTTTTCTCCAATTTTACATTTTTCCCACACAAACAAACAAAACCAGTCTAACTCACCACTTCCCAAAAACACACATTCTAAATGCTTGGGAAATAGCAATTTTTATATCTTACAGACTGTATTTAGGGCACTCATTTCTGCCTGCTGAGCAATTGGAGAATGTTTGTTTTTTTTTCTCAGATAAATAAGACTTTCATGTAACTAGATACATATTTTTATTTTCCGTGACCTGGAGGTGATGCCTGTGCTCAAATGACTATGGAAGATAAGGGGTGATACACTGCCTGTATCTGAGTCCAGGGCTCCCGGAAATATTCCCAGAAACACTAAGGACCAAGGTGCACTGTGATGGCAGGGAAGGAAGCAGAGGGGTGTTGATCTTCATTACTTTGCTTATTTAGTGCGGATATTTTTTTCTCATAGCCATTGAAAGCAACCACAGGTCTTGGGAATGTACTTCTCTGTGAAGTGGATTTGCTGGCAGTGTGTAGGCTGTTGGGAAAGGCAGAGCCACCCCTTGCCAGGAGGATGGAGAGGGCGGGTAGTGGCAGCCATGAAGGTGACTGTGAAGAACTGGGATCCTGCAGGAGGGGCTGCAGAGATCTCTTCTGCTGAGATCATGTAGGTAAACACTGGCTGCCAGGCACAACCTGATCCGAACTAAAAAAGATGCAGAAAAGCAAACAAAATCCTGTTCCCATCATGGGTCAGCGTATGCATTTGCTTGTTGAGTTAGTTATCATATATTAAATGGAGTTTCATGTGTGTTTCAGTGTAGTGGGCTAATTTTAAGAGGAACTGAGAGAAAACCTAAGCATTTGGCTTCCTTCCCTGACATCCCTTCCACAGATAGGGAAGGAAATAGGATATAAAAGTGAATCAAACACATTCTTGACCTTTTTTCTCATTGATTACAGCTTCCTTTAGCTTCAGAGACATTGTGGAGATTCTTGAAAGCATAACTGGACTTCTTAATCCAAATTCTACTAAATTACAGTGTTTTCACACATTTTAAATTAACACCTATTGTATGTTGTTATCTGAACAGCTCCTCCCACCTTGGGAGCACATGGGCAGGTGGGACTGGCATGAAGATAACCCAAACTCAAACATGTTTACAATCTTTTGGAGAATAACTGATTTTGCTGAAATATCAGAGCTTTTCTTAATTTTCTGAACTAAAGTAACTGTATAAATTGCCTAAGCTATCATGCATCTGGGCAAACTTTGTACAGTTGTCAAAATTATCTTGACATACCTTGTGTGTGAAGATGTTTACCCAATGACAGCCGTGAGTCACACACAGAAAGACTAGGAGCTTTCATCCGCTTTCATGACCTCAAAGAGATGCACCTAATGTCTGAAGTCCTGTTTGAAGAGCTTTTATTTCAGTAAGATTTTATTTGGTTGCTGAAGTCTTTTACACATAGATACCTCTATGTGTCAGAAATAAGCACACTTCCAGGGAGATGAATTCCCTCATGGCACATGTACATTTTCGCTAGGGTCATGTTAAGTGAGCTGGAGTGTTAAACATGCCCCAACTAACCCACTGTGCAGTATTGCTTGTGAGAGCTGTGGCAATCCCAGCCCTCCATTTCTAGCAGGCTGTTCCTTCTGGAGCCTGCCACTGCAGATTTGAAACTGGCCAAACTTGTAGCTTGTGCTCAGCTCTCTGTGCTGCCACTTACATGGTGAGGAGGGGTGTCTGCCTGGTGTGCCATCTCTTAAGAAGCCATTGGAGTTGAACGAGAGAGCCTGGTTGCAAACACTTATAAGAGGTGGTAATTTAAATAATAAAGAGGGGCTGAATTGTTAACAGGGGAAGGGGAAGGGGCAGTGTTCCTGTGCCTGTGGAAGAAGCCTTCCCCTAAGTTGTTTCAGCATCTCACTCTTGCATCCAAGGGCCACTGGATGTTTCCCCTCGAGTGGCAGCTTCCCACGGGGCTGTCTCTCCTGCTTAGCCACGGGCTGTCAGCTTGCTTTATCCAGTTCACTGTCAAGGATCTTTTCATGAAAACCAGCGCCGATTTGTAGCTCATAAAGTATGTTAAGCATGAAGCCGCACAGAAACTTGATTGCCATGGAGATTCAGTGAGGATGGACAATAAGACCCAGGAATCTCCTTCCCGACTATTTTATTGCTAGCAAAGGGCAGCACTTCCTCCCTACCAGGCTGTGCCACCATGCAGAGGATGCTTTGCTGGGATCATGATAGAGTTCCAGGAAAATTTGGACACAGAAGTACCTCCTTTTAGCTGTGTTATGCCAAGATTTGGTCAGGAGAGTAGATTCTCCTCTTCTTAACCTTGTCACTCAGTAACCAAAGAAAATAGGATCTTACTGAATTCCCAGCAGAAAAATTAATTAATAAAACCATGACGGGGAAGTAGAATTTATCAGTATGATGTAAGAACGTTTCCTCTTGAGATGCTTACTAAAAATACATCTGTATTGGTAGTGCTTTGTTCTTAATAAAATCTGGATTTAAAGGTTTTAATTATTAAAAAAACCCAAATGATAAATACTGTATTCTGTATGACAATAAGAATATCAGTGGGAAAGAATGGACAGAAGGTTTGCAATTACAGCAATCAATAAATGAATTAAAATGTTGTGTAGAATAAGGTGTGAGGTATTAAAATTAAGAAAGCAGCATCCAATGTTTTGATGTCCCCTGAAACTATTGGAGGAATTGAAAAATATAAAACTCTTAATTTTTTTGCTCTGGATGGGGGGTGTAGTGTGTTATCTCTCTACCTGCACCTGTGTATTTAAAAGGTAAATTAGATAATTTTTTTATTCTAGAGAATTAACTTATGTGGGGGAAAATGCTTGTTTGGCTTTTCTCTGGGAGAACAGAGCATCACATCTAAAAGATCAACATATACCGGGGCTGGAAAGGTGAGACGGTCACTGAAATGAATGCACAGAATGGATAGCTTTGCTATAATGTTTGTATTGACTGTAATTCTTGAACAGAGACATTCACAAGTGGCATGAGGGTTCTTTTAGTATTTTCAGTCAAAATACCACTGCTTCGCTCTCAGCAAGTATCTTTAGCCTGAAAATAAAATCTAGCTGAAAGATTCAGGGAGACAGCTTTTGCTCCTTGTAGGGCTTCCCAAATAGAAGGAATATGCAAAACAGTTTCAGAAGTATTTCTTGAAAGAAATTTTTTGTTCTCAAGGCCAACCAAAGAGATTTACTGCATATCTCACTCTCTAATAAATTCTGCTACTTTGGGATCGTTAAATTATACTGTGACTTAGGGAAGCATTTACATTTTCAGAGCTGGCTTCAGTGGCACTACTCATGTGCATAAAGTGCACTTAGGGAAGTCTTTGGAAGATAGTGGCTGTAACCAGTTTTCTGTTCTGCTTGAGATCCAAGAAAGTGGTTGCTGCACAGAGGCAACAGAACAGAGTGGGAAGGCACCATATAGAACTTCAGAAAATTTGTTCTTAGACTCTGGTGTATTGATGTAATCTTTTGCTGTTGCAGTTTTATCAAGTACTCAGTAAAAGTACTGTCACATTTGAAATAAAAAACTCCTCCAAATTTCTTCACTATTCTTTACTGGCCAAACACTGGGAGAAGACAATATGACTTGAACTGTTTGATTATCTTTCTAGCATAATCTACAAGTTTTCACTATCTTAGCATTCTGCTAGTTGTAGCTCTGGGAAATGAAAGATGTTGTTGTATATACTGCACAAATACATGAGTAATTTGATCTTGGAGCCAGCTGATGTTGTCTTTCATTTTAATTTTCATTATGCCTTTGGCTCTGTAGCTGCTGCAATTTTTTTATTAGATAGTAGTACATAAAGAGGCAATAGAGGGCTAATTGCTGTTCTGGGAAAGTGTTTAAAAAACAGCACCAGCTATAACTTATGACAACATCATTTTTTCATAATGTTTGTGCTTTTTATCTTTAGAATTTATCCATAGCTCAAATTCAGGATTTCACGCATAGGTTTTACGGAAATATCTTGGATAGTTAGAGTTTTTGTACTCCATCATATTTTTGTTCTTATATTGTTTCAGGTAAGTAGTAAAGATTCTATAATGATTTTTTTAACAGTTAAGAAAAGGAACTCTCAAAAGTAAAGCTAATTTCAGTGTCTACCCCTGCAATTAATAATTGGACCAATTTGTCAATTTAGTACACAACCACTATGAAATGTAGTCTAGAAACTCAGTTGCTACCTGCTTTTAACCTAGCTGTTGCACTGATAATCAATTTAACAAAAAATTTGCTACTGGATGACTATCATCAGAGGTAGAAAGCAGAGACAGAGCAGTGTCACACTCTGGAAAGGGATACATAGTTTGTTGTTTGCTCTAGATTGTTTTGCATGACTTTTTAATCTCCATGTCTGTGCTTTCCTTCTCCTTCTGACAGTTTTACTGCCCCACAGTAAAAGCTTAAAATGTAGTTGTTTTCAAAATGGGACTTTATGAAAATATCAAAACAATATTTTGATTTAAATGAAAAATAAATAGAAAAACAAAGTACTGCTTAGTGGGGTTGGAAACTAAGAACAAATAGCCTAGCGCTGTGATCTCTGAACTGAAATAACCCTGAGCCTCTGCAAGAGAAGTGGACCAAAGCAGAGAAACTTGGCAAAAAACGGAAGCTGTCATTTTTATGATAAGGTGATATTCCAAGGAATATGGCCCACCTTTTCATGTCAGTAGCCAGCCTTGTTTGTGCTGGTAGGGAACTAACAAAACTTATCTTGACACTATTCTTCTTAAGCATGTTGCTGTCTCTTAATTACATATTGAATAGCATCTGGTGTTTGAAGAACAATTGAATAGAAACACAGCAGGGAGAAGTGTGGCAATATTGATGCAGGCTGGTGCTTTTTTCTGCTTGGGGTGGTCTGGAGGCTCTCCCCTGGTCACTGAGACATCCTGGTTCTTCCTCAGCCTGGCCTGAAACACCAAAAACATCAATTCTGTAGCGTCAGGCCAAATTTAGCTCTCGATTTTCATTTTGTAATACCAGGTTTTCATAACTCCTGGAACACGTGGAACTAAACTGTTTCTATCTCTCTCTTTTTTCCTTCAGTCACCAAGGGAAAAAATACTGTAAACTGTTTGCTGCGTGAGATTCAACAAAATCATTGTGGTGCTCTGTTTGTGTGATGAAATCAAAGTGACTAGAAGCTGTCTGGTCTGTTTTATTGTCTGAGATTGAGTGATCTATTATTTCAGTGGAACTAAGAAGTTGTGGTGGTTTTCGAAAACCCCTCATAGCACACAGCTTTTCCTTAGGTACTGAATTACCTTTAAAGAACTCTGCCTCAGTAACATCAGGACAGTAGCATTTCTCTGCCACACGCAGATGCTGTAAGAGTAAACATATTAGTTTATGAAATACTCAAATATGGCAATACTGCAGCCAGGTTTAATAGCTTACCTAAGAGTTCTATGTAAGTGAAATAGTCTTTTATCAGCTATTATTTTCCAAAATCAGAAAGGTAGGAATCTTCTTTCTCTAAATCCCTAGCTATGTGAGGGAAGGAAATAAAATACAAAATAGACAACTATAATTTCCCATTGCCTTGAACAGCTCTTCAAGCACAGATTGTCTGAAATAGTTGCCATAATATGTTTTTACTTTTCAGGCCATGGAGCTTAGGGAATCAGTTTTTTAATATCTACATCATCTCTTTCCTCCTGGGACTGGAGCTGGTTACCATAGCAAAATGGCAAGGAAGATGATAAGCAAGTAGTACCATTTGGCAAACAGGATATAAATTTATTTTATAAGACAGGAGACTGTTAAAAAAATTAATGAGATTAGAAATTGTTTCCTTTTTTTTTTGCTTTTAATACATTTTAAAATACCTGTGAATAAAATTGTTGTGAACAGATATTGAACAAAATGCTCTTGCTCACATTAAAAATGTTGCTGCAAACAGTAGGAGCTTCAGTTTTAAATCTCTGCAGATCTTTGATACTTTCAACATTACACTGTAATTTCACCCCTTATGTTTCTGGGTGTTGCAAAGATGCCACACTGTGAATTAAATGAGCTTCTGCTTGAAAGAATAAATACACATGTCTGTCCCCGCTACTTAAAAATTACCTTGCAATATAGTTTTTGTTCCTACCTGATGAAGCATGGTCATCTGAGTCTGTCTTGTAAACCAGTCTGCAAAGACCTTGGGTTTGTGTAAAATTATGTCAGTGAGTGCTGAAAAGTTAAATTGCTTTGCATTCCACAAACGTTATCAATAATGTCAAGTCTGATGATGTTTTTTGTACTCTTCTTTGACAATGTTGGACTTGATGCACAATATGAATCACGTGCCCTGAACTGTACGGCTTCACTATTTAAGGCATTATTGCGACAATAGTGGGTGGGCTCCACTGGGGGAACTTTTTGTTGGCACTGAGGTATACTCAAAAAGAGCTTGCTTTCAGGACTGAGGTGTTCCTCTTTTCTGCTCAGTTAACTCCTGATATGTTGCCTGCCATCTAAACCACATGTTGTCTCCTGTACTTGGTGCAAGAGTTGAGCCACTGTTTTGGGGAGTTTGTTCTGGATTTGTGCTATTGACTGGAAGTGAAATGAAGTCTCAGATGCTTGGGATTAAAAACGAAAACTGCATAGTTCCTTAAAATCTTTGTGCTCTCATTTTTATCCATTTCATATATGTAATGAGTGCTTATGCCATTTTATATGCCCTGACAAATTTTCCACTTACTGCAAAACTGGTAGCTCCAATAGAGAGGATTTGGGAATCTTGTAATCTGGCCAAGCAAAAGATGCTATTTAGTGTTAACCCCTTTGAGCCCATAGTAACTGTAATGAACTTGTAGAAGTGTCGGTCACAGGCTGTGAGTCAGAGTCAGTGCAGCCGTGGAGCAGGATCACAGTAACTCGTAGGAAAACCCTTATTCTTCTCTCTTTGTAAACTGTTTCTTCATTATAACAAGCACTAGTAGTTTTTTATACTATGGGGGGATTTTTCATCCTTAAAAATTATCATTATCAGAAAAAAAAAATCAAATGCCCATTGGATGGAGCACTGGGGTAGAGTAACTGGACAGGATCTGGGTGGAAGTCGGCTGGTGTCTAATCAGCTTGGGGGAGATATGGAGGACCTTTGATCTGGCAGGATCCAGCCAGCCTTAGAAAGTGCTGAATGAGAATGTAATTGTAAAGGGAATCTGGGAGTTTAGGATCAGGACTTACTTCATGTTCATGTTTATGACCTGCACCTTCGATACCCCTATCTCTTTCCAAAGTGTGGACCCTTTGGACGGAGGGAGCAATCTGTAGGTGATGAGAATAGTTTCCTCCTTGGAAACCAGTTATCTAGTTATCTGCAAATACATATAGTCGGCACTGATGATAATCACCAGTGGATATCTATAACCTGCAGGTTATTGTATTGTAGTATGATACATTAGTGTGGGAATTCGCTGTGGGGACATAGCCCAAAATGCAGCACTTCGATGCAGGAGTTTGGGAAGTTGGAGTATTGCCATCTACTGGCAGCCGTCCACAGAGAGAAGTCCCTCAGTTGGATGTAGCTTAAAGTATTGCTTACTTTGAGCTGAAAGATGATGTTTTTCTGCCAAAATTCTGTTTCAAGGCAGAGTTGTTAATAAAATAATTGTTGCTTTCCTTAGTGCATGGATGTACTCAAAGAGTTAGAGTAATTCCAGTGAGGTTTCTCAGAGAGGTTGTTACTCTTCAGGATGCGGGTCTGTGTTTGAACAGGGGTGGCTCCTCTCTCCTGCACAATGACCAAGTTGGTTTGGGGAGTCCTGAGCAGCCCCTGTGAGCTCAGGACCTGAGGGGTGCCCAGCACCCCTCCTGCCCTTCATAGCCTGCCCTGTATTTTCAGGGAATGGGCTGGTCTGGAAATTACATTTTTTGTTCTGCAGTAAAAAAGTAGTAAAGGCAAAGGGTATATTTGGACTCACTAGGGAATAGACCAAAGATCCCGATTTTTAAGAATCTTGCATGTCTGACAGTTTTCCCCCTAGAAGAGATGAGAGGTGTTTCAAATAAGTCTGTCCTCAGAGGGAGATCCAGTACAGCTTGTGCAACTCTCAAAAGGTTATTCTGTGACTGACCTGTGTCAAAGGAAGTGTTAACGCTATACCATCAGGAGCCATTTTGAAAACTTTGCGTGAACCAAATGCCACCAATGGGAGTGGATTTTTTTTTCCTATTTATTAAAAAATAGTTGGGAAATAAAAGATTGCAACGCTAGTTTTCAGCAAAAGTTATGTGACTCCTTCCTTACAAAACATAACCCACGTGGAAGCAGAAGAGCAGTGTCGCTTTTCCTTCATGTTTGTCCAGTCCAAATGTGCTCTAGACTTAACAACTCATTCTGTGGTCATGTTCACAGAAATGTAAAAAACTTATTTTTTTAAAATATGCTGACATAAAAATCTGGGTTGGAACTAGATAAAAAAAATATTTCAGTTGCTCTTAAACCTTATGAATACCAACATTTTCCTTTCAGTATTTTAAGCACTATTTCAAAAGAATGGTTTAATGTATCTTTGATATGTTTTCAAGCCAGATATGTAGGTACACAAACATGGAAATATTTGTGTTCCTCTGTCTGCACGAGTCTTACCTGACTCTTACCTGACAGAGCAATGATGCATTTTTAGATAGATCTTTGTCACAGTACTTCCAAGATACTGGATTACCAAAAGCAAGATTACAGAATTACCAGTGGAGTTGTACTTTTTGCCAGTAAAGTAATACACAGTGGTAAGAACATAAATTTGAGGCCATATATGGATGTTTTATATTTTAAAGACTAAAGGGGTAAAATATACTGGAATTAAGAGCTTGAGGTTTAAGTGTGGCTTGGAGTTGTGGAAGAGGCTGGGTTCTGGCTGGTGCTTTGTTACTGATGGCAGGTTTCCAAAGTGTAACCAAGTATTTTTTCTCTTCTTTTTTTCTTCTGTTGCAGCTGGTCTCCAATGTTCTCATCTTCTCCTGTACAAACATTGTAGGCGTGTGTACCCACTACCCAGCAGAGGTGTCCCAAAGACAGGCTTTCCAGGAGACCAGGGAATGCATACAAGCCAGGCTGCATTCTCAAAGGGAAAACCAGCAGCAGGTAAGAGCAACAGTGGGAAGTAAAAAAAAAAAAAAAAATTTTTTTAAAATTGCTGAAGCAGTATTAGTCATGCAAATTGTTCCTGTAGGATGGGATTTGCAGGCCTCTTGCTTCTTGACTCATCCAAGCAAGAACAAGCTGATGGCAGAGGACAGGATTTTTAAAGGTTTGAAAGAGACCTCAGGGGAGTATGTCTTCCCCAGTACCCTGATGGACTTCTCTGCAGACATCAACAAATCCTGTGGTCTATTCTCTGCAGATTGAAATTACATAGTACGCAGAGCGTTGGTGTAGTTTTTTTGCACCCATCATTGAAGCCGTGTATTCAATGCAGATGCAACACACAGGCTTCAGACTGACCCTCTTTATAAGGTCAAAGCATGGTGTGTTTGTCATCAAAGCCACTGCCAACAGGTAGCTGTAAGGCAGGTTTCAGAATTCAAAGGTAAAAGTTGGTCCACAGAACGTACTGTCCCTTCGTGCCCCAGAAGAGGGTCCTTTTCCTGCCTTTCCCAAAGGTTCTTACCTGCTCACACACCTCTATACATTATAGGCCTCAAGTGAATTGTATTTGTTCAAAAAGTAACATTCATCACCAAATTTGATAGTGTGTTTTTGCTATAAAAAGACCTATTGCTGCCAGCATACAGCCTAGTAGTCAAGGGTACTGAATGTATCCACTCCCCTAATTCATTCATGGGTTCTCTTGCAACAATTGTCTTGTGTCCTCAGAATTAGAAACAAAATACCTTTTGGGGCAGCTTGGCTATTCCCTTGCTAACACACATCTCTGCCCTGCAGTACATCTCGTAGTGGTCTGTCCAGTCCAATTTGAAATGAGTCATGAAATGGGACTTCCACTCTTCCCTTGGGAGATATCTCAGAGCTTGGTTGTGGGTTTGGGGAAGAGGTCAGGGGAATGAATCAGCTGGAGTGTCTTTGCATTTCTGTGGCAACACAGCTTAATTTCCCCTCGTGTCTCAGCCCATCTGCATCTATGGATTTGTCTTTTGGCAGTGTTTCTTGAGGTACTTCTGCCTGACATACTTGCTTTTTAACCCTTACTGTGAAATAATGTATACACGTGCTTTATTTTCATAGTACATGTATGAAAACAATATTCATGCTCAAGGCTTCTTTTTCCTTTGTAATAACTATAGTCTCAGAAAGATGAAATAAGCACCCGCTCCTCCTTCCACACCTTGAAACGGAGGAAAGGATTGAGGCAAGAGAGTACCCCATTTTACTTATTGATTACAGCTCTGTCCTCTCTGCTGAGAGACTGCCATAGCAGCATGGCTCAAATGCTTGTGCTGCTCCAGATTTAGGAGCTTCTGTGTCAGTAGTAGTTCATTAAAAAAGCCCTGACAAATGCCCTAGCTTTACACCTTTTTCTTCTCCCCCTCCCCAGAAAGTACTATACTATACAAAAGAAAGCCAGGACATCAGAAAGACATGGGTCAAAGCCAGTCACTTAGAAGTACCCTCCAGTACTTCCAGCAGTAACTGTGGGTCCTGGCAGCTGGGGACTCCTGAGAAGATTATTTGCTGCTACAGCCTGCACTGACACTGATCTCCAAGTTCAGTTCAAATGCATCCCGATGCATAATGCAACGAGATAATCTTGTGGTGACAGCAGATACAAATAAGGGCAGCTTAGCCTACATCTGGGAGAGCCAGTCTCCAAACAGAGGTGGGGGAAAGGCAGCTGCACAGCCCAACACTGTTATCATTGCTTGTCTGTTTCTGGAGATCTGACTGTGCTCCTGTGTGCCATTCTCTGTTAAAGGCAGGCAGATTATCTCTGGCAAAGGAATTTGTATTTTCCTTTATTAAGCATCTACCAGCACCCAAATTTAGCAAGAAAGTAAATAAAAATCCAGAATGTCCAATGCAGAAGACAGACTTCTTGTTATTTCATTATTTGAGATAACCTAGGGCAGAGCCATAACAGGGATCACTGTTGCATGCCCAGAATAAACTACTCTTGCATGAAAAAATAGGTGTTCTCCACAATCTGTAGTGAGCAAATACTTAGGATTTGAGTAAGAGATGGGTTATCAGGACTGCACAGTTTTACTTGTAGCATTGCTTGTCTTCTGTGTCTGAAAACTTGTTCTTTCCTCTCTTTCATCTCTGCATCACTTAACTTGTGGTGAAAAATAAGTGTTATTAAACCAGAGGACAAATGGATAGTCATAAGACATTAAATATTTGTAGTGCTTTGAGGTCATCTTGGGAGAGTATGACATAAATAGTTAAAATTCCTATGTAGTACAGTTGTTGTAGGGATGTGTGTGCCCACATATACATATATCTATGTGGATGTATGTAAACAGAGTAGATCTGTATTGTACTCTTTCATCTGTGCCTATTCTAGAGACTAGTGCTCCTCAGGATGCATTTGTTTAATGTATAATTCAGTGGAACTATACTTGCATCTTATTTTGGGGTGAGAATTTTATATGAATTTGCTATTGCTTTTTTTATCAGGTCAGAATGCTGCCTTGTTATACTTGTAAAACAGCAGTCCCAGTCACCTCACTGGTGCATAATAAGTGATTTTACAGTTAGGGCTGCAGTACTTTCTAGTCATTATAGAAAAATGAAAATTGTACTCTAGCGGAGACTTTCATTTCTGTGCTCCATTTGAAATGAAATGTAGGGATTTTGTTGTTTTGAAGGTCTTTGAACATGGCTTGTGCTTTGCAAAGGCAATTGTTACAGCCTCCTCCTATTAGCTTCAGAGGTTATTTTCAGTGATCCTGATGCTCCCAACAAAGAGAATAAAGATAATGCCCAATGCTGTAACGTGGCTCAACTTCCTAATTAGTTGCTGTGTGAAGGGATGTTGTGCTACATGCATTTGTTTCACTTGATAAGCCTATATTATTCCCTGATTGGTGATAGTTCAGAGCAGTGTTAGTTCATCTCCTGGAGATCTCAAATGTCTTGAAAATTTAATCTAGCAGGTTTAATCTAGCAGATTTAATCTAGCAGATGCCTATGGTGTCAGGAAGAGTAGGGGTGGGGGCTCTCAACCAAAAGTTACCCAGAAATGTATGTGAAAATCTCTTGGAGTACTAGTAAGAGACACTCAGTCCCCTGAATGTGTCCCTATTTTGCAAACAAGTAAAAAAAACCCATCCCTCCATGGCTTTGCGCCCACAGGGAATACTCCAAACCTGTGGGTGCCCACAAACCTCCCATTAAGCTCCGAGTTATTTAGAGGATGTCTAAAATCACATGTAAAATAGCAGCTTTCACACATTTAAGGATGCCTATTATAATATTCAAATGGCAACAGCATATGCACCAGTTACTCTGGAAAGCATACAAATGTGTTGTGTTTTTGTGCTCAAGGAGTACTCTAATAGCTGACAGAAGCCTGAGGACATGTGCATGATTCATGATCTATTTTTTAAAAAAATGTGGATATGTAACTGTTAGCACCTGCAGTATGCTAGTGAAGGTGACAGTACTTTAAAAAACAAGCATCTTGTCAGGACTGCTGCAGTTTTGAGCAGAGGAGATAGAAATCCCTCCAACACATCTTATTCTGTGTTATTGCTACCTCTTCAGAGACTGGCAGCAAGAATCAATCTCTTTAAGGTACACATTGAAGAGAAAAAAAAAGGAAATAGTGGGCAGTGCTGCAGACTATAAAATGTCTTGGTGCATGCTGAGCACATTTCCAGTGAATTCATCTTCCTCTGGTTCCCCCAGAACTACTCTCTCTCCTTAGAGCAAGAAATAAATGGGGAACTTTCAGTTAAAACTAGGAACTAGAAACCAGGAATCCACCTATAACTATAGTATGGGCAAGAGGTTTGGTGACGTAATTAGTACAGGATTGCTGACCCCTCTGAGTCAGGACTGTGTTTGAGCCCTACTGTCCCCTGTGTTGCTGAGAATTAATGAGCTGTTAGATAAGGTTAGGGACCTTCGTTTATGCTACATTGTGTCTGTGTCATCAGGAAGGAAGGCCCTTTTCTTCCCTCTGCTCACTCCAGGTAAAGAAAAATAACAAAGACAACAGCAGCACAAGCTTTTGGGATTCTTCAGCTATTCCAGAGCACTGCCTGCAGGTTGGACCACAATGGAGCTGATCCCAAAGGAAACGCTCCCCATCTTCAGCAATAGGAAAAACTACTTTTGAACTGAGTGGGCTGTGAGTGGGAATAAAATAAAGGTCTGGGCAGAATTTCTCAGGTGTGATTCCTGAAATACACAAATGCATCCCTAGGGCGCATATTATCTGCAGATTTAAATTCTATAGCTTCTGCATGAAATTGCCACCAAATTTAGCGTAATAACAAGCACTGGCTTTTGTGTGAATTTTTAGGAAAAATACCAGAAAGTCATCATTTTGTCATGTAACTAATTTTTGCCTAACATACAAAACTATATATGGAACAACTTACAAAATAATGTTATGAAAGTCACACTAAAGCTATTATCAGTAAATAAAAGTGCCAGTTGAGAGTGGAGAGATGTGAATTGTTGATGACGGGTGGTTATTGAAAATACTTTTGTAGGTGAGTGGGTGGGTTTACAGGGCATAATGCAATTGGGCACTAATAGCGGTTTTAAGTGTAGAATTATAATACTGCATTGTATAGTTGAGCTAACTTTTCATGCTTGTTCTATCAGGGCATTCCTTTTGACTTTTTAGCTGCTAAGGACAAGTTTGTGCCTGTTGGGGGAATGTGCTTAGATTATTAGATAGGAAAGGAAGGAATTCTAAATGGTGCCCAAGGGTATTGGGGTATCAGTCTTCTGGTGTTAAGTGAAGGAGGACTTCATAGTGATGTGGAGAGGCTGTGTGGGAGGTCAGATGGTATCATTTATCAGAGTCCTTCCAGGAATGGTGCACGGGCACTTTTTGAGTTGCATGGCTCCTTCATTTGCAAGAATTGGCAATCGTGAATCACCAGTCCAGTGCAGCTGGGATGAAAAATCATATTTTTTCTTCTAAAATCATTGAATTCTTATTGTGGGGTTGGGGCAGAATTGCATATGACTTGTTAAGGAATCAGCTTCTGGGTTTATGGAGACCGTTTGCTTGGTTGTACTCATCATTCACCAAACTGATGACTCATTTCTCCCCAGTAAGGAGCAAAGTGTGTTTGTTAACTGGGCAGCAGGTGTTTTAATTGGTTCATCTGTCTGTCTCCACAGGAGCGTCTCCTGCTCTCTGTACTTCCTCGACATGTTGCCATGGAGATGAAAGCTGATATTAATGCCAAACAGGAAGATATGATGTTTCATAAGATCTACATCCAGAAGCATGACAATGTCAGGTAAGAACAGCAGCCCATCTCCCAGCTGCTGGGGTGGAGGGACCCTCCCACTGCTTGGCACTTAACACCCAGGATGAAGATGACAGTGACACATAATCCAAAATAAGTGTAAAGACTCTGAAGTGTCTTCTGACACTTTGACTCTGAAATTGAATTTTAAAAGTTTGTTTATAGGACGGGAGAAGGATTGCCACATTCCTGCAACATTTTCCTTTCAGAAGCAACTTTAACTGATCTCTTTCCTTAGATTTTTTTTTTTTCTTCCTTTTCTGGAGTGAGTCTTGGTGGTTTTGAGAAGGTAATATATTTGGGTTTAGTTATTTTTTGCCAGTTAGAAGCACCCTTCTGATAAGCCATGATGGGATGCAAGTTAAAGATTGGCAATGATTTACTATGGGGTGAATTAAAGGGCCCAGCTGAGGTTAAGATCACCTGGAGTGGTCTCTGCCAGTTTGAAATTACAAGCAGGGCGTCTGTTACTGGCAGCTGTTGGCACCTGCTCCGTCACCCAGTGATGTGTTGCTCCGTAGTCTACCTGGATGAGCAGAAGAAATCGATATCCAGTCTCTGGCAAGTCATGCAGAATTGAATCCAGTCTGTGTTGCTGGGGTGGTCCGGCCCCATGACCGGACATGATGGGAACATCACCAGGTTCCCACTCTCCACCTCACAGGGAATAGGCAAAAAAGGAGTACTTTAGTTGCTCGATATCTTTATGGGCTGCAGTTACAAAGTTAAGTTTAACTTACTCTTGATTCATTTTACCTCTACCACTGTACTTGACCTCTGTGGTGATCACTTATGCCTCTGCTAAGCAGAGTCCTGGAACTGTGTAACAGCTCTGTTAGTCTATAAATGCTTCTACCAAAACAGAGGCACTGGGGACAGAGAGCTCCCTTCTTCCCCTCTCCATCTCCCCTTCCAACAAGAGGCTTTCCTGTAAGCTGCTTGCCTAGCCTTCTGTCTTACATATCTTAAAGTATGTTGGTGAATTATATTTTCTGATACTTGGTGCTCAACAAATAAAAGTGGATTTCTTACACCTCTAATATACTGCGCCCTGCATAATCTCCAGTAGATGATGCGGTGAAATTCACATGAAATTCTGAAGCATTTGGAGACATTCCTTTAGTATTGAGGGTAGGGGGGAGAAGTAATGTACAAGCAGAAAACTGGGAGGAAGTTGCTCACTGTTCAATGCAGAGTCTTATATAAAACTCACTGAAATCAGAGCAAGTCGGTGTGCTTGCTTGGATGGACTTCAGTTCAGCCCTTCATATTTTGGTTGCGACTCAGTAAACAGATAAAGATTCACTAGCAATACGAAGACAAAAACATTCTCAGATCTCAAAGACTGTAACAGTTCAGTGATGAAAAATGAAGAATATACATATTGTGATAAAAGTGAGGGGAAGAGGCCATCCAGAGTGCCCTCAGCAGAGCGTGTGCTACAGTAGATTAGATTAGGTTTTGTTTCTTTACATTCATTTTTTCCTTAATGGCACTCAGCTTGTTTAAGAAGGTGTGTAAATTTCTTGTGATAGATACTGTTTGTGAATTTTCTTAATACAGAAATTACTTTTTTCCAGTACTCAGAGGCCAGCCTGACATTAAAACTGAATGCAATTCATTAGATATAGCATGATACTAGTCAGTATGGTATTAGTCTTTCACATCAATTTCCATATGTCATTGTTTGCAGGTTTGACTGTACAGAACAACTTTCAAATGTTAGTAAAGGTGATTATCTCTTTAAGATGATACTTATTTGAAATTTTAACTATATCACTAAATAAACAAAAGTGAAATAATAATAAACTAAATTCAGAAATTAACAATTTTAAAGGGAGAAGGGAAGCTGATGGAACGATTATGATGGGGAAAAAATAGCCCAAAGATAACGGCTGGTATAGAGACATGGAGATATCAAAAAATACAACAAAAAATGACGCATGACCCAGAGTACAGAAAGACAAAACAGTTTGCTGTGATTTTCAGTTATGGCTGTGAAGTAACATGAAAGGTGAAACACGTATACATAAAAGCGTACATGCACCAATCTTTTCCTTGGGCTGCCCTGGTGGGTAGCTAACAGGAAGCCTGAAAACATTTAATTTTTGTGACTTGCATATTTATAGAATACTATGAACGTTCCATAATAGAGTATCTTCTGTGGCCTAAACATAATTTTAACTTTGTTCCTCATGGTAATGAGTGTTTAGGAATTAAGCCCTTGCAGGTGCTGACTGTCTCCAGTGCAAAGGGAGGCTGAGGTCTCAAAAGGTCTTGCAAAGGGAAACAACTTAAATGGTATCTCCCTTGAAGTATGGACTTTGTTGCCCATGCCTATGAGATACTAAATCAAAGCCCACTGAGATCATGGAACAGGCTGGAAAAGGGAGATAAGAAATAGGAGTGAAACAGTATATGTACTGAGAGCAAATTGAAGGTAACTTACGAACATCTCATTTTCATGTACTTTAGGGAAATGAATAACTAAGTATGAATATTGAAAAAAGGAAACATGGTTTGGAACGAATGACTCATTTCACACTAGGAGTTCACATGGAGCCTTTGCTCTTGCCTGGGTACACTGAAACCACTTCTGGGAACCACTGCGGATGATTTTGAAGCATTTACGTGCACACAGAAACACACTGGTGGTGGGGGGTAGCATCTCAGTAATGTGGATTAATGAACTGGCTTAATAAAAGCAAGCGTGCTCTTTACTTTTCATGGGGAAGTGGTCAAGGGGAGGCTTTTGAGATGAGAACACGCCGAGCAATTCAGTTTTGTTTTTGTCACTATTCAAAAATGTCATAAGATCTAAGTTTTTATGAGGTAAAGGGTATTGTGTCAAGGCAATTGAGAAGTATGTGAAGTCGGTGCAAGGGTGCTGTGCCCAGCCATTGAATCTGGCTTCCTGTTGATGATTTATGAGCAGGAGCATTTCCTCCACAGTTCGTAGAAGTGGGAAGGTTTGTGTGTCTGCATAGAGGTGCAGGTTTCCCTCCTCCATCAGCTGTATCCAGCGATTCTTTTTTCCTGTTCTGCCAGTTTAGGTAAAAAGGTAGATTATAAATGGAAGTATAATGGATGGGAATTTTCATTAGCTATTGATTTAAAAGTTTGATTGCCATCATAATGCCTAGAGCCTGAGACGTTGATTTTTACTGGATCATCAGGGTGAGGTTGCTAACCGATTTTACAGTCAACATGGAAATAATGAGTGTCACTGACACTGGATGTTTCCATCCAGCTGGGTTTAACTTTGGCCTTTTAAACTCAAGAGACGCAGGAGCACAGCCTTGTTCACTTAGCCTGGTTTGACATTTTGTGTGGGAGAAGTGGTTTACTAAAATCTGTCCCAGACAAGATTAAATATTTTAATTTTCAGGGATGATTGGGTCTGGGCTTTTGGGACCACCTCTAATTTTAATTAAAAAACAAGCCCAAACCACTCTACCAGCAGAAAATATTGTTATAAAATTATGTTAAGTTACTGTGTGGGGTATTTTTTTCTGTTTTAAAATTAGGAGTATTTAAATGACAAATTCTGCTGTGATATGCTTGGTTTTAGATACTAGACTGCATGCCTTTTTTTTTTTTTTTAAACGTTACATGCTTCCTTTTTAAAAGAAAAAAGAAAAAGAAAAAAAAATAGAAGGCAATTTAAAACCTATGTAGAAAAGACGTCTTCCTCAGGTGCCAGCAGTAGGTCTCTAAAACACAGCCGTGATCCTTTAATAAGGGACAGTTCTGCCATGATATTGCTTACTGTGTTACATTTCTCTCAGAGGGTTTTTATGCAAAATACAGTGGTCTTTCTGACCTGACTGGGTAAAAGCAAATCTTTTTAGAGCCTTATCAGGACTTCCCGTGAATGAGTTCATAATCTCCTGCTTATTGTTATGGAAAGTAAAGTTCAGAGACTAATGTATCCACAGTTAAAATATAATTTCCGGTCTTTTTGGGGCAGCAAAATTTGTTTCAGGATTATGTTCTTCTGAAGAATTTAGGGTGATGGCAAAATCAAAATGAAGAGGTTTGGGGTTAATACACTCTTTTTTGATGCAAATGAACAGAACATTTTTAACAGAGAATGATACTGTTTCCCATCCTGATTTATTGAATGGGAATTAACTTTGACAAATCGAGAACCTTAGAGCGTGATTTGACCTTTCCCACATATGTGTGTGTGTTAAATATAAAGTCTATTGTCAAATGCAATCAGGAAAGGAGTTCCCAAGACTATGCAAGTAGTTTTGGGTAAACAACAAGGTGAATTATGTAACTAAATTGGTTCACATTATCATGAATGAGATTATGTCTGATAGATAAACCCTAAAATACACATAGATAATATTGTTTATCTATCATGCTTCCCAGGCAGAATTTTAAATGTTTTACATTACTATTACTATTTATAGTATCTCACTGCAACGATAATGGCTTTAATGCTATCTAGGTTTGGCCAAATATAGTAATCTCTGTGCTATAAAAAGAGGTTTGAAGTCCTCTGTGAAGGGATAAAGGTTGGCTTTGTCATTGAAATTCCTTTGATGAACCGTTTCAAGAAGCTTATTTTAGGGCTGGCATCCAAGCGTGGTGAAAGTGACAGTTTCCTCTCTTCTCCCCTTCACATAATTCTTATGAATCATGTACTCAGCAACGTTAACCTGATCTCAAAGTTTTTTAAACATCTTAACAACTTGAACTAAACCATTTGCAGGAAAGAAACAGTCCATTTGCTTTCAGCTTTGTAAATGAAAAACACTTTTTAACTAGTTTTCTCATTTAATTACATACTAACACCAAAAATTCTCCCCTTAAAAATGACCAAATAGTTGCACTTCGGCTGAGTGTCAGGAGTTAGACCATCCGTGTCAAGTTAACCTCCTCGCCTTGTAGGCATTGTGATGCTTAATTAGTTGCTTATGAAGTGTGTTAAATTCTTAGATTACAAAGTGCTATGTAATTGTGTGCTATGAAATTTGTGAAAATGTCAACTAAGCAAACATCTTTTTCCTTCCCCCTCCCCCTGTCCTCACACCCAGGACATGTAGTCTTAACGTTTCTTGGTGTTAAAGGAGTTATCGGTAGACATAGTAGTACAAAGCCGAGCTCTGACTGCAGCTAGTAGGAGACTTCCCAGGATACAGCTGTAGCTGGACATATTAGTGCTGTGGCTTGCCAAAGCAATGTGCCACTTAGTGGTATATTCTTACTGGTGAGTATAGTCATGGAGGCTGTTTTTTCTGGCTTGCTAACAGTGCCTTTTGAAATGCTAAATGAGTTTATAATGAGACATACCCTACCAAGCCCAGGTCAAACAGCGGGTTGCCTTTGGAGGTAGTTGTGCCAGTGGGCTGGTTTTGTTCAGGAGCTCATCCTGATTCTGTTTTCATGCTTTTTCATGAGAGGTTATTGAAGCTAAGCAGAAACCCTTTTAATTTTACCATCTTTAATAAATAAAACTACAGTATGGCATGTGTAAATTTCTGACAGTTCTTCCATGGATATTTTCAAAGATTCCCCAAATCTCTCATCTCAGCCAAAGTTTATGTAGCTTTAATTTCTATGGAAGGCCTCATTGCCAGGAAAGGGCAGGAGCAGTAACTCTTTTTAATATTTACTGTATAATCCATCTCCTTCCTTGTATTCTCCCCTTTTTGGGGGGAGGTGGAATGAAAGTTAGTGATTTATATTTGAAGATGGAGAGCAGCATTAAGCAGGAGGAAGCCTAAGAGCAGGTTTTATCCATGTCTTGCTTCCTGATAGTGCTCTCCCTGCCAGTCCATGAGCTTCGATCTGTTTCCAAAATGCGTTCATGGATCGGTTGGTTGTTTCTCAGCATCAAGTCTTAGCTAGACCTCTGCCTCCTTTTCTTTGTTTGAGGCATATGCCCACAAGCAGTAGAAGGTTATTTTTGCAGTTAGGTAGCGGGAAACTGTGGGTTTCATATGGGTTCAGAGACACCTCTGCATTTAATTGCCATAACTTCTGGTTGAGGCTGTAGGCTGAGAAAAGTGAGTAGGAGGGAAACGATGAGCCTTCCCACGCCTTTCCTGAAATGACAGCAGTGAATTTTACCTACACAGGAACTCTTCCCTGTCAAGAGCTGGCTCCTGGGAACTTCACCTGTGTCTCCCTGGAGTGAATCTTGGCTTTTTAATTTTCCAGAAAATTCCATTATTTTAAGTTAGCAATAATTCTAGGAAGTGTTGGATGTAGGTTTCACCCATGGGTGAAGGTGAATTGCTCTGCTCTCACTACCACTAATTGCTTGGCTATTCCTAGCCAATTTGTTGATTTTGAGAGGATAAATCAGTGTCTTTTGGAGAAAGGCATTCAAGCTAAAATCCATGTGTAAAGGAATTTGCTCATTTTGCAGCCACTGTTACACCTGAACTTGACATCAACGCTGTGCAATAGGTCTGGCCATTAATCTTTTAACCAAAGAATAGAGCAGGTTTATATATTTTATCAAATCTACCTCTTTGTACATGTGCACAGCACCCTCTAAAAAGAACGTATGCTGAATTGTTTAAGTATTCATCTGACTGTCTGCAGATTTTTCTTTTTGAACTGAGAATATATTGTGATCTTGGTCCCTACTGGGAACTCCTGGTGTCTTCAGGGGCATGGGAGAGCCTTGTACCCTCCGAAGAACAAAACAGATAAATAACTGGCTGCAAGGCACCCTGCTGGGCGCATTACTTAAACACGTGTGTTGTAATAAAGATAACATCCCAGAAGTGCAGTGTGCCAGGTGACTGCAGATCTGCAGCCACCAGCAAGCCATCAGCAATTAGGAAGGGCCTGTGATGTATAATTCACACCCTGCTATTCTGAGTTTACACAAGGGTCTGTAAAGTTCACAGGGTGGTGGATTGGAGTGTTAGATGTTTTAATGATGAAATACTGTGAATAGTAATTTGGAGAGAATAATGAAGGTGCCTGCTGCAGTTTACAGAGCAGTATTTCAACTCATCAAGTCATTTGGAAGCTCTTTTTTGATAGTACTAAAAATAAATTAAATTTTTTTAAAATGTAAGTCTGCTGATTGGCCTGATAGGAAATACAAATGTATCAAACTTATAGTAAAAAAAGTGCATCAAATTATGTTTATTAAACTAATTCACCCCCAGTTTTCTCTATTCTGGAATAATCTTGACAAGAAAAATTGAGTCTTATCTGACCAAAACTTTACACTTGTACAGCGTTGCTTTCCTCTTGTGAAGACTTGGTTAAATTTCACTTAACAAACTACTTTGTCATGTAGTTAACATGCAAAGTGGTTTTAAGAACACTGAGTTTATGTAACATTCAAAGAGGTTCTTGTTAAAATCATCCTACCTTTTTGCTTCTTCCTTAGACTGTGATGGCTGAATGGCTGAAAAGCAAAAATCAGTTAAACTTTTTATTCTGTAATGCACTGAACTTTGTAAAACTATTTAAAGCCCTCTTACAGAAGCTGTAAAACAGAGGCACAGTTTTGGATTTGGATGGATTAACTTCTCTTGTCTTATACTATATTTATATCCCTCAACAATTGTTGCTAATTTGTGCATCTGTTCTTACTGGTTTATATAAAATTTTGACACTGGATGAATGATGAAGACACAAAAGCTGAAACCAATTAGCGGAGAAGAGCTCTCAAGCAGTCTAGTATCCTGTGACTCAAGTTAGTGCGTAGCTAACTTGAGTCTATGTCCTCCAGACACTGAAAGTCATAGCATATTTTTTAAACTTCCTCTTTTTTATTAATTTTGCTTGATAGTACATGGTTAAATAGTTAGGGGGAGACTTCATGATTCCATAAATGGTGTTTCTATAAGAAACCAGGCTAAGAACAGGTCACTTCAGAAACAGAGCTAACAGAAATGAGAAGCAACAAAGAACTGCACAAAACAGCAAAGAAGGGAAAAGACCAAAGGGATTAAATTAATTTCAGTGCACACATGCCATTGGCAGGGCATTGGCCTTGTGGAATGATAGAAGTGCTCTTTTCAGAAAATGGAGATTTTTCTGTGTCCATTTGTGTTTCTGTTACAAAGCCCTAGAAGGATGCACCCAGTTTTTAATTGTGGGAATAAGGATGTGTAAGACCATGTAGGTTCTGAGGACTTGGAAGGTGGTAAATAGTTTTCAGAAATCACGAAGTGTATGTGTGATACGCTTTAAAAAGCAAACAAACTACAGGAATATAGGTATTATTTTCCCTGATACCATGGCCAGCATGGATCTTTGTCTGTGGCTGCTGTATGTGTGTTTGGCAAATAATCTGAGGCTCTCAAAGGCACTGAGAAATTCTAAGGATGTTCTTGACTAGTAACCTTGTCCCTGTTTGAGCCAAACTCCTAAATAAACCCTTTAAATATATAGGAGGGTCATCAGGGTTTGAAATCAGCTCCCTCAACTCCAGTCCTACAGATCTGATCCCCAAGCCCAAAAACCTAGTGTAGTGACCACTTGTGAAACTTGGATCCGTATGGCTGTCAGTGAAATACTCTCTCTTAGCCTACTATTGCAGAGATCTCCCCAGTAAGCGGCATGCAGAAGGCTGGATGACCGTGGCTTTGTTCAGCAGTAAGATCATCTGTAAATGACTGTTTGTCCCTGTCCATAGCTGTGCAGAGCATCCGGAAGCACAACTTGCACTTCCGGCATGAGGAGTGTGAGGCAGTGAGGAATTTTTCCAGCAGAGATATAGTAGTGACAGTTCATTAATCCACCATGTCAGCTCATTTTTTGGGGGTTGTTATTGTTGTTTTGGGTGGGTTTTTTTAACTTTAAGGGGGATTCTTTGCAAAGTCTGATAATTCATTGGCTCCATTTCCTACTCATTGTGGGGAATGTGTTGCTACTAGGATGTTACAACTACTTAATTATGGTTATCTCCAAGGCCTGGCAGACTCATACATCACTGCTGAGTGTAGCAGAGAGTTGAAGAGATGCTTTGTAACATCCTGGACCACGAAGGGGATGAGACACCTATGTTGCAGAGCTGATGGGATATTTGCAGGGTGGGGATGTAGGCAAAAAAGATGGGAAAGACTGAAAAACCTTGGAAAGCAAGGAGCAAATTTAGCAATTGTTAGTAGTGATTGAAGGAAGGGAGATAGAATGGAAAGCAGATGCGTTCAGTTTTAGATAGTGGACAGTTATGTGCCAGAGCAGTTCTGGTGGAGAGCCTTCCATCTTGGGAGCAGGCACACCAATGCAGTGCAGCTTTCTGCTGTGGTTGTTTCCAGAGAATGAGCTAATAAGAATCAATTTGTAGAACAAAGCAAACAAAACTTTGGCTTCTACTCAGAACTTGAGCAATGCTAGTTACAGATCAGGCTTCAACAGAAGCCAAATGCTGATCCATAGAAGTATAATTATTCTGTTTCATTTGGAACCTTTTGTTCTGGATTGCATTCAAAACTACTGTAAGCCCCTTTGTGAGATTCTTTTTCTTTCCAGGCAAGAGGAAAAGAGGCCTTTTGATTTAATAGTTCTACTTTGTTTCAATTGAAAAGGAGAAAAAACCCATATCGTCCTTGCCTTTCTTCCTTAAGAATCTTTCCTTCTGCAGAATAGCGCCAGCAGGTTGCAGTTTAGGATGACAGGTCTAATGTGGAGACAAACTTGTGTTACAGAATATAAATGGTAAGTGATATTCTGTTTTTAAGTTCCAGTACTCATCATTTTCAGCTGCAAACTAAATAAAATTTTGTTGTTGAAATTGGAAGCGATTACAAATATCTTGCAAAGCTCAGAAACCTTGAAATTGCAGATGTGACTTACCCACTGAGCTCCTTTTCCTTGGAATTATGTAATGGTGGAAGGAGTAAATTGAAAATGGTATCTTCTCTGAAAGCTTAAAAACAACTGAAAAAAGAGAGAAAACAGTATTGGAGAACAACTGTACAAAACTAAAGATGTGTTTAAGGATGAAATGAGTGACTTTGGGGGAACCTCTGGTTCTGAGAACAGTGTGGGACAGTGAAAATATTTGTTCATCCACTATAAAATGACATGTCTGCTGAGAATCATCCAGAAATACACTTTTGTACTACAGAAGCCCCATATGGACTTCATTAGCATTTATTAGATTGGTGTATTTTACTTAAATATATGCATTCACTGGCTTATTTAAATGTCTTTTGTGTATTCTTTCATCTCTTTTTAGGTTATTTTTCCTGCAGATTCAAGGATCATTTCTAGTGGAGGATCATAACAGCTGTATTTTGTTGGTCTGTTATGTCCTGCAGCTTTTTATTTTTCCATTATGTATATCAGAGACAGCATTTATTGTATTACTAATAATTGAACAAATTCTAAGTCATCTTGCTGGATAATGGGCACTGCCTAGAATCACCTTGCATTTTTTAGTGCCTTACGCTCACAAACTCTTGTGTAAGTATCTACTGCTACCAGTCAAGCCCGTGGGGGAGGTTAGGGCAGGGGAACAGAGAGGCTGAGATTGACAGTGATTTCTTTAATTTGACTCGGTAGCAAGGCTGGTTAGAGCTCAGAAATGCCTGGCTCCCCTTACAGAAACATCCTAATGACTAGACCGTGAAGACTCTGCCTGCCTGTGCTGCCGAGGAAAAGGAATTGTGCAGAAGGAACAAGCAGGGAGCGTGCACAAACACACGTGCTCTTTGTGCTGGGGACTTCTCGTGACTGCTGGCTGTATCTGCAGGGGGAATTAGCGCTACGTTTTGGCTGGGCTGCCACACCAAATGGGCATCTCCCTGTTCCTCACTAAAATGAAAACTCAGAGAAATTAATTCATTCAGTTGACATTCCAGGTGGCAGAAAGTAAAACATGGAGGTAATGAAGATCTGAAGAGATGCAAATGATGAGGCATGCCATGTTCATCTGGGAGCATAGAGGCTCGACCCACATGCCGGTGTAGGTTATCCAGGTTCGGTTTTCCCATGTGCCCGAGGGTGTTTGAGGCCACATAACCAAGGAGAGGCCCTAACTGAAGAAGGCGTCCTCATTCTCTTTTGTTAACTCTGCTTCATTTTTTTATATAGAAGAATCAAACACCGGAGCAGCAGCTTCAGTCCCACTGTCCTGTGTCATAGAGCGCGCCATAATCAGCAGGGCAGAGCAGGGCGTTTGCTGTCTTTGCCTCTAATTATTCTAAGTATTTTAGACATAATGAGCAGCTGCAGCATGAGGTCCTGAGGGCACCCACGTTCCCAGTCCAAAATAACCCATTGTCCAGTTCAGACTGGATTCAGGCGGAGGAAAAATCAGATCTGTGTTCTTTCACTTCTCAGGCGGAAGGTCTTAGGAGACAGTTTCCTCTCTTGCATTCTCACTCCCTTTATTTATATATAGCTGGCATGTGCAGAACAGTAAGGAATCAAGAATGCAAATTTCTGTGTACATTTCTGTTCCTTAAAGAAGTGCCAGTCTGTTGTGACGGGCCAGTGGTATTTTTGCTGGCAGGAACGTGGGCTCCCAGCAAAGATTTGGCTACAGTCATGTAGCAGGCAGCGCGGATGTGGTAGGGATGTTCTTAAATGCTGGACACATACCCTTTTTTATTGTAGCTGCTGACTTAGTCTGAGCCCTGTCTGTGTTTCTTAATTAAACAAACAAAGAAACAAAACCAAAAAACCCAGGGAAGTATTCCTGCAAGATGCTATCATGAGGCTCAAACTGAAGTAAAAATTTATCTGCTGGTTTTTCTAGCCTCAATGGTCCTTGATTTACCACAGCATGTCTGAAGTAACCAGGAGAGGCAGAGGCCAGTGGGATCCTGGGGATGATTTGCTTTCACCTTTGACTGCTGTTAACTTATTTTCTGGTTCTGTTTGTAAGGATTCTGGTGACTGGCTGTTGTCAGCGGGATTTTTTTTTTTTTCACTTGCATAAGGACTGAGAAAACAGTATCTGTCTGACTCTTCCACAGTGAATGGCTTTCAAGTTAAGCCGTGGCTGCATTTATTGTGCTCTAGCTGTGACACTATAAAGAAAGTTATTAACAGCAATATGTAAATGGGTTTCTATTTTTGTTCCCTGTATTGTTTGCAAAATCTAGGGCAGTTATTCAGTAAGAATCATCTGCTGTTTAGCACTGAGCCTACCAGCATTTGATGCTGTGTGGGCTGCTGCTTTTTTTTCCCCCCCTTTCTTTCTTTCTTTCTTTGCACTGGCTTTTAGAATCCAGCTCCTCTGCAAATTTGTTTATTGTGGTATATAAGAAATAGAGTAGCTGTGCTAAGCTTTTTCAAGCTTCTGGAGAGTGGCTTGGTTCTTGATATCAGAGATGATTCTCTGTTATTTGAACTATAGGAGCATTAAAAACAGCTACACAAACATCAAATACCACAGCTGGTATTTGCCTTCGTGCATGTCTTGCAAATTCTGGTTTGTTCAAAGTTCTTTACAGTTTGTGTTTGTGTGCTCTGTTTCCTTCCACTCCCCTGTCCATCGCTCTGGACCTGCCTGACAGCCCTGGGCCCTGTTCATGCTGGAAACTTGCACGACATTAATTCGTGCAGTTACAGTACGGCCCACCCCGAGGGAGAGCACAGATACATTGTTTTAGAAACACTTTACTACAGTCATGGCTACTCCTGTCTGAAGCACAAATTACTCTAATCCAAGGCATCTGTTTAGAAACCTGAATGCATCTGTGCTAGGGACAGGAGCTGTGTTGCTGTTAACATATATACTCTGTAAGACAATTCACATAGAATCATAGAATCGTTAAGGTTGGAAGAGACCCTTATGATCATCGAGTCCAACCGCTAACCTATCGCTGCCAAGTCCACCACTAAACCATATCCTCAAGCACGAGACAGTTTGTTCAAACCTCTTCCTGCTCTGCAAGTGCATTTAGCTCCGGCTTCCCTGAATGCCCTATGGGGGGAAGTCCTGACCTGTTTCTCCTGTGACTCATTAGCCACAATTTTATTGCCAGCTGTTTTAGCCTTCAGATGGGCATGTCTCCTCCATGGCGCTTTAATTCCATTTCATGCGGCCTTGTGAAAGGCCACAGTAACGTTGGGGCACCAGCAGGCTGTGTCTCCAGTTTCACTCCTCGCTTGAAGTAGCAGTTATTTTTATGGAATATGTAACAGATAAATGTACAGAAGTGTTTTGAAGTTGTGACACCCACTGTTCTGAACTGAACTCATCCTTTCAAATGCCAGGCACTTTATTTAATTTTTTTGTTTTTAATCTTCCAAGCAAAAATTCCTGCTACTGTAGTGGCATAGAAAGCAATCAGAAATCAGCTAGACTGGTTTTGCATAGGTGTGGAAAGATCTGACACAGTAACTTTCATCTTATTTTTATGGTCTAAGACACCGTAATACATATTTTAAGTGCTCTCTAAGGTGGCTTTCAATGCTATAGAAAAGCTCTGGTCAGACTCTATTGATTTTATTGGTATTAGTTCAGTGGTAAACTAATAGCTGTTTACAGGAACTTCATTTGGAGGTGTTATTTTATGAATATTGAGAGTACCAAGCAAATGCCTTAGTGAAATATCTTAATGCATTAACACAGAAATGAAATTTTCCAGTGAAAAATGCAAGAGAAAATCCATTTCTCTATTCGCAGATCTATTATTCTGGTGGTGGCAATTACAGTAATTCTCTTGAAATCAATTTAAAATTATATGCCTGCTTCATTATGAGAAGAAACAACTGATTGCAAAAATCAGGGGAGATTCAGTGTAAAGTTAAAAAGACACATAAGCAGAGGCCAGACCTGCCTCACCTCGGTCCCTGCTCCAGCATCTCAGGAATAGGTTTTGTGTGGATGTTCCCTGGATTCATGAGGGCAGGATTCACATTCCTGCTTTGCCATGGTTTTCCCACATGACCTTGAGCCCCTTTATATATTTTCTTTATGCTGCGGTCTCTGCAAAATAGTGTGGTGTTGCTTTCCTAGCACCAATGACATTTCAACAATTGCTTAATGCCAGTTGGAAGAATTTATGTGCTTAAGAAGCTAGAGGTGGAGTGGTCCATTTCATTTTATACAGAAAGAAGTTTGAAACAGAGCCGGCTAAGTACCTGATCATGGAGTCAGATGATGGGCTGTCAAATATTAAACTCAGGGTGTCTTGATAGCTAGTTTCTTGACCAACATAATAAAACAGAAGTGGTGTAATTGTTTTCTGATATTACAGTATATAATCTGGGTGCTGTAAAGTAGATTTAACACTGCTTAATATCTATGAAATAGTGGACATATGCAAAGTATTTGGAATATGAGGTAGGTTAGGGACCAAAGAGGTGCTGAGAATTTAATACTCCCTGTTCAAGGCTGATGGTTGCATAGAAATACTCATTTATTGAGATCACCTATACTGCCTTCTAAGGGGGGATGTTTTTACTGCTGATACTGATTGTACGGAATTTCATTATATTTACATTGTTTCTCCATGGCAGCTGGAGGGAACCAAAGATGCCTGTCAGCTTGGGGGACATAGATCAATTGCGATGAGGTGGTATATCACATCTTGAAAGAAAACCCTTAACGTTAAGTTGTAGCCATTGTAGAGTTGGGAGAACTTTACTCGTGACTTGAACATATCTACTCATTACTGGTTCTTATCAAGTAAGGAATATTAACGTAGTGTACAATAACCAGATAACGAGTTCAATTTCCTGTGGGATTTTTTCCTTTTCATTTAATTCTGAAATTACGGCCTATCTCCCTGCTCACTGAAAACATCATGTGTTTTATTATTAAATTTATTATCAGGTTTGTTTATTAATTAAAAATAAGTTGATCCCTTGGGTAATGAGTTGTACCATTTTCTTTGGCCAGCCATTTTACCTTTCAGAATAGCTAACAAAGGATTATGTCTCTATTTTAAAGTTTTTCTCCATTGATGTTGCATTGACATTTCTCAGAAAAGTGGCCATTACAAAGTGTGCACAGTTAAGTTTCTCTATATGCTTCGGGTCCGTTTTTCTTTACAGTTTCATCGGTGTCATTTTAAAAACACAACTGCTCGATTGCATTTAAAAGTATAGAGATGAAGAGGCAGCAAGTCAACTCAGGTTGATTGTTCCAAAAAGGGCAGTAAGGCTCATGTTCCTATTCTCCAGCAATCAGTTTTCCCAGCAAATGGCCACTTCAGTATTATCGGTCTGCTAAGCTCCCAAACATGAATGGTAGTCGTGTACACAGAACATCACATCACTTGTCCGTTCTCAGCTTATCCATGAAACAGCCTGTGTATCTTGGTACCAACTCTCCTTGAGAAAATGAGATAGCTATAGGAAAGGCGTATTTGCGCCTTCACATTTTAAATTATGACATTTATATACTAATGTAAGGTTTTCATTATTTAGTGGCTTTCCAGAGGGGAAGGCCCTGACTTAACAAAATTGCAGAGTAAATAAATCAAAAAAGGACAGGACACTGGGGAAGCTAGTGGGGAGAGAGAGGAAGAAGTAAGATTAGGTGAAAAGCCTGCTGCATGCAGAATTACTGCAGCTTTTTGGGTAGGTCAAACAAGCATCGTTGTTTGACTAAATATCCATGTTACAAGGGAAGAGCAGACTGAATGCAATTTGCACAGCTATGAAGAGCTCATTCTTTCACCATCAAAGACAAAGACTTGAGCAATATATAACAGAAAGCATCTCGAATTTGATTAAATGCAACTTAGTCTATGTCTATCCCATGTGCCTGACTTGGGTTATACGTGTGAAACTGTTAACGGTCTGTGCCAAAGTTTATTATTCTCTGACAACTGATTGATTGCTGGCACACAGCCTCTATGCAACAGGTTGTCTTTTGTTTTAATACTTAAGTTTTTAGTTCCTTCTCTTTCCTGTTGTGCTGCTTCTATGGCTTCAGTCACTTTTGCAAGCCGTTCTCTCGAAGGAAGGCAGGGAGGAATAGTGCTGGACTTATACAGCTATGGTGGTAATGGATAGTTCCTTCTTGCAGAGTTCTCTTAGCTCTGTCTTCTTTCTTGTTGGTTTTTGGCAGGATTTTGACATCAGAGATTGCTCTAATGCCAGAAAACAGACTGCAAGAATGCTCACATCAGAAAACATGCCTGAAGTTTGAAAAAAGAAAATAACATGGCTTTTCCTTTTCATTTTATATGCAGTTCTGGATTTCAGGCTGTCTTTGGGACAAATGAATCTGAGATTTATTTTGGTGTGGGCTGGATCCAGCTCCAGTTTGGACATACCTGCCAGCTCCTTTGCCCTGGTCAGGCAAACCTGGGTGAGTCTGGGCTTGCTTGGAGCCAAAGCAAAGACACACGGTCGAGGTCAGCAGTACGCATGGTTTCTTTGCCCTTTCTGCAAAAGGCCATGTATATCCTTCAACTTTGCCTTCCTAAACTTCCTTGGAGTTGGAATGGATTTGGCATCTTTCTCACTTACATGGTTTTTCCCCTGACCAGAGTGATTGGAAGAATTTTCACATTCCCATCAGCTCCTTGTCAGGTACATGAAAAAGACCCGAAGTCCCTCCTTAATAATCCAAAATCTCATTTAGGCCACTTGGATTTCGTTTTTATGTTCGACAGACAGCGGCATCTAATTTGGCTTGTGATGATGGAGTAATAAAATTCCTTCTACTTATCTCAAAGACATCTATAACATGTTCCACCTATAGTTTGGCTGGTAGCCACTGCATAGCTATCTTTATTTGTTTTGCCTTCCCCAAATAGTTTTTCTTCCCAAAAGGCTATTTATTACTCCTGTTTCCAGTGAAGAATCAATCTGGTTAAATATAGCCTGCTGAAATAGGAAAATCTTTTAACTCAAGATGCTTAGAGGGAGAGGGTAGCAAGTTTTTCATGTTTAAAATAAAAAATGAGTACTGATGCTGCCTAGCTGTAACTAAGTTCCAATAACTGGGGTTGCTACTAATGCTTGTAAACGGCAAACCTAGGAAGGTCATGGAAAAACTTTTCCCTGTATGACTGGAGCGGTCTTCCCCTTCTGGTTGGTGATCTCAGGATGTTAATCTCTTCCCATTTCCTGTGTTGGCAATGAAGGACAGACCACAAACATCGAGGTGAGGAACACTGATCATGATGGAAAGTACGGTGCCATTTTTCTCAGCAGCTCTTGAGTGCCAGCAGGGTCAGAGACTCTCAGCAGGGCATTCCCAGGAGCACATTTGCTAACGCAGGCAAAGCTGCAACCGCAAATGCTGAGAATTTGTGCTGGAGATGTGCATCTCCCAGCTGAGTCCCCCAGGCAGTTCTAACCTCTGGTAACAGTCACTTCAGAGCAAACATGGGAAAATCAAGTAAAGGCAGGGTTCTGCAGTTTATATCTTTGCAACGAGCCTTGCTGTCATCATGCAGTGGCTCTGTGGATGACAATCTGCACGTTGCCACCAGTGTCTCTGAGAGCCATCTGGTCTCCTGCTTCTTTGTCGGTTTTTACTCTATCACCAGTTTCAGTTGGTATGGTCTTGCAGAGTGAACTTCTTCTCAAATATGGAATGTGGGTTTGGTTTACATTTTTGGCTGCTTTGGAAGAGGGACAGGGTGCTTTTCTGCCTTTTGCTTTAAAGAAAAAGGTGATAAGGCACAGGTTTTTTGGCTTTTGGGTTTGTAAGGGTTTTCTGTGTATTTCCTCCTATTTTGTGTTATTCTCTCTCTCTCAAAACTATTGCTTTGCTTATCACAGCATTTGTGTACATATGTGCCTTCTCACCCTCTCGAGCAAGTGGCAGCCAGCATGAGTGATCTTAAGATGGAGCACTGTCATGGTGCATGACAGTCTCGCTTCCCAAGAGGCAGCTGTGCCAGCTGATGTGTCACAGAAGTGCTAGGACTCATTTGAAACAATAGGTGATTTCTAATAGTAGATGGATCTTCTCTGAAATGACCATATAAGTTTAGGAAAGAGAGTCTATCTTTTCTTTGTTGGGGTTTTTCTTTCCATGACTGTAGGAGAAGGAAATATTTTAAATTCTGGTCTGTCTGATGTCCTGCTGTTCTGGAGAACATTTTTTGTATTGCTAAGGCTAAGACCTTAGCCTCTTGCATAGACATCCCTAGAGAGCGAGGCTGATGTGCTGTTGAACCTGACTTAGTCTGAAAGTAGCTTGCAGCCTTTGCTGGACCAGTCACTGGGCTGTCACAACATGGTGATCTGTGTGGGCCACTTTGCCCTCCTTAGGTAGGTTTTGCTTCCCTTTCTCATGTTTGTGCTGCTTTACCTAGACATGCTGCCTTACCGCAGTCACTGTGCCACTGCTGTGAACTTGTCCTCAGCTTGTTTTGGTTTGTCCTTTTGTTGTTGCTGCTACTAAAATCAGGAGGGAAAGGGCATTATGAGATGTTCTCACTTAGTGTTTCTGGAAGCTGAAATCCTATTTATGCAAAGGGTGAATAGAAGAGAGAGTGCACAGAGGACCTCATTATCCCATCCCCAAGTGCCTACAGCTAGGAAAGAGAGACTGGGTGTATCTTGATGCCATGTCTATTCTGGGAACTTCTAGATTAACTTAACACTATGTTTATGGCACTGGAGCTGGAAAATAACTTCTGGGCTTACAGTGCAGGCGGGGAACTAACTGGCTTTTAAACCGATGTCCAAGTGTGAAGATTGACTCATTTACCAAACCACTCAAGAGGTGCTCCCACCTTGGAGATACTTAAAAACCGTCTGAACATGGTCTTGGGTAACTAGCTCTTGGTGGGCCTGCTTGAGCAGGGGCGTTGGACAAGATGACCTCGAGAAGCCTCTTCCAACCTCAACTAGTCTGTGATGCTGTGAAAGCCTAGTTTGGTGTTGAGGGTTCAACCCTGCCCTTCAGCTGAGAGTTTTGTCATTTTCATCCCAATGCATCTTCCTTCTTTCTTCTTCCTTGTTAATAGTATGACTTAATAGCATGAAACACCAATAGCAGTGAATGGTGTTGTCAAATAAGTAGCACCCTGAGACACTGTCCTCACCAATTAGCCTAGTGAATTCACTGACAAGGGCAGACTGTGTCTACAGCAAATGGCTTTCTCTTGTAACACATTTGCTTGTGAATCAAAATTAGTGAGCTTGCATTTAGTGAACAATGCTTATTCTGTTATGGTACATTAACTTTTTTTTTCTCTTGTAGAGAAGTACGTTCATTGCAGTAAAATACCGTTACTTCAATTCACATGCAGTCAGATGCACTTTGCTGTTTTTATAAGTCATTAAAGCTCACCGAGTCTGGGTTTTTGTTCTGTTTCCCATGCAGTGCCTGTGGTGTTCGGTTTCCAGTAACACATGGTGTTTATATTCATGACTGGCATTACTGTTGTGATGGTGATAGCATTTGTGTTTCTTGCCTTGCTTGATTTATGTTGTGGCTGGCGTGCATGGCACGCACATGTCTTGAAATAGAACACGACTGTTTTTTTGTTTTTACATTAGGAGCACTGATGATTTAATTTAGCGTTTTGAATAACCCTGCATTTGCAGGGAAACCTGACTGTGTCGTGTCCCTCCTTTGATAACTCTACTAGCTTCAGACATTTGGAGCTGCACTTCAAAATCATTCTCTGTAGGTGTGTGTGTTTCAAATGTCTCGTGTGGGTTTCCTGCTTCCCACCTTGTCCTTTGCTCTTGACACTCCTTGCGTTGTTCTTTGCTTTCTGCAACATCTCTCCGCTTCCCACACTCTTGCTAAGAACCTTCTCCTTTGCCACCAGAAAGATGTTCCTGCCTCAGGGTATGTTAGCAGTGCAGTCACAGCAAGGATCACCTGAATTACAGGAGCTAGTTTTAAATGACCTGCAGTGGTAGGACCCAAGGTGCGATGGGATGGACCTGAGCACAGACTGTGAAAGAAGCCCAGTCTGGGCAGGCTCACACTGTTGACCTCTGGGGTGTTACACTGAGGCTCCTGCTGGTACCTGAGCTGCCTGCCCCCATGTATCTTAACTATCCTGTGAATGCATTACAGACAAAAATTAGGAAAGCTAAGCTCAGCACTTTGGGAATTTTCCCCTCTTGGATCTCCATCTTAGCTGCTCCTCTCTCCATTTCACCTCACTCTGCCTTTGCAGATATGAGAAGCACTCCGCAAAAAGCAGCTAGATATCCTGTTCATGAAGGTCTCACAGTCCACGGTGGTGGTGGTGGTTTTGGTAATGGCCAAGCTTAGGTACAGGTAGGCATCCCGGTGGCAGCAGCAGCTAGACCTGTGTGCCCAGTGTGTCCTACACTGCCTGGCAGCCCCAGGCTCTTGGGCTCAGGGATGCTCCAGTCCATGCATCCGCCTTTCCAGCTCCCCTGCCTGCATCTTGGGCAAGAGCAGGCAAGTACCAGACTGGCCCCTAAGCAGAGGGAAGGATGGCAGGATCTGGAATTACCCAAGCTCCTTTTCATCTTTCTTCCTTGTCAACATTACAAGCCACATAGGGTAACAGGCACAAAACTGAGTTTGCCTTGTACAGCTATGTACTGAGCCAGCCCTTGCTGGAAATAGGACCTGAAATAGGAGCTTAGGAAAGTATTCACCTCTACCCTGTAACACAATTTGTGGTACTTTTCAACCAAAATTAAACAGAAATAATTAAAAAAAAAAAAAAACACTTGTAAAATGAATGATAACTCCCTTTTCTTGTCTGTTTTTCCCAGAAATAAACCATTTTTTTGTCTTTTTTGAGTTCATACCCTGGTTACTGCCGGTCGAAACCCAGTCAGATGGTAAATCTGAAGGCAGTGATGGAATGGAAAAATATATCAAGAGCTCTGAAGCCATTACAGCATTTTAATTACATGCTAAACTCTTTTTTCCCACAAAGCAATAGCCTTCCAGATGAAGGGACCCAGTTGCTGACACCCAGGCTGCAGACTGTGTGGTCAATCCCTTCCAGTCAGCTTCAGCTAATAGTACATCTAAACCACTGCCTTACTTATCTTGCAATATTTTATAGCTTTAATAATTATTTCATTTGACCTTCTGTTGACCACTGTCATTTACCCCACAGTTTGGCACAAGGAAAGCCTATTACTGGCATTGTGCTCCCACCAGCAAGGAAATGCCTTGCCCTCTGAAGACTGACAAATAGTTGGCTTGGGTTGTGCCCTTCATAATCATCCATCACCATTGTCCTTTACTAAAATCTTTTCATTGCTAAGGGTAGTCTGACATGAAAGACGGAAGTGTGCAGTGAGGATCTAAGGGTACTGGGGAAGCTCTGTGTTTAAACTCTAGGACTCCTGGTCTGGATAAATGCACTGGTAGGACTGGGGGCTGCTCCTACAATGTCACTCTGTGTGTGTTGTGTGTGTAAAGAGATATAGCAGGCTTTGTTTTTAAAGAAAAGCCCTGACTAAACACAGGGTGAGGATCATGTGCTGTTCCCTGATGGCTATTGTAAGAGAAATCTTTTTTCCTAGTTGCTTCTGGGCTGTTGGGTATTTTACAGGGAGAAGGTTGAATTTAAGGATTACTGGGGTTAATAACAAAAGGAACAGACATGGCATGGCACAGCGCCATGGTCACTGGTCCCCATTCCTCCCTTGCAGGTTGTTAGCAGTGTTGGGAGCAATAAACCTGGTTGTTGTCTCTGCTGCTGGAGCTGCAGTGCTAGCAGGAGCGTGTGGAGGGAACAGATTTAGGCAGGAGGAGTAAAATGTGATTTAGCGGTTTTCAGAGCTCTCTGTTGAGAGGAGAGGACAGGGAGGCTTCAGGCTGCGTTCCTGTTTGCAAGGGCTGTTTTCTGTGATGATCATGTGTGGTTCTTTCTCCAGTCTCCTGCCACAAATGTGTCTTTGACCCCTCTGTGTTCAGTTCCTAAATCACTGCTCTGCAGTCTCCCATGTGGTCCTTTCCATACCCTGATGAGGTTTTCCATTCCCCGCAGTCCATGTGTCCCAGGCAGTGTCTTCTGATAGCTCAGTGGCATAGCTTTGGCTGCAGAGCAGGTCATACAGTTGTCTCAAGCCTGTAATGGAATATACTCAGGTGCTGCAAGAGGTGTGTATGTTACTTGGTTGGCTGACATGGAAGAGGGGCGAAGGGGTGGACTGCGCAGGTAGATGTCTTCACGTTAATCACAAAGTGTGCAAAAACTAAAACATGCAAAGGACTTAACATGTAACCAATTCTGAGTAGGTTTTCGTATAAAGAAGAAAAGGTATGTGCCAGGTGAAGCTCTTCCCTTATTGCCAAGAGTCATGTCTATGTTCAAGAGTGAGAAGAGACTTGAACCATCTAAATAAATACTTGTAATTCATTCCTTTACTTTAGACAAAAGCAAACTTCTTTTTCCTTGTCTTCCCTCTCCAAAATTATCAAACTGGCTTTGCTGAAATTGTTTCATGCATGCCTCTTTCCTCAGACAAAACACTCATTCCAAGAAGCATCTCAGGTAGTAAATGTTGGCTTCCTAACGTCATCTAATGCCCCTGTTAACTTCCCAATATTGCTACAGGCTCATGTGCAGAATGCATTTCTGATTCCCATCATGCAACCTTTCCAGGTTTTATTCTCATAATAAACCCTTTTGCAGGGCTTATAATTGTAGTTTTCTAGAACTCAGCCAGAGAGCTGCATCTGGAGCTGCAACCGTGCTGTCCTTGGAAGTGCAAGACAAGGATCAAGATGAAGGAGATAGCTGCTGAATCTGAACAAAGAGCAATTTGCTGGTCACCTATAGAAAGTTACAAGTTTGAGAAAATGCTGTAATCAAGTAGTTTCAATTTGAAAAGGCATAAATATGTGCATAGGTTGGTTCCATAGGTCTCTGCTGATTACCTGTGTTGCCTGGTTGAAAATTCTGCTGCAATTTAACTTCTATGAATGTCTGATCCATTTATCTGCCATGATAATAATGGAGAATGGAGGGGGCAACCTTCAGTCATTTATCCATGTTTATTAGGAGACTATGCAAGCACTGATTTTCTGAATCAGGCATAAGGAGAAGGCTCAGGGCATCCCTGTCTAGTATTTTCAGATATACCCATTGCTCTCTGAACATTAGAGCAGCAGTTACTCTATATTCCTCCTGTTATAACGCACAGCTGTTACAACACGCACACAAGCAAAAAGTATAAACGTGTCCACAAGTGAGGAGTTTGCAATTTGTCCCATGCTGGAAGAGGAACATGCTTCCAACAAGATATATTTTGTTACTGCCAGAAGAACTGGAGACATTTCCTATTTGTACATTACATATTAACACATGCATAACTTGCTTAGTGAGCAATACAGACATCTCTTAAGATTTCACGTGATTTCAAGTGTATTTCTTTGGGAGGTTTACTTTTATTTGTAAATATGTGAAATCTTGATTTATTTTTTGTGTATTTTCTCAAGTGTTTAAAAAATGGCGAAGTATATTTTGATTCAGACGTCCCTGCATTCCTGTCTTGTTTTTTTCTTGTACGTTTTAACTTCAGTCTGACTATCAAAGAAATACTTAATGCAATATGTTTGGTTGAGGATTTATTGGAGTTGACATTTAGAAGGAAAATAGGAAAAGCATGCCAGAATTGAAATGTGTTTCAGGATTTTTGCAAAAAATGCTGGTGAAAATATTTTTGTTTTCTTTGCTTTCTGTCTGAAGACATTGCAGGGAATTCCAACTGAAAATATAGTCTCTGCAATTTGCCTAAAACTTGTTGGAGTTTTATGTTACAAAGAAGAAACCATTCCAAAGTGCTTGTTATTTACACTTTTAACTTCTCTTCCTATTCAAGTACATCTTGATGCGATAATCAACTTCAAAGACGAAATCAACCACTTGATAAATGTTCCTATATACAAATATAACTTATGAATTTTACAATTACATAAATGTGTGTGCATATATACATTTTATCTTAGATCTATACAGACATAGTCTGGTGCTTGTTTTACTGAATATTTTAAATTTAGCCAAATGGCTGTGTTTGATTGCATTTCAATAATTTCCATGTTGTAATTATGAATCAAAATCTTTTTCCAGTTTAAAAAAGAATCTTTGCAGTACCACATTGAAACTGATTAATTGAAATCAAGGAATAATTTTTAATACTTGTGATTCAAATAACTGTGCTTTCAAAACAGTCCACACTGATTTCAGAGGGCTTTCCCGGTCCGTCCTGGGAAGATGGGAGCAATTTGGTTTCCCTGTTGCAGTAGCAGAAGTTTGCCTCAGTTGGCCAGGGCTGCGCTTGTCGTTTGGCAGAAAGTTGGGTGATGCCTGCCTGCAGCCTTACTGAGAGGAGCTTCTAAGCGCTGTAGGTGTATATATTTATAGTGTTTCAGGGGCTAAGCCAGCTGGAAGGTGTGGTACAAATGAGAGGTTTCATTTCTGTAGTTCTTTAGAAGTTGAGCAAAAAAAAAAAAAGCAATGAGTGAGAAGCGTGCACAGCTGGGAGATGAGTAGAGTAGAGTAAATCAGTGTAGATTTTCTTCTCCAGTGAATGAAGAGTATAAAAGCCCAATAAAATATCTTCACCAGGACAGCCAAGTGTGTTGACGCATGTCCAGCTAGCCCTGCTGTGCCCAAGCCTTTACCCTGGCAGCATGTGGTGCCATTGTGGTTGGCTTCGTGCGTTTATAACATTGCAGGAGCATGTCTGCCAGGCACACGGTACAGGCAGGATGCGGCCAGCCACGGGGCTCCGGTGCGTGCATGGAAGCAGACCACCGAAGCAGGGGTGAAAGCTGTAGTAGGCAAGTTAGGGTTGTTCACTAGAGAGGGATTTTATTTTGTGGCTGCACTTTGGCAGCAGGGGAAGCAGGCAAAGGAGTGTGGGTTTTCTGCAGCAGACTTAACACACTGGCGATGTTATTGAGCTGAGAAGTTGAGGAATGTGAACAAAATGGGTAAGCGTTGACTTTATAGCTGGGCTAATCTGGTCATTGTGTAGGAGTGCCTTGTTGCTAGTGGCTGATAGCCTTATTATGCCACCACCAGCTCCCAGCGTACCATAAATTTTCTGGACATGGAGTGGGGGGATGAAAGGCTTGCGGGGTTTTCTCACCCTTTCTGATCTCTGGTGGGGATGAGGCCATGCCCCTCAGGGCTTTATGCGTGATCAAGGCTGTGGCATAGGTGGCATTAGGAGTGTTCACCTCCTTGCTGCTATAGAGCTGGGATACCCCTACATGCCTGTCATCCCTGCACTTCTACCCCAAAACTTACACAAATATCAGCAACAAATTTTGTGACACTTTCCTTTTCTTTTTCTCTTTTTTTCCCAAGCATCCTCTTTGCAGACATAGAGGGTTTCACAAGTCTGGCCTCCCAGTGCACTGCTCAGGAGCTGGTCATGACGCTGAACGAGCTCTTTGCCAGATTTGATAAGCTAGCAGCCGTAAGTTTTCTTTTATAATTCTGATATATTTTTTTCCTGTTGCAAGAATGACATACTGTGCTGGTTCACTGGATTTCTGTAAATATTCACTGCCTTAAAAGGCAAGCTATTGCAAGCATGAATATAAGCGGAATAATTCTCTCTCCTTTATTATTAATTTTTTTTTTTGTTAGGAGAACCACTGTTTACGTATCAAGATCCTGGGTGATTGCTATTACTGCGTCTCTGGGTTGCCAGAAGCAAGAGCTGACCATGCACACTGCTGTGTTGAAATGGGAATGGATATGATAGAGGCCATCTCGTAAGTACCATATTCCCCATGGAGAACTTCCGAACAAATAGCAAGTAGATTCTCTTTCCCGTTAGGTCTTCCTTACGTTAGTAGTAAGATAGCCAAACCAGGGAACTGATGCCAGCAAAAAGGGAGACCAACTGGAACAAGAAGACAAAATGCAGTAAAGGTTTGACAGCAGAAAATCAGATACTTGAGTCCATTACACCCACGTGGATGTCAGAGCTCAATCTCCTGGTGAGAAAGGCAGAGATTACTGTAATGACCAGAAGTCTCATTCTCAAAGAAGGATTCCAGTGAATTACAGAAATGTGAAATCAGAGGATTATAATAACTTTATTAAATTTCAGTCACTCTTCACTTACCTGTCTTTAAACCAGCTTTTTACTCACCTTACAATTCCTCTACTAAGGTCTGTCTTGTCTAGTTTAACTAATCCTTCTCCATGTGTCCCTATGCCGAAGAGGTCAGATTCAAGACTTTCTTACTTTAGTTAAATTGATTATTGAAGAAAACCATAAAGTTGGTCTGGCGCAGGCTGGGACAGATCCATGGTGCTTTTTCCTTTATTTTCACTTTCTTTTATTTCCGTCTTTATTTTTTTCTTTTAAAGTCTGTTCTGAGGCTTTGCCTGCTCCTGAGGTCAGACTAGCAATGCTGTGTTTGTCCAAATCTTTCCTGTCTTTAAAGAGTAGCAAATATGAGACCCACATCTAATTATATTACTTGGAGGATTGCGGACAATGTTGAATATTGTTTGCCTGGACATGAGCTTTCACAGGATGAATCTTTCAGAATTCAGGGAGGGAAGATTTAGTTGGTCACCCTGAGTGTACGCAAGTTTGGGCACAAAGATCAGTCAGTTTTGAATGGTAACTGAGCTGACCTTAACATCTACACCATCCCTGCTGCACAGAGACTGCTGCGTTTTCCCTTCTTCTCTCGTTTTTTATTTTGTGAAAGCATCTTCTAAAGTATCAGTGGTACCAACAGAGAAGTAGAAGATCACTATGCAGTTCTCCTCTCATCCTGTTGAGTAAAAACTAGAGCTATCTATTTGCTGAGCTTCATACAGTATATCCTTACCACTTGAATTTCTGCAAGGACATGAATACACACCCACACTTTTCAGTCTCGTTTTCATAACACAGATACATAGTTTGAAGAGTTGTGTTTTCACGCAGGAGACCCCATGCAAAGAGCAGTACACAGCAGCATTGCCTTGTTTCGTATACAGCGTACACTGTCAGGACTTCCAACCCTTACTTTCCGGGTTTTAAATTCTGTTGCTTTGCACCGGTCTTCTTTTGGGGTTTGTATGCAAAATGCAAAATAAAAGGAGTTGCAGGTGACGAGTTTCCAGTAGCCCTTGAAGGGATGCTATTTCTTCCACGTGAATAAATTTAAGTGGCAGGTGACAAAGTGTCTTGTCAAACATAAGAAGCCGCAAATCTTAGCCACCAACCCTACCAAGAAGATGCTGTGTACGTTGCCCAGAAACATCTCACTTTCTGCAGTAGTTGGCCTGATAAAGTCCAGGGACCTTGACACATTGCTGTGTAATCCCCCACAAGGCTGAGTAACACCAGGATGTCTAGACTTCATTGATTAACTGCAACCCACCTTACCTTGAAATAAACATGGAGCTGAAGTGCACTCAGTGTTTGTTTACAAATAGCTCTTCAGCAGCCTTTAAAACGTGTTTCCCACTCGATGCATGATGAATGCATTTAACAAACTTATCTCTTAATAACTCTGGGAAGTGACTCTCTTCTCACTACCCCTGCTTTCCCCCCCACCTCCTCCTCCCCTAAGGATCAAGATAAGAGGTTTCACAATTAAGGTAACCAACAGCTACTGAACATTTGATTGCAGGTAACAAATAGCTACTGAACATTTGATTGCAGGCTTCACCAACACTGGGCCCTGCCCGTAGGCTGATTTAATCTGTGCACAATAACAGCAAGGAGTGTTACCTCAGATCAGAAAGATAGAATTGTATTCACGGTACTGCTGGTATAAATGAACTAAAAAAAAATGGAAGGTGACAAAGGATATTTCATTTGTCTACAAAGGATAACCAAAATCATTTGTGTGCTGCAAAGTCTGGAGAAAGTCACTTTCTCATCAACGACTCTACTGGGAGAAGTTCCCTGGCCTTGTGTCAGTAACATGGCTTGGCAGAGGGTGCAGCAGGGTTTGTACCACTCTTGCAGCGTGTTCTTCCTTCCTCCCCAGTGCTGCTGTTGTCCTTGCAAGGGTTATGGCTGCAGCTGCTTTTTCATTACCCCAGTTCCTGTTGTTTTCCCAAGTGTTATGGTTGGAGCTCTTTGAGTTCATAAGCCTATGGCACCTTAACCATATGCAGCTTCCCTGCTAGAGAATCTCTGCTGCTTGTTAATGAAAGTAATGAATGTCACTTCGGAGAGTAGGTAGTGAAATGTAAGATAGGGATTGTAAGAAGATGATAGGTGCTGTTTTAACAAGAAATCATCTTTAACAGTCTTTAAAGGGGCATATTACACTGTGAGGAGTGAACTAGAGTCCAAAATTGGTCTATCTTTAATCATTCATTTTCATTAAAAACTAAAGCATAAATATTAGATCTTTGTTGATGCTAGGAAGTTGGGAGGACTTACCTGTTCAGAGGATGTTATCTAGAAAGGACTAGATGAACATGAAAACCAAAGAGGTTGAAGTCTGATAGGTATAAAGTACAACTTCATGCTGCGAGGAACTAACAAGTCAAAGGGAAAGGACTATGCTCCGTGATGTAGGTGAATTTGCCTGTGAAACATGGACATTCTGGGAATGATGTGATCAGCAATAATGAGAAGCAGAGTTGTTCTGATGGCCTCATCAAGACTTTCCCCTACCCACATTCCTAAATATATTTTCCATGTGAACAGCTCTTGAAGTTAACTTTTGCCCTAAAAGGACAAAACCCACAAAGTATCCCAGCAGTCATTCTGGCAGTAAGCAGAGCATCCAAAACCTCATTAAAATCGGTGCTTGAGTATTTGTAGCTGCCTGTTTGGAGTGACTGCAATAGATGTGGTTCTCTGGTTTTGCTGCTCTGACTGCAGCTGTAAGCCCCATTCAAGCTTTCCAACTGCAGTGGGGTATTTCACACACATATCATATTTCATCTCTGGAAGAGTTGGTGCTTGGTGCCATACAGACAAATTAAGATCTCTGAAATCATTTCCTTTTTCTCTTTGCAATATGCTATTACTCTTAATAGTAGCAGGTTATGTCCAGCTTTGGTATGGAAATCAGAGACCAGCACTTTATTCTTTTTACTGCCCCAAAGACATTTTTTTTTTTTTGAGTTCTCAACTTGACCATGAGTTTGGGGTACCTGGATTTACTCCAAGGGCTCCCCCTTCTAATTAGTACTCCGCCTGGCCAGCCAGGCTATCCAAGAGCAGTACAGCTGGTCTGGTTTTGTTTTGTTCTCCTCTTGATGTGGATTAGCAGCACTGTGTGTATGAGTGAATAATTTATGGGTCATTGTGGACTTTTGTGTTCTGGGTGCAAGTTTGTGCCACCAACTACAACCATGCAGTTCTTAGTGATGTCCTCTTTTCCCATATCTCTTTTCAGACTAGTCCGGGAGGTGACGGGCGTAAATGTCAACATGAGGGTTGGAATCCACAGCGGGAGAGTTCACTGCGGGGTCTTGGGCCTTAGGAAGTGGCAGTTTGATGTGTGGTCCAACGACGTTACCTTAGCCAACCATATGGAAGCAGGGGGCAAAGCTGGGTATGTTGCTTCATCAAAACTGTGGTGTTAATGCATGTGTTGTTTTGTGTCTGGCATGTCACAGTGAGGTAGGAAAATCCCAAGATGGGCATATGCTTCTGTGGTAAGAACAGAATTCCTTCTCTGTGAAACAAAGCTGATAGATACAACAGAAATGAGCAAGTCTATGCGAACACTAGCAAAGTTGGTCATAGTTACAAAGAGATGTGACTGTATGTTAACAGTGTTTGCTGGAGAGCATCCCAGCTATCAATGGATATTGTATGAAGCATTGTTTCAGACCAGCCATTTGTTTTGAAACATTCCTATAGAGCAGAATCGGTTCTTGTTTCACCACTGTATGGACCAACTGAAGACTGAGTTGCTACCAAGTTAACTCCATGAGATATTTTTTCTACTTGCCTTTCCATCTTTTCTCTGCTCTGGAAGAAAGCATAAGACTGTGGTGCTTGACAGGGTACCTCTACAAGGCACTCTTGTGCCACAATGATTAAAGAGATACAACAAAAAAAGATGCATGCTACAGTATAAATTACATGTGTTCACTAAGTAGACATGTCCTTGTGAAGGGCCTGTGTTTGCAAAAAAAATATACTGCTGTGTGTTGGAGCAAAGTGAATGAAAGAGTAAGTGCTTTATATCTAAGGAGGTGCTCATAAATGCATGTGTAAGATGCTTAACATGAACACAACGCCTCTTTCTTTAAGAAGATGCCTCCTGGCCTGCTTCCTTTAAAATAAATGAAACTCCTGTACTACATCTGTAAGAGTGGTGGCATGGCTAAATAAATGGATTTTTATTGCTTGTTTGTTCCAGGACATGGAACCTGTCACTGACAGGAACTGGCTTGTTAGGTGATAACTTTTCAGAGCCAACAAAAATTGGTTTGTCTTTTGTCTCATTCAAGGCGCATCCACATAACAAAAGCAACCCTGAACTATCTCAATGGAGACTATGAGGTGGAGCTGGGCTTTGGAGGGGAACGCAATGCTTATCTGAAAGAGCACAGTATTGAGACCTTCTTGATTGTACGGTGCAGCCAGAAACGGGTAAGACCAAACAACCTAATGCAGGTTTAGATACTTTTAATAACTAGATGGTCTCCAACACACTAAAGTAGAGTGAACACCAGCCTTTATAGATGAGTCAGTTGACTGCCTGACCTGTGGTGACAAAAATCTCTGTTTCTCTCTCCCCTTCCTGAACTTTTGCGTGCGTAGGAGTACAGCCACCTTCTGCATAAGGTTTCTGCACCAAGTACTTTCTAGATCGATCAAAGAAACTGTCCTGAGTTATTTTCAAAATAATTTTGAAGAATGTATATTTTCAATTAAATTTGATACTTGTACAAGTTCTTACAGCAATAGATGAAAGCCACAAAGATCTCTTCTCTGTCAGGTTACAGAGGTGGGGTTTTTTGTCTACCTGCTCACCATATTGCCATGAACATAAAGATTAGAGCAGTTCCTATCATTACTTTTCAGCCTCTGTTTCTGAGGATATGAAAATCTACCCCCCACTATAATGACAGATGATCACTGTGACAGTGGGATGAGATCACACCTACTGCTATGACATGGGTCAACAAAATAAGGCTATTAGGTCATTACTGACTTGAACTTAAGTCAAATGCAGCTTGGACTTCAGCCAATATATCTCCTTTTTGTGACACTGCCAGTAACAGAAAATGGGTTGACATTATCAGTAGTTTGTATTCTTTTAAATAATGGTGGATTGTAATACTAGAAAAGGACCTTTTTGGTCATCTAGTTGAGCCTAGCCAGTAATAATTCTCTAAGTAATTTCTTCATTACAGGCACTACTTTGCTATTCACAGTATAGGCAAGCATATAAAGATTGGCCTGAATTGAAAATAATTTCACGTATTTCTGAATCTATGACCAATTAAACCTTCCCCCAGCTGTAAATATGACTAACATGCGATTAAATGAAGTGTTTGTGACATGTTCCAATAGCATGGTTGATTTGAATAACTATTAACACCTATACAGAAATACTTTGCTACCATTGTCTTATTTCCTGGGAGAATGGAAGCCTCCAATCTCCTTAATGGATATTGTGTAAAAAATCTCCAAGAAAATCCCTATCATCTCCTAAAGAGAGAAGCTGATGTTTTGGTCTTTATCTGCTCATAAGATAAATCTCATTAACAATTGTCAGTCTTCAAAAGAGGATTAGAGCTTGCAGTGAAAGGTTATTGTTTCCTGAGCATCACTGCCTGTCAGTGGGCCAGCTGATGTTTATACCTAAAGCACTTCTTTGCTGGGTAGATTTAAGAACACAAACCAAAATACCATTATGGTCAGGCCCCATCTCCTGGGCTGGAAAAACTATATTGACTTCTTAAATCATGAACTCACCAAGATGTCTACATGTTCTTGTGGAGAACTGGGGTTTTCTCTGGAGAGAAGAGGAGGACCTAAGATCAAGATTCTGCTCCTTGATGGTGTAGACAAAAAAAAAAAAACCTCAAAAACAAGAGACACAGGGTACTTGGAACTTAACTTCATTTTTGAATACAGGGCTGTCTTTTGACTAGGAGACTGGACAGAGACTCAGGAGAGATGTGGATTCCATTCTAGACCTAGATTTTGAGGAACAAGCATCTTTGTGCCTTGATTTTCCATGGTAAAATAAAATGGGTTTCACCCCTGTCATTCTTTCACTGCTTTATATGTATTGCACCTCTGTTAAACAGCATAGCCCTTAGCTGAAGTCTCTAGGCACTGTTATACTGCTGCTTTAATGTGCTGCATCCCAGAGTAGCTAAGAATTGGGACATGCACATGGCCTATGTAATTATTATATTAATTTGAAACATAAAGAAACTGCTACTCAAGGTCATGGCTATTAGTGTTTAGAGTTTGAGGGGCTCCTGGTTTGCGCATACTTCTGCAATTGTCTTGCTCCCATAGCCCTTTTCTATCCCTTTGTGAATAGTTTAAAGTTCTCCTCCTCTTTAAAAACTCATTTTCACTTAATGTGAAAATCAGAAGTGAGAAAAGCTTTCTCCCATAGTCAGCTCAGTCAATCTTGAATATTTTGCCTGATTCTAGGCAAAGTTCTAGCACTTCACTTTTTCCTTCCATTTCTGCTTGATTTTAATGACTTCTTGCGATGTATTTAGCCAGGTTTTCGATTCAGTCTGTTCCAGTAATGGCCATAAAATGTTCACCAACTTAGTAATGGGTTCCTGTGAGTCGTGTCTGGGTTCCTGCTGTCCTCACACACAAGGCATAGGATTTGCATTGATCTGAGAGCAGTTGCATCGTTGACCCAAGTAACTTTGCCTGAGCTATTCCTCAGTTCACACAGGCAGGCTTGAATTATCTGAGTATGTGGTCCATCAGTCCCACAGCCATTGAAACCCAACAATACCAAGAGTTATGATGAATGTATAAAATGTAACAGCATCTGTTCCATACCCTTTCTGCTTACGGTTGCCATGGGGAGCCATAACTTTGAATTTTCTGTCTTTTTTTGTTTATTTGACTTTTTCATCATGTTAATGCCATTTCTGTGGCACAGAGTAAATAGGAGGAACATTTATCTAATAATTTTGTTCCAGGAACTCAGACTAGCTCCTTCTTTGAAACTAGCTTTTTTTTCCTTGTTAAGGATGCTGTTAACTGGACTAGATTTATTTGAGTTTTAAGGGGAAGAAAGCTAGATTCTGATTGCTCCATCTTTAAATAACATCCCTAGAGCTGAAAACGTAGTCCTTGTTTTCTCTCTGCTACACAGAAGAGTTGCTTTCTATTGAAAGATAATGAACTCATATTCTCTATATTATATTATTCTATATTTAAAATCCAGTCTGTTTAGGTTTCTCTCTCCTCATCTTCACCTCCACATCTGCTTTCACCTTTGTTTGCCCTGTCCTGTGATGCTGCTGCTCTTGTGGGTGAGCACTTGCCTGTGAAGAAGGCAGTGCTCAGATACCCCACAGCAGTGCAGGAGTGACTTTATTATTGCAGTGTTGTGTTCCCCCAGATAAAAAATTTCATGGGTTTTTTTGAAAGCATAGATCCAAAGCCTCAAATTTGTTTTCTTTGTATTTTCTTTCAATTCCTTAAGCTAGGCTTTTGATAATTAAAGTATAAAACAGTCCTAACTGTGTGAGATACGAAGGGTGCCATGCATATAATTGTAATGTGAACCTGTGTAGATATACACACATGTACATATAGGTAAATGTGTGTTTGTATATACATGTATATATAAAGTAATTCTTGTCATAAAATTAGCAGGCCCTCCCATAAAGGTCTGTTGAACCTTTTGCTGCAGTTTATTTGCTCCCATTAGTGCTAACAGTGGGCTGCTCTAAAACCTGGTTGCTCTGGTTGTCTGGTGTCTGCTGTCAGACAGCAATTGTATCCCCTCTCTCCCTCTCAGCCTTTTTTCTTGTAAGACAAACTTTTCTAATGTCTTCTCCCAATGCAGAAGAGATAATCACAAGCTCTCACAGCAAACTCTTCATTTTCGTGATCATCAATGGAAACCTTTATCTTTTGCATAGTTGCATTATCTTGGTGTCTGATATTTATTCTGTGATGAACTAATGTGATTCCTGATAAAGAAGTGAAGCTTCTGACTGTAATCTCTAAATGAATGATCATGCATTTTGTACACCTGAATGTCTTGGGTCCCGTTTCTACTATGTCAGTCCTCAAATGTCAGGTGCTAATAGTCCTTTTTTTCTTATCTATCAGACACTGCCTCTGCTTCTCTATTAGCAAAGTCTGTCGTTGCTACACTTGGTGTCAGATGTGATAAGAAAAAAATTAAACAAAATCTGCCCCGAGACTAATCATTGAGTAACTCTACTAATAACTTACATCCAGCCTAATGCTTCCTTATTCAAATCATCTCTTGCCATTTAACTGGAAACCAGCTCTTTGCCCAGATTCGTATTCCCCGTCTGTCTTAGCCATTAGTCTCAGCACAGCACTTTGTCAAGTGCTCTATGGAAAAAACAAGACCAGTAAGAACCACTGTATTTTTTCTGTTTAGAAAAACTTGGATGCTCTCAAGGCTGTTAATCCAAGCCCGGCATTTGCTGCTCTACAAGTTCTGTGTCATGTCATGATATCTGAGTAAATAGTTATTAAAAGTATCTGTTATCAGAACTGAAATTGCAGTTGGCAGTTTTGCACAGACCTGGGATGGAGGTTGTCCTTCTGACTTCGGCACATCACATTTAAGTTTTGCTTCCAGCTTAGTCATGCTTTCCATTTATAACCCTACACTTATGATCCCTCTTCCCTTTTGCCTCTACTGTGGCAGAAGTGATTATCTGAAGAGAAATAATCTGTTCCTTCAGTTCTACAGTAATGTAGATTTTTGAGTTTCTGTTATCCTTGTGTGATATAGGGTGACTTACACAGAGTGACTTCTATCCTTATTCAGTATTTTTCTCATGCATTTGGATACGTGTCTCTAATGGACTTAACTTAGCGTGAAAGAAATACAGGACTTCTCCAAGGACATCTTTGCCTTTCCTCCATTACTGGCTTTGCATCTTCATTCTTTATCTGAAAGTCTGTGTTTCCAGATAAAGAACGAATTAGCAGCTAGAATTACTAATACTATTACCAAGATATTTACTGATTCCCAAACTTAACCCTGAGGGGACTGTAGTGAACTACCCAGCATTACTCAGTACAATGTCTTTATCCTTCCAAAGAGTGGTTTTGTTTTATTCTTGTCATACTTTTAAGTCTACCCTGCAGACTGTAGCCTTACTAACACAGAGGTCTGTACCTCCACTTCCACAACTTTTAAATCTGTCCTCCTGCATTTTATACAAAATGTCAATCCCAGTCATTGCTGCTATCCTATCACATCCCTGCTATTCTTACAGTACTCAGTTTAATTGCTGTTTCTGGAATTTGTACAGGAGCATGTCACTTGGTGGTTGTTGGCAACTTTCTGCTCTTCCCAGAGATCAGGTGCTGCACTAATTTGTAGAACCATCACAACTACTCTACTCATCACTTCTAATCTTTGACAAAAGATTTACTATGAGAAGGGTGGAAAAGTATGTGTTTGGAGGGTTAGGAAACAGATGAATTGGGTTTTGATAGCATATAAGGTTTACAGCTAGTTTTATTGTCCTCAACATTGTCAGAAGTCTGGGGAAATGCTTTGCTTTGAACACAAGTGGAAACAAAATGTGACTGTCAACAGATGAGCAATACTGCTGACTAAACACACTGTGCTGATTGCACAAAGTCAGCAAGCTGAAAAAATGTTTATTTTTTTTTGTAATGTCTTTCAATTGCAGTAAATGTGGGTGTTTCTTTTAACAATAGCAGGTACACAACAGTTTCAGAAAGGATTGTTGATGGTGGCCTTAAAACAGCTCAACAAAACTTTGGCCATAACTCCTAGAAAAACAATTCTCATTCTTTTCTAAATAGTGTCTTGGAACTCCATCCAGCTGAAGAAACAAAATGGTCCTTTAAATGTTGTGCATGTGACTCTTGTAAAACACAATCAATCTAAAGTGATGATTGCTCGATTTAACAAATTTAGTCACAGCTCGGCAGGGTTCCGCTCATGTAGATTTATGAAGGCAATGGTTTGGAGCATGTAGCGCTGCAAGAAATATCATTCACGTGTCAATAGGACTTCAAGACAATTTCAAGAATAATATGTGGCTGAATCTGAAATGGCTGATCCATGCTCAGATTTCACTGCTTTGTTGCGCTGATAGTGATCAATATGTTGGAAAATCCAATCAGACACTAGAGAAACAGGCATTCTTGATGCAACTGATAAGTATAGGAAAATCCCAGCTATTTCTGCAGTTTTGCTACAGCATTACTGTAGCTCAGTGTGTGGGAACTGGTGATGGGAACACAATAAAACCTCTGGGAATAAGATTTACAGTCTCTTTGTGAGTCCAGATTTGAAAAGTTCCCACAATAGCTTTCTGGAGTTTAGCCACTTTAAATCTGAAAAACTCACTGCTGTCAGAAACTTTTGCACCTGCTCCTGTTGGTAGTACCTGTAATGAGTAGGACTGAAAGGTATCGTCTCTTCCTTTGCTTTGTTCTTCTTTCCAGCCTTGGTATGCCTTAGGTAGCCCTGTGTGCAAGTTGTCCTCATACTGTTGCTTAGCCAGGAAGAAAGAGAGGAGGGATCCTCATAAATTTCCACAGAGGAGCTGTGATCCTTCTAATTCTTCATTTTTAGAGTTTGTTGTTATCATCACCCACTGAAAAAGTGATTTTTTGGAAAATAAATTAGCTCAACTTTTTAAAATACTGGGTTTTAAAAAAAGTTTTTAAGTAAGTATTGATGTTAACAACAAAGTCCTATTGTTCAAGATAATATAGAGGTATGTATGTAGTATGTAGTCTGGGAAACCCAAAATCCACTATGCTTGTGTATATGTGTTTTAATCTGATTGGAAGTATTGCTGAAGCATAGTTCACAAGCCACTGGAAACCTTCTACGGGGGGGGTGGGAAATACTGCCAGAGTTCATGTAGCCATGGAAAATTTATGGTGCCTGACCTTATGGTTAGAAACGATCTCAGAAGTATATATTTACCCGTTTGTCCCGCCCTTACCTCAACCCCGTTGCGTCAATAAACATGAGGTGTTTTATTCCCTTCAAATTAATGAAGTGATGCTTCAGAGTTACCAGCACTAGCAGCAGGTAGAAGGATCGCTCAAGGGCTGAGAGGGGTTAGTAGGTCTGCTTGGATTTTTGGCGTTAAGGCTTTTCTCAAACTCTAACCAAATTTACTAACTCATGGGGTGAAACCTGCTGTATGTGTCTTCTATCATCTGTTGATGTAAAGGCATTTGTAATGTAATCAAATAGTTTTGCTTCTGTAGGTCTCCAGACTAGTTTCAGTGTCTGGGTTTTTTGATTGCTTTTGGTTGAAAACCCTTCACTAAGTTGTAATAAAATGGATTGACAGTTACTTCTATTACTGAAAACAATATATATTTGCTTGGAGATAAGGAAACTCTATTTCCTACCAGTTTTCTGGCATCACATCATAGAATAAAGAAGCATAACTATGAAAAAGATTGCATAACTGAAAAAAAAAACACAAGAAAATGCTACAAATTATGGCAGAGAGACCATAAAGAGTGACTTTTAAAAACCAAAACCTCAAACCAACTCAAATCTGGACAGCAGCGTTGCATCACATTAGTGTATTTTTAGAAACATTTAAAATGCAGCTCTCCTGGAGGTTATCCAGTGGCTATGTCATGATTGCTCGCGTGAAATACAGCTGGTGCCAAGTGATGGAGTTTTCAGCTCTCGCAGATGAAACAGCAGTGGGTTCAATGCGGGGAAGAGGCAACGTGGGAGGCACCTGCTGTCCTGGGGGCATTCAGCGTGGGACCACGTACGGTTCTCCCCAGCTAACATCCCAGGGAGCTGACAGCTCCATTAGGTTTGCTCCCACTGAGTTTCCTTGAGATCCTACGCTTGTCATCCTGGCTGGAAGGAAAAAGATCTTTGCTGGCAGCCTGGGGCTGCAGTGACCACTGCTGCTTACTGTCACAGGCCCGTCGGCTCCTGTTGCAAGTGGCACCGTGTCCCCAGCTAGTGGCTGTGAAGCCTGCAGCACTGCATTCCTGGGTACGCATGGTGCCTGCGTGGTGAGCTTGTGGTCTCATGGGAAATGTTGTCATCGTAGCTGTCTCTTCTTTGCAAGATAAGAGATGATGATTTCCCATGCTTGTCAATCAGGCAGCTTTCCCTAGCGCTGAATTTTAGCAGCCTTTTTTAAATTTCTTTAAAAAAAAAAACACTTAAGGCAGCATAACGCTTGACATTTAACTCTCTGGTTGCCATGGAAATAACACCAGGTATTTTGCAAACTCCTGACAGGTACAAGTTACAGTGAATAGTGGGGAATCAAAATAAACAGGTAGGGAAAGCAGACTCCAGGCAAAAAAGAATGCGTGCCTACCTGTATTGTCATACAACACTTGAACCTAAAGTCCAGAGTTCAAAATGACTGATGCTTTCTTTTTAAATATTTCGGTTCTCTAAACACTTACTGAGATGCAAAATTAACTATTACGTCTATTGTTTTCAGTAAACTCATGGAAGCAGCAACTCTCTTGAAAAAGTTTAATATCTCAAGTAATAAACAGCCAAGTTGTAGCTATCCCTACTGTCTGAATTTCCAAGCTCTCCAGAGTTTGTCTCTATTAAGCAAGGATGTAATAATTGCCACCCCTCTGCCTTCTGAGTCAGTACAGGTAAATCACACAGTCCTCACTGAGCAAGTCTCCAGTGCAGTCCTTGCTAGAGAGGATTAAAGGGTCTGATTTTGTGCAATAAAGTCCTGTCTTTCCACAGAACACATTCCATGTGGAAACCTGCCTGTCTTTTTAGCTAGACAATATATTTGAAATAAGGAACTAACTAGCCTGTTGTTTAGCCTAGTTACATGCACAAAATCAGAAGCGAGAGATGCTTGGAGAATGGCTGCCGTGTAAACGTTTCAAAATTTATTCTGCATTTCTCTCTCATTTGTATTTCAGAAAGATGAGAAAGCCACAATAGCCAAGATGAACCGTCAGCGCGCTAATTCCATCAGCCATAACCCACCACACTGGGGTGTTGACCGGCCCTTTTATAACCACCTTGGAGCTCACCAGGTCTCAAAGGAGATGAAGAGAATGGTAATGCCCTGCTTTGTGGACATTAATTTCTTTTCTTCTTAATACAGCATTATATATCCCTTCCTGCTTTGCCTGAAGTTTCTTGCAGCCCCAGGGGCGGTTTCCAAATGGAGGTGGTAAATCCTACTTTGACTCCAGAAATAATAATAATTGGTACATCTGGAGGTGAGTGATTGTGAGATGAGGCACAAGGTTGTTCGAGAGGGGAAGGGAGGCTGAATGTCACAAAGAAGGCTCTTTTGTCTGACTTGTCCCACGTTCTGAAAACTCATCCAGGCTGTGTGAGAAGACGTGATTATCTACAAAAATTGCTCAGTAACCCAATCATTCAAACAGCAGCTGACACACATTTCTACTAGATCTTTACAGACTTCAGCACCCGCAAAGGTTTCTTGCTTGCGTAACAGCCAGATGCTGTTCACCTTCTGTAAGCTAAGTGCCCATGTATACTTGAATCATGCTGTTGTGTTTAACTCTCGAGAATACATTCTGGAGTACATGGATTAACTGGCCTAAGGTAGCAGGCATCTTCATTTCTTGCTTATTAGTTTCAGTTCTTCTAAATTAAAATGAGCAAGAGCTAGTTACCAATGCAGTCGGACTGAGAACACTTTTATGGCTTATTTTACATAAAGCTGTAGATGCTATCTTTGTTTCCTGCAATAAAGTTGAAGAAAAGAGTTTCTATTATAATGGCTATTTGTAATAATAATAGAAACATTTAGCACCTCTGTAATTGCATGCATAATCAGATTGCTCTATGACCTTATTAATGCTGTTTTGACCCTTCATGCACAGTCAAAATTGTGTATTTGTTGCCCACTTTGTTGCCATAGTCAAAGTTCTGCTCCAGGTTACCAAAGCCTTAAAGTATTCAAAGAACTTTTTAACATGAGATTCACTTCCACAGCTTAAAACTTTTGGCATAGCTATAAGCAGCCCCATATGGTGCCTTCTAATGGGAAATGCTGGCGCATTTATTAATAGTTGGTGCTAATATTATTCAATCATAATATTATTTTACAGTGCTAGACCAAATTTCTTAATCTCCATAGTAATGTTTCTTTAATTTCTCAGATCTCCAAATGAGGGCTTCTGACATAAGCGTACAGATCAGTGGAACTGTGCATTTTTTATGTGGGCTTTTCAACAGGGTGTGCTCAATAGGCATGACATTATTAGAAGAGCCTAATCACACTAGCACATAATTATAATTATAAGTTTCTGTGAATAGCTTTTAAGGGGTTCTTGCAGCCTCCTGTTCAGAAACAAGGTGTAAGCATGCCAAATGGTATTATGCTTCTTGGTGTTAATTACAGTTTGCCGTGTCTAGCTGGTTGTTCAGTAGGAAAAACAATTATTTATTGAAATATCAAACTGAGTCCTAAAAACTTCCCTGCCCCTCACTTGTAGGAGTAAAAGCTTCTCTTTTTCTTTTTTTTTTCCTCCTTATCTTGAACCTTTCCCCATAATGGTATTTACTTTTTTATAAATTCAGCAGCTCAGAAAATCTTTTCCACTCAATCTGCTTCTGTACTGCCTCTTTTATTAAGCTCTTTTTTGAGAGGCTGCTGTTGCATGCATCAGGCTATTTCTTGAAAACCAATTTAAACTTGATTCAGATGTATTATTTTCAGCTAGACTTTTTGTTGTTCTTGGGGAGTATTTTTAAAAATCTGGTATTTACAATATTTCCCACTGCTTTATGTTTGAGACGCATTAGTCAGAATGAAAACATGCTGTTCTCCATGGCCGAGAGACCATTTTAATGTCTGGTAGATGGACATATTATTGATTAGATCATAGGAACAATTTCTCCATCTCCTGTCTCAACTCTTGCTCTCTGTGTTAACTTCTAATTTAAATATGCATTTTTTTTGTACCACCCAGGTTTGCACAGTACTTTATTTGTAATCTCTAACATTGTGTTACACAGATGCTGTGTGTGCTTAAATGCATGCACAGTGCATGCTGGCTGCATGCACATGTACACTGTGTGCAAACTGCCCTGCTTAGAAGTACAAAATGCAGACAGACAGAAGGGGAGGAGAACTACAAAGGCTTTTTTCAGTGCTTCTCTGAGATGGCATGTCATTGATCTTGGTAAGCCACACCAGCTTTCAAAGCTCCTGAAAACATGCTCTTTGTTCCATGTCACTCACCTTTCCCCCAGACTTCTTGCATGTAATTATATGTAGCTTTTTTCCTTGAAAACTATGAACACGTAAGGTTGAATTAGTCAAACTAGTATGCTGAAGGCAGGCAGTGCAACATTGCCTTTCACTTTACAACCTGGAGCTCCTTAGCCCTGTGATTTCAAAAGAAGTGTTTATAAAGGTAATTGTGAGATAGTCCTCAGGCAGGAGCCAGGTAATGTAGCAGTGATGTGCAGTTATGTTATACTGATATGTAGATATAAATACATTTGTGCGTAGGGAGTAATATGGATGGTTATAAAGGACACAGTTTTTTGTCATAAACTGAGAACATTTTGCATTATGAAGACAACCGTATTTCCAGAAAAAAGGGAGACAGTTTTTTTTGTGGCACTACTTACAATTCCCCAGAAGAGAATATTGAAATTACCTGAACCGCATTTTTGGGAGGGAACTGTTATATTTAATAGAAAACAATTATTTTGTCCATTTTTCTTCCCTTTGAACTTTGACTCTGGTAGCTATCTCTATTCTTAGGATATATTAGCAGTATTCCTGGATGAGACAATTATTATCAAAGGTAGCCATATACTCTTCCCCGCCCCCCGCCCTTTTGCCGTGGCAATTCAACACGCCGCCATGCCTGGGCACATCAGCAGCGCATCCGGCGGGGTTTGCGTGGGAGGGCAGTCTGGCCAGCAGCATGGGGGGAGGTCTTTGGTCCCTGCTTCTCACCACGTTGTGGCTTGGAGCTTAACCTCTGCTGCATCCAGCTGACTTTCCACAATGCTTCCAGGCTAAGTTGTTCCCCTGGGCACACAGAAGTTGCGTACTTGCGCGCACATATAAATAAGAAAAAATATCCTACACATGTCTATGTAGCAGTAATCTAAAACATCCTGGAAAACTGGAGTTATTTTCCTAGTCCTACCCTAGCTAACTGGGGCCCAAGTCAGCTGGGATTGCAACTGCGCCAGCTCATCCTGTCCTGCCCAACAGCCCCTCGGTCTCCCTCATGCACCGGTCTGCTTTCTAGACCATCCCAGTCCTTCCTTTTTCCCTCCCATTGCTTAGTGTGGCCTTCCTTGCCATGCAGAGCCTGCAGGGAGGCAGCAAGCAGGAGGCTCCGGAGTTGCCTATTGCTGACCGCGACCCCCATTAGCTGGTGGAGCCAGTGCCTGGAGAAAGCCAGTCTTGGGGACCGTGCTCTGTTGTGCTGCCAGGTCAGCGGCAGCCCCTAAAAAGCTGGTAAATTTTCAGTAGAGGAGGAACAGGTACAAATAGTGTGGGAGGACAACGAGCCTTGCTCTGAGCTGGCAGGCTCTGCTGAAGCCTTGGCCCTGAGAGCCCGTGTTTTTGGACAGGGTGATGCTGCCGGCATGGAGCGGGTGGAGGGCTGCCTCACTTGCCCAGGGCAGGCAGAGAAGCCTGGACAGGATCAGCTTTGTGGCTGTATACAAAGTATGAAAAGAGCCAGAGCACAGCAGAAGAGCAGAACAGCTGCTTTCTATTTTTATTGCTTTTAACAGCATGTTTTCTTGTTTCCTAAACAAAAGCGGTCAGTCCAGGACCAGTGACTGTATCTCTCTGGAAATGCAGACTTTTGTACTGCTCATGGTGCATGCAAAGGAGCAGCGTTCCCCCACATCCCCATACACCATCCTTGTCTTCCCCACTGTCTCTCTGGCCCAGTTTTTAATTGCAAAAGGGCAAAAAAATAAACAGACTTGAAAGCATTTGAGAGTACAGGTATATTTATAGCTATAATAATATTTATACACCACTAAGAAATACTTTGCTTTTCCCAGTATAGATTTCAGAGTGCTTTTATAAATATTGATGGATTTTAGACTTCTGGAAATAATACTTATGTCTCAGATTTCATCAGCAAAACAAAGCTACTATTAAAAAAAAAAAAAACAACAAACCCAAAACAAACCAAAAAAAACAATTCAGGGATTGTAGCTGAGTAAACTGAAAGAGGTTTGTTGTAAACAGTGATAAAAAGGCAAACGTTGATACCCTCCAAAATTACAGGGTTGTTCTAGATGACAAATTATTCTTTTGCATCTTTTACCCTGCTCAGCATTATTAAGGTCATAGCTGGAAAAACACATGCAATCTGGGATTACAGTCCTTTAGGAGAATGTGGATGAATTGGAGATAGTCCAATGGAGAAAATTATAAATTAGGAGAATTTCAACAGTGTGACCTGTAAAGAAGTGTTGAAGTATTGGGTTTGTTTAGTCTAGAAGGGAGAAGACTACTTAGAAACAAAAGTTTTCAAATACATAAAGGTTTGTAAGGACAGAAAATAATGATAAATCATTTTCCATGACTGCAAAGGGCAGGATTAAAAATAATCATCTTAATTTGCTGCAAGAAAGATCTAAATTAAGAAAAAGCTTAGATGCAAGGTATAGGCTGTATAAGGAGCTTGTGGAATTCCTGATTTTCCTGAAAACATTTTATTTATGTTATTCAGGACTTTTCTGTCTGGAGGGGTATCACAAAATCATTTGCAAATATAGAAACAATAACATTAAAAAACCTGTATCAGGAGAATTTATCGAGAATAAATAATATAAGAATAATATGAGATAGGTACAAAGATTTTATGAGTTTCCAGTCTATGCTGCACAGAACTTCAAGGCATCGATCTCCCTCCTTGTACAGGAGCCAGCTATACCTGCAACTTTTCTGACAGATATTTGTCTAGCCTTTGTTTGAAACCTCAAAGGATGGAAATCCCACAGTCTTGCTGGGCTTCCTTTTCAACAGTTTGATTTTTTTCTTGATGTTTTGCTTCGTATTTCCTCACTACCATTTTAAAACACAGTGCTGCATGAGCTATGCACAGTAGAGAGAGGACAGTTTAATTTTTCTCCCCTTTAGAGTTATCTTCTCTGTATTTGAAGACTATTACCATGTCTGCACAGCTCCAATTCCCTCGTCAGGTTTGTTCCCTAGTTAGTGCTTTCCAGCCCAGTTGTTCTTGTTCCCCTCTGAGCACTTGCCGTTTCATCAATAAGAGGCAATGCCTGCACTGAACCCATCATCCCTACTGAGGTTTTATTAGTGCTGCCCAGAAGACGTTGATCATTTTTGAGGTCTTAAAACCAAACTTGACACAGCCAAATGCAGTCTGGCTTCCAAAAAAAAAGAAAAAAGCATTAGTTGTATAATGAGACCTACTCAGCTGTGGGAAGTCCGGCTGTTGGATCTTAAGGCTGCCATACAGCTATTATATTTATTTTACACTGGCTGGTATGACCGAGTAGCTTAGCTTGTTCCACTGATGCATGCTTTGAGGAAGGTTTACTACAGAAACAGGTACCACTGGGTCCTTATAATCAAATGTGAGCAGAGTGGCTAATGTGATTACTGAGCCTGGTTGTAGATGCCTGTCAGATTTCCTTTTATTTTTTCAGCTGTTGGAAAGGTTTAACATTAGGAAGTTCAGGATCAGAAAGAGGAAACCCTGGAGATCTGCAATAATGATTTCAGTCTGACCATGCATCTGTTGTGAGTCTGAGTACAACTAATGAAGCATTTAATTTGCAGTGAAATTGTGTATGACGTCGACGTTAGTTACGAAGTAAAAGTCAAAATATAATCAAGTAGGGAAATTATGCACATGTAGGAAATATGACTGCATCAGGTGTTAAAAATGTGAGACAAGGTTATAAAAATGCATCCTGGATGTGGCTGGTGCAATAAAGAGCAAGCTCTTCTTTCAGGTAGCCACTGCCTGATTCCTTGCAGTGCTGCTCAGAGCCTGCAGTGTCTTCTACATGATATATGATTGCTTGGTGTTTACTTTCTAATGAAACAAGCCTGGCTATTCAAACATAAATATAATTCTTTTTCCTATTCACCCTGCCCCAAATCAAACAATTCTCTGCATGTTGCATCACAAATACAGCTCACTTCCTCCCTTTATGTCTCCAAGTTGCCCTCACAATAGATTTTCTTGTTACTTGGAAATCAAAATTGAGGAACAGGTGCATCAGAGGAAGCTATAACTGGTTCTGTGCCAACTCTACTGCTTAAACAACAGAAATTATTAAAAAATTAAAATAAAACTGAGTAGGGCAAGTTTTCCTTAGTCAACAGTGCAGCCCCATCAAAGAGAAGTGGATTTGAGTGCATGAATGAGGCACTGAGGGTTCACCCTCCTTCTGAAGGTTTTATTTAACTGAAGGTCACCATTATCCTCTTTTCCAGCAATCATCTACTAAATCTGGTAATAGCAACATTGACGTCAGTGGAGCTGGACAGGGGCACCCAGTGGAGAAGAATTTGACCCACTATTTTTTCACTGCTATTGTAGTATGCAGAATCCCCTGAACTCACAATCAAGCAGGAAGAAACCCCTGAGCAATCCTTTCTGCTGTAATCTCCACATATTGCTATAGACCTGGGAGGAAATTGTTAGTCTAGTCTGGGTTTTCTATAGCAAATTCGTTTAGATAGCTCACAAACAGCAAGGGGAGGAATCCTATCCTGCAGTTATGATAAATAATTGCTTTGGTGCTTCTGAAAAGAGGATTTACCTGATTCACATTTTCCATGTGATCTCATATAAATGAGTGGGAGCCGTATAAAACATTGTATATTGCTCAAATTGTTAGAGGCTTCATCTAGCTTTGTGTCCTCATCTGCAAACCTAACTTTTATTCTAGTTGATCAGGGCTTACAATCATCCTTTGCTGAATTCCTTAGAAGAGGGGTAAGAGTCAGTGAGATCTGCAGCTGCTTTTGTGAATCTTAGGTAGAGTTTAATAGTTGCTTGTAAGCCTTGCACTGACAGTCTAACCACCATTCATAGGGGGTCATAGTCATATGGGAACAGGTGGTTGGCTTGGGACACTACTAAAAAGTGTCAGTTTCTGAGTGGCGCTAAATTAAGCCTAGAGAAATAAAGATACCAATTCCCCTTTATTCACAGAAACATTTCCTCTGATGTTCGTGGCAGCGTTGCACAGGTGGACATCAGAGGTGGAGTTGTAGACCAGCATGATTTCCAAAGCTTCCTAAAGCAGACAATAGGCTTTAATGACAAAAGGATGCAAATCAGCAGGTTTGGGTCTGGTTTTCAGAGAGAGTGAGCAGCTCTGGCCAATGCCACTGGGTGATTTCAATTAAGGCTGGTTAGGCTTGGATTCAGTCTGTCTGCATCTGATTAGAAGGTTATTTGACAGTAGTCTCTGTAGAAGTTTGTTGTGTTTATCATCATTTGGAGCATAAAGATGAAAGAACAGAGATGAGGGAGCCAAGAACTGATTCAGAGCATTTCTAGGACTACCTATTTTTATGTCTTTTTCTGTTTTGCAAGTTCTGGTAACAGTCACAAGTGAGGTGCAGAACGACATACCATTTCACTTAAAAACGTGAGCTTTGAACTGAAGAAATTTGGATTCAGAGTTCACAGAAAACAGGGAAGTGTGAGCAAGCTGCACTTCTCAGAGGTGCAAGTTCAGAGCCAAAAGTTAATTAAAGTAAGGGGAGTGGGGGGCTATTTCAAAAGCAGCCACTTATGTTCCGTAGATATAAATATAATGGGCCAAATAATTTCATGGGTTTGGCCAGGTCTGGTCTACCAGCTGGGGCTGTGTACAAAATCATTTTGAGTAGAACAAAGTAGAGAGAGAGTTTCACCATCTGTGAGCAGTGCAGAGGTATGAAAGGCTATTTATCAAGCAGGGTGGGCTGCAGAAAGGGAGCGCTTCAGCTTTCCTTTTTGCAGCTCATTAGTCTGTGTTCCATCTATAGCAGACACACTCGTCATATAATCTGTTTCATAAACTGGTTTTCTGCCAGTTTGTTGTTCTGCACTTAGATGCTTGTTAAATATCCTTCCTATCAGGCTTAGTATTTTCTGTGCCTGTTCTTTCTGGACTCTGGTATAGAAATTGCATTATTTCTGGCTTGAGTGCTTTGAAGTCCTTTGGTTTTGTTTCTGCTTTTACACCTGACAACATCTATCTTCATAGCCTTGTCTTGTTGACCACAGAGGCAGAATATAAAACACTGCTAAACACAGATGTGAAAAATCAGCTTTGTGGTGGGGCCAAACCAGGTTTGTTTTTAACTCATCCACTCTCAGCCTGTCAATCCTTTTGTTTTCCATGGTCACTGTCCCTGTGAAGCACCTTTGCTTTGCAAGTTGCCTTAACCTCTTACAAAGCTCATTTTGTCCCGAAGTCTAAGTTCTTTCAACTTCTGCTTTAACATCATGTAAGTCCTATTTCAACTTTTTTCTAGAGATGAAAAAAAGGTCAAGAAAAATTAGTTTCTCCATCATTTTTGCTTTTATGATCTTTGCTGGTGTTGCCAGAAAAGTTCTTAAGGTGGAATCCATGCTTCCCAGCCACATTGCTATTAAGAAGGCCATAGAGCTCATCAGCCCCTCTACTGCTTTATTTTTGGAGCTAAATGAAAAGTTAAAAGGATGCAAAGTCTATTCCACTTTTCTTTGCATATTTACAATATGTTAATAATTGCAGCTAATGTTCCCAAAGTTAGAATTATTATTTCTAATGGTTCTTGATTTTAAGCATTATGGTATAGCAGTCAGCTTGTCATGGCTTTGACAAACACTTTATCATTCTATTTAAGGAATCAGTTTTAATCTTCAAAGAAAAGGGCTTAGTTAATTTAGAAGTCAAGCAGAGAGATGGCAGTCATATGAGCTTTTAGCACAACAGATATTCATAAAATATCCCCCATAAAATAGTAAGCCTTAGGGACAGATGCAGTAATATAACAACACTACTTCTTTTCCTCTGCACATGTCTACTCCCACTGAGGATGGTCATTAAAAGTAAGTGCTTATAAATTCAGAGCCACCTGACCTGCCATAAAAAATTGTTTTTTAAAAAATCTGATGTAGAAAAGAAGAAAGAGCAAGTCTGTTCTTTGATAGGTATTAGTGCCTTTAAGGGAGCTGATTCAGCTAAGTTTGAGTTAATATTCCTGAAGTCAGAGAGAGAACAGTCTTAGTCTCAGAGCAATTATTAAATGCTATTACCTTTACATCTGCAATCTGATGGCAGAATAATGCAGCCTCCTCGGGGAAGGGCAAAAACTCCAGTATCAGGGATATTTAAAATGAGACTGAATAAAAATTGCATGAGGTCCTATATGCAGCACTCCATTAGTACTGCACTGTGATAAGACCCGTCTCATGCCTTATGTTCCCTTCTAGAGAAAAGGAATTTTGGCCTTAACAAGGGCTACTTCATCATCATGATTGTGGAGCTATTCTTGAACTCCTGTGAACTCCTCTCTGTCTGATTCTTGTAGCCATCGCCACTTTTGCCATTTTCATCCCTGCTGACAATTCCCAGCCTTTTCTTCATAGCACCCTACAAAGCCATCAGCATTGCTTCAGTCTGCTGGGCACAAATCCATGAGCAGTCAAGAGGGGATTTATATACTTAACTCCAGCAACTGGCTGTTTCTTTTCTTACCCCCTTACCCTACCCCTCCTAAATGATAGGTGCGTCATTTTTATTGGATGCTTTTTTCTGAGCATTCAGGTTTCTGTATATGTGTGTGCAGAAATGCCAACCTTGACATATCTTTGTGCAGCTCAAAACCTGCTCTATACCTGAACAGGCTGGGTACAGGCCCCGCCCAGCCTCCAGCAGCAAGCACAGACAGGTAAGACGAGGGAGGATGGAGAGTGGCTTTATAGACACGCTCGCAGCAGCAGCCCCATTATTTCACTTTCCTCCTTGAGCTTGGAAGTTTTTCTACTAGATCATGAGTGTGTTAGTCCTTTAGGAATGAAGGCAAATCCACATAGACCATATTTCTGCTGGATTGATTGTGCTTAGTGTTCATCCTGTGTGTAACACATACCGTTGCAATTCATGCGAGCAGCCTTATGCTGAGCCAGAGGGCTTTAATTGGAGCAAAGCATCTGAGTCCTAAAGAAGCTAAACTGTTTGCCAGCTGTGGAGAAGAAAAAAGACCAGTGTGTCATTAGTGCCCAAGCTTCGTGCAGGGGGAAGGAAATACTTTAAGTGCAGATTTTTCAATGGACCGAGCATGCCTGCAAAGTAGGAGGAGGTAAAAACACATTAACCAAAACCCAGGGGAAAATTTCCTTCCCAACCCAAAATAGGGCGAGCAGCATGACCCTGTGTGCGCGCGATCATCTCCTCCACTTAAAAGGCTTCTTGGTGTGTGACTGAGACACGGATGCTTTAGCAGATAGGGAAGAAAAGCTCTGGTCACAGCCAGATCCTAGAAGTATGTGTGCTCTGTGTCCTGGCAAAGTCTTTCAGTGCAAATAAGAAAGATCTCCTGTAAAAAATAACTAGTTTTTAAGAAGCTGTGTTTGAGGGTTTTTTTCCTAAAATAATCCTTTCTCCAGACCTTTCTCCATAACAATTCCATTTTTGGCAATTCTGCTTGAAGAATCTTTCGTATGAAATGGGAACGTTTGAAGTGAATCATTTAATTTGCTTAACTTAAAGAGGTTCCTGCTACATTTAATTTTAAGCTGATTCTCTCTAATTAAAGTTCAAGTCACTCTTAAATATTTAGCGTCGTTAAATGATAATCCAGGAAAGAAAAATGTAATAATCTTTTCCTTTTTTGCTTTACCTGAAATACGCCTTTTTTGACTTTTTAATTTTGAAACACCAATTTAATATGAGCTAACAGCATGAATAATTTCCAGGGTTCCAAGCACAATTTAGTATTCTAAATTGAAAAGCTAGATCAATTAATTCTGTATTATTTTAGAGACTTTCCTTATAACTGTTTCGCTGGGGGAGAGAAGCAGGGGAGAATCAAATTCCATGTTGATCAAGTGATCACCCATATAAATGACCAGTTAAATATGCAGCCTATGTATTTTTCCACACTTGAAATACTGGGGCATTTTTTGAGGATATGTGTGCTGAGGTGTTTTGGTAACTTCACCTGGTTGGCCTGTATCCTCAGACTTGTGCACCTAGAAGGCAGAAGTGTGAGATCTGTGTTGAGTTTCAGGATTTCAGCGGGGTGAATGGTTATGCAGCTGTCTGTGAAAATCAGACCATTTTAGGGGACTCTCCCACTGCAGTTAGTTATCTGGTTCCCATGTGGCTAAGCTTGAAAAATGTGAACTTGATGTCTAATAAGCAAGTACTGGCTGTTTTCTTATTGGTTCCCTCCCCTTATTTCTTGGCTGGTAGCTATTCGTGTTCAGCTGATTTTTTTTCAGCCTAACTAACTATGACACCAGACAAATTAGTGAGCATTTTGTCTCCATGATTAATCAGTGAGCTTTCAGTTTTGGCACTGTGTTGTAGCATTGCTTAGAAGATAAATAAATAAATCAATCAGATATTCCTGACAACTCTAAAATGATTAAGCAAAGAAAAAAAAAGGCACACAACAAAAAGTTGAATGATCGCTTCATTACTCTTTAATGTGAGATCAAAAAGTGCATGGGTTTTTTGGGTTGGATAACTGACATGCTAGTTTTGAATCAACATTACTATTTCCTTCTTCCCACTGGATCTGCTGGTGGTTGTTACATGGGACTCAGAGACTTCCTTTATCTGAATTTCTGATGGATTAAGTTGGAGTTGCGGTTTCTATTTTGAAGTGTGGTTTTAGCCTGAAAAGGAGTATGGAAAAATGGAAATTGCTCTCAGTGAAATCACAGTCCTGGCTGTTGACCCGAGTGACAAAACCTGCTTTTTTCCTCTTGCAAAGCTGATGCTGTTCAGGGAGACTGTGTTGGCTTTACTTCTGCCTCTCGCCATATTGCCACATTGCTACCTAGCTGCAAGGGCAAAATCTGTTCTCATTTACTATCTGGTCAACGTTCTTGTTTCTGGTGGTGTTGGACAAGGTGGCTGTGGGAAGACTTTTGCCCAAAGATTTTTACTTTTTTACAGTCAGGACGGATCTCAGTTTGCTGCCCCCAGCCTGGTAGCGGCTGCAGGTCCAAGCAGCTGGAATATCCTCACACGCTCTGAGCGGTTTTGGCCTGAGGTCTCTGGGACGAAAACAAAAGGAATTCTTCCTATCTCCCAGCTACATTTATTTTATGTTTTGGAACACAGGGTACAAACTCTGTGCCTGAGTATTTGACCCTACTTGTGAAATATGCAGCTTTTCTTGGCTTCAGTTAAATTTAAGCCAAGATGTCAGAGGGCAGATTTTGTCTCAGCCCATGCAAAATGGCCATTTTGATGCAATTTGGTGTGTTAGGTATGTTAATGCTAAACATATAAAATGATGCCTCTGTACGCATTTTTCTCTGAGGCCTTCTAGCCACTTAAACTATGGATGACCTGTAAATACATACACATACTCAGTTTAGGTGGCCCTGAAGGAATTGTGGACATTTTGGCTATTACAAATATTATAAATAAATCCTGAAATCTTATTCAAAAAAATATGTTTGTGTGTGCATGTAGTGAGGGGAGAAGGAAGGAGACCCCTTGAGGTTCCTTCTGAAAAGATGAAAACTGAAACGCATCCAGCTCTCTTAGCCGAGCCCCAACATAAAGACATGCAACCTTGTTGAATACAGTAGTTGACCTATGTTATCATTCTGAGTTTTGTTTCAAGTAAAAGACATCCTCAGTTATAATATCAGCATAATTTCCATTTTATCATTTCTAATGGTGACTGCAAAAAAGAAGATACCTGAAATAAAGCATGCCAGCAGTCAGATAAAGCATTTCCCTTATCTTCGCTTCCATACATTTATATCTGAAGGCATGATTTTCTAAAACTGCTCCGTCTGCCTGATGACGCGGCAGCACAAAATATTGCTGTGGCTGGGTAAGGCTCTCCATCCACACCTAACAAATGAGCGCCCTGAAAACTCCTCTGCGGAACGACGTTCTCAGGGTACTTTGTGTCCTCAAGGTCAGCCTGTTTCCTAACTCTTGTGTCCTTTTCCTTTCTTTCAGGGTTTTGAGGACCCCAAGGACAAGTAAGCAAATTTACTTCTGTCATACATTGTTATGTTTGCACATTTGGGATTTTTTTCTCATATCAAAAAAAAAAAGACAAAAATTAATGCCCAGCAGCCAAGAATAATGCCTGGACTCCCTAGAGGTTTCTCCTGGAGGGACAGTCAGTCGAGGGCACGGCATTGACTGAAGTGCATTCAGAACTGCCGCTGCCCTCAAAACATTTATTTGTTTGTGTGGTTCTAACTTGCTTTTGTAAGTTAAATTCTTTTGCTGCTCTTCCCCTTGCCTCCAATATTCTTCACTATTTGCTGCTTTGAAAATAGCCCAAGAGCAAAGTCTTCCTGTAAAGTATGTCTAAGTGTTGAACATCTCCAATAAGAAAAATTTATGTATGTATTGAAATACATATATAGTTTCTGAGTTTATCTGTATATATTTTATATTACTCATTAGTCCATATTACTTATTTATATATATAAAAATTAACTCAGAAAAGCTTATTTGAAGAAGTAAATTCAAACTTTCATGCTCTAAAATATAGCCATATTAAAGCAGCACTTTCATTTTTTTCATATAGAACTTAAAAAAAAAAAAAGTTAAAATAACAATTTAACAAGAGTGGTATTTTAAAAAATTGCTTTTGGAGGGGAAAAAAACCCAACTGTGTTCACTTTTTATCTTCTACAGCTGGACATAACAAAAGCATTTCCAGTATTGAATGTGTTTGGAATAATTTCTCATTCAGTCCTACTGAATGGCATGAATTGTAAGCTTGGTTAGAGTAAGATAGGTGGCAGTAGAGGAGACTGATGCCTAAAATACGTTGCTGTTTCTCCTTATCATGTTTCTCAGGCAGCCCCTCAGGACTAAGTGGACCTCTGTGAGCTGGGACAGCTAAATGCTTCTGTGGGCCCTAAGCATCCAGCTTTGGGAAAATTCACATTATGGTGGTTAAGCATTGGGAGCAACTCCCTGAAAGTAAAGGGAAGTGTTAAGTTTGAACATGGCAATATTAAGAATCATTCTCTCCTTCCCTTGCCATTCACTGCAAATTTGATTTTCATAACATTTTTAGTTCTGTGCACCCTGGGATGTTTTGCTGGTGCTACAAGGTGTCTAGGGGGAGTCACCAGGGTTTCTTGTTGCATCCATGGGTGCTGGAACTCAGTTGATGTTAGATATACTGTGGACAGAAAACAGATAACATGACAACAAAATAATTCTTAGGAATACAGAAATTTTAAGTATTCCTCATGATATAACATCTCTCCTCATAGTTTGTGCAAGAAAACATAAATTCAGCTGCCTCAGTGTTGGTCCTCCATGAAGTCACCCAGCTGGTGAGGAACAGCACCTCCACCGGTGCTCCAAGGACTATAAATGGCTCTCCTCCCTCCTGTAATTTGAAAAGGTTACTTGAGCTGTTATGGCGAGTAGCTAAGGGCTGTGTTTTTACAGTGCTGATTCAGTGTGACGCCATCTTATTGTATAGATGGCAGGATTTCTCCATTTCTGTTCAGCACCAAAAGAAGCTACTGCTTGCCCCAGATTCTCTTGATCCACAAATCTGTTTAACTCAAGAACAAAAATTTGGCCAGAAAAAATCTCTAGCAGAGAAATGTTCATGGTGATATTGGTTAAAATCAGATACCTAAACCATGTCAAGCGCTCAACCCAGTGCCTTCACATGCACAAACACTGAGCGTCAATACTTCTCTCTTACCGTGAAGGAAGACATAGGCACCACGCATCTCTGAAAACAGGACCCAGCTCTTACGTGCCTAAATGCAGATTTAGTTATAGAATCTAGGCATGAAGCATTTTAAATTATGGCATACACGTCGTTTTGGCAGTGGTCACAATCTTCATTTGCAGAAAGTAATTAAACCAGCAGCACATTTTTGGATTACTCTGAAGCCAGCACCTCTGGGTTAATTGCTAGCGGAGTGCAAAAGGTGCTCCAAGCTCTGTTTTTGTTGTTTCTGTCCCTTGCAACAATTTTCTGACAGCTGCATTTGGAGAAATCTCAGCAGTGCATTTAAGAGATGTTTCTGGAAATCTCATGGCAGCCTGAAGTCCTTGGTTTTCCCCACGCCACCACACTATCAATATGTCAGTAAAGATTTCCACGTATGAATTTCATTTGTCTATGTCAGTACCTCAGCTCTGACTTACAGGCACTGACTCCAGGGCACTCCTTACACGGGGAAATTTTGTATTTCAATTTAAAATTGCATTTATGCAAATGTACCCAAACTCGTTGTACAGTAATTTAGTTCGGGTACAACTGGCTGCAAAAGTCACCTGAGCAGCTAGGTATATGCCAGGTGACTAAGCTTCCCTGCAGTCTACGTGAAGGTGGCTGCCTCACTGCGAATATCCCAGCAAGGCAATTTAAAACCTGCAGGAGTATTTCTACACAATCTGCAACCACAAAAGTTAAGGATGTATTAGAGATACCCTCAGCAGTGTAATGACCTATTACAAAACTGGAGGCAGCCAAGGCCAAAGACCGAGCAGGCAGTTTCTTCTCTTTGCATCTTCCTGAGTGACGCTTTTAGACTTGAATTTAACTGAGGTTTGCCAAGATGCTGAGCCAACTCTTGCTTCGGTTCTAGGGGAAGGCGTATTGCATCTCTTGTACATGGTATGAAATGACTAAATGTGAATGACCCAAATATGTAAATAACTTGCAGGATCTTGGAAGATATTCTGTAAATACGAAGCCTAATTATTTCCTTGCTCATTTGTATAAGTCCAGAAGACATTGTGAGGACTGAATGAAAATAAGCAGTATTGTCTTGAATGGTCAAGCAGATGTGCTTCCTCTAAGGAAACATCTAGAAGTAAATTGAATGTCCTGTCCTTCTAGGGACAAACAACTTTTAATTCCAAAATGGAGTATATGAAGTTCAAGGAATTAAATAACTCTAGAACCCCAAAATAAAAAAATATTTTTCCCAACCCCACTGAAATATTAAGATTAGCTAAAATAAAGATAAGAGCTTGAGACAAACTAGGTTTGCAGTTGCCATATGGTCACTAAATAGTGTATCATCATGACCCAACTGAGGTGTAGTCAACTCGCTGGCTGGGGCAAAGGGAGTTGGAATGGAAATGAGTAGACGGACCCAATTTATTTTTCTCTTGGCAAGAGGTACGTGGTAGAGTTGAGGTACAGAGGGATTCCTGAAATCTGGTCCAGTTTTGCAGAAACCTTTTGGATAGCTTTTCTTTTGGAAAGGGACCTTCAACTTTTAAAACAAGGGTCACACTCTGTTTTGTAAGGTGCTTTGAGTGGTCTCTGCTCTACAGCACAGTTGTACCTGTAGGGCTCACCAGCTGCAACACTGTGCGTTATGCACTGTTACACAGTACAAATAAAACTGAGAAAATAAAGCAGTGTAGCTTTTCATTGTGCTTGTTAGATCTCAGGATTTTTTCTCCAGAGTGCCTAAGTTGAAGGTCACACAACATGAACCGTAAGTTGCTGTGCCATGATGGCGTTTGCACATAGAAGTAGTTATACACGGGGATATGCCGCAGCGCAAGTGGGGGATGTATTCCAATGGATAACTATTGGCATATCCCATGGATATCCTTGGCAATCATGCAAGCAGAGCAGAAAAACAGCACTTCAGGATTAGCTTTTAATTTCTGCCTATAGTTAGTTTTAAGGCAGGCCATTAAAGTGACAGCATCAAGTCATTAAAATCCTGTTAGATTTTAAAAATAACTGGAGAGTTTGGGGAGGTGCTTCAGATTTCCTGATCCTCGGTGCAAAATGCCTCAGGGCAATTAAGTTTTCAGTGTTATTTCTTTCAACAGCTTTTGAAAATCAGCCTCATTTTTCTGAAGCTGTAGCTGAGCATCAGAAATACACTGATACTAAAGATTATAACCAATTTAGAAATCTTGTTCCACATATTTGGAAAGCAGAATCTAATTTGGGGTTTTTTGCTATCTTTTTCTTTTGCAACCTTTTTTTGAGTTAAGTAAATATCTTGTAAACAGAAAATTTTGTCTGATTTATGCCTTATATTCATAAATAACTGCATGATGGGGAGGCAGTGGGGCATCAGGGCATTTTTTTCCCCACATGTTCATTCTGTGAACCATTTTTTCTCAAAAATGGAGAATTGTTCAAGCTCGGAAATTTTCACAGAAATATTTATGGAAATTATTATTGGGAAGCAACAAATATGCCTGGGTATGTTTAGCATTTTGCTGGTCAAGCACTAACATCTATGACAGCACAGCAGTGCAGGGAAGAATAAGTCAGAGTACTAGTAGAAGGAGACTACTGACTGGTTTTAGAAAATGAAGGACAGTAAAGAGACTGCAAGGCAAGAAGACAGATGGATGCAGTATTAAAAAGGGCAAGTAAATCAAATCCTTTCACTGGTGGACTCAGGACTGGCAATGAGCTCTAGAGCTGATATCATTTTCCTCTCAGTTCATAATCCGTTTTCCAAATTGAAGCTGTCATAAGCAAAATGCCATTAACCTCCAGCTTGTTATACAGTGAAATGATAGCATATGGTGAAGAGGGGGAAATTAGCTTGTCCTCTTATGCTCCCTTTTTGTGACATCCTCAGGAATACACAGGAAAGTATGAACCCAGAAGATGAAGTGGATGAGTTTCTGGGCCGTGCCATTGATGCCAGAAGTATTGATCGGTTACGCTCTGAGCATGTGCGCAAGTTCCTCTTAACATTCAGGGAGCCTGACTTGGAGAAGAAGGTAACTGTCTAAAAATCATTATAATGTGTCAGTTGAGCTTGTAATGAGTTTAATACGCCTGCATAAGGTCAAGTTTTATATCTATGGTAAAGCTAGGTTTTAGGTGTTGGAGGCGGGGTTGTGATCTTAAAAAAATCCATGCTTCTTCAGGGAAACCTTAATATCCATGTCCCTAGAAAGCCACAGTCATCTGAAGGGAGTACTGGGCAGGAAAACCAAGGCACTTCTGTCAGACACACAGGAATATACACGGATGAGCTGTAAAGGGAATCCAGAATAAACCAGATTTGTGTCTGTGATCTTGAGCCATCCAAACTGAGATTGCAGTCATCCGTTATCTCCCTCACATCACTGGAGAAACCTGCTTCAGCCTGCCTGAGCTCCGAATCACCTCTGGAGGGGCTTCACTCTGCCCTTTGCCTCCCCAGGGAGCTCCAGGTGCTACTAAGGTTCATTGGGATGCAATTTGACCAGAGGTCATTTTTAGGAACCCATTTTAAGTAACAAGCAGAGTTCTCTGTCTCAAAAATGTGAGAAAGTGGAGTAACAGACCTAGGGTTCCCAAGTAGCTGATTGCTTCCTGGTTTTGTTTCAGATATCATTGGTGTGACACAAAGATCTTTTCAATTTCTCTGTCTGTATAATAGAGACATTGGCTTTAGATGGCCGCAAAGTTAAATTCAGTTAAGTCCAGAGGTACCCAGATGCTATTATTAAGGATACAATATAAACTGCTGTTTTTAATTGCCCAAGGAAAAGCAAAGTCATCTTTTCTTTTTTTTTTTTTTTTTTTTTAATCCAAGCACAGATCCGTGGGATACTGGAGTGGTCTTCAGGATAAGCTCATTATTCAATGGAAAAAGCTTCAGTAATTAAGTTTGCACTAACTATTTTAGCATTTTATTTAGAAACACTCTTTCAATGGCAGGAATTGCAGCCTATTGCAAAAGCATGCCTTTGCAGGATTTACAGCTATTCAATGAATCAGTGTGGGACTGGATAAAAGCTCAAGTATGTAATTTCCCCCCACTCCTTCCTTTCAATTTCACAGCTGAAAACTGCTAGGGAAATTAGTGGTTCACCTGTTCTGAGCACCTTTTATTTTGTGGTTCAAACATTGAGACCGTCTGTGCTGAGAACTGTGCTTCAAGCTAAATAAAGCATCTTTGGGAATCAGATGCAGCTCCCATGTGACCAATATGTTGACAAGTAGTTGGAAGGAGTGACTGTGTGAAAACCGCAGCATCCTCGCACTATCATTAGAACGAGCCAAGCCGTCTGCACAGAATACAAGGTTTTCTCATTAGCAGCATTCATCCCTGTTGGAGAAAACTTCCCATGGAAGAAGTTTAGGTCTGATGATGGTGACCTAGAATCCTGGGTGCAGTTAATCCATTCCTGTTCCTCTTGTGCAAGGGGCAGATGGTGAATCCTCTCTCCATTCAGCTGTGTAAGGTTTGTTCCCTGACCTTGGGTCTGTTCAAGCCCTTACAGCTTGCCCAGGGAAAAGAGGAGTTTGTATCATTAGTCGTTTCCTACCAGCGCTGTTCCCAAGGACCTAAATGGAAGCCAAGTAAGAAGCTTTTGTGGTGAGAAGGCAAACAGCGAAAATTCCCACTAACATAACCCTGTTTGCGTTTTTGCAGTACTCCAAGCAGGTGGATGACAGGTTTGGAGCCTACGTGGCTTGTGCCTCCCTAGTCTTCCTCTTCATCTGCTTTGTTCAAATCATAATCGTGCCACAGTGAGTATCTTTTCATCCTTTTGCTCCCATCTGCTTCCCTCCTCTATTCTGGCCTACTTTTCTTTGGTTTTTTTTTCTTGAGAATTCAGAGCATCAAGGGGAAGAGAAAAATCCTTAAATAATTCATGCTCAAGTGATGCATGGTGCTTATTGTTTTCACTCATTTCTAGTGCAGATTAAAACCTCCTCGCTGGCACGTGAGGATTTCTGTTTTCCCAGTGTGATTTCTCTTTCTGTTTACCTCCATCTTAGGAAATTCAGTTCAGCACATTTATAAGCCTGTGGAAAACAAATATGACTAAGTAGGAAGGATTGCCTACTAAGGCATAGTACGCATTCACAACGTGAGGCTAGGCTGTCCTCTTATCCGAACGCAGTGGGATAGAGAGGTGAAAAACCCATCACAGCCTCGCTGCTCAGAGCACTGAGGTCTTAGGGTCTGATTCACAGATAAGGCATAACCTGTCACGCATTTATTCTTCTGGACTCAGAGTAGCAGCGCAAGAAGAAAGGTATAGAAGGATTTGAGCTACACGTGCCTGCACTTTTTGTAGCTCACTCCGGTTTTAGGGGTCGCAGTCATTGCTTTCTCCAGGCAAGAGTGGCATAAGCTCAGGGCTCTGGGGCACAGTGCTCTTGGACCACTGCAGTGCACTGCTTTGACTGAAAGGCACAGCGTAAACCTCTGGATCTTTTCCAGCAGTGAGCATTGTGGACATGATATTTCTTCTCAAAGAGTTCATAAAAAAATCTCTTAAAATTAAAGCATGTTGGTATTTCCTGTGCTCTGGTTTAGTAGCAATAACATATCATTCACTGAGCACTGCTGTGTTGGAAACAAATTTGGAGTTAGTCATTTTTAATCTGAAGAACAAGATCACAGAAGCTCTGGAAACACTCCAAATTCATCTTCATTATGAGAAGACAAAAAATTGTTTAGCGAGAGCTCCAATACTATTATATGCCATTACAACTGCTTTCTACTTAAGCTCACACCACAGGTCTTTTCAGACTAGAGGTTGGTTTGTACTGTTCAGATCAGATATTTGGAAGGTCACAGAAATGACCTATAGTCTGATGATTGAGGTCATTCACTCTCCCAGGCAAGAGGACAACCACTTCTGCTCATGGGAAGATTGAATCAGCAAAATAACATCAGTACAAATGCACTGTGTAAACAGACAGATGCACTTTGGGAAACTGGAAGTGAAGCTGAAAGAGGCTCAAAATTGAAACTAGATCAATCCCAGCAATTAACGCATTGTTAATTAAGGCCAAAAATGTTCTTTGAGAGTAATTTATTTAATGAGGGTTTATACTTTGGATCTCTGGATATTACTGCTGTGACTTCACACCTGCAGAGGTCCACTACCAGCCTTTGTGTTGCTCATCAAACTCCCTATGCAGCCACTAAGCTGTCTCCATAAAACTCAGTTTAACATTTAAATGACAACTTGACAATTTCTGATCTGTGGCAACCATATGGCTGACTCCCTTGTATTACACAGCAGCCAATCCCTTATGGCAGCGTGGTGTAAGTGTCATGCTGCTCAGCCTCCTTCCATGCCGCCCGTAAGGGTGGCGGTTAGGTTTTTTGGTAAGTTCTGAAGTGTCCTTAGGCAGCCTGACCTGTCTGAAAGATGATTTAGTTCAAGAGTAAATAAAATTTCATGTTTTAACTGCAGATCAGATATACTTTCCTTCACCTTTTGGTTTGTTTTTCCTTATATTTCAATTGCCTAGTTTTGGCCTTTTATTGAAGATAAGAGTTAAGCAGCAGCTGAAACCACAGGTGTGTGTATGTGTCACCATCAGAGCTTCATGAAAGACACAACATGGAATTTTAATCTGAAGCTAGAGACAAAATGGAAGTAATCATTTATGATGATAAAGAGGAATAGCTTTAATGAATTTCACAAAGGCTCGAACAGTGAATTAGCAAGTACAATTATCTTAGTAGTCATGAGAGAACACAGAGACCAGCTGGCTTTGGCGTGGTTGGCCTCAATGTCATGTCACAAGAATACTTGCTTTAAATTATAAACAAGGCTAACTCCTGGGAGGGGGCCTGTCCTATCACACTGAGACCAATCACTGGGAAATTGTTGTTGAATATCTTCGTGATCAAAACACATGAAAATGCGTAGCACAAAGTTGGCCCTGGGGTCCTGTTTGTACTTCAAAGTTGGGAGGAACAGGAACCTATAAAGCTGACCAGGCTAAAGCTGTTTTCCCTGACTGTCCTCATACCACAGTTGCCCCCATCCCATGCATGAGACAGAGCACAGAGGACGGTGCAGCACAGACATTCCCCGTGCACAGCAAGGATGGGCAGCTATTCCCATTGAGACTATTCCCACTCGGCTGCACTGCAGCACTCAGCATGCTTTCCTTCCCAGGGTTCTCCTGCCCACAGCCAGCCAGGGCTGACCCACCATAACAAATTGTTCTATCAGCTCCTCTAGCACATGCAATATTCCTCAGTCCCTCTGCTGTCACTCCGGCAGGAAGGTGATTGCTATAAAAGATGCAGTATTCTCTGCTCTGCAGCCTGCATGAGTAATTTGAAATAGGACAGAGTATCTGTTGGTATTCAAGGCACCTCGTATCTCCTACTGCTATCCTAATTGGAAAGCCCGTGCAGTGTGTCATAGCTTGTACAAATGTCATGGTCTGGAGAGCAGAGCTGTAGCTATTCTATATGGTGTGCATTTAAAAAAAAAAAAAATCTGCTTGATTTCAGCTCTACATTTATGCTGGGTTTTTACCTGACCTGTTTCCTGATCCTGACCACAGTGGTGTTTGTTTCGGTCATTTACTCCTGTGTAAAGGTGAGTACTGTGGTTTCTTTGTAGAGTCCTTTGCCTAAGCTAACTGGATCAGTAATCTATTCCTTCAGCTAACAGAGCATGTTTTGTTAGCCACCCTTTCCACACTATGTGATAAGGGTTAGAGAAAAAGCCTTTGATAAGACAGAATGAACTGCAAACAGATGTTAGGGCTGGGCTGGCATCTCTTTAGTTCATCCAGAAGTAATCACTGTGTTGATCTGCATGTCTATTAAGTCCCCTGCAGGCACTCTTATATTGATATAAGAAGAATACATTTCCCAATGTGGAATGAAACACTGACCATTTGTTTCCTCCCTGTAAACTTCCTGCAGAGTTGCCTGTGTACTGGCCCCTGATGCATATGCATGTTTGGGTAGGCAGATAATCAGAAGCAGAACATCATCAAGGAAAAATGCCTTGGGGGGAAGTAAAAGCTGTAAACATATAGAATTTTATCAGCCTTTCTCAGATGAGTGTACAGAGCTTCCAGAATTATTGGGCTCTTTCTTGTAACTGGTTTTGTTAAGCAAAGAAATAGGTTGCGTGAAATCTGAAAACATATTAATTCTTTTTGGCATTCTGTGGTAAATTGGCAGTCAGTGCTTTGGGAAGGGTGACGTGCTCATCTTTTTCACTCAAAGGTATTTGTATTTAAATGTTGATGCTACTTGATTGTATTTGCAGTTTTGTGGATCCTTCCAGTCTAGCAGTGTCTGAACGTGGAAAACGTTCAGATTCAGGCTCCTTAGCCGAAGCTCAGCTTTGCTCCTCAGAGCCTGGAATAAAATAGCTTGGTAACATTATGTTTTCTACGGAAGAAACAGTGGGGTAATGGATTACGTCAGGCAGATGATTTGCATCACTTTATCTTCTCTGTGCCATTTTCATCAGCTGAATGTGGGTGCTCTTGACAGACTTACACCTTTCGTGTCTTTTTGATTTTTGAAAGTTAGATTCAGAGAATTAATCTTTGTCTTCTTGTTTAATAAGAGCTACAAACTGTTCCCAGTGAAAGAAGCCTCAGGTTATATTTGAACCTAACAACTCACTCACAGGGCTTCCCTTGGGCTTATGGCAATTTTAAAGGGAGCCTAGCTCATAAGCGCAGCATCCCGTTGGTCCTGCTTGTTTACCAGCAATGAGAATTACAAGTCAGAAATAACAGTGCTAAAAGGAAGGCTTGGGTCCCTTGAGCTGGGAAACGGTACCCAAAGATGCCTGGTTATAGTTGGTGTGTCCATTGTACATGAGGATGCTACTGAGTGTCATTAGTTTGTAAACTGGTATCAGCAGTTAATGTGATTAGCAGTTAATTAACAACGAATGTGGAAAGCTTTTGGTCACAGCCACAAAGGACTTGGAAGCTTGGTGCAGGGCTGTGCTGGAGCCTACTTATGCTGCAGTGCCACCGGCAGCAGCATCCCAGCGCACTGCCAGCCGTGCGAGCCACACCAGCACACCAGCGCTACTGGTGTTGTGCAAATACTGGGGCAAGAGCTGTGACAGACCTCTGAAGCATTCAAGCTGGTTGACCTGCAGTCAGATGGATTTCAAGACGCACGGCTGGTTTTGTCACCCACTGGCTTTTATGGGCTTAGGTTGTTTCCACATACTGACAGCAGCACTCGATTCTGTCGTCATTCAAAAGTTTTGGTTTGGGCATTTTGGTTTCATATTATCACTGATCTGAATTAACAATTAATTTAAAAGGCACACAGGATTTTTCAGTCCCTTGCTTTCTTTGCCTTGATCTTCCAAATTCCTGTAGAAGAGGTCTGTTCAGTGGTGCCTGCAACTGTTTTTAGGCTGACTTTGCCTCAGTGCACAGACCCTGGAAACAGGAGACATCAGAGGGAACTCAGACTAACATCAGAATTCAATGGGGTTTTATGAAGCTCTTGGTACTTCCAAAAGTGAGTTTTCAGCATGCTGGCCCAGGCCTACAAGGTGCTGATGTATAACATTCAGTGTGGCCAGTGCCTTCTGTGTACAGATTGTAAATATTGAAAATATTGGGGCTTCTAGCTCCAGTACCTTTTTGATTACCCCTTTTTTAGTGCTCCAAATTAGCCTCTGCTGACAACATCTCATTATGAGATGGCTTGTTTAGGAGATGATTAGTTGTCAGCTACTGTCAGACAGCAGCAGCTCCCAGTAGCTGCAGCCTGCTTCTGTCATTAAAGATTTTGGTGTTTTTAGCAACGGGTGTACCCAGTCCTTGGTTAAGGGCTGTTTATTTCTGTACTCCACATTGCTTCAGGAAGCATTTTCACACATATGCACAGGAAGGTACTTTTACAGATCCTTTAAATGAAATTTTAAGACATAGGGACGTCAGCATCATTTGTTTTCTTTTGCACTCAGATGTGGGATAGGAGAGCATGTGTTTTACATACCAATGGCTCATTCCACACTAAGTTGGAAAGCAGGTGTCCACCCCAGGGTATCTGCATAAGCATAACTGTTGCCTGTTTGCTGTGTTGTTACATGATAAGCGGCTCTTTTTTCTTCCTCTTTCCAGCTTTCATGTGAGATTTTTCCTTCCCTGTTTTGGCCTCTCCATCTCTGGCTTTGACAGTGGCCAGCAGGCTCTTTCTGGACAGCTTGATCATGTTTTATTTTCTTTTGCTGTCATTATTATCTTGCACTATAAAACTCTCCATGGACCAGTTGATCCTGGAACTGCCATTGCAGCCGGCTTGGCTTTCCAAGTTTCTTCAGCTGTAATAAACAAGAGTTCCAGTTCTTCACTTTGATGCTCCATGAAGATTTGGCCACCATGAGATGGTGTTCCTTCCCAATAGAGTCTAAGGTCATGGGAACCAGGGTCCCTTTGCAAATACTCCACTGACAGACATCTGTTTTGCTACGAACTTATCAAGTTTGTGTTTCTCCTTAAAATCCTTAACTTCTGGTATCTACACTGCTGTGTGGAATTCAACTTCTTGCATCTTCCTGGGAGCATGTATGAGAGAAATTTCAAGTTATCCTTCACGAGAAAACAAGTTTTTTCTGTAGCTTTACATAGGTGCCTCTTGTCAACCTGCTTCTTTGCCTCCCAAAGCTGGTCTAGATGCCCCTAAAGAGGTTTGGTTTTGGTTTTTTGGTTTTTTTCAATTCTTGAGCGGGGGAAAAATACCTCTGAAAACTGTACTTTTCAATAGACTAATAAATCACTGTGAGATAAGATACATAAATTGACTTGCAACATCAAGTTGTCTTTTACTCCAGAAGCATCTTAATGTACTTAAAAATGACTCAAAGGCTTTTATTACAAATTGAAAAATCAGAACTTAAAGACCTCATAGTTTTTTCATCTCTGACACAACGGCAATTATCTAAGCAGTTTTCCATGTCCACAATATATGTGAAGATGACAAGAAGAAATATTACTCTTCTGTCTGTGATCAGCTGTTATTGTGAATTACAGTTTTTATTTAGTGTATTTTTGTCATGCAAATGACTGGAGGTTGTGGAGGGTGTGTAACACTAGTACTTGTTGGATCACTTTATAAATTCTGACTTTCACCTGTACAACAGTACCCTACCTTCACCTTCTATATTCATTAGTACCTGCATGCTTTCAGAGCCTCTCTCTTCTTGGAGATAATGTCTTCCAATCTTTCTAGTTGAAATGCACTTATGCATTTCAATTCAGAATTAACTGGGATTGACTGGACAATCCAATTTCCTTTTTCCCACCGTGGTTATTTTAATTTACATTTTAAGAGGGCTAATGAGTGACGTCAGGCTTGTGTGGCAACCCAAACATGAATCTCAGCTGCCCAGATGGACTGCATCCTTTCTTCCAGCCCCTGTTCTCAGTAGTGCACGTGGGCTTAGAGTTGCCATTTCATCAGACCTTCCCTTGTCCTGTTCTTCACTCAGGAAAGATTTGAGGCAAGATTTGCATCTTATTAAGAGGACTGAATGGTGTTGGACAGTACAAACCAATGGGCAACCAGCAACAGTGCATGGATTTTTCACTGTACTATAATGTCCTGATGTTCTGCTTCTTTTCCTAGAACAGAAGGGATTTTATTTTGTTTTATTTTATTTTGTTTTATTTTATTTTATTTTAGAATGGGAGGGGACGTGATCTTTTCTTTTTTCTTCTTTTTCGTTATACCCCTGACTCGTGGATGTTTTTATGGAGGAAGCAAATATTGCTAGCATGGAGCTGAATTGTCAGAGCTGAGACAAGTCCCCCATTTCTGTCATAGAAGTCCTCCAACCTGCAAATATTCCTGATCTCTGTCTGCCTCTGTGAAATGGGGGGAGAGCACTACTTATGTTATAGAGCCTCCGTGAATGTTGTTCACAAGGAAAAGGTTCCTCAGATGTGCGGCATGGCTGTGCCATTGCGCTCTCTATTGCAATCCTGACCTCCTATGGTTTTTGGCATTAATTTTCCTCTTCAGGACTTCTTCCAGCTGTACTTGTTTACTGACCTAAAATTTTCCCTAATTTGCAAAGTAATGAGAACCAAGATTAATACAAAGAAAACACGTTTTCATTAGAATTTGTCTTCCACTGTTAGCTTTGCTTGATATCTCAGGCTTGGTTCAAAGTCAGACGTTTTTGGGATTGTTGGCAGCAGGGGCTTGAGCCAAGATCCACAATAAAGCACTCCCAAGTTTTTTTTAGGTTCCTGATCTTCCAGAGATTACAGAAGGAGGTTAGATCTGTGCATACCTTTCTGGAGCTTGGCCTTGAGGCCTGAACAAAGGGGTGGCAGGAAACCTGTCCTGCTCTAGTCTAGTGAGAAAACTGTTTAAATGCAGCGCAAATCCTCCTTCTCCCTCCAAATCCTATAAAGGTTAGAGTGAAGGAAAGCGCCGTGGCATTTCCCACGTCCCCGCGCTGGTAGGGATCTGCTAGCTGATGTCTGCATGAAACCAGCTGGACATGGTAGGGCAAGGAGATATTTTGATTTATGGCTTATGAACAGAGCCGAGGATTTCTGTATCAGCAATTTTTATTTCTGAGAGAGGTGTTCTGCGTTGGTTTACAGTGGCTGCATGAGCCTGAAGGATTGCATAAGCTTTCCGTGAATTTCAATCAATCCTCATTCAGTGCAAATCAGTCATAACCCTGATTTCCCCTTTCCTCCTGTCCCCCCCAGAGCCTTGCCTTCTCCTTTTGCCTGGAGTTAGCTAGATTTTTGTGTCTGTGCTGGTAGCAGGTGAAATCGGCTCTTTCAAAACTCTTGCCACAACCTCTCTCCCTCTGTAAAAGTCACCAGCTAATCAGTGCTTTGGCCGTTCAAACACTTCATAATTACGTTGTAGGACTGCTGCGTGGGAAGCCATGCGCTGACAAAATGTTGCATCTCTGAAGATGTAAGAGTGAAGGATAAAAGGGAAAAGCAAGACTTTTAATAGAAACATTAGTCACAGTTAAATTGCAGTGCCGAGTCGCTGCACTGCTAGCTTCTTTGTGTCTCTAAAAATACCCTCTAGTGGCTTGGTTATTCATGCAGCATGCTGGTAGGGAAAGGAGAGTTGGGTTCTGGAAAAAACTTTGGCAGTCTTCAGCAGAGCCCCTGTGGCATGGAGGGGAAGGGCACTGCAGGGCCGATGCGCTCCAGCGGGAGGGTGGCAGTGCACAAGGGTTTCCTGGCGTCCACCTCTTGTTGCTCCAGCCCTGAGCTTGCACTGGGGCGGTGGTGGCACATGAAGAGAGAGGGCTGGTCTCATTGTCTTCTGGACTTCTGTTGTAGCTAATGGAATGCAAGGAGGCCTCGTGCAATGCTGAGGGGTGACCCTTGCTGCAAAGGGCGCCTGGTTAGTCTCTGCTTTAACACAGAGAGTGTTTCTACCCAGAATATGATGCAGCACCTAAAGCAAAGCATGCTGGTGGCCTGCAGTCAGAAAGCAATTAGAAGAAAGCTTCTAGCTCTGATAGTAGTGAATCACTGGGACAGTCTGTCTAGGGAGCTCTGTGATCGCTCTCTCCAGCGGTTATTTTTAGCCCCGTGTGTCTGTGGTGCCGAGTGCCATAGACCAGATGAGGTCAGCTCGGCTGATTTCTCCAGCGTCTTTCACCAAGGGTCTGACATATCATGAGGCTAGCCTGGGCTTTTTAACAATCAGTTTCTGAAATGGCACCCCAAAGTCCTGTGATGCACCTTTGTGATCAAAGGGATATGACCTGTATTTTCTCATTTCTGTGTTTTTAAATTTTCAATCCAGTAATTTACAGGCTCAAGCTCCTGGCTATTTCAGTTACAGATGGCTTGTGGTTTGCTTCTCACAACAGGATGAGCACAGCCCTGCAAGCCGTGCTATCTATCTCTGCTCAGGAGCCATCATTCCCATTAGGAAGGACTAAGTAGATTTGGTGAGCCAGCTGGGCCTGCTGCCACGAGGCGGTCACGTTCCTGTTCGCCCTTGTCCCGGAGCTGCCATCCCCCATCACCTTTCTCTAACCCCTATGCAGCATCCGCACAGACGCCGCGCTGAAGGATGTGGGCAGCTCAAATGCGGGTTGTAATCTGTAAAACAAGCAATGATTTTACATGATTATTTAATTATTTTTTTTTCCACATGCAGCTTTTCCCAGTTCCACTCCAGACTCTTTCCAGGAAGATTGTGCAGTCCAGGACCAATAGTACCTTAGTTGGAGTCTTTGCCATTATCCTGGTTTTTCTCTCTGCCTTTGTCAACATGGTATGTGCATTATTTCCTTTTGACCCACTCAGTTCTGCACAGTTTTCTTAGTGGTGCTCTGCAGCACCGTAACCCTTCCAACCACTGGGTTTAATATAATCGTGCCTAATGCTTACAGCATCTGAGGTCAATTCCTTTTTGCTTTTTGGGCACAAAAAAGAAATGGGAGTCCTACAGCTGCATCCCTATAGCCTATTATATGCCTGGCAACAATTTGTGCCCATGTTCTTTTCTGATTCTTTAAATGCTTCTGCTCCAAGTACATAAGCCAAGCCCAAAGCGTACCCTTGCGTGAAGGGCCAGCACAAGGCCGATGCGTCATTTAACTCCCACAATATTGAGTGGGACTTAAGTGTTGCGCAGGCTTTGTGCCTGCCTTCTGCACGGTGCTGCATCCTGCTCTGAGTGCAGTAATCACCTAACAGGGACTGTGAAGACTTTGAGTTGGACTCGGGGCTGGGGAGGTCTAGCTTTGCATTCAGATGCTGCTGCTGATTTCAGACTTGGAGAGATGGGCTGTTCTCTAGGACCCTGTGGCTGCTGGTTTCTCACTTGTACAAATGGCTTGAAGGCTGAATCTATTTTGAAGAAACCACTTGAATATTCTCTACGCTGCATCATCTACTTCATTTTTTAAGGGGCAGGGAAGGAGAGATGGGCCTGGGGTTAAAGCCCTGAGCTTCGACATAGCTACAAAGACTTCTCATGGCCCTCTGCTCCTCTCAGTTATGGCCTCAGCTGGGGCAATGCTGACTTGGACTGGAGAGGCTTAAACACCTAAAATTCAGACCACTACTTGCTCTTGCTTCAGCTTCCCTATACACATTGTGAGATTCAAGAACAATTTTATGCTCTGATGAGGTACTTGAATGGGAGGCACTAGCTTGGTGGCATCAACACACCCACCACCTTCCCCCATAGTCACCTGCAAAGAGCTGCTGTGGGTTGCTGAGCACCACGCAGAAATTAGAGCTTTGTTTTTCTGCATAATATGTGATCCTTTGTATTAATGAACTGCTTAGTGTAAAAATTGGCAAAATGGACAAACAGCAGCACGTGGAGGAGATCAGAATGGCCCCCCGCTGCTTCCTCAGCATAACATAGCACATCAGCCTTTGAGCCTTGCTGCTAAAGTCTTCCCTGTAGAAGGACCCACAGCAGAAGCTTTAGAGATGGCAGAGGAAAGTTATCAGCTCAGAAATTCCCATCAGCAGAAATAGAGCAACCTTATCACAGATGGCGGGATGTATTTGCATGTGTAGTATCTACAGCCCCTCTGCCTGTGAACCTTCAGACATAAAGTTGTACATGAAGTTGAGCATGAAACCAGCTTTCTAGAGTACACAGCCTGGATTTTATTAATGAATATTTTGGGGGAGAAAAAACATAGCCATCGCACATGCAGTAAAACATAAGCCAGTGATTTCATTTTGCATATTTCACACATTGCTACAGCCATTTCCAGGGGAGCTTTTTAATTGATGCAAACTACTTTGTTTTGTTCTCCTTGTCTATGCCGCTGAGTTTAATACCATCTTTTTCTTCAGTTCATGTGCAGCACTGTGGATCTTGCCAGCTGCATGGCTGCAGAATACAACATCACTCCTGACCGGGTGGACATATGCCTTATCAGCAACCTGACTTCCAACTACAGCCTGGGTACCTTGCAGGGATTCTGTGAAAGTCCTTTGCCCAACTGCAACTTTCCAGAGGTATTGCTTGAAAAAAATGGGTTGCAAAGCTTGATCTGAGAAGGGGCTATAAAACCTCTGTGATAAATCTCAGTGATTCAGAGGAAAGCAAGGTAGCTCCTGACTGACATCATAGGACTGACACTGGCTACTACGCACAAACTTAAGTGTCAGAAGTTATTATTGTGAGGCCACATTAATGTTTAAGTTCCTTCAGGGCTGAATAATCAGTAGGCTTTTATAATTGTTGGATCCTGTCTGTAGCAGGAGAAATGGCCTTTCTTCATGAAGTCCTTAATAGTTTGCAGAACTGCCAGTCATTTCAAAGGAGTTTGTGGGTGCTCGGTATTACTTGAAAATCAGTTCACTGAAAATCAGTGTCTAGTCATAGATTTAACTCTTCCCTACATTGTTTTATGTCATGATGAAAAACTTTGCTTATATATTCTTTCACTAGGTGTAGTAGGTTCTGGCCTCAGGCAGGTTAGCAGCCCTGATAGTGGTCTGCTTCAATCTGCAAATGCAAATCCTACCTCTTCAGAACAATGTGTTTTTAAAAAAATGCTTCTGGTGGCAAAAAAGAAACCCAAATATGTTTTACACACTGGTAGAATACTTTGCCAGAAAAACCCACATCTTTTTGCATCACTATTCAAGACCTTTCTCTGAGGTTTTAGGTAATGGCCATTATGTGTGTTGTCTACTGGAAACTGAAAAGGAAGAAAATCTGTCTAGGATGGGGGCAGAATTTATGTCAAGGTTATCTGGGTTTATGGGGACCTGACAGATTTATGGCTGATCTGTTATCATCCAGATGTCCAAGGTGCTACTGAAAGCCCTGGGAGCCCACTGAACCTATTTCCATGTCACCTAACAGGAATATGGTCCCCATCTGATTCAGTGAGCTTTCCGAGACCACTGTTACTGTGAGTTTCAACCCTGCAAAGGCTCTTAGTATGTCCACAGAAAGACCCAGGAGCAAAATCTGGCACAATGGAGAACTAGAAACAGTCTGTGCCCATCATGAGGTTGTCAGGAGTTCAGGACAGAGAAAGATTTTAAGCAGTGAGGAACAACCATTTTGCATGCTGAAGATGCTATGGAAGCCTTGAGCCAGGTCCTGCCAGTCAGTGGGCTCAGAAGTGAGGCTTCAATCCCCTGTGCTCCGCAGAGCAGACGTTGGATCTGGTACAGGTGCTGCCTGTTGCTCCCAGTGTGCTTTCAGGAGATGGTGGGATCCTACCCCTCAGCCACAGGGAACATCCACCCATTTTCCAGAAACTGAAGGGTCAAGTTACAAGCTGTGCAGGTTACTTTCTCTAATTTAATATATCAGTGATGAACTATTAATAAATGAGCTCAAACATAAGTGTATTTCTACTTCAACTAGGGCTTGCTTTTAACTGAAAGGATGGATTGCCTCAGGTATTTGATACAGTTTTTGTGCCAGAAATAGGCCTTTCTGGACAGAGTAGAAGCTTAAATCTTCACAGATTTGATAGCAGGAAGGTGATGAGCTGGATTACATGCCTCCCTTCATTTTACATCCATGCTAGCTTTCCCAGGAGCCATAAATGGCACCTGCAGTCTGCAATTGCATTTGAAAGCACTGGCATGCTAAACATTTAGCTCTCAGATTGGCAGGCATTGCTGCCCTGCCACCCCAGCGTGGCAGTGGGCTCCACTACCACGCATGCACACTCTTCTGCAACTGCTGGCAGAAAAAAATGATGATGGTGGTGTGCATTAGTAGAAGTTTGTCCAGCCTGTATCTTGCCGATGGATTCAGAGTGTCGCATCAGCAGGGGCAATACTTACTGGCCTCAAGTGCATATCTGTCCTGGTGGCATGAATTGCTGATACCCTTGGTCTTGTGTATTGTGCAGATATGCAAGTTCGAGTCCAGCTGACATTCATCTCTCTCCTGTTTTTTTTCCCCTTTTTGTCTTTATACAGTACTTTACCTACAGTGTCTTATTGAGTCTTCTGGCCTGCTCTGTGTTCCTTCAGATCAGCTGTATTGGAAAACTGATCCTTATGTTAATCATTGAATTTATATATGTTCTCATTGTGGAAGTGCCAGGGGTCAACCTTTTTGACAATGCAGATCTCCTGGTTACAGCTAACATCTAGTAAGTGCCTTTCACTTCTAAAACCTTCACCCAATTTCTTTCACCCACTGATTTCAGTGTGGCATTAGGTGGATGGGAGCAACAAGGCTGTGGTGCAAGCAAGAGAAGTGCATGATATCAGAGAAAGCATGGCTGTAAACTGAAGACTTTGTCAATGCTGCTCCCCACCTGAAGAGTAAAACTTCAGCAAAACTGAAGAGTAGGAGAACACAGTTCCCTTTAAGATCTTTTTAATGTGGAATTGACTAATGAACTATCTATTAATAACAAAATATAACTGGAATCAGAGTGGATCTTTATTTCTTTTTCTTCCAGAAATGGGGAGCTGCAGTTAGTCATTCTCACATCATCTGGTATATGCACTCCCAATATAGAAATGTCTTTCCTCAAAAAAGAAGAAAAAAAAAGTGCTCCAACAAACTTGAGCTGGCTCAGGGATGTGATAATGAACCACTGAGATGTTCAGACATCTGATACATCAAACCCGGGTTGGGGTGGTGGAATGGTGGTGTTTAATGTTTGGCTAGTGATCTCCTGACAGTTGCTGTTGGACACATGTCTGCATTTGAAAAGCCAGTATCGCAGCTAGTCTCAGCATAATTCCCAGCAGAAGGGCCTGGACTAAGTGGGAGTAGACAGTTGCCCTTTTTACTTACAAAAGGTAGTTTTTCATCACCAGGTCACAAATTAATCATGGCAGCAACCTCCTTCCACTGACATGGTTACCCCTCTCCTGAAGGTCACGCTAGGGAGGGAAATTTCGCACATCTGCAAACTCACCCTCCTCCACAAGTTTCATTTCTCACTGGGAGTTGCGTTGTTGTGTTTACTACTTGTTTTGATGATTTGCCCTTGTAGGCAACAATTGTACCTGAATGTGAGTCAATAAAAACATGGTGTTGTCTAAAGGTGAACATGATGCTAGGATGTATAATAAGGAGAGTTGCCTGTAAGACATGAGAAGTAGACCATTGCTCTACTCAGGAGTGAGAAGGACTAACCTGGAATATGTTTTCCAGTTTGGGGCAAGAAGGCAGTTCATGATAGTGGAGAGTCCAGAGCAGCAAAGAACAGAGATCTAGAAAGCAGCAATTTAGGTGAAACATTGGTCAAGGATGGTAGCTGTGATTGCTCCTGTCTTGGCCAGGAGGGTGGTTGAGAAGATTCCCATGGTCCTTCCCACTGCTATCTTGCAGGTTATGAAATAGCTTGTGTAGTTGCTCAAATTTCTTGATGGTCATTAACCCCTTCAAGCCGGATGCACCTGGTTACTTCTGTCCTTCACATAAATATTGCATGATTTTAGCATTCCTGTGTGCCCAGTAATCATAGAATCATAAAGGTGGAAAAGGTCTCTAAGATCATCAAGTCCAACCGCCAACCCAATACCACCAATAGAATCATAGATTCATTCAGGTTGGGAAAAGAAGACTTAATGGAGGTATGGCTTTTACTGCGATTGACAGTAATCACATAAATTATTTTGTTAACTCAAGTGAATCCAATTATGTAGGAAATCCCATGGAGCTTTCTGTGGAGGTGTGGGGAGAATGAGGTTTTCTTCCTTTTTTTGCAGATATTATGTATTCCAACAGCGGAAGCTATTTAGCATTTTCTAATACAATTAGAGAAATAAAAGCATTTTATATACCAAATATAATTTCATTCTTGTAAGTCAAGCACTAAGCGAAATTATAGCACTTAGAAGTATAATTTACGTCACTTCACAATCAAAATGTCAGTAATAAAGTGGAGAAGGTTAGCATGTTTTCCCAGAAATAGCTTTCTGTGATGCTATATTATCTCTCAGGAAATATTTGTTTTGTCCGGAGAGCGCCATGAACATCTGTTTATCGTCCCAGTATTGTCCCATTTGTGTGTTGTGGGAAATGGGAGCTCAGCATGTAGCAGATAGTTCAGAGATGTACCTTATTGTCCAGCTGATATTAAACAAAACAAAACAAAACAAAACAAAAAAAAAACCCACCACAACATGACCTCATACTATTTTAATTGGGTGCCCGTTGTAGCTACATAATTGCCGTCTGCTCTGCAGCCATTATGGTACTCTGGCTAATTAGAAGTGATGCAGATGTCACTTCACACTTCTGTGTACAAACCAACCCAGCATGCAAGCAACTGAAAGGCTCATTATAGCACGTTGGGAGTTGCTAGATTTGACTGCAGTGACACACCAGCGTGGTGACATGTGAAGTATAACTGGACGCACAGAGCTACTATCGTATTACATTTTCCCTATGCAGAGGATAAAGCTAATGCATTGGTTTTAAAGATGTGATGGACCAATGTGATCTTCTGAGTGGAGCCCACTCCTACATAGTGGAGCCCAAAGAGCTTTGCCCAGTGATTTGTTCATCGAGGCCATAATTTCTATTCGAGCTGTGGCTTGTGATTTAGAGGGCTGTCTGTCCTTGGCATCGTGGTTATGAGAAGGGAGATGCTCCTGTCTATGGGAGCTGTCCCCAGAATCAACCACCTTTCCTGCTAAAAATGTGCACTTGAGCTGGAGTGTATTTAGCAAGCTTCTCACTGTGTTGCCTTCCAGTAATTAAAGAGCCATCTGCTACAGGAAATGGTGGTCCCATGGGGGAGTAACCTACCAATGTAATGCCATTAATGCTTGCATTGGGTGTTGTCACTTATCTAAAGCATTATTGTAAATACTGGATTTGCTGCTTTTCATAGTCTCTGCTGAAGATTTTAGAGCAAGTGTAACACCCGTAGTGAGCTTCAGCCCCAGTACAGAGGGTCAGATCTGCCATGCTCCCGTCATAAGACAGAGTGATAATGGGGGGCAGTCAGTCATCCTTGCCCAGGTGTAGTGATTTAGGGGAGTAGGGGAATCATGCTGCATGTGGGAAGTGTCTCCAAATCCAACTAAACCCAGCCTTTAGTGTGGGAGTCACCGTCTCCAGGGTACACAAACTGGTCCACATCCAAGCAGACGTGTTCGTTGCTGGAGCTGGCCAAGAGGCTGTGCAACAGATATGTACAAGACAACAGTGGGTTGCAAAAGCCGTGTCAGAAGAAATACCATGCTCAGAGCTGCAGAAAATGTCTCGGAACAAACAAGGTTAGAGAGTCACCGTGCTTTCATTTTTAATTTTATGCCCAGTTAGGCTCCCTCGGCTATTTCGATTTTGATGATTTGTATCTCTGATTCTGTAGTGAGAGGTTCCCTCCAGCTCCAGAAAACTGTGGCTTGAAGCTATTGAGACAGCTGTGAGATTCTCAGGCTAAAGATAATTCATGTTAGTAGCCTGCAAAGCTGTAATTGCATCAATGACACTGCAGTAATTTTACCGCTGCACTCTTTCTTTCCATTTAAACAGTGTTTTAAAAGATCCATGTACATGGTTCTCAGCCACCTAATATTCCACCCACACTTGAGAAGAAACCCAGCAACATTAAGCAATCAGTCAGTCAGGAACTCAGACAGCTACTACCTACCAGAAAGCTCCTTTCCGTCCTTTCACTGTAAGAAAAGCACACCCTCCATCTTCGCCGGCAGCTCTGCTTCATACGAGTACTTTGCAGTATTGTGAATAGTAATAGCAATCCACAGAAGGACTTTCTTTAGTGCACTCATGTGTGGCACCCATAGCTAGGCACAGCAGTGAAGATGAGCAACTTGCAGAAGAAGGGGGTAGTGCTAGAGTTAAAGGAATTAAACACATATCCATGCTACAGTACATGGGGAAGAGGGGAGCTATCCTGCACAAGATATTAGCCCAAAGCTTCCTTCTTTACATCAAATTTCCCAGCCTGACCTAATGAAGTAGTGGTGGATGCACAAGCATTTGCTAAGCTTCCCACAGTGACATTAAAATCCTAAATGATTATCTGACTCTTAATGCTTCTTAGCTATTTTAACCACATTAACCATGTTGCACCATCACTCTGGATTTCTGAGTGTAGCTCAGACGACCTTTTTTCTCTGCCCCCCTCCCCAAATCTTTTTGTAGTTTTCTGCTTTAAAAGGGCTATAGCCCCACACAGTGTCAGAGGTGCCACACTGCAGGGGTGCTGATGAATGATGTACAGAGAATGAGTGCCGGAAGGAGCCAAGCGTGCTACTAACCTTGTGTGTGTTTTTTTCCAGCATGTCTGCGAATTCAACGTTATCGTGGTGAGTCACTTTGGCATGAAATATTTTTATGGGATTTTGTTGGTAGGCATTGTCCGTTCACGAGGTGCGCTATCAGCACGTTGACTCACCAGTGGTGTCTAGTATTTGACCATGCATTGCTGTGAGCTGGTGCAACACTGTGCAAATGCCCTAAGTGGACTGAGTATTGCCCTTTTGTACGTATTGCTACTCCCAGAGCACCCTCTTTCCTGTGGGACTTACGGCAACTTGCTTTATAAAGCATCTCATAGAGCTTACTTGTAATTACAAGTCAAAGGCTTTATCAAAACAGTATTTTCAAAACAATATCTGTAATTCTGATTTAGCAGTTTTTATTTGCTTGCTTCTCAGAAGAAATGGGAATGTGTCTTAGTGCTCTTCTCAGCTCATGGAATATAAAGACCATTAAGAAGTGACTAATTAGAGAAGCAGTAAGTGTAGAACAGTTCCAGACTTAGGAGGCTGGGGAAGCCAGTGCAGGAGACGCAGTGAATACAGTCTGAAGAGCTGTCAGCATTTTGGTTTTGCAAAGCATAGTGGTGGCTGAGCGTGTATGGCCATTCTTTAAAAAAAATGGCTTTCATATTGATGTTAGCCTTTTTTAAGAAGTTGGATTAAAGTTCCATTTTCAAAATCCTGCTTTAGAACCAGCACCTACGAGCGAAAGTCTTCAGCTTCTTGCAGGTACTGTTTGTCCCTTTACCAACACGTGCTTTGAGGGGAAGGAAAAAAGCTTTTTCTTCAGAGGTTGATTAGCTTTAAGTGGGAACTGCGGAGCGTGGCTAAGCCATGTTCCTCCACGCTGAGGCTAACTGGGAAATTCTGCTCTTTTGTTGGCTGCAGCTCTTCAGCGATGACACGAGTCGCACTGAAGATTGTGACCCCTGTCATCATTACCGTCTTTGTCCTGGCGCTGTACTTGCATGCCCAGCAAGTGGAATCCACTGCAAGGCTTGATTTCCTCTGGAAACTCCAGGTCAGTGGGTGTTTGCTGTGTTAGAGGAATACATGTAGTCGTTGGTGTTAATATAAAACTACTGAGCTATTCACTATTGAGTTGCGGAGTGTTATGGAGTGCCTTTGAATTTAATCTGGATCTGGTATATAACTGGGCATACTAGTAATGCTCTGCTCTTCATTGGTACTTTGCATACTCAGTGCTTCTCACCCTGCTTGTTTATTTTAACCCTTTGTTTCCTTGTAAATGCACTTTGGATGGATCCCCACAGTAAAGGATTATAGATCTGAAGAGTGAGGTTAATAAATTCGGGCAACTGAGCCTGTCACTGTTGCAGGAACCTATAATATAACATGATTTGTAAATATAAGAAGCTCATATTCACTGCTGAATTGTTTCCCAGAGTTCAGTGAGCTGTAGTTTGCTGTGTTCAGGGGTGTGAAAGAGTCACATTTGCATTTTCATTCACTTTCTTGTTAAGCAGGGGGAACTGGCATGATATACAGCCTTCATTAGCCCCTAGGCAGCAGTACTGGATAACCAACACACTACAGATAATGCCACGCTGTGCTCGTGTCCCCGGGTTCAGTGTTAATCCTTTCACTACTTGTGCCCACGAGGCACGCTGGGGCATCGTACGTGATCCTCAAGCACACAGGACAGGTCTCAGCTCTGCCCAGGCCTCCGCCGGGGACTGCAGATTTTATGTGGATTGTTTTTACCTTCTGGGTGGCAGGACATCTTTCTAATAACAGGTCTCAGTGGTTTCATTAGGAGGCACTGAGGAAGCACCAATTAATTAAAGCTCCTTGGGAGGCAGATAAACATTGTTATCCTCATTTATACATGGTAAAACAATGGAAGGGATGAGCCAACTTGCCTGTTCCAGGTCTGGGCTGAGCTGGCTGAAGCGTTTGTTTCCCCAGGCAGAGCCAAGTGTTTTCCTTGTTCTGTCCAGACATATCACCTTCTAAATGGTCCTTCCTTGTTAAACTTCATTTCCAGTTCAAATGTCCTGTTTCAGAAACCAGCATCCACAAGCAAATTCTTAAGTGTTTTCCAAGTATTGCTTGTGCCTTTACCAACAAGTACTTAAAGGATGTGGGGAAGTTATCCCTTCTCCCCTCACAAAGTGAGGGCTGGAGAGTATGGCTGAGCTGTGTTCGTCCACACCAAGGCCCAAATGTGCCAGGAAAGTCTTCTTTTTTTTGCTCCAGCTCTCCAGCAATGACAAAAGTCATTGGAAAAAGAGATTTGAAGACAATCCATTTCAAAAGGCTGTACGTTTTTCCTGGTGCCTCTGCTGAAGCGGAGGGTGCTGTACACAGGACAGCTCTTCGGGGCTCCCGTAAGCCAAACCACTCTGTGCAACCCCTGTCTCAGTTGCGCCTTCCCCAGTCCTTGCCTGATCCTGTTTTTTTCCTTTGCTCAGAAATACTCAAAATGGCAAAAAGTAAAACAGGTGGGGAGAATCCTGCTGCCATGAGGTAATGGGGGGAGAGGGGTGATGAGCGCACACACCCCTGTACCTTTACTTACAAACCAGAGCAATGAATTGAGGTAATGCTGGTACTGTGCAAGTCTGCAAAGAGAAATCAAATCTGGTTCTGAATTCTGATTAATCTAGTGAACTCTAAATGCTTGTTTTATTTTAGTCACCTAGGCCTAGGTGCATCTTAAGTACATCCTTCCTGCAGCTCTGGTTCCATCTGAACATTAAACCCAAATCCACACCTATTAGCACAGAAAAAAAGAAAACCCATCCTCCTCATGTTTCCCTTTGCCCAGACATATCCCCACTACCACAGGAGATATGGGCTTTACAGGCTGGTGAAAAGTCCTCTCCAGAGTGTCGGCCTGGCCTGTTTCATGGGCTCCATGGTAACCGTACTTCATGACCATCATTGCACCTCAGCAAGCCTTGTGGAAAAGGAGGGTCCTTTTATTTAGCTACGTGAGCGTTTGGGGCATGCAGGGAGAGGATTACAATTCAATGCCACTCATGCAGTCAGACTTTAGCAATGATGAGCTGTCTCTGTCCTTCTGAAACCTGTTGTGCTTGACTGGGAAAGCTAAATGTATCTTCTCATGGATGGTAGGATGGCGGTGGAGTTCCCCAAAATGAACAGACCTTGTACAGGTTACCCAGTTCAGGGCCCAGAAACACAAAAACATTGGATTTTCATGTTATTCTGTGCCTGCTTTTACATACACATGGGCACACAAAGAGACAGAACGTCTTCTATGGCAAAACACAAGTTGTGCACCTCTCTGGTTCTGCCCTCCTTTGCAGTTTCCCCCTTTCTTCTGTTTTTGTCCTCCCTGCAAGGTCATTTCAGCTTTTTTCCCCCCCTCCCTAGAGCAGTTACCAAAACAGTAAGCACATCACTGTCTCTCCCTCCTAAACTAGGCCACTGAAGAGAAAGAAGAAATGGAGGAGCTGCAGGCCTATAACAGACGGCTCCTCCACAACATTTTGCCAAAGGATGTGGCAGCCCATTTCTTGGCTCAGGAGCGGCGCAATGATGAACTGTACTACCAGTCCTGTGAGTGCGTGGCTGTCATGTTTGCCTCCATAAGCAACTTCTCAGAGTTTTATGTGGAGCTGGAGGCCAACAATGAAGGGGTGGAGTGCCTGAGACTGCTCAACGAGATCATTGCTGATTTTGATGAAGTAAGTCACAGAAAATCTAGGTGGGCAGAGTGCATCGAATCAATGAGTTTAGCTGGGGTTACCTGAGCTCCTGAAGGAAGGTGGTTTATTGAATCCTTGTACCATGGTTCATTTCTCCTTGTTCTAGAAGTCATTAATTCTTTTTCTTTTCTCATTAAAATCCCTTCTATTCCCTTGTTGCGCCTCCAACCAGCTAGTCCCCTTTCTTCTTATACTTTGCGTAGTGGAGGCTCTGTCCAGTACTTTGTAGTGCTTGGACCGAGGGAGGCCACATGGCAAGGACGTTACCAGCATGTATGCGTTTGTCACAGTTTATTCACTTCTTTTACTTTTGTGATATAGATAATAAGTGAAGACCAATTTCGGCAGCTGGAGAAGATCAAGACCATTGGCAGCACATATATGGCTGCATCAGGCCTCAACGATTCCACTTACGACAAGGAAGGGAAGACGCATATCAAAGCTCTGGCTGATTTTGCCATGAGATTAATGGACCAAATGAAATACATTAATGAACATTCATTCAACAACTTCCAGATGAAGATAGGTAATGTCACTATTTATTTACAGGATTAAGTATAGGTAGCAGTCATTCTGAAGTGGGGCTTTTATGGACAGTAAAAAACCACAGATGTTACTGTAGCTGTACAGTGCTGTTAGCTGTCTTGTGCCTGGTGACCACTTCACCTCCCTGAAACATCGGAGCAGTTTTGTTAGGGTGGCAGCATTATTACTGAAGCTCCCTGGAGGATTAGGAGCAGTTGGGCAACTGACCCTGGTGCAGAGAAACTCTTACCACAGCATGGTCTCACATGGGCTCGCGTCCATTTTGCCTGTGGTGTGCTCCCTGCCCACACACCCTGTGGTCCCCATCTCTGCCATTCTTGGACATTAAATTGTCTTTCAAGTCAGGGACTAAAAAGAGACAGAAAAGGAGAAGGAGAAGAAATGTGAGGCTATCAGGTGTGTTATTTGTTCTGGAAGGCCACAGGGCTGCTGCCTCGCAGGTGCTCAGCATTGCAGCAACTGTGTACTGACTTCCAAGTGAGCAGCTTGCCTGGCAGCCGGATGGCAAATAAACCTTATCCTGTTATCTGGTACTGGCAAGTAGCTCTGGATTGGGCAGATCCAGCCCATCCTGCCAGTCAGACAGGCACAGTGGATCAAAGAAAGCAACTTTTCTTTAAATGGTTCTTTCCCCATAGTTTGGCCCTAGCTTTACAAGTCAGGGTAAAGCACAAGTAAACCGAATGAACCGCAGGATGTTTTTTTATTGTCTGAAAAAAAATAACTTGCCTCAAGCATCGTGTGGTTCACATGTGATGGATCTAAACATTGTGGGATTTCTCCTCTCCTTCCAGGCCTCAATATTGGTCCTGTCGTAGCTGGAGTGATAGGAGCACGCAAACCCCAGTACGACATATGGGGCAACACGGTGAATGTAGCCAGCCGAATGGACAGTACAGGTGTGCCTGACAGGATTCAGGTAAGGCCTTCACTGGAAAACTTACATTGCCAGCCCTGTGTCACTTACGGGTTCTGAAACTTAATTAGAATCGGAATTTTTGTTTCATTTTATTCCTTTATGCCATGCATTTACTTACTTACACAGTACTGAAAGAAAAGCCAGCTGGGGAGTGCTAGTGATAACATCAAGTTTTGCCTTTTCAGCTTGACCAACTTGGCAATGTTTGGTCAAAAACTTGCAGGTTAGTTCTGGGTGGAAGTGGTGAGCCGAGTTTCCTTTCCCAAGTGCCTCCCTGGCCCTATAAGCACAGTCCCGCTGTGACACCTGTGCTGCCGGCTTTGCTGGTCGGCTACGTGCAACTGTAGGTTTATCTTCCAAGGGCTTGATTCAGATATGTATTTCTGTAATTCACTGCTGTGTTCACAACGCCATATGTGTTGTGAGGCTAGCAAGGATCCAGGCATCAGCAGGGTGGGGATCTATAACTAAAGAGGACGGTTTAAGGGGTTAATGGAAACTCTCTGGTACTCAAGTGTCCTTGGCCTTCAGACAGTGACCTTGCCAATGATTCAGTTCCACTGTCCTGCTTTCACTAAGCAAATGTCCACAGTAACAGATTGTCATTCCTTGGGAAAGTACTGAAGGGATATAAAAATAGTTCGAGTAACTGATGTAAAACCCAAGAGGGAAAGCCATGCTGTTTCTTTCAAGCAGCCAGCTAACTAGATCAGTATTTATCCAACATCCTTTAAACTTTCCTACAAGGCGGTCTGTGAACAATTTTCATTCTAGTTAAGCAAATCAGCAGAGCAATGTTACAGTAATAGGAAGCCAGAAATTGAAATATTTAACACTACCTGAAAAAGGGTGAGAAAACACACTGTAATAAATAAATAGGAAATATGTTCTTTCAACTTCTGTTATTCTGCAGTACAAGTGATTCTTTTTGAATGGCATCTGCAGAGAGAATTTGGATGCTGGCTAGATTATTCCATTTGTTCAGTCTTTCTCATTGCCTGCTACCTTCTCCTTCATAAAAACAAACTCCTGAATGACTTCTAAATTGTACAGCCGCCATGTAATTTCTAAGTCATTTTTGAGGACTTCTAAAATATGTTTAACCTGTTTTCCAGCTACTGCTCCAGTGATATAATAAATGCATCTGAGTAGACTGAACTGCCAGGTGCATTTTTAAATATGTGCCTCGTTTCTTTTTATCCTATGACCTCCATGAAAAATTGGGGGGGGGGGGGGGGGGGGGGGGGGGGGGAGTGTGTGAGGAGTTCCCCCCAGTTGCATACCGTGTGTGACTTCTGTAGTGTCTCCATTTCTAAAGGTTGTTCTACAGCTTGTGCCAACCTTCTAATTAGTCACTGATATGCAAAAGTCAACTGACTTAGAAACAAATAGTTGCTCTTACTTCAATTTCGTCCGTGGGTTACTCCAAAAGCAAATGAAAAGACTGTATGGAAGGCAGGAGAAGCATCTGCTTACTCTTGTTTATTCTGCAGGTAACCACAGACATGTACCAGGTTTTAGCAGCCAACAACTATCAGCTGGAATATCGAGGGGTCATTAAGGTCAAAGGCAAAGGAGAAATGACAACCTACTTTCTAAATGAAGGGCCTCCAATTAGTTAGCACCGACTGCAGCGTCACTTGAAGATGGCATTTGCATTACACAAGATTGTGAATCAGAGAAGAATCACTTTTTTGGCAGCAAAGCTGAAAGGCGGCGCAGTTGAAATTTCACACCGTGACTCTAGAGCTGGTATCAGCAAGCTCTTTGGCCACCCATCACAAAAGGCAAGCGAAAGAAACCACCATGGAGTTGTTCCTGGCTGAGTGCTAAGTCGACCAAAGATGTGTACTACAGAGTTCACAGATAAAAGACATGAATTCGGAGTTTTTAAAAAAGGCTGCTACTACAGGATGCTATAAGAAGCTATTTAAGTATTTATTGACGCAACACAACATTTATTCGGTTGAAGGAATGTATGATTCACTACAAAGCATTATTTTGGAATGGATTTGCACTCCCATAATGTTTCCATCCCATACTGCCAGCTATTTGAAGTGTACCACTGTGCTTTTATTAGCTGTTTTGAATGGGCTTTCAAAATTGACACCCACTGTTGCAGCACACAAAAAGGCCTTTTAGAAGGGCATCAGTAATGTTTTAGTGTGAAAAGACATCATAGCCCTGGCCCCCTCTTTTCCCTTCTTCTACACAGCTAAATGACTGCTCTTCTGAGTGGGGCTGGCACAGCCGATGAAGGGGAAGACCGAGATAAAGAAAGATGGCTCTACAACCATATTTATTAAAAAGTCTTCTGTGCTCTTCTTTGGTATATATCAGTTTACATGGGAAAGACTAGATGTAAACAAGAGACACTTTGTGGGGAGAACTCCCCTGAAATTTGTCGTGGTTTTTTTTGTATTTTTTATTTTGTAATATTGAAAACATGGAGATCTAACAGATATACCAAATTCTATATTTTGTAAATTATATATAAATTAGAAGGCAGGCTGTCCACACCAAGGTGTGGTGGGAGGTGTATATAACCTGTAGACTTTTGTGTAGGTTTTTTTTTTTTTTTTTTTGTGCATAATACTCTGAACACAGACTTGGCAGTTTTCAGATTATCACTATACAATCAACCAACAACAAACAGGTGAGTTTCCAGGCTGAATCAGATGCATTTTAAAATGAAAATCCAGAAAAATCTACAACCCCAAAGAAGAGGAAAATACAAAATGCAGTAGTCACACAGTTGTTCCATGCAGCATTCAAGCAGAGGGTGGCATCTTAACAAATGGAAACACAGGACCTCTGAGTTTTAGCTACTGAGACGGTATGTCAAACGTGAAAAAGAGCTCTAAGCAAATCTTCTAACTAACGCTAACAGGAGCTCTTATAAGAAGAGAAAAAAGGCAAAAAAGCTCATTTGAACTTTTTTTTAAAAATATTTTTTTTTATAGGAGGTCTTAATAGAATCCTGCCAATATGAGAGTTGTCTGATATTTTAACTGCCATTTGCCATTACAAGGAACTACGTACTGCAGCATCAAGTTGACTTTCTTGTAGTAGGCACTTATTTAAACTGAGTCACTGATTTTCAATTTTCAGGAATTAGGTGATCTTCAAAGAAGGTTATGATGGCAAGTGTGTGTATATGAGGTGGTCGACCTTAAAATACAGTGCCATTGATACTGTGTTGGACATCTTTATCACTAGTGGGGGGGTTTATGAATAGTTCAGTGTTATCATTTATGTACCTTTTTTAACTATTAAAGAAAGAAATCCCGTGATATTTTATTAAAAAAAAGAAAATTTTTAAAAAAGCTATATTTTTTATATTCTATGAGGGGAGAGTTTTGTTATTGAATTTGGCTAGCACTAAAAATGACTCCAATCTTTTGACATGTAATAAAGTTCTTTTCCACTCTTCTCAGGGCAGAATTATTGTAGTACTAACAGCTTAATGATTGCACTATGGTGGTGGTGATTTATTTTTTCCTACTCGACAACAAGAATAAGTGAAAATCCATGGGCCTGTCTTAATTAATTTGCCATATTGCTAAGCATAACCCAAGCATTAAGCCATTTAAACGCCAGCTTAAATGGCATCGCCCCTTTCCTTCTCCCTTCCACTAGGAAACATCTCCAAAAAGTATAGTATATTGACTTCTGTAAAACTGCCAAGTCTGCCCTTGTACTATACTTTTGCTCCTTTACATCTTTCCTGGTTTGCAAAATACTTAAGTTGCATCATGCTGTTATGCCTTTCTTCCCCTCCTCCACCTTCCATCCCTTTTACGCCTCACTGAGTTTCATTACCTTCACGCCATACACTCGGTTTTTAGGTTTGCTTTCTGCTTTACAAAAGTCTGCGGTCGTCTTAACTTTTGATTCATCTTATGAAGTTGTGTTGTCAATGAAATTTCAAGTCCCCAGTATCTCTAGCTGTGATTGTTGACAGTGTGTCATGATCATTTCAAGGGGTATTCACACACTCTTTACTCTGGATCTTGCAAAAATGGATACAGTTATGATTTCCCATGGAAATTTAAATCTATTTAAGTAATTTAACTATATTAAACACTGTTTCACTGGTAAATAGTCTCTGTTTTATTTTTGCTGCGTGTGGCTAGTGAAGCGCTCAGACGTGAGTTGTGTAGGCGGTACTGAACCTGCAACTAGAAACATCCAATTCTTGCCCAGCATTGCTGGATGGCTGCACCACACCAGCACGCTGCACTACCCAGTTACAGCGCCTCAAGGTCTTGGCTGAAGGGCAAACAACAGCCCCAGGGTTCCTCTTGTGCACCCGCTTGCCTTGCAACGTCAGTCTCAGGCTAGCTGACAAAGCCTCGCTGTGGCACTATGGTTAAATATATTGGTAGTACTGAATAGCTTAAATTTTTTGTCTGTCCTATTAAAAAAACAACGTGTTTTAAAAAGTACATCACCTTTGCCAAAGAATTCCCCAGGTAGGTCGGTACTTGCCCTCTCAAGGACACCTGGAAGGAGGCAGCAGTGCTTGCCAATGCACCATTTTCCATTGTTAGATAAAAAGCAATATAGTTATGTGTAGCATTTACTAACAGAAGCCTGAAGTATAACTGGGAAACAAAAAGCTGCAGCTGTCACCTGACTTCTTTTAGTTGCGGAGACATTACGCAGGTAACTGAGAGACTTACGATCTGTTACTTGGTAGGAGGGATTGTGTAAGTGTACTGAGAATGCAGCTGCAGTAACAAAAAGCCATGAAGTACTTAAAGTCTTTAAGACGGTGAAGACCTATTTAATACTTTACATGTTCTCCTACATAGTCATGCAAACAGCAATTTAGGACTCTGTCTGAGGTAAGCAATTTTTGAACCTATCTGGAGAAGGGTATTCCCCAGGGGAGGGACGCCAGCAGCCCCCAGTGCTGTGCCCTCTCATTTAAATTGCTGTACACCCTGAGTAGCTGAACTATTTTTCCCTGAATGCATCTTTTAGCCACCAGAAAGCATTTTTTATTAATTTTAAGGTGTTTAGCCCCTTCTCCCCAACACAAAGCTGGCTACATCAAGTGTCTGCCTGCACATAATAAAATGATAAATTTGGGACGCACCAAATTTCTTGCATGTGCGCCCTGCACTGCCAATATCCCTGCCTCACTGTCCGTGCATTATGCAACATACGTGGACGCCAACATCTGGCCAAGAACTATGCCCAGAGGCATGTACTTTCATTCTGTTAGCCTTCCTGACTGCTCCTCAGGGCACCATCACTTCTAGTTTGAAGTTTGGAGGCTGGTGGGAAGAGAGAGCTTGGGATGTAGCTGGAAAAAAGGCCAGTTCAGCTGTTTTAAGCTGAAGAAAAAAAAAAAAAAAAAAACCACCCACCCTTAATTTTCATTTTCTTAACCCTCCATGTCCCAAGTTTTTTCAGTTGAAGGAGCCAGAAGCACCCGAGCAGGGGATGTGGTCAGGACCGAGAACACTGAGTTTCAGGCAGGATGGGGGAACTGCAGCAGCAATGGTCTTCCTGCTGTCTGGCAGCCAGGTAGCTTATTGTAAAAAGCAGGGTTATATTTTTAAATGTCTGTCCCCGAACGCTTCCCAGTCCCTGCCTGGCCTGCTCTGGCCTGGCACGATGCTTGCAGTGCTGGCGACGAGGCCACGCCGCTGGTGTCAGCCTGGTCCCCCTGTGGCTCCCGCTGGAAGCCGGCGCGGAGAAGCAGGCAGCGGGCACTAGGAGGGAATTGCAGCAGCGGTGCAGCATGGTGAGGGCCCAGCATTGACAGGCTCCGAGGCAACACCGTGCAGCACAGCACAGCCACCATCGGAATAAAAAGCTCCACAGGAGAAGAGCTAAAGAGAACATAAGCTTCCCCTGTAAGCAGCTGGCCCTAGAGATGTTATTTTCTTTAAACACAGACTTTCAGATGCTAATAACTATTGCCATCTACTGGAAACAGCCCTCTGTAGCCTTAGCCAGGCGCTGTCACCACTGCTGCTGAGCCATCCCACAGGGTCAGGCTGACAGAGGCACAAACCCCCTTCCAGCACCGGGCAGGGGGAAGAACGTATCACAACGTAGAGGCAGCCACTCCTTCCAAAGTAACTGATTACACACAATCAAATGAACTTATAGATAAGTGAAAAATAATCACCCCAGGCTCTGTGTGTCATCATCCAACCCTCCCCACCACCACCACCCTGGCAGCACAGCAACGGTGCAACAAGACCCCCCCCATACATGCTGCTGCTGCTCCGCGCTAGGAGGGTGCCCTTGCAAGGCCGCAGAGGTGGCCTCCCCACATAATGGCAAACTGCTGCTTGCGTGATGCAACCCATGCTCCAACAGGAGCCATAAAATGCCCATTCCGTGGCAGCCAAATGTCGCGTTGCGAACCCTGAGTCCCACCAAAGCAAGGACAAAGCTGTCACTAGTGGCCTTGCCATGCTGTCAGGACAAGGGCTTCAGTTCCCTCTTTTACTGAGAGCTGAGAATCTCCTGCTCTCACCACTCAGGCATGCTTGGTGCTCGCCTGTCCTTCAACCAACAGTTGCCATTCAGTCTGAAATAAAATACAGGCAAATGGACATCCTACCTCTCCTTTCACCTCCTCAGCAAGGAGCACAGCGCAGCATCCTGGCATGGCCATGCCTGGGAGATGGGGCGAACACCAGAAGAGAGCCACAGAGTGCCATCTTGGTGTTACACACCTGCTAGGAAACAGGGCTCACCTTGAGTTGCCTGTAGAGCTAGAGAGATGCAGTTTGTGTCCTGAAAAGGGCAGGAAGAAAACAGATTAGAGCTGGCTCTGGAATTATTTCATGTCACTTTTCATGTTGAAAACAGGCACCGTGACTCCCCCACCTAGGCGAGCACAGGAACATCCAGCTGATCACGTCCTCCTCTCTTGCCCTCTTTTCTCATGGCATTTCCACAGCAGCTTCAATACAAAAGCTAGAGCATGTTCTCAAAGCTTTCAAGCTTCGCATGGTGCTTGACAACTAGGGTGTGTTCTTAAGCTCTGCGCAGTACAGAGGTTAGTGGGCTAACCCTACAGTGTCACTCCCATGTTCCTAGAGCAAGCTGAGCTGGATGCCCAGGTCGGGGCACTGCATGCCATACTAGACCCAGGTACCCGTATGGTGCCTATGCGGCCTCCACTAACCGTACCTTAAACTTTCTGACCATTAACTTGTCATCTACCTGTCACAGGATGCTTTGCTTCTGAGGAAGAAAGAAATGTTATCCATGAAAACAAAGAGTCCATAAGCTCCAAGAAGTCTGAAAAACATTTGGATAGCTCTATGAAGTCAGGATAGCAAATGGGGGTGTACCGAGTGCTCTATAGAGTTCATTAGCAAACAATTTGATCAACAAAACCAATGAACCACAATTTTGTTAAGTAAAAGAAGCTGCTACAGACACTGTGAGACCATTTGGCCTTACCAAAATAAGCAGTACCTGGAAGATCTGACCAGCTATGACAGGAACTGCACCCGCAGCCGGATGCTCCAGGCTTCCTCACACTCCTCTTAAAAGATCAGCTGGACTCTTGTCAACACAGGGCTGCAAATACCGTTGAAGCAGACACACTACTGCTACCCTCTCTTCAATTACCTCCCATCAGGGAAAAAAACCCTCCCTTTATAAGGATTATTATCTATCCCTAAAATCATCCATTTATATTAATACCATTTAGAAAGCATGGATTCTTGCAAGCTGTTAACACATATCTAGAATGCTATTTATTCTGACTAAAAGCTGATTCAAAATAGCTTGTTTAGTGTTTGCAAATGTTAATGGGCTTCTTTTTTCAATACAAACCATGAAAGCAAAAAACATACCATAGTACTTGCAGTGGAAATGGGGAATAAAAGGCAGAAGGCTAAAAGGTAACATCCCGAAACAGAACTTCCTCAGTCCTTCGATAAAGAGCCTATCAACATATTAAAGAACCCACAATAAATGTTAAGTAAGCTCAATGTCTGCAAAGGAAACCAGTTTCCATCATCTAGTTCTCTGCTAGCTTTGATGTAGCAAGTAACACATACATACATACATTCCCTCATAAAAGGTTGCATTCTTTTCCACACCTCTCTCCCCACCATCTCTCAGTATAGTCTTGTATCTTATACATACATACATGTATGCATGTTGTGTGTCTTCCACGATGCACTGTGAAAGAAGGGGTCTATGCATTTTCTAGCGTCTGAAAAGTGATTTCCTAGCAAAATCTGACAATCTGCAAATGAGACAAGTTCTTACCCCCAGCAATAGCTTGGCCCATACATGGAATACAAGAACAGATCACTATGAAAAACCTCAGATGTGATTAAATCTCTAGAAGCTCAAATAGCGGACTCTGAGGTAAGCAAACCTCAAACAGCATTATTTATACCATGTGGAAGTCAGTCAAACTTTTGGCCATCCCTTCCTGAAAGTGACTGTAAACAGTGACACTTTATTCAAAGAAAAATATGGTGGGGGGGGTGTTGGATGGACTCATTCCAACCTTAAAGAGGGCTTACTTTATAAATACAGCACGAAGTAGGCTCTGCTTCTACTAAATCCCACAGAAAAATCAAGCGACTACAAATGGCCTTGTGCAATTCCAACTAAAGCACACTGCTCAAGAGAGTAGTCATCTTTCATAAGTTCATCTTCCTAAGTCTAACTCCTCAAATATCTGGTAAAATCAGCCAGGAAGCACCCACTATTTCTCTGAATGCGGAGTTTGTATAAGCAATTGGGAAATCTTAGGAACTTGCAGTAAATTTTCACCTCCCACTTGGCCTGGTGTGTCTTGTCTCTCATCTCTGCACAAAATTTCAGCAAGTTCTAATATTGTAGTCAAACTACAGTAATACATTCAAAAGCCATGTTTTTAGCACCTAGTAATATCAGGTAATGAAGAACAGTCATGCTCATTACCTTTTCATTGTGAAATGGGATTTTTATCAGTGCCTTAAAAACAAGCAAACAAAACCCCAACTGTCTTCCATTACACTGACAGTTACATTTGTTCATTGTACCTGCCAGTCAGCAATTAGTTTAATGCCAGCGTAACTGGAATGGAATAATGGCTCCAGATGCTATGACAAAGGAAGTTTTCATTCCTTAAAAATGCATCTTTAGGAATAGGAGGAAGGGAAGGGGTGTCAGTGAAAACAAGATTTTCTGCCAACATATTAACTGAAGAAATGATGCAACAGAAAACTCTTCATGTGCACAACAGCCCGAGTTAAAAAATAAGCAGTACTTCAGACATTCACAATAGCTTCCGTGCCTATAAATGGAGGTGAATGAAAAGATAGTACAGTGAAAGTATAGTAAAGTACAGTAAATTGAAAAGAAGGTATAAAGACTCTTCTAGACTTTATAAGCAAGATAAAACCTGGCTTTACACTTAAAACATGAATAGCTGTATTTTGCAGTCACTGACTTTAAATGAAGGACTGCTTTTCACCTTTTCTGGTGTCCAGAGTTCAGAAAGGTGCACTGAAGGCTAATAACAAGCAAACTTCTCAGTGCTAAACAAAGGCTGTTTTCTGTTCTTCTGGATTTTTAAAGTATTTGTGGTTTAAGTATTTCCTAAAACTCTTGCATGCTTCAGTCCGGTCCTCCTCTTTATCTTTTCCCCATCTTCTGGAGTCCCAAAACAAAAGTAGACCATGTTCATGAACTCATCCTTCTTTGTCTCAAAGTGGGAGGGAAGAGAATGAACCGCAAAGCACGTTGCCTCCAACACCGATCTCTGAGGCTGCACTCCAAGGTATCTTCAAGGTATCTTGCTCTCAGACATTGGTCTGAGAAACACATTATGAAGAACGTAATACCTATTGCTCCTGTTTGCTTCAGATTACAATTTCATTCTCTAATTCTTCTTGGTTGTATTACTCCATTTTCTTGACTAATACCACCTATTTAAAAAGAAAGGAAAATATCTAGCACCTTTCTTCTTGGTCATAATATGACACTAAATACCCTACTGAAACACATAACATTTTTCCACGAAGTGCCCGAAGAAATTTGCCTGGAGCAACACTTCATAGCACAGCAAAGCTCTGCCAATCCCCAAAGCCAACAGCACAAGCAGCATGGCAGCTTCCCTGCCATTAAAGATTGCTTTTTCCTTTTTCCCCTCTCCCTCCGACATTTCACAGTGAATCCTTACATTATTCCAGGTCATATATAAAAATCTATTTGTACATTATGAAATGTCATAACTGCCATATAATTGTAAAAAAACCCAACTGACAGTGGTATTATATGGTTGCCGTTCCATTTTCTAAGTGTTTAGGGTTTGCTGGTTGATTCACCAACTTCAAGAGTATACAACGGTTCTCTCAGAGACAAAGGAGGTTCTATCCCAGCACAGAAACACCTGACCCATAAAGCCAGAAGAACAAATAAAATCCCTGGTCTTTTCTTGTTTAAGCTAATCAGGCTGATTTATTATTTTCCTGTCACCAGTTGTTTATCTCAGGTTTGAGCTAATTATTCATCAATTTCTAAATGTATATAAAAAGCAGAATAGTCCAACAGGTACAAGTCACTCCATTTACTCACCAATTAATTTCCTTTCAACCTTTCTAGAGTTCAAACACAGGAAGCGTGCAAAAATCCTGGGGTAAGTCGCAGAACTTTTTGAAGAATTACTAAAAAAATACCCTGTCCACATATATCACTTTCAAAGGATAATTAAAAGGAAATAATAAATGAAAACATGTTAAAGTATTGATAGCACTAGACAGAGGGCCACCGGTGCCATAAAGTTGAGCCCCAGAAACAGAGTTTCCAGGTTACATTTTAATTTAGAAAACATTCACGTATATCTGAATGTGAAACAACACAGTCCAAAATTTAGTATCTTACATATTCCAAATCTAGTTTGCTAATATGCAATAGCATTATTATTATTACTTATTCAGCCTATTCTCTACTGCCTCACAAAGGCAAAACCGATTTTGGAAGTGAAGAGCTTGCATGATATGCAGAACACACACCCTATACATTCCTTCCATTAACATACTTTTGAATGAAGCTTTATTATGCCACCAGCCAAATTCCCCCAACCTGGTGTCCCATTTAACCATCAAGTGAAGAATGTCCACAGGCATATTACATTGCTTTATTTAACAAAAAAAAAAAAAGTCCATCCAGACTGCTTCTTCTTTTGGGGAACAGCTTTACATTCCTGAGAGTGAATAACTGTTGGAACAAGACTGCCTCTAAACGTTCCAGGCCTTGTCAGACATTGTAATCAGGGGACTTTCCCTGTGGTTGTCGTAGTCGAATTTGTAAGGTAGAAAATGCTCCCACAGTCACATGAAAGAAGAGCTGCCACAAGTTGCGCAGTTCATACAGATACATGTTACACAGGCAAATTAACCCAAAAGTCAGGAAGGATTTGGCATTCCTCCAGCCTGTGTAGTATACAAACAGGTAACACTGTCAGGAGATAAAAGAGAAATCAGATTACTGCATGGAAAATAACTTCCACTGAAGAAACACTACCTGGCTGTTGAGAAATTAGAAACCCAAAACAAGTAGAAGTCTAAATCAAACGTGTAAGAGCAGTATCAATTTAGTAGTCACAGAAGGATGAAAAGTACCTGACATCAATACAAGGTTACATTTTAGTTCCATTAAACCCTCTTTCAGAACAATTCTCTCACAATAATTGATTACAACCTGCAATAATGAGTTGCTCATGACAGAGGGAAGTGGATGTTCCTGGCAATCTCTGGTCAAAATACACTCTGTTTCACTTGAGCAATGGAGATGGAGAAAGAACGAGTGTTAAGCCTTCTTCAGGTGGAGCAATAGGAAGGACAGAAGATACCAGGGCCCTGCAGCCGGGAATACTCAGCACAAGGCAACCCCCCAGACACCAACCCAGTGTCCTCCTAGGGTTAATGCAGAGGAATAACTGCCAGACGCAGAGAGGTCCACAAATACTCACTGCCCTTCTTCACGTTTTACGGGGCAGTTTCTGCACGCTGTTGTGCGCAGTTCCTGCATAGGATGTCAGGACTGCCCGCAGTTCCCTACTCTGCCTTCTTCCTACTGCAGCTGGGAATCTTTTCAGGTGTCTCACCTCAGTTTTCAAGTCTAAAAGGACATAGCTTTTACATAGACATTATTTTTACTTCTACTATTGCTCAAACAACTTCCTTCTACAAAAACATTGTTTGCCCCCCTCTGGATTCTAGCCATCCCCTGTCTGCAGAAGAAAGTTTTGCTGTGCTTCAAGGTAGACAACAACATCACTTGGGCTTACTTGTATTCTAAATCTGTTCCTGGTGGATATATAACCATGCTCACACAAGTTTTTTAACAGTATCCATTATCAGCTTATCTAAGTGTCGTTTCTGTTCTTCTTGGACATTTGCCGCATTTTCTCAGTCAGAGAAACTCTACTTAATTTTTTTTCCATTTTTCAGGTTTCTCAAAAAAGGGCCAAAGCTTTGTACATTTGCAACCGAACAATGCAGTTTATTGAGGTTACTTCATATTCAATTTGAAACTCAACCACTTTCTTATAAAGCAAGCATTTCCACTGTAAGAGTGGCTGAGATTAACAAAACTACCTGCAATTTCTGGATATCTAAATATCTGCAGAGATGCGAGTACTGACAGTATCACTAAGATTTGTATGTCCTTCCTCCAGAGCAAAGTAAAACTAGAGATAAGTAATCCACGTGTTTCAGAATCTAGATGGAATTCCTCTGAACCTGCTTGGCCATTCTGAGCAGAGCAAATGCAACCTACTTGTGCTGACAGTTTTACAAATCATATCTAAAAGAACAATTAGTTGGTACTAGTATTCAGCAATAAGAATTCAGATAATTACAGATTACAGGAATGACACCAGAGCCTCAACAGATATATTTTGAATATTCAAGAAAAAGCCTACATCCCAAGCTGCATGGATCCTTTCTTTAAAACAGCTCTATTCAAGTCAGACAGTGGGGAAAAGGCATACATCCTTATGTCTCCATGCACAGACATGCATACTTTACAAAGAATAAGGTTTCTAATTTGGGAGAGGAAGGAAGAATGTGTATGTGTCACACAAAAAAAGAAAGGAGGAGCTCCACCTTATCTGATATGGAACAGATTGTTGGCATGGAAAAATAACACCAACCTGAAGAATTATTTAAGGCAGAAGCTGATTAAAAGACAACAAGTGGTAAAGAACAGAAGTTGTACTGTGACATTTTGCTAGAGGTAAGTTATGGAGAATGGAGATCACAGGTAAGGTAACCTGGACAAAAGGCTGACTGATAGAAAGGCTGATATGAAAGGAAAATCCTGAGTCATTATTTTATTTTATGGTCTGACACAATACTAAACATTGGCACATGGAAACAAGTAGAAACTGCATACTCCACAAGTGCAAGAGATTAAAAGCCAGAAGAATTATAACAGCAGCAATTGAGCATGACAGATGTTTTAGGCATAGCTAAACGTAACAGCAGTGTCCCTGAATGATAAATGCCAATGGGCACCAGAATACCTTGCTACAAATTATATTGGAGTCAAATTCAGATGCAGAAATGGAAGACCTACAGACATGAAATGCAATGTGAAATATCAGACAGGAAAAGAAAAACATAGTGGGAAGTGGCTGAAAGCTTTGAAAAGGAAGGAGATGCACAATAACGTACAAAGTGAGGAAAATTCTGGGGTGTCGTGCCTAGGTATTACTGTATTTACTTCAAATCCTCCCAAAGGAAAGAAGCAGCAGGGCATTTGTTCCAATGGTTAAGTTTACTTGAGCTATGAAACTACTACTTTAAGGAAATGATATAAACTCCACTGCTTGTGACTTTAGAGATAAATTGTAAGCTCCAGACAGAAAAGTACACCAAATCTCAATCAACTAACTGGAGAAAAATGCCAGCAAACAGAAGCTCTTTGTACCAGTCAATTGTATGACAGTTTTTGATTAATGAAATAAAACAGAGCAGAAATTATTTTTATAATCACCAATTTAAGTATTTGACATTTAAGGAAACATGATGACATTTATGCATGACTGGGTAATGTTTCTAAACTCTAGTGAATTATGCAAGCCGAAGAACACACCTGGTACAAACATGCTGCTGTTCCAAGAAAAAATGCAATAACGTAGCTGAAATCTTCGCCTTCATTCTGTGAAAATAAAATAAAAAGCCATGCTTTACAATGTTTCCGTGAAATACCAGATATTTACAGTATGAAAGTTACTAATTATTGTATGTTAAAATAGTCTCACATAGAGATTTATAATAATTCCAATGCCACGATAAGCCAAAAAAGTTAGCACTAATCATTGCTTATTTTACATGTCTGGAAAAAAACCCTCTGTGATCTGGAACCTGACCAAAACGTTTATTCACAACAGGCACCTAATGCTGACATTTTCCAAAGCCTTAAAGGAAGTCCAGCTCTAACACTGGACACTTTCCTTCCCCAGGTGCCTTTGAAAATTCAAGTATAAACGCTGGTAACTACCTTTAATATCAACTTTGTAGAATTGTGCCTTCCTCCAGCTTCACAAAATGGAAACAAGATAAAAGAAAAAGACAGAGTGGCCACTAGGGTGTGGTAAAAGTCTACGCAGAGAACAACGCAGGCAGCTCTGCATTGATGGCTGTGAGAACAAACAAAAGCACCTGAACTTGAGAGATTATTGGAAAATTAAGTTTTCTTGAAGGAAAAGAGGGAGACATTTACTTGAAGTGACAGATCTTTCCATTATTTGTTTTTTTAAAAAAAATCCAAAATAAAAAACCACAACCAATAAACCCCAAAAACCCAAACCCCCAAAATATTCCTTCCAACTTATTCAGACGGGTTGCTATTGTTTCTATGGAGCTAAGCAGAATAAATTTACATGCTCAGTGATTATTCTAACTGCATTTTCAGCAAACATCTGTGACAATCAAAAACTTTCCCAGGAAAACAATGGGTACTTATGCAAATGTTCTTCCTCGAATGCAAATTTCATTTTGAGAAGGTGGTGGTCCATTCGGAACTACAATTTGTTTCTGCTCAGAGTATGTTCAGTGTGAAGCATTCACATCTACAGTGTTGACTAGGGAGAAGTTTGTATGTGTGCACATAAAATATACCTACACAATGCAGTACACTACCAAACCATATGCAAATCTTTGCCTCAGTGCCACTGCATATTTGCTGGAGCACAGCTACAGATTATAATCAGTGTTTTTATTTGGGTGTTAGCAAACCTCTGTTACAAAGGAAACACTAATTCAGGGAGAAGCTTTTGAATGACTTCTCAGAAATTCTATTAATCACGTTTTGGATTATTTCTCCCTAAACTTTGTAGATTTTTCCATAACAAAGTAAATTAAGAGAAATTTCAATAGATTTTATGTGTGCCTCATTTGTCAGAAATGAAAAAATACCTTCCATCTGTACTGCCATCTACTACCCCCACATGCAATGACATACAGAATAAAATGAATTGGCTGCGCTATCATCAGTTAATTTAACACCAGCATTTCTTTTTGAAAAAAATCAGCTGTGGAAAGGTAACAAAAGAAGTTCTAGAAACGTTACACAAAGTGATGGAATTCTGTTCAGTATTATTCGTACTACAGTGTACTTCAAATTCATTCCTATTTATAAACCGGAGAAGTGTGCATAACAGAAAAATCTAATTAGGGATAGATTACTAGGGATAAAGTAGAGAAGTATGTTCACTATTTCATTCTTGTTTTTTCTTTAAAAAACAAAAACATCTCAAAAGAAGGACCTAGCATGGAACACTTTTGTTAACTCTGTTCATCTATTCATTAGTCTTCAGGAAGTGCTGAAACCTCAAACATCACTGCTTTATTAAAGCTTTACATATATCAGATATACGTTTGAATAAAAAGATTATCTATTAGCCAAGCAGGAGGATTCTCATTTTCTTTCAGAAAACTTCCATGTGAGTTTTAGTTTCTACCTCCATCACACAACAGTAGAGCCATTTAATGTTAAGTGGGGTTTTTTTGTAGTAACACACATGAACTTTCTATAAGCACATTGATTTGAATTGTTTGAAATAATTAAGCACTATTATTTTCATGTAGTGATGAGAATACAACTAGCACAAGAAATGGAATAGAAAGAAACAGGGCGGTCAGAGCAGAGCAAACGTTTGTTGAGAGGTTGTTTGGTGAGGGAGGTGGTGGTGTTTTTGGGGAGGCCTTTAAAAGAAATCACTTGTCAGTCTCCCTTACATTGACCCTTTCAGCACACAAAGAGAAATAAGCATTCTACTTAAGAAGGTTTATTAAAAAACAAACAAAAACTGAACAAGGTTTCTGAAAAACAATTTTTACAAAACCTGTTTAAAAGATCCCTGCTCTGAGGACCTTTCAAAAAAAATTGGCCAGATTTTCAAAGCTGTTCATCATTTCTCTCAAGCGTTTTTAAATAGCATCTATCAAAATTACACGTCTCATATCCTGGCATAAATTTAGAAAACAGAACATTATGTTCACATACTCACTGCTACCAAGGCACCTAGGGAAAGAGTCAGCCACCCACCCTCTATTGCTTTTGAAACTCACAGCCTCAATGAATGATGCATCACACTCAAGAAGGATGCACAGATCACAAACAATAACAGGTTTCATAAACAGAGGTCTGACCTCACAAACAGTATTTCTGAAAATAAAACTGGCAAGACTTAGTTCATACAATAAGTGTCTTCTAAGGTCATAATACGATTGCTGTGATGCACAACTCTTAAATTCATAAACATGTACAATACCTGGAGAAGACTTTCTATTGCATGAAAGCCACGAATTAAATTCAAAGCCCCACATAACAAACTAAGCACAAATGAGACAATCCCTGGCAGAGTCACAGGTTCCAGACGCTGATGAGGAGCTGTAAAGCAGAAGATCAAAAGAAGATATCAGAGGTCAGAGCAATGTCTTCAGAAATTTAGTAAAATAGTAATCTCATTTTTCAGGGGCTTCTAGCTGGAGAAGAGATCACTGAAGCAAACCACAAAAGGTCAATCTTTTTTCTAAAGTGAAGAAGAAATATTTTAAATATTTCAACACAAGTTTTGACAGAAAGTATACTTTCCTTCAATTCATGTATGTAATTGTCTTATTATATTTAGTCTTTAACTTAACACATTCAGTTTATTCAGTATGGTACTGAAAGCTGCTCAAATATGCCAGAAAAATCAACGGCAAATGATGCAGTTGCTAGTGAAATTTGTCCACAATTAGTAGCCAGCTAGTAAGTCACATACTTAAGAGCTCCTCTCACAATCTTTTTTTTTTTTTTTTTTTTTTAAAACACTAATGCATTAGCAGAGCTATTGAGACTGATTTAGCTTGTTTGCTGAATGGAACACTAGGAGGCAAAGCTATTACCTTAAAATACAGCCAGTAACCTCTACCTTAAAAAATACAGCCAGTGAGTGCTACCAAAGACACAGATGAAAAGACAGGTCTGAAACTAAGCTAGTATCTATATTACAACCTTATACAGACCTTCCACATAGTGCTTAGAAGTCTCTTACAAAACACATTCAAATTCAAACACACTTTCTTTCCACGCACACCCACTTTTTCAGGCTTAGCTAGGGTCACAAGTACATTACTGTTGTGTATGTTCCTCATTATCATCTCTTTCCATAATTAATAGCAGAAAGCAAATATGAAAAAACAATGCAAAACTCTTAACAGTCTAGGCAACACTGGGAAAACAATAGAACTACTGAGCCATACTTAAATCATTCTGTTCAAATCAACGAAGTGTAAAGATGGGAACAATGAGGTTAACGAACTGTAACATTAATAGAGAGAGGGGTGTCAATCCTGGTTGCCTGCATTGCACAAATCCAGGAAAAAGCCTTTCCAAACAGTTTATGAAGTTACACAACCTAAAGAAAAAATGACAAAAGCTATTTCACATTGATAAGCAGACAGGGCTTTCTATTATGAATAAAGAATAAAACACAAAATTAGTTCGATTAACTCATTTGTGCTGACTTTAACAGTGTAATCAGTATTTTTATTCTTTAAACAAAAGCATGACCCATGTTTAACTTCCAGAGCTTATTGCTTCTCTAACCATAGTGCATATTAAAGGAACACCTCCAGCAATCACTCAGTTAAGGATAGATATGGTATTTGATTACCAAACCATTGTTTTTCAGTGACTTATAACTGGTTGATTTGGTTGTTTTTTTTTAAACCTTCTCATCTAGAGAGTGTCAAAAAGCTGACAGTGTATGTGACTGGTTTTAGCCAAAGATCATTGCATTTCATTAACTGGTGGATGAAATTAGTTCACTGCTCTTCATGCACAGCTCTCCAGACAACCTCATTTTCCCCACGTATAACACCTCTTTGAGAATCACGAGGGGAAAAATGAGTCTTGTCAGCTAAATCAAGACAGCCTATGAAGGACCATAAAACAGTAACTTCTCTTATTAAAATATGAAAACAAACCCAAAAACTTCAAAGGACATTGCATACTGCTACTGATGTCATTAAGTTCTCCAGGGCTTAATAAATTTTAGTGTTACAATCAAAGCAACAAGAGTCATTTAAATTTAAAAAAAAAAAAAAAAGGGCAAAACCACAAGGATGAAGGAGTGTCAGAGAAGGCAAGGTAAAGGACAGCTGACCTTGAATCAGTACATCCATAACTCTTAAGAGATTATAATTGCCATATCAAAAACTCTCTACACAAGCCAAGGGTCAAATAAAGCACAAATTCTGAATTAAAATGTTGAAATTTAAATAAAAAATTTGGAAGTTTGCACAATGTGAGAAACTGCACATTAAATGCTTATTTAAAAGTTAAAAAAAAAACCACCACAAAAACCAACAAAAAAATCAAATACACCATCAGCCAAAAGGTAACTCAGAAAATGGTATCTTTATCCTAACCATATAAATACCTAAAACATCACACATCAGCATGCTGTCATCCTATTTCTAATGCCTGCCAACACCTACATTTGCCTTTGAAGCAAAATTCTATCCATAATCTGCACACTTTCTGCTTCACACATTAATAATTACCCCTTTTCCTCACTACACAGCACAACTTTCACTAACGGAAACGGGCTGCTATTTTCAGTTACTTTAACAACATAAGAGGCCTAGACACTAGACCTTGGATACATACCCAATTACAAGTATAAGCAAGTAACAGATAACACTTCATCAGCATAGCCAAAACTAACACATCGAATCCTGCTATTCTGTGTAACAAAACTAGATTTGCATCCACCTGACTTCCTACCTCTGCATGCTAACCTGATTTAACAGACCTAATTCACTTATAGCAAGTCATGTTTTTTAACAGGACAGCACATTCAGGAAATTACACTAGGCAACCACATCTTTTTGTGAGAATTTGTCCTTAGAGCGAAGGAGAAACTTTGAAGTCTGGCCAACTGAGTGGGTAGCAAACATCCAGAGAAGGTTCTTGTCAAGGGTGGAGAGAAGTGATGAATGCAAAGAATTACAAAACTATTAGCAGACTTGCTAAAAAGGACACTGTTATTCAATAGCATCTAAAATTTGAAGAGCTGAAGAAGGACCAAAGTGCAAACCTCTCATAATGTACAGCCCTTTGATGGTGAGTTTCTACAGCAATTCAAGGAAGGAAGCAGATAACTGAACAAAGAGATCTATGGATTTCAGAGGAAGAAGAAAGTTGTAAGTAACTGGAAGAGGGAGAAAAAAAAAAAAAGAAGAAAGTCGACATGGAAAGAAAAGAGAACAAAAGAACTGCTTCTGTAAGACAAGTCATGGAGAGGTAGGTGAAAAAAAATTGGAATATCATCTGCCAATTATTGTTCAATTTTGCTGTATAGTAAAAAGGGAAATGGTCCTTACACGCTTTAATTTAGGGCCACACAATCTTCCAACACTTCTACTCAGAAAAGTGATGAAAACCTCATCTCCCACTACACGGACAACTTTAAAAACACAGGCAATTTTGACACAGGCCAAATTCTCTCATGCTTATTGTCCTTTCTTTTTCCAAATGCAGGAAGTTTGGATCTAGACAATTTTCAGAGTTAGCCAGTTGCCACTTCTGCCACTATAACCTTTTCCACAAGCCAGGATTACACCAGAATATTAAGAGGTAACAATGATGTAAACATCGCAGTGGCAAACGAACGGTATCACAGCATTACATACTTTTAAAAGCAGCAAATGATTAAAGGTATGTACAGTGCTGCTTAAAAGATTCCACTTTCCTAAACAGTTTAAACACCTTCACACTTTTCCTTTATTAATTTTCCAGAATCTCTAATACTATTAAATCGCAAATACCAATTTTGTAAGCTATTTCTACATTATCTCATAGCACCTAGAATTCACGCAGGATCAGGCCCCAGCAGTACAAATAAGGGTACCCCAGCAATTTTGTTTGTTTTTCATCTTCAGTAGACAGTCATTTCAATCTCCTAGAGGAATCTTTACAAGCCAAGTAATTAGGATAATACACTGGCAAAGAAATCCTATTTATTTATATAGATATATATAAAACTGCACAAATTAAGGTGATCTCATATGAGAAATCTGTAGGAAGTGTTTAGATTTACGATAGCAATTTTCACCCTGACAAAGAATGGCATGTGTATGTCTGCCCAGGATAACTAGCCTTATAGAGAGCGGTACTTTTGGAAAAAAGAGAAAGATATTAACTTCCTTTTATTCTGTTCATGTTTTTGCTTCCCTAGACTTGGAAGATGAACATCAGATTATGTCAGTTTCGCATGTGAACTCCACATATTAGTGCAAGGACTCGGAGAGTTTTAAGCTTTCTGTCCTGGTGGGAAACACCTAAATGTGGGCCTCAAACTGATTCAGAGCATTCATTTAATAGCACAAACAACACAGTTCAACCACACAGTTCCATATTTGCCTCCTACATTAAATAAATATAATTTTTTTAAAATTAATGGCTATTTAAATGAATGTGGCCAGTATATACAAAATTGCTATTATTAACAGCGTACACAAGGCACTTATTTTAGAGACCCCATCTTTTAGCCAGCACAGCTCTTTGGGTTTTCACCGTCACAGATACTTCCTATAGTGACGCTTCTCCCTCCAGCTGCTCTAACTCCTGACACTATGCTCTTAGCTTATATCATCATTGGGTCTTACTGAGCAGAAATAAAAATTTTCATAACTCTTAAAAGGTCATGCAGATTTTTTTTTCCCTTCAATAAAGCAGTCCACTGAATAGACCCCATTTCTTTCTCTGAGTGCCTTGGGAAGATACGCACTTTGAGCAGAGGACACAACAGACATTTAAGCTAAAATACACGTAAGGTCATGGCAGCTTTATGTTTTAATAACATTATGGTGAAAAAGCTTTTTTTAAAGAAAAAAAAAAATCAGAGATTAATTCTACCACCCTATATCTGTCTTGTTTAAGGATACAAAAAAAAGTCTGAAACTTACCTGCAGATATCTTACCGGTGCCCTTATATTCTGCCACAGATGAATGTGCGAACCCATTAGCTGAACCAAGTTCTGACACGGAAATTTGATAAGGTGGTCTCAGTTTGATTTCTGTCTGCATGTCAGCAAGATTCATCTTTGTTGACAAAGAACGTGTGTTGTTATATCTCTGTTTGGTCCTCTGAATGAAATTATCTGTGTAAAATTTAAAATAAAAAGGTATACCCTTATGGACTTTCATCAGTTTTTGTTAATCCAAGACTATGCAGCTTTATGTACTTCACAAACTGAAATATAGTTTGAAATGCTTGTATTTATCTTGGATTTTTAAATACTATTTCTGTTTTGTGACTAACATATCATGGGCTATTTCTGCAGTAAAAAAAATTTAAGGTCTAGAAATCTAATTACTTAACTGTGAATAAACTAATGACTTTTCACTGCATGAGACTAGAATACATTGCTAATATAATGGATTTACTGCAGTTGTTCTAGCTTTTCTGTTAGTTTAGTAAATATTCTTACAAAAAATTAACTCCTGCATTCAAGTATAGGCTTCCTTGAGTACAAAATGTGCTTGCAAAATATTCAGGCAGAGAAAATTAATACCATACTATACAAAAATAACGACTGTAATAGAACTACATTTTAACAACTAGTAGGACAAAGACAGCATTGGGGGGAAAAAAAAAGCATTCATGGAAATCTTTGTAAGGAAGACAACAATGTTATACAGAAATTGTTAAAAATTGCCTGACTGAATTACAGACAGGCATTAACCGCCCAGAATACCTTCCCTCATATTTCTAAAACTGCAGTTCTTTTTGTTCTAATGTGTTTTATAAGAATATTTAAAATAACTGCCTAACATACAGTATTAAAGCAATAGATACTAATGGAATCCAGAAGAGCTGTCTTCTGGTATGTATGAGATTTGTTGTATTTGGAGCTTGCATGACAGCAGACTAAATGCTTCACTATATCACAAGAAAAATAAAAATCTATCCCTTACATGTACTGAACAAAAATTACCACACAGCTAAGAGCAAATATGACATGGCAATCTTTGACTTGAGAAATTTATGAAGCTCAATGCCTTTACAGGTTAAGTATTCCAACAGGTATGAAGTCAAACAACTCCTAGTATTATTAACTAGGATAAGATGAACTTCAGATTTGGTCACACAAGGCTTAAACCAAAACCTACTGGAATGAGCAGAAAGATTATAAACAAGTTTGAATAAAACTAGTAGCTAATTTAATGCCCACAGAAGTATTTCTTTATCTACCTGAAATACAGCTATAAACTGCCTTGGACATTTTTGTTTTGTGTGCATTAAGTTGCACATCTATTTAAATACTAATTTCTCTTAGTGTGAGAATGAAGGGGAAAAAAAGCCCAATCCTTACCAAACTCTATAAAACAGTACGGTCTGACAGCAGTATTTGTCTTCATCATATTGTAGGTAGTGATAAACTCTTTCTGAAGCTCATCCAGGAAGCAGAAAGCCAGGACACTTGGATAATTTTCAGTGCACAACATCATATAGCTCACTCCCAGAGAACTTATAAAGCTATAATTGAGACAACAAATTCAAAATTTCAAATTTAACTCCAGGTAATTAGCCGTTTTGCTAGTGTGATCTCATATTCTGTAATCAGAAAAGCAGAAACTGCTCTGGGGTAGCAAAGGAATTAGTGTTTACTGAAAAGTCTAACACTGTGCTAGAAGAAAAACAATTTACTTTTAGGCAATGTTTAATGTTAACACCACACTGCACGACCATATGAGAAACTGTTTTATACATATGTATGTGTGTGTATATATGTGTATGTGTGTACATATGTACATACTCTCACATACATGGAACAGAAAATAACATAAAGTTTTCAGGATATAGAAATACAGAAGGTTTGTCTCATAATAGCTTTTCATGCATCTCAAATGCAGAATGTGTGACCTGGTGCATCCCAAAAGTGCAAAACCTTATCTTCAGATTGGGGTGGGGGGGTGGAGGGCAGGGGGTGGGGGTGGGTCAGTTGTCTTCTAAAATACATGAGGAAAGAAAACTGTTCCAGAGAATATAGGATTTGTCATTCTCCAAAGATAGTTGCAAGGATTATCAGAGGGCGCAAATATGAAATTAGAAAGGGATAGTTTTCAATATACATATCCCTATTGCATTTAGGCAGTTCATTAAATAGAGTTCACATTTTCATGACACATTCAAATGTCTTCAAAATCTTGATGGATACCTTACCAAACACAAAAGTAACAAAAAACGTCCTTATGCTTCCTTCTTAAAAGTTTCTTTTAAGCTGAGCAGTTTGCAAGCCAACTCAGCTGAGGTTTTAAAAAACACATGAACTAGAAAAAGTTTAGACCATGCTGGGCCTAATCCTGAGAAATGCTGGAAACTCACGTATACCAATGAGAGACAGAGAAGGGCGAGCACCTTCTAGGATCATTCAGGTGGTATACTTTCCACACTGTAACTTCTACATGTTTGCTAGGGGTTAGGATGAAATTACTCCTTCCTTTAAAACAGCATATCTAAATTGGAATCAGAATTTAACTCAGCTAAAGTGCAGCTGAATTACCAACTACACACAGGTGCACCTAGTTACCAATACTATGGAGAAAGGTCACATGTAAAGCAAAATTCTGAGTAAACAGTAGATTCAAATAATTATTTCACAACAATCCAAATTTCACGCTGCATGCTGAAAAAAGAGGACCTTCTGAATTATTACTTAATCATTTTTGTCATGAGGGTACACTATCAAATTGACTAGGTCAAAAAAATTTAGGAGTAGTTATGGAGTAGTAGCATACGTAGGCTCCATTCAACCATTCAAGACTTGACTACACACTGCCTTCACACTAGAAAAATCATTCCCACCCTTCCTACTCCCTCACTCCCTGTGTGCCATGTGAAATAATTACTGAGTTATGCTTGGGCTTTAGGGCATGTTTTCTCTGAAGTCAACAGAAATCCTGAAAGTACAATAAAAGGGCCTAATTCCATAACATCCTAACCACAAGATTTCAGAAATACTGGGACATTAAAGTATTTGGATACTTAAAGTTTACGTAGACTAAGAAGAGAAAACAAATGAATACCAGTTGAACTAGAATGACTAAGAACAAGTCTGGTAATTTTCATGTAAGAAACAACCTTGAAATTTAAAGAAGTATTTCTAGTAGGTCAAGGACTTTAACCTTTAGAAAGCTACTGTCTATTTCAAACTAGAATTTCCACCAAAGATTGAGTAGGTTCCAAATCTTCCTACAGTTTCTCAATTTTAAATTTATGATACATAAATACTTGCAAGAATTAATCTGAGTTTGTTTAATGATTTCTAACGTGAACTGTTAACTTTTTAACTTACAGACAGACACAACCCAGGATGTCACAAATATGTAAAAGAGAAGTCTTACTTTATATTATACTGCCCAGTTTTCAGCGTACATCTATCAGGAAGCTGAGAAAGTTTCTTTGAGAGCATTTTAAAATATCTTCTACATTCTTGCATTCCTGTGCTCTGGTCATAATCAGTAGACGCAGACAGTGGGAGTCCATCCCTCACACGGACCACAGAGGCAGATAAAATCATAGACATTGCCAACAGAGTTAACGACAACCTACAATGAAACACAAATCAGGAGGAATCAGAATTAAGGTAAAAGCAAAAGCAACAGAGTCAACTGTGATTAATCAAACTTCCCAAGCTGTATCCTGTGAGCAGGCTTAAAATGAGGCACAGGGAAGATTTTCAACTATAGCTCAAATTAAGAGTCCTAACTGAACAGGACCTATTAGTCTAAGCGAACCACAGAGCAGCAACACGTCTGACATCAATGTCACATTTTCAAATATTTTTACCTGGACTGCCATAAATCCTCACCTAGAGATACCTGTGGACATTTAAACACTACTACCTAGCCTTAGTACTACCGTAGCACTTGCACCCTTCAAGCTGTGAGTGTTCTTGCTTAGTGAGACAACAACTATATTCTAGAACAAAGAAGAACAATAGCTGGAGAGGAAAAACATGTACTGTGAAGATATGCCAGATGGAAAAGTGATCCAGGTCGTGATCAGGCAATAATATTAATGTGCTTTCATGAAACTGTGTTACTGAGTGCATGCTTAAGTACCGAAACAGAGACTTACACAACTTACGCACTATCAAATAGGAAATCAAGGATCAGGACAGCAAGGAATGAAATCCAGCTCTCCCAACTCACAGCCGAATTTCTTAAAAATGAAATGTCTTTTTTCTTCCCTAGATCTCCATTTTCTTTAAATCTGCAAAATGTGTCTATCAGTACTATATAAATACTGAGCAGGTTGAAATACTGCTTGCAAAGCCTACAGATTTTACAGCATTTAATTTTCAAAGCATAATAATTAAAGCTTTGTTGAATATAGTCACTTAAAAGATAAAAAGAGTTGTGTATTTAAACATTTCTCGATCAGAAGGAGAAAATTTTCAACAGGCATTTAACAGTATAAATGCAAGGCCTGCAAATAGTCTTTTAAGACTGAAGACAATTTTAAAACCCTTCAACTTCAAACCTTACGTGAAATCAAAACATCCAAAAATTTAGCAAGACAAGCATTAAAAGAAAGATTACTTTTCTGCTAAGTATCAGTACACAAATCTGTCCTCTTACAAGTGGGCGAACTGCTAGAATTGACATGAAGCCAAAACCAAACAATTCCTCAATTCTCAACACTGCTCTCTGCCAGACTCCTACCATACACTACACCTATCACTTAAGAGGTTATGAAAAAAATAGATTTTTGCCTCCCTCAGATGATGCTACTGAAGTTCCATACAGTCACAAACTGCAAAAGAAAACAGATTTATGAATACAGCTGAAATATGCTTTTATGTGCAATACTGACATGTTTACAGCACCTTTCAAACTATGACATTAATGGTGCTTTACAAGCCTTAGCAACTGAAGGAGTGTATTATGAAAAGTTAGGAATCAAAATTTTCTCAAAATAGCACTGCTTCTTCCCAGAAGACAGGAAATAGTTATTTTTTCCCTGAACTCTCACCTCCTCTCTTTCCCACCACCCAAAGGTTATATATACACACAAGGATACTTACTGAATAATAATCAATATTCAGGTTTTTCAAGGTTATTTACTCCTATGCTGGTTTTGGCTGGGATAATTTTCTTCCTAGTAGCTGGTATACTGCTGTGGTTTGGATTTCAGATGAGAATAATGTTGGTAACACACTGATGTTTTAATTGTTGCTGAGCAGTGCTCACACTAAGTCAAGGACTTTTCAGCTTCTCATACTGCCCCGCTAGCAAGGAGGCTGGAGGTGCACAAGCAACTGGGAGGGGACACAGCCAGGACAGCTGACACCAAGTGACCCAAGGGATGTTCCATACCATACAATGTCATGCTCAGCATATAAAGCTGGGGGAAGAAGGAGGAAGGGGGAGGTGTTCAGAGTGATGGCATTTGTCTTCCCAAGTAACCGTTATGCATAATGGAGCCCTGCTTTCCTGGAGATGGCTGAGCACCTGCCTGCTGGTGGAAGGGAGTGAATTAATTCCTTGTTTTGTTTTACTTGTGTGTGTGGCTTTTGCTTTACTTATTAAACTGTCTTTACCTCATCCCACCAGTTTCTCACTTTTACCCTTCTAATTCTCTCCCCCAACCCAGCATGGGAGGGAGTGAGCAAGCAGCTGTGTGGGATTTAGTTGCCAGCTGTGGTTAAACCACAACTACTCTTCAGAAAGAGGCATGTAATAATGAAAACACTGAAAGTGTGTTGCAACTTTCAGTTTAAGAAATTCAGCTTCGTCAGCAGTCAAACTTCAACCTGCTTCGAGACGCATCAAAGCAAAAAACAAAGCTAAACAAATTCCAAATTAATACCCTCATATTTGACTTGTACAGCATATCAGACTTTCACCAACAGCGGAAGCCACTGTTGCCTGTAGTCTGCTGAATACCTCTGGGCTTTTATCAGGTACGCTTGTTATTTCAGCACTTCACTACAGAATTCCCTATTGTACGAAGTGCTTTGATCAGCTGGACACAAAACAACTTTAGGACTTGCTCTATATTAGCTTGCTGGAGTGAAACATTCTAGAAATTAAACCCACAGTTCTAGAAACTTTTCCCTATCTCTATCTGAGTTCATGCACGTGCTCCCAGCAGGACAATTCACATGGAATGCACAGGGCACCCATTTTCTTAACTACGCTGCTAACCATATTACCATGGCAGCAGCTCAAGAGCATGACAAAATTGCAGAGGAGCTTTAAATTGTAATGGTTCTCCAACAATAACCACCTCTACCACTTGCAACTCAATCCTGAAAGGGACTTCCAGGAGCTATATCAATAGAAACGTAAGAGCAATGATGTGATAGCAAAGTTTAATGTTCCCCTCATTAACTTACTTGCACAAAATGTAATTTCATGGATCTGCATTTCCTCTGATGAAGCAAATAACTTCATTAGCACCTAACGTGAAGAAAGGAATATAGCTCCATGTCCTGTTTTAGGAAAAGGTAGTGAAGCACTGAAGGAGAAACTCAGAATCCTGTAGCCAGCTCTCAGAAGGAAAAATATTGTTCTGTTCACTTTATAAATGATCTTGATGGTTAAAGTTCATGTTGAGCTACCTGATGAGATAAGAACAAACACAAAAAGTTAACAAATATATTTACTGGCTAACAATACTCTTCAGCTCTTTTTGTGAGGGCACGCTTATTGGAAAGGCCTGAACAGCCCCCAGTCCAGGGGTACTCAAGTGAAAAAGAAAACTAGAATAACAGAAATATTAAAATGTTTTTATGTTCTTCAAGTGAAGTTGAGGAAGTCCCATCACTTCAGGCATTTAAAATGGGAAAACATGTTACCTGTCTGCACAGTACCTGAGTAACTCAGCATAACGCAACCTTTGACTCTGAATTCCACCATTCACCTCATACACTAAGTTTAATTAAGCTATAATCTCCTCTGATCAGAAACCTGAGCACTTCAGGAACCTAATACAACACAACCACAGCTGTATTTCCAAAGCATTAAGATTTTCAACAGTCCATCTAACAATAGTTGCTTTACCCCTACAACTGAAGACGAAGAATATAAATATCACTAACAACAACACGTATGCACAGACAACAGAGAAAGCAAAGGATAAAGACCCCTTTACAGGTATTCTTTCAATTTTTATGTCTATTCTATATGTAAATAAATATTTGCATAAATCTAGAACAAAACCATTTACTTTCTTCAAGACTCCTTACATTTAGAGAAATTAGGCTCCTTAACAGAAGACAAGCCTCCATTAAAACCTGCCATTTCTCTTAACGTACTATGAAGTCACACAAAGTAAAAATTGCATTTGGATGAACAGTCTTAAGATTTCCAGACAGCCAGGTTTTGCTACAATCATCTTAAAAACCCACCCAGGGAAAATACACTTTTTCCTCAGCTTCCGAAGAGTGGAATCAGAAAGCTATCTAAAAACAAAGCTAATAAAAGAAAATCACACATATGTAAAAAGTAATACACACACTGTAACAGGAAGTTCAGCCTTACTTGAAAATGTATTAATATAGAAAAAATGTTTACTAAATCTTCAAAATGAAGATTAGCTACTTTACTCAGATCTCAAAACAATAAGCCTCTACAGAAGGAGCCAAGTGGTAAATTTGATAGACTTGTAAAGGCAGAGATTGAAGAAAGAACATTAAAGTGTTTTTAGAACTACCTTTAAATGTCTTTTTTTAAAACATCTATTCAAAACTGCACAAAGCGATTCACCATACCATTACAAATCTCATAGGTTTTCCTCCAAAAACTCTATATCCATCAAACACCCAAAGATGACAAAAGACTACACTTCCATTACAATCGGTCTATAAATCCATTACAGGCGCAAAGAAATGAACAGGGTTGGGTTCGCTATCTCATTCTATGACAGAACTGAGGCAAATCAAATCCAACCAGCAGGCATTAGGTTCATGGGTACCACAGATGTTTCTTTAAAAAAACATGCAGGTAGCCAGCGGAACTCCTTGTCACAGGATGTTGTCAATGCTAAAACATTAAGTGAATTCAAGATGCAACTGGAAAAGTTCACAGGAAAACTACAAGGGTTATTAAACTAAAACACTCCCCTGGGCTCAGAGAGATTCTAACCCCCAATCAACAACCCACAGGGAGAGTACACCACAGAAGCATCACCCCATGCCTGCGCCATTCTCATGTTTCCCTGTGTGCATGTACTTTGGGCCCATCTTTATTGATTTCCCCTTACGCCAACACTACAGAGCACTCCCTGCGAGTGATGGCTGGGAGAACTCATGGAAAAGAAGAACATAAGGAAAGCTGGCCATAGACAAGAGTCAACTGAAACGGTCATTCCTCTGTTATTCTACCCTCCCTGAAGCTGTCCAATTTACCATACACATGTTAACTTCCACTACTTTCACAAATAGGAATTATCACATGTGGCTTCAGTTTCAGCCCCTCCCATGAGCAGGAAATCTCAGATGATGGAAACCAGAGCCAAGTTTACTCTACTTTTTTTTCTTTAAGACAGATTTAATTATCATCTTGTTAATTTTTGTTACAATATTACTTGATCCTGAGGCAGCATCTAGAAGAGTCCTAGAAAATGGTATACGTTCCAGTCTTTTGTAACGAATTGGTCTTGCAACTTGTGCTCTGACAGTAATTGTTTTATACCTACCTGACATCTTCTCACAACTTTTTTTACAAGTGTTTGAAAGCAACCTGTGAATATGGTTTGCTCAGGATACTTCAATTCCTTAAAAACAGTCAAGCTTCACAAAACTTGAAAGATTCTAAGTAGACCTAGCGTAATGGCAAGGCTGCCCTCCAACGCCTGTGAGCCTTCAGCACCAACTTAATCAAGGCATTTCTTGCCAGGATGTCCGCCTCTCGTGATAACCTTCCACAAAATATAAAATCAGCAAATGGGGTGCATGCTACACACCCACTTGATGCAGAATGAAAACACACCTTCTGTGCTTATTTCAAGTGCACATAATAAGTGTTGGACAACTTATTGTCCCCACTTCTAAGGGTTGTGACAGGTGCATTATGCAGGCAGGAGACTTAATTTTTCCACCCTACAGCATGCTTCAGAAATCTGTGTTACAAACTAAAGCACTACCGAAGGACACAGCATATAAAGCCACTTTGACATCACCCGGTATGGTCAGACAAGGAAATAATCCTAAACCACTAGCACATATAATCCTTCCCATAACGGAGAGGAACAAGAGACCTTGGAAACAGAATCGAGAATCTGAAACACTAAGGGAACTGCACACGCTGCATCCCAAGGTTCGGGAACTTGACCCTTTCACCTACCACCTACTCACATGGCGGCTTCGGCACGATCATTTGCGCTGTTTGCAAGGGCAGCCAGAGCAGGAAGAGGTAACGCGGGCCCGGACTTAGAGGAGGTCGCACTGCTGTAGGCTGCAAAACTATAGGAAAGCGCTGACGCCGGCAGGGCAGCCAGGAGGGTGACCGTCCCTGCTACAGCAGGCTCCTGCCAGGAAGCGCCACGGGGGAGAGGCCCGAGCTGCCGCCGGCGGCCCCCGCTCCCTGATGCCCGCGGCACCCCGCGCCTGTGGCCCGGAGCGAACCTCCGGGGACAGCCGGTGGCGGCCGGTGCCGGGGCAGGGCCGCCACCCCTCCTTCCACCCCCCCCTCCAGCCGAAGAGCCAACGCGGGCGGCCCTGCGGCTCCAGCCGCCGCGCCGCCACCCCCGCCCGCGGCGGCCCCGGCCACGGCGGCGGCCCGGATCGCGGAGAAACCGGTGACAAGTCGTTTCGCTTCACGGGACCAAAACCGCGCCCACACCAGTGCCCCGGCAGCCCCCGCCCCCGCCGCCGCCCCGGGCCCGGCGCCGAAAGGGGAAGGCAGGCGGCAACCGAGACGGGCCCTGCGGCAGCGCCTTCCCGGCACCGGCCCGCTCCTAGCCCTCCCTCCCCCCGGCAAGGCCCGGCGGCGGGCAGCGGCACGGCGCGGAAGGGCTGGAGCTTACCTGCCTCACAGGAGCGGAGCGGAGGCCCCGGCGGCCACCTCCCGCCGGGCATTGTGGGTAGCGGCCACGTCTGCCCCGCGCCGGCGGCGGGACCGCCTCGCGGCGTGACGTGGTGGCACCATTGCCCCGCCCTGAGATGGCGGCCGGGCGCGGGACCGGCGCCCCCGCGGGTCTGGGCGTGGTCCGGCGGCGTGCCCGGGCAGCCAAGAGGGCCGGCCGTGCGCTGGGGTGCCTGTAGCGGTGCGTTGTAGCCGGGCGAGGGAAGGGATTGGCCCGCTCTGCTCTGCGCTGGTGCCGCCTCACCTCGAGTGCTGGGTGTTGGGCACCACAGGACATTAAGGGTATAAAGCTACTGGAGAGTGTCCAGAGGAGGGCCGCGGAGTTGGTGAAGGGTTTAGAGGGGAAACCATACGAGGAGCAGTTGAAGTCCCTTGCTTTGTTCAGCCTGGAGAAAGAGGAGGCTGAGGGCAGCCCTCATCGGGATCTGCCACCTCCTCACAAGGGGAGGAGGAGGAGCAGGTACTGATCTCTTCTCTCTGGTGATCAATGACAGGACCCGAGGAAATGGCAGGAAGACGTGCCAGGGGAGGTGTAGGTTGGATATTAGGAAACGGTTCTTCCCGCAGAGGGTGGTGGAGCACTGGAACAGGCTCCCCAGGGAGGCAGTCACGGCACCAAGCCTGATGATGCTCGAGAAACATTTGGACTCACCCTCAGACACATGGTGTGAATTTTGAGTTGTCCTGTGCTGGGACAGCAGTTGGACTCTGTGATCCTTGCAGGTCCCTTCCGACTCGGGACATTCAATGATTCTATGGTCCCTGAACCTCCACTGCCTCTTCCAATTTTGTCCCCACAGCGGCTGGGGTGCTGGGCTGCTGGGGTGGCAGGGTTGGGTTTGTGGTCCTCAGTCAGACGGGCACCTCTTGCAGAAAGCCCCAGCATGTCGGGGCGGGCAGGCAGCCTCACTATTGCTAGCTCTCCACTTCATGCGTGTTTGGCTAATTCTTAATTAGCCTCATTTTCAAAAGAACGGAGGTTTAGCAATTGTGCTCTTTGGGTTCTCCTGTGTACCAGTTTTTAACTGTAGTTGGCCAATTTCCACCAGCTTTAATTGATGCATGTAGAACTTCGCATATCCTTGTTGCTGTATAAATAACAAGATACACGTTAGGTGTTTTCTGATGGGGCAGCAGACGTGACTGCCGACGGGGAGGAGGTACGATGGTGATGTAGTTGTCACCAGAAAAAGCGCACTGAGATGACACCAGCCGCTAGACTAATTTCACTCATTTCCAGACACATCAACTGGGCATGTTTCGACAATAAATGACAATACAAAAAGGAAAGTTTGCAAATCTCATTACTAATCCGAAAGTGAGGTTCCTATTTTAAAACTCCTTACCAATACAAGAATAATTTTCTCCCTGTATTGCTTTTCAACTTTACTGTTTTCCTATGGTATCATACAGTTTTAGTCTGTTGGCTCAAATCTCAAATGCAAGCAGCTTATTTCCTCGCTAACGCCTTTTAATTTTTCCTTCCATCTGTTCCTCTTCAATATCGAAGTGCTTGTAGCATTGCAAAGAGTGTTGGGGGTAGAGGTAATATACCTCACACTCTGGACTTTTGGGCTCTACTGAACTTCACTCAGGAGCAAGCTAACCAGGGGGACGGCGCTGAAGCACATTAATACTCTCCAACCTCAAGTCTGTCTTCTCTAAGCAGGAAAAACTACTTTAAGTGGACACCTACGGTGACCCCAGAACTGGTGGGGTATCACCTCACTCCCTACCCTGAGACAGTGTCTGTGAATGCCAGTGATCCAGGTGTGGTAAAATGAGCTCCCAGATCTCCCAACTAGGTCTAAGTTGCTATTGCTGGAGATTAATTTTGCCCTTCCAGCCTCCAGGCTTTCTCTTCTGTGCTTCAAGCAAAGCTCAGCCAAGCTGAGGAATCGAGCTCTGTGTTAAACGAGGCTGCAGCAAGGGGTATGAGGTTAACTGTGGCCATGGAGTTAAGTAACAGAGGTGGAGGGAAGACTGACAAAAAGAGAAGAATTGTTTTCAGAGGTGACATGAAATGAGACAGAGAAGTGGTGATGTGGATGGCAAGTGGTGACGTGGGGGGTCAGGAGTTGTGGGTGGTGTGGAGCTGTGGGGGAGGAAGGCAGGTGCAGGTGAGCAGAGAGGCCACTGCAGGAGAGGTCACCTGCAGGTGCTTGATGAGGTGGTTTTGTTCTGAATGTAAAAGCAGCAAGGAAAAAGTGATATCCTGGAGACCAGAGGAAAAAGACCCTTTTCCAAGCATCCGTCTTGCAGTGCAAGCTGGTAGCTGCACCACGAACAAGTCTTGAGTAAGCCTCAAAAGGGGCAGAGGGTCTGAGTATTTGAATGGGCTCTTTTGTATCTCCAGGTTAGTATCATGGCCTGTCAGGAATAAACCGTTCTGTCAGGCTTTTGTAGAGCTGAGCATGGGAACATCTCAATCCTGACTGACTAGGCACAACTGTAGCATACGTTAAGAAGATGATACATTAATCTGAATAATTTCCAGAGAGTCCTTATCCTGTATAAACAGAGTGCATGGTATTACAAGCTGCTACACAATTTAACAGCTTCTGATAGCATCTACTATAATGCTGAGAAGTAGTGATTACTTAATTAGAGGCTGCCTAAAGGTTTGTGATAAGTGCATACGTGTGTAATTTTACTTCTTCTAGTTCTTCTGAACTGTTTATCTTTCAACCCTAAAATTCTCTTGACCTTTTGTAAATGTTTTGAAGGAAAAAAGGTATGCATTTGCACATAAACATGACTTTTAAAATTACATACGCATGTATTAATTAACACTTACATATTCCCAGGGTAAAAAAAAAAAGTCATATGTTTTATTTTCAGGTGAACCTGGCCCCAAGAGGCTAAATAAATTGCACAAGGTCACTGAGGGAGGTAGTGGCAATCAGAAGTGGCGGTTACAGCTTCAACGCTTCCAGCTCTCATGGCGAACTTAAAACATACTCATTATTAAAGAATTCACATGGCTAACAAGCCAATTACACATAAAATAGCTTTTTTTCTTGTCCCATTGACTCCCCTAAGACAGGAAAGCAGTAGAACATTGTTAGAGGGGCACCACGCAATTAATAAATTAGTGAAAGCTGAAGCCAGAGATAAAACCGAGGTTCGTAAGAAGTAAATCCAGTCAGTGCAGAGGGAAACCAAAGTGGAGAAATGTAGGTGTTTCAAAAGCAGAAGAGGTGAAGAGATACAGAGTAGTGCGAGAAGGGGTACGGGCAGCATCAGAGATTGAAGAGAAAGCTGGGCGGGAAGGGCTGGCACCAAAGAGGTCCCCGTGGTGTCATACCCCTCAGAGATGGCAGCGAGGTGCGTCTTCATGAGTGCAGTAACATAGTGAAGCCATGTGCTCACTTAATGTGTCATCAGCCAGTTGAGGGCAAAACCCAACAGCGAACACTCAGAGACAAGTTAGGACGGGATTTATCTCACCAAAGTTTAATCATCTGGAAATTGCCCACTGTGAAGCTCTCTGTTGCTATTTCTACTCAGTCACCGCAGGGGGAGCAGACGTGTCCAGCCACGTTTATACGCCTCGGTTTTAGATGACTGAAGGAAGGGAAGACAAACCCTTAGGCTCTGTCCACTGGATTTAAACACGACTTTTAAATCACGTTTCCCCAAGGAAAAATATCCAGCCTGAGGAGCTGGCAGTAGCTGTGCTCGTCGGCGATGGAGTCACAGGAGAAGCACAGAGGTAAAGCTCTGAAAGCACCCTCAGAAGGTCATTCAGAAAATTCAACTTCAGTTTTCTTTGCAGCACATTAAACTGTGGAATATATCAGGTTGCTGATCCACTTTGTAACCCGTTTTCGCAGGGGGAAAAAAAGCTTTCTCTGATTTAGACTAATTAAACCCAAAGCCTTTCATAATTTTAAAAATAACCTTCTGTTTACTAAACATCTTAATAATTCTATTGCTCCTTTCTCTGGACCTTTTTTTGCCCCTGTATCTTTCTTAAAGTTTGGTGCTTGAAGCTGGAGGTATTATTCAAGCTGGGGCTTTAGCAGGAAACCAGTCTAATAACCCATTAGTGTGCTTCCTGTTTCTTGGATGGTAATGCCAATTCCCATGAAAAAATCAGGTGTGTTGAATCAGTGAATTTATGTTGAGTGCAGCTCAGCATCATCACAAGTGCATAAAACTCTGAATCAGGCTCCTGAAGTCATGGTGCTGGCTAAGAACCCATGGCTTTCTAACAACTCTGCACTCTAAAAAAATTGCATCTGATTTTAGAGGTTTTAGAGAAACCTGTGTCCATAATCACAAGAGCTAAGATTATGTTCGCTGGAATGAACTGTTCTTGCTAACACAGCATCAGCAGAAGTGTGAGTAAGGTCATAAAAAGTGTCAGCAGAATATCCCGTTTATTTCCTTGCTTCTCTTTTAAAAGCCTTCTCCGCTGATTCAGTCATAAGGGCCTGTGCTGGGCAGAAGAGTTTGTTTCATGGAACAATAGTGTTTAATTCTCGAGGGCTTTACAAGTCTGAAGCCACCTCATAATGTCACATAAAGTATCTCACTGGTAATAAATGCAGATGTTAGAACAAAATACAGCATTATCCCAATGGCTCTTGTTGCAGCAGGGCCCAGCATGATCTCCTGCATAAAGAACATCATATTTCTGAAAAGTAATCTTCACGCTGCATCTCAATTAGTTTGAAAAGCACCATGTTGTTAATGCATTTTTATTTACAGGGCCATCAGCATCGTGGGCTTATGGAAATAACACAAGTGAGCTTTTCTGATGAGCGTGTCCCAAGCCATTCCAACAGTAACGCTCGCTCTTTGGGGCTTTTCAACTTACTTTATTCCCTCTCTGGTAGAAGCAGCTGATCTGAAAAGCCACATGAATATACTCCTAGTACACATAATCCCTTTAGTTCCCTACATTACTGTAATTGAACACATTGGCAGACTTTGTTTGTATTTAAATATTTTCATAGAAAGGAAAGTCATTCCAAGCTGATCACTTCATGAGGCCAAAAATTTCATTAGGAGCCATTTAAACAATTACAATAAATAAGAAAATTATTATTTACTAGTACAGTTGTGCCATAAACACTATAACTTATCTTCAAGGAACTCTTGGTCCCTAAAGAAATTCTGTCTTTGTTTATGATAATAGCCACAACAAACTTACTTGAGTAAGAAAAAAACCCACATATGGCTTTGTAAGCCACAGTTAGGATGGTCTATTTGAAATTTAATTCAGAAGGATAGAAAGGTTTCATAGGACTGAAGGGATTATTAGGTACTGTAATATCTAATAAGATTATAAGATGGAGGTGGTAGCTCACTATACTAGAAACCCACTAAGACATAGGACCAGCAGGACTTTCTGGGTTATCAAATCCACTCCCCAGGTACTGCAGGCAACTGGATCACATAAGCCATTTAACACATTTTGTGAGTGTCACATTAAATCTAGGTATGGTTTTGTCCTTGTAATTTTTACACCCTCACTTTGCAGGTGGATAAAGAGCACCTAATTGATAGTCTAAATTATTCATGGCCACTTTATACCCACTTGCTCATATGCCAAGATTGCCTACCTTTAATATTTCCCCTACCCCTTTGATTTACAAACAGTAATCAAACCACATCTCAGTCTTCAGCTGCTAGGCTAAACAAGCTGCATACGAACACTTTCCTTTCATGAAAGTCTCCTCCTCATGTTAGCAGCCCTTTTCTGTACCTGTTTCATTAAGAATCCAGCTTTCTTTAACATGATTGATCAGAATCACGCAGTTTTTTCCAAACAAACTCTTACTGGGGTCTTATACAAGGATGTTAATGCTTCCCTTGCTCTTCTGGAAATGTCTCTCCTATTGCATTTTAGAGCTTCAGTTGCCTTTTCCATGCCCACACTGCACTGGGGCAAACCCTTAGGAATCTTCCTGTCTTGTTGCTGGTTTCCTGCAGAATTTTTTCTGCTGCTAGTTCTGTTACTGCTTCTGTGGCCTCGCTCTTCAAGGGCATCCAGTTCTTGCTGTGGGATATTCTGAACTTTCTCTACACCGATGACACCCTCCAACTTTGTGACTTTGATAAATTTTAGAGATCAGACCCCTCTGTTTTCCAAGTGGGTCATTACTGAAAATAAGAATAATCAGTTTTATGACGTTCTTTTTAGGAGCTTTGAATAATTCCCTTTCAACACAACTCAGCTTCTCTTCTGACACCGTGTATGCCTTGCAGTTCCTCTATAAGTCTTAGATTTCTCCAGGTAGGAGGTATAATTTTATACATGGCTCCTCATCAGCTACTTTATTGAAGTCCAGGCAGCCAGATTTCCCTTCTTTGTCTAGGCAATTAATTACGGTATCAAAGAAAGCTATTGAATTAGTCTGGTATTATCTAGCCTTAGGAAATTCCAATTCCATTTTATTCTGTTTTTAGTGACTGTCATGACTTCTATAATTCTCTCCTCCCACATTCTTTCCCAAAGCCTGACATAAAATGTTGATGTACACAAAGCAAAATCTATGGTGCCTTTTGAGTGAAATCCATGTTTTCTTTGTCTTTGGTATAGATTAGTTATTTACATCAATATGTTTTTTTGACTAGCGGGGGGGTTGAGCAGCAGTTATAGACATACTGGATGCCTCGCTATATTCACCAGCAGAAAAGTACATGCATCCTTTTTTATTCTAAATATTGCTAGTACCACTTTTTAAAAGGATTGGAATATAAATTCAGCAGGCTGCTCCGACTGAGACACGGCCCCACATGGAGCAGGGTCTTTCCTGAACAGGTTTATAGTCCAACTTAGACATGATATATGTTGCAGAAAATCAGAGGACAATATGTACAGTGACTTGACTTGTAAGGCAATTGCAGGCATTGGGCATGGAAGAAATACAGGTTTTGAAGAAAGAGAGAAGAGTTGGGGAGGTTTTGCCTGAGAGGTACTGGATGATTGCTCCAGATAGAGATAAATTACACATGGTATTGTCTTCTTTGTGCTTAATTTTTAATTATGTTGTGGGCAGTACACAAATGGAAAGAAGAGCTGGTAAGAAACTAAATCGAGACTTGAATTTCAAGTCCACCACTGACCCACAGACTTTTCGCGTCCTTGGGCAAAATGCTTTCTCTTTTTTTTTTTCCTCTTGCTGCCTCATCTGTAAAACAGAGATAACACTACTTCTTTCTTTCCAACCTGACTATTTACATAATAAAAGCCCTTCCATGCATGACAGTCTCTTATATATTTGTACAGCATCTAGCATAATGAGGACCTGGATCTTGGGACTACAATACAAACCATACACAACAATTAAGATTATACATCCGTCCAAAATTTACCTAATGCACCTAATAGTGCGGTACTTCATGGGAGAGAGATGAGTTTATTACACTGTGAACTCTGGTTCTGTGACTTCTGCCGTGTCTCCTTTTGTTCTGCTCTCTTGCTTAAGGAGGGCTTTGGCAGAGAGGTAGGGTTTACGAACGTTAGGAGTCCTGTGACTATGCTTTTACGGTCCCTTGCAGGTGGCAGGAGTGTTGGACCCCAAAGTCCTAAGGGACCTGCAAGGAGCTGGGCAGCACCATGCAGCGGCTCTGTGTTTCTGCAGCTGCTCTCCTGTGGCCCCATTCTCCTCCCGCTGTATCAGGGAACTCTGCCTTGAAGGCAGTTGTTCTTCTTTGAAAAGGGAAAAAAAAGGCCTCAACCTGCAGCATCTTGTCCATATTATCACTGGGGAGGACTGTGTACCCACTGCAGGGCAGCCCCAGCACAGAGCTGTCCCTTCCCTCTTGGTAAGCAAATCCTACACTCTTGGAGAGGTCTTGGTACATTCTGGGGTGCAATAGGAAACGTTGGACCTGATCACCCTGTTCCATGCTCATGGAGTGGGGTACGGTAATACGCATCCCCTCACCAGCAGTTTGGAGGCTACAGGATGAGGGCTTCATTATTATGCTGCACATTTTCCTACAAAATGTTATCTCAACAGTTTATCCTCAGCTTGGAAAAAGATGGCTTTCCATGCCAGAATTTTTGGGAGTTGGGAAGCTCTGTCCTCATAACCTGTACAGCCAGAAGATAATGCCAGAATATTGCTCTCGTTGGAGATCAAGCTGGGCCTGCGCTGCACGCAGAAAGTAAAACGGAGTGTGTGTGGCTGGCCTGAGCTGGCGAGTCCAGGCCTTGAGGCTGGGTTGGCTCTGCAGCTACTTGGCATGAAGAGGAGTAAAAGCGTGCATAAATTAGGAGCTCTTGAGGCCAATTTCCTTGTTTTGTCCCAGATTATACTGACTGAGGGCACTTAATGTTTGCAGCAGTAGACAGTCCCTCCCCACAGGCAGGTGACATTTTGTAGTGCTTCCCTTGCGCTGCCAGATGCAGTATTATATTAATGTAGTTGTGCAACACTGCCCTAGATAAAAACCACAGACATTAAAAAAAAAGTCTTGTCTTCCCCCTCCCTGTTTCTCAAGTTTTTTTTACAAAGAAAAAAGAGCAAGATAAGTGATGGTAACTGGATTATTAATAATATATAGTAACTGATTAATTTGGTTTCACGGACTGTGCAAGGAAGATTGCGTTGTGTTGTGGTTATTGTTGCTTTATGGGAACTGAGACTAGATATCAGGTGTCTGTTATGAATGTTAGGCAGAAAATTAAACACCCACACTTATTGAAAGGATGATCAACATGACAGGAAGAGTTACTCATTTTGCAAGCAGAAAAATTACAAAGCAGAGGAGTGACAAATGCTCTAGATAAATCCAGAACTCCAGTTTAATGCATTGGATAAGGACCCTTTTTCCCAGGAAGGACTCCCAACTCTTGCAGTTTCTTACTTCTCAATAATTTAGCCGTGCACATATTTGGCATTTGGAGTGTGACAGATTTACACATTTGCTACCAAATGAGCTGCAAGAGCTAATCAGCTCACGCAGAATTGTACATATTAATGAAGAAGGCTCTTCTGCATGCCTGCAATGTAGACACCCACTTAACTGGGGCACCAGAGACTAATTTGAAAAGATTTTGTTCACGTAGAAGCCTTTTTTCCTATGATGAATGCTTGCAGGGAATCGTGTGTTGTAGAGAGGAAGGGAGCAGTATCTGCAAAATCTGACTAAATGGTTCTCATTACTGAGAGATGGAACAGCAATAGGTGAGATAATTTATTAGTGGCTCAAAGCTAATGAGAATAATTAGTGCTATGATGCTTTCTAAGCAAACACAGAATAACTGTTCCTTAAGGAGCATCATCCTCCTGCAAGAGTGGCGAGTGCTCTGGGCAGGAATCTCACAAACCAAGGGCAATGTCTGGCAGCTGGGTGGAAACACCCAGATGGCCTCCTGGCTTTAATTATGGGCCAGCACTGGAGCTAGGATTCCCTGAATTTTGGGCTAACAGACCATCTTTTTTCTGACCTCAAAACCAGCTACACTGGGCTGATGAATACACAGAGTTGACAGTTCAGCTTAACTCCTTGGAAACCACAGTCTGGAAATTGCTGCCTTAGATACTGAGGGTTTTTTGCAACATTGCATCCTACGGTGCCTGCCAAAACCTTGGCAAAAGCCGAGCCAGTCGAGGGTGCTTCGCAGGGAGTACTTCAGGAGCGCCGGTCAGTCAGGCGTTCCAGGAGTTCTGGTTGCCAGCAGATAAAATTGCATTTGGAGTAATTTCCTTTGTAGAAACACCCAGGTACCCTCCTTCCTTAATGAGTAAATAAAAGCAGGATGCACAGAGAAAGCATAGCATCTTCTCACAACCGGCCAAAGAAAATAATAGGAGAAATTTTGGTTTCCAGTCAGTTCCAGCACAGAGCAGTTATGTACACAACCGGATTAGCCAAAGGGCTGCACACCCGTGGTTCCAGCGGAGCCATGGAACGCCCAGGGATCCTGGGCTGCCAAAGGCCAAGGAAATGCCAACATTTGGCCCCCACACTCAGCACCTGCTGATAAAAGCCAATTCCTCTCCCCCCACCCCATTTTCAGAATTTACTCCTGCAATCCCAGTGTACTATTACAGACCCAATCACACTAGAGTAAGCCCATTAAATTAAAATGAGGTGCATGTGGACAACAGTCCCCACTCCCCTGAGTGTCATTTTGAGCAAATGGCTTGTTTCATAGTTCATAAAACGCAGTTGGCATGAGTTTAGCATTATTCTAGGAAATCCATAGAGGCAACATTTCTTTCTCATAATACAGCACAATCAAGAAGATGGAGAGTGATTTTGCTTTTTATTTTTTAAAAGGAAAACAGACTAAGAAACCATCTGTAGGCTAAGTCGCCAGGTCTTGACTTTTCTTTTGAAAAGCAGTTAGCCTCCAAGATCAAAATCACCCATGAAGCAATTCTATCTGAAACAAGACTCTGTCTGAAGCATTCTCTTAGAGCTTAATCATGGTGGGAGTTGCATCTGCTTTTTTACTCCCAAATTAAATGCTGTAAGAACATAAACCTTACCCCTCTAATATTTTTTCACCATTAATAGCAATCCATCTTTGTGGATGACTGTTAAGAGAATTTTAAGTCAGCAAGACTTAGGGACCTAATTTGGTCTGGGTGGGAGTTTAGAAAAAATCCCAAGGCTGTTTCACCCAACCGCAACAAGTCAGGAGGGGCTTGGGGGTCAACGGGGCAGATCCAGAATGCAATTTTACAGGGGGAGGACAAAGAACATGGAGATTTGCGAAGTTGCTTTTCTTGATTCAGACTGGAAAGCAAGTCTTTTCCAATCTCTCCCATGTGAATTGCTCTAGTTTGAACAAATAAGAATGTAGTTATTGGGTCAGAGATAGGTGGGTAACTCCTTTACAACAAATGCCAAATTGCAGGGTTGCAGGGGACTGGGATAGAAACTTATGCTCATCTTGGGACTCCAACCTGGGTCTCCCATGTCCCAGAGCATTCACTCTCCTGGGATCTTGTCCAGGCTCCCTTTCCCTTCCTTTCTGTGGATGAAATAAATCCAGCATCTCAGGCTATTTCATTAGTTGGGAAAACCACTTCCTATCCAGCTGCCACTTGTCTGCACAGAACGCTTGGTCCTGATCCCCTTCGTCTCTTGGTCCAACTATGCAACAGGACTAACACAGACCTGTAGGCTACTGACATCTTGATTAAGCCAACGCTGAAGAACAAAGTGATACACAATCCTTGCTCAGCCTCTCTGCTGGGTACACGACCTCTGAATCACACCTTAAAAGAGCTGAAAAGACCCAACCCATAATTGCAACAGCAGAATCTCTGATTCACTGCAAACCATTTGTTATCACCAATTAAATTTCTTGCTGATAAATGGTTAATAATCTGAAAACCCAGATTACTCACTTTTAACCATGGCAGAAATTCCTATGTGGTTACGAACACCTGGGCTGTGCCATCTACTGTGACAGGCTGGAAAGTCTGAATGTGTGAAATGACCAACCGTTTAATTACACAGAATAAGAGCTCTTACAGATAAGATACTTTTCATTCACAGTTTGTAGAAAAAAAATGAAGTACTTCAATTCCAGCTTGACTGATGCAAATATAAACATAAACTGACTTCACTAGCAAATAAACACCAACTTTTGCTTTACTGGAGGTAACAGAATTACAACAGTGCAACTGAGCTCCAGACCTGATCTACTAATTAAAGAGGCTTGGAAGCAAAGCTCCGAGCTCATGGTACACTCTAGTTCCCAGTAGCTAAGGCTTTTGTCAGCCATTTGATGTAATCGTTTATGGTATTCAAAACTGTATTTTTCAAAAACCATTCAGACTATAAACCAGATGAGTCATGACCTTGTAACAGAAGGTAAATTATTCTCAAATATTTTATATTTGTGCATTAACACATGATTAGCCAAGGAAAAATGAATGCCCAAGTCCAAGAAGTAACTGACAAAAGACTGAAAGGAAGAATGAGACTCCTTAATTTTAATTTTATTATGGTGTAACCAGCTGTAAGGAATTACTGCTCTGAAGCACAGTGTGCAATTATCCTATCCTAAACATTTACTAAAGCCTATAATTCAGAATGATCCTGACTAGTGATGTCACCATTGGCAAGCTATGATTTTTTTCATTTTTTTGAAGAAGTCTACATTCTGTTTTTTGAAGTAGTCTACAATTCTCAGCAATTAGCACCAACATAGGCACAGCCTATGCACAAAAATGCTCAAGAATTTCTGGAGACCGTATTTCTTTAATGCCAGCTGCTTTGACTCCGAGATAAAAAAAATGCAGTAAATTCTGGACTGATCATACTTGATAGTTTGCTAGTAAGCAAAAGAATTCGCGTTTGAAATCAAATGGCATCAACATGTATTATTTCCTAAATGCAGGGCAGAATGCTTGCTACTAATGCGAGATAGCTTGAAAGAAAGAATTACCATGATCTTGTGCAAAAGTACTAAACACAACATGAAGTAACTATGCTAACAGTAGAGAAAAAACCACCCACAGTAACAGACTTAATAAATTAAGCTACTTTCACACCAGGATATTATGTACTACCAGGCAGCTGATTTTTTGAGTGAAGAGACTCATCAGGTGCCTAATAAGAGAAGATACTTGGCGCAGCTCCACCACCGTTCAAATTGATGTCATGGTTAACAAGCTGGCTACCATACAAGGCCAATCAGGCTACCAGTATTCCAGATTACTCACTAATGGCTTCAGCAGCTTAATGACTGCCAAACATACAGCGCCATTAATTGGGTGAGAGAGAGGAGGAAAAAATACCCAGGAAGGAGGTAAGATGCCACTGACCTCCTGAGCAGCACAGCACCGAGTTGTCCATTAGCACGGCCTTCACCGAGGATCCAAACTAGCAAAAGAAAATGAGATGGGCAGACTGAGGAGCAAGAAGGTTTCAGACCTAAGGCACAGTTCTTCACTGTAAAAAGCTGTTCTGTCTGCCCATTGAGTGCCAAGGCAGATGGAGGCTGACCCCCACTCTGCCGAACACCCCACCATACCGCCCAGCGCGCCCGGACACCGGCTGTCCCCAGCAAAGGGCGGTGGGCACCTGTCCGGTGTGTGCTGGCTCTTCTTAAACCACCACCAGCTATGGTCGTTCACTCAGCAGGGAAGAAGCTGAACAAGGCTGATTAATGATAAAAATACTTGTCTTTTTTAAAATTTATTTGTAGTTTGAAGCGAATCACAACTTCCTGCCCCTCCCTCACCCCTCCTGTGAAGACATAAGTACCTCCAGATCAACGTTGTCTTTTGTTTTTTTAAGCATCAGGAGTGTAACACATTTCAACTGCTCCTAATACAGGTTTAAGAGTGACAATTGTGTCAGAGAGAGATTGTTTATGCAATTCCTTGAAGAGCAAAAAGGAAAAATCCCACATACAAATGCAGATAAACTTTCAGAATGTAAACATGTAATATACATAATTACTGCATTATCAAAAGTATTCTGCATTTATCAAAATAGTTGAACGTAACACTTTCCAACACATATTTGATATGGCCCAATCATAATTTGGAGGGAGACTGTATACCCTATAAGGGTAACTGTATACCCCTGCAAGATAATCACTCCGGCCATAACTTACAGATGCATTTAACAGTATTGATACCAAAAGAGGAGGGTTTAGTTTAATTTTACCCATGCTCTACTGATTTTTGATACTCGGCTTAATTCACCAATACATTCTAAAAAGGTATGTAAACAGTCCTGATTTAAAGACCAGAGAAATTTAAACAAAATGAACAGATCTGGACTGGTCAATGTTAATGTCTTCATTAAATTAACTCAGATACCTTTTTTATCCCTGAGCACCTTAAAATTGTTCCCCCAAATCTGACTGAAGAACATGTAACCATTTCACAAGAATGTAAAACTGCATTTGGATAAATCTGTGTCTTACAAGTCCTGTTTCCCTTCACTGTTTTTAAAAAAAGACATAACCAAAACACCAACCAAACCAAAAACCACATCCCCTCCCCTTTGTTTTTTACATGTACTGCAATACCTTTAAAAAAAATACACCCTATCAAACAACATCACCTACAGACACACTACAGACTACAAAAATATTGCATAGGAGTGTCAGTGGGCATAGTCTCACAACATGAGAGAAAAATGCTAAGTTTTCTTTAAAACATTATGGCAACATTTTAATTTATTTTCCTTTTAAAAATCAAGTGGTCTCACTTTATTTCAAAATTGTACAAAATGGCCATGGCTGTTTATAAAAAAAGTCTCTGTCTTGAGAATATGTGAAGTCTCAGGTGCATTAACAAAGACCTGGAACCATTCACAGTGCAGCGGAAAGCTTCTTTTGAGGCAGAAACTACAATTCATCCTTCTTCTTTCCTACTCTTTCATGGTCTCTTTCTCTCAGGGTTCGCATGAAAGTGGTGAATCCAGACTCCTGGTTTTGAAGAAAGAGAAAATATGGGTCATATTTTTACAAACAAGCCAAAACAATGCGTCAAGAACACTTTTAGTTTCTGTATCTCACGGCAGAATATAAACTAAGGAGCAGTTACTGCTTCTGCATTGCCTCATCGTGCAGTGCTCTGGGCCAGTGCTGCTCCACTGCAATGCAAGGGGAAAGCATCCATGCAGATTCCACATGTCAAGCTTTGAAGCGATGGGGCACAGAGAAAAAGGCCCTAAAACTCACAGGACAAGGTAAAATCTGTCCCTAGAAGTGCCATTGATGCCTTTTGTCGAAAACACTCAAAGACACTTTCAAGCCACATTTGTATGCTCCAGGTGTTATTTTGAAAGGAGTTAGTGGACCATTTGTTGGCTATGCACACATTTGCCGCTGTTCCTCATCCCTTAACTGTTTTGCTCATGATCTTCCTCCTTTTCCACACATTCAGATGAAAAAATGTAATTCTGATCAAGTTACTCTCAAAATTATTGTCAAACTATTTCAAACCTGGATGCCTAGATGCCGACCTCTGTATTTCAACAACTTATGATTTCTGATTACCTAAGGCTGTTGGATGCCAGCAGTTTCCTTTCCCAAGGAAAGTGAACACAACTCAAAGGCATTTCAAAAGGCTCAGACAGGTGGAGGCGTGAATACCTGTGTTTGAACACCCTGTTTACTGGTACACCAACACTATAGTTGCCTGGGCCAGTAACATGGATCCCACCCAGTGCGACAATTTTTACTTCTAAGCAATCCCAAAATACACCAGTCAAAAGTGGTGATAAAGAAGGAAAATACAAAGAGGAAGAGAACAACAAAGAGAAGTCAAAGATTGACTTGGAAAAATGTTGGGGAACAACAAAACAAAACAAAGAAAACAAAACAAAACCAAACTCCAAAGTTGGGAAGCTTTTGAGAGGGCTGAACAACAAAACACTCTTCTAAAATTATTCATTATTCTTCCACTGAAAAAAAAAAAAAATCAAGTGACAAGTTTTGGCCATATGTCATCTGGAGACATCTGGCAAGCAACAGCCCCATGAAAGGATTCCAGTTTTCAAAGCTGTGTCTCTGCAAGTCATTTAATGTACACTTGGTCAGAGGGTGCCCTGTCTGACTCTTCCTTGCTTGAGTTGCTTGGGGTAAAAATGCCCTAAAATCTCTACTCTGGAACTGCAATTCCCTTGAAGGTGTGGAACCTCACAGGCTACCGCTGGGGGCCACGCTATTCCCCGTAGCCAGTGTGGGGTGGCAAGGAGCTGAGAGCACCTGCTCTACTGGCCACAGCTCCCACTGTAGCATGTCATGTTGGGTCCCACGACAGCTGACTTTGCCTCTCTTTTTCCCTGCCCATGTGAAATAGTGATACGCTGGCTGGACCACACCGCATGAAATGCTCATGGACATCTACTGATTTAGTGCCAGAATCAGGGAACAGAAAACAGGTCCCCTGGCTCCCACTGCTCTCTCCTGAGATTTCTTTTGCAAAGTAGTAGGTGGTTGCCCAAGGTAGTTCAAAAGGTGTTGTCACGCTGATGAGAAGTCCTTTAGCAGCGCAATCCCTTGTTACTGAAACAGATTTGTGAACAGACCTGGAAACTCCATGGAAGGCACTGTGCTAAGGACTGCCTCCAGTGTTACCATGATAGGAGATAAAACTAATTTGATGCTGCACAAGCAGAAAACCATAGGTCCCAGGAGAGGTGGAAGAGGAACACAGTTACCAGCAGCAGAGAGACTGCGATATTCCTGTTGGGTAATTTAATTCTACCCAAGAAAGGGTTGGCTGCACAAAGGGGATTACTCAGTCCACTTTTCAGCATAGGGATAATCATCTCCCAACTGCTGTGGCCTCAGAGTGCTCCTGTCTTGCTAAATTCTTGTTATCAGCCACCACAGATCCTTCCTTTCATATATCATTTCTATAAGTATGGGTTAGAAATACAAAAATTGCAGCTGAAATTTTACTTAATTGTTGGCTACTGCACCCATCTTTAAGAAAAAATCCACAATTGGAACTCAACACAGTATCCATAACAACGCCTGGATCAGCACCATGAAATGGTAATTACTGGGGTCCTAATGCTGGAAAAAACTGGGAGGCAAAGCTCTGTGAAGACTTCTCTAAGATCCTGACTGATGAAGAACTTGAGAATTTAGCTTCTTTCTTCATGCTCCTCTATAATTCGGTGAGCTGTAATAGCAGCAATAACTTTCAGGCAAGGCTCTTTTATCAAAAATCACCGGATGGCTTGAAGACCCCTAGATTTTCTTGCAGACTTGTGCTGTGTTTGGCTGGGACAGTTAATTTTCTTCATAGTAGCTAATATGGGGCTGTGTTTTGAATTTGTGATGAAAACAGTGGTGATAAGGTGGAGATGTTTTTGTTATCGCTGAGCAGTGCTTATGGAGAGTCAAGGTATTTCACGCTCCTCAAACCATCCCGCCGGCAAGCAGGCTGGGGGTGCACAAGCAGCTGGGAGGGGACACAGCCAGGACAGCTGACCCCAACTGACCCAAGGGATGTCCCACATCATATGATGTCATGCTCAGCATATAGAGCTGGGGGAAGAAGGAAGGGGGTATGTTTAGAGTGATGGCATTTGTCTTCCCAAGTAACCGTGATGCGTGATGGAGCCCTGCTTTCCTGGAGGTGGCTGAACACCTGCCTTATGCTGGGAAGGAGTGAATGAATTCCTTGTTTTGCTTTGCTTGAGTGTGTGGCTTTTGCTTTACCTATTAAACTGTCTTCTCACTTTTACCTCTCCAATTCTCCCCCCATCCCAGTGGGGGGGAGTGAGTGAGCAGCTGTGTGGGGTTTAGTTGCCAGCTGGGGTTAAACCATGACAGGACCCTAGCTTCTCCAGCCCATGAATCATTGCTGAGGAGTAACCCTCCCTCTAGGAGGTTATGACAAAGAACAAGCACAAATACTTGGATTGCTCCCTTATTTTCAGGCACTTTAGAACCACGGAAGGCATTGTGCCATTTCTGCCCCTTGTACTCATAGCATATAATTAGCTGGCCACACCAGGACAAAAGAATGAAACTTCAGCCCATGGGCTAGATGACACAATTTGTCTTTCCATTCTGAGCTCCAGCAGTGAATCTGATTTGGGGCGAATGAGACATTTAGTTTCCCCCAGTCTCCAAAGGACAGCTTTGTCCCTGCTATAAAACCAATGGCCTGTCACCATTTGGCAGCCTGGTGGACCCATAACACACCTGCAGTATATGTGCGATCCCAATCCAGAACTGATAGGAGTAAGTTCTGCATTTTCTGGCACTTCTGCACCTAGCAGCAGCCCATGCAATAAACCCTTCACTTTCACAAGGTCCAAATTCACTTGCAGACTTCAGCTTAAAGAATAAAATATGTAACAGAGCATTACCAAATCTACTCCTTTTTACTCTTCTCATGTTCCTAAAATAGACCAAGTATGTTCCTAATGCAGAAATGTACAGCAGTGTGGTACACAACGATTCATCCACGTCAGACAATAACAGAAGCAGTTAAACATTCTTCCAGCATGGTAAAAATTTACTCCACAGTTTTCATTTGCAAGGCAGTACAGGCAGAGGACACCGTTCTCCCTGTATCAGGTGATGACTCTTGCTTTCACTTACCCCTCTTTCTCCAGTATATTTTTCCACAAATTTCCCATAGTTGTAATAGTTGAAGGTGGGGTAGCCATCAACTCCTTCCTGCTTGCACAGGTCGTGATTCTGTCCTTTGGCACAGTCTACTGCAGCATAGGCGATCTGAAAAACGAGAGGTCAGCATGAGGCAGAAGACGACAAAGCAAGACTTCATGGTTATGCTGCTTAGACTTAACACGAGGAAAGACCCAAGTCTTCTGCCAAAAATGCAACAGCTTTTGTAATGGCTCTGCTGTGGAGGAAGATCAGAGGGTGGTCATCAGCTCAAGCCACGCGAATAGAAGAGCAGAAGCGTCCCAGAGAAACACTGCACTGCTTGCACAGTTCCTGGCCTATGCAGCTGCAGGACATGTTCAACTCACAGAGCAGAAAATCACCTTCCTAGCCTCCCTGCTGAGCACTGCGTTGGAATCCAAACAGTAAAACCAGAGGCTGTGTTAGTAAAACCAAATCCAAGCATGGCGGTCACAGCTCTGCCATGCTGCAATGTTTTTCCTGGACTTTGGTTTTAAGTGATGAACAGTGACAGGGTGACTTTGATAAGGGTAATAACACACCTAACCCAGCCTCCTTCCTGTGGCATGGCTAATGCTCGGAAAAGTTCTCTTCTGTTCCTGGACAAACATGGCTGGTTACTTATGCAGGCTATTAACAGATTAATGATTTCTACCCCAAATAGCTTTTGTAAACTCCGTTCAGTGCTCCCAACATGAAACGGGAATGGGTGAGAGGCCAGAGCATTGTCTACCAAGCAATGCACATAGAGAAGGCGGCTGCTTGCTTGTAATCTCGAATTGGGTTTATGTTTCCTCGCCTGTCTTTTTCAGTCTATCCTTTAAAGTAGGGACTGTATGTTATGTGCAGCCATTAGCAAAGTGGGCTTTAATTCCTTTTGAAACCTCTAGATGCTACTGTCACACAAACAAACCCTGAGTAGGAAACAGCCTGCCGTGCTCTCAGCCTGTTGGCAGCAGAGCAACACCCTCTGTCCCTGCCTGCTTCAGCACAGGCAGAGCGAGGAAGCGCAACCTCACAGCCCTAGAGCATCAGCTCAGGCTAACCCTAGTTTAGAGCATTTGACATTTGAAACCTGAATCTGTGAAGTATTGAGGAGGGGCTGCACTTAACATTTCTGATGTTGAAATAAAATGCAATTCATCGGCTTCTACTTAAAGCAGCTGAGCCCTCTGCTGTGATTTCACGCTGACTGTTCCTGCGAGTGGCAGTTGTGGCTCTGAACGTACACTGCAGGCTTGCCTTCGCAGCCCCGTTACATGCTCTGCTAAAGAGCAAGCAAGTTTAAGTGCAAGCTGTGTAAAAAACCAAACAAATTAGAGGAACGATT